>NC_138970.1:97367500-99867500 GCF_055761805.1 Camellia sinensis
GTGAATGTTGCCATGTCAGCATGCTTAACATGTGGCTAGATGCTTATGTGTTATAAACTGCTTGGATGCCTGTGGGTGAAGGTTGGATTGTTTGAGTTGGAAGAACTCATTGAAATCCGTGTTTTAGCCTACTTGCGAGTAGCAAATCCAAAGCATTTTCCAAAACAAACGGATATGCAATGCTTGTTTCCAAATTAGGCAATCTAGTCTATACTTGTTTGCTGCGCGCATAACATAGTAATTCTAGGCTAATAAATGGAATAAGAACACATAAAGTTTTCAAATACGGATATCACGGTTAGTAGAGGCCGGTCTTCGGACCGGGCGAAAGGGGGTGCTCATAGCTGACCTTCCCCGATCGTACCCAAGCTCCCGAGCCGAGAGAACTCCGGTGATGACGGACATGTGGCCTTCGGCACCGAGTCAGGGTTTCCTAAATTTTCCCATTTTAAAATATTTAGGTGGCGACTCTGTATCTGGCAAAGCAGTCCATGTTTGGCACTACTTTTTCAAAAATCTGTTTCTCAAAACGATTTGCCAGATTTGGACTCTTTGGTTCAGATTAAGAACCGTGACACAAATCGCGAGTCCGAACTGTAGCACGAGGCCCACGCGGGCGCTGTTACAACAACCCTTGGATCTAGATTACTACTATACCGTTTGATCCTCCTTTCACTTCTCGGTGTTAGGTGTAAGAGGTATATTAGGTCGTCTTGCCGAGGTACCCCTTTTGACCAATTGATCTAGTTGCATATTGGAAGCCGTTGAGACTATTTCAAACTAGGACATGTTGCTTACCTGAATGCAGGAATTGTATGAAACCACTTGTCTGCATAGTGAACCCCTATCTCCTGACAAAATTAGGTAACCCTACCCCATAGGGGTGTTTTTGGCTCTTACTTGGTTGATACATGCTTTTATAGTGAAACTCTGCAGGAATGTATGTATCAGTTGCAAGTCCGGTTATCAGTTTAAGGGTATTAGTTTTGGGGCAGAAATCAATGTCTGAGTATAGTTCTCCAGCTTGTGATTGCAGCTGCGTGCTGTTTCTGTCTGAGCCGAGGTGCTGTGCGGTTTTTTATTTTTGTTTCTTTTTACTTTATTTTCTTTTTGCAAGGTAGTCTTTCACGATTGCTTCAGACGAGTCTGTCACCCCCCAAGCACTCTGGACTAGAGTTAGGCGACTTTACCGATCTGGGGATCTTGTAAGAGGACAGCCAGTGTTTGCTTCACTACCCCCAGTTACAAGACGGAGGAGAGTCAGGCATAATTCACCGTTTCGATAGTTACCTTCATTCAGCGAAGTCCAGTCATCTGCTTCTACTCCGTAAAGAGAGTATACACTAGTTTTGGTAGCTCAGCATCCCTTATTTAGCATGAAAGAAATGTTCCGCCAACTCTAATAGACTATTGAAAACATGCAGCTAGATGTTGCCCGACAAGCTGAGACCACAACTCGCCAAGCCGAGGTTGTAGCTTGCCAAGTGGAGGTAGTAGAGAGGTTTCAACAACAGCAGCCATAACCTATGGTAGCCTCAGCATCCCATGCACCCCCAGTGGGAATCCTGACACCTGGGGTTACAATCCATGTCTAGGAAAATGCGGCATCTAGGCAGATCCTATTCCACCCTAGACCTCTAAGGCACCGATACACCAAGCGAAGGCCCCTTTCGAGTTTGAGGTCGACCCTACTGCACTGAAAGTAAGCAAGCTAGAAAAACTCTTTAAACGAGCTCAGGGCGTCAATTCGATCCCTGATATAGAGGACGGCTACACTGATTCAGCGGTGACATTGCCAGATAGGTTCAAAATGCCTTATATAGACCGTTTTGATGGCTCGGGTGATCTCATGGTCCACTTACGGTTGTTCTCAGACATTTTGCGGCCGATGGGCCTGTCTAGACTGCAGAAGTTATCCCTCTTGGGCCAGACCATGTCAGGTATAGTGTCCATCTGGTATGCCAAACTCAAAGACTCTATGAAGAGAAACTGGGAGGAAATGGCCGAGGCTTTCATAGCATAACACTCCTATAATACGCAGATCGAGGTCACTACTCGTGATCTTGAAGAAACTCGCTAGGAGCCGAAGAAGGGCTTCTCTAATTTTGTAACTCGGTGGATGGCCAAGGCCTCCATGATGACCATCTGACTGGCTGAAAAGGATCAGATTAGAATGGTGGTCCGCAACCTGCAACCAAGGCTATTGTAGAAGATGATAATCATACCTCTATCTACATTTGCAGACCTCCACGAAATAAGGGTGCAAATAGAGGATGAAATGAAGTAGGGTCTGATAGACCACGAAAAGGAGCAACCGAAAAGGGCTTTTACATGTAGTTCTAATGTGACCGCTGGTGGTAGTGCAGCTACAAGGCCTTCAGACGTGAGCGTGGTCACCACCACACCAAAAACTGCTAACCCCTTTGCCGATAGGCCTAATACCACTTTCCAAACTTCCAGCCATCAGGCCCGAGGCCAGATGGTTTTCACCCCACTCTACATATCTCTATCTGCAGCCTTGAGGGTCTTGATCAGAAAAGGGCATTTGAAACAGTTAGAATAACGCGCATTGTTCGATCCTCTCCCTCCTAAACACAATCCGGCCAAGTATTGTGCCTTTCATTAACAACATGGTCATGATACTGACCAGTGCTTCAGATTGCATCATGAGATTTAGGATCTCATTAACAACAAAGTGATAGCGGCCCCCGAAAAATGTCACTACAAATCCTCTCCCACCACATAACCAAGCCCCTCCTCCCCGATAAATAAACCTCATCCATACACAGGCCGTCCCTTACGACCCCAGTATATACATTACCCCCTCTCACATACCTAAGCCGGTGCTGTTCATCTCGGAAAGCACTGATTTGTGCATGATGAACGCGTCCCCATCCCAATCCAAACCTTTGGTGGTGACTTTGGTAAATGAAGGCAGGATTGCCTTGGTGGAGAATGAAAGTGCTAGTTCAGTGCCTGAGGGTTCCGTGGATTTATCTAGGAAGAAATACAACCTATGCTGTTACATTGTGCTGACCAATCAGGCCAAACCAGAGATGGAGTTGCCAATAGGAATATAGGTCAGTGTAGTCGGAGAGGATGGACCAAGCCAGGGATTGGATGACTTAGCCAACCTCAAGGAAGACATGAACAATTTGTAATTCTTCAATGAGCAAGATTTGGGGGATATGCACATTAACTGGTTTGATCTGAACGATTCAGCAGATAATTCAAAGTGGCTCAGAGATGAACCCTACGTAGATGAAGGACGTCAATCAAAGTTGGAACAAGCAGATGTAGGAACTACTACAAGGGTCGGAACGGCCGTGGACAAGGGAAAGTTGCTGGAGAGCACTGGTATCAAGAATTTTGCTCAGGAATTGAGTATTGTTAGTATAGCTTATACAGGGCCAGAAGCCGCACTGAAGCGGTTTGAATAGGAAAGGGATGATAATGATTAGAAAGCTAGAAAAGTCAAACACCCTGCGGGGGATGACTGCGAGGTGAGAGTAATTACAACAGAATCGGACAACTGCTTGTCGGTTGCTAGAGGAGTATGGTGGGAAGATGATGATCTGCATGTTGCCCACACAGACGAGGATTGGGGCCAAGACCTGCCAGACGACACTTTGTATTCTGAGGAAGTGGATCATATGACTGGAAGCGGACGGTACTTCAAACCCCCGCACTTAGACCAACTAAAAGCATCCGAAAAGGATAAAGAGGCAGAAAAACATAGGGACAAACAGTTAAAAGAAGAAGCTGTACTGAAGCAGCTAAAGAAGATCCAAGCAGACATATCCATCTGGGGGTTGCTCATGGCTTCGCGGGTACACATGCAATCCGTCCTATCAGGAATGGATAAGGCTAAGCTGTCTATCGACACAACTTCCGAACAACTAGTGGGACTTGTTTTCCCGGGAGGGGATTCGCCTACTTTGACCTTCTCAAATACGGAATTGTCGCCTGAGCACTCTGCGCATAACAAACCACTATACATCTCAGTTGAGTGCAGAGAGAAATGAGAGTCGGTTGTATTGGTGGACACTGGATCTGCTATTAACGTTTGTCCATCTCGCACAGCCTATGCTATTGGGTTGAAACCAGCGGATTTTGCACCAACGACCCAAGTAATCCGGGCTCACGACAACACAAGTCGAGAGGTAATGGAGACAGTTCAGATCAGAACACAGGTTGGCCCGGCACAACAGGATATTTAGTTTCACGTCCTGGATGTTCCGGCCACTTTTAACTTACTCCTTGGGCGGTCGTGGTTGCACCAAGTGAGAGCTGTCTCTTCCACTCTTTATCAGATGCTGAAGCACCCTCTTGGAAAGGGGTAGCCATTGTATTTGGAAATTCATCTATACATCCTCTGCCTGAGGTTACTACACCCGTACTGGAGATTGTACATGGCGACGAGGATGTTTTCTTGTCTGGTTTTAGCTTGGTTGAGGCTCGGGTGGTGCAGAATATCTTGGCTATTGATGAGGGGTTGTACGTCAGTGCTCAATCTGTCTACCTCATGAACAAGCTACAACCTATGCCCGGGATGAGATTAGGAAAGAGCGGCTGGAAAGGCGTCTACACTCGCCGAAGTGCCACATAACCCTCATGCCTTTGGCCTGGGCTATACGCCCACCAAAGAGGACTGGGTTTGGAAAGGGAAGGAAATGGTAGGAAGAGCCAAAGCTAAGCAAAGCGGGAAGCACTATGAGCTTGAGCACATACCAATTCAGGGAACTCTGAATGGCCGCTTTGTCTGAGAAGGGGAAGACTTCCCATTTTGCGGCTTTCTTGAGCCATGGTTGAACTCTGAGAAGTAGCGTTTGCCCGACTTTAAGATCATCTTGCCGAACAAGTATCTAATGCCACGTATAGAACAAGTATCTAATGCCACGTATAGATGACTTGTTTGATCAGTTGAAAGGGTCTTGTTGTTTTTTCTACAATAGACCTTAGATCGGTTATCATAAGTTGAGCGTAAGGGAGGAGGATATTCCAAAGACGACATTTCGTACGCAATATGGCCATTATGAGTTTCTAGTGATGCCTTTTGGGGTAACCAATGCAACGGTTGTATTTACAGATTTCATGAACCGAATCTTTACAGAGTTCTTAGACTGTTTTGTAGTCATCTTTGTGGACGACATCTTGATTTACTCACCCTCTGAGGAGGAGCACGAGGAACACTTATGAGTGGTGCTAGTATTACTTAGAGCCCACAAGTTGTAAGAGGTTAAGTTCTTAGGCCATGTGGTATCCAAGGAAGGGGTGACCGTAGATTTATCCAAGATAGATGCAGTGCAAGATTAGGCACAACCTAAGAATGCCTTTGAGATCCGTAGTTTCCTGGGGTTGGTCGGGTACTATCGGAGATTTGTGAAGGATTTCTCTAAACTAGATTCACCTTTAACTAAGCTGACAAGGAAGGGGGTTAAATTTGTGTGGGATGAGACTCGTGAGAAGTCGTTCTAGGAACTTAAGGTTAGACTTACCACTGCTCCAGTTTTAACCATTCCAGAGAGGGGTTCGGGTTATTTAGTGTATTGTGAAGCCTCACGGGAAGGTTGGGTTGTATGTTGATGCAAGAGGGGAAAGTAGTAGACTATGGCTCACAGGAGTTGAAAATACATGAGAGAAATTACCTTACGATCTAGAATTAGCAGCGGTGATTTTTGCCTTAAAATTTGGAGGCATTATCAGTATGGTGAGAAATTTGAGGTGTTTTCTAACCACAAGAGTCTGAAGTATCTGTTCACTTAAAAGGACTTAAATTTGAGGCAAAGAAGGTGGATGGAGTTTATGAAGGATTATGATTTTGAGTTACATTATCATCCGGGGAAGGCTAATGTTGTAGCAGATGCCTTGAGTCGAAAATCTATTAGCAGTGTGGCTTGTATCGCCATTAGGGAATGGGAGATGTTGGGTGCTCTTGGGGAGTTCGACTTGCATCATGGCTAGTCCGTCGAATCTGCGGCCTTATTTGCGGTGGTTGCCCAACCTACACTTGTGAGTCGAGCATTAGAACTGCAGAAGAATGATCTTGAAGTAGAACCCTCAAGGAGAGGATTTCTGATGGGAAAGTGGAGAAGGGCTTGAATGTGTATCCCGACCAGAGTGTGAGATACCGTGACCGTTTGTTCATACCGGAGTGTTGCCGAGAGGAAGTACTCTGCGAGTTTCACCATTCACGCCTTACGGTGCATCCGGGAGGCACAAAGATGTATCATGACCTTAGTCGTTGGTTTGGTAGAGGGGTATGAAGAAGGATGTAGCTGTGTTTGTATCGAAATGCCTTACTTGTCAACAAGTGAAGGCTGAGCATTAGAGGCCAGTGGGTTTGTTGCAACCCTTGCCTATAGCTGAGTGGAAGTGGGAGCATGTCACGATGGATTTTGTTGTGGGCCTTCTGAGGACTCAACGGGTAGTGATGCCATTTGGGTGGTAGTTGATCGGTTAATCAAGTGTGCACACTTCTTACCTATGCGTGCGAGTAATTCGGTAGACTATCTTGCTGACTTGTATATTAGGGACATAGTGAGATTGCACGGGGTCCCAGTGACGATCGTCTCAGATAGAGATCCTCGTTTTACTGCCAGGTTGTGGCAGAGTTTGTAGAGTGCCTTAGGCACTAAATTGACCTTTAGCACGGCTTATCATCCTCAGACTGACGGACAGTCCGAGCGTATTATTCAGATACTTGAGGATATGCTTCGGGGTTGTGTCCTAGACTTTAGTGGATCGTGGGAGAGGCACTTGCCGTTGGTAGAGTTTGCCTACAACAACAGTTTCCAGTCTAGTATCGGTATGGCACCATTTGAGGCCTTGTATGGCCGACCATGTAGATCTCCTGTTTGTTGGGCCGAGGTGGGTGATGCACCTTTGTTGGGCCTAGAGTTGGTTCAGGAAACGACAGAAAAAGTTGTACTTATCCATAAGAGGCTATTTACAGCCCAGAGTCACCAGAAAAGTTACGCCGACCGTAGAAGGAGACCCTTGTCTTTTGAGGTGGGTGATCGTGTCTTTTTGAAAATATCACCTAGGCGAGGTTTGACGAGATTCGAGAAAAGTGGGAAGTTATCCCCTCGGTTTATTGGTCCTTTTGAGACCCTTGAGCGGATTGGGTAGGTTGCCTATTGTTTGGCGTTGCAGCCACAACTTTCCAGAGTGCATGACATCTTTCATATTAGTATGCTTCGAAAGTATGAGCCGGATCCATCGCATGTATAGTGACCCCGGTCTTTTCCCATTTGACTATTGTGTCCAGACATAGGTTCCGTAGATTCTGTCATTGTATAATGGTTGTTGTTGTCCCTTACATTTGGAATTATAGGATGTGTTGGGCAGGTTTGTTTTAGGTTGGTTCGGTTTAGAAATCAAGTGTTGCTGTCCAGTATTTTGGATCTTCGCTCGAGCGAGGAGTTTGTCGCTCGAGCGAGATGTTGTTTTTGGTTCTTCGCTCGAGCCGGGGTTTGGTTGCTCGAGCGAGAGTTTGCGTCTGGTTTGGACCTGTAGCTTTACATTCTTGGCTCGAGCGAGCTTTTCTTCGCTCGAGCGAGTTAGTTCGTTCTTCGCTCGAGCAATAGTTCCTTCGCTCGAGCGTGTGTCTGGTTACAGACCTGAGGGTTTGAGTTCTTCGCTCGATCGAGCTTTCTTTCGCTCGAGCGAGCTTTTGGGATGTTGGCTCGAGCAAGGCTTCCTTGGCTCGAGCGTAGTTTCTCTGTGTCTGGTCGCTCGAGCGACCAAGTCTTCGCTCGAGCGAGCCTGTCCAGTTTATATATGCAACAGCGGGTTTTGATCAGTCTTTTTCATATTCTTTTTGATTCCAAACCCTAGGTCCGACTTCTCTCTCTCCCTACTCACCTTCTTTCTTAGATTTGATCCACTTAGGGTGTGTTTCTACCCTAGATCCTTCATTAAAAAGATAGAGGGAGTTGAGGGCTTTCATTTAATCTGAACATTTGGCAATTTGGAGCACTTTGGTATTTGGGCACTTATCTTTGTCTTCACCATTTGTGTGGTTTTCTTCGAGGTAGGGATTTCCTACTCCACTTTATAAGTTTTGTTCTAAGTTTTGGTATTTTGATAAGTTGGGATTACTTTGATAATTTTGGGAAAAACCCTAGTTGTGTTAATTAATTAATTTGTATAATTAATTTAAGATATTGGGGAATTTGGTTAAAATCATGAAATTGGGGAAATTATTGATTAAATGGTGTAGTTGGATAATTTAAACCACTCGCCTATTGAAATGTTGAAATATTTATTTCCACTCTAGAAATAACTGTTTTGGGCTATCGGTGGAGGATAGTCGTGATTGTTGTAGACATTGCATGTGGATTAGGAATAACTGAAACTAATCACATTGGTTAAGTCATTAAATTTGACTATTGCATTGATACAGAAAATACGTGTATTGATTGAGCATTGCATTTGCATACATTGTTTTGTGTGTGGGAGGAGATAGGGGATGTACTCCACGGTTTAGGGGAAGATAGGGGATGGACCTCTAAACCGGATTTTGTTTGGGACGAGATAGGGGATGGACTCCATTAGCATCACTTTTATGTGTGCTTATTTATATAGAAGTGTTTTACTGATACAGCACTAAAATGTGTATCAATCTGGAAGTATGAAGTGTTTGATTTGAGCTTGAGTCTCATTTGTTGTTGATATTGGAAGGATGTGAATTTGATATATGTGATTCACTGTTGTAAGTTTGGCCAGGTTCTGAGCCATGTTGATAAAATTGGAAAGTAAAACGTATCTTTGGCAATAGTGTCATGAGACTGTAAAATGAAGTAATTGATTATTTTGGTTGACCATCTGTTGAATGCTATTTCTTTATACATTGCTTATATGTGGTTTAGTATATTTCTACTGGGCTGTGGCTCACCCTTTATGGGAACATCATTTTCAGGTTCAGGCGATAAACTACCTCCAAGGACTTAGCTTGGGAGGGTTTGGCTTCTGGATTGAAGAAGACTACCTTTAGTTAATAGTTGTTATTTATTAGTACATGTAAACATTCAAGCCTAGGGCTTTTCTTGTATTGAGATTAGAAGTCATATTATTGAATCCAAGTGTTGGCTTGGAAAGATGTAAGCCTGTAGGGCGTTTTATTCGATGTTACATGTAATGCTTTGTTTAGTAATACTCTGATGAATGAATTAATTAATTGTCTTCTTTAATTAATGCATGTCGATGATATATATAATGGGTTAATTTTGAGGGCGTTACAGCATGTGTTGGATTGGACCGATTTGGAGGTAGATGAGGATGCCTCATATGAGGAGAGACCAGTGAGAGTCTTGGATAGATGAGACCAAGTCTTGCGAGGCAAGATAATTCCCTTGGTCAAAGTATTGTGGAAACATCATGGGGTTGAGGAAGCAACTTGGGAGCAAGAATTGGAAGTCCATGAGAAATATCAGGACTTATTTGTTGATGTTGGAACATATGATGAGATTTTAGTTTTGTTTATGAACTATAAAGACATTGTACTTGTTTTGAATTATGACAACATTCTATATGTTAAATATGTTTCGAAAATGCAAGTTTAATATGAACATTGTATATGTTATTAAAATTTTGGAAATGCGATTTTTTCATAAACATTGAATATGTTTTGGAAATATGAGGTATACATATTAAAATTGGTTGAAAATTTCAAGAAATGCATATTGGTAATATATGTTGAGATGTATATTGTGGATTTATTCCTTTATGAAAGGATTGAATGGCCGATAGGTGGGTCATGGTGATGAGAATTGAATTGTATTCATTTTGAAAATTGGCTAAACTTGGTTTTGAAACATGATTGTAATTTCGAGGATGAAATTCCTTGAGGGGGGAAGATTATAGTGATTCTGATTTTGACCCGACCTTTGTTGTTTACCGGACTCGGGTCTTGTGGTTTAATATTGCTATAAATGTCTTTTCCTCATTTTTCCTCTTTGAATTTGAGTTTTGGAATGCCTTGGGCATGTTTGGAACAGGTTGGTTGCTTGTTGGTCTAGAATGTTGTTACCCAGAATTTTGGTCTTTCGCTTGAGCGGGGTATGCAAACAAACTGTACTTTGCACGTCTGCAAAATACTGGGGGAGTGTTTTCCATGCTCGAGCGGCATTTCCTATGCTTGAGCAGGTGGGCGCTCCAGTGTCCTTTCTTGCGCTTGAGCAGTTTGTCTGTTGTCTGCAAAAATACTGAAGGCGTGCATTCTACACTAGAGGGGGCATTTTGCACTCGAGCAGAACAAAACTTTGTGTCTGACGCTCGAGCGTCAACTTCTCTGCTCGAGCGGACTGTGCGTATATCAGATCGCGAAAGTGACGTTTCATATCACTTTTTCATTTATCTCTCTCTCCAAAACTTTCCAAAAACCTAGATTTGGACCTTCTCACTCTAGAATACTCTCTCTTTCTCTCTCTACATTTTGACCTTGATCTAGTGATTTCCTTACCCTAGTGCCTTTGTTAAAAGGTTGGAGCATTTCAAGATCTTCATTTTCACCCGATTGGAAGTTGGTTTCGGTGTTGTTAGAGTTTCAATCTTGTCCTGCGTGGTCTTCTCTTTTTGCGGTAGGGATATGCTACACTTGTTATGATTTTTAACCTAGTTATTTGTTGTTATGAATATATGGTGAGATTTGGGGTGTTTGGAGAAAACCAAGGGTTTGGGTTTGAATTCATGAAAAGGGGGTTTTCATGTGATGTTATATAATTGATCATAGGGTTTGGTTTTGAAGTTATCTTGTGTTAAAATAGTTGATTTTAGCTTTTGCATCAATAATTGGAAGAATGGGAAGTTTTGCCCTAATTTGTGTTAAATAATTATTTTGTATAAATAATGGAATTGGTATGAAAAATGTGAAATTGAGAGAATGTATGTATGAATGGTGCAGTTGGATTTGTGAAATCACTCACCTATGGAAATTTAATGAATTATCTGTTTAAAGATTGTTTATCCATTTAGAAATATCTGTCTTGGGCTATCGATAGAGGATAACTATGATTGTTGTAGAAATTATATGAGGATTAGGTGAATTGGAACAAAACGTTTAAATTGAGTCATTGAATGTGACAGTATGATAAGGCATTGAATATGCATAATTGATAGTCATTGAAAATGATGATGCTTTTAGATACATTGTATATATATGACATTTTGGGAGGAGAAAGGGGATGTACTCCATGTTTTGGGAGGAGATAGGGGATGGACTCCATTGAAAATTAAGTTGGCCGGAGTGTCCAAGGTGAAAGTCCTGAAATCTTATGTATACATGGGTGCCGATCCCGCGGACAAAATTTTAGTAAAATGGTAAGGTTGAAGTGCTTGTATGATAGTTATGTTGAATGAGAACCACTGCGATGTAGTCTCGGTTGGGTTATTAGGAGAATTATACACTTGACATGTGACTTGAAATGAATAATAGAAATGGGTTGAGATGTGATTATCTGTATTGAACGGTCATGAGAAGAATGTAAGTTGGTCATAAATACTGAATGTTTATCTGACACTTATACTTTAGTTAAACTTCATATACTATGTTAGATTATTTTTACTGGGCTTTGACTCACTCTACTTAGGAAACAACTTTCAAGTACTGGTGACATGCCTCCTTCAAGGACGTAGCTTGTGAGGATCTAGAGACCGGAGGCTCTATTTTGTTAAATGTTTATTCAAGCCAAGGGCTTTACATGTACAGAGCTTATGACTCTTTTTTTGTTGTAACCAAGAAGTACCTTGGGAAGATGTAAGCCCGTAGGGCATTTATTTTGTTGTTATTAATTAGTGTTACATGCTATAGATTCAGGATGGACATTTATGAATGTATAATGCATGTAATATCTTTGTATTACGAACTCTGATGAATGAAAGGATATCAATTCTATTATGTTCACTTCTCTTATGAATTGGTTTATTTGTATTTTTTTTTTTGGGCGTTTCAAAAAATAACCATTATTCATGCTAAAAAATTATATCTTACAAAAATAATCATCATTGAATGTGTGTATATATTAGATGGACAAGAAGAGTAAATTGGTCTTTTTAACTCTTATCAAAGACCAGGGGATATGATATAATGGGGGGAGGGTCGTATTGTATATCTACCAATTTTGAGAGATATACAATTCCACAATAGATTATATCCTCTATAAAAATAAAAAAAATAAAAATTGCAAACATAAAATATGTGAATCCCATAATATATAATATCCAATCCAACCCTTTATATCCGGAAATCAAATAGGGCCTAAGGTTTTATGTCTTTCTTTCAAATTTTCCACTTCTATACTTGCCTCCCCAAAAAATTTCCACTTATAAATTTGTTTCTCAAAATTATTTGACGTAGAACATACAGCTGAAGAATTTATAGAGCAGTTGCATTGGAATAGCTGAATCCACAGAGATCAAAGATAGAATGCTTGAAAAGTGGTTTTGCTTAAGGGTGCAAACACATTAAACCATCCAAACAACTCAAAATATGAATTATATATATATATAGCAAATAAACATATAAATTATTAGCTATTAGATGATATTAAAGTAATTCAGATTGTTAGATCATATTAAAGATATTATATATACAAGTAACCCAATATAAAATCTTATATATTTTTTTCTCACTCATAAATTGGCCCTATTTGGGAAGAGGGTTTGTGGCTAAAATAGTTAATAAAAACAAAATAAGCTAAAATAGTCAATAAGACAAAATGTCACATTCAAAGTATAATTATTTCATTTTTTCTTTCATAACTATCAAATCAATTATAAAAATAGCTATCTATCTTTCCAAACACAACTTTTTTTAGCTAGGCTAAAATAGTCAAAAAAATCAACTCAAATAACCAAGTTCCCAAATTGTGAAGACCACCTTAGTGGCATCTCTTTTATATCATATAAATTATTTGTTTTGATGCTATTAATGATTTTATAAAAAAATATATATATATAAATAGAATCTAATTTTAACAAATTAATTAACTTAGCTGCATTAAAAATGGCAGGAGGGGGGAACTGAAATTTATATATAAATTCAAGTAATTCGAGGCTAACTTGGGTCAGGCTTGGTTATACAACCTCGGGTTACAATTCGTACCTGGATAGCTCTTAGCACAACTTGCGTTGAGGTTGAGCAACCTACCAATCCGTCTGAACCCGCCTAAGTTGCACCCTAGTTTTGCCTACACGAAACAGCAACAATCCTTTGCTAATCCATCTTGTTTCTGCCCTGAGCCTTGACGAATCCATTTTAGCATTTCCAATTAAGTTCACCTTTCTTTTGTTTCAGATTTCAAACAAAATTAAACGACTAACAAAAGCAATTCAGCTCGTTTGTGCAAAACAAAAACAGAAAGTGAAAACTGAACACCAAACCATTTATTTGTCCGATAGTAGTTAATTAAACAACACAGATTTTATTGTCAATGGAAAGTTGGCAAAACCAACAACACGTGAGTTCAATATACCCATTTTCCATCAAACAAAATTTACAAAGATTTAAACAAAAAAAATCATTCTGAATCAACATAATCAATAGATCTCATTCACTTACAAGAATGCATCAAGCGACAATCGCAAGCAGTTGTGGGTTATACTTTAAAATTGTTTCCTAATTGCAGGTTCAATCTCAGAGTGGTTTCACTGGTCATATCAGGAAATCAGGGAGAAAAATTCCTCTTATTGGGTCTCACTCACGTAACACCAAGTTTCCGACTATGGACTGCATCGATTAAATTAAGGCCTATATTTTTCGCCAAACCTTCTGTAGAGATCTCAATGTACTCATTCACATTGTGAACAGTTCCATCTACACAAGTAAAAACTGTGAAATTAGCGTACCGGGGGAGGGGGGGGGACTAACATAATCAATGATCAAAAGTGTGACTATCCAAGTAGAAATATTTAAACACTTTACTTTCAAATATTTATATGTGAAATACAATTTAAAATTTTATTAGATGCATTGTAATAAAGCCAAGTCAAAGTAATAGTGTATATAAATCATTTCGAAGCTGGATAGTGATAGTGATAGTGATAGTGATAGCGATTTTTAAAGTTCCTAATATAGTGCATTATATAAATCATATAATAAATTTTAAATCTTATATATAAATTATATAAATCATTTTCAAGATTAATAATGACAATGATAACGATTTTTAAAGTCCCTAATACTGTGGAATATATAAATCATTTTAAAGCCTAATAATGACAGTGATAGCGATAATCATATAAATTATTTTAAATCTGATATATGAAGTATATATAAATCATTTTGAAGCTTAATAATGACAATGGTAGCAATTTTTAAAGTCCCTAATACTGTGGAATATATAAATCATTTTAAAGCCTAATAATGACAGTGATAGCGATTTTTAAAGCCCCTGATACAATGGGATATATAAATTATATATATCATTTAAAAACCCATAATATAGTGCGATATATAAATCATTTAAATAAATCATTTTGAAGCCTGGTAGTGATTGTGATTTTTAAAGCACCAAATACAGTGGGATATATAAATCATATAAATCATTTTAAAGTCTTTGATACAGTGCAATATATAAATCATATAAACAAATCATTTTGAAACCTAATAGTGACAATAATAACGATTTTTAAAGCTTGGTAGATTTTTGAATCATTTTGAAGTTTGATAGTGATAGTGATAGCGATTTTCAAAGTCCTTAATATAGTGGGATATATAAATCATATAAATCATTTTAAAATTGATATATATATATATATATATATATATCATTTTGAAGCATAATAATGACAAAGATTTTTAAAGCCCTTGATACAATTGGATATATAAATCATTTTAAAGCTGATATATAAATAAGGGTAAATTACACTTTGCACTCTGCGCTTTATACAAAATCTCACTTTAGTCCCTACACATCAAATTGTGATACTTACACCCCTGCACTTTTGGTCAAGTGTCACATTGGCCCTTTTGTTAATAGTGAGGCTAACAGAAGTTATCCTTTAGGGAGCTAAGTGTCACAATTTTGATGTGTAGGGACTAAAGTGGGATTTTGTGTAAAGTGCAAGGGTGCAAAGTGTAATTTATCTTCACATATTTTTCATGTGACTAACCTTTGTTAACAATGAAGCTAACAGAAAGGGCCAAAGTGACACTTGACCAAAAGTGCAGAGGGTTAAGTGTCATAATTTGATGTGTATGGGCCAAAGTGGGATTTGATGTAAAGTATAGGGATGCAAAGTGTAATTTACCCTATAAATAATTTTGAAGCCTGATAATGGCAGTGATAGCAATTTTTAAAGCCCCTGATACTGCAGCATATATAAATCATATAAATCATTTTGAAGCCTAATAATGACAATGATAGCGATTTTTAAAGCTTATGATATAGTGGGATATATAAATCATATATTCATTGTAAAACTCCTGATATAGTGTGATATATAAATCATATAAATAAATTATTTTGAAGTCTGATAGTGACAGTGATAACGATTTTTAAAGCCCCTGATACAGTGGGATATATAAATCATTTTAAAGATTCTGATACAATGCAATATATAAATCATATAAATATTTTAAAGATTCTTATATAGTGCAATATATAAATCATATAAATATTTTAAAAATTATGACACAGTGCAACATATAAATCATATTGAAACCTGATAGTAATAGTAATAACAATTTTTTATAAATCATATAAATCATTTTAAAGATTTTGATACAGTGAAATATAGAAATCATATATATTTTTTAAAGATTCTGATATAGTGAAATATATAAATCATATAATTATAAATCATTTTAAAAAATTTGATACAGTGTAATATATAAATCATTTAAAGATTCTGATACAGTGCAATATAGAAATCTTCTAAATATTTTAAAGATTCTGATGCAGTGCAATATATAAATCATATAAATATTCTAATGATTCTGATATAGTGTAATGTATAAATCATTTTGAAACTTGATAATGACAATAGTACTGATTTTTTTATAAATCACATAAATCATTTTAAAGATTCTAATACAGTTTAATATATAAATCATATATTTAAAAAATTCTAATACAATTATATAAGTATTTTAAATATCCTGACAATTTTGAAACCTGATAGTGATAGTAATAACGATTTTTAAAGCTTGGTAGAGTTTTGAGGCCAGATAGTGATAATGGTGTTGCCCGTCAATTCTTAGACAAAATGTTTGCCAGAATCATGGGCAAGAGTAGTACCCATAAAATAAGTTGGCCGAGAAAACTTGTGAGACAAAGTGAAACCAGGGAAATACAAGAAATAGCTCCGGAGATAGAAGTAACATAGCCCTCCTTTTTAGGGAAAGTTTCACAAGTGATTTGAATTTGGTTAAAAAGTCCTAGTGCCAGAGAAGTAGATGCATATGGTTGTGAGGAAAGTCCATATGTTTGTAGTGTGTGCCTCAAATGGATTCACTGTCTTGCCATTATACATCAATGGGAGAAGAGCAATTAGAAATGGAAGGCATTTGTATATGGTATCGCATGGAGGAGAGGAATTCCCACTTTGTACAATCATATGCAATCACAAACAAAGATCAACAACACTCTAGATTAAAACATTTGACGTGAAAAGGGGGGGGGGGAGGGGGGGTTATCGAATCAAATTCAAAGAAAATTATAAATTTAGAGTGAAAATCTAAGTAACTAAAATTAGAGAGACAAAATTAATACAATATCCACCCATGTAATTTGCCTTAGTGTGTGTGTGTGTGTGTTATTTTATTTATTTTTTCTTTGAATTAGTATTCAAAATGAGTTAGTTAAAAATAGGAGTACCCAAGAGAGTAGTAGTGCACGATGTTCCTACGTACAATTAGGTCTTAGAAAAGTAGCAGGTAGCTAGTCTTCTCGCAGTTGTTCAAGAATTATATCTATTTTCTATATTATTATAAAAGGATTAATAATTCCAGGACTAACAGTCCTATAAATATTAATCTCATCTAATTAATTTTGTCCAAATAACCATAACCTAGAACTCTTGGTCTATGTTTGTTTAGACGACATAACTTTGGAATTGGACTAATAATTCAACAAAACATATAATTTTACATTTGGTGAAAAAAAATTGAGGTTCAAACTAAGGTCACGTTTGTTTGGCTTTATAGGATGGATAGGATTAAGAGTACGGTAGAATTGAGTGAGGAGATTATTAGTGTGGTAATATTATGTTGGAGATGTAGGATAAATAGTGTTTATTTGTACACTATGGGATTAGTACTGCCATAGATAGTATTAACATATAAAATTAAGAGTTTTTAATTTTTAGTAATTTTTAATATTATAATTTTTTTCATGGTTCGAAAACATATAAATTTTGCTTAAAAATCATTTAAAATTCACGAAATATAAACAAAATCAAATTTTTTTTAGTATTTATTAAAAAATTTAAATATTTCTTTCACTAATAAATTTTTTAAAACATAATAATATTAAAAATGGTTCTGATGACCCTCACATATTATTAATCGAATCCCCGCTTCTAAGAGACCAAGCAAACATGCAGTGATGGAGCCAGGAAACTAAATCAGAAGGGACACTTATTAATTACAACTTTAATTTTTTTTTCCATAACCAACAATAAGCAGATAATAATAATTTTTGAAAAGTACAAAAGCTTAAATAAATTATTACAAAAGTATTTCACAGAAAATTTTATAATTAACTTCGAGTAAAATTGAAAAGAAAGTATTGCGTGTAACTAGTGTATCATAGACAATATAAAAGTCATATATTTAAATCGTAAAATAAATTATATACTGGTAAGATAAATCAAATTTTTACAAAATTTGAGTAAAAATTTCTACAAAATTTGAGTAAAAATTTCATATAATAGTGATAACACATCATTATTGACATACGATATCACCAACCAATAATAAAGCAACGTATGAAGGGTGAATTCAATATGCAAATATAACTAACACTCTAGTAATTTATATATATATATATATATATATAGTGAGATTAGTTATATTTAAATATCAATAATGGTGGATATTACCTTTATATTGAGATTTTTTCACAAAATTGAAGTCTTCTAAATATTTTAAAGATTTTGACACAGTGCAATATATAAATCATATAAATATTCTAAAGATTCTGATATAGTGTAATATATAAATCATTTCGAAACTTGATAGTGACAATAGTAACGATTTTTTATAAATCACATAAATCATTTTAAAGATTCTAATACAGTTTAATATATAAATCATATATTTTAAAAATTCTAATACAATTATATAAGTATTTTAAATATCCTGACAATTTTGAAACCTGATAGTGATAGTAATAACGATTTTTAAAGCTTGGTAGAGTTTTGAGGCCGGATAGTGATAATGGTGTTGCCCGTCAATTCTTAGACAAAATGTTTTCCAGAATCATGGGCAAGAATAGTACCCATAAAATAAGTTGGCCGAGAAAACTTGTGAGACAAAGTGAAACCAGGGAAATACAAGAAATAGCTCCGGAGATAGAAGTGACATAGCCCTCCATTTTAGGGAAAGTTTCACAGGTGATTTGAATTTGGTTAAAAAGTCCTAGTGCCAGACAGTAGATGCATATGGTTATGAGGAAAGTCCATATGTTTGCAGTGTGTGCCTCAAATGGATTCACTGTCTTGCCATTATACATCAATGGGAGAAGAGCAATTAGAAATGGAAGGCATTTGTATATGGTATCGCATGGAGGAGAGGAATTCCCACTTTGTACAATCATATGCAATCACAAACAAACATCAACAACACTCTACTTTAGATTAAAACATTTGATGTAAAAAGGGGGGGGGGGGAGGGGGGGTTATCGAATCAAATGCAAAGAAAATTATAAATTCAGAGTCAAAATCAAGGTAACTAAAATTAGAGAGACCAAATTAAAACAATATCCACCCATGTAATTTGCCTGTGTGTGTGTGTGTGTATGTGTGTGTGTATTATTTTATTTATTTTTTCTTTGAATTAGTATTCAAAATGAGTTAGTTAAAAATAGGAGTACAAAAGAGAGTAGTAGTGCACGATGTTCCTACGTACAATTAGGTCTTAGAAAAGTGGTAGGTAGCTAGTCTTCTCGCAGTTGTTCAATAATTATATCTATTTTCTACATTATTATAAAAGGATTAATAATTCCAGGACTAACAGTCCTATAAATATTAATCTCATCTAATTAATTTTGTCCAAATAACCATAACCTAGAACTCTTGGTCTATGTTTGTTTAGACGACATAACTTTGGAATTGGACTAATAATTCAACAAAACATATAATTTTACATTTGGTGAAAAAAAATTGAGGTTCAAACTAAGGTCACGTTTGTTTCGCTTTATAGGATAGATACGATTAAGAGTACGGTAGAATTGAGTGAGGAGATTATTAGTGTGGTAATATTATATTGGAGATGTAGGATAAATAGTGTTTATTTGTACACTATGGGATTAGTACTGCTATAGATAGTATTAATTTATAAAATTAAGAGTTTTTAATTTTTAGTAATTTTTAATATTATAATTTTTTTTTTCTAAAAAATATAAATTGTGCTTAAAAATCATTTAAAATTCACTAAATATAAACAAAATCATATTTTTTAGCATTTATTAACAAATTTAAATATTTCTTTCACTAATAAATTTTTTAAAACATAATAATATTAAAAATGGTTCTGATGACCCTCACATATTACTAATCGTATCCTCGCTTCTAAGAGTCCAAACAAACATGCAGTGATGGAGCCAAGAAACTAAATCAGAAGGGGCACTTATTAATTGCAACTTTAATTTTTTTTTTCCATAACCAACAATAAGCAGATAATAATAATTTTTGAAATGTACAAAAACTTAAATAAATTATTACAAAAGAATTTCTCATAAAATTTTATAATTAACTTCGAGTAAAATTGAAAAGTATTGCGTGTAACTAGTGTATCATAGACAATATAAAAGTCATATATTTAAATCGTAAAATAAATTATATAATGGTAAGATAAATAAAATTTTTACAAAATTTGAGTAAAAATTTTATATAATAGTGATAACACATCATTATTGACATATGATATCACCAACCAATAGTAAAGCAACGTATGAAGGGTGAATTCCATATGCAAATATAACTAACACTTTAGTAATTTTTACGTATATACAGTGAGATTAATTATATTTAAATATCAATAATGATGGATATTAGCTTTATATTGAGATTTTTTCACAAAATTGAAATCTTCTAAATATTTTAAAGATTTTGATACTGTAGAATATATAAATCATATAAATATTCTAAAGATTCTGATATAGAGAATATTTATAAATCATTTTGAAACTTGATAGTGACAATAGTAACGATTTTTTATAAATCACATAAATCATTTTAAAGATTCTAATGCAGTTTAATATATAGATCATATATTTTAAAAATTCTAATACAATTATATAAGTATTTTAAATATCCTGACAATTTTGAAACCTGATAGTGATAGTAATAACGATTTTTAAAGCTTGGTAGAGTTTTGAGGCCGGATAGTGATAATGGTGTTGCCCGTCAATTCTTAGACAAAATGTCTGCCAGAATCATGGGCAAGAATAGTACCCGTAAAATAAGTTGGCCAAGAAAACTTGTGAGACGAAGTGAAACCAGGGAAATACAAGAAATAGCTCCGGAGATAGAAGTAACATAGCCCTCCATTTTAGGGAAAGTTTCACAGGTGATTTGAATTTGGCTAAAAAGTCCTAGTGCCAGACAGTAGATGCATATGGTTATGAGGAAAGTCCATATGTTTGCAGTGTGTGCCTCAAATGGATTCACTGTCTTGCCATTATACATCAATGGGAGAAGAGCAATTAGAAATGGAAGGCATTTGTATATGGTATCGCATGGAGGAGAGGAATTCCCACTTTGTACAATCATATGCAATTACAAACAAACATCAACAACACTCTACTTTAGATTAAAACATTTGATGTAAAAAAGGGGGGGAGGGAGGGGGGTATCGGATCAAATTCAAAGAAAATTATAAATTCAGAGTCAAAATCAAGGTAACTAAAATTAGAGAGACAAAATTAAAACAATATCCACCCATGTAATTTGCCTGTGTGTGTGTGTGTGTGTGTGTGTGTATTATTTTATTTATTTTTTCTTTGAATTAGTATTCAAAATGAGTTAGTTAAAAATAGGACTACAGAAGAGAGTAGTAGTGCACGATGTTCCTACGTACAATTAGGTCTTAGAAAAGTAGCAAGTAGCTAGTCTTCTCGCAGTTGTTCAATAATTATATCTATTTTCTATATTATTATAAAAGGATTAATAATTCCAGGACTAACAGTCCTATAAATATTAATCTCATCTAATTAATTTTGTCCAAATAACCATAACCTAGAACTCTTGGTCTATGTTTGTTTAGACGACATAACTGTGGAATTGGACTAATAATTCAACAAAACATATAATTTTACATTTGGTGAAAAAGAATTGAGGTTCAAACTAAGGTCACGTTTGTTTGGCTTTATAGGATGGATAGGATTAAGAGTATGGTAGAACTGAGTGAGGAGATTATTAGTGTGGTAATATTATGTTGGAGATGTAGGATAAATAGTGTTTGTTTGTACTCTCTGGGATTAGTACTGCTATAGATAGTATTAATATATAAAATTAAGATTTTTTAATTCTTAGTAATTTTTAATATTATAATTTTTTTTTGTTCTAAAAAATATAAATTTTGCATAAAAATCATTTAAAATTCACTAAACATAAACAAAATCATATTTTTTTTAGTATTTATTAAAAAATTTAAATATTTCTTTCACTAATAAATTTTTTAAAACATAATAATATTAAAAATGGTTCTGATGACCCTCACATATTATTAATCGAATCCTCGTTTCTAAGAGACCAAACAAACATGCAGTGACGGAGCCAGGAAACTTAATCAAAAGGGGCACTTATTAATTACAACTTTAATTTTTTTTTCCATAACCAACAATAAGCAGATAATAATAATTTTTGAAAAGTACAAAAACTTAAATAAATTATTACAAAAGTATTTCACATAAAATTTTCTAATTAACTTCGAGTAAAATTGAAAAGAAAGTATTGCATGTAACTACTGTATTATAGCGATCCCGGTTGTCCCTTTATTGTTCTGTTGTATCCCGGACTCGGTTCCGTGGAGTTGGTAGTTGTATCTATCTTGTTGTCATCCTTTAATTCCATTTGTTTGAGTTTTAGGATGTGTTGGGCATGTTTCGAACTGGTGGGTTGAACTTTGGTCTGAAATCTTGTTGCCAGGTTTTTGGTCGTTCTGCTCGAGCTGGCCTTGTTGCGCTCGAGCGGATATTGCACACTCCCAGTATTTCGTGTCCCTGCAAAACTTCTGCAGGTGTGATTTTTACGCTCGAGCGGGTTTCTTTATGCTCGAGCAGGTACTCTGGCGCTCGAGCGGGTAGTACTTTTTGGTGTAAGTTCTGGGAGGGGGAAATCTACGTTCGAGCAGACTGGTTTTAGCGCTTGAGCGGATGTACTTTATTCTTGTGTCTTGGCGCTCGAGCGGGCCTTCTTGCGCTCGAGCGTACCTAGTTTTTTGTTCTTGATGCTCGAGCGTTGTGTTCTCCGCTCGAGCGGGAATGTCGTATATCAGTTGGTAGCTGGGCATTTTAAAATCACTTTTTACATTTTCTCTCTCTCTCTTACTTTCTAAAATGATATTTTGAGAGCTTCTCTCTCTAGAAACTCCCTTCTCTCTAGGGTTTGATCTAGTTAGAGTGTCTCACTATCCTCCGGCCTTTGTAAGAAGTGTGTGGATCGTCGAGGCTCCATTTTGATCCGTGGATTTTTAAGTTTGGAGCATTTTGGTTTTCTTCAACTTCCCCGTTTGAGCTCTAACTTCGAGGTAGGGATATCCTACTCCTTCTCATGAGTTTTGTCTTTGAATTTTAGTATTTTGATGAGTTGGGGGTTGTTGGGTAATTTTGAGAAAGTTTGGGCCTTTGTGTAATTTTACAAAAGTTGGGGTTTGGTTTATATAAACTTATATGCATGTTTGGCATAGAGAAATGAGATAAATATTGGTTTATTGGTAAAAATGGAACCTTAGGGTTGTGATGTTAATTATGGAAAATGCTCTAATTTCATTGATAAATTAATTGGTATAATTAATTTGAAGAAAAGAAGAATTAAATTGAGAATGTTGGAATTAGATGTGTATGGGATTAAAGGGTGTAGTTTGATTCGTTCATCGCTCACCTAGTTGAAATGTTGATTATATATCCATTTGGTGCATTTATTTTCAGTATAGAAATAACTGCTTTGGGCTATCGGTGGAGGATAGTCTTGATTGTGGTAGACACTGCATGATGATTAGGCAAACTAGAACTAATCGATTGAGTATGCCATTGAACATAGCAACTGGAATAATACATTAATTCTATGTATTGATTGATTTTATATGATCTACGTTTATATACATGTGTTGTGTAGGAGGAGATGAGGGATATACTCCACGGTTTAGGGAAAGATAGGGGATGGACCTCTAAATCGGATTTTGTGTGACATTGATACAGCACTACAATGTGTATCAAGTGTTGATTATGGAAGTGTTTGAATTGATTTGATATTGCACTAAAATGTATATCGTTATCAATTGTAAAGTATAGAAGTGATTCTATGTTATGTTGATACAGCACCGAAATGTGTATCTTTCGCAAAGTGCGGGAATAGTTTGTGTTATTGATACAACATTAAAATGTGTATCCCTCGTGAATTTTGAAAGTGTTTTAAAGATGAGTCTAAATCTCATTAAGTTATTTGGCTATGTGTTGAGCCTTGTTTTCAAACTCAAAGTTGGAAAAGACATGGGAAATGAAATGTAACATGGACTTAATGTCATGAAATCGAAATGTGATATATGTGGATGCATCTGTGTTGACCATCTATCAACTGCTAATCTTTTAGTCATTGTCCATGGCTGGTTTAGTGTATTTCTACTGGGCTGTGGCTCACCCTTTATGGGACATCATTTTCAGGTACAGGTAGCATGCCATCTCCTAGGACATAGCTTGGGAGGCTAGAGGCAGACAGATTGCTTTGTTATTTGCTTTCTTTTGATGTATTACATGTAAATTTAAGCCAATGGCTTAATATGTATTAAGTTAGTACTCTTCTTTTTGTAACCAAGTGTTAACTTGGAAAGCTGTAAGCCCGTAGGGCATTTTCTTTTGTTGTTAACATGTAATACTTTTGTAAGAACTATTCAGATTAATGGAAAGATGGTTGGTTTCTTTGTATCAATGCATGTCTAAGTTGATGGGTTTTAATGTTATTTTTTTGAGGGCGTTACATGTATCATAGACAATATAAAAGTCATATATTTAAATCGTAAAATAAATTATATAATGGTAAGATAAATCAAATTTTTACAAAATTTGAGTAAAAATTTCATATAATAGTGATAACACATCATTATTGACATATGATATCACCAACCAATAGTAAAGCAACGTATGAAGGGTGAATTCCATATGCAAATATAACTAACACTCTAGTAATTTTTACATATATATAGTGAGATTAATTATATTTAAATATCAATAATGATGGATATTACCTTTATATTGAAAATTTTTCACAAAATTTTCATACATAAAAATATAATTTGTTGTAGTCACTTCATTTTCAATAAAACAATGACTATTGTTTTCATAGATTTAAAAATACCCTTGATATTTTGTTCTAAATATTATTTTTGTTTAAAATTTTATTTATATACATATGTAAAAAATAAAAATAGAAAGAAACAAAAATCCAGGAGGGGCACGCAACCCTCCTGGTCACCATGTGGCTCCGCCACCGCAAACATGGCCTAATAGTCCATCCAGATATAGAATTCTCATATGGGGAACTATTGAATTTCAAGAGGGAAATAAGATACAAAATGGAATATTAAGAAAAAGTTCAGACAAGTTAATTAAATACGAATTGATAGAATTCTATCAATCCCTCTTCACAACCCATGGTTAATCCAAACTTGAAATAAAATACACAATGCAAATGAATTACTAATCTAAAGAGTAGTTGTCCTAAGAATGCTATTATCATCTAATTCAATCAACTCGAACAAGAGAGTATAGTAGTCTAGTAGACCACTTTATTTCAACAACTTAGCTTAACCTTTATTTTTAAATGGGATCATAATATCGAAATGAATTTCCAAGAAAAGGTATGGAGAAATCACTACTCCAATCTTAGATGCCTCGAGGGTAAATGAGAAATATAGGGAAATGGGACTTCCGTAGGAGAACTCAAGCTATTCACACGTTAAAAGAATAAAAATAAAAATCTAAGTATACATTATTTGTGTTATTGAAATATAAACTTCCCAATAAAAGTCAATTTTTCATATTTAAACTTTCGAACAAAAGTGAATTATTCAGATATGTTCGGATATAAATTTTTGAATAATATTTTTAATTGTAAAGTTTATATCTGGGTTTTATTCGAAGATTTATATTGAATGGCATAAATGTTGTATACTAAGATTTTCTGTGATGTGCAAAAAGAATTTTCCTTATGGAATTATATTTGAAAAGTATGACTAAATTCTTCTAATACAAAATAAGACTTAATGTTATTTCTTTAAAATAGTAGGATTACTTGGCTATTTTCTAATTACACCATTTTCTAAATTTTAAAATTATCATTTTATCTCACTACACTTTTCATAATTTCAACTATATCATCATACACCTAATCTCTCGTCTTCCTTTTATACCCATTAACATTTCAAACCCTAAGGCCCCATTTGGTTTGGGTGATAGAGGAGAGGATTGGATTAGTAGTGAGATAGTGTCCATAAGAATCATATGTGTTCAGAGAAATGACCATGGGCAAATCGTCCATAAAAGCAACTCTCATGCAAGGTTGTTTGGTAAAATTTATTTGTGATTTACACTCTGTTTGTTTGAGCGGAAAATATTTTCTAATGGTAGAAATATTTTTTAGTGAAAATATTTTTCTATGTTTGGTGGTGGTGGTGGTAAGACGAAGGTGGAAATGGAGGTTTAGGTGATGGCATGGTAGTGGGGTGGTGGTGACAGTGATGGTGACACTGGTGTGGTGGTGGAGGTAAGAACGGCTGTGGTTAAGGTGGAGGTGAGAATAGTGGTGGTGAATTGTTTTTCATAGAAAGAAAAGTGAGACACTTGTTCATGACACAAACTGAAACATTTGCTTTATAGTATAGATAGTATAGATGTTTGAACAAAATGGAGATGATAAAGGTACCTTTGTGGTTCCATTGAAGATGTTACGCCCTCAAAATAAGACATAGTCCAACCATTTAAATAATTCATAAAACATAATAAAAGGATTACATATTACATTCGTCAGAGTATTCTTTACAAAAGATGTTAAACAAATAAATGCCCTATGGGCTTACAGCTTTCTAAGTCATCACTTGGTTACAACAAAAGAAGAGTTCTACTCTATACATGAAAGCCCTCGGCTTGAATTTACATTTAATCATCAAAACAAATAACAAAAGGGAGTCTTGAACTCCTAAACCTCCCAAGCTAAGACCTTGGGGGCGGCATGTCACCTGCACCTGAAAAATGGTGTCCCAAGTAGGGTGAGCCAATGCCCAGTAGAGATACGCTAAACAGTATATGAGAAATAACTAAAACATTAGCATCCGATAAATGTTTAGCACTTATAAACCAACTTACACCATTTCCATAACCAATCACATTTACATCATATAGATCCACTTCTCTTTAAGTATCCAAATCATTTCATTGACATGGTTCAATGTTATCCAAACAGTTCAAATGAGATTACAACTCACATTATCAACACTTCGCATATACACACCAATCATACACTTTCATTATCTTTCCATTTTACGGAACTACGTCCGAGAGAACCGGCACCCAAAACATGAATAAGATTTCGGGACTTTCACCCTGGACACTCCGGCCAACTTAATTATCCATGGAATCCATCCCTTATCTCCTCCCAAACAATGGAGTACATCCCATTTCTTCTCCCAAACAAGATACATATGCAATGTATTTAAACATGTTGTCATATACAATGACCAATTCAATATCACATACAATGTTTATATCCAACCATCATATTCAAAGACATTCCAATTGATTAGTTTCAATTTACCTAATCATCATACACTTTCTACAACAATCATGGCTATCTTCCACCGATAGCCCAAAACAGATATATCTAAACAGATAAATAAATTTATCAACAGATAAATTATCATATTTTCCATAGGTGAGTGATTTATCAATCCAACTACACCGTTTAATCACAATTCCCTCCAATTTCATGATTTTCAAACCAATCTCATATTTCCATATCAAGTTCATAATTACACAAATTATTTCCTTAATTCAATCAGGGCATTTTTCCCCCTTTCCTCATATAGTGCACCCAAGGCCAAATTTCACCCATTATACACAACTAACCCCTTTGCAAGGTCTTACATACCCATATGGAGCTTAAATAAGAAAACCCCTCTTTCACAAATCCAAACTCAAACCCTAGCTTTACCCAAACCAACCATTTATACAAAATGACCAATGTTTATGTCAAAGCTCGTAGAAATAAGTAGAATATCCCTACCTCAAGAAGAGAAGACGAGCCAAGCAAGAGACAAACTCCAAGGATGACGAAATTAACTTCTACTCGGATGAAAATGGAGATCTTAAGAAGCTCCAACTTTTTAATAAAGGAAGGAGGGTGAGAAGATCACTAGATCTAGGTCAAAATGTAGAGAGAGAGAGAGTATTTTAGAGAGAGAAGCTCTCAACTTAGGGTTTTGGAAAGTTTTAGAGAGAGAAAGAACAGAAAAAGTGATTTAAAATGTCACTTTCACGATCTGATATACATACAGTCTGCTCGAGCGGAGAGTTTGACGCTCGAACGTCAGACACAAAAAGCAGACTCGCTTGAGCGCAATAAAGTCAGCTCGAGTGCCAAGACACAACAGCAAGGCACTACCTGCTCGAGCGCAAAGAGACCCGCTCGAGCGTAGAATACACTCGTCCAGTATTTTACAGACTTCAGACAGTCGCTCGAGCTCCAGAGGGGTCGCTAGAGCTCAGACCCGCTCGAGCGTAAGACACTCTGCTCGAGTGTGAAAAACACTTTTGTAGTATTTCTTGCAGATGCACAAAGTACTGAGTGATTGCAAACCACGCTCGAGCGTAAGAGGACCCGCTTGAGCGGAAAACCAAAATTCTAGGCAGCAAGGTTCTAGACCAACAACCAACCAACCTGTTCTGAACACACCCAAGACATTCCAAAACTCAAATTCAAAGACTAAGAGGAGAAAAAGAAATAACCAACAACATTAAACTACAAGACCTGAGTCCAAAACACCATAAAGGTCGAGTTAGAAGCTGGGATCGCTATAGAAGATGACCACTGACACGGGCAAGTCTCTGTGTTATATGTTCTCTATGTACAAGCTAAAGAGAATAATATGTGTTGGGCCTCTATGTGTTGTGGTGATGGGGGGGTGCCAGGAGGAGATGAGGGAGTGTGTGAGAGGCCATGGGGGAAATGGGCAGCAGAGATTCTCTATCTACGTGGACCATGTGAGAAAAGTCTCTTGAATGGGACATTAAGAATTTGGGAGTTTTTTTGGATAAATAATTTTCCTGGGAGTTTGGCTCCTCTCAACCCAATTGCAGAATAGAGGGTGTTGTTGGTCTATGATAGGTCTTGTTTCAGACTTACTTTAATGATCTAAATCGTTTAATATATAAAACTTGTCAAGTATATTATTATTGTAAAAAAATATATTAATAGGATATTGATATTCATTTGATCATATCACATTTGTGTCAACGACAAGTATAATCTTTAAAATAAACTATTGACATAAATATAATCTAATCAAATGGTTATCGATATCCAATTAACACAATTTTCTAGCTTGTCTAGCAAACATAAGCCATTAGTTAAAAAAATAATAAAAATAAAAACAACATTGATGATATTTTTTGGTTGATTGTCATTTGTGGTTGATTCTTAATTTTTTATTTTAGGGTGGATGAATTTGAGTTCTGAGTATAAAAAAATTGTGTGACTTGTAATTATTTTCCTCACCTCATATTAATGGTTGTTTCGACAATTAGATTTTTTAATAATTTTTTAAATTTTTTATTAAAAAAATGTGTAAAAAAAGTAAAAAGAAAAATTATGCCTCATATTAATTATTGTTTTGACAATTAGATTTTTAATAATTTTTTATAAAAAAATGTGTAAAAAAGTAAAAAGAAAAATTAATTTTTTTTTAAAGTAGTTCATATGTTTTGTGAAGTCGGCCTACCAACAGTTCTATACTTTTTTTTATTATTGACTTTAGTTATTCATTCTATAAACCTCAACATTTTTTTAAGATAAAATTCTAGGATCTGGCTTCCCTACAATCAGTGATTGGAGGGTGTTGTTGGGCCTGTGGGAGCCCATCACGGGTCTTGTTTCGATAATCTGAACCGTTCAATGTGTAGAACTCGTCGAATACTACATGCCTATAAAAAATCACGTTGATTGGATATTAATAGCTATCTTATTGGATCATATTTCTGTCAACCATTTATTTTTTCACCGTCCATTTTTTTATACAAAACTGATTGATCATGTAGCTATCAATATCCGATCAATGTGGTTTTTTTATAGGCATATAGTACTTAACGAGTTATACACAATGAATAATTCGGATTATCAAAACGGGACCCGTGGTTAGCCCCACGGGCCAACAACACCCTCTAGTCTGATCACAGATTGGAGGGAAGGTAGACCCAAATTCTAAAGGTCCATTTGAACTTTTAAAGGTCCAATCTCTTCTGTTTGTCGGTTTTATTTTATTTTATTTTTTATTTTTATAGATTTGGTTTTATTTGGTTTGGAAATGACTTTTTGAATAGCAACGATCATCTAGGCTTGGGTATCCATTTTTTCTTGCTCTGTTTATTTATTTTATTTTTTGGTTACATAAAATAGATATGTAGATAGGCTATTTCAATATATCCGTTAGGGAATATTGCTTACCACCTACAGTATATTTGCAGGGAACCCCACCGCACCTACGTTGGAACCGAAGCTTAGGCGGCGTGCTCCAATTGCTAAAAAGTATGTTTAACTCCAACAATGAGTTATAGAGACTCGAACCGAAGTCTTGAGCGAGGAATTCGAAGGTCTTATCCACTAAACCAATCCTCTGTTCAGTGCATGAATCTAGATATTGGTAGATTTTTTGTAAACTAACATTAAAATTTCTCTCTATATATCTCATAGAAATAATGGGTTTCGTACATGGGAGAAGCACCAATAAGTCCCAAAATATGATCTTGTGAACTATTTAGTTCTCTCTCACTTTTTTTTTTTTTTTCTTTCTTCTTATGAACCCAAAGGTCCTATTAAAGTGGAAATTACACAAAAGGATAGTTACTTACATGTTTGGGTTTAATTTTTCAGGGATAAAGTGGGTTTCTTCAAATTTAAAATTACACATTTGGGCAATCCGCACTATAGAAGTTTTAGATTTTCTCTCATTCTAGAACAAATCCCACATTATAAACTATAGCACTCTGTACTTCTTGTTATAATGGAATTATATTTGACTTTTTGATTATCTTGATTGTGAACCTTCTTAGTCGATATTTGAGCCTTGGTAGGCTTTGTAGGCTTGATTTCATCTATTTCTATACATCTTTGACGCCTAGTTCCACATACAAAAACGTAGAGCACGACGAGGGCTTTCATTTAATCTCAATGGATAGTTGTTTCGTTGCCGATGATTTTTATAGCGACCCCCGTTTTTTTTTCCTTTTGGTTGTTGTATCCGGGCTTAGGTTCCTTGGGTTCTCTCAATGTATAATTGTGGTTGTCATCCTTTATTTTCTCTTTTGAGTTATCGGATGTGTTGGGCAGGTTTGTTTTGTTTTGGTTGGGTTTTGAAACCAGGGGTTACTGTCCAGAATTTGGATTGTTCGCTCGAGCGAGAGTTTGGTCGCTCGAGCGAGGGTTGAGTTTTGTGTCTGGTGGCTCGAGCCAGGATTTCTTCGCTCGAGCGAGTGTTTGCGTCTAGTATAGACCTGTGAGCAGTGTTTCTTCGCTCGAGCGAGAGTTTCTTCGATCGAGCGAGCTTCTGGGTTGCAGACCTGAAGCATCGAGTTTTTGGCTCGAGCGAGCTTTTCTTCGCTCGAGCGAGGCTTTCCTGTGTCTGGTCGCTCGAGCGACCAAGTCTTCGCTCGAGCGAGCCTGTCCAGTTTAAATAGGCAGCAGCGGGTTTTGATCAGTCTTTTCATCCTCTTCTAGTTTCCAAACCCTAGGTACGACTTCTCTCTCTCTAAACTCATCTTCTTTCTAGGTTTTCATCTACTTCTAGTGTGAATCCATCCTAGGTCCTTTGTTAATAAGATAGAGGGCGGCTTGGGCTTCATTCTAATCTGAAAAATAGTGGATTTGGAGCACTTGGATTTTGGGTCATCTTCTCCATTTGTGTTCTTTGTTCGAGGTAGGGATTCTCCTTGTTTCTTTTCAATACTTCGACTATAGATAGACATGTGGTAGTTTTTGTATTGCATAAAAATTGTATCATGTTGGATTTGTGAAAATCATGGGACTGAACCTTGGGTTGGTTATTGAATTTGGGTTTATTATCATTAGTTATGATTTGGGCTAATTGGGGTGTTATTTAGCATGTGGTTGTTGAAAGGAGAGGAAACCCTAAATTTTCTTATTCGATTTAATAGATTAATTGAGGGGTTTAGATCTTTGGGCAAATACTTAGGTATTTTGAGTCTTAATTGTGGTTATTGTTGTTTGTTGATGTTAATTAGGCCTTTTTGGTCAATATTGAGAAAGATGAAGGAAAGACCCTAATTTATTGTTTATGACTTAATGTGCATAATTAGTTTGAAATGGCTTTGAAAAGAATGTAGTGAATTTAAATGAAGTATGGCTTTTGTCCATAGGAATGATTTTTGTGAAAACAAAGGAAGTGGAATTCATTTTGTGAAATGGGAAAGGTATTTTGAAACAAGTATAAGAGAATTGTAATGTTGTATCTTGAGTGTTGAACACACTTGTGTGGGGTATAGCTTTAACTACCATGTTCATGTTGTTGCTGAGTTTTGTACTCTCATGTTAGTTGGGTCTGTTAATAGATGTATAATATGGATGCATCTGGATATTTTGGTCATTGGTGGAGGATGATAAGGTTGTGTTGAATTGTTGTGTATGTATTACACCATTGTTGATTGAACATCATATGTAATGAAATGCTGAACTACATTATATTTGTATACTGGTTGAGGAGAAGAGAGGGGTTGTACTCCAGTGTGTGTGAGAAGATAGGTGATGAACTCCACACACTTATGTGTTCAGCGCTTATAATCAGAGGTATCATACCCTTCCAGCTAGCGCCTGGAGAACTGACGCGCTGATAATCTAAGGTACCATACCCTTCCTGCTAGCGCCTGGTAAACTGGTAGATTGTTGTGAGAAGTGTATCTTTGGCTTACTACGCGTATAGCTAGTAGTGCATTGTTGTTTTGTTATTGTTTCAGTGTATCTGGAAACATTGTGGATTGTATTTGTTACAGTGTTGGAGGGACGAGTTGACTCATTGATTGATTTTATGTATGTAGTTGAGTTGTTATCTTTTTTTATAGAGATGTGTATGGATAATTATGATATAATGGGAATTGCATTGAAATGCCAAATATGTTTTGAAAAGGCACATCTGTTGTATGTGTGGAAAATGGAAGAGTAATGGGCTTAGTGATTCTATTTTTTCTAAATAGTTGTTTATGTTATAAAAGATTGGGAACGGGGGTTAATGAAAGGAAAAAGGAAGGATAAATCGCTTATAGCGGTGAATTAAATGATTGTTTTCAAGAAAAGTTCATATGTATATTCATATATATATTTTGTATAAACTGTCACATTATTATTCTAGTATGAGAATGGGTGTTCATGATCATAGCTATCTGTAATGTTGTTATTGTTAAGGAGCATGTTGAGTTCCCTACTGGACTATATGTTCATCCCACGTTGTTGAATCTTTTTCAGGTGTTTAGCAGGGTGTGCTACAAGATTTGGATCTTCTTATTTGTTGGCCACGGGGCCTCAGTTATGTTGGCGGAATGCCATTGTTGTAAAGGGTTACACCCTTCTTCTTGTACTTTTAATGATGTAAGCCCAAGGGCAATTTATTAAGTTAGTTCATGTAATATTTACTTTGCATACGAATGAGAGTATTGTTAATCACTTCTACGGATTGAATGTATGAGTTTATTTCCGCATGTTATCTCTGAAATTGAATTAAGTTAAAGAATTTGGTAATGACTCCGAGTAATAAAAGGTGGGGCGTGACAACTTGGTATCAGAGCGAGCCGGGTTTGAATACTTGGGCTCGTGGGAAATGGTTTTTACCACAGTGGGTTTACTACGTATTGTGAGGACGTTGCATATAGATATCATGAAAGTTAGGACTTATGTGTTGCATTTATGTGAGCATGGGATTCAGTCTCCTGGATAGTATTCATAGCCGGTGAACTTGCTTTGAGGTCCTTTTGGAAACACGCCTGATCAACGTGGTTTCTGATAGGAATTCCTTGAGAGTTTCGGGATGAGTGGCTATCTTTGTGGACTTGATTCGATTATGTGTTTACATGTTTAGCTGATAATATGCAGTAGAGATGTAAATTTTGAGACTAAGTGTGTCTTGTGACTTAACAGTAGTGGAGTGTGCCTCGGAGAAGGCTATAGTGTTTTGCGCTAAGTGTAATTTACTTTGTGCTTTATAGGATGTCTACACGAGGCAGTAGAGGACGGTTGAATAGTAGGAGTGTCGGTAGGGGCACAGCAGTTCCTTTAGTACCTGCCGTTGCAGCATCGGCTGTCGGTGAGGATGTCGCACGTGAGATTGCAAGAGCAGTGCAAGATGCCCTAGCTCGTACTGAGGGCGGCAACGGGCATGCTCTCAAACTTACTAAGGAGTTTTTTCGTTCTGGCCCACCAGAGTTTGTGGGGGAGGCTAAACCGTTGGAGGCAGAGAGTTGGTTAGAACAGATTACCAAGACTCTTAATATGCTCAGAGTCGAAGATGAGGAGTTGAGGGTCTCTTTGGCGACTTTTCAGTTGAAGGGTGATGCGAGTTATTGGTGGAAGTATGCTAAGAATAATGTAGGTAGCACGTGGGTTGCTTTTACCGAGGCCTTTTGGGCCAAGTATTTCCCTCCTTCTGCTCGGGAAAGGTTGAGGGATCAGTTTTTGGAGTTGCGTCAGGATGATACTCCTGTGGCGCAGTTTGAGATGCGGTTTGCTAGCTTGTCGAGGTTTGCTCCAGAGTTGGTGGCAACAGAAGAGCGTCGTTGTTTTGAGTTTGAACGGCGGTTGTGTTTCGATATTCGGGAAAAGGTAGCTGGATCCTTGTGGAAGGATTACTATACTTTAGTTGAGGCAGCGGCCCATGTGGAGGCCTTGATTGCTAGTGATGATTGGGTTAAGGAGGAGACCATCTCGGTCAGTCATGTGGTTCCTAAGCGCTCTAGGCTCAGTAAGGGGTGGAGGCGGAAACATGCTCAGTCGGGAGCTGGTTCCTTTTCTTCGCCGGGGGTTTTGGATCCTTCTGTTGGGGTTTCCGGGGAGGTGCAAGTTTCATACTAGTCTCTGAGTAGGGGGTCTGGTGGTTGTTTCGTTTGTGGCCAGCAGGGCCATGGTAGACGTTTTTGCCCTTTGCGTGTGAACTCTGCAAGTGTTTCAAAATCTAGTCAGACTCAGTCATACCCGTCTAGTCGGGGGCGGTTTCAGTACCAGAAACGGGCAGGCCAGGCTTCGGGAGCCTCGCGAGGGGCGACTTATTAGTTAGCCCTACAGTGTTACCCTGGAGAGGCACTTTTTGTATGTTGGCTGGTGATGTATCTTGGTTATTGATTTTGTTGTGGACCAGTGTACTGTTGGATGCTTAGGCATCATGATTATGTATCGCATTTGTATGCATAGTATTGTTTGTTTAATCCTCGTGTATTGGGGAGTATGTATGGAATTTCGAACCCTCTAGTATTTATATTGAGAAGTTGTTGATGGGATCAGTGATCCTAGTATTGTTGCTTGCTTGGTACTGTATATTGAGTTAGCCTTGTGACGGCCTGTGGGCCTTGTTCACTTTTGGAGTATATTGGTTGAGAATGGGAATTTGTGAGTGGATGAGATTGATGAGATGGTTTAGAGAATTGCGTGGTATTGGCAAGGTTATGTGGGATTTGTGTCTCAAGTTAGAAGGAATGGTACTTGTATGTTGGTTCGTGTTTTGGGCCTTGCTATTTAGTGAGTCCGTGGTGACCCCATCGGTTGTGTAGGGGTAGTGTTTGTATTGTGATTGGTTATCAATTATTGGGTATGGTTTGAGTGGCACATCATGTATGGATTACTGAGTGTGGAGTTTATTGAGTTGATTAGTCAGCTCGTTGGTATCGGGTTTTGGGTTGACATTGGTCACCATGAGATTAGCCTCGTTTGTTGTAGACTTTGTGTGTTGATTAGGGGAAAACTGAAATTAATCATCCGGTTGAGTCATTGAATATGACGGTTATTATAATACAGCAATTATGTGTATTGAATTATCATTGTGAATGTTTGGATTTTTTTTTTATATACATTATATGTATGTATATTGTTTGGGAGGAGATAGGGGATGGACTCCGATGATACAACGCCAAAATGTGTATCTATTGAAAGATTGATATAGCTCATATGCTTATCTATTGTGAAGTGAAAAATGTTTTAAATGAGTTACTTTTTCATTTAATTGTTTGGCCAGGTTCTGAGCCGGGTGTATGTTATTTAATTGGATAATTAAAAGAGGCGGAATAGAATTGCAAAACCATGAATTTCTTATGCCTTATGTGTTGATAGTATTGTTGTAATTTCTATTAACTATCATTATAGAAATGTTATGTTCGGTGTTGGCTGTGGCATCACTGTGTGTGTGATGGTTGTTGATAATGTTATTTTAGAAAGAATAGGAAAACAAATTTTTTTTTCTAGTGTTTGGGCCATCTAAGGGCGTTGTTGAGAAATTGATTTAATTCAAAGGTTTTGAGGAATTCCAAATGAATCTTTTGGCAGATAAAATGTGGATGATTATGTGTTTTGGATAACACCGTGGTTGAAAAAAAAAATTATATATATATATATATATATATTTACAAAACTATTGAGTTTCGCATGGAAAATGAAAGATTTATTTTGGAATGTGTACATTGAGAAATGTCTCTTGAACAAGAAAGTGTTTTCCTATAATTTGCTCAAAAGATTTGCTTTGGTCGTATGGTTGAGAATTATGTTGTTGAATAGTGACTTAGCTTGTTGTGCTAGTCAGTTGTTGGTCATTGTTTGGGGAAAGGTTTGGGTTGTTGAGGTTTTCGTACCTAAGTATTGTCGTTTGGAATGTTTCCCTTGGTTAGTCTTTTCTCTGGTAAGAGTGGATTAAAGGTGTGTTGTGAGATCAGTCGGCTTTGTGTTTTGGCGTACCTTAATTTCGGGGACGAAATTCTTTAAGGGGGGGAGGTTATAGCGACCCCCGTTTTTTTTTCCTTTTGGTTGTTGTATCCGGGCTTAGGTTCCTTGGGTTCTCTCAATGTATAATTGTGGTTGTCATCCTTTATTTTCTCTTTTGAGTTATCGGATGTGTTGGGCAGGTTTGTTTTGTTTTGGTTGGGTTTTGAAACCAGGGGTTACTGTCCAGAATTTGGATTGTTCGCTCGAGCGAGAGTTTGGTCGCTCGAGCGAGGGTTGAGTTTTGTGTCTGGTGGCTCGAGCCAGGATTTCTTCGCTCGAGCGAGTGTTTGCGTCTAGTATAGACCTGTGAGCAGTGTTTCTTCGCTCGAGCGAGCTTTTCTTCGCTCGAGCGAGGCTTTCCTGTGTCTGGTCGCTCGAGCGACCAAGTCTTCGCTCGAGCGAGCCTGTCCAGTTTAAATAGGCAGCAGCGGGTTTTGATCAGTCTTTTCATCCTCTTCTAGTTTCCAAACCCTAGGTACGACTTCTCTCTCTCTAAACTCATCTTCTTTCTAGGTTTTCATCTACTTCTTGTGTGAATCCATCCTAGGTCCTTTGTTAATAAGATAGAGGGCGGCTTGGGCTTCATTCTAATCTGAAAAATAGTGGATTTGGAGCACTTGGATTTTGGGTCATCTTCTCCATTTGTGTTCTTTGTTCGAGGTAGGGATTCTCCTTGTTTCTTTTCAATACTTCGACTATAGATAGACATGTGGTAGTTTTTGTATTGCATAAAAATTGTATCATGTTGGATTTGTGAAAATCATGGGACTGAACCTTGGGTTGGTTATTGAATTTGGGTTTATTATCATTAGTTATGATTTGGGCTAATTGGGGTGTTATTTAGCATGTGGTTGTTGAAAGGAGAGGAAACCCTAAATTTTCTTATTCGATTTAATAGATTAATTGAGGGGTTTAGATCTTTGGGCAAATACTTAGGTATTTTGAGTCTTAATTGTGGTTATTGTTGTTTGTTGATGTTAATTAGGCCTTTTTGGTCAATATTGAGAAAGATGAAGGAAAGACCCTAATTTATTGTTTATGACTTAATGTGCATAATTAGTTTGAAATGGCTTTGAAAAGAATGTAGTGAATTTAAATGAAGTATGGCTTTTGTCCATAGGAATGATTTTTGTGAAAACAAAGGAAGTGGAATTCATTTTGTGAAATGGGAAAGGTATTTTGAAACAAGTATAAGAGAATTGTAATGTTGTATCTTGAGTGTTGAACACACTTGTGTGGGGTATAGCTTTAACTACCATGTTCATGTTGTTGCTGAGTTTTGTACTCTCATGTTAGTTGGGTCTGTTAATAGATGTATAATATGGATGCATCTGGATATTTTGGTCATTGGTGGAGGATGATAAGGTTGTGTTGAATTGTTGTGTATGTATTACACCATTGTTGATTGAACATCATATGTAATGAAATGCTGAACTACATTATATTTGTATACTGGTTGAGGAGAAGAGAGGGGTTGTACTCCAGTGTGTGTGAGAAGATAGGTGATGAACTCCACACACTTATGTGTTCAGCGCTTATAATCAGAGGTATCATACCCTTCCAGCTAGCGCCTGGAGAACTGACGCGCTGATAATCTAAGGTACCATACCCTTCCTGCTAGCGCCTGGTAAACTGGTAGATTGTTGTGAGAAGTGTATCTTTGGCTTACTACGCGTATAGCTAGTAGTGCATTGTTGTTTTGTTATTGTTTCAGTGTATCTGGAAACATTGTGGATTGTATTTGTTACAGTGTTGGAGGGACGAGTTGACTCATTGATTGATTTTATGTATGTAGTTGAGTTGTTATCTTTTTTTATAGAGATGTGTATGGATAATTATGATATAATGGGAATTGCATTGAAATGCCAAATATGTTTTGAAAAGGCACATCTGTTGTATGTGTGGCAAATGGAAGAGTAATGGGCTTAGTGATTCTATTTTTTCTAAATAGTTGTTTATGTTATAAAAGATTGGGAACGGGGGTTAATGAAAGGAAAAAGGAAGGATAAATCGCTTATAGCGGTGAATTAAATGATTGTTTTCAAGAAAAGTTCATATGTATATTCATATATATATTTTGTATAAACTGTCACATTATTATTCTAGTATGAGAATGGGTGTTCATGATCATAGCTATCTGTAATGTTGTTATTGTTAAGGAGCATGTTGAGTTCCCTACTGGACTATATGTTCATCCCACGTTGTTGAATCTTTTTCAGGTGTTTAGCAGGGTGTGCTACAAGATTTGGATCTTCTTATTTGTTGGCCACGGGGCCTCAGTTATGTTGGCGGAATGCCATTGTTGTAAAGGGTTACACCCTTCTTCTTGTACTTTTAATGATGTAAGCCCAAGGGCAATTTATTAAGTTAGTTCATGTAATATTTACTTTGCATACGAATGAGAGTATTGTTAATCACTTCTACGGATTGAATGTATGAGTTTATTTCCGCATGTTATCTCTGAAATTGAATTAAGTTAAAGAATTTGGTAATGACTCCGAGTAATAAAAGGTGGGGCGTGACAATTTTTCCGACTAGTTTCCTTTTTGCTTTAAGAGGTAGCGTCTATTTCTTAAACTCAATATGAGTTCAATAGTGTATTTGTGGTGTATTTTAAATATATAGATTCCATTGTTCTTAGATTGATTTTTGATGATTTGTTTGTGAGTTAGGGTTTGTTCCAAATGGGATTGTGGATCTATGGTTTAGCTACAAAAGTTTATTTTCCACTTATATAGAATGTATATGAGTCTTTAAAAGTGAAAAGCCCTAATTTGAAGAAACCCTAAGATGTTGGTCTTTTTGGGAAATTGTTGGATTATCAAATCAAAATGTAAAAGACGGGTTTCTAAATGTTTTCTTGAAAATGGTTATGATTATGAAATTGGAGTTGATATTTGTTGAAATGAGCTATTTCTTGCATTGAAATGAATTTTCAAAGAGGAAGGAAGTTATGCCCTAAAATGTAATTTTTGAGATTGTAAAGAGGTAATGGAATAAATGTTGAGAAATGAGAAATTGAAATGATAATTAAGGATGATGGTGGAGTTAGATATGTATTATCACTCCCATTTGAGATTTTGGTTAATTCATTCATACAAGTGTTGTAATTATTTAGTTAATTAATTCATTTTGTAATTAATTAGCTTAATTCGGTTTGTAATAATTAGTTAACTAGAATAGTTAATTAGTTTCAAGTGTTGTAATAGTTAGCGTAATTAGTGTAGCTAGTTAGTTAGCTTATTCATTCGGACCCCCCTTCGCGAGGGCGTAATGTTGTAATAAGTGTGCGTGCTTGTGTGTATGTCTTCTAACCCCACGTCTTTCTCCCTTTTATTTAATCACTTTCGATGGTTAGATTAGGGACATGTTCAATTAGCATACCTTATGTTTGCATGTTTGCATCCATTCATTGTCTTGCATGCACCGAGGCTCGGCGCATCATTCAAATTGCATCGTAATTTCAATACTTCTTTGAATACGTGTTTCAAAGCATGCTATCAAAGTGTTGCAAATCATATGCCATGTTAGTAGCCAAGCCTATTAATTGCATTCTTCACATGCGTTGCATTAGACATCTTAACATAGTTAGGAATCGAGCATTTTTCTAACTAGTTTTTGTTTTGGCTTGGAGCACTCGGTAAGCTTTTATGCTTTAGGATACTTGCATGAGTGTGATTACCATGATGCCATGTTTTGTATGCTTGCCATGAGGCTATGTGCTTACTTGATAAACTGCTTGAATGCCCTTAGATGAAGGCTTTGTTGTTTGAATTGGAACGATTCAACGAATGTGAGTTTTAATCCCACTTTGTTGTGGCAAATCATGTTTTAAGCCCACTTGAGGTGGTAAATCCGCATTTTTTAAGCCCACTTGGGGGTGTCAAATTTAAATCATTTTTGCAAACAAACATGACTTGAAATGTCCCAATTCTTGCTATGTAGTCTATACTTGTATGCGTGCAAATCATATAGTAAAGCTAGTCTAATAACCGGATAAGAACACATGATGTCTATAAAATTTCATATCATGGTTAGTAGAGGCCGATCTTTGATCGGGTGAGTGGGGGTGCTCATTTCAAGACCTTCCTCCCTTGTACCCAAGTTCCCAAGTTCGGGCAACTTTGGTGATGACGGACGCATAGCCTTTGGCACGAGTTAGGGTTTCCTAAATTTTCTCAAAAATAAAATGTTTAGGTGGCGACTCTGTAATCTGGCAAAATAGTCCAATTTTGGCATTATTTGATTTAAAATCGTTTTTCCAAAAAGATTTGCCGAATTTGAACTCTTTGATGTTTATCAGTTTCACATTGCACTTGTGAGACTAGATTCAGAACCGCGGGAGTCCGAACTATGAGGCCTTTTCTTTCAAACCCTTTCTGAAAAGCGGGGCACGGAAAAAGGCGAGTCCATAGTTTCTGGTGACTCTGCTGGGGATTTAGAGAACTTAACTCGAACTCATGATATGTTATTTTATTTACACTTACGTGTTTCTTTTCATTTTTGGTGCGCCTAAGTCACTGTGTTTGCCATTTGTTATTCCTGAATGGTTTGCCGGAGTCTCGCTTGGAAAAGCTTGCCAAAAGGCTGACCGGTTGTGGGATCTACCACGATAGGAACACAACCCCTGGATCTGGATTACTGCTATACCGTTTGATCCTCCTTTCACTTCTCGGTGTTAGGTGTGAGAGGTATATTAGGTCGTCTTGCCGAGGTACCCCTTTTGACCAATTGATCTAGTTGCATATTGGAAGCCGTAGAGACTATTTCAAACTAGGACAGGTTGCTTACCTGAATGCAGGAATTGTATGAAACCACTTGTCTGCATAGTGAACCCCTATCTCCTGACGAAATTAGGTAACCCTACCCCATCATAGGGGTGTTTTTGGCTCTTACTTGGTTGATACGTGCTTTTATAGTGAAACCCTACAGGAATGTATGTATCAGTTGCAAATCCGGTTATCAGTTTAAGGGTATCAGTTTTGGGGCAGAAATCAATGTTTGAGTATAGTTCTCTAGCTTGTGATTGCAACTGCGTGTTGTTTCTGTCTGAGCCGAGGTGCTGTGCGGTTTTTGATTTTTGTTTCTTTTTACTTTATTTTCTTTTTGCAAGGTAGTCTTTCACAATTGCTTCAGACGAGTCTGTCACCCCCCAAGCACTCTGGACTAGAATTAGGCGACTTTACCGATCTGGGGATCTTGTAAGAGGACAACCAGTGTTTGCTTCACTACCCCCAGTTACAAGACGGAGGAGAGTCTGGCATGATTCACCGTTTCGATAGTTACCTTCATTCAACGAAGTCCAGTCATCTGCTTTTACTCCGGAAAGAGAGTATACACTAGTTTTGCTAGCTTAGCATCGCTTATTTAGCATGAAAGAAATGCTCTGCCAACTCCAATAGACTATTGAAAACATGCAGCTAGATGTTGCCCGACAAGCTGAGACCACAGCTCGCCAAGCCGAGGTTGTAGCCTGCCAAGTGGAGGTAATAAAGAGGTTTCAACAACAACAGCCATAACCTATGGTAGCCTCAGCATCCCATGCACCCCCAGTGGGAATCCCGACACCTAGGGTTACAATCCATGTCTAGGAAAATGCGGCATCCAGGCGGATCCTATTCCACCCTAGACCTCTAAGGCACCGATATACCAAGTGGAGGCCCCTTTCGAGTTTGAGGCCGACCCTACTGCACTGAAAGTAAGCAAGCTAGAAAAGCTCTTTAAAGGAGCTCAGGGCGTCAATTCGATCCTTGATATAGAGGACGGCTACACTGATTCGGCGGTGACATTGCCAGATAGGTTCAAAATGCCTTATATGGACCGTTTTGATGGCTCGGGTGATCTCATGGTCCACTTACGGTTGTTCTCAGACATTTTGCGGCCGATGGGCCTGTCTAGACTGCAGAAGTTATCCCTCTTGGGCCGGACCATGTCAGGTATAGTGGCCATCTGGTACGCCAAACTCAAAGACTCTATGAAGAGAAACTGGGAGGAAATGGCCGAGGCTTTCATAGCACAACACTTCTATAATACGCAGATCGACGTCACTACTCGTGATCTTGAAGCAACTCGCTAGGAGCCGAAGGAGGGCTTCTCTGATTTTGTAACTCGGTGGAGGGCCAAGCCCTCCATGATGACCATCTGACTGGCTGAAAAGGATCAGATTAGAATGGTGGTCCGCAACCTGCAACCAAGGCTGTTGCAGAAGATGATAGTCATACCTCTATCTACATTTGCGGACCTCCATGAAAAAGGGGTGCAAATAGAGGATGCAATGAAGCAGGGTCTGATAGACCACGAAAAGAAGCAGCCCAAGAGGGCTTTTACATGCAGTTCTAATGCGATCGCTGGTGGTATTGCAGCTACAAGGTCTTCAGACGTGAGCATGGTCACCACCACACCAAAAATTGCCAACCCCTTTGCCGACACGCCTAATACCACTTCCCAAACTTCCAGCCATCAGGCCCGAGGCCAGATGGTTTTCACCTCACTCTACATATCTCTATCTGCAGCCTTGAGGGTCTTGATCAGAAAAGGGCATTTGAAACAGTTAGAATAACGCCCATTGTCCGATCCTCTCCCTCCTAAACACAATCCGGCCAAGTACTGTGCCTTTCATCAACAACATGGTCATGATACCGACCAGTGGTTCAGATTGCGTCATGAGATTCAGGATCTCATTAACAACAAAGTGATAGCGGCCCCCGAAAACCCAATGTCACTACAAATCCTCTCCTACCACATAACCAAGCCCCTCCTCCCCGATAAATAAACCTCATCCATACACTGGCCGTCCCTTACGACCTCAATATATACATTACCCCCTCTCACCTACCTAAGTCGGTGTTGTTCATCTCAGAAAGCACAGATTTATGCATGATGAACGCGTCCCCATCCCAATCCAAACCGTTGGTGGTGACTGTGGTAAATGAAGGCAGGATTGCCTTGGTAGAGAATGGGAGTGCTAGTTCAGTGCCTGAGGGTTCCGTGGATTTATCTAGGAAGGAATACAACCTATGCTGTTACATTGTGCTGACCAATCAGGCCAAACCAGAGATGGAGTTGCCAATAGGAATATAGGTCAGTGTAGTCTGAGAGGATGGACCAAGCTAGGGATTGGATGACTTAGCCAACCCCAAGGAAGACATCAACAATTTGTAATTCTTCAATGAGCAAGATATGGGGGATATGCACATTAACTGGTTTGATCTGAACGAGTCAGCAGATAATTCAGAGTGGCTCAGTGATGAACCCAACGTAGATGAAGGACTTCAATCAAAGTTGGAACAAGCAGAAGTAGGAACTGCTACAAGGGTCGGAACAGCCGTGGACAAGGAAAAGTTGCCGGAGAGCACTGGTATCAAGAATTTTGCTCAGGAATTGAGTATTATTAGTATAGCTTATACAGAGCTAGAAGCCGCACTGAAGCGGTTTGAATAGGAAAGGGATGAGAAGGATCAGAAAGCTGGAAAAGTCAAACACCCTGCGGGGGATGACTGTGATGTGATAGTAATTACAACAGACTCGGACAACTGCTTGTCGGTTGCCAGAGGAGTATGGTGGGAAGATGATGATCTGCATCTTGCCACACTGACGAGGATTGGGGCCAAGACCTGCCAGACGACACTTGGTATTCTGAGGAAGTGGATCACATGATTGGAAGCAGACGGTACTTCAAACCCCCGCACTTAGACCAACTAAAAGAATCCGGAAAGGATAAACAGGCAGAAAAATAGAGGGACAAACAGTTAGAAGAAGAAGCTGTACTGAAGCAACTAAAGAAGATCCAAGCAGACATATCCATCTGGGGGTTGCTCATGGCTTCGCGAGTACACAGGCAAGCCGTCCTATCAGGAATGGATAAGGCTAAGCTGTCTATCGACACAACTCCCGAACAACTAGTGGAACTTGTTTTCCCGGGAGGGGATTCGCCTACTTTGACCTTCTCAAATACGGAATTGCCGCCTGAGCACTCTGCGCATAACAAACCACTATACATCTCAGTTGAGTGCAGAGAGAAATGGGAGTCGGTTGTATTGGTGGACATTGGGTCTGCCATTAACGTTTGTCCGTCTTGCACAGCCTATGCTATTGGCTTGAAACCAGTGGATTTTGAACCAACGACCCAGGTAATTCGAGCTCACGACAACACAAGTCGAGAGGTAATGGGGACAGTTCAGATCAGAACACAGGTTGGCCCGACACAATAGGATATTTAGTTTCACGTCCTGGATGTTCCGGCCACTTTTAACTTACTCCTTGGGCGGCCGTGGCTGCACCAAGTGAGTGATATCTCTTCCACTCTTTATCAGATGTTGAAGTACCCTCTTGGAAAGGGGTAGCCATTGTATTTGGAAATTCATCTATACATCCTTTGCCTGAGGTTACTACACCCGTACTGGAGATTGTACACGATGACGAGGATGTTTTCTTGTCTAGTTTTACCTTGGCTGAGGCTCAGGTGGTGCAGAATATCTTGGCTATTGATGAGGGGTTGTACGTCAGTGCTCAATCTGTCTACCTCATGAACAAGCTACAACCTATGCCCGGGATGAGATTAGGAAAGAGCGGCCGGAAGAGTGTCTACACGGGCTGAAGTGCCACATAACCCTCATGCCTTTGGCTTGGGCTATACGGCCACCAAAGAGGGCTGGGTTTGGAAAGGGAAGGAAATGGCAGGAAGAGCCAAAGCTAAGCAAAGCGGGAAACACTATGAGCTTGAGCACATACCAATTCAGGGAACTCTGAACGGCCGCTTTGTCCGGAGAGGGGAAGACTTCCCATTTTGCGGCTTTCTTGAGCCATGGTTGAACTCTGAGAAGCAACGTTTGCCCGACTTTAAGATTTTCTTCGACTTGCAACTGCAAGAGGACGAAGCCACAGAGGAACAGACTGAATTAACTCCTGAGGCTAAACAGAGTATAGAGGATGAGTCTAACAGTGTTGAACTTGAGATAGGAGCAGCACTGACGTGTCTCTTTTCGGATCCTCAGATCAAACTGGAGAGCTTGGGGGATGACTTCACCGTTTCCATGATCGGAGATTAATCAGGTGTGGACCCTTTCGGTGGTATTCTGGATGCATCTAATGCAGCCTCTCTCATTTGGCAGCTAGAGGAGGGCTTTTTTTCCAGTAGTTCTGAATTAGGCAGTGAGTCAAAATCTAATTCCACAGAGTCTGTGGAGTTGGAATCAGATTCCAGTTCTTCTAAGTCGGAGTTCGGTATTCCTGGGGTTGATAACCCGAATGCCGTTGTTTTGTCCAGGTCGTCTTTTTCCTTTTCTTTTGAGTCGGTTGTAATGAAGGAATTGGATGAGCTGGAGGCTTTGAATGAGAATGATACCACTGCTGTTTCTGAGTACTTCTCTGTGCCACTTGTATATTGCATTGATCATGGCTTTTAAAATTTTGATAAAAATGACGAGGAAGGAATTCCTCTGGTTTTGAAACATTTGATTGATCGAGAGGAGGAGTGGTTTGTAAAACCCCTTGTTGATGAAATCATTCCAATTAATGTGGGCACTGAGAAGGATTCGTGTCTAGTCCAGATAGGGTCCACGTTGTCTTCAGAGGAACGCGAGCGCTTAGTCGCTTTATTAAAAGATTTCAAAGATGTTTTCACGTGGTCCTACGAAGACATGCTTGGAATCGATCCTGAGATTATACATCATCGGATCCCTCTCGACCCCGAGGCCCGACCCGTCAAGCAGAAGCTTCGGAGAATAAGCCCGGATTGGGCTTTGAAGATTAAGGAGGAGATCACCAAGCAGATAGACGCAGAGTTTTTGCTAGTATCTTAGTATCCGACTTGGTTGGCCAACATTGTTCCAGTGCCGAAGAAAGATGGTAGAATTCGGGTGTGTGTGGATTTCAAAGATCTGAACAAAGCCAGTCCGAAGGACGACTTTCTTCTACCGCACATCGATGAATTGGTGGACTTCACCGCAGGTCATGCGTTGCTCTCCTTTATGGATGGTTTTTCGGGTACAACCAGATTTTGATGGCATCCGAGGACAGGGAGAAGACTGCCTTCACCACGCCATAGGGAACCTATTGCTACAGGGTGATACTGTTTGGTCTGAAAAATGATGGGGCTACTTATCAAGGGGCTGCAACCACGATCTTACATGATATGATCCACAAAGAGGCTGAGGTGTACGTGGATGACACGATTGTCAAGTCCAAGGAAAGAGAGGGCCACTATACCGCCTCAAAGAAATTTTTCTAACAGATCAGAGAATATCAGTTGAGGCTGAACCCACAGAAATGCACTTTTTGTGTCACAGTAGGTAAAATAATGGGTTTCTTAATCACACAGAGGGGCATCAAGGTTGATCCTTCCAAAATCAAGGCCATACTAGAAATGCCACCACCAAGGACTGAAAAGGAGGTGCGAGGCTTTCTGGGTAAAGTGCAATTCGTAAGACGGTTTATTGCAAAATTAACATTGACTTGTGAACCACTATTTAGTCTCCTAAAGAAAGGAAAGAAATTCTAATGGGATGACCGATGCCGGTTTACTTTTGAGCAGATCAAGCAGTACCTCTAGAACCCACCCGTATTGTCACCGCCAGAGCTGGGGAAGCCGTTGATTCTGTATTTGCCAATAACGAACACAACTATGGGCTGCATACTTGCATAAGAATTTGAGGATAGATTGGAGAAAGCCATCTATTACCTGAGCAAGAAGATGCTGGAATATGAGACCCGTTACACCCTGCTGGAAAAGGCTTCCTTGGCCTTGGTATGGGCCACCAGGAAGTTGAGGTACTACCTATTAGCTCACTCTGTAATTCTAGTTTCGAGATTAGATCCCATCAAATATCTCTTCGAGAAACCAGCACTTACGAGTAGGCTAGCTCGTTGGTTACTTCTTCTCTTCGAATTTGATTTGAAGTATGTGACTCGCAAGTCTGTCAAGGGGAGAGCAGTAGCAGAGTTCCTGGCAGATCACCCAGTGAAAGGGGACGAAGAGGTAGAATACCTATTCCCAAATGAAACCATTCTGCAGGTTGAGGAAGGGATTTGGACAATGTACTTTGATGGAGCGTCTAACCAGTATGGTTATGGGATAGGGGTGTTGCTGATAGCTCCCGATAATTCCTATATACCTTTGGCCTTCAAACTCCGGCTCAAGGTATCTAACAACGAGGCAGAATGTGAAGCGTGTATCGCTAGTTTGGAAGCCGCCCTGGAACTAGGGGCAAAAAGGTTGGACGTCATCGGGGACTCGAACCTGGTTGTGTCTCAAGCAAAAGGAGACTAGAAGGTTAGGGAAGAAATGATGAAAATCTATCACCAGACCCTAGATGTTTTGATTCCTAGGTTTGAGAAGTTAACCTTCACGTATCTATTAAGAGAAAATAACAGGTTCGCTGACGCCTTATCAACTCTATCTTCTATGATAGACATCCCTTTTGGATTCCGGATGCGTCCAATCATCATTGAACAGAGGTATGCACCGACCTATGAGTTGATCGCCGCCATAGATGAAGTACAAGATCAAAACCCCTGGTATTATGATATCTGGAACTTCTTGGAAAAAGAAGTTTATCCACTAGAGGCAAATGCCAAAGATAAAAGGGCAATACGGTGAATGGTTGCTCAGTTTATCATCTGCGGAGGTAAGTTGTACAAACAAGGCCATCTGGGAATGCATAAACTGTGTGTTGATGCAGAATAGTCAAAGCGCCTAATGGAGGCCATCCACGGAGGGGAGTGTGGATCACACATGAGCGGAGTAACGCTAGCCCGGAAGATTCTCAGGCGGGGTTATTACTGGTCAACCATGGAGGAAGATTGTATCAGTTTTATTCGGCGATGCCACAAATGCCAAATTCATGCAAATCGCATGAACATCCCGCCGTTGAAACTGTACAACATGACTTCACCATGGCCTTTTTCAATCTGGGGAATTGATGTCATTGGGGTAGTTACACCGAAAGGCTCAAACGGGCATGAGTATATCCTGGTTTCAATAGACTATTTCACAAAGTGGGTCGAAGCCCAATCCTATGCAGTACTGAAAGTGTCGCATGTAGCCAGGTTCATTGGGAATAACATTATTTGTCGCTATGGGGTCCCGAATGAGATCATTTTAGTCCCGAATCAGATCATTTCAGACAACGGCTCCCATTTCAAGAAGGAAATGATCTACTTGTTGGAGAAATACAACGTGGCTTTTCATAAGTCATCCACATACCGGCCACAAACCAACGGAGCTGTTGAGGCTTCCAACAAGAACATCAAACACATTTTGCAGAAAATGGTTGAGACCTAAAGGGACTGGCCAGACAAATTGCCATTTGCTCTCTGGGGTTACAGGACTTCAATTCGAATATCGACTGGGGCAACTCCGTATTCTCTAGTTTATGGAATGGAGGCTATACTGCCGATTGAGATAGAGGTTTCGTCGCTACAGGTTATGGCTGAGTGCCAGATAGCAGAAGCGGATTGGCAGCAGAGCAGGTTTGAGGAACTAATGTTGTTTGACGAAAGGAGGCATGAGATGCCTATACCGAATGAAGTTCCGACAAAAGAGGATGGAGTTGGTCAGGCCAATGTGGCTGAACTGGTTGGTCAACAAGCCATGGGCGCCTTAGCCCGCAAGATGGCCGGAGCATTGTGGGAATCCATGGACATTCTTAGGGCCGAGAATCAAGTCCAAGCCCAAGTAGCTGAAGCAAGGCCATCTTTTCAGAAGAGAGAGTTTTTCCGGTCGAATTCGGATGAGTTTTTGGGTGATCCCAAGGAGCCACTGAAGGCTGATGAGTGGTTGGAACAGATAATGAAGACGTTTGAGATGCTCAGCATTGAAGACGGGGGTTTGAGAGTGACCTTGGCGTCCTTTCAGTTGAAGGGAGACGTGGGTCAGTGGTGGAAGTATTCGCGAGGGCACATTGGAGGGACTTAGGAGGCTTTTGTCGACGCCTTCCAAGACAAGTACTTACCTGCTACAATAAGGGAGAAGTTGAGGGATCAATTCTCTAAATTGGTGCAGTTGAACACGCCAGTGGCCAAGTTTGAGGCCACATTCACCAGTTTGTCAAGGTTTGCACCGGAGTTAGTGGCGACTGAGGAGCGCCGCTGTTTGGAGTTTGAGAAGCGGTTAAGGACCGGGCTCATGTTTAGAGTGGCCGGATCCATGATTAGGGATTACGGGCGCCTTGTGGAGGCTGTAGCCCATCTTGAGACTATCATGCATGCGGAGGAGGAGAGAATGAATATCTCCAAGAGGAGTCAGGATAGTTAGGGGGATAGTAAGAAGCAGAGGGGTTCTAATCCCCGGCAGTCCTAGGGAGCTCAGTCGAGGTCCACTTTTCCAGTACCGGGTTCAGGTTCTAAGAAAGGTGGCCAGGGAGACTTTACTTGTTTTAAGTGTGGTCAGTTGGGCCACAAGTCTCTAGCTTGCCCACTGAGAGGAGGAGGGCAGCGAGCAGCATCGACATCGGCTCGTTCTTAGGGCCAAGGCCAAAGGAGAGGCCAACTGCTCACTTGTTACCAGTGTAGGCATGCGGGGCACTTGAAGAGGTTTTGCCCACAGTTGGATGGCACATCTGGTGCGTCTGGTTCGAGGCAGACACAAAGCCACCAGCCAGCACAGTTAGTGCAGGTCTCAAGGGCCAATTAGGGAGCCTCTTCGGCTCAATCCGTGCAGCAGGCCTATGCTCCGAGGGGTGAGCAGGTAGATTAGAGGCCAACAGGGCGTGGGTATGCTGTTACTGTGCCAGATCTTGTACTGGCTCCATCTGTAGTGAGAGGTACCTTTTTGTTTTGCAATTCAATTGCTAGTGTGTTGACTAATACGGGTGCATCCCATTCTTTTATCTCATCTGCGTTTGCATCAATTTTGGGATTAGAGTTAGCATAGTTAGCATCTCCCATTTGTATAGAGTCACCTCTTGGTGGTGAGATTATTTTGAAACATGGGTGTCGGGGTTGTAACGTAGAGGTCGCCGGTCGTCGACTTCCATTTGCATTTGTTTTGTTTGACATGTCTAATTTTGATGTTATTTTGGGAATGGACTGGTTATTGTCATACCGGGATACTATAGATTGCTACCGTCAGAGGGTTACTGTATATATCTTGAACGGTGATTGCTATTATTTCTTAAGGGACCGGGTGGATAGAGTATTATCACCGGTATATGATTCACATGGGCATAGCTTTCAGAATGGTGAGAGTGAGGAAGTCCAGGTTAAGTTACCAAGGGTGGTTTGTGAATACCCCGATGTCTTTCCTGAGGACCTTACTAGTTTGCCACCTCACCAGGAGATTGAGTTCTCGATTGATTTAGTGCTTGGCACGACACCGATTTCTATGGCACTGTATTTGTTTGCACCTGCTGAATTGAGTGAGTTGAAGATTCAACTCCAGGTGCTATTAGATAAGGGTTTTATTCTCCCCAGTACCTCGCCTTGGGGTGTGCCAGCTCTCTTTGCAAAGAAAAAAGATGGAGCGTTGCGACTTTGTATTGATTACCGGAAGTTGAACCACATAACTGTTAAGAACAAGTATCTAATGCCACGTATAGATGACTTGTTTGATCAGTTGAAAGGGTCTTGTTGTTTTTTCTACAATAGACCTTAGATCGGTTATCATAAGTTGAGCGTAAGGGAGGAGGATATTCCAAAGACGGCATTCCGTACGCAATATGGCCATTATGAGTTTCTAGTGATGCCTTTTGGGCTAACCAATGCAACGGCTGTATTTATGGATTTCATGAACCGAATCTTTCGAGAGTTCTTAGACTGTTTTGTAGTTTTCTTTGTGGACGACATCTTGATTTACTCACCCTCTGAGGAGGAGCACGAGGAACACTTATGAGTGGTGCTAGTATTACTTAGAGCCCACAAGTTATAAGAGGTTATGTTCTTAGGCCATGTGATATCCGGGGAAGGGGTGACCGTAGATTTATCCAAGATAGATGCAGTGCAAGATTGGGCACAACCTAAGAATGCCTTTGAGATCCATAGTTTCCTAGGGTTGGCCTGGTACTATCGGAGATTTGTGAAGGATTTCTCTAAACTAGATTCACTTTTAACTAAGCTGACGAGAAAGGGGGTTAAATTTGTGTGGGATGAGACTCGTGAGAAGTCGTTCTAGGAACTTAAGGTTAGACTTACCACTGCTCCAGTTTTGACCATTCCAGAGAGGGGTTCGGGTTATTTAGTGTATTGTGAAGCCTCACGGGAAGGTTGGGTTGTGTGTTGATGCAAGAGGGGAAAGTAGTAGACTATGGCTCACAGGAGTTGAAAATACATGAGAGAAATTACCTTACGATCTAGAATTAGCAGCGGTGATTTTTGCCTTAAAATTTGGAGGCATTATCTGTATGGTGAGAAATTTGAGGTGTTTTCTGACCACAAGAGTCTGAAGTATCTGTTCACTTAAAAAGACTTAAATTTGAGGCAAAGGCGGTGGATGAAGTTTATCGAGGATTATGATTTTGAGTTACATTATCATCCGAGGAAGGCTAATGTTGTAGCAGATACCTTGAGTCGAAAATCTATTAGCAGTGTGGCTTGTATCGCCATTCGGGAATGAGAGATGTTGGGTGCTCTTGGGGAGTTCGAATTGCATCTTGGCTAGTCCGTCGAATCTGCGGCCTTATTTGCGGTGGTTGCCCAACCTACACTTGTGAGTCGAGTATTAGAACTGCAAAAGAGTGATCTTGAAGTAGAAACCCTCAAGGAGAGGATTTCTGATGGGAAACTGGAGAAGGGCTTGAATGTGTATCATGACCAGAGTGTGAGATACCGTGACCGTTTGTTCATACCAGAGTGTTGCCAAGAGGAAGTACTCTGCGAGTTTCACCATTCACGCTTACGGTGCATCCGGGAGGCACAAAGATGTATCATGACCTTAGTCGCTGGTTTGGTAGAGGGGTATGAAGAAGGATGTAGCTGTGTTTGTATCGAAATGCCTTACTTGTCAACAAGTGAAGGCTGAGCATTAGAGGCCAGTGGGTTTGTTGCAACCCTTGCCTATAGCTGAGTGGAAGTGGGAGCATGTCACGATGGATTTTGTTGCGGGCCTTCTGAGGACTCAACGGGTAGTGATGCCATTTGGGTGGTAGTTGATCGGTTAATCAAGTCTGCACACTTCTTACCTATGCGTGCGAGTAATTCGGTAGACTATCTTGCTGACTTGTATATCAGGGACATAGTGAGACTGCACAGGGTCCCTGTGATAATCGTTTCAGATATCCGCATTTTATGGCTCGGTTGTGGCAGAGCCTGTAGAGTGCCCTGGGCACTAGGTTGACCTTTAGTACTGCGTATCATCCTCACACTGACGGCCAGTCCGAGCGTACTATCCAGATCCTTGAGGATATGCTTCGAGGTTGTGTCCTTGACTTCAAGGGGTCGTGGAAGAGGCACTTGCCCTTAGTGGAGTTTGCCTATAACAATAGCTTCCAATCGAGTATCGGCATGGCACCATTCAAGGCCTTGTATGGCCGACCGTGTAGATCTCTAGTGTGTTGGGCCGAGGTGGGTGATGCACCTTTGTTGGGCCTAGAGTTGGTTCAGGAAATGACGGAAAAAGTTGTGCTTATCCATAAGAGGCTATTTACAGCCCAGAGTCGCCAGAAAAGTTACGCCGACCGTAGGAGGAGACCCTTGTCTTTTGAGGTGGGTGATCGTGTTTTTTTTTAAATATCACCTAGGCGGGCTTTGACGAGATTCGAGAAAAGTGGGAAGTTATCCCCTCGGTTTATTGGTCCTTTTGAGATCCTTGAACGGATTGGGTAGGTTGCCTATTGTTTGGCGTTGCAGCCATAACTTTCCAGAGTGCATGACATCTTTCATATTAGTATGCTTCGGAAGTATGAGCCGGATCCATCGCATGTGTTGGACTGGACCGATTTGGAGGTAGATGAGGATGAATCATATGAGGAGAGACCAGTGAGAGTCTTGGATAGATGAGACCAAGTCTTGCGAGGCAAGATAATTCCCTTGGTCAAAGTATTGTGGAAACATCATGGGGTTAAGGAAGCAACTTGGGAGCGAGAATTGGAAGTCCATGAGAAATATCCGGACTTATTTGTTGATGTTTGAACATATGATGAGATTTTAGTTTTGTTTATGAACTATAAAGACATTGTACATGTTTTGAATTATGACAACATTCTATATGTTAAATATGTTTCGAAAATGCAAGTTTAATATGAACATTGTATATGTTATTAAAATTTTGGAAATGCGAATTTTTCATAAACATTGAATATGTTTTGGAAATATGAGGTATACATATTAAAATTGGTTGAAAATTTCAAGAAATGCATATTGGTAATATATGTTGAGATGTATATTGTGGATTTATTCCTTTGTGAAAGGATTGAATGGCCGATAGGTGGGTCATGGTGATGAGAATTGAATTGTATTCATTTTGAAAATTGGCTAAACTTGGTTTTGAAACATGATTGTAATTTCGAGGACGAAATTCCTTAAGGGGGGAAGATTATAGTGATTCTGATTTTGACCCGACCTTTGTTGTTTACCGGACTCGGGTCTTGTGGTTTAATATTGCTATATATGTCTTTTCCTCATTTTTCCTCTTTGAATTTGAGTTTTGGAATGCCTTGGGCGTGTTTGGAACAGTTTGGTTGCTTGTTGGTCTAGAATGTTGTTACCCAGAATTTTGGTCTTTCGCTTGAGCGGGGTTTGCAAACAAACAGTACTTTGCACGTCTGCAAAATACTGGAGGAGTGTTTTCCACACTCGAGCGGCGTTTCCTACGCTTGAGCAGGTGGGCACTCCAATGTCCTTTCTTGCGCTCGAGCAGTTTGTCTGTTGTCTGCAAAAATACTGAAGGCGTGCATTCTACACTACAGGGGGGCATTTTGCACTTGAGCAGAACAAAAATTTGGGTCTGACGCTCGAGCGTCAACTTCTCTGCTCGAGCGGACTGTGCGTATATCAGATCCCGAAAGTGACGTTTCATATCACTTTTTCATTTATCTCTCTCTCCAAAACTTTCCAAAAACCTAGATTTGGACCTTCTCACTCTAGAATACCCTCTCTTTCTCTCTCTGGATTTTGACCTTGATCTAGTGATTTCCTTACCCTAGTGCCTTTGTTAAAAGGTTGGAGCATTTCAAGATCTTCATTTTCACCCGATTGGAAGTTGGTTTCGGTGTCGGTGTTGTTAGAGTTTCAATCTTGTCTTGCGTGGTCTTCTCTTTTTGCCGTAGGAATATTCTATACTTGTTATGATTTTTAACCTAGTTATTTGTTGTTATGAATATATGGTGAGATTTGGGGTGTTTGGAGAAAACCAAGGGTTTGGGTTTGAATTCATGAAAATGGGGTTTTCATGTGATGTTATATAATTGATCGTAGGGTTTGGTTTTGAAGTTATCTTGTGTTAAAATAGTTGATTTTAGCTTTTGGATCAATAATTGGAAGAATGGGAAGTTTTGCCCTAATTTGTGTTAAATAATTATTTTGTATAAATAATGGAATTGGTATGAAAAATGTGAAATTGAGAGAATGTATGTATGAATGGTGCAGTTGGATTTGTGAAATCACTCACCTATGGAAATTTAATGAATTATCTGTTTTAAAGATTGTTTATCCATTTAGAAATATTTGTCTTGGGCTATCGATAGAGGATAACTATGATTGTTGTAGAAATTATATGAGGATTAGGGGAATTGGAACAAAACATTTAAATTGAGTCATTGAATGTGACAGTATGATAAGGCATTGAATATGCATAATTGATAGTCATTGAAAATGATGATGCTTTTAGATACATTGTATATATATGACGTTTTGGGAGGAGAAATGGGATGTACTCCATGTTTTGGGAGGAGATAGGGGATGGACTCCATTGAAAATTAAGTTGGCCGGAGTGTCCAGGGTGGAAGTCCTTAAATCTTATGTATACATGGGTGCCGATCCCGCAGACAAAATTTTCGTAAAATGGTAAGGTTGAAGTGCTTGTATGATAGTTATGTTGAATGAGAACCACTGCGATGTAGTCTCGGTTGGGTTATTAGGAGAATTATACACTTGACATATGACTTGAAATGAATAATAGAAATGGGTTGAGATGTGATTATCTGTATTGAACGATCATGAGAAGAATGTAAGTTGGTCATAAATAATGAATGTTTATCTGACACTTATACTTTAGTTAAACTTCATATACTATGTTAGATTATTTTTACTGGGCTTTGACTCACTCTACTTAGGAAACCACTTTCAAGTACTGGTGACATGCCTCCTTCAAGGACGTAGCTTGGGAGGATCTAGAGACCGGAGGCTCTATTTTGTTAAATGTTTATTCAAGCCAAGGGCTTTACATGTACAGAGCTTATGACTCTTTTTTTGTATTACGAACTCTGATGAATGAAAGGATATCAATTCTATTATGTTCACTTCTCTTATGAATTGGTTTATTTGTATTTTTTTTTTGGGCGTTTCAAAAAATAACCATTATTCATGCCAAAAAATTATATCTTACAAAAATAATCATCATTGAATGTGTGTATATATTAGATGGACAAGAAGAGTAAATTGGTCTTTTTAACTCTTATCAAAGACCAGGGGATATGATATAATGGGGGGAGGGTGGTATTGTATATCTACCAATTTTGGGAGATATACAATTCCACAATAGATTATATCCTCTATAAAAATAAAAAAATAAAAATTGCAAACATAAAATATGTGAATCCCATAATATATAATATCCAATCCAACCCTTTATATCCAGAAATCAAATAAGGCCTAAGGTTTTATGTCTTTCTTGCAAATTTTCCACTTCTATACTTGCCTCCCCAAAAAATTTCCACTTATAAATTTTTTTCTCAAAATTATTTGACGTAGAACATACAGCTGAAGAATTTATAGAGCAGCTGCATTGGAATAGCTGAATCCACAGAGATCAAAGATGGAATGCTTGAAAAGTGGTTTTTCTTAAGGGTGCAAACACATTAAACCATCCAAACAACTCAAAATATGAATTATATATATATAGCTAATAAACGTATAAATTATTAGCTATTAGATGATATTAAAGTAATTCAGATTGTTAGATCATATTAAAGATATTACATATACAAGTAACCCAATATAAAATCTTATATATTTTTTTCTCACTCATAAATTGGCCCTATTTGGGAAGAGGGTTTGCGGCTAAAATAGTTAATAAAAACAAAATAAGCTAAAATAATCAATAAGACAAAATGTCACATTCAAAGTATAATTATTTCATTTTTTCTTTCATAACTATCAAATCATTTATAAAAATAGCTATCTATCTTTCCAAACACAACTTTTTTTAGCTAGGCTAAATTAGTCAAAAAAATCAACTCAAATAACCAACTTCCCAAATTGTGAAGACCACCTTAGTGGCATCTCTTTTATATCATATAAATTATTTGTTTTGATGGTATTAATGATTTTATAAAAAATATAAATATAAATAGAATCTAATTTTAACAAATTAATTAACTTAGCTGCATTAAAAATGGCAAGAGGGGGGAACTGAAATTTATATATAAATTCAGCTAATTCGAGGCTAACTTGGGTCAGGCTTGGTTATACAACCTCGGGTTACAATTCGTACCTGGATAGCTCTTAGCACAACTTGAGTTGAGGTTGAGCAACCTACCAATCCGTCTGAACCCGCCTAAGTTGCACCCTAGTTTTGCCTACACAAAAGAGCAACAATCCTTTGCTAATCCATCTTGTTTCTGCCCTGAGCCTTGAGGAATCCATTTTAGCATTTCCAATTTAGTTCACCTTTCTTTTGTTTCAGATTTCAAACAAAATTAAATGACTAACAAAAGCAATTCAGCTCGTTTGTGCAAAACAAAAACAAAAAGCGAAAACTGAACACCAAACCATTTATTTGTCCGATAGTAGTTAATTAAACAACACAGATTTTATTGTCAATGGAAAGTTGGCAAAACCAACAACACGTGAGTTCAATATACCCATTTTCCATCAAACAAAATTTACAAAGATTTAAACAAAAAAAATCATTCTGAATCAACATAATCAATAGATCTCATTCACTTACAAGAATGCATCAAGCGACAATCGCAAGCAGTTGTGGGTTATACTTTAAAATTGTTTCCTAATTGCAGGTTCAATCTCAGAGTGGTTTCACTGGTCATATCAGGAAATCAGGGAGGAAAATCCCTTCAATTGGGTCTCACTCACGTAACACCAAGTTTCCAACTATGGACTGCATCGATTAAATTAAGTCCTATATTTTTCGTCAAACCTGCTGTAGAGATCTCAATGTACTCATTCACATTATGAACAGTTCCATCTACATAAGTAAAAACTGAGAAATTAGCGTCCCGGGGGAGGGGGGGGGGGGACAAACATAATCAATGATCAAAAGTGTGACTATCCAAGTAGAAATATTTAAACACTTTACTTTCAAATATTTATATGTGAAATACAATTTAAAATTTCAAACTATTATCTTTCACAAAATAATCTTGTATCACTACTCACAAAATTCAATTGGAAAGTAAGTTCAATATTAATAGGCACAAATTTTATTAGATGCATTGTAATAAAGCCAAGTCAAAGTAATAGTGTATATAAATCATTTTGAAGCTGGATAGTGATAGTGATAGTGATAGCGATAGCGATTTTTAAAGTTCCTAATACAGTGCATTATATAAATCATATAATAAATTTTAAATCTTATATATAAATTATATAAATCATTTTCAAGATTAATAATGACAATGACAACGATTTTTAAAGTCCCTAATACTGTGGAATATATAAATCATTTTAAAGCCTAATAATGACAGTGATAGCGATAATCATATAAATTATTTTAAATCTGATATATGAAGTATATATAAATCATTTTGAAGCTTAATAATGACAATGGTAGCAATTTTTAAAGTCCCTAATACTGTGGAATATATAAATCATTTTAAAGCCTAATAATGACAGTGATAGCGATTTTTAAAGCCCCTGATACAATGGGATATATAAATTATATATATCATTTAAAAATCCATAATATAGTGCGATATATAAATCATATAAATAAATCATTTTGAAGCCTGGTAGTGATTGTGATTTTTAAAGCACCAAATACAGTGGGATATATAAATCATATAAATCATTTTAAAGTCTTTGATACAGTGCAATATATAAATCATATAAACAAATCATTTTGAAACCTAATAGTGACAATAATAACGATTTTTAAAGCTTGGTAGATTTTTGAATCATTTTGAAGTTTGATAGTGATAGTGATAGCGATTTTCAAAGTCCCTAATATAATGGGATATATAAATCATATAAATCATTTTAAAATTGATATATATATATATATATATATATCATTTTGAAGCATAATAATGACAAAGATTTTTAAAGCCCTTGATACAATTGGATATATAAATCATTTTAAAGCTGATATATAAATAAGGGTAAATTACACTTTGCACTCTGCGCTTTATACAAAATCTCACTTTAGTCCCTACACATCAAATTGTGATACTTAAATCCCTGCACTTTTGGTCAAGTGTCACATTGGCCCTTCTGTTAATAGTGAGGCTAACAGAAGTTATCCTTTAGGGAGCTAAGTGTCACAATTTTGATGTGTAGGGACTAAAGTGGGATTTTGTGTAAAGTGCAAGGGTGCAAAGTGTAATTTATCTTCACATATTTTTCATGCGACTAACCTTTGTTAACAATGAAGCTAACAGAAAGGGCCAAAGTGACACTTGACCAAAAGTGCAGAGGGTTAAGTGTCATAATTTGATGTGTATGGGCCAAAGTAGGATTTGATGTAAAGTATAGGGGTGCAAAGTGTAATTTACCCTATAAATAATTTTGAAGCCTGATAATGGCAGTGATAGCAATTTTTAAAGCCCCTGATACTTCAGCATATATAAATCATATAAATCATTTTGAAGCCTAATAATGACAATGATAGCGATTTTTACAGCTTATGATATAGTGGGATATATAAATCATATAAATCATTGTAAAACTCCTGATATAGTGTGATATATAAATCATATAAATAAATTATTTTGAAGTCTGATAGTGACAGTGATAACGATTTTTAAAGCCCCTGATATAGTGGGATATATAAATCATTTTAAAGATTCTGATACAATGCAATATATAAATCATATAAATATTTTAAAGATTGTTATATAGTGCAATATATAAATCATATAAATATTTTAAAAATTATGACACAGTGCAAGATATAAATCATATAAATAAATGTAACGCCCTCAAAATAACAACATTAAACCCATCAATAAAGACATGCATTGATATGTAAAAGTTCCACATTCTTCCATTTATCAGAGTTTCATTACAAAAAGTATTACATGTCAACGACAAAAGAAAATGCCCTAAAGGCTTACAGCTTTCCAAGTTAACACTTGGTTACAACAAAAGAGTACTAACTCATTTACACATTAAGCCCTTGGCTTGAATTTACATGTAATACATCAAAAATAAGACAACAAAAGTGTGTCCGCCTCTAGCCTCCCAAGCTACGTCCTCGGAGGTGGCATGCTACCTGTACCTGGAAATGATATTCCCATATAAGGTGAGCCACAGCCCAGTAGAAACATACTAAACCAAATATGAACAATGACTAAAAGATTAGCAGTTGATAGATGGTCAACACTGATACTTTCCCTTATCACACTTTACATTTGCATGCCATACAAGTCCATATTACAATTCATTTTCCAATTCCTTTCAATTCTCAAATTTCAACCATGGCTCAGAACCTGGCCAAACAACTCATATGAGACAGTAACTCATATCACACACTTCCCATTTCGCATTAGATAAGCATACTAGCTATATCACACAACAACAGATAAGCATACAAGCTATATCATCACTTCCACAGATATGCATATGAGCACTATTACACTTCCAATGACAAGCATATGAGCTCTGTCAATACATCACTAGATAAGCATATGAGCTCTATCTACGGTGTCCATCCCCTATCTCCTCCCAACAACATCCGGTTTAGAGGTCCATCCCCTATCTTCCCCTAAACCGTGGAGTACATCCCCTATCTCCTCCAACACAACACAATGCATATAAACAACAATTATACACATCATCACACAATACATAAATTTAATGTATTCTTTCAATCGTCAATCTCAATGACACATTCCAGTGATTAGTTACAGTTTGCCTAATCATCATGCATTGTCTACAACAATCACGACTATCCTCCACCGATAGCCCAAAGCAGTTATTTCTATATAGAAAATAAATGCAACAATGGATATATAATCAACATTTCAACTAGGTGAGTGATAAATAATCCAACTACACCTTTTTAGCCCCTTTCCTTTTCAATTTCCACATTCTCAATTCAATTCCTCATTCTCAACAATTTGTTATACAAATTAATCAATCAATGTAATTAGGTCATTTTCCATAATTAACATTCCAACCCTTAGGTCCCATTTTCTTCAATGATTCAACATTTGTTCCATTTCTCTAAACCAAACGTGCATTTAGGTTTATTATAGATAAAACCCCAACTTTCGTAAAATAACACAAAAGCCCCAAACGTTCACAAAATTACCAAACCAACCCCAACATCTCAAAATACTAAAATTTAAAGACAAAATCCATAGAGAGGAGTAGGATATCCCTACCTCAAATCCGGAGCCCCAAGGGAGAAGATGACAAAACCCAACGTGCTCCAAATCCCGAAATTTTCAGATTAAAAGGTAGCCCTTGACGATCAACAACCTTTTTGTAAAGGCCAAAGATGAGCAAATCACTCCTACTAGATCAAAACCTAGAGAGAAGGTAGAGTTCTAGAGTGAGAGGCTCAACAATGGTGTTTTTGAGAAAGTAGGAGAGAGAAGAGAAAGTGAAAAAGTGATTTGAAAAGTCAAAACTCGGAACTTAAACCCAATCCCCCCGCTCGAGCGTCAAATGCCCCGCTCGAGCGTCACTCACAGACTCCCGCTCGAGCGTCAACAATCCCGCTCGAGCGGCGGATACACACTCCCAGAACTTTTACAGAACCAGGTCTCCGCTCGAGCTTCCAACTCCACGCTCGAGCGGCACTCACACAATCCCGCTCGAGCGGCCAATCCCACGCTCGAGCGTCTAACGCTGCACTGGAAATAATGGATGGGTGAAACTCCCGCTCGAGCGCCCAAACCCCCGCTCGGGCGGACAGGTCAAAATCTGGGCAACTAGTTTTGGTTTCTAAACTCAACCAACCTGTAACAAACCTGCCCAACACATCCTATAACCCAAATACAAAGTAAGAAAGAATGTATACCAGGTAATAACCAACTACTATCATCCACGGACACATGTCCGGATCACTGTACAACAAGGGTAAACCAGGGATCGCTATAATAAATCATATTGAAACCTGATAGTAATAGTAATAACAATTTTTTATAAATCATATAAATCATTTTAAAGATTTTGATACAGTGAAATATAGAAATCATATAAATATTTTAAAGATTCTGATATAGTGAAATATATAAATCATATAATTATAAATCATTTTAAAAAATTTGATACAGTGTAATATATAAATCATTTAAAGATTCTGATACAGTGCAATATAGAAATCTTCTAAATATTTTAAAGATTCTGATACAGTGCAATATAGAAATCTTATAAATATTTTAAAGATTTTGATGCAGTGCAATATATAAATCATATAAATATTCTAATGATTCTGATATAGTGTAATGTATAAATCATTTTGAAACTTGATAATGACAATAGTACCGATTTTTTATAAATCACATAAATCATTTTAAAGATTCTAATACAGTTTAATATATAAATCATATATTTTAAAAATTCTAATAAAATTATATAAGTATTTTAAATATCCTGACAATTTTGAAACCTGATAGTGACAGTAATAACGATTTTTAAAGCTTGGTAGAGTTTTGAGGCCAGATAGTGATAATGGTGTTGCCCGTCAATTCTTAGACAAAATGTTTGCCAGAATCATGGGCAAGAATAGTGCACATAAAATAAGATGGCCGAGAAAACTTGTGAGACAAAGTGAAACCAGGGAAATACAAGAAATAGCTCCGGAGATAGAAGTAACATAGCCCTCCATTATAGGGAAAGTTTCACAAGTGATTTGAATTTGGTGAAAAAGTCCTAGTGCTAGATAGTAGATGCATATGGTTGTGAGGAAAGTCCATATGTTTGCAGTGTGTGCCTCAAATGGATTCATTGTCTTGCCATTATACATCAATGGGAGAAGAGCAATTAGAAATGGAAGGCATTTGTATATGGTATCGCATGGAGGAGAGGAATTCCCACTTTGTCCAATCATATGCAATCACAAACAAACATCAACAACACTCTAGATTAAAACATTTGACGTGAAAAGGGGGGGGGAGGGGGGTTATCGAATCAAATTCAAAGAAAATTATAAATTTAGAGTGAAAATCAAAGTAACTAAAATTAGAGAGACCAAATTAAAACAATATCCACCCATGTAATTTGCCTTAGTGTGTGTGTGTGTGTATTATTTTATTTATTTTTTCTTTGAATTAGTATTCAAAATGAGTTAGTTAAAAATAGGAGTACCGAAGAGAGTAGTAGTGCACGATGTTCCTACGTACAATTAGGTCTTAGAAAAGTAACAGGTAGCTAGTCTTCTCGCAGTTGTTCAAGAATTATATCTATTTTCTATATTATTATAAAAGGATTAATAATTCCAGGACTAACAGTCCTATAAATATTAATCTCATCTAATTAATTTTGTCCAAATAACCATAACCTAGAACTCTTGGTCTATGTCTGTTTAGATGACATAACTTTGGAATTGGACTAATAATTCAACAAAACATATAATTTTACATTTGGTGAAAAAAAATTGAGGTTCAAACTAAGGTCACGTTTGTTTGGCTTTATAGGATGGATAGGATTAAGAGTACGGTAGAATTGAGTGAGGAGATTATTAGTGTGGTAATATTATGTTGGAGATGTAGGATAAATAGTGTTTATTTGCACACTATGGGATTAGTACTGCTATAAATAGTATTAATATATAAAATTAAGAGTTTTTAATTTTTAGTAATTTTTAATATTATAATTTTTTTTTTGTTCGAAAACATATAAATTTTGCTTAAAAATCATTTAAAATTCACTAAATATAAACAAAATCATATTTTTTTAGTATTTATTTAAAAATTTAAATATTTCTTTCACTAATAAATTTTTTAAAACATAATAATATTAAAAATGGTTCTGATGACCCTCACATATTATTAATCGAATCCCCGCTTCTAAGAGACCAAACAAACATGCAGTGACGGAGCCAGGATACTAAATCAGAAGGGGCACTTATTAATTACAACTTTAATTTTTTTTTTCCATAACCAACAATAAGCAGATAATAATAATTTTTGAAAAGTACAAAAACTTAAATAAATTATTACAAAAGTATTTCACAGAAAATTTTATAATTAACTTCGAGTAAAATCGAAAAGAAAGTATTGCGTGTAACTAGTGTATCATAGACAATATAAAAGTCATATATTTAAATCATAAAATAAATTATATAATGGTAAGCTAAATCAAATTTTTACAAAATTTGAGTAAAAATTTCATATAATAGGGATAACACATCATTATTGACATATGATATCACCAACCAATAATAAAGCAACGTATGAAGGGTGAATTCCGTATGCAAATATAACTAACACTCTAGTAATTTTTACAAATATATAGTGAGATTAGTTATATTTAAATATCAATAATGATGGATATTACCTTTATATTGAGATTTTTTCACAAAATTGAAATGTTCTAAATATTTTAAAGATTTTTACACAGTGCAATATATAAATCATATAAATATTCTAAAGATTCTGATATAGTGTAATATATAAATCATTTTGAAACTTGATAGTGACAGTAGTAACGATTTTTTATAAATCACATAAATCATTTTAAAGATTCTAATACAGTTTAATATATAAATCATATATTTTAAAAATTCTAATACAATTATACAAGTATTTTAAATATCCTGACAATTTTGAAACCTGATAGTGACAGTAATAACGATTTTTAAAGCTTGGTAGAGTTTTGAGGCCGGATAGTGATAATGGTGTTGCCCGTCAATTCTTAGACAAAATGTTTTCCAGAATCTTGGGCAAGAAGAGTACCCATAAAATAAGTTGGCCGAGAAAATTTGTGAGACAAAGTGAAACTAGGGAAATACAAGAAATAGCTCCGGAGATAGAAGTGACATAGCCCTCCATTTTAGGGAAAGTTTCACAGGTGATTTGAATTTGGTTAAAAAGTCCTAGTGCCAGACAGTAGATGCATATGGTTATGAGGCAAGTCCATATGTTTGCAGTGTGTGCCTCAAATGGATTCACTGTCTTGCCATTATACATCAATGGGAGAAGAGCAATTAGAAATGGAAGGCATTTGTATATGGTATCGCATGGAGGAGAGGAATTCCCACTTTGTACAATCATATGCAATCACAAACAAACATCAACAACACTCTACTTTAGATTAAAACATTTGATGCAAAAAAGTGGAGGGGGGGAGGGGGGGTTATCGAATCAAATTCAAAGAAAATTATAAATTTAGAGTGAAAATCAAAGTAACTAAAATTAGAGAGACCAAATTAAAACAATATCCACCCATGTAATTTGCCTTAGTGTGTGTGTGTGTGTGTGTGTGTGTGTGTGTGTGTGTATTATTTTATTTATTTTTTCTTTGAATTAGTATTCAAAATGAGTTAGTTAAAAATAGGAGTACAGAAGAGAGTAGCAGTGTGTAACGCCCTCAAAATAATAACATTAAACCCATCAATATAGACATGCATTGATATATAAAAAAACTCCACATTCTTCTATTCATCAAAGTACCATTACAAAAGTATTACATGTTAACAATAAAAGCAAATGCCCTAGAGGCTTACAGCTTTCTAAGTTAACACTTGGTTACAACAAAAGAGTGCTAACTCATTTACACATTAAGCCATTGGCTTGAATATACATGTAATACATCAAAGAAATAAAACAACAAAAGTCCGCCTGCCTCTAGCCTCCCAAGCTACGTCCTTGGAGGTGGCATGCTACCTGTACCTGAAAATGATATTCCCATATAGGGTGAGCCACAGCCTAGTAGAAATATACTAAACCAAATATGAACAATGACTAAAAGATTAGCAGTTGATAGATGGCCACACAGATACTTTCCCTTATCACACTTTACGGTTTCATGACATACAAGTCCACATTACAATCCATTTTCCAATTCCTTTCAATTCTCAATTTATAACCATGGCTCAGAACCTGGCCAAACAACTCATATGAGACAGTAACTCATATGAAACACTTTCCATTTCATAATAGATAAGCATACTAGCTATATCACACACCAACAGATAAGCATACAAGCTATATCATCACTTCCATAGATATGCATATGAGCACTATCACACTTCCAATGACAAGCATATGAGCTCTGTCAACACATTTCTAGATAAGCATATGAGCTCTATCTACGGAGTCCATCCCCTATCTCCTCCCAACACATCCGGTTTAGAGGTCCATTCCCTATCTTCCCCTAAACCGTAGAGTACATCCCCTATCTCCTCCAACACAACACAATGCATATAAACAACAATTATACACATCATCACACAATACATAAATTTAATGTATTCTTTCAATCGTCAATCTCAATGACACATTCCAGTGATTAGTTTCAGTGTGCCTAATAATCATGCATTGTCTACAACAATCAAGACTATCCTCCACCGATAGCCCAAAGCAGTTATTTCTGTACAGAAAATAAATGCAACAATGGATATATAATCAACATTCCAACTAGGTGAGTGAGAAATAATCCAACTACACCCTTTTATCCCATGATTTCCCAAATCAATTCCTCATTTCTCATTTCTCATAATTAATTATGCAAATTAATTAAACAATGTAATTAGGGCATTTTCCATAATTTACATTACAACCCTTAGGTTCCATTTTCATTAATGTTACAACATTAATTCCACTTTTTCCATGCCAAACATGCATCTAGGTTTTATATAGTTAAAATCCCAACTCTTGTGAATTTACACAAAAGCCCCCAAACTTTCACCAAATTATCAAACCAACCCCAACATCTCAAAACACTAAAATTTAAAGACAAAGCTCATAAAGTGGAGTAGGATATCCCTACCTCGAAGTTAGAGCTCGGGTGGAGAAGAGACCAAAAACCAAAGTGCTCCAAAGACCAAAATTTTCAGATCAAAACGACGCCCTCGACGATCAACGCAACTTTTACAAAGGCCAAAGAGAAGGAGGACACTCTAACTAGATCAAATCCTAGAGAGAAGGGAGTATCTAGAGAGAAAGGCTCTCAAAAATGGTTTTTAGAAAAAGTAGGAGAGAGAAAGAAAAGCAAAAAGTGATTTGAAATCACCCAGCGGATAACTCATATACGTATGACCCGCTCGAGCGGAGAACACGACGCTCGAGCGCCAAGAACAAAACTCTGGACACGCTCGACCGCAATAAGTCCCGCTCGAGCGCCAAGACACAAGAATAAAGCACTTCCGCTCGAGCGTGAAAACCAGTCCGCTCGAGCGTAGATTTCCCCCTCCCAGAACTTATACTCTGGAAGTACTACCCGCTTGAGCTCCAACCGACCCGCTCGAGCGCCACCGCTCGAGCGTAAACAAACCCGCTCGAGCGTAAAAATCACATCTGCAGAAGTTTTGCAGAGACACGAAATACTGGGAGTGTGCAACCTCCGTTCGAGCGCCAGAACACCCGCTCGAGCGCTAGACTAGAAACCAAACTCCGCTCGAGCGTAACACCAAAAACCTGGGCAACAAGGATATAGACCAAGGCTTAACCCACCTGTTCAACACAAGCCCACAAACATCCTAAAACTCAATCAAGTGGAATTAAAGGACGACAACAAGATAGATACCACTACCAATATCACGAAACTGAGTCCGGAATACAACAGAACAGTAAAGGCATAACCGGGATCGCTATAACCTCGCCCCCTTAAAGAATTTCATCCCCGAAATTAAACACAAGTTTTTCAAAACAGGTTTTCTCCATTCTCAATAATATTACAACATAATATTAAACAACCCGACCCATTACCGGTCGATTCCATCTCTTTTTAAGAGGCATTTTACAACAAATATTACAAGTGCATTATCAACATGCAATTTTCTTCCATTTCCAACCATTTTCAACATACATGGTTCACAGTTCATATCATAATCAATAGACATGATATAACTCCAATTCTACAATATAGCCAACATATGCAATATCATAATCAACTCCCATATCAAGGTAAGTTCTACAACATATTTTCATTAAACCAAAACATTACCAATGTTTTACAACTTAAGACATATATAAAGCTCTTAAGTCCAACAACATTACATAATCTAAATATCAGATTACCCATCAACAAACAAGTCTGGATATTTCTCGCGGACCTCCAACTCACGTTCCCAAGTGGCTTCCTCCACTCCGTGATGTTTCCACAAAACCTTTACCAAAGGGATGGTCTTGCCACGCAGGACTTGATCCCGCCTATCCAAGACCCGAACCGGTCTCTCCTCATACGAGGCATCCTCATCTACCTCTAAGTCGGTCCAATCTAAGACATGTGATGGATCCGGCTCATACTTCCGAAGCATACTCACATGAAACACGTCATGAACTCCGGACAGCTGTGGCGGCAAGGCTAAACGATAAGCAACCTCGCCAATCCTCTCGAGGATCTCAAAATATAGCGACCCCGGTCTTTTCCCATTTGATTATTGTATCCGGACTTAGGTTCCGTAGATTCTGTCAGTGTATAATTGTTGTTGTTGTCCCTTATTTTCTCATTTGAAATTATAGGATGTGTTGGGCAGGTTTGTTTCAGGTTGGTTGGGTTTAGAAACCAAGTGTTGCTATCCAGGTTTTTGGTTTTTCGCTCGAGCGAGGAGTTGGTCGCTCGAGCGAGAGGTGGCGTCCAGTATGGACCTGTAGCTTTGCATTCTTGGCTCGAGCGAGCTTTTCTTCGCTTGAGCGAGTTAGTTCGTTCTTCGCTCGAGCGATAGTTCCTTCGCTCGAGCATGAGTCTGGTTACAGACCTGAGGGTTTGAATTTTTCGCTCGATCGAGTTTTCTTTCGCTCGAGCGAGCTTTTGGGTTGTTGGCTCGAGCAAGGCTTCCTTGGCTCGAGCGTTGCTTTTCTGTGTCTGGTCGCTCGAGCGACAATGTCTTCGCTCGAGCGAGCCTGTCCAGTTTATATACACAGCAGCGGGTTTTGATCAGTATTTTTCATCTTATTTTGATTCCAAACCCTAGGTCTGACTTCTCTCTCTCCCTACTTACCTTCTTTCTTAGATTTGATCCACTTAGGGTGTGTTTCTACCCTAGATCCTTCATTAAAAAGATAGAGGGAGTCGAGGGCTTTCATTTAGTCTGAACATTTGGCGATTTGGAGCACTTTGGTATTTGGGCACTCATCTTTGTCTTCACCATTTGTGTTGTTTTCTTCGAGGTAGGGATTTCCTACTCCATTTTATAGGTTTTGTTCTAAGTTTTGGTATTTTGATATGTTGGGGATACTTTGGTAAATTTTGGGAAATACCCTAGTTGTATTATTGAATTAATTTGTATAAGTAATTCATGGAATTGGGAAAAGATGGTTAAATTCATGGAATTGGGGAATTCATTGATTAAATGGCGTAATTGGATAATTTAAATCATTTGTATATTGAATTGTTGACATAGTTATTTTCAGTTTAGAAATAACTGTTTTGGGCTATCGGTGGAGGATAGTCGTGATTGTTGTAGACATTGTATGTGGGTTAGGAATAACTGAAACTAATCACATTGGTTAAGTCATTAATTTTGACTATTGCATTGATACAGAAAATACGTGTATTGATTGAGCATTGCATTTGCATACATTGTTTTGATTTATGGAAGTGTTTAATACATTGTATATGCATTTTGTTTGGGAGGAGATAGGGGATGTACTCCACGGTTTAGGGGAAGATAGGGGATGGACCTCTAAACCGGATTTTGTTTGGGAGGAGATAGGGGATGGACTCCATTAGCATCACTTTTATGTGTGCTTATTTATATAGAAGTGCTTTATTGATACAACACTAAAATGTGTATCAATCTGGAAGTATGAAGTGTTTTGATTTGAGCTTGAGTCTCATTTGTTTGTTGATATTGGAAGGATGTGAATATGATATATGTAATTCACTGTTGTAAGTTTGGCCAGGCTCTGAGCCATGTTGATAAAATTGGAAAGTAAAACATATCCTAGACAATAGTGTCATGTGACTGTAAAATGAAGTAATTGAATATCTTGGTTAACCATCTATTGAATGCTATTGCTTTATTCATTGCTTATATGTGGTTTAGTATATTTCTACTGGGCTGTGGCTCACCCTTTATGGGAACATCATTTTCAAGTTCAGGTGATAAACTACCTCCAAGGACTTAGCTTGGGAGGGTTTGGCTTCTGGATTGAAGGAGACTACCTTTAGTTAATTGTCTTTATTTATTAGTACATGTAAACATTCAAGCCTAGGGCTTTTCTTGTATTGAGTTAGAACTCATAGTTTTGTATCCAAGTGTTGACTTGGAAAGATGTAAGCCTGTAGGGCATTTTATTCGATGTTACATGTAATGCTTTATTTAGTAATACTCTGATGAATGAATTAATAAATTGTCTTCTTTAAATAATGCATGTCTATGGTATATAATGGGTTAATTTTGAGGGCGTTACACAAAAGGCCCAATAAACCGAGGGGATAACTTTCCGCTCTTCCCGAACCTCATCAAACCTCGCCTAGGTGATATCCTCAGAAAGACATGATCACCTAATTCAAACGCCAAAGGCCTCCTCCTACGGTCGGCATAACTCTTTTGGCGACTCTGGGCTGTAACAAGCCTCCTACGGATAAGTTCAACTTTCTCCGTCGTCTCCCTAACCAACTCCGAACCCAACAAAGGTGCATCACCCACCTCGGCCCAACAAACTGGAGACCTACACGGTCGGCCATACAAGGCCTCAAACGGTGCCATACTGATGCTAGACTGGAAACTGTTGTTGTAGGCAAACTCCACCAATGGTAAGTGCCTCTCCCATGTCCCACTAAAGTCAAGGACACAACCTCGAAGCATATCCTCAAGGATCTGAATAGTACGCTCGGACTGCCCGTCAGTCTGAGGGTGATAAGCCGTACTAAAGGTCAACTTAGTGCCCAAGGCACTCTGCGAACTCTGCCACAACATGGCGGTAAAACGAGGATCTCTATCCGAGACAATCGTCACTGGGACCCCGTGCAATCTCACTATGTCCCGAATATACAAGTCGGCAAGATGATCTACCGAATCTCTCACGCACATAGGAATGAAGTGCGCCGACTTAGTCAACCGGTCTACAACCACCCTAATGGCATCACTACCCCGCTGAGTCCTCGGAAGACCCACAACGAAGTCCATAGTGACATGCTCCCACTTCCACTCGGCAATAGGCAAGGGTTGCAACAAAACTGCTGGCCTCTGATGCTCGGCCTTCACTTGGTGGCAAGTAAGGCACTTCGATACAAAAACAGCCACATCTCTCTTCGTACCTCGCCACCAAAACTGGCGACCCAAATCCCGATACATCTTAGTACCTCCCGGATGTACCGCAAGGCGTGAATGATGGAACTCTCGGAGTACTTCCTCTCGGCAAGACTCCGGCACAAACAAACGGTCTTGGTATCTCACACTCTGGTCGGGATACACCGTCAAACCCTTCTCAACTTTCCCACTGGAGATCTTCTCTCGGAAGGACTCTACCTCAAGGTCACCTCTCTGTGCCTCTAACACTCTAGTCACAAGTGTGGGCTGTGCAACAACAGAAAACAAGGCCGCAGCCTCAACGGATTCGCCCAGATGCAAATCAAACTCGCCAAGTACACCCAACATCCCCCATTCCCGGATGGCTATACAAGCTACATCACTAATGGATTTCCTACTAAGGGCATCGGCCACAACATTGGCCTTCCTCGGGTGATAATGCAACTCAAAATCATAGTCCTCTGCCTCAAATTCAAGTCTCTCTGTGTAAACAGATACTTCAAACTCTTGTGGTCCAAGAACACCTCGAACCTCTCACCATAAAGGTAGTGCCTCCAAATCTTCAAGGCAAAGATCACTGCTGCTAACTCTAGGTCGTGTGTAGGATAGTTTTTCTCGTGAATTTTCAACTGACGTGAGTCATAAGCTACCACTTTCCCCTCTTGCATCAAAACACAACCCAAACCCTCTCGCGAGGCATCGCAATAAACCGCATAACCCAACCCTCTCTCCGGAATAATCAAAACCGGAGCAGTGGTCAATCTAACCTTCAACTCTTGGAACGACTTTTCACAAGTCTCATTCCATACAAATTTGACTCTTTTTCGAGTTAGTCTAGTCAACGACGAAGCTAGCCTGGAGAAATCTTTCACAAACCGACGGTAATACCCAGCTAATCCCAGAAAACTGCGGATCTCAAACACACTCTTAGGCTGTGCCCAATCTTGCACTGCCTCTACCTTGGATGCATCAACAGACACCCCTTCCCCGGATACCACGTGGCCTAAGAATTTGACTTCCCTCAGCCAGAACTCACACTTCCCGAACTTGGCATACATCCTATGGGCTCTAAGCAACTCAAGCACCACTCTCAAGTGTTCCTCGTGCTCCTCCTCTGAAGGCGAGTGAACCAGGATGTCGTCCACGAAAACGACTACAAATCGATCCAAGAATTCCCGGAAGATATGGTTCATCAAGTCCATAAAGACTGTCGGTGCATTGGTAAGCCCGAATGGCATCACCAGAAACTCATAATGGCCATACCGCGTACGGAATGCCGTCTTAGGAATATCCTCCTCCCTGACCCTCAACTGGTGGTAACTCGATCTCAAGTCTATCTTAGAGAAACAACGGGAACCCTTCAATTGGTCAAACAGATCATCTATACGGGGCATAGGGTACTTATTCTTGACCGTAGCCCGATTCAACTTCCGGTAGTCTATACACAATCTCAAGGCACCATCTTTCTTTTTAGCAAAGAGGGCCGGTGCTCCCCATGGTGAAACACTAGGGCGAACAAAGCCCTTATCTAGCAATTCCTGGAGCTGAACTTTCAACTCAACCAACTCTACTGGAGCAAAACGGTAAGGTGCCATAGAAATCGGCGCAGTGCCAGGCACTAGATCAATAGAGAACTCTATCTCTCGGTGAGGTGGCAAACTAACAAGGTCCTCGGGAAAGACATCCGAATACTCACAAACCACCCTCGGCAACACAAGTTGGGTCTCACCACACTCACCACTCTCAAAGCTAGCAAGTAGACCACTAAGCTCACTTCGCCCTCGCGAATCATACCCCGGTGGCAAAACACAACCAACCCGGTCTCCCAAGAAATGGAACCACTCCCCGCTCAAGGTACATAACGTGACCCTCTGGCGGTAGCAATCGATAATAGCCCGGTATGACGATAGCCAGTCCATACCCAATATAACATCAAAGCCCTTCATGGGCATGACCACAAATGGAAAAGGAAGCCTATGGTCGGCGACCTCTATATCACAACCTCTAACACCCTGTTTCAAGATCAACTCACCACCAATAGGCGATACCACACAAATAGGAGATGCTAACTGTGCTAACTCCAACTCCAAAACAGATGCAAATGCAACAGATACAAAAGAATGAGATGCACCCGTACCAATCAACACACTAGCAACCGAGTTGCAAAACAGAAAAGTACCTCTCACTACTGATGGAGTCGGTACTAAATCCTGCCCGGTAACAGCATACACGCGCCCTGTAGGCCCCTGATCCACCTGCTCACCCCTTGGAGCAAAAGACTGCTGTACAGACTGGGATGACGAAGCTCCTGGATTGGCCCTCGAGGCCTGCACAGACTGAGCTGGCTGAAATCCCTGCGTCTGCCTAGAACCAGACGCTCCCGAAGTAGCACTCAACTGTGGGCAATACCTCTTCAGGTGCCCAGGCTGACCACACTGATAGCAAGACAAAGGCTGGCCCCTGCCCTGACTCTGGCCCTGAGGTCTAGCTGAAGAAGAAGCAGCTCGCTGACCCCCTCCCTTCTGCGGGCAAACTAAAGACTTGTGACCTAGCTGGCCACACGCAAAACAAGTCAGACCTCCCTGACTACCTCTCCCCGAGCCTGCACTCGGCACCGGAAAGGTCGATCTAGCAACTCCACCCTGAGACTGCGGAGGGTTATAACCCCTCTGTCTCCTGCCATCACCATGGCCCTCCTGGCCCCGCTTGGAGCCTCTATGTTTCTCCTCGTCTTCCTCTTGCATCATGAGCTCCATATGAGCTGCAGCATCCACTAAATGTCTATACTCTCGGATGTAAGACCCACCAACCCTCAACTTGAGGCCCCACCTCAACTTCCGCTCAAACTCATAACAACGGCGTTCTTTGGACGCCACCAACTCAGGTGCAAATTTCATTACATGATGGCTTGTGATTCAAGGTGTGCAAGCTCAATGAATGCAAAGCAAGACACTCGAGAACCATCGCCCTGTCATGCATGATCAAGGGCAATAGGGACCTAAGAAACTTGAGATATTTCATCACTTTGAGTATGAAATGTCCCAATGTTCCTTGTGTTCAATTAACGTCCAATTGAACACATAACACAGAAGTTATTATCTTGTTCAATTTTAGTCCCAAGTTGTTAGTTACTTATTTTTACTTACCAACCATTCCTTAATCCAATTAAGTCCAAAAGGCGAGTTAGAGTCCTCTAATGAAAAGAATGCTCAAAACACAAGTTGCTTTGGGTATGAAAGAAGTCTCATACCTTTGGTAATGAACCCCCAAAGGGATTAAACCATTAAGTATGAAACCTCAATTCCACACTTAGGCACATAAGTGGCTTGGAACCACTTTCAAAGCAAAATGAAAAGCCAAGAAAGAAGGGAGATTGCAGAGATGATTAGTGTTGAATTTAAGTATGAAAAGCTCTAAAACCATGCAATCAACTCAAACAAGTGATGTCTAAGGGCCTAAAACACCAAACTTGTGAGGACTATTACACTACAACTATGCAAAACAATACTCAACTAACCCAAACAACCCAAAACAGAGCTAAAGCATTCTAAAACAAGGGCAAAAACATGTTGGAATATAGATACAAAAAGCTAGAAAAACATGCTAACATATAGAGTTCACTAGGCTAGCAAACAAGACACAAGGAGGGGAGGCTAACCCCTCCAATTTTGGACCTCAAAACATGTTTTTTGCCACTGAAAATACTCTAAAATTTAGTGGTTAAAAGCTTAAAAAAATATAGTTTTAGAGTGGGAAAGCCTTACAAACAAGGTACAAAGAAGGATGAACCACCTCCTACCTTAAAATGGCTTCAAACCAAAAATTTCAACCCACTTTAATAGAGATTTTATAGCCCAAAACAACTCAAAAATAGTAGGAAAAAGATAGGAAAACAAGTATACTAAAACAAGTTAAAGGACAAGTGTTATACCTCTTGAAGCCAAGCACAACTTTAGTCACAAATACAAGTCAAACCCACCTTCAAGAGCTCCAACAAGACCTCAAGGGACCTCAGCTCAAAGGTGATCAATTTTGGTTAAGGATTGATATGCAAAAGTATAGTGTATCTAAGCAACCAAGCGCAAAATTTCAAGAGAGAGAGAATTTTGTTTCAAAATTTCTAACCCTCAAAAATAGGGGAGGAACCCCCATATATATAGAAGACATGAAATCTATACAAGGAGATCCAGGCCTCCACATGTGGACAGATGCAAGCATCTATACAAACAACTAGCATAACTGGCATAAAATATTTACAGAAAACAATGGTGGTCGGCCGGCCATCAGTGATGGCCGACAAGGCATCATTGATGCTCGGCAAGGCACATCAATGGCCGACAGACCAAAAGCACTGGCCGGTAGCCTCCAAGGATGGCCGACAGGCCACCAGAAACTGCAGGCTAGAAAGACCAAGGCATGGTCCAAAAATGAGACAAAATGGATGCAGGGTTTGAAAGGCTCAAAGCTGTGGCGTTCCGCTGAGGACTTCAAGCGCTCGGCAAGCAAACAGACTCATCATCAGATGTACATGCAGGGACACCTAAGTCTTGAAGGGCCGTCAAAAATGGGGTGTCTACACATACCAACCCTAGTCGCCCTCCTCGTAGTGAAGTATAATGACAAAACAGAGAATCCATTTGAGGCACACACTGCAAACATATGGACTTTCCTCATTATTCTTGCCCATGATTGTGGCAAAGATTTTGTCTAATGGATTCATCGTCTGCTTGGTTGATCGGTTACTTGCAAATGCAATTGTGTGGATACAAGACACTTTTAACTCATAGACAATCGTAAATTCATTTGATTGGGTTCGAATCAAGTTCAACTCTACAAGAAAGGACCAAATACAAATGCTGCAGCAACCATTTCTTCCTACTGCATCCTCTCCAATCTAGTCTAGGTATTTTTTATTGTTGTATTGCTCTACACTAGCAGCCAAGAATAAATTTTGAACTTTACAAATACTTACATATCGGTGTAACTTTTTATTGGTTGGTATGCTTTATGATTGATTGTTATGGTATTTATATGATTGTTATTGTGTTTTTATGTTGTTTCCCTAGCTGGATCCTCTCCAAGAGATTTGTTGTTTGTGTTGTGCTTGCAAATGATTATGCTTCATGTTCTGTGTCAGTCTAATTGGGATCTGATTGTTTAACTTTGATACATTTTGCACATTCCTTTCCTTTATTGATTGGTTGAGTTATTTATGTAGGAGTAATATTTCATTAGTATTCATAAGTGTTATTTTTTGTTGATAAAAAAAATGGTAAATTACAAATACACCCCCTAAGGTTTGATTAAAATACGAATTGTCCTCTGTGGTGTTGGAAATTACATTTCACTCCCTAAAGCTTCTAATTTCATAACAAATCGCCCATTTTATTAATAAATCATCAAGTCAATTAAAAGATTTTAATGATGTTAGAAATATGTTTCAATTAATAATTTAAGTAATTTTATTATTGTATAGAAGAGCAATTATGAATTTCATTTTTTTAGTTAATTCTGTTAAATAAAAAAATGGCAAACTTCACTTTACCCCCTATGGTTTGGGCCGGGTACGGTTTATCCCCCAAACATTCGGAAATCACCACATAACCCCCTATGGTTGATGGACTAAAATGCACAGTTAGCTTTTTTGTCTAAGATAACAGAATGTGAAAGTCACGCGCCTCTATAGAGACTAGGTCCGTTTTTATGACAAAAATACCCTTTCTATCTCTTCAAATTTACAAAAGATGCCATTCTATTTTGACCTTCTTTTTCTTCACCACCTCTTCTCTCTCTCTCTCTCTCTCTCTCTCTCCCCTCCCCTCAAACCACCACCCATATCCATCACACCACCACCACAACCCCTCCCCCCACACGCCATCCTTAAACCTCGTCCCACATCAAATTGATTCATCCCTAAAATTATATTTTACACATACACACACAGATATATATATATGTACAGTGAAGATGAGATTGCATATGTATAAACCATCTTTCATCTTTTTTTTTCTTGGGTAGAGGTTTATGGATTGGATATAGATGGCATTGTTTATAACTTTTGAATCAAACTTTATATATATATACAACCCAATCAAACTTTTTTTTTAGTTTTATAACTTATGAATCAAACTTTATATGTATATATATATATATATATATATATATATCACTTTTCAGTTGTATAATTTCTGAATCAAAATTTTTATATATATGCATATACATACAACCCAATCAAACTTTTTCCTGATCGTATTTTGGTTTCAATATAAGGCAAATACAACCAAAAAGTGTTTGTATAATTTCTCAAGTAATAATTAGATTATCCTTTATATATATATATATATATGCATATTACTGGATATTATATCATTAAATTTAATGGGACAATCCTAGTTCTCTTAACCCTTCTTTTGCTTTGATCGAAAAAATAGAGAACCCAGAAAAGGTTTGTGATTATTATGAGTTTTAATAAAGGTGTTGAAGAAGATGAAGATGAAGATGAAGATAAATTGTATATGTATATATATATGCATATTTATGTATACATATAAAGTTTGAAATGGAGAGACAGAGTGTGTAACGCCCCCAAAATAATACAATAAACACAATTCAAAACATGTGTTAATAACAGCATAAATCGAAATAAATAGTTTTTTCATTATATAAAGTTAATGATACAGAAGAGTGTAACATAAATAAATGCCCTAGTCTATACAAAATGACGCAAAACAAAGAAGCTTTTGCTTCTCAAAAGTCCCTCCACTACTATTGCCTTGGTGGAGGCATGCCATCATTACCTGAAAATATTTTTTCTCAAATAGGATGTGCCACAGCCTAATAGGAATAATCTAACACAATATATGAGATTTAACAAAGATATAAGTACATGTGCATATACAATGCCCAGGATAAAACATTCATACTTTTATATTACCATAGAATACCAATTCCATACTCCATTTTATTTTCCACCAATTCATTTCAATATATATATATATATATATATAAGTCAATTTCGTTATTTCTTTCATAACCCAAATGAGACTACAACTCAATGGCTCTACAATCGCATTATCAACATGTAAGCACTTCAAAGTGCATTTTACGGGTATTTTGTTCGCAGGATCGACTTCCATGTATAAATTTCAATTTTCCATTTTACGGATATTTCGTCCGCGGGATCTGCACCCATGTATAAATTTTGGGACTTTCACCCTGGACACTCCGGCCAACTTAATTCTAATGGAGTCCATCCCCTTTCTCCTCCCAAACAATCATACATATGCAATGTATTTAAACACATAATCACGCGTGGAGTACATCCCATTTCTCCTCCCAAATAAACATACATATATAATGTATTTACAACATGATCATATTCAATGATAACCAACCATGGATTAGTTTTAATTATCCTATTCCTCATGCAATTTCTACAACAACCATAGCTATCCTCCACCGATAGTCCAACACAAATATTTCTAAACAGATGTATAATCTCAAGACAGATAATTTATTGAAAATTTCCAAGGATGAGACATATCACCTATTCAATTTCACCATCTATTTCAATACTTGTCAAATTCCATGTTTACAACATCAATTTCATTTATTTATACAAAATAAATATATTACTCATTCTAGGGCGAATTCTCTCTTTTTCCCAAATCTCAACCAAGTACCAAAATCAAATATTTTGACATCATACAACATCATTTTCAAACCCCACAATCATTTTCTTCTCATTCACCAAAAACCCCTCTTTCCATTTTATACCCAAACCCTGGGTTTGTTCAAAATGCCTCCAAAACCCACCATTGTTACACAATCACAAATAACTAAGTTAAAAATCGTAACACAGTGTAGAAAATCCCTACCTAAAAGGAAGAAGATGAGCCAAGCAAGGATGGAACTTAAAAAATGTCGAAATCCAACTTCAATCGGGTCAAAATGAAGATCTTGAGAAACTCTACCTTTTTGTCAAAGGAAGTAGGGTGAAGAGATCACTAGATATAAGCGGAAAAGTAGAGAGAATGTGAGTTTTAGAGAGAAAGGCTCTCAACCTTAAAAGGTATGAAAAAGTCACTTTTGTGATTTGATATACGCGCAGCCTGCTTGAGCGTCAGACACAAAAATTTGTTCCGCTCGAGCGCAAGAAGAGACCCGCTAGAGCGCAGAATACACACCTCCAATACTTTACAGACAATAGACAAACCGCTCGAGTGTAGGAAGGGCCTCTTGAGCATCAAATGCATTCTCCCAATATTTGCAAGCCTGCAAAAATACTGAAAGTCATCAAATCCCGCCCGAGCGCAGGAATGGCAGCACGAGCGGAGGAGCAAAATTTGTGAAGCCCGCTTGAGCGCAAGGATGCCCGCTCGAGCAAAAAAGCCGAAATCTGGACAACAAAGTTTTGGAAAAACAAGCAACCAACCTGTTTCAAACACACAATTACAATCTGAAAACCAAAATACAGGATAGACGAGGGAAACAAGATATGAAACACCATTCAAAACCATGCAACCCGAGTCCGGAATACAACAAGAGACGGGTCAAAACTGGAACTGCTATAACCTCCCCCCCTTAAAGAATTTTGTCCCCAAATTTACAAACCAAGCTCAAAAACATAATTAAAACATTCACAACAAAGTTATTCTTACAAGTTCATCACCATGACCCATTTTCCGGTCATCCATCCTCATTGACTCGTTACACAAGTCCTGCATTGAAAGTACATTTTACAATTTCCCAAACATTTGCAATGCTTAAATCAAGATCAAAGTTTTCAAGATTCTACATAGCATATACAATGTTTCCAAAAGTGATATAATATATATGATATTCCATATTCTCAAACATATGCAATGTTCATAATAAGCTCATGTTTCCAAAATATAAACAACATATACAATGTTCTCATATTCTACCAATCATAATCACAATACAATACATGTTCAAATGTCAACAAATAAGTCCGGATACTTCTCTCGGACTTCCAAGTCACGCTCCCAAGTTGCTTCCTCAACTCCGTGATGTTTCTACAACACCTTTACTAAGGGAATTGTCTTGCCTCGCAAGACTTGGTCCTGTCTATCCAATACTCTCACTGGTCTCTCCTCATACGAGGCATCCTTATCTACCTCCAAGTCGGTCCAATCCAGGACGTGCAATGGATCCCGCTCATACTTCCAAAGCATACTAATATGAAGCACATCATGCAATCGTGAAAGTTGTGGCAGTAGTGCCAAACGGTAAACAACCTCCCCAATCCGCTCAAGGATCTCAAAAAGGCCAATAAATAGAGGAGATAACTTCCCACTCTTCCTGTAACGCCCTCAAAAAAGATACTAATAAGCCATTCATAAGATCTATGAACATAATAAAAACGTTATACTTTCATTCATCAAAGTTTATATTACAAAAGATATTACATGCATTACACTTTCATAAATGTTCATTCTGAAACTACAACATGTAACACTAGTTGATAACAACAAAATAAATGCCCTACGGGCTTACATCTTTCCAAGATATTTCTTGGTTACAACAAAAGAGTCTTAAGCTCTATACAAGTAAAGCCCTTGGCTTTAATAAACACTTAACACAATATATATATATATATATAACAAAATAAAGCCTTCAGCTCCTAAAACCTCCGAAGCTATGTCTTTGGAGGAAGCATATCACCTGTACCTAAAAATGGTTTCCCAAGTAGGGTGAGCCAAAGCCCAGTAGAGATATACTGACACAATATATGAGATTTAACTAAGATATATGCATCAAATAAATGTTCAATATTCATAACCAACTCATATTCTTTCCAAGACCATTCAATATAGATAACTATACCTCAATCCATTTCCATTCATCCATTTCAAGTTAATCTATTAACCAAATTCATTATCCAATCAACCAAAATGAGACTACAACTTAATGGTTTATAATTCAATACATTCATCACTCCAACACTTCTATCTGCTTGCCATTTTACGGAATTCACATCCGAGGGAATCGACACCCATATATATATATAAGATTTCGTGACTTTTACCATGGACACTCCAGCTAACTTAATTTTCAACGAAGTCCATCCCCTATCTCCTCCCATACAATGGAGTACATCCCTTATCTCTTCCCAAACAATGATACATATACAATCTATTTAAAAACATTGTCATATACAATGACTAACCAAATCACATATTCAATGGTTTAATCAAATCGTCATATTCAATGACATAATTCAAATGATTACTTTCAATTCACCTAATCCTCATGCAGTTTCTATAACAATCATAGCTATCCTCCACCGATAGCCCAAAACAGATATTTCTAAATAGATAATTTATCAAATTTTTGAAGGTGAGTGATTTAACAAATCCAACTACACCATTCAATTATACACCCTTCCAATTTCATATTTCCCATGTCAATTTCATTACTTATACAAAATAATTATTTAATCATGAATTAGGGAAATCTTTCCCTTTCTCCAAATATCAAACCCAAGGCCAAATTTCATCATTTTAACCCATGTAACCTCCTATTCAACACTCCAAATATGTATTCATGGAACCCAATATGGAAAGCCCTCTTTTAAATTTTGGACCCAAACCCTAAATTCACCAACTATGCCCAAATTCCACCATTTATACAAAATAACCAATATCTAGGTTAAAACCCATATTAAAGAGTAGAATATCCCTACCTCAAGTGTAGAAGCTCAAAGAGGAAGAAGGAGGATCTCGAAAATGCACAAAATCAAGCTTTACCCGAATAGAATGGAAGCCCACAAGATGCTTCACCTTTTCCTCAAAGGAAATAGAGTAGAACCTCTTAGATTCTAAGGAATTTATAGAGAGAAGTTGGGTTTTAGAGAGTGAGTGTGTCGATTTAGGGTTTTGGAGTGAAAAGGTACAAAAATTCTGTGTAAAAATGAGTTGATGCGAACTGATATACGCAACCCTCGCTCAAGCGAAGGAGTGGTCGCTCGATCGACCAGACACAACAAGTGACCTCGCTCGAGCGAATGAAGCGTCGCTTGATGTAGAATACATACCTTCAGATATTTCACCAATGCACACACTCGCTCGAGCGCAAGAAGCCTCGCTTGAGCGAAGAACTTCATCTTTCCAAAAATGCTGCATCTGGGAGGGAAACCTGAGAACCCTCAAAACTCACTCAAGTGCAAGAAACCTCGCTTGAGCGAAGAAGCAAATTACACAAGGCTCGCTCGAGCGCAAGAAGCCTCGATCAAGCGAAGAAGCCAAAATCTGGGTAGCCACAATCTAGACCAACTAGCAACCACCCTATTCCAAACACGTCCAACATATTCCTAAACTCAAATTCAACGAGTTAAAGGAGAAAAACAAGACACGGATGCAATAATAAGCCACGAAACCCAAGTCCAAAATACAATAAAGGTCGGTCAAGACCGGGATCGCTATACTTCCCAAATCTCATCAAACCCTGTCTAGGTGATATTTTCAAGAACACATAGCCTCCCACCTCAAAAGGCAAGGGTCTCTTCCTACGGTCGACATAACTTTTCTGGCGACTCTAAGCCGTAATCAACCTCTTACGGATAAGTGCCACCTTCTCCATCGTTTCCCGAACCAACTCTAGGCCCACCAAAGGTGCATCACCCACCTCAGCCCAACACACTGGAGATCTACATGATCAACCATACAAGGCCTCAAATGGTGCCATGCCAATACTGAATTGGAAGCTGATATTATAGGAAAACTCCACTAAGGGCAAGTGCCTCTCCCACGACCCTTTGAAATCGAGGACACAGCCTCGGAGGATATCCTCAAGGATCTAAATAGTACGCTCGGACTGCTCGTCAGTCTGAGGATGATACGCAGTACTAAAGGTCAATCTAGTGCCCAAGGCACTCTGTAAGCTCTGCCATAACCGAACTATGAAACGCGGATCTCTATCCAAAACAATCGTCATATGGACCCCGTGCAACCTCACTATGTCCTTGATATACAAGTCGGTAAGATAGTCTATCGAATCACTCACGCACATAAGTAAGAAGTGCACAGACTTGGTTAACCTAAATGGCATCACTACCCCGTTGAGTTCTCAGAAGGCCCACAACAAAATCCATCGTGACATGTGTAGACACCCCATTTTTGACCGACCTTGAGACTCAGACGTCACCAGTTGAGCACTCGGTGATGTTGCATATTGTGCTTGCTCAGAAGTTTCAGAGTCTCAGTTGCGAGCCTTGCCTCCGGACTTCTGGGCTCTTTTGCACTTTGCCTCGGTTTGCGAACCAGGCTCGGTTTTTTTTTGTTTCTTTTCCTGAGGGGAGGGAGAGGCCCTGTAGACCATCTCTCAGTGGCCGTGGGCTACATTGTGTGGCTGTAGGCCATTTTGCCCATTTTGGAGCCCGGTTTCTGGTTTTTCGGGACCATTGGCCGTGTGCCTCGGTTCGGGACCGCTTAACCATCTCCGTTTGCTCTGGTTTTTGGCATGCATCTTATTTACTCCCTTTTGAGGGACACTAAGGTCTGACAAACCAACTTCGTGGTCGAATGCCACTTTCGGTGCTTAACAGGCAGTTTTCGGGGTCCCGAACTGCGCATTCTGGCCCCCGAACATTCGTTTTGCAGCGGTTTTCGTTCATTTTTGGCAGGTACCTCTGTTTCATCACCAGGAAGGCCGTAGAAGGGTGGGAGGCCAGTAATTATTCTGTCAGCCAACTTTATCCCTTCATCGCCCTCCGTCGCCCGATTTTCTTCACTTCAAAGCCAATGTTGAACAACCTTGGGCCATTTTCTTGAACTTTTAACCACATATTTGTGTTGTACACACATGGGAGGACACCAAAAGTTGGTGGCCGGCCAGTAATTCCACCTGACCCTTTTGAACCCTTTCTAAAAATGGCTTGCTCTCTCTCCTGTTTTGCAGTTGACAATTTTGAACCACAGGGTTGTGTTGAGGGCACCTGGGAGGACACTAATTTGTGGTGGCCGGCCATTAAATCTTTTTGACCTTTTTGACCCCTAGCCGGCCGGCCATGGAGGGTGGCCAGCCGGCCACCTGCAGCTCCAAAAACTGGCCGGCCTTGCTCCTCAGGGTGAGTACATTACAGCTGTATATCTGTTTTCCCCCAAAAAACCTGTACCCGGGGGACAGCTTTTCGGGGGAAACTTGATCCATTTTCCCCCCACTTTTTCCCTCCATCTCTCCCTCTCTTTGGTCCATATAACTGGCCTCCAGCACTGGTCCAAGGGTTAGAAAAAATTGTCCTTTAAGCTTTGTATACACATCTCCCTCCATCTCTCTCTTTCAAGTTCAAACATCCAAGCTCCTTACACCATTCCTTCACCACTACCTAGCATCACCATCACTATTCCATTTCCAGTAGCTTGGGGAGCTTTCCAACAGCTAGGAGGCCTCACTTCTCAAGCCAAGAAGCAACCAAAGACTTGTCTTCAAGGGTAAGTTCCATTTCCCCCTTTTTGGTCCATATCTTGCATCATTTCTTAGCCATACATGCTTGCTGTTTTGAGCTCCGGCCCTAATTGAAAGTGGAATTGTTTTGAGCTCCTTTTCACTTTTTCTTAAGGGCCTCTCACTGTTTGAGGTCCTCTTGATGCACTTCTTCATTATCCCTCTTGTATGCCATAATTTTGCATAGTATTTTTGGCCTATATGTGATCTGTTTTGGAGCATGGTGTAAACTGTAGATAGGCTTATTTTGAGCCCTTCTTCAACATTGAAGATGGGCTCATCACTTTTTGGGACCTCCATGTGCCACTTGTCATTATACCCCTCTTTGGTCCCCATTTTTGCATGATTTATTAGCCTATTGTGCTTCTATTTTTGGGCGATTTTCAGAACTGAAAACAGCATGATTTTGGCCTCCTATTCATGTTTCATTGAGGGTATTTCACTGTTTGAGACATCCTTTATGTACTTTGTGTTATATCTCTCTTTTTGGCCATATTTTGCATAATATTTTTGGCTTGTATGCATACTGTTTTGGGTCCGGCCATCAACTATAAAATGAATTATTTTTGGCCCCTCTTCAATGTTGTTGAAGGGCCCCTTTGTGTTTAAGGCCAGCAACCTTCACTTGCTTCTTTGTCCACCTTTTGGCCTATTTCTTGCATGAGAGTTTAGCCATACCTGTGCTGGTTTTTGTGGTTTGTCATAAACTGTAAAAGATCATGTTTTGGGGCCCTCTTAAACTTTGTTGAAGGGCCCTAATCCGTTTGGGGACATCATCTGTGAGTTGCTTCTTTATCTCGCATTTAGGGCCATTTTTGCATGCTAGTTTTTCCCTATTTCTGTTTGCTGTTTGGCCATGCTTTGAACTGTAAAAATGCTTATTTTAGGGCTTCCTTGCTTCTGTCTTTTCATTCCATGTACCAATTATGCATGCTTTGTATATCTATAAGCCATTTCATGTACCTAGTTTTGCATTTCGGGAGAAATTCCATGCATCGGGTGTCATTTCGCCTTATTTCGGGGCTGTTTTCCCCCTCATTTTGCTACTGATTTTTGCATATTTGCATATCATATTCCATGTCTTTGCCATGTCTCATTAGAGTGGCATTTCGGTGCCTGAGGGTCGGTCCTCGGTTTGTGTGCACGCGTGTACGCATTTCGAGTTGTCTTGTTTTCATCTGATGGCCTCCTATGTGAGTGTGACTGAGGCTCTCTCATGTTGGTTTAAGCCCATTATTGCATTGCGTATGCCATTTCATCCATAGCATTGTGTATGCTCGGTTGTATATTACCTCGTGCAGCGTATATGCCATTCCATAATATTGTGTATGTTAGGATTGTATCTTAGTTGCATTTCATGCATGTCATGCATATTGCATCGTGTTCAGGATAGGAGTTAGCCCGGGCACGGAAAACGAGGTGCATTTCGTACTCCGAGTGACAGAACGTGTCTCAATTCCCTAGTCACCGACACTCTGGATCATCCATGATGGTGTTAGGTCTTGTTGTGTTTTCATGTGCATTCATTTCATATTAAATTGTGCAATTCGACTCCTCGGCCATCATGCATCGAGATGCGTGATTGGTGGCACGAGGACCGAGGCATGCATACATTTGTGAAAATACATTATTATGCCCCTTTCCTGCTCTCTGTTGCAGCAAATCAAGAATCAGCGGTCTTCTGGGGCTTGGCACGCATTTCAAGAATAGGTGCAAACAGAGGCTAATTGGGGCATCATCATGGATTTCCGTGCAAAGGCAACCCGAGCATGCATCATTCATCATCCGAAATGGAATCAAGGCAGTCCCTGGCTTGCATGCCAGTTTATTTATTTTCTTAGTTAATTTGTTAATTAATTAGGAATTTTCACATATTTGGACTGTAATATTTACTTGGACTGTACTATTCTTTTATTCGGGACTGTATATTTATTCGGACCCTCTGCGCGAGGGCACAACTGTAATAAGTGTACGTGTGTGTGTTGTATGTCTTCCAACCCCACGTCTTTCTCCCTTTTATTTATCCGCTTATGATGGTTAGATTAGGGCATATTTCAATTAGCATACAGTATGACAGCATGTTTGCATCATTCATCTGTTTCGCATGCACCGGGCTCGGCGCATCATACTAACTGCATTGTACTTTCAATTCCAAATTGAATACATGTTAGTTGTAGCATTTCATACGCCATGTTTAGAATAGCCGAGCCTGCTATAGTTGCATTTTTGCATGTGTTGCATTAGGCATTTCTGTATAATTAGGATCATACATGGATTTCTAATTAGCTTTTGTTTTGGCTTGGAGTACTCGGTGAGTTTTATGCTTTAGCATCCTTGCATGCGTGTGAGTGACTGCCATGATAGCATGCTTACCATGAGGCTATTTGCTTATGTGATATAAACTTCCTGAATGCCTGTGGGTGAAGGTTGGGTTATTTGAATTGGAACAATTCATTCACTGTGTGTTTTAAGCCCACTAGATAGTGGCAAAATCATGTTTTCCTAAGCCCACCCGAGGGTGGCAAATCCACGTCTTAGCCTACTTGCGGGTAGCACCATCAAACCATTTTCAAACAAACAAACATGAAATGTTTTGTTCCAATTCAAACGATCCAGTCTATACTTGTATGCTGTGCGCATTACTTAGTAATCTAGGCTAATAACCAGAATAAGAACACATAATGTTTTCAAAAATTGATATCATGGTTAGTAGAGGCCGATCTTTGATCGGGTGAGCGGGGGTGCTCACGAAGTGACCTTCCCCAATCGTACCCAAGTTCCCGAGCCGAGGCAACTTTGGTGATGACGGACACGTGGCCTTAGGCAACGAGTCAGGGTTTCCTAAATTTCCCAAAATAAAATATTTAGGTGGCAACTCTGTATCTGGCAAAGCAGTCCATGTTTGGCACTTCTTTCAAAAAAAAAATCTGTTTTCTCAAAACGATTTGCCGGATTTGGACTCTTTGGTTCAGATTTAGAACCGTGACAATTTGAGAGTCCTGAGCTGTAGTGACCCCAAATGAACAGAACGGGACTCACCCTCCTGGGGCGTTCGGGGACGTCTACAGTTTCTGGCGATTCTGCTGGGGATTTAGAGAACTTGACTCGAACTCATGATATCTGGTTTTGACTACACTTATGTGTTTCTTTGCATTGCATTTGCATTGGTGCGCCTAGGACACCGTGTTTGCCATCTGCTATTCCTGAACGGTTTGCCGGAGGCTTGTCTTGTCAAGGCATGACCATAAGGCTGATCGGTTGTGGGCTCTGCCAATATGGGAACACAAACCCCGGTTTTACTGGCGCACCCTTTTTGACCATTCGACCTAGTGCATATTCGGAATCCATAGTGACCATTCCAAACTAGGACAGGTTGCTTACCCCATCATAGGTTGTTTGAAACCGCTGCATGCATAGTGAAACCCTAGCTCCTGACAAAATAGGACAGGGAAACCCTACCCCAACATAGGGGTGTTTTGGCTCTCACTTGCTTGCTATGTGCTTTTAGGGTGTGTCCCTACAGGAATGCATGTATCAGTCTACAAGTTTGGGCATCAGGCCTGCGGGCACCAGTTTAGTAGTCTGGGCGTCAGGCCTGCGGGCATCAGTATCTGGGAATCAGTTTTACCCGAGGGTATCAGTTCACCGGTAGAATTTTGGGAGCAGAATTCAGTAGAGGGCACAGTCATCCTGCTACACTCGTATCTGTTTTGGTGAAGTTGAGCTGAGGTGCTGTTTGTTTTCTCTTTTGCTAGGGTAGTCCTGGAACCATAGCTTCAGAAGGCTCCGATATCCCCCGAGGTTCATCGAACTTGTGCTGATAGACTTTGTCAGGTCAGAGATTCAGTTCAAGGGCAATCAGTGTTCCTTTGCCAGAGGCAGGGTAAAAGGGGGCCAATTAGGCACTGATCACCGGTTCAGCAGTTACCAGATCAGTGGCCCTTATCCACCCCACCAGTGAACAGTCAGGCTGAGGTCTCAGTTTCTACTGCAGGGATAGATACCAGTCAGTTAGATGGATCAGCAGAACACATCAGGGATGGAGGCAATGATGCGCCAGATGCAAGAAAGTATGAAACTCATGCAGCAAGATGCTGTCCGCCAAGCTGAATTTGCAAAACAGCAGGCTGTGATCATGGCCCAACAGGCAGAGCTATTCACCAGGCTGCAACAGCAAAATGGAGCATCTGCTTCACACCAAGCCCCTCCCCCACCAGGAGCTCCAGCGCCTGGGGAGGCACCAAATGTCCAGGGAGATACGAATATTTCGAGAGGACCGGCTCCGCCCCTGATCTTACCCCAGCTGTCGAAAGCACCGATCAACCTACCGGATTCTCCCTTTGAGTTCGAGGTAGACCATACAGCGTTGAAGTTGAGCAAGATTGAAAAGTTGTTCAAAAAATCCCAGGCGGTAAAGTCTATCCCGGACATTGAGGACGGGTACACTAACGCAGCTGTAACACTGCCGGACAGGTTCAAAATGCCTCATATCGACCGCTTTGACGGGTCAGGAGATCCCATGGTCCACCTGAGTTTGTTTTCAGATGTTCTGCGCCCGATGGGCTTGACAAGATTACAGAAGCTTTCCGTTTTTGGCAGGACCCTATCGGGTATTGCGGCCATCTGGTACGCCAAATTGGAGGATTCAGTGAAACGAAAATGGGATGAGATGGCCGAGGCCTTCGTTGCGCAGTACTCCTATAACACGCAAATCGAGGTCACAACCTGTGATCTTGAGACAAGAAGGCAAGAGCCTAAGGAGGGTTTTTCTAATTTCGTAGCCCGCTGGAGGGCCAAGGCCTCGATGATGACCCTTAGGCCCACTGACAAGGACCAGATCAGGATGATTGTGCGCAATCTCCAACCAAAACTGATGCAAAAGATGTTTGTACTCCCCTTCCCTACCTTTTCTGATCTGCATGAGATGGGGGTACAGATTGAGGACGCTATGAAGCAGGGCCATCTTGACCAGGAGAAAGAGCAGCCCAGGAGGGCATTTTCCCGTAGTTCAAATGCGACCACCAGTGGTGATGCAGCTGCAAGATCTTCTGAAGTGGGCATGGTTACCACCTCCGCATCAAAAACAGCTACCCCATTCACCGGTGCGTCCAGGAGTAGCTCACAAGAAACCAATATCCACCTCGAGTCAAGAGGGTTTTCACCCCACTTCATATGCCTTTGTCAAAAGCTCTAGAGGTCTTAATCCGGAAAGGGCATCTGAAACCGTTGGAACAACGGCCCCTACCCGATCCTATCCCTGCAAAGCATGATCAGACTAAATACTGCACCTACCATCAATAAACCGGTCATGACACCGACAGTTGCTTTCGTCTGCGCTACGATGTACAAGATCTGTTTGACAACGGGGTCATTGCCGCACCAAGTCCAGCAAAGTCTATCGGCACTTGATCAGTGAATTTGTGGGGGGATAATGTGATCTGATCAGAGGTTGAACCAACTGCGGGTGGCACTCGATTTACTCCAGATATGGAAAGGACAGGCACTGTTTTGAGCATTTGCGAATGCCAGTTTCTGACTTGGGTATTCGATCAGTCTTGTCGTTTTGTATTGAGTCAGTCTTTTCATACTGAGTCAGTCGGGTCTGTCTTGTTGTATCGAGTCAGTCCTGTTTTGTTGGAGTCTGGTGATTTCGGGGGTGTTACCTCGGACATCACTTGCTTGTTTTGAGCTTGTCTTTTTTTTTTTTTTTTTTGGCTTTCTTTTGAGTCTGTTTCTACCGGGGAGCCAGTTGTACTAACAGATTTGAATAAAACAGCAGTGGTTCTTCATGCTTTTGTGCTTGCTTCTGTCTTGTGCCAGTTGTACCAGAAATTCCAAATGAGATGGCAGTATTTGATTAGAAGCTCTGTCTTTTCTGTGCCTTGAAATCATTGTATCGACCTAAGTTTTTCAAAACTTTTTTGAACACTGCGGTGAAAACGAAGAGGAAGGAATTCCTCGGGATTTGCAAAACTTTGATCATTTGAGAAAAAGAGAGGCGTGCTAAGCCTTTAATGATCGAAATCATGCTTTTTAATGTGAGTACTGAGAAGGATCCTGGCTTGATCCAAATTGGTCCCACACCGTCTTCAGAGCGAGCGATTTGTCGCTTTCTTAAAAATTTTCAAAAAACAAAATGTTTTGCGCGGTCCTGCGAAGACTTGTGTGGAATCGCTCTTGAGATTGTGCAGTTTAGGATCGCTTTCAGCCTCGAGACTTGAGCCCTTGCTTTCAAACCTTGACCTTGGATTCAGAGTGTTCAACGGTCAACCGCGATATGAGGCCTGTGCGGCCAGATTTGAAACAGCCCTCGAACAAGAGGCACCAAAGTCAGATCAAGAAGATCAGACCTCATCAGAAGAAGATTGCGAAACTAAAACAGAAACACCCCTCGAACTAGGGGCGAAAATGTCCGATGTGCTCGAAGAGCCGAAGACGGATCCTTCTGCAAATCGATACAACAACCACTCTCTTGGATACGGATGGCTTCGAGATCCTGAAACCATTTGGCATGAACTTGTTACACTTTTACCCTTTGAGAGGCTCGCTGGGCCGAAAACCCGGAAGGGCGACCCAGGCAAAAGTTAGAGCAAAAGAAAAATACAAAAAAAAAAAGAAGCAAAAAATGCAAAAGAAAAGAAAAAAAGAAAAAAAAATGCAAAAAAAAAAGAAGAGAAAAAAATAAATGAAAAAGAAAGAAGAACAAAGCTCGCAAGGTCGAAAACCCGCGACGGGCGCCTTGGCAAAAGTTAGAGCATAAAAGGAGAGGTTAAATACCCGAGTGTACCTTAACCCCGAACTACGTAAGGCTTGATTCCCATCTTTGGGATACGTAGGCAACTTCATCTTGAAGTCCAGCCGTAAAATACTTCAAATTCGACTGTGTCCATGTGATGGTTCTAGTCATCTTTGTCTTTTCTGTATCCGGGAGTTCGGTTGCAATCATCGCTCTGAGGACTGATTACAATACACTACGGTGACATTCAGACAAGGGGCAACTTTCCGTTGCCATTCAATGCGCTACGGTGCCATTCAAACAAGGGGCAACTTTCCGTTGCCATTCAAAACGCCGCAGTGTCATTTCAAACAAGGGGCAACTTTCCGTTGCCATGCAGTGTCCTTCAGACAAGGGGCAATTTTCCATTGTTATGGGTCCGAGGTTGTGCATCTCAAGAGTAGGTTCCGTGCTCGTTGAGCAGTGGTCGTTTGCAAAAAGAGTTTTTGAGAATTTTTACTGAGGTTGACTAATCTTCTCGAAAAGTACTCCATTTTTCAAAACTAGACCATTTTCTTGGACCCAAAAAAGGAAAACTCTCAGTACACATAGCCTAACTTGCATGATTTTAAATCAGAAAATCAAACAAGCGCGTTAATCTAACTCTCGTGTTGGTCAAAACTATTTTAGTAGAAAGCAAAAACAAAAAATGGTTAAAATGATGAACTAGGGGCACAGTTGAGTCAGGTGTTCTGTCTTTTCCCCTTTGTCAAAATACTTGCCAGAAAGGGCACTCTACTTGTCGGAAAGGGCACCGCTGAAGCTGACCGCAAAAGGGCAGAAAGCTCTCTCATCCTCCAAGCAACGAGGTATAAAGCCAAGTGCGAAGCACGAACTGGAATGGGGCAAGATATTCCACTCCATCATCTGGACAGATCTTATCACGTCCAAGCTCCCCAGCAAAGCATCATCAACTGATGTTAGCTGCAGATTTGCTACACACCCAGTTGTAGCGCAACCTTTCCGTGGGATGAATTCACTAGCTGTGAGCGGAAGAAAGAGAATCTAGTAGAATGCTAGGGGCACGAGCCCACAATTTGCTGTTTATCCATCAACCATCCAGGGGAGGGATGAAAAATGAGAGATTAAAGAATAGAGAGATGTGCGATGAGAAGAAAAGTGAGAAGAGGGCTTTTCAGAAAAACAGAGCTTGAGGGCCGAGTGATGTGAGAACCACAAATGAGAAAGGGTGGGAAACACTACCCGGCGAAACAGGCTCCCTGTGCACATCTGAGTGTCGTGTCTTTTTGTTTTATCTCGATTCTTGTTTTGAGTCATTTCGAGTGTTACTCGATGTGTCTAGGTTGTGTGCCTTTTATGTCCTTGATTGAGCCGTTTTGCTGTGTTCAGTCGTAGGCTCAATACTTGGTCGAGAACTCATCTCTCAATTTCAAAAATGAATCGTTTTGTGCTCAGAGTGCCGTGCCGTTCCCCACATCTGTGCAAAACAAGATTCGTTCTTTCATAAAACCGCAGGGTTCAACCCAGGTCACGTCAGAACAGTAAAACTAGGACCTATTTGAAGCTATATGGGTTCCAGACTACAAAGCAAAAGAAAAGAGGAAATGTCGGGTATTTGAGTTTGTTTCAACTTCAGTAAGTTCTAGGACTACACTCCGTGTGTACCTCTTCAAGTCTTGCCAAAGCTCCGAAGTATGAGTGTGCCTCTACCTCAACCTCAAGATCAAGTCTGCTTCAAGCCAAAATGGCAATCAGAAGTGCTTTTCTCGAGTACCATTCCCTGCCAGAGGCATCTTGGCTGTGTTCACAATGAGCTCCTAGGAGACCAATTGCGACGGTGGAAACTAGAGTTCGAATGGCTGATGCCTAGAACATAAAGGTTCGGGATTTCTGGGACTAAAGTCTGGTTTAAATACCCAGAGGCGTGTCCTCGGCTTGAAATCTGTATGGAAGCCCCATAGGTTGAGATAGCGTGTATGCACCTCAATTCTGGATACCGAACCAACCTAGTCTGTCACCCCGTTGGAGAATAGAGAAAGTTGTGAATATGATCAGGAAGAAAGGCAGCGTCCAAAGTGTTCTACGTGGAGAATCCTTGTCAGTATTTCAGAGCCTTTGTACTGTGAGTTGAAGGTAAGTGTTCGAAGAGCACGAGGGGAGATCCCCGTCAGAGTAGAGCGGTTCATCGCCACTCACCCCATGAGGTGCTTTCTAAAAGCGCCGCTACATTTGTTTATTGCGTTCCTTAAACATCATGCATTGTATTGCATTGTACCTATCAGGTTCCTTTCCCATTCATGCACGATATTGTATGTATGGTTCATTCAAAGAAGTTCCGTTTAAGATCATTTCTTTAGTGTATCTATCACACTTTCTTCATTCACTTTTGTGTATCTATCACACGCATTCTCACTTTGTGTATCTACCATGCACATATTCACTTTTGTGTATCTATCACATACATTCTCGTTTTGTGTATCAATCACACTTCTTTCATTTTGTGTATCCATCACACTTGTTCACTAAGTGCATCTATCACACTTTGTGTTCACTTTTAGTGTATCAATCACACTCTGTTCACTAAGTGCATCTATCACACTTTGTGTTCACCTTTTGTGTATCCATCACACTTGTTCACATAGTGCATCTATCACACTTTGTGTTCACTTTTAGTATATCAATCACACTCTGTTCACTAAGTGCATCTATCACACTTTGTGTTCACTTTTAGTGTATCAATCACACTCTGTTCACATAGTGCATCTATCACACTTTGTGTTCACTTTTAGTGTATCAATCACACTCTGTTCACATAGTGCATCTATCACACTTTGTGTTCGCTTTTAGTGTATCAATCACACTCTGTTCACATAGTGCATCTATCACACTTTGTGTTTGCTTTTAGTGTATCAATCACACTCCGTTCACATAGTGCAGCTATCACACTTTGTGTTTGCTTTTAGTGTATCAATCACACTCTGTTCACTAAGTGCATCTATCACACTTTGTGTTCACTTTTAGTGTATCAATCACGTTGTGTTCACTAAGTGCATCTATCACACTTTGTGTTTGCTTTTAGTGTATCAATTACACTCTGTTCACTAAGTGCATCTATCACACTTTGTGTTCACTTTTAGTGTATCAATCACGCTGTGTTCATTAAGTGCATCTATCACACTTTGTGTTCACTTTTAGTGTATCAATCACGCTGTGTTCACATAGTGCATCTATCACACTTTGTGTTCACTTTTAGTGTATCAATCACACTCTGTTCACATAGTGCATCTATCACACTTTGTGTTCACTTTTAGTGTATCAATTACACTCTGTTCACATAGTGCATCTATCACACTTTGTGTTCGCTTTCAGTATATCAATCATACTCTGCTCACATAGTGCATCTATCATACTTTGTGTTCATTTTCAGTATATCAATCATACTTTGTTCACTAAGTGCATCTATCACACTTCGTGTTCACATTTAGTGTATCTATCATACTTGTTCACTTAGTGCATCTATCACACTTTGTGCTCACCTTTCTGTGTATCAATCACATGTTCGCTCTGTGTATCTATCACACATGCACACTGTATTCGCAGTGAGAATTCCATAATTTTCTTACATCCTTTCTGCACGAGGTGTAGTTTGGCTCGAGTTTACTTGCTTGCCTAGCATTCGCTTAAAATGTTGCATTTATTTCGCATAATTGCTTCTTTACAGCTCTATTTGCATGATCATGAGTGATGTCCGGCTTCGCGTAGCGTATAAGTCCAATTATCAAACCGGCTTCGCGTAGCGTGTATGTCCAATTTTCAAGCCGGCTTCGCCTAGCGTATAAGTCCAATTTTCAAACCGGCTTCGCGTAGCGTATAATTCCAATTATCAAACCGGCTTCGCGTAGCGTATAAGTCCAATTATCAAACCGGCTTCGCATAGCGTGTAAGTCCAATTTTCAAACCGGCTTCGCGTAGCGTATAAGTCCAATTTTCAAACCGGCTTCGCGTAGCATATAAGTCCAATTTTCAAACCGGCTTCGCGTAGCGTATAAGTCCAATTATCAAACCGGCTTCGCGTAGCGTGTAAGTCCAATTATCAAACCGGCTTCGCGTAGCGTATAAGTCCAATTTTCAAACCGGCTTCGCGTAACGTATAAGTCCAATTATCAAACCGGCTTCGCGTAGTGTGTAAGTCCAATTTTCAAACCGGCTTCGCGTAGCGTATAAGTCCAGTCTTGAAAATATTTCTGCATATCATTTTGCATGTTGCCCCTGCCTACGGGCGTGCCTGCGGGCACATCTGTGTCATTTTGTATGTTTGTCTAAGTCTTCGGTCTTGTCAAAAATAGGTCGTCTCTGGGCTTTGACATTCACTCCCGTCATTTATGACTTTCGAGTTCTGTCAAAGAGGGGCAACTGTAGACACCCCATTTTTGACCGACCTTGAGACTCAGACGTCACCAGTTGAGCACTCGGTGATGTTGCATATTGTGCTTGCTCAGAAGTTTCAGAGTCTCGGCTGCGAGCCTTGCCTCCGGACTTCTGGGCTCTTTTACGCTTTGCCTCGTTTTGCGAACCAGGCTCGACTTTTTTTTGTTTCTTTTCCTGAGGGAAGGGAGAGGTCCCGTAGACCATCTCTCAGTGGCCGTGGGCTACATTGTGTGGCTGTAGGCCATTTTGCCCATTTTGGAGCCCGGTTTCCGGTTTTTCGGGACTATTGGCCGTGTGCCTCGATTCGGGACCGCTTAACCATCTCCGTTTGCTCTGGTTTTTGGCATGCATCTTATTTACTCCCTTTTGAGGGACACTGAGGTCTGAGAAACCGACTTCGTGGTCGAATGCCACTTTCGGTGCTTAACAGGCAGTTTTCGGGGTCCCGAACTGCGCGTTCTGGCCCCCAAACATTCGTTTTGCATCGGTTTTCGTTCATTTTTGGCAGGTACCTCTGTTTCATCACCAGGAAGGCCGTAGAAGGGTGGGAGGCCAGTAATTGTTCTGTCAGCCAACTTTATCCCTTCATCGCCCTCTGTCGCCCGATTTTCTTCACTTCAAAGCCAATGTTGAACAACCATGGGCCATTTTCTTGAACTTTTAACCACATATTTGTGTTGTACACACATGGGAGGACACCAAAAGTTGGTGGCGGCCAGTAATTCCACCTGACCCTTTTGAACCCTTTCTAAAAATGGCTTGTTCTCAATCCTGTTTTGCAGTTGACAATTTTGAACCACAGGGTTGTGTTGAGGGCACCTGGAAGGACACCAATTTGTGGTGGCCGGCCATTAAATCTTTTTGACCTTTTTGACCCCTAGCCGGCCGGCCATGGGGGGTGGCCGGCCGGCCACCTGCAGCTCCAAAAAATGGCCGGCCTTGCTCCTCAGCGTGAGTACATTACAGCTGTATATCTGTTTTCCCCCAAAAAAACCTGTACCCGGGGGACAACTTTTGGGGGGAAACTTGATCCATTTTCCCCCCACTTTTTCCCTCCATCTCTCCCTCTCTTTGGTCCATATAACTCTCCTCCAGCACTGGTCCAAGGGTTGGAAAAAATTGGCCTTTAAGCTTTGTATACACATCTCCCTCCATCTCTCTCTTTCAAGTTCAAACATCCAAGCTCCTTACACCATTCCTTCACCACTACCTAGCATCACCATCACTACTCCATTTCCAGCAGCTTGGGGAGCTTTCCAACAGCTAGGAGGCATCACTTCTCAAGCCAAGAAGCAACCAAAGACTTGTCTTCAAGGGTAAGTTCCATTTCCCCCTTTTTGGTCCATATCTTGCATCATTTCTTAGCCATACATGCTTGCTGTTTTGAGCTCCGGCCCTAATTGAAAGTGGCACTTTTTTGAGCTCTTTTTCACTTTTTCTTAAGGGTATCTCACTGTTTGAGGTCCTCTTGATGCACTTTTTTCATTATCCCTCTTGTATGCCATAATCTTGCATAGTATTTTTGGCCTATATGTGATCTGTTTTGGAGCATGGTGTAAACTGTAGATAGGCTTATTTTGAGCCCTTCTTCAACATTGAAGAAGGGATCATCACTGTTTGGGACCTCCATGTGCCACTTGTCATTATACCCCTCTTTGGTCCCCATTTTTGCATGATTTATTAGCCTATTGTGCTTCTATTTTTGGGCGATTTTTAGAACTGAAAACAGAATTATTTTGGCCACCTCTTCATGTTACATTGAGGGTATTTCACAGTTTGAGACATCCTTTATATACTTTGTGTTATATCTCTCTTTTTGGCCATATTTTGCATAATATTTTTGGCTTGTATGCATACTGTTTTGGGTCCGGACATCAACTATAAAATGCATTATTTTTGGCCCCTATTCAATGTTGTTGAAGGGCCCCTTTGTGTTTAAGGCCAGCAACCTTCACTTGCTTCTTTGTCCACCTTTTGGCCCATTTCTTGCATGAGAGTTTAGCCATACCTGTGCTGGTTTTTGTGGTTTTCCATAAACTATAAAAGATCATGTTTTGGGCCCCTATTCAACTTTATTGAAGGGCCGTAATCCGTTTGGGGACATCATCTGTGAGTTGCTTCTTTATCTCGCATTTAGGGCCATTTTTGCATGCTAGTTTTTCCCTATTTCTGTTTGTTGTTTGGCCATGCTTTGAACTGTAAAAATGATTATTTTGGGGCTTTCTTGCTTCTGTATTTTCATTACATGTACCAATTATGCATGCTTTGTATAGCTGTAAGCCATTTCATGTACCTAGTTTTGCATTTCGGGAGAAATTCCATGCATCGGGTGTCATTTCGCCTTGTTTCGGGGCTGTTTTCCCCTCATTTTGCTACTGATTTTTGTATATTTGCATGTCATATTCCATGTCTTTGCCATGTCTCATTAGAGTGGCATTTCGGTGCCTGAGGGTCGGTCCTCGGTTTGTGTGCACGCGTGTACGCATTTCGAGTTGTCTTGTTTTCATCTGATGGCCTCCTATGTGAGTGTGACTGAGGCTCTCTCATGTTGGTGTAAGCCCATTATTGCATTGCGTATGTCATTTCATCCATAGCATTGTGTTTGCTCGGTTGTATATTACCTCGTGGAGCGTGTATGCCATTCCAGAACATTGTGTTTGTTAGGATTGTATCTTAGTTGCATTTCATGCATGTCATGCATATTGCATCGTGTTCGGGATAGGAGTTAGCCCGGGCATGGGAAACGAGGTGCATTTCGTACTCCGAGTGACGGAACATGTCTCAATTCCCTAGTCACCGACACTCCGGATCATCCATGATGGAGTTAGGTCTTGTTGTGTTTTCATGTGCATTCATTTCATATTAAATTGTGCAATTCGACTCCTCGGCCATCATGCATCGAGATGCGTGATTAGTGACAAGAGGACCGAGGCATGCATACATTTGTGAAAATACATTGCTATGCCCCTTTCCTGCTCTCTGTTGCAGCAAATCAAGAATCAGCGGTCTTCCGAGGCTTGGCACGCATTTCAAGAACAGGTGCAAACAGAGGCTAATTGGGGCATCATCATGGATTTTCGCGCAAAGGTAACCCGGGCATGCATCATTCATCATCCGGAATGGAATCAAGGTAGTCCCTGGCTTGCATGCCAGTTTATTTATTTTCTTAGTTAATTTGTTAATTAATTAGGAATTTGCACATATTTGGACTGTAATATTTACTTGGACTGTACTATTCTTTTATTCGGGACTGTATATTTATTCGGACCCTCTGCGCGAGGGCACAACTGTAATAAGTGTGCGTGTGTGTGTTGTATGTCTTCCAACCCCACGTCTTTCTCCCTTTTATTTATCCTCTTATGATGGTTAGATTAGGGCATATTTCAATTAGCATACAGTATGACAGCATGTTTGCATCATTCATCTGTTTCGCATGCACCGGGCTCGGCGCATCATACTAACTGCATTGTACTTTCAATTCCAAATTGAATACATGTTAGTTGTAGCATTTCATATGCCATGTTTAGAATAGCCGAGCCTGCTATAGTTGCATTTTTGCATGTGTTGCATTAGGCATTTCTGTATAATTAGGATCATACATGGATTTCTAATTAGCTTTCGTTTTGGCTTGGAGTACTCGGTGAGTTTTATGCTTTAGCATCCTTGCATGCGTGTGAGTGACTGCCATGATAGCATGCTTACCATGAGGCTATTTGCTTATGTGATATAAACTGCCTGAATGCCTATGGGTGAAGGTTGGGTTATTTGAATTGGAGCAATTCATTCACTGTGTGTTTTAAGCCCACTAGATAGGTGCAAAATCTTGTTTTCCTAAGCCCACCCGAGGGTGGCAAATCCACGTCTTAGCCTACTTGCGGGTAGCACCATCAAACCATTTTCAAACAAACAAACATGAAATGTTTTGTTCCAATTCAGACGATCCAGTCTATACTTGTATGCTGTGCGCAGCACATAGTAATCTAGGCTAATAACCGGAATAAGAACACATAATGTTTTCAAAAATTGATATCATGGTTAGTAGAGGCCGATCTTTGATCGGGCGAGCGGGGGTGCTCACGAAGTGACCTTCCCCAATCGAACCCAAGTTCCCGAGCCGAGGCAACTTTGGTGATGACGGACACGTGGCCTTAGGCAACGAGTCAGGGTTTCCTAAATTTCCCAAAATAAAATATTTAGGTGGCGACTCTGTATCTGGCAAAGCAGTCCATGTTTGGCACTTCTTTCAAAAAAAAAAAATCTGTTTTCTCAAAACGATTTGCCGGATTTGGACTCTTTGGTTCAAATTTAGAACCGTGACAATTTGAGAGTCCTGAGCTGTAGTGACCCCAAATGAACAGAACGGGACTCACCCTCCCGGGGCGTTCGGGGACGTCTACAACATGCTCCCATTTCCACTCGGCTATAGGCAAGGGTTGTAACAAACCCACTCGTCTGTAATGCTTGGCCATCACTTGCTGACAAGTAAGGCACTTCGATACAAACACCACCACGTTCTTCTTCATACCTCTCCCCCAAAACTGGCGACTCAGGTCATGGTACATCTTTGTGCCTCCCGGGTGCACCGCAAGGCACGAATGATGAAACTCTCGAAGTACTTCCTCTCGGTAAGACTCCGGCACGAACAAACGGTCACGGTATCTCACACTCTAGTCGGGATACACATTCAAGCCCCTCTCCACTTTCCCACTGGAAATCTTGTCCCTAAGGGTTTCTACTTCAGGGTTACTCTTCTATGCTTCTAACACTTGGTTCACAAGTGTAGGTCAGGCAACTACTGTATTCAAACCACTTACCACGTACCAAAAGTATTCAAACCCGGTACGCTTTGATACCAAGTTGTAACGCCTCCAAAATAATACAATAAATACAATCCAAAACATGTATTAATAACAACATAAATCAGAGTAAACAGTCTTTTCATTAGATAAAGTTAATGATATAGAAGAGTGTAACATAAATGAATGCCCTAGGCTATACAAAATGGCGCAAAACAAAGAAGCTCTTGCTTCCCAAAAGTCCTCCACTACTATTGCCTTGGTGGAGGCATGCCATCATTACCTGAAAATGTTTTTTCCCAAATAGGGTGAAGCACAGTCCAGTAGGAATAATCTAACACAATATATGAGATTTAACAAAGATATAAGTACATGTGCATATACAATGCCCGGGATAAACCATTCATACTTTTATATTACCATAGAATACCAATTCCATGCTCCATTTTATTTTCCATCAATTCATTTCAACATATATATATATATATATATATAAGTCAATTTCATTATTTCTTTCATAACCCAAATGAGACTACAACTCAATGGTTCTACAATCGCATTATCAACATGTAAGCACTTCAAACTACCATTTTACAGATAATTTGTTCGCAGGAACGACATCCATGTATAAATTTCAATTTTTCATTTTACGGATATTTCGTCCGCGGGATCGGCACCCATGTATAAATTTTGGGACTTTCACCCAGGACACTCCGACCAACTTAATTATAATGGAGTTCATCCCCTTTCTCCTCTCAAACAATCATACATATGCAATGTTTGTTATGGAGTTCATCCGTTATGGAGGCGCCTTTTGAGTTAAGACTCTAATTCACAAACCAATAAAGTTTGTTATTGAGTTAGGCTCCGTAACAAATAGTATTTTTAAGTGGGAGCTGCATCTAATATTCACAAAAAAAAAAATAAATAAATAAAAATTAAAAAAAATACTAGTTTAGAGCCGAATTCGATTTCCTTTTTAGAGTCACTTCGGATTGGGATGGCCAATAGCTATTGTTGTGCGGCCTTTTGGGCTCATTTTGAGTTCCATTTTAATAATTCGAATCATTTATTTTTTAGAGTATATCGAATAGAACATACCTGCAAAAAATCACTACAACGGGTATCAAACTCCTCTCCCTAAAAGCTGAACCCGAGAGCTCTCACACCACAAAGGGTAGTATATACACAGCCACTAGGCGAAAAGCCCTGGTTGAATAAAAGTCAAAACATAAGGAATCAAAATTAAATTTAAATAAAAATTAAAATAAAAAAATGTTTATCATTATTTATGAGTTTTTTTGCTGATATTTATAAGCCAATAAATAAATCAATCATAAAAATACAGTAAACCCTATAAGTTTGGCTCCCATAAAATTTAATTTAAAGAATATTTAGTTATCTTTTCACGAGTAATTCATTAGTCGTATAAATAAAAAATGGTATTAGCAAATTTTACAGTGTTTATACTTGTGTTTTCGTATAATTTGCATTATTTTTGGTCCATTTAATACCCATTTTCCATCAATTTTACTTTACAAAAATAAACAAATGGTTTAGATTGAAAATAAATTTTAAATTTTGAATTTAAATCGATAAAATTAAAATTTCAAAGTTTATTTTGTTTGTTTGTACTTTAAACCTGCATTGACCAAATTATGTTACATATTTGGTTTGCTAAAATATATTTTATTAGTCCATTTATTTTGTTATTTTATAATTTTTTATGTTTTTGTGTGTTTTTATATATTTTTTTAGGTATTTGTACATATATTTATACTAATGATACATTTTATATATTATTATATTATAAAGTTACTGCGTACCTTTTGAAAAAGTTCTTCTCCTCCATCATTTATTGTTTTGTTTGTTTGCAGTTTTATTGCCTATAAAAGAGGCAGGGGGAAGAGAGAGAAAGAGAGAGAGAAAAAAAGGGAGGGGGAGGATTGGGAGAAGAATCGAGGGAAACAATCAGAAGTGGAGAATTGAGAGGAAAAACAATCAGAAAGAAAAGAAAAAAAAATAGTTTTTAAGAGAGGGAAAAAGAAAATATTAGATATTTTATTTTTCCGAACAAAACATTTCTTTCCAATACGCCTAAACCAACCACTAAAGTTGAAATTCCAAAATTTGAACTGAGAATTGAGAACACATTCCGCAACCTTGAGGGTGATCAAAAGAAAGTTTGTAAATCAAAAAATTCATCATTTCGCTGAAAGGTAAATTTTTGCAAACTTCCATTTAATTTAAAATATGATATAACTTGTTTAAATACTTCCTGTATATCTTTTTAAAACTGTTTTATTGCTTTAAACGGGAAGCCTGCACGACCCACATATATATTGTAATTTACTATTTTTTTAATATAATTGTTTATTGTTTTAACGGGAAAGCTACACCACCCACATATCTGTTGTAATTTACTGTTGTGCATAAACTGTTGGAATTTATTGCTTTAAATAAAATATTGTAATTTACTACTTGTATATAAATTCTTATAATTTTACCGCTTTAAATGGTCAGTCGAACCACCCAATTCGTGAAAGATGTGACCCCACCGGATGAATAGTGATTGGCGGTGAATAGTAACCATGATGATGAATAGTACCTCCGACAATGAATAGTAACCGCGAACAAAGAATGACCGGTAAGAAGAATAACGACCATGGAGAGTGAATAGTAATTATTGTGGTGAATAGTACTGTTAGTGGTAAATAGTGCCCTGGGATGAATAGTGCTCCCACAAAGTAAGTTTTCCCAGACAGAACAGAGCAGTCTTCCAACGTCGAGTAGAATAGTTTTTGGTGGTCTCCGATGCACATGAAGCTTTTGTTTTCCTTTTTAGTTTCAGAGAGTTGTGAGATTTTTATTTTGTTGTAATATTTTCATTCCTCTCATCTCTTATTCGGATATGTAATTATTCAAAGTGTTATAATAATTCCATGCCCCGCTTCTTTCTATCCCGTTCTTTTACTTGCTTTTCTTATCTGTACATGGCATCATATATATATATATATATATATATATCATCTCCTCGATTTGCATCTAAATTTCATGCATTTGGATTCAGCTCATTTGCACAATGAACTTAATTAATTCTTAGGTGATTTTGTGCGCTACCTCATGGCTTGAGATGACACACATGTCATAGAAGCTGAATGTTTAATTGTATTTCATGAATGAATTGCATTAGAATTTTGTATATAAGATTATGCATATTTCGCTAAATTTGTTTTGTAGCTATTTGCAAGATGTCGATAAACATGTAAGTTTTTACGTTTTAACATCCCGCTTATGTGTATTTTTCTTACAATGTTTCGCATCCTACCACGTGACTATTTGCTTATTTGATATAACTCTATGAATGCCAGTGGATGGAGGTTGTGTTGGTTAATTTGCAATAATATTGATTTTCATGTTTAGAAACTCAATTTCTTTTGAGTTGTACATCTTCAAATCTCTTTTCAAAATATATGAAATCAATCAGAAATTGAAGAAATGAACAATTCAAAATTCGGTGGAAGAGTGAGAATACACTCCTAACCTTGAATGCAGCCAAATCCAGCGGCCATAGAAGAGCATAATCCACTGGCACCTCTATCAAATCATCACCACAAACTTGTTAGAGAGAGAGAGAGAGAGAGAGAGAGAGAGAGAGAGAGATAGAGACAATGACAAAGACAGAGACAGACAAAGCGATTAGTGATCGTACTCGAGAAATGGTGAAAAAAAGCAACAAAATCGCATGGAAGATCGGAGTTGGCTAGGGTTTCCAATTGAGAACCGCCCAACTAGGGTTTGATTGGAGGTGGTAACGAACAGTCTAACTCACCGAGTTGGCTTCTAACTTTGCCACCGCTATCATTATCATCATCATCATTATCAACTTCCTCTAATTCTACGTCTTTTCCGCTACCACCACCATCATCATCATCTTCTTGTTCTTCTTTACCTTCATCGTCTTCTCTTTACCTCTCTGCTTCTTCGAGAGCTTCGAACCTCTACGTACTCTCATCCATGGAAAAATCAGAGAGAAAGAGAGAATGAGGGATTGCAGAAGAAAGAGAGAGAGAGAGAGAGAGAGAGAGAGAGAGAGAGAGAGAGAGAGAGAGAGGAGTGGTTTCAGTCATGTTTGATTTAGGAAAAAATAGAAATCTACAAATATAAACAAATTAAAATCCTAAAAGTAAGGGTTTTGCTTTTACATTTATTTTACTTTACAAAATGAGAAATTGTTTTAGCAGGAGTTTTCACGGCATGTATTAGCATGCCATTTAAAATAGGTATAGATATATGAATAATATTTAAATTCAATCTGAATATGGAAAAAAATTCTATATTTTAGAAAAGTTGGATATAGAAAATTTAGGGTAATTATAAATATATTTTTTAAAATATAAATTATTTCTTTTTATTTATTTTATCTTTTTGTATTAAATAGTGATATAAGTTTATAAATTATTTTTGTATTAAAAAATTCTAGATTATAACTAGAATTTCTAGTTTATTGGAAATAAATATAAAAATTTCTCATATCTGCTAAAAATTTATAAATATTTAAGAACATCTAGAATTTTGTTTTTCTTATTTATAATTAAAATATAATTTCCCTAGAGAATAAGAGGGTTTGGGACAAAAACATGTACGAATCTAAAATGAGAGGGAGTGTGGCGTAAGCTTTTAAATAATTTTTTTTTTTGTACTTTTAAAATTCAAATAATTTTCATATACTTAGAAGGAAAATATTTTTTAATTTTCTAAAAAAATCACTAAATTCAAAAAAATATAAAATTTAATATTTTACGACTTGAAATGTATGTTGTCTTAAGTGCAAATATTTTATAACATATTTTTGTATGTCGTGAAAATATACTTTTTTTATGACATAATTTTGCATGTCATAAAAAAATCGGATTGATTTTTTTTTTTTTAAGGTTTTCACGACATTCATTAGCATGTCGTGTAAAGTTATAATATTTCACAACACGAAATGTATGTCGTCCTAAGTGCAAATATTTTACGACATATTTTTGTAAGTCATGAAAACATATATTTTTTATGGCATATTTTGTATGCCATAATATATAGATTAACGATTTACATGGTATGTATGTTGTTATTGACAAAACATTAACGGCTTGCAAAAAAAAATATCGTAGAATGTACTAACTACGACATGCATTTAATGCATGCCGTAAACATGATGCCGTAAATAGTTAATTTTGTTGTAGTGACTTGAGCAACATAGAATATATATACATATTTTTAAATTAAAATTAAAATTTATATTTTACAGATTTAATAACATACTCATTGAGTGGGCACAAATGCATTAGTATATATACATTGAGTGGGCACAAATGCATTAGTATATATATATATATATATATATATCATTCTACCATACAAACCTCTCAAAAGAGGTGCACTACATGTAAGTTTATGATACTATATAGTGTTGATTTGATACCGCAATATCACTAAATTAAAACTAAAAATTTACTTAAAAATTTCAATCATAACTAAAAATATCACAATGGATTATAACTAAACACCACTTAAAGTATAATTAAGAAAATTTCAGCTATAATATGCCATAACTAATATCACAATGAGTCATAACCAAACATCATTTGAGATATAACTAAAAATCTATTCGATCACGACTAAATTACAACTAACACTACAATGAGTTATAACTAACACCACAATATATCATAATCAAAGATCACAAAAATTATAACTGGACCATATGCTACACATACTTTTTTGAGGTGTCTACTATAAAAATTTCCCCCAGTTTTACAACAAATGTTTTAATATAAAGACATGGATGACAAGCAATTTAAAAAATGTTTTAATCTAAATCTTAGTGTTGTTCATTTTTGTTTGTGATTGCATATGATTGTACAAGGTGGGAAAGAGTTCAAATCCTCACCTCCATGCCAAGCCATCTTCAAATACCTCATACCAACCCTAGTCACCCTCCTCGCAGTGAAGTATAATGACAAAACAGAGAACCCATTTGAGGCACACACTGCAAACATATGGACTTTCCTCATAATTCTTGCCCATGATTGTGGAAAACATTTTGTCTCATGGATTCATCGTCCACATTGTTGATCAGTTACTTGCAAATGCAATTGTGCAGATGCAAGACAATTTCAACTCACAGACAATCGTAAATTCATTCGATTGGGTTCGAATCAAGTTCAACTCTGCAAGAAGGGACCAAATACAAATGCTGCAACATCCATCTCTTCCTACTGCATCCTCTCTAGTCTAGTCTAGGTATTTTTTATTGTTGTGTTGCTCTACACTAGTAGCCAAGAATAAATTTTGAACTTTACAAATACCTACATACAAGTGTAACTTTTTATTGGCTGGTATGCTTTAAGATTGATTGCTATGGTGTTTATATGATTGTTATTGTGTTTTTATGTTGTTGCCTTGGCCGGATCCTCTCCAACAAATCTGTTGTTTGGGTTCTGCTCGTAAATGATTATGCTTCATGTTCTGTGCCAGTCTAATTGGGATGTGATTGTTTAACTTTGATATATTTTGCACATTCCTTTTCTTTATTGATTGGTTGCTTTATTTATGTAGGAGGAATATGCCATTAGTATTCATGAGTGTTCTTTTTTGTTGATAAAAAAAAGGTAAATTACAAATACACCCCCTAAGGTTTGATTAAAATACGAATTGCCTTTTGTGGTCCTGGAAATTACATTTCACCCCCTAAGGTTTCTAATTTCATAACAAATCGCCCCCTTGTATTAATAAATCATCAAGTCAATTAATAGTTTTTAATGATGTTAGAAATATGTTTCAATTAATAATTTAAGTAATTTTATTATTGTGTAGAAGGGCAATTATGAATTTCATTTTTTTAGTTAATTTTGTTAAATAGAAAAGGGCAAACTTCACTTTACCCCCTTGTGGTTTGGGCTGGGTGCAGTTTACCCCCCTGACATTTGGAAATCACCACATAACCCCACTGTGGTTAGTGGACTAAAATGCAGAACTTTTTTGTCTAAGATAACAGCATGTGAAAGTCACGCGCCTCTATAGAAAGTGGGTCTATTTTTATGACGAAAATACCCTTTCTATCTCTTCAAATTTACAAACGATGCCATTCTATTTCAACCTTCTTTTTCTTCACCATCTCTTCTCTCTCTCTCTCTCTCCTCCCTTCAAACCACCACCCATATCCATCACACCACTACCACAGCCCCTTCCCTCACACGCCATCCTTAAACCTCCTCCCACATCAAATTGATTTATCCCTAAAATTATATTTTACACATACACACACACACACACACATATGTACAGTGAAGATGAGATTGCATATGTATAAACCATCTTTCATCCTTTTTTTCTTGGGTAGAGGTTTATAGATTGGATATTGATGGCATTGTTTATAACTTTTGAATCAAACTTTATATATATATATATATATATATATGCATATATATATACACAACCCAATCAAACTTTTTTTTAGTTTTATAACTTCTGAATCAAACTTTATGTCTTTTTTTAGTTGTATAACTTATGAATTGAACTTTTTATATATATGTATATTATGTATATATATACCAATCAACTTTTTCTTGATCCCATTTTGGTTTGAATCTGAGGCAAACACAACTAAAAAGTGTTTGTATAATTTCTCAAGTAATAACTAGATTATCTTATATATATATGCATATTACTGAATATTATATCATAAAATTTAATGGAACAATCCTAATTCTCTGAACCCTTTTTTGGCTTTGATCCAAAAAGTAGAGAACCCAGAAAAAGGTTGTTATTATTAGGGATTTTAACAAAGGTGTTGAAGAAGATGAAGATGAAGATGAGATTGTATATGTATATATATGTATATGTATGTACACATATAAAGTTTGAAATGGATAGAGAGAGTGTAACGCCCCCAAAATAATACAATAAATACAATCCAAAATATGTGTTAATAACAACATAAATCATAATAAATAGTCCTTTCATTATATAAAGTTAATGATACAGAAGAGTGTAACATAAATAAATGCCCTACTCTATACAAAATGACACAAAACAAAGAAGCTCTTGGTTCCCAAAAGTCCCTCCACTACCATTGCCTTGGTGGAGGCATGCCATCATTATCTGAAAATGTTTTTCCCAAGTAGGGTGAACCACAGCTCAGTAGGAATAATCTAATACAATATATGAGATTTAACAAAAATATAAGTACATGTGCATATACAATGCCCGGGATAAAATATTCATACTTTTATATTACCATAGAATACCAATTCCGTACTTCATTTTATTTTCCTCCAATTCATTTCAATATATATATATAAGTCAATTTCATTATTTTCTTTCATAACCCAAATGAGACTACAACTCAATGGTTCTACAATCGCATTATCAACGTGTAAACACTTCAAACTACCATTTTACGGATATTTCGTCCGTGGGATCAACACCCATGTATAAATTTCAATTTGCCATTTTACGAATATTTTGTCTGTGGGATCGGCACCCATGTATAAATTTCGGGACTTTCACCCAGGACACTCAGGCCAACTTAATTATAATGGAGTCCATCCCCTTTCTCCTCCCAAACAATCATACATATGTAATGTATTTAAACACATAATCACGCATGGAGTACATCCCATTTCTCCTCCCAAATAAACATACATATACAATATATTTACAACATGATCATATTCAATGATAATAAACCATGGATTAGCTTTAATTCAGCTAATCCTCATGCAATTTCTACAACAATCATAGCTATCATCCACCGATAGCCAAATACAGATATTTCTAAACAGATGTATAATCTCAAGACAAATAATTTTTTCAAAATTTCCAAAGATGAGACATATCATCTATTCAATTTCACCATCTATTTTAATACTTGTCCAATTCCATGTTTACAACATCAATTTCATTTATTTATAGAAAATAAATATAATACTCATTCTAAGGCAAATTTTCTCTTTTCCCAAAATCTCAACCAAATACAACATCATTTTCAAACCCCACAATCATTTTCTTCTCATTCACCAAAAACTCCTTTTTCCATTTTATACCCAAACCCCAGGTTTGTTCAAAATGCCTCCAAAACCCACCATTGTTACACAATCACAAATAACTAAGTTAAAAACCATAACAGAGTGTAGAAAATCTCTACCTCATAGAGAGAAGATGAGCCAAGCAAGGATGGAACTTCAAAAATGTCAAAATGCAACTTCCATCGGGTCAAAATGAAGATCTTGAAAAACTCTATCTTTTTATCAAAGGAAGTAGGGTGAAGAGATCACTAGATCTAGGTGAAAAAGTAGAGAGAATGTGAGTTTTAGAGAGAGAGGCTCTCAACCTTAGGGTTTAAGATGAAAAGATATTAAAAAGTGATGTAAAAAGTCACTTTCGCGATCTGATATATGCACAGTCTGCTCGAGCGGAGGGTTTGACACTTGAGCGTCAGACCCAAAAATTTGTTTCGCTCAAGCGCAATAAGAGACCCGCTCAAGTGCAAATTACACACCTCCAGTACTTTGCAGACAACAGACAAACCGCTCGAGTGCAAGAAGGGCCGCTCGAGTGCCCACCCACTTGTGCGTAGAAAACGCAGCTCGAACTTCAAATGCATTCTCCCAGTATTTGCAGGTCTGCAAAAATACTGAAAGTCGACAAATCCCGCTCGAGCACAAGAATGGCTACTCGAGCGCAAGGATGCCCCCTCGTGCGGAAGAGCCAAAATCTAGGCAACATAGGTTTGGAAAAACAATCAACCAACCAGTTCCAATCACACAATTACAATCTGAAAACAAAAATAAAGGGGAGACAAGGAAAACAAGATATGAAACCCATTTAAAACCATGCAACCCGAGTCCGGAATACAACAAGAGACGGGTCAAAATCGGAATCACTATAACATCTCCCCTTTAAAGAATTTCGTCCCCGAAATTACAAACCAAGCTCAAAAACATAATTGAACCATTCACAACAAAGTTATTCTTACAAATTCATCACCATGACCCATTTTCCAGTCATCCATCCTTATTGAATCGATACACATGTCCCGCATTGAAAGTACATTTTACAATTTCCCAAACATTTGCAATGTTTAAATCAAGGTCCAATATTTCAAGATTCTATATAGCATATACAATGCTTCCAAAAGTGATATCATATATATGATATTCCATATTCTCACACATATGTAATGTTCATAATAAGCTCATGTTTCCAAAATGTAAACAACATATACAATGTTCTTACATTCAACCAATCATAATCACAATACAATACATGTTCAAATGTCAACAAATAAGTCTAGATACTTCTCTCGGACTTCCAATTCACGCTCCCAAGTTGCTTCCTCAACTCCTTGATGTTTCCACAATACCTTTACTAAGGGAATTGTCTTGCCTCACAAGACTTGGTCCCGTCTATCCAATACACTCACTAGTCTCTCCTCACACGAGGCATCCTCATATACCTCTATGTCGGTCCAGTCCAACACGTACAATGGATCCGGGTCATACTTCCGAAGCATACTAATATGAAACACGTCATGCACTTAGGAAAGTGGTGGCGATAGCGCCAAATGGTAAGCAACCTCTCTAATCCGCTCAAGGATCTCAAAGGGACCAATAAACCGAGGGGATAACTTTCCACTCTTCCCAAATCTCATCAAATCCTGTCTAGGTGATATTTTCAAAAATACATGGTCTCCCATCTCAAAAGACATGGGTCTCGTCCTACGGTCGGCATAACTTTTCTGGCGACTCTGAGTCGTAATCAACCTCTTACGGATAATTGCCATCTTCTCCGTTGTTTCCTGAACCAACTCTGGGCCCAACAAAGGTGCATCATCCACCTCAGCCCAACACACAGGAGATCTACCCGGTCGACCATACAAGGCCTCAAATGGTGCGATGCCAATACTCGATTGCAAGCTGTCATTATAGGAAAACTTCACTAAGGGCAAGTGCCTCTCCCACGATCCTTTGAAATCGAGGACACAACCTCGGAGGATATCCTCAAAGATCTGAATAGCACGCTCGGACTGCACGCCAGTCTGAGGATGATACACAGTACTAAAGGTCAATCTAGTGCCCAAGGCACTCTGCAAGCTTTGCCACAACCGAGCTGTGAAACGCGGATCTCTATCCAAAATAATCGTCACAGGGACCCCGTGCAACCTCACTATGTCCCTGATATACAAGTCGGGAAGATAGTCTACCAAATCACTCACACACATATGTAAGAAGTATGCAGACTTGGTTAATCGGTCAACTACCACCCAAATGGCATCACTACCCTGTTGAGTTCTCGGAAGACCCACAACAAAATCCATCGTGACATGCTCCTATTTCTACTTTGTTGTATGTAAGGGTTGTAATAAACCCGCTGGCCTCTGATGCTCGACCTTCACTTGCTGACAAGTAAGGTACTTCGATACAAACACTGCCACATCCTTCTTCATGCCTCTCCACCAAAACTGTCGACTCAGGTCATGGTACATCTTTGTGCCTCCTGGGTGCACCGCAAGGCATGAATGATGAAACTCTCGGAGTACTTCCCCTTGGCAAGACTCCGGCATGAACAAACGGTCACAGTATTTCACACTCTGCTCGGGATACACATTCAAGCCCCTCTCCACTTTCTTACTAGAAATTTTTTCCCTGAGGGTTTCTACTTCTGGGTCACTCTTCTGGTCTTTTAACACTCGGTTCACAAGTGTAGGTTGGGCAACTATTGTAAACAAGGTCGTAGATTCAATGGACTCACCAAGATCCAGGTCAAACTCCCCAAGAGCACCCAGCATCTCCCATTCCCGAATGGCGATACAAGCCACACTGCTAATAGATTTCCTACTCAAGGCGTCGACCACAACATTGGCCTTTCCCGGATGATAATGCAACTCAAAATCATAATCCTCTATGAACTCCATCCATTTCTTTTGTCTCAAATTCACATCTTTCTGTGTAAACAGGTACTTTAGTGTAACAACCCTCGTCATTGTTTACCGATTAACCACTGATTACTGCTGAACTGAGACTGATTATGATTGGTAACTGAATTGATTGAAGTACTGAACTGACTAACTGAAATCTGGAACTGAATTGATTAAGTATATCTATTTAATTGCATTGTCTATCTGTTGATTGTTAATTGATCTGTTCTTGTTTTTTGTGTTTAAACTGCAAATTGAAGGCCTTATCGGTGGCCAAACCAGAAATTGATTGATGTTTTGAGATCATTGGAGTTTATATGATTTTATGGTATATTTAATTGAAAATTTATTTGGTATGATTAAACTAGACTAAATATTGATAATTACATAGTTTGACTTAATCACCATAATGCCATTGTTAGTGGGTCATGTAGGCTAAACATATTAGAGCCTTTGTACACTTGATCAAAACACTCCCATCAACTTTTTTTTGTTGCCTACAACCGACCAAGATAGAGAGTGAGAGAGAGTTGAGTTGTTCTTGAGATTTGGCTTGAATCATGAGGAATTGAAAGCTTAAGTGCATAATTGAGCCTCTAGACTTGTAATTCAGGAACCTAGGTATGAATTTCCTTCTCTTAATTGTGTATTTAAGTTCCTTCTAGCATGGATCATGGTAGACTAAAGAGTTAAGTCAAGAATTGGTTCAATAGTGTTGAATTGAAGCTTAATTATTGCATGCATGGTATACTCTTGCATTTTAGAGCTTGTTTTTCATAAATTTGCCACATGCATGTCCATGTTTTGATCATAAACCATGTTTTCACCTTGTCTTTGAAAGAATTGGCTCATTAGAGCATGAAATTGAAGCTTTGAAATGGTTTAAATTCATGCATGTTTGCATGTTTTTCATATTCTTGAAAATTGGTTTGAAATTGAGTTGTTTGAAACACCCTTGGGCTTTGATTTTACAATTGAGCTTTGGAATCATGTTAAACTATGAGTTTTGGGATGTTTTCTGGAAAATTGGCCCAAGAGGATCGAAATTTACGTTTTAAAACTTGGTTTTGAGCTTGAGGTTCAAATCTAGAATTTCCAGAATTTGGACTCACGCTCGAGCGGGGTGACTGGCGCTCGAGCGTGGAATTCGTTCTCTCAGCACTTTGCACTGTTTTGATGTCCGCTCGAGCAGAATAATTGACGCTCGAGCGGGACATTGTGTCTCATGCTCGAGCGGGTGTCGAGCGCCCAATCGAGTGTGATTTTCACCTAACCAACACTTTTGACTGTTTTGCAGAACGCTCGCGCGGGTAATTCTAGGCTCGAGCGGAAACCTTTGTCTGCATGTCCGCTCGAGCGGAGTAACCTACGCTCGAGCGTGACCCCTGTTCTCTGAAAATTCTGAAAATACTTTTACAGTGCATCTTTGCATCCTCATCTCATCCTAGGCATTATTAGGCCTAGTTTAAGGCATCTTAACGAGGATATAGATGTAGAACACACCGAGGCAAATTAGGGATTAAGTTATTATCTTTCCCAACTGTGTAGCTTAGTGTGTGTTCAATCTGTAACTGTGTAGGGTTGGAGACTGGGGACGCGCTCTAGCTTTACTGTAGCCCAGAACTCTGTGAGTAACAACTGTGTAAAGATATGTTCAAAATGATTATCTTCTGAACAATTGAACTGTACTGCTTTCTGAACTGATACTGTTAATTGAATGAATGTATGTCCTATATTCTGAACTGTATTATGGCATCCTTAGCAACTACTGTTTACTGTTACTGTTACAGAGATCTCTGTCGGTTCCCTTGTTGGAACCACTACTGTTACTGATTGATGGCCATCATTTACTGTTCGATCTTTTAAGACCTACTGTTTACTGTACTGTTATGCTAATGGATGTACCACATATGACTGTTATGACTGAATGACTGATATACTGAATCAACTGACTATTTTCAATACTGAAAGGACATTCATTCTTAACCTTTTTACGCATTATGCTATTCATTGGGCTTTAGCTCACTGCTCATATATATATGTAGGTGTACAGGCACCAGATCGTGGTTAGAAGCGTCGGGGTAAGCTCCAATTTTGTCAAGCCAACCACTGTGCCTCACTGCGAGGTTCCGAGTCCGTCAAATTATGGCTTAGGGGTGTTTTAGTTCCCCCTTCTGTCTCTGTAACCGTTTTGTTTACTGTACTGTACTGTTTAATGGGGATTAGGTCCTTGAACTGAACGATTGTATATATGTACATACTGTTTTGTCTGACTGTATATATTTGAATGAAAAGTCGTTTTGCATACAGACTGTTACAGCTCATTAGACATTGGCTATTTACTGTATTGGCTTTCGCCAGGCCCCTGTACTCTGTTTTACTGTATTACTGTTAAGCTGGCCTTCGGTAATCTCGGATTACTGGCCGGTTACGGTGCTAAACCCATAGGGGCGGGTTTGGGTCGTGACAGAGTGGTATCAGAGCGATACTTATCACGAGTTATACCACACACACGTGTCTAGATGAGCTATAGGGTGTCCTAGAAAAGCGATTAGGGCATTACATGAGCATGATAAGTGTGTGTGGCTATGACATGACTAAATGTACGCTAATGTGTTAATCTGTTAAAACAATTGACTGCCTATATTGATAACTGTTATAACTGCCTATAGTGTAATGGATAATGCGAGAACTGCAAATGAATCTGAATTTGAATCCTCTGAGGCAAGAATGGCAAGGCTGGAAAGAATGATGGAACTAATAACTGAAAGACTAGATCAACAACAGAATCAACAGCCCCTACCTCCTCCTCCGGTACAGCTGGAGCAGAATGTGAATGTTAATGATGAGGACATAATTGCTCTCACCCATAAGTTTAGCAAAATGAAACCGCCATCTTTCCAGGGAGGCCTTGAACCATTAAAAGCTGAAGCGTGGGTTCTCGAGACAGAAAAATTGTTTGAGGTTTTTCCGTGCTCCGAAGCACATAAAGTGCTATTAGCACCTTTACTCTGCAAGAAGAAGCTAGAAGGTGGTGGATGCTATCCGTGATGACAACACTGTAATGACTTGGGCTCAATTCAAAGGAGCCTTCTTTGAAAAGTACTTCCCTCAGTGTGTTAGGGACAGAAAAGTAACTGAATTCAAACAGCTGAGACAGGGCACGATGTCCATTGCTGAATATGAGACAAAATTTACTGAACTTGCCCGTTATGCACCACATATGGTTGACACTAACTACAAGAAGGCCAGAAAGTTTGAAGGCGGCCTTAATGTTGCAATACTCGACAGAATAAATGTTCTGAAATTACCGAACTATGTAAATGTTCTTAACCGAGCCTTGATGGCTGAATCGAACATCGAAGCACTGAAAACTGAAACACCAGTGTCTGAATGGCGTGGCAAAAGACAGGGCTTTAAATTGAAGAAAGGCAAGCATAGCCCATTGAACAAGAAACAAAATACGGGGTCAACAACTAGCCCCAGCCAAGGGAGTGGTTTCATACCACCCTGTTCTGAGTGTGGCAAGAAGCACAAAAGGGTCTGTTACAAAATATCTAGAGCCTGTTACAGGTGTGGCAATGTGGGCCACATGGTTAAAGACTGCCCCTCTGCTCCACAAGCCAATAGTAAAGCTGCACCAAGCGTGGCAGCATCAACTGTCGTACCAAATCCGAACCCCAAAGCTACTGGGAAAGAGCCCATGAGGCAGGGCCGAGTGTTCGCCCTAGTACCGGGAGACGTGCAGAATACTGAGACCGTTGTCTCAGGTATTCTCTCTATTTGTACTCAAAATGCTTATGTACTGATTGATTCGGGGTCTACGCATTCATATGTGTCGCATGCTTTCTCGCGAAAATTGAATACACCATTAGAACCCATGAATTATCTGTTAGCTGTATCATCACCCATTGGGAGATCTATGACCTGTGCATATATGTACCCTGCTTATGAAATTATTGTTGGAGATGCACATTTGTTTATTGACTTACTACCCCTGAACATTGATCATTTTGATGTAATATTGGGAATGGACTGATTAACGAAATACTATGCTACCATAGACTGTGTAATGAAACAAGTAGTTTTCCGTCCATCGGGTTTACCCGAATTTGTGTTTAATGGGGTTGGAGTAGTACCTCCTCCATATTTAATTTCATCTGTGAAAGCTGTTAAATTGATTAGAAAGGGGTGTAAGGGATATCTGTGTTCTGTATTGACTGTATCTACTGATGATAATGCTAATGTGAATAGTATTCCTATAGTCAGAGAATTCCCAGATGTTTTTCCAGATAATCTGCCAGGGGATTTGACTGACAGGGAGATTGAATTTACCGTTGATGTGATTTCGGGAACGCAGCCAGTATCTAAAGCTCCTTACCGAATGGCTCTAACTAAACTGAAAGAATTAAAAATGCAACTGCAAGAACTGCTAGATAAGAAGTTCATCAGGCCTAGCACTTCGCCATGGGGCGCTCCTATTTTATTTGTAAAGACGAAAGACGGCTCACTGAGACTGTGTATTGACTACCGTGAACTGAATAAGGTAACTGTGAAAAATAAATACCCATTGCCACGTATTGATGACTTATTTGATCAGTTACAGGGTGCTCAAGTGTTCTCTAAGATCGACCTCAGATCAGGATACCATCAGTTGAAAGTTAAACCAGAGGACATTGACAAAACTGCTTTTTGAACGAGGTATGGACATTACAAATTTTTAGTTATGCCTTTCGGAGTTACCAATGCACCTGCTGCATTTATGGACCTCATGAACAGAATCATTAAACCATACCTTGATGACTTTATTGTAGTATTCATTGATGACATACTGATTTACTCCAAAAGTACAGAAGAACATGAACATCATCTGAGACTTGCCCTACAGACCCTAAGAGAACAGAAATTTTATGCTAAACTATCTAAATGCGAATTTTGGCTCGATCATGTTATGTTTTTGGGGCATGTTGTTAGCAAAGATGGAATTTCTGTTGATCCACAGAAAATTGAAGCTGTAGTAAACTGGCCTAGACCAACAAATGTGACTGAAGTCTGAAGCTTTTTGGGTTTGGCTGGATATTACAGAAGATTTGTCAAAGATTTCTCCAAAATTGCCTTACCGTTGACTCAACTAACTCAGAAGGGGATATCATTTGACTGGACTGACCAAAGGGAATCAGCATTCCAAGAGTTGGAAACTCGACTTGTAACTGCACCGATTCTTACCCTACCTTCAGGTACGGATGGTTATACCGTATTTAGTGATGCTTCTCAGAAGGGTTTGGGGTGTGTTTTAATGTAGAATGGGAGAGTTATTGCTTATGCTTCCCGACAACTAAGACCGCATAAAAAGAACTACCCGACCCATGATCTGGAACTTGCTGCAGTAGTATTTGCACTGAAAATCTGGCGTCACTATCTGTATGGGGTGACATGTGAAGTATATACCGACCACAAGAGTCTGAAATATTTCTTCACACAGAAAGAACTGAACATGAGATAGCGGAGATGGCTAGAACTGATTAAAGACTATGACCTACAGATTTTGTACCATCCGGGAAAAGCCAACACCGTTGTCGATGCACTGAGCCGGAAATCGATTGGAAATTTAGCCTGTTTGCTTACCGAGTAGAAGGAATTTCTTTGTGACCTTGAAAAATCTGAAATTGAAATTGTTTTACGAGAACAAGGTGGAACAATAGCTGCTATTACTGCTCAACCAGCACTGATTGAAGAGATTAAAGAGAAACAGCAACTGGATGACTTCTTGAAGAAGATCATCGAAGAAAGGGAAACTAAACCAAGACCGGGTTTCAAATTTGAAAATAATGTACTGAAATTTCAAGAAAGACTGTGTACCAAATGATACTGAATTGAAAAGAAGAGTTCTGCAAGAGGGACACAATTCAAAATTTTCTATCTATCCAGGGAATACGAAAATGTATCAAGATCTGAAACTGAATTTCTGGTGGCTGGGAATGAAGAAAGAAATTACTGATTTTGTATCGAAATGTCTTCATTGCCAACAAGTTAAAGCCGAACATCAACGACCCGCAGGCTTATTGCAGCCCTTACCCATACTGGAGTGGAAATGGGAACATATCACCATGGATTTTATTGAGGGATTGCCTCGCTCCAGTAAAGGTATGGACTCAATTTGGGTTATCGTTGATAGACTGACAAAATCTGCTCACTTCTTACCTGTTAAGACAATTTATAATGTAGACAAATTGGCTATACTCCATATTGATGAAATTGTTAGGCTGCATGGAGTGCCTGTGTCCATTGTTTCTGACAGGGATTCGAAGTTCACATCGAGATTTTGGCAAAGCTTACAGACTGCATTAGGTACTGAATTGAGACTGAGTAGTGCTTATCATCCTCAGAGCGATGGCCAGTCAGAAAGGACCATCCAGACTCTGGAGGATTTACTGAGAATGTGTGTCCTTGATTTTCAGGGAAACTGGGAAAGCCATTTGCCATTGGCTGAATTCGCCTACAACAACAACTATCATTCAAGTATTGGTATGGCGCCTTTCGAGGCATTGTATGGCAGAAAATGTAGATCTCCGATTTGCTGGGCAGAAGTTGGAGATGGGGCTTTGCTTGGGGCCGAGATTGTATACGAAACAACTGAGAAAGTGAAACTGATACAATAGAGACTGAAAACTGCACAGAGCAGACAGAAAAGTTATGCTGATGTCAGAAGACGGGATAGAGAATATGAAGTGGGTGATCACATATTTGTGAAAGTGACACCGATGCAAGGCCAGACTCGTTTTGGAGTCAAAGGCAAGTTAGCGCCGAGGTACGTCGGACCATATGAGATTATTGAGAAAATCAAACCGGTGGCGTATCAAGTTACGCTTTCTCCTGAAATAGAGCATATGCACAACGTCTTCCACATTTCTATGTTGAGGGATTACCTCTGGGATCCTTTCCATGTGATAGAGCCTACTCGTGTAGTGCTGAGTGATGACTACACTTACGAGGAACGACCTATTCAGATTGTAAACGGACGGATCAAAAAGTTGAGAAACAAAGAGATCCCGTTAGTGAAAGTTGACTGGCAAAACCATGGTGGCGTGTATGCCACTTGGGAGAGGGAAGATGACATGGCTAAAAGATATCCTGAACTGTTTCTACTGAGTCCTGTTTTCTTCCAAAACGAAGGTAACTCGAGTTTAGAGGACTAAACTCTTTTTAAGGAGGGGAGACTGTAACAACCCTCGTCACTGTTTACCGATTAACCACTGATTACTGCTGAACTAAGACTGATTGTGATTGGTAACTGAATTGATTGAAGTACTGAATTGACCGACTGAAATGTGGAACTGAATTGATTAAGTATATCTGTTTAATTGCATTGTCTATCTGTTGATTGTTAATTGATCTGTTCATGTTTTTGTGTTTAAACTGCAAATTGAAGGCCTTATCGGCTGCCAAACCAGAAATTGATTGATGTTTTGAGATCATTGGAATTTATATGATTTTATGGTATAATTAATTGAAAATTAATTTGGTATGATTAAACTAGACTAAATATTGATAATTGCATAGTTTGACTTAATCACCATAATGCCATTGTTAGTGGGTCATGTAGGCTAAACATATTAGAGCCTTTGTACACTTGATCAAAACACTCCCATCAACTTTTTTTTGTTGCCTACAACCGACCAAGATAGAGAGTGAGAGAGAGCTGAGTTGTTCTTGAGATTTGGCTTGAATCTTGAGGAATTGAAATCTTAAGTGCATAATTGAGCCTCTAGACTTGTAATTCAGGAACCTAGGTATGAATTTCCTTCTCTTAATTGTGTATTTAAGTTCCTTCTAACATGGATCATGGTAGATTAAAGAGTTAAGTCAAGAATTGGTTCAATAGTGTTGAATTGAAGCTTAATTATTGCATGCATGGTATACTCTTGCATTTTAGAGCTTGTTCTTCATAAATTTGCCACATGCATGTCCATGTTTTGATCATAAACCATGTTTTCACCTTGTCTTTGAAAGAATTGGCTCATTAGGGCATCAAATTGAAGCTTTGAAATGGTTTAAATTCATGCATGTTTGCATGTTTTTCATATTCTTGAAAATTGGTTTGAAATTGAGTTGTTTGAAACACCCTTGGGCTTTGATTTTACAATTGAGCTTTGGAATCATGTTAAACTATGAGTTTTGGGATGTTTTTTGGAAAATCGGCCCAAGACGATCGAAATTTATGTTTTAAAACTTAGTTTTGAGCTTGAGGTTCAAATCTGGAATTTCCAGAATTTGGACTCACGCTCGAGCGGGGTGACTGGCGCTCGAGCGTGGAATTCGTGCTCCCAGCACTTTGCACTGTTTTGATGTCCGCTCGAGCGGAATAATTGACGCTCGAGCGGGACATTGTGTCTCATGCTAGAGCGGGTGTCGAGCGCCCAATCGAGTGTGATTTTCACCTATCCAGCACTTTTGACTGTTTTGCAGAATGCTCGAGCGGGTAATTCTACACTCGAGCGGAAACCTTTGTCTGCATGTCCGCTCGAGCGGAGTAACCTACGCTCGAGCGTGACCCCTGTTCTCTGAAAATTCTGAAAATGCTTTTACAGTGCATCTTTGCATCCTCATCTCATCCTAGGCATTATTAGGCCTAGTTTAAGGCATCTTAACGAGGATATAGATGTAGAACACACCGAGGCAAATTAGGGATTAAGTTATTATCTTTCCCAACTGTGTAGCTTAGTGTGTGTTCAATCTGTAACTGTGTAGGGTTGGCGACTGGGGACGCGCTCTAGCTTTACTGTAGCCCAGAACTCTATGAGTAACAACTGTGTAAAGATATGTTCAAAATGATTATCTTCTGAACAATTGAACTGTACTGTTTTCTGAATTGATATTGTTAATTGAATGAATGTATGTCCTATATTCTGAACTGTATTGTGGCATCCTTAGCAACTACTGTTTACTGTTACTGTTACAAAGATCTCTGTCGGTTCCCTTGTTGGAACCACTACTGGTACTGATTGATGGCCATCATTTACTGTTCGGTCTTTTAAGACCTACTGTTTACTGTACTGTTATGCTAATGGATGTACCACATATGACTGTTATGACTGAATGACTGATATACTGAATCAACTGACTGTTTTCAATACTGAAAGGACATTCATTCTTAACCTCTTTTACACATTATGCTATTCATTGGGCTTTAGCTCACTGCTCATATATATATGTAGGTGTACAGGCACCAGATTGTGGTTAGAAGCGTCGGGGTATGCTCCAGTTTTGTCAAGCCAACCACTGTGCCTCACTGCGAGGTTCTGAGCCCGTCAAGTTATGGCTTAGGGGTGTTTTAGTTCCCCCTTCTGTCCATGTAACCGTTTTGTTTACTGTACTGTACTGTTTAATAGGGATTAGGTCCCTGAACTGAACGATTGTATATATGTACATACTGTTTTGTCTGACTGTATATATTTGAATGAAAAGTCTTTTTGCATACAGACTGTCACAGCTCATTGGACATTGGCTATTTACTGTATTGGCTTCCGCCAGGCCCCTGTACTCTATTTTACTGTATTACTGTTAAGCAGGCCTTCGGTAATCTCGGATTACTGGCCGGTTACGGTGCTAAACCCATAGGAGCGGGTTTGGGTTGTGACATTCAGACTCTTGTGATCGGAAAACACCTCAAATTTCTCACCATACAGATAATGCCTCAAAATTTTCAAGGCAAATATCACCGTTGCTAACTCTAGATCATGAGTAGGGTAGTTCCTCTCGTGTATTTTTAACTGCCATTAGCCATAGGCTACTACATTCCCCTCTTGCATCAAAACACAACCCAAACCTTCCCGTGAGGCATCACAATATACAAAATAACATAAACCCCTCTCTGGAATAATCAAGATTGGAGCAGTAGTTAATCTAACTTTTACTTCTTGGAATGATTTCTCGCAGGTCTCACTCCACACAAACTTAACTCCTTTCCTTGTTAATCTAGTCAAAGGTGAAACTAGTCTAGAGAAGTCCTTCGCAAATCTCCAATAATACCTGGTCAACCCCAGAAAACTAAAGATTTCAAAAGCATTCTTAGGCTGTGTCCAATCTTGCACTACCTCAATCTTGGATGAATCTACAGTCACCCCTTCCCCGGATACCACATGGCCTAAGAACTTAACCTCTTTCAGCTAGAATTCACACTTCGCAAACTTAGCATACAGCTTGTGGGCTCTATGTAACTCAAGTACTACCCGCAAGTGTTCCTCGTGTTCCTCTTCAGATGGTGAATGAATCAAAATATCGTCCACAAAGACGACCACAAAGTGGTCTAGAAACTCACAGAAGATCCGATTCATCAAATCTATAAATACAACCGGTGCATTGGTTAGCCCAAAAGGCATCACTAGAAACTCATAATGGCCATACCGCGTACGGAATGCCGTCTTCGGGATATCCTCCTCTCTTACCCTGGACTGATGATAACCCGACCTCAAGTCTATCTTAGAGAAACAACAAGACCCTTTCAATTGATCTAATAGATCATCTATATGAGGCATTGGATACTTGTTCTTAACAGTTACCTAGTTTAACTTCCGATTATCAATAAAAAGTCACAATGCTCCATCTTTCTTCTTAGCAAAGAGAGCCGGCACTCTCCAAGGTGAAGTACTAGGGTGGATAAAACCCTTATCTAATAATTCCTGGAGTTGAATCTTTAACTCACTAAACTCAACAGGTGAAAACTGATACAGTGCCATAGAAATCGGTGTCGTGCTAGGCACTAAATTAATAGAGAACTCAATCTCTCGGTGAGGTGGTAAACTAGTAAGGTCCTCAGAAAAGACATCCGGATATTCACAAATTACCCTTGGCAACTCGACTCGGACTTCATCACACTCACTACTCTAAAAACTAGAAAGAAGACAACTAAGTTCACTCTGCTCACGCAGATCATATGCTGGTGATAAGACTCTATCCACCCGGTTCCCCAAGAAATGAAAGCATTCTCCACTCAAGGTACATACAGTAACCCTCTGATGATAGCAATCTATAACAGCCCGGTATGACGATAACCAGTCCATACCCAAAATAACATCAAAACTAGAAATGTCAAGCAATATAAATGCAAAAAGTAACCAACGATCGGCAACCTCAATGTCACAACCCCAACACACCTATTTCAGAATAGCCTGACCACCAATAGGTGACTCTACACAAATAGGAGATGCTAGCTGTGCCAACTCCAACCCCAAAACAGATGCAAATGCAGACGATATAAAAGAATGGGATGCACCCGTATCAATCAACACATTAGCAATTGAATTGCAAAACAAAAAGGTACCTCTCACAATAGATGGAGCCGGTACAAGATCTGGTGCGGTAACAGCATACACACGCCCTATTAGCCTCTGATCTACCTACTCACCCCTCCAAAGCATATGCATGCAGCACGGATTGAGCCAAAGAGGCTCCCTGATTGGCCCTCGATGTAACGCCCTCAAAATAAACCCATAAATCATGCATTCGTGACGTCCATAAACATAGGAGAAATAAACATATATCCATTCATCAGAATATTTAATCCAAAGGTATTACATGTTGACAACAAAAGTAAATGCCCTACGGGCTTACAACTTTCTAAGCCAACACTTCGTTACAAAAGGAGAGTACTCACTCAAAACACAAAATAAGCCCTTGGCTTGAATTACATGTAATACACAAAATAATTACAAAATAAAAAAAAAATAAGCCTTCAGCTTCTAAAACCTCCCAAGCTAAGTCCTTGGAGGCGGCATAACACCTAAACCTGAAAATGATGTCCCATATAGGGTGAGCCAATGCCCAGTAGAGATATGCTAAACATAATATGAACAATGATTAAAACAAGAGCATTCGATAAATGTTAACACTAGTCAACCAACTTACAACACCATCCAATCCCGTGACAAAATATGTCCATGTTCATTTTACTTTCCTTTACTTAACAAATTTCGATTTATAAACATGGCTCAGAACCTGGCCGAACAATTTCCATGAGACTACGGCTCATGTTGAAAACCTTTCCAATATCAACAATTTAAATGAGATTATAACTCATAATAAAACACTTCCATAATTCGTAATAGATACACATATTTGTTGTATCAATGTCATAATAAAACACTTCTATACTTCATAAATGATACACAGATTTGTTGTATCAATGGAGTCCATCCCCTATCTCCTCCCCAAATAACATCCGGTTTAGGAGTCCATCCCCTATCTCCTCCTAAACCGTGGAGTACATCCCATATCTCCTCCCACACAATACAGTGTATATAAACGTTTATCATATACATGTTCAATCAATACACAAATTAGATGTATTATTCCAACCGTCATTTTCAATGACATATTCAACCGATTAGTTTTAATTCACCTAATCATCATGCAGTGTCTACAACAATCATGACTGTCCTCCACCGATAGCCCAAGCAATTATTTCTAAACAGATAATAAATGCATCAACAGATAAATTATCAATATTTTCAAAGTGAGTGATTAATCAATCCAACTCCACCATTCCTTCTCATAACTCCCCAATTCCACTATTTCACAATGAAAGTCATTAATTACACTAATGACCCCAGAAAACCCAAATATGGCATTTTCTCCATTTCTCCCAATATTGACCCAAAGGTACAAATATCATCAATAGACCTCAATAACTTCATTTAAGACTCAAATACACATATATAGCTCAAAGGAACGAAAACCCTCTATTACATTATAAGGATTGAAACCCTAACTCCCAAACTTTCCCAACTATAACATTACATCAAAATGACTACAAGTTTAGGTCAAAAACCATAAATATGAGTAGTTATCCCTACCTCAAATTTCGGAGCCCAAAAGAGAAGGTGAAGAAAATCAAAAGTGCTCCAAATCCCAAGATTTTCGGATTGATAGGTAGCCCAAGCCAAGTTCTACACTTTTTGCAAAGGTACTAAGGTAGAAGATCATTCAAACTAGATCAAACCTTAGAGAGAAGGTGAAATGTAGTGAGAGAAGCTCTCAAAATTGGTTTTGAAAAGTAAGAGAGAAAGTGAGAGTTGAAAAAGTGATCTAAAATGACCCAGCTGCCAACTGATATACATATGACCTGCTTGAGCGGAGAATAAGATGCTCGAGCGTCAAACACAAAAACTTAGCCCGCTCGAGTGCAAAAATACCCGCTCGAGCGCCAAGGCACAAAACAAGACACCACCCGCTCGAGCGCAAAAATGAACCTGCTCGAGCATAGAGTACACTCTCCCAGTATTTTTACAGACATCGAACACCCGCTCGAGCGCAAGGATACCCGCTCAAGCTTAAGGAACTCTGCTCGAGCGTGAAAAACACAACTGCAGCATTTTTGCAGATGGACAAACTACTGAAGGTATGCAAACTCCGCTCGAGCGCAAGAAGACCCGCTCGAGCGGATCACTAAAAATCTGGGCAACAAGAGTTGGGACAAAAGCTCAACCAACCTATTCGAAACACACCCAAGACAATTCTAAACTCAAATACAAAGAGTTAAAGGACGGAAATTAAATACAGACAACAACAACTATCAACAGAACCGAGTCCGGAATACAGTAAACATGAGAGGAAAACCGGGATCGCTATAACCTCCCCCCCTTAAAGAATTTTGTCCTCGAAATTAGATACAAGTTTTTCAAAAAAAAACAAGTTTTCTCAATTCTCAACAATATTACAATTCAATACTCAACAACTTGACCCATTACTGGTCATCTCATCTCTTTTCAAGAGGCCAAATACAACATATGTTACAACATGCATTATCAACATGCTTTCCCTTGAAATTTATCAATTTCAACACATATTCCACCATTCAATTACGTATTCAATGCCAAGAATATATTTGCATTTCTAAAACAGTATTAACATATGCAATGTTAAAATAAACTTCCATTTTCAGGCAAGTTCCATGATACTTCCATAAACTGAAACATATACAATGTTTTACAACTTAAGACATATTCAATGCTCTAAAAGTTTATCACTACAACAGAATTCCCAATATATGGTTAAACATTAACAAACAAGTCTGGATATTTCTCACGGACCTCCAACTTACGTTCCCAAGTGGCTTTTTCCACTCCGTGATGCTTCCACAAAACTTTTACCAAGGGAATGGTCTTACCTCGCAAGACTTGATCTTGCCTATCCAAGATTCGTACCGGTCTCTCCTCATACGAGGCATCCTCATCTACCTCTAAGTCGGTCCAATCCAACACATGGGATGGATCCGGCTCGTACTTCTGAAGCATACTAACATGGAACACATCATGTACCCCGGACAACTATGGCGGTAAAGCTAAACGGTATGCAACCTCCCCAATCCTCTCAAGGATCTCAAAGGGACCGATAAACCGAGGGGACAACTTCCCATTCTTCCCAAACCTCATCAAATCCCGCCTAGGTGATATTTTCAAAAAGATATGATCACCCGCCTCAAATGCCAAAGGCCTCCTCGTACGGTCGGCATAACTCTTTTGGCGACTCTAGGCTGTAACAAGCCTCCTACGGATAAGCTCAACTTCTCCGTTGTCTCCTGAACCAACTCCGGACCCAACAAAAGTGCATCACCCACCTCGGCCCAACACACTAGAGACCTACAAGGTCGGCCGTACAAGGCCTCAAACGGTGCTGTATCGATACTCGACTGGAAACTATTGTTGTAGGCAAACTCCACTAAGGGCAAATGCCTCTCCCATGTCCCATTAAAGTCAAGGACACAACCTCGAAGCATATCCTCAAGGATCTGAATAGTACGCTCGGACTGCCCGTCAGTCTGAGGATGATAAGCCGTGCTAAAGGTCAATCTAGTACCCAAGGCACTGTGCAAACTCTGCCACAACCTAGCAGTAAAACGCAGATCTCTATCTGAGACGATCGACACTGGGACCTCGTGCAACCTCACTATGTCCCGAACATATAAGTCAGTAAGATGATCTATGGAATCTCTCACGCGCATAGGGATAAAATGCGCCGACTTAGTCAACCGGTTTACAACCACCCAAATAGGATCACTACCCCGCTGAGTCCTCAGAAGACCTACAACGAAGTCCATAGTGACATGCTCTCACTTTCACTCGGCAATAGGCAAGGGTTGCAACAAACCCGCTGGCCTCTAATGTTCGGCCTTCACTTGCTGGCAAGTAAGGCACTTAGACACAAAAACTGCCACATCTTTCTTCATCCCCCGCCACCAAAACTGGCGACCCAAATCACGATACATCTTGGTGCCTCCCGGATGCACTGCAAGGCGTGAATGGTGAAATTCTCGGAGTACTTCCTCTCGGCAAGACTCCGGCACAAACAGACGGTCTCGGTATCTCACACCCAGGTCGGGATACATAGTCAAACCCTTCTCAGCCTTTCCGCTAGAGATCTTCTCTCAGAGGGATTCTACCTCAAGGTCACCTCTCTGTGCCTCTAACACTCGAGTCACAAGTGTAGGCTGCGCAACAACAGAAAACAAGGCCGCAGCCTCAACGGATTCACCCAAAAGCAAATCAAACTCGCCAAGTGCACCCAATATCTCCCACTCCCGGATGGCTATACAAGCTACATCACTAATGGATTTCTTGCTAAGGGCATCGGCCACAACATTGGCCTTTCCCGGGTGATAATGCAACTCAAAGTCATAATCCTCAATAAACTCCATCCACCTCCTCTGCCTCAAATTTAAATCTCTCTGTGTAAACAGATACTTCAAACTCTTATGATCTAAGAACACCTCGAATCTCTCACCGTAAAGGCAGTGCCTCCAAATCTTCAAGGCAAAAATCACAGCTGCTAACTCTAGGTCATGTGTAGGGTAATTCCTCTCGTGTATTTTCAACTGTCGTGAGCCATAGGCTACTACTTTCCCCTCTTGCATCAACACACAACCCAAACCCTCTTATGAGGCATCACAATAAACCGCATAACCCAATCCTCTCTCCGGAATAATCAAAACTGGAGCGGTGGTAAGTCTAACCTTCAAGTCTTGGAATGACTTTGCACAAGTCTCACTCCATACAAACTTGACCCCTTTCCGCCTCAATCTAGTCAATGGCGAAGCTAGCTTGAAAAAATCTTTCACAAACCGGCGGTAATACCCAACTAATCCCAGAAAACTATGGATCTCAAAAACACTCTTAGGCTGTGCCCAATCTTGCACTACCTCTATCTTAGATGTATCAACAAACACCCCTTCCCCGGAGACCACATGGTCTAAGAATTTAACCTCTCTTAGCCAGAACTCACACTTCCCAAACTTTGCATACAGCTTATGGGCTCTAAGCAACTCAAGCACCACTCTCAAGTGTTTCTCGTGCTCCTCCTCCAAAGGTTAATAAATCAGAATGTCGTCCACGAAAACGACTACAAAACGATCTAAGAATTCCTAGAATATCCGGTTCATCAAATCCATAAACACTGCCGGTGCATTGGTGAGCTTAAAAGGCATCACCAGAAACTCATAGTGGCCATACCGCGTACGGAATGCCATCTTCGGAATATCCTCCTCCCTGACCCTCAACTGGTGGTAACCCGATCTCAAATCTACCTTAGAGAAACAATGGGACCCCTTCAACTGGCCAAACAGATCATCTATACGGGGCATAGGGTACTTATTCTTAACTGTAGCCCGATTCAATTTCCGGTAATCGATACAAAGTTTCAAGGCACCATTTTTCTTCTTAGCAAAGAGGGCCGGTGCTCCCCACGGTGAAGTACTAGGGCGGATAAAACCCTTATCTAGCAACTCCTGGAGTTGAATCTTCAACTCAATCAACTCGGCTGAGGCAAAACGATAAGGTGCCATGGAAATCAGCGTCGTGCCAGGCACTAAATAAATGGAAAACTCCACCTTTCGATGTGGACAAGATCCTCGGGAAAGACATCCGAGTACTCACAAACCACTCTCGGCAATACAGTCTGGGTCTCATCACACTCACTACACATACAGCTACCGAGAAGACAACTAAGCTCACTCTGCCTTCGTGGATCATACACCGGTGGCAACACACTACCAACCCGATCTCCCAAGAAATGGAAACAATCCCCGCTCAAGGTACATACAGTGACCCTCTGGCGGTAACAATCAATAACAGCCCGGTATGACGATAGCCAGTCCGTACCCAAAATCACATCAAAACCCGACATAGCCATTACTACAAAAGAAAATGGAAGCTGGCGGTCGGCGACCTCTATATCACAGCCCCGACACCCTTGTTTCAAAATTAACTCACCCCTAACAGGTGATACAACACAAATAGGAGATGCTAACTGCGCCAAATCCAACCCCAAAATAGATGCAAATATAGCAGATATAAAGAAATGGGATGCACCCGTATCAATTAACACATTAGCAACCGAGTTGCAAAACAAAAAGGTACCTCTCACAACAGATGGAGCCGGTACAAGATCCTGCGCGGTAGCAGCATACACACGCCCTGAAGGTCCCTGATCTACCTACTCACCTCTTGGAGCAAAAGACTACTGCACCGACTGTGACGATGAGTTGCCCTGATTGGCCCTCGAGGCCTGAACTGACTGTGCTGGCTAAAAACTCTGCGTCTGCCTCGAACCAGACGCACCGGATGTGCCACTCAACTGCGAGCAGAACCTCTTCAAGTGCCTCGCCTGACCACACTGGTAACAAGAGAGCGGCTGGCCTCTGCCCTGACTCTGGCTCTGAGGACGAGCCGAAAATGAAGCTGCTCTCTACCCTCTACCCTTCTGCGGGCAAGCTGGAGACTTGTGGCCCAACTGACCACATTTGTAACAAGTAATGTCTCCCTGACTACCCCTTCCAGAACCTGCACTTGGCACTGGAAAGATAGACCTTACAAAAGCTCTCTAGGACTGCTGAGGGCTAGAACCCCTCTGCCTCCTACCATCCCCCTGGCCATCCTGACTCCTCTTCAAGCCCCTCATCCTCTCCTCCTCCTCATGTATCATAATCTCCATATGGGCCATGGCATCCACAAGGCGCCCATACTCCCGGGTCATGGATCCCCCAACTCTGGACTTGAGCGCATGTCTCAACTTCCACTCAAATTCCAGACAACGACATTCCTCAGACGCCACAAGCTCAGGTGCAAACTTGGATAAATTGGTAAATACGGCCTCAAACTCGGCCACTGGCATACTCAGCTGCTTGAGCTGACAAAACTGGGTCCCTCAACTTCTCCCTAACAGCTGGAGACAAAAACTTCTCCTGGAAAATATCTACAAAGGCCTCCCACGTACCACCAACACGACCCGTCATGAACTTCCACCACTGACCCGCATCTTCCTTCAACTGGAAAGATGCCAAGGTCACCTTTAAAGCCCCGTCTTCGATGCCAAGCATCTCAAATGTCTTCATCATCTGTTCGAGCCATTCATCAGCCTTAAGTGGCTTTTTCGGATCACCTACAAATTCGTCCGGGTTAGACCGGAAGAACTCCCTCTTCAGAAAGGAAGACCCTGCATCAACTACATGGGCCTGGGCTTGATTCTCAGCCCTGAGAATGTCCATAGATTCCCTTAAAGCACTTAGCATCTCGTGGGCTAAGGCGCCCATGGCCTGTTAACCTACTGGCTCGGCCACATTGGCCTGACCAACCCCTTCCTGCTGTGCCGGAATTTCATCTAGCATAGGTCCCTCCTGCCTCCTAGGCCTACCTCGCCTACCACCACGGCCGCGTCCTAACATCCTAATAAAGGTAACGAAGAACATTAGCACATTCATAAATGTGCCGAAGCTATAACACTCACGTCCTAATGCAATGGACAACTGTAATTCATTCCACGTAAGCACATAATCACATAAGCACTTACGAATTTCATTTTCGGATAATGATAGTCCCGAGGCGTTACTAGAGTTCCGGTTAGAAACAACATTGATCAAGTGCTTTTCCAACAAGACTCACAGAAACCCAAGGATCCAATCAATATCCTAGAAATTAAATCACATACCCAAGTAGTCACATAAACAAGTTATCACATAAGCACATAACATTACATCTAAGTCTCTAACAAGCAAGACAAACCCATTGTGGTACTAACCACTTCCCACGTACCCAAAGTATTCAAACTCGGTACGTTCTGATACCAAGTTGTAACGCCCTTAAAATAAACAGATAAATCATAAATTCGTGACGTCCATAAACATAAGAGAAATAAACATATTTCCATTCATCAGAGTATTTAATCCAAAGGTATTACATGTTGACAACAAAAGTAAATGCCCCACGGGCTTACAACTTTCCAAGCCAACACTTGGCTACAAAAGGAGAGTACTAACTCAAAACACAAAATAAGCCCTTGGCTTGAATTACATGTAATACACAAAATAATTACAAAAAAAAAAATAAGTCTTCAGCTTCTAAAACCTCCCAAGCTAAGTCCTTGGAAGCGGCATAATACCTGCACCTGAAAATGATGTCCCATATAGGGTGAGCCAACGCCAGGTAGAGATATGCTAAACATAATATGAACAATAACTAAAACATGAGCATTCGATAAATGTTAACACTGGTCAACCAACTTACAACACCATCCAATCTCATGACAAAATATGTCCATGTTCATTTTACTTTCCTTTACTTAACAAATTTCGATTTATAAACATGGCTCAGAACCTGGCCGAACAATTTCCATAAGACTACGGCTCATGTTGAAAACCTTTCCAATATCAACAATTTAAATGAGATTATAACTCATAATAAAACACTTCCATAATTCGTAATAGATACACATATTTGTTGTATCAATGTCATAATAAAACACTTCCATACTTCATAAATGATACACAGATTTGTTGTATAAATGGAGTCCATCCCCTATCTCCTCCCCAAATAACATCCGGTTTAGGAGTCCATCCCCTATCTCCTCCTAAACCGTGGAGTACATCCCCTATCTCCTCCCACACAATACAATGTATATAAACGTTTATCATATACATGTTCAATCAATACACAAATTAGATGTATTATTCCAACCACCATTTTCCATGACATATTCAACCGATTAGTTTTAATTCACATAATCATCATGCAGTATCTACAACAATCATGACTATCCTCCACCGATAGCCCAAGCAATTATTTCTAAATAAATAATAAATGCATCAACAGATAAATTATCAATATTTTCAAAGTGAGTGATTAATCAATCCAACTCCACCATTCCTTCTCATAACTCCCCAATTCCACTATTTCACAATGAAAGTCATTAATTACACTAATGACCCAATAAAACCCAAATATGGCATTTTTCCCATTTCTCCCAATATTGACCCAAAGGTACAAATATCATCAATAGACCTCAATAACTTCATTTAAGACTCAAATACACATATATAGCTCAAAGGAACGAAAACCCTCTATTACATTATAAGGTTTGAAACCCTAACTCCCAAACTTTCCCAACTATAACATTACATCAAAATGACTACAAGTTTAGGTCAAAAACCATAAATATGAGTAGTTATCCCTACCTCAAATTTCGGAGCCCAAAAGAGAATGTGAAAAAAATCGAAAGTGCTCCAAATCCCAAGATTTTTGGATTGATAGGTAGCCCAAGCCAAGCTCTACACTTTTTGCAAAGGAACTAAGGTAGAAGATCACTCAAACTAGATCAAACCTTAGAGAGAAGATGAAATGTAGTGAGAGAAGCTCTCAAAATAGGTTTTGAAAAGTAAGAGAGAGAGTGAGAGTTGAAAAATTGATCTAAAATGACCCAGCTGCCAACTATTATACGTATGACCCGCTCGAGCGGAGAATAAGACGCTCGAGCGTCAAACACAAAAACGTAACCCGCTCGAGCGCAAAAATACCCGCTCGAGCGCCAAGGCACAAAACAAGACACCACCCGCTCGAGTTCAAAAAGGAACCCGCTCGATCGTAGATTACACTCTCCCAGTATTTTTACAGACATCGAACACCCGCTCGAGCGTAAGGAACTCCCCTCGAGCATGAAAAACACATATACAGTATTTTTGCAGATGGACAAACTACTGAAGGTATGCAAACTCTGCTCGAGCGCAAGAAGACCCGCTCAAGCGGATCACTAAAAATCTAGGCAACAAGAGTTGGGACAAAAGCTCAACCAACCTGTTCGAAACACGCCCAAGACAATTCTAAACTCAAATACAAAGAGTTAAAGGACGAAAATGAAATACAGACAACAACAACTATCAACAGAACTGAGTTCGGAATACAGTAAACATGAGAGAAAAATCGAGATCGCTATACTCGAGGCCTGTGCTGACTGTGCTAGCTGGTGACTCTATGTCTGCCTCGAACTAGATGCACCAGACATGCCACCTAACTACGGGCAAAACCTCTTCAGGTGCCCTACCTGACCACACTGATAACAAGTGGGTGGTTGCCCTCTACCCTGACTCTAACCCTAAGAATGAACCGAAGATGAAGCTGCTCACTGCCCTCATCCTCTCTGCGGGCAAGCTGGAGACTTGTGGCCCAACTGACCACATTTGAAACAAGTTACATCCCCCTGACCACCTCTCCCAGAACCCGAACTCGACACTGGAAAAGTGGACCTTGACTGAGTTCCTTGGGACGACTGAGGGTTAGAACCCCTCTGCCTCTTACCGTCCCTTGACTATCTTAACTCCTCTTGGAGCCCCTCATCCTCTCCTCTTCTGCCTGCATAATAGTCTTGAGATAGGCCGCCGCCTCCACAAGGCGCCCACAGTCTCTAATCATGGACCCGGCCACTCGGAACATGAGACCGGTCCTTAACGTTTTCTCAAACTCCACACAGCGGCGCTCCTCAGTTGCCACCAACTCTGGTGCAAGCCTAGACAAGCTTGTGAATGTGGCCTCAAACTCAGCCAATGGTGTATTTAACTGCACCAGCATAGAAAACTAGTCCCTCAACTTCTCCCTAACAGTGGAAGGAAGAAACTTGTCTTGGATGGCGCTAACAAAAGCCTCCCAAGTTCCTCCAATGCGCCCATGCGCATACTTCCACCACTGACCCGCATCCCTCTTCAGCTGGAAAGATGCCAGGTCACCCTCAACTGGTCGTCCTCGATGCCAAGCATCTCGAATGTCTTCACTATTTGTTCAAGCCACTCATCTACCTTCAGTGGCTCCTTTGGGTCACCCAAAAACTCATCTGGATTAGACTGGAAAAACTATCTCTTCAGAAATGAAGGCTCTACCTCAGCTACTTGGGCCTGGACTTGATTCTTAGCCCTGAGAATGTCCATGGATTCTTGCAACGCTTCGGCCATTTCACGAGCTAAGGCGCCCATGGCCTGCTGACCAACTGGTTTGGCCACATTGGCCTGACCAACTCCCTCATCTTGTGCTAGAATTTCATACAGTATAGGCATCTCGTGCCTCTTAGGCCTACCACGCCTACCACCATGACCACATTCTGACATCCTAATGAAGGTAACAAAAGAGATTAGCACATTCACAAATGTGCCGAAGCTACTTCACTCACGTCCTAATACGATAGACAACAGTAATTCACTTCACATAAGCACATAAACACATACGAATTTCATTCTTAGATAATGACCGTCCCGCGACGTTGCTAGAATTCCAATTAGAAACAACAGTGATCAAGTGCTCTTCTAATAGGATTTCCAGAAACCCGTAGACCTAATCAACATCTTAGGAACTAAATCCCATACCCATATAATAACATAAGCATGTTATCACATAAGCGTATAATACATACTAATGTCTCAACCAAGCGAGACAAACTCATTGTGATACTAACCACTTCCCACGTACCCATAGTATTCAAACCCGGTACGCTCTAATACCAAGTTGTAACACCCCCAAAATAATACAATAAATACAATCCAAAACATGTGTTAATAACAGCATAAATCAGAGTAAATCGTCATTTCATTATATAAAGTTAATGATATAGAAGAGTGTAACATAAATAAATGCCCTAGGCTATACAAAATGATGCAAAACAAAGAAGCTCTTTCTTTTCAAAAGTCCCTCCACTACTATTGCCTTGGTGGAGGCATGCCATCATTACCTGAAAATATTTTTCGCAAATAGGGTGAGTCACAACCTAGTAGGAATAATCTAACACAATATATGAGATTTAACAAAGATATAAGTACATGTGCATATGCAATGCCCGGGATAAAGCATTCATACTTTTATATTACCATAAAATACCAATTCCATACTCCATTTTATTTTCCTCCAATTCGTTTCAATATATATAAGTCAATTTCTTTATTTCTTTCATAACCTAAATGAGACTACAACTCAACAGTTCTACAATCGCATTATCAACATGTAAACACTTCAAATTGCCATTTTATGGATATTTCGTCCACGTGATCGACACCTATATATGAATTTCAATTTTCCATTTTATGGATATTTCGTCCGCGGGATCGACACCCATGTATAAATTTCGAGACTTTCACCTAGGACACTCCGGCCAACTTAATTATAATGGAGTCCATCCCTTTTCTCCTCCCAAACAATCATACATATACAATGTATTTAAACACATAATCGCACGTGGAGTACATCCCCATTCTTCTCCCAAATAAACATACATATACAATGTATTTACAACATGATCATATTCAATGATAACTAACCATGGATTAGTTTTAATTCACCAAATCCTCATCCGATTTCTACAACAATCATAGATATCCTCCACCGATAGCCCAATACAGATATTTATAAATAGATGTATAATCTCAAGACAGATATTTTATTCAAAATTTCAAAAGATGAGATATATCATCTATTTAATTTTACCATCTATTTAATTTCTACCAGTTACTGTCACGATTTGATATACGCGCAGTTCGCTCGAGCGGAGGGTTTGACGCTTGAGTGTCAGATACAAAAATTCATTCCGCTTGAGCGTAGAACACACACCTCCAGTACTTTGCAAACAACAGACAAACTGCTCGAGCACAGGAAGGGCCGCTCGAGTGCCTATCCGCTCGAGCGCAGGAAACGTCGCTCGAGCGTCAAATGCATTCTCCTTGTATTTGCAGGTCTACAAAAATATTGAAAGTCGACAAATCCCGCTCAAGTGTTGGAATGGCTGTTCGAGCGGAGGAGCAAACTTTGTGATGCTTGCTCAAGCACAAGAATGCCCGCTTGAGCGGAAGAGCCTAAATTTGGGCAACAAAGGTTTGGAAAAACAAGCAACCAATCTGTTTCAAACACACAATTACAATCCGAAAACCAAAATAGAGGGGAGACAAGGGAAACAAGAAATGAAACACCATTCAAAACCATGCAACCTAAGTCTGGAATACAACAAGAGATGGGTCAAAACCAAAATCGCTATAGAGAGAAGAAGAAGATGAAGATGAAGGTGGAGAGAGAAAGAACTGGGTTTCCCCTGAAATAATATATATATGAGGGTACAATTGCCAATTTACAACTTCTGTTAATAGAAGTTAGTGTACGTTTTAGTCCATCAACCACATGGGGGTTATGTAGTGATTTCCAAATGTCAGGGGGGAAACCGCACCTGGCCCAAACCATAGGGGGGTAAAGTGAAGTTTGCCTAATAAAAAATACTAACAATGAGATATTTGTAATTTTCCAAACCACAGGGAGGTAATCTGTACTTTAAGCAAATCTTAGGGGTGTATTTGTAATTTACCCTAAAAAAGTTTTAAAATTGATTGCCTTATTGCATAATATATAGTTTCTTATTAAATACTTCTTTTCTTCTTATACAAATCATAGTAACTAAAGTAATGCTCACTTTTCAAATCAGTTGTTAACTTATGTTAAAGATGGATTTACAGGACACCTTCGTTATGGAGGCGCCTTTTGCGTTAAGACTCTAATTCACATACCTATAAAGTCTATTATTGAGTTGGGTTTTGTAACAAACAGTACTTTTAAGTGGGAGTTGCATCTAATATTCACACCAAAAAAAAAAAAATACAAGTTTAGCGCCGAATTCGATTTCCTTTTTAGAGTCACTTCGGATTGGGATGGCCAATAGCTATTGTTGTGCAGCCTTTTGGGCTCATTTTGAGGTCCATTTTAATAATTTGAATCATTTATTTTTTAGAGTATATCAAATAGAACATACCTGCAAAAAATCACTACAGCCGTTATCAAACTCCTCTCCATAAAAGCTAAACCCGAGAGCTCTCACACCAAAGAGGGTACTATATACACAACCATTAGGCGAAAAGCCCTAGTTGAATAAAAGTTAAAACATAAGGAATAAACAAATTTTAAAAAAATGTTGATCACTATTTATGAGTTTTTTGGCTGATATTTATAAGCCAATAAATAAATCAATCATAAAAATACAATAAACCCTATAAGTTTGGCTCCCATAAAATTTAATTTAAATAATATTTAGTTATCTTTCCATGAGTAATTCATTAGTCGTATGAATAAAAAGTGGTATTATCAAATTTTACAGTGTTTATACTTGTGTTTTCATATAATATGCATTATTTTTTGTCCATTTAATACCCATTTTCCGTTAGTTTTACTTTACAAAAATAAGCAAATGGTTTAGATAGAAAATAAATCTAAAATTTTGAATTTAAATCGATAAAATTAAAATTTTAGAGTTTATTTTGTTTGTTTGTATTTTAAACCCGCATTGACCAAATTATGTAGCATATTTGGTCTGCTAAAATATGTTTTCTTAGTCCATTTATTTTGTTATTTTATAATTTTATATGTTTTTGTGTGTTATTATATATTTTTTTAGGTATTTGTACATATATTTATGCTAATGATACATTTTATATGTTATCATATTATAAAGTTACAGTGTACCTTGTGAAAAAGTTCTTCTCCTCCATCGTTTTTTGTTTTGTTTGTTTGTGTTTTTATTGCCTATAAAAGAAGCAGAGGGGGAGAGGAAAAAAAATGAGGCGGGTAGGATTGGGGGAAGAATCGAGGGAAAGAATCAGAAGTGGAGAATTGAGAGGAAAAACGATCAGAAAGAAAAGAAAAAAAAAGTTTTTAAGGGAGAGAAAAAGAAAATAATAGATATTTTATTTTTCTGAATAAAACATTTCTTTCCAATACGCCCAAACCAACAATTAAAGTTGAAATTCCAAATTTTGTACTGAGGATTGAGAACACATTCCACAACCTTGAGAGTGATCAAAAGAAAGTTTGTAAATCGAAAAATTCATCATTTCGCCGAAAGGTAAATTTTTGCAACCTTTCATTTAATTTAAAATATGATATAACTTGTTTAAATACTTCCTGTATATCTTTTTTATAACTTTTTATTGCTTTTAACGGGAAGGTAGCACTACCCACATGTCTATTGTAATTTACTATTTTTTTTATATAACTGTTTTATTGTTTTAACGGAAAGGCTGCACCACCCACATATCTGTTGTAATTTACTACTTATATATAAATTGTTATAATTTTACCGCTTTAAATGGTCAGTTGAACCACCCAATTCATTAAAGACGTGACCCCACCGAATGAATAGTGATTGGCGGTGAATAGTAACCCTGATGATGAATAGTAACCGTGGACAAAAAAATGCCCGGTAAGATGAATAACAACCAAGAAGGGTGAATAGTAATTGTCGTGGTGACTAGTACTGTCGGCGGTAAATAGTGTCGTGGGATGAATAGTGCCCCTGCAAAATAAGTTTCCCCAGACAGAACAGAGTAGTCTTCCTACATCGAGCAGAACAGTTTCCTGCGATCTCCGAGGCACATGAAGCTTTTGTTTTCTTTTTTAGTTTGAGAGAGTTGTGAGGTTTTTATTTTGTTGTAATATTTTCATTCCACTCATCCCTTATTTGGAGATGTAATTATTCAAAGTGTTGTAATAATTCCCCGCCCCGCTTCTTTCTATCCTGTTCTTTTACTTACTTTTCTTATCTGTACATTGTAGACACCCCATTTTTGACCGTCCTCAAGACTTGGACGTCACCGTTTGAACACTCGGTGATCATCCATGTTTGTGTTCGTTTGGAGTTCCCGGAGGTCTCGGCTACGTGCCTTGCCTCAGGATCTCCGAATTCTACCGTTTAGTGTCTGGTTTTGCACCAAACACTTGCATTTTGCCTTGGAGGGGCAGGGAATGCCTTGTGAGGCATCCCCACACACCACCGGCCATGGCCAGAGGCCACCGACTGGTTTTTGCTGCCACCGGCAATGTATATTGCCGGTCGGCACTATTTATTGCCGGTCGGCACTCCCTTTTGGCCAAAATGGCATCTTTGGCCGGCCGACTACTGTGCATCTGCTTTTGCAGATATTTTATCACAGCTGTCTTGCATTTGGCTCCCCTCCATACACGTGTATGGAGGGATCTCCCTCTTTAGAAGCTTGTCTTGTAAGCTTTACAAGACAAGAAGCTCTATAAGATGAGCCCTTCTCTCCCTTGCTTAGGGTTAGACATTTTAGCAACAAAAAACACAAGGGAGAGCTTTGGTTTTAGGGTTAGGGTTAGATATACATTCTATCTCTCTTTTTCTCTCTTGAGTGTTCTAGGTGCATTTGTTCTTAGTATTGCACACAAACACCTAGTGTTCCACCTTCTCTTAGCTACTGAGGTTCTAAGGGGCTGGTTTTGGTGTTTTGGAGCTGAATTCAAGCCAAGGAGGGCTGTTGGAGCATCATTTGTGAAGGTGGTCTACAAGGGTGAGAAACTTCCCTTTTATTCCCCATTTTTGCATCGCTTTTCTACCTATCTTAGAGCTATTTTTGTAACGCCCTCAAAAATAACCCATTATATATATCATTGACATGCATTATTTAAAGAAGACAATTTATTAATTCATTCATCAGAGTATTACTAAATAAAGCATTACATGTAACATTGAATAAAATGCCTTACAGGCTTACATCTTTCCAAGCAATCACTTGGATACAAAAAAATATGAGTTCTAACTCATTACAAGAAAAGCCCTAGGCTTGAATGTTTACATGTACTAATAAATAAAAACAATTAACTAAAGGTAGTCTTCTTCAAACCAGAAGCCAAACCCTCCCAAGCTAAGTCCTTGGAGGTAGTTTATCACCTGAACCTGAAAATGATGTTCCCATAAAGGGTGAGCCACGGCCCAGTAGAAATATTCTAAACCACAAATAAGCAATGAATAAAGTAATAGCATTCAACAGATGGTTAACCAAGATAATCAATTACCTCATTTTACAGCCTCATGACACTATTGTCTAAGATACATTTTACTTTCCAACTTAACCAACATGGCTCAGAACCTGGCCGAACTTACAACAGTGAATTATATATATCATATTCACATTCTTCCAATATCAACAAACAAATGAGACTCAAGCTCATTTCAAAACACTTCATACTTCCAGATTGATACACATTTTAGTGCTGTATCAACAAAACACTTCTATATAAATAAGCACACATAAAAGTGATGCTAATGGAGTCCATCCCCTATCTCCTCCCAAACAAAAATCCGGTTTAGAGGTCCATCCCCTATCTTCCCCTAAACCGTGGAGTACATCCCCTATCTCCTCCCACACAAAACAATGTATGCAAATGCAATGCTCAATCAATACACGTATTTTCTGTATCAGTGCAATAGTCAAAATTAATGGCTTAACCAATGTGATTAGTTTCAGTTATTCCTAATCCACATGCAATGTCTACAACAATCACGACTATCCTCCACCGATAGCCCAAAACAGTTATTTCTAGACTGGAAATAAATATTTCAACATTTCAATAGGCGAGTGGTTTAAATTATCCAACTACACCATTTAATCAATAATTTCCCCAATTTCATGAATTTAACCAAATTCCCCAATTCCCTTAAATTAATTATACAAATTAATTAATTAACACAACTAGGGTTTTTCCCAAAATTATCAAAGTAACCCCAACTTATCAAAATACCAAAACTTAGAACAAAACTTATAAAGTGGAGTAGGAAATCCCTACCTCAAAGACAACAACTCAAATGGTGAAGACAGAGATGAGTGCCCAAATACCAATGTGCTCCAAATCGCCAAATGTTCAGATTAAATGAAAGCCCTCAACTCACTCTATCTTTTTAATGAAGGATCTAGGGTAGAAACACACCCTAAGTGGATCAATTCTAAGAGAGAAGGTGAATAGGGAGAGAGAGAAGTCGGACCTAGGGTTTGGAATCAAAAGAATATGAAAAAGACTGATCAAAACCCGCTGTTGCGTATATAAACTGGACAGGCTCGCTCGAGCGAAGACTTTGTCGCTCGAGCGACCAGACATAGAGAAACTACGCTCGAGCCAAGGAAGCCTTGCTCGAGCCAACAACCCAAAAGCTCGTTCTAGCGAAAGAAAGCTCGATCGAGCGAAGAACTCAAACCCTCAGGTCTGTAACCAGACACACGCTCGAGCGAAGGAACTATTGCTCGAGCGAAGAACGAACTAACTCGCTCGAGCGAAGAAAAGCTCGCTCGAGCCAAGAATGCAAAGCTACAGGTCCAAACCGGACACAAACTCTCGCTCGAGCTACCAAACCCCGGCTCGAGCGAAGAACCAAGAACAACAGCTCGCTCGAGCGACAAACTCCTCGCTCGAGCGAAGATCCAAAATTCTGGACAGCAACACTTGATTTCTAAACCCAACCAACCTGAAACAAACCTGCCCAACACATCCTATAATTCCAAATGAGAAAATAAAGGACAACAACAACAATTATACAATGACAGAATCTACGAAACCTGAATCCGGATACAATAATCAAATGGGAAAAGACCGGGGTCGTTATAATTTTCGTGCTTATTGTATAAGACAAAAAAGTTCTATTTTTTATCCCTCTTGATTGTTTATTAAGAGTGTTTTGTGGTTTGGGTTTGTTTGACCCCTCCTAAGCCTTGTAAGGCTCCTTTTGTGCTATTTGTGTGCAAGTTTTGAGACTTTGGTGTTTGGGCCTCTTCACCACTGAAATCGTGAGGGATTTTAGTGGCGAAGATGGTGCCTTGAAGTCTCCAAAAGGGGAGGGCCACCCCCTCTCCTTGTTGTCCTTGAAAGGAACCCTTTTTGGCCTCTTGAGGGAGCATCATGTTAGAGTGTGTATTGATCATGTCTTGGCTATTTTCCATGCTTATTATGCCATGATGTAACCTTGTGGTGTGTTGGTTTTGGTGCACCATGCATGCTTAGCATACCTACCATGTAATGCCTTGTTATTGCCTTAATATGCCTTAGGTTGTTAGCCTTTGCTCTAGCATGTTTTAGGCTTAGTCTTGTGAAACTTTTGTGTGTATTTTGCCATGTTTAAGGTCTGTCCTAGGTTGTTTGGGTCGGATTTGACATGCTTAGTATAGTCCCTTTGCATTCCGGCTTGTTGGCCTTAAGTGTGTGAATGTATAGCATGACATTTTTGCATTGATTTAGTGATTTGGAATTATCCACCATGTCATTTCAGTCCCCTTTGCATGCCTATATGCTTGCCTTGGATGTCTCTTTAATGCTTTGAAAGCTTGTGTGGCATGCTCCATGTTTTGGCACTTGTGCATGCCTTTAAATTTGAGCCACTTAGATGCCATCTAAGAGTCCCCTTTGCATGGTCTAGGTCTGCCTTGAATCTATTTTAAGTCCTCTTAGCCTTGTGAGGCTTGGTTGGCTTAGCCATGGTTCAAGTCCCTTTGACTTGCTTCAAGTGCTTGGACCGTTGTTGCATATTTAGCTTGACTTGTTGCTTGGTTTGGCACCATGTTTTAACATGATTTTCAGAGCTTATGTTGCATGCTAATTGTCCATGATATCCCTTTTCAAGTGTGCCTTAGAGTTGCTTATTTAATGCCTAAGTGTTGGTCCAACTTACTTGCATGTGTGTATGTATGTTTGATCCCAATTCCTTGGTTTTTGGCCACTGTTTTGGGCCTATTTAGAGTTGCCTAAATCATGTATAAGTCCACCTTTTTATCAGTTTGCATTGCCTCATGTTTTCTTGTATGCTTGCATAAGTGTCTTGCCATGCCATGTTGCATCCTTAGTTTGCATGCCTAGGTTGCATTGCATCTTGCATGCATGCCTTGTTCCTTGACTTGGTTATAGGAATTGGGCCTTGGTTCGTTTGTTTGGTTTGCATTTCATTTGACATGAAAGTTGCACACTAGATTCTTTGGGCCATCATGCATGGAAATGCGTGATTGGTGGTCCGAGAATCGAGACACATGCCCTTTGCACATGATAGGGGACATGATTGGTGCATACATTGCTTGAATTATATTGCCATGCAAGTTCTGTCCTCTACTGCTGTGAGTTGCAGGTTCTGCAGGCATTCTTTGCCGACCGGCAGTATACATTGCCGACCGGCAGTAAATCACCAGCCGATGGATTAATTTTGTGCCGGTGACCACAATTCACTGCCGGTGGTAATTCTACTCAGCCAGTGGTGATTCCCAGTATCCAGAGAGGCATCCTTGAGACTTTGGCAGTCTTCAGAGAGGCAGAGCAGGGAAAATAGAGGCAGACTATGCATGGCCGTGCATTTCCGAGCAGGACCCAAGCATGCGCTGCATCTGGCTCTCCTCCCGAGGCGGTCTACTGCTTTTCCTAGTTTAAATTAGTTTGTTGACTAATTAGGCAATTTGTAATATTTAATTAGCTTGTAGGTTAATAATTTGTAATATTTATTCGGTCCCTCCGAGCGAGGGCAAATCTGTAATAAGTGTGGGTGCGTGTGTGTGCATGTCTTCCAATCCCCACTTCTTTCTTCCCTTTTACTTACCTGCTTATGATGGTAGACTAGGGCATTTTTAAAATTAGCATACCTTATGCTGTGCATGCGTGCATTCATGCATTTGTATTGCATGCATCAGGCTCGGTACATCACGCTAACTGCATTTGTACTTCAATTCCAAATTGAATACGTGCATCAATTGATTGGCTGCACTTCACATGCCATGTTTAGGTTAGCCGAGCCTACTCTGATTGCATTTTTGCATGTGATGCATTAGCCATTTTTAACATGAGCTAGGACATGCATGTTTGCTAACTAGTTTATTGTTTTGGCACGGAGTACGATGTAAGTATTTTCACTTTAGCATATTGCATGTGTGCGAATGTTGCCATAATAACATGCTTACCATGTGGCTAGATGCTTATATGAGATAAACTGTTTGAATGCCTGTGGGTGAAGGTTGGATTGCCTGAGTTGGAAAAACTCGTTGAAATCCGTATTTTAGCCTACTTGCGAGTAGCAAATTCTAAAGTATTTTTTCAAAACAAACGGATATGCAATGCTTCGTTGAAATCCGTATTTTAGCCTACTTACGAGTAGCAAATTCTAAAGTATTTTTCAAAACAAACGGATATGCAATGCTTGTTTCCGAATTAGGCAATCTAGTCTATACTTGTTTGCTGCGCGCATAACATAGTAATTCTAGGCTAATAACCGGAATATGAACACATAACGTTTTCAAAATCAGATATCATGGTTAGTAGAGGCCGGTCTTTGGACCGGGCGAAAGGGGGTGCTCATAGCTGACCTTCCCCGATCGTACCCAAGCTCCCAAGCCGAGGCAACTTTGGCAACGACGGACACGTGGCCTTCGACACCGAGTCAGGGTTTCCTAAATTTCCCCATTAAAAAATATTTAGGTGGCGACTCTGTATCTGGCAAAGCAGTCCATGTTTGGCACTTCTTTTCTAAAAATTTGTTTCTCAAAAACGATTTGCCAGATTTGGACTCTTTGGTTCAGATTAAGAACCGTGACAACAAATCAAGTCCGAACTGTGGCGAGGGCCCCACGCGGGCGCTTCTACATACATGGCATCATATATATATATATATATATTATCATATCCATTCTTTCCATCCATATTTCATGCATTTGGATTCGGCTCATTTGCACTATGAATTTAATTAATTCTTAGGTGATTTTGTGCACTACCTCATGGCTTGAGATGACACACATGTCATAGAAGCTGAATCTTTAATTTCATTTCATGAATGAATTGCATTAGAATTTTGTACAGCATATTTCGCTAAATTTGTTTTGTAGTTGTTCGCGGGACGTCGATAAACATGTAAGTTTTTACATTTTAATATCCCGCTTATGTGTATTTTTCTAACTATGTTTAGTATCCTACCATGCGACTATTTGCTTATTTGATATAACTCCATGAATGCCGGTGGATGGAGGTTGTGTTGGTTAATTTGGAATAATATTGATTTTCATGTTTATAAACTCAATTTCTTTTGAGTTGTACGTCTTCAAAACTCTTTTCAAAATATATGAAATCAATTAGAAATGGCAGAAATGAACAATTCAAAATTCAATGGAAGAGTGAGAATACACTCCTAACCTTGAATGCAACCGAATCTAGAGGCCATAGAAGAGCATAATCCACTGGCACCTCTGTCAGATCATCACCACAAACTTGTTAGAGAGAGAGAGAGGGGAAAGGGACAGAGATAGAGACAATGACAGAAACAGAGATAGAAAAAGTGATTTGTGATCGTACCCAATAAATGGCGAGAAGAAGCAACAAAATTGCATGGAAGATCGAAGTTGCCTAGGGTTTCCAATTGAGAACTGCCCAACTAAGATTTGATTGGAGGAACAGTCTAACTCACCGAGTTGTCTCCTAACTTTGCCACCACCATCATCATCATCATCAATAATTCTACATCTGTGATACCCCTGTTCCGTAATATGCTAAATTGGTCCTTAATTTGAATATGATTATGTGTCCAGCATGACTTTATGTGCCATTATGTGAATATCTGTGCTTTTGCAATTCTATCTGTTCACTGTAGGAATATCTGTTTGAGTAAACTACTTTGGGAATTAAATTGAGGGCCCTATCGGCCACAGAACCCGAAATTGATTACGCCATTGTGATTGGCATAATTTTTAGAGCCTACGGTGAAATTTAATTGGAAATTGATTCGGGTCAGATTAAATTGATTTAATTGTTGAATTAGTGCCAATTATTCATTATTATTAAATTGATGTTAGTGGGGTTGGTAGTGTTAAGACACTACACCTTGTATTCTCTCCTCATAACTTCCCTTGGCTGATCAAACTCTAAGAAAAACAAAGGGAGGGCCGGCTGTTAGAAAGAGAGGGGGAGAATTGGGTGATTTTGGCTCAAAGTTTAGGGAACTTGAAGATCAAACCCAAGATTTTGTTATAGTTTGGGAGATTGAACTCTTAGGTAAGTAAACTCATGGATTTTTGTTTGCAAATTTGTAAATTCAAGTGTGGTTAATGGCCAAGAACATGAGTTAGCTTGATTATAAGGAAATTGAGTTGTTTGTGTTCAATTGAAGGTCAATGAAGGCATGCATGTATATAATTGTAGTGGAAATGCATAATCTAGCATGTATTGTGTTAAACATGGAAATAAAGGTGTTAAATCTTACATGCAAGCATGCTTTTGTTGTATTCCATGAGAATGAACACCATTTGCATTGTTTGGGATGGAAATGAAATCAAGATTAGCATGCATGTTTGAATAATTAAGAGATGGGCTTTGAATGTATGATTTTGTTTGTATTAGAATGAGTTGATGGGAGATTGGGGCATGCATGTGAATTAATTGTGAATTGGGCTCCATTGTAATGTGTTTTGTTGTTTATGGCATGTTAGCATAACTATATTTGAGATTTGAGCCATAACATGCATGTTTTGCTGGTTGAAATTCAAAATGAAGCTCAAGAACACAGTTCTGGGTTTTCCAGAATTTTGAGGTCCGCTCGAGCGGGGAACCTGACGCTCGAGCAGGAAATGCGTGCTCCCAGTACTTTTTGCAGACTTGATGTCCGCTCGAGCGGGGTAATTAACGCTCGAGCGTGGGAGCTATTTTGACAGGCCTTCCGCTCGAGCGTCCTATTTCACGCTCGAGCGTCCTATTTCACGCTCGAGCGTATTTTTGATGCAACCAGCACTTTTGCAGGCCTATAGGGTCCGCTCGAGCGGGGAAGTCCATGCTCGAGCGGGGAAGTCCACGCTCGAGCGGGGACCCTGTTTTCTGAAATTTTGTTCATGCGTTCTGTGTTTCGTTTTCCGTTCTCTTTCACTTGTAAGCACTCTTAGGCATATGTTAAGCATTGTAAATGAGTTGATAAGATAAGAATAAAGCCTAAAGAGGAATATGTGAATTAAGGAACGGATTGAATTGTCAATGACCCTTTTGTGTTCATGGAATGTGTAGGGTCAAGCTCCAGGGCGAATCCACAAGCCAATCACTGTGAGTAATATCGATATTTGAAAGCTTAGCAATGTCCAACTTTTATTCCCTTATAAGCTTTATGAGTTGCTAATTGGGATTGTGGACAAAAGTCTGACATGAATGAATGAATGGACCGAAGGTCGTTTCGATATGAATAAATGGACCTAAGGTCATTTTGAAATGAATGAGTGGGCCGAAGGCCGTTTTGACACGAATGTATGGGCCGAAGGCCGTTTTGACGTAAGCGAATGGACCGAAGGTCGTTTGGACAGAAATGAATGGACCGAAGGTCATTTCGATAGAAATGAATGGGCCGAAGGCCGTTTCGACATAAATGATTGGGCCGAAGGCCGTTTTGACATGAATGATTGGGCCGAAGGCCGTTTTGACACAAATAAATGGACCGAAGGTCGTTTTGACACAAATGAATGGACCGTCATTTTGGCACAAATGAATAGACCGAAGGTCGTTTTGACATAAATGAATGGACCGAAGGTTGTTTTGATAAGACATGAATGAATGGGCCAGAGGCCGTTTCGACACGAAAGTGTAAATAGGCTGAAAGTTGAAAAGGTTGAAGGCCAGTTTGACACGAGAAATAGTTTGACAATGAAATGAATGAATTGGGCCCGAGGCCGCATGATGTGTTTGGAACCTCAGTTGCTTAACTTACATGTGTCTATGTATGTATATACTAGTTAAAATGTAAATTGGGCCCAAGCCCGTTTGATGTACATTGTTCCAATGCATTTTCTTTATTTGATATTATTCACTGGGCTATCACTCACGCTCATTCATGTGTTTGTAGGTGAGCCAAGACAAGTCCAGACCCAGCCTCAGTGAAGTCTGTACGGAACAACTAAGGTTTTGAGAGAGTCAGCCCTTGTGTCTCACGCATGAGACCCGTCTTCGCCCCTTTTGTCACGTATTTACATTTTGTCAGGTTGGCGAAGTTCTGAATACGTCTGTATGTAGTTTTGCTTGGCTGACTTAGATTTGAATGATCCTGTCTATACAGTACTTATGTTACTATACTATCTGTTGTGAGTTATTAACATATGTATGTCTGGAATGTTATGATGTGCATATAAGCACAGCTCTATGGACAAAGTTTTAAAATTGTTTCCATTTGGCCCCTTTTACTCTGATGAGTTTTGTCTTATTTGGTTTGAGGCCATAGGTAATCTCGTGATTACTGGCCGACTATGGCCTTAACCCAGAGGGGCGGGTTCGTGTCGTGACAGAGTGGTATTAGAGCACGAGTTAATAACTCACACACTTGTCCAAGAGAGCAATAAGCGTCTAGAAAAGATATAGGATGCATTCACGTGATAAATATGAATCTGAAAGCATCAAGAATACGCTTAAATGTTTAATGCGAATGATTATGTACTATAAGTTGTGATTCGCTTGCATTACAAATTATTTGGATACGTATGCTCTTTGGTATATGCATACTTGTGACTCTTTTGTGTAAAGTATAATGCAAGTTTAATCAGATGGTGAGTAATAACTCTGTAAAGTTATTGTTTTGTATAAATGAATGATTGCTCAAAATTCTCCTTGAACGAAATTGTGGTATCCTTAGCGGAGGCCCTCACCCAGGGGACATAATACTGTGGCTTATAGTCATGGGGCCCTAGCCCAGGGGAAATAATACCGTGGCACAGGCCCTCGCCCGGGGGAAACAGTACCGTGGCCTATGTATGAGATATGAATTGTTACACTAATTTGTACAACAAGTTTGTTTTGTTATAATGCACATACATGAATATATGAATCATGAAAAGTTGTTTATGTGCATTCAATTCTGCCTACGGGTGTCGATGTGAAATATGAACATGATTTGAGTATATAATTACTTAGTAAATGTTCAGCACGCGATATCTGATAAGTATGCAATTATCTGTTACGTATGTAATTAATTACGTACGATATGTGAAATGAGAATGTAAAGACGTGCCTATGTGTGACTATGTGTTTATTTTTGTATTGGACATCCCCGTATTTGGCATGATTTAATAAGGGTTCATGTAGAACGTGGTTAAAGTAAGGGCATACGAGTTGGCAGACTCTTTTACAGCCCGACCTGATAGACTGGAAAGAATGGTACAAGAAATGGCAGAGATCTTAAGACAACAACGTCAGTTGCTGTTATGGTAAGAACTTTTGCCACCACTAGTGTAAGAAATGCCGAGGAGTCGTTGTCGGATTTCGGGAGCTTGTTATAGGTGTGGTAAATGGACCGTATGGTAAAGAACTGTCCCCAAACTGAACAAAATGTGAATAAAGGTTCTGCCTCAACTAGATTTGTACCAGTGGTAGGAATTGCTACTCAAGATAGAATAATTACACTCATCCCATAAAGCACTCAGAATACTGTGATTGTTATCCCAGGTATCTATATTGTTTACAAACGAATGCTTATGTGTTGATTGATCTTGAATTAGTACATGTGTACATCTTTGCTTGGGATATTATTTGATTCGAATCGGCATATCCTTTCATATCTGCTGCATGTGTATTTAGATTGGTTGGACTCACAAGATCGAGACCGTATTCATTGAATGTGTATGTTCCATTTGAGAAAATTTGTGAAATGCGTATTGGGATATCGATTAGCTCTACACATGTACATGTACATCTGAACCTATGCTTAGGGTGATTTGTTAAATTACTGTTTCGATGACTAAACCACTGGAAGTATGATTCTGTGATCGTGTGACCAAGTTGAGCACCCTAAATGATGAACTCTATAATTGTGAGACCATGTATTTTGATTAGTAGAAAGTTGACTGGATTACGTGACTATACTGGGCTCGACTCATAAGCCTATGCTTTTGTGTCTAATTTGGAACTTTTGCGTGACAATCCTATACTATGTGTACCTGAGGAGCTCTGTTTAATGTGTTACTGTGCACCGTGTTCTTGCATATAAGACTTATTTGAGAACTGTTATACTAGTTATGATACGTACCTCCCGATACGAATAACTACATGCATATGCGACTACCCCCGAATTTATGTGGACAATACCGTATTGTACATAACTTGGAACACTTTGATATGAACTGTTGTAGTGAATGATTCTAATAGGACCTTGAGAATTGATGAACTTGGGACAATTGAGGAACTATTGACCATGTACCTAGGAACTGAATGTGCCCTATTTGAGAAAATTTTTATCTGATTCGACTTGATAGAACCCTTGCCTGATATTGTCTTGATGGAACCCTCATTTGATATAATCTGATAGAACCTTTGTTTGATTTAACTTGGCAAGACCTATGTCGGGATTGGTTTGATAAGACCCTCTATCTAATTTAATTTTGTAAAAAGGGATTGAGGATTGCCTGTAAATAAATAGCCAGAATATTCCTGGCAGAAAAACTGATAGACCCAAAACTTGAATCTATTTGGAATACTTGACTTATTTGAAAGACCTTTTGTGGGCTGTCAACAGACTGATCTAACTATGAACACCGTTGAGAACCAACCCCCGACTATTGAGGGCATATGTGTTAAAATAAACCGAATTGTGCAAACCCCATGATTGGGCATCGCAAGGAGTATTGTCTCATCTTTGTTTGTTTGACGCTATGGGAACCGATGACGGCATATTGATTTGATCATAAGCAGTACTGAACATTTGTTTTTGACTGATCAAAATATGTTTTGTAGGAGAGAGTGGTTGCTTCAGTGTTATTAGATTTCGGAAAATCAGGTTAAAGTGAATGGTATTATGTTTGTTTTGATGGCATTCTCGGAGCATCCTTTCGTGCTAGGGGACGTTAAGCCTATGTAGCACCTTTGGTTAGGATATCTTTTGGCACCGACGGTTTCGTACGGGTGGGTTTGTCTAATCGATCTCGGGTCGGCCACCAACGGTTGTGAACGGGTGTGCTTTGGTTCCGAGACGATTATTCCTTTGTTTTGTCCGGAATGTCATCCCTTGGTATTATGTAGATGTTATTAACATCCAAAAAGCTTTGAAAAATCCTGATTGTCCGGAAATGTGCGAATTCAGTACGTCTTGTGAATAACTGCTCAATGCCATTATATTCTGTGATTGGGGCTCTGAGGATGTGTAAATTGGGTCTAACATGTGACTAATTATTTTGATATTATCTTTGACATCATGGGGATTAATATATGAATTGCCTTCTGCTTTGGCGACTATGAAATAGTGTGGAAAGACTCGATGGAGCGAGAAATTGAATATTGAACTGAATTGTAGACCGTATTGTGTTAGAAATTGACTGCTTCGATGTTATTATATCTTACAATCAGTATTATGGGGATATACGGACTATGTGCGTTGTATGGGTAATTACTTCGATACTACCTTTGTTGGTTAGGGAATCGGTGTCAGGATCCACTTTGAATTTCTGAAGACTTTTGATTGACCTTGGATAACTGTGATGAGTCATTGGACTAAATACCGAATCGGATTATGAATTGTGGAACTATTGAAGAATGAATTGAACTTTTGCGACAAGGGAATAGACCGAACTTCTGTGACAAGTTAGCTGACATTTGAAATAAATATGTTAGTGACTTGCTTTGAAGAGGGTAATTGGTGAATGTGTGTCTAAGTATTTTTCGGGGCCAACAGGTCAAAGCCGAATATCAGATAGTGGTGGAACTACTTCAATCTCTCTACTTTGGGATGGAAATGGAAATATGTGACTACGAATTTTGTTGTGGGGCTACCTTGAGCACCCAAGGTATAAGTCCCGTTTGAGTTTTTGAATATGGGACTACTAAGTTGCCTGTCTCCTCCCTGTGAAATTTTCGTAAGATGCTTGTAGACTAGTCACTGTTATACCAATAAGATTGCTCGTTTGCATGAGGTCCCAGTATCTATTGTTTTAGATAGAAATTCTAAAATGTGTTTGAATTTTGACAAGCCGTCAAGAGGCAATGAGAACTGAATTGGGATTCAGCACTACTTTCTATCCATAAATTGATGTATAGTCAGAAGGAACTATTTAGACTCTGAGAGAAATGCTCCGAATGTGTACTTTAGATCTTCAAGAAGTCAGAAAAATCTGTCCATTGTCGGTAGACTTTGCTTACAACAAAAGCTTACGCTCTAGTTTCAATATGGCACCATACAAGCATTGTATGGAAGAAAAGATAAGTCTCTGATTGGTTGAGAACTGAGTTTTGTTTGACTTTGGGGCTAAGTAAGTGGCTATCAAAAAGGATTCGAACCATTGAATGAAAAGTGTTCCGAATTGTGCCTAACTAAAGGTAAATTAAGTTTGGAGGACCAAACTTCCTACAGGGGGGAAGACTGTGATACCCATGTTCCGTAATATGCTAAATTGGTCCTTAATTTGAATATGATTATGTGTTCAGTATGACTTTATGTGCCATTATGTGAATATCTGTGCTTTTGCAATTCTATCTGTTCACTGTAGGAATATCTGTTTGAGTAAACTACTTTAGGAATTAAATTGAGGGCCCTATCGGCCACAGAACCCAAAATTGATTACGCCATTGTGATTGGCATAATTTTTAGAGCCTACAGTGAAATTTAATTGGAAATTGATTCGGGTCAGATTAAATTGATTTAATTGTTGAATTAGTGCCAATTATTCATTATTATTAAATTGATGTTAGTGGGGTTGGTTTTGTTAAGACACTACACCTTGTATTCTCTCCTCATAACTTCCCTTCGCTAATCAAACTCTAAGAAAAACAAAGGGAGGGCCGGCTGTTAGAAAGAGAGGGGGAGAATTGGGTGATTTTGGCTCAAAGTTTAGGGAACTTGAAGATCAAACCCAAGATTTTGTTATAGTTTGGGAGATTGAACTCTTAGGTAAGTAAACTCATGGATTTTTGTTTGCAAATTTGTAAATTCAAGTGTGGTTAATGGCCAAGAACATGAGTTAGCTTGATTATAAGGAAATTGAGTTGTTTGTGTTCAATTGAAGGTCAATGAAGGCATGCATGTATATAATTGTAGTGGAAATGCATAATCTAGCATGTATTGTGTTAAACATGGAAATAAAGGTGTTAAATCTTACATGCAAGCATGCTTTTGTTGTATTCCATGAGAATGAACACCATTTGCATTGTTTGGGATGGAAATGAAATCAAGATTAGCATGCATGTTTGAATAATTAAGAGATGGGCTTTGTATGTATGATTTTGTTTGTATTAGAATGAGTTGATGGGAGATTGGGGCATGCATGTGAATTAATTGTGAATTGGGCTCCATTGTAATGTGTTTTGGTGTTTATGGCATGTTAGCATAACTATATTTGAGATTTGAGCCATAACATGCATGTTCTGCTGGTTGAAATTCAAAATGAAGCTCAAGAACACAGTACTGGGTTTTCCATAATTTTGAGGTCCGCTCGAGCGGGGAACCTGACGCTCGAGCGGGAAATCCGTGCTCCCAGTACTTTTTGCAAACTTGATGTCCGCTTGAGCGAGGTAATTAACGCTCGAGCGTAGGAGCTATTTTGACAGGCCTTCCGCTCGATCGTCCTATTTCACGCTTGAGCGTATTTTTGATGCAACCAGCACTTTTGCAGGCCTATAGGGTCCGCTCGAGCGGGGAAGTCCACGCTCGAGCGGGGAAGCGGGGACCCTGTTTTCTGAAATTTTGTTCATGCGTTCTGAATGAATTGGGCCCGAGGCCGTATGATGTGTTTGGAACCTCAGTTGCTTAACTTACATGTGTCTATGTATGTATATACTAGTTAAAATGAAAATTGGGCCCAAGGCCGTTTGATGTACATTGTTCCAATGCATTTTCTTTATTTGATATTATTCACTGGGCTATCGCTCACGCTCATTCATGTGTTTGTAGGTGAGCCAAGACAAGTCCAGACCCAGCCTCAGTGAAGTCTGTACGGAACAACTAAGGTTCTGAGAGAGTCAGCCCTTGTGTCTCACGCATGAGACCTGTCTTCGCCCCTTTTGTCATGTATTTACATTTTGTCAGGTTGGCGAAGTTCTGAATACGTCTGTATGTAGTTTTGCTTGGCTGACTTAGATTTGAATGATCCTGTCTATACAGTACTTATGTTACTATACTTTATGTTGTGAGTTATTAACATATGTATGTATGGAATGTTATAATGTGCATATAAGCACGGCTCTATGGACAAAGTTTTAAAATTGCTTCCGTTTGGCCCCTTTTACTCTGATGAGTTTTGTCTTATTTGGTTTGAGGCCGTAGGTAATCTCGTGATTACTGGCCGGCTATGGCCTTAACCCAGAGGAGCGGGTTCGGGTCGTGACAACCTCGTTCCTGCCACCACCACCATCATCATCATCATCTTTTTCTTCTGCTTCATCGTCTTCTCTTTACCTCTCTGCGTCTCCGAGAGCTTTAAACCTATACATACTTTCATCCATGGCGAAATTAGAGAGACAGAGAGAATGAAGGATTGCAGAAGAGAGAGAGAGAGAGAGAGAGAGAGAGAGAGAAAGAGAGGTTTCAATCATGTTTGATTTGGAAAAAAATAGAAATCTACAAATATAAACAAATTAAAATCCTAAAAGTAAGGGTTTTGCTTTTACGTTTATTTTACTTTACAAATGAGAAATTGTTTTAGCAGGAGTTTTCACGGCATGTATTAGCATGCCATTTAAAATAGGTATCGACATATGAATAATATTTAAATTCAATCTAAATATGGAAAAAAAAAATTCTATATTTTAGAAAAGTTAGATATAGAAAATTTAGGATAATTATAAATATATTTTTTAAGATTTGTTTAGAATATAAATTATTTATTTTATCTTTTCGTATTAAATAGTGATATAAGTTTATAAATTATTTTTGTATTAAAAAAATCCAGATTATAACTAGAATTTCTATTTTATTGGAAATAAAAATAAAAAAATTGCATATCTACTAAAAATTTATAAATATTTAAGAACATCAAGAATTTTGTTTTTATTATTTATAATTAAAATACAATTTCCCTAGAGAATGAGAGGGTTTAGGACAAAAACAGGTATGGATCTAAAATGAGAGGGAGTGTGGCGTAAATTTTTAAATAATTTTTTTTTTTACTTTTTAAATTCAAATAATTTTCATATACATAGAAGGAAAATATTTTTTAATTTTCCAAAAAAACCACTAAGTTCAAAAAAATATAAAATTTAATATTTTACGACATGAAATGTATGTTGTCTTAAGTGAAAATATTTTATAACATATTTTTGTATGTCGTGAAAATATACTTTTTTACGGCATACTTTTGCATGTCATAAAAAAATCTAATTGAAATGTATGTCGTCCTAAGTGCAAATATTTTACGACATATTTTTGTAAGTCGTGAAAACATATATTTTTTACGGCATATTTTGTATGCCATAAATATATGAATTAACAACTTACATTAATGTATGATGTTATTGACAAAAAATTAACGGCATGCAAAAAAAAAAAATGTCGTGGAATGTACCAACGACGATATGCATTTAATGCATGCCGTAAACATGATGCCGTAAATAGTTAGTTTTGCTGAGCAACATAGAATATATATATACATATTTTTAAATTAAAATTAAAATTTATATTTTACAAATTTAATAACATACTCATTGATTGGGCACACATGCACTAGTGTGTATATATATCATTCTACCATACAAACCTCTCAAAAGAGGTGTACTATATGTAAGTTTATGATCCTTTGTAGTGTTGATTTCATACAACAATATCACTAAATTAAAACTAAAAATTTACTTAAAAATTTCAATCATAACTAAAAACATCACAATGGATTACAACTAAACACCACTTAAAGTATAATAAATAAATAAAATTCAGCTATAATATGCCATAACTAATATCACAATGAGTCATAACCAAATATCATTTGAGATATAACTAAAAATCTATTCGATCATAACTAAATTATAACTAACACTACAATGAGTTATAACTAACACCAAAATACTTCATGATCAAAGATCACAAAATTATAACTGGACCATATGGTACACATACTTTTTTGAGGTATCTACTACAAAAATTCCCCCCATTTTTACAACAAATGTTTTAATATAAAGACATGGATGACAAGCAATTTAAAAAATGTTTTAATCTAAATCTTAGTGTTGTTCATTTTGTTTGTGATTGCATATGATTGTACAAAGTGGGAAAGAGTTCAAATCCTCACCTCCGCGCCAGGCCATCTTCAAATACCTCATAGCAACCCTAATCGCCCTCCTTGCAGTGAAGTATAATGGCAAAACAGAGAATCCATTTGAGGCACACACTGCAAACATATGGACTTTCCTCATAATTCTTGCCCATGATTGTGGCAAACATTTTGTCTATTGGATTCATCGTCCGCTTTGTTGATCAGTTACTTGCAAGTGCAATTGTGTGGATGCGAGACAATTTCAACTCACAGACAACCGCAAATTCATTTGATTGGGTTCGAATCAAGTTCAACTCTACAAGAAGGGACCAAATACAAATGTTGTAGCAGCCATCTCTTCCTACTACATCCTCTCCAATCTAGTCTACGTGTTTTTGATTGTTGTGTTGCTCTACACTAGTAGCCAAGAATACATTTTGAACTTTACAAATTCTTATATACATGTGTAACTTTTTATTGGTTAGTATGTTTTAAGATTGATTGTTATGGTGTTTATGTGATTGTTATTGTGTTTTTATGTTGTTACCCTGGCTGGATCCTCTCAAACAAATATGTTGTTTGGGTTGTGCTTGCAAATGATTGTGCTTCATGTTCGGTGCCAGTCTAATTGGGATGTGATTGTTTAACTTTGATACATTTTGCACATTCCTTTTCTTTATTGATTGGTTGCGTTATTTATGTAGGAGTAATATTTCATTAGTATTCATGAGATTATTTTATAGAAGAGCAATTATGAATTTCATTTTTTTGGTTAATTCTGTTAAATAAAAAAGGGCAAACTTCACTTTACCCCCCTGTGGTTTAGGCCGGGTGCGGTTTACCCCCCTGACATTCGAAACTCACCACATAACCCTCCTATGGTTGATGAACTAAAATGCACAGTTACCTTTTTTGTCTAAGATAACAGAATGTGAAAGCCACGCACCTCTATAGAGAGTGGGTTTGTTTTTATAACGAAAATACCCTTTCTATCTCTTCAAAATTACAAAAGATGCCATTCTATTTCAACCTTCTTTTTCTTCACCAGCTCTTCTGTCTCTGTCTCCCTCTCTCTCTCTCTCTCTCTCTCTCTCTCTCTCTCTCTCTCTCTCTCTCTCTCTCCCCTCCCCTCAAACCACCACACATATCCATCACACCACCACCACAGCCCCTTCCCTCACACGTCATCCTTAAACCTCCTCCCACATCAAATTGATTCATCCCTAAAATTTTATTTTACACACACACACACACACAAACACACACACACACACACACACACACACACACATATATGTACAGTGAAGATGAGATTGCATATGTACAAACCATCTTTCATCTTTGTTTTTTGTTTTCTTTTCTTGGGTAGAGGTTAATAGATTGGATATTGATGGCATTGTTTATAACTTCTGAATCAAACTTTATATATATATGCATATATATACAAACCAATCAAACTTTTGTTTTAGTTTTATAACTTCTGAATCAAACTTTATATATATATATATATATATATATCTTTTTTTGGTTGTATAACTTCTGAATCCAACTTTTTATATATGTGCATATATATACAACCCAATCAAACTTTTTCTTGATCCCATTTTCGTTCAAATCTGAGGCAAATACAACTAAAAAGTGTTTGTATAATTTCTCAAGTAGTAATTAGATTGTCCTTTATATATATATATATATATATGCATATTACTAGATATTATGCATTAAATTTAATGGGACGATCCTAATTCTCTGAACCCTTCTTTTGCTTCGATCGAAAAAGTAGAGAACCCAGAAAAGGTTTGTGATTATTATGGGTTTTAATAAAGGTGTTGAAGAAGATGAAGATGAGATTGTCTATGTTTATAGAGGTATATGTATGTACACATATAAACTTTGAAATAAAGAGAGAGAGAGAAAGTGTAACGCCTCCAAAATAATACAATAAATACAATCCAAAACATGTGTTAATAACAGCATAAATCAGAGTAAATAGTCCTTTCATTATATAAAGTTAACGATAAAGAAGAGTGTAACATAAATAAATGCCCTAGGGTATACAAAATAATGCAAAACAAAGAAGCTCTTGCTTCCCAAAAGTCCCTCCACTGCTATTGCCTTGGTGGAGGCATGCCATCATTCCCTGAAAATGTTTTTCGCAAATAGGGTGAGCCACAGCCCAGTAGGAATAATCTAACACAATATATGAGATTTAACAAAGATACAAGTACATGTGCATATACAATGCCCGGGATAAAACATTCATACTTTTTTATTACCATAGAATACCAATTCCATACTCCATTTTATTTTCCTCCAATTCATTTCAATATATATAAGCCAATTTCATTATTTCTTTCATAACCCAAATGAGACTACAACTCAATAGTTCTACAATCGCATTATCAACATGTAAACACTTCAAACTGCCATTTCACGGATATTTCATCCGCGGGATCAGCACCCATGTATAAATTTCGGGACTTTCACCCAGACACTCTGGCCAACTTAATTATAATGGAATCTATCCCCTTTTTCCTCCCAAACAATCATACATATACAATATATTTAAACACATAATCACACTTGGAGTACATCCTATTTCTTCTCCCAAATAAACATGCATATACAATGTATTTACAAAATGATCATATTTAATGATAACTAACCATGGATTAGTTTTAACCTAATCCTCATGCAATTTCTACAACAATCATAGCCATCCTCCACCGATAGCCGAATACAGATATTTCTAAACAGATGTATAATCATAAGACATATAATTTATTCAAAATTTCCAAAATGAGACATACCATCTATTCAATCTCACCATCTATTTCAATACTTGTCTAATTCCATGTTTACAACATCAATTTCATTTATTTATACAAAATAAATATAATACTCATTCTAGGGCAAATTCTCTCTTTTCCCCAAATCTCAACCAAGTACCAAAATCAACTATTTTGACATCATACAACATCATTTTCAAACTCCACAATCATTTTATTCTCATTCACCAAAAACCCCTCTTTTCATTTTATACCCAAACCCTAGGTTTGTTCCAAATGCCTCCAAAACCCACCATTGTTACACAATCACAAATAACTAAGTTAAAAACCATAACAAAGTGTAGAAAATTCAAAAATCACCGCTACTAATTCTAGATCATGGGTGGGGTAATTTTTCTCATGAGTTTTCAATTGTCGTGATCCATAGGCCACAACTTTTCCCTTTTGCATCAAGACACAACCAAGTCCATCCCCGGACGCATCACAATAGACAGTGTAATTCAAACCCCTTTCCGGAATTATCAAAACCGGTGCCGTAGTTAACCTAGTCTTAAGTTCTTGGAATGACTTTTCACAAGCCTCACTCCACACAAATTTGATACCCTTTCTAGTCAATCTAGTCAAAGGTGCGACCAGTCTAGAGAAGTCTCTTACAAATCATCGATAATACCCCGATAATCCCAAGAAACTCCAAATCTCAAAAATATTCTTGGGTTGGTCCCAATCTTGTACGGCATTTATCTTTGAGGAGTCTACAGTTACTCCCTCTCTAGACACTACATGCCCCAAAAACTTCACCTCGGTTAACCAAAACTCGCATTTCTCAAATTTAGCATATAATTGGTGCTCACTAAGTAAACCCTGCACTATCCGTAAGTGAGCCTCGTGTTCCTTTTCGGAGGTCGAATAAATCAAGATGTCGTCCACAAAGACGACCACAAAATTATCCAAGTATTCCCGAAAAATTATGTTCATTAAATCCATAAAGAAAGCAGGTGCATTGGTTAACCCAAAAGGCATTACAAGGAATTCATAGTGGCCATAACGCATACGAAAGGCCGTTTTCTAGATGTCTTCCTCCCGAACTCTCAACTGATGGCACCCCGACCTCAAATCTATTTTTGAGAACCAACGAGATCCTCTAAGTTGGTCAAACAAATCATCTATTCTGGGTAGAGGATACTTGTTCTTAACTGTAACTCTATTCAACTTGCGGTAATCAATACATAACCGCAATGACCCATCCTTCTTCTTCGCAAAGAGAGTCGGTGCTCCCCAAGGTGATGTACTAGGGCGAATGAAGCCCTTGTCTAAAAGTTCTTGGAGTTGAATCTTCAACTCATGCAATTCGGCGGGTGCAAATCTACACGGTGACATGGGAATTGGTGTCGTGCCAGGCACTAATTCAATAGAGAACTCGATTTCCCGATGAGGTGGTAAACTAGTAAGATCTTCTGGAATGACATCCGGGTATTCACAAACTACCCTTGGTAACTCAACACGAGCCCCATCACTCTCACTATCCAAGAGAGTTGCAAGAAGGCCATTAAGCTTGCTCCTACTATGAGGATCAATAATTGGCGACAAGGGTCTATTAACTCGGTTCCCCATAAAATAGAAACGATCACCACCTGAGGTGCAAACTGTAACTCTCTGACGGTAACAATCTATCACAGCTCGGTACGAACATAACCAGTCCATGCCTAGAATGATATCAAAAGTCAACATGTCTAGCAATACAAAAGCAAATGGAAGTCGACGCCCTACAACTTCTTTCTCACAATCATGACACCCCTGATCTAAATCAATTATACCCCCAACAGGTGACTCTAGTCGGAGCGGAGATGCTAACTGTGCCACATTTAACCCCAATGCAAAAACAAATACATTAGATGTAAATGAATGAGATGCACCCGTGTCTATCAATACATTAGCGAAAGTATTGCACACAACAAAAATACCTCTCATAACTGAGATTCCCGGTAACTGCTCTGGTGCGGTAACAGCATACATACACCCCTGTGACCCCTGATGAACTTGCTCCTCTCTCGAAGCATAGGCCTGATGTACTGACTGAGCCGAAGTGGCTCCCTGATTAGCTCGTGAAGCCTAAGCTGAATGAGCCTGCTGGTGGCTTTGAGTCTGCTTCGACCCTGATGCACCAGATGCGCCTCCCAACTGAGGGCAAGTTCTCTTCATATGCCCCGGTTGACCACACTGATAACAATTAAACCCTTGACCTTTATTTTGAGACTGAGACTGGCTTTGAGATTGGTTAGGTGGTGGTGGTGGTAACATCAACTGTCGTCCTCCCTTCTGTCGGCATTCATAGGACTTGTGACCCGGTTGGCCACAATTGAAACAAGAGAAGCCACTCTGTGTACTCTTTCCCGAGCCTGAACTAGGCAAAGGAAAAGTAGATCTAGACTGCTGTGGTTGAGACTGGGATGAGAAGTTACCCCTGCTTCTCTTATTCTGCCTATAGTCTCCTTAAGACTCTTGGCCCCTAGACCTCAAACTCCGAAGTCTCTCCTCCTCGGCTTGCACGGAAACCTCTACATATGCCGCCGACTCTACAAGACGGTCATAATTCTGAATCATGTTCCCAACAATCTTAAAGAAGATTTTGATTTTCAAATTTTTCTTGAATTCAATGCAACAGGGCTCTTTCGTTGCCACCAACTCTGGTGCAAATCTAGATAAACTAGAGAAAACTGCCTCAAACTCGGCCACAGTCATGTCGAGGTGTTTGAGGTCTTTGAACTCTTGCCTCAATCTCTCCCTGGCAGCGGGAGGTAAATACTTGTCTTGGAAAGCAACTACAAAGGCTTTCCACGTTGGCTCCACTCTATTCTTGGCATACTTCCATCACTGACCCGCATCCCCTTTAAGGTAGTAACTCGCTAGAGTCACTCTCAACTCCCTCTCATCAATGTGAAGCATCTCAAATGTCTTCATAGTTTGTTCGAGCCATTTATCCACTTTCTTAGGCTCGGGGCCACCATGGAATTCATCTAGTTTGGCCCGCAAAAACTCCCTAGTAAGGAAACTTGTTCTTGCCTCTAAGGTGTTCTCTCGGGCTTGGTTTTCTGCCCTCAACAAGTTCATGGCCTCTGCTATTTCTCTAGCTAGGGCCCCCATTGCGGTTTGACTCACTTGGTCTGTTTGTTCGGCCATGTTAGCTTGGCCTAACTCTTCCTCTTGCACCGGGACCGCATGGGCCAGTACCTCATGCACACCCCGGCGAGGCCTACCACGTCTCCCGCCTCTACCACCACGGGTTTGACCTCTTCCTGACATCCTATAAAGGATAATAGAAATGATTTAGTACACTAACCCATATGTGCCCGCAATTTATCTCACACGTCAAATCACCGCAATTCTATATATTTCACTACTATATAGAAATTTCAATTTCATTCCACATAAGCACTTAGTCATGTAAACACATACGGATTATTCTTTCATGATGAAATTCGTCCCATGAAAAACCAAGAATTCTTAGTAGAACAAATATTGATCAAGTACCCTTCTAAGAAGACCTCAAGGAATTTAACAGGTGCAAACAACATCCCAGAAGTTCAACCCCATACCCACATAACCACATAAGCATGTTATCACATAGTCACAAAATGCATAACATCTTCCTATCATGCAACCTATCATGCAGCATGAACCCATTGTGGTAAAACAACCACTTCCCACGAGCTCCAAGTATTCAAACCCGGTAGCTCTGATACCAAGTTGTAACGCCTCGAAAATTGGGCATGATATATCTATTTATGCAACAAAACCCACCTGATAAACAAACACATATATATAGCTAACTAATCCATACGCCCATTTCCATTAAATTCCAAATGCCAAATACATATTGTTCACATCTCAATGCCCCAGTTCTAATCCCAAACATGCATTTTACAACAAATATGAAATAGAAGCCAAACAGATAATAAGTGCCCTACAGGCTTACAAATTTATCCAAGAACATTCTTGGTTACACAAAATGGAGTTTCAACTCAATACAAATATAGCCCTTGGCTTACAAAACAGAGTCACGCAAAATGAGAGCATTGTACTCCCAACACACATACTTCCACGCCCCTAGTTAGGTGGAATCACCACATCTTTTCTTGCACAAAAATCTCATAGGGTGAGCATAAAGCCCAGTAGAAAATTCTTAACAAAGTATATACATTTTATACAAGTCTCAAGGGATGAAATGCACATGCCATGCTATGCCCTTTTTGAAGATAAATTACATTTTTATCGTTTGAAAACCATAATGCTCAATGATATCATGCAATTTCAATTGTTCAAAACTTAACAATTTATTTCAAGGGCAGTAAATACGTCTCTGGTAATCCCTAGGCCGGTGTCTGTAAATAGACTATACGAGTACTACCAAATTGTCATTTTTACCGGTATTAACCGGAAGGCTCAACACCTATCCGGGCGGATTTTTTGGTCTTTCAACCCGGACCCGCAGGCCAACTTATTCTACACCACCTATCAAGACTTACCAACATATTTACCCCAAAACTATTTCATGAAAACTTATTTCTCAACATTATTTTCTCAATGCAAGTTTTCAAATCAACCTTCAAAGTCTAATGTAATAAAATGAAATGATATGCCAATTTCACAAGATGAACATAAATACTTTTATTCCAATTCATCATCCAAGGAATAACACAATTTCCTCTTCTCAAGTATTCTCAACAGTTTAGTCATTTCAAGACTATATCAACATTCTGAATAACCATTTCTAAAATGAACAACAATTCTCATAATCCACAAAATTAATCATTTATACAAATATAAATAAGAAATTTTCTAAACATTATTTATTTTGGCACACAAAATTAAATATAACAATATTACCCATAGATTTTCAATCTCTTTTAAAATCCCCAATTTCTAGGTTTTCTCACCAAACTACACAACTCAAATCTTTTGAAAGAAAACTCTCGAAAATCATCTCTTCTTCAATCAACAAAGATCAAAACCCACGAGATTATTCTAAAAGAACAAGAGACAAATCCACTTTCAAAATCGCTCAACTTCTTAAATCAAAATAAATTTTCAAAAGTTATCAAAGGATGACTTCGAAAACCATCTAGATCTTGCAAAAATATATATATATATAACTCAAAGAAAATCCCTACCTCAAGTTTTGAAGAAGAAATGAGATGAAACCCCCAAAATCAATGGTGTCAAAACTCGATCTTCACCGCACAGAATGAAGCCCTCGAGGTGATGACCAACTTTGGTGAAGAACTTAGGCTTAAGTCCCAATGGATTTGGAGAAATCAAAGAGAGAAGGTGACTTCTAGAAAGAGAAGCTCTGGATCAGGATTTTGGAGAGTTTTAGAGACAGAGGGGGCTGCAAGAAATGATATAAAACCCTAATTTTACGAACTGATATAACAAGGTCCGTTCACCCGTGGAAAACCCCGCTCGAGCGTCAAATACACTTTCCCGTAAGTAATTTCAAATGCATTTTGCATTTTTGCTTTCGGCGAGCTGACCGGGCAGCTTGATCCTCAAAGTTGACCGGGTCAAAATTGATCCCCCACTTGCCCAGTTGGAGTGGCAAAACATGAAAGAAGGGTCGAAAACGGGATCACTACAGGAAAAGTAAAGAGAATGTGAGTTTCAGAGAGAGTGGCTCTCAACCTTAGGGTTTAAGATGAAAAGATATGAAAAAGTGATGTAAAAAGTCACTTTCGTGATCTGATATACGCGCAGTCTGCTTGAGCGGAGGGTTTGACGCTCGAGCATCAAACACAAAAATTTGTTCTACTCGAGCGCAAGAAGAGACCCACTCAAGTGCAGAATACACACCTCTAGTACTTTGCAAACAACAGACAAACTGCTCAAGTGTAGGAAGGACCGTTTGAGCGCTCACCCGCTCAACTGTAGGAAATGCCGCTCGAGCGTCAAATGCATTCTCCCAGTATTTGCAAGTTTTTAAAAATATTGAAAGTCTACAAATCCCGCTTGAGCGCAAGAATGGCCACTCGGGCGGAGGAGCAAAATTTGTGAAGCCCGCTCGAGCGGAAGAGCCAAAATCTGGGCAACAAAGGTTTGACAAAACAAGCAACCAACCTATTCCAAACAGACAACTACAATCCGAAAACCAAAATAGAGGGGAGACAAGGGAAACAAGATATGAAACACCATTCATAACCATGCAACCTGAGTCCAGGATACAACAAGAGATGGGTCAAAACCGAAATCGCTATAGAGAGAAGAAGAAGATGAAGATGGAGAGAGAAAGAACTGGGTTTCCCCTGAAATAATATATACATGAGGGTGTGATTGTCAATTTACAACTTCTGTCAGTAGAAGTTATTGTGCGTTTTAGTCCATCAACCACAGGGGGCTTATGTGGTGATTTCCAAATGTTAGGGGGGTAAACAGCACCCGACCCAAACCATAGGGGGGTAAAGTGAAGTTTGCCTAATAAAAAATATTAACAAGGAGATATTTGTAATTTTTCAAACCACATGGGGGCAATATGTACTTTATGCCAACCTCAGGGGTGTATTTGTAATTTACCCTAAAAAAAAGTTTTAAAATTGATTACCTTATTGCATAATATATAGTTTCTTATTAAATACTTCTTTTCTTCTTAAACAAATCATAGTTACTAAAGTAATGCTCACTTTTCAAATTAGTTGTTCACTTACGTTAAAGATGGATTTATAGGACACCTCCGTTCTTGAGGCGCCTTTTGAGTTAAGACTCTAATTCACATACCTATAAAGTTTATTAATGAGTAGGGCTTTGTAACAAACAGTATTTTTAAGTGGGAGCTGCATCTAATATTCACACAAAAAAAAAAAAATACTAGTTTAGAGCCGAATTCGATTTCCTTTTTAGAGTCACTTCAGATTGAGATGGCCAATAGCTATTGTTGTGCGGGCCTTTTGGGGTCATTTTGAGGTCCATTTTAATAATTTGAATCATTTATTCTTTAGAGTATATCAAATAGAGCATACCTGCAAAAAATCACTACAACGGTTATCAAACTCCTCTCCATAAAAGCTAAACTCGAGAACTCTCACACCACAAACGGTACAATATGCACAACCACTAGGCGAAAAGCCCTGGCTGAATAAAAGTTAAAACATAAGGAATCAAAATAAGATTTAAATATAAAATTTAAATAAAAATTAAAAGAAGAAAATGTTTATCATTATTTATGAGTTTTTGGGCTGATATTTATAAGCCAATAAATAAATCAATCATGAAAATATCGTAAACCTTATAAGTTTGGCTCCCATAAAATTTAATTTAAATAATATTTAGTTATCTTTTCCCGAGTAATTCATTAGTCGTATGAATAAAAAATGGTATTATCAAATTTTACTGTGTTTATACTTGTGTTTTCGTATAATTTGCATTATTTTTTTGTCCATTTAATACCCATTTTCCATCAGTTTTACTTTACAAAAATAAGCAAATGGTTTAGATTTGTGTTTTTATATAATTTACATTATTTTTAGTCCATTTAATTCCCATTTTCCATCAGTTTTACTTTACAAAAATAAGCAAATGGTTTAGATTGAAAATAAATATAAAATTTTGAATTTAAATCGATAAAATTAAAATTTCAGAGTTTATTTTGTTTGTTATTTTTTTTGTTTGTATTTTAAACCCGCATTGACAAAATTATGTTACATATTTGGTCTACTAAAATATATTTTATTAGTCTATTTATTTTGTTATTTTATAATTTTATATGTTTTTGTGTGTTTTTGCCTATTTTTTTAGGTATTTGTACATACATTTATGCTAATGATACATTTTATATATTTTTATATTATAAAGTTACTGTGTACCCTTTGAAAAAGTTCTTCTCCTCCACCGTTTATTGTTTTGTTTGTTTGCATTTTTATTGCCTATAAAAGAGACAGAGGGGGGGAAAAGAGAGAAAAAAAATAGGGGGGAGGATTGGGAGAAGAATCGAGGGAAAGAATCAGACGTGGAGAATTGAGAGGAAAAACGATCAGAAAGAAAAGAAAAAAAAATATTAGATATTTTATTTTTCCGAACAAAATATTTCTTTCCAATTCGCCCAAACCAACCATTAAAGTTGAAATTCCAAATTTTGAACTGAGAATTGATAACATATTCCACAACCTTGAAGGTGATCAAAAAAAAGTTTGAAAATCAAAAAATTCATCATTTCACCAAAAGGTAAATTTTTGCAAACTTTCATTTAATTTAAAATATGATATAACTTGTTTAAATACTTCCTGTATATCTTTTTATAACAGTTTTATTGCTTTTAACGAGAAGGCAACACCACCCACATATCTATTGTAATTTACTATTTTTTTTATATAACTGTTTTATTGCTTTAACGGGAAGGCTGCATCACCCACATATCTGTTGTAATTTACTGTTGTGTATAAACTGTTGTAATTTATAGCTTTAAATAAAATATTGTAATTTACTACATATATATAAATTGTTACAATTTTACCGTTTTAAATGGCCAGTCGAACCACCCAATTCGTTAAAGATGTGACTCAACTGGATGAATAGTGATTGGCAGTGAATAGTAACCCCGATGATGAATAGTACCTCCGGCGATGAATAGTTACCGCGAACAAAAAATGCCTGGTAAGATGAATAATGACCAAAAAGAGTGAATAGTAATTGTCGTGGTGAATATTACTGTCGGTGGTAAATAGTGCCCTGGGATAAATAGTGCTCCCGCAAAATAAGTTTCCCCAGACAGAACATAGCAGTCTTCCTACGTCAAGCAGAACAGTTTCCAGTGGTCTCTGAGGTACATGAAGCTTTTGTTTTCTTTTTTAGTTTGAGAGAGTTGTGAGGTTTTTATTTTGTTGTAATATTTTCATTCCTCTCATCCCTTATTCGGATATGTAATTATTCAAAGTGTTGTAATAATTCCTCGCCCCGCTTCTTTCAATCCTGTTCTTTTACTTGTTTTTCATATCCATGCATTTGGATCCATATTTCATGCATTTGGATTCGGATCCTTTGCACTATGAATTTAATTAATTCTTAGGTGATTTTGTGCGCTACCTCATGGCTTGAGATGACACACATGTCATAGAAGCTGAATCTTTAATTACATTTCATGAATGAATTGCATTAGAATTTTGTATATAAAATCATTCATATTTTGCTAAATTTGTTTTGTAGTTGTTCGCGGGACGTCAATAAACATATAAGTTTTTACGTTTTAGCATCCCGCTTATGTGTATTTTTCTTACTATGTTTAGCATCCTTCCATGTGACTATTTGCTTATTTGATGTAACTCCATGAATGCCGGTGGATGGAGGTTATGTTGGTAAATTTGGAATAATATTGATTTCCATGTTTAGAAACTCAATTTCTTTTGAGTTGTACATCTTCAAAACTCTTTTCAAAATATATGAAATTAATCAAAAATGGCAGAAATGAACAATTCAAAATTCAATGGAAGAGTGAGAATACACTCCTAACCTTGAATGCAGTCGAAACCAGCAGCCATAGAAGAGCATAATCCGTTGGCACCTCTGTCACGACCCCATTCCACCCCTAGTAGAATGGTGCCGTGATGGTCAGTAATCCGAGATTACCAAAGGCCAACTTACAAGATTCACACACAATCAAAGTATTACATATGGGGCTTACATGTGCGGAAGCAATATATTTAAATCTAAGTCGTCCATAAGAGCTGTGCGTGGATCAAATGAAACGACATACAACTTAGCATGGTTTTACAACTTGGATACAATAATAAGAAATACAAAATACATCTTGACCAAAAGGCTTCTCAAGCCGACATATACAATCACAATGAAATGTAAGTTAAGAAGCATGATCTTCAAGATGCTACAAAAATGCGAATCCAAGACACGTCGGCAAACACATCCAAAACATATCGGCAACACATCTAGGCCTCATCGCTTTCTTGTTCATCACCTACATATATATAGAGAGGGTGAGCTTGGATACTCAGTGAATGATATTAGAAATAAAGGTTTTGCATGATTGATATCCGAGATCTTTTCCAAAACAATACATATCATAACTTTACAAGTCAAGGGATGAATCAAGTTCATCCGTCAAACCTTTCAAGTTCCTTGGATGTTAATAACATCTACGTAATACCAAATGATGACATTCCGGACAACTAAACCCACCCGTTCATAGACCGTCGGTGGCAAAACAAGGGTTCAGTTCCAATATAGTCCCCTGGCACTAAGGACTTTAAAGACAAGGGTGCAGTTGCATTATAGTCCCCCTGGCACTAAGGACTTTCAAGACAAGGGTGCAGTTGCATTATAGTCCCCTGGCACTAAGGACTTTTCCAAGAATGTCATCAAAACAAGATAATACTTGATATACAAAATAGGTATAATCACTCATGCTTGATCAAATACTTTTCAAAACAAGGCAAAGCAAAGCTTTATCAAAACTTTATAACATAGCTTTATTAAAAATACCACTCACATAGTTCTTCGGGTGTGGGGGTTTCAAGCGAAGATCCAAGGCCTACAAACACATGGCAAAGTCTACTGAATGCACTTCTCAAAGCAAGTCCTACATGCATGCTGATGATCTCGGGAAAACATGCTGGGGTTAAAACACTGTTTTACACGTCATGAAGACATGCTGGGTACTAACCAGGTCTTGGCCGAGGTCCCACACGTTCTCGCCGAGGTGTGGTCCCGACGGCCACATTCAAAAGCAAAGTCGGGAAAATCTGGGTTTCCCTTTGAGGAACATGAAGAACGTGAAGATGGAGAAGATGAAGAACATGCATGCTTAAATCATAACTTGTTATTACAAAATCTGAGATTTCGTGCTATGAGTTCGAAAACATGGACCTTGGTACCCATACTTGAAGTCATATGAAAACAAACACGAAAACATGCATCTTGATACAAACTTTCGGATCAAAACATGGTTTTCTTCAAGAACACATGAATATCACTTTCTTTTTCTAAAACCGAACTTCAAAGCAATGCATGGTTCATGAAACATGCTAGATCATGCAATACGATTAGATCAACATAAAGAATAACAAGAGTAGGTCAAGAACCTAACCTCAATACACGAATCTAACGGTTTGATCTCTAGGAATCAAGCTCGAAGATCTACTCTCTCACTCTAAAACTTCTTCTTCCTCCTAGAGCTTCTCTCTCTAAAAGTCAAGATATGATACAAAATGATAGGTTCTCTCATCTGGTTCAAGGCTTAACCTTCTGCTGGGACACGTGGCAGCGACCGGTTGGTTTCCCTCAAGAGTGGCTGACAGACCAGAAAAAGTATGGCGAAAGGGTGTTCAACAAGTAAAGTAGCATGGGCATTCTGGCAAGATAATGACATCGGTGACATCATCGGCTCTGACAGGTAAGGTATCAATGATCCCAACTAGGAAGGACAACACTTGGCCTAGCTGTGCCACACCTCGGTCTAGGTCGTACCAATCTAGGAACAAGATCACTTGCGTTCAAGGATAACATCTCAGCCTAGATGATACACATCTCGGCCTTGGTGATACACACCTCGGCCTAGATAATGGCATCTCGGCCAATATGCCAGGACGAAGGTAGAGGTCAACCAAAGTGGTTCCAAGGTGGTTCTAGGCTCAAGGTGACCTCGGCTAGACTTACTAAGAAAGGAACAAGACTAACAGGCAAATTCACATAAGTACAAACCAAGACAAGATTCTTATTCTAGGTAAAATAAGTCAGAATTCACTGATGCAAGCTTAGCAAAACAAGATTATACAAATGCTCATGCACAAAGTTAAGGCGGGGAATGAGGGTCACTACAACCTCTGTCAGATCATCACCACAAACTTGTTAGAGAGAGAGAGAGAGGGGGACTAAGATAGAGACAGTGACAGTGACAGTAACAGAGACAGAGACAGGCAAAGTGATTAGTGATCGTACCCAAGAAATGGCGAGAAGAAGAAATAAAATCACATGGAAGATCGGAGTTGGCTAGGGTTTCCAATTGAGAACCGCCCAACTAGGCTTTGATTGGAGGTGCTAACGAACAGTCTAACTCACCGAGTTAGCTCCTAACTTCTCCACCACCATTATCATCATCATCAACTTCCTCCAATTCAACATAATTCCCGCCACCGCCACCATCATCATTATCATTTTCTTCTTCTTCTCCTTCATCGTCTTCTCTTTACCTCTCTGCTTCTCCGAGAGCTTCGAACCTCTACGTACTCTCATCCATGGCGAAATTAGAGAGAAAGACAGAATGAGAGATTGCAAAAGAGAGAGAGAGAGAGGTTTCGGTCATGTTTGATTTGGGAAAAAATAGAAATCTACAAATATAAACAAATTGAAATCCTAAAAGTAAGGGTTTTGCTTATACGTTTATTTTACTTTACAAAATGAGAAATTGTTTTAGCAGGAGTTTTCATAGCATGTATTAGCATGCCATTTGAAATAGATATAGACATATGAATAATATTTAAATTCAATCTGAATATGGAAAAAAATCTATATTTTAGAAAAGTTAGATATAGAAAATTTCGAGTAATTATAAATATATTTTTTAAGATTTGTTTAAAATATAAATTATTTCTTTTTATTTATTTTATCTTTTTGTATTAAATAGTGATATAAGTTTATAAATTATTTTTGTATTAAAAAAATCTAGATTATAACTATAATTTCTAGTTTATTGGAAATAAAAATAAAAATTTCTCATATCTACAAAAAATTTATAAATATTTAAGGACATCTAGAATTTTGTTTTTATTATTTACAATTAAAATATAATTTCTGTACAGAATGAGAGGGTTTGGGATAAAAACATGTATGGATCTAAAATGAGAAAGTGTGTGGCGTTAGTTTTTAAATAATTTTTTTTTACTTTTTAAATTCAAATAATTTTCATATGCTTAGAAGGAAAATATTTTTAAATTTTCTAAAAAAATCACTAAATTCAAAAAAATATAAAATTTAATATTTTACGACATGAAATGTATGTTGTATTAAGTGCAAATATTTTATAACATATTTTTGTATATCGTGAAAATATACATTTTTTACGGCATACTTTTGCATGTCATAAAACAATTTGATTGATTTTTTTTTTTAAGAAGTTTTCACGACATTCATTAGCATGTCGTGTAAAGTTATAATATTTCACAACATGAAATGTATGTTGTCCTAAGTGAAAATATTTTACGACATATTTTTGTAAATTGTGAAAACATATATTTTTTACGGCATATTTTGTATGCCATAAATATATAAATTAACGATTTACATGGTATGTATGATATTATTGACAAAACATTAACGGCTTACAAAAAAAAATATCGTAGAATGTACTAACTACGACATGCATTTAATGCATGCCGTAAACATGATGTCGTAAATAGTTAATGTTGTTGTAGTGACTTGAGCAACATAGAATATATATACATATTTTTAAATTAAAATTAAAATTTATATTTTACAAATTTAATAACATATTCATTGAGTGGGCACAAATGCACTAGTATATATATATATATATATATCATTCAACCATACAAACCTCTCAAAAGAGGTGTATTATATGTAAGTTTATGATACTATGTAGTGTTGATTTGATACCGCAATATCACTGAATTAAAACTAAAAATTTACTTAAAAATTTCAATCATAACTAAAAATATCACAATGGATTATAACTAAACACCACTTAAAGTATAATTAAAAAAAATTCAGCTATAATATGCCATAACTAATATCACAATGAGTCATAACCAAATATCATTTGAGATATAACTAAAAATCTATTCGATCATAACTAAATTATTACTAACACTACAATGAGTTATAACTAACACCACAATATATCATAATCAAAGATCACAAAAATTATAAGTGGACCATATGGTACACATACTTTTTTGAGGTGTCTACTATAAAAATTGTAACGCCCTAAAAAAAATAACATTAAACCCATCAATATAGACATGCATTGATATATATAAAAGCTTCACATTCTTCTATTCATCAGAGTTCCATTACTAAAAAGTATTACATGTTAACGACAAAAGCAAATGCCCTAAAGGCTTACAGCTTTCCAAGTTAACACTTGGTTACAACAAAAGAGTGCTAACTCATTTACACATTAAGCCCTTGGCTTGAATATACATGTAATACATCAAAAGAGAAAAGACAACAAAAAGTCTGCCCGTCTCTAGCCTCCCAAGCTACGTCCTTGGAGGTGGCATGCTACCTGTACCTGAAAATGACATTCCCATATAGGGTGAGCCACAACCCAGTAGAAATACACTAAACCAAATATGAACAATGACTAAAAGACTAGCAGTTGATATATGGCTAACACTGATACTTTCCCTCATCATACTTTACGGTTTCATGACATACAAGTCCATGTTACAATCCATTTTCCAATTCTTTTCAATTCTCAATTTATAACCATGGCTCAGAACCTGGCCCAACAACTTATATGAGACAGTAACTCATAGTAAACCTCTTCCCAATTCACATTAGATAAGTGTACTAGCTATACCAACACATCAACAGATAAGCATAGAAGCTATATCATCACTTCCATAGATATGCATAAGAGCACTATCACACTTCCAAAGACAAGCATATGAGCTGTGTCAACACATCACTAGATAAGCATATGAGCGCTATCTATGGAGTCCATCCCCTATCTTCTCCCAACAACATCCAGTTTAGAGGTCCATCCCCTATCATCCCCTAAACCGTGGAGTACATCCCCTATCTCCTCCAACACGACACAATGCATATAAACAATAATTATACACATCATCACACAATACATAAATTTAATGTATTCTTTCAACCGTCATACTCAATGACACATTCCAGTGATTAGTTTCAGTTTGCCTAATCATCATGCATTGTCTACAACAATCAAAACTATCCTCCACCGATAGCCCCAAGCAGTTATTTCTATACAGAAAATAAATGCAACAATGGATACATAATCAACATTTCAACCCGGTGAGTGATAAATAATCCAACTACACCCTTTAACTCCATACATTTCCAAATCAATTTCTCATTCCTCATAATTAATTATGCGAATTAATTAACCAATGTAATTAGGGCATTTTCCATAATTAACATTACAATCCTTAGGTTCCATTTTCATTAATGTTTTACCATTAATTTCACTTCTCCATGCCAAACATGCATCTAGGTTTTATATAGCTAAAACCCTAACTTTTGTAAATTTACACAAAAGCCCCAAACTTTCACAAAATTACCAAACCAATCCCAACATCTCAAAATACTAAAATTTAAAGACAAAATCCATAGTAAGGAGTAGGTTATCCCTACCTCAAAAGATGACTCCCAACCGAGAAGGTGAAGAAAACAAAAATGCTCCAAATCACGAATTTCTCGGATCAAAAGATAGCCCCCGACGATCAACAACTTTTTTGTAAAGGCCAAAGGTGAGGAAATCACTCCTACTAGATCAATACCTACAGAGAAGGTAGAGTTTTAGAGTGAGAAGCTCAACAATGGGGTTTTTGGGAAAGTAAGAGAGAGAAGAGAAGTGGAAAAAGTGATTTAAAAAGTCAAAACACGGAGCTCCCAGTCGCCCCGCTCGAGCAGCCAAACGCCCGCTCGAGCGTCACTCACAGACTCCCGCTCGAGCGTCCAAACCGCCGCTTGAGTGCTGAATACACACTCCCAGCACTTTTGCAGAACCAGACTCCCGCTCGAGCGTCCAACTCCCCGCTAGAGCGTAACACACAAACTCCCGCTCGAGCGGACAACCCTGCAGAGAAAATACTGGAAGGTTGATTTTCCCGCTCGAGCGCCAAAAGCTCCGCTCGAGCGGACAGGCCAAAAACTGGGCAACTACACTTGGTTCCTAAGCTCAACCAACCTGTTTCACACCTGCCCAACACAACCCAAGACTCAAATACAAAGAGTAAAGGATGTAAACAAGATGTACACAACAACCCATGAAAGGGAAACTGGGATCGCTATACGGTAGACGCGCCCGCGGAGGGGACCTCATGCTACAGTTCGAACTCGATTTTGTGTCACGGTTCTTAATCTTGAACCAAAGAGTCCAAATCTGGCAAATCGTTTTGAGAAACAGATTTATGAAAAAAGTAGTGCTGAACATGGACTGCTTTGCCAGATACAGAGTCGCCACCGAAATATTTTTTAATGGGGAAATTTAGGAAACCCTGACTCGGTGCCGAAGGCCACATGTCCGTCATCACCGGAGTTGTCTCGGCTCGGGAGCTTGGGTACGATCGGGGAAGGTCAGCTATGAGCACCCCCTTTCGCCCGGTCCGAAAACCGGCCTCTACTAAACATGATATCCGATTTTGAAAACATTACGTGCTCTTGTTCCATTTATTAGCCTAGAATTACTATGTTATGCGCACAGCAAACAAGTATAGACCAAATCGCCCAAATTGGAACAAAACATTTCATGTTTGTTTTGAAAATGGTTTGCTACTCGCAAGTAGGCTAAAATGCAGATTTTGCCACCCTCAAGTGGGCTTTTAGAAAAGATGATTTTGCCACTATCTAGTGGGCTTAAAACTCACAGTTTTAATGCATTATTCCAATTTAGGTAATTCAACCTCCATCCACGGGCATTCAAGCAGTTATATCACATAAGCAGCTAGCCTCATGGTAATCATACTATCATGGCAACACTCACACGCATGCGATATGCTAAAGCATAAAAGCTTACCTAGTACTCCGTGCCAAAACAATAAACTAGTTAGCAAACATGCATGTCCCTAGTTCATGTTAAGTGGCTAATGCAACACAGGCAAGGATGCAATTTAGAGTAGGCTCGGCTAACCCTAAAATGGCATATGAAATGCTACAAGTAACATGTATTCAATTTGGAATTGAAAAGTACAATGTAGTTTGTATGATGTACCGAGCCCGGTGCATGTCAACAAATGCATGAATGCACGCATGCATAGCATAAGGTATGCTAAAATAAATGTGCCCTAATCTACCATCATAAGCAGGTAAATAAAAAGGAAGAAAGACGTGGGGTTGGAAGACATACATCACACGCACGCACACTTATTACAAATACGCCCTCACTCGGAGGGACCAAAATAATAATACAAATTAATTAACTACGCAAGCTAATTAAATATTACAAATTGCTTAATTAATTAACAAATTAACTAAACTAAATAAGAACAGTAAACCGCCTCGGGGCGAGGGCCAGATGCAACACATGCTCGGGACTGGCTCGGAATCGCACTGCCATGCATAGTTTGCCTCTGTTTTCCCTGCTCTGCTCTTCTGAAAACTGCCAAAGTCTCAGGGATGCCTCTCAGGACGCTGGGGGATATCATCGGCTGAGCAGAATTTCCAACGGCAGTAGCATTTAGTCACCGGCACAAAATAGATCCACCGGCCATCAATTGACTGCCGGTCGGCACTAAATACCGCCGGCCGGCAATAAATTCCTGCAGAACCTGCAACTCACAGCAGCAGAGGGCAAAATCTTGCATGGTAATGCAATTCAAGCAATTTATGCACCAATCACATTCCTTATCATGTTAATGACTCAAATGAGGATGTGCCCCGATTCTCGGACCACCAATCACGCATTTCCATGCATGATGGCCCAAAGAATCAAGTGTGCAACTTCAATTTCAAAATGCATGCAAGCCAAATAAACACACAAGGAGGCCTAACCTCTATCATACTCATCTCAAGAGGCAAGGTGATGCATGCAAGATGCAATGCAACTTAGGCATACGAGCTAAGGATGCAACATGCCGATACAAGCAAACATGCAAGGTGAGCATGCAAATAAGCAAGGGATGGTCTTAAACATGAATTAGGCAGCTCTAGTTAGGCCCAAAACAGTGGCCAATGGAAGAATATGAAGTGCCTCGAAATGCGTGCGCACGGGCACGCAAACCGAGGCAATGGCATATGCAATGCATTGGCTAAAATGGCATATAGAATGAAACATGGACTTATACTAACATGAGAGAGCCTCAGCCACACTTACATAAGAGGCCGATGGATGAAAATGAAGTGCCTCGAAATGCGTGCACACGGGCACGCAAACCGAGGCAATGGCATATGCAATGCAATGGCATGGAAAATGATATGCAAACATGCCAATGGGATTTCAGCACTGAAATGTGGGGAAAACAGCCCCGAAATGAGGCGAAAACACACCCGATGCATGGAATAGTCCCGAAACATGGACTTTTGGCACCCGAAATGGCTTACAACTATACAAAGCATGCACAATATGGACATGGAGCATGAAGACAGAAGCAAGACAGCTCTGAGACAAGCTTTTTTACAGTTTATGACATGGCCAAACAGCAAGCAAAGATAGGGCTAAAATGGCATACAAAAACGGCCCTAAACATGAGATTATGAAGCAACTCACAGCTGCTGACCCCAAACATGTTAGGGCCCTTCAACAACATTGAAGAGGGGCCCAAAATAAGCCACTTTACAGAACTGTAAAAACCCAAAAACAGTATACAAACATGCTAGAAATGCAATGCAAAATGAGGCTCAAAAAGAGGCTATAACACAAAGTGTGCAAAATATTCAACAAACAGCCAAAGACCCTTAATAAAACATGTTAAGAAGGTCAAAATAAGACCTTTTGTAGGCCTATAAAAAGATCAAAAACGGAAGCACAATGGGCTGCCAAAGCATGCAAAAATGGGGACCAAAAGAGAGTATAAAGGCAAGTATAGCATGGATGTCCCAAAAAGTGTTGAGCCCTTCTTCAATGTTGAAGAGGGGCTCAAAATAAGCCTATTTGCAGTTTACATCAGGCTCTAAAACAGATCACACGCAAGCCAAAAATTCTATGCAAGATTATGGCATTCAAGGAGGATATTGAAGCAAGTGCAAGCTACTGTCCTCAAACAGCAAGAGGTCCTCAATCAAACATGAAGAGGACCTCAAAATATGATGAGTTCCAGTTTGGGTTGGAGCCCAAAGATGCAAGCAACTATGGCTTAGATATGATGCAAGAATAGGCTAGAAAAGGGAAGAAGAGGACTCACCTTTGTAGACCAATGAACCAGCACCTCTTGGACCAAGTTTAGGTGCTCCTAAGCTCTGGAGAACAGCCTCAAGCTGCTGGAATGGGCGTTGGATGCCTTGTGCTATGAGTTGATGAAGAAATGGCCTAAGAACAAGGGTGTTTGATGGTTGAATGGGAGAGATATAGTGAGAGATGAAGGGATATGTATGTATATCAGATATACATGGTATATCTTTGGTTTTTTTTCTTTAAACCATCCAACCTCACCAAAGGGAGAGGAATGGTGCTTATATAAGGCAAGGGAAGCACTTAACTTACAAGCTAAGTAAAGGGAAAGGGTCAAAGGGGTTCAAGGGGGGTGCAAGGCTTCTAGAGGAAGCTAAAACAGCTGGCCAAGCTTCTTGGAGAAGCTTGGCCAAAGGGTTCAAGCTTCTAGAAGGTTAGGGGGTTCAAAGACTCACAAGGTGCAAAATAACCACACATGTGCGTGGGGGATCGATTCTGTGCATTCTAGCTGGCACAGCTGGAATCCACTCAATCTGCAGAATGCTCCGGAAGGTCGTCGGCTAGCAAAAATTTCTGGTCAGCACAATAAAGTGCCGGTCGGCACAACAAATTGCCGGCCGGATAAATATAGTGCCGGTGGATGGCCGGTAAGGTCAAAAAATGGCCGGTTGGTGTCGAAATTGAAGCCCCCGAAGTTAGCTTTCCAATGGCGCAAACCTTGCATTAAAATTCCTCCTGTGGAAAAAGTTATGCCCATTTTGGTGAAGCCGCGCAGATTCGATCCAACCGGGATGATCCCCAACTTCAGCTGATCATATCTCCCCCACCCGGACTTGGCTTTAAGAGATTCTTGAGTGCAAAATGAAGCCCCGGAAGTAAGCTTTCCGACGATGGTGGCTTCATACCTTAACTCAAAGTGTACAGACAGATAAGCCCGATTCAGCGAGGGCTGCTCGACTCGCTTCTACCCGGATTCATGCCGAACTTCTCCCAAACTAGTTTTCTCCTCTCCTTTCCTCTCTTCTTCAACTCCAAACCCCTAAACAAAGTGTTTTGAAGGATTTGCCTCTCTCCTTGCCGAAAAAACTGAATCTTTGCCCTGCACATCTCTCAACACTGAGCAAACCATCAGTGGTGCCCAAGTCTTAAGGGCGGTCAAAAATGGGGTGTCTACAGTTGCCCCTCTTTGACAGAACTCGAAAGTCATAACAATGACGGGAGTGAATGTCAAAGCCCGGAGACGACCCATTTTTGACAAGGCCGAAGACTTGGACAAACAAACAAAATACCGATAAATAAATGGTTGTGCCCACAGGCTGCCTACGTATCCCTTTGCAAGGAATCAAACCAGCGTAGTTCAAGGGCAGGATGCAAATGATATGCAGGAAGACTTTGATAATTGGACTTATACGCCACGCGAAGCCAGTTTGTACTCAAAACAATGCAATGTACTAACAAGTACAAGTGAGGTGCACAAAATAGCGTGAATGTAAACTGCACAAAACAGTGCGATGCGCAAAATAGCGCGAATGTAGCTGTGATGGAGCAATTATGCAAAATAAATGCAACATTTGAACCGAATGCTACGCCAGCAAGTAGACATGAACCAAACTACATCTCATGCAGAAAGGATGTAAGAGAATTATGCAATTCTCACGAACATGTGCGTTAGATACACAAAAGTGAACAAAGTGTGATAGATACACTAAGTGGACAAACATGCGTGATAGATACACAAAAGTGAAGAGAGTGTGATGGATACACTAGGTAAGCGTAGTGTGATGGATACACTAAAGGTGAACACAAAGCGTGGTAGATGCACCTAGTGAACAAGTATGACAGATATACTGAAAGCAAACACGAAGTGTGATAGATGCACTTAGTGAGCAAGTATGATAGATATACTAAAAGGGAACACAAAGTGTGATAGATGCACTATGTGAACAGAGTGTGATTGATACACTAAAAGCGAACACAAAGTGTGATAGATGCACAGTGTGAACGAAGTATGATTGATATATTGAAAATGAACACAAAGTGTGATAGATGTACTATGTGAACAGAGTGTGATTGATACACTAAAAGTGAACACAAAGTGTGATAGATGCACTATGTGAATAGGGTATGATAGATATACTAAAGGTGAACACAGAGTGTGATAGATGCACTATGTGAACAGAGTGTGATTGATACACTAAAAGTGAACACAAAGTGTGATAGATGCACAGTGTGAACGAAGTATGATTGATATACTGAAAATGAACACAAAGTGTGATAGATGCACTATGTGAACAGAGTGTGATTGATACACTAAAAGTGAACACAAAGTGTGATAGATGCACTTAGTGAACAAAGTGTGATTGATACACTAAAAGGGAACACAAAGTGTGATAGATGCACTGTGTGAACAGAGTGTGATTGATACACTAAAAGCGAACACAAAGTGTGATAGATGCACTATGTGAACAGAGTGTGATTGATACACTAAATGTGAACACCAAGTGTGATAGATGCACTAGGTGAACAAGGTATGATAGATATACTAAAGGTGAACACAGAGTGTGATAGATGCACTATGTGAACAGAGTGTGATTGATACACTAAAAGTGAACACAAAGTGTGATAGATGCACAGTGTGAACGAAGTATGATTGATATACTGAAAATGAACACAAAGTGTGATAGATGCACTGTGTGAACAGAGTGTGATTGATACACTAAAAGCGAACACAAAGTGTGATAGATGCACAGTGTGAATAAAGTATGATTGATATACTGAAAATTAACACAAAGTGTGATAGATGCACTATGTGAACAGAGTGTGATTGATACACTAAAAGTGAACACGAAGTGTGATAGATGCACTTAGTGAACAGAGTGTGATTGATACACTAAAGGTGAACACGAAGTGTGATAGATGCACTCAGTGAACAAGTATGATTGATATACTAAAGGTGATACAGAAAACGAGAATGTGTGTGATAGATACACAAAATGAAAGAAATGTGATTGATACACTAAGTGAAGAGAGTGTGATTGATACACTAAATGAGAATGTGGGTGATAGATACTCAAAGCGAGTGAAGTGTGATTGATACACTAAGGCAAATGAAGTGTGATTGATACACTATATGAATGAGAGCGTAACTGAAGCGTGATTGATACACTAGGTAGATTAGAGTGTAATTGAAATTAGAGTGTAATTGATACACGAAGTGAATGAAGTGTGATTGATACACTAAAGTGAGTGTGTGTGATTGATACACGAAAGTGAATGACCTTAAAACGGAACTTCTTTGAATGAACCATGCATACAATATCGTGCATGACTAAGGAAGAAACTTGATAGGTATAATGCATTACAATGCAAGTGAAGTGGATGCATAACAATGTAAGTGGGAGAGTGTAAAACCTTGAAGCAGGATTGATCTTGCGCTTGAGGTAGAGGTACACTCATATTTCGGAGCATTGACAAGGCCCTGAAGGGGTACGTCCGGAGTACAATCACGGAATTTTCTGAAGTTGACACAAACTCAGATACTTCGATTTTCGCTCTTTTGTTTTTTCTTTGCAGTCTGGAACCATCATAGCTTCAGATAGGTCCTGGTTTCACCGTTCACACTTATCGGGGGTGGACCCTGCAGTTTTATGGAAAAAAGAATCTTGTTTTGCACAAACGTGAAGGATGGCACAGCACTCTGAGCACAAAACGATTTATTTTTGAAATTGAGAGATGAGTTTTCGACCAGGTATTGAGCCTACGACTGAACACAGCGAGAAAGAATCAACAACGGAAAACAAAAGGTAAACAACCTAAACACGTCGAGACACGCTCGGAACGACTCAAAGCAAGAATCGAGACAAACAAAACAAAAGACACGACACACAGACGTGCACAGGGAGCCTGTTTCACCGGGTATTATTCCCACCCTTTCTTATTTGTGATTCTTACATCACTCGGCTCTCAAGCTCGGTTTTTCTCTCAAAACCCTTTTCTCGCTTTTTCTCTCAGCGCACATCTCTCTATTCTTTAATCTCTCGTTTTTCATCCCTTCCCCGGGTGGTTGACGGATAAGCTGGAAATTGTGGGCTTTTGCGCCTGGTATTTTACCAGACTCTTGTTCACAACAGTAAGTTTCTCCCATAGAGGGGTTGTGCTACAACTGGGTGTGTAGCAAATCTGCAGCTAACATCGGTTGATGATGCCCTGCTGGGGAGTTTGGACGTGGTTAGATCTGTCCAGATGAGGGAGTGGAACATCTCGCCCCATTCCAGTTCGTACTTCGTACTTGACTTGATTCCTCGTTGCTTGGAGGATGAGAGAGCTTTTAGCCCTTTGTTGTTGACTTCAGTTGTGCCCTTCTTGGCAGGTCGGGTGCCCTTTCTGGCAAATGCATTGACAACAGGGGAAAGACAGGAAGCCTGACTCAACTGTGCCCCTAGTTCATTATTTTGGCCATCTTTTATTTTGGTTTTAAAACAATTTTGACCAACATGAAAATTAGATTAACATGCTTGCTCAATTTTTGATTTGAAATCATGCAAGTCAGGCTATGAGCACTGAAAATTTTCCTTTTTTGGGTCCAAGAAATGGTCCAGTTTTGGAAAAGATTGAATAATTTTCGAGGGATCAGTCAACCTTAGTAAAAATTCTCAAAAACTATTTTTGCAAACGGCCGATGCTTAACAAGCGCGGAACTTACTCTTGAGACGTACAACCTCGAATCTGGACAAAAATTGCCCCCTTGCTCGAAGAGAGCTGCATGGCAACGGAAAGTTGCCCCTTGTTTGAACGGCACCGCAGTGCATTGAATGGCAACGGAAAGTTGCCCCTTGTGTGAATGGCACCGCGGCGCATTATAATCAGTCCTCGAAGCGATGATTGCAACCGAACTCTCGGATACAGAGAAGGCAAAGATTATCAGAACCATTGCATGGACATGATCGAATTCGAAGTGTTTGTGGCTGGACTTCAAGATGAAGTTGCCTACGTATCCTAAAGATGGGAATCAAGCCTTACGTAGTTCAGGGTTTAAGGTATAATCGGGAATTTAACCTCTCCTTTTTAGGCTCTAACTTTTGCCAAGGCGCCCGATGCGGGTTTTCGACCTTGCGAGCTTTGTTTTTCTTTTCTTTTCAATTCTTTTCATTTCTTTTCTTTTCATTTCTTTTCATTTCATTTCCCTTTTTTTTATTTTTTTTTTTGTTCTTTTCTTTGCATTTTTTTCTTTTTTGTATTTTCTCTTGCTCTAACTTTTGCCTTGGGCGCCCTTCCGGGTTTTCGGCCCAGCGAGCCTCTCAAAAAGCGTAGTTTGGTCCATGACAAATGGTTGTAGGATTTTGAAGCCATCCGTATCCAAGAAAGTGGCTGTTGATTTGCAAGAGGACTCATCTTCGGCTCTTCGAGCACATTTGACATCTTTGCCCCTAGTTTGAAGGGTACTTCTGTTCTAGCTTTGCAAGCTTCTTCTGATGAGGTCTAATCTTCTTGATCTGACTTTCTTGCCTCTTGTCCGAGGGCTGCTTCGAATCTGGCCACACAGGCCTCATATGGCGGTTGACCATTGAACATTCTGAATTTAAGTTCGAGGTTTGAAAACAAATGGATAGAATCTTGAGGCTGAGAGCGATCCTCGGCTGCACAATCTCAAGGGTGATTCCACACAAGTCTTCACAGGACTGCGCAAAACATTTTTCGAAAGTTTTTAAGAAAGCGACAAATCGCTCGCGCTGAAGACAGTGTGGGACCAATCTGGATCAGGCCAGGATCCTTCTCAGTACTCACATTAACAAACATGATCTCATTCATTAAGGGCTTAGCACGCCTCTCTTTCCCTCAGTTTGATCAAATTTTGCAAAATCTGAGGAATTCCTTCCTCTTCATTTTTATCACCGCGGTGTTCAAAAAGGTTTTGAAAAGCTTAGGTCATTACAATGACTTCAAGGCACAGAAAAAAGGCACAGCTTCTGGTCAAATATTGCCATCTCGTTTAGAATTTCTAGCACAACTGGCACAAGGTAGAAGCAAATACAAGAGTGTGAAAATCACTGCTGTTCATTCAAATCTGTTGGCACAACTGGCTTCCTGGCAGAAACAGCCTCAAAAGGACAAACATAAAGCAAAATAGTGATATCCGAAGTAACACCCCCGGAATCACCCGACTTCTGTACAATAGGACTGACTCGATACAACAAGACAGACCCTTAATCGAAAAGACTGACTCAAAACAAAGAGACAAACTCAAAACAAAACCACAAAACCGACTCAATTCCCAAGTTAGAAGCTACAAAAAAAACCAGCATTCTCAAATGCTCAAAACAGTGCGTGCCACACGCCACATCTGGAGTAAACTGAGTGCCGCCCACAGGTGGTTCATCCCCTGATCACATATTCGTACTATCCCCCGAGTTCACTGATCCAGTGGTGATAAACTTTACTCAGCTGGTGCGGCAATGACCTTGTTGTCAAACAAATCCTGTACATCATGGCGCAGACGAAAGCAGCTATCGATCTCATGACCGGTTTGTTGGTGGTACGCACAGTACTTAGTCTGGTCATGCTTTGCAGGGATAGGATCGGGTAGGGGCCGTTGTTCCAACGGTTTCAGATGTCCTTTCCGAAGTAAGACCTCCAGAGCCTTTGACAAAGGCATATGAAGTGGAGTGAAGACCCTCTTGACTCGAGGTGGATATTTGGTTTTTTGTGAGCTACTTCTGGATGCACCGGTGAATGGGGTAGCTGTTCTTGGTGTGGTGGTGGCGACCATGCCCACCTCGGAAGATCTTGCAGCTGCGTCACCGCTGGTGGTCGCATTCGAACTGCGGGTAAACGCCCTCCTGGGCTGCTCCTTCTCCTGGTCAATGAGGCCCTGCTTCATAGCATCCTCAATTTGTACCCCCATTTCATGTAGATCTGAAAAGGTAGGAAAGGGGAGTACAATCATCTTCTGCATTAGCTTCGGCTGAAGATTGGGCACAATCATCTGAATCTGGTCCTTGTCCGTGGGCCTTAAGGTCAACATCGAGGCCTTAGCCCGCCATCTGGCTACAAATTCTGAAAAGTTCTCCTTGGGTTCTTGCCTCGTTGTCTCGAGATCCTGGGTCGTGATCTCGATTTGCGTATTGTATGAGTACTGCAGGATGAAGGCCTCAGCCATCTCGTCCCAACTTCTCTTGACGTCATCCTCCAATTTTGCATACCATGCGGCCGCTACACCCGACAGGGTCCGGCCAAATAAAGATAGCTTCTGCAGTCTAGTGAGGCCCATTGGCCTTAGGATGTCTGAAAACAGTCGTAGGTGCACCATAGGATCCCCAGATCCATCAAAACGATCAATTTGTGGCATCTTAAACCGGTCTGGCAGCGTCACGGCTGCGTCAGTGTATCCGTCCCCAATGTCCGGGATGGACTTCACACCTTGAGATTTCTTAAACAGCTTTTCAAGCTTGCTCATTTTTAATGCCATAGGGTCCACCTCGGACTCGAAGGGAGAATCCGATCGATTGATAGGAGTGGGTGCTTTGGATAGTTGAGGAGGGATCGGGGGCGGAGCTGGCCCCGTTGGAAGGTCGGTATCCTCTTGGACGTGGGTTGCCTCCCCGAGTATGGGGACTCTTGGTGGGAGAGGAGCCTGGTGCGAAGTAGATACTCCAGTTTGCTGCTCCAATCTGGCAATTGTCTCTGCCTGTTGGGTTATGGCCACAGCCTGTTGTTTGGCGAATTCCGCTTGACGGACAGCGTCTTGCTGCATGGCTTTCATACTATCCTGGAGTTGGCGCACCATCTCTTCGAGACTCGACATATTGTTCTAATCTAACTGAACAACCGGTATATCTGTGTCGGTAGCAGACTTGGAAATCTCAGCCCGACTGCTCAAAGATCACTGATCTGGTAGCTGTTGTACAGGTGGTCTGTGCCTGACTAGCCTTCTCTGGCCCTGATTATCCTTGAACTGAGTCTCTGACCTGACAAAGTCTATCAGTACAAATCCAATGAACCTCGGGGGATATTGGAGCCCTCTGAAGCTATAGTTCCACGACTACCTTGCAAAAGAGAAAACAGACAGTATCTCAGCTTGATTTCACTAGAACAGGTATGCACATAGCTGAACGACTGTGCTCTCTACTGAATTCTGCCCAAAATTCTGCCGGTAAACTGATACTCTCAGGTAAACTGAATCCCAAAATACTGAACTGGTGCCCGCAGGCCTGATGCCCAGACTTGCAAACTGGTATATGCATTCCTGTAGAGATACACTCCAAAAGCACATAGCAAGTAAAAGAGAGCCAAAACACCCCTATGTTGGGGTAGGGTTTCCCTGTCCTATTTTGTCAGGAACTAGGGTTTCACTACGCACACAGCGGTTTCAAACAACTTAGCATCGAGTAAGCAACCTGTCCTAATTTGGAATGGTCACTATGGATCCGAAAATGTACTAGGACGAGTGGTCAAAAAAAGGGTGCCCCGGTAAAATCGGGGTTTGTGTTCCCATGCTGTCAGAGCCCATAACCGGTCAGCCTTATGGTCATGTCTTGACAAGACAAGCCTCCGGCAAACCGTTCAGGAATGGCAGATGGCAAACACTGTGTTCCTAGGCGCACCAATGCACATGCAATGCAAAGAAACACATAAGTGAAATCAAAACAGGATATCACGAGTTCGAGTCAAGCTCTCTAAATTTCCCCAGCAGAGTCGCCAGAAACGGTAGACGCGCCCGCGGAGGGGGCCTCATGCTACAGTTCGGACTCGATTTTGTGTCACGGTTCTTAATCTTGAACCAAAGAGTCCAAATCTAGCAAATCGTTTTGAGAAACAGATTTTTGAAAAAAGTAGTGCCGAACATGGACTGCTTTGCCAGATACAGAGTCGCCACCGAAATATTTTTTAATGGCGAAATTTAGGAAACCCTGACTCGGTGCCGAAGGCCACATGTCCGTCATCACCGGAGTTGTCTCGGCTCGGGAGCTTGGGTACGATCGGGGAAGGTCAGCTATGAGCACCCCCTTTCGCCCGGTCCGAAAACCGGCCTCTACTAAACATGATATCCGATTTTGAAAACATTACGTGCTCTTGTTCCATTTATTAGCCTAGAATTACTATGTTATGCGCACAGCAAACAAGTATAGACCAAATCGCCCAAATTGGAACAAAACATTTCATGTTTGTTTTGAAAATGGTTTGCTACTCGCAAGTAGGCTAAAATGCAGATTTTGCCACCCTCAAGTGGGCTTTTAGAAAAGATGATTTTGCCACTATCTAGTGGGCTTAAAACTCACAGTTTTAATGCATTATTCCAATTTAGGTAATTCAACCTCCATCCACGGGCATTCAAGCAGTTATATCACATAAGCAGCTAGCCTCATGGTAATCATACTGTCATGGCAACACTCACACGCATGCGATATGCTAAAGCATAAAAGCTTACCTAGTACTCCGTGCCAAAACAATAAACTAGTTAGCAAACATGCATGTCCCTAGTTCATGTTAAGTGGCTAATGCAACACAGGCAAGGATGCAATTTAGAGTAGGCTCGGCTAACCCTAAAATGGCATATGAAATGCTACAAGTAACATGTATTCAATTTGGAATTAAAAAGTACAATGTAGTTTGTATGATGTACCGAGCCCGGTGCATGTCAACAAATGCATGAATGCACGCATGCATAGCATAAGGTATGCTAAAATAAATGTGCCCTAATCTACCATCATAAGCAGGTAAATAAAAGGGAAGAAAGACGTGGGGTTGGAAGACATACATCACACGCACGCACACTTATTACAAATACGCCCTCACTCGGAGGGACCAAAATAATAATACAAATTAATTAACTACGCAAGCTAATTAAATATTACAAATTTCTTAATTAATTAACAAATTAACTAAACTAAATAAGAACAGTAAACCGCCTCGGGGCGAGGGCCAGATGCAACACATGCTCGGGACTGGCTCAGAATCGCACTGCCATGCATAGTTTGCCTCTATTTTCCCTGCTCTGCTCTTCTGAAAACTGCCAAAGTCTCAGGGATGCCTCTCAGGATGCTGGTGGATATCATCGGCTGAGCAGAATTTCCAACGGCAGTAGCATTTAGTCACTGGCACAAAATAGATCCACCGGCCATCGATTGACTGCCGGTCGGCACTAAATACTGCCAGCCGGCAATAAATTCCTGCAGAACCTGCAACTCACAGCAGCAGAGGGCAAAATCTTGCATGGCAATGCAATTCAAGCAATTTATGCACCAATCACATTCCTTATCATGTTAATGACTCAAAGGAGGATGTGCCCCGATTCTCGGACCACCAATCACGCATTTCCATGCATGATGGCCCAAAGAATCAAGTGTGCAACTTCAATTTCAAAATGCATGCAAGCCAAATAAACACACAAGGAGGCCTAACCTCTATCATACTCATCTCAAGAGGCAAGGTGATGCATGCAAGATGCAATGCAACTTAGGCATACGAGCTAAGGATGCAACATGCCGATACAAGCAAACATGCAAGGTGAGCATGCAAATAAGCAAGGGATGGTCTTAAACATGAATTAGGCAGCTCTATTTAGGCCCAAAACAGTGGCCAATGGAAGAAAATGAAGTGCCTCGAAATGCGTGCGCACGGGCACGCAAACCGAGGCAATGGCATATGCAATGCATTGGCTAAAATGGCATATAGAATGCAACATGGACTTATACTAACATGAGAGAGCCTCAGCCACACTCACATAAGAGGCCGATGGATGAAAATGAAGTGCCTCGAAATGCGTGCACACGGGCACGCAAACCGCGGCAATGGCATATGCAATGCAATGGCATGGAAAATGATATGCAAACATGCCAATGGGATTTCAGCACTGAAATGTGGGGAAAACAGCCCCGAAATGAGGTGAAAACACACCCGATGCATGGAATAGTCCCGAAACATGGACTTTTGGCACCCGAAATGGCTTACAGCTATACAAAGCATGCACAATATGGACATGGAGCATGAATACAGAAGTAAGAAAGCTCTGAGACAAGCATTTTTACAGTTTATGACATGGCCAAACAACAAGCAAAGATAGGGCTAAAATGGCATACAAAAACGGCCCTAAACATGAGATTATGAAGCAACTCACAGCTGCTGACCCCAAACATGTTAGGGCCCTTCAACAACATTGAAGAGGGGCCCAAAATAAGCCACTTTACAGAACTGTAAAAACCCAAAAACAGTATACAAACATGCTAGAAATGCAATGCAAAATGAGGCTCAAAAAGAGGCTATAACACAAAGTGTGCAAAATATTCAACAAACAGCCAAAGACCCTTAATAAAACATGTTAAGAAGGTCAAAATAAGACCTTTTCTAGGCCTGTAAAAAGATCAAAAACGGAAGCACAATGGGCTTCCAAAGCATGCAAAAATGGGGACCAAAAGAGAGTATAAAGGCAAGTATAGCATGGAGGTCCCAAAAAGTGTTGAGCCCTTCTTCAATGTTGAAGAGGGGCTCAAAATAAGCCTATTTTCAGTTTACATCAGGCTCTAAAACAGATCACACGCAAGCCAAAAATTCTATGCAAGATTATGGCATTCAAGGAGGATATTGAAACAAGTGCATGCTACTGTCCTCAAACAGCAAGAGGTCCTCAATCAAACATGAAGAGTACCTCAAAATATGATGAGTTCCAGTTTGGGTTGGAGCCCAAAGATGCAAGCAACTATGGCTTAGATATGATGCAAGAATAGGTTAGAAAAGGGAAAAAGAGGACTCACCTTTGTAGACCAATGAACCAGCACCTCTTGGACCAAGTTTAGGTGCTCCTAAGCTCTGGAGAACAGCCTCAAGCTGCTGGAATGGGCGTTGGATGCCTTGTGCTATGAGTTGATGAAGAAATGGCCCAAGAACAAGGGTGTTTGATGGTTGAATGGGAGAGATATAGTGAGAGATAAAGGGATATGTATGTATATCAGATATACATGGTATATCTCTAGTTTTTTTGCTTTAAACCATCCAACCTCACCAAAGGGAGAGGAATGGTGCTTATATAAGGCAAGGGAAGCACTTAACTTACAAGCTAAGTAAAGGGAAAGGGTCAAAGGGGTTCAAGGGGGGTGCAAGGCTTCTAGAGGAAGCTAAAACAGCTGGCCAAGCTTCTCCAAGAAGCTTGGCCAAAGGGTTCAAGCTTCTAGAAGGTTAGGGGGTTCAAAGACTCACAAGGTGCAAAACAACCACACATGTGCGTGGGGGATCGATTCTGTGCATTCCAGCTGGCACAGCTGGAATCCACTCAATCTGCAGAATGCTCCGGAAGGTCGTCGGCTAGCAAAAATTTCCAGTCAGCACAATAAAGTGCCGGTCGGCACAATAAATTGCCGGCCGGATAAATATAGTGCCGGTGGATGGCCGGTAAGGTCAAAAAACGACCGGTTGGTGTCCAAATTGAAGCCCCGGAAGTTAGCTTTCCAATGGCTCAAACCTTGCATTAAAATTCCTCCTGTGGAAAACGTTATGCCCATTTTGGTGAAGCCGCGCAGATTCGATCCAACCGGGATGATCCCCACCTTCAGCTGATCATATCTCCCCCACCCGGACTTGGCTTTAAGAGATTCTTGAGTGCAAAATGAAGCCCCGGAAGTAAGCTTTCCGACGGTGGTGGCCTCATACCTTAACTCAAAGTGTACAGACAGATAAGCCCGATTCAGCGAGGGCTGCTTGACTCGCTTCTACCCGGATTCATGCCGAACTTCTCCCAAACTAGTTTTCTCCTCTCCTTTCCTCTCTTCTTCAACTCCAAACCCCTAAACAAAGTGTTTTGAAGGATTTGCCTCTCTCCTTGCCGAAGAAACTGAATCTTTTCCCTGCACATCTCTCAACACTGAGCAAGCCATCAGTGGTGCCCAAGTCTTAAGGGCGGTCAAAAATGGGGTGTCTACACTATAACCTCCCACCCTTAAAAAATTTCGTCCTCGAAATTAAACACAAGTTTTTCAAGAAAACAGGTTTTCTCCATTTCTAACAATATTGCGACATAATATTAAACATTTCGACCCATTACCGGTCAATTCCATCTCTTTTCAAGAGGCATTTCACAGCAAGTATTACAAGTGCATTATCAACATGCAATTTTCTTCCATTTCCAACCATTTCCAACATACATGGTTCAAAGTTCATATCATAATCAATATACATGATACAACTCCAATTCTACAATATAGCCAACATATGCTATATCATAATCAACTCCCATATCAAGGTGAGTTCTACAACATGCTTCCATTAAACCAAAACATTACCAATGTTTTACAACTTAAGACATATATAAAGCTCTTAAGTCCAACAACATTACAAAATCGAAATACAAGATTACTCATCAATAAACAAGTCTGGATATTTTTCGCGGACCTCCAACTCACGTTCCCAAGTGGCTTCCTCCACTCCGTGATGTTTCCACAAAACCTTCACCAAAGGGATGGTCTTGCCACGCAGGACTTGATCCCGCCTATCCAAGACCCGAACCGGTCTCTCCTCATACGAGGCATCCTCATCTACCTCTAAGTTGGTCCAATCTAACACATGCGATGGATCCGCTCATACTTCCGAAGCATACTCACATGAAACACGTCATGAACTCCGGACAACTGTGGCGGCAACGCTAAACGATAAGCAACCTCGCCAATCCTTTCAAGGATCTCAAAAGGCCCAATAAACCGAGGGGATAACTTCCCACTCTTCCCAAACCTCATCAAACCTCGCCTAGGTGATATTCTCAAGAAGACATGATCACCTACCCCAAACGCCAAAGGTCTCCTCCTACGGTCGGCATAAGATTTCTGACGACTCTAGGCTGTAACAAGCCTCTTACGGATAAGCTCAACTTTCTCCATCATCTACCTAACCAACTCTGGACCCAGCAAAGGTGCATCACCCACCTCGGCCCAACAAACTGGAGACCTACATGGTTGGCCATACAAGGCCTCGAACGGTGCCATACCAATGCTAGACTGAAAACTGTTGGTGTAGGCAAACTCCACCAAGGGCAAGTGCCTCTCCCACGTCCCACTAAAGTCAAGGACACAACCTCGAAGCATATCCTCAAGGATCTGAATAGTACGCTCGGACTGCCCGTCAGTCTGAGGATGATAAGCCGTACTAAAGGTCAACTTAGTGCCCAAGGCACTCTGCAAACTCTGCCACAACCTAGCAGTAAAACAAGGATCTCTATCTGAGACGATCCTCACTGGGACCCCGTGCAATCTCACTATGTCCCGAATGTACAAGTCGGCAAGATGATCTACCGAATCTCTCATGCGCATGGGAATAAAGTGCGCCGACTTAGTCAACCGGTCTGCAACCACCCAAATAGCGTCACTACCCCGCTGAGTCCTCGGAAGACCTACAACAAAGTCCATAGTGACATGCTCCCACTTCCACTCGGCAATAGGCAAGGGTTGCAACAAACCCGCTGGCCTCTGATGTTCAGCCTTCACTTGCTGGCAAGTAAGGCACTTTGACACGAAAACAGCCACATCCCTCTTCATACCCCGCCACCAAAACTGGCGACCCAAATCCCGATACATCTTAGTACTTCCGGGATGCACCGCAAGACGTGAATGATGAAACTCTTGGAGTACTTCCTCTCGGCAAGACTCCGGCACAAACAAACGGTCTCGGTATCTCACACTCAGGTCGGGATACACCGTCAAACCCTTCTCAACCTTCCCACTGGAGATCTTCTCTCGAAGGGATTCTACCTCAAGGTCACCTCTCTGTGCCTCTAACACTCGAGTCACAAGTGTAAGTTGTACAACTACTGAAAACAAGGCCGCAGCCTCAACGGATTCGCCCAGTAGCAAATCAAACTCGCCAAGTGCCCCCAATATCTCCCATTCTCGGATGGCTATACAGGCTACATCACTGATGGATTTCCTACTAAGGGCATCGGCCACGACATTGGCCTTCCTCGGGTGATAGTGCAACTCAAAATCGTAGTCCTCGATGAACTCCATCCACCTTCTCTGCCTCAAATTTAAGTCTCTCTGTGTAAACAGGTACTTCAAACTCTTGTGGTCCGAGAACACCTCGAACCTCTCACCATAAAGGGAGTGCCTCCAAATCTTCAAGGCAAAAATCACCGCGGCTAACTCTAAGTCGTGCGTAGGGTAATTCTTCTCGTGTGTTTTCAACAGACGTGAGCCATAAGCTACCACTTTCCCTTCTTGCATCAACACACAACCCAAACCCTCTCGTGAGGCATCACAATAAACCGCATAACCCAACCCTCTCTCCGGAATAATTAAAACCGGAGCGGTGGTCAATCTAACCTTCAGCTCTTGGAACGACTTTTCACAAGTCTCACTCCACACAAACTTGACCCCTTTCCGCGTCAATCTAGTCAACGGCGAAGCTAGTCTGGAGAAATCTTTCACAAACCGACAGTAATACCCAGCTAATCCCAGAAAACTACAGATCTCAAACACACTCTTAGGCTATGCCCAAACCTGCACTGCCTCAATCTTGGATGTATCGACAGACACCCCATCCCCAGAAACTACATGGCCTAAGAACTTGACTTCTCCTAGCTAGAACTCACACTTCCCAAACTTGGCGTACAGCCTATGGGCTCTAAGTAACTCAAGCACCACTCTTAAGTGTGCCTCATGCTCCTCCTCTGAAGGTGAATAAATCAGAATGTCGTCCACGAAAACGACTACAAATCGATCCAAGAATTCCCAGAAGATCCGGTTCATCAAGTCCATAAAGACTGCCGGTGCGTTGGTAAGCCCAAATGGCATCACCAGAAACTCATAATGGCCATACCGTGTACGGAATGCCGTCTTCGGGATATCCTCCTCCCTGACCCTCAACTGGTGGTAACTCGATCTCAAATCTATCTTAGAGAAACAACGGGAACCCTTCAACTGGTCAAACAAATCATCTATACGGGGCATAGGGTACTTATTCTTGACCGTAGCCCGATTCAACTTCCGATAGTCGATACACAATCTCAAGGCACCATCTTTCTTTCTAGCAAAGAGGGCCGGTGCTCCCCACGGCGAAACACTAGGGCGAACAAAACCCTTATCTAACAATTCCTGGAGCTGAACTTTCAACTCAATCAACTCTGCTGGAGCAAAACGGTAAGGTGCCATAGAAATCGGCGCCGTGCCAGGCACTAGATCAATAGAGAACTCAATCTCCCGGTGAGCTGGCAAACTAACAAGGTCCTCGGGAAAAACATCCGAATACTCACAAACCACCCTCGGCAACACAAGCTAGGTCTCACTACACTCACCACTCTCAAAGCTAGTGAGTAGACCACTAAGCTCACTCCGCCCTCGCGAATCATACCCCGGTGGCAAAACACTACCAACCCGGTCTCCCAAGAAATGGAACCACTCCCCGCTCAAGGTACATAACGTGACCCTCTGGCGGTAACAATCGATAACAGCCCAGTATGACGATAGCCAGTCCATACCCAAAATAACATCAAAACCCTTCATGGGCATAACTACAAAAGGGAACGCAAGTCTATAGTCGGCGACCTCTATGTCGCAACCTCTACAACCCTGTTTCAAGATCAGTTCACCCCCAAGAGGTGACACTACACATATAGGAGATGCTAACTGTGCTAACTCCAACTCCAAAACAGATGCAAATGCAGCAGATACAAAAGAATGAGATGCACCCGTATCAATCAACACATTAGCAACTGAGTTGCAAAACAAAAAGGTACCTCTCACTACTGATGGAGCCGGTACTAGATCCTGCGCGGTAACAGCATACACGCGCCCTGTAGGCCCCTGATCCACCTGCTCACCTCTAGGAGCAAAAGATTGCTGCACTGACTGGGACAACGAAGCCCCCGGATTGGCCCTCGAGGTCTGCACAGACTGAGCTGGCTGAAATCCCTGCGTCTGTCTAGAACCAGACACTCCTGAAGTGGCACTCAACTGTGGGCAAAACCTCTTCAGGTGCCCAGGCTGCCCACACTGATAGCAAGATAAGGGCTGCCCCCTGCCCAAACTCTGACTCTGGGGTCTAGCTGAAGAAGAAGCAGCTCTCTGACCTCCGCCCTTCTGCAGGCAAACCGAAGACTTGTGACCCAGCTGGCCACAAGTGTAGCAAGTCAAACCTCCCTGATTACCTCTCCCCGAGCCTGCACTCGGCATCGGAAAGGTCGATCTAGCAACTCCACCCTGAGACTGCTGAGGGTTATAACCCCTCTGTCTCCTACCATCACCCTGACCCTCCTGGCCCCTCTTGGAGCCTTTATGTTTCTCCTCATCCTCCTCCTGCATCATAAGCTCCATATGAGCTGCAGCATCCACTAAATGTCTATACTCACGGAAGTAAGACCCGCCAACCCTCAACTTGAGGCCTCGCCTCAACTTCCGCTCAAACTCATAGCAACGGCGTTCTTCGAACGCCACCAACTCAGGTGCAAACCTGGACAAGCTAGTAAAAGTGGCCTCAAACTCTACCACAGACATACCCTGCTGATTAAGCCAGCTAAACTGATCCCTCAGCTTCTCCCTAGCCACTGCAGATAAGAACCTCCCCTGGAAAGCATTCACAAACGCCTCCCATGTACCACCAACACGAGCCTTCTCGTACTTCCACCATTGACCCGCATCTCCGTTCAGCTGGAAGGATGCCAAGGTCACTTTCAGTGCCCCGTCCTCGATGCCAAGCATCTCGAACGTCTTACTCATTTGTTCCAACCACTCATCAGCCTTCAGTGGTTCCAACAAACTCGTCCGAATTAGACCGGAAAAACTCCCTCTTCAAGAAAGAAGGCCCTGCCTCAGTTGCCTGATTCCCTGCTCTCAGAATACCCAAAGCTCCTGCTATCTCTCGGGCCAAGGCACTCATAGCCTGCTGACCCCCTGGCTCGGCCATATTGGCCTGGCCAACTCCCTCCTGCACTACCGGAATATTATCCGGTAAAGGTACTTCCTGCCTCGCAGGCCTACCATGCCTAACACCCCTTCCTCGTCCTGACATCCTAATAAAGGTAATACAGAACGTTAGCACATTCACAAATGTGCCAAAACTAAACACTCATGTCCTAATGCATGGACAACTGTAATTCACTCCACGTAAGCACATAAACACATAAGCACTTACGAATTTCATTTCCGGATAATGATAGTACCGAGGCGTTACTAGAGTTCCGGTTAGAAACGGCATTGATCAAGTGCCTTTCCACCAAGACTCCCAGAAACCCAAGGATCCAATCAACATCCTAGAAATTAAATCCCATACCCATATAAACACATAAGCATGTTATCAATTTAAACACATAGCATATGACACTACACCTAAGTCTCTATCAAGCGAGACAAACCCATTGTGATACTAATCACTTCCCACGTACCCAAAGTATTCGAACCCGGTACGCTCTGATACCAAGTTGTAACGCCCTCAAAAAATAACATTAAACCCATCAATATAGACATGCATTGATATATATAAAAGCTTCACATTCTTCTATTCATCAGAGTTCCATTACTAAAAAGTATTACATGTTAACGACAAAAGCAAATGCCCTAAAGGCTTACAGCTTTCCAAGTTAACACTTGGTTACAACAAAAGAGTGCTAACTCATTTAAACATTAAGCCCTTGGCTTGAATATACATGTAATACATCAAAAGAGAAAAGACAACAAAAAGTATGCCTGCCTCTAGCCTCCCAAGCTACGTCCTTGGAGGTGGCATGCTACCTGTACCTGAAAATAATATTCCCATAAAGGGTGAGCCACAACCCAGTAGAAATACACTAAACCAAATATGAACAAGGACTAAAAAATTAGCAGTTGATAGATGGCTAACACTGATACTTTCCCTCATCATACTTTACGGTTTCATGACATACAAGTCCATGTTACAATCCATTTTCCAATTCTTTTCAATTCTCAATTTATAACCATGGCTCAGAACCTGGCCAAACAACTTATATGAGACAGTAACTCATATTAAACCTCTTCCCAATTCACATTAGATAAGCGTACTAGCTATACCAACACATCAGCAGATAAGCATACAAGCTATATCATCACTTCCATAGATATGCATAAGAGCACTATTACACTTCCAAAGACAAGCATATGAGCTATGTCAACACATCAATAGATAAGCATATGAGCTCTATCTATGGAGTCCATCCCCTATCTTCTCCCAACAATATCCGGTTTAGAGGTCCATCCCCTATCATCCCCTAAACCGTGGAGTACATCCCCTATCTCCTCCAACACGACACAATGCATATAACCAATAATTATACCCATTATCACACAATACATAAATTTAATGTATTCTTTCAACCGTCATACTCAATGACACATTCCAGTGATTAGTTTCAGTTTGCCTAATCATCATGCATTGTCTACAACAATCAAAACTATCCTCCACCGATAGCCCCAAGCAGTTATTTCTATACAGAAAATAAATGCAACAATGGATACATAATCAACATTTCAACCCGGTGAGTGATAAATAATCCAACTACACCCTTTAACTCCATACATTTCCAAATCAATTTCTCATTCCTCATAATTAATTATGCGAATTAATTAACCAATGTAATTAGGGCATTTTCCATAATTAACATTACAATCCTTAGGTTCCATTTTCATTAATGTTTTACCATTAATTTCACTTCTCCATGCCAAACATGCATCTAGGTTTTATATAGCTAAAACCCCAACTTTTGTAAATTTACACAAAAGCCCCAAACTTTCACAAAATTACCAAACCAATCCCAACATCTCAAAATACTAAAATTTAAAGACAAAATCCATAGTAAGGAGTAGGTTATCCCTACCTCAAAAGATGACTCCCAACCGAGAAGGTGAAGAAAACAAAAATGCTCCAAATCACGAATTTCTCAGATCAAAAGATAGCCCCCGACGATCAACAACTTTTTTGTAAAGGCCAAAGGTGAGGAAATCACTCCTACTAGATCAATACCTACAGAGAAGGTAGAGTTCTAGAGTGAGAAGCTCAACAATGGGGTTTTTGGGAAAGTAAGAGAGAGAAGAGAAGTGGAAAAAGTGATTTAAAAAGTCAAAACACAAAGCTTTAACCCAGTCGCCCCGCTCGAGCGGCCAAACTCCCGCTCGAGCGTCACTCACAGACTCCCGCTCGAGCGCTGAATACACACTCCCAGCACTTTTGCAGAACCAGACTCCCGCTCGAGCGTCCAACTCCCCACTCGAGCGTAACACACAAACTCCCGCTCGAGCGGACAACCCTGCAGAGAAAATACTGGAAGGTTGATTTTCCCGCTCGAGCGCCAAAAGCTCCGCTCGAACGGACAGGCCAAAAACTGGGCAACTACACTTGGTTCCTAAGCTCAACCAACATGTTTCACACCTGCCCAACACAACCCAAGACTCAAATACAAAGAGTAAAGGATGTAAACAAGATGTACACAACAACCCATGAAAGGGAAACTGGGATCGCTATAAAAATTCCCCCATTTTTACAACAAATGTTTTAATATAAAGACATGGATGACAAGCAATTTAAAAAATGTTTTAATCTAAATCTTAGTGTTGTTCATTTTTGTTTGTGATTGCATATGATTGTACAAAGTGGGAATGAGTTCAAATCCTCACCTCCATGCCAAGCCATCTTCAAATACCTCATACCAACCCTAGTCACCCTCCTCACAGTGAAGTATAATGGCAAAATAGAGAACGCATTTGAGGCCCACCCTACAAACATGTGGACTTTCATCATAGCCATATGCATCTACTGCCTGGCACTAGGACTCATCCAGAAAAGGAAAATTGACTCTACAATTTACTCTTAAATGTCGGGCTGTCTTGCAAGCATCTTCGGAACTGTTTCTTGTGTCTCCCTAGTTTCTATTTTTCTCCCAGATTTGCTTGGGAAGCTTGTTTTATGGGTATTATTGCCCACAATTCTGGCAGGCATTTTGCTTAAGCAAGTCATCTTTTGTTGCCTAGACATGTTTGGTGCAACTTATCTGGGCATTAAGCAAAGAATTTCAAATTCAATCGATTGGGTGCAAGACAAGTTCAACTCTGTAATAACGAACCTAATGGAGCAGCCATCTCTTCCCACTACATCCTATCCTGTCTAGGCATTTGATTGTTTGGTGCAACCTATATACGCGTTAGATACTTGAGATTTGGACAAGAACGTGAGATGTGTTTGATAGTTTTCACCAAACAATTCTTACATATTTCTGTAACACACTATCATGACATATATTGTTGTATAATTGTTAAAAAATAATTTTTATTTTATTTTATTTTGTTTGGTGGAAGAAGAAAAATGTTATGGATAATGAGGTTCTCAAGTTAGACTTGCCTGAAATAATATCAAGTTCTCATGTTAACGACAAAAGCAAATGCCCTAAAGGCTTACAGCTTTCCAAGTTAACACTTGGTTACAACAAAAGAGTACTAACTCATTTACACATTAAGCCCTTGGCTTGAATATACATGTAATACATCAAGAAACTAAACAACAAAAGTCTGCCCGCCTCTAGCCTCCCAAGCTACGTCCTTGGAGGTGGCATGCTACCTGTACCTGAAAATGATATTCCCATATAGGGTGAGCCACAGCCCAGTAGAGATATGCTAAACATAGTATGAGCAATGACTAAGACATTAGCAATTGATAAATGTTAAATTTTCTTAAACCAATACATAATCCATTTCCATTTCTTATCAATTTCACAATTTCCATCAATGGCTCAGAACCTAGCCAACCACTTATATGAGACAAAGACTCATATTAAACATTTCCCCTTATACAATAGATAAACACATTGGTTATATCAGCATCTCAACAGATACTCATACAAGCTATATCCACATTCAACAGATATGCATATTAGTTATATCAACACTTCCAATGACAAGCATATGAGCTATGTCAACACTTCCAAAGATAAGCATATGAGCTATATCAACACATTATCTGACAAGCATATGAGCTATATCAGTGGAGTCCATCCCCTATCTCCTCCCACACAACATCCGGTTTAGAGGTCCATCCCCTATCTTCCCCTAAACCGTGGAGTACATCCCCTATCTCCTCCCACACACACACAATGCATGTATACACAAAGGTCATATACACAATCAATCAATACATAACGTTAATGTACTCTATCAACCGTCATACTCTATGACATATCCAATTGATTAGTTTTAGTTCGCCTAATCATCATGCATTGTCTACAACAATCAAAACTACCCTCCACCGGTAGCCCAAGCAATTATTTCTAAACAAATAATAAAAGCTCCAACAGATAAAATATCAATGTTTTCAAAAGCGAGCAATTTATAAATCCAACTCCATCATTTCACAACATAATGAGCCAATTTCATTATTTCCAACTCAATTCCATAAGTTCACCATTTTCCCAAATTAATTATACCAATTAATTTTAAACAACAAATTAGGGCTTTTACCCCCCCCCCCCCAACTCTCGATATTAACCCAAAGGTTCCAATATCACCAACCAACGATAATGTCATCATTTTGAAACCCAAAATACATATTATGAGCCCAAAATCATAAAACCCTTTTTACACATTTTGAAACCCTAAGTCCCAAAATTTCCCAAGTTCAACACTCTATCAAAACAACTAAAAATCTAGGTCAAAGACCATAAGAGTGAGTAGGAATCCCTACCTCAAAAGATGAGACCCAACGAGGAAGATGGTGAAAACGAAATTGCTCCAAACCACGAGTTTCTCGGATCAAAAGATATCCCTCGACAATCAACAACCTTTTCGTAAAAACCAAAGGTGAGGAAGACACCCTAGCTAGATCAAAATCTAGAGAGAAGGCAAGGTTTTAGAGAGAGAGGCTCTCAAATGGCTTTTTCAGAAAAGTAAGAGAGAGAAAGGAGGAGAAAAAGTGATTTAAAACTGCCTCACAGCCAACTGATATACGACATTCCCGCTCGAGCAAAAAACACAACGCTCGAGTGTCAAGAACAAAAACTAGGTCCGCTCGAGCGCAAAAAGGCCCGCTCGAGCGCCAAGACACAAGAATAAAGTACATCCGCTCGAGCGCGAAAACCAGTCCGCTCGAGCGTAGATTTCCCCCTTCCAGAACTTATACCCAGAAAGTACTACCCGCTCGAGCGCCAACCGACCCGCTCGAGCGCTACCGCTCGAGCGTAATCAAGCCCGCTCGAGCGTTAAAATCACATCTGCAGAAGTTTTGCAGGAACGCGAAATACTGGAGGTATGCAATCCCCGCTCGAGCGCAAGAAGACCCGCTCGAGCGGATCGCCTAAAAACTGAACAACAAGGAATTGAAACCAAGGCCTAACCAACCTGTAACAACCCTGCTCAAAACATCCTAACCAACTTCACGGAACCAAGTCCGGAACACAACAGAATAGTAAAGGGACAACCGGGATCGCTATAATCTCCCCCCTTAAAGAATTTCGTCCCCGAAATTAAACACGAGTTTTTCAAAAGCAGGTTTTCTCCATTCTCAACAATATTACAACATAATATTAAACAACCCGACCCATTACTGGCCAATTCCAACTCTTTTCAAGAGGCAAAACACATTATTCATGACAACTGGCATTATCAACATGCATTCTTTTGAAATCTATCAATTTCTACCTGTTTCTCACCATTTCTTAACACATGCAACATTAATATCATGCTTGCATTTCCACAATGTACTTAACATACGTAATGTTAAAACAAATTTCCATTAACCAAAACATTCACAATGTTTTACAACTTAAAACATATACAATGCTCTTAAAGTTCAATAATATTACAGAATTTCATTACCAAATTACACATAAATAAACATGTCTGGATACTTCTCACGGACTTCCAACTCACGTTCCCAAGTGGCTTCCTCCACTCCGTGATGTTTCCACAAAACCTTCACCAAAGGAATGGTCTTGCCACGCAGGACTTGATCCCGCCTATCGAAGACCCGAACCGGTCTCTCCTCGTATGAGGCGTCCTCGTCTACTTCCAAGTCGGTCCAATCCAACACGTGGGATGGATCCGGCTCACACTTCCGAAGCATACTCACATGAAACACGTCATGCACTCCGGACAACTGCAGCGGTAAGGCTAAACGATAAGCAACCTCGCCAATCCTCTCAAGGATCTCAAAGGAACCAATAAACCGAGGGGATAACTTCCCACTCTTCCCGAACCTCATCAAACCTCGCCTAGGTGATATTTTCAAGAAGATATGATCACCTACCTCAAACGCCAAAGGCCTCCTCCTACGGTCGGCATAACACTTTTGGCGACTCTGGGCTGTAACAATCCTCCTACGGATAAGCTCAACTTTCTCCGTCGTCTCCCTAACCAACTCTGAACCCAACAAAGGTGCATCACCCACCTTGGCCCAATAAACTGGAGACCTACACGGTCAGCCATACAAGGCCTCAAACGGTGCCATACCGATACTAGACTGAAAACTATTGTTGTAGGCAAACTCTACCAATGGCAAGTGCCTCTCCCACGTCCCACTAAAGTCAAGGACACAACCCCGAAGCATATCCTCAAGAATCTGAATAGTACGCTCGGACTGCCCGTCAGTCTGAGGGTGATAAGCTGTACTAAAGGTCAACTTAGTGCCTAAGGCACTCTGCAAACTCTGCCACAACCTAGCAGTAAAATGAGGATCTCTATCTGAGACGATCGTCACTGGGACCCCGTGCAATCTCACTATGTCCCGAACATACAAGTCGGCAAGATGATCTACCGAATCTCTCACACGCATAGGAATGAAGTGTGCCGACTTAGTCAGCCGGTCTACAACCACCCAAATGGCATCACTACCCTGCTGAGTCCTCGGAAGACCTACAACGAAGTCCATAGTGACATGCTCCCACTTCCACTCGGCAATAGGCAAGGGTTGCAACAAACCCGCTGGCCTCTGATGCTCGGCCTTCACTTGCTGGCAAGTAAAGCACTTAGACACGAAAACAGCCACATCTCTCTTCATACCCCGCCACCAAAATTGGCGGCCCAAATCTCGATACATCTTAGTGCCTCCCGGATGCACCGCAAGGCGTGAATGATTGAACTCTTGGAGTACTTCCTCTCGGCAAGACTCCGGCACAAACAAACGGTCTCGGTATCTCACACTCTGGTCGGGATACACCGTCAAACCCTTCTCAACTTTCCCACTGGAGATCTTCTCTCGGTAGGACTCTACCTCAAGGTCACCTCTCTGTGCCTCTAACACTCTAGTCACAAGTGTAGGCTGCGCAACAACAGAAAACAAGGCCGCAGCCTCAACAGGTTCGCCTAGATGCAAATCAAACTCGCCAAGTGCACCCAACATCTCCCATTCCCGGATGGCTATACAAGCTACATCACTAATGGATTTCCTACTAAGGGCATCGACCACGACATTGGCCTTTCCCGGATGATAGTGCAACTCAAAATCATAGTCCTCAATGAACTCCATCCATCTCCTCTGCCTCAAATTCAAGTCCCTCTGTGTAAACAGGTATTTCAAACTTTTGTGGTCCGAGAACACCTCGAACCTCTCACCATAAAGGTAGTGCCTCCAAATCTTCAAGGCAAAGATCACTGCTGCTAACTCTAGGTCGTGCGTAGGGTAGTTCTTCTCGTGTATTTTCAACTGACGTGAGCCATAAGCTACCACTTTCCCCTCTTGCATTAACACACAACCCAAACCCTCTCGTGAGGCATCACAATAAACCGCATAACCCAACCCTCTCTCCGGAATAATCAAAACTGGAGCGGTGGTCAATCTAACCTTCCACTCTTGGAACGACTTTTCACAAGTCTCACTCCACACAAACTTAACCCCTTTCCGCGTCAATCTAGTTAACGGCGAGGCTAGCCTGGAGAAATCTTTCACAAACTGACGGTAATACCCAGCTAATCCCAGAAAACTGCGGATCTCAAACACACTCTTAGGCTGTGCCCAGTCTTGCACTGCCTCAACCTTGGATGTATCAACAGACACCCCTTCCCTGGACACCACATGGCCTAAGAATTTCACCTCTCCTAGCCAGAACTCACACTTCCCAAACTTGGCATACAACCTATGGGCTCTAAGCAACTCAAGCACCACTCTCAAGTGTTCCTCGTGCTCCTCCTCAGAAGGCGAATAGATAAGAATGTCGTCCACGAAAACGACTACAAATCGATCCAAGAATTCCCGGAAGATCCGGTTCATCAAGTCCATAAGACTGCCGGTGTATTGGTAAGCCCAAATGGCATCACCAGAAACTCATAATGGCCATACCGCGTACGGAATGCCGTCTTAGGAATATCCTCCTCCCTGACCCTCAACTGGTGGTAACCCGATCTCAAGTCTATCTTAGAGAAACAACGGGAACCCTTCAACTGGTCAAACATATCATCTATACGAGGCATAGGATACTTATTCTTAACCGTAGCCTGATTCAACTTCCAGTAGTCTATACACAATCTCAAGGCACCATATTTCTTTTTAGCAAAGAGGGCCGGTGCTCCCCACGGCGAAACACTAGGGCGAACAAAACCCTTATCTAGCAATTCCTGGAACTGAATCTTCAACTCACTCAACTCGGCTGGGGCAAAACGATAAGGTGCCATAGAAATCGGCGCTGTGCCGGGCACTAAATCAATAGAGAACTCTATCTCCCGATAAGGTGGCAAACTAACGAGATCCTCGGGGAAGACATCCGAATACTCACAAACCACCCTCGGCAAAACAATTTGGGTCTCATCACACTCACCACTCAAAAAGCTAGCAAGTAGACCACTAAGCTCACTCCGCCCTCGCGGATCATACATCGGTGGCAACACACTACCAACCCGATCCCCCAAGAAATAGAAACACTCCCCGCTCAAGGTACAAACTGTGACCCTCTGGCGGTAGCAATCAATAACAGTCCGGTATGACGATAGCCAGTCCATACCCAAAATAACATCAAAACCCTTCATGGGCATGACCACAAATGAAAAAGGAAGCCTATGGTCGGCGACCTCTATATTACAACCTCTAACACCTTGTTTCAAAATCAACTCACCACCAATAGGCGATACCACACAAATAGGAGATGTTAACTGTGCCAACTCCAATTCCAAAACAAATGCAAATGCAGCAGATACAAAAGAATGAGATGCTCCCGTGTCAATCAACACACTAGCAACCGAGTTGCAAAACAGAAAAGTACTTCTCACTATTGATGGAGCCGGTACTAGATCTTGCGCGGTAACAGCATACACGCGCCCTGTAGGCCCCTGATCCAGCTGCTCACCTCTAGGAGCAAAAGACTGCTGCACAGAGTGGGATGACGAAGCTCCCATAATGACCCTCGAGGCCTGCACAGACTGAGCTGGCTGATAACTCTGCGTCTGCCTAGAACCAAACGCTCCCGAAGTAGCACTCAACTGTGGGCGATACCTCTTCAGGTGCCCAGGCTGACCACACTGATAACAAGACAACGGCTGGCCCCTGTCCTGACTCTGGCCCTGAGGTCTAGCTGAAGAAGAAGCAGCTCGCTGACCCCCTCACTTCTGCGGGCAAACCGAAGACTTGTGACCCAGCTGGCCACACGCAAAACAAGTCAAGCCTCCCTGACTACCTCTCCCTGAGCCCGTACTTGGTACTGGAAAAGTCGATCTAGCCACACCACCCTAAGACTGCTAAGGGTTAGAACCCCTCAGTCTCCTGCCATCACCCTGACCATCTTGGCCCCTCTTGGAGCCTTTCTGCCCCTTATCCTCCTCCTGCATCATGAGCTCCATATGAGCTGCCGCATCCACCAAACGTCTATACTCCTGGATGAAAGATCCACCAACCCTCAACTTGAGGCCTCTCCTCAACTTTCGCTCAAACTCAAAGCAACGACGTTCCTCGGACGCCACCAGTTCAAGTGCAAACCTGGACAGACTAGTAAAAGTAGCATCAAACTCGACCACTGACAAGCCCTGCTGTCTAAGCTGGCAAAACTGCTCCCTCAACTTTTCTCTAGCAGCTGAAGACAAGAACTTCTCCTGGAAAGCATTCACAAACGCCTCCCATGCACCACCAACATTGCCCTTCTCGTACTTCCACCATTGACCTGCATCTCCCTTCAGTTGGAAGGATGCCAAGGTCACCTTTAAAGCCCCGTCCTCGATGCCAAGCATCTCGAACGTCTTCTCCATTTGTTCCAACCACTAGTTAGCCTTAAGTGGCTCATTTGGATCCCCAACAAACTCGTCCGGGTTAGACCGGAAGAATTCCCTCTTCAAGAAAGAAGGCCCTGCCTCAGCAACCTGATTCTCAGCTCTGAGAATACCCAAAGCTCCCGCTATCTCTCGGGCCAAGGCGCCCATAGCCTGCTGACTCGCTGGCTCGGCCACGTTGGCCTGACCAACTCCTTCCTGCACTGCCGGAACGTCATCCGGTAGAGGTACCTCCTGCCTACCATGCCTGCCACGCCTACCACGCCCTCGTCCTGACATCCTAATAAAGGTAACCAAGACTATTAGCACATTCACAAATGTGCCGAAGCTATAACACCCTCGTCCTAATGCATGGACAACTGTAATTCACTCCACGTAAGCACATAAACACATAAGCATTTATGAATTTCATTTCCGGATAATGATAGTCCCGAGGCGTTACTAGAGTTCCGGTTAGAAATAGCATTGATCAAGTGCTTTTCCAACGAGACTCCCAGAAACCCAAGGGTCCAATCAACATCCTAGAAACTACATTCCATACCCACATAGTCACATAAGCATGTTATCAATTAAGCACATAGCATATGACACTACATCTAAGTCTCTATCAAGCGAGACAAACCCATTGTGATCCTAATCACTTCCCACGTACCCAAAGTATTCGAACCCGGTACGCTCTGATACCAAGTTGAAACGCCACCAAAATAATAACAATAAACCCATCAATATAGACATGCATGGATATATAAAAGTTCCACATTCTTCTATTCATCAGAGTTCCACTACCAAAAGTATTACATGTTAACGACAAAGAAAATGCCCTAAAGGCTTACAGCTTTCCAAGTTAACACTTGGTTACAACAAAAGAGTACTAACTCATTTACGCATTAAGCCCTTGGCTTGAATATACATGTAATACATCAAGAAACTAAACAACAAAAGTCTGCCCGCCTCTAGCCTCCCAAGCTACGTCCTTGGAGGTGGCATGCTACCTGTACCTGAAAATGATATTCCCATATAGGGTGAGCCACAGCCCAGTAGAGATATGCTAAACATAGTTTGAGCAATGACTAAGACATTAGCAATTGATAAATGTTCAATTTTCTTAAACCAATACATAATCCATTTCCATTTCTTATCAATTTCACAATTTCCATCAATGGCTCAGAACCTGGCCAACCACTTATATGAGACAAAGACTCATATTAAACATTTCCCCTTATACAATAGATAAACATATTGGTTATATCAGCATCTCAACAGATACGCATACAAGCTATATCCACATTCAACAGATATGCATATTAGCTATATCAACACTTCCAATGACAAGCATATGAGCTATGTCAACACTTCCAAAGATAAGCATATGAGCTATATCAACACATTATCTGACAAGCATATGAGCTATATCAGTGGAGTCCATCCCCTATCTCCTCCCACACAACATCCGGTTTAGAGGTCCATCCCCTATCTTCCCCTAAACCGTGGAGTACATCCCCTACCTCCTCCCACACACACATAATGCATATATACACAAAGGTCATATACACAATCAATCAATACATAATGTTAATGTACTCTATCAACCGTCATACTCTATGACATATCCAATTGATTAGTTTTAGTTCGCCTAATCATCATGCATTGTCTACAACAATCAAAACTACCCTCCACCGGTAGCCCAAGCAATTATTTCTAAACAGATAATAAAAGCTCCAACAGATAAAATATGAATGTTTTCAAAAGCGAGCGATTTATAAATCCAACTCCATCATTTCACAACATAATGAGCCAATTTCATTATTTCCAACTCAATTCCGTAAGTTCACCATTTTCCCAAATTAATTATACCAATTAATTTTAAACAACAAATTAGGGCTTTTACCCCCCCCCCCAACTCTCGATATTAACCCAAAGGTTCCAATATCACCAACCAACAATAATGTCATCATTTTGAAACCCAAAATACATATTATGAGCCCAAAATTATAAAACCCTTTTTACACATTTTGAAACCCTAAGTCCCAAAATTTCCCAAGTTCAACACTCTATCAAAACAACTAAAAATCTAGGTCAAAGACCATAAGAGTGAGTAGGAATCCCTACCTCAAAAGATGAGACCCAACGAGGAAGATGGTGAAAACGAAATTGCTCCAAACCACGAGTTTCTCGGATCAAAAGATATCCCTCGACAATCAACAACCTTTTCGTAAAAACCAAAGGTGAGGAAGACACCCTAGCTAGATCAAAATCTAGAGAGAAGGCAAGGTTTTAGAGAGAGAGGCTCTCAAATGGCTTTTTCAGAAAAGTAAGAGAGAGAAAGGAGGAGAAAAAGTGATTTAAAACTGCCTCACAGCCAACTGATATACGACATTCCCGCTCGAGCAAAAACCACAACGCTCGAGGGTCAAGAACAAAAACTAGGTCCGCTCGAGCGCAAAAAGGCCCGCTCGAGCGCCAAGACACAAGAATAAAGTACATCCGCTCGAGCGCGAAAACCAGTCCGCTCGAGCGTAGATTTCCCCCTTCCAGAACTTATACCCAGAAAGTACTACCCGCTCGAGCGCCAACCGACCCGCTCGAGCGCTACCGCTCGAGCGTAATCAAGCCCGCTCGAGCGTTAAAATCACATCTGCAGAAGTTTTGCAGGAACACGAAATACTGGAGGTATGCAATCCCTGCTCGAGCGCAAGAAGACCCGCTCGAGCGGATCGCCTAAAAACTGAACAACAAGGAATTGAAACCAAGGCCTAACCAACTTGTAACAACCCTGCTCAAAACATCCTACAACTCAATCAAGTGGAATTAAAGGACGACAACAAGATAGATACCACTACCAACTTCACGGAACCAAGTCCGGAACACAACAGAATAGTAAAGGGACAACCGGGATCGCTATAACTCATAACCCATTTGAGTGGTAATACTTCTTTAGCTGACAAATTCACTCAAAATGACTAAGATACCCTCAAAACCCTAACATTGTCCATGACGAGACCACATATTTGACCATAGTGATGAACCTTAGTATGATAAAATGAACTATAAATTATGAGCCTTGTTCTAGCTGAAATTGATTGGAACTTGAAACTTGCATTCTTGAACCCACCCGTTCCATGAGAAGCATGGGAGCTTTCAGGGTTCCTTTTGTAGTGAAAGCTTCGATCATCATCGATACGTGGCAACCATTCTTGGCATCTCCAATAGAGAAAGTGAGGTTGTAGAACTTGTTTGGGATTGTTCTTATGACTTGGGCAATGACACTTTCTCTCCCTCCAACTAGTTCGATCGCGGCAAGCCCGGAGGGGACAGAAAAGTGTTTTAAGTCTATGTATTTCACCGATTTGAGTGACTCAATGATCCATCCAGGCACTAGTTAAACAAGGTCTTGTTTTTGGAGAGGAAGACTCCTGTTGAGAAGTTCTTGAACACATGTAAACCAATTTCAAATCCACTGTTTTTTACCAGGTTACCTGCACGGACCAAAAAAAAGAAACTAAATAAAAAAAATTAAAGGACCAAAAGAGAGATGATCCAGACCCCCAGCACCCCCACATATACGTGGGGGGCAGCAAGAGGAGGATAAAAAAAAAATAGACCAATCAGAATTCACTGGGGGTGGTGGGGGTCTCACTCTTTTCCCAAGACCAAAAATAGTACAATCATGTACACCCTCATTAGGGAAAAAATATATATGGCCAAATATGTGAACTCATAATTTTGAGGGTTTTGGACAACTTTGGTAAATACTAGTGAAAAGAAAATTATATTTGTACCTAATAGATCCACACAACAAACATTCTACATCAATGTACCAATGGGTCCAAAATAAGATATCATTTTGTTATGTGAATCCACATTAAGAAGTGAAAAAAGGGCAAGCTAAACTTTTAGTCTATTTTGTTTGTTTGTTGTGTCAGTTTGGTACTAGCAATTCTAATTGCTTCAATTTTATCATTAAGTTTTTCACATTGTATCAATTTAATCCAATTAATAACATCACATTAGAAATTTGGCTGCAATGAAGGGGATAAAATAGTCTGTCAATCCCCTCAAAGTAATTAATGGATTAACGTCCAATTCAAAGGGTTTCGTCATTTTTGAATGCCCTAATTTGCCCTTTGATTTTGGTTCAATTTCATATATTATTAATTAGACTAAATTAATATAATATAAAAAATTAAAGAGTTCAATTGATACAATTAGAATTACATGGGTCAAATTGATATTAAAGGTAAATTAAAAAAAACTATCGGTGTAATTTTTAAATTTTTTTGGGTGCATAATTTTCATAAAAAAAGAATGATATGAATAACCTTTTATTTTAAACTGAAATACTCACTGCTCACCATCATAGCTCATAATTTTTAAAATTAAATGACTCTGAATTTTTTTTTTTAATGTAGAAAAATTGTGTTAATAAATTGTTTTCCTTATGCAAAATACCTAAGATTGAAAATTAATCATATCTCTAACCCCACAACACATTAATATTTTTATAAAAAAGAAAGGACATTATGAAGAGTTACCTCTAGTATAAGTGAGAGGGGGAACCTGTTTGATAGCAATGGCATCCAAAAGGAGTCCACAAGTAAGGTTCTCTTGAACCCCAGGGTTATAAAAAGTGACCTTAACAACCTTAGAACTAGCCATGAAAGCCCACCCATAAGTATCACCACCATCACTGCTATACAAGGGCTGAATTGGAAGATCAGCAGAGAGACCAGAGGCAGAGACTCTCAACACCTCATCAAGTGCACAGGTTCTTGTGGCTCCAAAGGTGAGAGAATAGATTGCACCAATAGTGTTGACAGTCACATTTTGAGAGATGGATGCTTTATTTCCCAGCCTCACTGTGAGGGCGCCACGTGGAATGGCAAAGTAGAAGCCACCTAGCTAAGGCCCACCTGACATGTAATCAACTAAACCATTGATTTCCCAATTAGGTAATGAGTGTTTTCCTTTGATCACTATTTTGTCAAGGTTTGAGGGCTTTGGTGGTATTTCAAAGTCTTCATTTGAGAAGTCCTATGGAAACAGAGTGTCTATAAGTAATCACACCTAATGTAGTCAAAATTTGGACTTGTTTGGTGTTTTTCTACCCAAACTAAAAGTTAATAATCAAATAAGGTCGTTGTGACAAAAAAATTTAAAAATCATTCAAAACATATTAATTTTTTTTCAAGAAGTCATAAAAAAAAGTCAAGAAATAACCCCCCAAAAAAAACAAAAAACAAAAACAAGTTGTGAAATGGGCACTAAGGCCCTGTTTGTTTGCAGGATATGAAGATTGGGATTGGATATTATATCCAATGGGACCCACATATCCCATGTTTGCAAATTTTGTTTGAAGGGGATATAATATACCTTCGGATTGTATATCCCCCAAATTTGGAGGATATACAATCCCAGCCCCCCCATGTTATATCATATCCCCTCGTCTGGGATATGAGTTAAAAAGTCCAATATACCTTCGTCTATCTTATATACACAGACTAGGGCTCAGAAAATATACGCAGCTCATATACATCCAGCAAAAGAGAAAAAGGCTCCGGTTTACATCGTGTAGATCTGCTAAATTTTGTGACTGATTTCCGTTGGCAAGACTTCATTCCGATGATTATCATCTTTTCCCTCTACCTTGCTTTCTTTTTTTTTTTTTTTGATTTTTTGGTTTTAGGTTTTGTTTGTATGATTTTTAACAAAATTCGATTGGAATAAACCCACTATTTTTTGGAACAAAAATCGTAAAGAAAAGGGCCAGAAACTTGTGAAAGTTTCAATCTAAATTGATTTTTGGAACTTTGATTTCTAAACCCACTGATTTCTAAACCCACTGAGATAACAGAAAGTTTTTAAACTGATTTGTAAACCCACTGATTTGGAACTTTTGAAACTTTTTGGCTCTTTTTGGAATAAACCCACTGTTTTTTGGAACTTTTTGTTCAATCTAAAGAGGGCATTGCTTGTTTTGTAATCAAATTCGAGGGCTTTGTTTGTTTTGTAAACCCACTGAGATAACAGAAGAGGGCTTTGTTTGTTTTGTAATCAAATTCGATTCAATTAGTAAAAACTTGTCTTTGTTTCATTGTTTTATTGGAACCAGATTTATATCTCTGTTTTATTTATTTATTTATTTATTTGGGGCTTTGATTCAAGCAATAAAAATTTATTTGTTTTGTATGTAAAGTCTAGGAATTTGATTGAATCAAACTCTTGACATTAAAAAAAATAAAAATAAATAAATAATCTAGGAAGAGTTTGATTTTTTTACATAATTAGATTTTTATATATTGGAAAAGATAGTTTAAATATAATCTGATTTTATATCCAGATTTTATATAATCAATAAATAAAGTTAGTTTACATAATCAGATTTAGTTTACATAATTAGTTTATATCCAGATTATAAAAATAAATAGTTTATATCCAGATTATAAAAATAAATAAAGTTAGTTTACATAATCAGATTTTATATCCAGTGAGTTGGGAAAGTTAGTTTACATAATAAGTTTACATAATAAATAATCTGATTTTATATATTGGGAAAGTTAGTTTACATAATAAGTTAGTTTACCCACTGATTTTTGATTGAATCAGATTTTATTTTACATAATCTGATTGTTTACATGGGGCTGTTGTGAATAATAGTTAGCATTGATTTAATTATGTATTTGATTGCTTTAGTTATTTAATTTACTTATGCACTATTTCTTTTCATAGATGGCAAGTAATAAAGGACTTGATGGTAGGAGGGACCTCATTGAGGCCTATGTTGCCCTGCAACATATTGTATCATCCATGAATTATACTTGTGGAGTTTATATAGTCGTTTTGCATGCTGCACTGGAAAGATTTGAGGCTATGAGGAAAATAAGTAGAAATCCTAATCCTTTCAAACAACAACTTGACCACCTAAATAGGTTGGTCAGAGATAATGACATAGATTTCCATGAACAACTACGCATGAATAGGCATACCTTTCTGCGGTTGTGTGGGCTTATCAGAACAAAGGGTGTGTCAGATTCAAAATATGTTGTGTTAGAGGAAAAGGTTGCTATGTTCTTGACTGTGCTTGGGCACCACCATAAAAATCGAAATGTCAAATTCAATTTTATGAGGTCTGGTCAAACAGTTAGTAAGTATTTCAATGATGTCCTTAAGGCTGTGCTTCGACTGCAAGGTGTCTTACTAAAGACACCTGAGCCAATAACTGCTGGGTGCACAGATAATAAGTGGAGGTGGTTTCAGGTAAATGCTAGTTTTAGTAATTCTTCATGTTTGATCAAAGTTATAATATTCATAATTACAATTTAATAAGTAATAATTTATTTTTGGTAATTTTTGGTAGAATTGTCTTGGTGCACTTGATGGCACCTATGTTAGAGTGCTAGCTCCTGCAGTAGATAAAGCAAGGTATAGATCAAGAAAGGGTGAAATTGCGACTAATGTCTTGGGTGTTTGCTCCCATGACATGCAGTTCATATATGTCTTACCTGGATGGGAAGGTTCCGCTTCAGATTCTAGAGTACTTAGAGATGCCATAAGTGGACCAAATGGGTTGAGAGTGCCAATGGGTACAGCTGCATTTCACAATATCTTTACTATGTATAACCTTTGGACTTGTACTTAAATTATGTGATTATGTAATTATATAATCCTACATTATTACAGGTTCCTACTATCTAGTTGATGCGGGCTATACTAATGGGGAGGGCTTTTTAGCACCTTATAGAGGACAACGTTACCACTTGTCCACTTGGAGGGAAGGGGGTGCCCCAACTAACCCAGAAGAGTTCTTCAATATGAAGCACTCCGCGGCTCGTAACATAATAGAGAGATGTTTTGGTCTTCTGAAGCTTAGATGGGCAATATTGAGAACATATTCCTATTTTCCAATCAAGACCCAATGTCGAATTATCACAGCTTGTTGTCTTCTACACAATCTCATCAAACGTGAGATGCCTATGGATCCATTGGAGGTAGACTTAGATGACACATTGCCAAATAATCAAGAAACAGGGGACGAGTACATTGACACAATTGAGGGATCTGACCAATGGAGTAATTGGAGGGACACTCTAGCTAACCAAATGTATAATGAGTGGTTAGCTAATAGGATGTAAAATTAAGTACTATTTTCATTGGATGTAATGTTTTTTAATACTTATGTTGTGTAGTGAGTTGGAGACTTGTAACTTAATAGGATGATGTAGACATGTAACTTATTTTATGTTTCAGTTATTTGTTGAAGACATAACTTAATAGGAGTGTTTGTTTGGTTGTCTTAATAAAATTATTGTTCTATTAAAAATGGTTGCATGTTAGGTATGGATGTCACAACTGTTACTAGTGGATGTCGAAAAAAGGATAAGGGAAAGGCAACTGCTTCCTCATCAAGAGGTCGTAGAGTGTGGACTCCGAAAGAGTGTGATGTGTTGATCCGAGCCATGAGGGATCTGTTCAGTGAAAAATGGAAGGCTAACAATGGTCAGTTCAGGTGTGGTTTTTACTTTGAATTGGAGAAGCTTATCATATTGGCTTTTCCTGGAACTGATCTTCGTGCATCCCCTTATATCGAGTCAAAGATCAAATTTTGGAGAAGACAATACAATTTGCTTACTGACATGCTTCGCTTGAGTGGCTTTGGGTGGGATGACTCTGAGAAGATGATTTTGGTCGACAGTGACCAAGTTTGGGAAAACTATGTCAAGGTAAAAAACTTACCTTAACCATTTTGCATTATTTATTAACTAGAAATATAAATTTTGAAAAAATGTTGTTTTGTAGAGGGAACCAGATGCCAAGGGCATGAGAAATGTACCTTTTATTTACTACGAGGACTGGGTAATTCTCTTTAGCAAGGATAGAGCCACTGGAGTCTTGTTTGAAAGACCTGCTGACATGGTTGATGCCTTAGAAAAAGAGGACCAAACTACTGAGGAGTGTTACACTCCAATTGTTGATCTGCCTGATTGTTCCTTATCAGCATCTGGGACTCCATGCAACCAAGGTGGCTCAGGCACAACTTCTAAGAAAAGAGCTAGGGAAGCTGAAGGTATTGCAAAGGGTCTTGTTGATATGGCTGTTGAGTTTGGTTCCTTCTTCAAGAAAAACAACACTACCATGGAAGAAATTGCTCATAGGATTGGGTATGCCCAAGACTTGTCTCAAGCTAGGAAGCTGGTTAATTGGGAACTAGCCAAGTTGCGACTGAACACGAATGACAGGTTGAGAGCAACTACCCTTATTGTGAAGGATGCTGAAAGGGTTGATTTGTTCTTTAGCTTGCCTGAAGAAGAAAAAATGGAATGGGTATGTTTGTTGTTGGCTGGGTGTGTTTAAGTGTGTTTGCTATAGGCTAATGACATATATCTATCTATATATTATAATATTAGTATTGCTATTCTCCTCAGGCACATGTGTAGTGCCTATTTTGCATAGTAATTAGGAGGATTAGAAATATTTTGACAGACTAACTGGTTTACATCCCCTAGAAATGGCTTTTGTACCTAGTTTCAATCTAATTGTTAGGGTTATAAGTAAGCTGAAGTATGCTTAATATTAGTATTGCTTAATTTTGTTGGATTGATGCTTAATATATTAAGTTGAAGGTTATCTATTGTAAAAAAATGTTATCATTTACTTAGAATGAATGAAGGTTATTTTTAATTATAATGGCTTGGATTATTTTATAAGAATAATGATGTGTGATGAATGAATGAATAAAGATGTTATTTTTTTTCATTCAATGATTATTTTGTAAGATAAAATTTTTTAGAATGAATATTAGTTTTTTTTTGAGGGGGTAAAATTATTGAATTTAATATAATATAAATTTTTTTATCAGTGGACATTAGTTTAATATAATTTTTTTTTGTTTTGAAAAATTATTGAATTTAATACGAATATTTAATTTGTTCAAATAAAAAATAATATGAATTTTTAATTTGTTGATTTACATTAGTTTTTCCTAATTTGAACAATTTGGTTTTGATGGACATAAGGGCAATATGGGTATTTAAAATATATTATGAGGGTAATTTTGGAAATTACTTGTTTATATCCCACAATATATTTTATAAAACAAACATGGATAACATATATCCAGTCTTATATACCAAGTCAACAAACATGATTTGGGGAATATACTATCCAATACATATATCCTATTAATTATATATCCTGACTATATCCCACATCATATTATATCCTCTATTTTATATCCGGTGAAACAAACAGGGCCTAAAGGTAAATGCACTTATTTCACAACTTTCAATTTTTATGTTCAATTTTTTAAGCCTTGTTTAATTTATTTATGTTTTATAAGTAGAAATTGCAACAAAATACTCTAGCATAAATTTTCAAAATAAAAAAAAAACGAAAAATTATAGAGAGCCTTTTAGAACTAGCCAAAAAAAAAAAAATAGTCTTTTCCTTTCTTTTTTTTTTTTAAGATCAAGTAGATTGACTTGAAAAGTAAATTTTTTCTACACAAATTAAAAAAAAAAATCTACTAAAAAGGAAAAGACTCTAAATTTTTTTATTTTTTTGCTAGTCCCAAACTCACCAAGAATGGATCTACATTTTGCCTCATTCCTTTGGATTACTACATCTAGAGAGTTTTAAAAGCTAGGCAAACTAATTTCATGAGTAGCGATTGTTGTGGGAGTACACATATAGGTAAAGTTGTGAGATAAAATTAAAAAACAAAATTATTTTACATATTCTTTTGTTAAGTAAAATGCAGTGTTAGAGTTACTCTGAAAAGTAAAAAACAATGTTGATTTACAAAGCAATCAGAACTAAACCACATCACATTCAAGCAATTTCTTCCAAAAAGAGAAACAGAGATGTAATGTGAGATGTATATAAAGCAAGTAAAAGGGAGTGAGAGAGCGCTTACCATCAAGATGTGGTTGAAGAGGAAGAAGAGCTGCAGAAGCATAGATGCTGTAGAGAGAGAAGATGAACAAAACAAAGCATAAAGAGAGAAACAGAGCCCTTTGGCATTCGCTAATGCTGCTAGCTGTGAATTGAAATGGGGAAAGAGATGAGAGTGAGTGCCTATATATAATAAAAAATAAATAAAAGGCCTCAAGCGTGGAGAGATAAAAAAAAGAAAGGGAAAATTAATAAAACATCCCTCTTTAAGTTTGTGTAGTAGGAGAGGCCTAAGATATTTATTTTTATTAGTTAAGGTCCCTTGATGAAATTCCTCTGTTATCATATCATAAAAATTTTGAAATTTCTTTGTGAAATCAGAGAAAAATCTCTATGAAAATTAAAATTTCTCTGTGTCGGAACGGAAATTTCGCTTTGTGAGGTCAAAATTTCTTTAAATCAGATACAAATTTTTCTAAGTCGAATTTTTTCTATAAAAATATTGAGAGGCCCTAACAATTATGAAAATATTGTATACTCTTTATTTTATAAAATCTTAATAGCAAAGATCTTAAAAAAAAATTCTCAAAAAGATAATGCTATTGTATTTATTTGATAAGTTAGTATTAAAAAAAATTTAAAATTTAAAAAAAAAAAAAAAGAGTGATTGGAAAACATATGGTGCACATCTTTTAAAAGAGTAGCTATTGGTTTTTCTTGGGTTCTGTCACATGGTGTCTCGACAGTGTTGTGATTGGTGGAGGGGTGAGGTTCACAAATTTCTATTAGATGATTTGGGGACATGAGAGAGCATGATGAATAGTGATTGGTGAGAGGCATGACCACGTAGCGCTCCTCGACCAACTAATCATTTTTCCCTTCAAGGGTGTGCACCATATGCACCTCATAACTAAAAAAAATGATATAACTTTAATTTTTTGAGTAATAACTTTAAAAAAAAAATGTCATAACTAAACACAATATAAGGCATAGCTAAAGAATTCATAATTCATATGTCATAACTAAAATAATGCCATAATTAAAGAAAAAAAAATTAATCATAACTAAAAAAGGAAATGACATAATTATGAGTATGGTACACCATTTTTAAAGAGGTATATATTAGAATTTTTCTAATAATTTGGTAAATGTTACCTATCAGAATGCAATCTTATATCATAAAATTATGTAAATTTTCATAAATCTACATAATTGATTTCAGAAAAATACATGAGTTAAAAATGATAGATCCTAGTATTTCAATCAATAAAAACTAAATTGGAACCTCACATGAGTATACCCAAGGAATAATGAATATTTTTTTCTAACATTGAGAGTGTTTGGTGTGACTTTTTTGATTCAACTTATTGATTTTAATTTGAAAAAATATATATATAAATTGTTTAATTAAACTTATTTGAAACAATTTCTCATTCTAACCAAAAAAAAAAAATTGAATAAGGAAAAATGATACTCTGAGCCATTCGTGGGCTAAGGCTCCTGGGTAGCCGGTTGCTGACCTAATTTAACTCAACCCATAGGAAGGGAACCACCACCAAGGCACCAGTGAAGCTGATCAACCACCTTCAACAGGATCAAGTTTCGATCGAAACACAACGTGAGATCTCTACAAAAAAATCACTGAAAATTACCTAACATTTTGCAACCCCAAGGATCAAACTTCCCCCATTGTTGGGGAAGGCCAATGCCTTCACCACTGAGCCACCACTCCTGGTGGTCTCATTTTGGGTTTGTTTGGGATGTGGGTTGGCTTTTTAGCCTTTTGATTTTTTTGACTATTTTTGTTTGGGCTAAAAAGTCTCATTTGGGATGGACCTTTTGGCTTTTTTAACTTTTGTAAGAGAAAAAATGAAATGATTATGATTTAGATGTGACATTTTGTCTTATTATTTTTTAACCTATTTTGTCATTTTATGACTATTTAAACCCAAGATTGGGATGCCAAACGAAGGCTCTAACAACTTGGGGAGGTGATTTTAGCTCGTGTTTGGGGGGAGTCGATTTTGGCTGAAAGGACCGGTTAGTGTGATGTAAGAATTATATTTAAATATAAGTTAAAGTTAACCAATTAAATAATATAAAGATGTACATACAAAAAGAGATATAGAGAGAGATAGAGAAAGAAATAAAATAAAGAGTGAATAAATAATATATAGGGGCTATTATATATCATTTATTTATTTTTTTATCTATTTGAATTACTGAATCACATAGTAATATATTATTAGTTATTACTAATTATGTAATAATTATTTATAAACAAATGAACTAATTTTGAGTATTCATACAAGAAAATCAGTGACATATAACATTTCTCTAATATAAAATTTATAAGAAATTTTTAATATAATTAAACATTTAAAGTGATAAATTAAATATATATATATTTAAAAATATTTTAAAAAAATAGTGATATAAAAATTTCACAACATAATGAACTAATTATTTTAAATTAAAATAATTTTCTTTACAAGAGACCAGCATAATTTTTCAAAGTTGAATGATGTGACCCCCTCACCTAACGTCCCCTAAGCATAAAGACAAGAATCCGCCATTGCACCAAGGATCCTCTAGAGTGTTTTTTTCCTAAAGTTTCTTAAAGTGGTGTATTGTGTGGTTGAGATTTAATGCTGAAAAATTAATGTGACTTGTCATTAAATCTCAACCACACAATGCACCACTCTGGGAAACTTTGGGAAAAAAAAACTCTAAAGGATCCTTGCGCATAAATAAATAGCAATTTTGAAGGTTTTTTAAAGGTAAATTACAAATACACCCTTGAGATTTGTTTAAAATACGAATTATCCCTTATAGTTTGAAAAATTACAAATACCTCCATGTTAGAATTTTTTTATTTAACAGAATTAATTGAAAAAGTGAAATTTCTAACTGTTCACTTATACAATAATAAAATTATCTGAATTATTTAAAAATTGTTAATTAACTTGATGATTTATTAATAAAATGACCTATTTGTTATGAAATTAGAAACCTTAAGGGGCATAATATATTTTCTAGAACCATAGGGTAATTTTTAATTTAAGTAAACCTCATGGGGTGTGTTTGTAATTTATCCTTTTTTTAAATAGCAATTTTAAATATCCAAAAAAAAAAAATCTTCACCCCTGTTCATAAATAACCGATAGCAACCTCCATCACCCCTGCATAATAGTAACCTTCATCACCAAGCAAAGGAATGACTACTAGAAGATAGGATTGAACAGGAAATCGTCATCATAGGAGAGGAGGGAAGATTGTCATCCCCGACCAAACAAGCAGAGAGGCTTACTACCGCTACTCATGTTTTCATCATCTTCATTACAATCACAAAATCAGATATGAGTCTCTCATCCCTCTGTCATCCATCAACCATTTCATTTTTATTCAATTTCATAATTCACATTATTTTAAGGACATGTAGTTTCACCTGCAATTTAGAAATCTTTTATTAATCTGATAAAGAGCAGTGTTGTTTTATTTTTGTTTTGGAGATAGATGCATAATTTTATTGTGATAGTAAGAAAGAGTTGAATGCATCTCCTCAATCCCATGTCGTCTTCCAATACCTCACTCAATTGCGATAGGGCCTTCATGGGATAAAAGGGTAGCTACATTAACTGTTGTTTCGAGATGGACAATGGTGGAGGCAAGTGAGGCCCAGAGGGGTCACGTGCCCCTGCAAAGCTTGGCCAAAATTTTATGTTGCTTCTAATAATATATATATATATATATATATTAATTTAATCTTTTTAAATAATACCTTGAAATTTTTATATCACTATTTCTTTATTTTTTTTATAAAAAAATATTTAATTTTTCACTTTAAATATTTAATTATACTAAAAAACACTCGTATAAATTTTATAATAGAGAAATATTATTGTGGAGAAGTGGTTTGAGAATACTCTTTTGATCCTGGGGGACACTCCTGACCCTTGAATAGACACCTGAAAGGAAATGAACACTCCGGTCGGGTGTGCCAGAATTAGCACTCCGACGGACAAGTCAGTCTCTATTCTCTCTGGGTTACTTGTAGTTTAAGTTAAGCATACTAATTCTCTCGTACCTTTCTTTGACTGTTATTCCTTTATTTATACTCGTTTCCAAGGCCTCGGGGCTTGGTCCACTTTTCGCTCACTATCTGCTTATTTATTTGGCCCCATAGTTCAATAGTTACTCGGCCTATTTATTGTATTCGGCCTCATAATAGTGCAGGTTAGAGTCGAGTAATGTCTATCTTCTAAAGCGTACGCTCTTGATTCTGCTAATTATTCGGCTCCCATAATTGCCCCCCAAACTCTCCATTGACGGCAGTTAATGGGTGTGTTTGGTTTCGAATTCGAAAAGTCAAGAGAAACATAAATTAGGTGGCTTCATCTATCCCAATGTGAATGTCAGAACACACACGCCTTTCGGTCATCATTATACGTTCCCGCCTCATTCGTGCATCTTTTGCATTTATTATGATTTGAAACTTCAGTCTCTTCGAATGCATGCTTTTTGAATATTTGAGCCTCCTGGATTGCCAGCCAGAATCCCTACTCTATTTCGCATCTTCTGCAACTTTTTCCCGTCTCTCCTTGTCTCCTTTGCCTCTCGTAAGTTTTCTTCTCTTCTCTTTGTAATCCTATTTTCCGTGTTCATTTTTGATTTAGAATACTTCTAAGTCCTTACTAGAAATGGCTACGCATTTGAAAGACCTCCTTTTCGAGGGTCATATTTCTGGGTTTCGGCGACATTTTTGTATCCCTGATGATGTCCATATATCTCTAGTGACGGACAACACCTTTGATATGGAGAGGGAGGACCAAAATACCATCGTCTTTCCTCTCCTATCCATTGCAGAAGGCGGGGTTCGCTTTCCCCTACACCCATTTCTTACGGCCATCCTCCGCCATTGGGGTCTGATTCCTTCCCAACCCAATGTGAATTTCTTTCGAATCATAATGGGAATCGTAGAATTGAACCGGTGCCTTAGGATCAACTTTGGCATTCCGGTGATTCGGCACTGCTATGTTTTAGCCAAATCCTCTGGTCGGCTCGGGCGCTACTTTCTCAGGGCCAAGGACACCGACCATCACTTGGTAACCATGCTTGCCAGTTCCGGCAAACGAGTTGACGATCTAATGGTCAATGTCCGAGGCAACTGGGAATTCGGCGAGGGCGAAGATCGCCTAGACCTGTTCCCAGAAAGAGGGGTGAACCAGGTTGCCGTGTAACTCCTTGTGTTTATTGATCTTTCTTTTATTCGGTTTTTTCTTCAAGTCTAATCCTTTGTTTTTGCAGGCAATAAGTTGAAGAAGATTCAGACCTCAGTTGACGACGCAGTCCTTGCGGAGATTAAGACTGCACTCAAGTATTTTGGCCGTCCAAACGTACAGAAGCAAAGGAGAGCCTCCCATATACTTCTGCGGTACGAGCCTACTTATACTACGTTCTCGGCCGCGGATGACATTCCAATCCCATCCGGCGAACACCACCTTACGGCTCTTATCTTCCCCAACTTCAAGACCCTTAGGCAAATTGGTTTCGAAGCCTCTGATTTGGAACAAGACGTAGAGACGGTGGTCCAGGTAGTTGCCAAACCAACGAGAGAGTTCGCTGCGGAGGCTGAAGAGGTCGACGAGGCTCTAAACTCAACGTTTGAGGCAGCCGGTCTTAACCAACCTGACTCACCGTCCACTTCTGGTCGAGCGGAGTTTTCCTTCGGAGACATTTTTACAAATTTGGGAGATCTACTTGGCGATTTTTCTGAAGGTATGGCTGGAGAAAATCTAATGTAGATGGCGCGAAAAAGAAATGCCGAACGCATGGCCGCACGACGAAAAGCCGAGGCTACCTGTTCTGGACCTGCCCCGATTGAATCTTCACAACCCGTTATTGTAGAAGAGACGGCTCAAGTTGTTTTGGCCGAGTCGAAAAAACAGGCCGAACAACAGATTCCAGAAGAACGGTCGATTCAAGAAGAGCAGGGCGAGAAACGTACCGCCGAGGGAGAGGTCGGCTCAGAGGAGAGCCATCCTGTCAAACGGCCTCGTTTAGAGGAGTCGGATGTGGTTGTTCTTTTCGTTGTTCAACTAAAGATCAAAAACACGCCGATCTCCTCTGACGCATCTGCCTTGAAGGATCCAGCTGTAGTGTTGAGCTTGGCCGCCTTAGTCTCGTTGCCAGCTGACAAGGCCACCTTTCGGGCAGAGTCGGATTTGGTAGCTATAGCATTAGCTGCCCAGTCGGCCCTTCTAGTATGTGACTTGATCTTTTTTACTCCTTGTTTGGTTTGGTTTGCATACAATATTTCTTGGTATGTGATGATCCTGACTCCTTGTTTTGCAGACGATTGGAAGGATAGTCAAACTAGGCCGCCGCTAGCACGAAGCCATTGAAAGAATTGGCCGCCTGAAGTCGGAAGCTGAAGGTGAGAGGAGCAGGGCTGAGTTCGAGGTGATGAGAGCCGCGATGGAAAGTGCTCGAGCCGAAGCTGAGAAGGAGAGGGCTCAAACTGCTGACCGGCTCAAATCCGACACCGAGGAGAGGGCGAACGCAAGCGAGGAATCGCTTAAGTTAGCCAAGGAGGCGCTTGCCAAGGTGGAGGCCGAGTTGGAACAGTTGAGGAAGGCCAAGGAAAAAGCCGACTATGAGGTTTCTGCGGTGTTCGAGACTGGAAAGAACGCCGCCCTTAAGGACTACGTAGAAGAAGTCCCCAAATTTGAGAATCGGGGATTCAAACATGGGTGGCTCAAAGCCTTTGCTGTCGCTGCAGTTACATTGGCCATGCCAATTCCATACGAGCAAATGGACGTTGAGCCACTCGAGTCTGATCCCGAGGATTGATTTGGGAGACACTTTAGTTTTATTAAGTATTTTCAATTTCAATGTATGTTTTTGTTTAGTAGATTTCTGTTAGTTCAAGGTAATTTTCATGTATAAATTAGTAACTATCTGCGCTCAATTTATTAATGAAAATTTCTTTTCATTTCACTATTAGTTGTACGCAGTTTTTGATTTTAATGAAGAGTTTTGCTTTTCACTACTTTGGATAAAATGATTACTGCCTGTTATGCTTGCTAACTATCGATTCGATAGAAAGTAGGATCGTGAGATGAGTAGATTAAATATCCCACTGCATAGCTGCCGATTGGATAACAGTATAACTTGGCAATTAATTTAGCCTTAATTTATCCGAACAAGTAAATCGACTCAGGGCCCCATCGCATGCCCTTGCCCCAGCTGGTTCATGAACATTAAACGCCGAATAACTTGAACTTATGAATATTGTATTGATGAATCGGTGCGTAGAACGGCTGGGGCACTCAAGCCGACTAGATTGATGAATCTGCCCTTGCCCCAGCTGGTTCATGAACAATAAATGCTGAATAACATGAACTTATGAATATTGTACTAGTGAATCGGCTCGTGGAATGGCTGGGGCACTCAAGCCGACTAGATTGATGAATCTGCCCTTGCGCCAGCTGGTTTATGAACAATAAACGCCGAATAACATGAACTTATGAATATTGTACTGGTGAATCGGCTCGTGGAACGGCTGGGGCACTCAAGCCGACTAGATTGATGAATCTGTCCTTGCCCTAGCTGGTTCATGAACAATAAGCACCGAATAACAGTCGGAGGTGCTGCCCTCGTAGGTTTCAGTTAGGCCATATGACTCAATCGGCGTGGGGCTAGTAAGGTTTCAGTATTAATGAGATTGCCTCGGAGGTGCTGCCCTCGTAGGAAATAAATGGGCGCGTAGACTTCTCTTCAGTCAGTCCAGCTCTTTGAGTTCCTATTTATATGCTCAGTCAGTAACTCAGTCCAGCTCTTTGAGGAAGGTTAAACAAGTGCGAATGTCAAGTAGACTTTTCTTCAACAGCAGGGAGGAAGCGAGGACGCTAGCTGAGCTGAGAGGAGATATGAGTCAAACTGGTGAACCGTCACATACGGGAAGTAGGACTTCGAAGGATCGAGAGAGACACCAATCTCCTCATCGTCGAAGTAGGTCACCCAGGAGGGATAAGTAGCCTCAAGGCAAAGCTCCTCAACCCAGTTCTGGATGGGAATCTGACGCGACTGCGCGCCCATTAAGTTTTGTGGTCTTCATGGGGAATAGACCAATGACAGAGGCGGACTCGATCGTTCGAGATCCAAACGTGGCAGTCGAGTTCGCCCGACAGATTTTTCCACCCGAAGTCCAGCAGTCGATGGTAGGTCGGCAGGACTTTGAAGTGTTTCGTGAAGGAGTTTACGGGGCGGTGAAGGGGCTGTACACAGCTTATGAAATCGGTATGCGTCTCCACGCCACTCGGTGCGATATAGAGCAAAGAGATGAACGCATTCAGAAGTTAGAAGCTCGTGCAGAGAAGGCCGAGCATGAGCTAAGGAAAATCAAATCTGCCGAGTCTCCATCAGCCAGCCAACCCAATCCGGTTGTGGAAGAGAGGGTGACTCAAAGGCTGATAAGTGATGCTATTGTTGATCGAAACATGGCTAGCATGTTCGCGATTGAGACTGTGAGGGTCGCGGCCTATGAAAAAGGTTTCCATGACGGCCGAAAGGTCGGAATTCAGAAGACCAAGGAGAAACTCTCCGAAGAGGTCTGTCGATGTGAAAATCGTGGATTTAAGCAGGGTTGGATCAAGGCATCTCAACCCGCGGAAGCTCTCCGAGCGTCGGGCATTGATTCGGCATCGCCACTCTACCAACGAAATCATTTTCCGTTTTCTGCCTTTGAAGTTGAGCAGAGTGAGGATGAGGGCGACACCGTATAAAAATAGTCATTGTGATGTTTCAACGTAGATCGCGTTCAAAACTATGTAATCATCGCCTGATTGAATAAAATGTTCTATTTTAAATGTGTTTTATTATAATTTTCTCGGCACACGTGTTTTCATTTTTTGTGTTTCATTGTATAAATTCATGAACATCAAATATTTCATTGTATAAATTCATGAACATTGAACATTGTATAAACATCATTCCGAATGTTTATATGCTTTGATGTATAAACGAGTTTTGCCGGCTCGATATGAGAGCATTCTACATTAAGTAGTTAATCGGCACAATTATGTTACACACGGCCCTAATATCCACAAAGGGCGCTCCGAATTCGGAGGCTTACTCGGCCCAAGACGTCGTGCGCCAATAGGGCTCCGAATCCGGAGGCTTATTTGGCCAATCGTGATATCTACGAAGGGCGCTCCGAATCCGGAGGCTTGATCGGCTCAAAGACGTCGTGCGCCGATGGGGCTCCGAATACGGAGGCTTATTTGGCCAATCGTGATATCCATGAAGGGCGCTCCGAATTCAGTGGCTTAATCGGCCCAAAGACATCATGCGCCAATGGGGCTCCGAATTCGGAGTCTTATTTGGCCAATCGTGATATCCACAAAGGGCGCTCCGAATCCGGAGGCTTAATTGGCCAATCGTGATATCCATGAAGGGCGCTCTGAATCCGGAGGCTTAATTGGCCCAAAGACGTCGTGCGCCGATGGGGTTCCAAATTCGGAGGCTTATTTGGCCAATCGTGATATCCACGAAGGGCGCTCCGAATCCGGAGGCTTGATCGGAACACCTTTGGACTGGATTTTGAAGTGAGTAAATAGCGATCTTTGCATTACAGTAAATGAGATGTACATAGCGAGCCGTTCAGAACAAGTATCATGCCCCACAAGTCGGGTCAATGATAAAATTTGCATAAATGCGTGGAATTCCAAGGCCGAGGCAGACTCCTTCCTGACATGTCTTTGAGCCAATATGCCCCTACCTTACGATCGAATCAATCTGATAGGGGCGGCCCCAGTTAGGACCCAATTTTCCATTAGTCGGTTTCTTGGCAACTGGAAGTACCTTCTTCAGGACCAACTCTCCTGGTATGTAGCGGCGCAGCTGAACACGTTGATCATATGACTTGGCAAGCTGGTGTTGGTACCACGCCATGGATGCGAGGGCACGGTCTCTTCATTCTTCAATCAAAATTAAATCCAAAGCCAGCATCATGTCATTTCGGCCCATGTCAAAAACTTGAGATTTTAGGGTTGGGTGCCCGATCTCCAGGGGTATGATCGCCTGGGTTCCAAAGCTTAGAGCAAACGGCGTTTCTCCAGTAGATCGCCTCGACGCAGTTCGATGAGCCTACAATACACTCGGCAATTCTTCGACCCATTTGCCTTTAGCTCTCTCCAGCCTCTTCTTGATACCGTCCAAGATGAATTTGTTAGAGGCTTCAGCTTGACCATTGTTTTGTGGGTAAGCCGGCGTAGAAAAGTAGAGCCGGATACCATACTTACTACACAACTCTCTATAGACGCCACAATCAAACTGGGTGCCGTTGTTTGAAATAAGAGCTCTTGGAATGCCGAATCGCGTTATGATATTTCTCCATACAAAGCGCTTAACATCAGCATCTCGAATGTGCGTTAATGCCTCCGCTTCGACCCATTTTGTGAAGTAATCTGTCGCGACGATCAAGTATCGCTTGTTCCCTAGGGCCCTCGGCAATGGCCCTACGATATCAAGCCCCTACTGGGTGAACGGCCAGGGACTGGTACTGGAGCTTAACTCTTCAACAGGCAGATGGGTTAATGGGGAGAACTTCTAGCACTGTTCACATTTCTTTGCATAGCATTCAGCATCAGCTCTCATTGTCGGCCAGTAATACCCCTGTGTTATAGCTCGATGGGCCAAAGAGCGCCCGCCAGAATGGGCACCACAACTGCCTTCATGTATTTCAGTCAGAAGCTCTCCAACTTTGTCCGGGTGTACACATTCCAGGTATGGACCAAAAAGGGATTTTTTATACAGCTTTCCTTACAGATCCAAGTAGTATCGCAGGGCTTTATTTCGCAGCTTGTGCGCTTTTTTCTTGTCCTCTGGGAGGTGTCTGGAGGACAGGAATGCGGTGATGGGATCCATCCAACTTGGTCCAGATTATATAACATTGACCTGGATTTCCTCCGAAGGGCCAATGCTCGGCTCCGGGATGAAACCTACTTCGATGGTCCGTTTAATCTTTGAATTAATGGCGGAGGCTAGGCAAGCAAGGGCATCTGCATGTGTGTTCTGATCACGTGTTATTTGATTCAATTCATGATGGTCAAATTTTGCCAGCAAAGCATTGGCCGTTTTCATGTAAGCCGCCATACGGTCATTTCTTGCCGCGTACTCCCCTTTAGCTTATTGATCACCAATTTTGAATCGTAAAATACAAGCAAACGCCGAGCACCCAGAAGATGTGCATTCCACAAACCAGCTAGAAGGGCTTCGTAATCGTCTTCGTTATTTGACGCTTTGAGGCCGAGCTTGACGACTTGCTCAATTATTGCGCCGTTGGGAGCCAAGATTACAACTCCAGCTCCGTTGCCCCACTGATTGGATTGTCCATTATAGTACAACTGCCAAATGTCCCCAACATAAATTCTCCAGTTCGGCTCCGGTCGAATCTCATCGGACTTGAAAATTGACAAGACCCCTAGTGAATTCGGCAACAAAGTCGGCAAACACCTATCCCTTGATTGAGGTTCTAGGTACAAACTGAATGTTGTACTGGCCAAGTTCAAGAGCCCACTTTGAAACACATCCTAATGTTTCTGCACTTCGTAGTACTGATCAGAGGGGGTAATCTGTTAGCACCCCAATGCTATGTCCCTGGAAGTAATGCATCAGTTTTCTTGTTGCCATGACTAGGGCTAGGATGAGTTTTTCCATTGGAAGGTAGCGTGTTTCGGCGTTAACCATTGCCTTGCTCACATAATACACTAGCCGCTGCTCTTCTAGCTCTTTCTTTATCAGTACGGCGCTAATGGTCCTGTCGAAAACTGCCAGATACAAAATGAGCGAGTCACCAGCAGCAGGTGTTGTCAAGAGTGGTACTGAGTGAAGGTAGGTCTTGAGGCCATTGAAAGCGGCTTCGTATTTGGTGGACCATTCAAAAGCCTTTCCCTGCCGTAGTGTATGAAAGAATTGTCGGCAACGATTTGAGGACCGACTGATGAACCTGTTGAGTGCGGCGGCCATACCCATTAACTTCTGAACTTCCTTGACTGATCGAGGGGAGCCGAGTTCTAGGATTGCTGTGATTTGCCTTGGGTTGGCTTCAATTCCTCGGTGGTTGACAATGTATCCCAAGAATTTTCCAGAGCCGATCCCAAACGCACATTTGGAAGCGTTCAGCTTCATTCTATATATGCGTAGAATGTCGAATGTCTCTTCCAGATCGGCTATATGATTCTGCTCTTCCTTGGACTTGACCACCATATCGTCAATGTACACTTCCATAATGTGGCCGAGTTGCTCCTTGAACATGGCGGTGACCAGTCTTTGGTAGGTTGCCCCTACATTCTTTAGCCCAAAAGGCATAACCTTGTAGCAGTATGTTCCTCTTGGGGTGAGGAATGTAGTTTTGTCCTGGTTCTCTGGATGCATGGTGATTTAATGGTAGCCTTTGTAAGCATCGAGGAAGCTCATACGTTGATGGCGTGCCGTCGCATCCACAAGTTGGTCAATTCTGGGTAGGGGAAAACAATCCTTGGGGCAGGCTTTGTTCAGGTCCATGAAATTGATGCACACTCACCAGGTCCCATTTTTCTTCTTGACCACCACTGTATTAGAGAGCCATGTAGGGTAGGTCACTTCCCTGATTACCCCGGCGTCAAGCAGCTTGTCAACCTCCTCAACAACGGCGGCAATGTGCTCTGCGGCTGACCGCCAGCTTTTCTGAATGATCGGCTTGCACTTAGGATCAACATCCAAACGGCGCTATGAAATGGACGGATCTATACCCGGCATCTCATATGGAGTCCACGCAAAGACATCGAGGTTGCTGAGCAGGAAAGAGATTAGCTGCTCTCTGTCAGCCTGATTCAGGGATGCACCGACCATGAAGAATTTGTTTGGGCTTCCATCGATTTCAACTCGGTCTAAGCCTTCCGTGGCCGTTTCATTTGGGAGCCGCCCAACATCGTCGAGGCTCTCTCGATCTGGCACCTCAATAGAATTCACCTACAGCTCCTTTGGCATTTTTTCAACAAGGAGATAACATGCTTGTGCTGATTTCTGGGAGCCATGGATTTGCTCAATACCGCGTTCTATCGGGAAGCGTAGCAGCTGATGATAGGTGCTTGGCACGGCTTACATAGTATGCAACCAAGATCACCTCATGATGAGATTATACGGCGACGGCAGCTTGACGACCAAGAATTCCACATCCACTGTTCAGAAGCCTGCTCGAACGGGTAGTGTGATCTTCCCCAATGGGTACTCTGGATTGACGTTGAATCCGAATAGTGGATACGGGGCCGGAGAGAGATCCGATTCGGAGAAGCCAAGTTTGGTAAATGTCTTATAGTACATAACCTCCGATGTGCTCCCTGGATCGATAAGTACACACTCAACTGTGAATCAGTTTACGCGTAACTCAATTACCAAGGGATCAATGTGGGGCAGTGTTACTCCGGCCAAATCTGAATTATCAAAAATGATGTCTGCGGCTTCATGGGGCCATTTGAGGGTCGGAGCTCGACTGAATCGTATGCACCGCCGATGACATTGGAGGCTGTATATCATGTGGATCACGCCGAGCGGAGGTGAATCATGTCTTAAGGCTATTTCTTTGGTCGAGTTTCCTTTTCGGACGTACTGTTGTAGCCGGCCATCTTGTACCAATTCCTCCAAGTGATCCTTCAGTGCGTAACAACTCTCAGTATCATGGCCATGGTCCTTGTGATACTCACACCGTCTATCCCGTCTTCTCGTGTTGGGAGGTCCCACCATTTTCGACGGCCATTTGAAGAATGGAAGGTGTTGAATTTTGGATATAACCGCAATGATCAGCTCTGTCAACTCCGTATATTTCTTGTTAGCGCGCCTCGTGCGCCTGCTGTCAACTTGTAGTTGTTCATTTTCTCGATGGGAGCATTGGTCGCTTGATCGACGGGAATCCCGTCCCTTGTCTCGTTTACCCCGATGCCGTGGTTCAGGGCTCTGAGGGGGTACAGAATTTATCGGCCGAACAATTTCAGAAGAAGCTGTCTTGTTGGTCGTGTTCCCGGCTTTAACTCGCAAAGCATTATCTTCCACTTTGCAGTATTCTTCAACTTTCTTTATCAATGGCCAGACCGTCTTGGGGGGTCTTCTAGTCAAAGAACTGCGGAGAGCACTGTCAGGATGCAAACCCATTTTGAAGGCGGTGATGGCCATGGAGTCATTGCAAGTGTTATCAACAAGATTAAAGCACTCCCAATAGCGCGCCGAATGCGCTCTTAGTGTTTCTCCTGGCTAGATCTGCATTGCCCAGAGAAAGTCGGCTTGTTCCAGCTGGACCTCATTGGTGATGAATCTGGCCCTGAAAGATTTCTGTAATTGATGGAAGCTTTTGATCGAAGCCGGCTCCAGTTTATAATATCACCTGACAGCCAATAGTCCCAAACTGCTGGGAAATATTCAGCACATAAGGGCCTCGTCGTCTGCATGCAATGTCATGGCTTGCTTGTAGTGACGGATGTGATCGGTGGGGTCTGATTTTCCATCATAGAGAGTGAACGATAGAGCTTTGAACTTCTTGGGCAGAACCGCCCTAGCGATCCGTCGTGCAAAGGGATCATGTTGGTCTACATCTGAGCTGTTTCTTCTGTGCTTATGCCTTATACGTGGACTCTCTTCAGAAGAACTGGAGGTTTCAGATCGCCCCTTCTTTTTGGGCTCCAGGATAATGAGTCAGAGTTGCTATCAGTGTCTTGTTGTCGGGCTCGAGATGGTCGACCACCTGCCCTCACAGGTCGTTCCGAGCCTTGGCGTACAACTTGTTTGGACTTCGCCACCTCCAAGGCCAAATCCTGACAGAGACGTTCGTTCTCTACGATCATATTCTCCAACCTTTGTTCGTTTTGTTTTGCTTGTTCCATAATCGCTTGCATTGCTTCATGCTCTAGAGTCGAGGGTGAGGCGAAGTTCAAAGCGCGTCTTACAGGGATAGTCTCCAGTCCAAGCATGTTTGTTGAAGTGAGATCGTCTCTCTGCATGGTTTCATCAGTGACTATCGGAAGGTCTTCCGTTACGCCTGCCATGGATGTGTTTGAGTATTCCCACAAACGGCGCCAATTGTGGAGAAGTGGTTTGAGAATACTCTTTTGATCCTGGGGGACGCTCCTGATCCTCGAATAGACACCTGAAAGGAAATGAACAATTCGGTCGGGGGTGCCGGAATTAGCACTCTGACGAACAAGTCAGTCTCTATTCTCTCTGGGTTACTTGTAGTTTAAGTTAAGCATACTAATTCTCTCGTACCTTTCTTTGACTGTTATTCCTTTATTTATACTTGTTTCCAAGGCCTCGGGGCCTGGTCCACTTTTCGCTCACTATCTGCATATTTATTCAGCCTCATAGTTCAATAGTGACTCGGCCTATTTATTATATTCGGCCTCATAATAGTGCAGGTTAGAGCCGAGTAATGTCTATCGTCTAAAGCGTACGCTTCTGATTCTGCTAATTATTCGGCTCCCACAATTATATATCATTGATATTTTGTCACTGTTTAATATCATTTCTTATACGACACATAATTATTACACAATTAATGACAATTAAGACATCGTTTGGGATGTGGGTTAACTTTTTAACTTTTTTAGCCTGGGACTAAAAAGTATCATTTTATTTTGGGATGAGTTTTTTGGCTTTTTGAATTTTGTAACAGAAAAGATGAAAAAATTATGGTTTGGATGTGACATTTTGTCTTATTGGTTTTTATAGCAATCCTGGTTTTAAACCAACATTTGTGGTAGTCCGAACTCGGGTTTTATGGTTCAATGTTGTTTTCCATCTCTTATTACCCTTGTTGTTTCTTGGATTAGTCATTTGGATTGTAGCTGTGTGTTTGGAACAGGTTGGTTGCTTGATTCTCCAAACCTATGTTGTCCAGATTTTTACTCCTCCGCTCGAGCGGCCGTTCTTGCGCTTGAGCAACTCGAGCAGGCTTTGCAATTTTTCTTCTCCGCTCGAACGACCATTCTTACGCTCAAGCGGGATTTGCAAACTCTCATTATTTTTTTGCAGACCTGCAAATGTTGGAAGAGTGTAGTCGACGCTCGAGCGTCGCTTCTTACGCTCAACCTGAACATTGTGTTTGACGCTCGAGCTTCACTTTCCACGCTCGAGCGGACTGTGTATCTAACAATCCGTGAAGCTGACCTTTTTCATCACTTTTTCATTCCTCTCTATAAAGCTTTCCAAAACCCTAGATCTTGAGTTTCTCTCTCTAAAAATCATCTTCTCTCTATTATTTTACCTAGATCCGTTGAGGTCTTCACCCAAGTGCCTTTGAGAAAAGGGTAAAGCACGTCAATAGCTACATTTTGATAGGGTTTAGCAAGGAATCTGTAAAATCCGTAATCCAATCCAGTCTAGGCCAATCCAGTAGGTTTGGATTGGTTTTTTGAATCCGTGGTTCGGTTCCGGATTGAAAAATTAAAAATCCGTAGTTCATGGATTGGTTTCGGATTGAACCCCACGTTTCTGGATTGGAACCGATCCGGACCGTATACAAATAATCTATATTTTTTTTATACACCCTCTTGCATAGTGTCTTCTCTTATTTCATATAAAACTTAAATCCAAATCTAAACTTGCATAGTATCTTCTTTTATTACTTTTGTTTACTAGTTTTTAGTGTTAATTTGTAACAATCTAAATACTTATGGTGGAACTAGTTTTCTTATGGTTGTTTAAATTCTAGAACAGTTTGTCGCTATTACGAAAAAACATGTTGCTATTGTGAAACTAATATGATGCTATATTTATATTTTTATGATATTAAAGTGTTATATATATATATATATATATTTTGTTATTTAATTATGTAAATTCGTGATCCTAAACCGATCCAATCCATGTTTAAATGGATTGGTTTGGATTGGTTCCACGATTTAAACGAATTGGATTGGTTCCAATTTTTCAAGATCCGTAGATAACAGATTGGTCCTGATTTTACTCCAATCCGGACCATGCTCACCCCCACATTTTGATCTGAATCATCTTTGGTTTCAACATCTTTGGAGTTTTTCCACTTCTCATTTGGTCTCCTAATTTGAGGTACGGACTCTCTACACCTTAATATGGGTTTTAACTTGGGTTTTAACCTAGGGTTTGGGTTCAAGTTTGAAAAGAGGGGTTTATATGTGGGTGTTATATAAATGATTATGGGGTTTGGATATGAGGCCATCTCATGTTAAAATAGTTGGCCTTTGGGTTAATATTTGGAAAATTGGGAGCTTTGTCCTAAAATGTCTTGAATAACTATTTTGTATAAATAATGAAATTGGTATGGAGAATGTGAAATTAGGAGCATGTATACATGAATGGTGTTGTTGGATTTGTTTAATCACTCACCTATGGAAATTTGGTGATTTATCTGTTATAGAGATTGTATATCTGTTTAGAAATATTTGCTTTGGGCTATCGGTAGAGGATAGCATGATTGTTGTAGACATTGCATGTGGATTAGGTAAATTGAAACTAATCCCTTAACAATTATCATTGAATATGATTATGAATGATATACATTATGTATGTATGATATTTGAGAGGAGAAAAATGATGCACTCCATGTTTTGAGGAGAAGAAAGGGAATGGACTCCATCGAACTAAGTTGGCCTGAATGTCCAGGGTGAAAGTCTCGAAAACCATTTGTATGCATGGGTGCCGATTCCTGCGAACAAAATTTTAGTAAAATGGCAAATAGAAGTGAATGTATTTGTATGATGATTTTATCTGTTAGAAACTTGTGAGGTGTAACCTCTGTTGATGGGTTAAATGCAGTGGATGTACCTATTGAGCCAAAATGAATGAATTGAGATGCGAGTTTCGCATAACATGGTTTTGGAAAGAGTTATAAAGATTTTATGGTAGGACAATGAACATTTGCATCATACTTATATCTTGTTAATTCTCATATATTGTGTTAATATGTTTCTACTAGGCTTTGTCTCACCCTAGTTGGGAACCATTTTCAGGTGTTGGGGACATGCTTCCACCAAGGCAATAGCGTGGAGGGACTTTTGAAAAGCAAGAGTTTCTTTATTTTGTTTTATTCTTTTGTATAGCCATGGGCTTAAATTGTATTGAGCTAGGCTCATATTTGTGTAACCAAGCCACGACTTGGAAAGATGTAAGCCAATAGGGCATATGACTATATGTTTAGTTTCAATCCTCTCAACATTGTAATACATGCTATAGATTCAGGATGAACATTTGTGAATGTATATCGCATGTGTTAACTTTTGTAAACGAACTCTAATGAATGAATGGACCCTATTTCTATTATTCTTCCGCTTATGAGTTAGATTTATTGTATTATTTTGGGGGAATTACAGATTTTTAACCTATTTTGTCTTTTTGTGATTATTTTAGCCCAAAAAATATATGCCAAACATAGCCTAATAATATATTGTCATGTAATTCAATTATTCAAAATGGTGAAAAACACATGTAATAGCCTCTGTATATTTTTTATTCACCTTTCTCTCATTTCTTTCTCATCCTTACTATATCTTTTTACGTGTGCATCTAATACAATTTTGTTATTTGGGTATATGTAATTATTTTTTAAACCGTGATGATCATCATACATAAAATAAATTAATAATAACAAAAACAATGATCTATTAACTTGATCTTATATTTAAATATAACTTTTACATCGAACTAACTTTTAGTCCTACCACCAACTAAAAATTAAATTAGGCTCCGTTTGGCAACATCACTTTTTAGCCTAAAAGCCAAAAAGTTACTAAAAAAACCAAAAAATTGAAGATTTTATTTTCTCTCTTCTTTTTGCACATCTTTTCATAAAAAATCAAAAAGTCATCCCAAACATACTAGTTTTTTTTACTTAATATTTTAGCTAAAAAGTCAAAAAATTACTAAAAAACTTGTTCCCAAACAAGGCCTAAATTATGATTTTTAGTGCCCCTTCAGAGCCAAAATCTTGGCTCTGCCATAGGACTCATAATCCTTTAACATTTAACACAACCAAACATAAGTTTGGTAAGACCCACGGAAATATTAATCTAATCCCACCACGTAAGATGCCAAACAAACCTACCCTACTTGTTCAACTTTACTATGTAAAAGCTATCGTCTAACCTGCGCAGTGTGTGCACGTAGGTTAGTGTCCTCTTTCCACCTTATAAAGACAGAGATAGAGAGAGAGGTTTGAGTCTGTATTTCTCTTTCGCTCCCAGAGTGGCAACTCTATCAACAATATATGGGTCTACTTCTCATTTTTTGTTGAAATTTTTTTAAAGCTGTTTTATTTATTTATAAATTTTTGTTTGCATGTATGAATTTATTGTGACAGTCCTCCATCCCATGTCGTTTTCCAATACCTCATTCCACTGCTATTGACCGTCCTTGGTTTGACGTACATTGGCAAGACACTGAGCCCAATGAAAACACACCATGCAAACTTGTGGGCTTTCTTATTTGCCACAGTCATCTACTGACCAACTCTGGGACTCATGATTGCAAGGACTCATGCTATGCACGGGATAAAATAATATATTATTTATTAAAAAATGATAATTATATTCAATTTTTTTATATTTTGTCTCATGTAAATAAAATTTTATATATAAGTTTAAGGGTTTTCTTTCAAATGTTCATTTACTTGTTGTATTGACAATTAATAATTAAAATTATGCTTTGTTATAAATAAAAAAAAATGACATAATCCTAATACTTCACTATTTTAAAATAAAAATATATGAATTTTAAAAAATTATCATATTGATTTTTGAAAGGGAAATAATTAAAGAAATTTTAAAAGCTTAATGAGTAAGAAAGGATCATCGTAATATGTAAAACTACTAAAATCACGGTTAAACCAGCAAATCATTCAAACAAAAAATGATTTATCTTAATCAGTTAGGTCAAAAGACCAACCAGCTTATATAAAAATTAATTAATTAAAACTTTAAAAAATAGTAATATAAAAATTTCATAACATAATGAACTAATTATTTTAACTTTAAATAGTTTTTTATATAAAAAAACAAAAATATAATTTTTCAAAAGTTAAGGGAATGATGTGACCCCTAGATCTCCCAAGTACAAGTGCCTCTACCAACCACCTCAACCCCTTAGTTCAAAACCAAAAAAATGGTACTCTGAGCATAATAGCAACCTTCATCACCCCTGCGCATAATAGTTACATTCATCACCCATGAGCATAAACAAATAGCAATTTTCATCCACCCCTTTGTTGAAAAAAAAAACTTCAACACCCCTGCTCAAAAATAAGCGACAGCAACCTCCATCACCCTTGCACATAATAGCAACCTTCATTACCAAGTGGAGGACTGACTACCAGAAGATAGGAGAGAAGAGGAAATCGTCATCAGAGGAGGGGGGATCGTCATCCTCGACCAAACAAACAAAGAGGCTTATTACCGCTACTCATGTTTTCATCTTCATTGCAATCACAAAATCAAAGGTGAGCCTTTCATCCATCAACCATTTCATTTTTATACAATTCTACAATTCACATTATTTCAAAGACATGTCATTTCACCCGCAATTTAGAAATCTTTTATTAATCTAATAAAAAGCAGTGTTGTTTTATTTTTGTTTTGGAGATAGATGCATGATTTTATTATGATAGTGAGAAAGACTTGAATGCATCTCCTCAATCCCCTGCCAGCTTCCAATACCTCACTCCATTGCTTTGAGGCCTTCATGGGATAAAAGGTGGCTACAGTGATTGCTGTTTGGCGATGAGCACGGTCACCTGCCTACCTCAACTTTTGAAAATTATTCTTTTGCCTCTAATAAAAAAATATATTTTAATTTAATCCTTTTATTGCAAGTAATATCTTGAAATTTTTATATCACTATTTTCTTTATTTTTTTATAAGAAAAAATTTAATTTATCACTTTAAATATTTAATTATGCTAATTTTTTTTTTTTATAAATTTTATAGTAGTAAAATGTTATATATCACTGATATTTTGTCACTGTTTTATATCACTTCTTATACGACACATAATTATTACACAATTAATAACTAGTAATATACTGTCGTGCAATTTAATTATTTAAAACGGTGAAAAACGCAAGTAATATCTAATAGCCTCTATATATTATTTATTCACTTTTCTCTTATTTCTTTCTCATCCTCAATATATCTTGTTACCTGTGTGCTTCTTAATATGATTTGGTTCTGATATTTTATGAGGGTATATATATATATGTAATTATTCATACATAAAATAAATTAATAACAATAAAGATAATAATCAGTTAACTTGACCTTATATTTAAAAATAACTTTTGCATTGCACTAATTTTTAGTCCTACCATCAACTAAAAATTAAGTTATGATTTTTTATGTCCCTTCTAAGCCGAAATCCTAAGACTCAGTCCCTTAACATATAACACAACCAAACATGGGTACATGGGTTTGGTGAGACCCATGGAATTATTAATCTAATCCCACCCCCTAAGAGGCCAAACAAACATGCCTTTCTTGTTCAACTTTACTATGCAAAACTCTAGGAAGCTATCGCCTAACGTGCGCAGTGTGTGCGCGTAGGTTAGTGGCATCAACTCCCCTTTTCCACCTTATAAAGACACAGACACAGAGAAAGAGGTTTGAGACTGCATTTCTCTTTCGCTCCCGAAGTGGCAACTCTGTCAACAACATATGGGTCTAGTTCTCATTTTTGGTTAAAAATTTTTGAAAGCAGTGTTATTTATTTATTAATTTTTGTTTTGGATGCCTGAATTTATTGTGACAGTCCTCCATCCCATGCCGTCTTCCAATACCTCATTCCATTGCTATTGACCGTCCTTGGTTTGACATACATTGGCAAGACACTAAGCCTAATTGAAACACACCATGCACACTTGTGGGCTTTCTTATTTGCCACAGTCATCTACTGGCCAACTCTGGGACTCGTGATTACAAGGACATTCGACGGTGAAACTTGCTCTCAAATCTTAAGCTATCTTCTTTTCATCTCCGGAACATTTTCTTGCGCCTCTCTGTTCTCAATTCTTCTGCAAATTCGCTTGGACAATTTGTTTTACATGCATCCTTGCCCATAATTCTTGCAGTTGCCGCCTTGTTTTATTTTCGCAAGAGAATTAAAATTGCAATTGGTGACAATTTCAACTCACAGACAATCACAAATTCATTTGATTGGGTGCAAAACAAGTTCAACTCTGTAAGAGGTTGGGTGCAAGACAATTTAAACTCACAGACAATCACAAATTCATTTGATTGGGTGCGAAACAAGTTCAACTCTGAATTTGCGATTGTCTGTGAGTTTAAATTGTCTTGCACCCAACCTTTTGCAGAGTTGAACTTGTTTCGCACCCAATCAAATGAACTTGCGATTCTCTATGAGTTTAAATTGTCTTACACCCAACCTCTTGCAGAGTTGAACTTGTTTAGCACCCAATCAAATGAATTTGTGATTGTCTGTGAGTCGAAATTGTCACTAATTGCAATTTTAATACTCTCGCGAAAATAAAACAAGGTGACAACTGCAAGAATTATAGGCAAGGATGCATATAAAACAAATTGTCCAAACAAATTGCCCAAACAAATTGTCCATCACTGCTATACAAGGGCAGAATTGGAAGATCAACAGAGAGGCCAGAGGTAGAGACTCTCAATATCAAGTGCACAGGTTCTTGTGGCTCCAAAGGTGAGAGAATAGATTGCACCAATAGTGTTGACAGTCACACTTTGAGAGATTAATGCTTCATTTCCTAGCCTCATTGCATGGCCGCCACGTGGAATGGCAAAGTAGAAGCCACCAGGCTGAGGCCCATGACATGTACTCAACTAAGCCATTGATTTCCCAATTGGGTAGTGAGTGTTTTCCTTTGATCACTGTTTTGTTGAGGTTTGAGGGCTTTAGTGGTATTTCAAAGTCTCCATTTGCAAGAAGTCTTGTGGAGAGAGAGTGCTCATAATTAATCACACCTAATTAATAAAATGTAGTCAAAATTTGGACTTGTTTGGTTTTTTCTACCTAAATTAAAAGTTAATAATTAGATAAAAAGGTTGGTTGTCACAAATATATATACATATATATATATATATATATATATTAAAAATCATTCAAAATCTATGATTGGTTTTAATTTTCTGAATTCATTTTTGTAAGTTTTTTGTTTTTCATATTTTTTTTTGTTTGTACTAAATATTTTTAAAATTTTAAGAAATTTTTTAAACTTTTTTAGATGCACCTTATTTAGATATATCTAAAAAGTATTTGTTAAAAAAATATTTTTAAAAATCAATAAATACGCAATAATACAAAAAATTTATTGAATTTTTTTTTTTGGTTTTTGTATTTTTGGTATTTAGTGAATTTTTTAAAGATTTTTTTCACAAATATTATGTTTTTGTTAGTGTATTTATGTTAGGTGTATTTAAAAATAAAAAAAAATTACTTAAAATATTTAAAAAATTCAATAAAAAAAAAATTAAAAAATAAAAAAATTTCAATTTTCTGAAAAATAAATCTTAATTACGAAACCAAACAAGACGTCATAACAGAGTTAAGAAAAAACAAAAAAAATAAAGACAAGTTGTGAAATGGGCACCAAAGGTAAATGCACTTATTTCTGAACTTTCAATTTTTAAGCTCTATTTTTTAAAACTTATTTAATTTATTTATGTTTGATAAGTAGAAACTGCAATAAAATACTCTAGAGTCTAGCATAAATTTTCAAAATAAAAAAGGAAAAATTACAGGTAGCCTTTTAAAAAATTTTACATTTTTATATTCTACTAAGACCGAAAAAAAAAAAAGGAATGACTTTTTTTTTTTTAATGAACCTTTTAGAAGATTTTTTCAATTTTTTTTTATCTTTTTTAGATCTAGTAGATTGACTTGAAAAGTAAATTTTTTCTACACAAATTAAAAAAATACTAAAAAGGAAAATTTCATTTTTTCTTTGGCTAGTCCCAAACTCACCAAGAATTGATCTACATTTTGCCTCACACCTTTTGGATAACTACATTTAGAGAGTTTTAAAAGCTAGGCAAACTAATTTCACGAGTAGCGATTGTTGTTGGAGTACACATATTAGGTAAAGTTGTGAGATAAAATTTAAAAAATAAAATCATTTTATATATACTTTTGTTAAGTGAAAATGCAGCGTTAGAGTTACCCTAAAAAGTAAAAAACCTTATTGATTTACAAACCAAATCAGAACTAAACCACATCACATTCAAGCAATTTCTTCCAAAAAGAGAAACAAAGATGTCGACGGCGGTGTTTGGGAACAAATTTTTTGGGTTTTTTTTTTTTTGGGGGGGGTTCCAAAGCCAAAAAAAAATCCAAATAAAATATCACATCAAACCCCATAATCATTTCACTTTTTTCTCACAAACATTACGTCCATCCATAAAAAAACGCAATTATCTTCCCAAACACAAAAAAAAAAAAAATCTCCAATAATATCCTACAACTAAAATTTTTTTAAAAAAAAACCCACTTCCCAAACACCGACGTAATGTGAGATGTATATAAAGCAAGTAAAAAGGAGTGAGAGAGTGCTTACCATCAAGATGTGGTTGAAAAGGAGGAAGAGCTGCAGAAGCATAGATATGTTGTAGAGACAGAAGATGAACAAAATAGAGCATAGAGAGAGAAACAGAACCATTAGCTGATGCTGTAGTGTAGCTGTGTTTAGCAATGAGGAAAGAGATGAGAGTGAGCTATATATATATATAAAAATAAAAGGCCTTGGGTGTGGAGAGATACAAAAAATAAAAAATAAAATATAAAAAATTGTTTGGTTCTGATTTTAAAATAATTTATAGAAAATTTTATTTTTTTATTTTTCGTATTTTAATATTTTTAATGTTTTTTTTTAATTTTTAGACATATTTGACATAAATACACTTTAAAAGTATAGTATTTGTGAAAAAATATTTAAAAAATACACTAAATATCAAAAAATACATTTTTTCATATTTTTGTGTATTTATTAATTTTTTAAAATATTTTTTCACAACTATTTTACGATTTAGATACATCTAAGTAAGGTGCATTTAAAAAAGTAAAAAAAAAAATTGCTTAAGATTTTAAAAATATTTACTAAAAATAAAAAAAAAATACAAAAAATAAAATACTCAATTTTCAGAAAACTAAATTTAGAAAACTGAAATCAAACACACTGAATATGTTGTTTTGGAAGATTCGGTAAAAATGGATTTTTTTGGTCTTTTTTTAAAAAAATTATGTAAAAAAAATAAAGAAATAATATGATTCAAAATAAATTAAAAGTCAAAACTTGACTTTTAATAAAAAAATCAAAAAGTTAAAAAAACTATTTTTAACTTCTTTATCAAAAGAGACCATTGTATTTATTCAATGAAGTAAATATAAAAATAAAAAGGGAAAGAGAGAGTGGGATGTTAATATTAAAATAATTAAACTATTATATTTATTTTAATATTTTACTGATTTTCAAATAGTACAATATCAAAATAATTAAGAATTTTGTTTTTTTAAACGTAAAAAATGAAGTTACATTAGGAGGTCAATAATGCAACATGCATCAGTGACTTTCCACATTGATTAGCACTAATGTGCGATTGATGCAAAAGCAACTACTGGCTAATTTATCTTCCTAAAATTACTAAATTTCAAATTGTACAATACCAAAATAATTAAGAATTTTGTTTTTTTAAACGTAAAAAATGAAGTTACATTAGGAGGTCAATAATGCAACATGCATCAATGACTTTCCACATTGATTAGCACTAGTAAATGTGCGATTGATGCAAAAGCAACTACTGGCTAATTTATCTTCCTAAAATTACTAAATTTCAAATTGTACAATACCAAAATAATTAAGATTTTTGTTTTTTTAAACGTAAAAAATGAAGTTACATTAGGAGGTCAATAATGCAATCAATGACTTTCCACATTGATTAGCACTGGTAAATGTGTGATTGATGTAAAAGCAACTGCTGGCTAATTTATCTTCCTAAAATTACTGAATTTCAAATAGTACAATACCAAAATAATTAAGAATTTTGTTTTTTCAAACGTAAAAAATGAAGTTACATTAGGAGGGCAATAACGCAATATGCATCAATGATCTCAGCTGTTGCAAGGAGGATTGCAAGGAGGAGTTGCAAGGAGGGGATCCCAACTACTAGTAAATCTATCAAAAAATCTGTGATTGACGCAAAAGCAATTACCAACGTTACTCGGTAGTTGAACTACCAACCTTTATTCAAAATTTAAACTTAGATGTGAAAATAACCATGTAATTATTTATTTATTTACAATTAAGAGGGTTAGATTTATAATTTTAGGCTGTGTTTGGGTGAAAATTTTGAAAAGAAATTTTAAAAGGAAAAAAGAAAAAGTGTGTGAAATATGTTATTCACATTTCATATATATTTTTTCTTTCTCTTTTCAAATCTTTTCTTAAATTCCTCAACCAAACACAACGTAAAAGTATAAAAACCAATTTCTTGTATATTAAGTTGGTTGAGACTAAAAAAGTATAAAAATATAAAATAGACAAAATAACTGATTAAGACAAAATATTACATTCAAATCATAATCATTTTATTTTTTCTTTCAAAAAAAAAAAGAATGAAAAAATTCTTTCCGAACAAAACTAATTAGTTAGGTTAAATTAATCAAAAAATTAAAAAATCAAGCTAAATTTTTTTTTCCCAAACGACCCGTGAATGTAGGCATACATATTCAATGTTGGAGCCTACCTTACTGGCGGATAGTTTTTAGTCACAACTGCCCTACTAACTTGAAAACACACCTCTTGCAAAAATAAATGGTTTCATTTGATTTTTCAAAAAAAAATTGTGACATCCTCATTTTTTGTTGTATAAATTTTTTTTTTCATATTGTAGTTATTAATTTTTTTTAACATTTTAAATACACCTAATATAAATACAACTAAAAATAAAAAATACAAAATAAAAGTAGTGTATGTGAAGAATTTTGGAAAAAAAAAAATTTGTTTAAAAACAAATATAAAAATAGACTTTTTTTTTTGTGTGTGTGTGTGTGTGTGTGTTTTTCTTGTTTTAAATGAACCATTATTATATTTTGGCATATTTTTATGGGTAAAACACCAGTAAATTTCAAAATATGGTATTGTAAACTGTTTAATCCTCTATTTTTTCTTATGAACCCAAAGGTCCTATTAAAGTGAAAATTATACAAAAGGGTAATAACTTACATGTTTGGCTTTAATTTTTAAGGAATAAAAGTGGGTTTCTCTAAATGTGAAATTACATATTTAGGCAATCTGCATTATAGAAGTTTTAGATTTTTCCTCATTCTAGAACAAATCTCACATTACGAACAAATACGTAACACTCCAATAACGTAATATTCTAATGTAACACACTAAAAAACTCCTTAGTATACTTTTTCTAAACGTAATAACGTAACACTCCAAATAAAAAAACTCCTTACTAGAAAGTATTACTGTAAATGTAATTTTTAAATAATATATTAAATCTACTTTTTCAATGGGACTAATTGGTCTATGAGAAAACCCTTGTGACTAAATGGATCACCATTCCTTAAAATGGGATTTATAAGTAGATAGAAAAAACATTAAAGACAAAAAAGAAGAAAAAAAAGAAAAACAAGAATCGAAAGGTACCAAACATATTAATTTAAAACATCCAAAATTCTCTCTCTAAAATTGAGCGCCCTCTCTCTCTCTAAAATGTTGTTCCAGTAGATTTGAGTACAAAATATGATTAATTCAGCTCATCTCTTCATATGTATAGGTTTGATTAACTTAAGATGCTAATTAAGGATTAACTTAACTAATTAAGGCTAATTAATTAAAACTTAATTTTTATGAATTGAATCAAATTTTAATTAAACTTCCCAAATGGTTCTAAAAATTATGTCATCCTAATTAAACTTATCACTTTCGGTTTTTGAAATCATTAAGACTTTCAATTTCTGATCTAAAGTAGAAATCACAATAGATAATTCATCAAATGGACAAATATGCACAAATTACACATCAAACGCATAATTAACATTTAAGATTAAATAAATATAACTATACTACATGATGGGATTATCAATAGCTGTGGGATTTGAACCAATGCCCTTTCGGACCAAAGTCGAAGGCGTATTTTGACAACTATGAAAAAAGTTAATTATTAAGGGAGGAGAAGAAAAAAATATTACCAATACATGGCAGGGTGTAAGTGACATTTCCACCTCACAACATTTCATTTGTACCCCACCATAAACACATTTGCACCACACATGTGTTTGTAATTTTTTTTCTCTTCTCCTACCTACTTGTAAAAAATAATAATAATAATAAAAATAAAAATAAATAAATAAATACCAACAAATGGGAGGATGGAAGTGACATTTGCACCCCACCACAGGCATATTTGCGCCCCACATGTGTTTGTAATTTTTTTCTTTTTCTCCCACCTGCATTTAATTTGTAATTTTTTTCCTTTTCTCCCATTTGCATTTAATTCCTCCATATATTTAATTTATTTGAGTCATATCATTTTTTTATTTTTTTATTTTTGTACATTTTTTCAAAAAATCAATAAATAAAAAAATCACTTCTCAAAATAGGCTTAAATCTTTGGCCTTGAACCACTTGGCCAAACTGTCCTGAATGCTGTAGATCCTGTTTGTATTGATATTAATAGTAATTTCACACGTGTCCACCTATGATATTTTTATGGGATATATGATTAAGGATACAAGAAAAGGGACTTAAAAAGACGGAAGTTTTTGCGACGGCGAGATTACCGTCGCAAAAAATGATTTTTAGCGACGGCGTTTTGTACCGTCGCAAATAAGATCTTTAGCGACGGCATTTTACCGTCGGCAATAAAACTACACGCATAGGGATAAAAATACGGAAATTAGTGGTTCATTTGCGACGACCAAAATTTCCGTCGCCAAAAAAGGTTATTAAAACGGCTTCGTTAGCTCTAATAAGTTATCACTTGCGACGGGGAAAAATTTACCGTCGCAAAAAGTGGAAAACATTTGCCACTCTTCCCTTTCATCTTGGCGGTCACATTTGGGTCGAAATCCCTAAATGTTCGAAATCTCCAAACGACGAACGGCGGACTTTTTCCCCCTCTGGACAAGCGACGAACGGCGACCAAGGTAGGGGTGGTGCGGTGGTGCGGCGACGACGGCAGCGAGGGCCGGACCGGCGACGACGACAGCGATCTCACTCAGCGTATGCTCTCTCTCTTTCTCTCTCTCTCTCTCTCTCTCTCTCTCTCCCTCTAATCACGTGAAGCAGCTTCTCTCTCTTTCTGTTTTCCCTTGTGCATAATATATAGCTGTGCAGATTTGTGCCCTTATCAGTCCAAACCTCCATTGTTGCTCAATGTTCATATATCTCTCCATATATATATATATATATATATATATATTTTTATATATTTGCCAGTTTGGATTTGTATACATTTCTCTCCATATATCTCTTTGTTCTATTTTCTTTCTCTCTTTATATATATATATATATATATATATATTTTTTTTTTCTATCAAAATATTGTGATTTCATTTTTGCACAATTAATATTCACAGTGATAGTGAAATTTCAATGCAAAACTTCACTCTATGATAGTTGATTTTCACTGTCAAATAGAAATTTCACCAAGTTATGAATTACATAAATAAACTTATTAATGAATTTGAAATGAATTGATTGAGTAATTCAAAACACAAAGAAATCTCACTGAAACAACTGAATGAAACTTCACTGAAAATAGAAAATTTTGATTTAGCCTTAAATTGCACTGTGTTTGGCATAGTGTAGATGAGAGAAATTTCTTGTGTTGAAATAATATAAATATTTCATTGATTTTTATTTAAAGCTCAACTGAAATATTTTGTTCTATTTTGTTGATTTAAATTGTCTTCGCATTTGAATTTGTTGCTTTTGTTTGTTTACGGTGATATTAAGAGTGAAATTTTACTTCACCAAAAAAAGTTGTTGAAAAATCATGTGGGAGAGTTAAAGCAAAAAAATCTTTGCCAACCAATGGAGATTATTGGAAAATTATCGTAAACCAAACATGTTCACATAAATTCTCTTTTCAATGCTTGTCTATTACATCTCCATCTATAATTTTCCACTGTTATGTCTAGTTTTTCCAATTTCTCTTGGACTTGTAATTCACCTTGCATTGAACTAACTGGGATAAGTATTTCATTTTTTATGTTCTCCCATCAAATCGGTAAATAACTAACTGGGATAAGACCACCTACCTATTTGAGAGAAATTGGACGAATAGGTATCATGGTACATGAATACGTAGGTATTATATTTAGAGTTACTTTGATGAGATATTTTTGTGGATGTGTACAGATGATGGATAAGAGTTGGATTGATTTGCCCAATAGGATGTCGAGCGAATACATTAATGGGATTGATGAATTCCTTTTGTTTGCCTACACCAATAGGGTTGAAGGTTCGATGATCAGTTGTCCGTGTAGGAAGTGCGAGAATCGATACTATTTTGTACGAGAGGGTGTACGGGAGCATCTGATTTTGAATGGTTTTTTTAAAAAATACAAACATTGAATTAATCATGGAGAATCTTACGTATCTCTGCATGGTAATCGAGAGAATGAAACATTAGCTAATTTAGACATTGGGGATGATATGATTGGAATGATACAAGGGGCTATAGGAAATCCACATGCCGGTACAAGTGTTGAGGGTAATGAACCACAAGGGCCTGATCCCCATGCATTTGAACCCCAGCTCGGTCCAAATGCAGAGACTGCAAAGTATTTCAAACTTCTTCAAGATGTACAAACTGAATTGTATCCGGGTTGTCAGAAGTTCACATCTTTGTCATTCATTGTTCGACTTTTACATTTGAAGGTGCTTAATCAGTGGACAGACAAGTCTGTTGACATGCTGCTTGAGTTATTGAATGAGGCGTTCTCGTTGGGTGTGAAACTCCCGGACTCATATTATAAAGCTCAAAAGGTCACAATAGATTTGGGCTTAACGTATGAGACGTGGGATGCATGTCCCAACAGTTGCATGTTGTTTCGAAACGAGGATGCCAATCTTGATAAATGTGTCATATGCAACAGTTGTAGATGGAAAGCAAATGGTGATGGTGGTTCAAATGGTCCTAACAAAGGTGGCAAACGAATAGCTGCAAAACAGATGAGGTATTTTCCTTTAAAGCCAAGGTTGTAGAGGTTGTTTATGTCATCCAAGACGGCCAAGTTAATGAGATGGCATGCAGAGGAACGAATTGATGATGGTGTCTTCAGGCATCCTGCTGACTCCCTTGCATGGAAAGATTTTGACCGTCGGAATATTGACTTCAGTAATGATTGCCGAAGTGTAAGGCTTGGCTTAGCATCTGATGGTTTTAACCCATTCAGAACGATGAACATAGTTCATAACACTTGGCCTGTTGTGCTCGTTCCATACAACTTGCCGCCATGGATGTGCATGAAGCAACCATTTCTAATTTTAGCCGTGCTTATTGACGGCCCAAAAGGACCTGGTGACAAGATTGATGTGTATATGCAACCATTGATTGAGGAGTTGAAAGAACTATGGAATGAGGGTGTGTCAACATTTGATGCATCAACAAATCAAATGTTTCAAATGCATGCAGCTTTACTGTGGACCATTAGTGATTTTCCTGCTACGCAAACTTGTCAAGATGGAGCACTAAAGGCGAATATGCATGTCCTTGTTGCAATAAGGAAACTACATCGTGTTGGTTGAAGCATAGTAGGAAACAATCATACTTGAGTCATCGCAGATTTTTACCAACTGGCCATAAATTCCGGAAGGATAAAGTATCATTTGATGGTAGTCGACTCAAACCCAAATTGTTGTCTGGAACTGAGATGTTGCTACAATTAGAATCTTAGGGTATTTTAACCCAATACAAGAGGGATGACCTTAAGGAGAGGCACAGGAGACAGGTAGAGAAGGAGAAAGTTGGACATCGCACCCACAGTTGGAAGAAAAAGAGTATCTTTTATGAATTGCCATATTGGGAGCACAATCTAATAAGACACAACCTCGATGTGATGCATAGAGAGAAGAATGTTTGTGACAATGTGTTGTGGACAATATTAGGGGTTGCAGGAAAATCGAAGGATGGTGTTAATGCTCGGCGTGATTTACAAGATATGAATATTAGAAAACCCCTACATTTGCAGTTAAGAGGGTCGAATAAAGCCTATTTACCAGCAGCACAATTCACGATGACCAAGGATGAGAAAGATTTGTTCTTGAAAGTGTTGAAGGAAGTAAGAGTTCCCGACGGGTATTCATCCAATATATCACGTCGTGTGCGCTCACATGATAGAAGTATTGGAGGTCTTAAGAGCCACGATAGTCATATTCTGATGCAACAACTTATTCCATTGGCTATTCGAAGATCGTTACCGAAGAATGTAATTCAACCCTTGATTGAATTGAGCAATTTCTTTAGACAATTGTGTTCAAAAGTGAATCGTGTGACGGATTTGCAATATATTCAAGATCGTATCTCTATAACACTTTGTCATCTAGAGAAAATATTTCCTCCGAGTTTTTTTGATATAATGGAGCACTTGCCTATACATCTAGCTGATGAAGCCTTATTGGGTGGAGCGATTCAGTTTCGATGGATGTATCCAATTGAAAGGTATCTTCTTACTTTGAAGCAATACGTGCGTAATAGAGCTCATCCTGAAGGATCAATTGCTAAAGGATATCTTATGGAAGAATGCATGAATTTTTGTGCACAATATCTCAATGATGTGGAAACCAAATCTAGTCGACACGTGAGGAACTATAGTGGTGTTGATAATTTGGGTCATGCTATTGGTGAAAACACAAGCTTTTATCTTGATAATACTTCTTGGGTACAAGCTCATCGGTACATCTTATTCAATACAAGCGCGGTTCAACCATTCATAAAGTAGGTTAAGTCACTCACTCAATATTTTATTATGTTTTATTGAATTTTCTACAAAATTTTTTGTATTGCTAAAATTTCAATCTACACAGCGAACACCTTGAAGTACTTAAGCTCAAAATGCCTCATGTTGACGATCATCAGCTTCGGCGTGAACATTTTGAAACTTTTCACATTTGGTTCAAGGAACATGTATGTATTTAACTCTATAGATTCTAGTTACTTAAGTCGAACTACATTTTAAATTTTACATTTTCGTGTTAAATAGGTCCAAACTTTGCGAAGGACTACTGATGTCATATTTTCTGAAGAGATTATTCTATTGGCAAATGGTCCTCGTAACTTGGCAAGGAGGTTCAACGGGTATATACTGAATGGGTTTCAGTATCGAGTAAAGTCCATGGATGATCGTCGAGCCACACAAAATTGTGGTGTAGCTTTGAAGGCAGATACATAAGTTATGCTAGTCGAAAAGACAAGAATCCTCGTGTGGGGTCTGTGTACTATTATGGACAATTGACAGATATTGTTGAGATTCGATATTCCAATGAGAAGAAACATGTGTTGTTTAAGTGTGATTGGATTGACAACATTCACGGAAAGAAAGAAGATGTCTTCAATTTCACGTTGGTGAACTTAAATCATTTGTTGTACCGAGATGATCGAATTACCAATGAACCTTTCATCTTGGCGTCCCAAGCAGAGCAAGTTTGGTATGTTGCAGACCCGTTACAACCAGACTGGCAAGTCGTGGTGAAGATGTCTCAAAGAGGTTTATTTGATATGAGTTCGATTGATCCACAAATCGAGCCATACATGAGCCAACAATTGGACGAAAATATAATGCTTCGTGATGAAGAAGTTGGTTGGGTGAGGGAAGCCGCAGAAGGGGAAACAGTTGATGTTCAAATAGGCTGATAGTGGTGGAAACATTAGTAATTCAATTAAGGCCAAGGTTGTAGTTAATCATCAATTTCGTAATTTACTTTATCTTTGTAATTGTATTAGTTCTATTAATGTCATATTATAGTTGACGACAAACCATTGTCTATGTTTCTAATGTCAATTAATGTTAGATTGCTTGCAGATTATTATGGGAAGGAAGAGGAAGCCTGATCATCCCCGGCGCATGATGTCTGATGTGCTACATAACAGGACATCAGTAGCACCACCATCAGAGGAGGTATCACATCGGCCACTATCGGAGGGGCCTTTAGTGGTACCACAGCAGCTACCATGTACTCAGCCTCCACGCCTACCATCGGTGCCTCCACCATCAGTGGCACCACAGCAGCTATCATCATCAGCTTATGAGCCATCCGCAGGTATATAAATTTGCTTTGATTTGTATGAAAATTATTGAAGCATACATTTATTTATGCTCATTATATATAACTTGTTTATTCTCATTGTATTTTGCAGACCCTTCGACTTCTTCACAGCCCACCTCAGGTTTATTTGATATGATTTGTATTCACATTATTTAAATTTGCATTTGTTTATTACCATTGCATATTGTTTATTGTTATTGTATCTCACAGGTCATGTTAGTTCTTCATCAACCTCGACTAGGCGTGGTAGAGGATGTGCCAAGGGCATTAAAGAGTGGGGTACTGGTAAAAAGCTAGACATACAATTTGATGGAAATTACTGCCCAATAGGGGATAACGTGGCTAAGTTAACTACTCAACTTGGCATTATTGTGCGGAATGGTAACATTGTTCCTCTTACTTTTCTTGACTGGAACAATGTGCCCGATGATATTATTGATGCTATCTGGAAGGATGTGAAGGTAAAAGTATATTTTTGTCCACAAATTCGAATTCCAAAATTGTGTTATTATTATTTAAACTTTGAAATTGTGTTTTATAGGACAATTTGAATATATGTCCAGAGGAGTACAAGCCAATCTGCATGAAAAACTGCAACAGCATATGGAAGAATCACAAGAACAAGCTTAAGGCTAAGTATTTCAAGCCTAGAAGTTCTGATCCTAATCTGAAGGATGATGTTCCTATGCACATTGTGCCAAGCCAGTGGGAAGAACTTGTGGAGGATTGGCGTACTTCCGATGCTGAGGTATACAAATAAGTTATATTTATGATATGTAAACATACAAATCATATTTACATACTCACATTTGTCGAACCTGTTATAGAAAATTGCAAGTAAGAACGCTAAAAATCGACGAGCTCACGGCATAGCTCATACCACAGGGCGTACTACTTTCTCTCAGATACGGCATGAGGTTTACATTTTATTGTTTTATTTTTGTATATAAATAAACATTGTATATTTACAAATTATTTAGATTGTAATTTTCATATTTCTAAAAAAATGCAGATGACCAGTAAGGGGGAGTCTACTGATAAGATGAATGTTTGGCTTCTGACACGTAGAGTAGATGACCCAGAGGTTATTCAGACCTTGGTAGTTTCCAAACACCTTTGATTGTATTTAAAGTTTATTTTTTGTGTGTCAACCATCTTAATTTGGCATATACTTGTATGTCTTATTCAATACAGGATGAGTTTAATCGTCAACTCTCTATGCTACATGAGGATGGTCGGACATTGGAGGCTAGGAATGCCATTTTCCATGAGTTGATAGGTCATGACGGACATGGATATTGTCGCACATACGGGAGAATTGTGCCTCGGAGAGCGGTGTATAAAGCTGGTGTTGGGCCATCACAGTCAACACCCCAGCCATCGACTATTGATCAGATCACGCAGAAGGTTCGTGCAGAGCTAAGGGATGAGTTGAGGGAGGAGCTGCGAGCAGAGTTCTCTACACATTTACAGCAGATGAGAGCTGAGATGATGGCCTTAGTGTCACAGGGGGCGAGTGTGGATCCCAACAGACAGGTTCGATATAAATTAAATTGTTTGATAGTTCAATTTTCACACAAGATTATGTATAAAATTCGAATATGATTAACACATTATGTATTGACTATCATAGGTTCCTGAGGCATCGAGTGGCCACCGGGCATTTAGGGAATCTGCAGAAGACGAGAATCCATATACCCCACCACCAGAAGATCAGGTATAAAATGTATCTTTGCATTCTAAGCTAAAATGTATCTTTGCATAATTTAGACATTCTAAGTTAAAGAGAGACTTGTGGGAGAAGACGTTTTTTGAATCGGGGAGTTAACGCCCCAAAATCACCAAAAGGATTCGGTTTAGCACGAAACTTGGCACACACGACCGCCTAGGCACGAGAGACTTGTGAGAGAAGACGGGGCTCGAATCGGGTTCCCGGTTTGGGAGTTGGAGCCGGATTTCACTTTAGGCAAACTAGTTCCTTAAGAAACTTGAATTCGAGGAGTTAACGCTCCAAAATCACCAAACGGCATCGGTTTAGCATGAAACTTGGCACACACGACCGCCTAGGCACGGGAGACTTGTGGGAGAAGACGGGGCTCGAATCGGGTACCCAGTTTGGGAGTTAGAGCCGGATTTCACTTTGGGCAAACTAGTTCCTTAAGAAACTTGAATTCGAGGAGTTAACGCTCCAAAATCACCAAACGGCGTCGGCTTAGCACGAAACTTGGCACACACGACCGCCTAGGCACGAGAGAATTGTGGGAGAAGACGAGGCTCGAATCGGGTTCCCGGTTTGGGAGTTAGAGCCGGATTTCACTTTGGGCAAACTAGTTCCTTAAGAAACTTGAATTCGAGGAGCTAATGCCCCAAAATCCCCAAATGGCGTCGGTTTAGCACGAACCTTGGTACACACGATCGCCTAGGCACAAGAGACTTGTGGGAGAAGACGGGGCTCGAATCGGGTTCCCGGTTTGAGAGTTGGAGCCGGATTTCACTTTGGGCAAACTAGTTCCTTAAGAAACTTCAATTCGAGGAGTTAACGCTCCAAAATCACCAAACGACGTCGGTTTAGCACGAAACTTGGCACACACGACCGCCTAGGCACGAGAGACTTGTGGGAGAAGACGGAGCTCGAATCGGGTTCCCGGTTTGGGAGTTGGAGCCGAATTTCACTTTGGGCAAACTAGTTCCTTAAGAAACTTGAATTCGAGGAGCTAACGCCCCAAAATCACCAAATGGCGTCGGTTTAGCACGAAACCTGGCACACACGACCGCCTAGGCACGAGAGACTTCTGGGAGAAGACGGGGCTCGAATCGGGTTCCCGGTTTGGGAGTTGGAGCCGGATTTCACTTTGGGCAAACTAGTTCCTTAAGAAACTTGAATTCGAGGAGCTAACGCCCCAAAATCACCAAACGGCGTCGGTTTAGTACGAAACTTGGCACACACGACCGCCTAGGCACGAGAGACTTGTGGGAGAAGACGGGGCTCGAATCGGGTTCCCGGTTTGGGAGTTGGAGCAGGATTTCACTTTGGGCAAACTAGTTCCTTAAGAAACTTGAATTCGAGGAGTTAACGCTCCAAAATCCCCAAACGGCGTCGGCTTAGCACGAAACTTGGCACACACGACCGCCTAGGCACGAGAGACTTGTGGGAGAAGACGAGGCTCGAATCGGGTTCCCGGTTTGGGAGTTAGAGCCGGATTTCACTTTGGGCAAACTAGTTCCTTAAGAAACTTGAATTCGAGGAGCTAATGCCCCAAAATCCCCAAATGGCGTTGGTTTAGCACGAAACTTGGCACACACAATCGCCTAGGCACAAGAGACCTGTGGGAGAAGACGGGGCTCGAATCGGGTTCCCGGTTTGAGAGTTGGAGCCGGATTACACTTTGGGCAAACTAGTTCCTTAAGAAACTTCAATTCGAGGAGTTAACGCTCTAAAATCACCAAACGGCGTCGGTTTAGCACGAAACTTGGCACACACGACCGCCTAGGCACGAGAGACTTGTGGGAGAAGACGGGGCTCGAATCGGGTTCCCGGTTTGGGAGTTGGAGCCGAATATCACATTGGGCAAACTAGTTCCTTAAGAAACTTGAATTCGAGGAGCTAACGCCCCAAAATCACCAAACGGCGTCGGTTTGGCACGAAACCTGGCACACACGACCGCCTAGGCACGAGAGACTTGTGGGAGAAGACGGGGCTCAAATCGGGTTCCCGGTTTGGGAGTTGGAGCCGGATTTCACTTTGGGCAAACTAGTTCCTTAAGAAACTTGAATTCGAGGAGCTAACGCCCCAAAATCACCAAACGGCGTCGGTTTAGCACGAAACTTGGCACACATGACCGCCTAGGCACGAGAGACTTGTGGGAGAAGACGGGGCTCGAATCGGGTTCCCGGTTTGGGAGTTGGAGCCGGATTTCACTTTGGGCAAACTAGTTCCTTAAGAAACTTGAATTCGAGGAGTTAACGCTCCAAAATCACCAAACGGCGTCGGTTTAGCACAAAACTTGGCACACACGACCGTCTAGGCACGAGAGACTTGTGGGAGAAGACGGGGCTCGAATCGGGTTCCCGGTTTGGGAGTTGGAGCCGGATTTCACTTTGGGCAAACTAGTTCCTTAAGAAACTTGAATTCGAGGAGTTAACGCTCCAAAATCACCAAAGGGCGTCGGTTTAGCACGAAACTTGGCACACACGACCCTCTAGGCACGAGAGACTTGTGGGAGATGATGGGGCTCGAATCGGGTTCCCGGTTTGGGAGTTGGAGCCGGATTTCACTTTGGGCAAACTAGTTCCTTAAGAAACTTGAATGCGAGGAGTTAACGCTCCAAAATCACCAAACGGCGTCGGTTTAGCACGAAACTTGGCACACACGACCGCCTAGGCACGAGGGACTTGTGGGAGAAGACGGGGCTCGAATCGGGTTCCCGGTTTGGGAGTTGGAGCCGGATTTCACTTTGGGCAAACTAGTTCCTTAAGAAACTTGAATTCGAGGAGTTAACGCTCCAAAATCACCAAACGGCATCGGTTTAGCTCGAAACTTGGCACACACGACAGCCTAGGCACGAGAGACTTGTGGGAGAAGACGGGGCTCGAATCGGGTTCCCGGTTTGGGAGTTGGAGCCGGATTTTACTTTAGGCAAACTAGTTCCTTAAGAAACTTGAATTCGAGGAGTTTACGCTCCAAAATCACCAAACGGCGTCGATTTAGCCTGAAACTTGGCACACACGACCGCCTAGGCACGGGAGACTTGTGGGAGAAGATGGGGCTCGAATCGGGTTCCCGGTTTGGGAGTTTGAGCCGGATTTCACTTTGGGCAAACTAGTTCTTTAAGAAATTTGAATTCGAGGAGTTAACGCTCCAAAATCACCAAACGGCGTCGGTTTAGCACGAAACTTGGCCCACACGACCGCCTAGGCACGAGAGACTTGTGGGAGAAGACGGGGCTCGAATCGGGTTCCCGGTTTGGGAGTTGGAGCCGGATTTCACTTTAGGCAAACTAGTTCCTTAAGAAACTTGAATTCGAGGAGTTAACGCTCCAAAATCACCAAACGGGGTCGGTTTAGCATGAAACTTGGCACACACGACCGCCTAGGCACAAGAGACTTGTGGGAGAAGACCAGGCTCGAATCGGGTTCCCGGTTTGGGAGTTAGAGCCGGATTTCACTTTAGGCAAACTAGTTCCTTAAGAAACTTGAATTCGAGGAGTTAACGTCCCAAAATCACCAAAAGGCGTCGGTTTAGCACGGCACACACGACCGCCTAGGCACGGGAGACTTGTGGGAGAAGACGGGGCTCGAATCGGGTTCCCGGTTTGGGAGTTAGAGCCGGATTTCACTTTTGGCAAACTAGTTCCTCTAGTCAAAATTATTTACTAAACAATCTTTCTAATTATATGGTAGTTAATTTTTTTATATTTTTCTGTAATTAAAATATTAACACCATTATATTGTTATTAATTATTTTTATTTTGTTTTTTTAAGATATTTCCTGAGTAGCAGCTTGTTTCGTGTGGAATGTGGGCGCGTAAAGATTATGACAAACTTCTGTTTTTGTAACTCACGAAAGAATCAAGACAAAAACTTTTGGTTTTGATTTTGATTTATGTTATTTAAATTTGTGACCAACATTATGTATGTATTATGTGACCAACATTAGGAATTTGTATCATTTGCCAACTTTTGTTTATGTATGGATTTATATTATTATGTAATTTTTTGATTTTTTTTTAGCTATTTTTCACTTGCCAACATTAGTTATTTTATTTATGTATTTATATTATTATATCATTTGCCAACATTACAGGTTATTTTTATATTTTAAATAATTCTAAAACAGGGTTTTTTTTTATTAATTTTTTTTGAGACGGCAGAACACCCCGTCGCAAAAAAAAAAAAAAAAAAAAAAAAAAAAAAAAAAAAACTGTGCTAGACTTTTTGCGACGGCAGCCATACCGTCGCAAAAGGTGTGGAATTTATTTGACAAACAAGGCTTTAGCGACGGTGAAGTTGCCGTCGCCAATAGTCATTAACGCCGACCTATCTTGCGACGACATTTTTTGCAACGGAATTTTGCCGTCGCAAATATCTATTTTAGCGACGGGGTCCTTGTGCCGTCGCAAAAAAGCCCAGATCTTCATCCATAATGGCGACAGAAATCTGCCGTCGCAAAAAAGAGGTATTCCCGTCGCAAAAACAACGGCGACAGCAGGTGCCGTCTCTAAAGGTCTTTTGCAACCCCCCTTGTTGCGACCCCCACGTGCTGTCGCAAAAAAAAAAAATACCGTCGCAAATAGCTTTTGAGACGGCGTTTGGATTATTTGCGACGGCGTTTTGCCGTCGCAAAAAACTATTTTTTTTGTAGTGATGCACCATATTAGTTTTCAATAAGTGTCAATGTATGGCTTGTATTTGAAATTCATTTTATGAAAATAACATATAACTAGGTGGACTACGACGCGCTACGTGGTAGTCGCATTATGGTTAATAAAAATAATATAGTATGGCAAAAAAATAATATTTTTTTGAGAAAATCTTGAACACAAAATACACAATATTTCTTTCTTTCTATCCTGTCAATTATAAACACATCTTGCACGAAATTGTGAACCTTGGACCCTTCTTGTCTTAAAATAGAACTTTGGATTGGCCAATTGTTAGGATTGCTTTATATCGTCCTTCTCTCTACCACCAACATTGCCACCCCTTTTAAAGCCAGAACTGAAAACAATTCACCTTCGAGTTTTTCCTACAAAATTAATTGAAAAATAACATTAGAAATTTGTGTGGGTACAGATGATTTTATAAAAATGTGAACATCTTGTAAAATAATTTTTTCCATAGTTCATTTTCAAAATAAATGTTTAGCCACTATAGAGTAATAAACCTTTTCCACAAGCAATCATCAAAAACATGTGTGACAGAGAAAGCAAAAGTATTTTCCTTGAATCGAAGCTATGTAAAAATTGATGAAAGAGGGAACATGCGAGGTATATACCATTTGTAAGTTGCTCGTAATTTCTCACTCGGTGTTGTTCGAAGTCGAGGTAATGGCTCTTGTGTGAGGCAATTTTTTTCTTTGTTGGACAACTTGCTAGATTATAATTATACTCTCAATTTTCACTCTAATCATCTTTGAAATATCCGTATTGGCTGAACTTATGAGTTGGTTGACTGGGAATGCATTTCTTAGCTCTCCTACAATAGGAATGCTCTGCATAAGTCATGCTTCATTTGAAATGTGGCATTGAAAGAGGCTTTGGTGGACCACTCTTCCTTTAGTCCTTGAATGATATAGCCAGTTTTGCATGCGCTGCAGTCATAGCACACTTGATCCAAATTGTTTTCCCATAAAATGCAATCGGAGTTTTTCGAAGCAAGCCCTGTTTTTGGGATCTCCCAATGTGTGTCATTTATGTTCACAAAACCAGAGTGTAGAGGTGGTTGACAACAACTGCGCATGACTAAAACAGCAACAAAAACAAAGTAAATATTTTGGTTGATGCAATACTAAGATTTGAACAAGGTCATTTTGAGCTGATTTCAAACAAGTTTTAGCAATGCTCAAGGATTTAGATTTTGAATATGTTGATTTTGAAACCCACGTAAAGAAGTTCTAAGTTTTTTAAACTGCATAGTAATCAAAAGATGCATGATTTCCCATCAAAGATCAAACAATAGTGCTCTATTTGGTTCATTGGAATGAGATTTAACGAAATGGAATGGTGATTCCTTAAACTTTATTTGCATTTCCTTCTTCTTTTATTTTCACTTCACAAATCCATGATCCAAATGCAACCTTACCAAAATTATAGGGAGGTATTTTTGCTATACTGAGAAAGGTAAGAGCTGTTTTTACATACTAAACTGAAAATAAAAATAGTAAATACCTCATTTGAACGAACAGGGAAAAATGATATCTCTAATTTTGGTATTTATCAATTGATTTTGTCAACCTTCACATCTGTCCAAAAATCAAGGGCAATAAAGGATATCTATAACCAGAAAAGTGATCCAACTCACGACCAAGTGTGCTTAGTTAGTTAAATACATCATTTGGTCTGCTTAAATAAGTTTAAAATGAAGTATTATCCTAACGTAGAAAAAATAAGCTTTTACATCTGCCTATAGATCAGCTTTCAACTTAGAATAAACTACAAGAAGTAAAACCACATAGTCACAAGATTGGCAAGATACCCTCCCTTGCAACAAGAATTGTAGTAACAACACAATTTATTGCTAAATTTGTTATTTTTGCTCCATCTTATGCAGTTGTGGTCTTTCAAAGAAAAATTTGGAACAAGTATTGGTATAATAGTGGGGTATTGCATGACAGTATCACCAACCAATACAGAACCTTACCCGACTTTGTGGTTGCCCATTTGGTTTCCATTCTTATAATCAAAATCACAAAATCACAGTAGGATAGAAGTTTGCAGGAATGCCACCAGAAGGGGGGGGGGCCCGGTCTTGAGATTTTCGGGGTCCAAGGGCCTTGAGATTTTCGGAATCCAAAGCCGATAATCAACTACTAAATTTCTAGGGCCCTTCACATTTTTTTTTATTGAATGAAAAAAAAATTAAGATAAAGGACAAAATATTTGTATTAAAATCACAAAAAATACTTAGAAATTTTTTTTTTAATTAATTGAATAGAATTTTTTTTTTTTTTTTTTGATGTGTGCTTGCTGTGCTGAGATCAAAATATTTTTTTAAATCAAAATTCAAAACAAGAGCACCACCACTTAACAAAACACAAAACTTTTAAATTATGTGATGTGAACTATTAAACTTAAATAAATTCTTCTTAATGATGTAAATACCAATATTATAATAGCAATTAATTGTGCAAAAGACATGATAAATATTTAATTAATTGAATAGAAAAAAAATAAATAAAAAAAAATTTACCTGTTTACTGCTGCTCCGTTCCTATGCTGCGGGTGTGTGCTATATCAAACAAATGTAGGGAATGTTGGATTAATAGAAGATAGGGTTAAGAATTAGAAAAAATGGGCCTTTCAAATGGTTGGGCTGGGCCTTAACTATTGACCTTTTAATAGGTCAAAAAAATTAAATTAGTTTGGGCCTTTTTAAAATTTTTTTTTGGACTTAAAACATACTCAATATATAAAACTAACTTATAATAGGAGGGGCCCCCTATTTTGGGCTTATTTTGAGGGGCCCTAAGCCATGGCCTTGTGGGCCTATGGCCAGGGCCAGGCCTGGGGGGGGGGGTTGGAACAATTAAGGAACAAGAACATTAAAAAAAAGATTAGGAATACATAAATCGATCATAGGTGCTCTCAAACTAAAAATACCGTCTCTAGTGAAACACACATTTCATACATCAATACGATGATCCATATCCATGCACCAGAATTTGAATTGCAATTGAAATTCTTGTTGAGTTAAGAATAGTTTCTACATGTCATGACCCGAACCCGCCCCCATGGGTTAAGGTCATAACCGGCCAGTAACCAAGAGATTACCTATGGCCTCAGACCAAATTAGATATATTTCAACAGAGTTAAGGGGCCAAACGAAAACAACTTGAAACTTTTGTCCATAGAGCTGTGCTTACATGGCACATCATAACATTTTACACCTGCTTCACTGGGGCTGGGTTTGGATATTGCTTGGCTCACCTACAATCACATGAATGAGAGTGAGCGAAAGCCCAGTGAATAATATCAAGCGAATGAGATACATTAACGGTATTTAAAACAAAATACATCAGACGGCCTTGGGCCCAATTCATATTTCTGTATAATATATCGAATGACTAGTGATCCCAACATATCAAACGACCTCAGGCCCAATTCATTCATATCCAACGGCCTTTGGTCCAATCGTTCAGTCCAACAGCCTTTGGTCCAATCGTTCATGTCCAACGGCCTTTGGCCCAATTATTCATGTCAAATGGCATTTGGCCCAATCATTTATGTCAAATGGCCTTTGGCCCAATCATTCATATCAGACGGCCTTTGGCCCAATCATTCATGTCAGACAGCCCTTGGCCCAATCAATTGTATCCAACGGCCTTTGGTCCAACCATATGGCATAACCAACATTTGTCCACAATTCAAATTAGCAAGCTTACAAGACTTATATAGAAATAAGTGATTGGGCAAATAACATACTTCAAAATATCTTTACTAAAATATTACTCACAGTGATCTGTCGGAGGATTCATCCTTGTGTTTGACCATACATAAATCATAACACATAATGAGTCACAAGAAATTCAATCCGTTCGTAATTTATTCATTCCTCTTAGGCCTCATTCTTATCATTTTAGCTCACTTACAATGCTTAATGTATGCCTAAGAGTGCTTAGAAATGGGAGAGAACGGAAATTGAAACATAAATCAACTTTACAAAGCTTTTGAAATAGGGTTCGCCGCTCGAGCGTGGCTTTGGGCCGCTCGAGCGGACCCCTTGGGTCTGCAAAAGTACTGGATACCTCATTTTTATGCTCAAGCGTGACTTCGGACGCTCGAGCTGAAAGTCAAACTACGTGGCTTTACGCTCGAGCGTGAATCTCTCCACTCGAGCGGACATGCCGAATTCTGGGTTTTCCAGCAACTAATTTGAGCTTCAAACTTGCATTCAAACTAACGTAATTTGCATATTATGACTCAAAGCTCACATATACATTTACTAACATGATACAACACCAAATTTATCACATTATGAAGCTCAAATCTCATGAATTAATTACATGCATGCCCCAAATTATACCAAATCTATCTCCAACACATCAAAGTCATGCATTCAAAACTCATACATCCATGAGTTGCACTTGCATGTGGGATATAACTTTCATTCTCAACTTAAATGATGTAGAGATGTTCAAAAGCATGAACTTTAATCAGAATTCAACATGGATCATATATTTCATGCTCAAAGATACAAATTCAAGGAAATTTCTTACATGCATGCATTCATTGACTTCAAATTCATCAAGATCAACTCAATTTATGTTCTAGATCATCATCTTACTTTGAATCCACAAAATTACAAAGTCAACTCATGAATTTACTCACCTAGAAGTTCCAACTCTCCAAATTATAGCTAATTCTTGAGTTAATCTTCAAAATCTTCAAGTTTCTTGCTCAAATCTTCAATTGCCTTCACTCCCTCACTCTAACCGATCCTCTCTCTCTCTCTCTCTCTCTCTCTCTCTCTACAGAAATCTCAGATTTTATGAGTTCATAAGGAGTGAGATTAAGTGTGACGTGGCCCTTATATACGCACCCTTAATCTAGTTTCATTAACACTAGTTAATTGAGCACTATTTAATCAATTTAATCTAATTAATTTGTTCCGAATAAATTTTCAATTAAATTTCACCATAGGCTCTAAAAATTACGCTAATCACAATGGCGTGATCAATTTTAGTTTCTGTGGCCGATAAAGCCTTCAATTTAAATTCTAAAACAGAAAATCGGACAAATTTTCCTACGGTAAACAGATAGAAATTCAAAACCACATATAATCATACAGTTGGAACTCCCAATCATGTTAAACACATAATCACAGTCATAATTAAGATTAATTAGCATGATACGGAACAGGGTTATCACAGTCTTCCCTCCTTTAGGAAGTTTGGTCCTCCAAACTTATTTTACCTTCGTCTGAAAACAAATGTGGATAGCGTAGTCGCATTTCATCTTCTTTCTCCCATGTAGCGTCCATCCCATAGTGTTCTTTCCATTCCACTTTCACCATCAGGATGGACTTGCTTCTCAACTGTTTCACTTGCCGATCAATGATTCGTTCCAGTCATTTCTCGTATTCCATATTTTCATCAAGAGCTATCCGGTGATAACCAATTACATGAAGCGGATCTCGAAGATAACCCCTCAACATTGATAAGTGGAATACATTGTGCATTTGTTCGAATCTCGGTGGCAAAGCAACTCGATAAGCAACTGGACCAAGCCTTACCAGAATTTGAAACGGCCTTATGTAACAGGGCGACAATTTTCCTTTCTTACCGAATCTTACTTGGCCCTTCATCGGAGTCACGCGAATAAACACACGGTCACCAACCTCATATTCAAAAAGTCTTCCGCAAACATCTGCATAATTCTTTTGTCGACTCTAAGCTGTTCTGAGCCTTTGCTGAACAATCTTGATCTTCTCATAAGTGTCTTGCACAATTTCAGGCCCAATGAGAGCCCTATCCCCGACTTTTGTCCAACAAATTTGTGATCTACACCTTCTACCATACAAAGCCTCGTATGGTGCCATACCGATGCTGGAGTGGAAGCCGTTATTGTATGCAAATTCTGCTAGTGGCAGATAATCTTCCCAACTCCCCTGAAAATCTAAAGCACACATTCTGAGCATGTCTTCTAAGGTATGTATGGTTCATTCTGATTGCCCATCTGTTTATGGATGGAATGCAGTACTGAATCTCAATTCTATTCCCATTGCTCTTTGTAGGCTCTTCCACAATTTGGATACAAATTTCGGATCTCTATCCGACACAATAGATACCGAAACTCCGTGTAAACAGACAATCTCATCAATATATATAGTAGCCAGTCTATAAGCATCAAATGTAGTTTTAACAGGCAAAAAATGTGCAGATTTAGTCAGTCTATCAACTATAACCCAAATAGAATCTATACCTCGAGAAGTTCGAGGTAGACCAACAACGAAGTCCATAGTCACATGTTCCCACTTCCATTTCGGAATAGGGAGAGGTTGAAGTAGACCACCTGGTTTCTAGTGTTCAGCTTTAACTTGCTGACATCGAAGGCACTTGGACACATACTCTGCAATCTCATTCTTTATTTTGGGCCACCAATAGCTTTGTTTCAAATCTCGATACATTTTGTTATTACCCAGATGTATAGCAAACACTGATTTATGGGCTTCGTCTAGAATTCTCTTTTTTAGTTTTGGAATATCTGGGACACACATTCGGTTTCGAAATCTCAACACTTCACTTTCAATGCTAAACTCTACTCTCGGACTTGTCTCAAATTCATCGATCACTTTCTTGAGGAATTCATCCTCTTTTTGCCTCTGTTTAATTTCAGTAATTTTTGTTGGTTCAGCTAAAATGGCGGCTATCAATCTGCCCCGTTCGCACAATACCACTTATATTCCGAACTTCTCGAAATCTTGCAAAATCTCTTTCTATTCAGTAAGTAAACAAGCCAAACTCCCCATCGATTTCCTGCTCAAGGCATCAGTAGCCGTATTAACTTTCCCGGGGTGATACTGAATCTCAAGGTCATAGTCTTTTATCAATTCAAGCCATCTTCTCTGTCATATATTTAACTCTTTCTGTGTAAAGAAGTACTTCAGACTTTTTTGATCTGTGTAGACTTCGTATTTCGCCCCATACAAATAATGCCGCCAGATTTTTAAAGCAAATACGACTGCGGCCAATTCTAAATCATGTATTGGGTAGTTCTTCTCGTGTGGCCTCAACTGCCAGGAGGCGTAGGCAATCACCTTTCCATTCTGCATTAATACACAACCCAAACCTTTATAAGACGCATCATTGTAAATCACAAAGTTTTTCGTACCTAATGGTAGTGTCAAAACTGGTGTAGTGGTCAATCTCGTTTTCAGTTCATGAAAGGCAGATTCTCTTTCGCCATTCCATTCAAATGGTTGTCCTTTACGTGTTAGCTGGGTAAGAGGCACAACTATCTTCGAAAAATCTTTCACAAACCTTCTGTAATATCCGGCCAAGCCCATGAAACTGTGGATCTCTGTTACATTTGTCGGTGTAGGCCAATTCACAATTGCCTCTACTTTCTGCGGGTCCACTGAAATTTCCTCCTTGTTGATAACATGCCCTAAAAAGGTAACTTCATCCAACCAAAATCCACATTTCTTTAGTTTGGCAAATAATTTCTTTTCCCTAAGTGTTTGCAAAACAGTCCTCAGTTGTTGTTCATGTTCAAGTCTATTCTTTGAGTATATCAAAATGTTATCAATAAAAACCACAACAAATTCATCAAGGTAGGTCTTAAAAATTCGGTTCATTAGGTCCATAAAATGCTGCAGGGGCATTAGTCACCCCAAATGGCATAACAAGAAATTCATAATGGCCATACCTTGTTCGAAACGCAGTTTTCTCAACGTCTTCTGCTTTTACTTTCAACTGGTGATATCCGGATCTCAAATCAATCTTGGAAAACACTTGTGATCCCTACAACTGGCCAAACAGGTCATCAATACGGGGTAAAGGATATTTATTCTTTATTGTTACATTGTTTAATTCTCGATAGTCGATACACAGGCGCTAGGTTCCATCTTTCTTTTTCACAAAGAACACTAGTGCACCCCATGGCGAAGTACTGGGTCGAATAAACCCTTTGTCAATCAGATCTTGCAACTGTTCTTTCAGTTCTTTCATTTCGGCAATAGCCATTCGGTAGGGGATTTTAGAGATAGGCTGGGTGTCTGGCACAATTTCAATAATAAACTCTATTTCCCTGTCAACCAATTCCCCTGGCAATTCATCTGGGAATACATCTGGAAACTTGCTAACAATAGGGATACTGTTCAATTCAATATTCTCAAATTGCTCAGTTAGCACACAACACAAATAACCCTGGCACCCCTTCCTGATTAATTTACATGCTTTCATTGTAGATATCAAATAAGGTGGAGGCACTACCCCGTTACCCACAAACACAATTTCCTCCTGTTCCGGTGGTTTAAACACAACCTGTTTGTTACACAATCAATGGTGGCACAATATTTAGTTAACCAATCCATGCCCAGAATTATATCAAAGTGTCTAAAGTTCAAGGGCAACAAATCTATATACAAAATAGCATTCCCAATACACATGTCACAAAAACGATATACAGATTCACACAATACAAATTCCCCGAATGGAGCAGATACACATAATAAGTATGGCAATGGTTCTAGAGGTCTACTCAGTCTAGATGCAAATGCACAAGTCACGAAAGAGTGTGTTGATCCGGGGTCAATTAATACAAAGGTATCCTGATTACATATAGAGATAGTACCTGAGACAACGGCGTTAGCATTCTGCGTATCGCCCAGAACAAGCACAAAAACTCTCCATTGTCTCACGGTATCTCCAGTGGTAGTAGATCTCATAGTATTTCCCGGTTTTGGGATCGATGTAGAGGAGCTAGCAGCTAACTTTTCACTATTCTGATTACATTCTCTGGCCATATGCCCCGTTTTACCACATTTAAAGTAGGCCCCTAACACACGGTAACAAACTCCACGATGCCTTTTACTACAAATATTGCACATTGGAGATGTATCTCGGGAAGAATTCGAAGTACTTAAGGAGCCCGTATTCTGCTTCTTCGAAAATTTCTTCTTCGAAAAGAAGCCTTGCCTTTTACTACCCTTCCAGTCAGCTGTTGATTGGGTCTGTCTGGCTATGTTAGCCTCTGACATTATGGCCCGGTCCAACACCTCAATATAGGTTTCCAGCTTGAGAACATTTACCCTCTCTAGGATATCATCTCGAAGCCCTCCTTCAAAATGTCTCACTTTCTTGTAATCGGTGTCAACCACATGTGGTGCAAACCTGGCCAATTCAGTAAATTTGGCCTCATACTCAGCTACTGTCATGTTGTTCTGCTTAAGTTCCATGAATTCCGACACCTTTTTGTCACGAACACATTGTGGAAAGTATTTATCATAGAATATTTCCAAGAACTGTGCCCAACCAATATCTTTATTATTTTCACGTATTAGCATCCACCATCTTTTTCCCTTATCTTCAAGAGTGAAAGTGGCTAGCAATACTTTATGTGTCTCTGAACAAGGAAACACCTCAAATAGCTTTTCGATGCTGAGAACCCATGCTTCGGCCTTCAACGGATCTAATCCTCCATGAAACTGTGACGGTTTCATTTTCTTAAACTCTTTGGTGAGAGCTATTATTCGGTCATCATTCTGTAAGTCTGGCACAAGGGGTGCCAGAGGTGGAGGTGGAGGATGTGGTTGTTGCCACTGTTGTTGTTTCCTCAATGTTTCTGCCATTTCCTGAATCAATCTTTTCATCCTATCTATTCTGGCAGTAGAGGACTCCTCTATCTCATCACCCCTCGTTCTCACCATCTGATTAAACTTGCATTATTCTTTACATAAAAGTTTCAAAAGTGTGCATCTACTAAGGAGCATACATATTCACATAATTTACAATGCAAGTAAATCACAAACATATAGCAAATAATCTTTTTTCTCAAAGCATTTAAGCACATTCTTGATGTTTTCAGATTCATACTTATCACATATATGCATCTTATATCTTTTCTAGATGCTTATTGCTCTTTTGGACAAGTGTGTGAGTTATTAATTGGTGCTCTGATACCACTCTGTCATGACCTGAACCCGCCCCCATGGGTTAAGGTCATAATCGGCCAATAACCAAGAGATTACCTGCGGCCTCAGACCAAATTAGATATATTTCAACAGAGTTAAGGGGCCAAACGAAAGCAACTTAAAACTTTTGTCCATAGAGCTGTACTTACATGGCACATCATAACATTTCACACCTGCTTCACTGGGGCTGGGTTTGGATATTGCTTGGCTCACCTATAATCACATGAATGAGAGTGAGTGAAAGCCTAGTGAATAATATCAAGCGAAGAAGATACATGAACGGTATTAAAACAAAATACATCAGACGGCCTTGGGCCCAATTCATATTTCTGTCTAATATATCGAATGACTAGCGATCCCAACATATCAAACGGCCTCAAGCCCAATTCATTCATATCCAATGGCCTTTGGCCCAATCGTTTAGTCCGACGGCCTTTGGCCCAATCGTTCATGTTCGACGGCCTTTGGCCCAATTACACATGTCCGACGGCCTTTGGCCCAATTATTCATGTCAAACGGCCTTTGGCCCAATCATTCATGTCAGATGGCCTTTGGCCTAATCATTCATATCAGACGGCCTTTGGCCCAATCATTCGTGTTAGACGGCCTTTGGCCCAATCAATTGTATCCAACGGCCTTTGGCCCAACCATATAACATAACCAACATTTGTCCACAATTCAAATTAGCAAGCTTACAAGACTTATATAGAAATAAGTGATTGGACAAATAACATACTTCAAAATATCTTTACTAAGATATTACTCACAGTGATCTGTCGGAGGATTCGTTCTTGTGTTCAACCCTACATAAATCATAACAAATAATGGATCACAAGCAATTCAATCCGTTCTTAATTTATTCATTCCTCGTAGGCCTCGTTCTTATCCTTTCAGCTCACTTACAATGCTTAATGTATGCCTAAGAGTGCTTAGACATGGGAGAGAATGAAAATTGAAACATAAATCAACTTTACAAAGTTTCTGAAACAGGGTTCCCCGCTCGAGCGTGGCTTTGGGCCGCTCGAGCAAACCCCTTGGGTCTGCAAAAGTACTAAATGCCTCATTTTTATGCTATCTCTCTTCCTTCTCTCTACCACCAACATTGTCACCCCTTTCAAAGCCAGAACTGAAAACAATTCACCTTCAAGTTTTTCCTACAAAATTAATTGAAAAATAACATTAGAAATTTGTGTAGGTACAGATGATTTTATAAAAATGTGAACATCTTGTAAAATACTTTTTTCCATAGTTCATTTTCAAAATAAATGTTTAGCCACTATAGAGTAATAAACCTTTTCCACAAGCAATCATCAAAAACATGTGTGACAGAGAAAGCAAAAGTATTTTCCTTGAATCGAAGCTATGTAACAATTGATGAAAGAGGGAACATGCGAGGTATATACCATTTGTAAGTTGCTCGTAATTTCTCACTCGGTGTTGTTCGAAGTCGAGGTAATGGCTCCTGTGTGAGGCAATTTTTTTCTTTGTTGGACAACTTGCTAGATTATAATTATACTCTCAATTTTCACTCTAATCATCTTTGAAATATCCGTATTGGCTGAACTTATGAGTTGGTTGACCGGGAATGCATTTCTTAGCTCTCCTATAATAGGAATGCTCTGCATAAGTCATGCTTCATTTGAAATGTGGCATTGAAAGAGGCTTTGGTGGACCACTCTTCCTTTAGTCCTTGAATGATATAGCCAGTTTTGCATGCGCTGCAGTCATAGCACACTTGATCCAAATTGTTTTCCCATAAAATGCAATCCGAATCTTTCGAAGCAAGCCCTGTTTTTGGGATCTCCCAATGTGTGTCATTTATGTTCACAAAACCAGAGTGTAGAGGTGGTTGACAACAACTGGGCATGACAAAAAACAGCAACAAAAACAAAGTAAATATTTTGGTTGATGCAATACTAAGATTTGAACAAGGTCATTTTGAGCTGATTTCAAACAAGTTTTAGTAATGCTCAAGGATTTAGATTTTGAATATGTTGATTTTGAAACCCACGTAAAGAAGTTATAAGTTTTTTAAACTGCATAGTAATCAAAAGATGCATGATTTCCCATCAAAGATCAAACAATAGTGCTCTATTTGGTTCATTGGAATGAGATTTAACGGAATGGAATGGTGATTCCTTAAACTTTATTCGCTTTTCCTTCTTCTCCTCTTTTCACTTCACAAATCCATGATCCAAATGCAACCTTACCAGAATTATAGGGAGGTATTTTTGCTATACTGAGAAAGGTAAGAGTTGTTTTTACATACTAAACTGAAAATAAAAATAGTAAATACCTCATTTGAACAAGCAGGGAAAAATGATATCTCTAATTTTGGTATTTATCAATTGATTTTATCAACCTTCACATCTGTCCAAAAATCAAGGGCAATAAAGGATATCTATAACCAGAAAAGTGATCCAACTCACAACCAGGTGTGCTTAGTTTGTTAAATACATCTTTTGGTCTTCTTAAATAAGTTTAAAATGAAGTAAAACCACATAGTCACAAGATTGGCAAGATAAGCTTTTACATCTGCCTATAGATCAGCTTTCAACTTATAATAAACTACAAGAAATAAAAACACATAGTCACAAGATTGGCAAGATACCCTCCCTAGCAACAAGAATTGTAGTAACAACACAATTTATTGCAAAAAATTTTCATTTTTGCTCCATCTTATGCAGTTGTGGTCTTTCAAAGCAAAATTTGGAACAAGTATTGGTATAATAGTGGGGTATTGCATGATAGTATCACCAACCAATACAGAACCTTACCCAACTTTGTGGTTGCCCATTTGGTTTCCATTCTTATAATCAAAATCACAAAATCACAGTAGGTTGGAAGTTTGCAGCAATGCCACCAGGGGGGGTGGGGTGTGGTCAATTAAGGAACAAGAACATTAAAAAGAAAGATTAGGAATACATAAATCGATCATAGGTGCTCTCAAACTAAAAATACCGTCTCTAGTGAAATACACATTTCATAGATCAATACAATGATCGATATCCATGCACCAGAATTTGAATTGCAATTGAAATTCTTGTTGAGTTAAGAATAGTTTCTACGTTTTGATATACAATTCTATATATTTATTTTTTGAAAGAACAGAAAGAAACTGTAGATTTTCTATTTCTAGTTTCATAGTCATATTAGCAAACAGGTGGTGTGCATAATTTACACACAAATTAAAGAAAATAAAAAGAAGAACATAGAAACCACATGACGGCACATTTTGGAAGAAAAATAACCATGGAAGCAGCTAACTACATACCAGATAAAAATCACCTACTCATCAAAATGGTGTCATTATTATGAATAATATATATATATATATATGTTACAATTATATATAGACGAAAAGGCAAACATATAGTTTTAATTTTAACGAGAAACACCATCCCTTCTCTTTTTAATTAGATAGATTCATCTCTGAAAGAGATTGTAGGAATTGGCTTCAAACTTTCCCCAGCCACTTCTCATAAAAATTCTCCTGAAATATACAAAAAGGGGTGTGTGTGATTTGTTTTACTCTCTCACTACCAGTTGGTTCTCAAACCTATCCCTTTGTGCCATCAAGTAATCCTAATCTTATTCTTTGATCTTGTTCATCATATTGAGGGAACTAATATTTTTATAGATTCTTCTAATTTATATGTACACTAAAACACGATAGTATATCTCTCCATGGATCAAAGAATGCAAGATACCTCAAATATTTTTCTATTTATTTTTAGCTATTAGGAAAAGGGATGATTTTTTATTTCTTCATTAAATTCAATAAGCTATTAAATAAATTGAAAAAAGGAAACCGAAAATGAAAGCATCTTTCTCACATATCAATGGGTAATCAATAATTGCCACCCCTAACGTCGTAGTTTTGGCTTCTATAGAATTTAGTTTCAAAATGCATGCCTTTGCAACTATTATGAGTTGTACATCACCTTAAATACAATTTCCAACATTTAAATATTAATTCCATCATTCCAACATCAAGTACTTAACTTGTTCAAGTAATGCAACATTGGTTATTACCACACTTGGCATATATTTGCACACACGTACATGGAATCAAACTTTTCTCAATCCCAATACATGAACCCTTCCTCAAACTGAAATAGCCTAAGACATAACCAACCATGTTATATTAATTGAGAACATGCTACAAACTCCACAAACCTATATTCCCATTTGCAGCTCATTAAAATCATTACCTTCAATTTGTTTTCCTATTGTGCTTGACTATATACGTGATGCAACATTGTGTAAAATGCATCCTAATTTATCACCACCAATTGTTTGGGACATTTACACCACACGATTCAAAATAATATACCACAACATTTGTTGCTTAACCACAATAATTTAGAATTCCCACTTTGTGGGTACGCATCATAAATAAGTGCACTTTTTGTCTTTTTACGAAAAGATGTGCAGAAAAGTAGAGAGGTGATGTGATGGAAAAAATATAAAAAGATGGATTATTTGAGGTATGCCAAACTTGGCCTTAGTATTAATATTAATCAATTTTTTTTTCTTGTTTAATCATCATGCATAATTTGTTGGTTGGATAAGTACATTTAGGGCAAGGTGTTTTGTTTCGGCAAATTTGGCTATAAACCCCCTTTACCTTCCTTTCATTGTTAAAAGGACTAAGAAAAAAATTATACTTTCTAAACCCCCTCATAATTATAAAGTCTTGCATAAAGGACAAAATTTATTATTTAAATATTTTATTAGACTATTATACCCTCAACTAAATTTTCCCACCTTCTCCACCCACTCTCTCTCCACCTTCTCTGTCTCTCTCCTCCCTCTCTCCCTTCTCTAACTCCTTCAAGCTTCAGATCTGGAAGCTCAACTACCGGCTTTGGAAGTCCTGTGTTGACCTCGCCAACGCCGCTGACTTCCGATCTTCTTCTGCCGCTCCCTCCGGTGAACACGCCAAACTCCACGCACGTCTCTGCTGATTTGCTCTTCCTATGTATATGTGTATGTATGTATTTATATACATGTGTGTGCAGCGGAGGAGTTTGGGGTGGAGGCGATGCCGACGTTCGTGTTGCTAAAGCATGGGAAGGAGGTCGATAGAGTCGTCGAGGCCAAGAAGGATGAGCTGGAGAAGAAGGTTGAGATGCACACTGAAACCAGAATTTGCTGCTTCGTCTTTTAAGTACTATATTGGTAGGCAAAAGCCAGTATATTCTCAACAAGTCCAAGGCATGATATCAAACAACATGACTGCAAACAGTTGTTATAGCCGTTTGAACAAGTGAACACTTAAGTTTCTCAATCTCAAGTATTCTACAACTTTTTATTAAATAAACCAGAATGCTTGCGCTTAAAAGATTGACCAATGCACAACAGTCGAGGTTTTCAATTTTATTCTTCCATATATTTAGCTAAACATATGAGAATATTATGATGAGATGTAGTAATTAAGGCTAACAAGTAAAGCACCAGAAATTTTTTTTAAACACAGATTTGAGTTTTGAATATATATGTATATATATTTGTGTGTATGAGTGTTGTTGAAGACATGTATTCTTTGAAATCAAAAGATAGAGAGATATTTGGATGTGCTCTTTGAAATGGCCACCTCAATTAGATTATGATTATGTTGATATTTGGATATTTTTGTTTTGTTTTTGATCTGTGTATTTTGTGGTTATATATCCTTGTAATATAGATTTGTGTTTTTACTAGTTTTTGAATTGATCTGTTCATACTCAGCTTGTTCAATGGATGATCGATCTATTAAAATGGATGATCTATTCAATTTTTCTCTTTTTCTCTCTCTCTCTAATAAGAATCTCTCTAATAAGAATTTCACACAGAAATGTTACTAATCAGAGTAAAGTTTACTCTGAATCAAAGTAAAATTTTACTCTGATTAAAAAATGTTGATTTGCTTGAAAATATAAAATTTTATTTTGAATCATAGTAAACTTTACTCTGATTTAGAGTAAAATTTTACTTTGAATTACTCCGATTCAAAGTAAAAATTTACTCTGAAATTTTACTTTGGTTAAAAAACATGTCGATTTTCTCAGCAACCAAACTATATTTGGTTTTTTTGTTATGTTTCTCTAATTTTCTCAGCAACCAAACACACAAGGTTATTAATACATGACACTTAGGCCCCGTTTGTTTGGGGTTATAGCAAGGGGATTAGGATTATTAATACCTTGGGACTAATATAACAATCCCCTCACTATTAATCCCCTCACTATCAATCCCCTCAATTCTATCTCTGGAAACAAACGGGACCTTAGTGTGATTCAAAGTGGATACTCTCTTTATATCATAGTAAAATTGTACTTTAAGAGTAAAATTTTACTCTAAATCAGAGTAAGTTTACTATGATTCAAAGTAAAATTTTACTCTAGTTAAAACCATGTTGATTTGCTTAACCATATAAAATTTTACTTTGAATCATAGTAAATTTTATTCTGATTCAGAGTAAAATTGTACTTTCAAAGTAAAGTTTTACTCTGAATCAGAGTAAAATTTTACTCTGGTTAAAAACATGTTGATTTGCTTAACAATATAAAATTTTACTTTGAATCATAGTAAACTTTACTCTGATTCAGAGTAAAATTTTACTCTGAATCAAAATAAAGTTTACTTTGATCCAAAGTAAAATTTTACTCTAAAATACACTGTGAAGATGACTTAATAAGAGAGTTAATAGATATGAGGGTTATATAGTAAAAGAAACAAGTTTTAAAATATTAAGAGGTTTTGAAAGTACCTATATAATTCTTGTCCTTTTAAAAGACAAATTAGACAGTGAGGGGTCTATTACCAAATCCCCCTTTTGTTTTTCCCTATAAAGGTATTATTTTGGAGAAGGGAATGAACACGTGACATTGAGATGTAAATTTTTTTTCTTCCAAACAAATACTAATAGATAATCTATCTTTTTTTACCAACAGTGGGAGATGAAGAAATAATGCTACGTGCCCTTAGGGAAAGTGAAATTTGTTCTTCTATTTCGTTCTAAGCTAGAGAGGAAAGTTAGGTTACTATTGCTATAAATTTTCGTCATCTCAACTTTTGAGTTGAAAAGGCAACAATGATGGAAATCATATTGTTGATTAGGATGTTAAGCAATATTCCATCCAAGGACAATAAACCAATAACAATACAATCACTTTGCTTGGTTTGGATTTTCTAAAAACACTTTTCAGAAAATTCTACATTCTTGTTTTTCGTATTTATTGTTTTTATTGATTTTTTTTATAATATTTTAAGCAATTTTTTTAATTTTTAGACACACCTAACACAAATACACTTAAAAATTATAATTTTTTTGAAAAAAATCTTTAAAAAATTCACTAAATACCAAAAATATAAAAAAAATATGAAAATTCAATATATTTTTCATATTTTTGTGTATTTATTAATTTTTTTGAAATATTTTACTTTTAAAATACATCTAAGTAAGGTGCATTTAAAAAAGTAAAAAAAATGCTTAAAATTTTAAAAATATTTACTAAAAACAAAAAAACATGAAAAATAAAAAACTTAGTTTTCAAAAAACGAAAACCAAACACACTAAATAATTTTCCCAGTCAAAAACACTAAACAACATACAAAATTGGCTGTTGATTTTTTTTTTTTTTTTTCTTTCAATGGCATAATGTCAAACACATGGTGAGCAAAATATCAAATTGTATGATAATAACCTAAGAACAAAAGCACATAGACACCAATACCTGTTGTAATTTTGGAAAATTATATCCCAATACCTATTGAACTATCAAACTGCTCTATATGTTATGAACTCTTCTTCTTTATGAAATGAAAAACTCATCCCACAAGAAGTTTAACCGTATTAGCTCCTTTGATTCAGAAGACAATTAAAATTATGAGGGAAAAAAAAAAGCTTTATGTTCTAGGCAACAATTTAGAGCATGAATTTGATTAATAAACAGAAATCAGAGCAAAGCAAAGCAAAGTAAAAAAAAACTAAAAAAACTAAAAAAAAAACTACTTGTTCTTAACCCTAACATATCCTTCTTCCCTTGCTTCAAGTTTGTTCTTACCATCATAAATTTGAAAATTCAAACCAAATAACCAAAACCAAAATATAAAATTCAAGCATTAATAAAAAATAAAAAATAAAAAACTCAAAATATAATGGAAATAAAAACTTGTAAAAGATATTGTAGATAAGACACTTACCAGGCAACCAAGGAAGATAGTAGAAGAGAGGTCTTATCAAACAGAATTGGCCAAAGTATATTTACCTATACTGTTGACCTCATTATCTCCTATATCTCGAAGTTCTCATCCTGGAATGAGAATGTGTAACGCCCCGAAATAAATGCCATAAATCGACTCCCAACAATATATACACAATGACACAAACAAAATAGTAATCTTTCATTAATCAAAGTTGATATACAAAAGGTGACATATACATTATACATGCATAAATGATTCATCCTGAATTTATAGCATGTGTTACAAGTAGTGATGAGAAATGAAAGTTAAACAAATATTCATATGCCTTAAAGGCTTACATCTTTCCAAGGCTATGTTTGGTTACAACAAAAGTATATACAAATCCAATACATATAAAGCCCTTGCCTTAAATCACAATGATAACATAATAAACAAAAGAAGCTTTCAGCTCTAATTCTTCCCAAGCTATTGTCATGATAGAGGCATATTACCAACACTTGAAAATGGTTTTCCCAAATAGGGTGAGCCAAAGCCCAATAAAAACAATCTAGTACAAAGTATGATTCTTAACAAAGATATAAATATGATGTGCATATACAATGCCCATGATAAAATCATTCGGATTCTTACAAGATCATAATATGCCAAGTTTTATATATTCAAACCATATTATCTTAATTCATTTCATGACAATTCATTTCACCTCAATCCATGAGTCAAGTCCATTGTTATCCAAACAACCCAACTGAGGCCACAACTCAGTGGTTCTCTAACCAATACAATCATTACACAAACACTTCAAATTTGCCATTTTACAAAAATTTCGTTTGCGGGATCGGCACCTATGTATAAGCGCGGCTTTAGGGACCTTCACCCTGGACACACGAGCCAACTTAATTCAATGGAGTCCATCCATTTTATTCTCCCAAACATGGAGTACATCATCTTTCTCCTCCCAACATTATACATATACAATGTATTTAAAGTACAGTCATATTTAATGACAACAAATAACAGATTAATTCCAATTCACATAATCCTCATTCAATTTCTACAACAATCATAGCCATCCTCCACCGATAGCCTAAAATAGATATTTCTAAACAAATATACAATCTCCAAGATAGATAAATTATCTAAATTTCCATAGGTGAGAGATGATACACATCCAACTCCACCATTTATATACACATTCATCTAATTTCACATTCCCAATGCCAATTTCATTATTTATACAAAATAATTATTTGAATCATTTTAGGGCAAGCTTCATTTTCATCCAAATCCAACCCATGTGCCAAAATCAACAAATTTAACACAACACATAGCCATCCTCCACCGATAGCCTAAAATAGATATTTCTAAACAAATATACAATCTCCAAGATAGATAAATTATCTAAATTTCCATAGGTGAGAGATGATACACATCCAACTCCACCATTTATATACACATTCATCTAATTTCACATTCCCAATGCCAATTTCATTATTTATACAAAATAATTATTTGAATCATTTTAGGGCAAGCTTCATTTTCATCCAAATCCAACCCATGTGCCAAAATCAACAAATTTAACACAACACATAGCCATCCTCCACCGATAGCCTAAAATAGATATTTCTAAACAAATATACAATCTCCAAGATAGATAAATTATCTAAATTTCCATAGGTGAGAGATGATACACATCCAACTCCACCATTTATATACACATTCATCTAATTTCACATTCCCAATGCCAATTTCATTATTTATACAAAATAATTATTTGAATCATTTTAGGGCAAGCTTCATTTTCATCCAAATCCAACCCATGTGCCAAAATCAACAAATTTAACACAACACAACCTCATGTCTATGCCCATAACCATTTTCAATATTTTAATTTGAAAACCCCTCTTTTGATTTTAAACCAAAGCCCTAGGTTTGTCTAAAATCTTCCAATCCCAACATTTGTTACACAATCAACAAATAACTAAGTTAAAAGTCATATGAGAGTGTAGAAAGTCCCTACCTCGAAGTGAGAAGACAAGCAAAGCAATGGAGGAACTCCAAAGACGCCAAAACCAAGGTTTATTCGAATCAAAACGTAACCCTTGAGGTGCTCTATCTTTTTTCCAAAGACACTAGGGTAGAGAACCCAATGGATCTAGATGAAAACATAGAGAGAATGTGAGTTCTAGAGAGAGAAACTCAAGATCTAAGGTTTTGAAATGTTTTAGAGAGAGAAAGAGATAAAAAAGTGATGTAAAAAATGACTGTTACAAACTAATATACGCACAGTCCGCTCGATCGCAAGAAGTGATACTTGAGCGTTAGACACAATAAGTTATTCCACTTGAGCACAAGAAGAGACGCTTGAGCGCAGAATGCACACTCCTAGTAGTTTTGCATACATATACCAATCGCTCGAGCACAAGAACAGCTGCTTGAGCTGAACCAGCTCAAGCATAGAATACACTCTCGCAGTAGTTTTGCAGACCTGCAAAAGTACTGAGAGTTTACAAAATCTGCTTGAGCGCAAGAAGTGTAGCTCTAGCGGAGGAGTTTTGAGCGCAGAATGTAGAATGCAGACCTGCAGACGCTTGAGCGCAGAATGCACACTCCTAGTAGTTTTGCATACATATACCAATCACTCGAGCACAAGAACAGCTGCTTGAGCTGAACCCGCTCAAACGTAGAATACACTCTCGCAGTAGTTTTGTAGACCTGCAAAAGTACTGAGAGTTTACAAAATCCGCTTGAGCGCAAGAAGTGTAGCTCGAGCGGAAGAGCAAAATTCTGGGTAACAAGAGTTTGGAAACTAAGCAACCAACTTGTCCCAAATGTAACCACAACAATCCCAAAGCCAAATTTAAGGAGATACAAGGGAAGCAAGATGTAAACAATAATATGAAACCATTAAATCCGAGTTCGGGATACAAAAAGAGTCGGGTCAAAACCGGAATTGCTACAGAATGCAATGAACAAAGGTAGTGTTTAGTTCACTGGAATGAAATGGAATTGAATGATCATTCCATCAAATATTTATTCTCATTTTTGACTGGCTAAAAAATAATGACAAAAAACATTACAAATGAAATCTTCATTCACCAATTCAAATAAAGGAATAAAGGAGAACACAAGTGAATGACTAATTGTACAACTAGAGTAAAATTAGAAGAGCAAGTTAGGGATGGAAATGGGGGTTAATGGGGTGAATATTACTTCCCTATCCCCATTTCCCTATAATAAATTTTTTCCATTCCCCATGGGTATTACCATCTCAATATCCTAATGGGTTTGGATTGTCCCCAACCCAACTTGACCCTTTTTTATTTTTTATTTTTTTATTTTTTTAAAGGTTCACACTTTTTTTATTTTATTTTTCTCAACAACAAAATCAAATACAAATTAATTAATTAATTAATTAAGTAAAAAGTTTGTTTTAAAATAATCAAATATATAATAAATGATAAAACCAGATTAAGCTCTCAAGAACATGAGATAAAATTGTTTACAGAGTCAACATCTTTAAACCCCATCATCTTAGTCTGATTTTACTTTCCACAAACACTTAAGAAATTGCGATGGTAATATTACTTATAGGCTATACAAATCACTCCAAAAAATAATGCAGAAAAAAATCAAAATTTTTTAGATAACATGTAGATTTACATGAATGAACCAATGTTTTATTAAATGAAAAAGGGCATATACCCACAAAATCAAAATACAAAACAGAATGTGACCAGAGCCAACCAAAATCAATTGTCAAAAGTTTCAAAGCAAAATTGTAAAATTTTGAATCCTAATTTTCCTTGACAAACATAAGGAATTGCTGTGATTGTTACTAACTAGAAGTGAAGTGAAGAATGGGAAGAAAACAGAGTAGGATGTTGATGAATGAGTGGAAAAAAAAGACTGAATTATAATTTATGCCAAAAGAGAATGATCAAGAAACAAGCAAACCCAGAAAATAGGATGCATCAATCCGCATATGTATGTATACAAATGTATATATATATATATATATATAGAGAGAGAGAGAGAGAGAGGAGGGAAATTACAGGACGGGTTTTGTGACTGAGTCCACATTAATAAAAAAGGAAGCAAAGACGGGCAAGAAAAACCACACCCAATTGCACGAAAACCTGATAAAGAGATGAAAATAAAATTAAAAATCAATAATTAGTTCTAAGAAATATATAAACAAAATAAATTTCCTTGTTTTCAAGAGAATCATTTTTGAATGAAGTAACATAAAAGAAGAGAGGAATGAGTGAGAGAGACAACCTTGAAATATGCCTAGGCTACTATGAGAACGAGAAGAGAATCCTAAACACAACATATGGGGGAAATGGGCGGTACCTATTCCCGACCCATATCCTATGAATATTTAAAAAACACCACTTAATTGACCCAACGAGTAATAAAAAGAAGGAAATCCACGGGTTGGGTCTCCATGTGCATCCATAGGGTACGATCTCCATTACCATCCCTAGAGCAAGTAGCTCTAATTGGTAATTAAAAAAACACATGAAAAATTATATTAAACACTCAGTTACACATATTGTCGGGCAGATGGTGTGCGGAATTTATCTATGTAGTAACAAACACGAACTCAATACATAACCATACAACTCTAACATAAAAATCTCCATAGAGGAAGAAAAAAATTAAAGGCAAATCAGAAAAACATATACCAGATTGTCCATTTTTCAGAGCAGATCTCTAGACACAGTGGATTCAAGGTTCTAAATCGCGGTATCGGGTAACGTAACGGTATCGATCGCGGAGTATCGGTATCAGTAGTATCGATCGGTACGTATCGGGAATCGGGTGTCGCGGTGGTGAAATTTTAAAAATCATTTCAAAGGTATTTCAACTTTTTCTTTCCCGTACCGGTCTGAACCGGTGAGTATCGGCCCGTCGCGGCTTGTGTAACGGCTTGTGTAACGCTTACAGGCCGATACGTACCGGGACTCGGCCGATACTCCTGTGATTTTCAATCTCAGTGGTATATCGGCCTGTATCCGTCGCGGTACCCCATTTTTCCGATACGTATCGGCTGATACGTAGCGTATCGGCCAATATTTAGAACTATGAGTGGATTGGAATTGCATGAGGGAATATATAACTTTGTATGGTCAGTCACTGCTTTTGTTTTTGAGCACATGGGAAAACATTTTTGTAGACCAAACTCATGAAGAAAACAAGGTGCACCGCTTGCCCTCATGCCGGTGCACTGAACAACGAAGGTTCTAGGAACTGATATGAGGAAGCACAATAAGAAGTGAGGACAAGTTCCACCGCTTGCAGTGATAAACAAGGAGGGTTCTAGGAGCCGATCGGTATGAGCAAGCACAATGAAGAGAAGACAAATCTCGTTGCTTGCAGCAATAGATTTCAGCACATGCGGCACTAGCATGAGGGCAAGCCAACAGTCCATCTTCTGAGCACAAAGTCACACCATCACAGATAGTCGGCTCGGGGCTCTGACTTACCCATGAGACACATCTGAGGTAATAAAGCGTTAGGAAGCATGTGCATTATAACACAGTTGTATGCTTTTATATATGGTTATAGATTATTGAAAGTGTTTCACTTTTTGAAACACAAAAATATGTGGTTGTCTTATTTTAATTGAGTAAAAAGTGAAATAATATTTAAAAGCTAGAGTAAATGAAAATGATAATACTACAATTCACTATTTTAAAATGGGTATATCATAGGTAATTTATGACACTTTGTGTTGAACCATTTTAATATCTTATATTTATTTATTGGTTTATCTTTTTCATAAGAGCATCTCCAACCCACTAGGCATATGATGCTTGTTAGTCAAAATGCCTAATGTGACTCACTTTTTTCAACTCCAATGCACTAGGCATATGCTTAGGCATTTTGGCTCAACTCACATTCACTAGCTACATGTAGCTAGCCTTCAAGGCTAGGCAAAATGTATTTAATCATTAAGATTATTTCCCTCCATCTTTGTTGCTGACATGGCATTCTATAAAGTTAATAGTATTTGGATGAATAGCTAAAATAAAGAGCATGGTTGGGGCAGAAACATGAAATCGTTGACAGGCAAAATAAAATGTATACTTTATAGTAATATTTAGATAGGTAAAATGCCTACTACCATTGGAGATGCTCTAAATGGGGTTTTATTACTTTGGTAACCTCTTGGTCATAAATGGAGGTTAAATAGAATTCATGAACCTGTTTAATGGTCATTATTTTGGTGTAACCATTTTCTTGTTTAATGGTCATTATTTTTGGTGTAACTGTAAGGTGCTTATAGCCTATATATATATATAGTCTACTCTTTTCTATCTATAGAGATCAACTATTCTATACAAGAGAGATTACTAGCAAAGAAGGGTGTTTTATTGGTGGAGCTTTGGGTTCACCATCTTGTGCAGAGTTGGCCTGAACCATACGACAAGTGGTCGGGCTGTTGTATCCTGGAGGGGACAAGTCATAGTGTTGTGACTGCTGCATCGGTATTTGGATTCTTACTACCGCAGTGGGCTTGATCTCCTTAAAGAAAACGAGATATCCGTGCCTCAGTCTGATCTATTTGTATCTCATTTTCTTTGCATCATTTATCAATAATATTGTTTAGTTTCTGGTATTTTCTCCAACACTTTGTGATGCTTATATACTTGATGCAAAACATCTCATATTGAATGACGCAAGGATAGTGTAGAAAGGAACTAGATATTGTTTTAGAAGATGAAACAGGGATTAGATATCATTCTAATAGACGAAAATTTTAGAATCCACATGAACACCCTTGAATCCATAAGGAAGATAGAAGAAAAACTCTTTAAAATATTATTGATTGAAAGCTTCCATTACATATGCTTGTACGCTTATTTATAATAAACTAAATCTAATACTTATAGGAAAATTAATTCTAAAATAAATTAGGAAACTTAAATCAACACGAATTAGGAAATCTAAGAGAATAAGAAACTAAAATTCTAAATTATTTAAAATCCTAGTCAAAATCCAATTCCAAAATAATAAAATTAAGAAATATAAAAATTATAGAATTTTGTTTTACATCATACTCCCTTTCGTTAAAAAAAAAAAACAAAACAAAACAAAACAAAACCTCGTTCTCGAGTTTCACAGGAATAGCAGCAGATGGAGATACATGAAACTTGAATAAGTCTTGCATGTTGAAAGTTTTTGAAATAGCCAAGTCTGCAGAAAGCTCCACCACATAAGCATTATCATTAATTTTTTGCAAGATGCGAAAAGGGCCAATTTTCTTTTGTTTCAGGTTGTTGTATGTACCCACTGGAAACCTTTCCTTCCTTAAATGTACCATCACCATGTCTCCTACCTCAAAAGTTTATTTCCGGCGATGTTGATCAGCAGCCATTTTATATTTATCAACAGACTCTTCTAGCTTCTGTCTAACCTCTTAATGCATTTTAAATACCTTTTCTGCCATATGATCTGCAATGATACTCATACCAAGAAGTTTAGGCAATGGAACTAAATCCAAGGTGTGCAAAGGCGGCCGAATATAGACAATCACAAATGGGGATTTGCCACTCAATCTGTTACGGACATTGTTATAAGCAAATTCAGCTTGAGATATAGCGAAGTCCCACTGTTTTGGACTGTCTTGGCACAAACTACACAAGATATTTCCTAAGGTTCTGTTAACCACCTCTGTTTGTGCATCAGTTTGCGGATGACATGTGTTGCTGTACTGCAAAGTTGTATCCAGCCGCTTCCACAAAGTTTGCCAAAAATGGCTCAAAAACTTGTTGTCACGATTTGAAACTATGGTTTTGGGCAACCCAAGTAATGAAACCACTTCTCGAAAGAACAATTGGGCAACATGAGTAGCATCAAATGTCTTTCTGCAAAGAATAAAATGGCTAATTTTGGAAAATTTGTCAACAACCACAAATATAGAATCCATACCACGTTGAGTTCTTGGAAGTTCTAGAATGAAGTCCATAGACAATTCTTCCCATGGTGCTTCTGGAATGGGGAGTGGAGTATAAAGACCCATACCACGTTCAGTTCTTGGAAGTCCTAGAATGAAGTCCATAGAGAATTCTTCCCATGGTGCTTCTGGAATGGGGAGTGGAGTATAAAGACCAATGTTCTGTGCTTGTCCTTTTGTAGTTTGGCATGTATAGCAACGTTAAACATACTTCTCAACTTCACCCTTCAGTTGTGGCCAGTAATAACGAGATTCCACCAGTGCGGCACTCTTATCCCATCTCATATGACCTGCTAATCCACCATAGTGTGTCTCAAGAATAATGGGCTCTCGTAGAGACCCTTGAGGAATACACAAACAACTCTCAAAGAATAGAAATCCATCTCGTAACTGAAATTTGTTTGAACTTGGCAGCCCTGAATTACACTTTGCCTATGCCTCCTTGAACTCATCATCTACGTAGAGCTCCTTTAGATAATCGAATCCATAAATTTCATTCCGAACAATGGTAAGCAACTCAGCTTGGCTACTCAATGCATCAGCTACTTTGGTCAATTGACTAGACTTATGTTTGATAGAAAAAGTGAATTTTTGAATGTATGCGATCCATCTAGCATGCATGCGGTTTGGTTTTACTAAATTTTGAAGGAATTTGAGAGCTTGGTGGTCGCTATTCAAGACAAACTCCCTTTTTATTAGATATGGTTCCCAATGATGTAATGTTCGGACTACGGTATATAACTCCTGCTCATATGTGGTCCACTTTTGTCAGGCCTTGCTAAGTTTCTCATTGAAGAAGGCTATAGGTTTGCCTTCTTGAGATAAAACAGCTCCCATGCCCATGCCTAAAGCATCACATTCAACTTCAAATAATTTCTCAAAATCTGGAATAGCCAAAATTGAGGCAGTGGTCAGTCGTTCTTTAAGAATTGCAAAACTCCGATTTGCCTTCTCAGTCCACAGAAGTTTATTTTGCTTCAGACAATTAGTAAGGGGCGCGGCTATAGTGCTAAAATTCCACACAAAAAGCCTGTAGAATGTTGCAAGTCCATGGAAGTTGTGAACCTCATTGATTGTTTTAGGAGTTGGCCATTCTTGGATTTCTTTCACTTTGGCTTGATCTACTTTAATCCCTTCAGCGCTTACAACGTACCCCAAGAAAATTAGGTTGCTTGTCATAAATTACATTTTTTCAAGTTGACGTAAAGCTTATTTTCCTGCAATGCATGAAAAAAGTCCCATAAATGTTACAGATGCTCGGCTTCATTATGACTATAAATCAAAATATCATCAAAGTACACGACCACAAATTTTCCAATGAATGGGTGAAATCCCTGGTTCATTATTTGCATGAAAGTACTAGGAGCATTAGTTAATCTGAATAGCATCACCAACCACTTGTATAATCCTTCCCTGGTTTTGAAAGCTGTCTTCCATTCATCACCTGGGTGACTATAAATCTGGTGGTAGCCACTCTTCAAGTATATTTTGGAGAACACCTTAGATCCTGCCAATTGGTCAAGCATGTCATCTAGTTAAGGTATAGCAAATCTATACTTTGCAGTGATCTTCTTTATGGCTATCAATACACATTTGCCAACTCCCATCTTTCTTTGGAGTTAACAAAGCTGGTACTACACAAAGACTCACATTCTCTTTGATTAATCCCTTTTGAAGTAACTCGTTCACATGTCCTTGTAGAATCTCGAATTCCTTTGGGCTCATTCGATAATGTGGCAGATTTGGTAGACTTGCCCCATGGACCAAGTCAATCTCATGCTGGATATTTCTCATAAGAGGTAATTCTGCAAGTAATTCTTTCAGCTTGAGCGTCTGAAACTCGGACAACAAGGATCTTACTTGTTCAGGCACTACATCTAGAGATGTTGCCTATCTTTTTTTTGGTTTTACGACCACGACATAAATTTGTTGCGTTTCTTAGACCTCCTTGGTGATGTCAGGTACTATAAGGAATGATCTTTTCTTGAGGATGGTAGCATGACCCTCACTCCTCATAGGAGCTAGAACAATCTTAATGTTGTCTTTGCAAAAAGCGTAAATATTGTCTTCGAATTGATGAATCATGTTCATATCAAATTGCCAAGGTCGCCCCAATAACATATGACAAGCATCCATGTCCACAATGTCATACATCACTTTATCCTTGTAATGTTGTCCGATTTTTTTTTTTTTTTTTGAACGGCTAAGAAAGAGACTTCATTGATGAAAATGTAGTACAAGGTACAAAACAAATTACACCAATAAAGAGAAAAAGAGGAGGGGTGCAGGAGCATCACAATGAGCTAAATCATCCCAACGAGGTTGGCACCAAATAGCCCATCCTATTAATTGCTAGCACCCCTAAGTTGGTGAGGAGCCAACGAAAGGGACAAACCAAACCAGCAAAACAGCACAAAACACAGATCAATAAAGCAAACACCAGCTGAAACAGATCAATACACCAGCTTGCATACTCAGATCACCAGCACCCATTAGAACAAATCAGAACAGATCACAGCAGCCATTAGAACAGATCACTTGCAGCCCTAAGAACAGATCAGAACAGGTCACCAGCAGCAGCAGCTTGGGCACCCTTAGGACTGAACACCAGCAGCTTGCATACTCAGATCAATACAACTCAGCAGCTCAGAACAGATCAAAACAAATACAGAAGGCATAACACCAGCAGCAACCTTCAAATTAGAACAGGTCTATAGCAGCCATTAAGACAGATCACCAGCAGCCATCAGAACATGGCACTCCCAGCCAATCTCAAGAAGCTCAACAAACACAAGAACCAACTTTAAGACAACAAACCAACACAGCAAACCAAACTGAAATCAAAATTTTGCAAAGAGCCCAGAAGCTCACATCACTAGCCTCACCAAACTATAACAACCCTTGCCTTACCCCTGAGATATTGTAAAGGAAATCTGAAATCAAAAAATGAAGCTCCTTTGAAGCAGCCTTAAGCCAGAAAGCAAGCCTAATGAGAATCAGCTCTTGCAGCTCCTGCAGATTTGGATAAGACGCATTAAAGGAGCAATCATTCCTATGCTTCCAGATTGACCAGAGTGTTACCAGAGGAATGGCACGCCAAATCTGCAGCTCAGCTTTCCTACAAGGGTACCTTGACCACCATTGCAGCAGACCAATGACAGAGTCAGGAATAACCCAAGAGACACCCCACCACTGCAGAAGACTTGACCATACTCTCCAAACAAATGGGCAAAGCATGAGAACATGCTCCAGGGATTCCTGCTGTGATTTACAAAATACGCACAATGAAGAGGCTGAGCTAGACAAGACTCCAATCCACTGCAAAAAAACAGAAGTTTTGATCTTGTGTTTCCATGCGAGCCAACCTAATAACTGGACCTTTGGAGGAAGAAACTTGATCCACACCAGACGACTGAACCTCTCAATCCCTCCATAAGCACTGCTGGTATGATTGTATAGGTTAGACACAAAAGTTTGCCCTGGCTTGGCTGCACTCCAAACTGCACTGTCCTGAGTCTTCAATTGAAGAGAAAGGGCTGAACCTACAATGCCATAGAGCCTTAGCAATTCATTCTTTTCCCAAACAAAGAGTGGCCGCCTAAATGTGAATAACCAATTCTTAGTTGTGCCAGATACTTCCACAAAATCCTTTAGAAGACCGTTCTTTTGTAAAGATAAACTAAAGAGACGAGGGCACTCATCTTTTAGACAGAGATTCCCACACCAAGGATCAACCCAGAAACTTATGCGATAGCCATTTCCCACCTTTAACTGGAAGTTGCTAGCATAGAAGAGTGAAAGAGACTGGTTTTGTTCACCTGCTGCCACTATGCCATTCCAGATATATGAGGATGAGGTGTTTAAACTTGGGTTTGGAACCCATTTTCCACCAAGGAACCAATATTTACTGCAAATAACCTTATACCAAAGTGACACTGGTTCAGAAGCAAATCTCCACCACCATTTTAGAAGTAGACACACATTCACATCTCTGATTCTTCGAACCCTCAAATCACCTTGCTTTATACTCTTGGTAACCTCTGGCCATTTTACTAAATGAATTTTACGCTTCAGATCTGGCCCTCCCCATAAGAATGATGCTTGAATTTTGTCCAACTCCTTTGCAATTCCCTTAGGTAGCTTGAATAGTGATAAGTAGTACACAGGTATACTTGATAACATAGCTTTCACCAAGGTTAATCTACCTGCATAAGATAGTAGCCTCATTTTCCAACCAGCTAGCCTTAGTTTAACCTTTTCAACTACTGGTTTCCAAGTTTTCTTCCTTATAGGGTTTGCACCCAAGGGTAGACCTAGATACTTTAATGGTAGATTTTGGGATTTATAGTTCAAGAGGGAAGCAAACTCAGTAAGGGTAGATCCGGAGATACCAATCCCACAAACTACACTTTTATGGTAATTAATTTTAGGTCCTGAAGCCACTTCAAAGCATCAAAGAATTTCTTTCAAATTTAGCACCTCTGATAGCTCAGCTTCACAGAACAAAAGGGAATCGTCTGCAAATTGGAGGTGTGATAATTTCACCTCATCATTGGCCCCAACTAATACCCCTTTAAGCAATCTCAGTTCCATAGCTCTCTAAAGAAGGATATTTAATGCCTCAACAACCAAATTGAAAAGGAATGGTGATAAGGGGTCACCTTGCCTGAGCCCTTTTTGGGGGTTAAACTCCTTGGTTGGAGATCCATTGACAAGGATAGAAATTCTAGCAGTAGTAACACACTCCTGAATCCAAGAGATCCATTTTTCGCCAAACCCAAATTTTGCCAGCATTGAAAAAAGGAAATTCCAGTTGATGGAGTCAAAAGCCTACTCAAAATCTATTTTAAGTAGCAGCCCGGCTTTCTTGGATTTGACCCAACTATCCACAACTTCATTTGCAATCAAAATACCATCCAAGATGTTTCTACCTCGCAGAAAAGCAGATTGTGTATCACCTATAATCCAAGGCATAACTAGCTTCAATCTATTTGTTAGGACTTTAGATAGAATTTTGTAGATGGAACCAATCAGACTAATAGGTCTGAATTCGTTCAGTGTTAAAGCTTTCTCCTTCTTAGGGACAAGAGAAATGAATGAGCTATTCAAACCTGGGAATAATCTGCCACTGGCATGAAACTCTTGCATAAAATTGAGTACTTCACCTTTAAGCACCTTCCAAAATTTCTAGAAAAACATCAGATTAAAACCATCAGGTCCTAGTGCTTTGTTCCCATTACAATCACTTACTGCTGCCCAAACTTCATCTTCAGAAAAATCTGCTTCAAGCACATGGAAGTGGGTGCTGAGCCTAATGTTTTTGAATTCACCTGACAAGGTTGGTCTCATTTTCCAGTCATCTTTGAAAAGGTTTGAAAAGTGAAGCCAAACCTCATTTTTGACAGAAACTGGATCCTCAATAACCACATCCCCAATTGTGATGGAGTTAATAGTATTTCTGGTTTGTCTACTAGTGGCCATGACATGAAAAAACCTCGTGTTCCTATCTCCTTTCAGATTCCAGTCCAACCTAGATTTTTTGAGCAATTCCCATTCCATCTTCCTGCTCAAAGACCACATTTCATTCCTTTTCTCTCTTTGCAGCAACAATTCACTATCATCCAGAGGTCTGGTTTCATCTTTTAGATCAAGATCATGCAAAGCAGATTCAGAGGCTTCTAATTTTTTAGCAACATTACCATAAGACTCTTGATTCCATTTTTTTAAAACCAACTTCAGGGACTACAATTTCCTCTTCAGTATGAAACCTGCAGATCCATTCAGGTGTCGTTCTCTCCAGTTGCTCTCTACCAAGGAAGCCAGAGATGGATGTAAGGTCCATGCATTCAAAAATTTGAAGGGTTTGGGCCCCCAATCCCTACCATCCTCCATGAGTAGAACTGGACAGTGGTCAGAAATAGTTCTTAGGAGGCCCCAAAGTTTAAGTTTATATCCCACTAACCATTCAGGACTAAGGAGAAATCTATCTATTCTACTCCACTTTTTTCCTTCAAGAGTATTACACCAGGTGAATTTTCTGCCTAGCATTTGGACATCTACCACCTCACAATTTTCAATGAAGTCATTAAACTCCTGCATGCCTCTATCCCTGCGAGAAACTTCTATTCTTTCCCCCACATTCTTAATCTCATTGAAGTCTCCACCAAGGCACCATGGATTGGAAAAATTTGTTTTCAAATTTAACAGATTCTCCCATAAAGCCTTCCTCCTTATTACATCATTTGGGGCATAGATGTTGACCATAAAACAGTCAAAAGAATTGTGAACCTTACCTGACAGAATGATGAAGTTCCTGCTGCAGCAGTAATCTGAAAGATGGAAGACATCAGGATCCCAGATGCAGATTAATCCACCAAACAGGCCTGCAGCATCTACAGTCATATATTCCATCTTGCCTCTAGGCCAAAGACTTTTAACTAACAAGGTTGTGATACTTGACTGTTTTGTTTCTTGAAGCAAAACCAAATCTACTGCCCTATCATACAATATCTTTCTGATTTTCCTCCTCTTTTCAGGCCTTCGTAGACCTCTAACATTCCAGCTTAGGATCTTCATATGTAATAGATATACTCCAGATAGCACCCATGAGGAAACTGGTTATTCTACAATACCAGGTCCTCCAGCCATTCTCACTTTATCTTGCTCCTCCATATGTATGAATTTCTTGACAACCTCAAATTCCTGACCCTTATAATCAATCCCCAGAGTTTTCCCTACCTGAAGTGTTGCAAGGGCCTCATGTAGAGTTTCCTTTGAAGAGGAGGTTTGAATTGATTTTGAAATATGACTGGGTGAGGAGTGAACAGATGATGATCTGGTTTTAATTCCTCTTTTGAACCCATTCCTTGAACCTTCTCCTTTGTGTCCTACCCTTCTTGCAAATCCAGAGAACCTTCCTACAAATAGCGAGTGCTTTAACCCTTCTCTTCTAGTAGCTTTCATTTTACCTTTCTTAAAATGGCTGTTGAAGGAGCCTGAAATGGGTGGCCTGTAAGTAGCATTGGCCTTAGATTGTGGACTCACACCTGGTGCTCCACACAGCTGCTTCACACCTAAATTGTTTGATCCACTAATAAAGGGCCTAGTGGGAAGAAAATTTAGGTACCTTGACTCATTGGGCTGCGGCCTATTTAGATCTTGGCCCAAAGCTAACTCTATACAGATGCCATGCCTTTATTTTGAAGACTCACTAAGGCTTTTAATAAAACCCGAGGTAATGATCTGGCCCTCTACTGCCTGGCCTACTGAGAGACTTTTCTGAGGATCATGATTGCACTCAACCCACTTCTGCAGATTTTGCGGGACTAGCTGCTCTTCTACACCTTTTTGGGCAAAATGATTACTCCTCTGGTGTAGACTTATCACTGGCAGTACTGATTCAGCCACACACGTGCCTGCTTCATTTGAATTCCCAACACAGTCTATAGTCTCAGCAACAACAGATGTGTTACTCCAATTGCCTCCTACAACCAGCTCATCCATAACCTTCATCCCAGATGCCGTGCCCTTATTGGTGCTAATAGACGCTCCTACCATGTCATCTGCTTTGTTACCATCTTCCTCCTCTAGGTTGAGTTTTTGACTAGGATAGATTGCACCATTAATTTTAGAACATACAGCTTCAACTGGCTCCTTAGAGAGTGTTTCTTTACAACTGAAACTATCTTCCACAGCACTCTGTTCTTCAAGAACTCAAACAGGATATACTCTTCCTTTACACTCCAGGTTGATACTTGTATTAATCGGATCCATGACAACAGTAACTATTTTGAATCTGCCACTACGAAATGAATTCGGTGCACCAATATTCCCATTCAAGAACACCACCTCACCCCATATGCTTCATATCCTTCTGAAAGTGTTTGAGCTCAATAGGTTTAGGGGAACCCCAAAACAGCTGAACCAAACTTGTCTCTGTTGTTGTAGGTACATACCAGGACTCCACACCATGATGTACTTGCATCAGTCATGGAACCATTCCGCAACCATAGACAACAAACCCATAAAATCTTCTTTCAATAGGAATGAAAGAAAAACATCTCGACGACCTCCTTCTCTTACCAGCACGTTTAGCTCTTCTCTTTTGATGAGCTCATTTTTCACCTGCACAGAGGTGTGATCTGGTTTGAGTCTCATGATCAAGCTCTCATAAAGCCATCCGTTTCCTAACTCCTCTACTTTGATTGTTGTCGTCAAAGCAGGTTTGGGTTAATCCCCTTTGATAACTTCTGTAAACGATCTCCCATCGGTGCCATGGTTCCAGATGGAACTTTTGGCCATACCAGATGTGTTTCTAACCATTGGTTGTCTTATTGATAAATTTTTCCATCGCTGCCTTGCCTCTGTGTGTTTATCAAACGCTGCAATTTTAACTGATAGAGATTTATCATCAACCCACAAACCATTAGCTTTTTGTTCTGCTACGCTAGCTGCAATGGAGCAATCATAACGTACAAACCCAAATCTAGAGTTTGTTGCTTTCCTTCTCTTATTTGGGATGAAGACATCTTTGACCACTCCAAATTTGCTGAACAGATCATAGAGGTTCCTAGGTGCCAAAGATTCAGGCAAGTTGTCCATGAAAAACGTAATCAAGCTCGATCTACGACCATCAGACCATGAATTAGGATTTGATTGTCTTCCTCTTTGCTTCACCACTGGGATCCAACCACCAAGACTCCATTTGTTAGCCATCAATGCGCTTTTCTCCTTGAGTGCAATTCGCTATGGTGCACTTTCTCACCTTGAATGTAAACTTATGACGTAAATAATCTAATGTAAACTTGTAATGTTGTCCGATGGAGAAAAGAATGAGACATTGTTCCATAACCTTAGTTTTACCTACATTTTTTATCTAACCGGTACTGTAAGGCAATGGATGTTTTTGTTTTTTGAGTTGAACCTTGCCCACCATATTCGTTGACACAATATTCTCGCTACTGCCTTTATCAATGATCAAATCACAAACTCGTCAGTCAACAGTACAACGTGTTTTGAAGATATTATGCCTCTGGACATCCTCTTTTTGTGGTGTGTACATTAATCTGCACACTACAAGAGAGACACCATCATCCTCATGTATCCATTATGTTGGATCTTCTTGCCCCAAACCTTCTTCCTCTAAATAATCCCCCTCTTCTTCATGTGTTGCTAGGTTAATAGCTTGTCTTTTCGGGCAACTATTCGAATGGTGGCCAACTTGCCCACAATGGTAGCACTTGTCACCTCGGGGAGGAGCATAGGGAATACTCTTAATTTGAGAGGGTCCTGCTCCTTGTCTAGAGTTATATTGATTTCGGGCTGGAGCGTTGGCTAGATTCTGTTCAGCTTCTGTTGCCTTTGTTACAACATTCCCTTTAATGTACACTGTCTCATTGTCACGCCCCAAGTTCTGTGACAACGCCGCAGACTCATTTAAGTGAGCATGTAAGGCTAAGAGTCCAATCACATAACCCACAATAAAATACTCAAATTAAATCCTTAATTATCATAATGCTAAAATCCATAAAAATAAATAATTCTTATCATATGAAATTGTCCACCAAGTCCACTAATATAATCCACTAACAAAATAATAATCCAAGTACTTAAATCATAGTTCTTCTCTCAGCACTCCCACAAGTAAAAACCCTGCGCAGCTCTACGCCTCAGAATCTGAAATAAAATAAAATAAAATAAGGGTAAACTAGACCGTCTAGTAAATAACCAACCATCACTGCTAGCTGGATCAAATATACCAAAAAAAAAATAGTCGATAACCAATAAATATATTTTTTGCTACCATTCAATAAATAAACAATTATTTTGTAAGATGGTTTCATAGCTGAAAATAAACAGCGTAGCAATACATTTTAATTGAAAAAGCAATGAGGTAATTCGACGAAATTTCGTTATTCAAAATCGATGGTTCGATATTCAATGGTTCAATGACGTAATTCAAAAAACCCAAGTCTTGGTGACTACGGTTACTTAGCCTGTGATAAAGCCCAAAACCACACATAGGCTGGTGGTAGAGCCCCAAAAGAAACTAGTTTTTGTGCCAATAAATAACCCCCATTGGCTAGGGTCCAAATCATAGCAGACTAGAGTGATGTTCCGCATTCAAACAATACACAACTTTTAAATAAAATATTCGATATTTTCAGAATAAACATTTGGTACAATTTTCAGAATAGTTTCACCAAATATTCAAATAATTTTCGTAATAATATTCGATATTGTTTTATACTTGACCCATATTTTTATTTTAAGAGAACATGAAGGCTATAAATAAATATTTATGATTTTAAACGATTCGATAGGAATAAAAATAAACCAACAGTGATAGAGGGTTACTTACACAAACGCTTAGAAATAATATTCTAACACTAACTCCAAACACCCAGCTCCACCACTTCAATCACACAAACCTAATAACAAAACCTCAAATAAATTAATATTTTTACGTGCTACATACACCCACAAAAACCCCACCATACTAGATTAATGTATTGCTTTAATATCCAAGTGATCAAACCATTCAACCCAACTTTATAGCCAAACACACCCTTACCCATGATACAAAACTCCATTGTTTCTATTACCCACCCAAAGTTACACTTACACATTGCACCCAATTCTCAAAACCTAAGTAGGCACCTATAGATCTTCCAAATCCCCTTAATGCATTGCTTGTTAAATTCCTCAACATAAACTTAATAATTAACAGTAAAGACAAATTTTACCTTAACCAATGGGTGTCCCAAAATCACCAATTTGCTGCATCCAATCCCTATTGCAGCCTCACTTGAACCTCTCTTCTCTTTTTCTTTTCTTTTTTTTCTTTTATCTTCTCAAACCCTAGCCGCCTATGGAGCAATTCCTAGCCTCTGTTTTGTTTGTTTTCCAAGACTTAAAGCCACAATAGGTGGGCTTATTAACCTAATTTCTCAAAGTTACAAAATTACCCATCTAAGTAATAGGAAATATAATGTCATCTCATAACTAATACTTTGATATCAATAAATGATCCATATCAATTAATTTAATTACTTATCTATCCAATAAAATGATCCTACACACAACTTGGGTATTACATTCATCATGATTTGAGTAGGAATTCAAGGACTAAGCAGGAAACTAACGCTATGTTTGGATTGAGTGATTTGGAGAGAAAAGAAAAGAAATGGAGAAATATGTATTTCTTTTATTTGTTTGGATAACTTAAGTGGGGAGAAGTGGAGAGAAGTGGAAAGAAATAGAGAGAAATGGAGAGAAACTCATTTCTCTTATAAGTCTCATTTTCAATCTTCTCAAAAGTTGAGAGATTGGAAGAGAAAAGAAACTACTATTTTCATAATACCAATTTTATCCCTATAAAAATAAAAGAAATAAAATGATTAAAAATATAAAAAGGTTATTTTGATAATATAATATAAAATAATTTCTTTTCTTTTTTGTTAATGAAATCTAACCAAACAAGAATGAGAGAAATCACAATCATTTCTTTTCTTTTATTTCTTCCTTATCCAAACAAAAAAGAGAAAAATCACAATCATTTCTTTTTTTTTCTTTGCTCTTATAATTTAAGTAATTATTTTTTTTTTCTTTTCTTTCCTCAGTTTCCAAACAATGTGTAAGTTCGGTTTTGTCGTCGAATCTGCTGCAACTCTATTCGTGTAGCCAATTGAATTGCGTCTTTTAATGTATGAATAGCTATGTCTTCAATCTCCTCATCAGTTGAATTACCATCATCGTTAGGGTCAATTATAGCACGCCTAAGGTAGTCCCATATTCGTCCAGGATTATTCACTACCTTGGCTCGCGGACTACTTCAATTGCTGGGTGTCATTCACGCCGCAGCAGATCTGCCATCATGTCTTCTAGATTCTGAATTGACTGCTGCAACTGTATGAACATAATCATGGTTACGAACTGCCCCTCGGGTTGGCCCGCGAGGTTTGGTTCATCCGGGTTACCACCAATAGCTATCAAAATCAAATCAAGGGAATACTACGCTGTGATACTAATTGCCGCAATGGTAGTGTAGGAAAGAATTAGATATCATTCTAATAGGTTAAACATGGACAATTCTTGAATCCACAATAACACTCTTGAATTCGCAAGGAAAATAGAAGAAAAATTCTTTAAAATATTATTGATTGAATGACTTAATTACATATGCTTAAAGGTTTATTAATAATAAATTAAACCTAATATTTGTAGAAAACTTAGGAAATCTAAGAGAATAGGAAATTAAAATTCTAAACTATTTAAATTCTTAGTCAAAATCTAATTCAAAAATAATAAAATTAAGAAATATAAAAATTATAGAATTTTTTCCTATATCGTCTCAGGTCACCTAATTCGTGTTGTGCACTAAGGCCATGTTTGTTTGGCTTTATAGGATGGAGGGGATTAGGAGTACGATGAGATTGAGTGAGAAGATTATTAGTATACTGGTATTAGGTTGGAGATGTAAGATAAAGAATATTTATTTATACACCATCGGATAATAATACTATAGATAGTATTAATATGTAAAATTAATATTTTTTTAATATTATAATATATATATATATATATATATATTGGTTCTAGAAAATATAATTTTTGCTTAAAAATCATTTAAAAATTCATTAATCCCTTCACTTAATTTCTAATCACAATCCTCTCATGGCATTGTTAGTCCTATCATATGGGGAGACTACTAATCCACGGGAATAATCAATCCCTTATTCATATCCCTAATCAAACTCTTTAAGTTAATTTCACGGACTATTAATCCAATCTTCTTTCCTAAAGAGCCAAACAAATATAGCCCAACAGTAATAGACACATTCGGGATTCACATATTTGGATTTCTTATCAAATTTAGACTTTTGGTAAACCTTTTAGTTTTTTTTTTTTTAACTTTTTTAAAAAAAGGTATAAAAAAAATGGAGAGGTGATATAATTTAAAAAAATCAAAAAATTAAAAAATTGACTTTTATCCCAATTAACAAAAGAAAAATGTTTCAGACCCCTTTTCCCCACCCCTTTTGACCCCCTCTCAATATGATTGGCCAGTTTTTTTTTTTTTTTTCTTTTTCCTCCAATCACCACTCGCCACGTATGTGTGGAAATAGTAGGAATAGTAGGGTGGTGATTGGAAGAGAATCTCTATCAAAGCCCTTAACAAAATAGGCTTAAATTTGTGGTTTCCTTTTTAATTTGGCAGATTAAGGCCAAGTTTGGGAAGACTAAATAAGTGTACTTTTTAATTTTTTTTGTATTATGTGTAAAAAAAGTAGAGAGGAGATGTTGATTGATGTGACCCAAAAAAAATAAAAAAATGAAATAAGTGCACTTTTTTAGGTTAGCCAAACTTAACCTAACTCATTTTTGACAATCCAATCAATGACACGTATTACCATGTTTCTCTGTGCAATGATGCCCTTGCGACAAAAGTGTGGACTTTAACAAAATTAGTAATGTGTTGTATAAAATATTTAATAATTTATTTAAAATCCTAACATTCTTTAGACTTTAAAAATTGTAAAATGACAAGAACGAGGAATCCCAAACAGGTGGCGTTTTATGGATTTTTAGTTTTTGTTAGAAATTAAAAAGGTTAATTTGGAAAGTTACTAAAAAGAAGTTTGAAAATAAAAAATACTAATGTTATATTTGATTTTTTTTTAACTGATAATGAATAACTTGCTAATTTGATATTTTAGGAAAATTAGATTTCTATTTTTTTTTTAATGACGAAGTATAAGATTTAATATATTATATATTTGACAATAAGTTGTCTAATAAAATCCATCGAGTACAAAATAGATCCAAAACGGATGAAGAGAACCTCCACGTAGAGAGAATACGACTCTCCATATAAGGAGAAAAAAATAAACCTCTACATAGGGGGAAGAAAACGTCCATAAAAAGAGAAAACCTCTGCATAGAGATATTATTCAAAAAAAAAACAAAAAAAACAAAAAACAAAAACAAAAACAAAAAGCAAAAACAAAACAAAACAAAACATAAACATAAACAAAACGATTACAACCAAATAAACAATACAAATCACATTCACAATCAGTTCATCGTCGTAACCGGTAGTTTTGGTACCTTAATCTCTGTCTCTACATTATAAAATAAAACATTATGGATCCGAGGTGATCGCTTAACATATAACAACCCATTTAATAGCATAGGATCTCGATCATGAATCAAATTTAAGTCTATATCTGAAAGCTTCTTCAGTGACAAGTCGATGACAAAGATAAGAGGAATAATAGTGGCTAGCATGGTGATAAAAGTTGTAAGAGAAGAAATGGAAAGAAAATGAAGGTTAAAAGCACCACCTTCTCCCCTTTAAAAGCAAAGAAAGAGAGAGGTTAAGATTTTTTAGAAAGATAATAGAATTTCTTTTTGTGAGAGAAAGAGGGGGTAATCGTACCATCTCAAAAATATTATAATAAGATCAAATGAATAAAAGTTACTTACAAATAAACACATTTAATAATATTAAAATAAAGCCAAATTAATATTTAATATTTAATAACATAATATATATAGAGAGAGAATTAGTGTTAAATTCAATTTAGAGAGAGTCTAAAACATTAAGTCTAATAGATATTTTTTGTTAGTGAGAGGTTCATGTTTTGTGAAATAATTTGGTGAAAAGTCCTATAAGAAATTTTGTTTCCAATTTTACCCATGGACTTTTTTTAATCTATTTGACTTTTCATTGACTATCCGTTCAATTTTTTTTCCATTTGTTCAAATTTTTCCTATCTGTTCAAAAATTTTACCCTATTTGTTTAATTTTTTAACCTTTTCAATTCAAATTTCTCTTATCTATTTAAATATTTGTCCAAATAAAATTGTATTTGTCCAATATTTTGTCTATCTATACAATTTTTTGTTTATCTGCTCAATTTTTCACGCTATTTGAACAGATTTATTATCTTATCTGTTAAAAATTAACTACAATAGATTTGTTTAAAACAAATCTATTCTATCCGTTCAAAATTTTATTATTTTCCTATATGTTCAAATCTCCCATCTCTCTCATATCTGTTCAATTTTTTCCCTATCTATTCAAATATCTGTCTAAATTGAAAAACAAAGCAAATTATAAATTAAAAAGTAAGCAGCCCAAATCTTGCAAAACATAATAATGAAGAAGATGAAAAGATGTGTAGATGAACTAAAAAATAATTAAAAAAAAGAAAAAGAAATATATACACACAAAAGTAATAAACACTGGAAAAGTACATATAAAGTAAGAAATAATATTATGAACATAAAAATGAAGGTAAAAAAAATTGTAGATGAACTGAAAAATATTGAAAAAAATATATATACACTCAAAATAACAAATACTAAAAAATGCATATAAAGTAAGAAATAATATTACACTGACCTTTTAATGATTTTTGCAGATAATCAAACTTGAAAAATATAACAATGGAGAAGATGAGTCATTATGAGAAAATAAAAGATGACTAGAATAAACTGAATTGAAAACAGGTGTGTGGAAGTTGTAGAAGTCCTTGGTTTTTTTTATTTTTTTATTTTTTAAATTGTGATTGAGAGTGGGATAGATATTATTGTGGGTGATGGATATGGATTAATATTTTATTATTTTGAGATAAATATCATTATGGGTAATGCCTTTACAAATTATAAAAGTGTACAGATGGATCCTAACGGAAGGATTCAAAGTGAAATATGTCAATAGTTTAAGGGTTTTATTTTTACATTTTTATAGTTTAGGGATAAAGCGAACTTCTTAATGATTTAGGATATCCATTTATATGCTTTTATAATTGTTACAACCCAAACCCGCCCCTATGGGTTTAGCATTGCAACCGGCCAGTAATTCATGATTACCGAAGGCCTGCTTAACAGTAATAACAGTAATATAGAGTAAAGGGGATGGCGGAAGCCAAAATAGAAAATAAAAGATGTCCAATGAGCTGTGACAGTCTGAATGTAAAAGACCTTTATAAACATGCCACATTGATAACCAAAACATATGTACAAACATCCAAATTAGGGACCAAATCCCTAACTACAACTGTACATGCGAGTCTAAAACATTTACTACAGATCAGAAACAAAAGGGTGAAACTAAGACACCCCAAAATAGCCTTAGCTTGAACAGGCTCGAAACCTCGAGGTGAGGCACGGTGGTTGGCTTAACAAAATAGAAACTTAACTTGGCACTCCTAGCATCGGTCTGGTGCCTGAACACCTACATATAAATATAAACAGTGAGCTAAAACCCAGTGAATAACATGTGCGTAAAAGGGTTAAGAATGAATATCCTTTCATTAATTAAAGCAGTCATTTGCATCAGTAAATCAGTTATTCAATCAGTGGCTCATATTCATGCCAAATCAGTCATTTAGAATTCATAACAGTTATACGTGGTACGTCTAATAGCAAAACAGTACAATAGGTCTTAACAGACCGAACAGTCAGTTGATGGCCATCAAACAGTGAACAGTAGTGGTCCTAACATTGGAACCGACAGAGATCTCTGTAGCAGTAACAGTAACAGTAACAGTAACAGTAGGCTGCTATGGATGCCACGAATACAGTTTACAAATAGGACAAACATTCATTCATTGAACAATAACATTTCAGTAAGTAGTACAGTTGATCATTCAGAAAATAATCATAATTGAACATATCTTTACAACATTGTTACTCACAGAGCACTGGGCTATAGACAAGCTAACGAGCGTCCTCTGATACCAACCCTACAGTTGCAGAACGAATACACACTCAGGATTAATAACTTAGCCCCTAATTATACATGGTGTGGTTCTATGACATTATCCTCATTAAGATGCCTTAAGCTTGGCCTAGGAATGCCTAGGATGGAATGAGGATGCAAAAATGCACTTTAAAACACTTTTCAAAATTTGCCGAAAACAGGGGTCTCGCTCAAGCGTGGCTTTCTACGCTCGAGCGAGCTTTCCAAAATAGAGGGGTCGCTCGAGCATGGACTTCCTCGATCGAGCGGTCTATAAAAATACAAAAGTACTGGATGTTGAAAATCCCCGCTCGATGCTCGCTCGAGCGTGAGACACAACTCTTCGCTCGAGTGTAGGTCTCGTCGCTCGAGCGTGGGTCTCGTCGCTCGAGCGTGCGTTTGCGTGCATCAAAAACCTGAGAGCTTGCAATCTACGCTAGAGCCAGCATTCCGTCAATCGAGCGGAGCTCTGAACAAAACGATGTTCGCTCAAGCGTGGAAGCCAAATATGGAATTTCCAGATTTGCCTTCAAAGCTCTAACCAAACATTCAACACATCAAAAATCAACCTTTTGGGCCCATTTCCTGGAAAACACTTGCAAACTCATACTACAACATGTTTTGAAGATCAATTTTGTAAAATCAAGCCCAAAGGTGAGACAATTGAACACAATTTTAATTAAAACTTCAAGAACATGATGTAAATATATCATGCATGTGTTCATTTGAATTCAAAGCTTCTAACACATGATCAAATGAGTCAATCCCTACAAAAACATGATGAATTCATGGACCACAACTAAAATGTGAACATGCATGTAAGAATTTTCATGAAAACAACCTCAAAATGCAAGAACATGTACATGCATGCATGAATTAGCTCACAATTCAACTCTTTCAAATTAATTCTTGACTTTAAACTCCAAATCTCCATGAACCATGCAAGAAACAACTTAATTTCATAATTGAATTCTAGATGTGGAAGCTCAATTTTGCCAATTCTCTTTCAATTCTTCTAAGTTCAAGCAAAAAACCTTCTTGAAGAACTCAATTCTCTCACTCTCCCTTTCTCACTCGATTTGGCCTAGAGGATGAGCAAAATGATGCATCAAACATGAATAGGACATAATAAGGGTGAGTTTTTGAGTCAATCCACTCAATGGCAAAAAGGTAATAAACCTTGGTTCAATTAATTTAACAATAATACTAATTTAACCATTCCAAATTGAATTCTAATTAAACCTACCATAAAATCACATAAATCCTAATTAGCATAAAATACTAATCAATTTCTGATTCGGTCGCTGATAAGGCCTTTAATTCGCAGTTCGAAATTAAAATATGAACAGATCATATAATGACAAACAGATAGAAATGCAACTAATGCAACACACTCATGCAATCAGGTCAAAATTTCAGCTTAATCGGTTACTTATCATGCTTAATCACAGATTAGCACTAATCAGAGGTGAGGGTTGTCACTATAATTTAGGGTTTCAAAATAATACTTTTCAATAATTTAAAAGATCTTTTATGTAATTGACTCTTTTTAATATTTAAAGTATAGTTTTTTTTTTTTTTTTTTTTGGTTGAAGTTGGATTTCATTGATAGACAAAAATAAATATATCAAGAGTAATTATCCCCAACTCTAAATTTCAGTATTTCAAACTCAAAAACTCGAACATCTAACAACAATAGCCCGCAACATACTGCGACCATCAACTAACAACCATAATCGCAACAAACTATGGTCACCAACTAATAATCATACCTACAAACATATTGCAGCCACCAACAACAGAGACAAACCCAAACCTCTATGGGAAAAGAAGAAAAGCCTCCACAAAAAAGGAAAAAAAATAATAAAACAAAATACAAGTTTCAAATAACTAAATAACACCATAACTAATCCAATCTGGGATTTCAAATCCTCTTGGCTAATCACAATTTTCCAGAGCCATGTTTCAGGTAATTCGTTTTCCAAGCAATCATTTTATATTTTACCGGAGTGCAAAGTTTAATTAATTTATTCTTAATAATAATAATAATAATAATAATTACTATTCTTATTCTTATTATTATTTTGGATATGTACAAGATAATGCTTTGTCTGTTTGTGTGAAGTAATTTCCATCATCAAGCAAGTGGTAGCATAAAGTATGATGAAACTACCACCATAGTGACGATATGTTTTAAATATTTCATATGGCACTTCATATAATAGTATAGATGTATAAATCTGGAAAACAGAGATATCTATGAATGTAGAAAATAGAGATACACCTTCTAAAGAGGTTCACCATGGCAGCCAAATGTCTAAGAGAGAGAGCTACTGTGGCGGGTGAATTTGGGGATTCAAGTTTTAAAACCTTTTGACTTAACAACTATACATGGTTATATATATATATATATATATTAGCGGTAACTTGTGCGATGCATGAAAAAAATAAACTATATATATTTTGTGTGATAAATAAATCATTTTAATCTTAAATTATGTCTATGCATAAAAATTATTAATTACAAAAATTGTTGAGAATAATAGTATCACAATCACTTGATAACATAAATAACTTATATCAAATTAAACAAAACATTAAAAAAGAGAAATTCTATAAACTCAGAAAAGTTATCATAAATTTACTTGGACTTTTAAATCAGTGATGTATATTATTATTGTGGGATCAAATTATGAATAAATATCAACTTTCAATTATACTTTATAAGTAGTTTTTAAAAAAAATTTAATCTAAGTTTGTTGCCTTACTCATAAAAATTTTTTTTCAAACAAATCATTAATTGATTATGTTAGCATCTCTCTATCTTTGATTTCCTCTATCAATGACACACATATATCATATCAAAGTATAGATCCTTCTCCATAGTTTGAATAATACTTGCATAGTTTATGTTGGGGCAATTCCACATCGCCTGGGAAGGACACTTGCAACCAACTTACAAGCGTACTGGCCCCCTCCACCTTGTAAGAGGCCTTTTAAAGCCGTGAGGCCGACGGGCGTTATTTCGCCACCTCGCCAAAGCGGACAATATCTTACCGGGGCGCGAGAAGTCAGTCACGTCAGTTTGGTGGCCCATGCAGGTCGTCCAGCAAACTCTCCCGCTGTTCGCGGCCCAGTCCGCTTGGGGGGTTATGTTGGGGCAATTCCACATCGCCTGGGAGGGACACTTGCAACCCACTTATAAGCGTACTGGCCCCCTCTACCTTGTAAGAGGCCTTTTAAAGCCGTGAGGCCGACGGGTGTCGTTTCGCCACCTCGCTAGAGCGAACAATATCTTACCAGGGCGCGAGAAGCCAGTCACGTTAGTTTGGTGGCCCATGCAGGTCGTCCGGCAAACTCTCCCGCTGTTCGCGGCCCAGGCTACTAGGGGGTTATGTTGGGGCAATCCCACATCGCTTGGGAAGGACACTTGCAACCAACTTATAAGCGTACTGGCCCCCTCCACCTTGTAAGAGGCCTGTTAAAGCCGTGAGGCCGACGGATGTCGTTTCGCCACCTCGCCAGAACGGACAATATCTTACCGGGGCGCGAGAAGCCAGTCATGTCAGTTTGAAATTCTCCCACTGTTCGCGGCCCAGTCTGCTGAAGGGTTATGTTGGGGCAATCCCACATCGCTTGGGAGGGACACTTGCAACCAACTTATAAGCGTACTGGCCCTCTCCACCGTGTAAGACGCCTTTTAAAGCCGTGAGGCCGACGGGCGTCATTTCGCCACCTCGCCAGAGCGGACAATATCTTACCGGGGCGCGAGAAGCCAGTCACGTTAGTTTTGTGGCCCATGCAGGTCGTCCAGCAAACTCTCCCGCTGTTCGCGGCCCAGTCCGCTTGGGGGGTTATGTTGGGGCAATTCCACATCGCCTGGGAGGGACACTTGCAACCAACTTGCAAGCGTACTGGCCCCCTCCACCTTGTAAGAGGCCTTTTAAAGCCGTGAGGCCGACGGGTGTCGTTTCGCCACCTCGCTAGAGCGGACAATATCTTACCAAGGCGTGAGAAGCCAGTCACGTTAGTTTGGTGGCCCATGCAGGTCATCCGGCAAACTCTCTCGCTGTTCGCGGCCCAGGCCGCTGGGGGGTTATGTTTGGGCAACCCCACATCGCCTGGGAAGGACACTTGCAACCAACTTATACGCGTACTGGCCCCCTCCACCTTGTAAGAGGCCTGTTAAAGCCGTGAGGCCGACGGATATCGTTTCGCCACCTCGCCAGAACGGACAATATCTTACCGGGGCGCGAGAAGCCAGTCGCGTCAGTTTGAAATTCTCCCGCTGTTCGTGGCCCAGTCCGCTGAAGGGTTATGTTGGGGCAATCCCACATCGCTTGGGAGGGACACTTGCAACCAACTTATAAGCGTACTGGCCCTCTCCACCTTGTAAGAGGCCTTTTAAAGCCGTGAGGTCGACGGGCGTCGTTTCGCCACCTCGCCAGAGTAGACAATATCTTACCGGGGCGCGAGAAGCTAGTCACGTCAGTTTGGTGGCCCATACAGGTCGTCTGACAAACTCTCCTGCTGTTCGCAGCCCAGTCCGCTGGGGGGTTATGTTGGGGCAATCCCACATCGCCTGGGAGGGACATTGCAACCAACTTATAAGCGTACTGGCCCCCTCCACCTTGTAAGAGGCCTTTTAAAGCCGTGAGGCCAACGGGTGTCGTTTCGCCACCTCGTCAGAGCGGACAATATCTTACCGGGGCGCGAGAAGCCAGTCACATCAGTTTCTACATCATTTTTAAAAAATCAATAAAGATAAGAATTTCGTAAGATTATAAAAAAATATAAAAGAAAATAGTTTTAATCAATTTTATTTATAAAAAATGATGAAAAATTATTTGAATTGTACTTGAAGAAATATAACAAATGATAAATTTTTATTTTTATCTATAGGTCATAAAATAAATTTTCATAAATTATTTATGAATTTTTATATGTTTATCTAAAATGAAATTAATTAAAGTACAAAACGATGGGGAAAAAAAGAGTAATTTCATTTTTTTTTAATCAATTATTTTATCTTTATCTTTATTTGTAGGCCATGAAATTAATTTTTATAAGTTATTTATCAACTTTTATATTTTTATTTATGGGGAAATTTTTTAAATTATCTATAAGTTATGAAATTAATTTTTTTAAATTAATTGTTTAATTTTTATCTTTTTTTGTAGACTATAAAATTAATTTTCAGTTTTTATATGTTTATCTATATAGAGGATTCTCATTCAAAGCCAACTAATTTCATTATTAATACTCTTCTCATTGAAAGCCAATAATTTTTTTTTTTTAATCTTTATCACTTGGTAGATAATAACAAATAAAAAAAATTATCAAGAAATGGTTAAGAATTTAATAGGAGATAAGAAGTTATAGATAAGGGCATTTCATAAGATAAAAAATTTAAAATAAAAAAAGATAATATGTGATAGAAGGAGAAAAAAAATATGAGTAATTCAAAATAAAAATTTAGATATATAGATTAACAAATCATATCTTTGTCTAAATTTTATTATTTTAATTTTTTGTAAATCAATTATTTAATCTTTTTCTTTATTTGTAGGCCACGAAATTAATTTTTATAAATTATTTATCAATTTTTATATGTTTATTTATCTATAAGTCATGAAATTAATTTTTTTAAATAATTTTTTTAATTTTTATATTTATCTATAGGTCATGAAATAAATTTTCATAAATTATTTATGAATTTTTATATGTTTATCTATAATGAAATTAATTAAAGTATTAATTTTTTTAAATAATTTTTTTAATTTTTATATTTATCTATAGGTCATGAAATAAATTTTCATAAATTATTTATGAATTTTTATATGTTTATCTATAATGAAATTAATTAAAGTACAAAATGAAGTGGAAAAAAAAGGAATAATTTCATTTTTTTTAAATCAATTATTTAATCTTTATCTTTATTTGTAGGCCATGAAATTAATTTTTATAAGTTATTTAGTGTGAAGACCCAAATATAAAAATTTAGTAAATAATTAAATAATAACAACAATAATATTACAATCTCAAATATTTTGATGGTGAATCCTAAAGTGCAAATTATATATTTGGGGGATCTTTAATTAATTTTTAAAGTATAAATAAATTTTTATGGAAGTTCACAATTTTTTAAGACTTTTGATAATAATCTTAATGATAGTAATAATAATAATAATAATAATAAACTAGTTAGTAAGGGGTCATTTTGGAAATTTATATTAGGTGGATAAAACCCTAATGGTGAGATATCAATTCTTTTTTTCTAATCAACACAACAGCAGCCACTTTAGGCTTTACAGCCGTGAGTCATTGAGGGAGAGAGAGACAAAGAAGCTTGTGGCAATCAAGGAGGGAGAGGAATTCTATGTAACCAATACTTTGTGGGTAATTTAATTGTTTATTCTCACTTCTATTATTAATTTTTTGATCTTCTATAGTTGAGTTCGTGAAATGCATGGTTGATCATTCATGTATATATTAATTTATGGGCTGGTGTGAAGGGAAGTTTAGTATATCAAACTTGGGTTATGGGAAATAATGATGGAAGAAGAGGTGCTGTGTGGTTGCGTGAGTCTCATTGTGGAAGAGATGTGGCATTATTTTTTTGTGTGTTTTGTTGGCAGTGGACTGGTGCCCTTGTTTGGTATAGGTCTAGATATAATGTTTAAGGTTCAACACATTCATGCATAAAGATTGGGTATTATTCAAGGAAAAATTTTGTGCAGAATCATAGACTTTAAAAATCAAGAAACCATACCAAACGAATGAATTTTAATCTGAAATTTTTACAGTAGATTAATTACATATTGAATTGCATATCTGAATTTTTTCATAACTTTTGGGAGTCAAAATCCATATAAATTGAGGTATTCAAATCTGTCCAGGAAACCAGTCCGAAATAGTAAATTCGGGAGTGTTGTTCTCTTTGGGTATAAATCCAAAAATTATCAAATTAGTGTCATTAGAACCGGTTACGAGTCTAGTTTCGTACATTTTTGGCCTTGCATTGATTGCTCGTGTACATTAAGAGAACCGTCAATTTCTTTGAAGTACTGCAGAAAACAACCTGTTTGGATATAATAAATTGTAGATAATTATTTTGATAAGAAAATCAAGTGAAACCAATTGGGTTTGAAACTTAGGATACATTAGATCATATCTGGAGATTATTGGAATTTTTTGAATAGCGTGGAATGGGTTTTGTAATTTTCAAAGTTAGCGAATAGGTTGGGAAGGCTTGTTTGAAATTCTATTTTATCTTAAAGTCACAATTAATTAAGTTTTGACCGGAACCCATGTCTTGGGTGATTTTAAACCTTGAAGAACATGAACTTAGGTAATATTTAAGAGTAACGGTGAGTTGGGTTGAGCCGTGTTAGTGCGCTTTAGTTGAGGTTACTTAGTTTATTATTCTTTAGTATTTTTAAATTAGTAGTGACGTATAGTTTTCATATTGGTTCAGGACACTAGTTGGACTTCCATACTTTATTCGAGGATTATACTATTTCGTTTTCAGGTGAGTAGTTTCATGCTACGTATTTTTATAAATGTTCCCCTACCCTGAACTGTTGGAAAATTAAATTGTTGTTTCAAGACTAAACTGTTTTGATAAATTATTATATTATCAATTGAATCAAATTATTTCTGAAACATGTGTGAACTTGGCATACTGTAAACTATTTGTTTTGGTCTCATGTTTATAATGATGAACTACCATGTTTTGCAAAACTGATGTGTATTGATTATTGGGACCATGTGTGTATTTAGTCCAGGGAAATTATTCCACTGTGTGTGGTGACTCTGGCCACTAGGGAACAGATCCGGGTTGGGCCGTGATGACTCTAGTGCTCAACGATTGTAAGGAACAGACCTTTAAAAACAACTAGGTGACCTTCAATCGGATCGTCTTTGAGAAAATGCCCAGGTGCCACCCTGAGGATGACTCTTAGTTCGGTATTGGATCCAACGGGGCTTATAGCCTGAGAAATGTGTGGCAGATTATTTGTTTTTATTGGTACCCAGAAAATTATTGGTGTTCATGTTATAATCTGTTTTAAGTGAAAAATGTCTTTTATCATGTTCTTGCGAGACATGAGTATTTTAAGTGTTGAATTGTGGAACCTTCTTTTTGAAACAGATTGTATTTACCAAACTGTATGCCAATCTAGTTTCTGTGATATATATCTTATTTTGGAATTGAACCCTGTTTTCAAAATTGTATTTACTATCCATGTTGCTACTCACTGAGCTATCAGCTGACTTAGTTGTTTACCATTCCAGGTGTTAGAAGGACTTAGAGTGGACTCATGGCGTAGCGGGGACTCAATTGCATGGACCTCTAGGGCATTCCTTTAGTTTAGAGTGTTATGTCAAGTTTGTGCATATTTATATTTATTCTTATCGAAGTTCATTTAGGATTATTTTTGATATGTGGGTTGTTATTATCCCATAAGTTTGGATGGTTTTTGATTACGGTTGATTTTGCCGTTTATAATTGTGACATGTCTGGATTGAGTTTTGGTTATTTATTATTGGACTATTGTTCAGTTGTTCAATGTGATTGGATTCGTGTTTAGGCTTACGTGTGCCTTGGGCTAAGTCCCTGTGGGCCACGGCCGGTCATGCCCGGATTTGGGGTGTGACAATTAGTATCAACTTTTATATGTTTATTTATGGGAATAAATTTTAAATTATCTATAAGTTATGAAATTAATTTTTTAATATTTAATCTTTATCTTTATCTATAGGTCATGAAATAAATTTTCATAAATTATTTGTGAATTTTTATATGTTTACCTATAATGAAATTAATTAAAGTACAAAATGAAGGGGGAAAAAAGGAATAATTTCATTTTTTTAAAATCAATTATTTAATCTTTATCTTTATTTGTAGACCATGAAATTAATTTTTATAAGTTTTTTATTATCAACTTTTATATGTTTATTTATGGGAATAAATTTTAAATTATCCATAAGTTATGAAATTAATTGTTTAATATTTAATCTTTATCTTTATTTGTAGGCCATAAAATTAATTTTTATAAATTATTTATCAACTTTTATATGTTTATTTATGGAAAAAAATTTAAATTATCTATAAGTTATGAAATTAATTGTTTAATTTTTATATTTATCTGTAGACTATAAAATTAATTTTTGGTTTTTAGATGTTTATCTATATGGAGGAATTTTGAAATTCAAATATAAATTCATAAGCAATGAAATTAATTTTAATTTTAATTAATCAAACAAATAGAAAATGAAGAAAAATAGAAAACATGAAAGGCAATCAAAGAAGGTTGCCATGTAGGAAAGAGAGAGTTTTAAAATTATGAGAATTTAGGAATAAATATTTGGAGGCTTTTTCCAAATTATTTATGAATTTTTATATGTTTATCTATAGGGCAAAACACCAATAAATCCCAAATTTTAATTTGTTAAACCATTTGGTCCTGCCTTTTATTTTGTAGACTAATAAGTCCTATTTAAACGTTAAAAGCTTACTATAGGCCTTTTAAATTTCCTCCTTTCCGAACATCAGCAACATTAACTACATCAGCAACATCAACTACATCAACAACATCATCAACAACATCAACTACATCAGCGACATTAACTACACCAACAACACCATCAAACATCATCAACATCATAAAAATATCATCAACATCATAAAAACATCAACTACATCATCAAACGTCACAAACATCATAAAAACATCATCGACATCAACAAACATCAACTATATTGAACATCATCGACATCAACAAACATCAACTACATTCAACGTCACCAACATTGAACATCATCGACATCAACTGAGAGCCTCCACACCGACATCAACTGAGAGCCTCCAATATTGAACATCACCAACAAAAGTAATAAAACCAAAGTCAAAACTTAAAACAAGTAAAACATTATTGTCACCACCGCCGATCCAGCACCCAATTCTAAGAGCAACAACCGAGCGATGGGGACATAAAACTGCAGCAAACAGAGAAATAAACTAGACCAACAAAATAACTTGTGACCATAGGATCACCACACACAAGGTCTTTTTTATGATAGTAATCAATTTGATAAAAAGGAGCAACATTAATAGAAACTCCAAGCCACACGGTTCACTTCTTCTTGGCAGTAGATTTGGTGACTTTAGCACCAGATGGATCCTTCTTCTCCACGCTCTTGATAACACCAACAGCAACAGTTTGACGTATGTCCCTGACTGCAAATCGTCCAAGTGGGGGGTACTCCGAGAATGTCTCCACAACCGTGGGTTTGGTTTCTCACCGGAGCAATACCGGTCACGCCAACTCTGTCGCGGTTCAGCATTTCTTGGTTCTCTTGGAACCCTAACCTCTGCGGTGAGATCATCGACAGAGGATGCAGTTCCGCTCCACCGTTCTTTAATTCCTCCTCATCCTCCGGCGCCGCCGCTTCACTGCCGCAGCCGCTTATCCAGAACTCTCAGTCACAAGGCGTCGTTCTACTACCGCCGCCTTCGAAGAAGCACAAGAGAATCGGCATAGCGTTAGGGTTTGTTATTGGACTACATCAACTTTGTTATTGGACTACATCAACATTATCAAACATCAACTACATCAGGACTAAATGGTTTAAGAAAAAATACTTAGGACTAATTAGAGTAACATTTACTAAAATGGGATTTATAAGTAATTTTTCCTTATCTATAATGAAATTAATTAAAATACAAAATGAAGGGGAAAAAAAAGGAATAATTTCAGTTTTTTTAAAATCAATTATTTAACCTTTATCTTTATTTGTAGGTCATGAAATTATTTTTTATAAGTTATTTATTATCAACTTTTATATTTTTATTTATCGAAATAATTTTTAAATTATCTATAAGTTATGAAATTAATTGTTTAATATTTAATCTTTATCTTTATTTGTAGGCCATAAAATTACTATATGTTAAAATTTTTTAAATTATCTATAAGTTATGAAATTAATTGTTTAATTTTTATATTTATCTGTAGACTATAAAATTAATTTTCAGCTTTTATAGGTTTATCTATATGGAGGAATTTTAAAATTCAAATCTTTATCCATAAGCAATGAAATTAATTTTAATTTTAATTAATCAAACAAATAGAAAATGAAGAAAAATAGAAAACATGAAAGGTAATCAAAGAAAATTGCCACGTAGGAAAGAGAGAGTTTTAAAATTATGAGAATTTAGGAATAAATATTTAGAAGCTTTTGACAAAATAATTACATTTGGTTATATATATAGTAGTAGCGATAACCCGTGCAATGCACAGAAAAATAGACTATATATATTTTGTGTGATAAATAAATCATCTCAATATTAAATTATGTCTTAATAGTGACAAACCATGATGTTAAACCATCTGGGTAGATGTTAACAATAATTAACTTACAAAATTTCACAATAAAATTTGATATGCATAAAAAATTATTAATTATAAAAATTGTTGGGAATAATAGTATCACAATCACTTAATAACATTAATAACTTGTATTAAACTAAACAAAACATTAAAAGAGAGAAATTCTATAAACTCAGAAAAGTTATCATAAATTCACTTGGACTTTAAAATCAATGGTGTATATTATTGTGGGATCAAATTATGAATAAATATCAACTTTTAATTATAATTTATAAGTAGTTTTTAAAAAAATTAATCTAAGTTTGTTACCTTGCTCATAAAAAGAACTTCTCAAACAAATCATTAATTGATCATATTAGCAACTATCTATCTTTAATCTCCTCTATCAATGATACACGCATATCATATTAAAGTATAAATCATTCTCCATAGTTTGAATAATGCTTGCATAGTTCCTACATCATTTAAAAAAAATAAATAATCAAGATAAGAATTTAATAGGATTATAAAAATTATATAAGAAAATAGTTTTAATCCATTTTATTTATAAAAAAATGATGAAAAATTATTTGAATTGTATTTGAAGAAATATAACAAATGATAGCTTTAATCATTATATACCCAAAAACAAATTATATAGGGTACTCAACGAAAAAATTGGCGAATACAATTAAAGTAAAGGACGCTGAATTAAATCATATAGCCTATAAATTGATAATATAATCTAGCAAATCAACTAATAATAACATAGAAATATTGACAAATATGTAATACTTCTCTACTATCTTTGTATTAGATTCATTAATTTCATATATCATATGAAAGTTTCACTCGTTTTGATCCTTCAATCAATTAAGGACTAAGAAAACAAATTTGATAAGAAATTGGTTCTAAACTTTATTATTAAAAAAAAATTCAAAGAGAGAATTTAGAGATGGGATTGAAGAAATACTATAACAAATGACAGCCTTAAAAAAATAAAAAATAAAAAAATCAATGACAATGATCTAATGCAAACTATTTTTAATAACTAATAGAAAGAATATCAAATTATTACTTTGGACAAATATTGTAACGAAAATTAATTTTGTGAGATTTTTGTACTGCCTTCACCCGTGCAGCCTTCATTATTTCATTATTAATACTCTTCTCATTCAGAGTCAACCAATTTCATTATTAATACTCTTCTCATTCAAAGCCAATAAATTTTTTATTTTTTCTATCTTTATCACTTGGTAGATAATAACGAATAATAAAAATTATCAAGAGAAGGTTAAAAATTTAAGATGAGATAAGAAATTATAGATAAGGGCATTTCATAAGATAAAAAAAAAAATTAAAAAAAGAAGAAGAAGAAGATAATATGTGATAGAAGGGGTAAAAATATATGAGTAAATCAACATAAAGGTTTAGATATACATGTTTTTGATAGATATATAGATTAACAAATCATATCTTTATCTAAATTTTTTTATTTTAAATTTTTGTAAATCAATTATTTAATCTTTATCTTCATTTGTAGACCATGAAATTATTTATCAATTTTTATATGTTTATTTATCTATAAGTCATGAAATTAATTTTTAAAATTTTTATCTTTATTTATATGTCATGAAATAAATTTTCATAAATTATTTATGAATTTTGATATGTTTATCTATAATGAAATTAATTAAAGTACAAAATAAAAGGAAAAAAAGGATTAATTTTTTTTAAAACAATTATTTAATCTTTATCTTTATTTGTGGGCTATGAAATTAATTTTTATAAGTTATTTATCAACTTTTATATGTTTATTTTTTGCAAGAAATTTTAAATTATCTATAAATTATGAAATTAATTTTTTTTTACATTAATTGTTTAATTTTTATATTTATCTGTAGATTATAAAATTAATTTAGTTTTTATATGTTTATCTATATGGAGGAATTTTGAAATTCAAATCTCCATCCATAAGCAATGAAATTAATTTTTATTTTAATTAATCAAACAAATAGAAAATGAAGAAAAATAGAAAACATGAAAGGCAATCAAAAAAGGTTGTCACGTCTTCTCATTCAGATCCAATAAAGGTTAAGAATTTTAGAAGAGATAAGAAGTTATAGATAATGGCATTTCATAAGATAAAAAATGTAAAATAAAAAAAATAATATGTGATAGAAGGAGAAAAAATATATGAGTAAATCAAAATAAAGATTTAGATATATATATATATATATATATATATGTTTTTGATAGATATAGAGATTAACAATTCATATCTTTATCTAAATTTTATTATTTTAATTTTTGTAAATCAATTATTTAATCTTTATCTTTATCTGTAGACCACGAAATTAATTTTTAATTTTTTTTAATTTTTATTTTTATCTATAGGTCATGAGATAAATTTTCATAAATTATTTATGAATTTTTATATGTTTAAATATATGAGTAAATCAAAATAAAGATTTAGATGTATATGTTTTGGATAGATATATAGATTAACAAATCATATATTTATCTAAATTTTATTATTTTAATTTTTTGTAAATCAATTATTTAATCTTTATCTTTATCTATAGACCACAAAATTAATCTTTATAAATTATTTATCAATTTTTATATGTTTATTTATCTATAAGTCATGAAATTAACTTTTTTAATTTTTATCTTTATCTATAGGTCATGAAATAAATTTTCATAAATTATTTATGAATTTTTATATGTTTATCTATAATGAAATTAATTAAAGCACAAAATGAGGGGGGGGGGAAGGAGTAATTTTGTTTTTTTTTTTAAATAATTATTTAATATTTATCTTTATTTGTGGGCCATGAAATTAATTTTTATAAGTTATTTATCAACTTTTATATGTTTATTTACGGGAAGAAATTTTAAATTATCTATAAGTTATGAAATTAATTGTTTAATTTTTATCTTTACCTGTAGACTATAAAATTAATTTTCATAAATTAATTTTTAATTTTTATATGTTTATCTATATGGAGGAATTTTGAAATTTAAATCTTTATCCGTGAGCAATGAAATTAATTTTTATTTTTATTAATCAAATAAATAGAAAATGAAGAAAAACAAAAAACATGAAAGCTAATCAAAGAAGGTTGCCACGTAGGAAAAAGAGTTTTAAAATTATGAGAATTTAAGAATAAATGTTTGGAGACTTTTAACAAAACAACTACATTTGATTATATATATAATGGCCTATCACCCGTGCTATGCATGGGATAATTATAGATGTTTATATTTGTTTTAATTTTTTTAAATATATAAATTATGTTTTTTTAAGATTTTTTACAAAAATAATTTAACAATCTTATTACTAATCATAGTGTACAGGAGAAATTAGAAAGGCTACTGCAGTAACTATGCACGGGCTGTATCTATAATTATTTGTATGGGGGAATTTTAAATGCTAATCAGTGATTTTTACCAAATCAATAAATCCAGGCAAATGGATTAGAAAAAGTTAATAAATACTGATTAGGGGATTTTGACCAAATTAATAAATGCTGAGGGTTTTTTTTTTTTAAATCAAAAATTTAGAAAATTAAGATTGAGAGATTGGAGCTCCCACAAGGCTTGGGGTTTAGAAACCCCATTTTTCTTAATATATTTACAATCTATACTACATATTAAGGAAAAGGAGGTTTCTAACCCCCAAGGCCTGTAGGAGCTCCAATATGTCAATCTTAATTTTCTAATTTTTTGTTTTTTTAAAAAAAAAAAATTAACCTCAGCATTTATTAACTTCTCTCAACCCACAAGACTTTTTGATTTCTCTCATAATTACTGCAGTACCTTTTCCAAAACAAATAATTTGTATATTAAAAAAAATAAAACAAATATAAATATCTATATCTATCTATTTATTTATATTTATCTCTAACCCACAAGTTTTGTGGTAATTCCAATATCTGAACCTTCATTTCTTAATTTTTTTATTTTTTTTGAAAAAAAAAAACTTAACACTTATTAAATTCTTCCAAGTCTTTTTAACTTCTCTAATACACACACTATTTTTAACTTTTCACATACCTATTGCAAACAGTGAGACTCATTTTTGTTTTCTCCTTCTTGACTTCTCACTTCTACACTTTCAACTTCAATGACCACGTATGCAAACAGTAAGTCTTCTTTTTGTTTTCTCCTTCTTGACTTTTCCTTTTGTTTACTGTTTTAATATTATAGTTAGATAGCACATAAAAATATTTGTGATTTGTCCAGTGAATAAAAAATTATAATTTGATTTTTTAATATGATTGAAGTTAAATAAATATAAATCCTCACAAAGAGAAAAATATGATTATAATTAGTTGAATGATTTTTTTTTTTAATGTGATTGTAGTTAGTTTAATAGTTCTTTTTTTTCATTTATTTATTTTATTATGGGAAAAATGTGATGTGATTGTAATTTGTTCAATGACTCTTTTTTTTAATATGATTGTTGTAGTTAGTTCATTATTTTTTTTAATGTTATTTAATCTTTTTATTTACTATTTTAATTTTATTTTTAATATGATTAAAGTTAAATAAACATAAACAATCACAAAGAAAAAAATGTTATTGTAATGTGATGTGATTGTAGTTTGTTCAATGGCTCTTTTTTTTAATATGATTGTTGCAATTAGTTCAATGGTTATTTTTTTAATATTATTTAATCTTTTTGTTTACTATTTTAATTTTATTTTTAATATGATTGAAGTTAGATAAACATACACACTCACAAAGAAAAAAATGTGATTGTAGTTAGTTCAATGGGTTTTTTTTTTAATGTGATTGTAGTTAGTTAATGGTTCTGTTTTCATTTATTTATTTTTTTATTATGAGAAAAATGTGATATGATTGTAGTTTGTTCAATAGTTTTTTTTTTAAATGTGATTTAATCTTTTATTTACTGTTTTAATGGTTTTTATTTATAATTATTTATGAAAAAAATATGATTGTAGTTAGATAGCATAAAAATATTTGTGATTTGATTTGATTTTTTTTTATTTGATTTTTAAAGTACCAATTATTGATAATGATTAGATTGTATTTTGAAAAAAAAAATGTAATTGATTTTTTTAACTTACTGTGTTTTTTGAAAAAAAAAATTATTGTGTTTTTTTAACTATCAATTCACTTAATTTGTGATTTAATTTTTAACTCACTGTATTTTTTGAAAAACAAAATGGATTGTACTCATTAGGATCACATAATGTACCAATTATTGATGATGATTAGATTGTATTTTGACCCCCCAAAAAATTGTAATTGATCTTTTTAACTCATTATGTTTTTTGAAAAATAAATTATTGTGTTTTTTAATTATCAATTGACTTAATTTGTGATTGATTTTTTTAATTATTGATGATGATTAGATAGCATTAAAAAATTTGTGATTTGTATGATTGAAGTTATCTCCTTTTGTTGAAGTTATCTTCTTTTATTTATTGATTTGGTTAAAATCCCTTGATCAACATTTATTAACTTTTTTCAATCCACATGCATGTATTTATTGATTTGGTCAAAATTCACTGATCAACATTTAAAATCCCCTCATACAAATAATTATAGATACAATCTGTGTATAGTTACTGCTGTACCCTTTTCAACTTCTCTCATACACTATGATTAGTGATAAGATTGTTAAATTATTTTTATAAAAAATCTTAAAAAACATAATTTATATATTAAAAAAATCTAAAACAAATACAAATATCTATAATTATCTCGTGCATAGCACGGGTGATAGGCTAGTCTATACTATATATTAAACAAAAGGGGGTTTTTAACCCCAAGCCTTATGGGAGCTCCAATCTCCCAATCTAAATTTCTTGATTTTTTGATTTAAAAAAAAAAAAACCTTAGCATTTATTAACTTCTCCCAACCCCCAAGTCTTACCCTCATAATAATACTTTGATGCATTAAGAACAAGTATAAAAAAAATTCTTTGAAATCCAACATATATGAATTTCTTGAAAAGTCTCAACACGTATGATTATTATCCCTCGTAATAACACTTTAATGCATTAAGAACAAGCGTAAAAAAAATTCTTAAAAAGTTCAACACATATGATTATTATCAAAATATTAAACTTTAATATAATATAATAATAATAAAAAGACATTTAATTCCTTGAAAAGTCTAACATATATGATTATTATCAAAACATTAAACTTTAATATAATATAAAAAAGGAAAAAAAGAAGACATTAAAAAAGAAAAAAGACATTTAAAAATTGCAATTCACATATATAGATAACTAGCCTATCACCCGTGCTATGCACGAGATAATTATAGATATTTACATTTGTTTTAGAAAAAAAAAATACTATCTATATCCAAAACAAATATATTAAATCTAAAAATAATAATTTGTATATTAAAAAAAATATCCAAAACAAATATAAATATCTATCTATCTATCTATATCTATACTATATATTAAACAAAAGGGGATTTTTAACCCCCAATGCCTGTGGGAGTTTCAATATCCCAATCTGAATTTTCTAAATTTTTTATTTAAAAAAAAACTCAACATTTATTGATCAACATTTATTAACTTTTTTCAATCTACATGTCTTTCCACATGCCTACATTTATTGTAAAGCCCTCAAATAATACATATAAACCCAGCATTCATGATATTCATAGACAAGAGAATAACACATATTTCCATTTATTAGAGTATTCTTACAAAAAGTAATACATGTTGACAACAAAAGTAAATGCCCTGTAAGCTTACAACTTTTCAAGTCAACACTTGGTTACAACAAAAGAAGAGTTCTAACTCTCTATACAAATAAGCCCTTGGCTTGAATTTACATGTACCACCAAAAATAACAAAATAAACGAAGAGTCTTCAACTCCCAAGACCTTCCAAGCTACGTCCTTGGAGGTGTCATAACACCTGAACTTGAAAATGATGTCCCATATAGGGTGAGCCAACGCCCAGTAGAGATATGCTAAACATAATATGAGCAATAACTAAAACATTGGCATTTGACAAACGTTTAACTCATATAAACAAACACACATCTCTTTCCATTTCATAATCCAAACCAATTCATAGATATGGTTCTTTATTCAACCAAACAATTCATAATGAGCCTACAACTCATATTAACAATACTTCAACGATTTAATTTTCAAATGAGACTACAACTCATATTAACAATACTTCAATTCATCTACGTTATGCAAACGCAATTAGGATTTCGGAACTTTCACCCTGGACACTCCGGCCAACTTAGTTATCATTGGAGTCCATCCTCTATCTCCTCCCAAATTCGGTTTAGGAGTCCATCCCCTATCTCCTCCCAAACCGTGGAGTACATCCCATATCTTCTCCCAAACAACATACATATACAATGTATTTAAACACTTATCATATACAATATAGCGATCCCGGTATTCCCTGTTGTTGTATAACTATAATCTGGACTCAGTTTCGTAGATTCGTTGTTGTCTTATCCTCATTTCTATCCCTTACTCTTTGTTTTAGAGTTTTGGGTTGCGTTGGGCGAGTTGGGAATTAGTTGGTTGTGTTTTAAAGCTTTGAAATTTTTGCCCAGGTTTTGGTCTCTCCGCTCGAGCGGCGGTTTTGTGCTCGAGCGAACTTTTGTTGCTGCCTTTACGCTCGAGCGGCAGTTTGGACGCTCGAGCGTGAATTTCCTTCTCTCAGCATTTTGGTCGTCTGCAGAAAATTCTGGGAGAGTGCACCCGGCGCTCGAGCGGATCTTTGGACGCTCGAGCGTGAACTTGTGTCTGTACGCTCGAGCGGGGTGTTGTACGCTCGAGCGGACCTGCTTTTATATCAGTTCGTGAAACCACCTTTTTGATCACTTTTTGATTTCCTTTCTCTCTCTTACTTTTTCAAAACCTCCATTGGAGAGCACCTCACTCTAAAACCGAACTTCTCTCTTAGGATTGATCTACCTAGAGTGTTTTCCTCACCTTGGGCCTTTGTAAGAAGTGTGTTGATCGTCGAGGGCTTTGTTAAGATCTGAGAAATTTGGGATTTGGAGCACTTCTGAGTTTTTACTCATCTTCTCCCTTGGAGCTCTGAATTTGAGGTAGGGATATCCTACTCCTCTCTATGGATTTTGTCTTTAAATTTTGGTAATTTGAGATGTTGGGGTTGGTTTGGTAATTTTGTGAAAGTTCGGGCCATTTGTGTTATTTTACAAAAGTTAGGGTTTTATTTGTAATAAACCTAGATGCATGTTTGGTATAGAGAAATGGAATAAATGTTGAATCATTGATGAAAATGGGACCTAAGGGTGGTAATGGTAATTATGGAAAATAACCTAATTACATTGTTTAATTAATTGAGATAATTAATTGTGGGAAATGAGGAAATGAATTGGAATTGCTGAGATTGGGAGTGCATGGGGATTAAAGGGTGTAGTTGAATTATTTGTCACTCACCAAATTGAAATGTCGATTGAATATCCATTGTGCATTTATTTCCTGCTTAGAAATAATTGCTTTGGGCTACCGGTGGAGGGTAGTGTTGATTGTTGTAGACAATGCTTGATGATTAGGCAAACTAAAACTAATCAATTGGATGTGTCATAGAGCATGTCGGTTGATAGAATACATTAATTTTATGTATTGATTGATTGCATATGTGATTCTGTGTTTATGTGCATTACTTGTGTATGGGAGGAGATGGGGGATGTACTCCACGGTTTAGGGGAAGATGGGGGATGTACCTCTAAACCGGTTAATGGTTTAGGGGAAGATGGGGGATGTACCTCTAAACCGGTTGTTGGAATGTTGATATAGCTCATATGCTTATCGGTTGAAGTGTTGATACAGCTCATATGCTTATCTGTTGTAGTAGTGATATAGCTCATATGCTTATCTATTGAAAAGTTTGTTTGATTTGATATAGCACTAAAATGTATATCATCATTGTTTGCGAAGTATGGGAGTAGTTTATGTGTTATTGATACAACAAAATAATGTGTATCCACCTTGGATTTCGAAAGTGTTCTAGTGATGAACTATAATCTCACCAAATGTTCTGGTCAGAGTACTGAGCCTTGTTTTCAAACTCAAAGTTGAACAAAAACGAAAAGTGAATTGTAACATAGATTTGGCTGTCATGGAAACGTAGGGAGATGTAAATGGAAGTGTCAGTGTTGACCGTCTATCAGTTGCTAATCTTTTAGTCATTGTTCATGGTTGGTTTAGTGTATTTCTACTGGGCTGTGGCTCACCCTATATGGGAATATCATTTTCAGGTACAGGTAGCATGCCACCTCCAAGGACGTAGCTTGGGAGGCCAGAGGCGGACTTTTTGTTGTTTTACTTGATGTATTACATGTAAATTCAAGCCAAGGGCTTAACGTGTTTGAGTTAGTACTTTTTTTGTTGAAACCAAGTGTTAACTTGGAAAGCTGTAAGCCCATAGGGCATTTGCTTTTGTTGTTAACAAGTAATACTTTTTGTAATGAAACTCTGTTAAATGAAAGAATGTGGAGCTTTTGAATATCAATGCATGTCTTATTTAATGGGTTTAAGGCTATTATTTTGAGGGCGTTACAACTTGGTATCAGAGCGTACCGGGTTCGAATACTTTGGGTACGTGGGAAGTGATTAGTATCACAATGGGTTTCTCTCGCTTGTTAGAGACTTAGACGTAATGTTATGTACTTTTGTGATAACATGTTTATGTGACTATTTGGGTATGGAATGTAGTTTCTTGGATGTTGATTGGATCCTTGGGTTTCTGGGAGTCCTGTTGGAAAGGCACTTGATCAATGCTGTTTCTGATCGGAACTCTAGTAACGCCTCGGGACTATCATTATCTGGAAATGAAATTCGTAAGTGCTTACGTGTTTATGTGCTTATGTGGAGTGAATTACAGTTATCCATGTGTTAGGATGTAAGTGTTTAGCTTCGGCACATGTATGAGTGTGCTAACGTGTCTTCGTTACTTTTACTAGGATGCCTAGGCGAGGAAGTTGCGATTTCCCTCCTTCCGCTCAGGAAGAGCTGCGGAAACAATTTGTGGAATTACGCCAAGGTACTACACCTTTGGTGCGGTTCGAAAGATGGTTTGCTAATCTGTCGAGGTTTGCTCCAGAATTGGTGGAGACGGAGTACTTACGTTGTTTCGAGTTTGAGAGTAAGCTGCGTGACGACATCCGTGTAAGGATAGCGGGGTCTTGGCATAAAAGATATAGGGCGCTTGTTGAGGCGGCCGCCCATGTAGAGGCTGCAGTGCTAGCAATGGGGCAGAGTGGGGAGGAAGCCATCTCGGCGACTCCTGTGACTCAGGGTATTGGTAGGCCTTTTAAGAGGCAGAGGGTTTTAAACTCGCAACAGGAAGGACGGGCTAGAACTGCCCTTCCAGTGTCAGATTTGGGTTCGGGGGAAAATAAGCAGAGGGGCATCATTTGTTTCAGATGTGGTCTGCTGGGCCACAGGGTTTCGGTTTGCCCACAGAAGAAAGGGGTGGGGTTAGCAGTTCAACCAGTAGTTGTACCACCAGGATCATCCAACCAGCCGGGTTTTAGACCGATTAAATGCTCAGTGGGGAGGCAGTTGTTGGGGTCTTCATCAGCCCAGATTCTGAACCAATCTCGTGCTCAGGCACCGCCTACCTGTTGGGTGTGTAATCAGCCGGGTCATATTCGACGTTTTTGTACTCAGTCGGGAGCTTCTTTAGGGGTTTTGCAACCTAGCCAGGCTCAGTTTCTTTCGACTGGGCAGGAACAGTATCGTTTTGGGGGACTAGCAGGCCAGATTGCGAGGGCCTCAGTAGAGTCGAGTTCCCAAGCCCCAGCTAGGGAAGTTTGTAGTTGTTCCAAGTGTGGGCAGAGGGGGCATACCAGTGGTTCTTGTCCGTGACTTGTAAGCTCGTAGGTTGCCTTATGTTCGGGGATGACCAACTTCGGCGGTCCAACAAGGGACGGTAGTAGTAGTAATACTGATGGGATGGTTTTGTTTTGACTAATCCGTTTTGTAATCAGTGGATTATTGTTTTGTGATCATTGGGTTCCGTTGTGTAACCAATGTGTTTTGGGAAGGTTGAAACATCTAAACTGTTTGTCTATCTATATATATACATATATGCTTTGTTTGTTAATTTCCCTAGAGTGGGTGAATTGGAGCATGTCGTAGCTCTAAAATTTTATTAATGAAGTTGCTATAAAAAAAAATTTTATGCTTGTGATTTGATTTGGGGAGGATGAGGGCTAGAGAGCCATGTTTTCAAAATTTGGAAGAACCACCGAGGGGTACATGTCCTAGCCAAGGTAATATTGGAGCGAGAACTGTTTTACTTGCCGAGTGTGTGGAATTACATGGGTACTACCCATTTAAAGTTTTGTGCGTGGTATAGCTTTTGATCTACTGTCGAGTGAACTTGAGAGGATGTGAAGTGTACGATTAATACTAGATGTAACACGTATTTAATATGGTGTCCTACGGGGGCATGGCACATAATTTTGTCAAGGTGAACCTTCGTGGTAAGTAACGTTGTCAAGATTGCAGGTGTACTGATTGGCCGTTTCAAGTGAAGGGATGTCAGTCCCTATATAAGGTTGTGATTGTTGTATCGGGAGCGATGTGTTGTGAGTAGCTGGTACTATACCTCGGACTGTAGTATAATGGATGTCTCCCTAAGTTTTCAAATTTCTTTATTTGGATTGAATGTGATAAGTTCGTACCTTAGCACTGGTCAAGTCAGAGGATATTATCAGAAGCGTTAATTGGGTATATAGCCCATGGTTAGAGTGTGACCCGTGGGTGGAGTCACAGTGGTATGGTGTTTGCGGATGAAGATGTGGGTTAATGACGAGGGAGGCGAGGACTTTTACCCCTCTGGAAAGTTAGAAGCGTGAATCTTTGGAAGCCCTATCGGCGACTTGTGACGGTGTCGGGGTTTGGTTCATGATGGTTGCCTAGCGGTAGTGTGGACTAGTGGTTTAGCACGGAGGCCGGGCCTCTTGATGGTACTCTCGAGATGAGTGACAAGTAATATATAGAGTAACGAGTGGACCCTATGAGTTATTGGAGGATTCGGTGTAGGAGTAAGAGGGCTTGCAAAATAAGGAGGTTTTGCCTAGTACGGTTGAATGTGTTAGATGGGATGGTTTCGAGAGTTGTGCGGTGTTGGCAAGACTATATGAGAATGTTCGAGGGAACGTGAGATTTGTATCTCGAGTTAGTGGGAATGGTACCTGTATGCTGGTTCGTGTGTTGGGCCTTGCTAGATAGTGAGTCCGTGGTGACCCCCTTGGTTGTATAGGGGTAGTGTTCATATTGTGATTGGTTATCCATTGTTGGGTGTGGGTTATGAGTGGATGCTGCCAGCATTCTTTGAATTAAGAGCAATTCGTGTTCTAAAGTAATGAGTATAGCGTGGGTCAAAGTAGTCCTTCGTATTCGGGATGTTGTGATTGAGGTTGACCATGTCGGTCTTCGGTCAAGGAAGTGAGCAGGCTTGCTAGATAACCATGGCGGGGGATGGTGATTCCCTTAGACGCGATGTTGAGGCGGTTAAATTTTAGGAAATCCGATGAGATTCCAAAATTTGTGGTTCGTGTAGAGAACTCTGTGGTTGGGGTTAGTGGTCTGAATAGCACATCAGTGTGTGGATTACTGAGTGTAGAGTTTATTGAGTTGACTAGTCAGCTTGTCGGTATCGGGTGTTGGGGTGGCATTGGTCACCTGGAGTTTAGTCTCGTTCGTTGTAGACTCCGTATGTTGATTAAGGAAAACTGAAATTAATCGAACATGTTTGTCGTTGAGTCTGACGGTTGGAATAATAAATCTAATATATGTATTGATTGATCATTGTGAATGATTGGCTTTTTATACATTATGAATGTATGGTGTCTAGTTTGATGTTGATACAGCACTATAATGTGTATCATTTGTGTGTTTCTGAGCCGTGTTTATGATTATAAAGTGGTTAAGTAAAGGGAGGCGGGATAAAATTGCAAAACCATGAATTTCTTATACCTTATGTGTTGATAGTACGGTTGTTATTTCTATTAATTATCATTATAGAAATGTTGTGTTTCGTGTTGGTTGTGTCATCACTACGTGAGTGATGGTTGTTGATAGTGTTAATTTGGAAAGAAATGGAAAACAAAATTTTCCTAGTGTTTGGGGTCATCTAAATGCGTTGTTGAAAAGTTGATTTAATTCAAGGATTTTCTTTTTAAGAATTCCAGATTTACTCTTTTGGGCAAATAAACTGTGGATAACTCTGCGTTTTGGGTAACAGCGTATTTGTGAAAAATGTTTACAAAGCTTTTGAGTTTTCGTATGAAAAATGCAAGATTTATCCTGGAACGTTAACGTTGAAAATTTAAACATCTTTGAGAAACGCCTCTTGAACAAGAAAATGTTTTCTTATTATCTACTTTAAGATCTGCTTTAGTCGTGTTGTTGAGTAGTGACTAAGCTTGGAGCACTAGTCGGTTTTGATGAATTGTTTCGGGGGAGGTTTGGTTTGTTGAGACTTGCGCACCTAAGGTGGTGTTATTTAGAATGTGTTCCCTTGGTTGGTCTTTTCCTTGGTAGAGTGAGTCGGAGGCTTGTTTTGAAAGTAATTTCTTTCCTTGGGGTTCGGTTGTTGAATGCTCTATGATCATTTGGCCTTGTGTTTTGATGTATCTTTAATTTCGAGGACGAAATTCTTTAAGGGGGGGAGGTTATAGCGATCCCGGTATTCCCTGTTGTTGTATAACTATAATCTGGACTCAGTTTCGTAGATTCGTTGTTGTCTTATCCTCATTTCTATCCCTTACTCTTTGTTTTAGAGTTTTGGGTTGCGTTGGGCGAGTTGGGAATTAGTTGGTTGTGTTTTAAAGCTTTGAAATTTTTGCCCAGGTTTTGGTCTCTCCGCTCGAGCGGCGGTTTTGTGCTCGAGCGAACTTTTGTTGCTGCCTTTACGCTCGAGCGGCAGTTTGGACGCTCGAGCGTGAATTTCCTTCTCTCAGCATTTTGGTCGTCTGCAGAAAATTCTGGGAGAGTGCACCCGGCGCTCGAGCGGATCTTTGGACGCTCGAGCGTGAACTTGTGTCTGTACGCTCGAGCGGGGTGTTGTACGCTCGAGCGGACCTGCTTTTATATCAGTTCGTGAAACCACCTTTTTGATCACTTTTTGATTTCCTTTCTCTCTCTTACTTTTTCAAAACCTCCATTGGAGAGCACCTCACTCTAAAACCGAACTTCTCTCTTAGGATTGATCTACCTAGAGTGTTTTCCTCACCTTGGGCCTTTGTAAGAAGTGTGTTGATCGTCGAGGGCTTTGTTAAGATCTGAGAAATTTGGGATTTGGAGCACTTCTGAGTTTTTACTCATCTTCTCCCTTGGAGCTCTGAATTTGAGGTAGGGATATCCTACTCCTCTCTATGGATTTTGTCTTTAAATTTTGGTAATTTGAGATGTTGGGGTTGGTTTGGTAATTTTGTGAAAGTTCGGGCCATTTGTGTTATTTTACAAAAGTTGGGGTTTTATTTGTAATAAACCTAGATGCATGTTTGGTATAGAGAAATGGAATAAATGTTGAATCATTGATGAAAATGGGACCTAAGGGTGGTAATGGTAATTATGGAAAATAACCTAATTACATTGTTTAATTAATTGAGATAATTAATTGTGGGAAATGAGGAAATGAATTGGAATTGCTGAGATTGGGAGTGCATGGGGATTAAAGGGTGTAGTTGAATTATTTGTCACTCACCAAATTGAAATGTCGATTGAATATCCATTGTGCATTTATTTCCTGCTTAGAAATAATTGCTTTGGGCTACCGGTGGAGGGTAGTGTTGATTGTTGTAGACAATGCTTGATGATTAGGCAAACTAAAACTAATCAATTGGATGTGTCATAGAGCATGTCGGTTGATAGAATACATTAATTTTATGTATTGATTGATTGCATATGTGATTCTGTGTTTATGTGCATTACTTGTGTATGGGAGGAGATGGGGGATGTACTCCACGGTTTAGGGGAAGATGGGGGATGTACCTCTAAACCGGTTAATGGTTTAGGGGAAGATGGGGGATGTACCTCTAAACCGGTTGTTGGAATGTTGATATAGCTCATATGCTTATCGGTTGAAGTGTTGATACAGCTCATATGCTTATCTGTTGTAGTAGTGATATAGCTCATATGCTTATCTATTGAAAAGTTTGTTTGATTTGATATAGCACTAAAATGTATATCATCATTGTTTGCGAAGTATGGGAGTAGTTTATGTGTTATTGATACAACAAAATAATGTGTATCCACCTTGGATTTCGAAAGTGTTCTAGTGATGAACTATAATCTCACCAAATGTTCTGGTCAGAGTACTGAGCCTTGTTTTCAAACTCAAAGTTGAACAAAAACGAAAAGTGAATTGTAACATAGATTTGGCTGTCATGGAAACGTAGGGAGATGTAAATGGAAGTGTCAGTGTTGACCGTCTATCAGTTGCTAATCTTTTAGTCATTGTTCATGGTTGGTTTAGTGTATTTCTACTGGGCTGTGGCTCACCCTATATGGGAATATCATTTTCAGGTACAGGTAGCATGCCACCTCCAAGGACGTAGCTTGGGAGGCCAGAGGCGGACTTTTTGTTGTTTTACTTGATGTATTACATGTAAATTCAAGCCAAGGGCTTAACGTGTTTGAGTTAGTACTTTTTTTGTTGAAACCAAGTGTTAACTTGGAAAGCTGTAAGCCCATAGGGCATTTGCTTTTGTTGTTAACAAGTAATACTTTTTGTAATGAAACTCTGTTAAATGAAAGAATGTGGAGCTTTTGAATATCAATGCATGTCTTATTTAATGAGTTTAAGGCTATTATTTTGAGGGCGTTACATACAATGATCAAGTAAAACACATATTCAATGCGTTATCCCATCCGTCATATTCAATGACATACTCATATGATTAGTTTCAATTCACCTAATCATCATGTAGTGTCTACAACAATCAAGACTATCCTCCACCAATAGCCCAAAACATTTATTTCTAAACAGATAATGAATTATCCAACAGATAAATTATCCACAATTTCAAAGGTGAGTGATTAATAAATCCAACTCCACCATTTAATCTCATAATTACCCAATTTCATTATTTCCAACTCAATTTCATATTTTCATAACTTTCACAAATTAATTATACCAATTAATTCATAACAAATAATTAGGGCTTTTCTCCCCATTTTCTCAACATTGACCCAAAGGTCCAAATATCATCAATAACATCAATAACCTCATTTTAAGACCCAAAATACACAAGTATGGGTAAAAAGAACAAAACCCCTCTTTATTCATTTTGAAACCCTAATACCCAAAATTTTCCAACTTCAACATTTAATCAAAATGACTACAAGTTTATGTGAAAGACCATAAATATGAGTAGTTATCACTACCTCAAATTTCGGAGCTCAAAGCAGAAGATGAAGAAATTCGAAGGTGCTCCAAACCCAAAGATTTTCGGATCAAAATGTAGCCCACACCAAGCTCCATACTTTTTATAAAGGGACTAGGGTAGAAGATCACTAACACTAGATGATTTCTTAGAGAGAATATGTAGTCTAGAGTGAGAAGCTCTCAAGTTTGGGTCTTGAAAAGCTACAGAGAGAGAGAGAGTCGAAAAAGTGACTAAAATGCTAAAATTCGGACTGATATAATACACAGTCCGCTTGAGCGTCAGACACAGACTCCCGCTCGAGTGTGAAAAGCGATGCTCGAGCGTCGAATGCACACTTCCAGAAGTTTTGCAGACGAAGGTCCCCGCTCGAGCGTGAAAGTGGACGCTCGAACGTCCAACGACCTGCAGGGAAAAAATATACTGAGGGTTGAATAATGACGCTCGAGCGTCAAAATGCCCGCTCGAGTGGAGGAACAAAAGCAAAGGGCCTGCTTGAGCGTCAAAAGCCTCGCTCGAGCGTGGCATCAACTCTTGGTTTCCAAACACAACCAACTTGTTTCAAAACTGCCCAACACAACCCAAGACTCAAATACAATGAGTAAAGGATGGGAACGAGAATAAGATAGCAACACATCCACGGAGCCGAGTCTGGAATACAATTAAACAATGAAGGGAAAATTGGGATCGCTATATTTATTGATTTGGTCAAAATTCCCTAATCAGCATTTAAAATCCCCTCATAAAAATAATTATAGATACAATCCATGCATAGTTATTGCAGTACATTTTTCAACTTCTCTCATACACTATGGTTAGCGATAAGATTGTTAAATTATTTTTATAAAAAATCTTAAAAAACATAATTTATATATTAAAAAAAATCTAAAACAAATATAAATATCTATAATTATTCTATGCATAGCATGGGTGAGGCTAGTCTATACTATATATTAAGCAAAAGGGGGTTTTTAACCTCAAACCTTGTGGGAGTTCCAATCTCCCAATCTAAATTTCCTGATTTTTTGATTTAAAAAAAAAAAAATCTTACCATTTATTAACTTTTCCCAACTCCCAAGTCTTACCCTCATAATAACATTTTAGTGCATTAAGAACAAGTATAAAAAAAATTCTTTGAAATACAACACATATGAATTCCTTGAAAAGTCTCAACACATATAATTATTATCCCTCATAATAACACTTTAATGCATTAAAAACAAGCATAAAAAAAATTTATTGAAAAGTCTAACACATATGATTATTATTAAGATATTAAACTTTAATATAATATAATAAAAAAAAGATACTTAATTTGTTGAAAAGTCCAACACATATGATTATTATCAAAATATTAAACTTTAATATAATATAAAAAAAAGAAGACATTTAAAAAAAAAAACATTTAAAAATTACAATTCACATATATAGATAATTGTAAACATAGTCCGTTCATAGCACGGGTGATATGCTAGTTATCTATATATGTGAATTGCGATTTTTAATTTTTTTTTTAAATGTCTTCTTTTTTTCCTTTTTTATATTATATTAAAGTTTAATATTTTGATAATAATTATATGTGTTGGACTTTTCAATGAATTAAATGTCTACTTTTTTTATTATATTATATTAAAGTTTAATATTTTGATAATAATCATATTTGTTGGACTTTTCAAGGAATTAAATGTCTTTTTTTTTATTATATTATATTAAAATTTAATATTTTGATAATAATCATATTTGTTGGACTTTTCAAGAAATTTTTTTTATGCTTGTTCTTAATGCATTAAAGTGTTATTATGATGGATATGATGGATAATAATCATATGTGTTGGGACTTTTCAAGGAATTCATATGTGTTGGATTTCAAAGAATTTTTTTTATGATTGTTCTTAATGCATTAAAGTGTTATTATGAGGGTAAGACTTTGGGGTTGAAAGTAGTTAATAAATGCTAAGGTTTTTATTTTTTTTTTAAATCAAAAAATTAAAAAATTTAGATTGAGAGATGGGAGCTCCCACAAGGCTTTGGGTTAAAAACCTCTTTTCGCTTAATATATAGTATATATATATATATATATCATGTAGTCCTTTCCATCACAGTCACTCTCTCTCCTTCTCTCGATCTCCAAACCCTGAACTCATCAAATCTTGAATTTAACTTAATTTAATTTATCTCATGTCTATCACACCATCACACTTATTAATGGCTTCACGTAAACTCTGAAATTCAAGAAGATCAACATTGCATAAAGTTAATTTCACCTTTGCTCTTTCAAGCTCTCTCAAATGAGAGTTCTTCGGATCATCTACAACCTATATACACCCACTTAACAACACAATCACACACAACAGCTTCTAAACCTTAAACATAATTTCTCAATTTTAAAATTTTAAAGTTTTTAAAAATAAAAATATATTTGGCTTAAAGTAATTGGTACATCTAACAATATTTAATTTTAGGATAAATTACACTTACACCCCCTGAGGTTTGGATTTAATGCATATCACCCCTTGACGTTTGAGAAATTACACTAACCCCCCTGTCATTGTAATTATTTAGACGGAATGAAAATATTGAACTTATGTACTCTCTCTTTTTTTGCTTTGCTTTGCTTTACTTTCTCTTTTTTTTCACCTTTCCTTTACTTTTTTTTTAAATGTAATTTTCTCTATTTTTCTACTAGGAGTTGTTACCTTTTATATAAGCAGGGGGGGTTTGTAAAATGAAACTATTAACCACAGGGGTGGAAATGTAATTTCTAAAATGTCAAGGGTTGGATAGTAATTGGACCAAACCTCAAGGGGTGTCAATGTAATTTACCCTTAATTTTAAAATTTTAAAATCTTTAAATTTTTTCTAAACATATCTAATTTAAAATTTTGATTTTTTTTTTTACAATATTAGAAAGAAAAAAAAGTGTCTCAAATCCATTAGTGTATTATCTAAATTTTGAATTATTACACATGCATAATATTGCTGGATTTAACCTTTAAATTTTAAAATTAACTAAAATATCTAACTCTATGATTTAAGGAATTTCAATACCTTATTCTGAATTTTCCAATTTTTTTTTTTAATTTTTACAAAATTTAAGTTGTTATGTGTTTGGTAACGTTTACGTTTTCAGTTTATATTTACAAAAATTTTATAAATTGGTTTTTGTTTATTTTTTGTTTATTTTTAGAAAAATATAAACTACAAACGCGTTTGATAATTGACAAAATATTTAAAAAATTTAAAAATATAAAAAAGAGTGAGAAATGACAAGTGGCGGTGGAAGACGGTAGTGGAAAGTGGTGACGGTGGGTGGTGGTGGGTAGCTGGTGGTGGCGGGTGGGTGGTGGTGGTGGGTGGTAGGTGGTAGCGAGTGGGTGGTGGTGGTGGCAGATGGGTGGCAAATGGCAGGTGGCGGTGGGTGGTGGCGGGTGGTGGTGGTGGCGGTGGGTGGGTGGGTGACGGTGGCGGGTGGTGGGTGGTAGCGAGTGGGTGATGCTGGTGGTGGTAGTGGTGGTCGTGGGTGGCGGGTGGTGATGGTGGGTGGGTGGGTGACAGTGACGGGCAGTGGGTAGTAACGAGTAGGTGGTGGTAGTGGTGGTGGGGGGTGGTGGTGGCAGATGGGTGGTGGCGGGTGGTGGTGGTGGTAGTGGGCGAGTGGGTAACGGTAGCGAGTGGGTGGTGGTGGTGGCGGGTGGGTGGTGGGTGATGATGGTGGCGGCAGTGGTGGTGGTGGCGATAGTGGTGGTGGTGGGTAGCTGGTGGTGGATGGTGGTGGCAGATGGGTGGTGAGTGGTGGTGGCAAGTAGGTGGCGGGTGGTGGTGGTGGCGGGCGGTGGATGGTAGTTGTGGGTGGTGGCGGGTGGATGGCAGGCGGGTGGCGAGTGGTGGTGGTGGTGGTGGTGGCGAGTGGGTGGTGGTGAGTGGTGGCGGTAGGTGGTGCTGGGTGGTGGTGGCGAAAGACGGTGGTGGAAAATGGTGGCGGGTGGTGTCTAGTGTTGGGTGGTAAAAAAAAAAAAACTCAAAACGGAAACACATTTTTTGTGTTTTCATTTTTTGGCCAAATTTATAAACTGAGACCACTGATTTATAAATCAAAAATTTTACCAAACAAGTTTTTATTTGAGTTTTTAAAATTTTTGTAAATATAAACAGAAAACTGAAAACGTGTGCGTTTGGTAACGTTTACGTTTTCAGTTTATATTTACAAAAATTTTATAAACTGGTTTTTGTTTATTTTTTGATTATTTTTAAAAAAACATAAACTACAAACGCGTTTGGTAATAGACAAAATGTTTTAAAAAAATTAAAAATATAAAAAAGAGTGAGAAATGACAAGTGGTGGCAAGTGGCGGCGGAAAACGGTGGTGAAAAGTGGTGACGATGGGTGGTGGGTAGCTGGTGGTGGTGGGTGGTGGCAAATGGGTGGTGGTGGTGGGTAGGTGGGTGACGGTGGCGGGTGGTGGGTGGTGGTGGTGGGTGGGTGGGTGATGGTGGCAGGTGATGGGTGGTAGCGAGTGGGTAATGGTGGTTGTGGTGGCGGGTGGTGGTGGCAGGTGGGTGGTGGGTGGCGAGTGGTGGTGGGTGGTGATGGTGGGTGGGTGGGTGACGGTGGCGGGTGGTGGGTGGTAGCGAATGGGTGGTGGTGGTAGTGGTGGTGGTGGCAAGTGGGTGGTGGCTAGCGGGTGGTGGTGGGTGGTGGCGAGTGGGTGGTGATGGTGGGTGGGATGACGGTGGCGGGTGGTAGCGAGTGGGTGGTGGTGGTAGTGGTGAAGGGTGGTGGTTGGTGGTAGCAGATGGGTGGCGGATGACGGGTGGTGGCGGGTGGTGGTGGTAGGTGATGGTAACGGTGACAGTGGCGGGTGGTAGGTGGTAGCGAGTGGGTGGGGGTGGGGGTGGTGGTGGTGGGTGGTGGCAGGTGGGTGGTGGGTGGTGGTATTGGTGGTGGTGGCGATGGTGGGTGGTGGGTAGTGGTGGTGGTGGCGGTGGTGGCAGGTGGGTGGTGGTGGTGGGTGATGGTAACGGTGACGGTGGCGGGTGGTGGTGGTGGGTGATGGTAATGGTGACGGTGACGGGTGGTAGGTGGTAGCGAGTGGGTGGGGGTGGTGGTGGTGGGTGGTGGCAGGTGGGTGATGGTAGTGGTGGTGGTGGTGGTAGGTGGTGGCGGGTGGGTGGCAGATGGCTGGTGGTGGTGGGTGGCTGGTGGTGGCAGGTGGTGGATGGTGGTGGCAGGTGGCTGGTGAGTGGTGGTGGCAAGTAGGTGGCGGGTGGTGGTAGCAGCCGGTGGATGGTTGTGGCGGGTGGCGGGTGGATGGCAGGTGGGTAGTTGGTGGTGGCGGTGGTGATGGCGGTGGTGAGGGGTGGGTGGTGGCGGTAAGTAGGTGGTTGGTGGGTAGTGGTGGCCGGTAGTGGCAGGTGGTGGTGAGGGGTGGGTGGTAGGTGGTGGTGGTGGAAGACGATGGTGGAAAATGGTGGCGGGTGGTGGCTAGTGTTGGGTGGTAAAAAAAAAAAACTGAAAACTCAAAACGGAAACACAGTTTTTGTATTTTCATTTTTTGGACAAATTTATAAACTGAGACTACTGATTTATAAATCAAAAATTTTACTAAACAAGTTTTTATTTGAGTTTTTAAAATTTTTGTAAATATAAACAGAAAATTGAAAACGTAAGTGTTACCAAACGGCACCAAGTGTTACCAAACGACACCCCAAGTGTTAATTTTTTATTGGCTATCCATGATTTTATCCTAAATTATTGCTTAATGATTGACCACTATTAAATTCTTTTTATAGGCTATAATGATAACAATTGAATACAATCAATTTTAAAATTTTCTATCAATGTATTTTCTTTAAAAAAAAAAATCATCATCAAGCATACAATTTAAAAATTAAATATATTTTATTCTATTACAACTTTATTAAAAATCTAAATTTATTTTGCTACTATTCAAGAAAATATATATGCCTTTATTTTGATATAACAAAAATTAAATTATCTTCTACTCATACATAATCTCTCATAAATATCTTACCTTTTTAAAAAATTTGATTATCAACAACCGAATTCCCACATTTCTCTCTTCTTTTTTTTAGGACGCTTATTTTATTTTGATCTTTTTTCAAATTAGATTTGATATCTATCTTTTTACCTATATATCTATATCTATACTATATATAAGGAAATATATTATGTACTCTAAAATTTTCAAAGTCTCAATACTCAATTCTCAAACAGTTGATATTCTTTTTCCTACATGTCCTCTCTTAAAGTTATGTTTTAAATTTTTCTTTGTCCTTATTTTCTCCAATAAAAAAACATTTTTTTCTCTTAATATTGTTTTATTTTCAATTTTTAATTTTTAAAATCTTTTTATTTTCTGAGACTCATTATCACTTTTTATTTTATTTTTTATTTTGCTTAATCTTCTCCTATATCTTCATTTATCTTTATTTCTTATTTCTTCCTTTTTTTTAAAAAAAACTTTTTTTAATCCCCAATCCTATCATTATCTCCAACTTTATTTTTATTATATTGTTCATATGATTCCTTTTTTAAATTTATTTTAATCTTTAATCTAATAATTATCTTCAAATTCATTCTTATCTGATAATAATCTTCAATTTCATTTCTATCTTATTTTTCAAGTACTTCATATTTTAGCTATATATTCTAACATACCATCGAGTTTTTTTAGTGTTTGCATATTGGGTATAAAGTTTTGTTCGAACTATAGCGATCCCGGGTTTTATCCCTTTATGTACAGTGTTTCGGACTTATGTTCCATAGTATTGGCTGTTGTTATATCTTGTTATTATCCTTTAATTCCTTATTTATGAGTTATAGGATGTGTTGGGCAAGTTTGTTACAGGTTGGGTATGATTGGGAACGAATGGTTGCTGCCTAGATTTTGGTGTCTTCGCTCGAGCGAGGACTTTGTCGCTCGAGCGAGCTCTTTGTTTTAGATCCTTCGCTCGAGCCAGGGTTTGTTCGCTCGAGCGAGAGTTGAGTTTTGTGTCTAGTGGCTCGAGCGAGAAGTCCTTCGCTCGAGCTTGCGTCTACGTCTGATTCTGAACTTGAGAGCTGTGTTTCTTGGCTCGAGCGAGCTTTCCTTCGCTTGAGCGAGCGAGGTATATGTTTTGAGTTTCTTTGCTCGAGTGAGCATTCTGTCGCTCGAGCGTGCTTCTGGATTGTAGACCTGAAGCTTCGCATTCTTGGCTCGAGCGAGGGTTTCTACGCTCGAGTGAGAATTCTTTGTGTCTGGTCGCTCGAGCGACTAATCCTTCGCTCGAGCGAGCTTGTGTTATATCAGTAGGCAGTAGCGGGTAAACACTTCACTTTTTCATCTCTTTCATTTTCAAAACCCTAGATCCGAGCTCTCTCTCTCTCTCTACACACCTTCTCTCTAGGGATTGATCTACTTCTAGTGAGTCTCTAGCCTAGTCTCTTTGTAAGAAAGATAGAGGGTCGCGAGGGCTTGCTTTTAATCTGAAAAATCTCAGATTTGGAGCACTTTGGTTTTTGGTCATCTTCTCCTTGGAGCTTCTAATTTCGAGGTAGGGATGTCCTACTCTATTTTATGAGCTTTGTTTTTAAATTTTTGGCATTTTGATATGTTGGGATTGTTGGGTAATTTTTGGAAAAGTTAGGGTTTATTTTGTAATTTCTAAAAGAGGGGTTTTCCATGTTTGAGTCATATTTGTGTTATAGACTTGCAATGGAGGTTGTTTATGGATTATGGGTGAAAAATGAGCCTTAGGGCTATTATTGGAAAAAGGGGGTAAATGCCCTAATTGTAATAAATAACTAATTTGTATAATTAATTTGGGAAAATGTGAAATTGAGTTGAGAATAATGAAATTGGGAAATTATGTAATTAAATGGTGTAGTTGGATTAATTTATCACTCACCTATGAGAATGTTGATATTATATCCGTTTAATGCATTTATTTTCTATTTAAAAATAACTGCTTTGGGTTATCGGTGGAGGATAGTCTTGATTGTTGTAGATACTGCATGTTGATTAGGAAAAATCGAAACTAATCACATTGAATATGTCATCGAATATGACCGTTGGTATAATACATCAAACTTATGTATTGATCGACCTTGTATATGTTACGTGTTTATATACATTGTGTTGTGTGGGAGGAGATAGGGGATGTATTCCACGGTTTAGGGGAAGATAGGGGATGGACTCCTAAACCGGACATTGTTTGGGAGGAGATAGGAGATGTACTCTATTGATACATCAAATATGTGTATCTATTGAAATATTGATATAGCAAAGTTGTATATCATTTATGAAGTGTGGAAGTGTTTGTTTGAGATTGATACAGCAATTATGTGTATCTATTGTGAAGTAAGAAGTGTTTAATATGAGTTGTTATTAAATTATCTGGCCAGGTTCTGAGCCACATTTATGAAATGAATTGATAAGTGAAGAAAAATGGAATGTAACATGGACACAAGTGTCATGGAATTGTATTACGATATAATTGGTTTATGAGTGTTAACCATCTATCAAATGCTACAATTTTAGTCATTGCTTATATTTGGTTTAGTATATCTCTACTGGGCTGTGGCTCACCCTATATGGGACATCATTTTTAGGCCCAGGTGATATGCCACCTCCAAGGACATAGCATGGAAGGTCTTAGGAGTTGAAGGCTCTTTTTGTTATTTTGTTATCTTTTGTGGTATTACATGTAAATTCAGGCCAAGTGCTTAATATGATGTGAGTTAGTGCTCTCTTTTGTGTAACCAAGTGTTGACTTGGAAAGTTGTAAGCCGTTGGACATTTACTTTTGATGTCAACATGTAATACATCTGTAAGGACTACTCTGATAAATGGAAAGTGTTTATTTCTCTTATATCAATGCTTGTCAAGAATATGGGGTTTTATGTATTATTTTGAGGACGTTACACGAACTCTGCGTTTAAGATTCGAGTTGCATTCAATCATCAACAACATCACAATTAGTTAAGCAATTGTAGGATTCTAGGGTTTGATGAATTTTATTCTTTTTGTATACATATGTGTATATGTAGTGGGGGCATTTTTTTGTTGTTTTCTTTAGAGGGGCCTTTGAACATTTTTACATTATTTGTAATAGTACCCATTTTTACATTATTCATTTTTAAAGCTATAATAATGTCCGATAGAAATATAGTTCATGTTATTCACCCAAAAAAAATTACTCACCCCAAAAAAATATAGTTCATGTTGCTAAATGACCTACCTGGACTAAGATAATTTTATAATAAATGTTTTAAATGACAAATTTATGAAAAAAATGAATGTATGAACTTAGGTATGAGATAGTTATCATATTTAAAATATTTCTTAGTTACAATTCCCTATTATATTTTAAATTTATAAGAATTTTTTATTTTATTATACAAAAATGACTATAATAAATTATTGAAATTATACGTTCCCGTGCATAGCACGGGTTGCTGCTAGTATATATATATACAAAAATGATAGAGACTCCCTTTTTCCTTGACCCCCACAACCCTCCACTAACATATGTCAGTGAGTCATAGGAGAAAAAAAAAAAACAAAAACAAAAACAAAACAAAACAAAAAAAAAAAAAGCTAAAAATTGACCAATCCCAGTACATTGGGGGTGGTAGGGGTCAAAAAAAAAAAAAGAAGAGGGTCTCAACCTTTTTCCTATATATATATATATAAAGATATTTTGATTATTTTATCTAACTTATCTTTTTAAACAAAATATTTTAACATATGAACTTTTTGATTACATAAAATTAAGATTTAGACTTTTAGGCCAAACTCTCACATATATATATTTGTTAAAAATTATATGAACGCACTCTCAATGTTACAAATTTTGAAAGTTCGCACTCCACGGGCCTATGGATTGGTGGCTTATCCATAGAATACAACATATCAACTGACAATCGTGTTGACTCATATTAACCTTGTAAAAGTGGGTGAGTCCTGTCCTATTATTATAAGAACTCCTTTACAGATTGTTTGAAAATCTGTGGGTTAAAAAATACAAAAATATTAGATATTCATATCAAATTACAAATTAAATTATCAATTACTTACAATCTGATATGGGCCACGGATTATATGAATGTGTACACCTCATTGTAAGTAAGTTAGTTTTTAGTTTGTAATTTTTGAACGGTCTCTAAAAAGGTTTGAAAATATATAATATAAAATACAATAATGGTTGAGACCTCTAAATTTGGAGACCCCATGACCCTTAAAATGATATGAATCATTCATGTATGAGAGAAAGGAAAAAATAAATAAATAAATAACACACATGAATAGTTCATATCATTTTAGAGGTCATAGAAATATCCAAAATTAGGAGTCTGACTCATTTTCCTACCAAATATATAGAAGTATTATTGCTTAATCACACCATAATTTAGCCCGACAGCGTACAATGAAATATACAGATAAACAAATAAATAGGGAGACATTCATGGAAGAAATTGAGCTGTCTCATAACTCCTCTACAATTATTATAATGGCTTGAAGAACCCTTCTCTCTCCCATCACTCAAGCAATACTTGGAAATACTTACTTGATCATTTCAGTTCAGTTAAATGAAAACAGTTACATAAGAATCAAAAGATTGATTCCTTTTCCTTCTAGTGTTTTCTTAGCAACCAAGCAAGATTTTAATGAAAAAAGTAAACTACCATGGCTAACAATAACAACACGAAGAGCAACCAGGTGGCAACTAAAGGAGAAATATAGCTCCAAAGTCCTCCGTTTCCTTCTTGTAGTGGATCACCACCCCATGCTAAGGCCTCTTTATTGTACTTTCTTTTCTCACTGTCCAGCAAACAATTTGTTGCTTCTTCAGCTAATCTAATATGGGATAGAATGTGAGGAAAAACCTTTTTATAGGACTCTTCCCCAATCAATAAATCCGAATGACCAAAGCCATCCACAACCACCCTTTCATGTCTAAAACCGGACTGGTGAAGCTTCATGTAGTTGGTTGCAAGAAGAGTAGTTTGGGGAGTCACAAGGAGAGTCCTCCCACCGGATATATAAAGCGTAGGGAGTGCCATTCTTTCGGGATGTATCAAGTATGAGTTTTTACCACTGCTGTCCACAATGAAACCAGCATTGCAAATCTTTCTGAGGTGAGGAAATCCAGCCATTGGAAGCCTTGGTAAGCTCTGTTTGTTTAACCAATAGTGCATGGAGGGGCTTATGTTGTCATGCCAAAATGTGTTACCAAATATCCCAGAAAAGACCTCACATTCATCGCAGGTGCATCTCTCGTAACGTGGCACCAAACGAGCAATATATTTTAGGAGCTTTTGTCGTGAACTTGCCTTTGATGTCTTGAACAAAGGGAGGATCTTGTTCTTGCCTAGTATGACCATCGACATCTGCAATATGATTGAAGTTATAAAAGAATGCAGGCCTAAAACATATATAAAATGGTGTCAAAACTATGTTCTTTGTAGGCCTACCTTGATTAGCCTCAAGAGTAATGGGTACCCCCATTTACAGTTTGTAAAGGTGTGAAGCCTCGATGTCTAAAATTTTTCTTATATTAAAGAACCAAAATTAGATAACCATCGTTTTACTATTAGTTGAATTTCTGCTATATAAGTCACTAAATGATGAATATCTAAATTTTGAGAAAGAGAAAAGTTAGGGATCATGAAAATAATCATGAAAGATTTATAATCCTTGGATTACCTTGATTAATGTGTAGTGCTTTATTCTAAGTGTAATCAAAGCTTTCATGATTATTTTCATGAAAGATTTTTCATGATACCTAGCATTGCTGATTGAGAAATTCCAAATGATTCAAGAACGAGAACATAATGCTTCCATATTCAAACACGAGCCACTTTCCGATTTCTACCAATTGTACATTTTAATTAGTTCCTCACGTTCGAATTGTCTTTTATGGAAAATAACTTCCAATCATATTTTGTGAGAATTACGAAGAGGTAAAGCTTACCGGGATGAGGGGAAGCCACAATTTGACTCTGGATGAAGTGGTGAGTTTGAAGAACATCGAAGAGTTGGTGCAAGATAGAGAAGCTATATGGGCTGCAGAGACATGGCCTCCCATAAGAGCTACATGAATTGCTAAGCCTCCAACACAATGTGCAACCACATGTATTTTTATCAATGGCCCGTGCAAATCACGAATTTTATTGATCACTACAAAAATAAAAATAAGAGTTAAAAATAGGCCAGTTGAGTTGGTTAGTAACTACATTTTTTATATAGAATTTTATTTTTTATTTTTTTGTTTACCAGCAGGTATATCAAATCTGCCAATATCTTCAATGGTGAAATTGTTTGAAGGATTCAAAGGGTGTAATCTTGGTTGCAGCAGCCATGTTTCATACCCTTCTTCTAGTAGAGTTCTAACCAAATCATTTGGTTCTGTGGGTAGCCAATAATTCTCAGTGGAATGACCATTAATTAGGAGAATTGGATTTAGTTTCTTCTCTCCTTTCCATTGCTTGCAACTGATGATAAACCCATCTTCTGTTCAATTACCAAAGAAGCAACAGTACGTTGAGAACTCCGGTACCAAAGGAAAAAAAGAGTAAACAAATAAAAAAATAAAAATAAAAAAGAGTACTGATATAGTCCATAAGGTGCTCTAGGACATATTACTATTTCGGTTGTAGTTGTCCAAGAGTATTGGTTCAAGACAGTATTGGATTGAGTCGGAACAATTTAGAGAACAAACGAGCTTGCAAGTTACAAATCTATGGATTGTATACTTCTGCCTACCTGTTTGTATCTCGTGGAGAATGCTGTCTTGATAAGGTTTTTGGTGTAATTCTGAAGAATTGAATTCCTTGTGACTCCCTCGTGGCACCTGCAAAATGTAGGTTTTGAAAAGATTCTGTAATAGCACACCAACAAACCTTCTTCTCATGTTCCCTTCTAGGCTTATCAAGCACTTCAGGAGCTCTATCATGGAAATATTAAGCTTCCCTTTCAAGTTCAGCATATCTTCCTTGGCACTGTCCATACAGACTTTATTGAATGTCACGTTCATTGTCGTTGTCTCCCTCCATGCAGATGATCCAAAGAGATAAGGCTTCATTACCTTCTTTCCTTCAAGAATGTATCTGTAGGAAAAATAATTTCTATTATTTATGTGAAAAACAAATACTATAATAAATAATGTCAGAATGAAGATAAATTTTAAGTTTAGATCATATCAGACCTTGAGCCAGAAGAAGCAGCAAGAAGGAGAGTATAGTGCATATACTGCGTATACGGAGTTCTTTCATCCACTTCACACAAATCTACTTCCCCATCTACAATATGTAATTTATCAGACTCCAAAGCGCTAAATAAAACATATCCTCCAACTTTACCCCTTAGCAGAGGATGAGATAATCCGATAAGTTTACTCTTTATATCCGATTCCTTCCAAGTTCTAGAGTTTATTTTCATCTTGAGATAAGCTACACATGGCATACCACCCACATAGCCTCTCATGGTTTCTTTAACGACAACCATTGATTTTCGATCGCTATCTAGCTTCACACTAGTAATTGAGCCTGGCTTCGGATCACCCAAGTTATTTACCAAAACCATACCTTTGTCACTTTTGTGCTTGAGAACATCTGACACAAGGTTCCTACTTAAATGCTCAGCCACTGTGGCAATACTTAGACATGGATTTATGCCGAGAGAGCAAGGTATTAAGGAGGCATCACAAACATAGAGGCCGGGGTGCACTGAGTTATGAGACTTTGTGTCAAATACTTGACCATTGGGGTTACAAACTCCTTGTGAAGGGTCTGATGATGCATTGCAACCCCCTAAAAGATGAACTGATGCGCTCCGATACCTTGACATGAACAATATTCCTCCCAATTTCTTTGTAAGTTTTTGAAACACTCCAATTTTTCTTGGTAGTAAATGATCAAGGGGTGGCTGAAAGCAGATTCTGTTAGTGTCCTTGTCAAATGTTATTTTTCCATCACTCTCATCATATCCCATTGCATTGAAAACCAGTGCATTGCTATATTTCATTCCTAACACACGTTTTAGGGTGTCTATAATACCATGTAGGAACCAATAGCCAGAAGGCCATCCATAAGTAAAGATCCCTTTAAATAGAAGGTAAGGATATGCCACTGGAAGTACTGCACTCTGCGCCAAATGGTACCACATGTATCAATTTTGACAATAATCATAAACACAAATGAGACATGGAAGAAGAACTCCTATATATATGAACATAAAACTTCAACCTGAATTGTGAATCCCAACGAAGAGGTGTATGATGAAGAAATGGATGGGCCTGGCCTCTCCTGAAAAGGTATCTTTGTGAATTGCTTTTTGTCCAAAGCATAAGCACCCAATGGTGCAGGGCTACCAGCAAGATAAGCGACAGTGTTACCATTACAACAAAAACCTGATCCAAGTCTCTCAGAAAGTTTCAGTCCTCTCATTTGAGACTGGAATAGTATCTCAGTCGTGCCAAACACTCCACCTGCAGAGTGATTCAAAGTATTTTATATTTTTATTTTTAAAGTTCGTAACGTTTGTCTGACTAAAATTTTAACAAGATTTTGAGTATCTATAGCTATGTCATATTACCTGAGAGGATAACAAAATCAGATGCAACATAGTCAATCTCATTGAGGTATATATGCCAGCGCCGCCTTTTTTTCCTGCTAACTTTGTCTTCCTTTTCACAAATGTAATCTGGATTCTGTACCACATACTGAACTTGGCATTGTGTTTTGATGGTACATCCTGCCTGAATCACACAAAATCTGATTTTAGGATAGAAGGGATTCGCACACAAGGTACAAACATTCACTTGCAACCTACAAAGCACGGGTGCAAGTATGGATATGTTATGCGGATACATCAAACCTAAAAAAATAAGATAACGGTATGGTTGAGGTATGCCAATAAATTTATTATTTTTTATAATTTATAGTTTGAGATTCAACTTACAAATTAAAGTTTACTACCAAAACTAAAAGGGGAAATTCTAAAATCAAAAGAGAAATCATTGTTCAACAATAACAATATCAAAGCAAAATCCATAAGCTATATTAACGCCTTTAAATAGCAAAAATTATAAAACAAAATTTCATATTTCAAAAGCAAACTAAGCAAAATTTGAAAGCTTGAAATTTCAATCTTCACTTCCATCAACTTCATCATTGAATAATAAATATTTCATTGCACATCAAGCAAAGGATTTGCAATTTCAAATAAATTAAAACTCTCTAACAAATTAAATATATTTTCACCAATGTCCCATAACTTAGTGTACCCGATGTACCCATCCCGTGCCTACAGAGTATCAATTGCCAAAGAATATGTAAAATATACCGGGTACGTATTTCGAGCACCCGATATGGATGTAGCCCTATCATTATGCATATTAGTACCAAATATGAGTACCGCAACATTTTTGAAATACTTGTGCTTCATAGCTTGCAACTGATTCAATTCACTGTGTTCATGTAACATTTGATGTACAACGCTATTGGAGAATTGGATTCATTTTGTGGATGGTAAGCATCATGGCAGTTAATCATATGGAGTTAGTTTTTCACATTTATTGAAAATGACAAGGCATTACTCTCTCTCTCTCTCTCTCTCTCTCTCTCTCTAATTTAAAAAAAAAATGAATAAGAGGATAAAAACCTGGACTGAAGAAACCAAATAATTTTTGTCTGTAGAATTCTTGGCATTATAAGGACAACCAGCAAGACAATTTCCACATGCTAAGCAGCTGCCCATCTCCTGAAACTTTGATGAATTGGATGACTGTTCTTCTATATCAAAATTCACACTTAGCTTCAATGGGTCACTGCTGGTTTCTTTGAACCCATCTCCTTCAACTATTCCCTTCATGATCTTGGCATTAGGATACATGATGGGAACACTCTGTATTCTCAGCATGGATGAAGCAGAAGCTTCACACATCTCCCAATCTTTTTCCCATTCTTTTGGCCATTTTGGATTCCTTCTCGCGCGGATTGGGGCCGGTATCATCACCCCTGCATTCACCAGTGAACCTCCGCCGAGCCCGCAGGCCACTGTTGCTACAGAATCATCTTGTATAGACACCTATATTTCAATCAGATATGGATCCATCAAGAGTACATTTTTCCCAACTTGTATGGTTTGTTTTAAAAAGTTGATTAAAAATTGATTTTTGAGTTTTTTTTTGCCCCTTAAAAATAAATAACATAACATAACATAATTTTAATTTTTTGAGTTATAAATAAAAAATAAAAAATATCATAACTAAACACGCCATAATGCATGACTAAAAATTCATGAGTTACAGCTAAAGAAATCATAAATCGTAACTAAAATAATATTATAATTTATAACTAAATAAGAAAATTGGTTATACGTACCTAAATAAGAAAATAACATAATTAAGGATTCATATGGTATATTCTTTAAAATGTAAATTAGAATTTCTCTGTTATATCTACTAAGAAATAAATATGGGGGAGGATTTCCTCTAGTCTAGATTTTGGACTATCACGGCTTTTGTTTCGATAATATGAACCACTCATTTTGTTAGACACTTTGTGTATTTTATATATATAAAAAATTAAGTCTATCTAATAATTGTAACTTGTTCAATTTATTATATTTTTAACCAAAAAAATTTATTATTTATTTTTAAAAGTATAATTTAAAAAAAAATTAAAAATGTAATAAATTAAATAAGTTACACTTAATACATTAATTGCTTAACAAAATAAATTGTTCAAATTATCAAAACGAGGTTTGTAATAAGTCCCAAAAATTCAATAACACTCTACAATCCAAAATCTCGACCGAAAGGGATCCGCCTCCAATAAATATATTGGTTATTTAAGGGAAGTAGAATTAATAGTTTTGCATGCCAACTTTATATTTGTTTATGCATCCTCTACTTTAGTCATTGAGTCTAACATATGCTTACTGATTTCAAGTTCCATTTCTCAGCTTCGTTTGTCACATCTTTTACCTTTTTTCAAAAAAAAAAAAATTAAATTAAATAATGCTCCGTTTGACCCTAAAATTGATAATGATGATACCAGTCGCTGTGGTGATGATAGAGTTGGTGATTGGTAGCAATTGCAGTGGTGGTGATGGTAGTAAAACCCTTATATCATATTGGTGATGAAAAATATGTTTTATTCACTTTCTTAATTTATATTGTATCAAACTAAGACTATAATTTGAGCGAATTTAATTTGAACAACTCGAATCTAACTTGAATTTTTTTTAGAATTTGGAAGATATTTAAATTTGATATGGATTTAAGTAAAAATTTAAAAGTCCCGAGTTAAATTAGACCGGCTTCGGTAAAAATATTAAACAACTTGAACTCGAGTTATATATATATATATATAAATATTAAAATATTTAATATATATAAATTATTAATTATTAGATGATATTAAAATAATTTATACTGTTAAATCATATTAAATACAAGTAACATAATATAAAATCTTATCTTTTTTATTCTCACTCATAAATTATAAAAAGTACCATAGCGATATCTGTTTTACATTATATAAATTATTTATTTTCATCTTATTAATGATTTTCTAAACAAATATAAATTAAATCTAATTTTAACAATTTAATAATTTATCTGAAAAAAATTAAAATTTACGTGCAATTTGAATAACTCGGGTTGAACTCGGGTTAGGTTTGAATAGGCAATTTTAAGTTACAATTTGAGTCTAAACAGATCTTAACACAATTTGAAATAAATTTAAATAACTCTCAATTTGTCTGAATCCGTTCAAATTGCATCCTTATATCAAATGTAAAAAATATATATAAAAGATAAAAATAAGAATGCCACTACAACAAATAGCAGAATTGGCGACTAAAGTTTCTTTTTTCGTCGCTGAAAGTAGTAGAATTGGCGACTAAAATGGAATTAGTCGCCAAAATTGGTCACTTTTGCCGACTAAAACAGTTTAGTCGCCGAATACAAGGTTTTTAGCGACTAAAAGGCACTTTAGTCGCCGAATCTGGGGGTTTTAGCGACTAAAGGTAGTTTAGTCGCCGAATGTGACAGTTTTTGGCTACTAAAATAATTTAGTCGCCAAAAGTGATGGTTTTGGCGACTAAAAAACAGATTGGTCGCCGATTGTAGGTGTTTTGCTGACTAAAAACATATTGGTCGCTGAAAGTGAAGCTTTTTGGCTACCAAAAAAAAATTAGTAGCTAAAAACTGAGTATTGGCGACTAAAATTCAGTTTAGTAGCTAAAAGGTGACGTTTTGGCGACTAAAAACAGGTTTAGTCGCCAAAACTGCATATTTTTAATTGGAACTAATTTTTTTAGCGACAAAAAAATCATTAGTAGCCCAAAATAATAGAATTGGCGACTAAATAATGGTTTTAGTCACCAAAAGTGGCCTAAATTTTTTTTTAATAAATAATTTATTTTTTACATAATTTATATTGAATAAAAATAATTATATTTATATAATTAGTTTTGTATTAATACTGATTAATATACTATATAAATAATATGTATTGCATATACATTCATGTGATGTTATAGTGGCATAGTGGAGGGAGTGTTTGGTTAAAGGTTTAGAATGTGAAAGGATCAGTGGTTCGAAACTCAGAAAATGCAAAGAAATAAGGTTTTTTTTTTTTTTTTCACGGAATACCTTTGGCGACTAAAATTAGTCGTCGCCAAAAGTGTTGCTTTCGGCGATTAATCACTTTGGTCGGCGATTCATGGCTATTAGCAACTAAAATATTAGTCGCTGAATGTATAATTTCCGAAAGTGTAATTCACTATTGGCGACCATCACTTTCGTCGCTGAAACACCTGTTTTTGCCGACTAAAACTTGTTGTCGCCAATACCTCTGCCGACTAAGTACTGGCGACAAAATGGGCGACTAAAAAATTTAGTCGCTGAATCTGAAAAATCCACTTTTGGCGACTAAAGAGGGACTTTTGGCGACTAAAAATTTAGTCGCCAAAGGTGATTTTTGTTGTAGTGTGCTAAGAATAAAATGTACAAAACACACATTCACATTTTGGACCTGACATAAAAAGTACAAAACACACACACTCACATCCTGGACCTGACATGCAAAGATAAGTGAGTGTATGTGATTGTGCAATCTGTTTGCAGTTAGGAGCGTGCGCGGCCGGTTTCGGACAATTTAAGCGTGAAATTATAAATTGAATAGTGAATTGATGATTTTGTAAATCGATAAATTATGATTTGAGCGAATTTTAACAAATTGACAAATTAAAAAATATTTTAATTAATTATTATATATTTACATAATATATAACATTTGTATAATATATAATATTAATTTGTACAATATTTTTTAAATATATAATACAAATTATTTTACATAATATGTTTTATATATAGGCTTGGTTTGGGAAGTGGGTTGGCTTTTTGGTTTTTTTGGCTATTTTAGCCTGGGCTTAAAAGCTTGGTTTGGGAAGGGCTTTTTGGCTTTTTGGCTTTTTTGAGTTTTTTTGTGAGAGAAGAATGTAATGATTATGGGTTGGATGTGACGTTTTGTTTGTTAGGGCTAAAATAGCCTATTTTGTTTTTTGTGGCTAAAATAGCCAAAAAAGCCTGCAAACCCACTTGCCAAACACAGGCATATATAACCATTAATTTATAATAAATTCCATACCTTAAATATCTCTTTTCACGTTCATTTTTACATTAATATTTCATTGGAGGTTAAAAAATATATATATAATAACTATAGTGGAGCGGAGCGGTTCAATTCAGTTGGCAGATTATAAATTAAAAGTTTAAACTGCGATTAGCGGTTAGAGCGGTGCAAATTGATGCATATTGATCTGGATTTAGTAGATTGAACCGTATTTTACACAGTTCTATTTGCAGTATTGTTGCTTCAAATTAGTGTAATAATTAAAAACACAAAAATTTTAAATATAAAATCAAACACATAAAATATTGTGTTTGGTTTGTGTTTTGAGATAAATTTAAAAAAAAAAAAAATTTAAAGAGAGAATTTAGAAATTTTGTTGGTTTGTTTGATTGTATATTTTGAAAATAGTTTTAGAGCTTAGGAGTTTGAAATGATTTGATATTTTGTTGTAATTGAATAGATTAGATGTGTGTGAGAGAAAAAAATGATTGATTGATGTGTAAGAGATTGAAATTGATTTTGAAATTTTTTCAAAAAAATTTAAACTAAACAAAATTTTAAAAATTGTATCTTAGTATACAAACCCAACAATCCCATAATTGCTGACAAGATTTTTAAGAAGTGGGTCACCTATAAATCTCATAAAATTCTGGCTATTTTTTTTTTTAGTTTTTGGTTTCATTATATATATAATTTATGTGCACATAAAAATCGACACAGAGAGAATGACGATGACCTGAAATAAAGCATCTTTGGGACCAAAAGTGAAACCCAAGTTGGTGTTTTCCATCCTCACGGCGGACATAAACTTGAAAAAGTCGGTGGGGAAGTCATGAGCTTGCCATTGCCGGCCTTTCTCCATCAAACACACCTTTATTCCGGCCATTGACATCCGACAGGCAGCCACAGAGCCGCCATATCCAGACCCCACTACAACAGCATCATACCCTTCTCCATCGCCACCACCGTTAAACCACACTTCAGAGTCCACTTTTGTCATTTCTGAGGGTTGTTTGAGACGATCTAAATAAGTATACATTTTGACTTTTTATAAAAATATATACAAAAAAATAAAGAGGCGATGCGATGAAAAAAAGATAAAAAGATGAATTATTTAGGAGATGACAAAGCACCATGTGGAATTGAGGATAACACTCAAGTGAGATGATGAGTAATGGAATTTGAGTTTCCAGATTCATATAAATATACTAATGCATGGATGTTACCGAATATACTTTTTCTTGTTTTTTTCTCAATGTTTGTTTCGGTGGAAGAACAGTTGTAACTACATTGTTGTCAACGAAGACACCTAGTAATATCCTCCTAGGTATATTTTGTTATCAGACAAAATTATAAAAGAGTATCTTTCTTAAATATAACGATAACAACAATATAAAACGGTTTTACCTAGTTATATGCTCCCTAACTATTTAATTATTTAATTAACAATGTCCACTTTATAAACCAAACCAAATCAGTGGGATGTGGAATAAATTATAAAAAAATATTATTCCAAGTTATTACCAACTGATAATGAATTCAAGATAAGGATTTGACTTACATGGTTCGATTCGCTGGATTTCTGTTCATAGACAGTTTACATATGATTGGAAGTACTTTAAAAAATAATGCATCATTTTATTTTCACAATTCTTGTCTTGTATGTGTAAAGATTTACCCATAATATAAACAATACTACTAGTCTAATGCTAGATTCCACTGGCTTATTATGATTTAGCATAGGGGTATGGTATGATTAATGAAATAGACATTAATATAATTTTAAAAATTAGGTTGATATGGTTTAAATATTAGTGATCAATATAATACACATTACATACATACTTTGAGATTAAAAGTACAATTTTTTTTTTTTTATAATTGAGTTTCTACTGAGAATTTACTTAGTAAATTACTAAGAGTTTATTTAGAATTTACTGAGAATTTATTGAGTAATTTACTAAGAACTTACCGATAATTTACTGAGCAATTTATAAAATTTATTGAGAATTTATAGAGTTATTTACCATGAATTTACTGATAATTTATTGAGCTATTTACTGAGTAATTTATTGAGAATTTACTGAGTAATTTACTCAAAATTTATTGAAAATTTTCTTAAAATTTATTGAAAATTTTCTGAGTAACTTACTTAGAATTTATTGAGTAATTTACTGAAAATTTATCAATAATTTTCTGAGTAATTTACAAAGAATTTATTAAAAATTTAACGAATTATTTATTGAGAATTTACTACGAATTTACGGAGTAATTTACTGAGTAATTTACTAAGATTTACTGGGAATTTACTGAGTAATTTACTCAGAATTTACTGAATAATTTAGTGAGAATTTACTGAGTAATTCACTCATAATTTATTGAGAATTTATTCAGCAATTTACAAAGAATTTACTATGAATTTATTAGTCTATCCATCTTCTCTTTAGCAAGACAAACATTTTTGAGATCTTCTTCTAATGCTGCTTCTTCTCTTCCTTTTGTTGTATTTTTTTTTTTTTTTTTTTTTTTTTCAGTCTTCTTGAGTTACCCCATCTCATACAACGCATCTACCAATCTTCTCTTCTTCTTCTTCTTCTTCTTCTTCTTCTTTTTTGTGTTTAATTTTTTTTTCCCCCAGTCTTCTTGGGCTATCCCATCTCATACAATGCATCAACCAAGAACATAATCTTTGACATATAAATAAATAAGAATTTTTTTTTCTTTTTCAGGTCTGTTTTATCCTTGTTAATTCACTGTTCTAGATTCAATTTTCTAAAAATTGAGTTTTTTGTTTTTCGTATTTTTTTTTTGTTTTTAGTGAATAAAAATTTTAAGTAATTTTTTTACTTTTTTAGATGTACCTTAAATGTATCTAAAAAGTGAAATATTCGTAAAAAAAATATTTTAAAAAATAATAAATACACAAATATACGAAAAATATACTGAATTCTCATATTTTTTTGTATTTTTGATATTTAGTGAATTTTCTAAATATTTTTTCACAAATATTATACTTTTTAAGTATATTTATGTTAGGTGTATCTAAAAATTAAAAAAATTACTTATAATATTTAAAAAATTCAGTAAAAACAAAAAAACATGATAAATAAAAAATTTTAATTTTTTGAAAAGTGAATCATGAAAAACCAAACCAAACAAGTTGATTAGTATTGCAAAGAAAAAAAAATTGAAATCCAAAAGAAAATTTAAAACCCAGATTTTATTAATAATTTTTTTAGTTTTGTTTTTAGGGTCATTTTAAACAGATATTGGTATTGAATTTTCTTGAAACCCATACAAAAATTGAAACACAAATTCTACTCTATGATAGAATATAATGAAAACATTTCTCATATATATATATATATGTATAGACATTGTGCAAACTGGTTTCTCTTTTAGTTTTTCTTTGGGAAAGAGGGGCGTAAAGATGGGCCTACATTCCACTACAACATTTTCTTAGTTTAGTGATACTTGAAAGTATCACTGAACTACTCTTTTGTGGCGTTTTGAACAAGTGCCATTTATACCCATACCACAGTAGATACTAGTGCCACGATAGATACTTGCAAGTGCCACTACACCATCATGGCTAAAAACTTTCAATGACATTTTGATGTCATGATAGATACTATTTGTGACACTATCAAGCGCTATTAAAAAAAGAGTTAATGACACTTTAGTAACACTTTTAAGTGTCATTACACCATCAAGGCTACACACTTTTAGTGACACTTTAATGTCATAATAGACACTATTTGTAACGTTATCAAGTACCATTAAAGAAGACTTGCAATCTAAAAAATACCATTATATGAATTTTTAATGACACTTGTTATCTTACAATTAATATTTATAACAACTTTATAAATGCTACTAAATTCAATTCGTTTGTGCCATTAAATGGATATTAGTGACATTGAAACTTATTTTAGTGACACTTTGTAAAGCTACTGTCACTACTACAAAATGTCACTCATATGTTCTTTTCATTGACACTTCTAAAAACTACAACTAAGCATGCGTAAATGTCGGTAAAAATTGAATCGATTTTATAAACAAATGAATATTAATTGTCACATCCTATATTAATTTGACATCCATTCATCCTGTAATATTTTCATAATAATAGACAAATATTATCACCATAGGATCATCACATCAAAAACAAAAACAAAAAAAAAATCAAATCACAATCAATTATTTATTATTGAAATATAAATTTATTTATATTGCAATAAAAATCGGTTGCCAAAATTATAAAATATTTTACCACACTAACAAAGTTAAAGCCAAAAAAAATAAAATTAAAAGAAAATTATTTCAACCATAAGTTCTGAAAAACCAGTCAAATCCATCTTCCAGAGAGACAAATTATCAAAACAAAATTAGTTTCCAAATTCTCAACCTCACTTGTATAAATATTCTCGATTAGCATCCATAACTTGCGAAATCTACATCCAAAAGATAAACTTGTAAAAGTAATTGAAACTATATTAAGTTAATATAAATTTGTTAATGAAATTAGTATTTACGAAAAAAATATACCACAAATGGAGCAAGCCAAGCAATATGAGCTCCAATAGCTTGTCCAACTGTTTTGACAAGTCCATATGATTGAATTAAGCTCTCATTAGATTTGATTGGCACTTGAACATGTACCTCTCAATAGTCAGGTCCTAATTGTTTCCCTTCTACTTCTTTAGATACGTCTGTGCTTTTAAGTATTCAGTTTGCAACTGTTTTTGTTGGCCTAATGATACTTTTTAAAACAACTATATCTCCCACCTGTAATTCAAGATTTAACTACTTAAGTAATTATATATTTACAATTAATAAATAATATTTAAAAAATAAACTAATACAAAGTGCCAGAGTAAAGAAAATCACAACTGAAAGTGATATACATTTCTCTAGTAGATAAGCAAGTCATGCGATTTAATCACTTAATTGGTTCACCACACCACAACAAATTATATAAAAATAACAACTGTAAATATTTAGACCATATCAAATAATAGCTTAAAATATCAATAACAACCACTCAAAAAATAACAAAACCAAACACTCTAACTTACCAAGTGTAGATACCAAAATTAAGAGATGGTTTAATCACCGTTCAAATTATTAAGAAAAATTAAATTATTTTGATTGATCAAAGTCAAGGTGATCAAATTATTCAAAGCAATGGAGGTCCCACCAAAATCATGAAAGTTGACCTATTCAAATAATGAGTCATGCCTAAATCAAATGATCAATCCATTTTGACAATTGGATCAAGTGGTTAGGTCAACCCAAAGATGAGGGTCCCACAACAACACATGTCAAAATCCCCCAATAAATAAGAAATTGTGGAGTATCTAAAATCAAATTCAAAATCAAATAATTTCCATAAAGAGACAAACTTCTATCATTTTTGGAAATTAAAATCAATTAAATATTTGATTGAGGGTTTCCAAAACAAACTCCCCATTCTTTGAGCCTATAAATACCTGCTCTCATTCAACCCTCCATTCCACCAAACGATATATGGTTTCTGTTCTTCCAAATGCACCAAGGGCACAAGAGGGGCTGCTTTCTACATAATAGTTCTACTTTTCCTGACCTTTCCTCCCCGTGAACCCCCCAACCCCCCTTTTTATTTTCTTTCTAGGTGAAAACCCATCTCATTCTAAGCAACATCAATTGGACAATAGCAAACACCACGACTTCCCCCTTAACTCTAGAATGAATATTAAGATGACATTTGCATACAAAGTATCAACTTGGAACCACCTGCTTGTCTAGTGTTTGCACAGCATCAGCTACACACATGTACACATCACTTGAAAAGAACTCTTGAGCCTCATTAGCTATTGCAAGGAAAGATTCCTACATTTTAAACCATAAATGATTGATAGTTATTATTATGGATGTTCTTTCAATTTCTCTTGATCTCATTGGATGTAATTATTTATTTTAATGATTCTTTTCTGCCTGGAAAAATTACAGCTTCTTATAACAGGACAGTCTATGATTTAACTATTCTTCATTAGGTAATTCTACATTTTCATGCATCTTGACACACGCAAAAAAAAAAAAAAAAAAAAAAAAAAATTTAAAAAAAGGTGACATACCATTGCAGTATTCCTGAAGATTAGCAACTGCAACCTCCAGTCCTCTGCTTGCAGTTGCATTTCCTGCAATTGATGGTGCAGTTATGCCTTGTCTTCCAATATCTTCTTCAGCAAATGACCCTAAAATCGACAGCAGCAATTAGGTTATAATGATCACAAAGCTCTGCAAACCAATGTCTGAATGTTGCCATACAAACACATTCTCATCTCAATAAATTTAGCAGAACTAACAAAACAGAAAATATTCTTAATAACAAACTCAAATACAACAAGAACCTTTCTTCTTCATTTTTCCCCTTTTCTGAGTGTTTGTTAAGAAACATAGACAAACAAGCTGACACAATGAGGAAAGATGAGAAAGCAATTAAAAAGAGGAAAACCCACACTAAAGAAATAAAGATTACAGGATAATAGCAAACCCAAGCAAAGATCATTCAGGGGATAAATAAATAAAAGATGTGATAGAATCCATTCAAAGAAAGAATAAAATAAAAAGACTAGAACAGACACTAACTGATATTGTTCTACTTTAGAGAGAGAATTTAGAAATTTTGTTGGTTTGTTTGATTGTATATTTTAAAAATAGTTTTAGAGCTTAGGAGTTTGAAATGATTTAATATTTTATTATAGTTGAGTAGATGTGTGTGAGAAAAAAAAATAATTGATTGATGTGTAAGAGATTGAAACTGATATTGAAGTTTTTTTAAAAAAATTAAACTAAACAAAATTTGAAAAATTTTATCTTAGTATACAAACCCAACAATCCCATAAATGCTGAGAAAATTTTCAAGAAGTGGGTCACCTATAAATCTCATAAAATTTTGGCTATTTTTGTTTTTAGTTTTTGGTTTCATTATATATATAATTTATGTACACATAAAAATCGACACAGAGAGAATGACCTGAAATAAAGCATCTTTGGGACCAAAAGTGAAACCCAAGTTGGTGTTTTCCATCCTCACGGCGGACATAAACTTGAAAAAGGCGGTTGGGAAGTCATGAGCTTGCCATTGCCGGCCTTTCTCCATCAAACACACCTTTATTCCGGCCATTGACATCCAACAAGCAGCCACAGAGCCGCCATATCCAGACCCCACTACAACAGCATCATACCCTTCTTCATCGCAACCACCGTTAAACCACCCTTGAGAGTCCACTTTTGCCATTTCCGAGGGGTTGTTTGGGACGATGTAAATAAGTATACTTTTTTACTTTTTATAAAAATATGTACAAGAAAATAAAGAGGCGATGTGATGAAAAAAAAATAAAAAAATGAATTATTTAGGAGATGACAAAGCACCATGTGGAATTGAGGATAACACTCAAGTGAGATGATGAGAAATGGAATTTTGAGTTTCCAGATTCATATAAATATACTAATGCATGGATGTTACTGAATATTTGTTTTTTTCTCAATGTTTGTTTCGGTGGAAGAACAGTTGTAACTACATTATTGTCAACGAAGACACCTAGTAATATCCTCTTAGGTACATTTTGTTATCAGACAAAATTATAAAAGAGTATCTTTCTTAAATATAACGATAACAACAATATAAAACGGTCTTACCTAGTTATATGCTCCTTAACTATTTAATTATTTAATTAACAATGTCCACTTTATAAACCAAACCAAATCAGTGGGATGTGGAATAAATTATAAAAATATTATTCCAAGTTATTACCAACTGATAATGAATTCAAGATAAGGATTTGACTTACATGGTTCGATTGCTCTAGATACTTCGCTGGATTTCTGTTCACAGGCAGTTTACATATGATTTGAGTTTCTACGGAGAATTTACTGAGTAATTTATTAAGAAATTGTTGAGTAATTTACTAAGAACTTACCAATAATTTACTGAATAATTTACAAAATTTACTGAAAATTTACGGAGTTATTTACCATGAATTTATTGATAATTTATTGAGCTATTTACTGAGTAATTTATTAAGAATTTTCTTAAAATTTATTGAAAATTTTCTGAGTAACTTACTTAGAATTTATTGAGTAATTTACTGAGAATTTATCAATAATTTACTGAATAATTTACAAAGAATTTATTAAAAATTTAACGAGTTATTTATTGAGAATTTACTACGAATTTACGGAGTAATTTGCCGAGTAATTTACTACAAATTTACTGAGTAATTTACTCAGAATTTACTGAGTAATTTAGTGAGAATTTACTGAATAATTCACTCATAATTTATTGAGAATTTATTCAATAATTTATAAAGAATTTACTGTGAATTTATTAGTCTATCCATCTTCTCTTTAGCAAGACAAACATTTTTGATATCTTCTTCGAATGCTGCTTCTTCTTCTTTTTCTTTTTTTTTTTTTTTTTTTTTTTTTTTTTTTTTTTTCAGTCTTCTTGAGTTACCCCATCTCATACAACGCATCTACCAATCTTCTCTTTCTTTTTTTTTTTCTTTTTTTTTTTTTTTGTATTTAATTTTTTGTTTCCCCAGTCTTCTTGGGCCATCCCATCTCATACAATGCATCAACCAAGAACATAATCTTTGACATATAAATAAACAAGAATTTTTTTTTTTATTTTTCAAGTTTGTTTTATCCTTGTTAATTCACTGTTTTAGATTCAATTTTCTGAAAATTGAGTTTTTTGTTTTTGGTATTTTTTTTTTTGTTTTTAGTGAATAAAAATTTTAAGTAATTTTTTTATTTTTTTAGATGTACCTTAGATGTATCTAAAAAGTGAAATATTAGTAAAAAAATATTTTAAAAAATAATAAATACACAAAGATACGAAAAATATATTGAATTCTCGTATTTTTTTGTATTTTTGATATTTAATGAATTTTCTAAAGGTTTTTTTCACAAATATTATACTTTTTAAGTATATTTATGTTAGGTGTATCTAAGAATTAAAAAAATTACTTAGAATATTAAAAAAATTCAGTAAAAACAAAAAAACATGAAAAATAAAAATATTTAATTTTTTGAAAAGTGAATCATGAAAAACCAAACCAAACAAGTTGATTGGTATTGCAAAGAAAAAAAATTTGAAATCCAAAAGAAAATTTAAAACCCAGATTTTATTAATAATTTTTTTAGTTTTGTTTTTAGGGTCATTTTAAACAGATATTGGTATTGAATTTTTCTTGAAACCCATACAAAAATTGACACACAAATTCTACTCTATGATAGAATATAATGAAAACATTTCTCATATATATATATATATATATACATATATATGTATAGACATTGTGCAAACTGGTTTCCCTTTTGGTTTTTCTTTGGGAAAGAGGGGCGTAAAGATGGGCCTACATTCACTACAACATTTTCTTAATTTGGTGGCACTTAAAAGTGTCACTGAAGTACTTTTCAGTGAAATTTTATAGTTTTGTGACGTTTTGAACAAGTGTCATTTATATACATGTCACAGTAGATACTAGTGCCACAATAGATATTTGTAAGTGCCACTACACCATCATGACTAAAAACTTTCAATGACATTTTGATGTCATGATAGATACTATTTGTGACACTATCAAGCGCTATTAAAAAAAGAGTTAGTGACACTTTAGTAACACTTTTAAGTGCCATTACACCATCAAGGCTACACACTTTTAGTGACACTTTAATGTCATAATAGACACTATTCGTGACGTTATCAAGTGCCATTAAAGAAGACTTACAATCTAAAAAATGTCACTATATGAATTTTTAATAACACTTGTTCTCTTACAATTAATATTTATAACAACTTTATAACTGCTACTAAATTCAATTCATTTGTGCCATTAAATGGATATAAGTGACATTGGAACTTATTTTAGTGACACTTTGCAAAGCTACTATCACTACCACAAAATGTCACTCATATGTTGTTTTTATTAACACTTCTAAAAACTACAACTAAGCATGCGTAAATGCCTGTAAAAATTGAATTGATTTTATAAACAAATGAATATTAATTGTTACATCCTATATTAATTTGATATCCATTCATCCTGTAATATTTTCATAATAATAAACAAATATTACCACCATAGGATCATCACATCAAAAACAAAAACAAAAAAAATCAAATCACAATCAATTATTTATTATTGAAATATAAATTTATTTATATTGCAATAAAAATCGGTTACCAAAATTATAAAATATTCTACCACACTAACAAAGTTAAAGCTAATAGCTTGTCCAACTGTTTTGACAAGTCCATATGATTGAATCATGCTGTCATTAGGTTTGATTGGCACTTGAACATGTACCTCCCAATAGTCAGGTCCCAGTTGTTTCCTTTCTACTTCTTTAGATGTGTCTGTGCTTTTAAGTATTCCGTTTGCATCTGTTTTTGTTGCCTTAATGATACTTTTTAAAACTATATCTCCTACCTGTAAATCAAGATTTAACTACTTAAGTAATTATATATTTGCAATTAATAAATAATATTTAAAAAATAAACTAGTACAGAGTGCCTGAGTGAAGATAATCACAACTGAAAGTGATATGCATTTCTTTAGTAGATAAGCAAGTCACGCGATTTAATCACTTAATTGGTTCACCACACTACAACAAATTATATGAAAATAACAACCGTAAATATTTAGACCACATCAAATAATAGCTTAAAATATCAATAACAACCACTCAAAAAATAACAAAACCAAACACTCTAACTTACCAAGTGTAGATACCAAAATTAAGAGATGGTTTAATCACCGTTCAAATTATTAAGAAAAATTAAATTATTTTGATTGATCAAAGTCAAGGTGATCAAATTATTCAAAGCACTGGAGGTCCCACCAAAATCATGAAAGTTGACCTATTCAAATAATGAGTCATGCGTAAATCAAATGATCAACCCATTTTGACAATTGGATCAAGTAGTTATGTCAACCCAAAGATGAGGGTCCCACAACAACACATGTCAAATCCCCCAATAAATAAGAAATTGTGGAGTATCTAAAATCAAATTCAAAATCAAATAATTTCCATAAAGAGACAAACTTCTATCATTTTTGGAAATTAAAATCAATTAAATATTTGATTGAGGAGGGTTTCCAAAACAAACACCCCATTCTTTGAGCCTATAAATACATGCTCTCATTCAACCCTCCATTCCACCAAACGATATATGGTTTCTGTCCTTCCAAATGCACCAAGGGCACAAGAGGGGCTGCTTTCTACATAAATAGTTCTACTTTTCCTGACCTTTCCTCCCCTTAACTCTAGAATGAATATTAAGAGACATTTGCATACAAAGGATCAACTCGGAACCACCTGCTTGTCTAGTGTTTGCACAGCATCAGCTACACACACACACACACACACATCACTTGAAAAGAACTCTTGAGCCTCATTAGCTATTGCAAGGAAAGATTCCTACATTTTAAACCATAAATGATTGATAGTTATTATTATGGATGTTCTTTCAATTTCTCTTGATCTCATTGGATGTAATTATTTATTTTAATGATTCTTTTCTGCATGGAAAAATTACAGCTTCTTATAACAGGACAGTCCGTGATTTAACTATTCTTCATTAGGTAATTCTACATTTTCATGCATCTTGACACGCAATAAAAAAAAAAAAAAAAAAATTAAAAAAAAGGTGGCATACCATTGCAGTATTCCTGAAGATTAGCAACTGCAACCTCCAGTCCTCTGCTTGCAGTTGCATTTCCTGCAATTGATGGTGCAGTTATGCCTTGTCTTCCAATATCTTCTTCAGCAAATGACCCTAAAATCGACAGCAGCAATTAGGTTATAATGATCACAAAGCTCTGCAAACCAATGTCTGAATGTTGCCATACAAACACATTCTCATCTCAATAAATTTAGCAGAACTAACAAAACAGAAAATATTCCTAATAACAAACTCAAATACAACAAGATCCTTTCTTCTTCGTTTTCCCCTTTTCTGAGTGTTTGTTAAGAAACATAGAAAAACAAGCTGACACAAGGAGGAAAGATGAGAAAACAATTAAAAAGAGGAAAACCCACACTAAAGAAATAAAGATTACAGGATAATAGCAGACCCAAGCAAAGATCATTCAGGCGATAAATAAATAAATAAAAGATGTGATAGAATCCATTTAAAGAAAGAATAAAATAAAAAAACTAGAAGAGATAACATTGAAATTTTACCGGAAAGAAAGCCAGACTCTGCCTTAGATAGATGGACCCAAGGAAAAACGTCACCCAACTTGCATCAGAGGATAATACATTAGAATTTACCAAATAAAGAATCGCAAATCTTGTCGTTGTTGAATATTAAGAAATAAGATAGCAATAATTGAGACTTGACTCATATTTAGACTGTGATTGCTAACTGAAATTTTAAAATATTTAAGGGGAGAAGTGGCCAATAAAAATTAGTGAAAAGAGGGAAAGGTTTTGCTCTCTGACCATATAATATTCTACATTGCTTCAATCAATTTAATGTAACTATGCAAGCCTTTTAAGGTGAATATTAAGAAAAAGCATTCGTATATGTAGGGGTGAGGAGACCCCAAACACGCCGGCCAAAACAATAAGACAAAGAAGAAAGAGGGAGCTATTTTATCCAAATCTTTCATAATTTTATACTTTTGCAATCCCATCTTAAGGAAGCACACCAAAGCTCATATAGCCAGCGAAAGGAACATTTTTAGGGCCCCATCACGAGGCTCAATGAATATATAAACCATCTCAACCCATCCATCAATATCACCAATCTCAATGAAGCATTTAAACAAATACTTGCAAGGCATTATATAAAATCATAACATAAATAAGTAATAGTAAATCACAACTATCCCTTTATATTAAAATTGTTGAAAATTAATAAATTCATGAGTTAGAAGATTACAGCCTCAGATTGTATCAAGTTTTATGAGTAAAACAAGATCATAAATAAGTGATAAAATAGACGTCTTGTGTGTGTTTGATGAAAGTGAGAAAGAGAGAATACCACTAAACTCTGATTATAGAAGATGAAAATGCAGAATTTTTGTGGAGTAGATGGAATGTAAGGATGGCTTGAAAGATAAACTTGCTTCATTATTTTGCTCCCGTCTCTTTGTCCCGCCAAAATCAAATTTTCTTCACCAATTTCAGAATTGTTGGACTTCTGCCTCTTTGTCTCTAACCCTAGCTGCTCTACAGATTTTGCTCTATAGATTCTGCCTCTTTGCCTCTTTGCCGTGTTTCCTTAGTTCGTTTGTTTCATAATATAAAAAAAGGTGGAGTAATGAAGTGAAGCATGGCTATTAGTGTTAAAATTTTATTTATTTATTTATTTATAAATAAATTTGTTCACATTTTAAATAAGAAAATAGATATCAATTGTGGTCCTTATATTTTTATTTAGATCAGTTTTAACTTTTAATAAATTTTATGTCAATTTAGTACAATTAATGATCTTGTTAGTATTTTTTATGAAAAATGATCACTGAAGATTAACTCACTGAGTTGAGCAAATTTATTATTTTGCCTCTAAAAGAATGAAATATGTCACTTACATGCATATTTGTCATTAAAAAAAATACTAAAATTAGGGCAAATTACACTATTAGTCTCTCTATTTTTGCTATTGTGTTTATTTTAATTTTTGTAATTTCAATTGAATCAATTTTAACATTGGATTTTTTATTTTGTCTCAAATTAGTCCAATTGATAGCATGTTATATTGAGTTCATTTTATTTTGTGACGTTAGATAGCTTGGAAAAATTTTAGCTTAATGGCATTTCTCAAAATGCCATAAATATTTATTTGTGACACTTTTCACTTAATCTCATAACAGTAATTTACACCTACTTAGTTTAGTGTCATTTTTTAAAAAATGCTATTACTACTATAGTTTAGTGACATTTATCAACTAAAATAATTTATTATGTCATTCTTTTATAAAATGCCATAAAATTGATAGTATTAGATCACATTTTTTTTGGTAGTGTTGTGGCACTTCTTTATTGAAATGCCACTAAAGCCTTTTATGTTCGTGGCTCTATGACATTTTTCTAAAACATGCCACCAAATATTCTTTTTGTGACATTTTTTAAAAATATGTCACTAGTATAGTGCCACTAAAGTATGTTTTTGTTGTAGCGTTCGTTGCTTGCATGTCAATTGAACATGGGTTGACCGTGAATGTCATTTACAGTTCAACCGTGTATAATGTTATCTCTTTTTTGAGAATGCAAGGAAAAGTGCAAGTATCAGTTAACTTTTACTAAGGCCTTGTTTGGGAAGTGGGTTGGGACTAATTTAGCCTATTGAAAGACAATTAGATTAAAAAGTCAATAAGATAAAATATTATAACTTACATATATTCTAGAACGACCCTAAATCTGAGACCATTACTCTTTTCAATGTGTTTATTCCTACAAATTTGTTTAAGCTGAGTCTGGCGCTCGTGCCAATTTTTGGGCCGTTAAGTGGTTATTTTACATTTTCACCTCTAACTAGCCAATTTTGAATTTTAAAGTTTCACACTTTCACCCCTTTCATTGTGTCATATGTTGTACAAGTTTATTTGTTATTGATTTTTGTCTTGAACAGCAATTCCAAAGCTTAGCCGAACACTTTGTATAGGTTTGGTGAAGTTTAGTTCCACAATTTTTACAATTTGATTTTATCCAAATTTCTAGGAACATTTGGTAGTGTTTGGTCTCTGGTTCCCCTCTAAACCATACAAAACCAATCCATGCTCACCCCTACAGGCCCATGACAGATATCATGGCAATCATCAACAAATAAATGATCTTCATAGGGTTGCACAATTTGATCTTACGTCGTCATTCTTTGTTCTGTTCTAGAGGAAATTTATTATTTTAAAAGTTAGTGCACTTTAAATTTCTGTCAATTCAACTAATATTTGGTGAATGAACTTTATCTCATGAGAAGAACAAATATTATTGAAACTTGCATACATCTGTTTATTACAATCAATATAAAAATTCAAACAATCTTAGTACAAGTCATGTTAGGATTAAGGCACACTCAAAAATCAGTCACACACAGAAAAGACACAAAATATTTATGTGGTTCGGCAATTGCCTACATCCACGAGAGAGATATCCACTATAGAATTTTTCCGGAGAGAGTTACAATACTCACACCTCACACACACACACTCTCTCTCTCTATAGAACTCTCACTCAAACACATACTCTATGTTTTTCTATGTTTATTCTCTTCCTCACCTCAATTTATACAGAAAAGAGAAGGAAACAAAATCAAGGAAGAGGAGTTATTGGGTTGGCTGCCACCTGCCATCTCCCCTCTTACTTCTTGACTTGGAGCAAAGCAGCCAACCTCTAACTACTCCTTCATGTGGGCTAGAACAGCTAACAATTCTTCTCCTCCACGCCCATATGGATAACTGACTTTTGTACTTAAAGTCCATCTCGGTCAGATTCTTGCAAACTTCCAATTTGTTTCTGGTGACAACCTTGGTCATCATGTTAGAAGGATTCTTGTCTGTGTAAATCTTCACCAGCTTCATTAATTGTTTTTCCATCACTTCTCGTATCCAATGATACTGGACATCAATGTGCTTTGTACGTGAGTGGTACATGGAATTCTTGCTCAAATCAATTACACTCTAACTATCACAATATACCTTGTACTCTTCCTGCTGTAGACCTAATTCTTGGAGAAACCGCTTTAACAACAACATTTCCTTTCCAGCATCTGTGGCAGCAATGTACTCTGCCACTGTTGTAGATAAAGCAACACACTTTTTTAGTTTGGAATGCCATGAAAAAGCACCCCCTGCAAAGGTGAATAAAAATCCTGATGTAGACTTTCTACCATCAAGATCACCCGCCATATCAGCATCTATATAACCCTCCAAAATTGGTTCGGCTCCCCCGAAACATAGACACATCAGCATCTATAAAACCCTCCAAAATTGGTTCAACTCCCCCGAAACATAGACACATCTTTGAAGTTCCCTTTAAGTACCGAAGAATCCATTTGACTGCTCCCCAGTGCTCCTTTCCTGAATTGGCGAGGAATTTACTCATAACGCCAACTGTGTGAGCTATATTTGGCCTGGTACACACCATTTCATATATCAAACTCTGTATTGCGGAAGAATAAGGGATTGCCTCCATTTCTTTCCTATCAGAGCTGGTCGTGGGACATGAACGTTTTCTCACCTTGAAATGGTTGGCCAGTGGTGTGCTGACTGGCTTGGCAGCTTTCATGTTGAATCTTTCAATCACCCGTTCAACATATTTCTCCGGCGACAGCCATATATTCTTGGCTTTCTTGTCACGAACAATCTTTATGCCCAAAATCTGTTATGCTGGACCTAAATTCTTCATGTCAAAATACTATGACAAGTCCTTTTTCAACTTGCTGATCATAGTAGTATCCTATCTGATGATCAGCATATCATTGACATACAACAGTAGGATGATGAAGTTTCTATCCAAAAACCTTCAAAAATATACACACTGGTCTGTTACTGTTCTTGTGTAGTCGTGATCCACCATGAATGAATCAAACTTCTTATACCATTGTCTCGGAGCCTGCTTCAGGCCATAGAGACTCTTCTTCAGTTTGCAGACTAGGTTCTGTTTCCCTTTAACTTCAAATCCTTCTGGTTGCTCCATGTAGATCTCTTCCTCCAAATCACCATGGAGAAAGGTAGTTTTGACATCCATTTGTTCTACCTCCAGATTCAAGCGAGCTGTTAATCCCAAAGCTACTCGAATGGAAGTCATCTTCACAACTGGGGAGAAGATCTCATCAAAGTCAATTCCCTTATTCTGTCCAAAACCTTTGACCACCAAGCGAGCTTTATGCTGCAGTAGTTTACCGTTGCCATCTTTCTTCAACTTATATACCCATTTGTTCTTCAAGGCTCTCCTGCCTCTTGGAAGTGAAACAAACTCATAAGTGTGGTTTTTCTATAAAGAACTCACCTCCTCTTTCGTGACTTGTATCCAACGGTCTTTTTTGGTATGACTCTTTGCTTTTGAAAAACTCTTGGGCTCTCCCTCATCAGTAATCAAAATATATTGAGAAGTGGGATATTTGGTTGATGGCACGATAGCTCTGTCAGATCTCCGCAACTAAGGCCCAGTTGCCTCTAGTTGAAGGGGTTGCTCCCTCTGCTCAACATCCTCTCCATCTGGGTCTTCATCTCTTTCCTCCTGATCCTCAATTTCTGGCATAGGATTCTGTAACTCTGGCACTTCTTGTTGCACATCATCGCATCTAGCATTTTGTGATGGCTCAAGAGATGGGAACAAGTCTGGAGTGACGACATCTCTAGACTTTGCAAACTTCTCAAAATCTGCTACTGTCTGGTCTTCCTGGAAAACAACATCTCTGCTCCTGAACATCTTCTTGTTCACTGGGTCCCATAACATGTACCAAAATGCTACATCTGAATAGCCCACAAACATACATGGAGTGGACTTGTCATCAAGCTTCTGTCTATTTTCTTTGAAGATGTATGTGAATGCCTTACATCCAAAGACTCTCAAGTGAGAATATGATGCCTTTCTTCTAGACCAAACTTCCTCAAGTATCACAAAATTCAACGGGACTGAAGGTGACCTGTTGATGAGATAACAGGTTGTACGAGCTGCTTCAGCCCAGAATGACTTTGGCAACTTTGCCATTCTAAGCATATATCTGACTCTTTCAATAATAATGTAGTTCATCCTTTCTGCCACACCATTGTGTTATGGAGTTCAGAGAATTGTTGTTTTGTGTCGGATACCTCTGTTAGCACAATATACTTCAAAAGCATTGGAAGTGTACTCGCTACCATTGTCTGTGCGAAGACACTTCAATTTCTTCCTGGTCTCTTTTTCCACCATTACATGGAACTCCTGAAAGTGCTGGAATACCTCATCCTTCGTTTTCAAGAAACACACCCACAACTTCCTCGATGCATCATCAATAAAGGTCAGAAAATACTTACCAAGTAAATCCACTTCGATTAGACCACAAACATCTGAGTATACCATATTGAGCACTTCTGTTTTGCTCTTGCTCGTTGAACTGAATGATACTCGATGCTGCTTGCTATAAAGGCATTGATCACACGGCTTCAAAGCACTTCCTTTGGCTAAGGGTATCTTGGATTGCTTTGCCAACAGATGCAATCCCTTCTCACTCATGCCTAAGGCCACGTGTCCGTCATCACCAAAGTTGCCTCGGCTCGGGAACTTGGGTACGATTGGGGAAGGTCATTTAATGAGCACCCCCGCTCGCTCGATCAAAGATCGGCCTGTACTAAGCATGATATCTTGTTTTTGAAAACACATGTGCTCTTATTCTGGTTAATTAGCTAATTTTACTATGTGATGCGCACAACAAACAAGTATAGACTAGATCGCCTAATTTGGAACCAAGCATCGCATATCCATTTGTTTGGAAAATGGTTTGAAGTTTGCTACTCATAAGTAGGCTGAAATGCAAATTTCAATGAATTGTCCCAATTCAAGTAATCCAACCTTCACCCACAGGCATTCAGGCAGTTAATCACGTAAAAGCATGCTTTCATGGCAACATTAACATATGCAGTATGCGAAAGCGTGAACACTCACAGTGTACTCCGAGCCAAAACAAAGAACTAGTTAGAAATCAATGCATGATCCTAGTTCATGTTAAAATGGCTAATGCAACACATGCAAAAATGCAATTAAGATAGGCTTGGCTATCCTAAGAATGTCATGTGAGATGCAACTTGGTACATGTATTCAAATTGAAATTGAAATACAATGCAGTTAGCATGATGCGCCGAGCCTGGTGCATGCAATACAGATGAATGGATGCAAACATGCAAGCATAAGGTATGCTAAATGAAATATGCCCTAAAACTAACCATCGTAAGCGGTTAAGTACAAGGGAGAAATAAATGGAGGTTGGAAGACATGCATTACACACACGCACGCTTATTACAATAATGCGCCCTCTTGAGGGAGAGACCGAATAAGAAGCTAACTAGCTAATCTAAGCTAATTAAACTAATTATTACACAACAAATTAATTGACTAATCCTAGTTAACTAATTATTACAAAATGAATTGAAATAGCTAACGCATTAACTAATTAAAGTACAAACCAAAGCAAAAGCTAGCTATCTAAGCATGGCAGCTAAGGAAAGCAGTAAAATAGGAGGTTCTCGGAGGGAGAAGACTGAATGCATGCTCGGTTGGCTCGTTCGGAAATCCAATGTGATGCCCCGATTTGCCTCTATTTTTATTTGTTTTCAGAAACTTGCACCACGCTCCAGAAAGATGAAACTTCACCTTAGGAATCCTATGGAAGGGTGGCCGACCACTTTTGGTCCATAGAAACACCTATCGGCCACTTTTGGTTGTTGAAAAACCAGAAAAGTGGTCGGCCAGCTACTTTTTCTGGCTGGTGTAGACACTCCATTTTCGACCGACCTTAAGACTCAGACGTCACCAACTGAGCGCTCGGTGATGTCTCATATTGTGCTTGTTCTGATGTTGTAGAGTCTTGGCTGCGAGCCTCGCCCCTAGACTTCGGGGCTCTTTTGTGCTTTGCCTCGGTTTGCGAACTAGGTCCTGTTTTCTCTATTTTCTCTTCTCGAAGGGAGTGAGAGGTCTCATAGACCATCTCTCAGTGGCCATAGGCTACGTTTCGTGGTCGTAGGCCATTTTTCCCGTTTGGAGCCCAGTTTCTAGTTTTCCGAGCCGTCGGCCGTGTGCCTCGGTTCGGGACCGCTTAACTACCTCCGTTTGCTCCGGTTTTTGGTACACACCTTGTTTCCTCCCTTTAGAGGGACACTGTGGCCCGGGAGACGACCTTCGTGGTCATACACCACTTCCGGTGCCTAACAGCCTGTTTTCGGGGCCTCGAACTGCGCGTTTTGGCCCTCGAACCCTCGTTTTGCATCCGTCTTGGTCCATTTTTGGTAGGGACCCTATTTTCATTGCTAGGGAGGGGGCAATATGGTGGGAGGCCACCTTTTCCCCTTGAAAACCAATTTTCTCTTTTTCTCTCTCCTAAAGCCGATTTTTCGGACAGAAAGCTGGTTTTTCTCACTTTTGAGCCACAATTTCTAGCTTTTCATATAACCATTGTGTTGTGCTCATCTGGGAGGCCGCCAATATGGGTAGGCCGACCAGTATTTCTTCTTGACCCTTTTGAACCTTGCTAAAAAGCTGGTTTTTCTCTTTTTTGGGTCACATTTTCTGGTTTTTCACCATACAGCTGTGTTGCACTCATCTGGGAGGCCACCAATCTGGGGTGGCCGACCAGCATTTCACCTTAAACCTTTAGACCCCTGGTCGGCCAACCAGGGGGAGTGGCCGGCTGGCCACCTTAGCTGGTCGGCCAGCTTTCTGCTTTTTGCTCTTCTCAATTGCAACACAGCTGTGCCAGTTGTGAAGCATTTGACCCACTGTCCGAGACTTTGACCATCTTTTTGATCCTTTTTAGTTGGTTTTGACCCCCTTGCTTAGCTTCTTGGAGAAGCTTGACTCTTTTGTCAAGCTTCTTGAGGAAGCTTGACCCTTTTGGTCTAGCTTCCTCAAGAAGCTTGACCCATTTGGTCTAGCTTCTTTGAGAAGCTTTGAACCCCTCTTAAGGCTTCTCCAAGAAGCCTTGGCTCTTCTCCTCTATAAAACCAACACTCCCCCTCCATTTGCAAGGGATAGAAAGTTTAGCCAAGGCATATACACTCCACCCTCCATAGCCTTCTTCTTCAAAGCTCCAAACCCTAATATTCTTGCACCATTTGCACTACACCTCATAGCCTACCACCTCCACCATCCATCCAAGCATCTTGGAGCTGATTTTCAGAAGTTGAAGAACTCCTTCCTTGGTCTAGAAGCTGCTGGAGTCATTGTCTACAAGGGTGAGTCTCTATTTCCCCATTTTTGTATTATTTTGCTCCATTGATTAGCCTTATTTGCAAGCATTTTTGGACTTTTTCATAAACCGAAAAGTGTCTTATTTTGAGCTCCTCTTGGAGTTTGATTAAGGACACTTTTTTGTTTGACGCCATCTACCTCCTTGTATGCTCTATCCCTCTTCGTAGGCTTATTTTGCATCATATCTTAGCCCTACTTGTGACCATTTTCGAGATTTTTCATAAACGATAAAAATTCTTGTTTTGATCTTATAAACATGTTTGTTTAAGGACTCTTTTTTGTTTGGGGTCATCTTCCCCCTTTCATGCTTCATTTCCTCATGTTTTGAGCCTTGCATTTGAGCATTTGCATTGGCCTTGGTTTGGCCTTTTAGCTACTTAAATCCAGTGGATTTTCAATGGCTTAGATGTGTTTTTGAGCTTCAAAATCAGAGAGGGGTGACCCTCTCACCCCTTGTTCTCTTTACTAGCATTGTTGGCCTTCCAAAGGAGCTCCATTTTGCATGTTGTGAAGTTACATTCTAGGACTTATTTTGTGAGTTTTATGGTCTGCATTAGCTCTGTCCAGAGCCCTTTTTGCCATATTTTATGTCTATGATGCATGTGTAGAGCAATCATATTCAAGGCCTTTCAAAGGGACCTTTCATTGCATGCTTCCTAGACCAATTCTAGGGCCTATTTGGCGAGTTTTAAGGTTTTCATAACTCATTTCCAGAGGTGGCTTTGACCTTTTATGTGTCCATCATATAGGTGTAGAGTAACCCTTGCATGGCCTTCCAAAGGAGCTCATCATTTTTGCATGCATTGACTGAGTTTCAGTGGTTATTTGAGCATGTTTTGGCATGGCATACATCTGTTTTTGGCTGGTTTAATGAGCTTTCATATGCTTCATATAGTTGTAGAACAACTCATGGTTCACTAGCTTTCTTTGCATGCTTTGTGGGCCCTTGATTTTAGCACTTTTTGGCCATTTCATAAACTGATATTGTGCTTATTTTGGACTTCCCTAACTCTATTTTTGGGTCTCATGATTGAATGATGTTTGTTTTGCATGCTTGTAGTTCAATACCCATGCTTAACTTTGAGATTTGAGGTCCATTGCATGCATGTGCTGAGGTGTGTTCATGTTTTGAGGCCATTTTACATCACATTTCAGAGCCTATATGAATGCCATATTGCCATGTTTTCATCTCTTTAAGTGTGCTTGAGAGTCGGGCTTGAATGCCTTGTTTACCGACCATTGAATGAGCTTCATTTTCATGCTTGTTGAGCCATCATTTTAGGCCAATTTTCCACTGTTTCAGACCTACCTAGGGTCTGTTTGGGGTCGGTTTTACCTTTGGTGCATTGCTTTGGATACCTCTAGTGTAACGCACTTCACTAGTTTCGGTACCCGGGCCCCCTAGCTTGCATTGTGTGCCATGTTTGCATGATTCGGGACCATTGGGCATCATATTTCAGAGTTGTAAATTGCATGTTTGTATGCCATCTTTCATCCCTTGCCATGCTTTGGTAGAGTCTTATTTCATGCCTTAGGTTTGGTCCTTGGCATTCGTGCATGTGTGCGTGCATTTCAATTCTCTCATTTTCATCACATGGCCACTGATGTGAGTGTGGCTGAGGTCCACTCACATTGGTATAAGTCCATCTTGCATCGAGCATGCCATGTAGTTCATGTTGTTGCATGTTTAGCCTTTGCATTGCGTATGCTAGGTTGTTAGGAGCATTGTGCATGCCATGATATGTCATTCCTCGCATTGTGTATGCTAGGTTGATAGTCGCATTGAGTATGCCTTAGTTCACGCGCATTGCGCATGCCATGTAGTGTTAGCATTGTATATGCTAGGTGCATGTTTGCATTTTATCCCTTGCATGCTTGCATCACTTGGTTGCATTACACTTAGGATCGCATGCTAGTCACATTTGCACGTGCCATGCATTGCTTGTTGCATTGTGCTTGGAGTAGGGTTTAGTCCAAGCACAGGAAAAGAGGGACGTTTTGTACTCCAAGTGACGAAACGTGCCTCAATTCTCGGTCGCCAACATTCTGGATTTCCCATGATGGAGTTTAGGCCTTAAGTGTGTATTTGTGCATTCATGTCATATTAAAACGTGCAATTCGACTCCTCGGCCATCATGGCCCGAGAACCGAGGGCCACACTCCCTAGAGCTTGTGCAAGGATGGGGAGGAGTGGTGGCGCACACATATGTTGAAAATACCTTGCTTTCTCTCCTTCTTGCCTTTGTTACAGAAAAAACCAGAGTCCAGAGGCAGAAAGTGGTCGGCCGACCAGGTTTCCTGGTAGGTCGACCACCTTTTTTGGTTTCCACCATAAGGGGTGGTCGGCAAGGGTTTTCCAAGCCAATACCTGGTCGGTGGCTTTCCCAAGGTGGAGTTTCAGCCTTCTGGAGCTTTGTGTAAGTTTCGAAAATCAGCTGCAAACAAAGGCGAGACGAGGCATCGTGATGGAATTTACCGACAAAGCGCATCGAGCATGCATGCATCTATTATCATCCAAAACAGAGCCGAGGCAGTCGCATTCATTTAATTTATTTGCTTACTTAGCTAATTTGTTAATTAGTTAGTGGTTATGTAATAATTAATTGTAATTCGTTATTCATTCGAACTGTATTACTTTCGGACTGTATATTATTTATTCGGGCCCTCCGAGCGAGGGCACAATTGTAATAAGCGTGCGTGTGTGTGATGTATGTCTTCCAACCCCACGTCTTTCTCCCTTTTATTTGCCCGCTTATGATGGTTAGATTAGGACATGTTTCAATTAGCATACTTATGCTTGCATGTTTGCATCATTTATCTGTATTGCATGCACCGGGCTCGGCGCATTATACTAACTGCATTGTATTTCAATTCCAAATTGAATACGTGTTAGTTGTAGCATCATCATATGCCATGTTTAGAATAGCCGAGCCTATTGTAGTTGCATTTTTGCATGTGTTGCATTAGGCATTTCGGTATAGTTAGGATCATGCATGGATTTCTAACATAGCTTCTATTTTGGCTTGGAGTACTCGGTAAGTACTTATGCTTTAGCATCCTTGCATGCGTGTGAGTGACTACCATGATAGCATGCTTGCCATGAGGCTAACTGCTTATGTGATATAACTGCCTAAATGCCTGTGGGTGAAGGTTGCGTTATTTGGATTGGAACAATTCATCAATTGTGAGTTTTAAGCCCATTTGAGAGTGGCAAAATCATTTTTTCTAAGCCCATCCGAGGGTCGCAAATCCACGTCTTAACCTACTTACAAGTAGCACCATCAAACCATTTTCAAATAAACAAACATGGGATGTTTTGTTCCAATTCAGGCGATCCAGTCTATACTTGTATGCTGTGCGCATCATATAGTAAATCTAGGCTAATAACTGGAACAAGAACAGATAATGTTTTCAAAACTAGATATCATGGTTAGTAGAGGCCGATCTTTGATCAGGCGAGCGGGGGTGCTCACGAAGTGACCTTCTCCAATCGTACCCAAGTTCTCGAGCCGAGGCAACTTTGGTGAAGACGGACACGTGGCCTTAGGCAACGATTCAGGGTTTCCTAAATTTCTCAAAATAAAATATTTAGGTGGCGACTCTATATCTGGCAAAGCAGTCCATGTTTGGCATTTTTTTCAAAAAAATCTGTTTTCAAAAACGATTTGCCGGATTTGGACTCTTTGATGATTCATCGGCCTTGCATTGCACTCCGTGAGATTAGATACAGGACCGTGACATTGAGTCCTGAACTGTAGTGAGCCCAATGAACAAAACGGGGGGGATTTCCCTCTCGGGATGTTCGGGGACGTCTACAGTTTCTGGCGACTCTGCTGGGGAATTAGAGAACTTGACTAGAACTCATGATATCTGGTTTTGACTACACTTGTGTGTTTCTTTGCATTGCATTTGCATTGGTGCGCCTAGGACACCGTGTTTGCCGTATGCTATTCCTGAACGATTTGTCGGAGGCTCGCTTCGAGAAGCGTGCCATAAGGCTAACCGGTTGCGGGCTCTGCCACGACGGGAACACAAACCCTGGTTTTACCGGGGCACCCTTTTTGACCATTCGACCTAGTGCATAATCGGAATCCATAGTGACCATTCCAAACTAGGACAGGTTGCTTACTCATTTATAGGTTGTTTGAAACCGCTGCGTGTGTAGTGAAACCTAGTTCTTGACAAAATAGGACAGGGAAACCCTACCCCAACATAGGGGTGTTTTGGCTCTCACTTGTTTGTTATGTGCTTTTAGAGTGTGTCTCTATACGAATACATGTATCAGTTTACGAGTTTGGGCATCAGGCCTGCGGGCGCCAGTTTAGTATTTTGGGTATCAGGCCTGCAGGCACGAGTTCAGTATTTTTGGAATCAGTTATCTACGGGTATTAGATTCAGCTTCGGGAACAGTGATTTGGGAATAATGATCAGTCTTTGAGAACAGTGTATCAATTGCGTGTTAATTATACCTGACTGTGTGTTGTGTTTATTTATGCTGTTATGATGTCCGTTTGTCTGCTTGTTTATTTCCTTATCATTGCTTTATTTATCTTTTTGCTAGGGGGTAGTTTAGCACAATTACTTCAGAGCAAGCAGATATTCCCCAAGCACTCTGGACAAGAGGTCGCCGACTCCATCGATCTGAGGATCTGGTCGACGAACAACCAGTGTATCATTCCCTATCCCCAGTTATTAGACGGAGGTCGAAAAGACGCAGTGTATCCGAGCAGAGGTTGCCAGAGCAGTGGATTACCCCTTCAGCGGACAGTCAGGCTGAGATCTCAATTGTTGCTATACAGATAGACCTGCCAGTAGTTCAGACAGATCAGGGCAGTATGGCAGTAGTGACAGGAGTTGAAGAAATGATGCGCCAGATGTAGGAGACCATGAGAGCCATGCAGCAGGACGCTGTTCGCCGGGATGAGTTTGGCAAACAACAAGCCGAGATCATGGCCCAGCAGGCAGAATTAATTGCCAGGTTGCAATAATAAACCGGGGCATCTGCTTCACACCCAGCTCCTCCCCCACCAGGAATTCCAGCACCCGAGGAGGCACCAAATGTCCAGGGAGATACGGACATCCCGACGGGGCCGGCTCCGCTCCCGATTCTACCACAGTTATCCAAGGCACCTACGCACGTCAATCAACCGGACTCTCCCTTTGAGTTCGAGGTAAACCATACAGCATTGAAACTGAGCAAGCTCGAGAAGTTGTTCAAGAAATCCCAGGGGGTGAAGTCCATCCCAGACATCGAGGACGGATATACCGATGTGGCTGTAACGCTGCCAGATAGGTTCAAGATGCCACAAATCGACTGCTTTGACGGGTCCATCTTCGGTTGTTCTTAGATATACTGCGACCTATGGGCCTCACTAGACCACAGAAGCTTTCACTATTCGGCCGGACCTTGTCAGGTGTGGCCGCTATCTGGTATGCAAAATTAGAAGATGATGTTAAGCGGAACTGGGACGAGATGGCCGAGGCTTTCATTGCACAGTACTCCTATAACACTCAAATCGAGATTGCAACCTGTGATCTTGAGACAACAAGACATGAGCCTAAGGAGAGCTTTTCGGATTTTGTGGCCCGATGGAGAGCGAAGGCCTCAATGATGACCTTAAGGCCTACAGATAAAGATCAAATCTGGATGATTGTGCGCAATCTCCAGCCAAAACTGATGTAGAAAATGATTGTGCTTCCCTTCCCTACCTTTTCAGATTTGCACGAGATGGGGGTACAAACAGAGGATGCTATGAAGCAAGGTCTGATGACCAGGACAGAGAGCAACCCCGAAGAACCTTGAACCGCAACAACAACACAGGCACTAGCAATGCCGCAAATGCTAGAGCTTCAGAAGTAAGCATGGTCACCACCATTCCCCCTCCAAGACCCATGGCAGCTACACCTTTCTTCAGCGCGTCCGGAAGCAACACACAAACCACCAAATTCCAACCTCGAGGCCAGAGAGCCTTTACCCCACTATATATGCCCCTGTCCAAGGCTCTAGGGGTATTAATCAGGAAAGGGCACTTAAAGCCCCTAGAGCCGAGGCCATTGCCAAATCCACTCCCTCCCTCTCATAACCCATCAAAATATTGCGCATATCACCAACAACATGGTCACGACATTGACCAATGTTTTAGATTGCGTCATGAGATTCAAGATCTCATTGACAAGCAAGTGATTGTGCCTCCAGAAAAACCCAATGTCACAACAAACCCTCTCCCACCGCACAACCAAGCTTCACCTCCCAAAAGAATCAACTTTATCTAGACTGGGGTCGTGTCTTACGATCCCAGCATATATATTACCCCAACCCACCTACCCAAGCCGTAGGTGCTCTTTCCGGACTGCACTAATTTCTGCGTGTTGGACATCTCCAGAGCCCAACCCGAACCATTGGTGGTGGCTGTCGAAGACAGAACATGGGAGATTCCAGGGGAGAATGGGATTGCCGAGCCAGGATCTGAGGAATCTGGGAGTTTTGCTGAGGAAGTATACAGTCCGAGTGACTACACTCTATCAGTGGGCCAGGTTGGGCTAAACTTTGAATTGCTGGCGGGGGCAGAGCTTTGTATGATACAGGGGGATGAATCTGGTCAGAGGATAGATGACCTGGCAGCTGTGGAAGAGGACTTTGCTAACCTCCAATTTTTCAATGGACAAGAACCAGAGGGCATGGTAGTCAACTGGTCAGATTTGGAGGAGTCAGCAGAGGTCACCGGGTGGCTTGATGACCTGCCAGACGTTGTTGACGAAGCTCAGTTGAAACAGGGCCCGGCAGGGGCAAGAATATCAGTGGTGGCCAGAAGGACCAGAAATCAGAATGAGTCGTCGGAGAGCGCTGGTGCTAAGAATTTCGCCCATGACTTGGGCATTGTGGATGCGAGAATTGTTGAACAGCCAGCTGTACTGACGCAGTTGGAACAAGAAAGGTTTGAGAATTCTGAGAGAATCAGGAAAGCTAAGGGCCCTGAGGGGACTGAAAGTGCTGTGTGCAATTGTAGAGGAGAATGCTGCGAGCATGTGGACGGAGAGTACTGCAGGTGCAATTGTACCGGAGCTAGACAGGTGTCTGTTGGCTGTCAACGGAATGTGGTAAGAGGACGACGATTTATGTCTTGCCCATGCCGATGAGGATTGGGGGATCAATCAGCCGGATGATACCTGGTATATCGGCGAAGTCGATCATATGACCAGGAGCGGGCGGTATTTCAATCCCCCACACCTAGACCAGCCAGAGGAATTTGGGAAAGATAAGGAGGCAAAGAAGCAGAAAGATAAGCAACTCGAAGAAGAGGCCGTACTGAAGCAGTTGAAAAAGATACAAACAGACATCTCCATCTGGGGACTGCTTATGGCATTGCAAGTGCATCGACAAGCTGTCTTATCGGCCATGGACAAGGCCAAGCTCTCAATAGACACCACGCCTGAACAGCTGGTGGGCTTAGTTTTTCCGGGAGGAGCTACCCCGATGTTGACCTTTTCTGACAAAGAACTGCCACCTGAGGGTGCGAACCATAACAAGCCACTCTACATTTCTGTGAAGTGTAGAAACAAATGGATACCCGTGGTGCTTGTCGACACAGGGTCCGCCATCAATGTGTGCCTAGCAAGGACTGCATATGCAATCGGTTTAAAGACCACAAATTTTGTGCCGACAGCCCAGATGATTCGGGCATATGACAACACAAGCCGAGAAGTCATGGGAACAGTGAAAATCCAGACCAAGGTTGGGCCGGAACAGCATGAAATAGACTTCCATGTCTTAGAAGTCGCTGTAACTTTCAATATGCTTTTGGGACGGCCGTGGTTGCATCAAGTGAAGGCAGTTTCTTCTACCTTGCATCAGATGGTGAAATACCCCCATGGAAAGGGAGTAGCCATTGTTTTTGGGAATTCATCAATCCATCCACCGCTGCAAATATCTACGCCAGTTTTGGAAATTGAGCACGGTATGGAGGATGTGTTCTTTTCCGGTTTTACCCTGGCTGAGGCCCGGGTCGTGCAGAACATCTTAGCTATTAATGAGGGGGTGTATGTCAGTGCTCAATCAGTATATCTCATGAACAAGCTTCAACACATCCCCGGGATGGGATTGGGAAAGAGCGGCCGGAAGGGCGTCGCAGCATTGGCCAAGGTGCCACACAACCCACATATCTTTGGCTTGGGTTATTTGCCTACCAAAGAGGATTGGACAAGGAAGGGTAAGGAGATGGCTAGGAGAGCCAGAGCAAAGAAGGTGGGAAAGCCCTTTGACTTAATGCACCGGCCCATTCAGGGTACCCTAAACGGACGCTTCGTCCGGGAGGGAGAGGATTTTCCGTTTTGTGGCTTCCTAGAGCCGTGGCTGAACGCGGAGAGGAAGCGCGTGCCAGGCTTTGAGATTTTCTTTGACCTACAGTTATCTAGGGATAACGTTGCCGAAGAGCAGACAGACCCATTAGCTAAGGTTGAGCACAGCAAGAAAGTGGAGTCTGAAGACGCCGAAAGTGAGATGGGGGTAGCGCTGGCGTGTCTACTTTCAGATCCTCCGATCGAACAGAAGTGCTTGGGGGATAACTTCTCAGTATGCGTGATCGGGAATGGAACGGCTGCGGTCCTACCAGCAAACATTTTGGATGCATTTATCACACCCTATCTCATCTGGCAGTATGAAGAGGGATTTTTGTCAAGCAGCACCGGGTCAGGTAGTGAGCCGGAATCTGATTCTTCCGAATCTGTTGAGTCGGAATCAGGTTCCAGCTTGACTGAGTCTGAGTTCGGTATTCTAGGGGGTGATAACCCGGATACCACAGTCCTGTCCAGGTCGTCTTTTTCTTTCACTTTTGAGTCTGTTGTAACCGAAGAATCAGATGATTTGGATGCGCTTAATGAGAATGATGTGGCTGTGATTTTTGAGTACTTTTCTATGCCCTTGATTTATTACATTAACTCAGACTTTCAAAATTTTGATGAAAACGACGAGGAAGAAATTTCTCCGGTTTTGCATCGCTTAATTGAACAAGAGTAGGAAAGATTTGTTAAACCCTTAATGGATGAAATCACTACTGTAAATATCCGTACTGAGGAGGACCCGTGGCTGGTCCAGATCGGGTCCACGTTGTCTTCGGAGGAACGCGAGCGCTTAGTCATTTTATTAAACGATTTCAAAGACGTTTTCACATGGTCCTACGAAGACATGCCTGGAATCGATCTTGAGATCGTACAGCACCGGATCCCTCTTGACCGCGAGGCCCGACCCGTTAAACAAAAACTCAGAAGGATCCGCCCGGACTGGGCCCTCAAGATTAAGGAAGAAGTCACCAAGCAAATTGACACAGGTTTCCTACTGGTATCCGAATACCCGACTTGGTTGGCCAACATTGTTCTAGTGCTGAAGAAGGATGGTAAGATCCGGGTATGTGTGGATTTCAGGGACTTGAACCGAGCTAGTCCGAAGGACGACTTTCCCTTGCCCCATATTGATGAGTTGGTAGACTTCACAGCGGGGCATGCTTTGCTTTCGTTCATGGATGGCTTCTCAGGCTATAATTAGATAGTGATGGCACCCGAAGACCGGGAAAAGACTGCATTCACCACCCCGTGGGGGACATACTGCTACAGAGTGATGCCATTTGGGCTAAAGAATGCTGGAGCTACATATCAACGGGCCGCGACCACAATATTGCACGACATGATCCACAAAGAGGTTGAGGTGTATGTGGACGACATGATTGTCAAGTCCAAAGAAAGAGACGGCCACTACACCACCTTGCAAAAGTTTTTCCAAAGGATCAGAGAATTTCGGTTGCAGCTGAATCCTCAGAAGTGTACGTTCGGTGTTACAGCAGGGAAAATGCTGGGGTTTCTGATTACACAGAGAGGTATCGAAGTCGACCCTTCCAAAATCAAGGCCATCTTAGAAATGCCACCACCAAGGACTGAAAGGGAGGTGCGAGGCTTTCTGGGTAAAGTGCAATTCATAAGACGGTTTATCTCAAAATTAACCTTTACTTGTGAACCACTTTTTGGTCTCCTGAAGAAAGGAAAGAAATTCCAGTGGTACGGCCGATGCCAAGCTGCTTTTGAACAAATCAAGGAATATTTACAGAACCCACCCGTGTTGTCACCGCCAGAGCCGGGGAGACCGTTGATATTGTGCCTTTCAGTAACTGAGACCACAATGGGCTGCATGCTCGCGCAGGAATCAGAGGACAAAGTGGAGAGGGCCATCTACTATCTGAGCAAGAAGATGCTAGAGTATGAGACTCGCTACACACCATTGGAAAAAGCTTGCTTAGCCTTGGTATGGGCTACCAGGAAGCTGCGGCACTACCTGTTAGCTCACTCTGTAATGTTGGTTTCGAGATTAGATCCCATCAAATATCTCTTCGTGAAACTGGCACTGACGGGTAGGCTAGCTCGTTGGTTGCTGTTGTTTTTTGAATTCAATCTAAAATATGTGACGCGCAAGTCAGTCAAGGGAAGAGCAGTAGAAGAATTCTTAGCCGATCATCCAGTGGAAGGAGATGAAGCAGTTGGGTACTTATTTCCAGATGAGGCCATTTTGCATATCGACGACGAGTTTTGGACGATGTATTTTGACGGAGTGTCCAACCAGTACGGGTATGGGATAGGAGTGTTGCTGATAGCACTCGACAATTCCTGTATCCCTCTAGCCTTTAAACTCCGGTTCAAAGTCTCGAACAATGAAGCAGAATATGAGGCATGCATTGCCGGTCTAGAAGTAGCTCTGGAACTAGGGGCAAAATGGCTGGACGTCATCAGGGACTCGAACCTTGTTCTATCTCAAGCGAAAGGAGATTGGAAAGTCAAAGAAGAAAAGATGATTATGTATCACCAGACCTTGGATTTGTTAATTCCTCGGTTTGAGAAGTTAAACTTCGCTCATCTGTTAAGAGAAAATAACAGGTTCGCAGATTCATTAGCAACTCTATCTTCCATGATAGACATCCCGTTTGGAGTCCAGATGCGTCCAGTCATTATCAACCAGAAATTTGTGCCGGCTTACGAGTCAATTGCTGCTATAGATGAGGTTCAAGATGAGAACCCCTAGTATTATGATATTTGAAATTTCTTAGAGAAAGAGGCGTATCCACTAGGGGCGAATGCCAAGGATAAAAGGGCGATAAGAAGAATGGCCGTTCAGTTCATCATCTGTGGAGGTAAATTGTATAAGAGAGGTCATCTGGGAATGCATAAGCTGTGCGTTGAAGCTGAAGAATCAAAACGCCTGATGGAGGCCATCCATTACGGGGAATGTGGTGCGCATATGAATGGGGTAATGCTGGCACAGAAAATCCTCAGACAGGGTTACTACTGGTCCACCATGGAGAATGATTGTATCGGCTTTGTTCGGCGATGCCACAAATGTCAGATCCATGCAAACCGCATGAACATCCCGCCGTCGAAGCTGTACAATATGACTTCGCCATGGCCATTTTCAGTTTGGGGAATCGATGTGATCGGGGCTGTTACCCCGAAGGGGTCTAATGGGCATGAGTTCATCCTGGTCGCGATAGATTATTTCACGAAGTGGGTTGAGGCCCAATCCTATGCGGTGTTGAAGGCGTCACATGTTGCAAAATTCATCAGAAACAACATCATCTGTCGTTATGGGGTCCCAAACGAGGTCATTTCAGATAATGGTTCCCACTTCAAGAAGGAAGTGATTGACTTGTTAGAGAAATACAACGTGACTTTTCATAAATCGTCTACATACCGGCCGCAAACCAATGGAGCGGTCGAGGCCACCAACAAGAATATCAAACACATATTGCAGAATATGGTGGAAACCTACCGGGATTGGCCAGACAAGCTGCCGTTTGCTCTGTGGGGGTACTGGATTTCAATTAGAGCTTCTACTGAGGCGACTCCGTATTCATTAGTTTATGGGATGGAGGCCGTTCTACCTATTGAAATTGAGGTTCCGTCTTGGCGAGTGCTGGCTGAGTGTCAGATAGCCGAAGCAGATTGGCAACAGAGTAGATTTGAAGAACTCATGCTTTTTGACGAGCGCAGACTGAAAGCACTGTACCATGTTCAAGGCTATCAGCGCAGAATTGCCAGGGCTTTTAACAAGAAAGTTAAGTCCAGGAATCTAAAAGAAGGAGATTTGGTGCTCAAGGACAACCGAGCTCCCATCCACAACTCAAGGGGCAAGTTCAGACCCAATTGGACTGGTCCCTACATCATTAAGTCTATTTGGTCAGGTGGAGCTGTGGTTCTAATGGACCTAGATGGCCTAGAGTTATTGCAACCGATCAAGATGGACAAGTTGAAGAAATATTACCCCTGAGAGGCTCGTTAGGCCGAAAACCCGAAAGGGCGACCTAGGCAAAAGCCAGAGCACAAAAAATTTGAAATTATAAAAACTGAGCTCGCAAGGTTGAAAACCCGCAAAGGGCGGCCTTGACAAAAGTTAAAGCGTAAAAGGAGAGAGAAAATACTCGAGTGAACCCGAGCCTGAACTACGTAAGGCTTGATTCCCATCTTTGGGATACGTAGGCAACTTCATCCTGAGGTTCAGCCATAAACTTTTCCCTGATCAACTTTGTCCATTTGATCATCTCGGCCATCTTTGTCTATTCAGCATTCAAGAAGTTCAGTTATGATCTCCGGTGCAGTGCTCTTCAGACTAGGGGCAACTTTCTGTTGTTGCGCAGTGCTGCGGTACTATTCAGACTAGGGGCAACTTTCCAGTTGCTGGGATCCGGGGTTGTGCATCTCAATGACAGATTTCAGGCGTGTCCAGTTCTGATCCATATTGAAAATGGTTTTGAAAAGTTTTAATAAAAGTTGACTTTGTTCAAAATTAATCTTTTTACAACTTAGACCATTTTTTGGACCAAAGCGGAAAATTTTCAGTACCCACAACCTTCAATTTCATTGATTTCAATACAGAGTTCTCCTGCTCTTGCATACAAATTGAAGTTTCTTTTTATTACAATCATAAAGAAAACTTGAAAGTACTAATAAAGCAATAAATCCGGAGCATAGCTAAGTCAGGTGTTCCTGCGCCCCCTCCCAGAGCTGGTCGAAGCCTCTGATGCCAAAGTGGACCCTTCCTGTGCCTCTTCATTGAGCCAATCCAAGCACTCATCAGACAAAGTGCAACTGAAAGTGGGAGCGGGGGCCAGGAGTTCTCGCGTCCTCCATGCTGTGGCATACCGAGCAAGCTGTGCGCCTTGAACCGGGAATGCAGCAGGATACTCTATCCCCTCTGGCGGGCAAGTTTGATCATGTCCGAATTGGCGCTGGAATCGGAACGGAAAATAGAAGACATAGTGTGTCATGCTAATCAATTGAATCCCAGGTTGACGGGTCATGTTATAACTCATTGTCGGCAGATTGAGCCAAGGGCAGCGCCAAGCGATGCAGTTTGCAGACAAATTGCACATCCAGCTATACCACCACCCCTCATCAAGGGCATCGACCAGGCGTTGTCGGAAAATGTAGCCGCGAGCTGAGTATGCGGGGCAAGGCTCCACAATCTGTAACTTGTCCATCAACCACACCTGGGGAGGGATTGAAAAATGAGAGAATAAAGAATAGAGAGATGTACGATGAGAGAAAAGTAAGAGAAGGGCTTTGCGAGAAAAACCGAGCCTGAGGGCCGAGTGATGTGAGCAATACATATGTAAGATTGGGAGGGAAACATTACCTGCAATAGTAGTGGGCTCCCCGCAAGCCTAGCCGTCTCCCGGTGATGAAAAGCGTCACTCCTTCAAACCTTGGGCAACCTCGATCAACCGGACACTGGATCCTCTGGAACCTGAGGCAAGTATGAAATGAGACAGCAAGCATAGGCAAAGCGCGTGTTGCCGATAGCCCTGCCAATGATGGTCGCCACGATCACCAGCATCAGAAAACCAGCAAACCAAGCTTGGGATGTCTAGCTCCCCATCATGAATCAATGATCGAGTATCATGCAAAGTGAGGCCGCACATTTGTCCTAAGGCTTGGACGTAGCCGAATCGGAGTTGAGGCAAGATTTCCTTGTTGCGCTCGGACTCCATCAAAACTTGGAAATCCTCGAAAGTAGGACACATCTCTTGCCCGCTAAAGCTAAAGACGTGTGTTACCGGATTCCAGAACCTTGCCGTGGCGTAAAGGAAAGAAAGATGCAGCGGAGTACGGCCCAGCGTGAATAGTGCGTTCAAGTCGAAGCCCCAGAAGTTCAACTTTTCCGAGCCATCTAGAGAAGCAATCCAAGCTGTGAGATTTTGGGTGAGGAATGCCTCCATTTTGATGCAAAACTAAGATGAAATGAGAGAGCCACGAGGTTGGAGCTTTTAAAGAGGATAAGGCACTGTTCGGGGGACACGTGTCAAAAATTTGGTGGCTGCCAAGCTAGGTGGTCGGCCGACCACCTTTTCTGGCAGGCCGGCCACCCCTCTCCCCTCCAATGCAAAAAGCTGGTCAACCAGCTCCCTTAGGTGGTCGGCCATAGAGAGGACGGTGGCTTTGGTCTTGTTCTAGCTTCTAGAAGAAAGTTCCTAGCATTTCCATGCATTGGGGGTGTTGAAGGTGCGAGTTTTCCTCTGTTTCAGATGCGTTCCGTCACCCAGATCGCCCGAAATGCATTTGTTTATCGAGTTATTGATTAATCCTGCTTATCGAGTTGTTATTTTGCTTATTGAGTCGTTGTTTTGTTTATCGAGTTGTTTAGTTTATCAAGTTATTAAGCTTTGTTGAGTTGACGAGTTGTGTATATCTTACTCGTTGTTTAATCAACATTGTTGTGTCTTGCTTATCGAGTTGTAAGCTTGCTAAGGTCCTGTTCTTTCTTAGTAAGTTGAGTTGCTTTGTTTGTTGCGTCGGTTCACTACCTGACTTGGCAATTTTCAAATGCACAATTTCATTCAATCTCATTTTGTACAAAATGATGCGATGCGATGTAATGCAAGAACATAAAATGCAACACTTTTTCAAAAAGCTATTTCATTCCATCATGCTTGCTTTGTTACAACATTTTACAATAAGGGTACAAGTTTTACAGAAAATAAAACTACCTAATAAGTGTACAATGTGCTACAACTACTAGTAAAAAAGGGAAAATAAAGCAAGGAACAGCTGCATCAATGCTATCAAGCACAGGAGTAAGAGGCCCTCTTCACCCTCTTCTGCGGAACAGCCTCAGCACCATCATCGTCATCTGAGTCAGAGCTATCATCCTTGGGATCCTCCTCGGCCTCATCTCCACTACCGGAATCGAAACCGGAACCACCTTCTCTGTCAGCAGATGTCTCTGACTGGGGATGCGCAGGCTCCTCCTCCTTGTTGGACCCCTCCTCTATGACATGCGCTCTGCGTCCGGCTCGTCTGCGAGACGACTCACCTCTCCCAGCTCCTCGGGAAGGCCCAGATGGCCCGGCCTGTGGTCCGGTATGTAGCGGAGGCATCTGAAAAGAAAGAATGCAATACATCAGTCAAAGTATGTATATCAGATACAGATGCAAGAAAACTACATGAAGTGGGTGCAGGCAGATACAGTACATGAATATGGTATGTGTCAGATGTGCTCTACACATACAATTAATCAATGCAGTAAGATGTTCAAGTTCAACATGTCATCAGAAGTATGATAAATGCGAGAAAATTAAAGAGTACCTGAAAACCGAGGATGGACAGTTGTGCCTCTCTTCGCAAGACCATGCCCTCGAGCGAGGCCACCAATCCGAGCATCTCATCCACGTACTATCTGGGTGGCTACAAATACAAGCTCAGATCATCAGTGACTGAATAAATGCCTAAGTATCTGGGTGATAAATGAAAAGCAGTGGAGCATACCGGTGGTGAGTCAGGGTCACTGACGTATCGGTGATCAGGCATAGAAGGCTTTATCGGAATCGGGTAGGAAGCCCCGTATCGCCATCCCGTCAACTCAGTCGGGATATCTGGCCATCTAGCGTGATGATAAGTCGGAGGAATCGGGGGGACCAGTCTAGCCCCACCTCTCGACGTATCGGCTCTGCTAGTGGAATGAGCACCTGCAGCCCGAGCTCGACTCGAAGATGGTATGTCAGCGGACCTCCTCGTGGGGGTACGAACTCCTATCAACGGGGGCATCAAGTATGTGTGACGGTAGGTCGCGTACTCCCCCTCCTCCAAATGTAGCAATATATCAGTACCCAGCATGGCACTAGTAACCTCCTGGGAAGTGAGCCTCCCGGTAGTCCGCATGTCGATCGGAGGTATTGATGGGATATCCTGATGAGGGTAGCCCATCGTCTGGCGCATGAAGCGTTCCCCCAGGAACCAGGCCCTACCAACCGGCCCCTCAAACAGGATCCTGTACCGAGAGGCAGCCCATCCTCCGGCAAGCTGAAATCGGAGGTCCCCACCCAAAGGCACCCAGGGCTGCCAGGTGATCTGCAGATAACCAATGCATAAGCCGATCAGAAATCGTAGATGTGCAAAACAAATCAAAGATGAAAACATGGAGGACAGAGAGTTCTGAATTACCTTTGTCGGTCGTACTGTGTCGAAAAACTGTCGTAGGTAGGGGAGAGTCTCCCGGGCCCGCGGCCAGCACTAGCTCTCGAAAACGAGCGAGTAGGGGGTCATGAGGGGCACCTCCACCTCGAGCTCTAGGGCTAGTGTCGGGAAGTACGCAAAAACCCATAACTGTGGAAAACAGGTCAAAAGTCACCAGAATACAGAATGCTGAGTGCAGAATGTGAGTACAGAATGTAAAGTGTGTCGTGCGTGCAATGTACAGATAATGAAAAGCAAAATCTAAATCAAGAGGGCAGAATGTACCTCTCAGGCTCTCCAGTAGCCGCCAACTATGTTCCCCCGTCCGCGGGAGGTCGCGCTCATGTAGCAATAGAGGGTAGCCAAGCCGGCGCCACCCCAGTCATACTGACTGACCTGCGAGAGGTCTACCAGGGCACTCAGCAGATATAGCCCAACGGTGTTCCCCCTATCGGCAAACAGAGTGGTCCCGAAGAGGAACATCAGAAACCCTCGGGTGTACTGTGCTACCTCTTCGGGAGTCTCAGGCTCCCTCTGTCTGAAATATGAAGAAAACCAGGTGTACCGGACTCGGCCCGAGGATCGGTCGACCGGTAGGCGAGCTCCCAATAGATAAATCCAGACAGCCTCCCACTCGCCCATGTCCTCATCATAAGAGATCGCCCAGCCTCCCACGTCGAGGCCCGTCAATACAACAAAGTCGAATGGGGTCATAGTCATGTCCCCGGCAGTTGAGAAATGAAAGGAATTGGTGGTGTCCCACCACCTCTCCACAAGGGCGCCCATCAACATCCTGCTGGCGGGATAGCGAGATATCCCAGTACAGAAGGGCCCGAACCCTGCCTGATCAACCCAATCACGGACGACCTCTGGGAGCTCTGCATACCACTTCCTCGCAGCAATGGAGCCATATCCCCGTGTAACACGGGAGGACACCTGCATTCACAATGAACACATGTATTCAGTTTCAGAATGAAATGAATAAGCTGCATGCAAATGAAATATATGAGCTGTGTGCAAATGAGATCAAATACAATGCTGTGGACTACGTGTTCAGTATGAGCTGTGCGTTCAGAATCGAAGTGTGTGCTGTGTGTTCACAATCAAGATATGGGCTGTGTGTTCAACTTTCAACAAATGTGTGCTGCGTGTTCACAAACAAAGTTTGGGTTGAGTGTTCAACTTTCAACAAATATAGGCTGCGTGTTCAGAAATTCAAAGTTTGGGCTACGTGTTCAACTTTCAACAAATGTGTGCTGCGTGTTCACAAACAAAGTTTGGGCTGCGTGTTCAACTTTCAACAAATGTGTGCTGCGTGTTCACAAACAAAGTTTGGGCTGAGTGTTCAACTTTCAACAAATATGGGCTGCGTGTTCAGAAATTCAAAGTTTGGGCTGAGTGTTCAACTTTCAACAAATATGGGCTGCGTGTTTAGAAATTCAAAGTTTGGGCTGCGTGTTCAACTTTCAACAAATGTGTGCTGTGTGTTCACAAACAAAGTTTGGGCTGAGTGTTCAACTTTCAACAAATATGGGCTGCGTGTTCAGAAATTCAAAGTTTGGGCTGTGTGTTCAACTCTCAACAAGTGTGTGCTGCGTGTTCACAATCAAGATATGGGCTGCGTGTTCAGAAATTTAGAGTTTGGGCTGCGTGTTCAACTTTCAACAAATGTGTGCTGCGTGTTCACAATCAAATATGGGCTGAGTGTTCAGGACTGAAATGTGTGCTGCGTGTTCACAAACAAATATGAGCTGTGTGTTCAGATTCAGAGATAGTGTGTGCTACGTGTTCACCATCAAATATGAGCTGCATGTTCAGAAATTCAAGTGATTGAGCTGTGTGTTCAAGATGCAAACAAAGTACTGTGTTATAGACTAAGCATTCAGAACAAGCTGTGTACTAGAATGAGTAGACGTATGGCATGCGAATGTGTTCAGAGCGAGCAAATAAGCATGCGCAGCATAAAATACACGGAAAATACAGAATTAAGGCAGGAAATGTAAAAAAGGTGAAGTACATACCTCCCGTGCCTGATAGGAGAGATGGGACTCCGGCTCCCACAATAGCAAATCCACGGGGGCTTGATCGTCGAAGTCCGTAAAATGATAGAAAACTGCCCGCGGGAGGATGTGCGTTGAGGGGTCGTACCTCTCGGGAATGAAGGGGCGAATCCTCGGCTACAGAGACATGATATCTGGATCGCTTTCGGCACCTGGAGAACCTCCGTCATGGAGAAAATGACCCGCCATCTCAAGAAATCTGCAAAAATGAGCAAAAATGAGCAAAATGAGCCAAAATTGGAAAAAGTCAACTCTCGGGAAATGAAAAAGTCAACAAAAGTCAACTCCCGAGAAAATCTTCCAAATGTTGAGACAAACTTACCTCAGGTGGTGAAAATGAGAAAAGAAGCTCCGAAATCAAAATTTAATCGGTTCAAAGTGAAGAGAACTAAAAGTTTTCGCGAAACAACTTTGCGTAGGGCGTTGGAAAACGCATATAGAGCGCAGATCTGAGAGGGAAAATGCTCTAGGAAGGAGGAGAAGGTGATTTCGGATCTGAAGTTGTGAGGAATAAAGCTTTGGCCGAATGTATTTAAAGAAATGAGGGTGAAAGGACAAAATTGCCCCGGATTTGGGCTAGGTGGTCGACCGGCCACATTTTCTGGTAGGTCGACCACCCCCTGCACTCAAACCTGGTCGGTGGCCTCCAGTGAACTCCAAACCTGGTCGGTGGTGTTCCCAAGATCGTCTCGAAGGTCTCTGCAAATTTTGGTAGTGATCGGAGTCCCCGGCACCCGAGAAAGTACAAGAAGAGTGCACTTTTCGTCGCGAAATCCCTCCGCGGGAGCTTCAACTCCAACTTTCGATGTGCGTTTCGTCGTCACTCGTCAAGAGAAAAATGTATCCTTTTTGAGCACGTTGTGATCCTTCCGGGAGGTAAACCGGAGGTCGCGATTGAGTCGCACTCGTCAAAACTTGCATTTCTTTGCTCGTTGTTTCGTGTCAAACATGCATTCGAGTATGCACTTATCTTGCATTGTTATGCACATCACTTGCATTCTCATGCATACCACTTGCATTGTTGTGCACGTTTCATGGGTATTGTCATACCCTCGCACTTAACTTGCGTTGACACGCGTGTGTCTCTCGCATTGCGATGCACTTTCCCATCGGCACCCTGTTTGTCTACGTTCGATATAGCATTAAACATGTGTTGCTAACTATGTTGTGCTTGTTAAGTTTCTCTCTTTTGCAGGCACGATATTGTATGTACGGTTCATTTGAAGCTGGTGCAACCAGACGAATCACGTAGGTATTGTATCTTCTCCGTGTGAGACGTGGCGAGAATTGAATAATTCTCCGCATTCTTAAACTGCATGAAATGTAGTTGTTGCTTTGCATTCTTGCTTAAAACTGTTACGTGTACGCTTCATTACAACTTGTTGCTTTGCATGATCATGAGTTACGTCCGGCTTTGTGCATATCATTTTGCATCTTGCCCCCTGCCTGCGGGCACATCTTTGTTATCTTGCCTGTTTGTCTAAGTCTTCGGCCTTGTCAAAAATGGGTCGTCTCTGGCTTTGACATTCACTCCCGTCAATTACGACTTTCGAGTTTTGTCAAAGAGGGGCAACTGTAGACACCCCATTTTTGACCGACCTTAAGACTCAGACGTCACAAACTGAGTGCTCGGTGATGTTGCATATTGTGCTCGTTCTGAGGTTGCAGAGTCTCGGCTGCGAGCCTAACCCCCGGACTTCGGGGCTCTTTTGTGTTCTGCCTCGGTTTGCGAACCAGGACCTATTTTCTCTGTTTTCTCTTCCCAAAGGGAGGGAGAGGTCTCGTAGAGCATCTCTCAGTGGCCGTAGACTACGTTTCATGGTCGTAGGTCATTTTTCCTGTTTGAAGCCCAATTTTTGGTTTTTCAAGCCGTCGGCCGTGTGCCTCAGTTCGGGACCACTTAACTACCTCCGTTTGCTCCGATTTTTGGCACACACCTTGTTTCCTCCCTTTAGAGGGACACTGTGGCCCGGGAGACCACCTTCGTGGTCATACGCCACTTTCGGTGCCTAACAGCCTGTTTTCGGGGCCTCGGACTGCGCGTTTTGGCCCCCAACCCTCGTTTTGCATCCGTCTTGGTCCATTTTTGGTAGGGACCCTATTTTCATTGTTAGGGAGGTGGCAATATGGTGGGAGGCCACCTTTTCCCTTTGGAAACCAATTTTCTCTTTTTCTCTCTCCTAAAGTCGGTTTTTCGGACAGAAAGCTGGTTTTTCTCACTTTTGAGCCACAATTTCTGGCTTTTCATACCACCATTGTGTTGTGCTCATCTAGGAGGCCACCAATATGGGTAGGCCGACCAGTATTTCTTCTTGACCCTTTTGAACCTTGCTAAAAAGCTGGTTTTTCTCTCTCTTGGGTCACATTTTCTGATTTTCCACCATACAGCTGTGTTGCACTCATCTGGGAGGCCACCAATCTGGGGTGGCCGACCAGCATTTCATCTTGAACCTTTTGACCCCTAGTCGGCCGACCAAGGGGAGTGGCCGGCCGGCCACCTTAGCTGGTCGGCCAGCTTTCTGCTTTTTGCTCTTCTCAAGTGTAACACAGTTGTGCCAGTTGTGAAGCATTTGACCCACTGTCCGAGACTTTGACCATCTTTTTGATCTTTTTTAGTTAATTTTGACCCCCTTGCTTAGCTTCTTGGAGAAGCTTGACTCTTTTGTCAAGCTTCTTGAGGAAGCTTGACTCTTTTGGTCTAGCTTCCTCAAGAAGCTTGACCCTTTTGGTTAAGCTTCTTTGAGAAGCTTTGAACCCCTCTTAAGGCTTCTCCAAGAAGCCTTGGCTCTTCCCCTCTATAAAACCAACACTCCCCCTCCATTTGCAAGGGTTAGAAAGTTTAGCCAAGACATATACACTCCACCCTCCATAGCCTTCTTCTTCAAATCTCCAAACCTTAATATTCTTGCACCATTTGCACTACACCTCATAGCCTACCACCTCCACCATCCATCCAAGCATCTTGGAGCTGATTTTCAGAAGTTGAAGAACTCCTTCCTTGGTCCAGAAGTTGCTGGAGTCATTGTCTACAAAGGTGAGTGTAACAACCCACATTCATGTCCTAGTCATGTTTGCATGCATTTATATGTTTTGCCATGTTAAGTTTGCATTCATGAATCTTGTCTTGTTTTGCTTAAGTGTTGCTTGCATGCTTTGTCCCTTCCCTGCTATGTTAAGCCTAGATCATTCCAAGCCGAGGTCATCTTCAGTCTAGAATTGTCTTGGAACCACTTTGTTTGACCCCCACCTTCGCCCTGACATATTGGCCGAGATGTCATTATCTAGGCCGAGGTGTTCATCACCAAGGTCGAGATGTGTACTATCTAGGCCGAGATGTTACCTTTGCACCTAAGTGATCTTGTCCTGGAGTGGTATGACCTAGACCGAGGTGTGGCGCATCTAGGCCAAGGTGTGGCACAGCTTAGTCAAGTGTTGTCCTTCCTAGCCGAGATCATTGTCACCTTAGTTGCCGAAGCTTTGTCCTTAGCCGATGTCATCACTTGCCGGAGTGCCTTACCGGGTAGCTTGTTAGATACACTTTGTCCTAGTCTTGTCTTGTCAATCTATCACCTTTTTGAGGAGAACCAACCAGCCGTTGCCACGTGTCCGAGCTGAGTGTTAAGTCAGCAGACAGAGGGAGAAAACCTATCATTTCTATATCTTTGTTTTGAAGAGGAGAGAGAAGCTCTAGGTGAGGAAGAGTAGTTCTTGAGAGGAGGTAGATTTCCAAGCTTGATCCCTAGAGATCGAACCGTTAGATCCATGTTCTAAGGTTAGATTCTTGATCTACCCATGTTGTTCTTTATGTTCATGTTATTGCATTGCATGATTGAATATGATTTGTAAGCCATGCATTGCTTTGAAGCTCGGTTTTAGAAAGAGAAAATTGCATTCACGTGTTCTTCAAGAAAAGTCATGTTTTGATCCGAAACCTCACGCCAAGATCCATGTTTTTGTGTTTGTTTTCACATGATTTTCAAGTATGGGTACCCAGGTCCATGTTTTCAAACTCATAGCATGAAATTTCAGATTTTTGTAATAAAGAAGTTATGATTTTAGCATTCATATTCTTCATGGTCTTCATGTTCATGTTCTTCATGTTCTTCACGGGTGGAAACCCAGATCTCCAGACCTCACTTCCCGAGGTGTAGTCGCCGAGATCACTCTTACCTAGACCTTACACTTAGGCCTAGCATCGTATCTCACCTTGGCCTACCTTGCATGATCACTTACACCTTTAGTTCGTCTTGTGCGCACCTCGGCATGCAGTCGCACGCCGAAGCCTAGGTAACCACACCTCAGCCAGGAGGTGTGGGACCTCGGCATAGACCTGGTTGGTACCCAGCATGTCTTCCTGACATGTAAAACAGTGTTTTGACTTCCAACATGTTTGCCCGATATCATTTGCATGCATGTAAGACTTGTTTTGAGAAGTGCATTCAGTAGACCTTGCCACGTGTTTGTAGGACTTGGACCTTTCCCTCGATCCCGATGTCCGAAGAGCTATGTGAGTGGTATTTCTAATAAAGTTATGTTATCACGTTTTAATAAAGCTTTGCCTTGTTTTGATAAAAGTATTTGTTAAGCATGAATGATATCCCTATTTTATGTATCAAGTATAAGCTTTGTTTTGGATGACATTCTTGGAACCGTCCTTTCGTGTTAGGGGACGTTAAGCCTAAGTAGCACCGTCCTTTCGTGTAAGGGGACGTTAAGCCTAGGTAACATAGTCCATACGTGCCAGGGGACTTTAAGCATTTGTAGCACTAGTCCGTACGTGCCAGGGGACTTTAAGCATTTGTAGCACTAGTCCGTACGTGCCAGGGGACTTTAAGCATTTATGGCACAAGTCCTTCCGTGCTAGGGGACTTTAAGCCTATGTAGCATAGTCCTTCCATGCTAGGGGACTTTAAGCCTATGTAGCATAGTCCTTCTGTGCGAGGGGACTTTAAGCCTAGGTAGCACCGTCCTTTCGTGCTAGGGGACGTTAAGCCTAAGTAGCACCCTTGTTAAGATATCGGCCGCCAACGGCTACGAACTGGTGTGCTCGATGCCGAGGTTATGCTTTTATTTTGCCCGGAATGTCATCACCCTATGTTTTAAGATTGACGTATGTTAAGTAAGTAAGTAAGTTTTGAAAGACCAAGGTTCGATTGATGTTTATTTCAAGTCAAGCTAAGCTATGTTATGTACGGTTTTGATAAAGATCTACTATGTATTGTTTTGAAAAGATCTCGGGTATCATTCATTTAACCCCTTTATTACTTATACCATTCACTGAGTATCCAAGCTCACCCTCCCTATGTATATATGTAGGTAACAAGCAAGAAGTCGGCTACGCCGAGATGTGTGTTTTGTATGTATGTTATGTCGACAGTGAGGATGTCGGCAATTTGGAAGATCGTGTTTCTTGACCTGTAGTTCATGTGTTTTGTATATGTCGGCTTGAGAGGCCTTCGACCAAGATGTATTATGTATTTTTGTACTTCATTTTATTGTATTCAAGTTTTAAAGCTACGTAAAGTTGTATGCCATTCCATTTGACTTATGCACTGCTCTTATGGACTAACTAGATTTGTATATATTGCTTCCGCACTTGTGAGCCCCATATATTTATACTCTGATTGTGTGTGAATTTTGAAAGTTGGCCTTCGGTAATCTCGGATTATTGGCCATCACGGCACCATGCTACTAGGGGTGGTTTGGGGTCGTGACAGTGAGTCTCTATTTCTCCCATTTTTGCATTATTTTGCTCCATTGATTAGCCTTATTTGCAAGCATTTCTGGACTTTGTCATAAACTGAAAAGTGTCTTCTTTTGAGCTCCTCGATTAAGGACACTTTTCTGTTTGACGGCATCTACCTCCTTGTATGCTCTATCCCTTTTCGTAGGCTTATTTTGCATCATATCTTAGCCCTACTTGTGAGCATTTTCGAGATTTTCCATAAACTAGAAAAAGTCTTGTTTTGATCTTCTAAACATGTTTGTTTAAGGACTCTTTTCTGTTTGGGGTCATCTTCCCCCTTTCAAGCTACATTTCCTCATGTTTTGAGCCTTGCATTTAAGCATTTGCATTGGCCTTGGTTTGGCCTTTTAGCCACTGAAATCTAGTGGATTTTCAATGGCTTAGATGTATTTTTGAGCTTCAAAATCAGAGAGGGGTGACCCTCTCACCCCTTGTTCTCTTTACTAGTATTGTTGGCCTTCCAAAGGAGCTCCATTTTGCATGTTGTGAAGTCACATTTCAGGACTTATTTTGTGAGTTTTATGGTCTGCATTAGCTCTGTTCGGAGCCCTTTTTTTCCATATTTTATGTCTATGATGCATGTGTAGAGCAATCCTATTCAAGGCCTTTCAAAGGGACCTTTCATTGCATGCTTCCTAGACCAATTCTAGGGCCTATTTGGTGAGTTTTAAGATTTTCATAACTCATTTCTAGAGGTGGTTTTGACCTTTTATGTGTCCATCATATAGGTGTAGAGTAACCCCTTGCATGGCCTTCCAAAGGAGCTCATCATTTTTGCATGCATTGACTGAGTTTCAGTGGTTATTTGGGCATATTTTGGCATGGCATACATCTGTTTTTGGCTGGTTTAATGAGCTTTCATATGCTTCATATAGTTGTAGAACAACTCATGGTTCACTAGCTTTCTTTGCATGCTTTGTGGGCCCTTGATTTTAGCACTTTTTGGCCATTTCATAAACTGATATTGTACTTATTTTGGACTTCCCTAGCTCTGTTTTTGGGTCTCATGATTGAATGATGTTTGTTTTGCATGCTTGTAGTTCAATACCCATGCTTAAGTTTGAGATTTGAGGTCCATTGCATGCATGTGCTGAGGTGTGTTCATGTTTTAAGGCTATTTTACATCACATTTCAGAGCCTATATGAATGCCATATTGCCATGTTTTCATCTCTTTAAGTGTGCTTGAGAGTCGAGCTTGAATGCCTTGTTTACCGACCAATGAATGAGCTTCATTTTCATGCTTGTTGAGCCATCATTTTAGGCCAATTTTCCACTATTTCAGACCTGCCTAGGGTCTATTTGGGGTCGGTTTTGCCTTTGGTGCATTGCTTTGGGTACCTCTAGTGTAACGCACTTCACTAGTTTCGGTACCCGGGCCCCCTAGCTTGCATTGTGTGCCATGTTTGCATGATTCGGGACCATTGAGCATCAAATTTTAGAGCTGTAAATTGCATGTTTGTATGCCATCTTTCATCCCTTGCCATGCTTTGGTAGAGTCTTATTTCATGCCTTAGGTTCGGTCCTTGGCATTCGTGCATGTGTGCGTGCATTTCAATTCTCTCATTTTCATCACATGGCCACTGATGTGAGTGTGGCTGAGGTCCACTCACATTGGTATAAGTCCATCTTGCATCGAGCATGCCATGTAGTTCATGTTGTTTCATGTTTAGCCTTTGCATTGCGTATGCTAGGTTGTTAAGAGCATTGTGCATGCCATGATATGTCATTCCTCGCATTGTGTATGCTAGGTTGATAGTCACATTGAGTATGCCTTAGTTCACGAGCATTGTGCATGCCATGTACTGTTAGCATTGTATATGCTAGGTGCATGTTTGCATTTTATCCCTTGCATGCTAGCATCACTTGGTTGCATTACACTTAGGATCGCATGCTAGTCGCATTTGCACGTGCCATGCATTGCTTGTTGCATTGTGCTTGGAGTAGGGTTTAGTCCAAGCACAGGAAACGAGGGACGTTTTGTACTCCAAGTGACGAAACGTGCCTCGATTCTCGGTCGCCAACATTCTGGATTTCCCATGATGGAGTTTAGGCCTTAAGTGTGTATTTGTGCATTCATGTCACATTAAAACATGCAATTCGACTCCTCGGCCATCATGCATTGAGATGCGTGGTTGATGGCCTGAGAACCGAGGGCCACACTCCCTAGAGCTTGTGCAAGGATGGGAAGGAGTGGTCGCGCACACATATGTTGAAAATACCTTGCTTTCTCTTCTTCTTGCCTTTGTTGCAGAAAAAACCAGAGTCCAGGGGCAGAAAGTGGTCGGCCGACCAGGTTTCCTGGTAGGCCGACCACCTTTTTTTGTTTCCACCATAAGGGGTGGTCGGCAAGGGTTTTCCAAGCCAATACCTGGTCGGTGGCTTTCCCAAGGTGGAGTTTTAGCCTTCTGGAGCTTTGTGTAAGTTTATGAAATCAGCTACAAACAAAGGCGAGACGAGGCATCGCGATGGAATTTACTGACAAAGCGCATCGAGCATGCATGCATCTATTATCATCCAAAACAGAGCCGAGGCAGTCACATTCATTTAATTTATTTGCTTACTTAACTAATTTGTTAATTAGTTAGTGGTTGTGTAATAATTAATTGTAATTCATTATTCATTCGGACTGTATTACTTTCGGACTGTATATTATTTATTCGGGCCCTCCGAGCGAGGGCATAATTGTAATGAGCGTGCGTGTGTGTGATGTATGTCTTCCAACCCCACATCTTTCTCCCTTTTATTTACCCGCTTGTGATGGTTAGATTAGGACATGTTTCAATTAGCATACTTATGCTTGCATGTTTGCATCATTCATCTGTATTGCATGCCCCGGGCTCGGCGCATCATACTAACTGCATTGTATTTCAATTCCAAATTTAATACGTGTTAGCTGTAGCATCATCATATGCCATGTTTAGAATAGCCGAGCCTATTGTAGTTGCATTTTTGCATGTGTTGCATTAGGCATTTCGCTATAGTTAGGATCATGCATGGATTTCTAACATAGCTTCTGTTTTGGCTTGGAGTACTCGGTAAGTACTTATGCTTTAGCATCCTTGCATGCGTGTGAGTGACTGCCATGATAGCATGCTTTCCATGAGGCTAACTGCTTATGTGATATAACTGCCTGAATGCCTGTGGGTGAAGGTTGGGTTATTTGGATTGGAACAATTCATCAATTTTGAGTTTTAAGCCCACTTGAGAGTGGCAAAATCATTTTTTCTAAGCCCACCCGAGGGTGGCAAATCCACGTCTTAGCCTACTTACGAGTAGCACCATCAAACCATTTTCAAATAAATAAACATGAGATGTTTTGTTCCAATTCAGGCGATCCAGTCTGTACTTGTATGTTGTGCGCATCACATAGTAAATCTAGGCTAATAACCGGAATAAGAACGCATAATGTTTTCAAAACTAGATATCATGGTTAGTAGAGGCCGATCTTTGATCGGGCGAGCGGGGGTGCTCACGAAGTGACCTTCTCCAATCGTACCCAAGTTCCCGAGCCGAGGCAACTTTGGTGAAGACGGACACGTGGCCTTAGGCAACGAGTCAGGGTTTCCTAAATTTTCTAAAATAAAATATTTAGGTGGCGACTCTGTATCTGGCAAAGCAGTACATGTTTGGCATTTTTTAAAAAAAAATCTGTTTTCAAAAACGATTTGTCGGATTTGGACTCTTTGATGATTCATCTGTCTTGCATTGCACTCCGCGAGATTAGATATAGGACCATGACATTGAGTCCTGAACTGTAGTGAGCCCAATGAACAAAACGGGGGGAATTTCCCTCATGGGACGTTCGAGGACGTCTACAGCTGGCCGACCAGTTGTTGCTGCCAGACTCTAGTTTTCTGCAACAGAGAGCAAGAAAGGGCATGGCAATGTATTTGCAAGATATGTATGCACAACCACCCTCCCTATCATGTTATGAACTCAAGGGGGTGTGGTTCTCGACCCTCGGGCCACCAATCATGTATTTTCATGTATGATGGCCGAGAGGCGAAGTTACACGATTCAATATGAAATGAATGCACAAGTAAACACATAAAGCCTAAAACTCTATCATGTATGATCAAGAGCGTCGGTGTAGACACCCCATTTTTTACCGTCCTCAAGACTTGGACGTCACCGTTTGAACACCCGGTGATCATCCATGTTTGTGTTCGTTTGGAGTTCCTGTAGGTCTCGGCTACGCGCCTTGCCTCAGGATCTCCGAACTCGACTCTTTAGTATCTGGTTTTGCACCAAACACTTGTGTTTTGCCTTGGAGGGGCAGGGAATGCCCTGTGAGGCATCCCCACACATCACCGGCCATGGCCAGAGGCCACCGGCTGGTGTTTTGTTGCCGTCGGCAATGTATATTGCCGGTCGGCATTCTTTGTTGCCAGTCGGCAGTCCATTTTGTCAAAATGGCATTTTTGAGTGGCCGATCACTGCTCATCTACTTTTGGTAGATATTTTGTGCCAGCTGTGATAGCTGGCACCCATTCTGTTCCCCTCTATACACGTGTATGGAGGGATTTCCCTCTAAGCAAGCTTGTTTGGTAAGCTTTGCAAGGGGGACTTGTATAAAAGGAGAGCTCTCCTCCTTCTTCTAGGTTGGCAATTTTGAAATAAAAACCAGAGCTTATACATATACATACACACTCTCTCTCCTCCCTTGTGTGTGTTTTGTGGCCTAAAAGTGCATTTTTACCTTAGTTTTGCACTAACACACACACTACCACACCTTACTTCGACTTTGGGGGATTTTGAGGGTTGTTTGTTGAGGTTTTGGACTGGTTTTGGTCAATAGAGGGTGGCTGGACCAACTGTTCTTCAAAGGTTCTTCAAGGGTAATCACTTTACTTTAGTTTCCCCAATCTTGCATTGGCTTTTGACCTATCTTACTTTCTGTTTTAGGCTTTGTGTATAACATGAAAAAGCTTTGTATTTTCATGCTTAAGACATCTCATTGAGGTCGTTTTGGCATTGGGGGTCGAACTCCCCCTCTTAGGCCTCTTTTGGCCTCTTTTGGTGCCTTTTCTTTAAGCCTTGTTGACCTTTGGTGTATTGCTCTTTTCACCACTGAAATCCAGTGGAATTTCAGTGGTGAAGAAGATGGTTGGAGGTCTTGCATAGGGGAGGGACACCCCTCTCCCCTTTTGTCTCTCTTTTATCCTTGTTTTGGCTTAACGGGCAACATGCATGCTTGATCATTTTTGGTCCCATTTCAGAAGCTTTTTGGGTGTTTTGGGTCATATTATATCTCTGTCCAATGGTGGTTTGTTGGCCCTTAGCATGCATTTTATACTTGCTTTGTAATTCTCCATCTTGCCTAGAAGTGTGCTATGTGTTTAGCCTAGCATATCCTCTTGTTTTGACTTTGCTTTGTGAGGTTCTTGGCCATATTTTGTCATGCATGAGGTCTGTTGGCCACTGATTTGGACTTGTTTAGCATGCTTGGTATAGTTACTTTACATTTTGGCTTGTAAGCCTCGAGTGTGTGAGTCTCTAGCATGCTTAGCTTACCTTAATCTCATGACTTGACATCATTGTAGATCATATTTCAGTCCCTAACCCATGCTTGTATGTTTGTCTTCATCATCTCTTTCATGCTTTGAGGGGTTGTCCATTTATGCCTTGGAAATGGTCATTGTGCATGCCCATGCGTTTAGATATTAGGTTGCCATATCAGTGGGTTTTGAGGGTCCTTTTTGCATACTAGAACTCTGTTTCGTATTGAAAAATTCATTCCATGTTTGCTTGGGATAAGTATTGAGTGATGCTCCCTTTTGGTGGCCTCGAACGCCCTTGTTTTGGACTCATTCCTTGGCATGTTTTGACCATGATCTACGCATGCTTTAGTCTTGTTTTGGAGTCCCTTGGGACTGTTTTAGGTCATTTTGGTCCTTTAAGGTTTGGTTGACATAGCTTTGGTTTGACCCCCTTTATTGGCTTTAAGTAGTGGTCATTGTTGCATGCCTTATTTGCATGATTTGTTCGATTTGGCATCATCCTCTATTCATTTTCAGAGCCTAGCATGTTGGTTTAATGCCCTTTTGTATCGCCTTTAAGTATGCTTAGAGTTGTCCCCTTTCATGCTTAGGTGATGGACCTTGATGTGTCCATGATTGTATGCATCATTTGTGCTCTTGTACATCATTTTGGCCACTATTTATGGCAAGGTTGAGGTCTGCCATTTATGGTTTAAGTCCACCATTGCATGCTTATCATATGCTTGTTGCTTATTTGGTTCATTATATGTTGTCCCATGCTAGCCTTATGGCATATTGGTCCATGTTTGCATCACATTTGCATCTCATATGACTAGCATTTTGCATACTTAACATGGTAGATTGCATCACATTTGACATGTTTTGCATCTTAGCATCATGTTACATTTTGAGCCATGTTGGCATAACATGCATTGCATTGCTTGGTTTGGGGTGTCAAACCAAGTGTGAGGGATGAGGGGTGTTTGTACTTCGAGTGACAAAACACACCTCAACCCTCGGTCACCAAGGCCCTTGACTTTGGCATGATAGGATCTTGGTCCTCATTTGTGTGTTGCATGCATTTGTACATCAAATTGCAACCTTGGCTCCTTAGGCTATCATGCATCAAAAGCACTATTGATAGCCCGAGGGTCAAGGGCCATACTCCCTTGAGTCCATTACATGATTGAGAGAGTAGCCATGCATACACTTGCTTGAAATTCCATGCCATACACTGTCTGTCCTTGTTGCTGTCAAAAACCAGATTCTGCAGGAACTTTCTGTCGACCGGCAGTGTTTAGTGCCGACCGGCAACCCTTCCTGGGCCGATATCTTCATCAACAGCCGATGGATATTTTCAATGGCCGGTGGACATTTCCTTCAGCCGATGGTGTTCCACAGTGTTCAGGGGACCTGTCCCAGAACTTTGGCAATTTTCAGAGACGGCAGTGGTATAGTACGGACTTTCTGGGCGAGACGGGTTCGAGCATGCATCATTCGCGCATCCCAAGGTGGGGGCTGTGGCCACCTTTCTTTTTGCATTCATTCTGTTAATTAATTAGAAATTCTGTAATAATTCATGTGTTTATTATTCAGACTGTAATATTTATTTGGACCCTCCGAGTGAGGGCAATTGTGTAATAAGTGTGCGTGAGTGTGTGTTTGTCTTCCAACCCCACGTCTTTCTTCCCTTTTATTTACCCACTTATGATGGTAGACTAGGGCATATTTAAATTAGCATACCTTATGCTATGCATGCGTGCATCCATACATTTGTCTTGCATGCACCGGGCTCGGCGCATCATTCTAACTGCGTCTATATTTCAATTCCAAATTGAATACGTGTTAGTTGCAGCATTTCACATACCATGTTTAGGATAGCCGAGCCTGTTTGGATTGCATCTTTGCATGTGTTGCATTAGCCATTTTAAATATGAACTAGGATCATGCATGTGATTACTAACTAGTTCCTGTCTTGGCTTGGAGTACTCTGTAAGTTCTTTTGCTTTAGCATCCTTGCATGCGTGTGAGTGTTGCCATAACAGCATGATTACCATGAGGCTAGCTGCTTATGTGATATAACTGCTTGAATGCCTGTGGATGGAGGTTGAGTTACCTAAATTGGGATAACGCATTAAAACTGTGAGTTTTAAGCCCACTAGATAGTGGCAAAACCATCTTTTCTAAAAGCCCACTCGAGGGTGGCAAAACCTGCATTTTAGCCTACTTGCGAGTAGCAAACCATTTTCAAAACAAGCATGAAATGTTTTGTTCCAATTTAGGCGATTTGGTCTATATTTGTTTGCTGTGCGCATAACATAGTAATTCTAGACTAATAATCGGATTAAGAACACATAACATTTTCAAAATTGGATATCATGGTTAGTAGAGGCCGATCTTCGGATAGGGTAAGAGGGGGTGCTCATAGCTGACCTTCCCCAATCGTACCCAAGTTCCCGAGCCGAGACAACTTTGGTGATGACGGACATGTGGCCTTTGGCACCGAGTCAGGGTTTCCTAAATTCCTCCCAAAATAAAATATTTAGGTGGCGACTCTGTATCTGACAAAGCAGTCCATGTTTGACACTTCTTTTTCTAAAAATCTGTTTTCTCAAAACGATTTGCCAGATTTGGACTCTTTGGTTCAGATTAAGAACCGTGACAATTTGAGTCCGAACTGTAGTAGACCCGCAAAACGAACGGAACGGGACCTCACCCTCCCGGGGCGTTTGGGGACGTCTACAGTCGGCGACCAGGAATTAAGGCACGTTTCATCATTTTAAGTATGAAACGTCCCTCGTTTCCCGTGTTTGGACTAACACCTATTCCAAACACAATGCAACACATAACATGGCATGCTCAATGCAAACAACAACTTAGCATACTCAATGCAATGTGACATGATCAACTTAACAAAGCTAATGACATGCGAATGATGCTAATGCATGCATGCACAATGCAATGCAATACAATAAGGGCAACTTATCAATTTCAGAAACATGCATACTCAATGCGAAGAACAACTTGGCATACACAATGCAAATAACCGCATGGCCTGCACAATGCAATGTAAGATGACATACTCAATGCAATGAAACAATATGACATACTCAATGCAATATACATGGCATAATCAATGGACTTAAACCAAAAAAGGGGGTAGACCTCAGTCATGCCCAAATTAGTGGCCATTGGTGATGAAATGAAGGCACATAAAGCAAGGCATGCATGCACAATGCATTAGCCATCAAAGAGGCCAAAGAGCACAACTCTCAAGAGTGCTCAATGAGTGATAGGAGTGGAAGTGTAATAACACTAAGTGCACTAAAATGAAGCAAGAAATGATGCCAAATCATTCAAACAACATAAGTAAAGCATGCTAGAGTCCTAAGGCATGAAAGCTAGCAAAGAGCAACACAAAGGAGGCATGCAACACATGGAACAAATGCATGAACTAAGCATGGACAGAGCTCAAGTAGGTCGCAACAAGGACCTAAACATGCTTAGAAGAGGGCCCAAAGGCCTAGGCATGCAAGCTAAGGCCATAACAAGGCAACAATACATATCACGCAAACGGCACTTAAAGTATGAATGAAGTGAGAACATGGCAATGCTAAATGCTCTGAAATGTCATGTTAAGTAATGCCAAATCATGTACACGACACAAATGAAGCATACAATGGTGCTCAAAGCTTGAAGCAAGCAAGGGCACTTGTACTACAACTATGCAAAACATGAAACATGTGATCAAGGCAACCCAAAACAGTCCTAGTACATGTTAGAATGAGTCTAAAACATGCATGGAAGGAAGCGAAAATACGCTAGCATGAAGGGCATAAGGCATGATTCATACAAGGCAAATAAGGCGGATTACACTACACCTATTAAGACCAAGCATGGAATGACTTAAGTAATAAAAATCAGAGTTATATCATGGCAAAATAACCCCAAATAAACACTGAAATGGTGGCTCGCAAGCAAAGGCATGAAGGCATACGCAATGGTTCATGTTGAGACATAAAGGGGGAAACCCTCCAACGCATTGAATGAGCGATAAATGCAAGTGCATGGCCATGAAACATGGACTGAAATCACATAACAAGTGATGCCAAATCATTCAAATAAGTCAAGTAAAGCATGCTAGTGGACTTGGTGTACAAAGCTAACAAGCTAGATTGAACTGGAGCTATAGAAAACAAGTCATGCATAGCTAAAACAACCAAAATCAGAGCTAAAACATGTTAAAACATGGACAAGAGCTTCTTGAAGTTAAGCCAAAAGCATGCTAGAATGACATGTCACAACATGATAGGAGCATGCAAAGGCTAACCAAACCAAACCTGAACAGAGGTATGACGTGGTAAAATAAGCCCAAGAACATGCTGAAATGGACACAACGTAGGCTAGAAATACATGCTACTTCATGAAGCATACAAAGCTAGTGTGTGTGATTTACACTACAAGTGTATTAACCATGCATGGAGTGATCAAGACAAGTAAAAACAGTGGCATGCCTTAGCAAAATAACCACAAATACATGCTAAGACATAGTCAACATACACTTAACTAAGGTGCTCAAACATGAGGCATATTAAGACATGTAAAGAAGATGCAAGGAGAGGGGATGACCCTCTCCTTCTTAGGACCTTAAAACACCATCCCCACCACTGAAATCCCCTTCGATTTCAGTGGTGAGAAGGCCAATACAAGGTGGTCCCGAAGCTCACAAAAAAAGCTCAAAAATAATGCCAAACAAGGCCTAAGAGGGGGTAAACAACTCCAAACACAAAAGTGATCTTAAACAAACTTTTTAAGCATGAAAAAATAGAACTTTTATCAGTTATGAGCTAATCTTAAAACAACATGCAAGATAGGCTAAAAGCTTAAGCAAGAAAGGGGGATTTAAAGGTCAAAAGCTCACCCTTGAAGACCCTCGTTATAACTGCAACTCTAGTAGGTTTTTCAAGCTCAAGGCAACCCAAGAACACCAAAATCAGCCCCTAAGCACCTCAGTAGCAAAAGGATGGTGTTTGAGTGTGTGTTTGTGTGTTAAAGTAAGACAAATCTATACTTTTGAACACAAAAATGAAGAACAAGAGTGATATAGAGACAAAGCTATATGTAACTCTCTTGGGGCAAAATTCTGAACCTAGAGGAGGGAAGAGGAGCCTCCCTCTTATAGAAGAGGAAAGCCAAAGCTTCTTAGAGAAGCTAAGCTTGAATGCAATCCCTCCATACACGTGTATGGAGGATGGCTCAAATGCTCTCCAGCTGTGCCAGTTGTCCTAAAATATCTCCAAAAAGGTACCAAAAAGCAGCCGACCACTTCAAGTGGTCGGCTATAGGTGGGAGAGGTCAACACACTAAATGCAAGGTGGTGGTGTGGTGGTCGACCAGAAAAGATGGTCCAAAGACCAAGAAAGCCAGTTATCTAACAAGAAAACTGGCTGGAAAAAGGAAAAGTGGTCAGCTAGGAGAAATACTGGTCTCGCACCCTTGTACCACCTTCCAAACAAGGAAAACAAGATTTGTACCAAAAACAAATCAAAGCGGATGCAAGACGAGAAATCGGGAGGCAAAGCACGCGGCCGAAAGCCCCGAAAACTAGTTGACGAGCACCAAAAGTGGTATGCAACCACAAAAGTGCTCTCCCGGACCACAGTGTTCCTCTAGGTAGAGGCAACAAGGTGTGGTTCAAAAACCACGCCAAACGGAGAATGTTAAGCAGTCCCGAGACAAGGTGCGGCGCCAAAGGCTCCAAAAATCGAAAACTAGTCTCCAAACAGGAAAAGTGGCGTACGACCACGAAAAGTAGTCTACGACCACAAAGAGATGGTCTACAAGACCACTCCCTCCCTCTGGGAAGAGAAAACAAGACTTGGTCCGCAAATCAAGCCAAAGCACAAAGAGTTCAAAAGCCCGGAGGCAAGGCTCTCAGCCAAAACTCCGAAACCTCAGAACGAGCACAACATGCACCATCACTGAGCGCTCAATCAATGACGTCTGAGTCTTAAGGTCGGTCAAAAATGGGGTGTCTACACTTTCTAACTCAAATAAGAAATGTGGTGTTTTTGGGTAAATGTCATAATAAATCCAAGAGCCACATAAAATGGGGGTAAGAGTATAGAGCATATAATAATTTTATCATAATTGAAGAGTAAGAGCAACCAACCTCTGGGAATCCTTCTGAATCCTGTGGTAAGAAATAGCTAACTAGGTGAAAGAAAAACAAAGGTGAAAATAGAAAAATAAACTAAGGATTAAAAAAACAAACTCCTCTTTGAAAATGCAACATATACGTAATCATACATATATGACTTGTAAAGCCACATTTATTGATTACTATATACATCGCCAATGAATTTCATTTTTCTTTTTTACTTCTTGTTTATGTGGATCAACACGATAAATGTCATATTCAACGTGGGATATGAAAAAACTGGGCATAGAGTGAAATTTTTATTTTTTTTAAAAAAAATTCGTAGTAAAAAACAAAAAAAAAAAAAAATCAAACCTGAGATTAATTTTGTTGCCAAATGCCCTAACTTGGAGATATTATGTCCATTTTGATGTTGATTTTCCTCATCACCAGCATGTTTCCACCCATAAACCATCGATGGAATACCTACTTAATAACAAACAAAGACAATATCTAATTTTTTTTTGATAGAGTACTCTCTGAGCTAGGAAAGCATGGATACGTGACACTACATGATACGGATATGGACACAACACGACACGGACATATTGATACATAATTTTAAGAAAACGTAAGACAAGACATGTGGAAAACACATGTAAAATATATAATTTTATACATTTATACTATGTTATAGAAATAATTAATTATTACATATCATATATATATATATATATATATGTGTGTGTGAATGTTTAAATCAAAATAATAATTTTAAAGTCTAAAGGAGGAGAATAAGTATAAATTTAAATTGTTTTTATTTTATCACATAATTTTAAGTTATTTTATTTAAACTTGTAATATGTTTTATGTGTCTAAGTGTTGGAAAGTGTCCAATGAGTGTCATATTGGTGTCAGACATGACATGCTATCTTCTTAAAAGTGTCCATACTTCTTAGTCTCCAAGTATTTTTCAAATCAAATCATGGAGCGAAAAATTTTATAGGTAGGAGATAAAGATTCGTTTTTGCTGGATAGTGGATAGATAAACAATCTATCTCATTTAATATGTATTGCGATTTCTTTATATATGGAAAAGACTATTAATATATAGTAATGGTAGGACTTACAAAAATATACAAATATTGCAATAAGCTGGAGGGGAATGAAAGGCCTCATGTCCAAATTGACCAAGGAATAAGGTGAGCCACTATTAAAGGACAAGGGTTTTGTGGCTAGCAGATCCAAGGGAGTCCTTCCTTTGCAATCATACTTGTGAGCAAGTTTAGAGAATGTTTCCAATATGCTCATAGCAAGACCTAGTTCACACAATATATATATATATTAAATTCAATTATTTAGTTATCTAATTAGTAGTTTTCCTTTAGATGAATAAAGGGTTAATTATACAAATAGTCTCTCAAATATGCATTTTGTTACATTTTAATCCCTAATATTAGTAGCACTGTTCAAAATCAGTAATATGAGGGGTATTTTTAGCATTTTACCAAAAAAAGATTAATGAAGAAAATGAAAAAAAAAATGCATATTTTAAAATTTTAAATCATGTGCATATTTGATCATTTTAGTTTTGTTAGTGCTTCACGTAAAATTCAAAAAATAAGAGAATTGCTAGGTATTCAGAATTTCTGCACAAAAAAATACAAATTCATCGTAAGTGTAAGTGGCCTCATACTAAGTAGAATCACAATCCGACATTTTTTTGAATAAATTAATGAGTACTAGTTTTGAGTGGCCAAATCTTCTACTCATACATGAACAACTATGTGGGCTGATGGACTTATAAATCCCATGTAAATTCAACTTTTGATTCACTCGTGGTAGTAGATAGAAATGATAATTCCAACAATCTCTAAGTATAAAAGTAAATGTTTGAGTTTGAGAAACTTCTGGTCTAGTAAGTTCGTAAAACTCACTAGGATAAGTGGTATTATTCGATAAAAGTAATGAGGAAAGCTCCAATTGAAAAATATTTTGAATTCATTGAAAAGAAAGAGAAGTGAGCTCACTAAAATAGTCTCCCATGATAGCAGCATGAAGAACAAAGGAAACAGTAGTTCTCGCCATCACACTATGATCACTGTGAATTCTTCCATCTTTGATGAGAAGATCGAAAACATTCTTCCTTCCGCACAAAGCCACAATGAATAGAGTCTCTCATGAACTATTGCTCACCATAACCAAATCTCCCTCATACTCCAACAGCACCTCCACAATTTCTTTCTGACCAAACCTTGCAGCCTCATGCAGTGTCGTGTCGCCATTTTTATTTCCTAGTGAAGTGAAAATAAATAATAAAGTTATCCTTCGCTCAAGTAGTTAAGATTTTTTGATGAGTTACTAGTTAATATGATATTAGAACAAATAATAAATTTTATAATTAGAAATTTAAACCTCATTATCTACTCAACAATTAAATAACTTAGCTTTTCTCCGTAGATTGGGCCGTTGAGTTTAGTCTGTGGGAAGCCCAATAAAATTATTTGGTACAATTTATGGCCCTTTTTTAAAAAAAAAATTAAAAAATTAGTTTAAATGAGTTGAAGAATTGAAAGAAAAAATGATTATTTAAAAGTTAGAGGAGAGGTATTTTTAGTTTGTCGTTTCTAATTAAAAGTATACTAATTTGATGATCAATTTTGCTTATGCTGTAGAATTTCTATTAAAAAAAATTCAAAATTGATCTAATGATAATAGTATATCATTTTTGTCGTCTTTATAAAGACAACACAATTATATGGTTACGATTAATAGATTAATTTGATTTTTGTTTTTTATTTTATATTTTTTAATAGATGATCTACATACTAAAATTTAAAAGAAAATAAGCGGAATAGATTGTTAAAGTAATACAGGTGGCGAGATTTTTGTCCATATTTGAATCACTAATAAAAGAGAGTTTTGCCACGTGTGAGAAAACTTGTTGAAAAAAATTGAACTTAAATTTTTAGGTGAGTTAATAACGATTCAACATTTACCTATTGTGAGCTCTTCATTCATTAGTATACCATCCCCAAGAAGCATCTGGAAGGCGGATAAATTGCCGTACATGGTGAGAAAATGGAGGAGAGTGTTGTCTCGTGCATCTATCGATTGCACACCTTCCTGTCTAAGAAAATTGCAGAGGAGTGTGGATGACTCTGATAAATTGCAATCTGATGCAAACTTGAAAGCTCCGCTGATGATGGGAGGATGGGCTGTGAAGCTGTTGGTTGGTGAGATTGCCATTTTTGGAAATGGAACTCTGAAACTTTGTTGAGTTTCATATGGATAGGAAAAGAATGAATTGCTAATTATAGGAGTCTTAAGAGAAAACTAAAGGTTGTCAAGCAATTTTGTTTATAAAAAGGAGGAGAATAAAGGAGATATTAAGTTTTGCAAGAAAAGAATTCTAAAAAATACAAAGTTGGGAGTACTGTCCAAGCAAAGTACACTTTGAAATGGAATGGTGACTAGTAAGAAGTTCATGCAGAGATTTGGACGTTTATTAGCAAAACGATAATTTTGTTGAATTTTTAAGATTGTCAGATTAAACTCGAGATACCCATAACAAGTTCAACTCCTAACAATGAATTGGATTAGGAAGGATAGAAAACCAATGAGAACCATGAAGAAATGAAAATGGCCAAATGAGAGTCCTCCTCAGTGGCGTAGCTAGGAATTTCAATCAGTGGTGTCATTTAACAAGTCATCATTAATGTTATTATTTTGTATGTTTAGTTCTACAAAACCTATTAATAATATTAACATTCACATGATACTTGTAAATCATGTATATATTTTTTATTACATTGAAAAAAGCAATTCAAATTACTAAATTAAAAAAAATCTTAATATTTCAAAAAAAAAACGTTTTATAAGAATAAACACTACAATGGTTAATAGAGAACTATATCGTTGAGACTCAAGGGAGAATAAATTGTTAGAATTATTCGAGGATAAACACAACATAACTAACTGATAGAATTATTTGAGACATCCAACATAAAATCAATTGATTACGTGTAGTGTAGCCTTTAAATTATGTAATTTGAACTTCGGTGATTTAGAGAAGATGTGGATGAATCAAACTTGGGTAGTTTAGAGAAGTGATGTGGGACAAATCTCAAATAAATAGGTAAACAAATCAACAAATAAGGGTTACAAAGACAAACAAAATAGATTGCATTACGACACCAATTGGCCATAAATGGAGTAGTTGCTAGATTATATGAACTCAACTTGAGTGGTTTAAAAAAAATGCTATGGAATAAGTCTCTAACATGAGCAAATTATGAATTTATTTATAGAAGATTAAAAATGCAGCATAAGGTTTGATTTTTGTTTTTAACTCCACTGGGGTCAATTTGTAAACTTTCAAAACTTAGTATTTTATTTCTAGATATATTGGGTTCAATTTGTTAATACTCAAAACTTTTATATGGAATTTACATATACTCTTTAACAAAATTTTAAAGTTCAGTGGTGTCAACTAACATCACTGCCATCAAGATAGCTACGCCCCTAGTCTATCACATGGTTTTAAGCAACAGGTATTGAAATATATGTATTAAAATATTCGCAAGAATCAACTTATATCATTGTCAGATGTCATGACCCGAACCCGTCCTTATAGATTAAGGACATAACCGGCCAATAATTATGAGATTACCTACGCCCTCAAACAGAAATCACTTAAAAATTAATAATATGGGGCCAGATGCGGAAGCTGACTTAAAAATTTTGTTCAATGAGCGGTGCTTATGTGACGGCCGGGTCTCTTTCTCTCATTCTTTTTCTTTCTTCTTGACTTCTTTCTGTTTTGTTCTTGTTGGAAATTGAAACATTCGGAAATAATTCTAGAAATAAATGTCCTTATTTTAGTTGTGCTCATTGTTGACTATCACTCGTTCTGGGAGGTGCGGGGTTTGATCCGGAGTGCTCGGAAGAGGAATGGGATTTTTCTGGGCTCCTGGGCCAGGGCCGCACGTGCTAGGGCCCAGGGCCGCACGCGCGGGGTTGGGCCGCACGTGCGGGAAGCTAAGCCGCACGTGTGGGAAGAGGAGAGCTTGGATTGGTTGCACACTGCTTAAATTGCAGGTGCAGGAGGACCCCCGCACGTGCGGGGGTGAGGGCCGCACGTGCAGGAAGGGCGCTCCGCACGTGCGGAAAGGGCGCTTCGCACGTGTGGGGTTGGGTGCCGCACGTGCGGCACTCTGGGTATCCAAAAACTCTATTTTTTTTACCCTTTTTGCCGAATTTGTAAGCCATTTGGGGCCTCTCCTTCTCACTCTAAACCTCATATTTTCTCCTCCTTGTCTCTAAAAACCCTCACCTAGCACTCCAAACCCTTGGTTTCTTGTGATTCTTGGGCCAAAGATCATCATCTCTCCTAAATCTTGAAGATCAAGCTCGGATTTCTCTTGGTGTAGGAGAAATTGAAGAACACTCCATCTTGAAGCTAGGGTTCCACTTTTTTTCCATCAATCTTTGAGGTAGGGACATTCTTGAGTTATATATACTAGTTTTTCCATTTTGATGATGATTTGAGAGTTTTCTTCTAGTTTTGATGATTTCAACTCTGTGATTTCAAAATGTAGAGATTTTCTTCAAAAGAGGGTTTTTCTTTAAAATTTCAAAATATTGGTCAATCTTTGAGGGTTTCATCTTGTTGATCTAAGAAATGTGTTTTGATGAGGGTTTTTCACCAAGAAATGGGAAGTGATTGTCTTGAGGAAAACCCCTAGAAATTGGGCATTTTGAGAAAATTCAAAAATACTTGTGAAACCCTTTATTATTTTGTGCCATGAAGATGAATGAGATGTTAATGTAGCATAATTGTTAAAAATATTCGAACATGTGTTATTGGAAATTGGTGAATGACTATGTGTCATAAATATGAAAATTGTAAGATCTTGGAATTGTCTTGAAAACATCATATTGCCTTGAGGGGCTAGCTTGTTGAGGTTTGGGTATGATGAAAAGTTCATAGTTACTTTGGATTGATGGTTCGGTTATTTGTGAAATAGTGTTGAGGAGAAGAAATGATGAAAATAGTAAATTGATATTGTTGTACAGATGTTATAAATGGAGAAACGTTATGAAATATCATGCATTGCATCATGTCCTCAATTGATTTATTATCATTATTGCATATCATGAAATGAATTTGGAAAAATGTTTACTTTGAGAAAGATTATATTGTAATGAGAACTATGGAAACGTGGTATGGGATAAATACATGGTAAGTCCGGATAGGGGGTGTAGTTGATTTTGATAAGTTGGCCTGAGTGTCCATGGTGAAAGACCAAAAAACCGCGCAGATAGGTGTCGAGCCTTCCGGTTAATGCCGGTAAAAATAACAGTTTGGTAGTACTCGTAGAGTCTACTTGCAGACACCAGCCTAGAGATTACCAGTGTCGTATTTACCGCCCCTATTGTCACGACCCCAAACCGCCCCCAGTAGTTTGGTGCCGTGATGGCCAGTAATCCGAGATTACAGAAGGCCAACTTTCAAAATTCACACACAACAGAGTATAAATATATGGGGCTCACAAGTACGGAAGCGATACATACTAACAGATTAGTCCATAAGAGCTGTGCATAAGTCAAATGAAATAGCAACCATCTTCATACGGGTTACAACTTAATTACAAACGAAGCAAAGTACAAATTACATCTTACATATTAACAAAGGGCTTCACAAGCCGACACAACAAAATGTACGAACTACAGGTCAAGAAACACAGTCTGCCAGGTTGCCGACATCCTCTTTGCCAACATAACTGTCATACAAAACACACATCTTGATCAAAAGGCTTCTCAAGCCGACGTATGCAACATGCAAGTATTACAAATCGAGAAGCATAATTTTCAAGACTGCCGACGTAAATACAGGTTAAGCCGACATAATAAAAATCCAAAAAAAACTCCAGAATCACATCTAGGCGTCACCGCCTTCTTGTTCATCACCTACATATATATAGAGAGGGTGAGCTTGGATACTCAGTGAATGGTATAAATAATAAAGGGGTTTGCATGAATAATAGCCGAAGTCCTTTCAAAACAATACAAGACAAAACTTTATATAACAAGGAATGGACCTCGTCCATCTAGCAAATCTTCAAAGCTTCAAGGGATACTTACTAGCATCACATATTACTAATAATAACATTCCGGCAAACATATCCACGCGGTAAACCGTCAGTGGCAAAACAAGACAAAGCAAGAGAGGCATCTCAAACAAGGGTGCTACAAAAGTTTAGAGTCCTCTAGCACAAGGGACCTATGTTACAAAGGCCTGTAGCCTTTTAACACGAGAGCGCTGCGAAAGTTTAGAGTCCTCCAGCATAAGGGACTTTCAAGACAAGATGTGCTGCGCAAGTTTAGAGTCCTCCAGCACAAGGGACTTTCAAAACAAGATGTGCTGCGAAAGTTTAGAGTCCTCCAGCACAAGGGACTTTCAAGACAAGATGTGCTGCGAAAGTTTAGAGTCCTCCAGCACAAGGGACCTTCAAGACAAGATGTGCTGTGAAAGTTTAGAGTCCTCCAGCACAAGGGACTTTTCGAGAAGGTCATCAAAACAAGATCATGCTTGATATACAAAAACAGGGACAATTATTCATGCTTAACAAATACTTTTAGAACAAGGCAAAGCAAAGTCTTTATTAAAACGTATAACATAGCTTTATTAAAAATGCCGCTCACATGATTCTTCAAACGTCGGGGTCAAGGCAAGTCCAAGTCCTACAAACACATGGCAAAGTCTATTGAAGGCATTACTCAAAACAAGTCTAGTATGCATGCAAATGACCTCGGCGTTCATCAAAAACTAAGTCAAATCAAATCAAAACACCGATTCTTATTTCTGGAAGACATGCTGGGCAACTACCAGGTCTAGGCCGAGGTTCTACACCTCCTTGCCGAGGTGTGGCCCCGACGGCCACATTCAAAAGCGAAGTTGGGAAAAAAAATCTAGGTTCCCTCTTGACAAACATGAAGAACATGAACATGAGAAAGATGAATGCAAAGATCAAAACTTGCTATTACGAAAGCTGAGATTTCATGTTATGAATTCAAAAACATGGACCTGGGTATCCATACTCAAGCATCTTATCAAAACAAATACAAAAAACATGAGCCTTAATGCAAACTTTCGAATCAAACGAGGCTTTTCTTCAAGAACACATGAAAACCATTTTCTCTTTCTAGAACCGACTTTAAATCAATGCATGACGTGCCGAACATATTTGATCGTGCAATGCAGCTAGATGATCAATAAGAACAACAGGAGTAGGTTAAGATTCTAACCTCAAAACTCGAATCTAACGGTTCAAGCTCCAACGATCAAGCTTGGAAGTTCACTCCCTCTTGCTCAAACTTCTCCTTCTCCTTCCTAGAGTTTCTCTCTCTAAAAGGCAAGATTTGATACAAAATGATATGTTTCTCACGACAATCACTGACTTAATCCCTCTACCGGGACACGTGGCATCGGCTGATTGGCTCTACTCAAAAAGGTGACTAACTTGACAAGACAAGACCATGACAAAGTGTATTCAACAAGCTAGGCGGCAAGAGAATTCCGGCGAGTAACGACATCGGCTAACAACAAGACTCCGGCAAGCAAGTGGCAAGGACATCGGCTTGAAAGGACAACCCTTGACTAAGCTGTGCCACACCTTGTCCTAGATATTCCACACCTTGGTCTAGGTCATACCATTCCAGGAACAAAATCGCTAGTGCAAGGATCAAGGACTTAGAACGCCTAGATATTAACATCTTGGCCCAGATGATACACATCTCGGCCTAGGTGACGCGCACCTCGGCCTAGATGGTGATATGTCGGCCAATATGCCAGGGTGAAGACGGAGGTCAACCAAAGGGGTTCCAAGATAGTTCTAAGTGAAAAAGGTCTCGAAGGTGACTAGGCTTAAGATGACCTCGGCAACACACCAGACAAGAACAAAGCATGCAAGCAATCATTCGATCAAAACAAGAGAAGATTTGCAAATGCACACATCAAAACAAGATCATCCATAAATGTATGCAAGTATGACTAAGTTAAAACGAGGGTTGTTACATCCTACCCCCCTTAAGGAAGTTTGGTCCCCAAACTTGAGTTACCTTGTTCCAAAAACAATTCTGGATGTCGGACTTTCATTTCCTCTTCCATTTCCCATGTAGCATCCTCACCGTAATGCTCCTTCCATTCAACTTTCACCATTGGTATCGACTTACTTCTCAACTGTTTCACTTGCCTATCGACAATCCGTATCGGCTTCTCTTCGTAGCCTAAATTTTCATTAATTACAATTCCGAAATAGTCGATCACATGTAGCGGATCTCGAATATACTTCCTCAACATCGAAACATGAAATACATTATGGACTTGGCTCAATCCTGGCGGCAAGGCAAGTCTGTAGGCAGCGAGGTTAACCTTCTCAAGAATTTCAAAGGGCCCGATGTAACGGGGTGCTAACTTACCCTTCTTCCCAAATCTTGTAACTCCTTTCATCGGCAAACTCTTTAGGAACACGTGGTCCCCGACTTCAAATTCCAACTCTCTTCTTCTTTGGTCGGCATAACTCTTCTGTCGACTCTGTGCGGTTTTGATTGTTTGCTGAATGAGCTTAATCTTCTCGGTTGTTACTTGAATTAACTCGGGACCAAGCAGAGCTTTGTCTCCTACCTCGGTCCAACATATCGGCGGCCTGCACTTTCTTCCATACAGTGCCTCATACGGCGCCATGCCAATGCTAGCTTGATAGCTGTTGTTGTAGGTAAATTCCACCAAAGGCAAATGTACTCCCCAACTTCCTTGGAGGTCCAATACACATAGTCTAAGCATATCTTCAAGTGTCTGAATCGTCCTTTCTGTTTGCCCATCAGTTTGGGGATGAAAAGCTGTGCTAAACCTCAACTCGGCTCCGAAAGCTCTTTGTAGGCTCTGCCAAAATCTGGAAACCAACTTTGGATCTCGATCTGACACAATTGACATCGGCACCCCATGAAGTCTAACAGTTTCATTCACATACAACAAAGCAAGTTTATCGGCGTTGAAGGTGGTCTTAACAGGCAAGAAGTGTGCTGACTTGGTTAGTCTATCAACAATAACCCAAATCGAATCCATCCCCTTTTGTGTCTTCGGTAAACTAACCACGAAGTCCATGGAGATGTGCTCCCATTTCCACTCAGGAATCGGTAAGGGTTGAAGAAGTCCTGCTAGCCTTTGGTGCTCTGCCTTCACTTGTTGACAATACAGACACTGCGACACGAACTCAGGTATCTCTCCTTTCATGTTCGGCCACCAAAATGTCTGCTTCACATCCTGATACATCTTGGTGTTCCCGGGGTGAATAGCAAACTTGGAACCATGAGCTTCCTGCAAAATTTTCCTTTTCAACTCTGGGATGTCGGCTACACACAATCTCCCTTCAAACTTGAGCACTTGATTTTCTATGGTGTATCCTGATCTCGGCTTTGTGATAATCTCATCGACTACCTTCTTGAAGAATTCATCCTCTATCTGTCTTGTCTTTACTTCATCAACAATAGTCGGCTCCACTAAGATTGCGGTTAGACATGCCAAATTTCCAACCATCTTTCTACTCAAAGCGTCGGCTACGGTGTTAGATTTACCTGGATGATATTGGATCTGCATATCGTAATCTTTCAACAACTCAAGCTGTCTTCTCTGCCTCATATTCAATTCCTTTTGAGTGAACAAGTACTTCAAGCTTTTATGATCTGTGAAAACCTGACAAGAAGCTCCATACAAGTAGTGGCGCCAAATCTTCAAAGCAAATACCATGACTGCTAATTCTAAATCATGGGTGGGATAGTTCTTTTCATGTGGCTTCAACTGATGAGAGGCATATGCTATAACCCTACCTTTTTGCATTAATACACAACCTAGACCCTTATGCGAAGCATCACTGTAGATATGAAACTCTTCATCACCTGATGGTAGTGCAAGGATTGGTGCTGCGACTAATCTCGTCTTCAACTCCTGGAAGGCTGCTTCTCTATCCTTAGTCCATTCATAAGCCACTCCCTTCTTAGTCAGTTGTGTCAACGGAATTGTAATCCTTGAGAAATCCTTTACGAATTTTCTGTAATAACCAGCCAATCCCAGAAAGCTACGAACCTTGGACACATTAACCGGACTCGGCCAATTCACAACGGCTTTAATTTTACTAGGATCAACCGAAATACCCTCTTCATCAATTACATGACCCAAAAATGAAATAGTGGAAAGCCAAAACTCACACTTATTAAATTTAGCATACAATTTCCGATCCCTCAAAGTCTGTAAGGTAAGTCTCAAATGCTCCTCGTGTTCGGCTTTACTTCTAGAGTAAATCAATATATCATCAATGAAGACAACCACAAACTCATCTAGATATGGCTTAAAGACCCTGTTCATCAAATCCATAAATGCTTCCGGGGCATTGGTCACTCCAAAAGGCATTACTAAAAACTCGTAGTGGCCATACCTCGTCCGAAAAGCAGTCTTCTCAACATCCTCGGCTTTAACCTTAAGCTGATGATAACCCGACCTAAGGTCAATTTTGAAAAAGACTCGGGCTCCTTGCAACTGGTCCAACAAATCGTCTATCCTTGGCAACGGGTACTTATTCTTGATGGTTACCTTATTCAGTTCCCGGTAATTAATACAAAGACGAAGCGTACCATCCTTCTGCTTAACAAACAAGACGGGTGCTCCCCAGGGTGAAGTGCTCGGCCTAATAAATCCCTTATCTAGCAACTCTTGTAGTTGAAGTTTCAATTCCCTAAGCTCAGTGGGGGCCATCCTATAGGGTGTTTTGGAGATGGGTTGGGTTCCCGATATGATGTCGATAGTAAACTCTACCTCTCTATCGACTACGTGACCAGGCAAATCGTTTGGAAAGACGTCGGGGAATTCATTAACCACTGGGACGTCGGCTAACTCAACACTTCCATTCAAATTACTTAATATGCTACACAAATAACCTTGACACCCTTTTTGGATCAATCTATAGGCTTTCACGGATGAAATTAAGTAAGGTGGGGATACTACCCCTTTTCCTTGAAACGTGACCTCGGCTAGGTTTGGGGGCTTTAACGTGACACTCTTTGAAACACAATTTATGGATGCGTGATTTGTCACTAACCAATCCATCCCCAGTATAACTTCAAAATGAGTTATGTCCAATGGCATTAAATCAGCTAACAATTCAACATTCCCAATCACAACAACACGTGCTCGATAGATGGATGCAACATTCATAGATTTCCTAGATGGAGTAGATACAGATAACACATAATCAAGGGGTTCTAGTTTCCTATTAATCTTCTCGGCAAACTTAGCAGAAATGAATGAATGCGTAGAATCCGAGTCAATCAATACATATGCATTTTGAGAGCAAATTGGAAGTATACCTGACACCACCGTCTCAGCATTTTGAGTGTCTCCTAGTACCAGTGCAAAAACTCTGCCTTGCCTCATCGGTCCTTTCCCAACGTTACCTTTCTGCACGGAGCCTGAAGTATTCTCATCTTTCTTACCTTCACCAGCCTTCATTTTTGGACAGTCCCTCACAAAATGACCTATTTTACCACATTCGTAACAAGCTCCAGACGTCCGACGACAGACCCCGAAATGTGGCTTTCCACAACTGGAACATGTTGGCTTAGTCCCACTTTCTGGCCTTGGATTGCTTGAACTGCCAACATTCGCTTTTTTCTTGGCACCAAACTGTGCTCGGCGATTGTCATAACTCTGCCTCTTCCTTTGGCTCTCTCCTGAACTCTGATATCTATTCAAGTTAGCTTCGGCCAGAATGGCTTTGTCCAATACTCCAGCGTAAGTCGGCATATTGAGCATATTAACTCGGTCTTGTATCGGTCCACAAAGCCCGCTTTCAAACTTCCTAGCCTTTATATATTCATCATTGACCATGTGGGGTGCATACCTCGCTAACTCGGTAAAGGCACAGTTATATTCAGTTATTGTTCTACTACCTTGCGTCAAAGTCTGAAACTCGGTAGCCTTGCGATTTCGAACACTGAAGGGAAAATGCTTGGTGTAAAACAATTCCAAAAATCGGGTCCAGGTCAAGTCTGGATTGCTTTCTCGAACCATCATCCATCATCTGCAGGCGTCGTCATCTAGTGTAAAAGCTGTTAATGTCACCTTATGGGTGTCGGTGCTGGGAAAGATCTCGAATAGCTTTTCCATTTCCAAAACCCACGCTTCGGCTTTTATCGGCTCTATACCCCCTTGGAATCTCGGTGGCTTCATTTTCCTAAACTCTCTTATCAAAGCTATCATGCCGTCCCCATATAAAGCTGGCTGTGGGGGTACTTGTGGTGCTGGGAGAGGTGGAGGTGGAACTGCATTTCGGCCGTTCGTCTGGTCAGCCTGAGTAGATGTAGCACTAGCATACTGCTGTCTTGTCTGCCTTAACTCGCGGGCCAAACCTTCAACTAACCTTTCTAGTCTGTCCAATCTGTCCTCGGACTGATCTCGCCCAACTGGAGGTCTACCTCTCCTCATGATGCTATGAGTATGCAGAAGGTGACTTTTAAACAAAATAAACCAATAATCACGTAGGCAAGTAACAATTAAGCACGTCGAGATAATGCAAACCTTGTTCACATAGCAAGCGATATGATGCAATCCTAACATCCTTCTAAGGGAAAATCCTATGCTCTTTAGGACTCAAGGTGTGTGAATAACGTACTATAAGGAACTTGTGCTCTGATACCATTCTGTCACGACCCCAAACTGCCCCTAGTAGTTTGGTGCCGTGATGGCCAGTAATCCGAGATTACCAAAGGCCAACTTTCAAAATTCACACACAACAGAGTATAAATATATGGGACTCACAAGTACGGAAGCGATACATACTAACAGATTAGTCCATAAGAGCTGTGCATAAGTCAAATGAAATAGCAACCATCTTCATACGGGTTACAACTTAATTACAAACGAAGCAAAGTACAAATTACATCTTACATATTAACAAAGGGCTTCACAAGTCGACACAACAAAATGTACGAACTACAGGTCAAGAAACACAGTCTGCCAGGTTGCCGACATCCTCTTTGCCGACATAACTGTCATACAAAACACACATCTTGATCAAAAGGCTTCTCAAGCCGACGTATGCAACATGCAAATATTACAAATCGAGAAGCATAATTTTCAAGACTGCCGACGTAAATACAGGTTAAGCCGACATAATCAAAATCCAAAACAAACTCCAGAATCACATATAGGCGTCACCGCCTTCTTGTTCATCACCTACATATATATAGAGAGGGTGAGCTTGGATACTCAATGAATGGTATAAATAATAAAGGGGTTTGCATGAATAATAGCCGAAGTCCTTTCAAAACAATACAAGACAAAACTTTATATAACAAGGAATGGACCTCGTCCATCTAACAAATCTTCAAAGCTTCAAGGGATACTTACTAGCATCACATATTACTAATAATAACATTCCGGCAAACATATCCACGCGGTAAACCATCAGTGGCAAAACAAGACAAAGCAAGAGAGGCATCTCAAACAAGGGTGCTACAAAAGTTTAGAGTCCTCTAGCACAAGGGACCTATGTTACAAAGGCCCGTAGCCTTTTAACACGAGAGTGCTGCGAAAGTTTAGAGTCCTCCAGCACAAGGGACTTTCAAGACAAAATGTGCTGCGAAAGTTTAGAGTCCTCCAGCACAAGGGACTTTCAAGACAAGATGTGCTGCGAAAGTTTAGAGTCCTCCAGGACAAGGGACTTTCAAAACGAGATGTGCTGCGAAAGTTTAGAGTCCTCCAGCACAAGGGACTTTCCGAGAAGGTCATCAAAACAAGATCATGCTTGATATACAAAACAGGGACAATTATTCATGCTTAACAAGTACTTTCAGAACAAAGCAAAGCAAAGTCTTTATCAAAACGTATAACATGGCTTTATTAAAAATACCACTCACATGGTTCTTCAAAATCGGGGTCAAGGCAAATCCAAGTCCTACAAACACATGGCAAAGTCTATTGAAGGCATTACTCAAAACAAGTCTAGTATGCATGCAAATGACCTCGGCGTTCATCAAAAACTAAGTCAAATCAAATCAAAACACCGATTCTTATTTCTGGAAGACATGCTGGGCAACTACCAGGTCTAGGCCGAGGTTCTACACCTCCTTGCCGAGGTGTGGCCCCGAAGGCCACATTCAAAAGCGAAGTTGGAAAAAAAAATCTAGGTTCCCTCTTGATAAACATCAAGAACATGAACATGAGAAAGATGAATGCAAAGATCAAAACTTGCTATTGCGAAAGCTGAGATTTCATGTTATGAATTCAAAAACATGGACCTGGGTATCCATACTCAAGGATCTTATCAAAACAAACACAAAAACATGAGCCTTAATGCAAACTTTCGGATCAAACGAGGCTTTTCTTCAAGAACACATGAAAATCATTTTCTCTTTCTAGAACCGACTTTAAATCAATGCATGACGTGCCGAACATATTTGATCGTGCAATGCAGCTAGATGATCAATAAGAACAACAGGAGTAGGTTAAGATTCTAACCTCAAAACTCGAATCTAATGGTTCAAGCTCCAACGATCAAGCTTGGAAGTTCACTCCCTCTTGCTCAAACTTCTCCTTCTCCTTCCTAGAGTTTCTCTCTCTAAAAGGCAAGATTTGATACAAAATGATATGTTTCTCACGACAATCACTGACTTAATCCCTCTGCCGGGACACGTGGCATCGGCTGATTGGCTCTACTCAAAAAGGTGACTGACTTGACAAGACAAGACCATGACAAAGTGTATTCAACAAGCTAGGCGGCAAGAGAATTCCGACGAGAAACGACATCGGCTAACAACAAGACTCCGGCAAGCAAGTGGCAAGGACATCGGCTTGAAAGGACAACCCTTGACTAAGCTGTGCCACACCTTGGCCTAGATGTGCCACACCTCGGTCTAGGTCATACCATTCCAGGAACAAAATCGCTAGTGCAAGGATCAAGGGCCTAGAACGCCTAGATATTAACATCTCGGCCCAGATGATGCACATCTTGGCCTAGGCGACGCGCACCTCGGCCTAGATGATGATATCTCGGCCAATATGCCAGGGTGAAGACGAAGGTCAACCAAGATAGTTCTAAGTGAAAAAGGTCTCGAAGGTGACTAGGCTTAAGATGACCTCGGCAACACACCAGACAAGAACAAAGCATGCAAGCAATCATTCGATCAAAACAAGAGAAGATTTGCAAATGCACACATCAAAACAAGATCATCCATAAATGTATGCAAGTATGACTAAGTTAAAACGAGGGTTGTTACACCTATTGATTAAAAATTGGAAGTTTCGAAATAAGTTGAGATTGCTAATTTATTGAAAGATGGTAATCTTCAAATGAGTATAAAATGGAATTGCTTCGAAAAGTGCATGGCATGACACCGACATTTGCATTTTTATTGGAAATTGCATAACTGTATATACTTTGTAAGAATTCTCTACTAGGCTTTATACTCACCCCCAATGGGATTTGGTGCAGGTAAAGATGTTGTGATCCCATCAAGCTAAGGGTGTGGATATGTTTTGGTGAAGAGTAGATCACTCTTTCTTTTGTTACAATTTTTGTAAAGCCTAGGGCTAATTTGGTATGGGTTCGTGAGACCATTTTGTGTAATCGGGCTATTGCCTTGGAAGATATAAGCCGTTGAGGGCATTTTATTATTTTGAAACTAGATGCTCTACATGCTATAGATTCATGTATTCCTTGGTTTCGTTGAATGTCTACCGCATGTGGAACTTCTGTATTAAACTCATTTATTAAATATGTGAATATGGAATTACTATTATTATTGTTTAGAGAATGTTCATTAATGTGGATAGTTCACGCTAAATTATTTTAGGGGCGTTTCAGCTTACATGGCTTATCAAAACATTTCACATATACTTAATAATAATTCACACCACTTATTAGTAGTTAACATCTTGTATACCCAGGATCATTCAAACACATAGTCAGCTGTACCAAAAGCTTATACACATAAATTGTCTATCATGACCAATGGAAATAGCAAAAGAAAAATACAAAAGATCATAAACAAAGCCTCTTGCGTGAGGCACCAGGGCTGACTTCACAAAACTCGGGTTCCTTTCTCAAACACCACTAAGGCTGGGGTTGAACGCCCCTTTGCTCACCTATATACATATAAATAAGAGTGAGTGTTAGCCTAATGAATAATACCAAAGTAAAAGGGTTATATAAATGAGATTTATGTTAAGTACATCAAACCCGTATATTTCATAAACCAACGGCCTCAGGCCCATTCTGTGTTTTTGTTGTACATGTCAAATGGCCTTGGGCCCATTTGAGATCCTTATCAAACATATCAGACGGCCTCGGGGCCCATTGCATAACTTTGTCAGACTCATCAAACAGCATCAGGCCCAATTCAAACACTTTAAACGTATCAAACGACTTCGGGCCTCTTATTTCCATATTCATATCTATGCGCATTTCATATTCATGATCATGATCATGATCACCTTTTCATTCAAATGAGGCCTTTGGCCCATTACATTGATATTCAAGCGGCCTTTGGCCCATTACAATATTCAAGCGGCCTTTGACCCATCACAATATTCAAACGGCCTTTGGCCTATCATAATATTCAAATGTATCAAACGGCAAACGGCCTTAGGCCCAATCCAGACATATCAAACGGCCTTAGGCCCAATTCATACTCTTATTAGACGTATCAAACGGCCTCAGGCCCAATTCATACTCTTATTAGACGTATCAAACGGCCTCAGGCCCAATTCAAACATATAAAAGGGCCTTGGGCCCAAATCATGTTCTAGGCATATTGAATATTCATTCGTAATTCAAATCAACGAATCCATGAATAAATTTTTATTTATCTATAAGTCATGAAATTAATTTTTTTAATTTTTTTTTATCTATAGGTCATGAAATAAATTTTCATAAATTATTTATGAATTTTTATATGTTTAAATATATGAGTAAATCAAAATAAAGATTTAGATATATATGTTTTTGATAGATATATAGATTAACAAATCATATCTTTATCTAAATTTTAGTATTTTAATTTTTTGTAAATCAATTATTTAATATTTAATCTTTATCTTTATCTGTAGACCACAAAATTAATCTTTACAAATTATTTATCAATTTTTATATGTTTATTATCTATAAGTCATGAAATTAATTTTTAAAATTTTTATCTTTATTTACATGTCATGAAATAAATTTTCATTAATTATTTATGAATTTTAATATGTTTATCTATAATGAAATTAATTAAAGTACAAAATGAAGAGGAAAAAAAAAGGATTAATTTTGTTTTTTTTTAAACAATTATTTAATCTTTATCTTTATTTGTGGGGCATGAAATTAGTTTTTATAAGTTATTTATCAACTTTTATATGTTTATTTATTGGAAGAAATTTTGAATTATCTATAAGTTATGAAATTAATTTTTTTTTTTACATTAATTGTTTAATTTTTTTTCTTTATCAGTAGACTATAAAATTAATTTTTATAAATTAATTTTTAGTTTTTATATGTTTATCTATATAGATGAATTTTGAAATTCAAATCTCCATCCATAAGCAATGAAATTAATTTTCATTTTAATTAATCAAACAAATAGAAAATGACGAAAAATAGAAAACATGAAAGACAATCAAAGAAGGTTGCCACGTCTTCTCATTCAAAGCCAATAAAGGTTAAGATTTAATTGGAGATAAGAAATTATAGATAAGGGTATTTCATGAGATAAAAAATTAAAAAAAGAAGAAGACAATATGTGATAGAAAGAGAAAATATATATGAGTAAATCAAAATAAAGATTTAGATATATATGTTTTTGATAGATATATAGATTAACAAATCATATCTTTATCTAAATTTTCTTATTTTAATTTTTTGTAAATTAATTATTTAATTTTTATCTTTATTTGTAGACCATGAAATTAATCTTTATAAATTATTTATCAATTCTTATATGTTTATTTATCTATAAGTCATGAAATTAATTTTTAAAATTTTTATCTTTATTATTTACATGTCATGAAATAAATTTTCATAAATTATTTATGAATTTTTATATGTTTATCTATAACGAAATTAATTAAAGTACAAAATGAAGGGGAAAAAAAGGATTAATTTTTTTTTAAACAATTGTTTAATCTTTATCTTTATTTGTGGGCCATGAAATTAATTTTTATAAGTTATTTATCAACTTTTACATGTCTATTTATGGGAAGGAAATTTTAAATTATCTATATGTCGTGAATTTTTTTTTTTACATTAATTGTTTAATTTTTATCTTTATCTGTAGACTATAAAATTAATTTTTAGTTTTTATATGTTTATCTATATGGAGAAATTTTGAAATTCAAATCTCCATCATAAGCAATGAAATTAATTTTTATTTTAATTAATCAAACAAATAGAAAATGGAGAAAAGTAGAAAACATGGAAGGCAATCAAAGAAGGTTGTCACGTCTTCTCATTCAGAGCCAATAAAGGTTAAGAATTTAAGAGGAGATAAGAAGTTATAGATAAGGGAATTTCGTAAGATAAAAAATGTAAAATAAAAAAAATAATATGTGATAAAAGGAGAAAAAAATATATGAGTAAATCAAAATAAAAATTTAGATATATATATATATATATATATGTTTTTGATAGATATATAAATTAACAAATCATGTCTTTATCTAAATTTTATTATTTTAATTTTTTTTAAATTAATTATTTAATCTTTATTTTTATCTGTAGACCACGAAATTAATCTTTATAAATTATTTATTAATTTTTATATGTTTATTTATCTATAAGTCATGAAATTAATTTTTTTAATTTTTATTTTTATCTATAGGTCATGAAATAAATTTTCATAAATTATTTATGAATTTTTATATGTTTAAATATACGAGTAAATCAAAATAAAGATTTAGATCTATATGTTTTTGATAGATATATAGATTAACAAATCATATCTTTATCTAAATTTTAGTATTTTAAGTTTTTGTAAATCAATTATTTAATCATTATCTTTATCTGTAGACCACGAAATTAATCTTTACAAATTATTTATCAATTTTTATATGTTTATTTATCTATAAGTCATGAAATTAACTTTTTTAATTTTATCTTTATCTATATGTCATGAAATAAATTTTCATAAATTATTTATGAATTTTTATATGTTTATCTATAATGAAATTAATTAAAGTACAAAATGAAGGGGGGAAAAGGAGTAATTTTGTTTTTTTTTTTAAAACAATTATTTAATCTTTATCTTTATTTGTGGGCCATGAAATTAATTTTTATAAGTTATTTATCAACTTTTATATGTTTATTTACGGGAAGAAATTTTAAATTATCTATAAGTTATGAAATTAATTGTTTAATTTTTATCTTTATCCATAGACTATAAAATTAATTTTCATAAATTAATTTTTAATTTTTATATGTTTATCTATATGGAGGAATTTTGAAATTTAAATCTTTATCCATGAGCAATGAAATTAATTTTTATTTTAATTATCAAACAAATAGAAAATGAAAAAAGAAAAAGAAAATATGAAAGTTGCTCAAAGAAGGTTACCACGTAGGAAAGAGAGATGTTTGAAATTATGAGAAATTAGAGTAAATTTTTGGAGGTTTTTGACAAAACAACTACAGTTGGTTATATACATAGTATATATATATATATAAATATCATGTACATGTCCCTTCCATCACAATCACTCTCTCTCCCTTCTCTCGATTTAATTTAATTTATTTTATCTCATGTCTATCACACCATCACACTTATTAATGGCTTCACGTAAACTCTCGAATTCAAGAAAATCAGCATTGCATAAAGTTAATCTCACATTCCCTCCTTCAAGCTCTTTCAAATGAGAGTTCTTCGGATAATCTACAACCTATATACACCCACTTAACAACACAATCACATACAACAACTTCAAAACCTTAAACACAATTTCTCAATCTTAAAATTTTTAAATTTTTAAAAATAAAAATATATTTGGCTTAAAGTGATTGGTACATCTAACAATATTTAATTTTAAAATTTTAAAATCATTAAATTTTATCTAAACATATCTAATTTAAAATTTGGAATTTTTTTTAAACAATATTAGAAAGAAAGAAAAAAAGTGGCTCAAATCTATTATTGTATTATCTAAGTTTTGAATTATTACACATTCATAATATTACTGGATTTAAATTTTAAATTTTAAAATTAACTAAAATATCTAACTATATGATTTGAGGAATTCCAATACCTTATTCTGAATTTTCCATTTTTTTTTTAATTTTTACAAAATTTAAGTTGCTAAGTGTTAATTTTTTATTGCTCAATGATTGACCACTATTAAATTCTTTTTATAGGCTATAATGATAACAATTGAATACCATCAATTTTAAAATTTTCTATCAATGTATTTTTAAAAAAAAAAAAATTATCATCAAGCATACAATTTGAAAATTAAATATATTTTATTCTATTACAACTTTATTAAAAATGTAAATTTATTTTGCTACTATTCAAGAAAATATATATTCCTTTATTTTGATATAACAAAAATTAAATTATCTTCTACTCATACATAATCTCTCATAAATATCTTATCTTTTTAAAAATTTTGATTATTAACGACCAAATTCCCACATTTCTCTCTTCTTTTTTTTAGGATGTTTATTTTATATTTATTTTTTTCAAATTAGATTTGATATCTATCTTTTTACTTATATATCTATATCTATACTATATATAAGGAAATATATTATGTACTCTAAAATTTTCAAAGTCTCAATACTCAATTCTCAAACAATTGATATTCTTTTTCCTACATGTCACACTCTTAAAGTTATGTTTTAAATTTTTCTTCGTCCTATTTTTTCTCCAATAAAAAAACATTTTTTTTTCTTAATATTGTTTTATTTTAAATTTTTAACTTTTAAAATCTTTTTATTATCTAAGACTCCTTATCTCTTTTTATTTTATTTTTATTTTGCTTAATCTTCCCCTGTATCTTCATTTATCTTTATTTCTTATTTCTTCCTTTTTTTGTTTTTAAATCCCCAATCCCATCATTATCTCCAACTTTATTTTTATTATATTGTTCATATGATCCCTTTTTAAAATTTATTTTAATCATTAATCTAATAATTATCTTCAAATTCATTCCTATCTGATAATGATCTTCAATTTCATTTCTATCTTATTTTTCAAATGCTTCATATTTTAGCTATATATTCTAACATACCATCGAGTTTTTTTAGTGTTTGCATATTGGGTATAAAGTTTTATTCAAACTCTGTGGTTAAGATTCGAGTTGCATTCAATCATCAACAACGTCACAATTTGTTAAGCAATTGTAGGATTTTACAGTTTGATGAATTTTATTCTTTTTGTATACTTATGTGTATATGTAGTGGGGGCATTTTTTTTTTTTTGTTTTGTTTTCTTTAAAGGGGCCTTTGAACATTTTTACATTATTTGTAATAGTACCCATTTTTACATTATTCACTTTTAAAGTTATAATTATGTCCGATAGAAATATAGTTTATGTTGCTAAATGACCTATCTGGACTAAGATAATTTTATAATTAATGTTTTAAATGACAAATTTATGAAAAAAATGAATGTATGAACTTAGGTATGAGATAGTTATCATATTTAAAATATTTCTTAGTTACAATTCTCTATTATATTTTAAATTTATAAGTATTTTTTATTTTATTATACAAAAATGGCTATAATAAATTATTAAAATTATACATTCCCGTGCATAGCACGGGTTGCTGCTAGTGTATATATATATACAGAAATGATAGAAACTCCCTTTTTCTTTGACCCCCACAACCTTCCACTAACACATGTCAGTGAGTGATAGGAGGGGAAAAAAAAAAACAAAAAATAAAAAGCAAAAAGTTGGCCAATCCCAATAAATTGGGAATGGTGAGGGTCAAAGAAAAAGAGAGTCTCAACCTTTTTCCTATATATATAAAGATATTTTGATTATTTTATCTAACTTCATCTTTTTAAACAAAATATTTTAACATCTGAATTTTTTGATTACATAAAATTAAGATTTAGACTTTTAGGCCAAGCTCTCATACACATATATATATATATATATATATTTTGTTAAAAATTATATGAACGCACTCTCAATGTTACAATTTTTGAAAGTTAGCACTCTACGGGCCTATGGATTGGTGGCTTATCCATAGAATACAACATATCAACTGACAATCGTGTTGACTCAAATTAACCTTGTAAAAGAGGGTGAGTCCAGTCCTATCATAAGAGGACTTTTCTCATGTGTGCCTTGTATATGGTATGCAAGGTATTTATATTTTTTTATTTTGCATTTACACATTTATATGTATTAGATTATATCAAAATATTTTGAAACTTACACATTGGTGACCTGCTAAGCAGGTCACTTTCCAGGTAAATTAATAAAATAATATATTATATGACTAAAGGTGTAAATGGTCACAAGAAAAGTATAAGTTTTCAAGAAAGGCGTAAGGAATTTCAGAAAAAGGTGTAACTGATTACTGAAAAGTATAAATCATTTACACCTTTTATGAACACTTACTCCTTTTGTGTAAGAATTTTTGGCATAAGATTTATACCTTTTGCTTCGAACATACACCTTTTGTGGAAGCCCAACTTAAAGCTTTTCGGAAGTCACTTATACCTTTTGTGAAAAAATAAATTCATCAATTTTACACCTTTTGCTTCAGCTTATACCTTATCGTGGAACTGCTTATATTTTTTTTGAAAAGTTACGCCTTTTGTGAAATAATTTTTCTCATAAGATTTATACTTTCTTTTTCATCAAACTTACTCCTGTTGTGAAAGAGTATATAACCACAAAAGTATAAATGTTATGCCAAAAATTCTTACACAAAAGGAGTAACTTTTAAAAAAATATATAAGCACTTCCACGAAAAGGTATAAGCTTAAGAAAAAGGTGTAAGTTTGATGAAATTTTTTTTTCACAAAAGGTATAAGTGACTTCCGAAATAGGTTTAAGTTGGCCTTTCACAAAAGGTGTAAGTTCGAAGAAAAAGTATAAATCTCATGCCAACATTTCTTACACAAAAGCAGTAACTTTTCAAAAATGGTGTAAACATTTTCACGAAAAGTATGAAGGAGTAACATTTCAAAGCGTTGATAACCAGAAAAGGAGTAACAAAGGGTTCATTTCGAAATGTTCGTAAACACAGAAGGAGTAACATATGTTCATCTGAAAGTAGTAAACACAGAAGGAGTAACATTTCGAAGTGTTCATAAACCCAATTGAGACAACCACTGAACAAATCAAAGGGTCGTGACCCCCGCTGACCACCCAAGCGTCGGTGGGCTCCGGTGCTCACAGCCATCTGAGATTGGCACCTCCACTGGCACCGCCGCCGCTAATCAAAGGTTTTTTGAAAGATTGGCTATCGATCTTGGTCTCTCTGTGTCGATGTCGGTCTGTCTCTGTCGATCCCTGTTTATCTCGGTCTGTCTCCAGCGATCTTGGTCTGTCGGTGTCTATGTGGGTCTCTTCTCTGTCGATCTCTGTCGATTTCGGTCCCTCTGTCGATCAGTGTCCATCCAGGTCTCTATGTCTGTTGAGCTCAGTCTATCTCTCTCTCTCTCTCTCTCTCTCTATCTCTCTATCCGTTGCTCTATATTAAAAACGGTCTCTATGTCTGTCGATCTCAGTCTGTCGATCAGTTATACCTTTTGTGGAAAAATTAATTCATCAAATTTACACCTTTTCCCTAAGCTTATAACTTTTTGTGGAAGTGCTTATATTTTTTTTGAAAAGTTACTCCTTTTGTGTAAGAATTTTTGGCATAAGATTATACCTTTTCTTCGAACTTACACCGTTTGTGGAAGGCCAACTTAAAACTTTTTCGCAAGTCACTTATACCTTTTGTGAAAAGATAAATTCATCAAATTTACACCTTTTGCATAAGCTTATACCTTTTCGTGGAAGTGCTTAAATTTTTTTTGAAAAGTTACTCCTTTTGTGTAAGAATTTTTGGCATAAGATTTATACCTTTTCTTCGAACTTACACCGTTTGTGGAAGGCCAAATTAAACCTTTTTCGGAAGTCACTTATACCTTTTGTGAACAGATAAATTCATCAAATTTACACCTTTTGCTTAAGCTTATACCTTTCGTGGAAGTGCTTATATTTTTTTCGAAAAGTTACTCCTTTTGTGTACAAATTTTTGGCATAAGATTTATACCTTTTCTTCGAACTTAAACCTTTTGTGGATGCCCAACTTAAAGCTTTTTCGCAAGTCAGTTATACCTTTTGTGAAAAAATAAATTCATCAAATTTACACCTTTTGCTTCGGCTTATACCTTTTCGTGAAACTGCTTATATTTTTCTTGAAAAGTTACTCCTTTTGTGAAATAATTTTTCTCATAAGATTTATACTTTTTCTTCAAACTTACACCTTCTGTGAAATAATTTTTCTCATAAGATTTATACTTTTTCTTCAAACTTACACCTTCTGTGAAAGTGTATATAAGCACAAAAGTATAAATGTTATTCCAAAAATTCTTACACAAAAGGAGTAACTTTTCAAAAATGGTGTAAGTATTTTCAGGAAAAAGTGTAAGCATAAGCAAAAGGTGTAAAATTAATGAAGTTTTTTTTTCACAAAAGGTATAAGTGACTTCCGAAATAGGTTTAAGTTGGGCTTTCACAAAAACTGTCAGTTCGAAGAAAAAGTATAAATCTTATGCCAACAATTCTTACAAAAAAGGAGTAACTTTTCCAAAATGGTGTAAATATATTAACGAAGGAGTAACATTTCAAAGTGTTGATAACCAGAAAAGGAGTAACAAAGGGTTCATTTGAAAATGTTCGTAAACACAGAAGGAGTAACATCAAGTGTTCATTTCAAAGTATTCATAGTAAACACAAAAGGAGTAACATTTCGAAGTGTTCATAAACCAATTGACACAACCACTGAACAAATCAAAGGGTTCGTGACCCCCGCTGACAACCCAAGCGTCGGTGGGCTCCGGTGCTCACAGCCTTCTGAGATCGGCAACTCCACTTGCACCGCCGCCGCAAAGCAAAGATTTTTTTGAAAGATTGGCTATCGATCTTGGACTCTCTGTGTCGATGTCGGTCTGTCTCTGTCGATCCCTGTTTATCTCGGTCTGTCTCCAGCGTACTGTCGATCTCTGTCGATTTCGGTCCCTCTGTCGATAAGTGTCCATGTAGGTCTCTATGTCTGTTGACCTCAGTCTATCTCTCTCTCTCTCTCTCTCTCTCTCTCTCTCTCTCTCTCTCTCTCTGTCCGTTGCTCTATATTAAAAACGGTTCTCTTTTACATTGACATACTTGGCTGGATTTGGACTCGGAGTCGCTATTGGAAGCCCTCCCAGACTCGTCTTGTATGAAACGGAGTTCTACTGGGAGAAAGGCCAAGCCCTCCGAAACGCCCTTCTCTCTCACATTGCCATTATCTGAACAAGACAAATACTGTGTGATTGGATTTTAGGAACTTACAGGTTTTCGGGGGAAAAAACCGAACTTAGACGTTTTGCGAAGTTACTGACATCTCTTTGTGGCATAAGATTTATACTTTTTCTTCGAACTTACACCGTTTGTGAAAGCCCAACTTAAACCTTTTGTGTAACAATTTTTTTCATAAGATTTATACTTTTTCTCCGAAGTTACACCTTTTGTGGAAAAAAAAATACATCAAATTTACACATTTTCCTTAAGCTTACACCTTTTCGTGGAAGTGCTTACACCATTTTTCAAAAGTTACTCCTTTGGTGTAGGAACGTTTGGCATACCATTTATACTTTGTCTTCGAACTTACACCATATGTGAAAGCCCAACTTAAGCTTCGTCGGAAGTCACTTATACCATTTGTGAAAAAAAAAATTCATAAAATTTAGACATTTTGCTTAAGCTTACACCTTTTTGGGAACATATTTACACCATTTTTGAAAAGGTACTCCTTTTGTGTAACAATTTTTGGCATAACACTTATACTTTTTCTTCCGACTTACACCTTTTGTGAAAGACCAAGTTAAAGCATCTTCGGAAGTCACTTATACCTTTTGTGAAAAACAAAATTAATGAAATTTACACGTTTTGCTTACGCTTACACCTTTTTGGTAACATATTTACACATTTTTTGAAAATGTACACCTTTTGTGTAAGAATTTTGGTCATAACATTTACTCCTTTTGTGCTTATACACTCTTTCACAAAAGGTGTAAGTTGGAAGAAAAAGTATAAATGTTATGCCAAAAATTCTTACACAAAAGGAGTACCTTTTCAAAAATGGTGTAAGTATTTTCACGAAAAGGTGTAATCTTAAGAAAAAGGTGTAAATTTGATGATTTTTTCTTTCCCAAATGGTGCAAGTGACTTCCGAATAAAGCTTTAAGTTGGGGTTTCACAAAAGGTGTAAGTTGGAAGTTAAAGTATAAATGTTATGCCAAAAATTCTTACACAAAAGGAGTAACTTTTCAAAAATGGTGTAAGCCCTGCCACGAAAAGGTGTAAGCTTAAGCAAAATGTGTAAATTTTATGTTTTTTTTTTTATCACAAATGCTATAAGTGACTTCTGACGAAGCTTTAAGTTGCCGCTCACAAACGGTACAATTTCTTGAACAAAAGGAGTAACTTTTCAAAAATGGTGTAAGTATTTTCACGAAAAGTATGAAGGAGTAACATTTCAAAGTGTTCATAACCACAAATGGAGTAACAAAGCGTTCATTTCAAAATGTTCGTAAACACAGAAGGAGTAACATCAAGTGTTCATTTCAAAGTATTCGTAGTAAACACAAAAGGAGTAACATCAAGTGTTCATTTCGAAGTGTTCATAAACAAATTGGGACAACCACTGAACAAATGAAAGGGTTCGTGACCCCCGCTGACCACCCAAGCGTCGGTGGCGTCCGGTGCTCACAGCCTTCTGAGATCGGCACCTCCACTGGGACAGCCACCACAAATCAAAGGTTTTTTTCTCTCTGGCTATCGATCTTGGTCTCTCTGTGTCGATGTCGACCTATTCTCCGTCGATGTCTGTCTCTCTCTGTCGATCCCTGTTTATCTCGATCTGTCTCCAGCGATCTTGGTCTGTCTGTGTCCATGTGGGTCTCTTCTCCGTCGATCTCTGTCGATTTCGGTCCCTCTGTCGATCTCGGAGTGGCTGCTCTGTCGATCAGTGTCCATCTAGGTCTCAATGTCTGTTGATCTCAGTCTATCTCTCTCTCTCTCTCTCTCGCTCTCTCTGTCTGTCCGTTGCTCTATATTAAAAACGGTTCTCTTTTGCATTGACATACTTGGTTGGATTTGGACTTGGAGTCGCTATTCGAAGCCCTCCCAGACTCGTCGTCTCTGAAACGGAGTTCTACTCAGAGAAAGGCCAAGCCCTCCGAAACGCCCTTCTCTCTCACATTGCCATTATTTGAATAAGACAAATACAGTGTGATTGGATTTTAGGAACTTCCAGGTATTGGGGGGAAAAAACGGAACTTACACGTTTTGTGAAGTTACTCACATCCCTTGTGAAAAAACTTACAGTATTTGTGAAAAGGTTACACATTTGTGAAATAATTTATTTTACAAAATTTAGACCTTTTCGTTGAAATACTTAAACCTTTTGTGAGATGTTACTAATTTATTAAAAATCATGTCTATTAAAAAATTTACACGTTTTATTGGAACTTACACTTTTTATGAGAACAGAACTTACACCTTTTTTGAAATTAGTTACATCTTTTCTGAACATGCTTACACCTTTTATGGAAATCTGAATTATATTTTACTAAATTTTAAACCTTCAATGGGAAGTTACACCATTGTGACATATCTTTCATGTTTTGTGAAAACTACATACATGTTTTTGAAAATATACACCTTGCATGGAAGGAGTATTTGAATAAAATTTATACCTTTTGTTAAAAACATAAACCTTTTCTGAATGATTACACCTTTTTGTGGGAATGCTTACACCGTTTCTGAATGGTTACTGCTTTTGTGAATAACTGTTTTCATAAAATTTAGACTTTTTATGGGATATTACAACTTTTCCGCCAGCAAAACTTACACCTTTCTAAAAAATTTACACCTTCTATGGAAAATATGTTTTCAGCAAGTTTACACCTTATTTTAAAAGCTTACACCTCTTCTAAAAAGGTACTCCTTTTGTGAAGCAAACATGTTTAAAAAATTGTACACCTTTTAAATAGGAGTTACATCTTTTAGGGCTGAGCAAGGAATCCGTGAAATCCGTAATCCGATCCAGTCCAGTCCAATCCGATAGGTTTGGATTGGTTTTTTGAATCCGTGGTTCGGTTCCGGATTGAATAATTAAAAATCCATAGTTCACAGATTGGTTCCGGATTGAATCCCACGGTTCCGGATTGGAACCGATCCGGACCGTATACAAATAGTCTATATTTTTATTATACATCCTCCCCCATAGTATCTTTTCTTATTCTATGTAAAATCTAAACTCAAACCTAAAATCGTATAATATCTTCTTTTATTACTTTTGTTTGTTAGTTTTAAGTTTTAATTTGCAATGGTCTAAATACTTATGGTGAAACCAGTTTTCTTATGGTTGTTTAAATTCTAGAACAGTATGTCGTTATTATAGAAAAACATGTTGCTATTATGGAACTAATATAGCGCTATGTTTATATTTTTATGAAATTCAAGTGTTATATATATATTTTTGTTATTTAATTATGTGAATCCGTGGTCCTAAACCGATCCAATCCATATTTAAATGGATTGGTTCGGATTGGTTCCATGATTTAAACGGATTGGATTGGTTCCAATTTTTTAGGAACCGTAAATAACGGATTGGTCCTGGTTTTATCCCAATCCGGTCCAATCCGGACCATGCTCACCCCTAACATCTTTGGTGAAGACAGTTAGACCTTTTTTGAAAATTTACACGTTTTATGGAAGATAAGCTTTTGATAAAGTTTGTTAAGGCCGTTTGGTAACACTTACGTTTTCAGTTTTATGTTTATATTTACAAAAACTTAAAAAACTCAAATAAAAACTTGTTTGGCAAAATTTTTGATTTATAAATCAGTGGTTTCAGTTTATAAATTTGGCCAAAAAATAAAAACACAAAAAATGTGTTTCCATTTTGAGCTTTCAGTTTTTTTTTTTTTTACCACCCAACACTAGCCACCACCCGCCACCATTTTCCACCACCGTCTTCCGCCTCCGCCACCACCACCCACCCCCACCCCCACCACCACCACTACTGCCCACCACCCACCACCCACTTGCCATCCAACCGCCACCACCCACCACTTGCCATTACCATCCACCGCTCGCCACCACCACCTACTTGCCACCACCACTCACCACCCACCTGCCACCACCACCTGCCACCACTAGCCACCCACCACTACCTGCCACTGACCTGCCACCACCACCACCGGCCACCACCATCACCTATCACCCACCTGGCACCCACCTGCCACCACCACCACCACCCACTCGTTACCACCTATCACCCGCCACCGTCACCCACCCACCCACCCACCCACCCACCCACCACCACCACCACCATCCGTCACCTACCCGCCACCACCCACCACCACCTGCCACCGTCACCCACCCACCCACCATCACCACCCGCTACCACTCGCTATCTGCCACCCACCTGCCACCACCACCCACCACCCGCCACCATCACCACCACCACCTACTCGTTACCACCCACCAACCGCCGCCGTCACCCACCCACCCACCCACCCACCATCACCACTCGCCACCACCTACCACCTACCACCACCCGCCACCCACCTGCTACCACCACCCACTTGCTACCACCCACCACCCGCCACCGTTACCCATCCACTCACCACCACCACCCACCACCCGCCACCACCACCCACCACCCGCCGCCACCACCACCACCACCACCCACTTGCTACCACCTGCCACCATCACCCACCCACCACCACCACCACCACCCACCACTCACCGTCACCACTTTCTACCACCGTCTTCCGCTGCCACTTGCCACCACTCGCCATTTCTCACTCTTTTTTATATTTTAAATATAAAATAAACATTTTGTCAATTACCAAATGCGTTTGTAGTTTATGTTTTTCAAAAAATAAACAAAAACTAGTTTATAAAATTTTTGTAAATATAAACTGAAAACGTAAACGTTACCAAACACACCAAGAAATTATTTGACAAAAGGTATAACCTTTTCAAATATGGTGTATGTTTGTCCGAAGAAGGTGTAAATGACCATAGAAAAGATGTAAGTTTTGTTTTTCACTAAAGGTGTAACTTGAAATAATAAGTTTAAATTTTATGAAAAAGGTTTTTCCACAAAATGTGTCATTTTTCAAGAAGTTGTAAATATTTCCGAGAGGAGGTGTAAATTTTTAGGAAAGGTGTAAACTTTAGGAATAGTTGTAAACTTTGTGAGTTTTTACAAAAGGTACAAGTTCCCAAGACCAATCATCAAAGCTGAATGTTTCGTTTTTACAAGAGATATAAGTTCCCAAAGAAGACCAATCTCAATGAAAGCTGAATGTTTCGTTTTTAGAAAAGATCCAAGGTGTAACTTTTACTAAGAAAATTAATGTAATGTAAAGATATAAAGTTCCAAGGTGTAACTTTTATGAAGAAAATGAATTTATAAATGATGTCAGTTTTCATTAAAAGGTGTCGGTTGTCAGAACAAGTATAAAACTTTAAAAAATCCCGAAGTGTTCAGAAGAGGTGTAAGTTCCGTCGGCCCGTCCGTCTCTCTTCCATCTCGGACCTCTCTCTTTGTTTGTCTTTCTGTCTGCCCGTCTCTCCGTTGTTCCATTTCCCCGTAGCTGTAGGGTTTTACAGAGAACAATATTTGAGTGCTGAGCTTGAGTTCTTGGGAAGGCTAGCCATGGAAGTGGATGCGTAAATACTTTTTTTGAGTTGATTTTTGTCGGTGGAGCACAACCGCAAGGGTTAATCGAGCACCACCGTCGGTTCGTCTGATCCGGTTGGTATTTCCTTTATTTCGTGCTGGTACATTATCTGTCTCCTTGTTTGTCTTCTATCATTCGCATATACCTTCACACCCAACCCGAAATCGACCCAATAGGAACTGTTCTGTACTCCATTTTGGTATTTTGTGCTATTCGAATAGGAACTCTTCCCTCTGCTAACCGAAATGAACCCAATAGGAACTGTTCTGTACTCGATTTTAGTATTTTCTCCCTTCCGAATAGGAAGTCTTCCCTCTGCTATCAGTGCTGCAAGTTGAACATAGGTATGATAGTAGTTAGCAACAAGCATAAAAGGTGTTCTGCATTTACATGGCGAACTTGTTAGGTTGGGTTATATATAACGAAAGAAGACTTTAAAAGAAATTTGTGTAATGTTGGCACGGGAAAAACAACTTTTTTTTTTCAAGTAGCCAAAAAAGCAAAAATAAGAAACTCAATAAACAAACAATGACTAATCTTGTTTCCGCAACAGGTAGCACACTCGGTTGAATTGTGCTTTAAATTTTGTAGTACTCGGTGATTTTATATTGCCAGAACTTATGTTTAGAAACAATCTGTGGTACACGGACTCTTCAAAATAGATCAAATACCTGTGTCGGACACCTGAGAGTCGGACAAGGGTATGGGATATGTGTCGGATACTTTTCAACGGACACTTCTTATATAATTGTATAAAACACAATTATTATATGTGCAAATTATTGTGAAATTACTATAAATGTGATTTTGACACCGTGAGTTACATATAGTACCATTTTATGGCACATATTAGATTAAAAATATGATATTTTTTCCCCACACCGTGTACCATTGAATGTAGGGTTAAGATTTAATGAGTCGGACCTGTACATACATACCGCACCTGGGACCCGTACCCGAGTCCGTGTAACACAGTAAACAACTCTTTCTTTCAGTGCTGAAGTTCATGCATAGTTGACGGTATTCAACTTAAAACATAGGAAAGCCAATTGAAAGAGTTGAAATGAGAATGACGATTTCCAAATTTTGTTGAGAGCTATTCGTTCCCACACCCAATTCTGAATCAAGAGTTGAAGCATTCACTTTCATGGCTAGCCTTTCCAACAACTTAAGTGGCCGGAGACGATGGCTGAAAACCAATACCTTCTCCCCACCTGAGTCGGACAACCCTAACAGATTAAGGAAGAAGTTTGGCTTCAGTCCTTGTCTAATATCCAACTTTTCTAAGATGTGGTCCATCCGGGCATCGTCAATGCCCTCTGTTTCTGTGGTTGATGTGTCTGTAGGTGAAATGTTTAGGAGGGATCTCAACTGTGCGTGCACATTCAGTGTGCTCCCATCCCAGGTGATGTTCAACTGCTTAACGAAGTTGTTCAGTTTTTCAACTTCACGAACTGTCGTAAGGGTGACGTGAAGAAATTCAGAGAGGTCAACAAGCCCTGGCAATTCACGAAGAAATCTAATTTGTAGAAATGGACAACCTTGCCTGTCATTGCACGCAACTTTTGAATGACGGTTACCTTTCTATTGAAGTTATCATCTTGCATATATATACAGCAGTTACATTTGAAGAGGAAGGTAGCTGTCATTCATGAGTTGCGGGTTGTCTGGACTTTATTGAGCGAGTTCATGAATGCGTACTCTCATTTGTCTTTTTTATGACCTTCGTGCAGAATGAGAATGGATGGGTACGTTAGTAATATTTTTTGGCAGGCAGTGGCAGTCTTGCTTGTTTCATTGTCACATACAATTGATGAAACTTGTTTGTACGCCCAGAAAAGTATTCTTCTCTGATCTGCCCACTGTCTGAGCACCCGAAGGTAATGGAGCATGGGCCAGGATTGACCCACCTCGATTCTCTGCAACCAAGTTGCTCAGTAGGAAATTGAAGCCCTCAACTTGATGGCTGGCCTTGCCAACAACTTAAGTGGCCGGAGACGATGGCTGAAAACCAATACCTTCTCCTCACCTGAGTCGGACAACCCTAACAGATTAAGGAAGAAGTTTGCCTTCAGTCCTTGTCTAATATCCAACTTTTCTAAGATGTGGTCCATCCGGGCATCGTCAATGCCCTCTGTTTCTGTGGTTGACGTGTCTGTAGGTGAACTCTTTAGGAGGTAGTTAAGAAGTTGAACATCACCTCGGATGGGAGCACACTGTATGTGCACGCACAGTTGAGATCCCTCCTAAAGAGTTCACCTACAGACACGTCAACCACAGAAACAGAGGGCATTGACGATGCCCGGATGGACCACATCTTAGAAAAGTTGGATATTAGATAAGGACTGAAGCCAAACTTCTTCCTTAATCTGTTAGGGTTGTCCGACTCAGGTGGGGAGAAGGTATTGGTTTTCAGCCAACGTCTCCGGCCGCTTAAGTTGTTGGAAAGGCCAGCCATCAAGTTGAGGGCTTCAATTTCCTTGCTTGTTTCATTGTGACATACAATTGATGAAACTTGCTTGTACGCCCGGAAAAGTATTCTTCTTTGATCTTACCACCCGAAGGTAATGGAGCATGGGCCACGATGCAGCCACCTCGATTCTCTGCAACCAAGTTGCTCAGTAGGAAATTGAAGCCCTCAACTTGATGGATGGGGTTTCATCTGGTTTTCGTGCCTGGGATGAGCACCAATTTCTGTCACAGAAGAATCGTGTCCTGATTGTTTAACCTCGTCATGAAATAGTTCAGTTGCTTCTTTGTCATCTGTAGTCGGGCCTTCATAAAAGTATGTGCGTGTAGTCCTTCAGCCCTAAATGAAAAACACAATGTAGTCCTTCCTCTTGAAGATTTGGGAAATTATGCATTTATCGCTTGTACACATAATTGTTTTAATTGTAAGCTGTGTGAACGAAATGCAAAATTTCCATGTGTGGCCTTTATTTTGTCTGTTTCAAAATCTGTATATGTGTTGGGAAATTCTGTGTGTTGTTGTCTGTGTTTATGCAAAATTTTAAGGTTAACAGCCACATGTTGCAGCCGTTTGTTTGTGTTGTTGTAAATATTGATTGCAATACTTTGCAGGAGTTGTCGTCATTGCATCTGATGGATATTGGTCACCTCGCACCAACAATGTTAGTTTTCTCCTTAAAGACTTGCTACCAGTTGGTTTCGTACATATGTTTGTAAACAAACGAAATCCATCACCAAGGAATACGCTGATTTTTTTCTGGACCAATTCTTACAGCAGCCCTTGTACTTTTGTGTTTGTGTTATTTGTTTTGCACAAATTTTGAATGGCCTCGCTTTGCACCATCAATTTTGAACTTTTGTTTCAATTACGTCCATTTGATTTCAACTCTTCACTGTTTTGTATCAGAAAATATGCATATACGTGGCAACTGTACTTTTTGTTGTAGTCAACTTATAACTTTACTGAACTTACATAATCTCAATCAATTGACATTACAATCTTTGTTTTAAAAATGACAAACGGCATTAGCAATTTGACCGAAAATGTCCACGACATTTGAAATGGACTGTCACAATTTAGGTAGTTTAAAGTGCATCGATCGAAATTAGACAATGGACAAAATGTGTACACCACCCCTGTAATTCTCCCTTCCATCTAATTTGTATGATTTGCTCTTTCATAATGGGAAGGAAAAGATTGAAGACAATTGCCGAACAACATATCCAAATGTCTGACACTATCGCTGGCTCTTGTCGAAAGCGGCCAGTTGCACCATTCATTTGTTACAGGTACTAGTTGTTTATTTTGACAATCTGGAATTACATATTTCGTACTGAAATTACGCACCTCGTCGAAGTTCAGTGTGTGATGTTTCAAATTGGTTTTGTTCCGCATGTCTGAAAATGTTTAACTTGGTGTCGATTCAGTCCCGGATGTACGAAAGCTGTCTTATGCCGATTTCGGGGCCAGCTTGACATAAAAACTTGCATATATATATATATATATATATGTATTCATATTTCACATTTAGTGATGATAAGCTTGACGATGCTTGCATGCAGCCAGCAACAATTCAAGGAAATGCAAGGGCCAGACAACACTCGACGAAAAATGGTGAGTGTTGAAATCTGTATTCTCTATAATACACTATGATGGAAACACATCGCTGGGTTGCTATCCACACGTTGTATTGAATGGTCGTAGTGGGCTTGTGATTGTTTCGCGTTTGTAGGATTGCAGCATGTAATAATGTCACCTTCCTATTGTTTTTGTAAATTTCAATTCGTTGTAAAAGTCCAGCTACGTTTTGTCGCTGACTTTTTGCTGCAACTGTTATTTGTATTTGCAATCTTATTTAATTACCAACAATGCACACGGATTGCGTTTGGCATAAAGTTGTAGTTACAGTAATTTCGGACTCATAGTTGTTACTTGTCTTGTACGTCTGTCATTTTCTTGGTTAAAGACTAGAAAGGAGATTGGGGAAAGGTGGAAGGCACTCCCCTCTGATGAGAAAAAGAGGTTTGTGGAAATGGCTAAGGCGAGCGCTGAGGAACACGCCAAAGTAGTACCATGTGCACTGAAGTCTGAAAGGGTCATTACGTACTTCATGTTTTCGTAAATGCATTTGGCTAGGTCCTGCTTTGCTGACATTGTTGGTTGTATTTTTGTATTAATTTAAGGGTAAAAAATGTGCAGGGTAAAAGGCAACTCCGCATGTCATTGAAGTCAATTGTTGAGCTAGTTAACCGGTTCAACGAAGCACAAAAGCAGGCAGTCATTGACATTGGGTTTGCTGGCCTCCTGGGGATGAAGTGTACACGTATAGATCACGACTTGTGCGCATGGTTGGTACAGAACTTCGATCCTGACAGTAGTTCATTGAATGTTCATGGTTGTCAAGTCAGGCTCACGTGTAAGGCAGTTAATGTTTTATTGGGAATACGGTGTGAAGGCGATGACGTGCAGTTGGCTGGGTCATTGGAAGCATATCCCAATATCTACGATGAGGTTGGAGTTGTTAACGGAGTCATTCCTTTGAACAAGTTGAGACTTTATCTGACCGAGACTGCTGGTGCGGAGGACGAGTTTCGGCGGAAATTTGCGCTGTACGTGTTGGGGGCCATGTTGTGTCCTACCACAATGACCGGGTTGAAGCCATCGTTCATTCATGCCGTGAAGGACGTGAATCGTATGCGAGCTTGTAATTGGGCAAAGTTGACACTGCAATTCCTTCACAACGGTGTTCGGAAGTATAAAGGTCATCGCGGTGCAACTGGATGTGTTTTCCTGCTAATGGTATGCCAATACCTTGAATTTTTTTTCCATTCCCCCTTTCATGTGTTTCATGCATTGTTCTGTCATGGTTCAACAAATTGGCCTTGATTGGGACATACAATGGTACCTGCTTTGTGAGTACGATAAACAGCACTCTTCCTGACCAAGTATGGTACTTGCAGAAATAAATTTTGTGTGACTACCGTCATGAATTTAAGAACAAAGAGTACAGGGCAAAAAGTATGCTGAACCTCAATGGAGGAACCAATTAAAACTACGTTGCGAAGAGGGGAACATGTACATAAATTTCTTTTCTTGGTTTCATCAATAAAGTCCTTGGTGTGCTGTACAATTTTTTCCCCAAAAAACATTGCATGATATGTGCCTATAAAGTTGACAGCATCCTCAACAAAATCGGTATGCTATGTACGTTCCACTGCAAAATTGAGAATAATGAATGTCATTGTTACTGACTATAGTTCATTTCTGTGGGAAGAACAACTTAATTATGGTGTGCCCCTTAATGTCCACAGCTGTTGTACCTTGATTGTGTTTGTCTGAGCTCGACTACGACGCGGTCCACACCTCGGCTTCATGATTGGGGTGATACCCAAATACGGGAGACGCTGCGACGTATCAGAAGGAAGCAAAATTTCCCAACAATTGCGGTAAGCACTCCTACCACTGTGCACATTTCACACCAACGACCCACTTGTCTTCAACATACAATGTCAGACTTCATTTATGCGTTTCTATGATTAGGTGGAGTTTGATTACAGTAACGCCGATGATGCTGACATGGATGCATGCCATGTCGAGAACCAACAAACAGGACAGTACAATGAAGTCCGTATGAGCAATTTGGAGTCCGACATTCGTGAACTGAAGGAAATGATGAAGCAAGTTCTCCACAACCAAACAGATTTAATGGAGATGTTGCGACATTTCGAAGGCAAGCAAGTTGTTCGCAATGACAAGGTAATCCATCCAAGCATTACGCAATTTTCACACAGTTGAGCCACATCATTTGAAGATGGTTTGTAAGATTAAGTTCACGAATGTGTATGTATAATTAGGTGGAAGGCAATGATGTGTGTATCATTAACCTCTCCTCCAATGTTGCTCAACTGAAGGAAATGCTGAAGCAACTACTTCAACGTTTCAGTTTGGGCTGCAATGAACCGTTCACTGAACAAACCAATTTACGTGAACTGAAGCAAATGCTACACCACCTCATCGAAGGTATATTCTCTACACCGCAACCGGCAGGCGTGGCCAAACAGGGTGTGGACCCTGCTGTTGGAGTCGAGGCGCATGAGGATGGCGTGGTCAAACCATCGGACGAAGTTAACCCAATGGAGTGTAATATTTCAGATGTACAAGGGGTGGATCACCAACAACATATTTTGAAGGGAACCTTGGCAAGGGACAAAAGTCATTTGCATGATGGGCACAAGCTGAACATCGAAGAAGGTGGGGACAACAACAAGAAGGGAGGCCTTTAGTCAGGGGAAACATATGAAACTGAAGATAAATACAGTCCTGACCTTCAGTCAGTGGGCGTGAAGAACGTGGCGTGCGATGTGCATACTTCTCCTACTAAGCTTGGCAAACCATTGGGAGCAACTGGAATCGTTAGAGGAAGTGCGAAGGGAAGACGAAAAGGAAAAGGAAAAGGAAAAATGTGCGGAAGTGGAGTTCAAGCCACTGAGGTCGGGGATATGTAATTGTGCATCGATAGCAAAACAAATAGTGGAGTTGACGACAGCAGTTCACCTGTGGATGTTGATGGTGTGGACAACGTGAACAAGGTACAAATACTGCCTTTAATGCCCCACAAGTTGTGAATACCCAATTCATGCCCACATCAATAATGTGAATCAGTAATTTTACAATCATCTGTGTTGTATTATACTAGTTGTCAAAGAATTGCATGTTTGCAGTTATGACTGCTGCCATATGTTAGTACACATTTCTAACAAACTCCGCACCAAACATCACAAGTTGGGAAAACTCTGAGGCTCACAGTTTTTACATCATTTCACGTTTTTTTTTATGACTACAGACCTTGTAATATAAACTTCAATATTTTTATGAAATGTGTACTGTTAGTTGGCTGTTTATTTTTGTAGGACTCGTTGACGATGTTGGACAGCGAAGGGTTGTTATCGGCGGAGGAACAAAAACTTCTTCACTATGTATTTGACGATAGCAAAAATGAAATGTATTGTTTCATTTACTACTTGCAAATTTTCAATGACAGTCCACTGTGAAATAACTATCGTTCTAAGGATCATTTATTGCTTGTAGGGACATTGTTGTTTCCATGAATCTTCATGGACGGGCATGTGAAGTTGGCACCCGGCGTGACATGCGCACGCTCAAACCAGGGTCGTGGCTATCCGACACTGTAAGTGTTGGCTGCACAAATATGAATCTGCGTTTTTCAGTACCCCTAACTCAGAAACCTTTCTAATCAACTTGCCTTGTGTCTTGCATACAATGTTCCAGCCAATCAACTTGGTGGTGGTGCAATTGACTAATCGACAGAGGGATTTACACAATGACGGGAGGCACACTGATTGGTTCTTTCCCGTATATCTGTCGGTAAGTAAGTGTTTAAAGCTACGTTGTGTATTGTGTATGACATATTTTGACAAATGTTTCCGTCAATGACCTTTACGCATTACACATGCAGACTATGATTCTAAATAAAGATATGCAACCTCTGGACCATGAACATATCGTCACATCATTTTTCGGACATGACAGATACACTGGTGCGATTGATGCATGCCAGAGGGTAATATCAATGTTCATCCCGTTATATTAAAACGAAAATATGAAAGCCATTACATGTTTGCATGGCCTCTAAACAAGGTCTGCCGTTGTGTTTTCGTGTAGATTTACGTGCCTTTCAATTACAGAGGAGTGCATTGGTTGTGCGTTAAAATTGATATGGTGGACCGTGTAGCCTACCTATTCGACTCAGTCCCATCCAACCGACCGAAAAAAAGGAAGCTAAATGCAGCTAAAATTTTGGTATGTCCTTCTGGTGCATTTCTGAACACTACAAAAAACTTGAACATCCTTTACGTAAACCAACTTCAACCTTGTGGAACAGGTTGAAACTATGCACGACTTGCTGCAACTACACTTTGGAAATGATTATGTTACAGACGTGCGTACCTTCCACCGCTGCATGTTAGACGAGAGGCCAGTACAACAACTGGACGAGTAATCCACAATCCCTCCCTCACATTAATGTCTAAGCTGCATGACTGACTTAATGAACCTATTACGTATTGACGACAACTTTAATGTGAAATTATTTTTGTAGCACGTTTGACTGTGGGATGTTCGTCATCAAATTCATGCAGCAACCTGATTTAAGCCCCGGTCCACACAAGGTACATTCTACCGCTTAATTTCCATTTGTCAATCAAATCCTTCCTCGTACGTCCTCCAATTTTAACTGATTTGTCTTACGATTTTTGTGGACAAAGTTCGCTCCCTCTGTGCGTCATAAGTTGTTGGTTGACATCGTTATGGATGTCAATAATGCAAAGATCGCAGAGTACCGGGAGTGCCTTCATATGAGCAATGCCACAAGCTAGGCCAGTGATGGGAATGGGCTGCCAGTACGCCAGTAATTTGGGTGGCAATAGGAGTTTAACTAATTTTTTATTCTTTGATTTCAATATGGATGTTAATTATGGGTCCCCAGTATTGTTTTTGCTGGACGATGTAAATATGGACCAACTGTAAACATGGATCAAACATGTCGATGTAAACATGGATCAAACATGTCGACGTGGCTGCTGACTTAGTACTATTTTGTTTACGCATGTTTCTTGTTCGGATGAATGCGATTGTAACTGTATATAATTTACGGCTGCTTTTGTTACCGAAGTTAATTTATAATTTAATTACAAAAAAGGGAAAATTAATTTTAAAAAATGAAAGAAACCACATTATGAATGAAAACTCAATACTCTTCGTAGGTAAGTTATATATCAGCCCATTAGCACATATGACTCCAGCCAAAAAAAAACTTTCATGGCTTACAGGGAAGGATAAAAAAAAAGTAAATCAAATCTACATATCTGCTGCATCATCAGCAGCGTCTTCTGAAGAGTTGTCCGTACTGTCTGACTGACTGTCCTCATCCATTGTCTTATCAGACTTCGCTTCGTCCGCCGCCAATTTGTCATCGGTCAGCCAATCAACGTTCTGCTTGATAGCGCCGACTTGCCGCTCCAAACTTGACAACCGTGTGTCCACTTCATTCAGCCTTTCGTAGATAGCTTGCAACTGCTGGAATACAGGAGCAACATGAGCTTCAACAATAGCTTCAATCTTGTTCGAATCGGACATTTTGTAGGAATATGTGTATGGTTTATTTTACTGACTACTTTTTTAAAGGAATGTACAGATTCATAATATTACACAACACTATGCTGTAAGTATTTGTAATATATGGTACATGACTTGTATGTTTGCAGAAGACCTCATGCATTGTGACATACATCGTATTAATTTCTCAAACTGGCCGAATTCATCTTGCAAAAATTCGTTCCTTCTTGCATGCACCAAGTCATCCGTTCAGTACCCCTGATCGTCCATTATTTGGCATTTCCAACACGCATGCATTGTACCTTCCATCAGTACTATCCCACTGTCATTGATTTCCACACCCACAGTTCATCATACAGTCACATTCGTCATTTGTATTTGTGCCCCAACCCAATTACATGTCTACTCATCCATAAAGGTTAGCAAAATTGCTCTTATCAGATACATATGCCGTTCCAAGTGCACCGAACCTTTAAATGCAATACCCGCAGTCATTAAGTTGCTTTTACGCAGTTTGGGTAGTTGTTGCCACCAAACAACAATAAGTGTGTTCACGTCTTTAAACCTACCACCAACGTATTAATGACTATGGGTTGAAGGTAATTTAACATTTACTACCAACCACAAAAAAGTTTGCAACCAGTGTTGTTTCCTTTGCATTTGGGTTTGTTTTTGCGTCCATATATTCTTCGTGAACCTGCGAAAACAAAGTTGGACTCAATCAAGAAGCTTCACACCTATGGATGCACACCACGGTAAACGTGGTCGTGGACAATCACTTGCAACGGCTGGCAGCTCCCGACCGAAGTCACCAGAATTGGATTATGCAGGTGGGTATATTGATTCCTTCGGTGATCGACGTTTCTTTGAAACAGGGTTCCCACTGTGGAGTTTTGAACCTCTACGGGATTACAACTGCACCCCAATACAAGATGCTTGCCTGGGGAAGTATTTTGGAATTCCAGTTTCACTGTTTGCCAAACGAGTTCAGTGTGAACACCACTGTCGATGTGCTTTTCTGAAGGTCACAAAAGCCCGATCGGTTGAAATGCAGCGACAATTCCCTCATGTCAGCGACTCCCAACTTAGGCATCGTTTGTAAAGTGAGGTTGATCAAATGACTCGTCGACTCATTAGGAACTCACAGATAGAGGACGCAAAGGCAGAGTCGAAGATACATGGATCGAACCCGGCATCTGCGATAAAGGCTATAATGGAGGATCCTGCACTGGTGTCGGACCCTGACCTTTCAGATTACTCAGACTCCGAAGTTGTTGATTTGAGCGAGGATTAGCAGACCTGGACATGTGTATGACATAGTAAGCGTAGTCTTGTGAGATGGCATCGTCGCGCGAAAATAAACGACTTAGAAACTAACAGACCGTCATACTCTGCTAACCATTGCAACGGTGCATGCGTTAACGTCTTCATCAAAATGATTTGTTGAAGGTATTTTTTTGGGTCACCGTCCTCGACTAAAATCTGTCTTATGATTTTTGTTGGTACGATGACAAGGTAATTTTTTTGTAATGTCAATGACCGATATCAGAAACTATCATTAACCTACGTTTTGTTGATTACTTCATGTTTGTGAATCGTTCAATATGGACAACAAGGTTTAAGTGTCGGAATCATTGACTAGAATCACAAGTTGTAATTGCAAACAAAAATTGTGCACAACCAGCCAACGGTCTCATACACTCTTACCATCAATATGGGCACAAAATGTTTTGTTTTTTCAAAGACGACGGTTGTGTGGAAGCATACCCCATGGGGTCAACCTGTGCATTACCAATTTTTCTCCCATTGTGCATTGTTATGAACTAATCAGCTCCCCTCCAAACAAAAAAATATACAATAGACCATGCAGAAACAGAGTATTGATATTCATTAATGAAGAAGTCAGCACGATGGTGAAGAAATGTACCACGCATCCTATATCTGCTTTCAACTTGCTAACAGATAATAGTTGAGGCCACAGATAAGTGACAAACAGATACTAGTTGACAGATAACAGATTTGCCAAATCTGTTAATTACAAACAAACCTGCAACACATAACAGAAGTTGTTCATTACAACCAAAATTGATGCACCCAGATAAGAGAACCTGCAACAGAAAACAGGCCACAGATAAGTGACAATGCACCGAAAAAATTCAGTCATCCACAAAGCATCCACAAAATTCATCCACAGAGCATCCACAAAAATGAATCCACATACCATCCACAAAATTCGTCCACAGATCTGCCAAATAGCATCCACAAAGCTCTTACAATGACACCAATGTTTCCCAAAATTCATTACAGACTAACATTATAAGTCACATCATAATAACTTATAAAATTCATTCCGTACATTCATTCCATAATAAAATTCATTCCACAAAGCTATTAAGTAAGTTACATAAGTTACATCATAATAAAATTCATTCCATAAACATTACTTACACAATGAAGTACAATACAACAAAAACTGGTACAAACTTCCATTCAATTTCCCAAAATACAAACAAGTACGAAAGTTACATGATCAAGTACAAAATGATAGAAGGGCTATGCTACATCCCCCGAATTTGGGGGCCCCTAATCCCCCGAAAAATCAGAACAAGGCAAAAAAAAAAACATGCCCAAAACGACGTTGCTTTGGGCATTAGGGGGATTAGGGGGGGCATTTTTAGGGGGACAAATCATTTGTCCCCCTAAAAATGCCCCCCCTAATCCCCCTAATGCCCCAAACGACGTCGTTTTGGTCAAATTTTTTTTTTTTTTTTTAATTTTTTTTTTTACCCTTTTTTTTTTTGCCTTGGTTTGAAATTTAGGGGGATTAGGGGGCCAAAAATTAGGGGCATGTAGCAAGGCCCTAGAAAAAATAATGAAATACACCATCGCTTTGATTATATTTTCTATCCTTTCAAGCCTTCGACCATGGTCATTTCCCAAGTCATGAAGCCTCGTCCTTACATCGTTGAAGTGTTCTACTGTTAAAGCATCACCAGCTCTAGTGTTGGAAGGGATTGTGGACATAACGCTTTCATCATCTTCAGCCACGAAGTTAAAGTAATTGCAATGGGGAGTGGGAGTGGTACTCTACAATGCATGACAATCAGTTAGTTGAATACGACAAATATTACTGTGACTACTAAAGGATTAAAATTTCCAATACATACTTACATATTTTGATGGGCAAACAAAGCACAACCGCCCTTCATTTCCATTCTTATTGTTCTGACAATACGTATGGCAGCGGTTCTTCCACAATTGCACAGCCTCGTTTGTAATCTTATGTTGCTAATGTTAGAAGAAGAAGCCATTTTTTAAATCTGCATACATGAGAAATTTGTAGTGGTCTGCTATGCTTCTGTTTGATGGGGTTAATAGCAGGTCTAGCTTAATTTGAGGGGCAGAGTGTGTCTTTACTGAAAACATCTATTTGTTCAAACTGCCATGTTTAATAGCATTTGCACAGAGGTTACACAGACTAAACTGTTAATAGCATTTTAACAAACATCGCAGCTCAATGTACACACGTAGCATTTTGAAACTGAACAAATACAACAGTTTCAAACATAGCATTTGTGATTAATTACACACATGTTACACACATAGCATTTTCAATCTGAACAAACATGGCAGTTTTACAAACATATCAGGTCAATGTCAAGTAAATTATCAATCACACATGTTAAACAACTATTATCAACAAATCATGCTGAAGTGAAATGATTAGGGGCAGATTGTTGGAGACTATGATTCAGTAGTTATCAAACTGAAATAGTTATCAACAAATGACACATGTGATTTTCAACAAAGCACACTGAAATACTTATCAACAAATCAGTAATAGTTATGAACATTTAAGTTCAGTTTGTTAATAGTTACCAATGTTGATAATAGTTAATTCAAGTCACGCAGCTAACACATTAGTTGATAGCAGTTCATTACAACAATTCATGCGTGATTGACAACAAATTCAGCAAAATCACATTATCAATCACACATTGAAAATTACACAACTATATGCATTCGTTCAACTAATTATCAATCTGCATAATCATACTATGTTCTGCAAAGATGTGATCCTTTTATTTTATGTTGGATCAGTTTCTGCGTATTCATACTACGTTCTGCAAAATTTATACTTCAACTCTAAAAGGTAAATGCATAAATGTTCGTCACAATATGTGCCGCATTTTTCAAGCATACCATTTATCTATCTGCATAACAGTAATTTTCAAATATTTTTTGTGAATCACAACCCTAACTTTTTTATTTCAGCGTTTGGAGGACGAACCTGGTTCATCTATGGCCTGAAAGCCCATGTTATCGTCAACAAATTCCTTCTCTACAGCCGATGGTGGTCGCGGTCGAGCTATGGTTCGCGAAGCAGAGAAAATGAGGGCTACAGCGGTGGGTTGGGTTTACGAGTGGGTGGCCGTCGGGAGTGGTCGCCGGTGAGGCTGGGTTCGGTGGAGGAGGAGTGAGTGTGACAGTGAGGGGGAGTGAGAATGAGATTGAGGTGTATACTCTGTATAACCTGTATAGCAGAGCGGGAAAACGGAAATTTATTGAATAAAAACCAACTTTAACCATTATTGGTTTTAATTTCTATTTATTGGTTTTCAAAACTGAAAGGTTGTGGAAGTTCAAAAGGAATGAAAACCAATTTTAACCAATATGTTTTAATTTCTATTTCTGCCTCTCATAGAAATAGAAATTATACAACTACCTAGTATCTACACATTAGGTCCATAACACATATACCTTTAAGCCTATTAACTAAATTGAATCACTTAAATTGTAGGCTTCTTATAAATGATAACACCACATTCAATTATGTGGTCCCATTGAGACATTATCTAACAATCTCCCACTGGACCACATATGTATCCTGAAAAATGTGCTTAACTTTACTGAGCTCAGAAATTTGTTATCATAACTTGAGGGTATCCAAACAATCTTGTCCATTAACTATATTAATATAGGATCAAAGCGGTCTTCATTACATGAATCGTAACTCGACCCACCAATGGTCACGTATACTAATACAGCTAAATGACATAGATCAATCATGGATGCGTAGCATGGAAATTACATGTGATGTGATCCATACATGCCTATTTCCAACTGGTCCTACTTAACTTTATTGAGATCAATACTTCACAATACGTAACAGAGCGTAATAAACAGAATATTTCATTTCTGCAGAAATTAATCAAATTACATAGATAAAACTCAAGGCTGACATAAAGCAATAATATAAATACAAACTCCCACTAAACCAGAATGTTCTCAAATAGAACAACACCCATCTGAGCAGTGTGCTCATGAAAAACCTTGGGTGGTAGTCCCTTCGTAAGTGGATCCGCTATCATGGAGTTTGTCCTAATGTGCTCTATGGAAATCTGTTCACTCTGCACTCTTTCTTTTACAACTAGGAACTTGATATCAATATGCTTTGATTTTGTCAAGCTCCTGTTGTTATTTAAAAGAACAAACCCAAAAAATTTTTAAACTCTCTCCCCAAATTTTATTTCAAAAACAACTCTCCCAAAAACAAACCAAACAGTCTTCATTTTAATTTTTAGTCCATAAGCCAAAAAATCACTAACAAAAGACAGAATGAATTAAGACTGGGACCCCCTTTCCCCGCACAAGGATCCTCTCCTTGCAAGCCCCTCCTTGTGCCCGTCCTTGCAGAGCCTTCGGGCCTACTTTTAGGCCCAATTTTGATAATCCAAACCGTTCATATTTTCTGATTTATTCTGTATATCATACCTGTAAAAAATCAAGTTGATTTATTCACTCTCTCTGCTTCCAAGTCCCTATATATGGAGCCTCCCTTTCTCCTCCCTGCCTTGGCGCGCTCGCCCTCCAATTCCCTCTGGAGATCGCCCACTCTGCTATCCACCTCGTCCTTCTGCCTGACCAGCTCCTCATTATTGCTCATAGCCTCTTCATGTCGCTCGACCGCGGCGGCACAGGCTCTTTGCGCCTCGTCGAACTTCTTCTGCTCGCCAGCAAGTTGGAACTCGAGCGACACAACCTGGCGGCGTGTGTCCTCCAGCTCCGCCTGAACCGTTTGCAGCTCAGTGTGGGCACTCTCCCAACTTGCACTCTTCTCCTTCAACTTTGCAAGCTGGGCCTTGGCCTCATCTGCCTTGAGTTTGGCACCCCCCGCCTTCCTCAGCAGGGCCCCTGCTAAGGTGGTTACCTCCATTTGAGCAAAGTATAACCCCCTTAGCAGCTCAGCCTCGTTGAAGCTGGAGGCCGAGCGCAAGGCTGCCTCTTCTACAATCCCTACAAGGTGATCTGCCCCTGCTCTGGCTGGGCCTTCTTCTCCCTCCAGCCGCCCTGCGGTCCTACCGACTCCTCCTTCTTGAGGTACAAGACCCCCCTGAGGTTGTCCCTCCCTCCTTGGCCCAGGGCCAACAGCCTCATCCTCCACTTGCCTTTCGGGGACGACCTTTGCGCCCCCTACGACGATCGCCGCCACCACTGGCACCACCTCCATGACCTTTGAGGCAAGCATTTATTACGACAACACCTCTCCGTCGGAACAGGACCCCCTTACCCTGAGCAAGGTAAGCTACAACATAGGCTTTCGGCAAGGAGAGCAGGTCGGAAGGGACAACGAAATGATGAGAAAAGGATATAAGCAAATGTTGTAGACAAGAAAAAGGTTAAGTTCTCTATCTGGAATCCTCTCCCATATACTCTACTTCTTTCCAACAACTTGCTCGTCGGAGAGTTCGCTGGGGGACTACTCCGTTCCCCGTTGAACTTGCCTGCAGGTTATCTGGTGGGCTTGATCATTTGGACACGGCCTGGAGGAGCTTAGACCTGTCTGATCCATACACTGGGACGAACAGCATTAACACATAATCAATGCAAATTTCCTGTCACAAACATCATATCCAAGTACAACAAAATCTATTACTTTGAAAACACAAAAAATTAAATTTAAAAAATATGAAAATACTAAAATAACATAAAAATAGCAACTTCCTAACCACCTTTTAGGGCTGGTTTGGCATGTTTACAAAAAGCCAAAAGTCAAAAAGTCAATATTTTTACTTGGATCACATTATTTTAAGTCACATCACCTCCCACACACATCATTTCAACCCCTAAGACCATCTCCAACGCTTCAGCAAACCTGATATCAAATTCAAAATTTGATGAAAAAGTCACTTTTTTGAGCTCCAACGGTTTCACCAAATCGATATCAAATCCAGAATTCAGCAAATCTTGTACCAAAATGAGAACAGGCGAAGCATTTTACCAAATCACTGTTCCTAACCGTTGGGAGAGACCAACCGGTCAACCAGCCGGTTGCCCGGCCGGTTGACCAACCGGTTGACCGCCTAAAGGTTCAAACGGTTCGAAGAAAAAGGTTCAAACAGTAAAAAAAAAAAAAAAAAAAAAAATTTTTGCCTAACCGGTCGACCAGCCGGTCGACCACTAAAAGGTTCAAAAAGTCCAAAAAAAAAAAAAAAAATCAAAAAAAAAAAAACTTTTTTTTAGCTTAACCGGTCGACCAACCGGTTGTCCCTGGCACAAATTTGATGAAAGTGCACCGTTGGAGCGAGTGGTATCAAATTGGTAAAATGAGTCATTTTTTACTCAAATTTGGTGAAAAATCTGAGTAACCGTTGGAGATGCTCTAACCCAAACGGAACTCATATTTCACAAAAAGTGAAAAAATACATTTATTTATATTTAAAAAGTGAGGAAAAAAATTGGACTAAAAAAGTGCAATTTTTGTCTTTGTGGATGAAAAAAATGTGGATGTTTGGGTTAACTTTTTGACTTTTATAAAAAAATGTGTATTACAAAATTGTATAAATTAATGTGTAAGGCAAAATTAGAATTCGGAATTGTGTAAGCGTAATTTTTGACTTCCTGTGAATAGTAATAACTTTTTGACTTTTTGGTTTTTTTTCCCAACTTGCCAAACTTGGCCTTAATATGTAGTGTCATGTACGTTTCCGTTTCCCTCCCAAATTTGGAACAAAAACCAAAGTCGGCAGACAGCGCTTTTGAAATCCCACAGACGCAGTACTTTTCATGATGACACACATGCCGTAGCCTTTCTAATCTCACCAACTCATTTCCATTTCCCATACAAATTTCGGCTACTTTGCTGTCCCTCATTCTCTCTCCATTTCAGTTTTGCTGTCCACCTCCAGTAACACACTCTCTCTCTGTGTCTCCATTTCGACTGCGCCAGGTCGCCGACGGTAACAGTCACCATTTTCTCGGGCATGTGTGAGTCTGTCTATTTTTTATTTCGGAGCACATTATTATTATGACCTACTGTGTTCCACTCGCACGACATTACCATTTATGAACTATGAAACTGTTCCTCCTTAGGTAATTGAAACCATACGTACGATTAGGTATACAAACTACACGGGTGACAAACTGATATTGCCATTGAGGAGTTCCAAACTGACAGACGGTCTTCGTTGAGCAGTGTAGTCGGGTTTTTATTTCTCTGCATGAAGGTAAGTTGCGTATGGGTGCTGTTGGGTTGAATGTCCGATGTGGCCCTGTTTCAAGTGTGCGCATTGGTTGTTGATTCGGGCTTCAAGTCGTAAATACTATAAAACGAGTACAACATATGGCCAATTAATTTTCGTAAAACAGTGGCATGCCATATCTGCATAAATTAACGACAACATATCGTAGTTGAAAATAAACGAAAAGTACCACTCGTACAATGCACGTACGACTCAATGGTCCGTTGATTGTAAGTTGTTAACAGTCAATTTCGTTTTGTTACAATGTGGGAGTAACGTTCTTTCTGCATCCTTATGAATATTGCATGCAATTCTTTGCAGGAATTATCGTAATTGGATATGGGCGATATGTCAGATAATGCGAAGCAACTGTGAGTTTATGTCGTTCAGTATTTGATACAGTTAGGTTTGCAAGGTTATGTTTCCTGTACCTACTAAATACCACGGTCTGTTCGTGTATGGCATATTGTGCCGTTATGTACTGCCATCAGGAGGTTGTGCGATTTGAGTTTGACACATTTGCGATAGCCTCAAATTGCACCATGAATTTCGTGTAATGGATTAAAACTGTGTCGATTTCTTACCAGAATATGTGCACATACGGCACATGTCGCGTATTCTGCAGAGAGCATTTGTGAAATCCATAATTCACTGAGTTATACTAAACCACTTCGGTTCATCATTTTCGGTGACAACGGAAAACGACGTTACCAATTTCATGAAAATGGCACAACTTTTGAAATGTGAAGGCAAGATTGACTAACTTGAAAGTTAACCGACGAAGATGATAGGATGCACAAAACGTACATACCACCGATGTAATTTGGCCTTGAACAAAATTTCATTTACGCTGATATTTGTTACAGGCAAAGGAAAACATTGAAGGCAAGTGGCAAAGGTTCAGGAATGGAAAGGGTTGACATTACCGAGCCCCCTCGTCGAAAGCGGCCACTTGGGCCATTTATTTTTTACAGGTTCGATCCGTGTCCTTCAAAGCGGCTCACAGTACGAATCCCTCTCGTCAGAAACATGTGACAGTATTTTTGCACAATTCTGCATTACATATTTTGAACTCATAGCTTGCGCCTGTGCAGATTTCAGTTTGTACTCACAAGAAATTAAGATTTTAGAGACCAAAAGTAAGGACCAAAATAATTTGGACCATTTATAATTGTTGTTGCAGAAATGATGTGGTTATTATATTTTTAGCAACCAAAATTGGACATTACGGATGCATTATTATGTAGTTGGGACCAAATTTGTTTGTGTCACAAATTGTGTACGTATATGTATATATATCCATCCATATCTAACATATACTTGCGCCGAAATTGACAATGGTTGCAGCCAGGAACAATTCAAGGAAAGACGAGAAGCAGACAACCCCGGACCGAATATGGTTAGTGTGCAGACATGTAGTAAGTAGAGTACCGTGATGGAAACACGTGACTGCTGTGATAGCAAAGTATGGACTTCTATTCCATGCGCGCACCAGTCATGTGCTTCTATTGTGTCGCATTCAGCGATTTCTAGCAGTCATAGAAGCCATATTGCATGTTCTTATAAACTCCGATTATTTGTAAACTTCCATGTCCGTTTTTATTTCAACTGTGTGCGAAATACTAATTTGTATGTGCAAACATATGTAAATACCAGAAAATGTGCACACATTGCGAGTGATACAACTTTTGCTGACAATTATTTTGGACTTACAGCTCCTTTTTGTCCTGTATGTGCATCACGTTGGTGTAACACTTACAGAGCCGAAAGGATATTGGGGAAAGGTGGAAGGAACTCCCCTGTGATGAGAAGAAGAGGTTTCAGGACATGGCTAAGGCAAGTGCCAAGGAACTGGGCGAAGAAGTTGCAAAGAAATCTGCAAAGGTACTTACGTGCTTAGTGTTTTCGTAACTGCATTTGGGGAGGACCTGCTATCGACACAATGTTGGTTACTTTTTTGTATTAATGTTCACGTTAATCACATTGTAGAGTAAAATGCAAGTCCGCATATCATTGAAGGCAATTTTTGATATCGTGAACCGGTGTAACGAAGCACAAAAGCAGGCAGTCATTGATATTGGGTTCGGTGGCCTCCTGGGGTTAAAGTGTACCCGTATAGATCACAACATGTGCCAATGGTTGGTACAGAACTTCGATCCCGACACGTGTTCGTTGACTGTTCATGGCCGTCACCTGAGGCTCACCTGTGAGGAAGTGCATGTCTTATTGGGTATACGGTCAGAAGGCAATGATGTGCAGTTCACTGGTTCAATAGACGCATATCCCAATATCTACGAAGAGGTTGGAGCTGTTAAAGGAATCATTCCTTTGAACCAGTTGAGAGTTTATCTGACTGAGAGTGATGGTGCGGATGACGAGTTTCGGCAGAAGTTTGCGCTGTATGTGTTGGGGGCCATGTTGTGTCCTACCACAATGACCGCATTGAGCCTGTCGTTCGTTCATGCCGTGAAGGACGTGACCGGTATGGGGGCATGTAATTGGGCAAAGGTGACACTGCAATTCCTTGTGAAAGGTGTTCGGAAGTATAAGATGAAACTTCAGCGCCAGGCAACTGGATGTGTTTTCCTTCTAATGGTAACGTAATCGACCGTTGTTTATTTGTACCATGCCGATTACATATTTCATCCATTGCTGTGCATATGGTTCAATAAAATGGCAGTCGTTGCGAAATACAAACTTACCTGTTATTGAACAGCATGACAAATATACCTGTACGGGCCACATTTTTTGTAACCACGAAAAGCTTATCTTTTGAACCGGAAAGCTGCATGGGGATTCTGCCATCGAGACACATAAACACATACATATGATTGTGTTGTAAGTTGTATGCATTGTTAGCGAATACGAATTACTTTGCTCGGAAGTGTATAGTAAATATATTTTCCCCCTTACAATGCAGCTATTTTACTTGGATCGTTTTGCCCCTCCCTGCAAGAGTACGTCGGCTACTACACGCTCCATCCCTCGGCTAAATGATTGGGGTGATGCCGAAATACGGGAGACGAGGCGACTTATGGGAAGGAAGCAAATGTTGCAGCAACATGAGGTAATCAACCCATTCGTTCTGCACATTTGACAGCATTGCCCCACCTGTGTTATGGATAACGGTGACAGACAAAATATGTGTTCCTATGACTAGGTGACAAGCACCGACAAACAGTGACCCATTCCTTAGCGTACGTCATATTTTCAGTTTGTCCCTCCCTATTTACTCTGAAATACTCGAACTTTTGGGGGGAAAACATGAAGTTTCCATGTGGACGATGTTGTAGCCTTACAAATTCAATTTTATGTACTACTTCTGTTACGAAATGAATTTTCGTTAAGCCCTGAAGTCAGATTTTTGGAAAAGCTTGAAGATTTTGGTTTTTTAACCTTGTAAAAAGGTCAAAACATTGTCGTTCAGTTATTGTTAGTTAGTTTGTAATTGAAAGTTTCTCTTTGTTTATGTAATTGGGAAAAGGTAAAGTGGTAAACATGGGATCGACTGTGAAGTTTTTATCCACACCAGATGAGCATCATTTACAACAACATTTTTTTTCCATTTCAGACGAATGGAGTAATTAGTTTTTATTAGATATATTTAATATGTAAAGTGTGTACACATATGTTGTGTGCAACTTAAGAAAGCAGACGGAAACTTTACGATTCACAGTTGAGCTCGATTAACGATTCAGTGCATTACCATTTTCATTTATGATTTGAATCCCGATTTGACAACTATGTTAGGTGGAGTTTCATCCAACAAAAGCGGAAAGCAACAACATTGATGACGCAATTGACACACACCATGTCAATAACAAACAGAAACCACGGATTGATGATGTTCGTTTGAGCAAGGTTGAGACCGACATTGGTGAACTGAAGGAAACCATGAAGCAAGTGCTTCACAGCAATGCGGAAATAAGGGACATGTTGCTCAATTTCCGAGGGAAGGAAGCTGTTCACAATGCAAAGGTAAGCAAAACCAATCAGTACACATGCTTCACACAGTTCACAGAGGTTACTTGAAGATGAAATATCGTACCAGGTTAATGTATGTGTTTGTGTGATTAGGTGGAGTCGACTGAAAGAAATTGTAACATTAACATATCCTCCAGCATTGGTGAACTGAAAGGAATGCTGAACGAATTGGTTGCAGCTATATTGTCTGGGAAACAACCGTTTACTGAACAGACACACATTGCTGAAATGAAGCAAATGATGCAGCAAGTGCTGGCAGGTTTATCGGAAACAACACAATTGGCTCGCTCAGAGGAAAAGGGTGTTGACCCTACCATGGGAGTCGAGTTGCATGATGGCGGCGTGGTCTTCCCAAATTATTATGGTAGCCCAAATGAGGGTAATGTTCAAGATTTACAGGGGGTGGATTGGGAGGACAATTATGTGAATGGAATGTTGTCCAATGAGATAATTGATATGCACGTTGGACAGTTGCGTACCATCCAAGAAGTTGGGGACATGCACAACAACCGTCGCCTTGCGTTGGAGGAAACATACGCAAGCGAAGAAAGCAAATCTCTTTCAGTTCAGTTTCTGTCCATGAAGAACGTTGCAAAACAGAGTTTATCTTCGTTTGATGATTTGCAAACCTTGCCACCAATGCGAGGAGAAGCAGACAATGTGCATCCTTCTGCTGGTAAGGTTGCCCAAACATTGGGAGCGGGACAAATTGTAACAGGCACATGAAAGGGAAGAGGAAGAGGAAGAGGAAGAGGTGTTGAAGCGACAGACGTAGGGGATATGCATTCGTGCAACGATAGCAAAATAAGTACTCGACTTACTGCTGAAAAATTCCCAAGTCGCCACATCACTTCACCTTTCGTATGTTTCATTACCAATTGATACCGACAGCATTACTGATCATAATAGAACCATTATTTGTGTTGTATTTTAATATTTGTCATTCTACTGCAAGTTTGCAGTAACAAATGTTGTACAATTGTCTTACAGATTTCGGACAAACTCCTGTCCAAACTGCACAGGTTGGACAAGCGGTTCCGTTCAGAGGTTAGACATCGCTTCACCAATTTTAGATGCATAAGGATGTGTTATGTACTTTGCAAATTACATTTCTGAATAGTGGTGAGTTAGTTAGTTGTTTATATTAATAAGAGGAGTTGATGTTACTTGATTGTTTATATTGATAGAAGGACTTGATAACACTGGAGAGCAGAGAGGTTTTATCAGCGGCCCAAGACGAAGTTATTGACTCTGTACTTGACGACAGAAACAATGAAAGGTACGGATGAGTTTAGTACTCGCAATTAACCTGTTCCGTAGTATTTGTGAAATAAGTTTGAATTCCACAATTTTCATGTGTCGTGCTATGTTTATTTGATTCTTGTAGGTATCAGTTCTTTAATTTTTCATTCTCTATGATTTTGATGGGTTTATGATGGGTTTATGATGGGTTTATCCATGTCGTATGTAGGATTCTCTTTGAATTTAATGCAGTGGGCTACGGAAAGATCAGTGGCTAAATTTCCTGTCTGAAGTTTTCTTCTTTTGGTCTTATCCTGCACACATGTACCTATTGGGAAAATTGCAAACCACTGATATTTTCACAAAAATATTTACACATTCATGGAAACCTTTATAATTTTAATTTTGAAACTTAATAAAGTTTACCAATGATTTGCAAATTTTTTTGAGAACTTATAATGAAGTGCAATTTTCCCTACCTATTTTCTTCTACTCTGCTTACATTTTCCATTTTGATCATTTTGGGATATTGTTGGCTCCAGTTTGTAAAAAACGTGTTTCTTTTTTTTTAACTTGCTGACCTGTAAATGAGCATTTCAATTTTCACATATTATTTTAGCAAATACTATTGGACATGTCATGAGTTGTAATATCTAAAACTTTGTCTTTTCATTTTGTTTTTTAAAAACTTAAAACTAATCTTCATTGGATTGGAGCCTAGTAGAATCAGGAATATCTGCCATAGTTGTACAACAGGAAAAACTAATCTTATGTTGTAGAGTTAAGCCAGATACGTTTAAGTTTTACTAGGCTGTAGGTTGCTTCTTACTGATTGATGTATACGTTTTATGTAGGGACATTGTCGTGTCTATGAATCTGCATGAAATGCCTTGCGAATGTGCTACGCGACGTGACATGCGCGCGCTGAAACCAGGGGCATGGCTATCCGACACTGTAAGTCGTGGCATCTGACAATGTTATTTCCACTATATTTGCATGATGGACATATCCATGTAGGGACATTGTTATTTCGTATTACATTTAAACAAATGGCAAACCTTATTTCGCAAGTTGCCTGGTCTGTTACAATGTTCCAGCCAATCAACTTGGTCGCGGTTCAATTGACTAACGGACAGCGGCAAGTACACAAAGACGGGAGGCATACTGCGTGGTTCTTTCCAGTATATTTGTCGGTAAGTAAGTGTTTTAGGTCGGTTGTGTATTGCAGAAGACATATTTTCAGAAAACTTTGGCTGACTGAACTTTACACACTAAACATGCAGACTATGATACTAAATCAAAAAACTCAACCTCTGAACCATGAAAATATGGTCAAATCATATTTTGGACATGACAGATATACTGGGGTGTTTGATGCATGTGAGAAGGTAATATGAATGTCCATCCCATTGAAGCGAGTAGATTTAATATGGACGTCAGTAATATGAATGTCGATCCCATTTACTTGAATGTCAATGTAAATATGAAAGTGCGTACATGTTCGCATGCCCTCTAAACAATGTCTTCACTTGTGTTTATGTTTATGTGTAGATTTACATGCCTTTCAATTATGGAGGAGTACATTGGGTGTGCCTAAAAATAGATATGGTAGACCGTGTGGCGTACCTATTTGACTCATTGGCATCCGCCACACTGGACACCAACAAGCTGAACACAGCAAAAATGTTGGTATGTCGTGCTGAATTTCACAAATCTACTTCCACACTGTCACATCCTTCACATAAACTAACCGTCTCATTCTGCAACAGGTTCAAACAATGCATGCCTTACTGCAACTACAGTTTGGAAATGAATATGCTGTAGACATGCGTACCTTTGAGGTGTGCATGTTAGAACAAAGGCCATTACAACAGCTGGACGAGTAATCCACAAACCCTGCGTCACATTGACTTCATTCTTGAATCACTCATTTAACGAACCTGCTTATATTTTACGAGAAACTGAATGTTACATTTCATTTGTAGCACTTTCGACTGTGGGATGTTTGTGATCAAGTACATGCAGCGGCCTGATATACCCAGCGATCCACACAAGGTACATTGTACCACTTAATTTCCAATTGCGAAATAAATCTGTTTATTCCCTACCGCTGTAACTGTACCTGATTTGTGTTATTCGCTTTCTGTACATAGTTTCATCCTTCTGTGCACCGGAAGTTAGTGCTTGACTTCGTTATGGATGTGAACAATACAAAGATGGGCAAGTATCGTTCGTGCATGTGATTGATTGCAATTACAACAAATAGTGCAGCGATTTTATCATGGCCTGCCAGTACGAGTGTAATTTCGATGCCCAACCACAACTGGATTACTGCATCAGCTTGTCGTGACAACTTTTTAGGTCGCAGCTGTGATAATACTAATTTCCCACGCGTATTGATTGTACACATAATTCCAATGTTTGGGACTCGAACAAACGAGGGAAAGTAGTCATGTTTGTTTGCTTTTATCGTGGCCTGTACGTAATGTGATACACATAATTCCAATGTTATGGGTACAGTACAGAACAAACAATGCAATGTCATATTTGCCCAAATGACTATAGTAATGTTTGTCCAGTGCAATGTGATATTTGTCCAACAAACAATGCAAGTTGAAAGTAGTAATGTTTGTTCGCTTTTACCACATGAATTATGTTTGTTCGATTTTTTTGAATGCCATGATTTTGTCCAAAACAAAGCAAAAAAAATCCCACAGAACAAACAAATAGCGGTGACTATAATGCCCTTTGAAGGGGAATTGATTACTTCATAAAAATGCACAAACGGTGAAAAATTGCACAAAAAATAAAAACAACCATACAACAGACCATTAAAAACACAGAGTATTGATATTCAATTTTTTTTTTTGTTCAGCAAAACAAAAAACTGTATTGATGGAAAAGCACATACAAGGTGTCAATGATACATCAACAAAGAGGAGGTTGGAGACCAACGAAGAGAAACAAAAACAGAAGGAAAACAATAAGAATGTAACTCCAAGCCCATCCTCACAAAACCACATAACAGGGCAACCAGATGAAACTCCAAGGCAGCATGAACAAACTTCAGACCATACAGCCACCATTGAGACTTGAGCCTGAACCTTCAACCTCCATTGAGACTTGAGCCTGATCCTTCAATACAGTTACAACAAGGCCCGCAGCAGACCTCCAATAACTTTCCCCAATCCAACAGCAGACTTCCAATACAGCACACCAAAACATCATTCAAACAATTGCAAAAAGGCCAATATGCAGCAGCAGACTTAAGCCTATTCGTTGATCCCATATAGCAGCAGCAGAGTACATATATAGCAGAGCAGATTTGAAGCACAGCAGAGCAGCAACCAGAAATGAGCATGCTTGACCCCATAAACTAAGCCAGAGCAACAAGCCAAAAATAAGGCAAAGCATAGCAATATTGAAGCACAGCAGAGCAAAAGTAGCCACCAAGAAGATATGGTAATACCACAGACTGACCAAAATCCTGCATACCACAGCTTGACCAAACTCGTGCACCCCAGTTTCAAAAAACACCAAACACCACCCCCTAAATGAGACTTTGATACTATCCAGAATACAATATATGTCGTCCACTGAATACTGTAGGCCTCTATAACTTTGCTTACAGCAAAGTGCAACCCTCACTTTCACCATCTCAGCCAATTCAGGCCCATCAACAATCTTATCATTAAAAAGGCAATCATTCCTACCTTTCCAAATCATTCCTAGGTGTGCAATACAAAAGAATACATATATAAACTAGCCTAGGATTTGGGGAACAGAACGCCTAGAACACCCCACTCTGATTGAGCATCTGCCAGCATGGCTTGGGCTTGGTCCAACTCAGCTTTAGTTGTCTGAATGGATGCAGAACGATGTCTAATTTGGGAGAGCATCATCCTTGCTTCTTGATTAAGCTGGTCGTGTTGCTGCTGCAGATGAGCCTTTCTTTGCCGGACAGAGGCAAGTTCTGCCATGAGTTTGGCTTCCTCAAGTTCAAGTGCTGAGTGTTACTGAAGAATGGCTGCAGAGGTCTGCTGGCTGAGTTTGAGTGAAGTAGATATGGTGTGGGCTTCGTTTAGGAAATCCTTATTGGTTTGAATATCCTTCGAGCAAGTCTGAACCATCTCTGAAAGGGTTGGCCATTCTGTGATGATCTTGGCCAATTGCTTTAGTTGAATGGGGTTGAAAGGATTAGGGGAGAGGTTTACAACAGCAGAAAGACAGGCCAAGGTTTCATCAGGTTTGTGGAGAATGATTTCTTCAACTGGGGTGTTAATGAGGTTGATGAAGGTGGTTAAGGTTTGTTGAGTTTTAGCATCAAACAGATGTAGCCTTTGAGGCAATGGGGATATTTCGTCTAGATCTTGTTGAAGAATAGAAACTTCGGCCCAAATATCTTGGCATGGACCGACGGCCTGTGAACATTAATAGTTTGGTGAGAATATATGCTTGCAAGTAATAAAGAGTAAATAGGATGAGGTTGGAAATGGTAGTACCTGTCCTGATAACGTGCATGCAGACGGTTGGCCTTGTTCAGCTGTGGTTGTCGCATGAGGACGAGTTGTTTCTGGTACTGATGAAATGGCAGCATCAGCGCCTTGAGGGTGTTTCTCTGGTTCTGCTAGCAGGGGAAAGTCATGAGGACCTTCAAGTTCTGTCTCGCCCATTGGTCGTGGAGATGAGTCCTGTATTATGTCCATCCCTGTAAATTGGAGAACAATACCAGTTACTTAAAGAGAAGTTTTTTTTTCCCAAACGAACAGTAACATTTGTATTTCTATTTACCTTGGTTGTGGTGAACTTCTGGTTGAGGGGATTTTGTGTTGTCATCTGTTGGAGAGGATTGGCTGTTGATTGAAATGTCAAATTCAATCCTCTGTGATTCTTTGTTTGACGTTTGGGAATTGGAGGGGTTGGATGGTGATGGTTGAGGGCTAGAGACAGAAGGGACAATGTGTTGAGGAGAAGTGGAAGGATGTTGTGATGCAGACTGTGTGGATTGCTGTGGCGAAGACTGTGAAGCAGGTTGTAAGGAAGTTTGTTGCGATGCTTCAGGTGGTGGTGGAGTTGGTTGTACAGTGGGTTCTGTGGGTACATTACTGATTGGACTGGAAATTTGATGAATGTGTTGAGGAGAAGTGGAAGCATTGTCATCATCAGCAGCAGCAAGGAGTAATCTCCTTCTTTTTCTCTGCACAAAAGTAAGTGATCAGTCAGGCGTGAATGCAAATTCAGATGCTGTAAATATGTAAAGTGAAGGCTTACTTGGTAGAGCTGTCCTGAAGGATTTGATGTTGTTTCGCCAACCATTTGGCTGAGAGGGATATCCCACTCACTTAGGTCTGTGCTTAGAGCAGGAGCAGTGGAAGGCTCTTCTCTCTTCTTCGCCGTGACCTCTGTCTCAGCAGGGGTACGGGTGGTAGCTCCTCTCTGTGCTTGTGTCTGCGCGGCTGCGAAAGAGTCTGCCATTAATTTCGGAACTGAGGGGGTGTTTGTCTGAGTAGTTGCATCCATTGGATCCTTGCCTTTACGTTGGTCCCTAACCAATGGTTCAGCAGCAGGCACAATTTTGGCTGTCAAGGGTTAAACAAGTTAGTGTTGTAGAGAAAAAAACAAAACAAATTGCATGACACAGTCAGGGATATGAAGTATATGAAGGAAGGATACCTGTAGCCTTAAGCTTGGAAGGCGAGGATATGCAGCCCTGAATATGAATACAAGTATCGTTAAGGCAACTTTCAAGTGGCTTGCAGAAAATAATGGCAGTCATAAGTCCCCACCAATGGTCAAAAGCAGCCGAGCAGTCCGAAGCAGGTTTGAAGAAGAAGGGGCCAAAATCTTGGAAAAGTTTGGTGTTCTCTGTCAGAATGGATTCAGCTTGTGTAGGATCTTTCAAGTGGATTCGGGACCCAATCTCCTCATGGATGGTTGGGTGGAAATAAGGATAAGGGATAGCCTGGGAAAGACCAAATTGCCTGGACCATTGATTGGGACAGTATGTCTCAAAACTGCAGCTGGATAGCTTGGCGGAGGATATGGAACAGCCAACCAAGACATGTCTACAGGTGAGAATGTGTCTCCAACTCTCATTTTGTTCTTGGACTTGCTCATTGTGTAAATCAGAAGGGTCTGTGAAGAGGAAGCGAAGTCTACTGGAGGAGAATTCAAAGTTTTGAAATGGCATGTACAGGTTGGAAGGTCTCTGCGAAGGAAGGTTGTAAAACATGGTAAGATGATTTGTGAAAGTGAGTTTTGAATGGCTGTTATAAGTGAGCAGTTGCTCAGCATAGGAGTGGCAAACAGGTTTCAAGGTGTTAGGTGGTGGGGGTCGCGCCTCAGGGAAATAGGCATACAACCAGGCCTGGAAGAGCCAGAAGGGGCCACCACAGTTGCCAGAAATCTTCTTGTCGACAAAGGAAAATAGGGCCTTGTAAAGGGTGGCAAGAAGATAAGGGGCTAAAGCCATAAGTTGGCCGTCTTGCATACACAAGGCAAGGGGGAGGTATTCTTTCGTGATCTTGTACCCAGGGACACAAAAAAGAAACTCACAAAGCCAAAGTAAGTAAAAAGCAGTTCTTTCTTTGTCATCGACAGGGGAACCACGCTTGCCTTGGTATTTTTTGGCAAAATCTGTATAGCACATGTCAGTGTTTAAAGTAAATGTCACTTTTGGAGGCTCAAGGAGAGCATGAATTCGATTGCCCAAGATTGGCAGACCAGTCAAGTGAGCTATATCTAAGATGGTAGTGGAAATCATACCAAAATTGAGGAGTAGGGAGTTACTAGACTGCGACCAAAAGCATGCAGCAGCAGCAATCAACCCTTTCTCTACGTCATAAATTTTAGTCGACAGTCTAATTGCTTCAGCAATGCCCTGGTGCTTCCATACTTCGGCGTCGTGACCTTCAATTCTCCTGGCCCAGCTTCGCCAATCAGAGTCTGGTGACCTCCACCCTCTGAGTGGGTTTTTGCTGACATTCCAGTTAGTCCACTTGAGTCCAGCTTGGTTGAGAAGAAGGTTCTCACCATTACCAAGGGGATAGTATGGAGCTAGCTCGTCTGGGAAGTAAGACGCGAAGGTAGGGCCTAGAGTAGCCTTAGCGACAGAGCTTGGGCTGGGCAATAGGGTTGCAGCAAATTTTAGAGGAGCGATAAGTGCTCTGATAGGGTCCGGGAAGCGGAGTAGGTCTTCATTGTTCTCCTCAGATGGAGATGGTTGAGATTTTTTCGGTGCCATGGCTTAGGGTTTTGTGGTGCTCTGGTTTTGAACGGCAATGGTTGAGAAGGAGTACAGTCTGGGGAGTTCGAATCAGAGGGAAATGAAGTGGTTTGAAGTTGAAAGGGTGGGTCTTTTATAGCTTATGATGGGGCCAGTATATTTAAAAGCTCTTATATTGGGCTGTACTTTATGTTTGTTTTGGGCCCAAACAATGGCCCCCTCGTTGAAGTTAAATATCATATGACTTGGACCCCCATGACCCCCTCTCTCTCTGATTGGCCACTTTTTTTTTTTTTTCAATTTCTTATTTTTTTTCCTTCTCCAAACAGCAGCCCCCACGTGTGTGTGTGTGGGGGGTGGTGGTGGTGATTGGGGGGGGGGGTCTCAATCACTTCCGCAATATTTAACTTGAACATGGGGGCCATTGTTTGCACCAAGTTTTGCCAGTCTCTGTCGACAGATGGTCCACTTAATCGAGGGCATGTGGCCAAGTCTGAAGGAATGTCCACGACCTGAAAGTGGGCTCTCTGCATGTGGGTCACCTAGAAGTGATAGGGGAAGTTTTTACCACCAGTCACGGAGTTAGCGGGCACACTTTCAGGAGGAAGCATGAGACAAAGCAGGAGCCTTGCTCTGTCGACAGAAGTTTAAAACAGTTGGTGGCCATGAAATAAACACAAGAAAAGGGAGCTCGACAGATAGAAGTGGAGGTTTAGTATTGATATCCGTATACTGTTTTTGTGGCCCATCATTGCATGATCCCACACGTCTACACCATAACTGCCACTGTAACTGCCCCGACTTCGAATCTTCAAGTCCACTCTGCCAAATATTGACTCTTCCCTATCGACCTTCCTTTTCACCATTGTGGGGCATGTCCCTCATCATTATGAGACAAAAATCGACAGAATATTGTCCACTAAACACAACCACAGTCCTTGCAAACTGGGTCAATGAACCGCAACACTTGGCCACTCACAGTTACTGCCCCTGACTATGAATCATCAAACTCTGCCAAATATTGAATTTTCCCTGTAATTTAATCAAAATATATTCAATGTCGGTAAACTTGAAAATACGTTTGAAATAACCTTTTTTTGTATTGTAATGACTTAAACACAATTGTTGTCCTACATTTTACGTAACGAAAATACACAACTTATTTATATCAAAAACAAAATATACATCTCGGGTTTATAATCAAAAAAATGGGAACTACTTTTTTTTAAAAAAAAGTTCACTCATATTTTCACCTACATTCTGATTGGATATTAGATTAAAAATTCCTCTTTGCACCTATTTTTCCCACATCCTCCCAACAGCTGCTCCATTCAACTAACATTGAATCTTGCATGCCACCTGACTTACACGCTGGAGCAGTTACTGGCAGTGCTCATGGATTTAGTGGCCACCCTCCAAGAGGAAACATGAACGAATTGGGAGTCTATCTGTCGAGGAAAGGCTAAAAGGACCTGGGCACAGGTGGTAACTTCAATTATATGCACTTCGACAGGTGGCAACTTACTTTCTACATTGTAACTTCTGTGTAGTTTTTTCCCTTCTACTTTCTACTTTGTTACTTTCTACTTTGTTACCATCAGTTCATCGAAAGAAATCTTCATCCATTTCAGGCATTTGAACCAATACCACAATTGCTTGATTTTCTTCTTGAACTTGTCAACTTTAAATTACTGCTTCGTTGCTGTCCATATAGGCCCACCATAATTTTACTAACAATAAACCCATACTTCCATAGTAAACATTAAATAATTTCACAACTCCTGTTCGTAACTCGTAATTCATATACCGATCGGCATGGAGATAAAGTAACGAGTTCGTTGGGTTACTTTCTCCAAGTAACACCCAAAATTAACTGCCACTTGGATTATATAGAAAATGCATGTGCTGGTATGTAATTTTGCAAACCCACTTCGACAAAATTCGTATTTTACTCGAAATATAATACTAATTTACGGACACAAGTCATAACAAATCAATACGAAGCGAAACACATCGTTAGTTGATAAACCATACCGCAAAAAACCCTTCAGTTAGATCCAACCAAATATGGAACAGAAACAAGCAACCCGCAATAGGAATCTTGGAATACAGACATAAGCCAATTTCCCACCCAAAACAACACACAGACAACCCATATATATCTCACCTCACCTTCAGTTAGTTTTGAAAATGACAAGTCACTGCAAACACAAATGACAACATCACTCTAAACAATATGGGAAATTTACAACTCGTGGCCTTGTACATAAGTAACGTTGTGCCATTTCCTGGCATTGTACATAACCAATTATTTACACGTTACGTACAGCAATCCATGCAAAATGAAAACTACATACATTATTTCCATGTGTTTTCAATAGCTAAGGGAATAAGTAAATCATACAAATTATAGAATTACCTGATTCACCTCATCAATTGTGTTCGAATCATTTTTACACACTGCTGCTTCAACACTACCGTATTGGCCCACAGGCTGCTTGGAATCAGGAGAAACATCAAAAAATAGTCGCCGTTGCTTAATGTGCGGTGTACTTGGATCCACCAACCCAGTTTTGCAGCGAACGGGCAATGACTCCGCATTGTACTCACGGTCAGTTATGTGGGGTGTATCTGCATCTGAGTTATTACCCACTGTTCGGCTAAACCGAACCTTAGGACACGTTCGCTTTGTGTGCCCAATGCATTTGCAATTCCCACATTTTCTTGGTCTTCGACAGTTGGACGAGGCCCGTCCTGGGTTCCCTTTTGTCTTCACAACATCAGGATCTTCTACTCCAAATTGTCGACGGAATGAATGTTTCCCTTTGTCTCCATTCCCACCGTTCAAATTCCTCTCATATAACTCCTTCATCCGGCTCGTCATCGGAAGACATGCATCCCTAGCATCCTTGAAACCTTCCGTTGATTGCGAGGCATAGAAACACATTTCGTTGTAGGAAGAACACAATATCCCATACCGGGCCGTCTGTGTTGTAGTGCTATCAATTGAGGGTTGAGGCCATTGCTGGCCATCCTTGCTTGCAGCCCTTGTCCATCTATGCAGCACACAAGTTGGGGGAATTTGCGTTAAATTTTCAGCTTTCATAACACATATCATGTGGCAGCAAGGTAGCCCCAACGACTCAAACTTCATGCAAGAACATCTCATTGCAGCATCCATTGGACTGTGTGTTACTATCCATGATCTGTCCTTCACTCTGTACTTATGAATATAGTAGCATTTCTGACCATCCGGCAAAGGGAACACATCCTTCACATTCAACTTCCCCTCTTCTAAGATTTCATCACGGAACATTCTAAATATATTTCGGGTGAATAGCTCAGCTCCATGTCTCTCTATATCTCGCAATGGAGTAATCAATACCGGAAAAGTGTTATTTGTTTCAGCATCATCTCCAGCCTCGTTATACCTTATCCTTGCAAGAGCCCGATCATAGTGCCTAACAAATTCATATAGCTTCAATTTGTGTTGGAGGAAGGGATTGAAATAAGCATTCATACACTCCGAGCGCTGAGTGCTCTTCATCCCAGCAAAGAAATGTCCACGCATATATGCCTCAGCCCACATATGACGCTTCTCATATGTCTCCAACACCCAACTGTTGGTTTGAAGTCCAAATTCTTCGACCATTGTCGTCCAGCCATGCTCAAACTTTGTCTCATCCGTTTCCATGTCCATGCACTGCTTGAAAGCATGTGCAAAGCCACTTATGTGAACATTTGAAACAGCATTTTTCCCAAGATGCCAATTACATAATCGATGTCTTGCATCTGGAAATACTCTTCTGATTGCCTCTCGCATCGACTTATCCCCATCTGTCAGTACGGACACAGGTGCTTTATTGCCCATCGCCTCCATAAATGTTTCCAAAACCCACGTGTATGTCTCAATTGTCTCATTAGCTAGCAAAACACATGCAAATATCGTGGTCCTAAAGTGGCTAGTCACACCAGCCAACATGACAAACGGTTTCTTGTATGCATTGGTTCTGTAAGTTGAGTCAAATATCAACACATCACCAAACTTTGCGTAGTCGGCCCGCGATTTCGAATCTGCCCAGAACAGATTTTGCAACTTGTTATCGTTACACACATCATACTTGTAAAAAAAATGTGCATCAACATCAAGTTTTGCGCATAGGTAAACCAACGCACCCTGCGCATCACCATCCTCAACTTCTGCTCTACGTTCGGCTTGAATATGGTTGTGCAGATCCGTGCGGATGAAACCAACATTCTCATAAGACCCCGACTGATTTACCATATAGTCCATGATTTGGCTAGTCTTCACACCGACATTGCGCATAGCCATTGCTTGAGCTTTGTCACCGCTGTTTAAACTGCGATGTGACCTCAGATACATCACACAGTGTTGTTCCGCCAATTCATGGCTGTGGTCTGCGACAAAGTGAGTCACAACATACTTTCCCCCTTCACCAGCATCCGCATCGTACTGTATGCGAAATTGGGCTTTGCAACCTACTCTTGTTAGTGCCTTGGGAGCTCTACTCTTCTCAGCAACACGGTCCAAGTATTTTGGTAATCTCTGACCTTCCCTTGAACACAACCACAGCCTACTAACGACCTTTCCCTCTTTATTTGTGTTAAATCTGGATTTTCGTATACTAAATCCCTTGGCTTTAGCATACGCATTGTAGAAATCTTCTCCATCTTCGACCGAATCAAATTTCTGTTCCAGAATAGCACGTTCAACATCACCAACCATGTCATTGCGATGAGCATCGTCAACCATTTCTTTTTTCATGTCGGCTCCGCCATCTTCAACGTTCTTGTTGGTTGCTTCTTCATTGCTCGGACCAACTTCGCAACCATGATCAGGTTCTGCCCGACTTTCATTCATCAAACGGATGTCATCTGCTTCATTTGGAATGTCATAATCATCACCTTCCCTTTTAACTTCCGCTGGGGCCATACTGCACATGACATTACTACCAACAATTACTTGATGACCGAAAATTGTTAACACAAACACAAACATGACATTTTCACACGGTTTACCTGTTTGTGCAAACACAAACACTCGCTTGAGAAACAGAAAGAGAAAGGTTAGCTGCCAATGGAGGGGTTTCCGTTGGAGCGAAGCGTAGAGCGGTTGAAGTTAGGATGGGGGTTTAGTTGAGGGAAAATAGCTGAAGTGAACGGGCCAGAGAGACAGAGAGAGGGACACAGCTCCATACCTCATATCTAGTTCGAGAGAAGGGCTTCACTTCAGCAATGGAACCAACACAGCCTTCTAGTTACGTTGTTGTTGGAAATCGCCCGTTATACTGTTCCCTACAGAGCTTCGTCAATGGAACGAACCCAACAGGGGCTTCTCCCTGTTAATGGAAATCAACGGTTACACTGACTCAACCTTACACAGAGAGAGATAGAGACGAAATACAGAGAGTGAGTGGGATGCAATCATGCAAATACAAGCATTAACCGGTTGGCCCGGTTTCAACTTTTTCACGATTAAACAATTCAATGGTCTTGATCAATTATTGTAATCTAACGGCTAACAATTGGGTTGCATATGGTGTGCAACCTTAAGGGGGTTGCACACTTAAGCATGACCCATTATAAGAACTCCTTTACAGATTTTTTGAAAATCTGTGGGTTAAAAAATACAAAAATATTAGATATTCATATCAAATTACAAATTAAATTATCAATTACTTACACTCTGATATGGGCCACGGATTTATATGAATGTGTACACTTCATTGTAAGTAAGTTTTTAGTTTGTAATTTTTGAACGGTCTCTAAAAAGGTTCGAAAACATAATATAAAATACAACAATGATTGAGACCTCTAAATTTGGAGATCCCGTGACCCTTAAAATGATATGAATCATTCATGTGTGAGAGATAGGAAAAAAATAAATAAATAACACACATTAATAGTCTACATCATTTTAGAGGTCATGGGAATATCCAAAATTTGGAGTCTGACTCATTTTCCTACCAAATATATAGAAGTATTCTTCCTTGATCACACCATAATTTAGCCTGACGGCGTACAATGAAATATACAGATAAACGAATAAATAGGAAGACATTCATGGAAGAAATTGAACTGTCTCAAAACTCCTCTACAATTATTATAATGGCTTGAAGAACCCTTCTTTCTCCCATCACTCAAACAATACTTGGAAATACTTACTTGATCATTTCAGTTCAGTTAAATGAAAACAGTTACAAAGGAGTAATTATTAATGGATGCCTTTTTTTTTGTTCTTTTTTTTTTCTCCTTTTCTTTTTTCCATTTGTCAATGGATAATAAGAAACATAAGAATCAAAAGATTGATTCCTTTTCCTTCTAGTGTTTTCTTAGCAACCAAGCAAGATTTTAATGAAAAAAGTAAACTACCATGGCTAACAATAACAACACGAAGAGCAACCAGGTGGCAACTAAAGGAGAAATATAGCTCCAAAGTCCTCAGTTTCCTTCTTGTAATGGATCACCACCCCATGTTAAGGCCTCTTTATTGTACTTTCTTTTCTCACTGCCTAGCAAACAATTTTTTTCTTCTTCAGCTAATCTAATATGGGATAGAATGTGAGGAAAAACCTTTTTATAGGACTCTTCCCCAATCAATAAATCCGAATGACCAAAGCCATCCACAACCACCCTTTCATGTCTAAAACCGGACTGGTGAAGCTTCATGTAGTTAGTTGCAAGAAGAGTAGTTTGGGGAGTCACAAGGAGAGTCCTCCCACCGGATATATAAAGCGTAGGGAGCGCCATTCTTTCGGGATGTATCAAGTATGAGTTTTTACCACTGCTGTCCACAATGAAACTAGCATTGCAAATCTTTTTGAGGTGAGGAAATCCAGCCATTGGAAGCCTTGGTAAGCTCTGTTTGTTTAACCAATAGTGCATGGAGGGGCTTATGTTGTCGTGCCAAAATGTGTTACCAAATATCCCAGAAAAGACCTCACATTCATCGCAGGTGCATCTCTCGTAACGTGGCACCAAACGAGCAATATATTTTAGGAGCTTTTGTCGTTAACTTGCCTTTGATGTCTTGAACAAAGGGAGGATCTTGTTCTTCCCTAGTATGACCATCGACATCTGCAATATGATTGGATTGGAGTTATAAAAGAATGCAGACCTAAAACATATATAAAATGGTGTCAGAACTATGTTCTTTGTAGGCCTACCTTGATTAGCCTCAAGAGTAATGGGTACCCCCATTTACAGTTTGTCAAGGCGTGAAGCCTCGATGTCTAAATTTTTTTTATATTAAAGAACCAAAATTATAAGAAGAGATATGAATAGGTTTGACAGTGAGAACCACTCTTATCAATAGAAACTTATAAAAAATTAAATCTTAAGAAGCCATGAGAGGAGCTCAGCAAGGAGGGTGGATTCCAGTAGTAAGGGATAGGGGCAGACCAGGACCTTGGAGGACGGAAGGGAGTGCAGGTGTATTTACTGTGTTTGTGGATAACTTACCAGTATCATAGAACCCAAAAGGGCCTGTTCAATCTATTCACAAAGTTTGGAGTGGTAAAAGATGCTTTTATACCGCAAAAAAGACGCAGGGTGACTAACACAAGGTTTGGTTTTGTGAGGTTTGGTTGCTCTGTGGCAGCTAATATAGTTGTCCAGAACGCCAATGGTTTATGGGTGGACAATCGATCATTACAGGTAAAACCTACAAAGTTTGGGAAGGACAATGCTAGGGGTGAAGCTGAAAGAATGCCATTAAGTACCCAAGTGCGGAGACCAGTAATCTATGCTGCTAAAGGTGGAGATGTTATAACCGGGTAAAGTGGTCTTAGAGATAGAAGATCATATGTTGACGCGGTGGCAGGAAAATAGATGAAGGAGTAGGGTGTATTTTGGTGAAGGCAGAAGAGGTAGGGAATGGATGGTTGTTTAAGAGCATAATAATCAGATTGAAGGTACAATATGCTAATGTTAGTCTGAAAAAAGAGCTAGTAGCAATAGGAATGGAGGATGTAATGGTAAGAGATAGTGGGGGAAGAGATATTGTTATAACATTCAGATCAAAGGAGGAGAAGGCAATGAAATTACCAGCTTTTAGATTGGTGTGTAGATATTGCTAAAGGAAAACAAGGGTAGGTTTTGGAACATGAAAGAAGTGTATGGCTCAGTTGCTATGGCATCCCATTGCGCCTGTGGAATAGTTCCAACATAAGAAGGATTGGTGGGGTGTGGGGGCAAGTCTTATGTTTTGAAGGTGATATAAGCCAACCACTGTCATTTGTGTGTGCAAAGGTTAAGGTTTCCACCAAAAGCATGGAACCTATAAACTCAGTTGTAAGGCCAAGTTTGGGAAGACTAAATAAGTGCACTTTTTGTCTTTTTGGACTAAAAAATTGAGATTGAAAATATGGATGTTTGGGTTAACTTTTTGACTTTTTATGAAAAAATGTGTAATAAAAAATTGTAAAAATTGGTTTGTAGAGGAAAATTTGAATTGGGAGTTGTGCAGCCGTAATTGTTGACTTTTGGTGAATAGTGTTAACTTTTTAACTTTTTGAGTAACTTTTTGGCTTTTTGGCTTATTTGGGACTTCCCAAACTTAGCCTAAATCTAGAATGTAGTGGGAGGGTGTTTCCAATGAGAGTTTGTGAAGAGTAGGTGATCACGGTGAAAATAGGAAAATGTTCTTGCAAATGTCATAAGATTCAAGATGTGGTTGAGATCAGCAGTTCAAATGTGGTGGACGATCATAGTGTGGGTCAGAAATTCAGGAAGGATGAAGATGAAGATGCTGATATGGAGGATGGATATGATGTGGCTCAGGAAGGTAGGCCAGTTGGTGGAAATTAGAGTGAGGAGGTGGATGACATGGCATGTCGGAGGAGTGCAGAGGAAGCTAAAGCTGGTCGAAGTGATGGGGAGAACGTAATGAGTGCTGAGGTCTGCAACATAATGATGGAAGTGCAAAACCAGAGGAACGGCTCAATTGAGGAGACGGTAGTTAGTCAGTGTATGGATAACCTGGTCTGTATGCAAGGTCATGTTAGAAGTTTAGACATAACAAGTTTAGAAAGGCTTGGGGTGAATATTGAAGTAATTTTGGGCCAGACTAACACACCAAATAAGGGGGTTGGGCTTTGTAAACCACAGATTGGACTGGAGCAGCAAGGAAAATCTGTTAGTGGTAAGCCAAAAGAAGTAGGGCTTTGGGAGAGTTTCAAGTTTATCAGAAGCCCATGAGAAGGAGCCCAGTTGTAGTCAAAGAATGAATAGAAAAGGGAAAGAAAGGATTAAAAGCATAAAGAAATATAATCCGAATTTGCCACGAAGAAGGTCGGCTGAGTTAATGAGAAAATATGGTAGCAGAGGTGCGGCAACAAGTTCGGCACGACCCAAGGCTGCAGCCTGGCGAGCAGCAGTGGCGGCAATGTCTTTATCTGCATCGATTGAGGGTGAAGTGGATAAAGGGAGGGTCGTCCTTAATGAGGCTAAAGCAGCTCTGAAAATGGGGAAACTCCTCGGGGTGAAGCTGAATAGGAAGAGGGCTGAAGTGTTGGAGAAAATAGTAGACCTTGAATTGAAGGAAATGGAACGTATTGAAGGGGCGGTGAGAGTTGGGGAGTAGGGTATACCAGCTGGGGGGAAAATAGGAGAAACAGTGGTTTTCTTATGAAGATCTTATCATGGAATAATAGGGGGATGAGGAGGAAGGAGAAGAGAAGCAAGATTAAGAAGCTTGTGAAGGAGAGAAAAGTAGATATTGCTTTGTTTCAAGAGACAAAGAAATCAGAATTAATAGAGGAGGAAGTCAGATCAGTGTGGGTAAGGGGCAAAATGGAGTATATGGTGGTGGATGTTATAGGCTCTGCAAGGGGTTTATTGTGTATTTGGGATCCAGACATATTCCAAGTTAAGGATTGATGCAGCAATAGAAGGTTTATATTATTATCGAGTACTCTCTTTAACCAATTTGATTGTGCTATTCTAAACATTTATGCACCTAATGATGTGGGCTCTAGAGGGAATCTGTGGAATTGTTTGTTGAAGCTGAAGGAGGAATTTCTTAATCCATGGTGTTTAGGAGGGGATTTTAATGAGATTAGGCAGATTGGGGAAAGAAAGGGTGTTCGGGGAGAGATAGAGATATGAAAGAATTTAATGAGTTTATTGATAAGTGTGAGGTATCTGATTTACCATTACTTGGGAGAAGGTTCACTTGGTGTAATTCATGTACTGGTGAGAAGTGGAGCAAAATAGATAGAATTCTTGTAGACCCAAAGTGGCTTGAGGTGCTTAATTTTAAGCTGTGGGGTCTTCCTCGACTGGTCTCTGATCACTGTCCTCTTCTTTTGATGGAGGATAAGAGGGACTGGGGCCCAAAACCCTTTAGGGTATTAAATGCTTGGTTCTTACACAAAGATTTTCAGAGGTTCTGGGAGTCGAACTGGAAAGAGTCCAGTGTAGTAGGCTGGGTTGGGTTTATACTGTTTCAAAAATTGAAGATATTGAAAAGTGGCCTTAGAAGTTTGAATGTGGAGGTTTTTGGTAATGTACAAAACAAATTAAAGGCAGCAGAGGGTGAACTTCACTATTTTGATATTCTGGTTCAGGATAGAGACCTCGATGGTGCTGAAAAAGTTAGGAGAAATGAAGTTAGAGCTGAGATGTGGAGGTTGAGTAGGATGGTTGAACGGTTATGGCTACAAAAGTCAAGACTTAATTGGGCAATGAAAGGGGATAAAAATACAAGATACTTCCATGTAGTTGCAAAATGCAGAATAGTTAGAAATGAAATAAACTCTATAATAGATGGGGAGGTGGTGGTTGAAGATCCGTGTCAAGTGAAGTATAAGGTGTTTGAACACTTTAGAAATCAGTACACAGAGCATTGGTCATCAAGACTTGTGTTGGGGGGTTTTTTCCCATCAATAGAAGGCAGAGTGAGGTCTGGATGGTTAGAATCAGATTTTTCAGTAGGATAAATTAAATCAGCAGTGATGGATTGTGATGGGAATAAGGCACTAGGACCTGATGGTTTTAACTTGATGTGTTATCAGAAGTTTTGGAAAGTCATGAAGGGTGATGTGGTTAATTTTGTGAAAGAATTTCAAAACAATAGTAAGTTGGTCAAGGGTATAAATAGTTCTTCCATAACCCTTATACCCATGATGGAGAATCCAATAGGGCTATCTGATTATAGACCTACAAGCTTGGTGGGCTCTATATACAAGATCATAGCAAAATTGTTGGCTAATAGACTAAAATCTGTAATGCCTTAGATCATAAGTGAGTCTCAGTCTGTGTTCTTGAATGGTAGAAATATTCTAGATGGGGTGTTAATAACTAATGAGGTTGTTGACGGATGGAAGAAAGCCAAAGAGAAGGGGGTACTTATTCAGTTGGACTTTGAGAAGGCATATGATTCTATTAATTGAGGTTATCTGTTTTCAATGTTCTCTAATTTTGGGTTTGGCGTTAAGTGGATCAAGTGGATTAAGGAGTGCGTAACAACTGCAAGGCTCTCAGTGCTTGTTAATGGAACTCCTACAGAAGAATTCAACCCACAAAGAGGTCTAAGACAAAGGGGATCCTCTGTCCCCGTTTCTGTTTAATCTTGCGGCTGAAGGTCTACATATGTTGTTGAGTAGAGCCTCTCAGTTAGATCTAATTAAAGGTGTTAAGGTAGGCTATGATGGTGTGTTGTTAACTTATCTCCAGTTTGCAGACGATTCATTATTATTCTGTAAAGCTGAGGTGGATGAAGTGAGGAAGTTGAAAAGGGTGCTAAGGTTCTTTGAAATTATGTTGGGTCTGAAAATAAACTTCCATAAGAGTGTTGTATGCGGTGTGGGTGTTTCTAAGGAGATGTTAGATGCTTTTGCTGCAGTGTTGAACTGTAAAACTAAGTCATTACCTCTAAAGTATCTTGGGATGCCATTAGGAGCTAATCCAAGGAAGAAAGCTACATGGAAACCAGTTGTGGATAAAATCAAAAGCAAACTGGCTAGTGTAGACGCGCCCGCGTGGGGGGGCCATCGCTACACGCTACAGTTCGGACTCAATTTGTGTCACGGTTCTTAATTTGAACCAAAGAGTCCAAATCCGGCAAATCGTTTTGAGAAACAGATTTTTTGAAAAGAAGTGCCAAACATGGACTGCTTTGCCAGATACAGAGTCGCCACCTAAATATTTTAAAATGGTGGAATTTAGGAAACCCTGACTCGGTGCCAAAGGCCACGTGTCCGTCATCACCAAAGTTGCCTCGGCTCGGGAACTTGGGTACGATTGGGGGAGGTCAGCTATGAGCACCCCCTCTCGCCCGATCCGAAGATCGGCCTCTACTAACCATGAAATCCGTTTTTGAAAACGTTATGTGTTCTTATTCCATTTATTAGCCTAGAATTACTATGTTATGCTCACAGCAAACAAGTATAGACCAAATCGCCTAAATTGGAGCAAAAACATTTCATGTTTGTTTTGAAAATGGCTTACTACTCGCAAGTAGGCTAAAATGCAGGTTTTGCCACCCTCAAGTGGGCTTTTAGAAAAGGTGGTTTTGCCACTATCTAGTGGGCTTAAAATTCACAGCTTTAATGCGTTTTTTCCAATTTAGGTAACTCAACCTCCATCCACAGGCATTCAAGCAGTTATATCACATAAGCATCTAGCCTCATGGTAATCAAGCTGTTATGGCAACACTCACACGCATGCAAGGATGCTAAAGCAAAAGAACTTACAGAGTACTCCAAGCCAAGACAGGAACTAGTTAGTAATCACATGCATGATCCTAGTTCATATTTGAAATGGCTAATGCAATACATGTAAAGATGCAATCCAAACAGGCTCGGCTATCCTAAACATGGTATGTGAAATGCTGCAACTAACGCGTATTCAATTAGGAATTGAAATACAGATGCAGTTAGAATGATGCACCGAGCCCGGTGCATGCAAGACAAATGTATGGATGCACGCATGCATAGCATAAGGTATGCTAATTTAAATATGCCCTAGTTTACCATCATAAGCGGGTAAATAAAAGGGAAGAAAGACGTGGGGTTGGAAGACATACACACACCCACGCACACTTATTACACAATTGCCCTCACTCGGAAGGTCCAAATAAATATTACAGTCCGAATAATAAACACATAAATTATTACAGGATTTCTAATTAATTAACAGAATGAATGCAAAAAGAAAGGTGGCCACAGCCCCTGCCTCGGGATGCGCGAATGATGCATACTCGAAACCGTCTCGCCCAGAAAGTCCGTACCATACCACTGCCGCCTCTGTTTACACTACCCTGCTTCTCTGAAAATTGCCAAAGTTCTGGGACAGGTCCCCTGAAAACTGTGGAACACCATCGGCTGAAGGAAATGTCCACCGGCCATTGAAAATATCCATCGGCTGTTGATGAAGATATCGGCCCAGAAAGGGTTGCCGGTCGGCACTGAACCCTGCCGATCGGCAGAAAGTGTATGCATGGCTACTCTCCCAATCATGTAACGGACTCAAGGGAGCATGGCCCTTGACCCTCGGGCTATCAATTGTGCATTTGATGCATGATAGCCTAAGGAGCCAAGGTTGCAATTCAATGTAAAAATGCATGCAACACACAAATGAGGACCAAGATCCTATCATGCCAAAGTCAAGGGTCTCGGTGACCGAGGGTTGAGGTGTGTTTTGTCACTCGAAGTACAAACGCCCCTCATCCCTCACACTTGGTTTGACACCCCAAACCAAGCAATGCAATGCATGTTATGCAAACATGGCTCAAAATGTAACATGATGATGCAAAACATGTCAAATGTGATGCAATCTATCATGTTAAGTATGCAAAATGCTAGTCATATGAGATGCAAATGTGATGCAAACATGGGCCAATATGCCATAAGGCTAGCACGGGACAACATATAATGAACCAAATAAGCAACAAGCATATGATAAGCATGCAATGGTGGACTTAAACCATAAATGGCAGACCTCAACCTTGCCATAAACAGTGGCCAAAATGATGTACAAGAGCACAAATGATGCATGCAAGTATGCACATATCAAGGTCCATCGCCTAAGCATGAAAGGGGACAACTCTAAGCATACTTAAAAGCGATATAAAAGGGCATTAAACCAACATGCTAGGCTCTGAAAAATGAATAGAGGATGATGCCAAATCGAACAAATCATACAAGTAAGGCATGCAACAATGACCACTACTTGAAGCCAATAAAAGGGGGCAAACCAAAGCTATGTCGACCAAACCTTAAAGGACCAAAATGACCTAAAACAGTCCCAATGGACTCCAAAACAAGACTAAAGCATGCATGGATCATGGTCAAAACATGCCAAGGAATGAGTCCAAAATAAGGGCATTCAAGGCCGCCAAAAGGGAGCATCCCTCAATACTTATCCCAAGCAAACATGGCATGAATTTTCAATGCAAAACAGAGTTCTAGCATGCAAAAGGGGCCTCAAAACCCACTGATATGGCAGCCTAAATGCTTAAGCATGGTAGCATACACAATGACCATTTCCAAGGCATAAAAGGACAACCCCTCAAAGCATGAAAGAGATGATAAAGACAAACATACAAGCATGGATTAGGGACTGAAATATGATCTACAATAATGTCAAGTCATGAGATTAAGGTAAGCTAAGCATGCTAGAGACTCACACACTCGAGGCTTACAAGCCAAAATGTAAAGTAACTATACCAAGCATGCTAAACAAGTCCAAATCAGTGGCCAACAGACCTCATGCATGACAAAATATGGCCAAGAACCTCACAAAGCAAAGCCAAAACAAGAGGATATGCTAGGCTAAACACATAGCACACTTCTAGGCAAGATGGAAAATTACAAAGCAAGTATAAAATGCATGCTAAGGGCCAACAAACCACCATTGGACAGAGATATAATATGACCCAAAACACCCAAAAAGCTTCTGAAATGGGACCAAAAATGATCAAGCATGCATGTTGCCCTTTAAGCCAAAACAAGGATGAAAGAGAGACAAAAGGGGAGAGGGGTGTCCCTCCCCTATGCAAGACCTCAAACCATCTTCTTCACCACTGAAAATCCACTAGATTTCAGTGGTGAAGAGAGCAATACACCAAAGGTCAACAAGGCTTAAAGAAAAGGCACCAAAAGAGGCCAAAAGAGGCCTAAGAGGGGGAGTTCGACCCCCAATGCCAAAACGACCTCAATGAGATGTCTTAAGCATGAAAATACAAAGATTTTTCATGTTATACACAAAGCCTAAAACAGAAAGCAAGATAGGTCAAAAGCTAATGCAAGATTGGGGAAACTAAAGTAAAGTGATTACCCTTGAAGAACCTTTGAAGAACACTTGGTCCAGCCACCCTCTATTGACCAAAACCAGTCCAAAACCTCAACAAACAACCCTCAAAATCCCCCAAAGTCAAAGTAAGGTGTGGTAGTGTGTGTGTTAGTGCAAAACTAAGGTAAAAATGCACTTTTAGGCCACAAAACACACACAAGGGAGGAGAGAGAGGGAAATATAGACAGAGAGAGTGTGTATGTATATGTATAAGCTCTGGTTTTTCTTTCAAAATTGCCAACCTAGAAGAAGTAGGAGAGCTCTCCTCTTATAGAAGTTCCCCCTTGCAAAGCTTACCAAACAAGCTTGCTTAGAGGGAAATCCCTCCATACACGTGTATGGAGGGGAACAGAGTGGGTGCCAGCTATCACAGCTAGCACAAAATATCTACTAAAAGTAGATGAACAGTGATCGGCCATTCAAAATTGCCATTTTGGAAAAATAAATGGCCAACCGGCAACAAAGAGTGCCGACCGGAAATATACATTGCCGATGGCACAAAATCACTGGCCGGTGGCCTCAAGCCATGGCCGGTGATGTATGGGAATGCCTTAGAAGGCATTCCCTGCCCCTTCAAGGCAAAACACAAGTGTTTGGTGCAAAACCAGACACAACACGGTTGAGTCGAGAGGTCCTGAGGCAAGGCGCGCAACCGAGACCTCCGGGAACTCAAGACGAGCACAAATAAGGGTAATCACCAAGTGCTACAATGGTGACGTCCAAGTCTTGAGGACGGTCAAAAATGGGGTGTCTACAGTTGCCCCTCTTTGACAGAACTCGAAAGTCATAACAATGACGGGAGTGAATGTCAAAGCCCAGAGACGACCCATTTTTGACAAGGCCGAAGACTCAGACAAACATGCAAGACAAACAAGATATGCGCCCGAAGGCAGGGGCAAAATGCAAGACAATGCACAGAGCTGGACATAACTTATGATCATGCAAAGAAAGCTGTAATGAAGCATACATGCGACAATTTTAAGCTAGCATACACAGAACTACACTACAATGCAGAAAGGATGTAAGAGAATTATGCAATTCTCAATACGTCTCACTCGGAGGATACAATACCTGTGCGGCTCGTCTGGTTGCACCAGTCTCAAATGAACCGTACATACAATATCGTGCCTGTAAAGAAAAAAACTCAACAGGTACGATGTTATTAGCAACATGCATGATGATGCATTTGAAAATGCGTGACAACGCAAAGCAAGTGGGAAGCATAAAAATGCTATGAAGGCACAGACATGTAAGTGGAGCACGCGGTCTACGCGGGCAACGAAACTGATCATAAGCATGCGGTCTATGCAAGCCAGGAGATCGAACATAAGCATGCGGTCTACGCAAGCAGAACATGCGGTCTATGCAAGTAAAACATGCGGTCTACGCAAGCAATGAAATTGAATGCAAACATGCGGTCTACGCAAGCAAAACATGCGGTCTATGCAAAGAAAACATGCGGTCTACGCAAGCAAGACATGCGGTCTACGCAAGGAAAACATGCGGTCTACGCAAGTAAAACATGCGGTCTACGCAAGTAATGGAATCGATTACAAACATGCGGTCTACGCAGGCAAAACATGCGGTCTACGCAAGTAATAAATTTGAACAAACATGCGGTCTACGCAAGTAATGAAATTGAACAAACATGCGGTCTACGCAAGCAAAACATGCGGTCTACGCAAGTAATGAAATTGAACAAACATGCGGTCTACGTAAGCAAAACATGCGGTCTATGCAAGTAATGAAATTGAACAAACATGCGGTCTACGCAAGCAAAACATGCAGTCTACGCAAGTAATGAATTTGAACAAACATGCGGTCTACGCAAGTAATGAAATTGAACAAACATGCGGTCTACGCAAACAAAACATGCGGTCTACGCAAACAAAACATGCGGTCTACGCAAGTAATGAAATTGAACAAACATGTGGTCTACGCAAGCAAAACATGCAGTCTACGCAAGTAATGAAATTGAACAAACATGCGGTCTACGCAAGCAAAACATGCGGTCTACGCAAGTAATGAAATTGAACAAACATGCGGTCTACGCAAGTAATGAAATTGAACAATCATGCGGTCTACGCAAGCAAAACATGTGGTCTACGCAAGTAATGAAATTGAACAAACATGCGGTCTACGCAAACAAAACATGCGGTCTACGCAAGTAATGTGTATGAGAAGAGTTGAATGTGCACATGTAAGTAGAAACATGTTATTCGCGATGCTGGAATGTAAAGTACTGTAACACAGCATAATTGAAACGATTTGTGGAATTCACAAGATATAAAAAGGATACGGGACGGGACGTTCCTCGTATGTCTCGAGCATCGCCCGCAGAACTTGTGGCCTGAGGTCAACTCGAAGGTTCACGTTTCAAACGTGTGCTTTCCCGCATTGTCTCGAGTGACGAAGGTGCCAAACCATGTAGTTAACCCGAACAAAGGTGCGGAAGGTGCGTTGACCGCAAGGGGAGTTTTACTGGTATCAATTCCGACACTTTGCTACCCTGTCATTCTATGTTTTACTTTCCTTTTTACTGGTAGTTTAAGCACATTGCACTGCCTCGGGCAGGTTTTATTCTTTCTCAAAATTACACATTTTGCAAAACACGTGATGGAAATGAAACAACCATTTTGTTCAAAAGATGTTGCATTTGTAAACTTTCTATGCATCGCATCCCAAGGTATCACACCACAATGTGAACGAAATTGAACCTATTTTGAACACTGAATATTTGCATCGTAATAATCAAGTAGTGAACCGACTTACAACTCGATAAGCAAAGCAAAGGCATGATATAACCAAACAGGTGTGAGTACAACTCGATAAACAGATCAAAAACTCAAAGGGAGTGAAGTACAACTCGATAAGCAAATGTTCAATGACTTGATAAGCAGACAGGTGTGACTCGGCAAAAATCGATCACCGAGGGAGGGATCGGAGGTGGTGGAGTTCCCCAATCCCTAGCATAAACAGCTCAAGGAACCAAGAGGAAGCCCATCGGCCAGGGGCAGAGGCCATCGGCCACAAGGAATGGCCACCGGCCAGAAATTTGTTCGGTCGGCAAAAGATAATGGCCGGTCGGCAGAATATTTGGCCGGCCGGCTATGAATGAGGGAATCACCAGAATGTTGACACCTGTCCTCCACCCAACCTTATCTCCTACAAAAGACCCCAGCTTCGTAGTTTTTCTCAATTCCACACTGATTTACTCTAATGGAAGAGTTTTTTGCTCAAAATCTCACAGCTTGGATTGCTAGCTTGGATGGCTCGGAAAAGTTGAATTTCCGGGGTTTCGGCATAAATGCATTATTCACTCTGGGTCGTACCCCATTGCACCTCCCGTTTCTCCATGCCGCGGAAAGGTTTTGGAATCCGGTGACACATGTCTTTAGCTTCGCTGGGCAAGAGATATGTCCTACCTTTGAAGATTTCCGAGCCTTAATGGAGTCCGAGCGCGACGAGGAGCTCCTGCCCCAACTTAATTTTGGCCATGCCCAATCCTTAGGGCGAATGTGTGGACTTAGTATGCGTGACGCTCGGTCTCTGATTTGTGACGGGATGCTGGACATTCCGAGTTTGACCGATCGGTTTTCTAATGCTGGTGATCGCAACAACCAACACTGGCAAGGCTTCCAGCGACACGCCCTCTGTTTGTGCATGTTATCTCATTTTCTATTTGTCTCAGGCTCCGGAGGGTCTAGTGTCCGGCTGACCGAGGTTGCCCAAGGCTTGAAGGAGGGCAAGAGCTGTATTGCCATGACTCTGGCTGAGACGCCGATGGGCTTAGACGCCTTTTATCGTCATGAGACGACCAGATTAGCAGGGAGTCCACTACTACTACAGGTAATGTTTCCCACCCAATCTCACATATGCATTGCTCACATCACTCGGCCCTCAAGCTCAGTTTTTTTTTTTTTCTCACAAAACCCTATTCTCACTTTTCTCTCCTCGTACATCTCTCTATTCTTTATTCTCTCATTTTTTTCATCCCTTCCCAGGCATGGTTGATGGACAAACTGCAGGTTGTGGACTCTTGCCCAGCATATTCAGCTCGCGGCTACTTTTTTCGGCACCGTCTAGTCAATGCCCTTGACGAGGGATGGTGGTTTGATTGGATGTGCAGCCTGTCCGCAGACCGTATTGCTTGGCGGTGCCCTTGGCTGAGCCTTCCGACAATGAGTTACAATATGCCCCGGCAGACTGGGATTCAATTGATTGGTCTCACTCACTGTGCGTTCTACTTCCCATTCCGGATTCGAGGCCAATTTGGCCATGATCAGACCTGCCTGCCAGAGGGGATAGAGTATCCTGCTGCATTCCCGGCCTGAGGCGTACAGCTTGCTTGGCAGGCCACCGCGTGGAGGACGAGAGAACTCCTGGCCCCCGCTCCTACTTTCAGTTGCACTTTGTTTGATGAGTGCTTGGATTGGCTTAATGAGGAGGCACATGTCGGGCCCATCTTGGCGTTAGAGGCTTCGACCATCTCTGGGAGGGGGCGCAGGAGCACCTGACTTGACTATGCCCCGGATTTATTGCTTTATTAGTACTTTCAAGTTTTCTTTATGAGTGTAATAAAAAGCAACTTCGATTGTATGCAAGAGCAGGAGAACTCTGTTTTGAAATCAATGAAATTGAAGGTTGTGGTACTGAAAATTTTCCGCTTTGGTCCAAAAATGATCAAAGTTGTAAAAAGATTATTTTGAACGAAGTCAACTTTTATTAAAACTTCTCAAAATCATTTTCGATGTGGATCAGAACTGGACACGCCTGAGGTCTGTCACCGAGATGCACAACCCCGGATCTCTGCAACTGGAAAGTTGCCCCTAGTCTGAAGAGCGCTGCACCGGAGATCATAACTAAACCCTTGAATGCTGAATAGACAAAGATGACCGAGATGATCAAATGGACAAAGTTGATCGGGGAAAAGGGTTATGGCTGAACTCCAGGAGGAAGTTGCCTACGTATCCCAAAGATGGGAATCAAGCCTTACGTAGTTCAGGCTTAGGTTCACTCGAGTATTTTCACTCTCCTTTTACGCTCTAACTTTTGCCAAGGTCGCCCTTTGCGGGTTTTCAACCTTGCGAGCTCAGTTTTTATATTTTCCAATTTTTGTGCTCTAACTTTTGCCTAGGTCGCCCTTTCGGGTTTTCGGCCTAGCGAGCCTCTCAAGGGTAATATTTCTTCAACTTGTCCATGTTGATCGGTTGGGAAAATTCCAGGCCAACTAGGTCCATCAGAACCACAGCTCCACCTGACTAGATAGCTTTGATGATATAGGGACCAGTCCAATTAGGCCTGAACTTGCCCCTTGGGTCGTGGATGGGAGCTCGGTTGTCTTTGAGCACCAAATCTCCTTCCTTTAGATTCCTAGACTTAACTTTCTTGTTGAAAGCCCGGGCAATTCTGCGCTGATAACTTTGAACATGGTACAGTGCTTTCAGTCTTCTCTCATCAAAGAGCATGAGTTCCTTAAATCTGCTCTGCTGCCAATCTGCTTCGGCTATTTGACACTCAGCCAATACTCGTAATGACGGAACCTCAATTTCGATAAGTAGAACGGCCTTCATCCCATAAACCAATGAATACGGAGTCGCTCCGGTAGAAGTTCTAATTGAAGTCCTGTAACCCCACAGAGCAAATGGCAGTTTATCTGGCCAATCCCGGTAGGTTTCCACCATCTTCTGCAGTATATGCTTGATGTTCTTGTTGGCGGCCTCAACTGCTCCGTTGGTTTGCGGCCGGTATGTGGATGACTTATGAAAGGTCACGTTATATTTCTCCAACAAGGCAATTACTTCCTTCTTAAAGTGGGAACCATTATTCGAAATAATCTCGTTTGGGACCCCGTAGCGACAGATGATGTTGTTTCTGATAAACTTTGCAACGTGCGACGCCTTCAACACGGCATATGATTGGGCCTCGACCCACTTTGTGAAATAATCTATCGCGACCAAGATAAACTCATGCCTATTCGACCCTTTTGGAGTAACAGCCCCGATCACATCAATTCCCCAAACTAAAAATGGCCATGGTGAAGTCATGTTGTACAGCTTTGATGGCGGGATATTTATGCGATTCGCATGGATTTGACATTTGTGGCATCGCCGAACAAAGCTGATACAATCCTCCTCCATGGTGGACCAGTAGTAACCCTGTCGAAGGATCTTCCGTGCTAGCATTACTCCGTTCATGTGCACACCACACTCTCCTCCATGGATGGCCTCCATCAGGCGCTTCGATTCTTCGGCTCCGACGCACAGCTTGTGCATTCCCAGATGACCTCTCTTATACAGCTTACCCCCACAGATGATGAACTGAATGGCCATTCTTCTGATTGACCTTTTATCCTTGGCATTTGCCCCTGGTGGATACGCCTCCTTTTCCAAGAAGTTCCAAATGTCGTAATACCAAGGGCTGTCGTCCTGAGCCTCATCTATGGCGGAAATTGACTCATATGCCGGCGCAAACTTCTGGTCAATAATGACTGGACGCATCCGGACTCCAAACGGGATGTCTATCATGGAAGATAGAGTTGCTAGTGAATCTGCGAACCTGTTGTTCTCTCTTACTAGGTGGGTGAAATTTAGCTTCTCAAACCGAGGAATTAACAAATCCAAGGTCTGGTGGTAAATTATCATCTTTTCCTCTTTGACTTTCCAGTCTCCTTTTGCTTGAGACACAACAAGGTTCGAGTCCCCAATGACGTCCAACCGCCTTGCCCCTAGTTCTAGGGCTGCTTCTAGGCCGGCAATACATGCCTTATATTCTGCTTCATTGTTCGAGACTTTGAACCGGAGCTTGAATGCTAAAGGGATACGGGAATCGTCAGGCGCTATCAACAACACTCCTATCCCATACCCGTACTGGTTTGACGCTCTGTCAAATTACATCGTCCAAGTTTCACCTTCGATGTGCAGAATGGCTTCATCTGGGAATAGGTACTCAACCGCTTCATCCCCTTCAACTGGGTGGTCGGCAAGGAACTCCGCTACCGCTCTTCCTTTTACTGACTTGCGTGTCACATACTTCAGATCAAATTCAGAAAGCAACAGCAGCCAACGAGCTAGCCTACCCGTAAGTGCCAGTTTCTCGAAAAGATATTTGATGGGATCCAAGCGTGAAACCAACATTACAGAGTGAGCTAACAGGTAGTGCCGCAGTTTCCTGGTAGCCCATACCAAGGCCAAACAAGCCTTCTCCAGCGGAGTGTAGCGGGTCTCGTAATCCAGCATCTTCTTGCTTAGATAATAGATGGCCCTTTCCACTTTGTCCTCTGACTCTTGTGCAAGCATGCAGCCCATGGTAGTCTCAGTTACTGAAATGTACAATATCAACGATTTCCCCGGCTCTGGTGGTGACAACACGGGCGGGTTCTGTAAATATTCTTTGATCTGTTCAAAAACTGTTTGACATCGGCCGTCCCATTAGAATTTCTTTCCTTTCTTCAGGAGACCAAAAAGTGGTTCACAAGTCAAGGTTAGTTTTGAAATAAACCGTCTTATGAATTGCACTTTACCTAGAAAGCCTCGCACCTCCTTTTCAGTCCTTGGTGGTGGCATTTCTAAGATGGCCTTGATTTTGGAAGGGTCAACTTCGATGCCCCTTTGTGTAATCAGAAATCCCATCATTTTTCCCGCTGTAACACCGAATGTACACTTCTGAGGATTTAGCCGTAACTGAAATTCTCTGATCCTTTGGAAGAACTTTTGTAAGGCGATGTAGTGGCCTTCTCTTTCTTTGGACTTGACAATAATGTCATCCACGTACACCTCAACCTCTTTGTGGATCATATCATGCAATATTGTGGTTGCAGCCCGTTGATATGTGGCCCCAGCATTCTTCAACCCAAACGGCATCACTTTGTAACAGTATGTCCCCCACGGGGTGGTGAAAGCAGTCTGCTCCCGGTCTTCGGGTGCCATCACTATCTGATTGTAGCCTGAGAAACCATCCATAAACGAGAGCAAAGCATGCCCCGCTGTAAAATCCACCAACTCATTAATATGCGGCAAGGGAAAGTCGTCCCTCGGACTAGCTCTATTCAAATCCCTGAAATCCACGCATACTCGGATCTTGCCATCCTTCTTCGGCACCGGAAAAATGTTGGCCAACCAAGTCAGGTATTCGGATACTAACAGGAAGCCTGCATCGATTTGCTTGGTGACCTCTTCCTTAATTTTGATGGCCCAGTCCGGACGAATCCTTCTGAACTTCTGTTTGATGGGTCGGGCCTCGGGGTCGAAAGGGATCCGGTGCTGTACAATCTCAGGATCGATTCCAGGGATGTCTTCGTAGGACCACGCGAAAACGTCTTTGAAATCTTTTAATAAAGCGACTAAGCGCTCGCGTTCCTCCGAAGACAACGTGGACCCGATCTGGACTAGCTGTGGGTCCTTCTCAGTACCAACATTCACAGTAGTGATTTCATCCATTAAGGGTTTAACAAATCTTTCCTGCTCTTGATCAATTAATCGTTGCAAAACCGGAGGAATTTCTTCCTCGTCGTTTTCATCAAAATTTTGAAAATCCTGATTTAAACAATAAATCAAAGGCACAGAAAAATACTCAGAAACCACATCAACATCATTCTCATTAAATACTTCCAAGCCGTCCAATTCTTCTGTTACAACAGACTCAAAAGAGAAAGAAAATGACGACCTAGACAGGACTGTGGCATCCGGGTTATCACCCCCAGGAATACCGGACTCAGACTCAGTCGAGCTGGAACCTGATTCCGACTCACAAGATTCGGTGGAATCAGATTCCGGCTCACTACCTGACCCGGTGCTGCTTGATAAAAATCCCTCTTCATATTTCCAGACGAGAGAGGGTGCGATGGATGCATCCAAAATAGTTGATGGTAGGTCCGCAGCTGTTTCATTCCCGATCATGCATACCGAGGAATTATCCCCCAAGCACTTCTGTTCGATCGGAGGATCTGAAAGTAGACATGCCAATGCTACCCCCATTTCATTTCCAGCGTCCTTAGACTGCACTTCCTTACTTTGCTCAGCCTTGGCTAATGGGTCTGTCTACTCTTCAGCAATGTCATCCCTAGGTAACTGTAGATCAAAGAAAATCTCAAACCCTAGCACGCGCTTCCTTTCCGCGTTCAGCCACGGCTTTGGGAAGCCACAGAACGGAAAGTCCTCCCCCTCTCGGACGAAACATCCGTTTAGGGTACCCTGAATGGGCCGGTGCATCAAGTCAAAGGGCTTCCCCATCTGTTTCGCTCTGGCTCTTCCGGCCATTTCCTTTCCTTTCCTTACCCAGTCCTCTTTGGTGGGTAGATAACCCAATCCAAAGGTATGAGGGTTGTGTGGCACTTCGGCCAATGCTGCGACGCCCTTCCGGCCGCTCTTTCCCAATCCCATCCTGGGGATGTGTTGGAGCTTGTTCATGAGATAGACTGCTTGAGCACTGACATATACCCCTTCATTAGCTGCCATGATGTCTTGTACAACCCGAGCCTTAGCCAAGGTAAAACCCGATATGAACACATCTTCTATACCGTGCTCGATTTCTAGAACAGGCGTAGATACCTCCGGCGGCGGATGAATCGATGAATTTCCAAAAACAATGGCTACTCCCTTCCCATAGGGGTATTTCACCACTTGATGTAGGGTGAAGGAGACTGCCTTTACCTGATGCAGCCACGACCGCCCCAAAAGCAGGTTGAACGTTGCAGGAACCTCTAAGACATGGAAATCTATCTCATGCTGTCCCGGCCCAACCTTTGTTTGAATCTTAATTGTTCCCATTACTTCCCGGCTCGTGTTATCATACGCCCGAATCACCTGGGCCGTTGGCACAAAGTCCGCGATTTTCAAACCGATCGTGTAGGTTGTCCTTACCGGACAGACGTTGATGGCGGACCCTGTGTCGACAAGCACCACGGGTATCCATTTATTTCTGCACTCCACGGAGATGTAGAGTGGCCTATTATGGTTCGCACCCTCAGGTGGCAGTTCTTTGTCAGAAAAGGTCAACATCGGGGTAGCTCCTCCCGAAAAAACTAGGCCCACCAGCTGTTCGGGCGTGGTGTCTATAGAAAGCTTGGCTTTGTCCATGGCTGAAAGGATGGCCTGTCTATGTACTCGAGAAGCCATAAGCAGCCCCCAGATGTAGATGTCTGCTTGTATCTTTTCAATTGTCTCAATACGGCCTCATCTTCGAGTTGCTTTTCTTTTTGCTTCTCTGCCTCCCTATCTTTTCCAGACACCTCTGGTTGATCTAGGTGTGGGGGCTTGAAATACCGTCCACTCCTAGTCATGTGATCGACTTCGCCGATATACCAGGTATCATCTGGTTGGTTACTCCCCCAATCTTCGTCCGTGTGGGCAAGACATAGATCATCATCCTCCCACCACATTCCATCTGCTGCTGACAGGCACCTGCCCGGCTCTGGCATGACTGTTCTCATACTCGCAGTACCTTCTATCCCTATGCTCGCTGCATTTTCCGTTTCTGTGTTTATAGCAGTCTCAGTCCCCACATGGGCTTTTGCCTTCCTGATTCTCTCGGAATCTTCGAATCTTTCCTGTCCCGACTGTGTCAATGTAGCCAGCTGTTCAATAATCCCCGTACTCGAAATGCTCCAATCCCGAGCGAAATTCTTGACACCAGCGCTCTCCGGCGATGCACTCTGTTCTCCAACCCTTCCGGCTGTCACTGATATTCTTGCCCCTGTCGGGCCTTGTTGTGGCTGAGACTCTTCCACCACATCTGGTTGATCGTCCAACCATCCCGTAGCCTCTGTTGATTCCTCATAATCGAACCAGTTGACGGCTAAGTCCCCTGGATCTTGGTTACTGTAAAATTGGAGCTTGGCAAGATCCTCTTCCACAGCCGTTACATCATCTGTTCCCTGTCCTAGACTGTCCCCTTGGATCACACACAGCTCCCCCTCTGTTGGTAGTTCCATATCTGGCCTGTCCTGGCCTATTGATAAAATGTAGTCACTCGGACTATAAGCATTCCCAACACCACTCCCAGATTCCGCAGACTCTGGCTCAAGAACCCCTTTCTCCTTTGGAGTCCTCTCTTTCCGGTTCTCGATAGTCACCACCGTTGGCTTAGGTCGGGTTATGGAGATGTCCATCATGCACAAATCAGTGCAATCGAGAAGGAACACTTCCGGCTTAGGCAGGTGGGAAGGAGTGATATAGATGCTAGGATCGTAAGGCACGACCCCAGCTTGGATGAAGTTGACTCTTTTGGGTGGTGGATTTTGGTTATGTGTAGGGAGAGGGTTTGTAGTAATGTTGGGTTTCTCAGGAGGCAAAATCACCCCGTTATCGATGAGATCTTGAATCTCATGACGCAATCGGAAGCACAGGTCGGTGTCATGACCGTGCTGTTGGTGAAATGCACAATATTTGGCTGGGTTGTGGGTAGCGGGGAGTCTTTCTGGTGAGGGCCGCGGCTCTAGGGGCTTAGATGCCCTTTTCTGATTAAGACCCCCAAAGCTTTGGACAGGGGCATATAAAGCGGAGCGAAGGTTCTGGTGTTTTTGGGTGGGTATTTGACTATTTGTGGGTTGTTTCCGGACGCACCGGAGAATGGTGTGGCTGCCATAGTTCTTGAGGGAGGGTTGGTGGTGACCATACTCACTTCGGAGGTCCTGGTAGTTGTAGGGCCACTCGGGCTAGCATTAGTGTTACGATTGAAAGTTCTACGGGGTTGCTCCCGGTCATTATCAATCAATCCTTGCTTTAAGGCATCCTCAATCTTCACCCCCATTTCATGTAGATCAGAAAAGGTAGGAAAGGGGAGTACAATCATCTTTTGCATCAATTTCGGCTGAAGATTGCGCACAATCATTCGAATCTGGTCTTTGTCTGTGGGCCTTAAGGTCATCATCGAAGCCTTAGCTCGCCATCTGGTTACGAATTCCGAGAAGCTCTCTTTGAGTTCTTGCCTCGTTGTCTCGAGATCCCGGGTCGTAATCTCGATTTGTGTATTGTATGAGTACTGCAAGATGAAGGCCTCAGCCATCTCATCCCAACTTCTCTTGACGTCATCCTCCAATTTGGCATACCATATGGCCGCTACACCCAACAGGGTCCGGCCAAATAAAGGCAGCTTCTGCAGTCTAGTGAGGCCCATTGGCCTTAGGATATCTGAAAACAACCTTAGGTGCACCATGGGGTCTCCGGACCCATCAAATCGATCAATGTGCGGCATTTTGAATCTGTCAGGCAACGTCACGGCTGCGTCGGTATACCCATCTTCGATGTCAGGGATGGTCTTGACTCCCTGGGATCTCTTAAACATCTTTTCCAACTTACTCAATTTTAAGGCTGTGGGGTCCACTTCGAACTCAAAAGGAGAGTCCGGTATATTGACAGGCGTGGGTGCCTTGGATAGTTGTGGCGGAATCGGGAGTGGAGCTGGCCCCGCTGGAAGGTCGGTATCCTCTTGGACATTCCGGGCTTTCGGTGTTTCTTCGGGTATCGGAACCCTTGGTGGGGGAGGGACTTGTTGTGAAGCAGATGCTTCGGTTTGCTGCTGTAACCTCACGATTAAATCAGCTTGTTCATTCATAACCGTGGCCTGCTGCTTGGCGAACTCCGCCTGCCGGACAGCATCCTGCTGCATCATTTTCATGCTCTCTTGGAGTTGGCGCACCATCTCCTCTAAACTAGCCATACTGTTTTTTTCTGACTGAATTATCGGTATATGTTCCCTCTCTGCGGGTGAAACAGAACCCTGATCCCTACTGTATGCAGGTAGGGTAGATAAAGCCCTCTGTACTGACTGTCGAACTGATGCCCTCTGCCTAGCTGTCCTCCGTCTAGTAACTGGGGGTAGAGAGTGGTACACTGGTTGTCCGTCTACCAGATCCTCAAATCGATGGAGCCGACGACCTCTAATCCAGAGTGCTTGGGAAATATCTACCGGGTTGGAAGCAATGGTGCTAAACTACCTAGCAAAAAGATAAATAAAGCAGTAAATGAACAAACAAGCGGACAACACAACGGCGTAAAATAAACACATACAATGCACAGTTGGGTATTCATAATACACAGTTGGTAAGTCGAATACACTGTTCCTCGATACTGATCACTGTTCCCCAAAATCACTGTTCCCAAAACTGAACCTGGTACCCGCAGATAACTGATTCTCGTAAACTGATACTGATTCCCTCAGGTCTAATACTCAATCTTGCAAACTGATATGTACATTCCTGTAGAGATACACTCTAGAAGCACATAGCAAGTAAAGAGAGCCAAAACACCCCTATGTTGGGGTAGGGTTTCCCTGTCCTATTTTGTCAGGAGCTAGGGTTCCACTATGCACGCAGCAGTTTTCAAACAACCTAACATCGGGTAAGCAACCTGTTCTAGCTTGGAATGGTCACTATGGATTTCGATATGCACTAGGTCGAATGGTCAAAAAGGGTGCCCCGGTAAAACTGGGGTTTGTGTTCCCATACTGTCAGAGCCCATAACCAGTCAGCCTTATGGTCATGCCTTGACAAGACAAGCCTCCGGCAAACCGTTCAGGAATGGCAGATGGCAAACACGGTGTCCTAGGCGCACCAATGCACATGCAATGTGAAGAGACACGTAAATCAAATCAAAACAGGATACCACAAGTTCGAGTCAAGCTCTCTAAATCCCCAGCAGAGTCGCCAGAAACTGTAGACGCGCCCGCGTGGGGGGGCCCTCGCTACACGCTACAGTTCGGACTCGATTTGTGTCACGGTTCTTAATCTGAACCAAAGAGTCCAAATCCGGAAAATCGTTTTGAGAAACATATTTTTTGAAAAGAAGTGCCAAACATGGACTGCTTTGCCAGATACAGAGTCGCCACCTAAATATTTTAAAATGGGGGAATTTAGGAAATCCTGACTCGGTGCTAAAGGCCACGTGTCCGTCATCACCAAAGTTGCCTCGGCTCGGGAACTTAGGTACGATTGGGGAAGGTCAGCTATGAACACCCCCTCTCGCCTGATCCGAAGATCGGCCTCTACTAACCATGATATCCGTTTTTGAAAACGTTATGTGTTCTTATTCCATTTATTAGCCTAGAATTACTATGTTATGCGCACAGCAAACAAGTATAGACCAAATCGCCTAAATTGGAGCAAAAACATTTCATGTTTGTTTGGAAAATGGCTTGCTACTCGCAAGTAGGCTAAAATGCAGGTTTTGCCACCCTCAAGTGGGCTTTTAGAAAAGGTGATTTTGCCACTATCTAGGGGGCTTAAAATTCACAGCTTTAATGCGTTTTTTCCAATTTAGGTAACTCAACCTCCATCCACAGGCATTCAAGCAGTTATATCACATAAGCAGCTAGCCTCATGGTAATCATGCTGTTATGGCAACACTCACACGCATGCAAGGATGCTAAAGCAAAAGAACTTACAGAGTACTCTAAGCCAAGACAGGAACTAGTTAGTAATCACATGCATGATCCTAGTTCATATTTGAAATGGCTAATGCAACACATGCAAAGATGCAATCCAAACAGGCTCGGCTATCCTAAACATAGTATGTGAAATGCTGCAACTAACGCGTATTCAATTTGGAATTGAAATACAGATGCAGTTAGAATGATGCGCCGAGCCCGGTGCATGCAAGACAAATGTATGGATGCACGCATGCATAGCATAAGGTATGCTAATTTAAATATGCCCTAGTTTACCATCATAAGCGGGTAAATAAAATGGAAGAAAGACGTGGGGTTGGAAGACATATACACACCCGCGCACACTTATTACACAATTGCCCTCACTCGGAGGGTCCAAATAAATATTACAGTCCGAATAATAAACACACAAATTATTACAGGATTTCTAATTAATTAACAGAATGAATGCAAAAAGAAACGTGGCCACAGCCCCCGTCTCGGGATACGCGAATGATGCATGCTCGAACCCGTCTCGCCCAGAAAGTCCGTACCATACCACTGCCGCCTCTGTTTACACTGCCCTGCTTCTCTGAAAATTGCCAAAGTTCTGGGATAGGTCCCCTGAAAACTGTGGAACACCATCGGCTGAAGGAAATGTCCACCGGCCATTGAAAATATCCATCGGCTGTTGATGAAGATATCGGCCCAGGAAGGGTTGCCAGTCGGCACTGAACCCTGCCGGTCGGCAGAAAGTTCCTGCAGAATCTGGTTTTTGACAGCAACAAGGACAGACAGTGTATGGCATGAAATTTCAAGCAAGTGTATGCATGGCTACTCTCCCAATCATTTAACGGACTCGAGGGAGCATGGCCCTTGACCCTCGGGCTATCAATCGTGCATTTGATGCATGATAGCCTAAGGAGCCAAGGTTGCAATTCAATGTAAAAATGCATGCAACACACAAATGAGGACCAAGATCCTATCATGCCAAAGTCAAGGGCCTCGGTGACCGAGGGTTGAGGTGTGTTTTGTCACTCGAAGTACAAACGCCCCTCATCCCTCACACTTGGTTTGACACCCCAAACCAAGCAATGCAATGCATGTTATGCAAGCATGGCTCAAAATGTAACATGATACTAAGATGCAAAACATGTCAAATGTGATGCAATCTATCATGTTAAGTATGCAAAATGCTAGTCATATGAGATGCAAATGTGATGCAAACATGGACCAATATGCCATAAGGCTAGCACGGGACAACATATAATGAACCAAATAAGCAACAAGCATATGATAAGCATGCAATGGTGGACTTAAACCATAAATGGCAGACCTCAACCTTGCCATAAACAGTGGCCAAAATGATGTACAGGAGCACAAATGATGCATACAAGTATGCACATATCAAGGTCCATCACCTAAGCATGAAAGGGGACAACTCTAAGCATACTTAAAGGCGATATAAAAGGGCATTAAACCAACATGCCAGGCTCTGAAAAATGAATAAAGGATGATGCCAAATCGAACAAATCATGCAAGTAAGGCATGCAACAATGACCACTACTTGAAGCCAATAAAAGGGGGCAAACCAAAGCTATGTCGACCAAACCTTAAAGGACCAAAATGACCTAAAACAGTCCCAAGGGACTCCAAAACAAGACTAAAGCATGCATGGATCATGGTCAAAACATGCCAAGGAATGAGTCCAAAACAAGGGCATTCAAGGCCGCCAAAAGGGAGCATCCCTCAATACTTATCCCAAGCAAACATGGCATGAATTTTCAATGCAAAACAGAGTTCTAGCATGCAAAAAGGACCCTCAAAAGCCACTGATATGGCAACCTAATATCTAAACGCATGGGCATGCACAATGACCATTTCCAAGGCATAAAAGGACAACCCCTCAAAGCATGAAAGAGATGATGAAGACAAACATACAAGCATGGATTAGGGACTGAAATATGATCTACAATGATGTCAAGTCATGAGATTAAGGTAAGCTAAGCATGCTAGAGACTCACACACTCGAGGCTTACAAGCCAAAATGTAAACTAACTATACCAAGCATGCTAAACAAGTCCAAATCAGTGGCCAAAAGACCTCATGCATGACAAAATATGGCCAAGAACCTCACAAAGCAAAGCCAAAACAAGAGGATATGCTAGGCTAAACACATAGCACACTTCTAGGCAAGATGGAAAATTACAAAGCAAGTATAAAATGCATGCTAAGGGCCAGCAAACCACCATTGGACAGAGATATAATATGACCCAAAACACCCAAAAAGCTTCTGAAATGGGACCAAAAATGATCAAGCATGCATGTTGCCCTTTAAGCCAAAACAAGGATAAAAGAGAGACAAAAGGGGAGAGGGGTGTCCCTCCCCTATGCAAGACCTCAAACCATCTTCTTCACCACTGAAAATTCACTGGATTTCAGTGGTGAAGAGAGCAATACACCAAAGGTCAACAAGGCTTAAAGAAAAGGCACCGAAAGAGGCCAAAAGAGGCCTAAGAGGGGGAGTTCGACCCCCAATGCCAAAACGACCTCAATGAGATGTCTTAAGCATGAAAATACAAAGCTTTTTTATGTTATACACAAAGCCTAAAACAGAAAGCAAGATAGGTCAAAAGCCAATGCAAGATTGGGGAAACTAAAGTAAAGTGATTACCCTTGAAGAACCTTTGAAGAACACTTGGTCCAGCCACCCTCTATTGACCAAAACTAGTCCAAAACCTCAACAAATAACCCTCAAAATCCCCCAAAGTCGAAGTAAGGTGTGGTAGTGTGTGTGTTAGTGCAAAACTAAGATAAAAATGCACTTTTAGGCCACAAAACACACACAAGGGAGGAGAGAGAGGGAAATATAGAGAGAGAGTGTATATGTATATGTATAAGCTCTGGTTTTTCTTTCAAAATTGCCAACCTAGAAGAAGGAGGAGAGCTCTCCTCTTATAGAAGTTCCCCCTTGCAAAGCTTACCAAACAAGCTTGCTTAGAGGGAAATCCCTCCATACACGTGTATGGAGGGGAACAGAGTGGGTACCAGCTATCACAGCTGACACAAAATATCTACTAAAATTAGATGAACAGTGATCGGCCATTCAAAATTGCCATTTTGGAAAAATAAATGGCCGACCGGCAACAAAGAGTGCCGACCGGAAATATACATTGCCGATGGCACAAAATCACTGGCCGGTGGCCTCAAGCCATGGCCGGTGATGTGTGGGGATGCCTCACAAGGCATTCCCTGCCCCTTCAAGGCAAAACACAAGTGTTTGGTGCAAAACCAGACACAACACGGTCGAGCCGAGAGATCCTGAGGCAAGGCGCGCAACCGAGACCTCCGGGAACTCAAGACGAGCACAAACAAGGGTATCACCAAGTGCTACAATGGTGACGTCCAAGTCTTAAGGACAGTCAAAAATGGGGTGTCTACAGCTGGTTGGAAGAGAAAGTTGTTGTCCTTCGCAGGGAGGTTAACACTTGTCAAGTCGGTAACTTCAGCATTGCCAGTGTACTATTTATCTTTGTTTAAGATGCCTGAAGGGGTAGCTAGAGAGTTGGAGAAGATTCAAGCCACATTCTTATGGGGTGGGTCTGAACTGGTAAAGAAAGTCCATATGATCAAGTGAGAGGACTTGTCTAAAACAGTGGAGAAAGGTGGTTTGGGTATCAGGAAAATAAGGGATGTGAACAAGTGTTTGTTAATTAAATGGTGGTGGAGGTTTGGTAGTGAAAATGATGCTTTGTGGAAGAGAGTAATTTGTAGCAGATATAAGATGGAGATTGATGGGTGGATTCCAACTCTAATTTCATCTAGCAGCCACTTGGCAGTATGGAAAGAGATTATTTCTGTAGCTGAATAGTGTAGTAGCCTCAAGGAGTTTTACTTGAATAATTTTAAGTTGAAGGTTGGAGATGGGAGGAGGATTAGATTTTGGTCTGATACTTGGTGTCAGTCTGTTTGTTTGAAGGATGAATTTCCAATCTTATATAGGTTGTCTTTCGATAAAAAGGAATCCTTAAGAATTTTTGCTGATAAGAAAAATATAGTGGATGGCTGGTCCTCTGAGTTTAGAAGGGGGTTATATGAGTGGGAGAAGCAGGAGCTGGCTAGACTTCTTGATTATATGCTGGGGGCTCCTGCAGTGTGTCCAGAGTGCGTTGATGGCCTACATGGTTAGCATCATCTGCTGGGGTACTAACAGTAGTAGATTTATATAGGTGGGGTGTGGATAATACAGGTGCCATCATGAGTATTACCAAATTGATTTGGCTTAAGTACATCCCTCCTAAGGTGCAGGTTTTTGGTTGGTTTGCGTGGAAAAAAAGAATTAAGTCCAAGGAATTTCTGCAAAAAGTGGGGGTGATCAACCCAAGTGCTTCCATAGCTTGTGTGTTTTGTGGCAGTGGCAGTGAATCAGTGCATCATGTATTAATTTGGTGTCCCTTTGTGTGGATGGTTTGGGCAGAAATGCTGGATTGGTGGGATGTCCAAGCTGCTATTCCAGGATCTGTGAAGAGTCTACTGCTATGGTGGGTAGGGGGAAAGTTAAAGAAGAAAGAAAGGAAGATTTGGAGGGTGATTCCATTGGCTGTGTGGTGGTCTGTTTGGAAGTGCAGGAATGAGTGTGTGTTTAGAGAAACTCTCCCAAAACTTGTGGATCTATGTGACTTGATTAAATGTAGGATTGCTTTTTGGTTAAAACTAGTTTTCAGTGACTTTAATTTTTCAGTTCAGGATTTTGTGTTTAATCTGAGGCAAATCAGGAAGTGCTTGGGAGGGTCTGCTACACTTACATAGTGCTGATTGGTCTGCTGGGTAGTTATGGTGTGATGGATTCTAGTGTTGTATGTTGTTTCTGTTATTGTGGTTGCTGTATTGCTCTATTGGTGTATGTTGTTCTGCTCTGTTGGTGTATGTTGTTCTGCTATGGTGCCTACTTGGTGTGTGTTGCGTTGATCTGGTGAGTAGTGTGGGAGATTTCCTATCTGTGTTTGAATTTTGGTCTGCTATGGAGGTTCTGCTTAGTTATGGGAATGATGCTTGATTGTTCTGTCTATCTCTGTTATGGTGGTCGACTTCTGCTGTGGCTCCAATGTTTCAGTTGTATAATGTAAGCGAAGCTTGTCAAAGTGGGGAAAAGTCGATGCTCATCAGTTTTACTATCAATTTGGTTGTTACTATTAGTTTTGGCTCCTACCAGTTTATTTATCAGTTTAGCTTCTTAGCTCCAAGTTGTAGACTAATTTATCTATCTGTTTGTCTTTTCTCTTGCTCTCTTTTGTTGGTTCCTCACCAACTGGCACTTGGAGCTTTTTCTTAACTCCAAGCTCCTCTTTATTGATGTAATATTTCACACTTTGTATGTTTCATCAATAAAGATTTTGTTTTTGCCAATCAAAAAAAAAAAAAAAAAAAGAACCAAAATTATATAACCATCGTTTTACTATTACTTGAATTTCTGCTATATAAGTCACTAAATGATGAATATCTGAATGTTGAGAAATTCCAAATGATTCAAGAACGAGAACATAATGCTTCCATATTCAAACATGAGCCACTTTCCGATTTCTACCAATTGTACATTTTAATTAGTTCACCATATTCGAATTATCTTTTATGGAAAATAACTTCCAATCATATTTTGTGAGAATTATGAAGAGGTAAAGCTTAGCGGGATGAGGGGAAGCCACATTTTGACTCTGGATGAAGTGGTGAGTTTGAAGAACATCGAAGAGTTGGTGAAAGACAGAGAAGCTATATGGGCTGCAGAGGCATGGCCTCCCATAAGAGCTACATGAATTGCTAAGCCTCCAACACAATGTGCAACCACATGTATTTTTATCAATGGCCCGTGCAAATCACGAATTTTATTGATCACTACAAAAATAAAAATAAGAGTTAAAAATAGGCCAGTTGAGTTGGTAAGTAACTACATTTTTTATATAGAATTTTATTTTTTATTTTTTTTGTTTACCAGTAGGTATATCAAATCTGCCAATGTCTTCAATGGTGAAATTGTTTGAAGGATTGAAAGGGTGTAATCTTGGTTGCAGCAGCCATGTTTCATGCCCTTCTTCTAGTAGAGTTCTAACAAAATCACTTGGTTCTGTTGGTAGCCAATAATTCTCAGTGGAATGACCATTAATTAGGAGAACTGGATTTAGTTTCTTCTTTCCTTTCCATTGCTTGCAACTGATGATAAACCCATCTTCTGCTCAATTACCAAAGAAGCAACAGTACGTTAAGAACTCTGGTACCAAAGGTAAAAAAGAGTAAATAAATAAAAAATAAAAATAAAAAAAGAGTACTGATATAGTCCATAAGGTGCTCTAGGACATATTACTATTTCAGTTGTAGTTATCCAAGAGTATTGGTTCAAGACAGTATTGGATTGAGTCGGAACAATTTAGAGAACAAACGAACTTGCAAGTTACGAATCTATGGATTGTATACTTCTGACTACCTATTTGTATCTCATGGAGAATACTGTCTTGATAAGGTTTTTGGTGTAATTCTGAAGAATTGAATTCCTTGTGACTCCCTCGTGGCACTTGCAAAATGTAGGTTTTGAAAAGATTCTGTAATAGCACACCAACAAACCTTCTTCTCATGTTCCCTTCTAGGCTTATCAAGCACTTCAGGAGCTCTATCATGGAAATACTAAGCTTCCCTTTCAAGTTCAGCATATTTTCCTTGGAACTGTCTATTCAGACTTTATTGAATGTCACATTCATTGTCGTTGTCTCCCTCCATGTAGTTGATCCAAAGAGATAAGGATTCATTATCTTCTTCCCTTCAAGAATGTATCTGTATGAAAAATACTTTCTATTATGTGAAAAACAAATACCATAAAAAATAATGTCAGAATGAAGATAAATTTCTAGTTTAGATCATATCAGACCTTGAACCAGAAGAAGCAGCAAGAAGGAGAGTATAGTGCATACACTACGTATACGGAGTTCTTTCACCAACTTCACACAAATCTACTTCCCCATCTACAATATGTAATTTATCAGACTCAAAAGCACTAAATAAAACATATCCTCCAACTTTACCCCTTAGCAGAGGATGAGATAATCCGATAAGTTTACTCTTTATATCCGATTACTTCCAAGTTCTAGAGTTCATTTTCATCTTGAGATAAGCTACACATGGCATACCACCCACATAGCCCCTCATGGTTTCTTTAATGACAACCATTGATTTTCGATCGCTATCTAGGTTCACACTATTAATTGAGCCTGGCTTTGGATCACCCAAGTTATTTACCAAAACCATACCTTTGTCGCTTTTGTGCTTGAGAACATCTGACACAAGGTTCCTACTTAAATGCTCAGCCACTGTGGCAATACTTAGACATGGATTTATGCCGAGAGAGCAAGGTATTAAGGAGGCATCACAAACATAGAGGCCGGGGTGCACTAAGTTATGAGACTTTGTGTCAAATACTTGACCATTGGGGTTACAAACTCCTTGTGAAAGGTCTGATGATGCATTGCAACCCCCTAAAAGATGAACTGATGCGTTCCGATACCTTGACATGAACAATATTCCTCCCAATTTCTTTGTAAGTTTTTGAAACACCCCAATTTTCCTTGGTAGTAAATGATCAAGGGGTGGCTGAAAGCAGATTCTGTTAGTGTCATTGTCAAATGTTATTTTTCCATCACTCTCATCATATCCCATTGCATTGAAAACCATTGCATTGCTATATTTCATTCCTAACACATGTTTTAGCGTGTCTATAATACCATGTAGGAACCAATAGCCAGAAGGCCATCCATAAGTAAAGATCCCTTTAAATAGAAGGTAAGGATATGCCACTGGAAGTACTGCACTCTGCGCCAAATGGTACCACATGTATCAATTTTGACAATAATCATAAACACAAATGAGACATGGAAGAAGAACTCCTATATATATGAACATAAAACTTCAACCTGAATTGTGAATCCCAACGAAGAGGTGTATGATGAAGAAATGGATGGGCCTGGCCTTTCCTGAAAAGGTATCTTTGTGAATTGCTTTTTGTCCAAAGCATAAGCACCCAATGGTGTAGGGCTACCAGCAGGATAAGCGACAGTGTTACCATTACAACTAAAATATGATTCTCTGAGAAAGTTTCAGTCCTCTCATTTGAGACTGGAATAGTATCTCAGTCGTGCCAAACACTCCACCTGCAGAGTGATTCAAAGTATTTTATATTTTTATTTTTAAAGTTCGTAACGTTTGTCTGACTAAAATTGTAACAAGATTTTGAGTATCTATAGCTATGTCATATTACCTGAAAGGATAACAAAATCAAATGCAACATAGTCAATCTCATTGAGGTATATATGCCAAAGCCGCCTTTTTTTCCTGCTAACTTTGTCTTCCTTTTCACAAATGTAATCTGGGTTCTGTACCACATACTGAACTTGGCATTGTGTTTTGATGGTACATCCTGCCTGAATCGCACAAAATCTGATTTTAGGATAGAAGGGATTAGCCCACAAGGTACAAACATTCACTTGCAACCTACAAAGCACGGGTGCAAGTACGGATACTAGTATGGATATGTTAAGGGTATGCGGATACATCAAACCTAAAAAAATAAGATAACGGTACGGTTGAGGTATGCCAATAAATTTATTATTTTTTATAATTTATAGTTTGAGATTCAACTTACAAATTAAAGTTTACTACCAAAATTGTAAATCAAAGTATTATATTATAGCGGGAAAAAATATCAGAATCATACCTTGTAGCGAAGAACCTCATGGGTAAATCACGTGCTTCCAAAATCTGAACAACGAACCCAGCAGTGGAGTGATACTACAAAATCAGTATCACCCACACAAGTCACAGTGCAAAATGACTTGATCGTTGTTTTATGGGAGAGAGTCAGAGAGAGAGTATGGGAAAAATGGTTATGGGTAAAAACCACATAACGTATATCTGATATGCGTATCTTATAGATTAACCATATAATCTGATACATAACCACATATATATCAATCTATCCATCTATCCAAATCTATTGATATGATAGATATAGATATCCTGAATGGTTATCCAAGTAAGTTTTGAATTCAAATTCAAACTTATATGGATAAGGTTCAAAAGGTTTAGGTTCAAAGGGTCATGCCACATGGGCGTCCAATTTCTAACATCTCCCACTCACACACGAGTTGGCATGACACTACCACATCTCTTATCTCAATCTCCCCAAAAAAGAACAATCTCATACTACCCAATGCACCGTGCGACTACTGAGAACACCTGCATGTGGGAGCTCTATACTAGAAACTCAAAATGAGTCAGCATAGAGACATCAATCCAAAAAGAACAGAAATAGCGTCTCATATACCCCAGACCCATCTAATTACACCGGTCCAAAAAACATCTCTAATCCCTCAAAAAGAGCATGTTTGACCCTCTCAATTCTTGCAATATATTCACACTCAATTCGCCTCTCATACAGAGCGATGTGAGTTGCCGACAGTGAATATACAACAGTGGTGTAATACTAGATGATCTTCCATTTGCCCTCATGCCATTTAGTTTAGGATTGACCGGTTTCCCAGTGATGTCCCTTAAGGCCGAATCATACATGGTCGCAGGCAACATACCAAAGTAGCAGAACATCAACCCCTTACCTTATGACATAGTCAAAAGTCACAAAAGGGTACATAAATGAGAGTCATATCAATAATGACACGTAAGACTCACACGGTGAGGAAACGGGAATTCATTCTCTCACCTCATTACTCGGTCGCCAAGCACATATAGTATGAATACATGCTACAGTGGAGTAACTCTTCCATAAAAAGTGACGTCATACTCAATACACCGTACAAATATTAATCTAGTCGCTTTCTAGTGCCTAACCCGAATTCTCTATTTGCTCGCCTTCCAGGCGCCAAATGAGATCTCGCATCTGGCTAATCATAACAAGCACAACATGGAAAGTGGGTACTAACATCCATGTTTGGTCCTTAACACGACAACATCTTGGTTGTAACCAAGGCGACATGCATAGTGGATTATTTAAGCCTCTCTTGGCTCTAAATAAAAATAAACCACTAGTCTCATCCTTGCTCACTCCCAAGCGCCAAGGGCGATTGCTCGTGTGAGTGAGCCAATCTTGCCTGCTGACATCATCATCTGCTAATCATTATGACACAAACCATAATAGTGTCAACATCCCATCATCTCAAAATAAGTGATCGATTTAAAAAAAAAATTGACCACAGCTTGCGCAATTATAGATTCCAAATATAAGCCTTATCAGCACTTCTTGCGATAAGTATATACAACGGAATCCACCATATGCGCCTCACATGAAGTGATTTAAGATCACTACCTCTTGCGCAATAACCTCTCTAAAGATATTTTGGTGACCAATTTGCGTTCATTCTTAATGCGCCTAACTAGCGCAGATGCGCCCAACTAGCGCATTGAATCTTACAAGGAGCAAATTAATATGCTACTAGTAAAGCATTTTATCCACAGTCTAATGAGCAAGGTCAATGTCTAAACAACTCAGTTGACCATTTACCAAAGATAACACTTATCATGCCGAATACGCCCACATAGCGTACTTTAGGCTTCCACAACAAAGAAAAGATCAAGGAATATAGGTCATCTGTTTCTTCCAAAGACAATCCGAGGATTCACTCAATAGCTAAGACTCTGACTTTTACCGATAGGTAAGTCAATGGGTTTGCAATTTTGCATCTAGAATCGTTCTAGGATATTCTTTATGTAAGTCATCGAAGAAAAAACATGAATTCTCCCAAAGCAATCCCTAAGGATCGTACATCTGAGCATATAAATTACATCACCCATGTCCATCATATCTAAAATAGAGGACTTCCCACCCTAGGTGGCGACAACCTTATAAATTTCTGGCTCATAATGACTAAGTAAGGAAAAACTTCTTTTGGACCATTGACGAAATCTAAGAACCACTATTTGGATAACTGTTTTAGGCTGTAAAAGATTTATTGGAACTAGCAACCTTTTTGCGCTCCTAACTTTTCACCATAAAAGCAGAAGGTAAATCCCTACGGATCTACTTATCCAATTCTCTAACGAGAAAGTTGGGTCACAATGTCCACAAATCAATGTTCCGAACTTATGCTAATCATAGCCTAAGTCAAAATAACCTCACTCCCCAGGGGGAAGTCTTCTCATGGTCTACACTTTCCTCAATGGTGTGACCTTTCGGTATCTAGCGAGCCTTATGCCTCAACAATGACTATCCAAATTATGCATAACTTTATAACAGTTTTGCGTCATAATGGAAAGTCAACCAAATTATAAAAATAGTTAATCCTCAAAGACTTTGTCTTAAACTGCGCAACATTGATCCACTTTCTAAAAATATGGGACTAGTGCCTTAGGCATTATCCTAGGCTCTTTATCATCTTGCGGAGCAATCATGAATGTTTCCCTCTCAATCACCCAGTGATGACGTGGAAAATTTTCACAATCGCTACCACGCAACTAAGAATGTAGAGTATTCTTCTCTAATGGAGTAATCCATTAGTAGGCACATCGCTCCCACTGTCCCTATGATATTGGAAATTTCTTTCCATTCTCAACTAGGCTACATAGAGCGCTATGCTTAAAATTCTCTATCTTATAGAGTTCCAAAAACTCTATTCACGTCACCTTTACTAATAAAACTTTATGTGACTTAGTTACACTACCACAAAGCTGCTTACCTATATGCACATGACCCGGAGGGTTTGCATGACCGCATACAATAATGCGCCACACGACCCTTTGTGCTTACAAGACAGCATACAATAATGCGCTATAGAACCCTAGGTCTTAACTTCGCAATCTTATGAGAAGTAAAATAAAGATAAGCTGCTTAACGGTTACAGATCGCCTATAGATGGCTCTCCGCTAACCTATTATTCAAAATGAAGTGTAAAATCTGATATGGAGGGCACTTAGTTAGGGATATAGGCAACAAACTAGTGCAATTTCCAATTGGGAAACATTTTGTGCCATTATCCACCTAACATTAACAATATTTAATTCCTTATCTCTACTATACCATTATGTTGTTGAGTACTAGGAATAATCAATTTTCTAAGCATCCATCTCTCTTCACAGAGTTTTCAAAAAATAACTCAAATAGATACTCGCCACCTTAGTCAAAACTAAAAGCACGAAAGCTGTTATCTAATTGATCTCAACCTCATATGTGCAATGTCAAAATTCATCTCAAAACTTTTGACTTATGGGAGATCAAATAATCTTGACTCAGATGTGTATCGTAATCTATAAATGTGTCGAGATTGAGGCTTAGCTATCATACCCTTACACATATCTAGTCACAAATATCATAGTGGACTAAATGCGCCAAAACAAATGACCTTATACGGCTTTCCTACTTACTTGTGCGCACCCATTGCGAACAAAGTTACCCTTTCACATGAGAGCAAGATGTCATAAGCGAGTGGGCCCAAGAAGGCCTACTCAAACCATCGTGTCATCATCTCATTAATGTGATTAAGTATAATAGGCCACTGGTTCATGACCAATGTCATAAACTAATTCTGGTCATCTTAATGTGTGAGTTCTCGAAGACTAGTTTTAAAGGTTTAGGCCCAACTAGGTAATGACTCATGACTAATTCATATTCACTAGATCATAAAAGGATGTCATGGAGATATCAAGTGCGTCTAAGTCGCAAATTTAACTAGTAAGTGCTAATCCCCTGCACCTTCAAGTCAATTTTATTCTCTATACACTTTATTGCATCTAGTTGAAAGATGACGATACTCCTCTTGCCATATCTATTTCTCGCTTCATAGTTACTTGCAATTAATTCTACTATCCACAAGAAGGAGAGAATAAGCTATCAACTATGACAGCTCCAAAGTAACTTAAGCGCGAATTAGGCTAAAGAGTCTAATTCAACACAATACTCTCACAAGCGATGCGTCAAATTCTTAGAGTCATAACAACCTTGTCGACCTTGACCTTTTCATTACTATGCCGCAACGTTTGCGCTTAGTGCTAAACGTTATTCAAAAACGTTAGCCTAACTAAGGAATCATACAAAGAAGCCCCTCCTCATGTCTCACACTCAAGTGTGGAAACAGTAAGTGTCCAGACTTAGACAAGTTGGCAATGCTAATAGATTTTACAGTTTCTAAGCGCTAATCTTTTCACTTAGTGTTAATAGATTTTGCAGCTTCTAAGCACTAATCATTTAACTTCACGTGATATTTCAACGCACACTATTATAGTGCATGAAATTTTGCTCCATCCACTCCCAATAATTGGGTAGAGAGCAAAACACTACTTATACTGGCTATTCGTCTTACACTTAATGACTAATTTATTTAAGCTCGTATTTCTTGGATGACGTGACTCTTGAATGTTACTTCATCTAATGATGTAACATTATTTACAAGTCAAATTACAAAGTCAATCCGCACAGCTCAATAGTCAAGATCATATACAGATCTGTTGAGGGCTTATTAATTTCATAACTCCAAAACTCGCCAACTAAAACTACGTAGCGTGCCGCTAACCATAGCGTACACATTAGCTTTTATTATGCCAAACAAGGCAACAAAATCACGGCGACTTTGAGTCATGTTTCCTTACTTTGGCTCAATTAAGACTTGACCTAAAGTCTCCAAGACTTTTGTTCATCTAAAGAATGTGATTACATTGTTCACATTTGAACATCTTTACTAAGTCTAGGTCAACCAATTAACTTCCATAAGCTAAGTCAATTTAGAGAGAAATTCACATTGGGATTAATTTGATTAACAGAATATAATTTTGCCACAAAAATCTGAATTAAATAGTGACAATATTACACAAGTCGCAAGATCGAAAATCCGCTATGCTCATAATCATCTCTTGCGCCACAGGTGACAATTATCCAAAATTTAATTTAATTTATGCGCAAAATATTAGTTTTCGGGAGTTAATCTACAAAGATTTCTCTCAACCAAATAACCTCCCACTGACTATGGCATGTCTAAAAGCATGATAAAATATTCTAATTCCATACAATAGCATCATAATGTAGATTCACAATCAACTCATGCTATGTTACATTTAATAACGGAATTAAAATAAAAAAAATAATTAATCATGCTATTCTAATTACAATATATGCAAAAAAATAACAATATGTTGTATTTAATATTCAGATTATGCCATAATAGAAAGTATATCATTCTGAAATTTTCCGAAATTTTTCTGAATTTTTCTGAAATTTTTTCTGGAATTTTAAATATCTAATAAACACACATAAAATTAGAAATAAATATTCCAGAATCTGGTAAAATGCAATAACCATACCAGTAAATAGTAAACTACAACAATAGTCTACAATAAAAAATTCAGCCTCAGAAACTTAATCATGCAACACCAGATGCATTTTAAAGCAGAAATAATGAATTATTATTTCAGGAAAAATAATTTTATTTTCATAAAATTTTCAAAATTTTACAGAAGATAGAAAATGTAATTCTGAATCTAACAGTACCAACCATGCTTAAAACAAAGCTATAACAAATTACTTGTGACCATTTAACATAATTTAGAATTAAAAACAGAACAAATAGAGCCTTAGAACCAAGCCAGCTGGGAAAAATGACTCGGCTCGGCTCGGATTGCGCCACTCAACTCAGCGCAACTCGGCGCAAGACGGTTAAACGGCGACGCGGCGCATGGCGCACGCGTGGCTGCGCACGAGGCGCGGCGCGAAGCGGCTCAGCTAACGCGCGCGTGGGAAGGGCGCCTAGCGCGTGGTGGTGCGTGGAAGCGCGTGGAACCACTGGGCGGCGTTATATAGCGCGTGAGGCACACGCGTCGCCTTCCAAGGCGTTTTCTGGTCTAATTTTGGTACTGTCGGACTCCACTTTTCACAATAAATACATTTATAGTCTCAAAAATAACATTTAATGGACATAAAAATGAGATGTATCACATTCTCAATCTAATTTTCATACAAATAATATGTATGTATATTTGTATAAAATTATACACATATTTTATCGCATACAACTAAACACGAAAATACCCATATTAGGCTCTGATACCAATGTAAATCAAAGTATTATATTACAACGGGAAAAAATATCAGAATCATACCTTATAGCGAAGAATCTCGTGGGTAAATCACGTGCTTCCAAAATCTGAACAACGAATCCAGCAGTGGAGTGATACTACAAAATGAGTATCACCCACACAAATCACAGTACAAAATGACTTGATCGTTGTTTTATGGGAGAGAGTCAGAGAGAGAGTATGGGAAAAATGGTTATGGGTAAAAACCGCATAACGTATATCTGATATACGTATCTCATAGATTAACCATATAATCTGATATATAACCACATATATATCAATCTATCCATCTATCCATATCTATTGATATGATAGATATAGATATCCTGAATGGTTATCCAAATAAGTTTTGAATTCAAATTCAAACTTATATGGATAAAGTTCAAAAAGTTCAGGTTCAAAAGGTCATGTCACATGGGCGTCCAATTTCTAACAAAAACTAAAAGGAGAAATTCTAAAATCAAAAGAGAAATCATTATTCAAACAATAACAATATCAAAGCAAAATCCATAAGCTATATTAACGCCTTTAAATAGCAAAAATTACAAAACAAAATTTCATATTTCAAAAGCAAACTAAGCAAAATTTGAAAGCTTGAAATTTCAATCTTCACTTCCATCAACTTCATCATTGAATAATTAATCTTTCACTGCACATCAAGCAAAGGATTTGCAATTTCAAATAAATTAAAACTCTCTAATAAATTAAATATATCTTCACCAATATCCCATAATTACCCATCCCGTGCCTATAGAGTATCAATTGCCAAAGAATATGTAAAATATATCCGGTACGTATTTTGAATACCCGATATGGATGTAGCCCTATCATTATGCATATTAGTACCAAATATGAGTAACGCAACATTTTTGAAATACTTGTGCTTCATAGCTTGCAACTGATTCAATTCACTGTGTTCATGTAACATTTGATGTACAACGCTATTGGAGAATTGGATTCATTTTGTGGATGGTAAGCATCATGGCAGTTAATCATATGGAGTTAGTTTTTCACATATATTGAAAATGACAAGGCATTACTCTCTCTCTCTCTCTCTCTCTCTCTCTAATTTAAAAAAAAAAATTAATAAGAGGATAAAAACCTGGACTGAAGAAACCAAATAGTTTTTGTCTGTAGAATTCTTGGCATTATAAGGACAACCAGCAAGACAATTTCCACATGCTAAGCAGCTGCCCATCTCCTGAAACTTTGATGAATTGGATGACTGTTCTTCTATATCAAAATTCACACTTAGCTTCAATGGGTCACTGGTTTCTTTGAACCCATCTTCTTCAACTATTCCCTTCATGATCTTGGCATTAGGATACATGATGGGAACACTCTGTATTCTCAGCATGGATGAAGCAGAAGCTTCACACATCTCCCAATCTTTTTCCCATTCTTTAGGCCATTTTGGATTCCTTCTCGCGCGGATTGGGGCCGGTGTCATCACTCCTGCATTCATGAGCTACAGCTAAAGAAATCATAAGTCATAACTAAAATAATATTATAATTTATAACTAAATAAGAAAATTGGTTAAGAAAATAACATAATTAAGGGTTCATATGGTATATTCTTTAAAATATATATTAGAATTGCTCTGTTATATCTACTAAGAAATAAATACGGAGGAGGATTTCCTCTAGTATTGATTTTGGACTATCACGGCTTTTGTTTCGATAATATGAACCACTCATTTTGTTGGACACTTTGTGTATTTCATCTATATAAAAAATTAAGTCGATCTGATAACTGTAACTTGTTCAATTTATTATATATTTAACCAAAAAAAATTATTATTTATTTTTAAAAGTATAATTTTTTTAAAAAAAAATTTAAAAATATAATAAATGGAATAAGTTACAATTATCGGATTGATATATTTTTTTATATGTATGAAATACATTAATTGCTTAACAAAATAAATGATTCAAATTATCAAAACAAAATTTATAATAAGTCCCAAAAATTCAATAACACTCTACAATCCAAAATCTCGACCGAAAGGGATCCGCCTCCAATAAATATATTGGTTATTTAAGGGAAGTACAATTTTATAGTTTTGCATTCCAACTTTATATTTGTTCATGCATCCTCTACTTTAGTCATTGAGTCTAACATATGCTTACTGATTTCAAGTTCCATTTCTCAGCTTCGTTTGTCACATCTTTTACCCTTTTTCCAAAAAAAATAAAAATAAAATTAAATAACGCTCAGTTTGACCCTAAAATTGATAATGATGCTACCAGTCGCTGTGGTGATGATAGAGTTCGTGATTGGTAGCAATTTCAGTGGTGGTGATGGTAGTAAAACCCTTATATCATATTGGTGATGAAAAATATGTTTTATTCACTTTCCTAATTTGTATTGTATCAAATTAAGACTATAATTTGAGCGAATTTAATTTGAACAACTCGAGCCTAACTTGAATTTTTTTTAGAATTTGGAAGATATTTAAATTTGATATGGATTTAAGTAAAAATTTAAAAGTCCAGAGTTAAATTAGACCGGCTTCAGTAAAAATATTAAACAACTTGAACTCGAATTATATATATATATATATAAATATTAAAATATTTAATATATATAAATTATTAATTATTAGATGATATTAAAATAATTTATATTGTTAAATCATATTAAATACAAGTAACATAATACAAAATCTTATCTTTTTTATTCTCACTCATAAATTATAAAAAGTACCATAGCGATATCTGTTTTACATTATATAAATTATTTATTTTCATCTTATTAATGATTTTCTAAACAAATATAAATTAAATCTAATTTTAACAATTTAATAATTTATCTGAAAAAAATTAAAATTTACGTGCAATTTGAATAACTCGGGTTGAACTCGGGTTAGGTTTGAATAGGCAATTTCAAGTTACAATTTTAGTCTAAACAGATCTTAACACAATTTGAAATAAATTTAAATAACCTCTCAATTTGACTGAACCCGTTCAAATTGCGTCCTTATATCAAATGTAAAAAATATATATAAAAGATAAAAATAAGAATGCTAAGAACATAAAGTACAAAACACACATTCACATCTTGGACCTGTCATACAAAGATAAGTGGAGTTGAGATCTTCTCCTCGAGCTCTCTCCTTGTATTCTTACTTACAACGGTAGAGATATATTTTGAGTTGATCTAATGATTCAGATTTGACTATTTAAAAACATAAAAATAATAAAACAAATTCAAATTTGCTTTTCGTATTCAAATTTGGACCATTGGATCAACTCAAAGTATATCTCTACCATTACAAGTTGGAAGGCAAGGAGAGAGCACAAGGAGAGGATCTCAACTCAGATAAGTGAGTGTATGTGATTGCGCAATCTGTTTGCAGTTAGGAGCGTGCACGGCCGGTTTCGGACAATTTGAGCGTGAAATTATAAATTGAATAGTGGATTGATGATTTTGTAAATTGATAAATTATGATTTGAGCGATTTTTAACGGATTGACAGATTGAAAAATATTTTAATTAATTATCATATATTTACATAATATATAACATTTGTATAATATATAATACAAATTTGTATAATATTTTTTAAATATATAATACAAATTATTTTACATAATATGTTTTATATATATAACCATTAATTTATAATAAATTCCATACCTTAAATCTCTCTTTCACATTCATTTTTACATTGATATTTCATCGGAAGTTAAAAAATATATATATAATAACTATAGCGGAGCAGAGTGATTCAATTCAGTTGGCAGATTATAAATTAAAAGCTTAAACTGCAGTTAGCGGTTAAAGCGGTGCGAATTGATGCATATTGATCTGGATTTAGTAGATTGAACGGTATTTTACACAGTTCTATTTGCAGTATTGTTGCCTCAAATTAGTGTAATAATTAAAAACACAAAAATTTTAAATATAAAATCAAACACATAAAATATTGTGTTTAGTTTGTGTTTTGAGATAAATTTTTAAAAAAAAATTTAGAGAGAGAATTTAGAAATTTTGTTGGTTTGTTTGATTGTATATTTTAAAAATAGTTTTAGAGCTTAGGAGTTTGAAATGATTTAATATTTTATTATAGTTGAGTAGATGTGTGTGAGAAAAAAAAATAATTGATTGATGTGTAAGAGATTGAAACTGATATTGAAGTTTTTTTAAAAAAATTAAACTAAACAAAATTTGAAAAATTTTATCTTAGTATACAAACCCAACAATCCCATAAATGCTGAGAAAATTTTCAAGAAGTGGGTCACCTATAAATCTCATAAAATTTTGGCTATTTTTGTTTTTAGTTTTTGGTTTCATTATATATATAATTTATGTACACATAAAAATCGACACAGAGAGAATGACCTGAAATAAAGCATCTTTGGGACCAAAAGTGAAACCCAAGTTGGTGTTTTCCATCCTCACGGCGGACATAAACTTGAAAAAGGCGGTTGGGAAGTCATGAGCTTGCCATTGCCGGCCTTTCTCCATCAAACACACCTTTATTCCGGCCATTGACATCCAACAAGCAGCCACAGAGCCGCCATATCCAGACCCCACTACAACAGCATCATACCCTTCTTCATCGCAACCACCGTTAAACCACCCTTGAGAGTCCACTTTTGCCATTTCCGAGGGGTTGTTTGGGACGATGTAAATAAGTATACTTTTTTACTTTTTATAAAAATATGTACAAGAAAATAAAGAGGCGATGTGATGAAAAAAAAATAAAAAAATGAATTATTTAGGAGATGACAAAGCACCATGTGGAATTGAGGATAACACTCAAGTGAGATGATGAGAAATGGAATTTTGAGTTTCCAGATTCATATAAATATACTAATGCATGGATGTTACTGAATATTTGTTTTTTTCTCAATGTTTGTTTCGGTGGAAGAACAGTTGTAACTACATTATTGTCAACGAAGACACCTAGTAATATCCTCTTAGGTACATTTTGTTATCAGACAAAATTATAAAAGAGTATCTTTCTTAAATATAACGATAACAACAATATAAAACGGTCTTACCTAGTTATATGCTCCTTAACTATTTAATTATTTAATTAACAATGTCCACTTTATAAACCAAACCAAATCAGTGGGATGTGGAATAAATTATAAAAATATTATTCCAAGTTATTACCAACTGATAATGAATTCAAGATAAGGATTTGACTTACATGGTTCGATTGCTCTAGATACTTCGCTGGATTTCTGTTCACAGGCAGTTTACATATGATTTGAGTTTCTACGGAGAATTTACTGAGTAATTTATTAAGAAATTGTTGAGTAATTTACTAAGAACTTACCAATAATTTACTGAATAATTTACAAAATTTACTGAAAATTTACGGAGTTATTTACCATGAATTTATTGATAATTTATTGAGCTATTTACTGAGTAATTTATTAAGAATTTTCTTAAAATTTATTGAAAATTTTCTGAGTAACTTACTTAGAATTTATTGAGTAATTTACTGAGAATTTATCAATAATTTACTGAATAATTTACAAAGAATTTATTAAAAATTTAACGAGTTATTTATTGAGAATTTAGTACGAATTTACGGAGTAATTTGCCGAGTAATTTACTACAAATTTACTGAGTAATTTACTCAGAATTTACTGAGTAATTTAGTGAGAATTTACTGAATAATTCACTCATAATTTATTGAGAATTTATTCAATAATTTATAAAGAATTTACTGTGAATTTATTAGTCTATCCATCTTCTCTTTAGCAAGACAAACATTTTTGATATCTTCTTCGAATGCTGCTTCTTCTTCTTCTTCTTCTTTTTTTTTTTTTTTTTTTTTTTTTTTTTTTTTTTTTCAGTCTTCTTGAGTTACCCCATCTCATACAACGCATCTACCAATCTTCTCTTTCTTTTTTTTTTTCTTTTTTTTTTTTTTTTGTATTTAATTTTTTGTTTCCCCAGTCTTCTTGGGCCATCCCATCTCATACAATGCATCAACCAAGAACATAATCTTTGACATATAAATAAACAAGAAATTTTTTTTTATTTTTCAAGTTTGAAAAGTGAATCATGAAAAACCAAACCAAACAAGTTGATTGGTATTGCAAAGAAAAAAAATTTGAAATCCAAAAGAAAATTTAAAACCCAGATTTTATTAATAATTTTTTTAGTTTTGTTTTTAGGGTCATTTTAAACAGATATTGGTATTGAATTTTTCTTGAAACCCATACAAAAATTGACACACAAATTCTACTCTATGATAGAATATAATGAAAACATTTCTCATATATATATATATATATACATATATATGTATAGACATTGTGCAAACTGGTTTCCCTTTTGGCTTTTCTTTGGGAAAGAGGGGCGTAAATATGGGCCTACATTCACTACAACATTTTCTTAATTTGGTGGCACCTAAAAGTGTCACTGAAGTACTTTTTCAGTGAAATTTTATAGTTTTGTGACATTTTGAACAAGTGTCATTTATATACATGTCACAGTAGATACTAGTGCCACAATAGATACTTGTAAGTGCCACTACACCATCATGACTAAAAACTTTCAATGACATTTTGATGTCATGATAGATACTATTTGTGACACTATCAAGCGTTATTAAAAAAAGAGTTAGTGGCACTTTAGTAACACTTTTAAGTGCCATTACACCATCAAGGCTACACACTTTTAGTGACACTTTAATGTCATAATAGACACTATTCGTGACGTTATCAAGTGCCATTAAAGAAGACTTACAATCTAAAAAATGTCACTATATGAATTTTTAATAACACTTGTTCTCTTACAATTAATATTTATAACAACTTTATAACTGCTACTAAATTCAATTCGTTTGTGCCATTAAATGGATATAAGTGACATTGGAACTTATTTTAGTGACACTTTGCAAAGCTACTATCACTACCACAAAATGTCACTCATATGTTGTTTTTATTAACACTTCTAAAAACTACAACTAAGCATGCGTAAATGCCTGTAAAAATTGAATTGATTTTATAAACAAATGAATATTAATTGTTACATCCTATATTAATTTGATATCCATTCATCCTGTAATATTTTCATAATAATAAACAAATATTACCACCATAGGATCATCACATCAAAAACAAAAACAAAAAAAATCAAATCACAATCAATTATTTATTATTGAAATATAAATTTATTTATATTGCAATAAAAATCGGTTACCAAAATTATAAAATATTCTACCACACTAACAAAGTTAAAGCTAATAGCTTGTCCAACTGTTTTGACAAGTCCATATGATTGAATCATGCTGTCATTAGGTTTGATTGGCACTTGAACATGTACCTCCCAATAGTCAGGTCCCAGTTGTTTCCCTTCTACTTCTTTAGATGTGTCTGTGCTTTTAAGTATTCCGTTTGCATCTGTTTTTGTTGCCTTAATGATACTTTTTAAAACTATATCTCCTACCTGTAAATCAAGATTTAACTACTTAAGTAATTATATATTTGCAATTAATAAATAATATTTAAAAAATAAACTAGTACAGAGTGCCTGAGTGAAGATAATCACAACTGAAAGTGATATGCATTTCTTTAGTAGATAAGCAAGTCACGCGATTTAATCACTTAATTGGTTCACCACAGTACAACAAATTATATAAAAATAACAACCGTAAATATTTAGACCACATCAAATAATAGCTTAAAATATCAATAACAACCACTCAAAAAATAACAAAACCAAACACTCTAACTTACCAAGTGTAGATACCAAAATTAAGAGATGGTTTAATCACCGTTCAAATTATTAAGAAAAATTAAATTATTTTGATTGATCAAAGTCAAGGTGATCAAATTATTCAAAGCACTGGAGGTCCCACCAAAATCATGAAAGTTGACCTATTCAAATAATGAGTCATGCCTAAATCAAATGATCAACCCATTTTGACAATTGGATCAAGTAGTTATGTCAACCCAAAGATGAGGGTCCCACAACAACACATGTCAAATCCCCCAATAAATAAGAAATTGTGGAGTATCTAAAATCAAATTCAAAATCAAATAATTTCCATAAAGAGACAAACTTCTATCATTTTTGGAAATTAAAATCAATTAAAACCCTCCAAAATTGGTTCAGCTCCCCCGAAACATAGACACATCTTTGAAGTTCCCTTTAAGTACCGAAGAATCCATTTGACTGCTCCCCAGTGCTCCTTTCCTGAATTGGCGAGGAATTTACTCATAACGCCAACTGTGTGAGCTATATTTGGCCTGGTACACACCATTTCATACATCAAACTCCGTATTGCGGAAGAATAAGGGATTGCCTCCATTTCTTTCCTATCAGAGCTGGTCGTGGGACATGAACGTTTTCTCACCTTGAAATGGTTGGCCAGTGGTGTGCTGACTGGCTTGGCAGCTTTCATGTTGAATCTTTCAATCACCCGTTCAACATATTTCTCCGGCGACAGCCATATATTCTTGGCTTTCTTGTCACGAACAATCTTTATGCCCAAAATCTGTTATGCTGGACCTAAATTCTTCATGTCAAAATACTATGACAAGTCCTTTTTCAACTTGCTGATCATAGTAGTATCCTATCTGATGATCAGCATATCATTGACATACAACAGTAGGATGATGAAGTTTCTATCCAAAAACCTTCAAAAATATACACACTGGTCTGTTACTGTTCTTGTGTAGTCGTGATCCACAATGAATGAATCAAACTTCTTATACCATTGTCTCGGAGCCTGCTTCAGGCCATAGAGACTCTTCTTCAGTTTGCAGACTAGGTTCTGTTTCCCTTTAACTTCAAATCCTTCTGGTTGCTCCATGTAGATCTCTTCCTCCAAATCACCATGGAGAAAGGTAGTTTTGACATCCATTTGTTCTACCTCCAGATTCAAGCGAGCTGTTAATCCCAAAGCTACTCGAATGGAAGTCATCTTCACAACTGGGGAGAAGATCTCATCAAAGTCAATTCCCTTATTCTGTCCAAAACCTTTGACCACCAAGCGAGCTTTATGCTGCAGTAGTTTACCGTTGCCATCTTTCTTCAACTTATATACCCATTTGTTCTTCAAGGCTCTCCTGCCTCTTGGAAGTGAAACAAACTCATAAGTGTGGTTTTTCTATAAAGAACTCATCTCCTCTTTTGTGACTTGTATCCAACGGTCTTTTTTGGTATGACTCTTTGCTTTTGAAAAACTCTTGGGCTCTCCCTCATCAGTAATCAAAATATATTGAGAAGTGGGATATTTGGTTGATGGCACGATAGCTCTGTCAGATCTCCGTAACTAAGGCCCAGTTGCCTCTAGTTGAAGGGGTTGCTCCCTCTGCTCAACATCCTCTCCATCTGGGTCTTCATCTTTTTCCTCCTGATCCTCAATTTCTGGCATAGGATTCTGTAACTCTGGCACTTCTTGTTGCACATCATCGCATCTAGCATTTTGTGATGGCTCAAGAGATGGGAACAAGTCTGGAGTGACGACATCTCTAGACTTTGCAAACTTCTCAAAATCTGCTACTGTCTGGTCTTCCTGGAAAACAACATCTCTGCTCCTGAACATCTTCTTGTTCACTGGGTCCCATAACATGTACCAAAATGCTACATCTGAATAGCCCACAGACATACATGGAGTGGACTTGTCATCAAGCTTCTGTCTATTTTCTTTGAAGATGTATGTGAATGCCTTACATCCAAAGACTCTCAAGTGAGAATATGATGCCTTTCTTCTAGACCAAACTTCCTCAAGTATCACAAAATTCAACGGGACTGAAGGTGACCTGTTGATGAGATAACAGGCTGTACGAGCTGCTTCAGCCCAGAATGACTTTGGCAACTTTGCCATTCTAAGCATATATCTGACTCTTTCAATAATAATGCAGTTCATCCTTTCTGCCACACCATTGTGTTATGGAGTACAGAGAATTGTTGTTTTGTGTCGGATACCTCTGTTAGCACAATATACTTCAAAAGCATTGGAAGTGTACTCGCTACCATTGTCTGTGCGAAGACACTTCAATTTCTTCCTGGTCTCTTTTTCCACCATTACATGGAACTCCTGAAAGTGCTGGAATACCTCATCCTTCGTTTTCAAGAAACACACCCACAACTTCCTCGATGCATCATCAATAAAGGTCAGAAAATACTTGCCAAGTAAATCCACTTCGATTAGACCACAAACATCTGAGTATACCATATTGAGCACTTCTGTTTTCCTCTTGCTCGTTGAACTGAATGATACTCGATGCTGCTTGCTATAAAGGCATTGATCACACGGCTTCAAAGCACTTCCTTTGGCTAAGGGTATCTTTGATTGCTTTGCCAACAGATGCAATCCCTTCTCACTCATGCCTAAGGCGGCTCGGGAACTTGGGTACGATTGGGGAAGGTCATTTAATGAGCACCCCCGCTCGCTCGATCAAAGATCGGCCTGTACTAAGCATGATATCTTGTTTTTGAAAACACATGTGCTCTTATTCTGGTTAATTAGCTAATTTTACTATGTGATGCGCACAACAAACAAGTATAGACTAGATCGCCTAATTTGGAACCAAGCATCGCATATCCATTTGTTTGGAAAATGGTTTGAAGTTTGCTACTCGTAAGTAGGCTGAAATGCGAATTTCAATGAATTGTCCCAATTCAAGTAATCCAACCTTCACCCACAGGCATTCAGGCAGTTAATCACGTAAAAGCATGCTTTCATGGCAACATTAACATATGCAGTATGCGAAAGCGTGAACACTCACAGTGTACTCCGAGCCAAAACAAAGAACTAGTTAGAAATCAATGCATGATCCTAGTTCATGTTAAAATGGCTAATGCAACACATGCAAAAATGCAATTAAGATAGGCTTGGCTATCCTAAGAATGTCATGTGAGATGCAACTTGGTACATGTATTCAAATTGAAATTGAAATACAATGCAGTTAGCATGATGCGCCGAGCCCGGTGCATGCAATACAGATGAATGGATGCAAACATGCAAGCATAAGGTATGCTAAATGAAATATGCCCTAAAACTAACCATCGTAAGCGGTTAAGTACAAGGGAGAAATAAATGGAGGTTGGAAGACATGCATTACACACACGCACGCTTATTACAATAATGCGCCCTCTTGAGGGAGAGACTGAATAAGAAGCTAACTAGCTAATCTAAGCTAATTAAACTAATTATTACACAACAAATTAATTGACTAATCCTAGTTAACTAATTATTACAAAATGAATTGAAATAGCTAACGCATTAACTAATTAAAGTACAAACCAAAGCAAAAGCTAGCTATCTAAGCATGGCAGCTAAGGAAAACAGTAAAATAGGAGGTTCTCGGAGGGAGAAGACTGAATGCATGCTCGGTTGGCTCGTTCGGAAATCCAATGTGATGCCCCGATTTGCCTCTATTTTTATTTGTTTTCAGAAACTTGCACCACGCTCCAGAAAGATGAAACTTCACCTTAGGAATCCTATGGAAGGGTGGCCGACCACTTTTGGTCCATAGAAACACCTATCGGCCACTTTTGGTTGTTGAAAAACCAGAAAAGTGGTCGGCCAGCTACTTTTTCTGGCTGGTGTAGACACCCCATTTTCGACCAACCTTAAGACTCAGACGTCACCAACTGAGCGCTCGGTGATGTCTCATATTGTGCTCATTCTGATGTTGTAGAGTCTTGGCTGCGAGCCTCGCCCCTAGACTTCGGGGCTCTTTTGTGCTTTGCCTCGGTTTGCGAACTAGGTCCTGTTTTCTCTATTTTCTCTTCTCGAAGGGAGTGAGAGGTCTCATAGACCATCTCTCAGTGGCCATAGGCTACGTTTCGTGGTCGTAGGCCATTTTTCCCGTTTGGAGCCCAGTTTCCAGTTTTCCGAGCCGTCGGCCGTGTGCCTCGGTTCGGGACCGCTTAACTACCTCCGTTTGCTCCGGTTTTGGTACACACCTTGTTTCCTCCCTTTAGAGGGACACTGTGGCCCGGGAGACCATCTTCGTGGTCATACACCACTTCCGGTGCCTAACAGCCTGTTTTCGGGGCCTCGAACTGCGCGTTTTGGCCCTCGAACCCTCGTTTTGCATCCGTCTTGGTCCATTTTTGGTAGGGACCCTATTTTCATTGTTAGGGAGGTGGAAGTATGGTGGGAGGCCACCTTTTCCCCTTGAAAACCAATTTTCTCTTTTTCTCTCTCCTAAAGCCGATTTTTCGGACAGAAAGCTGGTTTTTCTCACTTTTGAGCCACAATTTCTAGCTTTTCATATAACCATTGTGTTGTGCTCATCTGGGAGGCCGCCAATATGGGTAGGCCGACCAGTATTTCTTCTTGACCCTTTTGAACCTTGCTAAAAAGCTGGTTTTTCTCTTTTTTGGGTCACATTTTCTGGTTTTTCACCACATAGCTGTGTTGCACTCATCTGGGAGGCCACCAATCTGGGGTGGCTGACCAGCATTTCACCTTAAACCTTTAGACCCCTGGTCGGCCAACCAGGGGGAGTGGCCGGCTGGCCACCTTAGCTGGTCGGCCAGCTTTCTGCTTTTTGCTCTTCTCAATTGCAACACAGCTGTGCCAGTTGTGAAGCATTTGACCCACTGTCCGAGACTTTGACCATCTTTTTGATCCTTTTTAGTTGGTTTTGACCCCCTTGCTTAGCTTCTTGGAGAAGCTTGACTTTTTTGTCAAGCTTCTTGAGGAAGCTTGACCCTTTTGGTCTAGCTTCCTCAAGAAGCTTGACCCATTTGGTCTAGCTTCTTTGAGAAGCTTTGAACCCCTCTTAAGGCTTCTCCAAGAAGCCTTGGCTCTTCTCCTCTATAAAACCAACACTCCCCCTCCATTTGCAAGGGCTAGAAAGTTTAGCCAAGGCATATACACTCCACCCTCCATAGCCTTCTTCTTCAAAGCTCCAAACCCTAATATTCTTGCACCATTTGCACTACACCTCATAGCCTACCACCTCCACCATCCATCCAAGCATTTTTGGACTTTTTCATAAACTGAAAAGTGTCTTATTTTGAGCTCCTCTTGGAGTTTGATTAAGGACACTTTTCTGTTTGACACCATCTACCTCCTTGTATGCTCTATCCCTCTTCGTAGGCTTATTTTGCATCATATCTTAGCCCTACTTGTGAGCATTTTCGAGATTTTTCATAAACGATAAAAATTCTTGTTTTGATCTTATAAACATGTTTGTTTAAGGACTCTTTTCTGTTTGGGGTCATCTTCCCCATTTCATGCTTCATTTCCTCATGTTTTGAGCCTTGCATTTGAGCATTTGCATTGGCCTTGGTTTGGCCTTTTAGCTACTTAAATCCAGTGGATTTTCAATGGCTTAGATGTGTTTTTGAGCTTCAAAATCAGAGAGGGGTGACCCTCTCACCCCTTGTTCTCTTTACTAGCATTGTTGGCCTTCCAAAGGAGCTCCATTTTGCATGTTGTGAAGTTACATTCCAGGACTTATTTTGTGAGTTTTATGGTCTGCATTAGCTCTGTCCAGAGCCCTTTTTGCCATATTTTATGTCTATGATGCATGTGTAGAGCAATCATATTCAAGGCCTTTCAAAGGGACCTTTCATTGCATGCTTCCTAGACCAATTCTAGGGCCTATTTGGCGAGTTTTAAGGTTTTCATAACTCATTTCCAGAGGTGGCTTTGACCTTTTATGTGTCCATCATATAGGTGTAGAGTAACCCTTGCATGGCCTTCCAAAGGAGCTCATCATTTTTGCATGCATTGACTGAGTTTCAGTGGTTATTTGCGCATGTTTTGGCATGGCATACATCTGTTTTTGGCTGGTTTAATGAGCTTTCATATGCTTCATATAGTTGTAGAACAACTCATGGTTCACTAGCTTTCTTTGCATGCTTTGTGGGCCCTTGATTTTAGCACTTTTTGGCCATTTCATAAACTGATATTGTGCTTATTTTGGACTTCCCTAACTCTATTTTTGGGTCTCATGATTGAATGATGTTTGTTTTGCATGCTTGTAGTTCAATACCCATGCTTAACTTTGAGATTTGAGGTCCATTGCATGCATGTGCTGAGGTGTGTTCATGTTTTGAGGCCATTTTACATCACATTTCAGAGCCTATATGAATGCCATATTGCCATGTTTTCATCTCTTTAAGTGTGCTTGAGAGTCGGGCTTGAATGCCTTGTTTACCGACCATTGAATGAGCTTCATTTTCATGCTTGTTGAGCCATCATTTTAGGCCAATTTTCCACTGTTTCAGACCTACCTAGGGTCTGTTTGGGGTCGGTTTTACCTTTGGTGCATTGCTTTGGATACCTCTAGTGTAACGCACTTCACTAGTTTCGGTACCCGGGCCCCCTAGCTTGCATTGTGTGCCATGTTTGCATGATTCGGGACCATTGGGCATCATATTTCAGAGTTGTAAATTGCATGTTTGTATGCCATCTTTCATCCCTTGCCATGCTTTGGTAGAGTCTTATTTCATGCCTTAGGTTTGGTCCTTGGCATTCGTGCATGTGTGCGTGCATTTCAATTCTCTCATTTTCATCACATGGCCACTGATGTGAGTGTGGCTGAGGTCCACTCACATTGGTATAAGTCCATCTTGCATCGAGCATGCCATGTAGTTCATGTTGTTGCATGTTTAGCCTTTGCATTGCGTATGCTAGGTTGTTAGGAGCATTGTGCATGCCATGATATGTCATTCCTCGCATTGTGTATGCTAGGTTGATAGTCGCATTGAGTATGCCTTAGTTCACGCGCATTGCGCATGCCATGTAGTGTTAGCATTGTATATGCTAGGTGCATGTTTGCATTTTATCCCTTGCATGCTTGCATCACTTGGTTGCATTACACTTAGGATCGCATGCTAGTCACATTTGCACGTGCCATGCATTGCTTGTTGCATTGTGCTTGGAGTAGGGTTTAGTCCAAGCACAGGAAAAGAGGGACGTTTTGTACTCCAAGTGACGAAACGTGCCTCAATTCTCGGTCGCCAACATTATGGATTTCCCATGATGGAGTTTAGGCCTTAAGTGTGTATTTGTGCATTCATGTCATATTAAAACGTGCAATTCGACTCCTCGGCCATCATGGCCCGAGAACCGAGGGCCACACTCCCTAGAGCTTGTGCAAGGATGGGGAGGAGTGGTGGCGCACACATATGTTGAAAATACCTTGCTTTCTCTCCTTCTTGCCTTTGTTACAGAAAAAACCAGAGTCCAGAGGAAGAAAGTGGTCGGCCGACCAGGTTTCCTGGTAGGTCGACCACCTTTTTTGGTTTCCACCATAAGGGGTGGTCGGCAAGGGTTTTCCAAGCCAATACCTGGTGGTCGGTGGCTTTCCCAAGGTGGAGTTTCAGCCTTCTGGAGCTTTGTGTAAGTTTCGAAAATCAGCTGCAAACAAAGGCGAGACGAGGCATCGTGATGGAATTTACCGACAAAACGCATCGAGCATGCATGCATCTATTATCATCCAAAATAGAGCCGAGGCAGTCGCATTCATTTAATTTATTTGCTTACTTAGCTAATTTGTTAATTAGTTAGTGGTTATGTAATAATTAATTGTAATTCGTTATTCATTCGAACTGTATTACTTTCGGACTGTATATTATTTATTCGGGCCCTCCGAGCGAGGGCACAATTGTAATAAGCGTGCGTGTGTGTGATGTATGTCTTCCAACCCCACGTCTTTCTCCCTTTTATTTGCCCGCTTATGATGGTTAGATTAGGACATGTTTCAATTAGCATACTTATGCTTGCATGTTTGCATCATTTATCTGTATTGCATGCACCGGGCTCAGCGCATTATACTAACTGCATTGTATTACAATTCCAAATTGAATACGTGTTAGTTGTAGCATCATCATATGCCATGTTTAGAATAGCCGAGCCTATTGTAGTTGCATTTTTGCATGTGTTGCATTAGGCATTTCGGTATAGTTAGGATCATGCATGGATTTCTAACATAGCTTCTATTTTGGCTTGGAGTACTCGGTAAGTACTTATGCTTTAGCATCCTTGCATGCGTGTTGCCATGAGGCTAACTGCTTATGTGATATAACTGCCTAAATGCCTGTGGGTGAAGGTTGGGTTATTTGGATTGGAACAATTCATCAATTGTGAGTTTTAAGCCCATTTGAGAGTGGCAAAATCATTTTTTCTAAGCCCATCCGAGGGTCGCAAATCCACGTCTTAACCTACTTACAAGTAGCACCATCAAACCATTTTCAAATAAACAAACATGGGATGTTTTGTTCCAATTCAGGCGATCCAGTCTATACTTGTATGCTGTGCGCATCACATAGTAAATCTAGGCTAATAACTGGAACAAGAACGGATAATGTTTTCAAAACTAGATATCATGGTTAGTAGAGGCCGATCTTTGATTAGGCGAGCGGGGGTGCTCACGAAGTGACCTTCTCCAATCGTACCCAAGTTCCCGAGCCGAGGCAACTTTGGTGAAGACGGACACGTGGCCTTAGGCAACGATTCAGGGTTTCCTAAATTTCTCAAAATAAAATATTTAGGTGGTGACTCTATATCTGGCAAAGCAGTCCATGTTTGGCATTTTTTTCAAAAAAATCTGTTTTCAAAAACGATTTGCCGGATTTGGACTCTTTGATGATTCATCGGCCTTGCATTGCACTCCGCGAGATTAGCTACAGGACCGTGACATTGAGTCCTGAACTGTAGTGAGCCCAATGAACAAAACGGGGGGGATTTCCCTCCCGGGATGTTCGGGGACGTCTACAGTTTCTGGCGACTCTGCTGGGGAATTAGAGAACTTGACTAGAACTCATGATATCTGGTTTTGACTACACTTGTGTGTTTCTTTGCATTGCATTTGCATTGGTGCGCCTAGGACACCGTGTTTGTCGTATGCTATTCCTGAACGATTTGTCGGAGGCTCGCTTCGAGAAGCGTGCCATAAGGCTGACCGGTTGCGGGCTCTGCCACGACGGGAACACAAACCCCGGTTTTACCGGGGCACCCTTTTTGACCATTCGACCTAGTGCATAATCGGAATCCATAGTGACCATTCCAAACTAGGACAGGTTGCTTACCCATTTATAGGTTGTTTGAAACCGCTGCGTGCGTAGTGAAACCTAGTTCTTGACAAAATAGGACAGGGAAACCCTACCCCAACATAGGGGTGTTTTGGCTCTCACTTGTTTGTTATGTGCTTTTAGAGTGTGTCTCTATACGAATGCATGTATCAGTTTACGAGTTTGGGCATCAGGCCTGCGGGCGCCAGTTTAGTATTTTGGGTATCAGGCCTGCAGGCACCAGTTCAGTATTTTTGGAATCAGTTATCTACGGGTATTAGATTCAGCTTCGGGGACAGTGATTTGGGAATAATGATCAGTCTTTGAGAACAGTGTATCAATTGCATGTTAATTATACCTGACTGTGTGTTGTGTTTATTTATGCTGTTATGATGTCCGTTTGTCTGCATGTTTATTTCCTTATCATTGCTTTATTTATCTTTTTGCTAGGGGGTAGTTTAGCACAATTACTTCAGAGCAAGCAGATATTCCCCAAGCACTCTAGACTAGAGGTCGCCGACTCCATCGATCTGAGGATCTGGTCGACGGACAACCAGTGTATCATTCCCTATCCCCAGTTATTAGACGGAGGTCGAAAAGACGCAGTGTATCCGAGCAGAGGTTGCCAGAGCAGTGGATTACCCCTTCAGCGGACAGTCAGGCTGAGATCTCAATTGTTGCTATACAGATAGACCTGCCAGTAGTTCAGACAGATCAGGGCAGTATGGCAGTAGTGACAGGAGTTGAAGAAATGATGCGCCAGATGTAGGAGACCATGAGAGCCATGCAGCAGGACGCTGTTCGCCGGGATGAGTTTGGCAAACAACAAGCCGAGATCATGGCCCAGCAGGCAGAATTAATTGCCAGGTTGCAATAATAAACCGGGGCATCTGCTTCACACCCAGCTCCTCCCCCACCAGGAATTCCAGCACCCGAGGAGGCACCAAATTCCAGGGAGATACGGACATCCCGACGGGGCCGGCTCCGCTCCCGATTCTACCACAGTTATCCAAGGCACCTACGCACGTCAATCAACCGGACTCTCCCTTTGAGTTCGAGGTAAACCATACAGCATTGAAACTGAGCAAGCTTGAGAAGTTGTTCAAGAAATCCCAGGGGGTGAAGTCCATCCCAGACATCGAGGACGGATATACCGGTGTGGCTGTAACGCTGCCAGATAGGTTCAAGATGCCACAAATCGACTGCTTTGACGGGTCCATCTTCGGTTGTTCTCAGATATACTGCGACCTATGGGCCTCACTAGACCACAGAAGCTTTCACTATTCGGCCGGACCTTGTCAGGTGTGGCCGCTATCTGGTATGCAAAATTAGAAGATGATTTTAAGCGGAACTGGGACGAGATGGCCGAGGCTTTCATTGCACAGTACTCCTATAACACTCAAATCGAGATTGCAACCTGTGATCTTGAGACAACAAGACATGAGTCTAAGGAGAGCTTTTCGGATTTTGTGGCCCGATGGAGAGCGAAGGCCTCAATGATGACCTTAAGGCCTACAGATAAAGATCAAATCCGGATGATTGTGCGCAATCTCCAGCCAAAACTGATGTAGAAAATGATTGTGCTTCCCTTCCCTACCTTTTCAGATTTGCACGAGATGGGGGTACAAACAGAGGATGCTATGAAGCAAGGTCTGATGACCAGGACAGAGAGCAACCCCGAAGAACCTTGAACCGCAACAACAACACAGGCACTAGCAATGCCGCAAATGCTAGAGCTTCAGAAGTAAGCATGGTCACCACCATTCCCCCTCCAAGACCCATGGCAGCTACACCTTTCTTCGGCGCGTCCGGAACCAACACACAAACCACCAAATTCCAACCTCGAGGCCAGAGAGCCTTTACCCCACTATATATGCCCCTGTCCAAGGCTCTAGGGGTATTAATCAGGAAAGGGCACTTAAAGCCCCTAGAGCCGAGGCCATTGCCAAATCCACTCCCTCCCTCTCATAACCCATCAAAATATTGCGCATATCACCAACAACATGGTCACGACATTGACCAATGTTTTAGATTGCATCATGAGATTCAAGATCTCATTGACAAGCAAGTGATTGTGCCTCCAGAAAAACCCAATGTCACAACAAACCCTCTCCCACCGCACAACCAAGCTTCACCTCCCAAAAGAATCAACTTTATCTAGACTGGGGTCGTGTCTTACGATCCCAGCATATATATTACCCCAACCCACCTACCCAAGCCGGAGGTGCTCCTTCCGGACTGCACTAATTTCTGCGTGTTGGACATCTCCAGAGCCCAACCCGAACCATTGGTGGTGGCTGTCGAAGACAGAACATGGGAGATTCCAGGGGAGAATGGGATTGCCGAGCCAGGATCTGAGGAATCTGGGAGTTTTGCTGAGGAAGTATACAGTCCGAGTGACTACACTCTATCAGTGGGCCAGGTTGGGCTAAACTTTGAATTGCTGGCGGGGGCAGAGCTTTGTATGATACAGGGGGATGAATCTGGTCAGAGGATAGATGACCTGGCAGCTGTGGAAGAGGACTTTGCTAACCTCTAATTTTTCAATGGACAAGAACCAGAGGGCATGGTAGTCAACTGGTCAGATTTGGAGGAGTCAGCAGAGGTCACCGGGTGGCTTGATGACCTGCCAGACGTTGTTGACGAAGCTCAGTTGAAACAGGGCCCGGCAGGTGCAAGAATATCAGTGGTGGCTAGAAGGGCCAGAAATCAGAATGAGTCGTCGAAGAGCGTTGGTGCTAAGAATTTCGCCCATGACTTGGGCATTGTGGATGCGAGAATTGTTGAACAGCCAGCTGTACTGACGCAGTTGGAACAAGAAAGGTTTGAGAATTCTGAGAGAATCAGGAAAGCTAAGGGCCCTGAGGGGACTGAAAGTGCTGTGTGCAATTGTAGAGGAGAATGCTGCGAGCATGTGGACGGAGAGTACTGCAGGTGCAATTGTACCGGAGCTAGACAGGTGTCTGTTGGCTGTCAACGGAATGTGGTAAGAGGACGACGATTTATGTCTTGCCCACGCCGATGAGGATTGGGGGAGTAATCAGCCGGATGATACCTGGTATATCGGCGAAGTCGATCATATGACCAGGAGCGGGCGGTATTTCAATCCCCCACACCTAGACCAGCCAGAGGCATCTGGGAAAGATAAGGAGGCAAAGAAGCAGAAAGATAAGCAACTCGAAGAAGAGGCCGTACTGAAGCAGTTGAAAAAGATACAAACAGACATCTCCATCTGGGGACTGCTTATGGCATTGCAAGTGCATCGACAAGCTGTCTTATCGGCCATGGACAAGGCCAAGCTCTCAATAGACACCACGCCTGAACAGCTGGTGGGCTTAGTTTTTCCGGGAGGAGCTACCCCGATGTTGACCTTTTCTGACAAAGAACTGCCACCTGAGGGTGCGAACCATAACAAGCCACTCTACATTTCTGTGAAGTGCAGAAACAAATCGATACCCGTGGTGCTTGTCGACACAGGTCCGCCATCAATGTGTGCCTAGCAAGGACTGCATATGCAATCGGTTTAAAGACCGCAGATTTTGTGCCGACAGCCCAGATGATTCGGGCATATGACAACACAAGCCGCAGAAGTCATGGGAACAGTGAAAATCCAGACCAAGGTTGGGCCGGAACAGCATGAAATAGACTTCCATGTCTTAGAAATCGCTGTAACTTTCAATATGCTTTTGGGACGGCCGTGGTTGCATCAAGTGAAGGCAGTTTCTTCTACCTTGCATCAGATGGTGAAATACCCCCATGGAAAGGGAGTAGCCATTGTTTTTGGGAATTCATCAATCCATCCACCGCTGGAAATATCTACGCCAGTTTTGGAAATTGAGCACGGTATGGAGGATGTGTTCTTTTCCGGTTTTACCCTGGCTGAGGCCCGGGTCGTGCAGAACATCTTAGCTATTAATGAGGGGGTGTATGTCAGTGCTCAATCAGTATATCTCATGAACAAGCTTCAACACATCCCTGGGATGGGATTGGGAAAGAGCGGCCGGAAGGGCGTCGCAGCATTGGCCAAGGTGCCACACAACCCACATATCTTTGGCTTGGGTTATTTGCCTACCAAAGAGGATTGGACAAGGAAGGGTAAGGAGATGGCTAGGAGAGCCAGAGCGAAGAAGGTGGGGAAGCCCTTTGACTTAATGCACCGGCCCATTCAGGGTACCCTAAATGGACGCTTCGTCCGGGAGGGAGAGGATTTTCCGTTTTGTGGCTTCCTAGAGCCGTGGCTGAACGCGGAGAGGAAGCGCGTGCCAGGCTTTGAGATTTTCTTTGACCTACAGTTATCTAGGGATAACGTTGCCGAAGAGCAGACAGACCCATTAGCTAAGGTTGAGCACAGCAAGAAAGTGGAGTCTGAAGACGCTGAAAGTGAGATGGGGGTAGCGCTGGCGTGTCTACTTTCAGATCCTCCGATCGAACATAAGTGCTTGGGGGATAACTTCTCAGTATGCGTGATCGGGAATGGAACGGCTGCGGTCCTACCAGCAAACATTTTGGATGCATTTATCACACCCTATCTCATCTAGCAGTATGAAGAGGGATTTTTGTCAAGCAGCACCGGGTTAGGTAGTGAGCCGGAATCTGATTCTTCCGAATCTGTTGAGTCGGAATCAGGTTCCAGCTTGACTGAGTCTGAGTTCGGTATTCTAGGGGGTGATAACCCGGATACCACAGTCCTGTCCAGGTCGTCTTTTTCTTTCTCTTTTGAGTCTGTTGTAACCGAAGAATCGGATGATTTGGATGCGCTTAATGAGAATGATGTGGCTGTGATTTTTGAGTACTTTTCTATGCCCTTGATTTATTACATTAACTCAGACTTTCAAAATTTTGATGAAAACGACGAGGAAGAAATTTCTCCGGTTTTGCATCGCTTAATTGAACAAGAGTAGGAAAGATTTGTTAAACCCTTAATGGATGAAATCACTACTGTAAATATCCGTACTGAGGAGGACCCGTGGCTGGTCCAGATTGGGTCCACGTTGTCTTCGGAGGAACGCGAGCGCTTAGTCATTTTATTAAACGATTTCAAAAACGTTTTCACATGGTCCTACGAAGACATGCCTGGAATCGATCTTGAGATCGTACAGCACCGGATCCCTCTTGACCGCGAGGCCCGACCCGTTAAACAAAAACTCAGAAGGATCCGCCCGGACTGGGCCCTCAAGATTAAGGAAGAAGTCACCAAGCAAATTGACACAGGTTTCCTACTGGTATCCGAATACCCGACTTGGTTGGCCAACATTGTTCTAGTGCTGAAGAAGGATGGTAAGATCCGGGTATGTGTGGATTTCAGGGACTTGAACCGAGCTAGTCCGAAGGACGACTTTCCCTTGCCCCATATTGATGAGTTGGTAGACTTCACAGCGGGGCATGCTTTGCTTTCGTTCATGGATGGCTTCTCAGGCTATAATTAGATAGTGATGGCACCCGAAGACCGGGAAAAGACTGCATTCACCACCCCGTGGGGGACATACTGCTACAGAGTGATGCCATTTGGGCTAAAGAATGCTGGAGCTACATATCAATGGGCCGCGACCACAATATTGCACGACATGATCCACAAAGAGGTTGAGGTGTATGTGGACGACATGATTGTCAAGTCCAAAGAAAGAGACGGCCACTACACCACCTTGCAAAAGTTTTTCCAAAGGATCAGAGAATTTCGGTTGCAGCTGAATCCTCAGAAGTGTACGTTCGGTGTTACAGCAGGGAAAATGCTGGGGTTTCTGATTACACAGAGAGGTATCGAAGTCGACCCTTCCAAAATCAAGGCCATCTTAGAAATGCCACCACCAAGGACTGAAAGGGAGGTGCGAGGCTTTCTGGGTAAAGTGCAATTCATAAGACGGTTTATCTCAAAATTAACCTTGACTTGTGAACCACTTTTTAGTCTCCTGAAGAAAGGAAAGAAATTCCAGTGGTACGGCCGATGTCAAGCTGCTTTTGAACAAATCAAGGAATATTTACAGAACCCACCCGTGTTGTCACCGCCAGAGCCGGGGAGACCGTTGATATTGTACCTTTCAGTAACTGAGACCACAATGGGCTGCATGCTCGCGCAGGAATCAGAGGACAAAGTGGAGAGGGCCATCTACTATCTGAGCAAGAAGATGCTAGAGTATGAGACTCGCTACACACCATTGGAAAAAGCTTGCTTAGCCTTGGTATGGGCTACCAGGAAGCTGCGGCACTACCTGTTAGCTCACTCTGTAATGTTGGTTTCGAGATTAGATCCCATCAAATATCTCTTCGTGAAACTGGCACTGACGGGTAGGCTAGCTCGTTGGTTGCTGTTGTTTTTTGAATTCAATCTAAAATATGTGACGCGCAAGTCAGTCAAGGGAAGAGCAGTAGAAGAATTCTTAGCCGATCATCCAGTGGAAGGAGATGAAGCAGTTGAGTACTTATTTCCAGATGAGGCCATTTTGCATATCGACGACGAGTTTTGGACGATGTATTTTGACGGAGTGTCCAACCAGTACGGGTATGGGATAGGAGTGTTGCTGATAGCACTCGACAATTCCTGTATCCCTCTAGCCTTTAAACTCCGGTTCAAAGTCTCGAACAATGAAGCAGAATATGAGGCATGCATTGCCGGTCTAGAAGTAGCTCTGGAACTAGGGGCAAAATGGCTGGACGTCATCAGGGACTCGAACCTTGTTCTATCTCAAGCGAAAGGAGATTGGAAAGTCAAAGAAGAAAAGATGATTATGTATCACCAGACCTTGGATTTGTTAATTCCTTGGTTTGAGAAGTTAAACTTCGCTCATCTGTTAAGAGAAAATAACAGGTTCGCAGATTCATTAGCAACTCTATCTTCCATGATAGACATCCCGTTTGGAGTCCAGATGCGTCCAGTCATTATCGACCAGAAATTTGTGCCGGCTTACGAGTCAATTGCTGCTATAGATGAGGTTCAAGATGAGAACCCCTAGTATTATGATATTTGAAATTTCTTAGAGAAAGAGGCGTATCCACTAGGGGCGAATGCCAAGGATAAAAGGGCGATCAGAAGAATGGCCATTCAGTTCATCATCTGTGGAGGTAAATTGTATAAGAGAGGTCATCTGGGAATGCATAAGCTGTGCGTTGAAGCTGAAGAATCAAAACGCCTGATGGAGGCCATCCATGACGGGGAATGTGGTGCGCATATGAACGGGGTAATGCTGGCACAGAAAATCCTCAGACAGGGTTACTACTGGTCCACCATGGAGGATGATTGTATCGGCTTTGTTCGGCGATGCCACAAATGTCAGATCCATGCAAACCGCATGAACATCCCGTCGTCGAAGCTGTACAATATGACTTCGCCATGGCCATTTTCAGTTTGGGGAATCGATGTGATCGGGGCTATTACCCCGAAGGGGTCTAATGGGCATGAGTTCATCCTGGTCGCGATAGATTATTTCACGAAGTGGGTTGAGGCCCAATCCTATGCGGTGTTGAAGGCGTCACATGTTGCAAAATTCATCAGAAACAACATCATCTGTCGTTATGGGGTCCCAAACGAGGTCATTTCAGATAATGGTTCCCACTTCAAGAAGGAAGTGATTGACTTGTTAGAGAAATACAACGTGACTTTTCATAAATCGTCTACATACCGGCCGCAAACCAATGGAGCGGTCGAGGCCACCAACAAGAATATCAAACACATATTGCAGAATATGGTGGAAACCTACCGGGATTGGCCAGACAAGCTGCCGTTTGCTCTGTGGGGGTACTGGACTTCAATTAGAGCTTCTACTGAGGCGACTCCGTATTCATTAGTTTATGGGATGGAGGCCGTTCTACCTATTGAAATTGAGGTTCCGTCTTGGCGAGTGCTGGCTGAGTGTTAGATAGCCGAAGCAGATTGGCAACAGAGTAGATTTGAAGAACTCATGCTTTTTGACGAGCGCAGACTGAAAGCACTGTACCATGTTCAAGGCTATCAGCGCAGAATTGCCAGGGCTTTTAACAAGAAAGTTAAGTCCAGGAATCTAAAAGAAGGAGATTTGGTGCTCAAGGACAACCGAGCTCCCATCCACAACTCAAGGGGCAAGTTCAGACCCAATTGGACTGGTCCCTACATCATTAAGTCTATTTGGTCAGGTGGAGCTGTGGTTCTAATGGACCTAGATGGCCTAGAGTTATTGCAACCGATCAAGATGGACAAGTTGAAGAAATATTACCCCTGAGAGGCTCGTTAGGCCGAAAACCCGAAAGGGCGACCTAGGCAAAAGCCAGAGCACAAAAAAATTGAAATTATAAAAACTGAGCTCGCAAGGTTGAAAACCCGCAAAGGGCGGCCTTGACAAAAGTTAAAGCGTAAAAGGAGAGCGAAAATACTCGAGTGAACCCGAGCCTGAACTACGTAAGGCTTGATTCCCATCTTTGGGATACGTAGGCAACTTCATCCTGAGGTTCAGCCATAAACGTTTCCCTGATCAACTTTGTCCATTTGATCATCTCGGCCATCTTTGTCTATTCAGCATTCAAGAAGTTCAGTTATGATCTCCGGTGCAGTGCTCTTCAGACTAGGGGCAACTTTCTGTTGTTGCGCAGTGCTGCGGTACTATTCAGACTAGGGGCAACTTTCCAGTTGCTGGGATCCGGGGTTGTGCATCTCAATGACAGATTTCAGGCGTGTCCAGTTCTGATCCATATTGAAAATGGTTTTGAAAAGTTTTAATAAAAGTTGACTTTGTTCAAAATTAATCTTTTTACAACTTAGACCATTTTTTGGACCAAAGCGGAAAATTTTCAGTACCCACAACCTTCAATTTCATTGATTTCAATACAGAGTTCTCCTGCTCTTGCATACAAATTGAAGTTTCTTTTTATTACAATCATAAAGAAAACTTGAAAGTACTAATAAAGCAATAAATCCGGAGCATAGCTAAGTCAGGTGTTCCTGCGCCCCCTCCCAGAGCTGGTCGAAGCCTCTGATGCCAAAGTGGACCCTTCCTGTGCCTCTTCATTGAGCCAATCCAAGCACTCATCAGACAAAGTGCAACTGAAAGTGGGAGCGGGGGCCAGGAGTTCTCGCGTCCTCCATGCTGTGGCATACCGAGCAAGCTATGCGCCTTGAACCGGGAATGCAGCAGGATACTCTATCCCCTCTGGCGGGCAAGTCTGATCATGTCCGAATTGGCGCTGGAATCGGAACGAAAAATAGAAGACATAGTGTGTCATGCTAATCAATTGAATCCCAGGTTGACGGGTCATGTTATAACTCATTGTCGGCAGATTGAGCCAAGGGCAGCGCCAAGCGATGCAGTTTGCAGACAAATTGCACATCCAGCTATACCACCACCCCTCATCAAGGGCATCGACCAGGCGTTGTCGGAAAATGTAGCCGCGAGCTGAGTATGCGGGGCAAGGCTCCACAATCTGTAACTTGTCCATCAACCACACCTGGGGAGGGATTGAAAAATGAGAGAATAAAGAATAGAGAGATGTACAATGAGAGAAAAGTAAGAGAAGGGCTTTGCGAGAAAAACCGAGCCTGAGGGCCGAGTGATGTGAGCAATACATATGTAAGATTGGGAGGGAAACATTACCTGCAATAGTAGTGGGCTCCCCGCAAGCCTAGCCGTCTCCCGGTGATGAAAAGCGTCACTCCTTCAAACCTTGGGCAACCTCGATCAACCAGACACTGGATCCTCTGGAACCTGAGGCAAGTATGAAATGAGACAGCAAGCATAGGCAAAGCGCGTGTTGCCGATAGCCCTGCCAATGATGGTCGCCACGATCACCAGCATCAGAAAACCAGCAAACCAAGCTTGGGATGTCTAGCTCCCCATCATGAATCAATGATCGAGTATCATGCAAAGTGAGGCCGCACATTTGTCCTAAGGCTTGGACGTAGCCGAATCGGAGTTGAGGCAAGATTTCCTTGTTGCGCTCGGACTCCATCAAAACTTGGAATTCCTCGAAAGTAGGACACATCTCTTGCCCGCTAAAGCTAAAGACGTGTGTTACCGGATTCCAGAACCTTGCCGTGGCGTAAAGGAAAGAAAGATGCAGCGGAGTACGGCCCAGCGTGAATAGTGCGTTCAAGTCGAAGCCCCAGAAGTTCAACTTTTCCGAGCCATCTAGAGAAGCAATCCAAGCTGTGAGATTTTGGGTGAGGAATGCCTCCATTTTGATGCAAAACTAAGATGAAATGAGAGAGCCACGAGGTTGGAGCTTTTAAAGAGGATAAGGCACTGTTCGGGGGACACGTGTCAAAAATTTGGTGGCTGCCAAGCTAGGTGGTCGGCCGACCACCTTTCTGGCAGGCCGGCCACCCCTCTCCCCTCCAATGCAAAAAGCTGGTCAACCAGCTCCCTTAGGTGGTCGGCCATAGAGAGGACGGTGGCTTTGGTCTTGTTCTAGCTTCTAGAAGAAAGTTCCTAGCATTTCCATGCATTGGGGGTGTTGAAGGTGCGAGTTTTCCTCTGTTTCAGATGCGTTCCGTCACCCAGATCACCCGAAATGCATTTGTTTATCGAGTTATTGATTAATCCTGCTTATCGAGTTGTTATTTTGCTTATTGAGTCGTTGTTTTGTTTATCGAGTTGTTTAGTTTATCAAGTTATTAAGCTTTGTCGAGTTGACGAGTTGTGTATATCTTACTCTTTGTTTAATCAACATTGTTGTGTCTTGCTTATCGAGTTGTAAGCTTGCTAAGGTCCTGTTCTTTCTTAGTAAGTTGAGTTGCTTTGTTTGTTGCGTCGGTTCACTACCTGACTTGGCAATTTTCAAATGCACAATTTCATTCAATCTCATTTTGTACAAAATGATGCGATGCGATGTGATGCAAGAACATAAAATGCAACACTTTTTCAAAAAGCTGTTTCATTCCATCATGCTTGCTTTGTTACAACATTTTACAATAAGGGTACAAGTTTTACAGAAAATAAAACTACCTAATAAGTGTAGAATGTGCTACAACTACTAGTAAAAAAGGGAAAATAAAGCAAGGAACAGCTGCATCAATGCTATCAAGCACAGGAGTAAGAGGCCCTCTTCACCCTCTTCTGCGGAACAGCCTCAGCACTATCATCGTCATCTGAGTCAGAGCTATCATCCTTGGGATCCTCCTCGGCCTCATCTCCACTACCGGAATCGGAACCGGAACCACCCTCTCTGTCAGCAGATGTCTCTGACTGGGGATGCGCAGGCTCCTCCTCCTTGTTGGACCCCTCCTCTATGACATGCGCTCTGCGTCCGGCTCGTCTGCTAGACGACTCACCTCTCCCAGCTCCTCGGGAAGGCCCAGATGGCCCGGCCTGTGGTCCGGTATGTAGTGGAGGCATCTGAAAAGAAAGAATGCAATACATCAGTCAAAGTATGTATATCAGATACAGATGCAAGAAAACTACATGAAGTGGGTGCAGGCAGATACAGTACATGAATGTGGTATGTGTCAGATGTGCTCTACACATACAATTAATCAATGCAGTAAGATGTTCAAGTTCAACATGTCATCAGAAGTATGATAAATGCGAGAAAATTAAAGAGTACCTGAAAACCGAGGATGGACAGTTGTGCCTCTCTTCGCAAGACCATGCCCTCGAGCGAGGCCACCAATCCGAGCATCTCATCTACGTACTATCTGGGTGGCTACAAATACAAGCTCAGATCATCAGTGACTGAATAAATGCCTAAGTATCTGGGTGATAAATGAAAAGCAGTGGAGCATACCGGTGGTGAGTCAGGGTCACTGACGTATCGGTGATCAGGCATAGAAGGCTTTATCGGAATCGGGTAGGAAGCCCCGTATCGCCATCCCGTCAACTCAGTCGGGATATCTGGCCATCTAGCGTGATGATAAGTCGGAGGAATCGGGGGGACCAGTCTAGCCCCACCTCTCGACGTATCGGCTCTGCTAGTGGAATGAGCACCTGCAGCCCGAGCTCGACTCGAAGATGGTATGTCAGCGGACCTCCTCGTGGGGGTACGAACGCCTATCAACGGGGGCATCAAGTATGTGTGACGGTAGGTCGCGTACTCCCCCTCCTCCAAATGTAGCAATATATCAGTACCCAGCATGGCACTAGTAACCTCCTTGGAAGTGAGCCTCCCGGTAGTCCGCATGTCGATCGGAGGTATTGATGGGATATCCTGATGAGGGTAGCCCATCGTCTGGCGCATGAAGCGTTCCCCCAGGAACCAGGCCCTACCAACCGGCCCCTCAAATAGGATCCTGTACCGAGAGGCAGCCCATCCTCCGGCAAGCTGAAATTGGAGGTCCCCACCCAAAGGCACCCAGGGCTGCCAGGTGATCTGCAGATAACCAATGCATAAGCCGATCAGAAATCGTAGATGTGCAAAACAAATCAAAGATGAAAACATGGAGGACGGAGAGTTCTGAATTACCTTTGTCGGTCGTACTGTGTCAAAAAACTGTCGTAGGTAGGGGAGAGTCTCCCGGGCCCGCGGCCAGTACTGGCTCTCGAAAACGAGCGAGTAGGGGGTCATGAGGGGCGCCTCCACCTCGAGCTCTAGGGCTAGTGTCGGGAAGTACGCAAAAACCCATAACTGTGGAAAACAGGTCAAAAGTCACCAGAATACAGAATGCTGAGTGCAGAATGTGAGTACAGAATGTAAAGTGTGTCGTGCGTGCAATGTACAGATAATGAAAAGCAGAATCTAAATCAAGAGGGCAGAATGTACCTCTCAGGCTCTCCAGTAGCCGCCAACTATGTTCCCCCGTCCGCGGGAGGTCGCGCTCATGTAGCAATAGAGGGTAGCCAAGCCGGCGCCACCCCAGTCATACTGACTGACCTGCGAGAGGTCTACCAGGGCACTCAGCAGATATAGCCCAACGGTGTTCCCCCTATCGGCAAACAGAGTGGTCCCGAAGAGGAACATCAGAAACCCTCGGGTGTACTGTGCTACCTCTTCGGGAGTCTCAGGCTCCCTCTGTCTGAAATATGAAGAAAACCAGGTGTACCGGACTCGGCCCGAGGATCGGTCGACCGGTAGGCGAGCTCCCAATAGATAAATCCAGACAGCCTCCCACTCGCCCATGTCCTCATCATAAGAGATCGCCCAGCCTCCCACGTCGAGGCCTGTCAATACAACAAAGTCGAATGGGGTCATAGTCATGTCCCCGGCAGTTGAGAAATGAAAGGAATTGGTGGTGTCCCACCACCTCTCCACAAGGGCGCCCATCAACATCCTGCTGGCGGGATAGCGAGATATCCCAGTACAGAAGGGCCCGAACCCTGCCTGATCAACCCAATCACGGACGACCTCTGGGAGCTCTGCATACCACTTCCTCGCAGCAATGGAGCCATATCCCCGTGTAACACGGGAGGACACCTGCATTCACAATGAACACATGTATTCAGTTTCAGAATGAAATGAATAAGCTGCATGCAAATGAAATATATGAGCTGTGTGCAAATGAGATCAAATACAATGCTGTGGACTACGTGTTCAGTATGAGCTGTGCGTTCAGAATCGAAGTGTGTGCTGTGTGTTCACAATCAAGATATGGGCTGTGTGTTCAACTTTCAACAAATGTGTGCTGCGTGTTCACAAACAAAGTTTGGGTTGAGTGTTCAACTTTCAACAAATATAGGCTGCGTGTTCAGAAATTCAAAGTTTGGGCTACGTGTTCAACTTTCAACAAATGTGTGCTGCGTGTTCACAAACAAAGTTTGGGCTGCGTGTTCAACTTTCAACAAATGTGTGCTGCGTGTTCACAAACAAAGTTTGGGCTGAGTGTTCAACTTTCAACAAATATGGGCTGCGTGTTCAGAAATTCAAAGTTTGGGCTGAGTGTTCAACTTTCAACAAATATGGGCTGCGTGTTTAGAAATTCAAAGTTTGGGCTGCGTGTTCAACTTTCAACAAATGTGTGCTGTGTGTTCACAAACAAAGTTTGGGCTGAGTGTTCAACTTTCAACAAATATGGGCTGCGTGTTCAGAAATTCAAAGTTTGGGCTGTGTGTTCAACTCTCAACAAGTGTGTGCTGCGTGTTCACAATCAAGATATGGGCTGCGTGTTCAGAAATTTAGAGTTTGGGCTGCGTGTTCAACTTTCAACAAATGTGTGCTGCGTGTTCACAATCAAATATGGGCTGAGTGTTCAGGACTGAAATGTGTGCTGCGTGTTCACAAACAAATATGAGCTGTGTGTTCAGATTCAGAGATAGTGTGTGCTACGTGTTCACCATCAAATATGAGCTGCATGTTCAGAAATTCAAGTGATTGAGCTGTGTGTTCAAGATGCAAACAAAGTACTGTGTTATAGACTAAGCATTCAGAACAAGCTGTGTACTAGAATGAGTAGACGTATGGCATGCGAATGTGTTCAGAGCGAGCAAATAAGCATGCGCAGCATAAAATACACGGAAAATACAGAATTAAGGCAGGAAATGTAAAAAAGGTGAAGTACATACCTCCCGTGCCTGATAGGAGAGATGGGACTCCGGCTCCCGCAATAGCAAATCCACGGGGGCTCGATCGTCGAAGTCTGTAAAATGATAGAAAACTGCCCGCGGGAGGATGTGCGTTGAGGGGTCGTACCTCTCGGGAATGAAGGGGCGAATCCTCGGCTACAGAGACATGATATCTGGATCGCTTTCGGCACCTGGAGAACCTCCGTCATGGAGAAAATGACCCGCCATCTCAAGAAATCTGCAAAAATGAGCAAAAATGAGCAAAATGAGCCAAAATTGGAAAAAGTCAACTCTCGGGAAATGAAAAAGTCAACAAAAGTCAACTCCCGAGAAAATCTTCCAAATGTTAAGACAAACTTACCTCAGGTGGTGAAAATGAGAAAAGAAGCTCCGAAATCAAAATTTAATCGGTTCAAAGTGAAGAGAACTAAAAGTTTTCGCGAAACAACTTTGCGTAGGGCGTTGGAAAACGCATATAGAGCGCAGATCTGAGAGGGAAAATGCTCTAGGAAGGAGGAGAAGGTGATTTCGGATCTGAAGTTGTGAGGAATAAAGCTTTGGCCGAATGTATTTAAAGAAATGAGGGTGAAAGGACAAAATTGCCCCGGATTTGGGCTAGGTGGTCGACCGGCCACATTTTCTGGTAGGTCGACCACCCCCTGCACTCAAACCTGGTCGGTGGCCTCCAGTGAACTCCAAACCTGGTCGGTGGTGTTCCCAAGATCGTCTCGAAGGTCTCTGCAAATTTTGGTAGTGATCGGAGTCCCCGGCACCCGAGAAAGTACAAGAAGAGTGCACTTTTCGTCGCGAAATCCCTCCGCGGGAGCTTCAACTCCAACTTTCGATGTGCGTTTCGTCGTCACTCGTCAAGAGAAAAATGTATCCTTTTTGAGCACGTTGTGACCCTTCCGGGAGGTAAACCGGAGGTCGCGATTGAGTCGCACTCGTCAAAACTTGCATTTCTTTGCTCGTTGTTTCGTGTCAAACATGCATTCGAGTATGCACTTATCTTGCATTGTTATGCACATCACTTGCATTCTCATGCATACCACTTGCATTGTTGTGCACGTTTCATGGGTATTGTCATACCCTCGCACTTAACTTGCGTTGACACGCGCGTGTCTCTCGCATTGCGATGCACTTTCCCATCGGCACCCTGTTTGTCTACGTTCGATATAGCATTAAACATGTGTTGCTAACTATGTTGTGCTTGTTAAGTTTCTCTCTTTTGCAGGCACGATATTGTATGTACGGTTCATTTGAAGCTGGTGCAACCAGACGAATCACGTAGGTATTGTATCTTCTCCGTGTGAGACGTGGCGAGAATTGAATAATTCTCCGCATTCTTAAACTGCATGAAATGTAGTTGTTGCTTTGCATTCTTGCTTAAAACTGTTACGTGTGCGCTTCATTACAACTTGTTGCTTTGCATGATCATGAGTTACGTCCGGCTTTGTGCATATCATTTTGCATCTTGCCCCCTGCCTGCGGGCACATCTTTGTTATCTTGCCTGTTTGTCTAAGTCTTCGGCCTTGTCAAAAATGGGTCGTCTCTGGCTTTGACATTCACTCCCGTCAATTACGACTTTCGAGTTTTGTCAAAGAGGGGCAACTGTAGACACCCCATTTTTGACCGACCTTAAGACTCAGACGTCACCAACTGAGTGCTCGGTGATGTTGCATATTGTGCTCGTTCTGAGGTTGCGGAGTCTCGGCTGCGAGCCTAACCCCCGGACTTCGGGGCTCTTTTGTGTTCTGCCTCGGTTTGCGAACCAGGTCCTATTTTCTCTGTTTTCTCTTCCCAAAGGGAGGGAGAGGTCTCGTAGAGCATCTCTCAGTGGCCGTAGACTACGTTTCGTGGTCGTAGGTCATTTTTCCTGTTTGAAGCCCAATTTTTGGTTTTTCAAGCCGTCGGCCGTGTGCCTCGGTTCGGGACCACTTAACTACCTCCGTTTGCTCCGATTTTTGGCACACACCTTGTTTCCTCCCTTTAGAGGGACACTGTGGCCCGGGAGACCACCTTCGTGGTCATACGCCACTTTCGGTGCCTAACAGCCTGTTTTCGGGGCCTCGGACTGCGCGTTTTGGCCCCCAACCCTCGTTTTGCATCCGTCTTGGTCCATTTTTGGTAGGGACCCTATTTTCATTGTTAGGGAGGTGGCAATATGGTGGGAGGCCACCTTTTCCCTTTGGAAACCAATTTTCTCTTTTTCTCTCTCCTAAAGTCGGTTTTTCGGACAGAAAGCTGGTTTTTCTCACTTTTGAGCCACAATTTCTGGCTTTTCATACCACCATTGTGTTGTGCTCATCTAGGAGGCCACCAATATGGGTAGGCCGACCAGTGTTTCTTCTTGACCCTTTTGAACCTTGCTAAAAAGCTGGTTTTTCTCTCTCTTGGGTCACATTTTCTGGTTTTCCACCATACAGCTGTGTTGCACTCATCTGGGAGGCCACCAATCTGGGGTGGCCGACCAGCATTTTATCTTGAACCTTTTGACCCCTAGTCGGCCGACCAAGGGGAGTGGCCGGCCGGCCACCTTAGCTGGTCGGCCAGTTTTCTGCTTTTTGCTCTTCTCAAGTGTAACACAGTTGTGCCAGTTGTGAAGCATTTGACCCACTGTCCGAGACTTTGACCATCTTTTTGATCTTTTTTAGTTAATTTTGACCCCCTTGCTTAGCTTCTTGGAGAAGCTTGACTCTTTTGTCAAGCTTCTTGAGGAAGCTTGACTCTTTTGGTCTAGCTTCCTCAAGAAACTTGACCCTTTTGGTTAAGCTTCTTTGAGAAGCTTTGAACCCCTCTTAAGGCTTCTCCAAGAAGCCTTGGCTCTTCCCCTCTATAAAACCAACACTCCCCCTCCATTTGCAAGGGTTAGAAAGTTTAGCCAAGACATATACACTCCACCCTCCATAGCCTTCTTCTTCAAATCTCCAAACCTTAATATTCTTGCACCATTTGCACAACACCTCATAGCCTACCACCTCCACCATCCATCCAAGCATCTTGGAGCTGATTTTCAGAAGTTGAAGGACTCCTTCCTTGGTCCAGAAGTTGCTGGAGTCATTGTCTACAAAGGTGAGTGTAACAACCCACATTCATGTCCTAGTCATGTTTGCATGCATTTATATGTTTTGCCATGTTAAGTTTGCATTCATGAATCTTGTCTTGTTTTGCTTAAGTGTTGCTTGCATGCTTTGTCCCTTCCCTGCTATGTTAAGCCTAGATCATTCCAAGCCGAGGTCATCTTCAGTCTAGAATTGTCTTGGAACCACTTTGTTTGACCCCCACCTTCGCCCTGACATATTGGCCGAGATGTCATTATCTAGGCCGAGGTGTTCATCACCAAGGCCGAGATGTGTACTATCTAGGCCGAGATGTTACCTTTGCACCTAAGTGATCTTGTCCTGGAGTGGTATGACCTAGACCGAGGTGTGGCGCATCTAGGCCAAGGTGTGGCACAGCTTAGTCAAGTGTTGTCCTTCCTAGCCGAGATCATTGTCACCTTAGTTGCCAAAGCTTTGTCCTTAGCCGATGTCATCACTTGCCGGAGTGCCTTACCGGGTAGCTTGTTAGATACACTTTGTCCTAGTCTTGTCTTGTCAATCTATCACCTTTTTGAGGAGAACCAACCAGCCGTTGCCACGTGTCCGAGCTGAGTGTTAAGTCAGCCGACAGAGGGAGAAAACCTATCATTTCTATATATTTGTTTTGAAGAGGAGAGAGAAGCTCTAGGTGAGGAAGAGTAGTTCTTGAGAGGAGGTAGATTTCCAAGCTTGATCCCTAGAGATCGAATCGTTAGATCTATGTTCTAAGGTTAGATTCTTGATCTACCCATGTTGTTCTTTATGTTCATGTTATTGCATTGCATGATTGAATATGATTTGTAAGCCATGCATTGCTTTGAAGCTCGGTTTTAGAAAGAGAAAATTGCATTCACGTGTTCTTCAAGAAAAGTCATGTTTTGATCCGAAACCTCACGCCAAGATCCATGTTTTTGTGTTTGTTTTCACATGATTTTCAAGTATGGGTACCCAGGTCCATGTTTTCAAACTCATAGCATGAAATTTCAGATTTTTGTAATAAAGAAGTTATGATTTTAGCATTCATATTCTTCATGGTCTTCATGTTCATGTTCTTTATGTTCTTCACGGGTGGAAACCCAGATCTCCAGACCTCACTTCCCGAGGTGTAGTCGCCGAGATCACTCTTACCTAGACCTTACACTTAGGCCTAGCATCGTGTCTCACCTTGGCCTACCTTGCATGATCACTTACACCTTTAGTTCGTCTTGTGCGCACCTCGGCATGCAGTCGCACACCGAAGCCTAGGTAACCACACCTCAGCCAGGAGGTGTGGGACCTCGGCATAGACCTGGTTGGTACCCAGCATGTCTTCCTGACATGTAAAACAGTGTTTTGACTTCCAACATGTTTGCCCGATATCATTTGCATGCATGTAAGACTTGTTTTGAGAAGTGCATTCAGTAGACCTTGCCACGTGTTTGTAGGACTTGGACCTTTCCCTCGATCCCGATGTCCGAAGAGCTATGTGAGTGGTATTTCTAATAAAGTTATGTTATCACGTTTTAATAAAGCTTTGCCTTGTTTTGATAAAAGTATTTGTTAAGCATGAATGATATCCCTATTTTATGTATCAAGTATAAGCTTTGTTTTGGATGACATTCTTGGAACCGTCCTTTCGTGTTAGGGGACGTTAAGCCTAAGTAGCACCGTCCTTTCGTGTAAGGGGACGTTAAGCCTAGGTAACATAGTCCATACGTGCCAGGGGACTTTAAGCATTTGTAGCACTAGTCCGTACGTGCCAGGGGACTTTAAGCATTTGTAGCACTAGTCCGTACGTGCCAGGGGACTTTAAGCATTTATGGCACAAGTCCTTCCGTGCTAGGGGACTTTAAGCCTATGTAGCATAGTCCTTCCATGCTAGGGGACTTTAAGCCTATGTAGCATAGTCCTTCTGTGCGAGGGGACTTTAAGCCTAGGTAGCACCGTCCTTTCGTGCTAGGGGACGTTAAGCCTAAGTAGCACCCTTGTTAAGATATCGGCCGCCAACGGCTACGAACTGGTGTGCTCGATGCCGAGGTTATGCTTTTATTTTGCCCGGAATGTCATCACCCTATGTTTTAAGATTGACGTATGTTAAGTAAGTAAGTAAGTTTTGAAAGACCAAGGTTCGATTGATGTTTATTTCAAGTCAAGCTAAGCTATGTTATGTACGGTTTTGATAAAGATCTACTATGTATTGTTTTGAAAAGATCTCGGGTATCATTCATTTAACCCCTTTATTACTTATACCATTCACTGAGTATCCAAGCTCACCCTCCCTATGTATATATGTAGGTAACAAGCAAGAAGTCGGCTACGCCGAGATGTGTGTTTTGTATGTATGTTATGTCGACAGTGAGGATGTCGGCAATTTGGAAGATCGTGTTTCTTGACCTGTAGTTCATGTGTTTTGTATATGTCGGCTTGAGAGGCCTTCGACCAAGATGTATTATGTATTTTTGTACTTCATTTTATTGTATTCAAGTTTTAAAGCTACGTAAAGTTGTATGCCATTCCATTTGACTTATGCACTGCTCTTATGGACTAACTAGATTTGTATATATTGCTTCTACACTTGTGAGCCCCATATATTTATACTCTGATTGTGTGTGAATTTTGAAAGTTGGCCTTCGGTAATCTCGGATTATTGGCCATCACGGCACCATACTACTAGGGGTGGTTTGGGGTCGTGACAGTGAGTCTCTATTTCTCCCATTTTTGCATTATTTTGCTCCATTGATTAGCCTTATTTGCAAGCATTTCTGGACTTTGTCATAAACTGAAAAGTGTCTTCTTTTGAGCTCCTCGATTAAGGACACTTTTCTGTTTGACGGCATCTACCTCCTTGTATGCTCTATCCCTTTTCGTAGGCTTATTTTGCATCATATCTTAGCCTTACTTGTGAGCATTTTCGAGATTTTCCATAAACTAGAAAAAGTCTTGTTTTGATCTTATAAACATGTTTGTTTAAGGACTCTTTTCTGTTTGGGGTCATCTTCCCCCTTTCAAGCTTCATTTCCTCATGTTTTGAGCCTTGCATTTAAGCATTTGCATTGGCCTTGGTTTGGCCTTTTAGCCACTGAAATCTAGTGGATTTTCAATGGCTTAGATGTATTTTTGAGCTTCAAAATCAGAGAGGGGTGACCCTCTCACCCCTTGTTCTCTTTACTAGTATTGTTGGCCTTCCAAAGGAGCTCCATTTTGCATGTTGTGAAGTCACATTCCAGGACTTATTTTGTGAGTTTTATGGTCTGCATTAGCTCTGTTCGGAGCCCTTTTTTCCATATTTTATGTCTATGATGCATGTGTAGAGCAATCCTATTCAAGGCCTTTCAAAGGGACCTTTCATTGCATGCTTCCTAGACCAATTCTAGGGCCTATTTGGTGAGTTTTAAGATTTTCATAACTCATTTCTAGAGGTGGTTTTGACCTTTTATGTGTCCATCATATAGGTGTAGAGTAACCCCTTGCATGGCCTTCCAAAGGAGCTCATCATTTTTGCATGCATTGACTGAGTTTCAGTGGTTATTTGGGCATATTTTGGCATGGCATACATCTGTTTTTGGCTGGTTTAATGAGCTTTCATATGCTTCATATAGTTGTAGAACAACTCATGGTTCACTAGCTTTCTTTGCATGCTTTGTGGGCCCTTGATTTTAGCACTTTTTGGCCATTTCATAAACTGATATTGTACTTATTTTGGACTTCCCTAGCTCTGTTTTGGGGTCTCATGATTGAATGATGTTTGTTTTGCATGCTTGTAGTTCAATACCCATGCTTAACTTTGAGATTTGAGGTCCATTGCATGCATGTGCTGAGGTGTGTTCATGTTTTAAGGCTATTTTACATCACATTTCAGAGCCTATATGAATGTCATATTGCCATGTTTTCATCTCTTTAAGTGTGCTTGAGAGTCGAGCTTGAATGCCTTGTTTACCGACCAATGAATGAGCTTCATTTTCATGCTTGTTGAGCCATCATTTTAGGCCAATTTTCCACTATTTCAGACCTGCCTAGGGTCTATTTGGGGTCGGTTTTGCCTTTGGTGCATTGCTTTGGGTACCTCTAGTGTAATGCACTTCACTAGTTTCGGTACCCGGGCCCCCTAGCTTGCATTGTGTGCCATGTTTGCATGATTCGGGACCATTGAGCATCATATTTCAGAGCTGTAAATTGCATGTTTGTATGCCATCTTTCATCCCTTGCCATGCTTTGGTAGAGTCTTATTTCATGCCTTAGGTTCGGTCCTTGGCATTCGTGCATGTGTGCGTGCATTTCAATTCTCTCATTTTCATCACATGGCCACTAATGTGAGTGTGGCTGAGGTCCACTCACATTGGTATAAGTCCATCTTGCATCGAGCATGCCATGTAGTTCATGTTGTTTCATGTTTAGCCTTTGCATTGCGTATGCTAGGTTGTTAAGAGCATTGTGCATGCCATGATATGTCATTCCTCGCATTGTGTATGCTAGGTTGATAGTCACATTGAGTATGCCTTAGTTCACGAGCATTGTGCATGCCATGTACTGTTAGCATTGTATATGCTAGGTGCATGTTTGCATTTTATCCCTTGCATGCTTGCATCACTTGGTTGCATTACACTTAGGATCGCATGCTAGTCACATTTGCACGTGCCATGCATTGCTTGTTGCATTGTGCTTGGAGTAGGGTTTAGTCCAAGCACAGGAAACGAGGGACGTTTTGTACTCCAAGTGACGAAACGTGCCTCGATTCTCGGTCGCCAACATTCTGGATTTCCCATGATGGAGTTTAGGCCTTAAGTGTGTATTTGTGCATTCATGTCACATTAAAACGTGCAATTCGACTCCTCGGCCATCATGCATTGAGATGCGTGGTTGATGGCCTGAGAACCGAGGGCCACACTCCCTAGAGCTTGTGCAAGGATGGGAAGGAGTGGTCGCGCACACATATGTTGAAAATACCTTGCTTTCTCTTCTTCTTGCCTTTGTTGCAGAAAAAACCAGAGTCCAGGGGCAGAAAGTGGTCGGCCGACCAGGTTTCCTGGTAGGCCGACCACCTTTTTTTGTTTCCACCATAAGGGGTGGTCGGCAAGGGTTTTCCAAGCCAATACCTGGTCGGTGGCTTTCCCAAGGTGGAGTTTTAGCCTTCTGGAGCTTTGTGTAAGTTTATGAAATCAGCTACAAACAAAGGCGAGACGAGGCATCGCGATGGAATTTACTGACAAAGCGCATCGAGCATGCATGCATCTATTATCATCCAAAACAGAGCCGAGGCAGTCACATTCATTTAATTTATTTGCTTACTTAACTAATTTGTTAATTAGTTAGTGGTTGTGTAATAATTAATTGTAATTCATTATTCATTCGGACTGTATTACTTTCGGACTGTATATTATTTATTCGGGCCCTCCGAGCGAGGGCATAATTGTAATGAGCGTGCGTGTGTGTGATGTATGTCTTCCAACCCCACATCTTTCTCCCTTTTATTTACCCGCTTGTGATGGTTAGATTAGGACATGTTTCAATTAGCATACTTATGCTTGCATGTTTGCATCATTCATCTGTATTGCATGCACCGGGCTCGGCGCATCATACTAACTGCATTGTATTTCAATTCCAAATTTAATACGTGTTAGCTGTAGCATCATCATATGCCATGTTTAGAATAGCCGAGCCTATTGTAGTTGCATTTTTGCATGTGTTGCATTAGGCATTTCGCTATAGTTAGGATCATGCATGGATTTCTAACATAGCTTCTGTTTTGGCTTGGAGTACTCGGTAAGTACTTATGCTTTAGCATCCTTGCATGCGTGTGAGTGACTGCCATGATAGCATGCTTTCCATGAGGCTAACTGCTTATGTGATATAACTGCCTGAATGCCTGTGGGTGAAGGTTGGGTTATTTGGATTGGAACAATTCATCAATTGTGAGTTTTAAGCCCACTTGAGAGTGGCAAAATCATTTTTTCTAAGCCCACCCGAGGGTGGCAAATCCACGTCTTAGCCTACTTACGAGTAGCACCATCAAACCATTTTCAAATAAATAAACATGAGATGTTTTGTTCCAATTTAGGCGATCCAGTCTGTACTTGTATGTTGTGCGCATCACATAGTAAATCTAGGCTAATAACCGGAATAAGAACGCATAATGTTTTCAAAACTAGATATCATGGTTAGTAGAGGCCGATCTTTGATCGGGCGAGCGGGGGTGCTCACGAAGTGACCTTCTCCAATCGTACCCAAGTTCCCGAGCCGAGGCAACTTTGGTGAAGACGGACACGTGGCCTTAGGCAACGAGTCAGGGTTTCCTAAATTTTCTAAAATAAAATATTTAGGTGGCGACTCTGTATCTGGCAAAGCAGTACATGTTTGGCATTTTTTTAAAAAAAATCTATTTTCAAAAACGATTTGCCGGATTTGGACTCTTTGATGATTCATCTGTCTTGCATTGCACTCCGCGAGATTAGATATAGGACCATGACATTGAGTCCTGAACTGTAGTGAGCCCAATGAACAAAACGGGGGGAATTTCCCTCATGGGACGTTCGAGGACGTCTACAGCTGGCCGACCAGTTGTTGCTGCCAGACTCTAGTTTTCTGCAACAGAGAGCAAGAAAGGGCATGGCAATGTATTTGCAAGATATGTATGCACAACCACCCTCCCTATCATGTTATGAACTCAAGGGGGTGTGGTTCTCGACCCTCGGGCCACCAATCATGTATTTTCATGTATGATGGCCGAGAGGCGAAGTTACACGATTCAATATGAAATGAATGCACAAGTAAACACATAAAGCCTAAAACTCTATCATGTATGATCAAGAGCGTCGGTGTAGACACCCCATTTTTTACCGTCCTCAAGACTTGGACGTCACCGTTTGAACACCCGGTGATCATCCATGTTTGTGTTCGTTTGGAGTTCCTGTAGGTCTCGGCTACGCGCCTTGCCTCAGGATCTCCGAACTCGACTCTTTAGTATCTGGTTTTGCACCAAACACTTGTGTTTTGCCTTGGAGGGGCAGGGAATGCCCTGTGAGGCATCCCCACACATCACCGGCCATGGCCAGAGGCCACCGGCTGGTGTTTTGTTGCCGTCGGCAATGTATATTGCCGGTCGGCATTCTTTGTTGCCAGTCGGCAGTCCATTTTGTCAAAATGGCATTTTTGAGTGGCCGATCACTGCTCATCTACTTTTGGTAGATATTTTGTGCCAGCTGTGATAGCTGGCACCCATTCTGTTCCCCTCTATACACGTGTATGGAGGGATTTCCCTCTAAGCAAGCTTGTTTGGTAAGCTTTGCAAGGGGGACTTGTATAAAAGGAGAGCTCTCCTCCTTCTTCTAGGTTGGCAATTTTGAAATAAAAACCAGAGCTTATACATATACATACACACTCTCTCTCCTCCCTTGTGTGTGTTTTGTGGCCTAAAAGTGCATTTTTACCTTAGTTTTGCACTAACACACACACTACCACACCTTACTTCGACTTTGGGGGATTTTGAGGGTTGTTTGTTGAGGTTTTGGACTGGTTTTGGTCAATAGAGGGTGGCTGGACCAACTGTTCTTCAAAGGTTCTTCAAGGGTAATCACTTTACTTTAGTTTCCCCAATCTTGCATTGGCTTTTGACCTATCTTACTTTCTGTTTTAGGCTTTGTGTATAACATGAAAAAGCTTTGTACTTTCATGCTTAAGACATCTCATTGAGGTCATTTTGGCATTGGGGGTCGAACTCCCCCTCTTAGGCCTCTTTTGGCCTCTTTTGGTGCCTTTTCTTTAAGCCTTGTTGACCTTTGGTGTATTGCTCTTTTCACCACTGAAATCCAGTGGATTTTCAGTGGTGAAGAAGATGGTTGGAGGTCTTGCATAGGGGAGGGACACCCCTCTCCCCTTTTGTCTCTCTTTTATCCTTGTTTTGGCTTAACGGGCAACATGCATGCTTGATCATTTTTGGTCCCATTTCAGAAGCTTTTTGGGTGTTTTGGGTCATATTATATCTCTGTCCAATGGTGGTTTGTTGGCCCTTAGCATGCATTTTATACTTGCTTTGTAATTCTCCATCTTGCCTAGAAGTGTGCTATGTGTTTAGCCTAGCATATCCTCTTGTTTTGGCTTTGCTTTGTGAGGTTCTTGGCCATATTTTGTCATGCATGAGGTCTGTTGGCCACTGATTTGGACTTGTTTAGCATGCTTGGTATAGTTACTTTACATTTTGGCTTGTAAGCCTCGAGTGTGTGAGTCTCTAGCATGCTTAGCTTACCTTAATCTCATGACTTGACATCATTGTAGATCATATTTCAGTCCCTAACCCATGCTTGTATGTTTGTCTTCATCATCTCTTTCATGCTTTGAGGGGTTGTCCATTTATGCCTTGGAAATGGTCATTGTGCATGCCCATGCGTTTAGATATTAGGTTGCCATATCAGTGGGTTTTGAGGGTCCTTTTTGCATACTAGAACTCTGTTTCGTATTGAAAAATTCATTCCATGTTTGCTTGGGATAAGTATTGAGTGATGCTCCCTTTTGGTGGCCTCGAACGCCCTTGTTTTAGACTCATTCCTTGGCATGTTTTGACCATGATCTACGCATGCTTTAGTCTTGTTTTGGAGTCCCTTGGGACTGTTTTAGGTCATTTTGGTCCTTTAAGGTTTGGTTGACATAGCTTTGGTTTGACCCCCTTTATTGGCTTTAAGTAGTGGTCATTGTTGCATGCCTTACTTGCATGATTTGTTCGATTTGGCATCATCCTCTATTCATTTTCAGAGCCTAGCATGTTGGTTTAATGCCCTTTTGTATCGCCTTTAAGTATGCTTAGAGTTGTCCCCTTTCATGCTTAGGTGATGGACCTTGATGTGTCCATGCTTGTATGCATCATTTGTGCTCTTGTACATCATTTTGGCCACTATTTATGGCAAGGTTGAGGTCTGCCATTTATGGTTTAAGTCCACCATTGCATGCTTATCATATGCTTGTTGCTTATTTGGTTCATTATATGTTGTCCCATGCTAGCCTTATGGCATATTGGTCCATTTTTGCATCACATTTGCATCTCATATGACTAGCATTTTGCATACTTAACATGGTAGATTGCATCACATTTGACATGTTTTGCATCTTAGCATCATGTTACATTTTGAGCCATGTTGGCATAACATGCATTGCATTGCTTGGTTTGGGGTGTCAAACCAAGTGTGAGGGATGAGGGGTGTTTGTACTTCGAGTGACAAAACACACCTCAACCCTCGGTCACCAAGGCCCTTGACTTTGGCATGATAGGATCTTGGTCCTCATTTGTGTGTTGCATGCATTTGTACATCAAATTGCAACCTTGGCTCCTTAGGCTATCATGCATCAAAAGCACTATTGATAGCCCAAGGGTCAAGGGCCATACTCCCTTGAGTCCATTACATGATTGAGAGAGTAGCCATGCATACACTTGCTTGAAATTCCATGCCATACACTGTCTGTCCTTGTTGCTGTCAAAAACCAGATTCTACAGGAACTTTCTGTCGACCGGCAGTGTTTAGTGCCGACCGGCAACCCTTCCTGGGCCGATATCTTCATCAACAGCCGATGGATATTTTCAATGGCCGGTGGACATTTCCTTCAGCCGATGGTGTTCCACAGTGTTCAGGGGACCTGTCCCAGAACTTTGGCAATTTTCAGAGAAGCAGGGCAGTGTAAACAGAGGCGGCAGTGGTATAGTACGGACTTTCTGGGCGAGACGGGTTCGAGCATGCATCATTCGCGCATCCCAAGGTGGGGGCTGTGGCCACCTTTCTTTTTGCATTCATTCTGTTAATTAATTAGAAATTTTGTAATAATTCATGTGTTTATTATTCGGACTGTAATATTTATTTGGACCTTCCGAGTGAGGGCAATTGTGTAATAAGTGTGCGTGAGTGTGTGTTTGTCTTCCAACCCCACGTCTTTCTTCCCTTTTATTTACCCACTTATGATGGTAGACTAGGGCATATTTAAATTAGCATACCTTATGCTATGCATGCGTGCATCCATACATTTGTCTTGCATGCACCGGGCTCGGCGCATCATTCTAACTGCGTCTATATTTCAATTCCAAATTGAATACGTGTTAGTTGCAGCATTTCACATACCATGTTTAGGATAGCCGAGCCTGTTTGGATTGCATCTTTGCATGTGTTGCATTAGCCATTTCAAATATGAACTAGGATCATGCATGTGATTACTAACTAGTTCCTGTCTTGGCTTGGAGTACTCTGTAAGTTCTTTTGCTTTAGCATCCTTGCATGCGTGTGAGTGTTGCCATAACAGCATGATTACCATGAGGCTAGCTGCTTATGTGATATAACTGCTTGAATGCCTGTGGATGGAGGTTGAGTTACCTAAATTGGGATAACGCATTAAAACTGTGAGTTTTAAGCCCACTAGATAGTGGCAAAACCATCTTTTCTAAAAGCCCACTCGAGGGTGGCAAAACCTGCATTTTAGCCTACTTGCGAGTAGCAAACCATTTTCAAAACAAGCATGAAATGTTTTGTTCCAATTTAGGCGATTTGGTCTATATTTGTTTGCTGTGCGCATAACATAGTAATTCTAGACTAATAATCGGATTAAGAACACATAACATTTTCAAAATTGGATATCATGGTTAGTAGAGGCCGATCTTCCGATAGGGTAAGAGAGGGTGCTCATAGCTGACCTTCCCCAATCGTACCCAAGTTCCAGAGCCGAGACAACTTTGGTGATGACGGACATGTGGCCTTTGGCACCGAGTCAGGGTTTCCTAAATTCCTCCCAAAATAAAATATTTAGGTGGCGACTCTGTATCTGACAAAGCAGTCCATGTTTGACACTTCTTTTTCTAAAAATCTGTTTTCTCAAAACGATTTGCCAGATTTGGACTCTTTGGTTCAGATTAAGAACCGTGACAATTTGAGTCTGAACTGTAGTAGACCCGCAAAACGAACGAAACGGGACCTCACCCTCCCGGGGCATTTGGGGACGTCTACAGTCGGCGACCAGGAATTAAGGCACGTTTCATCATTTTAAGTATGAAACGTCCCTCGTTTCCCGTGTTTGGACTAACACCTATTCCAAACACAATGCAACACATAACATGGCATGCTCAATGCAAACAACAACTTAGCATACTCAATGCAATGTGACATGATCAACTTAACAAAGCTAATGACATGCGAATGATGCTAATGCATGCATGCACAATGCAATGCAATACAATAAGGGCAACTTATCAATTTCAGAAACATGCATACTCAATGCGAAGAACAACTTGGCATACACAATGCAAATAACCGCATGGCATGCACAATGCAATGTAAGATGACATACTCAATGCAATGAAACAATATGACATACTCAATGCAATATACATGGCATAATCAATGGACTTAAACCAAAAAAGGGGGTAGACCTCAGTCATGCCCAAATTAGTGGCCATTGGTGATGAAATGAAGGCACATAAAGCAAGGCATGCATGCACAATGCATTAGCCATCAAAGAGGCCAAAGAGCACAACTCTCAAGAGTGCTCAATGAGTGATAGGAGTGGAAGTGTAATAACACTAAGTGCACTAAAATGAAGCAAGAAATGATGCCAAATCATTCAAACAACATAAGTAAAGCATGCTAGAGTCCTAAGGCATGAAAGCTAGCAAAGAGCAACACAAAGGAGGCATGCAACACATGGAACAAATGCATGAACTAAGCATGGACAGAGCTCAAGTAGGTCGCAACAAGGACCTAAACATGCTTAGAAGAGGGCCCAAAGGCCTAGGCATGCAAGCTAAGGCCATAACAAGGCAACAATGCATATCACGCAAACGGCACTTAAAGTATGAATGAAGTGAGAACATGGCAATGCTAAATGCTCTGAAATGTCATGTTAAGTAATGCCAAATCATGTACACGACACAAATGAAGCATACAATGGTGCTCAAAGCTTGAAGCAAGCAAGGGCACTTGTACTACAACTATGCAAAACATGAAACATGTGATCAAGGCAACCCAAAACAGTCCTAGTGCATGTTAGAATGAGTCTAAAACATGCATGGAAGGAAGCGAAAATACGCTAGCATGAAGGGCATAAGGCATGATTCATACAAGGCAAATAAGGCGGATTACACTACACCTATTAAGACCAAGCATGGAATGACTTAAGTAATAAAAATCAGAGTTATATCATGGCAAAATAACCCCAAATAAACACTGAAATGGTGGCTCGCAAGCAAAGGCATGAAGGCATACGCAATGGTTCATGTTGAGACATAAAGGGGGAAACCCTCCAACGCATTGAATGAGCGATAAACGCAAGTGCATGGCCATGAAACATGGACTGAAATCACATAACAAGTGATGCCAAATCATTCAAATAAGTCAAGTAAAGCATGCTAGTGGACTTGGTGTACAAAGCTAACAAGCTAGATTGAACTGGAGCTATAGAAAACAAGTCATGCATAGCTAAAACAACCAAAATCAGAGCTAAAACATGTTAAAACATGGACAAGAGCTTCTTGAAGTTAAGCCAAAAGCATGCTAGAATGACATGTCACAACATGATAGGAGCATGCAAAGGCTAACCAAACCAAACCTGAACAGAGGTATGACGTGGTAAAATAAGCCCAAGAACATGCTGAAATGGACACAACGTAGGCTAGAAATACATGCTACTTCATGAAGCATACAAAGCTAGTGTGTGTGATTTACACTACAAGTGTATTAACCATGCATGGAGTGATCAAGACAAGTAAAAACAGTGGCATGCCTTAGCAAAATAACCACAAATACATGCTAAGACATGGTCAACAAACACTTAACTAAGGTGCTCAAACATGAGGCATATTAAGACATGTAAAGAAGATGCAAGGAGAGGGGATGACCCTCTCCTTCTTAGGACCTTAAAACACCATCCCCACCACTGAAATCCCCTTCGATTTCAGTGGTGAGAAGGCCAATACAAGGTGGTCCCAAAGCTCACAAAAAAAGCTCAAAAATAATGCCAAACAAGGCCTAAGAGGGGGTAAACAACTCCAAACACAAAAGTGATCTTAAACAAACTTTTTAAGCATGAAAAAATAGAAATTTTATCAGTTATGAGCTAATCTTAAAACAACATGCAAGATAGGCTAAAAGCTTAAGCAAGAAAGGGGGATTTAAAGGTCAAAAGCTCACCCTTGAAGACCCTCGTTATAACTGCAACTCTAGTAGGTTTTTCAAGCTCAAGGCAACCCAAGAACACCAAAATCAGCCCCTAAGCACCTCAGTAGCAAAAGGATGGTGTTTGAGTGTGTGTTAAAGTAAGACAAATCTATACTTTTGAACACAAAAATGAAGAACAAGAGTGATATAGAGACAAAGCTATATGTAACTCTCTTGGGGCAAAATTTTGAACCTAGAGGAGGGAGGAGGAGCCTCCCTCTTATAGAAGAGGAAAGCCAAAGCTTCTTGGAGAAGCTAAGCTTGAATGCAATCCCTCCATACACGTGTATGGAGGATGGCTCAAATGCTCTCCAGCTGTGCCAGCTGTCCTAAAATATCTCCAAAAAGGTACCAAAAAGCAGCCGACCACTTCAAGTGGTCGGCTATAGGTGGGAGAGGTCAACACACTAAATGCAAGGTGGTGGTGTGGTGGTCGACCAGAAAAGATGGTCCAAAGACCAAGAAAGCCAGTTATCTAACAAGAAAACTGGCTGGAAAAAGGAAAAGTGGTCAGCTAGGAGAAATACTGGTCTCGCACCCTTGTACCACCTTCCAAACAAGGAAAACAAGATTTGTACCAAAAACAAATCAAAGCGGATGCAAGACGAGAAATCGGGAGGCAAAGCACGCGGCCGAAAGCCCCGAAAACTAGTTGACGAGCACCAAAAGTGGTATGCAACCACAAAAGTGCTCTCCCGGACCACAGTGTTCCTCTAGGTAGAGGCAACAAGGTGTGGTTCAAAAACCACGCCAAACGGAGAATGTTAAGCAGTCCCGAGACAAGGTGCGGCGCCAAAGGCTCCAAAAATCGAAAACTAGTCTCCAAACAGGAAAAGTGGCGTACGACCACGAAAAGTAGTCTACGACCACAAAGAGATGGTCTACAAGACCACTCCCTCCCTCTGGGAAGAGAAAACAAGACTTGGTCCGCAAATCAAGCCAAAGCACAAGGAGTTCAAAAGCCCGGAGGCAAGGCTCTCAGCCAAAACTCCGAAACCTCAGAACGAGCACAACATGCACCATCACTGAGCGCTCAATCAATGACGTCTGAGTCTTAAGGTCGGTCAAAAATGGGGTGTCTACACTTTCTAACTCAAATAAGAAATGTGGTGTTTTTGGGTAAATGTCATAATAAATCCAAGAGCCACATAAAATGGGGGTAAGAGTATAGAGCATATAATAATTTTATCATAATTGAAGAGTAAGAGCAACCAACCTCTGGGAATCCTTCTGAATCCTGTGGTAAGAAATAGCTAACTAGGTGAAAGAAAAACAAAGGTGAAAATAGAAAAATAAACTAAGGATTAAAAAAACAAACTCCTCTTTGAAAATGCAACATATACGTAATCATACATATATGACTTGTAAAGCCACATTTATTGATTACTATATACATCGCCAATGAATTTCATTTTTCTTTTTTACTTCTTGTTTATGTGGATCAACACGATAAATGTCATATTCAACGTGGGATATGAAAAAACTGGGCATAGAGTGAAATTTTTATTTTTTAAAAAAAAAATTCGTAGTAAAAAACAAAAAAAAAAAAAAAAATCAAACCTGAGATTAATTTTGTTGCCAAATGCCCTAACTTGGAGATATTATGTCCATTTTGATGTTGATTTTCCTCATCACCAGCATGTTTCCACCCATAAACCATCGATGGAATACCTACTTAATAACAAACAAAGACAATATCTAAATTTTTTTTGATAGAGTACTCTCTGAGCTAGGAAAGCATGGATACGTGACAAGACATGATACGGATATGGACACAACACGACACGGACATATTGATACATAATTTTAAGAAAACGTAAGACAAGACATGTGGAAAACACACGTAAAATATATAATTTTATACATTTATACTATGTTATAGAAATAATTAATTATTACATATCATATATATATATATATATATATGTGTGTGAATGTTTAAATCAAAATAATAATTTTAAAGTCTAAAGGAGGAGAATAAGTATAAATTTAAATTGTTTTTATTTTATCACATAATTTTAAGTTATTTTATTTAAACTTGTAATATGTTTTATGTGTCTAAGTGTTGGAAAGTGTCCAATGAGTGTCATATTGGTGTCAGACATGACATGCTATCTTCTTAAAAGTGTCCATACTTCTTAGTCTCCAAGTATTTTCCAAATCAAATCATGGAGCGAAAAATTTTATAGGTAGGAGATAAAGATTCGTTTTTGCTGGATAGTGGATAGATAAACAATCTATCTTGTTTAATATGTATTGCGATTTCTTTATATATGGAAAAGACTATTAATATATAGTAATGGTAGGACTTACAAAAATATACAAATATTGCAATAAGCTGGAGGGGAATGAAAGGCCTCATGTCCAAATTGACCAAGGAATAAGGTGAGCCACTATTAAAGGACAAGGGTTTTGTGGCTAGCAGATCCAAGGGAGTCCTTCCTTTGCAATCATACTTGTGAGCAAGTTTAGAGAATGTTTCCAATATGCTCATAGCAAGACCTAGTTCACACAATATATATATATTAAATTCAATTATTTAGTTATCTAATTAGTAGTTTTCCTTTAGATGAATAAAGGGTTAATTATACAAATAGTCTCTCAAATATGCATTTTGTTACATTTTAATCCCTAATATTAGTAGCACTGTTCAAAATCAGTAATATGAGGGGTATTTTTAGCATTTTACCAAAAAAAGATTAATGAAGAAAATGAAAAAAAAATGCATATTTTAAAATTTTAAATCATGTGCATATTTGATCATTTTAGTTTTGTTAGTGCTTCACGTAAAATTCAAAAAATAAGAGAATTGCTAGGTATTCAGAATTTCTGCACAAAAAAATACAAATTCATCGTAAGTGTAAGTGGCCTCATACTAAGTAGAATCACAATCCGACATTTTTTTGAATAAATTAATGAGTACTAGTTTTGAGTGGCCAAATCTTCTACTCATACATGAACAACTATGTGGGCTGATGGACTTATAAATCCCATGTAAATTCAACTTTTGATTCACTCGTGGTAGTAGATAGAAATGATAATTCCAACAATCTCTAAGTAGAAAAGTAAATGTTTGAGTTTGAGAAACTTCTGGTCTAGTAAGTTCGTAAAACTCACTAGGATAAGTGGTATTATTCGATAAAAGTAATGAGGAAAGCTCCAATTGAAAAATATTTTGAATTCATTGAAAAGAAAGAGAAGTGAGCTCACTAAAATAGTCTCCCATGATAGCAGCATGAAGAACAAAGGAAACAGTAGTTCTCGCCATCACACTATGATCACTGTGAATTCTTCCATCTTTGATGAGAAGATCGAAAACATTCTTCCTTCCGCACAAAGCCACAATGAATAGAGTCTCTCATGAACTATTGCTCACCATAACCAAATCTCCCTCATACTCCAACAGCACCTCCACAATTTCTTTCTGACCAAACCTTGCAGCCTCATGCAGTGTCGTGTCGCCATTTTTATTTCCTAGTGAAGTGAAAATAAATAATAAAGTTATCCTTCGCTCAAGTAGTTAAGATTTTTTGATGAGTTACTAGTTAATATGATATTAGAACAAATAATAAATTTTATAATTAGAAATTTAAACCTCATTATCTACTCAACAATTAAATAACTTAGCTTTTCTCCGTAGATTGGGCCGTTGAGTTTAGTCTGTGGGAAGCCCAATAAAATTATTTGGTACAATTTATGGCCCTTTTTTAAAAAAAAAATTAAAAAATTAGTTTAAATGAGTTGAAGAATTGAAAGAAAAAATGATTATTTAAAAGTTAGAGGAGAGGTATTTTTAGTTTGTCGTTTCTAATTAAAAGTATACTAATTTGATGATCAATTTTGCTTATGCTGTAGAATTTCTATGAAAAAAAATTCAAAATTGATCTAATGATAATAGTATATCATTTTTGTCGTCTTTATAAAGACAACACAATTATATGGTTACGATTAATAGATTAATTTGATTTTTGTTTTTTATTTTATATTTTTTAATAGATGATCTACATACTAAAATTTAAAAGAAAATAAGCGGAATAGATTGTTAAAGTAATACGGGTGGCGAGATTTTTGTCCATATTTGAATCACTAATAAAAGAGAGTTTTGCCACGTGTGAGAAAACTTGTTGAAAAAAATTGAACTTAAATTTTTAGGTGAGTTAATAACGATTCAACATTTACCTATTGTGAGCTCTTCATTCATTAGTATACCATCCACAAGAAGCATCTGGAAGGCGGATAAATTGCCGTACATGGTGAGAAAATGGAGGAGAGTGTTGTCTCGTGCATCTATCGATTGCACACCTTCCTGTCTAAGAAAATTGCAGAGGAGTGTGGATGACTCTGATAAATTGCAATCTGATGCAAACTTGAAAGCTCCGCTGATGATGGGAGGATGGGCTGTGAAGCTGTTGGTTGGTGAGATTGCCATTTTTGGAAATGGAACTCTGAAACTTTGTTGAGTTTCATATGGATAGGAAAAGAATGAATTGCTAATTATAGGAGTCTTAAGAGAAAACTAAAGGTTGTCAAGCAATTTTGTTTATAAAAAGGAGGAGAATAAAGGAGATATTAAGTTTTGCAAGAAAAGAATTCTAAAAAATACAAAGTTGGGAGTACTGTCCAAGCAAAGTACACTTTGAAATGGAATGGTGACTAGTAAGAAGTTCATGCAGAGATTTGGACGTTTATTAGCAAAACGATAATTTTGTTGAATTTTTAAGATTGTCAGATTAAACTCGAGATACCCATAACAAGTTCAACTCCTAACAATGAATTGGATTAGGAAGGATAGAAAACCAATGAGAACCATGAAGAAATGAAAATGGCCAAATGAGAGTCCTCCTCAGTGGCGTAGCTAGGAATTTCAATCAGTGGTGTCATTTAACAAGTCATCATTAATGTTATTATTTTGTATGTTTAGTTCTACAAAACCTATTAATAATATTAACATTCACATGATACTTGTAAATCATGTATATATTTTTTATTACATTGAAAAAAGCAATTCAAATTACTAAATTAAAAAAAATCTTAATATTTCAAAAAAAAAAACGTTTTATAAGAATAAACACTACAATGGTTAATAGAGAACTATATCGTTGAGACTCAAGGGAGAATAAATTGTTAGAATTATTCGAGGATAAACACAACATAACTAACTGATAGAATTATTTGAGACATCCAACATAAAATCAATTGATTACGTGTAGAGTAGCCTTTAAATTATGTAATTTGAACTTGGGTGATTTAGAGAAGATGTGGATGAATCAAACTTGGGTAGTTTAGGGAAGTGATGTGGGACAAATCTCAAATAAATAGGTAAACAAATCAACAAATAAGGGTTACAAAGACAAACAAAATAGATTGCATTACGACACCAATTGGCCATAAATGGAGTAGTTGCTAGATTATATGAACTCAACTTGAGTGGTTTAAAAAAAATGCTATGGAATAAGTCTCTAACATGAGCAAATTATGAATTTATTTATAGAAGATTAAAAATGCAGCATAAGGTTTGATTTTTGTTTTTAACTCCACTGGGGTCAATTTGTAAACTTTCAAAACTTAGTATTTTATTTCTAGATATATTGGGTTCAATTTGTTAATACTCAAAACTTTTATATGGAATTTACATATACTCTTTAACAAAATTTTAAAGTTCAGTGGTGTCAACTAACATCACTGCCATCAAGATAGCTACGCCCCTAGTCTATCACATGGTTTTAAGCAACAGGTATTGAAATATATGTATTAAAATATTCGCAAGAATCAACTTATATCATTGTCAGATGTCATGACCCGAACCCGTCCTTATAGATTAAGGTCATAACCGGCCAATAATCATGAGATTACCTACGCCCTCAAACAGAAATCACTTAAAAATTAATAATATGGGGCCAGATGCGGAAGCTGACTTAAAAATTTTGTTCAATGAGCGGTGCTTATGTGACGGCCGGGTCTCTTTCTCTCATTCTTTTTCTTTCTTCTTGACTTCTTTCTGTTTTGTTCTTGTTGGAAATTGAAACATTCGGAAATAATTCTAGAAATAAATGTCCTTATTTTAGTTGTGCTCATTGTTGACTATCACTCGTTCTGGGAGGTGCGGGGTTTGATCCGGAGTGCTCGGAAGAGGAATGGGATTTTTCTGGGCTCCTGGGCCAGGGCCGCACGCGCGGGGTTGGGCCGCACGTGCGGGAAGCTAAGCCGCACGTGTGGGAAGAGGAGAGCTTGGATTGGTTGCACACTGCTTAAATTGCAAGTGCAGGAGGACCCCCGCACGTGCGGGGGTGAGGGCCGCACGTGCAGGAAGGGCGCTCCGCACGTGCGGAAAGGGCGCTTCGCACGTGTGGGGTTGGGTGCCGCACGTGCGGCACTCTGGGTATCCAAAAACTCTATTTTTTTACCCTTTTTGCCGAATTTGTAAGCCATTTGGGGCCTCTCCTTCTCACTCTAAACCTCATATTTTCTCCTCCTTGTCTCTAAAAACCCTCACCTAGCACTCCAAACCCTTGGTTTCTTGTGATTCTTGGGCCAAAGGTCATCATCTCTCCTAAATCTTGAAGATCAAGCTCGGATTTCTCTTGGTGTAGGAGAAATTGAAGAACACTCCATCTTGAAGCTAGGGTTCCACTTTTTTTCCATCAATCTTTGAGGTAGGGACATTCTTGAGTTATATATACTAGTTTTTCCATTTTGATGATGATTTGAGAGTTTTCTTCTAGTTTTGATGATTTCAACTCTGTGATTTCAAAATGTAGAGATTTTCTTCAAAAGAGGGTTTTTCTTTAAAATTTCAAAATATTGGTCAATCTTTGAGGGTTTCATCTTGTTGATCTAAGAAATGTGTTTTGATGAGGGTTTTTCACCAAGAAATGGGAAGTGATTGTCTTGAGGAAAACCCCTAGAAATTGGGCATTTTGAGAAAATTCAAAAATACTTGTGAAACCCTTTATTATTTTGTGCCATGAAGATGAATGAGATGTTAATGTAGCATAATTGTTAAAAATATTCGAACATGTGTTATTGGAAATTGGTGAATGACTATGTGTCATAAATATGAAAATTGTAAGATCTTGGAATTGTCTTGAAAACATCATATTGCCTTGAGGGGCTAGCTTGTTGAGGTTTGGGTATGATGAAAAGTTCATAGTTACTTTGGATTGATGGTTCGGTTATTTGTGAAATAGTGTTGAGGAGAAGAAATGATGAAAATAGTAAATTGATATTGTTGTACAAATGTTATAAATGGAGAAACGTTATGAAATATCATGCATTGCATCATGTCCTCAATTGATTTATTATCATTATTGCATATCATGAAATGAATTTGGAAAAATGTTTACTTTGAGAAAGATTATATTGTAATGAGAACTATGGAAACGTGGTATGGGATAAATACATGGTAAGTCCGGATAGGGGTGTAGTTGATTTTGATAAGTTGGCCTGAGTGTCCATGGTGAAAGACCAAAAAACCGCGCAGATAGGTGTCGAGCCTTCCGGTTAATGCCGGTAAAAATAACAGTCTGGTAGTACTCGTAGAGTCTACTTGCAGACACCAGCCTAGAGATTACCAGTGTCGTATTTACCGCCCCTATTGTCACGACCCCAAACCGCCCCCAGTAGTTTGGTGCCGTGATGGCCAGTAATCCGAGATTACAGAAGGCCAACTTTCAAAATTCACACACAACAGAGTATAAATATATGGGGCTCACAAGTACGGAAGCGATACATACTAACAGATTAGTCCATAAGAGCTGTGCATAAGTCAAATGAAATAGCAACCATCTTCATACGGGTTACAACTTAATTACAAACGAAGCAAAGTACAAATTACATCTTACATATTAACAAAGGGCTTCACAAGCCGACACAACAAAATGTACGAACTACAAGTCAAGAAACACAGTCTGCCAGGTTGCCGACATCCTCTTTGCCGACATAACTGTCATACAAAACACACATCTTGATCAAAAGGCTTCTCAAGCCGACGTATGCAACATGCAAGTATTACAAATTGAGAAGCATAATTTTCAAGACTGCCGACGTAAATACAGGTTAAGCCGACATAATAAAAATCCAAAACAAACTCCAGAATCACATCTAGGCGTCACCGCCTTCTTGTTCATCACCTACATATATATAGAGAGGGTGAGCTTGGATACTCAGTGAATGGTATAAATAATAAAGGGGTTTGCATGAATAATAGCCGAAGTCCTTTCAAAACAATACAAGACAAAACTTTATATAACAAGGAATGGACCTCGTCCATCTAGCAAATCTTCAAAGCTTCAAGGGATACTTACTAGCATCACATATTACTAATAATAACATTCCGGCAAACATATCCACGCGGTAAACCGTCAGTGGCAAAACAAGACAAAGCAAGAGAGGCATCTCAAACAAGGGTGCTACAAAAGTTTAGAGTCCTCTAGCACAAGGGACCTATGTTACAAAGGCCTGTAGCCTTTTAACACGAGAGCGCTGCGAAAGTTTAGAGTCCTCCAGCATAAGGGACTTTCAAGACAAGATGTGCTGCGCAAGTTTAGAGTCCTCCAGCACAAGGGACTTTCAAAACAAGATGTGCTGCGAAAGTTTAGAGTCCTCCAGCACAAGGGACTTTCAAGACAAGATGTGCTGCGAAAGTTTAGAGTCCTCCAGCACAAGGGACCTTCAAGACAAGATGTGCTGTGAAAGTTTAGAGTCCTCCAGCACAAGGGACTTTCCGAGAAGGTCATCAAAACAAGATCATGCTTGATATACAAAAACAGGGACAATTATTCATGCTTAACAAATACTTTTAGAACAAGGCAAAGCAAAGTCTTTATTAAAACGTATAACATAGCTTTATTAAAAATGCCGCTCACATGATTCTTCAAACGCCGGGGTCAAGGCAAGTCCAAGTCCTACAAACACATGGCAAAGTCTATTGAAGGCATTACTCAAAACAAGTCTAGTATGCATGCAAATGACCTCGGCGTTCATCAAAAACTAAGTCAAATCAAATCAAAACACCGATTCTTATTTCTGGAAGACATGCTGGGCAACTACCAGGTCTAGGCCGAGGTTCTACACCTCCTTGCCGAGGTGTGGCCCCGACGGCCACATTCAAAAGCGAAGTTGGGAAAAAAAATCTAGGTTCCCTCTTGACAAACATGAAGAACATGAACATGAGAAAGATGAATGCAAAGATCAAAACTTGCTATTACGAAAGCTGAGATTTCATGTTATGAATTCAAAAACATGGACCTGGGTATCCATACTCAAGCATCTTATCAAAACAAATACAAAAAACATGAGCCTTAATGCAAACTTTCGAATCAAACGAGGCTTTTCTTCAAGAACACATGAAAACCATTTTCTCTTTCTAGAACCGACTTTAAATCAATGCATGACGTGCCGAACATATTTGATCGTGCAATGCAGCTAGATGATCAATAAGAACAACAGGAGTAGGTTAAGATTCTAACCTCAAAACTCGAATCTAACGGTTCAAGCTCCAACGATCAAGGTTGGAAGTTCACTCCCTCTTGCTCAAACTTCTCCTTCTCCTTCCTAGAGTTTCTCTCTCTAAAAGGCAAGATTTGATACAAAATGATATGTTTCTCACGACAATCACTGACTTAATCCCTCTGCCGGGACACGTGGCATTGGCTGATTGGCTCTACTCAAAAAGGTGACTGACTTGACAAGACAAGACCATGACAAAGTGTATTCAACAAGCTAGGCGGCAAGAGAATTCCGGCGAGTAACGACATCGGCTAACAACAAGACTCCGGCAAGCAAGTGGCAAGGACATCGGCTTGAAAGGACAATACTTGACTAAGCTGTGCCACACCTTGTCCTAGATATTCCACACCTTGGTCTAGGTCATACCATTCCAGGAACAAAATCGCTAGTGCAAGGATCAAGGACTTAGAACGCCTAGATATTAACATCTCGGCCCAGATGATGCACATCTCGGCCTAGGTGACGCGCACCTCGGCCTAGATGGTGATATGTCGGCCAATATGCCAGGGTGAAGACGGAGGTCAACCAAAGGGGTTCCAAGATAGGTCTAAGTGAAAAAGGTCTCGAAGGTGACTAGGCTTAAGATGACCTCGGCAACACACCAGACAAGAACAAAGCATGCAAGCAATCATTCGATCAAAACAAGAGAAGATTTGCAAATGCACACATCAAAACAAGATCATCCATAAATGTATGCAAGTATGACTAAGTTAAAACGAGGGTTGTTACATCCTACCCCCCTTAAGGAAGTTTGGTCCCCAAACTTGAGTTACCTTGTTCCAAAAACAATTATGGATGTCGGACTTTCATTTCCTCTTCCATTTCCCATGTAGCATCCTCACCGTAATGCTCCTTCCATTCAACTTTCACCATTGGTATCGACTTACTTCTCAACTGTTTCACTTGCCTATCGACAATCCGTATCGGCTTCTCTTCGTAGCCTAAATTTTCATTAATTACAATTCCGAAATAGTCGATCACATGTAGCGGATCTCGAATATACTTCCTCAACATCGAAACATGAAATACATTATGGACTTGGCTCAATCCTGGCGGCAAGGCAAGTCTGTAGGCAGCGAGGTTAACCTTCTCAAGAATTTCAAAGGGCCCGATGTAACGGGGTGCTAACTTACCCTTCTTCCCAAATCTTGTAACTCCTTTCATCGGCAAAATCTTTAGGAACACGTGGTCCCCGACTTCAAATTCCAACTCTCTTCTTCTTTGGTCGGCATAACTCTTCTGTCGACTCTGTGCGGTTTTGATTGTTTGCTGAATGAGCTTAATCTTCTCGGTTGTTACTTGAATTAACTCGGGACCAAGCAGAGCTTTGTCTCCTACCTCGGTCCAACATATCGGCGGCCTGCACTTTCTTCCATACAGTGCCTCATACGGCGCCATGCCAATGCTAGCTTGATAGCTGTTGTTGTAGGTAAATTCCACCAAAGGCAAATGTACTCCCCAACTTCCTTGGAGGTCCAATACACATAGTCTAAGCATATCTTCAAGTGTCTGAATCGTCCTTTCTGTTTGCCCATCAGTTTGGGGATGAAAAGCTGTGCTAAACCTCAACTCGGCTCTGAAAGCTCTTTGTAGGCTCTGCCAAAATCTGGAAACCAACTTTGGATCTCGATCTGACACAATTGACATCGGCACCCCATGAAGTCTAACAATTTCATTCACATACAACAAAGCAAGTTTATCGGCGTTGAAGGTGGTCTTAACAGGCAAGAAGTGTGCTTACTTGGTTAGTCTATCAACAATAACCCAAATCGAATCCATCCCCTTTTGTGTCTTCGGTAAACTAACCATGAAGTCCATGGAGATGTGCTCCCATTTCCACTCAGGAATCGGTAAGGGTTGAAGAAGTCCTGCTAGCCTTTGGTGCTCTGCCTTCACTTGTTGACAATACAGACACTGCGACACGAACTCAGGTATCTCTCCTTTCATGTTCGGCCACCAAAATGTCTGCTTCACATCCTGATACATCTTGGTGTTCCCGGGGTGAATAGCAAACTTGGAACCATGAGCTTCCTGCAAAATTTTCCTTTTCAACTCTGGGATGTCGGCTACACACAATCTCCCTTCAAACTTGAGCACTTGATTTTCTATGGTGTATCCTGATCTCGGCTTTGTGATAATCTCATCGACTACCTTCTTGAAGAATTCATCCTCTATCTGTCTTGTCTTTACTTCATCAACAATAGTCAGCTCCACTAAGATTGCGGTTAGACATGCCAAATTTCCAACCATCTTTCTACTCAAAGCGTCGGCTACGGTGTTAGATTTACCTGGATGATATTGGATCTGCATATCGTAATCTTTCAACAACTCAAGCTGTCTTCTCTGCCTCATATTCAATTCCTTTTGAGTGAACAAGTACTTCAAGCTTTTATGATCTGTGAAAACCTGACAAGAAGCTCCACACAAGTAGTGGCGCCAAATCTTCAAAGCAAATACCATGACTGCTAATTCTAAATCATGGGTGGGATAGTTCTTTTCATGTGGCTTCAACTGATGAGAGGCATATGCTATAACCCTACCTTTTTGCATTAATACACAACCTAGACCCTTATGCGAAGCATCACTGTAGATATGAAACTCTTCATCACCTGATGGTAGTGCAAGGATTGGTGCTGCGACTAATCTCGTCTTCAACTCCTGGAAGGCTGCTTCTCTATCCTTAGTCCATTCATAAGCCACTCCCTTCTTAGTCAGTTGTGTCAACGGAATTGTAATCCTTGAGAAATCCTTTACGAATTTTCTGTAATAACCAGCCAATCCCAGAAAGCTACGAACCTTGGACACATTAACCGGACTCGGCCAATTCACAACGGCTTTAATTTTACTAGGATCAACCGAAATACCCTCTTCATCAATTACATGACCCAAAAATGAAATAGTGGAAAGCCAAAACTCACACTTATTAAATTTAGCATACAATTTCCGATCCCTCAAAGTCTGTAAGGTAAGTCTCAAATGCTCCTCGTGTTCGGCTTTACTTCTAGAGTAAATCAATATATCATCAATGAAGACAACCACAAACTCGTCTAGATATGGCTTAAAGACCCTGTTCATCAAATCCATAAATGCTTCCGGGGCATTGGTCACTCCAAAAGGCATTACTAAAAACTCGTAGTGGCCATACCTCGTCCGAAAAGCAGTCTTCTCAACATCCTCGGCTTTAACCTTAAGCTGATGATAACCCGACCTAAGGTCAATTTTGAAAAAGACTCGGGCTCCTTGAAACTGGTCCAACAAATCGTCTATCCTTGGCAATGGGTACTTATTCTTGATGGTTACCTTATTCAGTTCCCGGTAATTAATACAAAGACGAAGCGTACCATCCTTCTGCTTAACAAACAAGACGGGTGCTCCCCAGGGTGAAGTGCTCGGCCTAATAAATCCCTTATCTAGCAACTCTTGTAGTTGAAGTTTCAATTCCCTAAGCTCAGTGGGGGCCATCCTATAGGGTGTTTTGGAGATGGGTTGGGTTCCCGATATGATGTCGATAGTAAACTCTACCTCTCTATCGACTACGTGACCAGGCAAATCGTTTGGAAAGACGTCGGGGAATTCATTAACCACTGGGACGTCGGCTAACTCAACACTTCCATTCAAATTACTTAATATGCTACACAAATAACCTTGACACCCTTTTTGGATCAATCTATAGGCTTTCACGGATGAAATTAAGTAAGGTGGGGATACTACCCCTTTTCCTTGAAACGTGACCTCGGCTAGGTTTGGGGGCTTTAACGTGACACTCTTTGAAACACAATTTATGGATGCGTGATTTGTCACTAACCAATCCATCCCCAGTATAACTTCAAAATGAGTTATGTCCAATGGCATTAAATCAGCTAACAATTCAACATTCCCAATCACAACAACACGTGCTCGATAGATGGATGCAACATTCATAGATTTCCTAGATGGAGTAGATACAGATAACACATAATCAAGGGGTTCTAGTTTCCTATTAATCTTCTCGGCAAACTTAGCAGAAATGAATGAATGCGTAGAACCCGAGTCAATCAATACATATGCATTTTGAGAGCAAATTGGAAGTATACCTGACACCACCGTCTCAGCATTTTGAGTGTCTCCTAGTACCAGTGCAAAAACTCTGCCTTGCCTCATCGGTCCTTTCCCAACGTTACCTTTCTGCACGGAGCCTGAAGTATTCTCATCTTTCTTACCTTCACCAGCCTTCATTTTTGGACAGTCCCTCACAAAATGACCTATTTCACCACATTCGTAACAAGCTCCAGACGTCCGACGACAGACCCCGAAATGTGGCTTTCCACAACTGGAACATGTTGGCTTAGTCCCACTTTCTGGCCTTGGATTGCTTGAACTGCCAACATTCGCTTTCTTCTTGGCACCAAACTGTGCTCGGCGATTGTCATAACTCTGCCTCTTCCTTTGGCTCTCTCCTGAACTCTGATATCTGTTCAAGTTAGCTTCGGCCAGAATGGATTTGTCCAATACTCCAGCGTAAGTCGGCATATTGAGCATATTAACTCGGTCTTGTATCGGTCCACAAAGCCCGCTTTCAAACTTCCTAGCCTTTATATATTCATCATTGACCATGTGGGGTGCATACCTCGCTGACTCAGTAAAGGCACGGTTATATTCAGTTATTGTTCTACTACCTTGAGTCAAAGTCTGAAACTCGGTAGCCTTGCGATTTCGAACACTGAAGGGAAAATGCTTGGTGTAAAACAATTCCAAAAATCAGGTCCAGGTCAAGTCTGGATTGCTTTCTCGAACCATCATCCATCATCTGCAGGCGTCGTCATCTAGTGTAAAAGCTGTTAATGTCACCTTATGGGTGTCGGTGCTGGGAAAGATCTCGAACAGCTTTTCCATTTCCAAAACCCACGCTTCGGCTTTTATCGGCTCTATACCCCCTTGGAATCTCGGTGGCTTCATTTTCCTAAACTCTCTTATCAAAGCTATCATGCCGTCCCCATATAAAGCTAGTTGTGGGGGCACTTGTGGTGCTGGGAGAGGTGGAGGTGGAACTGCATTTCGGCCGTTCGTCTGCTCAGCCTGAGTAGATGTAGCACTAGCATACTGCTGTCTTGTCTGCCTTAACTCGCGGGCCAAACCTTCAACTAACCTTTCTAGTCTGTCCAATCTGTCCTCGGACTGATCTCGCCCAACTGGAGGTCTACCTCTCCTCATGATGCTATGAGTATGCAGAAGGTGACTTTTAAACAAAATAAACCAATAATCACGTAGGCAAGTAACAATTAAGCACGTCGAGATAATGCAAACCTTGTTCACATAGCAAGCGATATGATGCAATCCTAACATCCTTCTAAGGGAAAATCCTATGCTCTTTAGGACTCAAGGTGTGTGAATAACGTACTATAAGGAACTTGTGCTCTGATACCATTCTATCACGACCCCAAACTGCCCCTAGTAGTTTGGTGCCGTGATGGCCAGTAATCCGAGATTACCAAAGGCCAACTTTCAAAATTCACACACAACAGAGTATAAATATATGGGACTCACAAGTACGGAAGCGATACATACTAACAGATTAGTCCATAAGAGCTGTTCATAAGTCAAATGAAATAGCAACCATCTTCATACGGGTTACAACTTAATTACAAACGAAGCAAAGTACAAATTACATCTTACATATTAACAAAGGGCTTCACAAGTCGACACAACAAAATGTACGAACTACAGGTCAAGAAACACAGTCTGCCAGGTTGCCGACATCCTCTTTGCCGACATAACTGTCATACAAAACACACATCTTGATCAAAAGGCTTCTCAAGCCGACGTATGCAACATGCAAATATTACAAATCGAGAAGCATAATTTTCAAGACTGCCGACGTAAATACAGGTTAAGCCGACATAATCAAAATCCAAAACAAACTCCAGAATCACATATAGGCGTCACCGCCTTCTTGTTCATCACCTACATATATATATAGAGGGTGAGCTTGGATACTCAATGAATGGTATAAATAATAAAGGGGTTTGCATGAATAATAGCCGAAGTCCTTTCAAAACAATACAAGACAAAACTTTATATAACAAGGAATGGACCTCGTCCATCTAACAAATCTTCAAAGCTTCAAGGGATACTTACTAGCATCACATATTACTAATAATAACATTCCGGCAAACATATCCACGCGGTAAACCATCAGTGGCAAAACAAGACAAAGCAAGAGAGGCATCTCAAACAAGGGTGCTACAAAAGTTTAGAGTCCTCTAGCACAAGGGACCTATGTTACAAAGGCCCGTAGCCTTTTAACACGAGAGTGCTGCGAAAGTTTAGAGTCCTCCAGCACAAGGGACTTTCAAGACAAAATGTGCTGCGAAAGTTTAGAGTCCTCCAACACAAGGGACTTTCAAGACAAGATGTGCTGCGAAAGTTTAGAGTCCTCCAGGACAAGGGACTTTCAAAACGAGATGTGCTGCGAAAGTTTAGAGTCCTCCAGCACAAGGGACTTTCCGAGAAGGTCATCAAAACAAGATCATGCTTAATATACAAAACAGGGACAATTATTCATGCTTAACAAGTACTTTCAGAACAAAGCAAAGCAAAGTCTTTATCAAAACGTATAACATGGCTTTATTAAAAATACCACTCACATGGTTCTTCAAACATCGGGGTCAAGGCAAATCCAAGTCCTACAAACACATGGCAAAGTCTATTGAAGGCATTACTCAAAACAAGTCTAGTATGCATGCAAATGACCTCGGCGTTCATCAAAAACTAAGTCAAATCAAATCAAAACACCGATTCTTATTTCTGGAAGACATGCTGGGCAACTACCAGGTCTAGGCCGAGGTTCTACACCTCCTTGCCGAGGTGTGGCCCCGAAGGCCACATTCAAAAGCGAAGTTGGAAAAAAAAATCTAGGTTCCCTCTTGATAAACATCAAGAACATGAACATGAGAAAGATGAATGCAAAGATCAAAACTTGCTATTGCGAAAGCTGAGATTTCATGTTATGAATTCAAAAACATGGACCTGGGTATCCATACTCAAGGATCTTATCAAAACAAACACAAAAACATGAGCCTTAATGCAAACTTTCGGATCAAACGAGGCTTTTCTTCAAGAACACATGAAAATCATTTTCTCTTTCTAGAACCGACTTTAAATCAATGCATGACGTGCCGAACATATTTGATCGTGCAATGCAGCTAGATGATCAATAAGAACAACAGGAGTAGGTTAAGATTCTAACCTCAAAACTCGAATCTAATGGTTCAAGCTCCAACGATCAAGCTTGGAAGTTCACTCCCTCTTGCTCAAACTTCTCCTTCTCCTTCCTAGAGTTTCTCTCTCTAAAAGGCAAGATTTGATACAAAATGATATGTTTCTCACGACAATCACTGACTTAATCCCTCTGCCGGGACACGTGGCATCGGCTGATTGGCTCTACTCAAAAAGGTGAATGACTTGACAAGACAAGACCATGACAAAGTGTATTCAACAAGCTAGGCGGCAAGAGAATTCCGACGAGAAACGACATCGGCTAACAACAAGACTCCGGCAAGCAAGTGGCAAGGACATCGGCTTGAAAGGACAACCCTTGACTAAGCTGTGCCACACCTTGGCCTAGATGTGCCACACCTCGGTCTAGGTCATACCATTCCAGGAACAAAATCGTTAGTGCAAGGATCAAGGGCCTAGAACGCCTAGATATTAACATCTCGGCCCAGATGATGCACATCTTGGCCTAGGCGACGCGCACCTCGGCCTAGATGATGATATCTCGGCCAATATGCCAGGGTGAAGACGAAGGTCAACCAAGATAGTTCTAAGTGAAAAAGGTCTCGAAGGTGACTAGGCTTAAGATGACCTCGGCAACACACCAGACAAGAACAAAGCATGCAAGCAATCATTCGATCAAAACAAGAGAAGATTTGCAAATGCACACATCAAAACAAGATCATCCATAAATGTATGCAAGTATGACTAAGTTAAAACGAGGGTTGTTACACCTATTGATTAAAAATTGGAAGTTTCGAAATAAGTTGAGATTGCTAATTTATTGAAAGATGGTAATCTTCAAATGAGTATAAAATGGAATTGCTTCGAAAAGTGCATGGCATGACACCGACATTTGCATTTTTATTGGAAATTGCATAACTGTATATACTTTGTAAGAATTCTCTACTAGGCTTTATACTCACCCCCAATGGGATTTGGTGCAGGTAAAGATGTTGTGATCCCACCAAGCTAAGGGTGTGGATATGTTTTGGTGAAGAGTAGATCACTCTTTCTTTTGTTACAATTTTTGTAAAGCCTAGGGCTAATTTGGTATGGGTTCGTGAGACCATTTTGTGTAATCGGGCTATTGCCTTGGAAGATATAAGCCGTTGAGGGCATTTTATTATTTTGAAACTAGATGCTCTACATGCTATAGATTCATGTATTCCTTGGTTTCGTTGAATGTCTACCGCATGTGGAACTTCTGTATTAAACTCATTTATTAAATATGTGAATATGGAATGACTATTATTATTGTTTAGAGAATGTTCATTAATGTGGATAGTTCACGCTAAATTATTTTAGGGGCGTTTCAGCTTACATGGCATATCAAAACATTTCACATATACTTAATAATAATTCACACCACTTATTAGTAGTTAACATCTTGTATACCCAGGATCATTCAAACACATAGTCAGCTGTACCAAAAGCTTATACACATAAATTGTCTATCATGACCAATGGAAATAGCAAAAGAAAAATACAAAAGATCATAAACAAAGCCTCTTGCGTGAGGCACCAGGGCTGACTTCACAAAACTCGGGTTCCTTTCTCAAACACCACTAAGGCTGGGGTTGAACGCCCCTTTGCTCACCTATATACATATAAATAAGAGTGAGTGTTAGCCTAATGAATAATACCAAAGTAAAAGGGTTATATAAATGAGATTTATGTTAAGTACATCAAACCCGTATATTTCATAAACCAACGGCCTCAGGCCCATTCTGTGTTTTTGTTGTACATGTCAAATGGCCTTGGGCCCATTTGAGATCCTTATCAAACATATCAGACGGCCTCGGGGCCCATTGCATAACTTTGTCAGACTCATCAAATAGCATCAGGCCCAATTCAAACACTTTAAACGTATCAAACGACTTCGGGCCTCTTATTTCCATATTCATATCTATGCGCATTTCATATTCATGATCATGATCATGATCACCTTTTCATTCAAATGAGGCCTTTGGCCCATTACATTGATATTCAAGCGGCCTTTGGCCCATTACAATATTCAAGCGGCCTTTGACCCATCACAATATTCAAACGGCCTTTGGCCTATCATAATATTCAAATGTATCAAACGGCAAACGGCCTTAGGCCCAATTCAGACATATCAAACGGCCTTAGGCCCAATTCATACTCTTATTAGACGTATCAAACGGCCTCAGGCCCAATTCATACTCTTATTAGACGTATCAAACGGCCTCAGGCTCAATTCAAACATATAAAAGGGCCTTGGGCCCAAATCATGTTCTAGGCATATAGAATATTCATTCGTAATTCAAATCAACGAATCCATGAATAAATTTTTATTTATCTATAAGTCATGAAATTAATTTTTTTAATTTTTTTTTATCTATAGGTCATGAAATAAATTTTCATAAATTATTTATGAATTTTTATATGTTTAAATATATGAGTAAATCAAAATAAAGATTTAGATATATATGTTTTTGATAGATATATAGATTAACAAATCATATCTTTATCTAAATTTTAGTATTTTAATTTTTTGTAAATCAATTATTTAATATTTAATCTTTATCTTTATCTGTAGACCACAAAATTAATCTTTACAAATTATTTATCAATTTTTATATGTTTATTATCTATAAGTCATGAAATTAATTTTTAAAATTTTTATCTTTATTTACATGTCATGAAATAAATTTTCATTAATTATTTATGAATTTTAATATGTTTATCTATAATGAAATTAATTAAAGTACAAAATGAAGAGGAAAAAAAAAGGATTAATTTTGTTTTTTTTTTAAACAATTATTTAATCTTTATCTTTATTTGTGGGGCATGAAATTAATTTTTATAAGTTATTTATCAACTTTTATATGTTTATTTATTGGAAGAAATTTTGAATTATCTATAAGTTATGAAATTAATTTTTTTTTACATTAATTGTTTAATTTTTTTTCTTTATCAGTAGACTATAAAATTAATTTTTATAAATTAATTTTTAGTTTTTATATGTTTATCTATATAGATGAATTTTGAAATTCAAATCTCCATCCATAAGCAATGAAATTAATTTTCATTTTAATTAATCAAACAAATAGAAAATGACGAAAAATAGAAAACATGAAAGACAATCAAAGAAGGTTTCCACGTCTTCTCATTCAAAGCCAATAAAGGTTAAGATTTAATTGGAGATAAGAAATTATAGATAAGGGTATTTCATGAGATAAAAAATTAAAAAAAGAAGAAGACAATATGTGATAGAAAGAGAAAATATATATGAGTAAATCAAAATAAAGATTTAGATATATATGTTTTTGATAGATATATAGATTAACAAATCATATCTTTATCTAAATTTTCTTATTTTAATTTTTTGTAAATTAATTATTTAATTTTTATCTTTATTTGTAGACCATGAAATTAATCTTTATAAATTATTTATCAATTCTTATATGTTTATTTATCTATAAGTCATGAAATTAATTTTTAAAATTTTTATCTTTATTATTTACATGTCATGAAATAAATTTTCATAAATTATTTATGAATTTTTATATGTTTATCTATAACGAAATTAATTAAAGTACAAAATGAAGGGGAAAAAAAGGATTAATTTTTTTTTAAACAATTGTTTAATCTTTATCTTTATTTGTGGGCCATGAAATTAATTTTTATAAGTTATTTATCAACTTTTACATGTCTATTTATGGGAAGGAAATTTTAAATTATCTATATGTCGTGAAATTTTTTTTTTTACATTAATTGTTTAATTTTTATCTTTATCTGTAGACTATAAAATTAATTTTTAGTTTTTATATGTTTATCTATATGGAGAAATTTTGAAATTCAAATCTCCATCATAAGCAATGAAATTAATTTTTATTTTAATTAATCAAACAAATAGAAAATGGAGAAAAGTAGAAAACATGGAAGGCAATCAAAGAAGGTTGTCACGTCTTCTCATTCAGAGCCAATAAATGTTAAGAATTTAAGAGGAGATAAGAAGTTATAGATAAGGGAATTTCGTAAGATAAAAAATGTAAAATAAAAAAAATAATATGTGATAAAAGGAGAAAAAAATATATGTGTAAATCAAAATAAAAATTTAGATATATATATATGTTTTTGATAGATATATAAATTAACAAATCATATCTTTATCTAAATTTTATTATTTTAATTTTTTGTAAATTAATTATTTAATCTTTATTTTTATCTGTAGACCACGAAATTAATCTTTATAAATTATTTATTAATTTTTATATGTTTATTTATCTATAAGTCATGAAATTAATTTTTTTAATTTTTATTTTTATCTATAGGTCATGAAATAAATTTTCATAAATTATTTATGAATTTTTATATGTTTAAATATATGAGTAAATCAAAATAAAGATTTAGATCTATATGTTTTTGATAGATATATAGATTAACAAATCATATCTTTATCTAAATTTTAGTATTTTAAGTTTTTGTAAATCAATTATTTAATCATTATCTTTATCTGTAGACCACGAAATTAATCTTTACAAATTATTTATCAATTTTTATATGTTTATTTATCTATAAGTCATGAAATTAACTTTTTTAATTTTATCTTTATCTATATGTCATGAAATAAATTTTCATAAATTATTTATGAATTTTTATATGTTTATCTATAATGAAATTAATTAAAGTACAAAATGAAGGGGGAAAAGGAGTAATTTTGTTTTTTTTTTAAAAACAATTATTTAATCTTTATCTTTATTTGTGGGCCATGAAATTAATTTTTATAAGTTATTTATCAACTTTTATATGTTTATTTACGGGAAGAAATTTTAAATTATCTATAAGTTATGAAATTAATTGTTTAATTTTTATCTTTATCCATAGACTATAAAATTAATTTTCATAAATTAATTTTTAATTTTTATATGTTTATCTATATGGAGGAATTTTGAAATTTAAATCTTTATCCATGAGCAATGAAATTAATTTTTATTTTAATTATCAAACAAATAGAAAATGAAAAAAGAAAAAGAAAATATGAAAGTTGCTCAAAGAAGGTTACCACGTAGGAAAGAGAGATGTTTGAAATTATGAGAAATTAGAGTAAATTTTTGGAGGTTTTTGACAAAACAACTACAGTTGGTTATATACATAGTATATATATATAAATATCATGTACATGTCCCTTCCATCACAATCACTCTCTCTCCCTTCTCTCGATTTAATTTAATTTATTTTATCTCATGTCTATCACACCATCGCACTTATTAATGGCTTCACGTAAACTCTCGAATTCAAGAAAATCAGCATTGCATAAAGTTAATCTCACATTCGCTCCTTCAAGCTCTTTCAAATGAGAGTTCTTCGGATAATCTACAACCTATATACACCCACTTAACAACACAATCACATACAACAACTTCAAAACCTTAAACACAATTTCTCAATCTTAAAATTTTTAAATTTTTAAAAATAAAAATATATTTGGCTTAAAGTGATTGGTACATCTAACAATATTTAATTTTAAAATTTTAAAATCGTTAAATTTTATCTAAACATATCTAATTTAAAATTTGGATTTTTTTTTTAAACAATATTAGAAAGAAAGAAAAAAAGTGGCTCAAATCTATTATTGTATTATCTAAGTTTTGAATTATTACACATTCATAATATTACTGGATTTAAAATTTAAATTTTAAAATTAACTAAAATATCTAACTATATGATTTGAGGAATTCCAATATCTTATTCTGAATTTTCCATTTTTTTTTTAATTTTTACAAAATTTAAGTTGCTAAGTGTTAATTTTTTATTGCTCAATGATTGACCACTATTAAATTCTTTTTATAGGCTATAATGATAACAATTGAATACCATCAATTTTAAAATTTTCTATCAATGTATTTTTAAAAAAAAAAATTATCATCAAGCATACAATTTGAAAATTAAATATATTTTATTCTATTACAACTTTATTAAAAATGTAAATTTATTTTGCTACTATTCAAGAAAATATATATTCCTTTATTTTGATATAACAAAAATTAAATTATCTTCTACTCATACATAATCTCTCATAAATATCTTATCTTTTTAAAAATTTTGATTATTAACGACCAAATTCCCACATTTCTCTCTTCTTTTTTTTAGGATGTTTATTTTATATTTATTTTTTTCAAATTAGATTTGATATCTATCTTTTTACTTATATATCTATATCTATACTATATATAAGGAAATATATTATGTACTCTAAAATTTTCAAAGTCTCAATACTCAATTCTCAAACAATTGATATTCTTTTTCCTACATGTCACACTCTTAAAGTTATGTTTTAAATTTTTCTTCGTCCTATTTTTTCTCCAAGAAAAAAACATTTTTTTTTCTTAATATTGTTTTATTTTAAATTTTTAACTTTTAAAATCTTTTTATTATCTAAGACTCCTTATCTCTTTTTATTTTATTTTTATTTTGCTTAATCTTCCCCTGTATCTTCATTTATCTTTATTTCTTATTTCTTCCTTTTTTTGTTTTTAAATCCCCAATCCCATCATTATCTCCAACTTTATTTTTATTATATTGTTCATATGATCCCTTTTTAAAATTTATTTTAATCATTAATCTAATAATTATCTTCAAATTCATTCCTATCTGATAATGATCTTCAATTTCATTTCTATCTTATTTTTCAAATGCTTCATATTTTAGCTATATATTCTAACATACCATCGAGTTTTTTTAGTGTTTGCATATTGGGTATAAAGTTTTATTCAAACTCTGTGGTTAAGATTCGAGTTGCATTCAATCATCAACAACGTCACAATTTGTTAAGCAATTGTAGGATTTTACAGTTTGATAAATTTTATTCTTTTTGTATACTTATGTGTATATGTAGTGGGGGCATTTTTTTTTTTTTTGTTTTCTTTAAAGGGGCCTTTGAACATTTTTACATTATTTGTAATAGTACCCATTTTTACATTATTCACTTTTAAAGTTATAATTATGTCCGATAGAAATATAGTTTATGTTGCTAAATGACCTATCTGGACTAAGATAATTTTATAATTAATGTTTTAAATGACAAATTTATGAAAAAAATGAATGTATGAACTTAGGTATGAGATAGTTATCATATTTAAAATATTTCTTAGTTACAATTCTCTATTATATTTTAAATTTATAAGAATTTTTTATTTTATTATACAAAAAATGGCTATAATAAATTATTAAAATTATACATTCCCGTGCATAGCACGGGTTGCTGCTAGTGTATATATATATACAGAAATGATAGAAACTCCCTTTTTCTTTGACCCCCACAACCTTCCACTAACACATGTCAGTGAGTGATAGGAGGGGAAAAAAACAAAAACAAAAAATAAAAAGCAAAAAGTTGGTCAATCCCAATAAATTGGGAATGGTGAGGGTCAAAGAAAAAGAGAGTCTCAACCTTTTTCCTATATATATAAAGATATTTTGATTATTTTATCTAACTTCATCTTTTTAAACAAAATATTTTAACATCTGAATTTTTTGATTACATAAAATTAAGATTTAGACTTTTAGGCCAAGCTCTCATACACATATATATATATATATATATAAATATTTTGTTAAAAATTATATGAACGCACTCTCAATGTTACAATTGTTGAAAGTTAGCACTCTACGGGCCTATGGATTGGTGGCTTATCCATAGAATACAACATATCAACTGACAATCGTGTTGACTCAAATTAACCTTGTAAAAGAGGGTGAGTCCAGTCCTATTATAAGAGGACTTTTCTCATGTGTGCCTTGCATATGGTATGCAAGGTATTTATACTTTTTTATTTTACATTTACACATTTATATGTATTGGATTATATCAAAATATTTTGAAACTTACACATTGGTGACCTGCTAAGCAGGTCACTTTCCAGGTAAATTAATAAAATAATATATTATATGACTAAAGGTGTAAATGGTCACAAGAAAAGTATAAGTTTTTAAGAAAGGCGTAAGGAATTTCAGAAAAAGGCGTAACTGATTACTGAAAAGTATAAATCATTTACACCTTTTATGAATACTTACTCCTTTTGTGTAAGAATTTTTGGCATAAGATTTATACCTTTTGCTTCAAACATACACCTTTTGTGGAAGCCCAACTTAAAGCTTTTCGGAAGTCACTTATACCTTTTGTGAAAAAATAAATTCATCAATTTTACACCTTTTGCTTCAGCTTATACCTTATCGTGGAACTGCTTATATTTTTTTTGAAAAGTTACGCCTTTTGTGAAATAATTTTTCTCATAAGATTTATACTTTCTTTTTCATCAAACTTACTCCTGTTGTGAAAGAGTATATAACCACAAAAGTATAAATGTTATGCCAAAAATTCTTACACAAAAGGAGTAACTTTTAAAAAAATATATAAGCACTTCCACGAAAAGGTATAAGCTTAAGAAAAATGTGTAAGTTTGATGAAATTTTTTTTTCACAAAAGGTATAAGTGACTTCCGAAATAGGTTTAAGTTGGCCTTTCACAAAAGGTGTAAGTTCGAAGAAAAAGTATAAATCTCATGCCAACATTTCTTACACAAAAGCAGTAACTTTTCAAAAATGGTGTAAACATTTTCACGAAAAGTATGAAGGAGTAACATTTCAAAGCGTTGATAACCAGAAAAGGAGTAACAAAGGGTTCATTTCGAAATGTTCGTAAACACAGAAGGAGTAACATATGTTCATCTGAAAGTAGTAAACACAGAAGGAGTAACATTTCGAAGTGTTCATAAACCCAATTGAGACAACCACTGAACAAATCAAAGGGTCGTGACCCCCGCTGACCACCCAAGCGTCGGTGGGCTCCGGTGCTCACAGCCATCTGAGATTGGCACCTCCACTGGCACCGCCGCCGCTAATCAAAGGTTTTTTGAAAGATTGGCTATCGATCTTGGTCTCTCTGTGTCGATGTCGGTCTGTCTCTGTCGATCCCTGTTTATCTCGGTCTGTCTCCAGCGATCTTGGTCTGTCGGTGTCCATGTGGGTCTCTTCTCTGTCGATCTCTGTCGATTTCGGTCCCTCTGTCGATCAGTGTCCATCCAGGTCTCTATGTCTGTTGAGCTCAGTCTATCTCTCTCTCTCTCTCTCTCTCTCTCTCTCTCTCTATCTCTCTATCCGTTGCTCTATATTAAAAACGGTCTCTATGTCTGTCGATCTCAGTCTGTCGATCAGTTATACCTTTTGTGGAAAAATTAATTCATCAAATTTACACCTTTTCCCTAAGCTTATACCTTTTTGTGGAAGTGCTTATATTTTTTTTGAAAAGTTACTCCTTTTGTGTAAGAATTTTTGGCATAAGATTATACCTTTTCTTCGAACTTACACCGTTTGTGGAAGGCCAACTTAAAACTTTTTCGCAAGTCACTTATACCTTTTGTGAAAAGATAAATTCATCAAATTTACACCTTTTGCATAAGCTTATACCTTTTCGTGGAAGTGCTTAAATTTTTTTGAAAAGTTACTCCTTTTGTGTAAGAATTTTTGGCATAAGATTTATACCTTTTCTTCGAACTTACACCGTTTGTGGAAGGCCAAATTAAACCTTTTTCGGAAGTCACTTATACCTTTTGTGAACAGATAAATTCATCAAATTTACACCTTTTGCTTAAGCTTATACCTTTCGTGGAAGTGCTTATATTTTTTTCGAAAAGTTACTCCTTTTGTGTACAAATTTTTGGCATAAGATTTATACCTTTTCTTCGAACTTAAACCTTTTGTGGATGCCCAACTTAAAGCTTTTTCGCAAGTCAGTTATACCTTTTGTGAAAAAATAAATTCATCAAATTTACACCTTTTGCTTCGGCTTATACCTTTTCGTGAAACTGCTTATATTTTTCTTGAAAAGTTACTCCTTTTGTGAAATAATTTTTCTCATAAGATTTATACTTTTTCTTCAAACTTACACCTTCTGTGAAATAATTTTTCTCATAAGATTTATACTTTTTCTTCAAACTTACACCTTCTGTGAAAGTGTATATAAGCACACAAGTATAAATGTTATGCCAAAAATTCTTACACAAAAGGAGTAACTTTTCAAAAATGGTGTAAGTATTTTCAGGAAAAAGTGTAAGCATAAGCAAAAGGTGTAAAATTAATGAAGTTTTTTTTTCACAAAAGGTATAAGTGACTTCCGAAATAGGTTTAAGTTGGGCTTTCACAAAAACTGTCAGTTCAAAGAAAAAGTATAAATCATATGCCAACAATTCTTACAAAAAAGGAGTAACTTTTCCAAAATGGTGTAAATATATTAACGAAGGAGTAACATTTCAAAGTGTTGATAACCAGAAAAGGAGTAACAAAGGGTTCATTTGAAAATGTTCGTAAACACAGAAGGAGTAACATCAAGTGTTCATTTCAAAGTATTCATAGTAAACACAAAAGGAGTAACATTTCGAAGTGTTCATAAACCAATTGACACAACCACTGAACAAATCAAAGGGTTCGTGACCCCCGCTGACCACCCAAGCGTCGGTGGGCTCCGGTGCTCACAGCCTTCTGAGATCGGCAACTCCACTTGCACCGCCGCCGCAAAGCAAAGATTTTTTGAAAGATTGGCTATCGATCTTGGACTCTCTGTGTCGATGTCGGTCTGTCTCTGTCGATCCCTGTTTATCTCGGTCTGTCTCCAGCGTACTGTCGATCTCTGTCGATTTCGGTCCCTCTGTCGATAAGTGTCCATCTAGGTCTCTATGTCTGTTGACCTCAGTCTATCTCTCTCTCTCTCTCTCTCTCTCTCTCTCTCTCTCTGTCCGTTGCTCTATATTAAAAACGGTTCTCTTTTACATTGACATACTTGGTTGGATTTGGACTCGGAGTCGCTATTGGAAGCCCTCCCAGACTCGTCTTGTATGAAACGAAGTTCTACTGGGAGAAAGGCCAAGCCCTCCGAAACGCCCTTCTCTCTCACATTGCCATTATCTGAACAAGACAAATACTGTGTGATTGGATTTTAGGAACTTACAGGTTTTCGGGGGAAAAAACCGAACTTAGACGTTTTGCGAAGTTACTGACATCTCTTTGTGGCATAAGATTTATACTTTTTCTTCGAACTTACATCGTTTGTGAAAGCCCAACTTAAACCTTTTGTGTAACAATTTTTTTCATAAGATTTATACTTTTTCTCCGAAGTTACACCTTTTGTGGAAAAAAAAATACATCAAATTTACACATTTTCCTTAAGCTTACACCTTTTCGTGGAAGTGCTTACACCATTTTTCAAAAGTTACTCCTTTGGTGTAGGAACTTTTGGCATACCATTTATACTTTGTCTTCGAACTTACACCATATGTGAAAGCCCAACTTAAGCTTCGTCGGAAGTCACTTATACCATTTGTGAAAAAAAAAATTCATAAAATTTAGACATTTTGCTTAAGCTTACACCTTTTTGGGAACATATTTACACCATTTTTGAAAAGGTACTCCTTTTGTGTAACAATTTTTGGCATAACACTTATACTTTTTCTTCCGACTTACACCTTTTGTGAAAGACCAAGTTAAAGCATCTTCGGAAGTCACTTATACCTTTTGTGAAAAACAAAATTAATGAAATTTACACGTTTTGCTTACGCTTACACCTTTTTGGTAACATATTTACACATTTTTTGAAAATGTACTCCTTTTGTGTAAGAATTTTGGTCATAACATTTACTCCTTTTGTGCTTATACACTCTTTCACAAAAGGTGTAAGTTGGAAGAAAAAGTATTAATGTTATGCCAAAAATTCTTACACAAAAGGAGTACCTTTTCAAAAATGGTGTAAGTATTTTCACGAAAAGGTGTAATCTTAAGAAAAAGGTGTAAATTTGATGATTTTTTCTTTCCCAAATGGTGCAAGTGACTTCCGAATAAAGCTTTAAGTTGGGGTTTCACAAAAGGTGTAAGTTGGAAGTTAAAGTATAAATGTTATGCCAAAAATTCTTACACAAAAAGGAGTAACTTTTCAAAAATGGTGTAAGCCCTGCCACGAAAAGGTGTAAGCTTAAGCAAAATGTGTAAATTTTATGTTTTTTTTATCACAAATGCTATAAGTGACTTCCGACGAAGCTTTAAGTTGCCGCTCACAAACGGTACAATTTCTTGAACAAAAGGAGTAACTTTTCAAAAATGGTGTAAGTATTTTCACGAAAAGTATGAAGGAGTAACATTTCAAAGCGTTCATAACCACAAATGGAGTAACAAAGCGTTCATTTCAAAATGTTCGTAAACACAGAAGGAGTAACATCAAGTGTTCATTTCAAAGTATTCGTAGTAAACACAAAAGGAGTAACATCAAGTGTTCATTTCGAAGTGTTCATAAACAAATTGGGACAACCACTGAACAAATGAAAGGGTTCGTGACCCCCGCTGACCACCCAAGCGTCGGTGGCGTCCGGTGCTCACAGCCTTCTGAGATCGGCACCTTCACTGGGACAGCCGCCGCAAATCAAAGGTTTTTTTCTCTCTGGCTATCGATCTTGGTCTCTCTGTGTCGATGTCGGCCTATTCTCCGTCGATGTCTGTCTCTCTTTGTCGATCCCTGTTTATCTCGATCTGTCTCCAGCGATCTTGGTCTGTCTGTGTCCATGTGGGTCTCTTCTCCGTCGATCTCTGTCGATTTCGGTCCCTCTGTCGATCTCGGAGTGGCTGCTCTGTCGATCAGTGTCCATCTAGGTCTCAATGTCTGTTGATCTCAGTCTATCTCTCTCTCTCTCTCTCTCTCGCTCTCTCTGTCTGTCCGTTGCTCTATATTAAAAACGGTTCTCTTTTGCATTGACATACTTGGTTGGATTTGGACTTGGAGTCGCTATTCGAAGCCCTCCCAGACTCGTCGTCTCTGAAACGGAGTTCTACTCAGAGAAAGGCCAAGCCCTCCGAAACGCCCTTCTCTCTCACATTGCCATTATTTGAATAAGACAAATACAGTGTGATTGGATTTTAGGAACTTCCAGGTATTGGGGGGAAAAAACGGAACTTACACGTTTTGTGAAGTTACTCACATCCCTTGTGAAAAAACTTACAGTATTTGTGAAAAGGTTACACATTTGTGAAATAATTTATTTTACAAAATTTAGACCTTTTCGTTGAAATACTTAAACCTTTTGTGAGATGTTACTAATTTATTAAAAATCATGTCTATTAAAAAATTTACACGTTTTATTGGAACTTACACTTTTTATGAGAACAGAACTTACACCTTTTTTGAAATTAGTTACATCTTTTCTGAACATGCTTACACCTTTTATGGAAATCTGAATTATATTTTCCTAAATTTTAAACCTTCAATGGGAAGTTACACCATTGTGACATATCTTTCATGTTTTGTGAAAACTACATACATGTTTTTGAAAATATACACCTTGCATGGAAGGAGTATTTGAATAAAATTTATACCTTTTGTTAAAAACATAAACCTTTTCTGAATGATTACACCTTTTTGTGGGAATGCTTACACCGTTTCTGAATGGTTACTTCTTTTGTGAATAACTGTTTTCATAAAATTTAGACTTTTTATGGGATATTACAACTTTTCTGCCAGCAAAACTTACACCTTTTTAAAAAATTTACACCTTCTATGGAAAATATGTTTTCAGCAAGTTTACACCTTATTTTAAAAGCTTACACCTCTTCTAAAAAGGTACTCCTTTTGTGAAGCAAACATGTTTAAAAAATTGTACACCTTTTAAATAGGAGTTACATCTTTTAGGGCTGAGCAAGGAATCCGTGAAATCCGTAATCCGATCCAGTCCAGTCCAATCCGATAGGTTTGGATTGGTTTTTTGAATCCGTGGTTCGGTTCCGGATTGAATAATTAAAAATCCATAGTTCACAGATTGGTTCCGGATTGAATCCCACGGTTCCGGATTGGAACCGATCCGGACCGTATACAAATAGTCTATATTTTTATTATACATCCTCCCCCATAGTATCTTTTCTTATTCTATGTAAAATCTAAACTCAAACCTAAAATCGTATAATATCTTCTTTTATTACTTTTGTTTGTTAGTTTTAAGTTTTAATTTGCAATGGTCTAAATACTTATGGTGAAACCAGTTTTCTTATGGTTGTTTAAATTCTAGAACAGTATGTCGTTATTATAGAAAAACATGTTGCTATTATGGAACTAATATAGCGCTATGTTTATATTTTTATGAAATTCAAGTGTTATATATATATTTTTGTTATTTAATTATGTGAATCCGTGGTCCTAAACCGATCCAATCCGTATTTAAATGGATTGGTTCGGATTGGTTCCATGATTTAAACGGATTGGATTGGTTCCAATTTTTTAGGAACCGTAAATAACGGATTGGTCCTGGTTTTATCCCAATCCGGTCCAATCCGGACCATGCTCACCCCTAACATCTTTGGTGAAGACAGTTAGACCTTTTTTGAAAATTTACACGTTTTATGGAAGATAAGCTTTTGATAAAGTTTGTTAAGGCCGTTTGGTAACACTTACGTTTTCAGTTTTATGTTTATATTTACAAAAACTTAAAAAACTCAAATAAAAACTTGTTTGGCAAAATTTTTGATTTATAAATCAGTGGTTTCAGTTTATAAATTTGGCCAAAAAATAAAAACACAAAAAATGTGTTTCCATTTTGAGCTTTCAGTTTTTTTTTTTTCTTACCACCCAACACTAGCCACCACCCGCCACCATTTTCCACCACCGTCTTCCGCCTCCACCACCACCACCCACCCCCACCCCCACCACCACCACTACTGCCCACCACCCACCACCCACTTGCCATCCAACCGCCACCACCCACCACTTGCCATTACCATCCACCGCTCGCCACCACCACCTACTTGCCACCACCACTCACCACCCACCTGCCACCACCACCTGCCACCACTAGCCACCCACCACTACCTGCCACTGACCTGCCACCACCACCACCGGCCACCACCATCACCTATCACCCACCTGGCACCCACCTGCCACCACCACCCGCCACCACCACCACCCACTCGTTACCACCTATCACCCGCCACCGTCACCCACCCACCCACCCACCCACCCACCCACCCACCACCACCACCACCATCCGTCACCTACCCGCCACCACCCACCACCACCCGCCATCCGCCACCCACCTGCCACCACCACCTGCCGGCACCACCACCACCACCACCCGCCACCGTCACCCACCCACCCACCATCACCACCCGCCACCACTCGCTATCCGCCACCCACCTGCCACCACCACCCACCACCCGCCACCATCACCACCATCACCTACTCGTTACCACCCACCAACCGCCGCCGTCACCCACCCACCCACCCACCCACCCACCATCACCACTCGCCACCACCTACCACCTACCACCACCCGCCACCCACCTGCCACCACCACCCACTTGCTACCACCCACCACCCGCCACCGTTACCCATCCACTCACCACCACCACCCACCACCCGCCACCACCACCCACCACCCGCCGCCACCACCACCACCACCACCCACTTGCTACCACCTGCCACCATCACCCACCCACCACCACCACCACCACCCACCACTCACCGTCACCACTTTCTACCACCGTCTTCCGCTGCCACTTGCCACCACTCGCCATTTCTCACTCTTTTTTATATTTTAAATATAAAATAAACATTTTGTCAATTACCAAATGCGTTTGTAGTTTATGTTTTTCAAAAAATAAACAAAAACTAGTTTATAAAATTTTTGTAAATATAAACTGAAAACGTAAACGTTACCAAACACACCAAGAAATTATTTGACAAAAGGTATAACCTTTTCAAATATGGTGTATGTTTGTCCGAAGAAGGTGTAAATGACCATAGAAAAGATGTAAGTTTTGTTTTTCACTAAAGGTGTAACTTGAAATAATAAGTTTAAATTTTACGAAAAAGGTTTTTCCACAAAATGTGTCATTTTTCAAGAAGTTGTAAATATTTCCGAGAGGAGGTGTAAATTTTTAGGAAAGGTGTAAACTTTAGGAATAGTTGTAAACTTTGTGAGTTTTTACAAAAGGTACAAGTTCCCAAGACCAATCATCGAAGCTGAATGTTTCGTTTTTACAAGAGATATAAGTTCCCAAAGAAGACCAATCTCAATGAAAGCTGAATGTTTCGTTTTTAGAAAAGATCCAAGGTGTAACTTTTACTAAGAAAATTAATGTAATGTAAAGATATAAAGTTCCAAGGTGTAACTTTTATGAAGAAAATGAATTTATAAATGATGTCAGTTTTCATTAAAAGGTGTCGGTTGTCAGAACAAGTATAAAACTTTAAAAAATCCCGAAGTGTTCAGAAGAGGTGTAAGTTCCGTCGGCCCGTCCGTCTCTCTTCCATCTCGGACCTCTCTCTTTGTTTGTCTTTCTGTCTGCCCGTCTCTCCGTTGTTCCATTTCCCCGTAGCTGTAGGGTTTTACAGAGAACAATATTTGAGTGCTGAGCTTGAGTTCTTGGGAAGGCTAGCCATGGAAGTGGATGCGTAAATACTTTTTTTGAGTTGATTTTTGTCGGTGGAGCACAACCGCAAGGGTTAATCGAGCACCACCGTCGGTTCGTCTGATCCGGTTGGTATTTCCTTTATTTCGTGCTGGTACATTATCTGTCTCCTTGTTTGTCTTCTATCATTCGCATATACCTTCACACCCAACCCGAAATCGACCCAATAGGAACTGTTCTGTACTCCATTTTGGTATTTTGTGCTATTCGAATAGGAACTCTTCCCTCTGCTAACCGAAATGGACCCAATAGGAACTGTTCTGTACTCGATTTTTGTATTTTCTCCCTTCCGAATAGGAAGTCTTCCCTCTGCTATCAGTGCTGCAAGTTGAACATAGGTATGATAGTAGTTAGCAACAAGCATAAAAGGTGTTCTGCATTTACATGGCGAACTTGTTAGGTTGGGTTATATATAACGAAAGAAGACTTTAAAAGAAATTTGTGTAATGTTGGCACGGGAAAAACAACTTTTTTTTTTTTTCAAGTAGCCAAAAAAGCAAAAATAAGAAACTCAATAAACAAACAATGACTAATCTTGTTTCCGCAACAGGTAGCACATTCGGTTGAATTGTGCTTTAAATTTTGTAGTACTCGGTGATTTTATATTGCCAGAACTTATGTTTAGAAACAATCTGTGGTACACGGACTCTTCAAAATAGATCAAATACCTGTGTCGGACACCTGAGAGTCGGACAAGGGTATGGGATATGTGTCGGATACTTTTCAACGGACACTTCTTATATAATTGTATAAAACACAATTATTATATGTGCAAATTATTGTGAAATTACTATAAATGTGATTTTGACACCGTGAGTTACATATAGTACCATTTTATGGCACATATTAGATTAAAAATATGATATTTTTTCCCCACACCGTGTACCATTGAATGTAGGGTTAAGATTTAACGAGTCGGACCTGTACATACATACCGCACCTGGGACCCGTACCCGAGTCCGTGTAACACAGTAAACAACTCTTTCTTTCAGTGCTGAAGTTCATGCATAGTTGACGGTATTCAACTTAAAACATAGGAAAGCCAATTGAAAGAGTTGAAATGAGAATGACGATTTCCAAATTTTGTAGAGAGCTATTCGTTCCCACACCCAATTCTGAATCAAGAGTTGAAGCATTCACTTTCATGGCTAGCCTTTCCAACAACTTAAGTGGCCGGAGACGATGGCTGAAAACCAATACCTTCTCCCCACCTGAGTCGGACAACCCTAACAGATTAAGGAAGAAGTTTGGCTTCAGTCCTTGTCTAATATCCAACTTTTCTAAGATGTGGTCCATCCGGGCATCGTCAATGCCCTCTGTTTCTGTGGTTGATGTGTCTGTAGGTGAAATCTTTAGGAGGGATCTCAACTGTGCGTGCACATACAGTGTGCTCCCATCCCAGGTGATGTTCAACTGCTTAACGAAGTTGTTCAGTTTTTCAACTTCACGAACTGTCGTAAGGGTGACGTGAAGAAATTCAGAGAGGTCAACAAGCCCTGGCAATTCACGAAGAAAATCTAATTTGTAGAAATGGACAACCTTGCCTGTCATTGCACGCAACTTTTGAATGACGGTTACCTTTCTATTGAAGTTATCATCTTGCATATATATACAGCAGTTACATTTGAAGAGGAAGGTAGCTGTCATTCATGAGTTGCGGGCTGTCTGGACTTTATTGAGCGAGTTCATGAATGCGTACTCTCATTTGTCTTTTTTATGACCTTCGTGCAGAATGAGAATGGATGGGTACGTTAGTAATATTTTTTGGCAGCCAGTGGCAGTCTTGCTTGTTTCATTGTCACATACAATTGATGAAAATTGTTTGTACGCCCAGAAAAGTATTCTTCTCTGATCTGCCCACTGTCTGAGCACCCGAAGGTAATGGAGCATGGGCCAGGATTGACCCACCTCGATTCTCTGCAACCAAGTTGCTCAGTAGGAAATTGAAGCCCTCAACTTGATGGTTGGCCTTGCCAACAACTTAAGTGGCCGGAGACGATGGCTGAAAACCAATACCTTCTCCTCACCTGAGTCGGACAACCCTAATAGATTAAGGAAGAAGTTTGCCTTCAGTCCTTGTCTAATATCCAACTTTTCTAAGATGTGGTCCATCCGGGCATCGTCAATGCCCTCTGTTTCTGTGGTTGACGTGTCTGTAGGTGAACTCTTTAGGAGGTAGTTAAGAAGTTGAACATCACCTCGGATGGGAGCACACTGTATGTGCACGCACAGTTGAGATCCCTCCTAAAGAGTTCACCTACAGACACGTCAACCACAGAAACAGAGGGCATTGACGATGCCCGGATGGACCACATCTTAGAAAAGTTGGATATTAGACAAGGACTGAAGCCAAACTTCTTCCTTAATCTGTTAGGGTTGTCCGACTCAGGTGGGGAGAAGGTATTGGTTTTCAGCCAACGTCTCCGGCCGCTTAAGTTGTTGGAAAGGCCAGCCATCAAGTTGAGGGCTTCAATTTCCTTGCTTGTTTCATTGTGACATACAATTGATGAAACTTGCTTGTACGCCCGGAAAAGTATTCTTCTTTGATCTTACCACCCGAAGGTAATGGAGCATGGGCCACGATGCAGCCACCTCGATTCTCTGCAACCAAGTTGCTCAGTAGGAAATTGAAGCCCTCAACTTGATTTATGGGGTTTCATCTGGTTTTCGTGCCTGGGATGAGCACCAATTTCTGTCACAGAAGAATCGTGTCCTGATTGTTTAACCCCGTCATGAAATAGTTCAGTTGCTTCTTTGTCATTTGTAGTCGGGCCTTCATAAAAGTATGTGCGTGTAGTCCTTCTGCCCTAAATGAAAAACACAATGTAGTCCTTCCTCTTGAAGATTTGGGAAATTATGCATTTATCGCTTGTACACATAATTGTTTTAATTGTAAGCTGTGTGAACGAAATGCAAAATTTCCATGTGTGGCCTTTATTTTGTCTGTTTCAAAATCTGTATATGTGTTGGGAAATTCTGCGTGTTGTTGTCTGTGTTTATGCAAAATTTTAAGGTTAACAGCCACATGTTGCAGCCGTTTGTTTGTGTTGTTGTAAATATTGATTGCAATACTTTGCAGGAGTTGTCGTCATTGCATCTGATGGATATTGGTCACCTCGCACCAACAATGTTAGTTTTCTCCTTAAAGACTTGCTACCAGTTGGTTTCGTACATATGTTTGTAAACAAACGAAATCCATCACCAAGGAATACGCTGATTTTTTTCTGGACCAATTCTTACAGCAGCCCTTGTACTTTTGTGTTTGTGTTATTTGTTTTGCACAAATTTTGAATGGCCTCGCTTTGCACCATCAATTTTGAACTTTTGTTTCAATTACGTCCATTTGATTTCAACTCTTCACTGTTTTGTATCAGAAAATATGCATATACGTGGCAACTGTACTTTTTGTTGTAGTCAACTTATAACTTTACTGAACTTACATAATCTCAATCAATTGACATTACAATCTTTGTTTTAAAAATGACAAACGGCATTAGCAATTTGACCGAAAATGTCCACGACATTTGAAATGGACTGTCACAATTTAGGTAGTTTAAAGTGCATCGATCGAAATTAGACAACGGACAAAATGTGTACACCACCCCTGTAATTCTCCCTTCCATCTAATTTGTATGATTTGCTCTTTCATAAGGGGAAGGAAAAGATTGAAGACAATTGCCGAACAACATATCCAAATGTCTGACACTATCGCTGGCTCTTGTCGAAAGCGGCCAGTTGCACCATTCATTTGTTACAGGTACTAGTTGTTTATTTTGACAATCTGGAATTACATATTTCGTACTGAAATTACGCACCTCGTCGAAGTTCAGTGTGTGATGTTTCAAATTGGTTTTGTTCCGCATGTCTGAAAATGTTTAACTTGGTGTCGATTCAGTCCCGGATGTACGAAAGCTGTCTTATGCCGATTTCGGGGCCAGCTTGACATAAAAACTTGCATATATATATATATATATATATGTATTCATATTTCACATTTAGTGATGATAAGCTTGACGATGCTTGCATGCAGCCAGCAACAATTCAAGGAAATGCAAGGGCCAGACAACACTCGACGAAAAATGGTGAGTGTTGAAATCTGTATTCTCTATAATACACTATGATGGAAACACATCGCTGGGTAGCTATCCACACGTTGTATTGAATGGTCGTAGTGGGCTTGTGATTGTTTCGCGTTTGTAGGATTGTAGCATGTAATAATGTCACCTTCCTATTGTTTTTGTAAATTTCAATTCGTTGTAAAAGTCCAGCTACGTTTTGTCGCTGACTTTTTGCTGCAACTGTTATTTGTATTTGCAATCTTATTTAATTACCAACAATGCACACGGATTGCGTTTGGCATAAAGTTGTAGTTACAGTAATTTCGGACTCATAGTTGTTACTTGTCTTGTACGTCTGTCATTTTCTTGGTTAAAGACTAGAAAGGAGATTGGGGAAAGGTGGAAGGCACTCCCCTCTGATGAGAAAAAGAGGTTTGTGGAAATGGCTAAGGCGAGCGCTGAGGAACACACCAAAGTAGTACCATGTGCACTGAAGTCTGAAAGGGTCATTACGTACTTCATGTTTTCGTAAATGCATTTGGCTAGGTCCTGCTTTGCTGACATTGTTGGTTGTATTTTTGTATTAATTTAAGGGTAAAAAATGTGCAGGGTAAAAGGCAACTCCGCATATCATTGAAGTCAATTGTTGAGCTAGTTAACCGGTTCAACGAAGCACAAAAGCAGGCAGTCATTGACATTGGGTTTGCTGGCCTCCTGGGGATGAAGTGTACACGTATAGATCACGACTTGTGCGCATGGTTGGTACAGAACTTCGATCCTGACAGTAGTTCATTGAATGTTCATGGTTGTCAAGTCAGGCTCACGTGTAAGGCAGTTAATGTTTTATTGGGAATACGGTGTGAAGGCGATGACGTGCAGTTGGCTGGGTCATTGGAAGCATATCCCAATATCTACGATGAGGTTGGAGTTGTTAACGGAGTCATTCCTTTGAACAAGTTGAGACTTTATCTGACCGAGACTGCTGGTGCGGAGGACGAGTTTCGGCGGAAATTTGCGCTGTACGTGTTGGGGGCCATGTTGTGTCCTACCACAATGACCGGGTTGAAGCCATCGTTCATTCATGCCGTGAAGGACGTGAATCGTATGCGAGCTTGTAATTGGGCAAAGTTGACACTGCAATTCCTTCACAATGGTGTTCGGAAGTATAAAGGTCATCGCGGTGCAACTGGATGTGTTTTCCTGCTAATGGTATGCCAATACCTTGAATTTTTTTTCCATTCCCCCTTTCATGTGTTTCATGCATTGTTCTGTCATGGTTCAACAAATTGGCCTTGATTGGGACATACAATGGTACCTGCTTTGTGAGTACGATAAACAGCACTCTTCCTGACCAAGTATGGTACTTGCAGAAATAAATTTTGTGTGACTACCGTCATGAATTTAAGAACAAAGAGTACAGGGCAAAAAGTATGCTGAACCTCAATGGAGGAACCAATTAAAACTACGTTGCGAAGAGGGGAACATGTACATAAATTTTTTTTCTTGGTTTCATCAATAAAGTCCTTGGTGTGCTGTACAATTTTTTCCCCAAAAAACATTGCATGATATGTGCCTATAAAGTTGATAGCATCCTCAACAAAATCGGTATGCTATGTACGTTCCACTGCAAAATTGAGAATAATGAATATCATTGTTACTGACTATAGTTCATTTCTGTGGGAAGAACAACTTAATTATGGTGTGCCCCTTAATGTCCACAGCTGTTGTACCTTGATTGTGTTTGTCTAAGCTCGACTACGACGCGGTCCACACCTCGGCTTCATGATTGGGGTGATACCCAAATACGGGAGACGCTGCGACGTATCAGAAGGAAGCAAAATTTCCCAACAATTGCGGTAAGCACTCCTACCACTGTGCACATTTCACACCAACGACCCACTTGTCTTCAACATACAATGTCAGACTTCATTTATGCGTTTCTATGATTAGGTGGAGTTTGATTACAGTAACGCCGATGATGCTGACATGGATGCATGCCATGTCGAGAACCAACAAACAGGACAGTACAATGAAGTCCGTATGAGCAATTTGGAGTCTGACATTCGTGAACTGAAGGAAATGATGAAGCAAGTTCTCCACAACCAAACAGATTTAATGGAGATGTTGCGACATTTCGAAGGCAAGCAAGTTGTTCGCAATGACAAGGTAATCCATCCAAGCATTACGCAATTTTCACACAGTTGAGCCACATCATTTGAAGATGGTTTGTAAGACTAAGTTCACGAATGTGTATGTATAATTAGGTGGAAGGCAATGATGTGTGTATCATTAACCTCTCCTCCAATGTTGCTCAACTGAAGGAAATGCTGAAGCAACTACTTCAACATTTCAGTTTGGGCTGCAATGAACCATTCACTGAACAAACCAATTTACGTGAACTGAAGCAAATGCTACACCACCTCATCGAAGGTATATTCTCTACACCGCAACCGGCAGGCGTGGCCAAACAGGGTGTGGACCCTGCTGTTGGAGTCGAGGCGCATGAGGATGGCATGGTCAAACCATCGGACGAAGTTAACCCAATGGAGTGTAATATTTCAGATGTACAAGGGGTGGATCACCAACAACATATTTTGAAGGGAACCTTGGCAGGGGACAAAAGTCATTTGCATGATGGGTACAAGCTGAACATCGAAGAAGGTGGGGACAACAACAAGAAGGGAGGCCTTCAGTCAGGGGAAACATATGAAACTGAAGATAAATACAGTCCTGACCTTCAGTCAGTGGGCGTGAAGAACGTGGCGTGCGATGTGCATACTTCTCCTACTAAGCTTGGCAAACCATTGGGAGCAACTGGAATCGTTAAAGGAAGTGCGAAGGGAAGACGAAAAGGAAAAGGAAAAGGAAAAATGTGCGGAAGTGGAGTTCAAGCCACTGAGGTCGGGGATATGTAATTGTGCATCGATAGCAAAACAAATAGTGGAGTTGACGACAGCAGTTCACCTGTGGATGTTGATGGTGTGGACAACGTGAACAAGGTACAAATACTGCCTTTAATGCCCCACAAGTTGTGAATACCCAATTCATGCCCACATCAATAATGTGAATCAGTAATTTTACAATCATCTGTGTTGTATTGTACTAGTTGTCAAAGAATTGCATGTTTGCAGTTATGACTGCTGCCATATGTTAGTACACATTTCTAACAAACTCCGCACCAAACATCACAAGTTGGGAAAACTCTGAGGCTCACAGTTTTTACATCATTTCACGTTTTTTTTTATGACTACAGACCTTGTAATATAAACTTCAATATTTTTATGAAATGTGTACTGTTAGTTGGCTGTTTATTTTTGTAGGACTCGTTGACGATGTTGGACAGCGAAGGGTTGTTATCGGCGGAGGAACAAAAACTTCTTCACTATGTATTTGACGATAGCAAAAATGAAATGTATTGTTTCATTTACTACTTGCAAATTTTGAATGACAGTCCACTGTGAAATAACTATCGTTCTAAGGATCATTTATTGCTTGTAGGGACATTGTTGTTTCCATGAATCTTCATGGACGGGCATGTGAAGTTGGCACCCGGCGTGACATGCGCACGCTCAAACCAGGGTCGTGGCTATCCGACAATGTAAGTGTTGGCTGCACAAATATGAATCTGCGTTTTTCAGTACCCCTAACTCAGAAACCTTTCTAATCAACTTGCCTTGTGTCTTGCATACAATGTTCCAGCCAATCAACTTGGTGGTGGTGCAATTGACTAATCGACAGAGGGATTTACACAATGACGGGAGGCACACTGATTGGTTCTTTCCCGTATATCTGTCGGTAAGTAAGTGTTTAAAGCTACGTTGTGTATTGTGTATGACATATTTTGACAAATGTTTCCGTCAATGACCTTTACGCATTACACATGCAGACTAGGATTCTAAATAAAGATATGCAACCTCTGGACCATGAACATATCGTCACATCATTTTTCGAACATGACAGATACACTGGTGCGATTGATGCATGCCAGAGGGTAATATCAATGTTCATCCCGTTATATTAAAACGAAAATATGAAAGCCATTACATGTTTGCATGGCCTCTAAACAAGGTCTGCCGTTGTGTTTTCGTGTAGATTTACGTGCCTTTCAATTACAGAGGAGTGCATTGGTTGTGCGTTAAAATTGATATGGTGGACCGTGTAGCCTACCTATTCGACTCAGTCCCATCCAACCGACCGAACAAAAGGAAGCTAAATGCAGCTAAAATTTTGGTATGTCCTTCTGGTGCATTTCTGAACACTACAAAAAACTTGAACATCCTTTACGTAAACCAACTTCAACCTTGTGGAACAGGTTGAAACTATGCACGACTTGCTGCAACTACACTTTGGAAATGATTATGTTACAGACGTGCGTACCTTCCACCGCTGCATGTTAGACGAGAGGCCAGTACAACAACTGGACGAGTAATCCACAATCCCTCCCTCACATTAATGTCTAAGCTGCATGACTGACTTAATGAACCTATTACGTATTGACGACAACTTTAATGTGAAATTATTTTTGTAGCACGTTTGACTGTGGGATGTTCGTCATCAAATTCATGCAGCAACCTGATTTAAGCCCCGGTCCACACAAGGTACATTCTACCGCTTAATTTCCATTTGTCAATCAAATCCTTCCTCGTACGTCCTCCAATTTTAACTGATTTGTCTTACGATTTTTGTGGACAAAGTTCGCTCCCTCTGTGCGTCATAAGTTGTTGGTTGACATCGTTATGGATGTCAATAATGCAAAGATCGCAGAGTACCGGGAGTGCCTTCATATGAGCAATGCCACAAGCTAGGCCAGTGATGGGAATGGGCTGCCAGTACGCCAGTAATTTGGGTGGCAATAGGAGTTTAACTAATTTTTTATTCTTTGATTTCAATATGGATGTTAATTATGGGTCCCCAGTATTGCTTTTGCTGGACGATGTAAATATGGGCCAACTGTAAACATGGATCAAACATGTCGATGTAAACATGGATCAAACATGTCGACGTGGCTGCTGACTTAGTACTATTTTGTTTACGCATGTTTCTTGTTCGGATGAATGCGACTGTAACTGTATATAATTTACGGCTGCTTTTGTTACCGAAGTTAATTTATAATTTAATTACAAAAAAGGGAAAATTAATTTTAAAAAATGAAAGAAACCACATTATGAATGAAAACTCAATACTCTTCGTAGGTAAGTTATATATCAGCCCATTAGCACATATGACTCCAGCCAAAAAAAAACTTTCATGGCTTACAAGGAAGGATAAAAAAAAAGTAAATCAAATCTACATATCTGCTGCATCATCAGCAGCGTCTTCTGAAGAGTTGTCCGTACTGTCTGACTGACTGTCCTCATCCATTGTCTTATCAGACTTCGCTTCGTCCGCCGCCAATTTGTCATCGGTCAGCCAATCAACGTTCTGCTTGATAGCGCCGACTTGCCGCTCCAAACTTGACAACCGTGTGTCCACTTCATTCAGCCTTTCGTAGATAGCTTGCAACTGCTGGAATACAGGAGCAACATGAGCTTCAACAATAGCTTCAATCTTGTTCGAATCGGACATTTTGTAGGAATATGTGTATGGTTTATTTTACTGACTACTTTTTTAAAGGAATGTACAGATTCATAATATTACACAACACTATGCTGTAAGTATTTGTAATATATGGTACATGACTTGTATGTTTGCAGAAGACCTCATGCATTGTGACATACATCGTATTAATTTCTCAAACTGGCCGAATTCATCTTGCAAAAATTCGTTCCTTCTTGCATGCACCAAGTCATCCGTTCAGTACCCCTGATCGTCCATTATTTGGCATTTCCAACACGCATGCATTGTACCTTCCATCAGTACTATCCCACTGTCATTGATTTCCACACCCACAGTTCATCATACAGTCACATTCGTCATTTGTATTTGTGCCCCAACCCAATTACATGTCTACTCATCCATAAAGGTTAGCAAAATTTCTCTTATCAGATACATATGTCGTTCCAAGTGCACCGAACCTTTAAATGCAATACCCGCAGTCATTAAGTTGCTTTTACGCAGTTTGGGTAGTTGTTGCCACCAAACAACAATAAGTGTGTTCACGTCTTTAAACCTACCACCAACGTATCAATGACTATGGGTTGAAGGTAATTTAACATTTACTACCAACCACAAAAAAGTTTGCAACCAGTGTTGTTTCCTTTGCATTTGGGTTTGTTTTTGCGTCCATATATTCTTCGTGAACCTGCGAAAACAAAGTTGGACTCAATCAAGAAGCTTCACACCTATGGATGCACACCACGGTAAACGTGGTCGTGGACAATCACTTGCAACGGCTAGCAGCTCCCGACCGAAGTCACCAGAATTGGATTATGCAGGTGGGTATATTGATTCCTTCGGTGATCGACGTTTCTTTGAAACAGGGTTCCCACTGTGGAGTTTTGAACCTCTACGGGATTACAACTGCACCCCAATACAAGATGCTTGCCTGGGGAAGTATTTTGGAATTCCAGTTTCACTGTTTGCCAAACGAGTTCAGTGTGAACACCACTGTCGATGTGCTTTTCTGAAGGTCACAAAAGCCCGATCGGTTGAAATGCAGCGACAATTCCCTCATGTCAGCGACTCCCAACTTAGGCATCGTTTGTAAAGTGAGGTTGATCAAATGACTCGTCGACTCATTAGGAACTCACAGATAGAGGACGCAAAGGCAGAGTCGAAGATACATGGATCGAACCCGGCATCTGCGATAAAGGCTATAATGGAGGATCCTGCACTGGTGTCGGACCCTGACCTTTCAGATTACTCAGACTCCGAAGTTGTTGATTTGAGCGAGGATTAGCAGACCTGGACATGTGTATGACATAGTAAGCGTAGTCTTGTGAGATGGCATCGTCGCGCGAAAATAAACGACTTAGAAACTAACAGACCGTCATACTCTGCTAACCATTGCAACGGTGCATGCGTTAACGTCTTCATCAAAATGATTTGTTGAAGGTATTTTTTTGGGTCACCGTCCTCGACTAAAATCTGTCTTATGATTTTTGTTGGTACGATGACAAGGTAATTTTTTTGTAATGTCAATGACCGATATCAGAAACTATCATTAACCTACGTTTTGTTGATTACTTCATGTTTGTGAATCGTTCAATAAGGACAACAAGGTTTAAGTGTCGGAATCATTGACTAGAATCACAAGTTGTAATTGCAAACAAAAATTGTGCACAACCAGCCAACGGTCTCATACACTCTTACCATCAATATGGGCACAAAATGTTTTGTTTTTTCAAAGACGACGGTTGTGTGGAAGCATACCCCATGGGGTCAACCTGTGCATTACCAATTTTTCTCCCATTGTGCATTGTTATGAACTAATCAGCTCCCCTCCAAACAAAAAAATATACAATAGACCATGCAGAAACAGAGTATTGATATTCATTAATGAAGAAGTCAGCACGATGGTGAAGAAATGTACCACGCATCCTATATCTGCTTTCAACTTGCTAACAGATAATAGTTGAGGCCACAGATAAGTGACAAACAGATACTAGTTGACAGATAACAGATTTGCCAAATCTGTTAATTACAAACAAACCTGCAACACATAACAGAAGTTGTTCATTACAACCAAAATTGATGCACCCAGATAAGAGAACCTGCAACAGAAAACAGGCCACAGATAAGTGACAATGCACCGAAAAAATTCAGTCATCCACAAAGCATCCACAAAATTCATCCACAGAGCATCCACAAAAATGAATCCACATACCATCCACAAAATTCGTCCACAGATCTGCCAAATAGCATCCACAAAGCTCTTACAATGACACCAATGTTTCCCAAAATTCATTACAGACTAACATTATAAGTCACATCATAATAACTTATAAAATTCATTCCGTACATTCATTCCATAATAAAATTCATTCCACAAAGCTATTAAGTAAGTTACATAAGTTACATCATAATAAAATTCATTCCATAAACATTACTTACATAATGAAGTACAATACAACAAAAACTGGTACAAACTTCCATTCAATTTCCCAAAATACAAACAAGTACGAAAGTTACATGATCAAGTACAAAATGATAGAAGGGCTGTGCTACATCCCCCGAATTTGGGGGCCCCTAATCCCCCGAAAAATCAGAACAAGGCAAAAAAAAAAACATGCCCAAAACGACGTTGCTTTGGGCATTAGGGGGATTAGGGGGGGCATTTTTAGGGGGACAAATCATTTCTCAATGATAGAAAATAGGAAAATGATTTGTCCCCCTAAAAATGCCCCCCCTAATCCCCCTAATGCCCCAAACGACGTCGTTTTGGGCAAATTTTTTTTTTACCCTTTTTTTTTGCCTTGGTTTGAAATTTAGGGGGATTAGGGGGCCAAAAATTAGGGGCATGTAGCAAGGCCCTAGAAAAAATAATGAAATACACCATCGCTTTGATTATATTTTCTATCCTTTCAAGCCTTCGACCATGGTCATTTCCCAAGTCATGAAGCCTCGTCCTTACATCGTTGAAGTGTTCTACTGTTAAAGCATCACCAGCTCTAGTGTTGGAAGGGATTGTGGACATAACGCCTTCATCATCTTCAGCCACGAAGTTGAAGTAATTGCAATGGGGAGTGGGAGTGGTACTCTACAATGCATGACAATCAGTTAGTTGAATACGACAAATATTACTGTGACTACTAAAGGATTAAAATTTCCAATACATACTTACATATTTTGATGGGCAAACAAAGCACAAACGCCCTTCATTTCCATTCTTATTGTTCTGACAATACGTATGGCAGCGGTTCTTCCACAATTGCACAGCCTCGTTTGTAATCTTATGTTGCTAATGTTAGAAGAAGAAGCCATTTTTTAAATCTGCATACATGAGAAATTTGTAGTGGTCTGCTATGCTTCTGTTTGATGGGGTTAATAGCAGGTCTAGCTTAATTTGAGGGATAGAGTGTGTCTTTACTGAAAACATCTATTTGTTCAAACTGCCATGTTTAATAGCATTTGCACAGAGGTTACACAGACTAAACTGTTAATAGCATTTTAACAAACATCGCAGCTCAATGTACACACGTAGCATTTTGAAACTGAACAAATACAACAGTTTCAAACATAGCATTTGTGATTAATTACACACATGTTACACACATAGCATTTTCAATCTGAACAAACATGGCAGTTTTACAAACATATCAGGTCAATGTCAAGTAAATTATCAATCACACATGTTAAACAACTATTATCAACAAATCATGCTGAAGTGAAATGATTAGGGGCAGATTGTTGGAGACTATGATTCAGTAGTTATCAAACTGAAATAGTTATCAACAAATGACACATGTGATTTTCAACAAAGCACACTGAAATACTTATCAACAAATCAGTAATAGTTATGAACATTTAAGTTCAGTTTGATAATAGTTACCAATGTTGATAATAGTTAATTCAAGTCATGCAGCTAACACATTAGTTGATAGCAGTTCATTACAACAATTCATGCGTGATTGACAACAAATTCAGCAAAATCACATTATCAATCACACATTGAAAATTACACAACTATATGCATTCGTTCAACTAATTATCAATCTGTATAATCATACTATGTTCTGCAAAGATGTGATCCTTTCATTTTATGTTGGATCAGTTTCTGCGTATTCATACTACGTTCTGCAAAATTTATACTTCAACTCTAAAAGGTAAATGCATAAATGTTCGTCACAATATGTGCCGCATTTTTCAAGCATACCATTTATCTATCTGCATAACAGTAATTTTCAAATATTTTTTGTGAATCACAACCCTAACTTTTTTATTTCAGCGTTTGGAGGACGAACCTGGTTCATCTATGGCCTGAAAGCCCATGTTATCGTCAACAAATTCCTTCTCTACAGCCGATGGTGGTCGCGGTCGAGCTATGGTTCGCGAAGCAGAGAAAATGAGGGCTACAGCGGTGGGTTGGGTTTACGAGTGGGTGGCCGTCGGGAGTGGTCGCCGGTGAGGCTGGGTTCGGTGGAGGAGGAGTGAGTGTGACAGTGAGGGGGAGTGAGAATGAGATTGAGGTGTATACTCTGTATAACCTGTATAGAAGAGCGGGAAAACGGAAATTTATTGAATAAAAACCAACTTTAACCATTATTGGTTTTAATTTCTATTTATTGGTTTTCAAAACTGAAAGGTTGTGGAAGTTCAAAAGGAATGAAAACCAATTTTAACCAATATGTTTTAATTTCTATTTCTGCCTCTCATAGAAATAGAAATTATACAACTACCTAGTATCTACACATTAGGTCCATAACACATATACCTTTAAGCCTATTAACTAAATTGAATCACTTAAATTGTAGGCTTCTTATAAATGATAACACCACATTCAATTATGTGGTCCCATTGAGACATTATCTAACAATCTCCCACTGGACCACATATGTATCCTGAAAAATGTGCTTAACTTTACTGAGCTCAGAAATTTGTTATCATAACTTGAGGGTATCCAAACAATCTTGTCCATTAACTATATTAATATAGGATCAAAGCGGTCTTCATTACATCAATCGTAACTCGACCCACCAATGGTCACGTATACTAATACAGCTAAATGACATAGATCAATCATGGATGCGTAGCATGGAAATTACATGTGATGTGATCCATACATGCCTATTTCCAACTGGTCCTACTTAACTTTATTGAGATCAATACTTCACAATACGTAACAGAGCATAATAAACAGAATATTTTATTTCTGCAGAAATTAATCAAATTACATAGATAAAACTCAAGGCTGACATAAAGCAATAATATAAATACAAACTCCCACTAAACCAGAATGTTCTCAAATAGAACAACACCCATCTGAGCAGTGTGCTCATGAAAAACCTTGGGTGGTAGTCCCTTCGTAAGTGGATCCGCTATCATGGAGTTTGTCCTAATGTGCTCTATGGAAATCTGTTCACTCTGCACTCTTTCTTTTACAACTAGGAACTTGATATCAATATGCTTTGATTTTGTCAAGCTCCTGTTGTTATTTAAAAGAACAAACCCAAAAACGTTTTAAACTCTCTCCCCAAATTTTATTTCAAAAACAACTCCCAAAAACAAACCAAACAGTCTTCATTTTAATTTTTAGTCCATAAGCCAAAAAATCACTAACAAAAGACAGAATGAATTAAGACTGGGACCCCCTTTCCCCGTACAAGGATCCTCTCCTTGCAAGCCCCTCCTTGTGCCCGTCCTTGCAGAGCCTTCGGGCCTACTTTTAGGCCCAATTTTGATAATCCAAACCGTTCATATTTGCTGATTTATTCTGTATATCATACCTGTAAAAAATCAAGTTGATTTATTCACTCTCTCTGCTTCCAAGTCCCTATATATGGAGCTTCCCTTTCTCCTCCCTGCCTTGGCGCGCTCGCCCTCCAATTCCCTCTGGAGATCGCCCACTCTGCTATCCACCTCGTCCTTCTGCCTGACCAGCTCCTCATTATTGCTCATAGCCTCTTCATGTCGCTCAACCGCGGCGGCACAGGCTCTTTGCGCCTCGTCGAACTTCTTCTGCTCGCCAGCAAGTTGGAACTCGAGCGACACAACCTGGCGGCGTGTGTCCTCCAGCTCCGCCTGAACCGTTTGCAGCTCAGTGTGGGCACTCTCCCAACTTGCACTATTCTCCTTCAACTTTGCAAGCTGGGCCTTGGCCTCATCTGCCTTGAGTTTGGCACCCCCCGCCTTCCTCAGCAGGGCCCTTGCTAAGGTGGTTACCTCCATTTGAGCAAAGTATAACCCCCTTAGCAGCTCAGCCTCGTTGAAGCTGGAGGCCGAGCGCAAGGCTGCCTCTTCTACAATCCCTACAAGGTGATCTGCCCCTGCTCTGGCTGGGCCTTCTTCTCCCTCCAGCCGCCCTGCGGTCCTACCGACTCCTCCTTCTTGAGGTACAAGACCCCCCTGAGGCTGTCCCTCCCTCCTTGGCCCAGGGCCAACAGCCTCATCCTCCACTTGCCTTTCGGGGACGACCTTTGCGCCCCCTACGACGATCGCCGCCACCACTGGCACCACCTCCATGACCTTTGAGGCAAGCATTTATTACGACAACACCTCTCCGTCGGAACAGGACCCCCTTACCCTGAGCAAGGTAAGCTACAACATAGGCTTTCGGCAAGGAGAGCAGGTCGGAAGGGACAACGAAATGATGAGAAAAGGATATAAGCAAATGTTGTAGACAAGAAAAAGGTTAAGTTCTCTATCTGGAATCCTCTCCCATATACTCTGCTTCTTTCCAACAACTTGCTCGTCGGAGAGTTCGCTGGGGGACTACTCCGTTCCCCGTTGAACTTGCCTGCAGGTTATCTGGTGGGCTTGATCATTTGGACACGGCCTGGAGGAGCTTAGACCTGTCTGATCCATACACTGGGACGAACAGCATTAACACATAATCAGTGCAAATTTCCTGTCACAAACATCATATCCAAGTACAACAAAATCTATTACTTTGAAAACACAAAAAATTAAATTTAAAAAATATGAAAATACTAAAATAACATAAAAATAGCAACTTCCTAACCACCTTTTAGGGCTGGTTTGGCATGTTTACAAAAAGCCAAAAGTCAAAAAGTCAATATTTTTACTTGGATCACATTATTTTAAGTCACATCACCTCCCACACACATCATTTCAACCCCTAAGACCATCTCCAACGCTTCAGCAAACCTGATATCAAATTCAAAATTTGATGAAAAAGTCACTTTTTTGAGCTCCAACGGTTTCACCAAATCGATATCAAATCCAGAATTCAGCAAATCTTGTACCAAAATGAGAACAGGCGAAGCATTTTACCAAATCACTGTTCCTAACCGTTGGGAGAGACCAACCGGTCAACCAACTGGTTGCCCGGCCGGTTGACCAACCGGTTGACCGCCTAAAGGTTCAAACGGTTCGAAGAAAAAGGTTCAAACAGTAAAAAAAAAAAAAAAAAAAAATTTTTGCCTAACCGGTCGACCAGCCGGTCGACCACTAAAAGGTTCAAAAAGTCCAAAAAAAAAATAAAAAAAATAAAAAAAATAAAAAAAAAATTTTCGCTTAACCGGTCGACCAACCGGTTGTCCCTGGCACAAATTTGATGAAAGTGCACCGTTGGAGCGAGTGGTATCAAATTGGTAAAATGAGTCATTTTTTACTCAAATTTGGTGAAAAATCTGAGTAACCGTTGGAGATGCTCTAACCCAAACGGAACTCATATTTCACAAAAAGTGAAAAAATACATTTATTTATATTTAAAAAGTGAGGAAAAAAATTGGACTAAAAAAGTGCAATTTTTGTCTTTGTGGATGAAAAAAATGTGGATGTTTGGGTTAACTTTTTGACTTTTATAAAAAAATGTGTATTACAAAATTGTATAAATTAATGTGTAAGGCAAAATTAGAATTCGGAATTGTGTAAGCGTAATTTTTGACTTCCTGTGAATAGTAATAACTTTTTGACTTTTTGGTTTTTTTTCCCAACTTGCCAAACTTGGCCTTAATATGTAGTGTCACGTACGTTTCCGTTTCCCTCCCAAATTTGGAACAAAAACCAAAGTCGGCAGACAGCGCTTTTGAAATCCCACAGATGCAGTACTTTTCATGATGACACACATGCCGTAGCCTTTCTAATCTCACCAACTCATTTCCATTTCCCATACAAATTTCGGCTACTTTGCTGTCCCTCATTCTCTCTCCATTTCAGTTTTGCTGTCCACCTCCAGTAACACACTCTCTCTCTGTGTCTCCATTTCGACTGCGCCAGGTCGCCGACGGTAACAGTCACCATTTTCTCGGGCATGTGTGAGTCTGTCTATTTTTTATTTCGGAGCACATTATTATTATGACCTACTGTGTTCCACTCGCACGACATTACCATTTATGAACTATGAAACTGTTCCTCCTTAGGTAATTGAAACCATACGTACGATTAGGTATACAAACTACACGGGTGACAAACTGATATTGCCATTGAGGAGTTCCAAACTGACAGACGGTCTTCGTTGAGCAGTGTAGTCGGGTTTTTATTTCTCTGCATGAAGGTAAGTTGCGTATGGGTGCTGTTGGGTTGAATGTCCGATGTGGCCCTGTTTCAAGTGTGCGCATTGGTTGTTGATTCGGGCTTCAAGTCGTAAATACTATAAAACGAGTACAACATATGGCCAATTAATTTTCGTAAAACAGTGGCATGCCATATCTGCATAAATTAACGACAACATATCGTAGTTGAAAATAAACGAAAAGTACCACTCGTACAATGCACGTACGACTCAATGGTCCGTTGATTGTAAGTTGTTAACAGTCAATTTCGTTTTGTTACAATGTGGGAGTAACGTTCTTTCTGCATCCTTATGAATATTGCATGCAATTCTTTGCAGGAATTATCGTAATTGGATATGGGCGATATGTCAGATAATGCGAAGCAACTGTGAGTTTATGTCGTTCAGTATTTGATACAGTTAGGTTTGCAAGGTTATGTTTCCTGTACCTACTAAATACCACGGTCTGTTCGTGTATGGCATATTGTGCCGTTATGTACTGCCATCAGGAGGTTGTGCGATTTGAGTTTGACACATTTGCGATAGCCTCAAATTGCACCATGAATTTCGTGTAATGGATTAAAACTGTGTCGATTTCTTACCAGAATATGTGCACATACGGCACATGTCGCGTATTCTGCAGAGAGCATTTGTGAAATCCATAATTCACTGAGTTATACTAAACCACTTCGGTTCATCATTTTCGGTGACAACGGAAAACGACGTTACCAATTTCACGAAAATGGCACAACTTTTGAAATGGGAAGGCAAGATTGACTAACTTGAAAGTTAACCGACGAAGATGATAGGATGCACAAAACGTACATACCACCGATGTAATTTGGCCTTGAACAAAATTTCATTTACGCTGATATTTGTTACAGGCAAAGGAAAGCATTGAAGGCAAGTGGCAAAGGTTCAGGAATGGAAAGGGTTGACATTACCGAGCCCCCTCGTCGAAAGCGGCCACTTGGGCCATTTATTTTTTACAGGTTCGATCCGTGTCCTTCAAAGCGGCTCACAGTACGAATCCCTCTCGTCAGAAACATGTGACAGTATTTTTGCACAATTCTGCATTACATATTTTGAACTCATAGCTTGCGCCTGTGCAGATTTCAGTTTGTACTCACAAGAAATTAAGATTTTAGAGACCAAAAGTAAGGACCAAAATAATTTGGACCATTTATAATTGTTGTTGCAGAAATGATGTGGTTATTATATTTTTAGCAACCAAAATTGGACATTACGGATGCATTATTATGTAGTTGGGACCAAATTTGTTTGTGTCACAAATTGTGTACGTATATGTATATATATCCATCCATATCTAACATATACTTGCGCCGAAATTGACAATGGTTGCAGCCAGGAACAATTCAAGGAAAGACGAGAAGCAGACAACCCCGGACCGAATATGGTTAGTGTGCAGACATGTAGTAAGTAGAGTACCGTGATGGAAACACGTGACTGCTGTGATAGCAAAGTATGGACTTCTATTCCATGCGCGCACCAGTCATGTGCTTCTATTGTGTCGCATTCAGCGATTTCCAGCAGTCATAGAAGCCATATTGCATGTTCTTATAAACTCCGATTATTTGTAAACTTCCATGTCCGTTTTTATTTCAACTGTGTGCGAAATAGTAATTTGTATGTGCAAACATATGTAAATACCAGAAAATGTGCACACATTGCGAGTGATACAACTTTTGCTGACAATTATTTTGGACTTACAGCTCCTTTTTGTCCTGTATGTGCATCACGTTGGTGTAACACTTACAGAGCCGAAAGGATATTGGGGAAAGGTGGAAGGAACTCCCCTGTGATGAGAAGAAGAGGTTTCAGGACATGGCTAAGGCAAGTGCCAAGGAACTGGGCGAAGAAGTTGCAAAGAAATCTGCAAAGGTACTTACGTGCTTAGTGTTTTCGTAACTGCATTTGGGGAGGACCTGCTATCGACACAATGTTGGTTACTTTTTTGTATTAATGTTCACGTTAATCACATTGCAGAGTAAAATGCAAGTCCGCATATCATTGAAGGCAATTTTTGATATCGTGAACCGGTGTAACGAAGCACAAAAGCAGGCAGTCATTGATATTGGGTTCGGTGTCCTCCTGGGGTTAAAGTGTACCCGTGTAGATCACAACATGTGCCAATGGTTGGTACAGAACTTCGATCCCGACACGTGTTCATTGACTGTTCATGGCCGTCACCTGAGGCTCACTTGTGAGGAAGTGCATGTCTTATTGGGTATACGGTCAGAAGGCAATGATGTGCAGTTCACTGGTTCAATAGACGCATATCCCAATATCTACGAAGAGGTTGGAGCTGTTAAAGGAATCATTCCTTTGAACCAGTTGAGAGTTTATCTGACTGAGAGTGATGGTGCGGATGACGAGTTTCGGCAGAAGTTTGCGCTGTACGTGTTGGGGGCCATGTTGTGTCCTACCACAATGACCGCATTGAGCCTGTCGTTCGTTCATGCCGTGAAGGACGTGACCGGTATGGGGGCATGTAATTGGGCAAAGGTGACACTGCAATTCCTTGTGAAAGGTGTTCGGAAGTATAAGATGAAACTTCAGCGCCAGGCAACTGGATGTGTTTTCCTTCTAATGGTAACGTAATCGACCGTTGTTTGTTTGTACCATGCCGATTACATATTTCATCCATTGCTATGCATATGGTTCAATAAAATGGCAGTCGTTGCGAAATACAAACTTACCTGTTATTGAACAGCATGACAAATATACCTATACGGGCCACATTTTTTGTAACCACGAAAAGCTTATCTTTTGAACCGGAAAGCTGCATGGGGATTCTGCCATCGAGACACATAAACACATACATATGATTGTGTTGTAAGTTGTATGCATTGTTAGCGAATACGAATTACTTTGCTCGGAAGTGTATAGTAAATATATTTTTCCCCTTACAATGCAGCTATTTTACTTGGATCGTTTTGCCCCTCCCTGCAAGAGTACGTCGGCTACTACACGCTCCATCCCTCGGCTAAATGATTGGGGTGATGCCGAAATACGGGAAACGAGGCGACTTATGGGAAGGAAGCAAATGTTGCAGCAACATGAGGTAATCAACCCACTCGTTCTGCACATTTGACAACATTGCCCCACCTGTGTTATGGATAACGGTGACAGACAGAATATGTGTTCCTATGACTAGGTGACAAGCACCGACAAACAGTGACCCATTCCTTAGCGTACGTCATATTTTCAGTTTGCCCCTCCCTATTTACTCTGAAATACTCGAACTTTTGGGGGGAAAACATGAAGTTTCCATGTGGACGATGTTGTAGCCTTACAAATTCAATTTTATGTACTACTTCTGTTACGAAATGAATTTTCGTTAAGCCCTGAAGTCAGATTTTTGGAAAAGCTTGAAGATTTTGGTTTTTTAACCTTGTAAAAAGGTCAAAACATTGTCGTTCAGTTATTGTTAGTTAGTTTGTAATTGAAAGTTTCTCTTTGTTTATGTAATTGGGAAAAGGTAAAGTGGTAAACATGGGATCGACTGTGAAGTTTTTATCCACACCAGATGAGCATCATTTACAACAACATTTTTTTTCCATTTCAGACGAATGGAGTAATTAATTTTTATTAGATATATTTAATATGTAAAGTGTGTACACATATGTTGTGTGCAACTTAAGAAAGCAGACGGAAACTTTACGATTCACAGTTGAGCTCGATTAACGATTCAGTGCATTACCATTTTCATTTATGATTTGAATCCCGATTTGACAACTATGTTAGGTGGAGTTTCATCCAACAAAAGCGGAAAGCAACAACATTGATGACGCAATTGACACACACCATGTCAATAACAAACAGAAACCACGGATTGATGATGTTCGTTTGAGCAAGGTTGAGACCGACATTGGTGAACTGAAGGAAACCATGAAGCAAGTGCTTCACAGCAATGCGGAAATAAGGGACATGTTGCTCAATTTCCGAGGGAAGGAAGCTGTTCACAATGCAAAGGTAAGCAAAACCAATCAGTACACATGCTTCACACAGTTCACAGAGGTTACTTGAAGATGAAATATCGTACCAGGTTAATGTATGTGTTTGTGTGATTAGGTGGAGTCGACTGAAAGAAATTGTAACATTAACATATCCTCCAGCATTGGTGAACTGAAAGGAATGCTGAACGAATTGGTTGCAGCTATATTGTCTGGGAAACAACCGTTTACTGAACAGACACACATTGCTGAAATGAAGCAAATGATGCAGCAAGTGCTGGCAGGTTTATCGGAAACAGCACAATTGGCTCGCTCAGAGGAAAAGGGTGTTGACCCTACCATGGGAGTCAAGTTGCATGATGGCGGCGTGGTCTTCCCAAATTATTATGGTAGCCCAAATGAGGGTAATGTTCAAGATTTACAGGGGGTGGATTGGGAGGACAATTATGTGAATGGAATGTTGTCCAATGAGATAATTGATATGCACGTTGGACAGTTGCGTACCGTCCAAGAAGTTGGGGACATGCACAACAACCGTCGCCTTGCGTTGGAGGAAACATACGCAAGCGAAGAAAGCAAATCTCTTTCAGTTCAGTTTCTGTCCATGAAGAACGTTGCAAAACAGAGTTTATCTTCGTTTGATGATTTGCAAACCTTGCCACCAATGCGAGGAGAAGCAGACAATGTGCATCCTTCTGCTGGTAAGGTTGCCCAAACATTGGGAGCGGGACAAATTGTAACAGGCACATGAAAGGGAAGAGGAAGAGGAAGAGGAAGAGGTGTTGAAGCGACAGACGTAGGGGATATGCATTCGTGCAACGATAGCAAAATAAGTACTCGACTTACTGCTGAAAAATTCCCAAGTCGCCACATCTCTTCACCTTTCGTATGTTTCATTACCAATTGATACCGACAGCATTACTGATCATAATAGAACCATTATTTGTGTTGTATTTTAATATTTGTCATTCTACTGCAAGTTTGCAGTAACAAATGTTGTACAATTGTCTTACAGATTTCGGACAAACTCCTGTCCAAACTGCACAGGTTGGACAAGCGGTTCCGTTCAGAGGTTAGACATCACTTCACCAATTTTAGATGCATAAGGATGTGTTATGTACTTTGCAAATTACATTTCTGAACAGTGGTGAGTTAGTTAGTTGTTTATATTAATAGGAGGAGTTGATGTTACTTGATTGTTTATATTGATAGAAGGACTTGATAACACTGGAGAGTAGAGAGGTTTTATCAGCGGCCCAAGACGAAGTTGTTGACTCTGTACTTGACGACAGAAACAATGAAAGGTACGGATGAGTTTAGTACTCGCAATTAACCTGTTCCGTAGTATTTGTGAAATAAGTTTGAATTCCACAATTTTCATGTGTCGTGCTATGTTTATTTGATTCTTGTAGGTATCAGTTCTTTAATTTTTCATTCTCTATGATTTTGATGGGTTTATGATGGGTTTATGATGGGTTTATCCATGTCGTATGTAGGATTCTCTTTGAATTTAATGCAGTGGGCTACGGAAAGATCAGTGGCTAAATTTCCTGTCTGAAGTTTTCTTCTTTTGATCTTATCCTGCACACATGTACCTATTGGGAAAATTGCAAACCACTGATATTTTCACAAAAATATTTACACATTCATGGAAACCTTTATAATTTTAATTATGAAACTTAATAAAGTTTACCAATGATTTGGAAATTTTTTTGAGAACTTATAATGAAGTGCAATTTTCCCTACCTATTTTCTTCTACTCTGCTTACATTTTCCATTTTGATCATTTTGGGATATTGTTAGCTCCAGTTTGTAAAAAACGTGTTTCTTTTTTTTTAACTTGCTGACCTGTAAATGAGCATTTCAATTTTCACATATTATTTTAGCAAATACTATTGGACATGTCATGAGTTGTAATATCTAAAACTTTGTCTTTTCATTTTGTTTTTTAAAAACTTAAAACTAATCTTCATTGGATTGGAGCCTAGTAGAATCAGGAATATCTGCCATAGTTGTACAACAGGAAAAACTAATCTTATGTTGTAGAGTTAAGCCAGATACGTTTAAGTTTTACTAGGCTGTAGGTTGCTTCTTACTGATTGATGTATACGTTTTATGTAGGGACATTGTCGTGTCTATGAATCTGCATGAAATGCCTTGCGAATGTGCTACGCGACGTGACATGCGCACGCTGAAACCAGGGGCATGGCTATCCGACACTGTAAGTCGTGGCATCTGACAATGTTATTTCCACTATATTTGCATGATGGACATATCCATGTAGGGACATTGTTATTTCGTATTACATTTAAACAAATGGCAAACCTTATTTCGCAAGTTGCCTGGTCTGTTACAATGTTCCAGCCAATCAACTTGGTCGCGGTTCAATTGACTAACGGACAGCGGCAAGTACACAAAGACGGGAGGCATACTGCGTTGTTCTTTCCAGTATATTTGTCGGTAAGTAAGTGTTTTAGGTCGGTTGTGTATTGCAGAAGACATATATTCAGAAAACTTTGGCTGACTGAACTTTACACACTAAACATGCAGACTTTGATACTAAATCAAAAAACTCAACCTCTGAACCATGAAAATATGGTCAAATCATATTTTGGACATGACAGATATACTGGGGTGCTTGATGCATGTGAGAAGGTAATATGAATGTCCATCCCATTGAAGCGAGTAGATTTAATATGGACGTCAGTAATATGAATGTCGATCCCATTTACTTGAATGTCAATGTAAATATGAAAGTGCGTACATGTTCGCATGCCCTCTAAACAATGTCTTCACTTGTGTTTATGTTTATGTGTAGATTTACATGCCTTTCAATTATCGAGGAGTACATTGGGTGTGCCTAAAAATAGATATGGTAGACCGTGTGGCGTACCTATTTGACTCATTGGCATCCGCCACACTGGACACCAACAAGCTGAACACAGCAAAAATGTTGGTATGTCCTGCTGAATTTCACAAATCTACTTCCACACTGTCACATCCTTCACATAAACTAACCGTCTCATTCTGCAACAGGTTCAAACAATGCATGCCTTACTGCAACTACAGTTTGGAAATGAATATGCTGTAGACATGCGTACCTTTGAGGTGCGCATGTTAGAACAAAGGCCATTACAACAGCTGGACGAGTAATCCACAAACCCTGCGTCACATTGACTTCACTCTTGAATCACTCATTTAACGAACCTGCTTATATTTTACGAGAAACTGAATGTTACATTTCATTTGTAGCACTTTCGACTGTGGGATGTTTGTGATCAAGTACATGCAGTGGCCTGATATACCCAGCGGTCCACACAAGGTACATTGTACCGCTTAATTTCCAATTGCGAAATAAATCTGTTTATTCCCTACCGCTGTAACTGTACCTGATTTGTGTTATTCGCTTTCTGTACATAGTTTCATCCTTCTGTGCACCGGAAGTTGGTGCTTGACTTCGTTATGGATGTGAACAATACAAAGATGGGCGAGTATCGTTCGTGCATGTGATTGATTGCAATTACAACAAATAGTGCAGCGATTTTATCATGGCCTGCCAGTACGAGTGTAATTTCGATGCCCAACCACAACTGGATTACTGCATCAGCTTGTCGTGACAACTTTTTAGGTCGCAGCTGTGATAATACTAATTTCCCACGTGTATTGATTGTACACATAATTCCAATGTTTGGGACTCGAACAAACGAGGGAAAGTAGTCATGTTTGTTTGCTTTTATCGTGGCCTGTACGTAATGTGATACACATAATTCCAATGTTATGGGTACAGTACAGAACAAACAATGCAATGTCATATTTGCCCAAATGACTATAGTAATGTTTGTCCAGTGCAATGTGATATTTGTCCAACAAACAATGCAAGTTGAAAGTAGTAATGTTTGTTCGCTTTTACCACATGAATTATGTTTGTTCGATTTTTTTGAATGCCATGATTTTGTCCAAAACAAAGCAAAAAAAAGCCCACAGAACAAACAAATAGCGGTGACTATAATGCCCTTTGAAGGGGAATTGATTACTTCATAAAAATGCACAAACGGTGAAAAATTGCACAAAAAATAAAAACAACCATACAACAGACCATTAAAAACACAGAGTATTGATATTCAATTTTTTTTTTTTGTTCAGCAAAACAAAAAACTGTATTGATGGAAAAGCACATACAAGGTGTCAATGATACATCAACAAAGAGGAGGTTGGAGACCAACGAAGAGAAACAAAAACAGAAGGAAAACAATAAGAATGTAACTCCAAGCCCATCCTCACAAAACCACATAACAGGGCAACCAGATGAAACTCCAAGGCAGCATGAACAAACTTCAGACCATACAGCCACCATTGAGACTTGAGCCTGAACCTTCAACCTCCATTGAGACTTGAGCCTGATCCTTCAATACAGTTACAACAAGGCCCGCAGCAGACCTCCAATAACTTTCCCCAATCCAACAGCAGACTTCCAATACAGCACACCAAAACATCATTCAAACAATTGCAAAAAGGCCAATATGCAGCAGCAGACTTAAGCCTATTCGTTGATCCCATATAGCAGCAGCAGAGTACATATATAGCAGAGCAGATTTGAAGCACAGCAGAGCAGCAACCAGAAATGAGCATGCTTGACCCCATAAACTAAGCCAGAGCAACAAGCCAAAAATAAGGCAAAGCATAGCAATATTGAAGCACAGCAGAGCAAAAGTAGCCACCAAGAAGATATGGTAATACCACAGACTGACCAAAATCCTGCATACCACAGCTTGACCAAACTCGTGCACCCCAGTTTCAAAAAACACCAAACACCACCCCCTAAATGAGACTTTGATACTATCCAGAATACAATATATGTCGTCCACTGAATACTGTAGGCCTCTATAACTTTGCTTACAGCAAAGTGCAACCCTCACTTTCACCATCTCAGCCAATTCAGGCCCATCAACAATCTTATCATTAAAAAGGCAATCATTCCTACCTTTCCAAATCATTCCTAGGTGTGCAATACAAAAGAATACATATATAAACTAGCCTAGGATTTGGGGAACAGAACGCCTAGAACACCCCACTCTGATTGAGCATCTGCCAGCATGGCTTGGGCTTGGTCCAACTCAGCTTTAGTTGTCTGAATGGATGCAGAACGATGTCTAATTTGGGAGAGCATCATCCTTGCTTCTTGATTAAGCTGGTGGTGTTGCTGCTGCAGATGAGCCTTTCTTTGCCGGACAGAGGCAAGTTCTGCCATGAGTTTGGCTTCCTCAAGTTCAAGTGCTGAGTGTTGCTGAAGAATGGCTGCAGAGGTCTGCTGGCTGAGTTTGAGTGAAGTAGATATGGTGTGGGCTTCATTTAGGAAATCCTGATTGGTTTGAATATCCTTCGAGCAAGTCTGAACCATCTCTGAAAGGGTTGGCCATTCTGTGATGATCTTGGCCAATTGCTTTAGTTGAATGGGGTTGAAAGGATTAGGGGAGAGGTTTACAACAGCAGAAAGACAGGCCAAGGTTTCATCAGGTTTGTGGAGAATGATTTCTTCAACTGGGGTGTTAATGAGGTTGATGAAGGTGGTTAAGGTTTGTTGAGTTTCAGCATCAAACAGATGTAGCCTTTGAGGCAATGTGGATATTTCGTCTAGATCTTGTTGAAGAATAGAAACTTCGGCCCAAATATCTTGGCATGGACCGACGGCCTGTGAACATTAATAGTTTGGTGAGAATATATGCTTGCAAGTAATAAAGAGTAAATAGGATGAGGTTGGAAATGGTAGTACCTGTCCTGATAACGTGCATGCAGACGGTTGGCCTTGTTCAGCTGTGGTTGTCGCATGAGGACGAGTTGTTTCTGGTACTGATGAAATGGCAGCATCAGCGCCTTGAGGGTGTTTCTCTGGTTCTGCTAGCAGGGGAAAGTCATGAGGACCTTCAAGTTCTGTCTCGCCCATTGGTCGTGGAGATCAGTCCTGTATTATGTCCATCCCTGTAAATTGGAGAACAATACCAGTTACTTAAAGAGAAGTTTTTTTTTCCCAAACGAACAGTAACATTTGTATTTCTATTTACCTTGGTTGTGGTGAACTTCTGGTTGAGGGGATTTTGTGTTGTCATCTGTTGGAGAGGATTGGCTGTTGATTGAAATGTCAAATTCAATCCTCTGTGATTCTTTGTTTGACGTTTGGGAATTGGAGGGGTTGGATGGTGATGGTTGAGGGCTAGAGACAGAAGGGACAATGTGTTGAGGAGAAGTGGAAGGATGTTGTGATGCAGACTGTGTGGATTGCTGTGGCGAAGACTGTGAAGCAGGTTGTAAGGAAGTTTGTTGCGATGCTTCAGGTGGTGGTGGAGTTGGTTGTACAGTGGGTTCTGTGGGTACATTACTGATTGGACTGGGAATTTGATGAATGTGTTGAGGAGAAGTGGAAGCATTGTCATCATCAGCAGCAGCAAGGAGTAATCTCCTTCTTTTTCTCTGCACAAAAGTAAGTGATCAGTCAGGCGTGAATGCAAATTCAGATGCTGTAAATATGTAAAGTGAAGGCTTACTTGGTAGAGCTGTCCTGAAGGATTTGATGTTGTTTCGCCAACCATTTGGCTGAGAGGGATATCCCACTCACTTAGGTCTGTGCTTAGAGCAGGAGCAGTGGAAGGCTCTTCTCTCTTCTTCGCCGTGACCTCTGTCTCAGCAGGGGTACGGGTGGTAGCTCCTCTCTGTGCTTGTGTCTGCGCGGCTGCGAAAGAGTCTGCCATTAATTTCGGAACTGAGGGGGTGTTTGTCTGAGTAGTTGCATCCATTGGATCCTTGCCTTTACGTTGGTCCCTAACCAATGGTTCAGCAGCAGGCACAATTTTGGCTGTCAAGGGTTAAACAAGTTAGTGTTGTAGAGAAAAAAACAAAACAAATTGCATGACACAGTCAGGGATATGAAGTATATGAAGGAAGGATACCTGTAGCCTTAAGCTTGGAAGGCGAGGATATGCAGCCCTGAATATGAATACAAGTATCGTTAAGGCAACTTTCAAGTGGCTTGCAGAAAATAATGGCAGTCATAAGTCCCCACCAATGGTCAAAAGCAGCCGAGCAGTCCGAAGCAGGTTTGAAGAAGAAGGGGCCAAAATCTTGGAAAAGTTTGGTGTTCTCTGTCAGAATGGATTCAGCTTGTGTAGGATCTTTCAAGTGGATTCGGGACCCAATCTCCTCATGGATGGTTGGGTGGAAATAAGGATAAGGGATAGCCTGGGAAAGACCAAATTGCCTGGACCATTGATTGGGACAGTATGTCTCAAAACTGCAGCTGGATAGCTTGGCGGAGGATATGGAACAGCCAACCAAGACATGTCTACAGGTGAGAATGTGTCTCCAACTCTCATTTTGTTCTTGGACTTGCTCATTGTGTAAATCAGAAGGGTCTGTGAAGAGGAAGCGAAGTCTACTGGAGGAGAATTCAAAGTTTTGAAATGGCATGTACAGGTTGGAAGGTCTCTGCGAAGGAAGGTTGTAAAACATGGTAAGATGATTTGTGAAAGTGAGTTTTGAATGGCTGTTATAAGTGAGCAGTTGCTCAGCATAGGAGTGGCAAACAGGTTTCAAGGTGTTAGGTGGTGGGGGTCGCGCCTCAGGGAAATAGGCATACAACCAGGCCTGGAAGAGCCAGAAGGGGCCACCACAGTTGCCAGAAATCTTCTTGTCGACAAAGGAAAATAGGGCCTTGTAAAGGGTGGCAAGAAGATAAGGGGCTAAAGCCATAAGTTGGCCGTCTTGCATACACAAGGCAAGGGGGAGGTATTCTTTCGTGATCTTGTACCCAGGGACACAAAAAAGAAACTCACAAAGCCAAAGCAAGTAAAAAGCAGTTCTTTCTTTGTCATCGACAGGGGAACCACGCTTGCCTTGGTATTTTTTGGCAAAATCTGTATAGCACATGTCAGTGTTTAAAGTAAATGTCACTTTTGGAGGCTCAAGGAGAGCATGAATTGGATTGCCCAAGATTGGCAGACCAGTCAAGTGAGCTACATCTAAGATGGTAGGGGAAATCATACCAAAATTGAGGAGTAGGGAGTTACTAGACTGCGACCAAAAGCATGCAGTAGCAGCAATCAGCCCTTTCTCTACGTCATAAATTTTAGTCGACAGTCTAATTGCTTCAGCAATGCCCTGGTGCTTCCATACTTCGGCGTCGTGACCTTCAATTCTCCTGGCCCAGCTTCGCCAATCAGAGTCTGGTGACCTCCACCCTCTGAGTGGGTTTTTGCTGACATTCCAGTTAGTCCACTTGAGTCCAGCTTGGTTGAGAAGAAGGTTCTCACCATTACCAAGGGGATAGTATGGAGCTAGCTCGTCTGGGAAGTAAGACGCGAAGGTAGGGCCTAGAGTAGCCTTAGCGACAGAGCTTGGGCTGGGCAATAGGGTTGCAGCAAATTTTAGAGGAGCGATAAGTGCTCTGATAGGGTCCGGGAAGCGGAGTAGGTCTTCATTGTTCTCCTCAGATGGAGATGGTTGAGATTTTTTCGGTGCCATGGCTTAGGGTTTTGTGGTGCTCTGGTTTTGAACGACAATGGTTGAGAAGGAGTACAGTCTGGGGAGTTCGAATCAGAGGGAAATGAAGTGGTTTGAAGTTGAAAGGGTGGGTCTTTTATAGCTTATGATGGGGCCAGTATATTTAAAAGCTCTTATATTGGGCTGTACTTTATGTTTGTTTTGGGCCCAAACAATGGCCCCCTCGTTGAAGTTAAATATCATATGACTTGGACCCCCATGACCCCCTCTCTCTCTGATTGGCCACTTTTTTTTTTTTTTTCAATTTCTTATTTTTTTTCCTTCTCCAAACAGCAGCCCCCACGTGTGTGTGTGTGGGGGGGGGTGGTGGTGGTGATTGGGGGGGTCTCAATCACTTCCGCAATATTTAACTTGAACATGGGGGCCATTGTTTGCACCAAGTTTTGCCAGTCTCTGTCGACAGATGGTCCACTTAATCGAGGGCATGTGGCCAAGTCTGAAGGAATGTCCACGACCTGAAAGTGGGCTCTCTGCATGTGGGTCACCTAGAAGTGATAGGGGAAGTTTTTACCACCAGTCACGGAGTTAGCGGGCACACTTTCAGGAGGAAGCATGAGACAAAGCAGGAGCCTTGCTCTGTCGACAGAAGTTTAAAACAGTTGGTGGCCATGAAATAAACACAAGAAAAGGGAGCTCGACAGATAGAAGTGGAGGTTTAGTATTGATATCCGTATACTGTTTTTGTGGCCCATCATTGCATGATCCCACACGTCTACACCATAACTGCCACTGTAACTGCCCCGACTTCGAATCTTCAAGTCCACTCTGCCAAATATTGACTCTTCCCTATCGACCTTCCTTTTCACCATTGTGGGGCATGTCCCTCATCATTATGAGACAAAAATCGACAGAATATTGTCCACTAAACACAACCACAGTCCTTGCAAACTGGGTCAATGAACCGCAACACTTGGCCACTCACAGTTACTGCCCCTGACTATGAATCATCAAACTCTGCCAAATATTGAATTTTCCCTGTAATTTAATCAAAATATATTCAATGTCGGTAAACTTGAAAATACGTTTGAAATAACCTTTTTCTGTATTGTAATGACTTAAACACAATTGTTGTCCTACATTTTACGTAACGAAAATACACAACTTATTTATATCAAAAACAAAATATACATCTCGGGTTTATAATCAAAAAAATGGGAATTACTTTTTTTTTAAAAAAAGTTCACTCATATTTTCACCTACATTCTGATTGGATATTAGATTAAAAATTCCTCTTTGCACCTATTTTTCCCACATCCTCCCAACAGCTGCTCCATTCAACTAACATTGAATCTTGCATGCCACCTGACTTACACGCTGGAGCAGTTACTGGCAGTGCTCATGGATTTAGTGGCCACCCTCCAAGAGGAAACATGAACGAATTGGGAGTCTATCTGTCGAGGAAAGGCTAAAAGGACCTGGGCACAGGTGGTAACTTCAATTATATGCACTTCGACAGGTGGCAACTTACTTTCTACATTGTAACTTCTGTGTAGTTTTTTCCCTTCTACTTTCTACTTTGTTACTTTCTACTTTGTTACCATCAGTTCATCGAAAGAAATCTTCATCCATTTCAGGCATTTGAACCAATACCACAATTGCTTGATTTTCTTCTTGAACTTGTCAACTTTAAATTACTGCTTCGTTGCTGTCCATATAGGCCCACCATAATTTTACTAACAATAAACCCATACTTCCATAGTAAACATTAAATAATTTCACAACTCCTGTTCGTAACTCGTAATTCATATACCGATAGGCATGGAGATAAAGTAACGAGTTCGTTGGGTTACTTTCTCCAAGTAACACCCAAAATTAACTGCCACTTGGATTATATAGAAAATGCATGTGCTGGTATGTAATTTTGCAAACCCACTTGGACAAAATTCGTATTTTACTCGAAATATAATACTAATTTACGGACACAAGTCATAACAAATCAATACGAAGCGAAACACATCGTTAGTTGATAAACCACACCGCAAAAAACCCTTCAGTTAGATCCAACCAAATATGGAACAGAAACAAGCAACCCGCAATAGGAATCTTGGAATACAGACATAAGCCAATTTCCCACCCAAAACAACACACAGACAACCCATATATATCTCACCTCACCTTCAGTTAGTTTTGAAAATGACAAGTCACTGCAAACACAAATGACAACATCACTCTAAACAATATGGGAAATTTACAACTCGTGGCCTTGTACATAAGTAACGTTGTGCCATTTCCTGGCATTGTACATAACCAATTATTTACACGTTACGTACAGCAATCCATGCAAAATGAAAACTACATACATTATTTCCATGTGTTTTCAATAGCTAAGGGAATAAGTAAATCATACAAATTATACAATTACCTGATTCACCTCATCAATTGTGTTCGAATCATTTTTCCACACTGCTGTTTCAACACTACCATATTGGCCCACAGGCTGCTTGGAATCAGGAGAAACATCAAAAAATAGTCGCCGTTGCTTAATGTGCGGTGTACTTGGATCCACCAACCCAGTTTTGTAGCGAACGGGCAATGACTCCGCATTGTACTCACGGTCAGTTATGTGGGGTGTATCTGCATCTGAGTTATTACCCACTGTTCGGCTAAACCGAACCTTAGGACACGTTCGCTTTGTGTGCCTAATGCATTTGCAATTCCCACATTTTCTTGGTCTTCGACAGTTGGACGAGGCCCGTCCTGGGTTCCCTTTTGTCTTCACAACATCAGGATCTTCTACTCCAAATTGTCGACGGAATGAATGTTTCCCTTTGTCTCCATTCCCACCGTTCAAATTCCTCTCATATAACTCCTTCATCCGGCTCGTCATCGGAAGACATGCATCCCTAGCATCCTTGAAACCTTCCGTTGATTGCGAGGCATAGAAACACATTTCGTTGTAGGAAGAACACAATATCCCATACCGGGCCGTCTGTGTTGTAGTGCTATCAATTGAGGGTTGAGGCCATTGCTGGCCATCCTTGCTTGCAGCCCTTGTCCATCTATGCAGCACACAAGTTGGGGGAATTTGCATTAAATTTTCAGCTTTCATAACACATATCATGTGGCAGCAAGGTAGCCCCAACGACTCAAACTTCATGCAAGAACATCTCATTGCAGCATCCATTGGACTGTGTGTTACTATCCATGATCTGTCCTTCACTCTGTACTTATGAATATAGTAGCATTTCTGACCATCCGGCAAAGGGAACACATCCTTCACATTCAACTTCCCCTCTTCTAAGATTTCATCACGGAACATTCTAAATATATTTCGGGTGAATAGCTCAGCTCCATGTCTCTCTATATCTCGCAATGGAGTAATCAATACCGGAAAAGTGTTATTTGTTTCAGCATCATCTCTAGCCTCGTTATACCTTATCCTTGCAAGAGCCCGATCATAGTGCCTAACAAATTCATATAGCTTCAATTTGTGTTGGAGGAAGGGATTGAAATAAGCATTCATACACTCCGAGTGCTGAGTGCTCTTCATCCCAGCAAAGAAATGTCCACGCATATATGCCTCAGCCCACATATGACGCTTCTCATATGTCTCCAACACCCAACTGTTGGTTTGAAGTCCACATTCTTCGACCATTGTCGTCCAGCCATGCTCAAACTTTGTCTCATCCGTTTCCATGTCCATGCACTGCTTGAAAGCATGTGCAAAGCCACTTATGTGAACATTTGAAACAGCATTTTTCCCAAGATGCCAATTACATAATCGATGTCTTGCATCTGGAAATACTCTTCTGATTGCCTCTCGCATCGACTTATCCCCATCTGTCAGTACGGACACAGGTGCTTTATTGCCCATCGCCTCCATAAATGTTTCCAAAACCCACGTGTATGTCTCAATTGTCTCATTAGCTAGCAAAACACATGCAAATATCGTGGTCCTAAAGTGGCTAGTCACACCAGCCAACATGACAAACGGTTTCTTGTATGCATTGGTTCTGTAAGTTGAGTCAAATATCAACACATCACCAAACTTTGCGTAGTCGGCCCGCGATTTCGAATCTGCCCAGAACAGATTTTGCAACTTGTTATCGTTACACACATCATACTTGTAAAAAAAACGTGCATCAACATCAAGTTTTGCGCATAGGTAAACCAACGCACCCTGCGCATCACCATCCTCAACTTCTGCTCTACGTTCGGCTTGAATATGGTTGTGCAGATCCGTGCGGATGAAACCAACATTCTCATAAGACCCCGACTGATTTACCATATAGTCCATGATTTGGCTAGTCTTCACACCGACATTGCGCATAGCCATTGCTTGAGCTTTGTCACCGCTGTTTAAACTGCGATGTGACCTCAGATACATCACACAGTGTTGTTCCGCCAATTCATGGCTGTGGTCTGCGACGAAGTGAGTCACAACATACTTTCCCCCTTCACCAGCATCCGCATCGTACTGTATGCGAAATTGGGCTTTGCAACCTACTCTTGTTAGTGCCTTGGGAGCTCTACTCTTCTCAGCAACACGGTCCAAGTATTTTGGTAATCTCTGACCTTCCCTTGAACACAACCACAGCCTACTAACGACCTTTCCCTCTTTATTTGTGTTAAATCTGGATTTTCGTATACTAAATCCCTTGGCTTTAGCATACGCATTGTAGAAATCTTCTCCATCTTCGACCGAATCAAATTTCTGTTCCAGAATAGCACGTTCAACATCACCAACCATGTCATTGCGATGAGCATCGTCAACCATTTCTTTTTTCACGTCGGCTCCGCCATCTTCAACGTTCATGTTGGTTGCTTCTTCATTGCTCGGACCAACTTCGCAACCATGATCAGGTTCTGCCCAACTTTCATTCATCAAACGGATGTCATCTACTTCATTTGGAATGTCATAATCATCACCTTCCCTTTTACCTTCCGCTGGGGCCATACTGCACATGACATTACTACCAACAATTACTTGATGACCGAAAATTGTTAACACAAACACAAACATGACATTTTCACACGGTTTACCTGTTTGTGCAAACACAAACACTCGCTTGAGAAACAGAAAGAGAAAGGTTAGCTGCCAATGGAGGGGTTTCCGTTGGAGCGAAGCGTAGAGCGGTTGAAGTTAGGATGGGGGTTTAGTTGAGGGAAAATAGCTGAAGTGAACGGGCCAGAGAGACAGAGAGAGAGACAGAGAGAGGGACACAGCTCCATACCTCATATCTAGTTCGAGAGAAGGGCTTCACTTCAGCAATGGAACCAACACAGCCTTCTAGTTACGTTGTTGTTGGAAATCGCCCGTTATACTGTTCCCTACAGAGCTTCGTCAATGGAACGAACCCAACAGGGGCTTCTCCCTGTTAATGGAAATCAACGGTTACACTGACTCAACCTTACACAGAGAGAGATAGAGACGAAATACAGAGAGTGAGTGGGATGCAATCATGCAAATACAAGCATTAACCGGTTGGCCCGGTTTCAACTTTTTCACGATTAAACAATTCAATGGTCTTGATCAATTATTGTAATCTAACGGCTAACAATTGGGTTGCATATGGTGTGCAACCTTAAGGGGGTTGCACACTTAAGCATGACCCATTATAAGAACTCCTTTACAGATTTTTTGAAAATCTGTGGGTTAAAAAATACAAAAATATTAGATATTCATATCAAATTACAAATTAAATTATCAATTACTTACAGTCTGATATGGGCCACGGATTTATATGAATGTGTACACTTCATTGTAAGTAAGTTTTTAGTTTGTAATTTTTGAACGGTCTCTAAAAAGGTTCGAAAACATAATATAAAATACAACAATGATTGAGACCTCTAAATTTGGAGATCCCGTGACCCTTAAAATGATATGAATCATTCATGTGTGAGAGATAGGAAAAAAATAAATAAATAACACACATTAATAGTCTACATCATTTTAGAGGTCATGGGAATATCCAAAATTTGGAGTCTGACTCATTTTCCTACCAAATATATAGAAGTATTCTTCCTTGATCACACCATAATTTAGCCTGACGGCGTACAATGAAATATACAGATAAACGAATAAATAGGAAGACATTCATGGAAGAAATTGAACTGTCTCAAAACTCCTCTACAATTATTATAATGGCTTGAAGAACCCTTCTTTCTCCCATCACTCAAACAATACTTGGAAATACTTACTTGATCATTTCAGTTCAGTTAAATGAAAACAGTTACAAAGGAGTAATTATTAATGGATGCCTTTTTTTTTGTTCTTTTTTTTTTTCTCCTTTTCTTTTTTCCATTTGTCAATGGATAATAAGAAACATAAGAATCAAAAGATTGATTCCTTTTCCTTCTAGTGTTTTCTTAGCAACCAAGCAAGATTTTAATGAAAAAAGTAAACTACCATGGCTAACAATAACAACACGAAGAGCAACCAGGTGGCAACTAAAGGAGAAATATAGCTCCAAAGTCCTCAGTTTCCTTCTTGTAATGGATCACCACCCCATGTTAAGGCCTCTTTATTGTACTTTCTTTTCTCACTGCCCAGCAAACAATTTTTTTCTTCTTCAGCTAATCTAATATGGGATAGAATGTGAGGAAAAACCTTTTTATAGGACTCTTCCCCAATCAATAAATCCGAATGACCAAAGCCATCCACAACCACCCTTTCATGTCTAAAACCGGACTGGTGAAGCTTCATGTAGTTAGTTGCAAGAAGAGTAGTTTGGGGAGTCACAAGGAGAGTCCTCCCACCGGATATATAAAGCGTAGGGAGCGCCATTCTTTCGGGATGTATCAAGTATGAGTTTTTACCACTGCTGTCCACAATGAAACCAGCATTGCAAATCTTTTTGAGGTGAGGAAATCCAGCCATTGGAAGCCTTGGTAAGCTCTGTTTGTTTAACCAATAGTGCATGGAGGGGCTTATGTTGTCGTGCCAAAATGTGTTACCAAATATCCCAGAAAAGACCTCACATTCATCGCAGGTGCATCTCTCGTAACGTGGCACCAAACGAGCAATATATTTTAGGAGCTTTTGTCGTTAACTTGCCTTTGATGTCTTGAACAAAGGGAGGATCTTGTTCTTCCCTAGTATGACCATCGACATCTGCAATATGATTGGATTGGAGTTATAAAAGAATGCAGACCTAAAACATATATAAAATGGTGTCAGAACTATGTTCTTTGTAGGCCTACCTTGATTAGCCTCAAGAGTAATGGGTACCCCCATTTACAATTTGTCAAGGCGTGAAGCCTCGATGTCTAAATTTTTTTTATATTAAAGAACCAAAATTATAAGAAGAGATATGAATAGGTTTGACAGTGAGAACCACTCTTATCAATAGAAACTTATAAAAAATTAAATCTTTAGAAGCCATGAGAGGAGCTCAGCAAGGAGGGTGGATTCCAATAGTAAGGGATAGGGGCAGACCAGGACCTTGGAGGACGGAAGGGAGTGCAGGTGTATTTACTGTGTTTGTGGATAACTTACCAGTATCATAGAACCCAAAAGGGCCTGTTCAATCTATTCACAAAGTTTGGAGTGGTAAAAGATGCTTTTATACCGCAAAAAAGACGCAGGGTGACTAACACAAGGTTTGGTTTTGTGAGGTTTGGTTGCTCTGTGGCAGCTAATATAGTTGTCCAGAACGCCAATGGTTTATGGGTGGACAATCGATCATTACAGGTAAAACCTACAAAGTTTGGGAAGGACAATGCTAGGGGTGAAGCTGAAAGAATGCCATTAAGTACCCAAGTGCGGAGACCAGTAATCTATGCTGCTAAAGGTGGAGATGTTATAACCGGGTAAAGTGGTCTTAGAGATAGAAGATCATATGTTGACGCGGTGGCAGGAAAATAGATGAAGGAGTAGGGTGTATTTTGGTGAAGGCAGAAGAGGTAGGGAATGGATGGTTGTTTAAGAGCATAATAATCAGATTGAAGGTACAATATGCTAATGTTAGTCTGAAAAAAGAGCTAGTAGCAATAGGAATGGAGGATGTAATGGTAAGAGATAGTGGGGGAAGAGATATTGTTATAACATTCAGATCAAAGGAGGAGAAGGCAATGAAATTACCAGCTTTTAGATTGGTGTGTAGATATTGCTGAAGGAAAACAAGGGTAGGTTTTGGAACATGAAAGAAGTGTATGGCTCAGTTGCTATGGCATCCCATTGCACCTGTGGAATAGTTCCAACATAAGAAGGATTGGTGGGGTGTGGGGGCAAGTCTTATGTTTTGAAGGTGATATAAGCCAACCACTGTCATTTGTGTGTGCAAAGGTTAAGGTTTCCACCAAAAGCATGGAACCTATAAACTCAGTTGTAAATCTAGAATGTAGTGGGAGGGTGTTTCCAATGAGAGTTTGTGAAGAGTAGGTGATCACGGTGAAAATAGGAAAATGTTCTTGCAAATGTCATAAGATTCAAGATGTGGTTGAGATCAGCAGTTCAAATGTGGTGGACGATCATAGTGTGGGTCAGAAATTCAGGAAGGATGAAGATGAAGATGCTGATATGGAGGATGGATATGATGTGGCTCAGGAAGGTAGGCCAGTTGGTGGAAATTAGAGTGAGGAGGTGGATGACATGGCATGTCGGAGGAGTGCAGAGGAAGCTAAAGCTGGTCGAAGTGATGGGGAGAACGTAATGAGTGCTGAGGTCTGCAACATAATGATGGAAGTGCAAAACCAGAGGAACGGCTCAATTGAGGAGACGGTAGTTAGTCAGTGTATGGATAACCTGGTCTGTATGCAAGGTCATGTTAGAAGTTTAGACATAACAAGTTTAGAAAGGCTTGGGGTGAATATTGAAGTAATTTTGGGCCAGACTAACACACCAAATAAGGGGGTTGGGCTTTGTAAACCACAGATTGGACTGGAGCAGCAAGGAAAATCTGTTAGTGGTAAGCCAAAAGAAGTAGGGCTTTGGGAGAGTTTCAAGTTTATCAGAAGCCCATGAGAAGGAGCCCAGTTGTAGTCAAAGAATGAATAGAAAAGGGAAAGAAAGGATTAAAAGCATAAAGAAATATAATCCGAATTTGCCACGAAGAAGGTCGGCTGAGTTAATGAGAAAATATGGTAGCAGAGGTGCGGCAACAAGTTCGGCACGACCCAAGGCTGCAGCCTGGCGAGCAGCAGTGGCGGCAATGTCTTTATCTGCATCGATTGAGGGTGAAGTGGATAAAGGGAGGGTCGTCCTTAATGAGGCTGAAGCAGCTCTGAAAATGGGGAAACTCCTCGGGGTGAAGCTGAATGGGAAGAGGGCTGAAGTGTTGGAGAAAATAGTAGACCTTGAATTGAAGGAAATGGAACGTATTGAAGGGGCGGTGAGAGTTGGGGAGTAGGGTATACCAGCTGGGGGAAAAATAGGAGAAACAGTGGTTTTCTTATGAAGATCTTATCATGGAATAATAGGGGGATGGGGAGGAAGGAGAAGAGAAGCAAGATTAAGAAGCTTGTGAAGGAGAGAAAAGTAGATATTGCTTTGTTTCAAGAGACAAAGAAATCAGAATTAATAGAGGAGGAAGTCAGATCAGTGTGGGTAAGGGGCAAAATGGAGTATATGGTGGTGGATGTTATAGGCTCTGCAAGGGGTTTATTGTGTATTTGGGATCCAGACATATTCCAAGTTAAGGATTGATGCAGCAATAGAAGGTTTATATTATTATCGAGTACTCTCTTTAACCAATTTGATTGTGCTATTCTAAACATTTATGCACCTAATGATGTGGGCTCTAGAGGGAATCTGTGGAATTGTTTGTTGAAGCTGAAGGAGGAATTTCTTAATCCATGGTGTTTAGGAGGGGATTTTAATGAGATTAGGCAGATTGGGGAAAGAAAGGGTGTTCGGGGAGAGATAGAGATATGAAAGAATTTAATGAGTTTATTGATAAGTGTGAGGTATCTGATTTACCATTACTTGGGAGAAGGTTCACTTGGTGTAATTCATGTACTGGTGAGAAGTGGAGCAAAATAGATAGAATTCTTGTAGACCCAAAGTGGCTTGAGCTGCTTAATTTTAAGCTGTGGGGTCTTCCTCGACTGGTCTCTGATCACTGTCCTCTTCTTATGATGGAGGATAAGAGGGACTGGGGCCCAAAACCCTTTAGGGTATTAAATGCTTGGTTCTTACACAAAGATTTTCAGAGGTTCTGGGAGTCGAACTGGAAAGAGTCCAGTGTAGTAGGCTGGGTTGGGTTTATACTGTTTCAAAAATTGAAGATATTGAAAAGTGGCCTTAGAAGTTTGAATGTGGAGGTTTTTGGTAATGTACAAAACAAATTAAAGGCAGCAGAGGGTGAACTTCACTATTTTGATATTCTGGTTCAGGATAGAGACCTCGATGGTGCTGAAAAAGTTAGGAGAAATGAAGTTAGAGCTGAGATGTGGAGGTTGAGTAGGATGGTTGAACGGTTATGGCTACAAAAGTCAAGACTTAATTGGGCAATGAAAGGGGATAAAAATACAAGATACTTCCATGTAGTTGCAAAATGCAGAATAGTTAGAAATGAAATAAACTCTATAATAGATGGGGAGGTGGTGGTTGAAGATCCGTGTCAAGTGAAGTATAAGGTGTTTGAACACTTTAGAAATCAGTACACAGAGCATTGGTCATCAAGACTTGTGTTGGGGGGTTTTTTCCCATCAATAGAAGGCAGAGTGAGGTCTGGATGGTTAGAATCAGATTTTTCAGTAGGATAAATTAAATCAGCAGTGATGGATTGTGATGGGAATAAGGCACTAGGACCTGATGGTTTTAACTTGATGTGTTATCAGAAGTTTTGGAAAGTCATGAAGGGTGATGTGGTTAATTTTGTGAAAGAATTTCAAAACAATAGTAAGTTGGTCAAGGGTATAAATAGTTCTTCCATAACCCTTATACCCATGATGGAGAATCCAATAGGGCTATCTGATTATAGACCTACAAGCTTGGTGGGCTCTATATACAAGATCATAGCAAAATTGTTGGCTAATAGACTAAAATCTGTAATGCCTTAGATCATAAGTGAGTCTCAGTCTGTGTTCTTGAATGGTAGAAATATTCTAGATGGGGTGTTAATAACTAATGAGGTTGTTGACGGATGGAAGAAAGCCAAAGAGAAGGGGGTACTTATTCAGTTGGACTTTGAGAAGGCATATGATTCTATTAATTGAGGTTATCTGTTTTCAATGTTCTCTAATTTTGGGTTTGGCGTTAAGTGGATCAAGTGGATTAAGGAGTGCGTAACAACTGCAAGGCTCTCAGTGCTTGTTAATGGAACTCCTACAGAAGAATTCAACCCACAAAGAGGTCTAAGACAAAGGGGATCCTCTGTCCCCGTTTCTGTTTAATCTTGCGGCTGAAGGTCTACATATGTTGTTGAGTAGAGCCTCTCAGTTAAATCTAATTAAAGGTGTTAAGGTAGGCTATGATGGTGTGTTGTTAACTTATCTCCAGTTTGCAGACGATTCATTATTATTCTGTAAAGCTGAGGTGGATGAAGTGAGGAAGTTGAAAAGGGTGCTAAGGTTCTTTGAAATTATGTTGGGTCTGAAAATAAACTTCCATAAGAGTGTTGTATGCGGTGTGGGTGTTTCTAAGGAGATGTTAGATGCTTTTGCTGCAGTGTTGAACTGTAAAACTAAGTCATTACCTCTAAAGTATCTTGGGATGCCATTAGGAGCTAATCCAAGGAAGAAAGCTACATGGAAACCAGTTGTGGATAAAATCAAAAGCAAACTGGCTAGTGTAGACGCGCCCGCGTGGGGGGGCCATCGCTACACGCTACAGTTCGGACTCAATTTGTGTCACGGTTCTTAATTTGAACCAAAGAGTCCAAATCCGGCAAATCGTTTTGAGAAACAGATTTTTTGAAAAGAAGTGTCAAACATGGACTGCTTTGCCAGATACAGAGTCGCCACCTAAATATTTTAAAATGGGGGAATTTAGGAAACCCTGACTCGGTGCCAAAGGCCACGTGTCCGTCATCACCAAAGTTGCCTCGGCTCGGGAACTTGGGTACGATTGGGGGAGGTCAGCTATGAGCACCCCCTCTCGCCCGATCCGAAGATCGGCCTCTACTAACCATGAAATCCGTTTTTGAAAACGTTATATGTTCTTATTCCATTTATTAGCCTAGAATTACTATGTTATGCGCACAGCAAACAAGTATAGACCAAATCGCCTAAATTGGAGCAAAAACATTTCATGTTTGTTTTGAAAATGGCTTACTACTCGCAAGTAGGCTAAAATGCAGGTTTTGCCACCCTCAAGTGGGCTTTTAGAAAAGGTGGTTTTGCCACTATCTAGTGGGCTTAAAATTCACAGCTTTAATGCGTTTTTTCCAATTTAGGTAACTCCACCTCCATCCACAGGCATTCAAGCAGTTATATCACATAAGCATCTAGCCTCATGGTAATCATGCTGTTATGGCAACACTCACACGCATGCAAGGATGCTAAAGCAAAAGAACTTACAGAGTACTCCAAGCCAAGACAGGAACTAGTTAGTAATCACATGCATGATCCTAGTTCATATTTGAAATGGCTAATGCAATACATGCAAAGATGCAATCCAAACAGGCTCGGCTATCCTAAACATGGTATGTGAAATGCTGCAACTAACGCGTATTCAATTAGGAATTGAAATACAGATGCAGTTAGAATGATGCACCGAGCCCGGTGCATGCAAGACAAATGTATGGATGCACGCATGCATAGCATAAGGTATGCTAATTTAAATATGCCCTAGTTTACCATCATAAGCGGGTAAATAAAATGGAAGAAAGACGTGGGGTTGGAAGACATACACACACCCACGCACACTTATTACACAATTGCCCTCACTCGGAAGGTCCAAATAAATATTACAGTCCGAATAATAAACACATAAATTATTACAGGATTTCTAATTAATTAACAGAATGAATGCAAAAAGAAAGGTGGCCACAGCCCCTGCCTCGGGATGCACGAATGATGCATACTCGAACCCGTCTCGCCCAGAAAGTCCGTACCATACCACTGCCGCCTCTGTTTACACTGCCCTGCTTCTCTGAAAATTGCCAAAGTTCTGGGACAGGTCCCCTGAAAACTGTGGAACACCATCGGCTGAAGGAAATGTCCACCGGCCATTGAAAATATCCATCGGCTGTTGATGAAGATATCGGCCCAGAAAGGGTTGCCGGTCGGCACTGAACCCTGCCGGTCGGCAGAAAGTGTATGCATGGCTACTCTCCCAATCATGTAACGGACTCAAGGGAGCATGGCCCTTGACCCTCGGGCTATCAATTGTGCATTTGATGCATGATAGCCTAAGGAGCCAAGGTTGCAATTCAATGTAAAAATGCATGCAACACACAAATGAGGACCAAGATCCTATCATGCCAAAGTCAAGGGTCTCGGTGACCGAGGGTTGAGGTGTGTTTTGTCACTCGAAGTACAAACGTCCCTCATCCCTCACACTTGGTTTGACACCCCAAACCAAGCAATGCAATGCATGTTATGCAAACATGGCTCAAAATGTAACATGATGATGCAAAACATGTCAAATGTGATGCAATCTATCATGTTAAGTATGCAAAATGCTAGTCATATGAGATGCAAATGTGATGCAAACATGGGCCAATATGCCATAAGGCTAGCACGGGACAACATATAATGAACCAAATAAGCAACAAGCATATGATAAGCATGCAATGGTGGACTTAAACCATAAATGGCAGACCTCAACCTTGCCATAAACAGTGGCCAAAATGATGTACAAGAGCACAAATGATGCATGCAAGTATGCACATATCAAGGTCCATCACCTAAGCATGAAAGGGGACAACTCTAAGCATACTTAAAAGCGATATAAAAGGGCATTAAACCAACATGCTAGGCTCTGAAAAATGAATAGAGGATGATGCCAAATCGAACAAATCATACAAGTAAGGCATGCAACAATGACCACTACTTGAAGCCAATAAAAGGGGGCAAACCAAAGCTATGTCGACCAAACCTTAAAGGACCAAAATGACCTAAAACAGTCCCAAGGGACTCCAAAACAAGACTAAAGCATGCATGGATCATGGTCAAAACATGCCAAGGAATGAGTCCAAAATAAGGGCATTCAAGGCCGCCAAAAGGGAGCATCCCTCAATACTTATCCCAAGCAAACATGGCATGAATTTTCAATGCAAAACAGAGTTCTAGCATGCAAAAGGGGCCTCAAAACCCACTGATATGGCAGCCTAAATGCTTAAGCATGGTAGCATACACAATGACCATTTCCAAGGCATAAAAGGACAACCCCTCAAAGCATGAAAGAGATGATAAAGACAAACATACAAGCATGGATTAGGGACTGAAATATGATCTACAATAATGTCAAGTCATGAGATTAAGGTAAGCTAAGCATGCTAGAGACTCACACACTCGAGGCTTACAAGCCAAAATGTAAAGTAACTATACCAAGCATGCTAAACAAGTCCAAATCAGTGGCCAACAGACCTCATGCATGACAAAATATGGCCAAGAACCTCACAAAGCAAAGCCAAAACAAGAGGATATGCTAGGCTAAACACATAGCACACTTCTAGGCAAGATGGAAAATTACAAAGCAAGTATAAAATGCATGCTAAGGGCCAACAAACCACCATTGGACAGAGATATAATATGACCCAAAACACCCAAAAAGCTTCTGAAATGGGACCAAAAATGATCAAGCATGCATGTTGCCCTTTAAGCCAAAACAAGGATGAAAGAGAGACAAAAGGGGAGAGGGGTGTCCCTCCCCTATGCAAGACCTCAAACCATCTTCTTCACCACTGAAAATCCACTAGATTTCAGTGGTGAAGAGAGCAATACACCAAAGGTCAACAAGGCTTAAAGAAAAGGCACCAAAAGAGGCCAAAAGAGGCCTAAGAGGGGGAGTTCGACCCCCAATGCCAAAACGACCTCAATGAGATGTCTTAAGCATGAAAATACAAAGATTTTTCATGTTATACACAAAGCCTAAAACAGAAAGCAAGATAGGTCAAAAGCTAATGCAAGATTGGGGAAACTAAAGTAAAGTGATTACCCTTGAAGAACCTTTGAAGAACACTTGGTCCAGCCACCCTCTATTGACCAAAACCAGTCCAAAACCTCAACAAACAACCCTCAAAATCCCCCAAAGTCAAAGTAAGGTGTGGTAGTGTGTGTGTTAGTGCAAAACTAAGGTAAAAATGCACTTTTAGGCCACAAAACACACACAAGGGAGGAGAGAGAGGGAAATATAGACAGAGAGAGTGTGTATGTATATGTATAAGCTCTGGTTTTTCTTTCAAAATTGCCAACCTAGAAGAAGTAGGAGAGCTCTCCTCTTATAGAAGTTCCCCCTTGCAAAGCTTACCAAACAAGCTTGCTTAGAGGGAAATCCCTCCATACACGTGTATGGAGGGGAACAGAGTGGGTGCCAGCTATCACAGCTGGCACAAAATATCTACTAAAAGTAGATGAACAGTGATCGGCCATTCAAAATTGCCATTTTGGAAAAATAAATGGCCAACCGGCAACAAAGAGTGCCGACCGGAAATATACATTGCCGATGGCACAAAATCACTGGCCGGTGGCCTCAAGCCATGGCCGGTGATGTATGGGAATGCCTTAGAAGGCATTCCCTGCCCCTTCAAGGCAAAACACAAGTGTTTGGTGCAAAACCAGACACAACACGGTTGAGTCGAGAGGTCCTGAGGCAAGGCGCGCAACCGAGACCTCCGGGAACTCAAGACGAGCACAAATAAGGGTAATCACCAAGTGTTACAATGGTGACGTCCAAGTCTTGAGGACGGTCAAAAATGGGGTGTCTACAGTTGCCCCTCTTTGACAGAACTCAAAAGTCATAACAATGACGGGAGTGAATGTCAAAGCCCAGAGACGACCCATTTTTGACAAGGCCGAAGACTCAGACAAACATGCAAGACAAACAAGATATGCGCCCGAAGGCAGGGGCAAAATGCAAGACAATGCACAGAGCTGGACATAACTTATGATCATGCAAAGAAAGCTGTAATGAAGCATACATGCGACAATTTTAAGCTAGCATACACAGAACTACACTACAATGCAGAAAGGATGTAAGAGAATTATGCAATTCTCAATACGTCTCACTCGAAGGATACAATACCTGTGCGGCTCGTCTGGTTGCACCAGTCTCAAATGAACCGTACATACAATATCGTGCCTGTAAAGAAAAAAAATCAACAGGTACGATGTTATTAGCAACATGCATGATGATGCATTTGAAAATGCGTGACAACGCAAAGCAAGTGGGAAGCATAAAAATGCTATGAAGGCACAGACATGTAAGTGGAGCACGCGGTCTACGCGGGCAACGAAACTGATCATAAGCATGCGGTCTATGCAAGCCAGGAGATCGAACATAAGCATGCGGTCTACGCAAGCAGAACATGCGGTCTATGCAAGTAAAACATGCGGTCTACGCAAGCAATGAAATTGAATGCAAACATGCGGTCTACGCAAGCAAAACATGCGGTCTATGCAAAGAAAACATGCGGTCTACGCAAGCAAGACATGCGGTCTACGCAAGGAAAACATGCGGTCTACGCAAGTAAAACATGCGGTCTACGCAAGTAATGGAATCGATTACAAACATGCGGTCTACGCAGGCAAAACATGCGGTCTACGCAAGTAATAAATTTGAACAAACATGCGGTCTACGCAAGTAATGAAATTGAACAAACATGCGGTCTACGCAAGCAAAACATGCGGTCTACGCAAGTAATGAAATTGAACAAACATGCGGTCTACGTAAGCAAAACATGCGGTCTACGCAAGTAATGAAATTGAACGAACATGTGGTCTACGCAAGCAAAACATGCAGTCTACGCAAGTAATGAATTTGAACAAACATGCGGTCTACGCAAGTAATGAAATTGAACAAACATGCGGTCTACGCAAACAAAACATGCGGTCTACGCAAACAAAACATGCGGTCTACGCAGTAATGAAATTGAACAAACATGTGGTCTACGCAAGCAAAACATGCAGTCTACGCAAGTAATGAAATTGAACAAACATGCGGTCTACGCAAGCAAAACATGCGGTCTATGCAAGTAATGAAATTGAACAAACATGCGGTCTACGCAAGTAATGAAATTGAACAATCATGCGGTCTACGCAAGCAAAACATGTGGTCTACGCAAGTAATGAAATTGAACAAACATGCGGTCTACGCAAACAAAACATGCGGTCTACGCAAGTAATGTGTATGAGAAGAGTTGAATGTGCACATGTAAGTAGAAACATGTTATTCGCGATGCTGGAATGTAAAGTACTGTAACACAGCATAATTGAAACGATTTGTGGAATTCACAATATATAAAAAGGATACGGGACGGGACGTTCCTCGTATGTCTCGAGCATCGCCCGCAGAACTTGTGGCCTGAGGTCAACTCGAAGGTTCACGTTTCAAACGTGTGCTTTCCCGCATTGTCTCGAGTGACGAAGGTGCCAAACCATGTAGTTAACCCGAACAAAGGTGCGGAAGGTGCGTTGACCGCAAGGGGAGTTTTACTGGTATCAATTCCGACACTTTGCTACCCTGTCATTCTATGTTTTACTTTCCTTTTTACTGGTAGTTTAAGCACATTGCACTGCCTCGGGCAGGTTTTATTCTTTCTCAAAATTACACATTTTGCAAAACACGTGATGGAAATGAAACAACCATTTTGTTCAAAAGATGTTGCATTTGTAAACTTTCTATGCATCGCATCCCAAGGTATCACACCACAATGTGAACGAAATTGAACCTATTTTGAACACTGAATATTTGCATCGTAATAATCAAGTAGTGAACCGACTTACAACTCGATAAGCAAAGCAAAGGCATGATATAACCAAACAGGTGTGAGTACAACTCGATAAACAGATCAAAAACTCAAAGGGAGTGAAGTACAACTCGATAAGCAAATGTTCAATGACTTGATAAGCAGACAGGTGTGACTCGGCAAGAATCGATCACCGAGGGAGGGATCGGAGGTGGTGGAGTTCCCCAATCCCTAGCATAAACAGCTCAAGGAACCAAGAGGAAGCCCATCGGCCAGGGGCATCGGCCACAAGGAATGGCCACCGGCCAGAAATTTGTTCGGTCGGCAAAAGATAATGGCCGGTCGGCAGAATATTTGGCCGGCCGGCTATGAATGAGGGAATCACCAGAATGTTGACACCTGTCCTCCACCCAACCTTATCTCCTACAAAAGACCCCAGCTTCGTAGTTTTTCTCAATTCCACACTGATTTACTCTAATGGAAGAGTTTTTTGCTCAAAATCTCACAGCTTGGATTGCTAGCTTGGATGGCTCGGAAAAGTTGAATTTCCGGGGTTTCGGCATAAATGCATTATTCACTCTGGGTCGTACCCCATTGCACCTCCCGTTTCTCCATGCCGCGGAAAGGTTTTGGAATCCGGTGACACATGTCTTTAGCTTCGCTGGGCAAGAGATATGTCCTACCTTTGAAGATTTCCGAGCCTTAATGGAGTCCGAGCGCGACGAGGAGCTCCTGCCCCAACTTAATTTTGGCCATGCCCAATCCTTAGGGCGAATGTGTGGACTTAGTATGCGTGACGCTCGGTCTCTGATTTGTGACGGGATGCTGGACATTCCGAGTTTGACCGATCGGTTTTCTAATGCTGGTGATCGCAACAACCAACACTGGCAAGGCTTCCAGCGACACGCCCTCTGTTTGTGCATGTTATCTCATTTTCTATTTGTCTCAGGCTCCGGAGGGTCTAGTGTCCGACTGACCGAGGTTGCCCAAGGCTTGAAGGAGGGCAAGAGCTGTATTGCCATGACTCTGGCTGAGACGCCGATGGGCTTAGACGCCTTTTATCATCATGAGACGACCAGATTAGCAGGGAGTCCACTACTACTACAGGTAATGTTTCCCACCCAATCTCACATATGCATTGCTCACATCACTCGGCCCTCAAGCTCAGTTTTTTTTTTTCTCACAAAACCCTATTCTCACTTTTCTCTCCTCGTACATCTCTCTATTCTTTATTCTCTCATTTTTTTAATCCCTTCCCAGGCATGGTTGATGGACAAACTGCAGGTTGTGGACTCTTGCCCAGCATATTCAGCTCGCGGCTACTTTTTTCGGCACCGTCTAGTCAATGCCCTTGACGAGGGATGGTGGTTTGATTGGATGTGCAGCCTGTCCGCAGACCGTATTGCTTGGCGGTGCCCTTGGCTGAGCCTTCCGACAATGAGTTACAATATGCCCCGGCAGACTGGGATTCAATTGATTGGTCTCACTCACTGTGCGTTCTACTTCCCATTCCGGATTCGAGGCCAATTTGGCCATGATCAGACCTGCCTGCCAGAGGGGATAGAGTATCCTGCTGCATTCCCGGCCTGAGGCGTACAGCTTGCTTGGCAGGCCACCGCGTGGAGGACGAGAGAACTCCTGGCCCCCGCTCCTACTTTCAGTTGCACTTTGTTTGATGAGTGCTTGGATTGGCTTAATGAGGAGGCACATGTCGGGCCCATCTTGGCGTTAGAGGCTTCGACCATCTCTGGGAGGGGGCGCAGGAGCACCTGACTTGACTATGCCCCGGATTTATTGCTTTATTAGTACTTTCAAGTTTTCTTTATGAGTGTAATAAAAAGCAACTTCGATTGTATGCAAGAGCAGGAGAACTCTGTTTTGAAATCAATGAAATTGAAGGTTGTGGTACTGAAAATTTTCCGCTTTGGTCCAAAAATGATCAAAGTTGTAAAAAGATTATTTTGAACGAAGTCAACTTTTATTAAAACTTCTCAAAATCATTTTCGATGTGGATCAGAACTGGACACGCCTGAGGTCGGTCACCGAGATGCACAACCCCGGATCTCTGCAACTGGAAAGTTGCCCCTAGTCTGAAGAGCGCTGCACCGGAGATCATAACTAAACCCTTGAATGCTGAATAGACAAAGATGACCGAGATGATCAAATGGACAAAGTTGATCGGGGAAAAGGGTTATGGCTGAACTCTAGGAGGAAGTTGCCTACGTATCCCAAAGATGGGAATCAAGCCTTTCGTAGTTCAGGCTTAGGTTCACTCGAGTATTTTCACTCTCCTTTTACGCTCTAACTTTTGCAAAGGTCGCCCTTTGCGGGTTTTCAACCTTGCGAGCTCAGTTTTTATATTTTCCAATTTTTGTGCTCTAACTTTTGCCTAGGTCGCCCTTTCGGGTTTTCGGCCTAGCGAGCCTCTCAAGGGTAATATTTCTTTAACTTGTCCATGTTGATCGGTTGGGAAAATTCCAGGCCAACTAGGTCCATCAGAACCACAGCTCCACCTGACCAGATAGCTTTAATGATATAGGGACCAGTCCAATTAGGCCTGAACTTGCCCCTTGGGTCGTGGATGGGAGCTCGGTTGTCTTTGAGCACCAAATCTCCTTCCTTTAGATTCCTAGACTTAACTTTCTTGTTGAAAGCCCGGGCAATTCTGCGCTGATAACTTTGAACATGGTACAGTGCTTTCAGTCTTCTCTCATCAAAGAGCATGAGTTCCTTAAATCTGCTTTGCTGCCAATCTACTTCGGCTATTTGACACTCAGCCAATACTCGTAATGACGGAACCTCAATTTCGATAAGTAGAACGGCCTTCATCCCATAAACCAATGAATACGGAGTCGCTCCGGTAGAAGTTCTAATTGAAGTCCTGTAACCCCACAGAGCAAATGGCAGTTTATCTGGCCAATCCCGGTAGGTTCCCACCATCTTCTGCAGTATATGCTTGATGTTCTTGTTGGCGGCCTCAACTGCTCCGTTGGTTTGCGGCCGGTATGTGGATGACTTATGAAAGGCCACGTTATATTTCTCCAACAAGGCAATTACTTCCTTCTTAAAGTGGGAACCATTATTCGAAATAATCTCGTTTGGGACCCCGTAGCGACAGATGATGTTGTTTCTGATAAACTTTGCAACGTGCGACGCCTTCAACACGGCATATGATTGGGCCTCGACCCACTTTGTGAAATAATCTATCGCGACCAAGATAAACTCATGCCTATTCGACCCTTTTGGAGTAACAGCCCCAATCACATCAATTCCCCAAACTAAAAATGGCCATGGTGAAGTCATGTTGTACAGCTTTGATGGCGGGATATTCATGCGATTCGCATGGATTTGACATTTGTGGCATCGCCGAACAAAGCTGATACAATCCTCCTCCATGGTGGACCAGTAGTAACCCTGTCGAAGGATCTTCCGTGCTAGCATTACTCCGTTCATGTGCACACCACACTCTCCTCTATGGATGGCCTCCATCAGGCGCTTCGATTCTTCGGCTCCGACGTACAGCTTGTGCATTCCCAGATGACCTCTCTTATACAGCTTACCCCCACAGATGATGAACTGAATGGCCATTCTTCTGATTGCCCTTTTATCCTTGGCATTTGCCCCTGGTGGATACGCCTCCTTTTCCAAGAAGTTCCAAATGTCGTAATACCAAGGGCTGTCGTCCTGAGCCTCATCTATGGCGGAAATTGACTCATATGCCGGCGTAAACTTCTGGTCAATAATGACTGGACGCATCCGGACTCCAAACGGGATGTCTATCATGGAAGATAGAGTTGCTAGTGAATCTGCGAACCTGTTGTTCTCTCTTACTAGGTGGGTGAAATTTATCTTCTCAAACCGAGGAATTAACAAATCCAAGGTCTGGTGGTAAATTATCATCTGTTCCTCTTTGACTTTCCAGTCTCCTTTTGCTTGAGACACAACAAGGTTCGAGTCCCCAATGACGTCCAACCGCCTTGCCCCTAGTTCTAGGGCTGCTTCTAGGCCGGCAATACATGCCTTATATTCTGCTTCATTGTTCGAGACTTTGAACCGGAGCTTGAATGCTAAAGGGATACGGGAATCGTCAGGCGCTATCAACAACACTCCTATCCCATACCCATACTGGTTTGACGCTCTGTCAAATTACATCGTCCAAGTTTCACCTTCGATGTGCAGAATGGCTTCATCTGGGAATAGGTACTCAACCGCTTCATCCCCTTCAACTGGGTGGTCGGCAAGGAACTCCGCTACCGCTCTTCCTTTTACTGACTTGCGTGTCACATACTTCAGATCAAATTCAGAAAGCAACAGCAGCCAACGAGCTAGCCTACCCGTAAGTGCCAGTTTCTCGAAAAGATATTTGATGGGATCCAAGCGTGAAACCAACATTACAGAGTGAGCTAATAGGTAGTGTCGCAGTTTCCTGGTAGCCCATACCAAGGCCAAACAAGCCTTCTCCAGCGGAGTGTAGCGGGTCTCGTAATCCAGCATCTTCTTGCTTAGATAATAGATGGCCCTTTCCACTTTGTCCTCTGACTCTTGTGCAAGCATGCAGCCCATGGTAGTCTCAGTTACTGAAAGGTACAATATCAACGATTTCCCCGGCTCTGGTGGTGACAACACGGGCGGGTTCTGTAAATATTCTTTGATCTGTTCAAAAACTGTTTGACATCGGCCGTCCCATTAGAATTTCTTTCCTTTCTTCAGGAGAACAAAAAGTGGTTCACAAGTCAAGGTTAGTTTTGAAATAAACCGTCTTATGAATTGCACTTTACCTAGAAAGCCTCGCACCTCCTTTTCAGTCCTTGGTGGTGGCATTTCTAAGATGGCCTTGATTTTGGAAGGGTCAACTTCGATGCCCCTTTGTGTAATCAGAAATCCCATCATTTTTCCCGCTGTAACACCGAATGTACACTTCTGAGGATTTAGCCATAACCGAAATTCTCTGATCCTTTGGAAGAACTTTTGTAAGGCGATGTAGTGGCCTTCTCTTTCTTTGGACTTGACAATCATGTCATCCACGTACACCTCAACCTCTTTGTGGATCATATCATGCAATATTGTGGTTGCAGCCCGTTGATATGTGGCCCCAGCATTCTTCAACCCAAACGGCATCACTTTGTAACAGTATGTCCCCCACGGGGTGGTGAAAGCAGTCTGCTCCCGGTCTTCGGGTGCCATCACTATCTGATTGTAGCCTGAGAAACCATCCATAAACGAGAGCAAAGCATGCCCCGCTGTAAAATCCACCAACTCATTAATATGCGGCAAGGGAAAGTCGTCCCTCGGACTAGCTCTATTCAAATCCCTGAAATCCACGCATACTCGGATCTTGCCATCCTTCTTCGGCACCGGAAAAATGTTGGCCAACCAAGTCGGGTATTCGGATACTAACAGGAAGCCTGCATCGATTTTCTTGGTGACCTCTTCCTTAATTTTGATGGCCCAGTCCGGACGAATCCTTCTGAACTTCTGTTTGATGGGTCGGGCCTCGGGGTCGAAAGGGATCCGGTGCTGTACAATCTCAGGATCGATTCCAGGGATGTCTTCGTAGGACCACGCGAAAACGTCTTTGAAATCTTTTAATAAAGCGACTAAGCGCTCGCGTTCCTCCGAAGACAACGTGGACCCGATCTGGACTAGCTGTGGGTCCTTCTCAGTACCAACATTCACAGTAGTGATTTCATCCATTAAGGGTTTAACAAATCTTTCCTGCTCTTGATCAATTAATCGTTGCAAAACCGGAGGAATTTCTTCCTCGTCGTTTTCATCAAAATTTTGAAAATCCTGATTTAAACAATAAATCAAAGGCACAGAAAAATACTCAGAAACCACATCAACATCATTCTCATTAAATACTTCCAAGCCGTCCAATTCTTTTGTTACAACAGACTCAAAAGAGAAAGAAAATGACGACCTAGACAGGACTGTGGCATCCGGGTTATCACCCCCAGGAATACCGGACTCAGACTCAGTCGAGTTGGAACCTGATTCCGACTCACAAGATTCGGTGGAATCAGATTCCGGCTCACTACCTGACCCGGTGCTGCTTGATAAAAATCCCTCTTCATATTTCCAGACGAGAGAGGGTGCGATGGATGCATCCAAAATAGTTGATGGTAGGTCCGCAGCTGTTTCATTCCCGATCATGCATACCGAGGAATTATCCCCCAAGCACTTCTGTTCGATCGGAGGATCTGAAAGTAGACATGCCAATGCTACCCCCATTTCATTTCCAGCGTCCTTAGACTGCACTTCCTTACTTTGCTCAGCCTTGGCTAATGGGTCTGTCTACTCTTCAGCAATGTCATCCCTAGGTAACTGTAGATCAAAGAAAATCTCAAACCCTAGCACGCGCTTCCTTTCCGCGTTCAGCCACGGCTTTGGGAAGCCACAGAACGGAAAGTCCTCCCCCTCTCGGACGAAACATCCGTTTAGGGTACCCTGAATGGGCCGGTGCATCAAGTCAAAGGGCTTCCCCATCTGTTTCGCTCTGGCTCTTCCGGCCATTTCCTTTCCTTTCCTTACCCAGTCCTCTTTGGTGGGTAGATAACCCAATCCAAAGGTATGAGGGTTGTGTGGCACTTCGGCCAATGCTGCGACGCCCTTCCGGCCGCTCTTTCCCAATCCCATCCTGGGGATGTGTTGGAGCTTGTTCATGAGATAGACTGCTTGAGCACTGACATATACCCCTTCATTAGCTGCCATGATGTCTTGTACAACCCGAGCCTTAGCCAAGGTAAAACCCGATATGAACACATCTTCTATACCGTGCTCGATTTCTAGAACAGGCGTAGATACCTCCGGCGGCGGATGAATCGATGAATTTCCAAAAACAATGGCTACTCCCTTCCCATAGGGGTATTTCACCACTTGATGTAGGGTGGAGGAGACTGCCTTTACCTGATGCAGCCACGACCGCCCCAAAAGCAGGTTGAACGTTGCAGGAACCTCTAAGACATGGAAATCTATCTCATGCTGTCCCGGCCCAACCTTTGTTTGAATCTTAATTGTTCCCATTACTTCCCGGCTCGTGTTATCATACGCCCGAATCACCTGGGCCGTTGGCACAAAGTCCGCGATTTTCAAACCGATCGTGTAGGTTGTCCTTACCGGACAGACGTTGATGGCGGACCCTGTGTCGACAAGCACCACGGGTATCCATTTATTTCTGCACTCCACGGAGATGTAGAGTGGCCTATTATGGTTCGCACCCTCAGGTGGCAGTTCTTTGTCAGAAAAGGTCAACATCGGGGTAGCTCCTCCCGAAAAAACTAGGCCCACCAGCTGTTCGGGCGTGGTGTCTATAAAAAGCTTGGCTTTGTCCATGGCTGAAAGGATGGCCTGTCTATGTACTCGAGAAGCCATAAGCAGCCCCCAGATGTAGATGTCTGCTTGTATCTTTTTCAATTGTCTCAATACGGCCTCATCTTCGAGTTGCTTTTCTTTTTGCTTCTCTGCCTCCCTATCTTTTCCAGACACCTCTGGTTGATCTAGGTGTGGAGGCTTGAAATACCGTCCACTCCTAGTCATGTGATCGACTTCGCCGATATACCAGGTATCATCTGGTTGGTTACTCCCCCAATCTTCGTCCGTGTGGGCAAGACATAGATCATCATCCTCCCACCACATTCCATCTGCTGCTGACAGGCACCTGCCCGGCTCTGGCATGACTGTTCTCATACTCGCAGTACCTTCTATCCCTATGCTCGCGGCATTTTCCGTTTCTGTGTCTATAGCAGTCTCAGTCCCCACATGGGCTTTTGCCTTCCTGATTCTCTCGGAATCTTCGAATCTTTCCTGTCCCGACTGTGTCAATGCAGCCAGCTGTTCAATAATCCCCGTACTCGAAATGCTCCAATCCCGAGCGAAATTCTTGACACCAGCGCTCTCCGGCGATGCACTCTGTTCTCCAACCCTTCCGGCTGTCACTGATATTCTTGCCCCTGTCGGGCCTTGTTCTGGCTGAGACTCTTCCACCACATCTGGTTGATCGTCCAACCATCCCGTAGCCTCTGTTGATTCCTCATAATTGAACCAGTTGACGGCTAAGTCCCCTGGATCTTGGTTACTGTAAAATTGGAGCTTGGCAAGATCCTCTTCCACAGCCGTTACATCATCTGTTCCCTGTCCTAGACTGTCCCCTTGGATCACACACAGCTCCCCCTCTGTTGGTAGTTCCATATCTGGCCTGTCCTGGCCTATTGATAAAATGTAGTCACTCGGACTATAAGCATTCCCAACACCACTCCCAGATTCCGCAGACTTTGGCTCAAGAACCCCTTTCTCCTTTGGAGTCCTCTCTTTCCGGTTCTCGATAGTCACCACCGTTGGCTTAGGTCGAGTTATGGAGATGTCCATCATGCACAAATCGGTGCAATCGGGAAGGAACACTTCCGGCTTAGGCAGGTGGGAAGGAGTGATATAGATGCTAGGATCGTAAGGCACGACCCCAGCTTGGATGAAGTTGACTCTTTTGGGTGGTGGATTTTGGTTATGTGTAGGGAGAGGGTTTGTAGTAATGTTGGGTTTCTCAGGAGGCAAAATCACCCCGTTATCGATGAGATCTTGAATCTCATGACGCAATCGGAAGCACAGGTCGGTGTCATGACCGTGCTGTTGGTGAAATGCACAATATTTGGCTGGGTTGTGGGTAGCGGGGGGTCTTTCTGGTGAGGGCCGCGGCTCTAGGGGCTTAGATGCCCTTTTCTGATTAAGACCCCCAAAGCTTTGGACAGGGGCATATAAAGCGGAGCGAAGGTTCTGGTGTTTTTGGGTGGGTATTTGACTATTTGTGGGTTGTTTCCGGACGCACCGGAGAATGGTGTGGCTGCCATAGTTCTTGAGGGAGGGTTGGTGGTGACCATACTCACTTCGGAGGTCCTGGTAGTTGTAGGGCCACTCGGGCTAGCATTATTGTTACGATTGAAAGTTCTACGGGGTTGCTCCCGGTCATTATCAATCAATCCTTGCTTTAAGGCATCCTCAATCTGCACCCCCATTTCATGTAGATCAGAAAAGGTAGGAAAGGGGAGTACAATCATCTTTTGCATCAATTTCGGCTGAAGATTGCGCACAATCATTCGAATCTGGTCTTTGTCTGTGGGCCTTAAGGTCATCATCGAAGCCTTAGCTCGCCATCTGGTTACGAATTCCGAGAAGCTCTCTTTGAGTTCTTGCCTCGTTGTCTCGAGATCCCGGGTCGTAATCTCGATTTGTGTATTGTATGAGTACTGCAAGATGAAGGCCTCAGCCATCTCATCCCAACTTCTCTTGACGTCATCCTCCAATTTGGCATACCATATGGCCGCTACACCCAACAGGGTCCGACCAAATAAAGGCAGCTTCTGCAGTCTAGTGAGGCCCATTGGCCTTAGGATATCTGAAAACAACCTTAGGTGCACCATGGGGTCTCCGGACCCATCAAATCGATCAATGTGCGGCATTTTGAATCTGTCAGGCAACGTCACGGCTGCGTCGGTATACCCATCTTCGATGTCAGGGATGGTCTTGACTCCCTGGGATCTCTTAAACATCTTTTCCAACTTACTCAATTTTAAGGCTGTGGGGTCCACTTCGAACTCAAAAGGAGAGTCCGGTATATTGACAGGCGTGGGTGCCTTGGATAGTTGTGGCGGAATCGGGAGTGGAGCTGGCCCCGCTGGAAGGTCGGTATCCTCTTGGACATTCCGGGCATTCGGTGTTTCTTCGGGTATCGGAACCCTTGGTGGGGGAGGGACTTGTTGTGAAGCAGATGCTTCGGTTTGCTGCTGTAACCTCACGATTAACTCAGCTTGTTCATTCATAACCGTGGCCTGCTGCTTGGCGAACTCCGCCTGCCGGACAGCATCCTGCTGCATCATTTTCATGCTCTCTTGGAGTTGGCGCACCATCTCCTCTAAACTAGCCATACTGTTTTGTTCTGACTGAATTATCGGTATATGTTCCCTCTCTGCGGGTGAAACAGAACCCCGATCCCTACTGTATGCAGGTAGGGTAGATAAAGCCCTCTGTACTGACTGTCGAACTGATGCCCTCTGCCTAGCTGTCCTCCGTCTAGTAACTGGGGGTAGAGAGTGGTACACTGGTTGTCCGTCTACCAGATCCTCAAATCGATGGAGCCGACGACCTCTAATCCAGAGTGCTTGGGAAATATCTACCGGGTTGGAAGCAATGGTGCTAAACTACCTAGCAAAAAGATAAATAAAGCAGTAAATAAACAAACAATTGGACAGCACAACGGCGTAAAATAAACACATACAATGCACAGTTGGGTATTCATAATACACAGTTGGTAAGTCGAATACACTGTTCCTCGATACTGATCACTGTTCCCCAAAATCACTGTTCCCAAAACTGAACCTGGTACCCGCAGATAACTGATTCTCGTAAACTGATACTGATGCCCTCAGGTCTAATACTCAATCTTGCAAACTGATATGTACATTCCTGTAGAGATACACTCTAGAAGCACATAGCAAGTAAAGAGAGCCAAAACACCCCTATGTTGGGGTAGGGTTTCCCTGTCCTATTTTGTCAGGAGCTAGGGTTCCACTATGCACGCAGCAGTTTTCAAACAACCTAACATCGGGTAAGCAACCTGTCCTAGCTTGGAATGGTCACTATGGATTTCGATATGCACTAGGTCGAATGGTCAAAAAGGGTGCCCCGGTAAAACTGGGGTTTGTGTTCCCATACTGTCAGAGCCCATAACCAGTCAGCCTTATGGTCATGCCTTGACAAGACAAGCCTCCGGCAAACCGTTCAGGAATGGCAGATGGCAAACACGGTGTCCTAGGCGCACCAATGCACATGCAATGTGAAGAGACACGTAAATGAAATCAAAACAGGATACCACAAGTTCGAGTCAAGCTCTCTAAATCCCCAGCAGAGTCGCCAGAAACTGTAGATGCGCCCGCGTGGGGGGGCCCTCGCTACACGCTACAGTTCGGACTCGATTTGTGTCACGGTTCTTAATCTGAACCAAAGAGTCCAAATCCGGCAAATCGTTTTGAGAAACATATTTTTTGAAAAGAAGTGCCAAACATGGACTGCTTTGCCAGATACAGAGTCGCCACCTAAATATTTTAAAATGGGGGAATTTAGGAAATCCTGACTCGGTGCCAAAGGCCACGTGTCCGTCATCACCAAAGTTGCCTCGGCTCGGGAACTTAGGTACGATTGGGGAAGGTCAGCTATGAACACCCCCTCTCGCCCGATCCGAAGATCGGCCTCTACTAACCATGATATCCGTTTTTGAAAACGTTATGTGTTCTTATTCCATTTATTAGCCTAGAATTACTATGTTATGCGCACAGCAAACAAGTATAGACCAAATCGCCTAAATTGGAGCAAAAACATTTCATGTTTGTTTTGAAAATGGCTTGCTACTCGCAAGTAGGCTAAAATGCAGGTTTTGCCACCCTCAAGTGGGCTTTTAGAAAAGGTGATTTTGCCACTATCTAGGGGGCTTAAAATTCACAGCTTTAATGCGTTTTTTCCAATTTAGGTAACTCAACCTCCATCCACAGGCATTCAAGCAGTTATATCACATAAGCAGCTAGCCTCATGGTAATCATGCTGTTATGGCAACACTCACACGCATGCAAGGATGCTAAAGCAAAAGAACTTACAGAGTACTCCAAGCCAAGACAGGAACTAGTTAGTAATCACATGCATGATCCTAGTTCATATTTGAAATGGCTAATGCAACACATGCAAAGATGCAATCCAAACAGGCTCGGCTATCCTAAACATAGTATGTGAAATGCTGCAACTAACGCGTATTCAATTTGGAATTGAAATACAGATGCAGTTAGAATGATGCGCCGAGCCCGGTGCATGCAAGACAAATGTATGGATGCACGCATGCATAGCATAAGGTATGCTAATTTAAATATGCCCTAGTTTACCATCATAAGCGGGTAAATAAAATGGAAGAAAGACGTGGGGTTGGAAGACATATACACACCCGCGCACACTTATTACACAATTGCCCTCACTCGGAGGGTCCAAATAAATATTACAGTCCGAATAATAAACACACAAATTATTACAGGATTTCTAATTAATTAACAGAATGAATGCAAAAAGAAACGTGGCCACAGCCCCCGTCTCGGGATACGCGAATGATGCATGCTCGAACCCGTCTCGCCCAGAAAGTCCGTACCATACCACTGCCGCCTCCGTTTACACTGCCCTGCTTCTCTCAAAATTGCCAAAGTTCTGGGACAGGTCCCCTGAAAACTGTGGAACACCATCGGCTGAAGGAAATGTCCACCGGCCATTGAAAATATCCATCGGCTGTTGATGAAGATATCGGCCCAGGAAGGGTTGCCAGTCGGCACTGAACCCTGCCGGTCGGCAAAAAGTTCCTGCAGAATCTGGTTTTTGACAGCAACAAGGACAGACAGTGTATGGCATGAAATTTCAAGCAAGTGTATGCATGGCTACTCTCCCAATCATGTAACGGACTCGAGGGAGCATGGCCCTTGACCCTCGGGCTATCAATCATGCATTTGATGCATGATAGCCTAAGGAGCCAAGGTTGCAATTCAATGTAAAAATGCATGCAACACACAAATGAGGACCAAGATCCTATCATGCCAAAGTCAAGGGCCTCGGTGACCGAGGGTTGAGGTGTGTTTTGTCACTCGAAGTACAAACGCCCCTCATCCCTCACACTTGGTTTGACACCCCAAACCAAGCAATGCAATGCATGTTATGCAAGCATGGCTCAAAATGTAACATGATACTAAGATGCAAAACATGTCAAATGTGATGCAATCTATCATGTTAAGTATGCAAAATGCTAGTCATATGAGATGCAAATGTGATGCAAACATGGACCAATATGCCATAAGGCTAGCACGGGACAACATATAATGAACCAAATAAGCAACAAGCATATGATAAGCATGCAATGGTGGACTTAAACCATAAATGGCAGACCTCAACCTTGCCATAAACAGTGGCCAAAATGATGTACAAGAGCACAAATGATGCATACAAGTATGCACATATCAAGGTCCATCACCTAAGCATGAAAGGGGACAACTCTAAGCATACTTAAAGGCGATATAAAAGGGCATTAAACCAACATGCCAGGCTCTGAAAAATGAATAAAGGATGATGCCAAATCGAACAAATCATGCAAGTAAGGCATGCAACAATGACCACTACTTGAAGCCAATAAAAGGGGGCAAACCAAAGCTATGTCGACCAAACCTTAAAGGACCAAAATGACCTAAAACAGTCCCAAGGGACTCCAAAACAAGACTAAAGCATGCATGGATCATGGTCAAAACATGCCAAGGAATGAGTCCAAAACAAGGGCATTCAAGGCCGCCAAAAGGGAGCATCCCTCAATACTTATCCCAAGCAAACATGGCATGAATTTTCAATGCAAAACAGAGTTCTAGCATGCAAAAAGGACCCTCAAAAGCCACTGATATGGCAACCTAATATCTAAACGCATGGGCATGCACAATGACCATTTCCAAGGCATAAAAGGACAACCCCTCAAAGCATGAAAGAGATGATGAAGACAAACATACAAGCATGGATTAGGGACTGAAATATGATCTACAATGATGTCAAGTCATGAGATTAAGGTAAGCTAAGCATGCTAGAGACTCACACACTCGAGGCTTACAAGCCAAAATGTAAACTAACTATACCAAGCATGCTAAACAAGTCCAAATCAGTGGCCAACAGACCTCATGCATGACAAAATATGGCCAAGAACCTCACAAAGCAAAGCCAAAACAAGAGGATATGCTAGGCTAAACATATAGCACACTTCTAGGCAAGATGGAAAATTACAAAGCAAGTATAAAATGCATGCTAAGGGCCAACAAACCACCATTGGACAGAGATATAATATGACCCAAAACACCCAAAAAGCTTCTGAAATGGGACCAAAAATGATCAAGCATGCATGTTGCCCTTTAAGCCAAAACAAGGATAAAAGAGAGACAAAAGGGGAGAGGGGTGTCCCTCCCCTATGCAAGACCTCAAACCATCTTCTTCACCACTGAAAATTCACTGGATTTCAGTGGTGAAGAGAGCAATACACCAAAGGTCAACAAGGCTTAAAGAAAAGGCACCAAAAGAGGCCAAAAGAGGCCTAAGAGGGGGAGTTCGACCCCCAATGCCAAAACGACCTCAATGAGATGTCTTAAGCATGAAAATACAAAGCTTTTTCATGTTATACACAAAGCCTAAAACAGAAAGCAAGATAGGTCAAAAGCCAATGCAAGATTGGGGAAACTAAAGTAAAGTGATTACCCTTGAAGAACCTTTGAAGAACACTTGGTCCAGCCACCCTCTATTGACCAAAACTAGTCCAAAACCTCAACAAATAACCCTCAAAATCCCCCAAAGTCGAAGTAAGGTGTGGTAGTGTGTGTGTTAGTGCAAAACTAAGGTAAAAATGCACTTTTAGGCCACAAAACACACACAAGGGAGGAGAGAGAGGGAAATATAGAGAGAGAGTGTGTATGTATATGTATAAGCTCTGGTTTTTCTTTCAAAATTGCCAACCTAGAAGAAGGAGGAGAGCTCTCCTCTTATAGAAGTTCCCCCTTGCAAAGCTTACCAAACAAGCTTGCTTAGAGGGAAATCCCTCCATACACGTGTATGGAGGGGAACAGAGTGGGTGCCAGCTATCACAGCTGACACAAAATATCTACTAAAAGTAGATGAACAGTGATCGGCCATTCAAAATTGCCATTTTGGAAAAATAAATGGCCGACCGGCAACAAAGAGTGCCGACCGGAAATATACATTGTCGATGGCACAAAATCACTGGACGGTGGCCTCAAGCCATGGCCGGTGATGTGTGGGGATGCCTCACAAGGCATTCTCTGCCCCTTCAAGGCAAAACACAAGTGTTTGGTGCAAAACCAGACACAACACGGTCGAGCCGAGAGATCCTGAGGCAAGGCGCGCAACCGAGACCTCCGGGAACTCAAGACGAGCACAAACAAGGGTATCACCAAGTGCTACAATGGTGACGTCCAAGTCTTAAGGACGGTCAAAAATGGGGTGTCTACAGCTGGTTGGAAGAGAAAGTTGTTGTCATTCGCAGGGAGGTTAACACTTGTCAAGTCGGTAACTTCAGCATTGCCAGTGTACTACTTATCTTTGTTTAAGATGCCTGAAGGGGTAGCTAGAGAGTTGGAGAAGATTCAAGCCACATTCTTATGGGGTGGGTCTGAACTGGTAAAGAAAGTCCATATGATCAAGTGAGAGGACTTGTCTAAAACAGTGGAGAAAGGTGGTTTGGGTATCAGGAAAATAAGGGATGTGAACAAGTGTTTGTTAATTAAATGGTGGTGGAGGTTTGGTAGTGAAAATGATGCTTTGTGGAAGAGAGTAATTTGTAGCAGATATAAGATGGAGATTGATGGGTGGATTCCAACTCTAATTTCATCTAGCAGCCACTTGGCAGTATGGAAAGAGATTATTTCTGTAGCTGAATAGTGTAGTAGCCTCAAGGAGTTTTACTTGAATAATTTTAAGTTGAAGGTTGGAGATGGGAGGAGGATTAGATTTTGGTCTGATACTTGGTGTCAGTCTGTTTGTTTGAAGGATGAATTTCCAATCTTATATAGGTTGTCTTTCGATAAAAAGGAATCCTTAAGAATTTTCGCTGATAAGAAAAATATAGTGGATGGCTGGTCCTTTGAGTTTAGAAGGGGGTTATATGAGTGGGAGAAGCAGGAGCTGGCTAGACTTCTTGATTATATGCTGGGGGCTCCTGCAGTGTGTCCAGAGTGCGTTGATCGGCCTACATGGTTAGCATCATCTGCTGGGGTACTAACAGTAGTAGATTTATATAGGTGGGGTGTGGATAATACAGGTGCCATCATGAGTATTACCAAATTGATTTGGCTTAAGTACATCCCTCCTAAGGTGCAGGTTTTTGGTTGGTTTGCGTGGAAAAAAAGAATTAAGTCCAAGGAATTTCTGCAAAAAGTGGGGGTGATCAACCCAAGTGCTTCCATAGCTTGTGTGTTTTGTGGCAGTGGCAGTGAATCAGTGCATCATGTATTAATTTGGTGTCCCTTTGTGTGGATGGTTTGGGCAGAAATGCTGGATTGATGGGATGTCCAAGCTGCTATTCCAGGATCTGTGAAGAGTCTACTGTTGTGGTGGGTAGGGGGAAAGTTAAAGAAGAAAGAAAGGAAGATTTGGAGGGTGATTCCATTGGCTGTGTGGTGGTCTGTTTGGAAGTGCAGGAATGAGTGTGTGTTTAGAGAAACTCTCCCAAAACTTGTGGATCTATGTGACTTGATTAAATGTAGGATTGCTTTTTGGTTAAAACTAGTTTTCAGTGACTTTAATTTTTCAGTTCAGGATTTTGTGTTTAATCTGAGGCAAATCAGGAAGTGCTTGGGAGGGTCTGCTACACTTACATAGTGCTGATTGGTCTGCTGGGTAGTTATGGTGTGATGGATTCTAGTGTTGTATGTTGTTTCTGTTATTGTGGTTGCTGTATTGCTCTATTGGTGTATGTTGTTCTGCTCTGTTGGTGTATGTTGTTCTGCTATGGTGCCTACTTGGTGTGTGTTGCGTTGATCTGGTGAGTAGTGTGGGAGATTTCCTATCTGTGTTTGAATTTTGGTCTGCTATGGAGGTTCTGCTTAGTTATGGGAATGATGCTTGATTGTTCTGTCTATCTCTGTTATGGTGGTCGACTTCTGCTGTGGCTCCAATGTTTCAGTTGTATAATGTAAGCGAAGCTTGTCAAAGTGGGGAAAAGTCGATGCTCATCAGTTTTACTATCAATTTGGTTGTTACTATTAGTTTTGGCTCCTACCAGTTTATTTATCAGTTTAGCTTCTTAGCTCCAAGTTGTAGACTAATTTATCTATCTGTTTGTCTTTTCTCTTGCTCTCTTTTGTTGGTTCCTCACCAACTGGCACTTGGAGCTTTTTCTTAACTCCAAGCTCCTCTTTATTGATGTAATATTTCACACTTTGTATGTTTCATCAATAAAGATTTTGTTTTTGCCAATCAAAAAAAAAAAAAAAAAAAGAACCAAAATTATATAACCATCGTTTTACTATTACTTGAATTTCTGCTATATAAGTCACTAAATGATGAATATCTGAATGTTGAGAAATTCCAAATGATTCAAGAACGAGAACATAATGCTTCCATATTCAAACACGAGCCACTTTCCGATTTCTACCAATTGTACATTTTAATTAGTTCACCATATTCGAATTATCTTTTATGGAAAATAACTTCCAATCATATTTTGTGAGAATTATGAAGAGGTAAAGCTTAGCGGGATGAGGGGAAGCCACATTTTGACTCTGGATGAAGTGGTGAGTTTGAAGAACATCGAAGAGTTGGTGAAAGACAGAGAAGCTATATGGGCTGCAGAGGCATGGCCTCCCATAAGAGCTACATGAATTGCTAAGCCTCCAACACAATGTGCAACCACATGTATTTTTATCAATGGCCCGTGCAAATCACGAATTTTATTGATCACTACAAAAATAAAAATAAGAGTTAAAAATAGGCCAGTTGAGTTGGTAAGTAACTACATTTTTTATATAGAATTTTATTTTTTATTTTTTTTGTTTACCAGTAGGTATATCAAATCTGCCAATGTCTTCAATGGTGAAATTGTTTGAAGGATTCAAAGGGTGTAATCTTGGTTGCAGCAGCCATGTTTCATGCCCTTCTTCTAGTAGAGTTCTAACCAAATCACTTGGTTCTGTTGGTAGCCAATAATTCTCAGTGGAATGACCATTAATTAGGAGAACTGGATTTAGTTTCTTCTTTTCTTTCCTTTCCGTTGCTTGCAACTGATGATAAACCCATCTTCTGCTCAATTACCAAAGAAGCAACAGTACGTTAAGAACTCTGGTACCAAAGGTAAAAAAGAGTAAATAAATAAAAAATAAAAATAAAAAAAGAGTACTGATATAGTCCATAAGGTGCTCTAGGACATATTACTATTTCAGTTGTAGTTATCCAAGAGTATTGGTTCAAGACAGTATTGGATTGAGTCGGAACAATTTAGAGAACAAACGAACTTGCAAGTTACGAATCTATGGATTGTATACTTCTGACTACCTATTTGTATCTCGTGGAGAATACTGTCTTGATAAGGTTTTTGGTGTAATTCTGAAGAATTGAATTCCTTGTGACTCCCTCGTGGCACCTGCAAAATGTAGGTTTTGAAAAGATTCTGTAATAGCACACCAACAAACCTTCTTCTCATGTTCCCTTCTAGGCTTATCAAGCACTTCAGGAGCTCTATCATGGAAATACTAAGCTTCCCTTTCAAGTTCAGCATATTTTCCTTGGAACTGTCTATTCAGACTTTATTGAATGTCACATTCATTGTCGTTGTCTCCCTCCATGCAGTTGATCCAAAGAGATAAGGATTCATTATCTTCTTCCCTTCAAGAATGTATCTGTATGAAAAATACTTTCTATTATGTGAAAAACAAATACCATAAAAAATAATGTCAGAATGAAGATAAATTTCTAGTTTAGATCATATCAGACCTTGAACCAGAAGAAGCAGCAAGAAGGAGAGTATAGTGCATACACTACGTATACAGAGTTCTTTCACCAACTTCACACAAATCTACTTCCCCATCTACAATATGTAATTTATCAGACTCAAAAGCACTAAATAAAACATATCCTCCAACTTTACCCCTTAGCAGAGGATGAGATAATCCGATAAGTTTACTCTTTATATCCGATTACTTCCAAGTTCTAGAGTTCATTTTCATCTTGAGATAAGCTACACATGGCATACCACCCACATAGCCCCTCATGGTTTCTTTAATGACAACCATTGATTTTCGATCGCTATCTAGGTTCACACTATTAATTGAGCCTGGCTTTGGATCACCCAAGTTATTTACCAAAACCATACCTTTGTCGCTTTTGTGCTTGAGAACATCTAACACAAGGTTCCTACTTAAATGCTCAGCCACTGTGGCAATACTTAGACATGGATTTATGCCGAGAGAGCAAGGTATTAAGGAGGCATCACAAACATAGAGGCCGGGGTGCACTAAGTTATGAGACTTTGTGTCAAATACTTGACCATTGGGGTTACAAACTCCTTGTGAAAGGTCTGATGATGCATTGCAACCCCCTAAAAGATGAACTGATGCGTTCCGATACCTTGACATGAACAATATTCCTCCCAATTTCTTTGTAAGTTTTTGAAACACCCCAATTTTCCTTGGTAGTAAATGATCAAGGGGTGGCTGAAAGCAGATTCTGTTAGTGTCATTGTCAAATGTTATTTTTCCATCACTCTCATCATATCCCATTGCATTGAAAACCATTGCATTGCTATATTTCATTCCTAACACATGTTTTAGCGTGTCTATAATACCATGTAGGAACCAATAGCCAGAAGGCCATCCATAAGTAAAGATCCCTTTAAATAGAAGGTAAGGATATGCCACTGGAAGTACTGCACTCTGCGCCAAATGGTACCACATGTATCAATTTTGACAATAATCATAAACACAAATGAGACATGGAAGAAGAACTCCTATATATATGAACATAAAACTTCAACCTGAATTGTGAATCCCAACGAAGAGGTGTATGATGAAGAAATGGATGGGCCTGGCCTTTCCTGAAAAGGTATCTTTGTGAATTGCTTTTTGTCCAAAGCATAAGCACCCAATGGTGTAGGGCTACCAGCAAGATAAGCGACAGTGTTACCATTACAACTAAAATATGATTCTCTGAGAAAGTTTCAGTCCTCTCATTTGAGACTGGAATAGTATCTCAGTCGTGCCAAACACTCCACCTGCAGAGTGATTCAAAGTATTTTATATTTTTATTTTTAAAGTTCGTAACGTTTGTCTGACTAAAATTGTAACAAGATTTTGAGTATCTATAGCTATGTCATATTACCTGAAAGGATAACAAAATCAAATGCAACATAGTCAATCTCATTGAGGTATATATGCCAAAGCCGCCTTTTTTTCCTGCTAACTTTGTCTTCCTTTTCACAAATGTAATCTGGGTTCTGTACCACATACTGAACTTGGCATTGTGTTTTGATGGTACATCCTGCCTGAATCGCACAAAATCTGATTTTAGGATAGAAGGGATTAGCCCACAAGGTACAAACATTCACTTGCAACCTACAAAGCACGGGTGCAAGTACGGATACTAGTATGGATATGTTAAGGGTATGCGGATACATCAAACCTAAAAAAATAAGATAACGGTACGGTTGAGGTATGCCAATAAATTTATTATTTTTTATAATTTATAGTTTGAGATTCAACTTACAAATTAAAGTTTACTACCAAAATTGTAAATCAAAGTATTATATTATAGCGGGAAAAAATATCAGAATCATACCTTGTAGCGAAGAACCTCATGGGTATATCACGTGCTTCCAAAATCTGAACAACGAACCCAGCAGTGGAGTGATACTACAAAATGAGTATCACCCACACAAGTCACAGTGCAAAATGACTTGATCGTTGTTTTATGGGAGAGAGTCAGAGAGAGAGTATGGGAAAAATGGTTATGGGTAAAAACCACATAACGTATATCTGAGATGCGTATCTTATAGATTAACCATATAATCTGATACATAACCACATATATATCAATCTATCCATCTATCCAAATCTATTGATATGATAGATATAGATATCCTGAATGGTTATCCAAATAAGTTTTGAATTCAAATTCAAACTTATATGGATAAGGTTCAAAAGGTTTAGGTTCAAAGGGTCATGCCACATGGGCGTCCAATTTCTAACATCTCCCACTCACACACGAGTTGGCATGACACTACCACATCTCTTATCTCAATCTCCCCAAAAAAGAACAATCTCATACTACCCAATGCACCGTGCGACTACTGAGAACACCTGCATGTGGGAGCTCTATACTAGAAACTCAAAATGAGTCAGCATAGAGACATCAATCCAAAAAGAACAGAAATAGCGTCTCATATACCCCAGACCCATCTAATTACACCGGTCCAAAAAACATCTCTAATCCCTCAAAAAGAGCATGTTTGACCCTCTCAATTCTTGCAATATATTCACACTCAATTCGCCTCTCATACAGAGCGATGTGAGTTGCCGGCAGTGAATATACAACAGTGGTGTAATACTAGATGATCTTCCCTTTGCCCTCATGCCATTTAGTTTAGGATTGACCGGTTTCCCAGTGATGTCCCTTAAGGCCGAATCATACATGGTCGCAGGCAACATACCAAAGTAGCAGAACATCAACCCCTTACCTTATGACATAGTCAAAAGTCACAAAAGGGTACATAAATGAGAGTCATATCAATAATGACACGTAAGACTCACACGGTGAGGAAACGGGGATTCATTCTCTCACCACATTACTCGGTCGCCAAGCACATATAGTATGAATACATGCTACAGTGGAGTAACTCTTCCATAAAAAGTGACGTCATACTCAATACACCGTATAGATATTAGTCTAGTCGCTTTCTAGTGCCTAACCCGAATTCTCTATTTGCTCGCCTTCCAGGCGCCAAATGAGATCTCGCATCTGGCTAATCATAACAAGCACAACATGGAAAGTGGGTACTAACATCCATGTTTGGTCCTTAACACGACCACATCTTGGTTGTAACCAAGGCGACATACATAGTGGATTATTTAAGCCTCTCTTGGCTCTAAATAAAAATAAACCACTAGTCTCATCCTTGCTCACTCCCAAGCGCCAAGGGCGATTGCTCGTGTGAGTGAGCCAATCTTGCCTGCTGACATCATCATCTGCTAATCATTATGACACAAACCATAATAGTGTCAACATCCCATCATCTCAAAATAAGTGATCGATTTAAAAAAAAAATTGACCACAGCTTGCGCAATTATAGATTCCAAATATAAGCCTTATCAGCACTTCTTGCGATAAGTATATACAACGGAATCCACCATATGCGCCTCACATGAAGTGATTTAAGATCACTACCTCTTGCGCAATAACCTCTCTAAAGATATTTTGGTGACCAATTTGCGTTCATTCTTAATGCGCCTAACTAGCGCAGATGCGCCCAACTAGCGCATTGAATCTTACAAGGAGCAAATTAATATGCTACTAGTAAAGCATTTTATCCACAGTCTAATGAGCAAGGTCAATGTCTAAACAACTCAGTTGACCATTTACCAAAGATAACACTTATCATGCCGAATACGCCCACATAGCGTACTTTAGGCTTCCACAACAAAGAAAAGATCAAGGAATATAGGTCATCTGTTTCTTCCAAAGAAAATCCGAGGATTCACTCAATAGCTAAGACTCTGACTTTTACCGATAGGTAAGTCAATGGGTTTGCAATTTTGCATCTAGAATCGTTCTAGGATATTCTTTATGTAAGTCATCGAAGAAAAAACATGAATTCTCCCAAAGCAATCCCTAAGGATCGTACATCTGAGCATATAAATTACATCACCCATGTCCATCATATCTAAAATAGAGGACTTCCCACCCTAGGTGGCGACAACCTTATAAATTTCTGGCTCATAATGACTAAGTAAGGAAAAACTTCTTTTGGACCATTGACGAAATCTAAGAGCCACTATTTGGATAACTGTTTTAGGCTGTAAAAGATTTATTGGAACTAGCAACCTTTTTGCGCTCCTAACTTTTCACCATAAAAGCAGAAGGTAAATCCCTACGGATCTACTTATCCAATTCTCTAACGAGAAAGTTGGGTCACAGTGTCCACAAATCAATGTTCCGAACTTATGCTAATCATAGCCTAAGTCAAAATAACCTCACTCCCCAGGGGGAAGTCTTCTCATGGTCTACACTTTCCTCAATGGTGCGACCTTTCGGTATCTAGCGAGCCTTATGCCTCAACAATGACTATCCAAATTATGCATAACTTTATAACAGTTTTGCGTCATAATGGAAAGTCAACCAAATTATAAAAATAGTTAATCCTCAAAGACTTTGTCTTAAACTGCGCAACATTGATCCACTTTCTAAAAATATGGGACTAGTGCCTTAGGCATTATCCTAGGCTCTTTATCATCTTGCGGAGCAATCATGAATGTTTCCCTCTCAATCACCCAGTGATGACGTGGAAAATTTTCACAATCGCTACCACGCAACTAAGAATGTAGAGTATTCTTCTCTAATGGAGTAATCCATTAGTAGGCACATCGCTCCCACTGTCCCTATGATATTGGAAATTTCTTTCCATTCTAAACTAGGCTACATAGAGCGCTATGCTTAAAATTCTCTATCTTATAGAGTTCCAAAAACTCTATTCACGTCACCTTTACTAATAAAACTTTATGTGACTTAGTTACACTACCACAAAGCTGCTTACCTATATGCACATGACCCGGAGGGTTTGCATGACCGCATACAATAATGCGCCACACGACCCTTTGTGCTTACAAGACAGCATACAATAATGCGCTATAGAACCCTAGGTCTTAACTTCGCAATCTTATGAGAAGTAAAATAAAGATAAGCTGCTTAACGGTTACAGATCGCCTATAGATGGCTCTCCGCTAACCTATTATTCAAAATGAAGTGTAAAATCTGATATGGAGGGCACTTAGTTAGGGATATAGGCAACAAACTAGTGCAATTTCCAATTGGGAAACATTTTGTGCCATTATCCACCTAACATTAACAATATTTAATTCCTTATCTCTACTATACCATTGTGTTGTTGAGTACTAGGAATAATCAATTTTCTAAGCATCCATCTCTCTTCACAGAGTTTTCGAAAAATAACTCAAATAGATACTCGCCACCTTAGTCAAAACTAAAAGCACGAAAGCTGTTATCTAATTGATCTCAACCTCATATGTGCAATGTCAAAATTCATCTCAAAACTTTTGACTTATGGGAGATCAAATAATCTTGACTCAGATGTGTATCGTAATCTATAAATGTGTCGAGATTGAGGCTTAGCTATCATACCCTTACACATATCTAGTCACAAATATCATAGTGGACTAAATGCGCCAAAACAAATGACCTTATACGGCTTTCCTACTTACTTGTGCGCACCCATTACGAACAAAGTTACCCTTTCACATGAGAGCAAGATGTCATAAGCGAGTGGGCCCAAGAAGGCCTACTCAAACCGTCGTGTCATCATCTCATTAATGTGATTAAGTATAATAGGCCACTGGTTCATGACCAATGTCATAAACTAATTCTGGTCATCTTAATGTGTGAGTTCTCGAAGACAAGTTTTAAAGGTTTAGGCCCAACTAGGTAATGACTCATGACTAATTCATATTCACTAGATCATAAAAGGATGTCATGGAGATATCAAGTGCGTCTAAGTCGCAAATTTAACTAGTAAGTGCTAATCCCCTGCACCTTCAAGTCAATTTTATTCTCTATACACTTTATTGCATCTAGTTGAACGATGACGATACTCCTCTTGCCATATCTATTTCTCGCTTCATAGTTACTTGCAATTAATTCTACTATCCACAAGAAGGAGAGAATAAGCTATCAACTATGACAGCTCCAAAGTAACTTAAGCGCGAATTAGGCTAAAGAGTCTAATTCAACACAATACTCTCACAAGCGATGCGTCAAATTCTTAGAGTCATAACAACCTTGTCGACCTTGACCTTTTCATTACTATGCCGCAACGTTTGCGCTTAGTGCTAAACGTTATTCAAAAACGTTAGCCTAACTAAGGAATCATACAAAGAAGCCCCTCCTCATGTCTCACACTCAAGTGTGGAAACAGTAAGTGTCCAGACTTAGACAAGTTGGCAATGCTAATAGATTTTACAGTTTCTAAGCGCTAATCTTTTCACTTAGTGTTAATAGATTTTGCAGCTTCTAAGCACTAATCATTTAACTTCACGTGATATTTCAACGCACACTATTATAGTGCATGAAATTTTGCTCCATCCACTCCCAATAATTGGGTAGAGAGCAAAACACTACTTATACTGGCTATTCGTCTTACACTTAATGACTAATTTATTTAAGCTCGTATTTCTTGGATGACGTGACTCTTGAATGTTACTTCATCTAATGATGTAACATTATTTACAAGTCAAATTACAAAGTCAATCCGCACAGCTCAATAGTCAAGATCATATACAGATCTATTGAGGGCTTATTAATTTCATAACTCCAAAACTCGCCAACTAAAACTACGTAGCGTGCCGCTAACCATAGCGTACACATTAGTTTTTATTATGCCAAACAAGGCAACAAAATCACGGCGACTTTGAGTCATGTTTCCTTACTTTGGCTCAATTAAGACTTGACCTAAAGTCTCCAAGACTTTTGTTCATCTAAAGAATGTGATTACATTGTTCACATTTGAACATCTTTACTAAGTCTAGGTCAACCAATTAACTTCCATAAGCTAAGTCAATTTAGAGAGAAATTCACATTGGGATTAATTTGATTAACAGAATATAATTTTGCCACAAAAATCTGAATTAAATAGTGACAATATTACACAAGTCGCAAGATCGAAAATCCGCTATGCTCATAATCATCTCTTGCGCCACAGGTGACAATTATCCAAAATTTAATTTAATTTATGCGCAAAATATTAGTTTTCGGGAGTTAATCTACAAAGATTTCTCTCAACCAAATAACCTCCCACTGACTATGGCATGTCTAAAAGCATGATAAAATATTCTAATTCCATACAATAGCATCATAATGTAGATTCACAATCAACTCATGCTATGTTACATTTAATAACGGAATTAAAATAAAAAAATAATTAATCATGCTATTCTAATTACAATATATGCAAAAAAATAACAATATGTTGTATTTAATATTCAGATTATGCCATAATAGAAAGTATATCATTCTGAAATTTTCCGAAATTTTTCTGAATTTTTCTGAAATTTTTTCTGGAATTTTAAATATCTAATAAACACACATAAAATTAGAAATAAATATTCCAGAATCTGGTAAAATGCAATAACCATACCAGTAAATAGTAAACTACAACAATAGTCTACAATAAAAAATTCAGCCTCAGAAACTTAATCATGCAACACCAGATGCATTTTAAAGCAGAAATAATGAATTATTATTTCAGGAAAAATAATTTTATTTTCATAAAATTTTCAAAATTTTACAGAAGATAGAAAATGTAATTCTGAATCTAACAGTACCAACCATGCTTAAAACAAAGCTATAACAAATTACTTGTGACCATTTAACATAATTTAGAATTAAAAACAGAACAAACAGAGCCTTAGAACCAAGCTAGCTGGGAAAAACGACTCGGCTCGGCTCGGCTCGGCTTGCGCCGCTCAACTCAGCGCAACTCGGCGCAAGACGGTTAAACGGCGACGCGGCGCATGGCGCACGCGTGGCTGCGCACGAGGCGCGGCGCGAAGCGGCTCAGCTAACGCGCACGTGGGAAGGGCGCCTAGCGCGTGGTGGTGCGTGGAAGCACGTGGAACCACTAGGCGGCGTTATATAGCGCGTGAGGCACACGCGCCGCCTTCCAAGGCGTTTTCTGGTCTAATTTTGGTACTGTCGGACTCCACTTTTCACAATAAATACATTTATAGTCTCAAAAATAACATTTAATGGACATAAAAATGAGATGTATCACATTCTCAATTTAATTTTCATACAAATAATATGTATGTATATTTGTATAAAATTATACACATATTTTATCGCATACAACTAAACACGAAAATACCCATATTAGGCTCTGATACCAATGTAAATCAAAGTATTATATTACAACGGGAAAAAATATCAGAATCATACCTTATAGCGAAGAATCTCGTGGGTAAATCACGTGCTTCCAAAATCTGAACAACGAATCCAGCAGTGGAGTGATACTACAAAATGAGTATCACCCACACAAATCACAGTACAAAATGACTTGATCGTTGTTTTATGGGAGAGAGTCAGAGAGAGAGTATAGGAAAAATGGTTATGGGTAAAAACCGCATAACGTATATCTGATATACGTATCTCATAGATTAACCATATAATCTGATATATAACCACATATATATCAATCTATCCATCTATCCATATCTATTGATATGATAGATATAGATATCCTGAATGGTTATCCAAATAAGTTTTGAATTCAAATTCAAACTTATATGGATAAAGTTCAAAAAGTTCAGGTTCAAAAGGTCATGTCACATGGACGCCCAATTTCTAACAAAAACTAAAAGGAGAAATTCTAAAATCAAAAGAGAAATCATTATTCAAACAATAACAATATCAAAGCAAAATCCATAAGCTATATTAACGCCTTTAAATAGCAAAAATTACAAAACAAAATTTCATATTTCAAAAGCAAACTAAGCAAAATTTGAAAGCTTGAAATTTCAATCTTCACTTCCATCAACTTCATCATTGAATAATAAATCTTTCACTGCACATCAAGCAAAGGATTTGCAATTTCAAATAAATTAAAACTCTCTAATAAATTAAATATATCTTCACCAATATCCCATAACTACCCATCCCGTGCCTATAGAGTATCAATTGCCAAAGAATATGTAAAATATATCCGGTACGTATTTTGAATACCCGATATGGATGTAGCCCTATCATTATGCATATTAGTACCAAATATGAGTAACGCAACATTTTTGAAATACTTGTGCTTCATAGCTTGCAACTGATTCAATTCACTGTGTTCATGTAACATTTGATGTACAACGCTATTGGAGAATTGGATTCATTTTGTGGATGGTAAGCATCATGGCAGTTAATCATATGGAGTTAGTTTTTCACATATATTGAAAATGACAAGGCATTACTCTCTCTCTCTCTCTCTCTCTCTCTCTCTCTCTCTAATTTAAAAAAAAAAATGAATAAGAGGATAAAAACCTGGACTGAAGAAACCAAATAATTTTTGTCTGTAGAATTCTTGGCATTATAAGGACAACCAGCAAGACAATTTCCACATGCTAAGCAGCTGCCCATCTCCTGAAACTTTGATGAATTGGATGACTGTTCTTCTATATCAAAATTCACACTTAGCTTCAATGGGTCACTGGTTTCTTTGAACCCATCTTCTTCAACTATTCCCTTCATGATCTTGGCATTAGGATACATGATGGGAACACTCTGTATTCTCAGCATGGATGAAGCAGAAGCTTCACACATCTCCCAATCTTTTTCCCATTCTTTAGGCCATTTTGGATTCCTTCTCGCGCGGATTGGGGCCGGTGTCATCACTCCTGCATTCATGAGCTACAGCTAAAGAAATCATAAGTCATAACTAAAATAATATTATAATTTATAACTAAATAAGAAAATTGGTTAAGAAAATAACATAATTAAGGGTTCATATGGTATATTCTTTAAAATATATATTAGAATTGCTCTGTTATATCTACTAAGAAATAAATACGGAGGAGGATTTCCTCTAGTATTGATTTTGGACTATCACGGCTTTTGTTTCGATAATATGAACCACTCATTTTGTTGGACACTTTGTGTATTTCATCTATATAAAAAATTAAGTCGATCTGATAACTGTAACTTGTTCAATTTATTATATATTTAACCAAAAAAAATTATTATTTATTTTTAAAAGTATAATTTTTTTTAAAAAAAATTTAAAAATATAATAAATGGAATAAGTTACAATTATCGGATTGATATATTTTTTTATATGTATGAAATACATTAATTGCTTAACAAAATAAATGATTCAAATTATCAAAACAAAATTTATAATAAGTCCCAAAAATTCAATAACACTCTACAATCCAAAATCTCGACCGAAAGGGATCCGCCTCCAATAAATATATTGGTTATTTAAGGGAAGTACAATTTTATAGTTTTGCATTCCAACTTTATATTTGTTCATGCATCCTCTACTTTAGTCATTGAGTCTAACATATGCTTACTGATTTCAAGTTCCATTTCTCAGCTTCGTTTGTCACATCTTTTACCCTTTTTCCAAAAAAAATAAAAATAAAATTAAATAATGCTCGGTTTGACCCTAAAATTGATAATGATGCTACCAGTCGCTGTGGTGATGATAGAGTTCGTGATTGGTAGCAATTTCAGTGGTGGTGATGGTAGTAAAACCCTTATATCATATTGGTGATGAAAAATATGTTTTATTCACTTTCTTAATTTATATTGTATCAAATTAAGACTATAATTTGAGCGAATTTAATTTGAACAACTCGAGCCTAACTTGAATTTTTTTTAGAATTTGGAAGATATTTAAATTTGATATGGATTTAAGTAAAAATTTAAAAGTCCAGAGTTAAATTAGACCGGCTTCAGTAAAAATATTAAACAACTTGAACTCGAATTATATATATATATAAATATTAAAATATTTAATATATATAAATTATTAATTATTAGATGATATTAAAATAATTTATATTGTTAAATCATATTAAATACAAGTAACATAATACAAAATCTTATCTTTTTTATTCTCACTCATAAATTATAAAAAGTACCATAGCGATATCTATTTTACATTATATAAATTATTTATTTTCATCTTATTAATGATTTTCTAAACAAATATAAATTAAATCTAATTTTAACAATTTAATAATTTATCTGAAAAAAATTAAAATTTACGTGCAATTTGAATAACTCGGGTGAACTCGGGTTAGGTTTGAATAAGCAATTTCAAGTTACAATTTTAGTCTAAACAGATCTTAACACAATTTGAAATAAATTTAAATAACCTCTCAATTTGACTGAACCCGTTCAAATTGCGTCCTTATATCAAATGTAAAAAATATATATAAAAGATAAAAATAAGAATGCTAAGAACATAAAGTACAAAACACACATTCACATCTTGGACCTGTCATACAAAGATAAGTGGAGTTGAGATCTTCTCCTCGAGCTCTCTCCTTGTATTCTTACTTACAACGGTAGAGATATATTTTGAGTTGATCTAATGATTCAGATTTGACTATTTAAAAATATAAAAATAATAAAACAAATTCAAATTTGCTTTTCGTATTCAAATTTGGACCATTGGATCAACTCAAAGTATATCTCTACCATTACAAGTTGGAAGGCAAGGAGAGAGCACAAGGAGAGGATCTCAACTCAGATAAGTGAGTGTATGTGATTGCGCAATCTGTTTGCAGTTAGGAGCGTGCACGGCCGGTTTCGGACAATTTGAGCGTGAAATTATAAATTGAATAGTGGATTGATGATTTTGTAAATTGATAAATTATGATTTGAGCGATTTTTAACGGATTGACAGATTGAAAAATATTTTAATTAATTATCATATATTTACATAATATATAACATTTGTATAATATATAATACAAATTTGTATAATATTTTTTAAATATATAATACAAATTATTTTACATAATATGTTTTATATATAATATAACCATTAATTTATAATAAATTCCATACCTTAAATCTCTCTTTCACATTCATTTTTACATTGATATTTCATCGAAAGTTAAAAAATATATATATAATAACTATAGCGGAGCAGAGTGATTCAATTCAGTTGGCAGATTATAAATTAAAAGTTTAAACTGCAGTTAGCGGTTAAAGCGGTGCGAATTGATGCATATTGATCTGGATTTAGTAGATTGAACGGTATTTTACACAGTTCTATTTGCAGTATTGTTGCCTCAAATTAGTGTAATAATTAAAAACACAAAAATTTTAAATATAAAATCAAACACATAAAATATTGTGTTTAGTTTGTGTTTTGAGATAAATTTTTAAAAAAAAATTTAGAGAGAGAATTTAGAAATTTTGTTGGTTTGTTTGATTGTATATTTTAAAAATAGTTTTAGAGCTTAGGAGTTTGAAATGATTTAATATTTTATTATAGTTGAGTAGATGTGTGTGAGAAAAAAAAATAATTGATTGATGTGTAAGAGATTGAAACTGATATTGAAGTTTTTTTAAAAAAATTAAACTAAACAAAATTTGAAAAATTTTATCTTAGTATACAAACCCAACAATCCCATAAATGCTGAGAAAATTTTCAAGAAGTGGGTCACCTATAAATCTCATAAAATTTTGGCTATTTTTGTTTTTAGTTTTTGGTTTCATTATATATATAATTTATGTACACATAAAAATCGACACAGAGAGAATGACCTGAAATAAAGCATCTTTGGGACCAAAAGTGAAACCCAAGTTGGTGTTTTCCATCCTCACGGCGGACATAAACTTGAAAAAGGCGGTTGGGAAGTCATGAGCTTGCCATTGCCGGCCTTTCTCCATCAAACACACCTTTATTCCGGCCATTGACATCCAACAAGCAGCCACAGAGCCGCCATATCCAGACCCCACTACAACAGCATCATACCCTTCTTCATCGCAACCACCGTTAAACCACCCTTGAGAGTCCACTTTTGCCATTTCCGAGGGGTTGTTTGGGACGATCTAAATAAGTATACTTTTTTACTTTTTATAAAAATATGTACAAGAAAATAAAGAGGCGATGTGATGAAAAAAAAATAAAAAAATGAATTATTTAGGAGATGACAAAGCACCATGTGGAATTGAGGATAACACTCAAGTGAGATGATGAGAAATGGAATTTTGAGTTTCCAGATTCATATAAATATACTAATGCATGGATGTTACTGAATATTTGTTTTTTTCTCAATGTTTGTTTCGGTGGAAGAACAGTTGTAACTACATTATTGTCAACGAAGACACCTAGTAATATCCTCTTAGGTACATTTTGTTATCAGACAAAATTATAAAAGAGTATCTTTCTTAAATATAACGATAACAACAATATAAAACGGTCTTACCTAGTTATATGCTCCTTAACTATTTAATTATTTAATTAACAATGTCCACTTTATAAACCAAACCAAATCAGTGGGATGTGGAATAAATTATAAAAATATTATTCCAAGTTATTACCAACTGATAATGAATTCAAGATAAGGATTTGACTTACATGGTTCGATTGCTCTAGATACTTCGCTGGATTTCTGTTCACAGGCAGTTTACATATGATTTGAGTTTCTACGGAGAATTTACTGAGTAATTTATTAAGAAATTGTTGAGTAATTTACTAAGAACTTACCAATAATTTACTGAATAATTTACAAAATTTACTGAGAATTTACGGAGTTATTTACCATGAATTTATTGATAATTTATTGAGCTATTTACTGAGTAATTTATTAAGAATTTTCTTAAAATTTATTGAAAATTTTCTGAGTAACTTACTTAGAATTTATTGAGTAATTTACTGAGAATTTATCAATAATTTACTGAATAATTTACAAAGAATTTATTAAAAATTTAACGAGTTATTTATTGAGAATTTAGTACGAATTTACGGAGTAATTTGCCGAGTAATTTACTACAAATTTACTGAGTAATTTACTCAGAATTTACTGAGTAATTTAGTGAGAATTTACTGAATAATTCACTCATAATTTATTGAGAATTTATTCAATAATTTATAAAGAATTTACTGTGAATTTATTAGTCTATCCATCTTCTCTTTAGCAAGACAAACATTTTTGATATCTTCTTCGAATGCTGCTTCTTCTTCTTCTTTTTTTTTTTTTTTTTTTTTTTTTTTTTTTTCAGTCTTCTTGAGTTACCCCATCTCATACGACGCATCTACCAATCTTCTCTTTCTTTTTTTTTTTCTTTTTTTTTTTTTTTTTTGTATTTAATTTTTTGTTTCCCCAGTCTTCTTGGGCCATCCCATCTCATACAATGCATCAACCAAGAACATAATCTGACATATAAATAAACAAGAAATTTTTTTTTTATTTTTCAAGTTTGTTTTATCCTTGTTAATTCACTGTTTTAGATTCAATTTTCTGAAAATTGAGTTTTTTGTTTTTGGTATTTTTTTTTTGTTTTTAGTGAATAAAAATTTTAAGTAATTTTTTTATTTTTTTAGATGTACCTTAGATGTATCTAAAAAGTGAAATATTAGTAAAAAAATATTTTAAAAAATAATAAATACACAAAGATACGAAAAATATATTGAATTCTCGTATTTTTTTGTATTTTTGATATTTAATGAATTTTCTAAAGGTTTTTTTCACAAATATTATACTTTTTAAGTATATTTATGTTAGGTGTATCTAAGAATTAAAAAAATTACTTAGAATATTAAAAAAATTCAGTAAAAACAAAAAAACATGAAAAATAAAAATATTTAATTTTTTGAAAAGTGAATCATGAAAAACCAAACCAAACAAGTTGATTGGTATTGCAAAGAAAAAAAATTTGAAATCCAAAAGAAAATTTAAAACCCAGATTTTATTAATAATTTTTTTAGTTTTGTTTTTAGGGTCATTTTAAACAGATATTGGTATTGAATTTTTCTTGAAACCCATACAAAAATTGACACACAAATTCTACTCTATGATAGAATATAATGAAAACATTTCTCATATATATATATATATATATACATATATATGTATAGACATTGTGCAAACTGGTTTCCCTTTTGGCTTTTCTTTGGGAAAGAGGGGCGTAAAGATGGGCCTACATTCACTACAACATTTTCTTAATTTGGTGGCACTTAAAAGTGTCACTGAAGTACTTTTTCAGTGAAATTTTATAGTTTTGTGACGTTTTGAACAAGTGTCATTTATATACATGTCACAGTAGATACTAGTGCCACAATAGATACTTGTAAGTGCCACTACACCATCATGACTAAAAACTTTCAATGACATTTTGATGTCATGATAGATACTATTTGTGACACTATCAAGCGCTATTAAAAAAAGAGTTAGTGGCACTTTAGTAACACTTTTAAGTGCCATTACACCATCAAGGCTACACACTTTTAGTGACACTTTAATGTCATAATAGACACTATTCGTGACGTTATCAAGTGCCATTAAAGAAGACTTACAATCTAAAAAATGTCACTATATGAATTTTTAATAACACTTGTTCTCTTACAATTAATATTTATAACAACTTTATAACTGCTACTAAATTCAATTCGTTTGTGCCATTAAATGGATATAAGTGACATTGGAACTTATTTTAGTGACACTTTGCAAAGCTACTATCACTACCACAAAATGTCACTCATATGTTGTTTTTATTAACACTTCTAAAAACTACAACTAAGCATGCGTAAATGCCTGTAAAAATTGAATTGATTTTATAAACAAATGAATATTAATTGTTACATCCTATATTAATTTGATATCCATTCATCCTGTAATATTTTCATAATAATAAACAAATATTACCACCATAGGATCATCACATCAAAAACAAAAACAAAAAAAATCAAATCACAATCAATTATTTATTATTGAAATATAAATTTATTTATATTGCAATAAAAATCGGTTACCAAAATTATAAAATATTCTACCACACTAACAAAGTTAAAGCTAATAGCTTGTCCAACTGTTTTGACAAGTCCATATGATTGAATCATGCTGTCATTAGGTTTGATTGGCACTTGAACATGTACCTCCCAATAGTCAGGTCCCAGTTGTTTCCCTTCTACTTCTTTAGATGTGTCTGTGCTTTTAAGTATTCCGTTTGCATCTGTTTTTGTTGCCTTAATGATACTTTTTAAAACTATATCTCCTACCTGTAAATCAAGATTTAACTACTTAAGTAATTATATATTTGCAATTAATAAATAATATTTAAAAAATAAACTAGTACAGAGTGCCTGAGTGAAGATAATCACAACTGAAAGTGATATGCATTTCTTTAGTAGATAAGCAAGTCACGCGATTTAATCACTTAATTGGTTCACCACACTACAACAAATTATATGAAAATAACAACCGTAAATATTTAGACCACATCAAATAATAGCTTAAAATATCAATAACAACCACTCAAAAAATAACAAAACCAAACACTCTAACTTACCAAGTGTAGATACCAAAATTAAGAGATGGTTTAATCACCGTTCAAATTATTAAGAAAAATTAAATTATTTTGATTGATCAAAGTCAAGGTGATCAAATTATTCAAAGCACTGGAGGTCCCACCAAAATCATGAAAGTTGACCTATTCAAATAATGAGTCATGCCTAAATCAAATGATCAACCCATTTTGACAATTGGATCAAGTAGTTATGTCAACCCAAAGATGAGGGTCCCACAACAACACATGTCAAATCCCCCAATAAATAAGAAATTGTGGAGTATCTAAAATCAAATTCAAAATCAAATAATTTCCATAAAGAGACAAACTTCTATCATTTTTGGAAATTAAAATCAATTAAATATTTGATTGAGGAGGGTTTCCAAAACAAACACCCCATTCTTTGAGCCTATAAATACATGCTCTCATTCAACCCTCCATTCCACCAAACGATATATGGTTTCTGTCCTTCCAAATGCACCAAGGGCACAAGAGGGGCTGCTTTCTACATAAATAGTTCTACTTTTCCTGACCTTTCCTCCCCTTAACTCTAGAATGAATATTAAGAGACATTTGCATACAAAGGATCAACTCGGAACCACCTGCTTGTCTAGTGTTTGCACAGCATCAGCTACACACACACACACACACACATCACTTGAAAAGAACTCTTGAGCCTCATTAGCTATTGCAAGGAAAGATTCCTACATTTTAAACCATAAATGATTGATAGTTATTATTATGGATGTTCTTTCAATTTCTCTTGATCTCATTGGATGTAATTATTTATTTTAATGATTCTTTTCTGCATGGAAAAATTACAGCTTCTTATAACAGGACAGTCCGTGATTTAACTATTCTTCATTAGGTAATTCTACATTTTCATGCATCTTGACACGCAATAAAAAAAAAAAAAAAAAAAATTAAAAAAAAGGTGGCATACCATTGCAGTATTCCTGAAGATTAGCAACTGCAACCTCCAGTCCTCTGCTTGCAGTTGCATTTCCTGCAATTGATGGTGCAGTTATGCCTTGTCTTCCAATATCTTCTTCAGCAAATGACCCTAAAATCGACAGCAGCAATTAGGTTATAATGATCACAAAGCTCTGCAAACCAATGTCTGAATGTTGCCATACAAACACATTCTCATCTCAATAAATTTAGCAGAACTAACAAAACAGAAAATATTCTTTATAACAAACTCAAATACAACAAGAACCTTTCTTCTTCATTTTTCCCCTTTTCTGAGTGTTTGTTAAGAAACATAGACAAACAAGCTGACACAATGAGGAAAGATGAGAAAGCAATTAAAAAGAGGAAAACCCACACTAAAGAAATAAAGATTACAGGATAATAGCAAACCCAAGCAAAGATCATTCAGGGGATAAATAAATAAAAGATGTGATAGAATCCATTCAAAGAAAGAATAAAATAAAAAGACTAGAACAGACACTAACTTTGAAATTTTACCAGAAAAAAAGCCAAACTCTGCCATTGTTGAATCGCAATGTCACCCAACTTGCATCAGAGGATAATACATTAGATTTTACCAAATAAAGAATCGCAAATCTTGCCATTGTTGAATATTAAGAAATAAGATAGCAATAATTGAGACTTGACTCATATTTAGACTATGATTGCTAACTGAAATTTTAAAATATTTAAGGGGAGAAGTGGCCAATAAAAATTAGTGAAAAGAGGGAAAGGTTTTGCTCTCTGACCATATAATATTCTACATTGCTTCAATCAATTTAATGTAACTATGCAAGCCTTTTAAGGTGAATATTAAGAAAAAGCATTCGTATATGTAGGGGTGAGGAGACCCCAAACACACCAGCTAAAACAATAAGACAAAGAAGAAAGAGGGAGCTATTTTATCCAAATCTTTCATAATTTTATACTTTTGCAATCCCATCTTAAGGAAGCACACCAAAGCTCATATAGCCAGCGAAAGGAACATTTTTAGGGCCCCATCACGAGGCTCAATGAATATATAAACCATCTCAACCCATCCATCAATATCACCAATCTCAATGAAGCATTTAAACAAATACTTGCAAGGCATTATATAAAATCATAACATAAATAAGTAATAGTAAATCACAACTATCCCTTTATATTAAAATTGTTGAAAATTAATAAATTCATGAGTTAGAAGATTACAGCCTCAGATTGTATCAAGTTTTATGAGTAAAACAAGATCATAAATAAGTGATAAAATAGACGTCTTGTGTGTGTTTGATGAAAGTGAGAAAGAGAGAATACCACTAAACTCTGATTATAGAAGATGAAAATGCAGAATTTTTGTGGAGTAGATGGAATGTAAGGATGGCTTGAAAGATAAACTTGCTTCATTATTTTGCTCCCGTCTCTTTGTCCCGCCAAAATCAAATTTTCTTCACCAATTTCAGAATTGTTGGACTTCTGCCTCTTTGTCTCTAACCCTAGCTGCTCTACAGATTTTGCTCTATAGATTCTGCCTCTTTGCCTCTTTGCCGTGTTTCCTTAGTTCGTTTGTTTCATAATATAAAAAAAGGTGGAGTAATGAAGTGAAGCATGGCTATTAGTGTTAAAATTTTATTTATTTATTTATTTATAAATAAATTTGTTCACATTTTAAATAAGAAAATAGATATCAATTGTGGTCCTTATATTTTTATTTAGATCAGTTTTAACTTTTAATAAATTTTATGTCAATTTAGTACAATTAATGATCTTGTTAGTATTTTTTATGAAAAATGATCACTGAAGATTAACTCACTGAGTTGAGCAAATTTATTATTTTGCCTCTAAAAGAATGAAATATGTCACTTACATGCATATTTGTCATTAAAAAAAATACTAAAATTAGGGCAAATTACACTATTAGTCTCTCTATTTTTGCTATTGTGTTTATTTTAATTTTTGTAATTTCAATTGAATCAATTTTAACATTGGATTTTTTATTTTGTCTCAAATTAGTCCAATTGATAGCATGTTATATTGAGTTCATTTTATTTTGTGACGTTAGATAGCTTGGAAAAATTTTAGCTTAATGGCATTTCTCAAAATGTCATAAATATTTATTTGTGACACTTTTCACTTAATCTCATAACAGTAATTTACACCTACTTAGTTTAGTGTCATTTTTTAAAAAATGCTATTACTACTATAGTTTAGTGACATTTATCAACTAAAATAATTTATTATGTCATTCTTTTATAAAATGCCATAAAATTGATAGTATTAGATCACATTTTTTTTGGTAGTGTTGTGGCACTTCTTTATTGAAATGCCACTAAAGCCTTTTATGTTCGTGGCTCTATGACATTTTTCTAAAACATGCCACCAAATATTCTTTTTGTGACATTTTTTAAAAATATGTCACTAGTATAGTGCCACTAAAGTATGTTTTTGTTGTAGCGTTCGTTGCTTGCATGTCAATTGAACATGGGTTGACCGTGAATGTCATTTACAGTTCAACCGTGTATAATGTTATCTCTTTTTTGAGAATGCAAGGAAAAGTGCAAGTATCAGTTAACTTTTACTAAGGCCTTGTTTGGGAAGTGGGTTGGGACTAATTTAGCCTATTGAAAGACAATTAGATTAAAAAGTCAATAAGATAAAATATTATAACTTACATATATTCTAGAACGACCCTAAATCTGAGACCATTACTCTTTTCAATGTGTTTATTCCTACAAATTTGTTTAAGCTGAGTCTGGCGCTCGTGCCAATTTTTGGGCCGTTAAGTGGTTATTTTACATTTTCACCTCTAACTAGCCAATTTTGAATTTTAAAGTTTCACACTTTCACCCCTTTCATTGTGTCATATGTTGTACAAGTTTATTTGTTATTGATTTTTGTCTTGAACAGCAATTCCAAAGCTTAGCCGAACACTTTGTATAGGTTTGGTGAAGTTTAGTTCCACAATTTTTACAATTTGATTTTATCCAAATTTCTAGGAACATTTGGTAGTGTTTGGTCTGTGGTTCCCCTCTAAACCATACAAAACCAATCCATGCTCACCCCTACAGGCCCATGACAGATATCATGGCAATCATCAACAAATAAATGATCTTCATAGGGTTGCACAATTTGATCTTACGTCGTCATTCTTTGTTCTGTTCTAGAGGAAATTTATTATTTTAAAAGTTAGTGCACTTTAAATTTCTGTCAATTCAACTAATATTTGGTGAATGAACTTTATCTCATGAGAAGAACAAATATTATTGAAACTTGCATACATCTGTTTATTACAATCAATATAAAAATTCAAACAATCTTAGTACAAGTCATGTTAGGATTAAGGCACACTCAAAAATCAGTCACACACAGAAAAGACACAAAATATTTATGTGGTTCGGCAATTGCCTACATCCACGAGAGAGATATCCACTATAGAATTTTTCCGGAGAGAGTTACAATACTCACACCTCACACACACTCTCTCTCTCTCTCTATAGAACTCTCACTCAAACACATACTCTGTGTTTTTCTATGTTTATTCTCTTCCTCACCTCAATTTATACAGAAAAGAGAAGGAAACAAAATCAAGGAAGAGGAGTTATTGGGTTGGCTGCCACCTGCCATCTCCCCTCTTACTTCTTGACTTGGAGCAAAGCAGCCAACCTCTAACTACTCCTTCATGTGGGCTAGAACAGCTAACAATTCTTCTCCTCTACGCCCATATGGATAACTGACTTTTGTACTTAAAGTCCATCTCGGTCAGATTCTTGCAAACTTCCAATTTGTTTCTGGTGACAACCTTGGTCATCATGTTAGAAGGATTCTTGTCTGTGTAAATCTTCACCAGCTTCATTAATTGTTTTTCCATCACTTCTCGTATCCAATGATACTGGACATCAATGTGCTTTGTACGTGAGTGGTACATGGAATTCTTGCTCAAATCAATTACACTCTAACTATCACAATATACCTTGTACTCTTCCTGCTGTAGACCTAATTCTTGGAGAAACCGCTTTAACAACAACATTTCCTTTCCAGCATCTGTGGCAGCAATGTACTCTGCCACTGTTGTAGATAAAGCAACACACTTTTTTAGTTTGGAATGCCATGAAAAAGCACCCCCTGCAAAGGTGAATAAAAATCCTGATGTAGACTTTCTACCATCAAGATCACCCGCCATATCAGCATCTATATAACCCTCCAAAATTGGTTCGGCTCCCCCGAAACATAGACACATCAGCATCTATAAAACCCTCCAAAATTGGTTCAACTCCCCCGAAACATAGACACATCTTTGAAGTTCCCTTTAAGTACCGAAGAATCCATTTGACTGCTCCCCAGTGCTCCTTGCCTGAATTGGCGAGGAATTTACTCATAACGCCAACTGTGTGAGCTATATTTGGCCTGGTACACACCATTTCATATATCAAACTCTGTATTGCGGAAGAATAAGGGATTGCCTCCATTTCTTTCCTATCAGAGCTGGTCGTGGGACATGAACGTTTTCTCACCTTGAAATGGTTGGCCAGTGGTGTGCTGACTGGCTTGGCAGCTTTCATGTTGAATCTTTCAATCACCCGTTCAACATATTTCTCCGGCGACAGCCATATATTCTTGGCTTTCTTGTCACGAACAATCTTTATGCCCAAATCTGTTATGCTGGACCTAAATTCTTCATGTCAAAATACTATGACAAGTCCTTTTTCAACTTGCTGATCATAGTAGTATCCTATCTGATGATCAGCATATCATTGACATACAACAGTAGGATGATGAAGTTTCTATCCAAAAACCTTCAAAAATATACACACTGGTCTGTTACTGTTCTTGTGTAGTCGTGATCCACCATGAATGAATCAAACTTCTTATACCATTGTCTCGGAGCCTGCTTCAGGCCATAGAGACTCTTCTTCAGTTTGCAGACTAGGTTCTGTTTCCCTTTAACTTCAAATCCTTCTGGTTGCTCCATGTAGATCTCTTCCTCCAAATCACCATGGAGAAAGGTAGTTTTGACATCCATTTGTTCTATCTCCAGATTCAAGCGAGCTGTTAATCCCAAAGCTACTCGAATGGAAGTCATCTTCACAACTGGGGAGAAGATCTCATCAAAGTCAATTCCCTTATTCTGTCCAAAACCTTTGACCACCAAGCGAGCTTTATGCTGCAGTAGTTTACCGTTGCCATCTTTCTTCAACTTATATACCCATTTGTTCTTCAAGGCTCTCCTGCCTCTTGGAAGTGAAACAAACTCATAAGTGTGGTTTTTCTATAAAGAACTCACCTCCTCTTTCGTGACTTGTATCCAACGGTCTTTTTTGGTATGACTCTTTGCTTTTGAAAAACTCTTGGGCTCTCCCTCATCAGTAATCAAAATATATTGAGAAGTGGGATATTTGGTTGATGGCACGATAGCTCTATCAGATCTCCGCAACTAAGGCCCAGTTGCCTCTAGTTGAAGGGGTTGCTCCCTCTGCTCAACATCCTCTCCATCTGGGTCTTCATCTCTTTCCTCCTGATCCTCAATTTCTGGCATAGGATTCTGTAACTCTGGCACTTCTTGTTGCACACCATCGCATCTAGCATTTTGTGATGGCTCAAGAGATGGGAACAAGTCTGGAGTGACGACATCTCTAGACTTTGCAAACTTCTCAAAATCTGCTACTGTCTGGTCTTCCTGGAAAACAACATCTCTGCTCCTGAACATCTTCTTGTTCACTGGGTCCCATAACATGTACCAAAATGCTACATCTGAATAGCCCACAAACATACATGGAGTGGACTTGTCATCAAGCTTCTGTCTATTTTCTTTGAAGATGTATGTGAATGCCTTACATCCAAAGACTCTCAAGTGAGAATATGATGCCTTTCTTCTAGACCAAACTTCCTCAAGTATCACAAAATTCAACGGGACTGAAGGTGACCTGTTGATGAGATAACAGGTTGTACGAGCTGCTTCAGCCCAGAATGACTTTGGCAACTTTGCCATTCTAAGCATATATCTGACTCTTTCAATAATAATGCAGTTCATCCTTTCTGCCACACCATTGTGTTATGGAGTTCAGAGAATTGTTGTTTTGTGTCGGATACCTCTGTTAGCACAATATACTTCAAAAGCATTGGAAGTGTACTCGCTACCATTGTCTGTGCGAAGACACTTCAATTTCTTCCTGGTCTCTTTTTCCACCATTACATGGAACTCCTGAAAGTGCTGGAATACCTCATCCTTCGTTTTCAAGAAACACACCCACAACTTCCTCGATGCATCATCAATAAAGGTCAGAAAATACTTGCCAAGTAAATCCACTTCGATTAGACCACAAACATCTGAGTATACCATATTGAGCACTTCTGTTTTCCTCTTGCTCGTTGAACTGAATGATACTCGATGCTGCTTGCTATAAAGGCATTGATCACACGGTTTCAAAGCACTTCCTTTGGCTAAGGGTATCTTGGATTGCTTTGCCAACAGATGCAATCCCTTCTCACTCATGCCTAAGGCCACGTGTCCGTCATCACCAAAGTTGCCTCGGCTCGGGAACTTGGGTACGATTGGGGAAGGTCATTTAATGAGCACCCCCGCTCGCTCGATCAAAGATCGGCCTGTACTAAGCATGATATCTTGTTTTTGAAAACACATGTGCTCTTATTCTGGTTAATTAGCTAATTTTACTATGTGATGCGCACAACAAACAAGTATAGACTAGATCGCCTAATTTGGAACCAAGCATCGCATATCCATTTGTTTGGAAAATGGTTTGAAGTTTGCTACTCATAAGTAGGCTGAAATGCGAATTTCAATGAATTGTCCCAATTCAAGTAATCCAACCTTCACCCACAGGCATTCAGGCAGTTAATCACGTAAAAGCATGCTTTCATGGCAACATTAACATATGCAGTATGCGAAAGCGTGAACACTCACAGTGTACTCCGAGCCAAAACAAAGAACTAGTTAGAAATCAATGCATGATCCTAGTTCATGTTAAAATGGCTAATGCAACACATGCAAAAATGCAATTAAGATAGGCTTGGCTATCCTAAGAATGTCATGTGAGATGCAACTTGGTACATGTATTCAAATTGAAATTGAAATACAATGCAGTTAGCATGATGCGCCGAGCCTGGTGCATGCAATACAGATGAATGGATGCAAACATGCAAGCATAAGGTATGCTAAATGAAATATGCCCTAAAACTAACCATCGTAAGCGGTTAAGTACAAGGGAGAAATAAATGGAGGTTGGAAGACATGCATTACACACACGCACGCTTATTACAATAATGCGCCCTCTTGAGGGAGAGACCGAATAAGAAGCTAACTAGCTAATCTAAGCTAATTAAACTAATTATTACACAACAAATTAATTGACTAATCCTAGTTAACTAATTATTACAAAATGAATTGAAATAGCTAACGCATTAACTAATTAAAGTACAAACCAAAGCAAAAGCTAGCTATCTAAGCATGGCAGCTAAGGAAAGCAGTAAAATAGGAGGTTCTCGGAGGGAGAAGACTGAATGCATGCTCGGTTGGCTCGTTCGGAAATCCAATGTGATGCCCCGATTTGCCTCTATTTTTATTTGTTTTCAGAAACTTGCACCACGCTCCAGAAAGATGAAACTTCACCTTAGGAATCCTATGGAAGGGTGGCCGACCACTTTTGGTCCATAGAAACACCTATCGGCCACTTTTGGTTGTTGAAAAACCAGAAAAGTGGTCGGCCAGCTACTTTTTCTGGCTGGTGTAGACACTCCATTTTCGACCGACCTTAAGACTCAGACGTCACCAACTGAGCGCTCGGTGATGTCTCATATTGTGCTTGTTCTGATGTTGTAGAGTCTTGGCTGCGAGCCTCGCCCCTAGACTTCGGGGCTCTTTTGTGCTTTGCCTCGGTTTGCGAACTAGGTCCTGTTTTCTCTATTTTCTCTTCTCGAAGGGAGTGAGAGGTCTCATAGACCATCTCTCAGTGGCCATAGGCTACGTTTCGTGGTCGTAGGCCATTTTTCCCGTTTGGAGCCCAGTTTCCAGTTTTCCGAGCCGTCGGCCGTGTGCCTCGGTTCGGGACCGCTTAACTACCTCCGTTTGCTCCGGTTTTTGGTACACACCTTGTTTCCTCCCTTTAGAGGGACACTGTGGCCCGGGAGACCACCTTCGTGGTCATACACCACTTCCGATGCCTAACAGCCTGTTTTCGGGGCCTCGAACTGCGCGTTTTGGCCCTCGAACCCTCGTTTTGCATCCGTCTTGGTCCATTTTTTGTAGGGACCCTATTTTCATTGCTAGGGAGGGGGCAGTATGGTGGGAGGCCACCTTTTCCCCTTGAAAACCAATTTTCTCTTTTTCTCTCTCCTAAAGCCGATTTTTCGGACAGAAAGCTGGTTTTTCTCACTTTTGAGCCACAATTTCTAGCTTTTCATATAACCATTGTGTTGTGCTCATCTGGGAGGCCGCCAATATGGGTAGGCCGACCAGTATTTCTTCTTGACCCTTTTGAACCTTGCTAAAAAGCTGGTTTTTCTCTTTTTTGGGTCACATTTTCTGGTTTTTCACCATACAGCTGTGTTGCACTCATCTGGGAGGCCACCAATCTGGGGTGGCCGACCAGCATTTCACCTTAAACCTTTAGACCCCTGGTCGGCCAACCAGGGGGAGTGGCCGGCTGGCCACCTTAGCTGGTCGGCCAGCTTTCTGCTTTTTGCTCTTCTCAATTGCAACACAGCTGTGCCAGTTGTGAAGCATTTGACCCACTGTCCGAGACTTTGACCATCTTTTTGATCCTTTTTAGTTGGTTTTGACCCCCTTGCTTAGCTTCTTGGAGAAGCTTGACTCTTTTGTCAAGCTTCTTGAGGAAGCTTGACCCTTTTGGTCTAGCTTCCTCAAGAAGCTTGACCCATTTGGTCTAGCTTCTTTGAGAAGCTTTGAACCCCTCTTAAGGCTTCTCCAAGAAGCCTTGGCTCTTCTCCTCTATAAAACCAACACTCCCCCTCCATTTGCAAGGGATAGAAAGTTTAGCCAAGGCATATACACTCCACCCTCCATAGCCTTCTTCTTCAAAGCTCCAAACCCTAATATTCTTGCACCATTTGCACTACACCTCATAGCCTACCACCTCCACCATCCATCCAAGCATCTTGGAGCTGATTTTCAGAAGTTGAAGAACTCCTTCCTTGGTCTAGAAGCTGCTGGAGTCATTGTCTACAAGGGTGAGTCTCTATTTCCCCCATTTTTGTATTATTTTGCTCCATTGATTAGCCTTATTTGCAAGCATTTTTGGACTTTTTCAAAAACTGAAAAGTGTCTTATTTTGAGCTCCTCTTGGAGTTTGATTAAGGACACTTTTTTGTTTGACGCCATCTACCTCCTTGTATGCTCTATCCCTCTTCGTAGGCTTATTTTGCATCATATCTTAGCCCTACTTGTGACCATTTTCGAGATTTTTCATAAACGACAAAAATTCTTGTTTTGATCTTATAAACATGTTTGTTTAAGGACTCTTTTCTGTTTGGGGTCATCTTCCCCCTTTCATGCTTCATTTCCTCATGTTTTGAGCCTTGCATTTGAGCATTTGCATTGGCCTTGGTTTGGCCTTTTAGCTACTTAAATCCAGTGGATTTTCAATGGCTTAGATGTGTTTTTGAGCTTCAAAATCAGAGAGGGGTGACCCTCTCACCCCTTGTTCTCTTTACTAGCATTGTTGGCCTTCCAAAGGAGCTCCATTTTGCATGTTGTGAAGTTACATTCTAGGACTTATTTTGTGAGTTTTATGGTCTGCATTAGCTCTGTCCAGAGCCCTTTTTGCCATATTTTATGTCTATGATGCATGTGTAGAGCAATCATATTCAAGGCCTTTCAAAGGGACCTTTCATTGCATGCTTCCTAGACCAATTCTAGGGCCTATTTGGCGAGTTTTAAGGTTTTCATAACTCATTTCCAGAGGTGGCTTTGACCTTTTATGTGTCCATCATATAGGTGTAGAGTAACCCTTGCATGGCCTTCCAAAGGAGCTCATCATTTTTGCATGCATTGACTGAGTTTCAGTGGTTATTTGAGCATGTTTTGGCATGGCATACATCTGTTTTTGGCTGGTTTAATGAGCTTTCATATGCTTCATATAGTTGTAGAACAACTCATGGTTCACTAGCTTTCTTTGCATGCTTTGTGGGCCCTTGATTTTAGCACTTTTTGGCCATTTCATAAACTGATATTGTGCTTATTTTGGACTTCCCTAACTCTATTTTTGGGTCTCATGATTGAATGATGTTTGTTTTGCATGCTTGTAGTTCAATACCCATGCTTAACTTTGAGATTTGAGGTCCATTGCATGCATGTGCTGAGGTGTGTTCATGTTTTGAGGCCATTTTACATCACATTTCAGAGCCTATATGAATGCCATATTGCCATGTTTTCATCTTTTTAAGTGTGCTTGAGAGTCGGGCTTGAATGCCTTGTTTACCGACCATTGAATGAGCTTCATTTTCATGCTTGTTGAGCCATCATTTTAGGCCAATTTTCCACTGTTTCAGACCTACCTAGGGTCTGTTTGGGGTCGGTTTTACCTTTGGTGCATTGCTTTGGATACCTCTAGTGTAACGCACTTCACTAGTTTCGGTACCCGGGCCCCCTAGCTTGCATTGTGTGCCATGTTTGCATGATTCGGGACCATTGGGCATCATATTTCAGAGTTGTAAATTGCATGTTTGTATGCCATCTTTCATCCCTTGCCATGCTTTGGTAGAGTCTTATTTCATGCCTTAGGTTTGGTCCTTGGCATTCGTGCATGTGTGCGTGCATTTCAATTCTCTCATTTTCATCACATGGCCACTGATGTGAGTGTGGCTGAGGTCCACTCACATTGGTATAAGTCCATCTTGCATCGAGCATGCCATGTAGTTCATGTTGTTGCATGTTTAGCCTTTGCATTGCGTATGCTAGGTTGTTAGGAGCATTGTGCATGCCATGATATGTCATTCCTCGCATTGTGTATGCTAGGTTGATAGTCGCATTGAGTATGCCTTAGTTCACGCGCATTGCGCATGCCATGTAGTGTTAGCATTGTATATGCTAGGTGCATGTTTGCATTTTATCCCTTGCATGCTTGCATCACTTGGTTGCATTACACTTAGGATCGCATGCTAGTCACATTTGCACGTGCCATGCATTGCTTGTTGCATTGTGCTTGGAGTAGGGTTTAGTCCAAGCACAGGAAAAGAGGGACGTTTTGTACTCCAAGTGACGAAACGTGCCTCAATTCTCGGTCGCCAACATTCTGGATTTCCCATGATGGAGTTTAGGCCTTAAGTGTGTATTTGTGCATTCATGTCATATTAAAACGTGCAATTCGACTCCTCGGCCATCATGGCCCGAGAACCGAGGGCCACACTCCCTAGAGCTTGTGCAAGGATGGGGAGGAGTGGTGGCGCACACATATGTTGAAAATACCTTGCTTTCTCTCCTTCTTGCCTTTGTTACAGAAAAAACCAGAGTCCAGAGGCAGAAAGTGGTCGGCCGACCAGGTTTCCTGGTAGGTCGACCACCTTTTTTGGTTTCCACCATAAGGGGTGGTCGGCAAGGGTTTTCCAAGCCAATACCTGGTCGGTGGCTTTCCCAAGGTGGAGTTTCAGCCTTCTGGAGCTTTGTGTAAGTTTCGAAAATCAGCTGCAAACAAAGGCGAGACGAGGCATCGTGATGGAATTTACCGACAAAGCGCATCGAGCATGCATGCATCTATTATCATCCAAAACAGAGCCGAGGCAGTCGCATTCATTTAATTTATTTGCTTACTTAGCTAATTTGTTAATTAGTTAGTGGTTATGTAATAATTAATTGTAATTCGTTATTCATTCGAACTGTATTACTTTCGGACTGTATATTATTTATTCGGGCCCTCCGAGCGAGGGCACAATTGTAATAAGCGTGCGTGTGTGTGATGTATGTCTTCCAACCCCACGTCTTTCTCCCTTTTATTTGCCCGCTTATGATGGTTAGATTAGGACATGTTTCAATTAGCATACTTATGCTTGCATGTTTGCATCATTTATCTGTATTGCATGCACCGGGCTCGGCGCATTATACTAACTGCATTGTATTTCAATTCCAAATTGAATACGTGTTAGTTGTAGCATCATCATATGCCATGTTTAGAATAGCCGAGCCTATTGTAGTTGCATTTTTGCATGTGTTGCATTAGGCATTTCGGTATAGTTAGGATCATGCATGGATTTCTAACATAGCTTCTATTTTGGCTTGGAGTACTCGGTAAGTACTTATGCTTTAGCATCCTTGCATGCGTGTGAGTGACTACCATGATAGCATGCTTGCCATGAGGCTAACTGCTTATGTGATATAACTGCCTAAATGCCTGTGGGTGAAGGTTGCGTTATTTGGATTGGAACAATTCATCAATTGTGAGTTTTAAGCCCATTTGAGAGTGGCAAAATCATTTTTTCTAAGCCCATCCGAGGGTCGCAAATCCACGTCTTAACCTACTTACAAGTAGCACCATCAAACCATTTTCAAATAAACAAACATGGGATGTTTTGTTCCAATTCAGGCGATCCAGTCTATACTTGTATGCTGTGCGCATCACATAGTAAATCTAGGCTAATAACTGGAACAAGAACGGATAATGTTTTCAAAACTAGATATCATGGTTAGTAGAGGCCGATCTTTGATCAGGCGAGCGGGGGTGCTCACGAAGTGACCTTCTCCAATCGTACCCAAGTTCTCGAGCCGAGGCAACTTTGGTGAAGACGGACACGTGGCCTTAGGCAACGATTCAGGGTTTCCTAAATTTCTCAAAATAAAATATTTAGGTGGCGACTCTATATGTGGCAAAGCAGTCCATGTTTGGCATTTTTTTCAAAAAAATCTGTTTTCAAAAACGATTTGCCGGATTTGGACTCTTTGATGATTCATCGGCCTTGCATTGCACTCCGTGAGATTAGATACAGGACCGTGACATTGAGTCCTGAACTGTAGTGAGCCCAATGAACAAAACGGGGGGGATTTCCCTCTTGGGATGTTCGGGGACGTCTACAGTTTCTGGCGACTCTGCTGGGGAATTAGAGAACTTGACTAGAACTCATGATATCTGGTTTTGACTACACTTGTGTGTTTCTTTGCATTGCATTTGCATTGGTGCGCCTAGGACACCGTGTTTGCCGTATGCTATTCCTGAACGATTTGTCGGAGGCTCGCTTCGAGAAGCGTGCCATAAGGCTGACCGGTTGCGGGCTCTGCCACGACGGGAACACAAACCCCGGTTTTACCGGGGCACCCTTTTTGACCATTCGACCTAGTGCATAATCGGAATCCATAGTGACCATTCCAAACTAGGACAGGTTGCTTACTCATTTATAGGTTGTTTGAAACCGCTGCGTGTGTAGTGAAACCTAGTTCTTGACAAAATAGGACAGGGAAACCCTACCCCAACATAGGGGTGTTTTGGCTCTCACTTGTTTGTTATGTGCTTTTAGAGTGTGTCTCTATACGAATACATGTATCAGTTTACGAGTTTGGGCATCAGGCCTGCGGGCGCCAGTTTAGTATTTTGGGTATCAGGCCTGCAGGCACCAGTTCAGTATTTTTGGAATCAGTTATCTACGGGTATTAGATTCAGCTTCGGGGACAGTGATTTGGGAATAATGATCAATCTTTGAGAACAGTGTATCAATTGCGTGTTAATTATACCTGACTGTGTGTTGTGTTTATTTATGCTGTTATGATGTCCGTTTGTCTGCTTGTTTATTTCCTTATCATTGCTTTATTTATCTTTTTGCTAGGGGGTAGTTTAGCACAATTACTTCAGAGCAAGCAGATATTCCCCAAGCACTCTGGACAAGAGGTCGCCGACTCCATCGATCTGAGGATCTGGTCGACGAACAACCAGTGTATCATTCCCTATCCCCAGTTATTAGACGGAGGTCGAAAAGACGCAGTGTATCCGAGCAGAGGTTGCCAGAGCAGTGGATTACCCCTTCAGCGGACAGTCAGGCTGAGATCTCAATTGTTGCTATACAGATAGACCTGCCAGTAGTTCAGACAGATCAGGGCAGTATGGCAGTAGTGACAGGAGTTGAAGAAATGATGCGCCAGATGTAGGAGACCATGAGAGCCATGCAGCAGGACGCTGTTCGCCGGGATGAGTTTGGCAAACAACAAGCCGAGATCATGGCCCAGCAGGCAGAATTAATTGCCAGGTTGCAATAATAAACCGGGGCATCTGCTTCACACCCAGCTCCTCCCCCACCAGGAATTCCAGCACCCGAGGAGGCACCAAATGTCCAGGGAGATACGGACATCCCGACGGGGCCGGCTCCGCTCCCGATTCTACCACAGTTATCCAAGGCACCTACGCACGTCAATCAACCGGACTCTCCCTTTGAGTTCGAGGTAAACCATACAGCATTGAAACTGAGCAAGCTCGAGAAGTTGTTCAAGAAATCCCAGGGGGTGAAGTCCATCCCAGACATCGAGGACGGATATACCGATGTGGCTGTAACGCTGCCAGATAGGTTCAAGATGCCACAAATCAACTGCTTTGACGGGTCCATCTTCGGTTGTTCTTAGATATACTGCGACCTATGGGCCTCACTAGACCACAGAAGCTTTCACTATTCGGCCGGACCTTGTCAGGTGTGGCCGCTATCTGGTATGCAAAATTAGAAGATGATGTTAAGCGGAACTGGGACGAGATGGCCGAGGCTTTCATTGCACAGTACTCCTATAACACTCAAATCGAGATTGCAACCTGTGATCTTGAGACAACAAGACATGAGCCTAAGGAGAGCTTTTCGGATTTTGTGGCCCGATGGAGAGCGAAGGCCTCAATGATGACCTTAAGGCCTACAGATAAAGATCAAATCCGGATGATTGTGCGCAATCTCCAGCCAAAACTGATGTAGAAAATGATTGTGCTTCCCTTCCCTACCTTTTCAGATTTGCACGAGATGGGGGTACAAACAGAGGATGCTATGAAGCAAGGTCTGATGACCAGGACAGAGAGCAACCCCGAAGAACCTTGAACCGCAACAACAACACAGGCACTAGCAATGCCGCAAATGCTAGAGCTTCAGAAGTAAGCATGGTCACCACCATTCCCCCTCCAAGACCCATGGCAGCTACACCTTTCTTCAGCGCGTCCGGAAGCAACACACAAACCACCAAATTCCAACCTCGAGGCCAGAGAGCCTTTACCCCACTATATATGCCCCTGTCCAAGGCTCTAGGGGTATTAATCAGGAAGGGCACTTAAAGCCCCTAGAGCCGAGGCCATTGCCAAATCCACTCCCTCCCTCTCATAACCCATCAAAATATTGCGCATATCACCAACAACATGGTCACGACATTGACCAATGTTTTAGATTGCGTCATGAGATTCAAGATCTCATTGACAAGCAAGTGATTGTGCCTCCAGAAAAACCCAATGTCACAACAAACCCTCTCCCACCGCACAACCAAGCTTCACCTCCCAAAAGAATCAACTTTATCTAGACTGGGGTCGTGTCTTACGATCCCAGCATATATATTACCCCAACCCACCTACCCAAGCCGTAGGTGCTCCTTCCGGACTGCACTAATTTCTGCGTGTTGGACATCTCCAGAGCCCAACCCGAACCATTGGTGGTGGTTGTCGAAGACAGAACATGGGAGATTCCAGGGGAGAATGGGATTGCCGAGCCAGGATCTGAGGAATCTGGGAGTTTTGCTGAGGAAGTATACAGTCCGAGTGACTACACTCTATCAGTGGGCCAGGTTGGGCTAAACTTTGAATTGCTGGCGGGGGCAGAGCTTTGTATGATACAGGGGGATGAATCTGGTCAGAGGATAGATGACCTGGCAGCTGTGGAAGAGGACTTTGCTAACCTCCAATTTTTCAATGGACAAGAACCAGAGGGCATGGTAGTCAACTGGTCAGATTTGGAGGAGTCAGCAGAGGTCACCGGGTGGCTTGATGACCTGCCAGACGTTGTTGACGAAGCTCAGTTGAAACAGGGCCCGGCAGGGGCAAGAATATCAGTGGTGGCCAGAAGGGCCAGAAATCAGAATGAGTCGTCGGAGAGCGCTGGTGCTAAGAATTTCGCCCATGACTTGGGCATTGTGGATGCGAGAATTGTTGAACAGCCAGCTGTACTGACGCAGTTGGAACAAGAAAGGTTTGAGAATTCTGAGAGAATCAGGAAAGCTAAGGGCCCTGAGGGGACTGAAAGTGCTGTGTGCAATTGTAGAGGAGAATGCTGCGAGCATGTGGACGGAGAGTACTGCAGGTGCAATTGTACCGGAGCTAGACAGGTGTCTGTTGGCTGTCAACGGAATGTGGTAAGAGGACGACGATTTATGTCTTGCCCACGCCGATGAGGATTGGGGGATCAATCAGCCGGATGATACCTGGTATATCGGCGAAGTCGATCATATGACCAGGAGCGGGTGGTATTTCAATCCCCCACACCTAGACCAGCCAGAGGCATTTGGGAAAGATAAGGAGGCAAAGAAGCAGAAAGATAAGCAACTCGAAGAAGAGGCCGTACTGAAGCAGTTGAAAAAGATACAAACAGACATCTCCATCTGGGGACTGCTTATGGCATTGCAAGTGCATCGACAAGCTGTCTTATCGGCCATGGACAAGGCCAAGCTCTCAATAGACACCACGCCTGAACAGCTGGTGGGCTTAGTTTTTCCGGGAGGAGCTACCCCGATGTTGACCTTTTCTGACAAAGAACTGCCACCTGAGGGTGCGAACCATAACAAGCCACTCTACATTTCTGTGAAGTGCAGAAACAAATGGATACCCGTGGTGCTTGTCGACACAGGGTCCGCCATCAATGTGTGCCTAGCAAGGACTGCATATGCAATCGGTTTAAAGACCGCAAATTTTGTGCCGACAGCCCAGATGATTCGGGCATATGACAACACAAGCCGAGAAGTCATGGGAACAGTGAAAATCCAGACCATGGTTGGGCCGGAAGAGCATGAAATAGACTTCCATGTCTTAGAAGTCGCTGTAACTTTCAATATGCTTTTGGGACGGCCGTGGTTGCATCAAGTGAAGGCAGTTTCTTCTACCTTGCATCAGATGGTGAAATACCCCCATGGAAAGGGAGTAGCCATTGTTTTTGGGAATTCATCAATCCATCCACCGCTGCAAATATCTACGCCAGTTTTGGAAATTGAGCACGGTATGGAGGATGTGTTCTTTTCCGGTTTTACCCTGGCTGAGGCCCGGGTCGTGCAGAACATCTTAGCTATTAATGAGGGGGTGTATGTCAGTGCTCAATCAGTATATCTCATGAACAAGCTTCAACACATCCCTGGGATGGGATTGGGAAAGAGCGGCCGGAAGGGCGTCGCAGCATTGGCCAAGGTGCCACACAACCCACATATCTTTGGCTTGGGTTATTTGCCTACCAAAGAGGATTGGACAAGGAAGGGTAAGGAGATGGCTAGGAGAGCCAGAGCGAAGAAGGTGGGAAAGCCCTTTGACTTAATGCACCGGCCCATTCAGGGTACCCTAAACGGACGCTTCGTCCGGGAGGGAGAGGATTTTCCGTTTTGTGGCTTCCTAGAGCCGTGGCTGAACGCGGAGAGGAAGCGCGTGCCAGGCTTTGAGATTTTCTTTGACCTACAGTTATCTAGGGATAACGTTGCCGAAGAGCAGACAGACCCATTAGCTAAGGTTGAGCACAGCAAGAAAGTGGAGTCTGAAGACGCCGAAAGTGAGATGGGGGTAGCGCTGGCGTGTCTACTTTCAGATCCTCCGATCGAACAGAAGTGCATGGGGGATAACTTCTCAGTATGCGTGATCGGGAATGGAACGGCTGCGGTCCTACCAGCAAACATTTTGGATGCATTTATCACACCCTATCTCATCTGGCAGTATGAAGAGGGATTTTTGTCAAGCAGCACCGGGTCAGGTAGTGAGCCGGAATCTGATTCTTCCGAATCTGTTGAGTCGGAATCAGGTTCCAGCTTGACTGAGTCTGAGTTCGGTATTCTAGGGGGTGATAACCCGGATACCACAGTCCTGTCCAGGTCGTCTTTTTCTTTCACTTTTGAGTCTGTTGTAACCGAAGAATCAGATGATTTGGATGCGCTTAATGAGAATGATGTGGCTGTGATTTTTGAGTACTTTTCTATGCCCTTGATTTATTACATTAACTCAGACTTTCAAAATTTTGATGAAAACGACGAGGAAGAAATTTCTCCGGTTTTGCATCGCTTAATTGAACAAGAGTAGGAAAGATTTGTTAAACCCTTAATGGATGAAATCACTACTGTAAATATCCGTACTGAGGAGGACCCGTGGCTGGTCCAGATCGGGTCCACGTTGTCTTCGGATGAACGCGAGCGCTTAGTCATTTTATTAAACGATTTCAAAGACGTTTTCACATGGTCCTACGAAGACATGCCTGGAATCGATCTTGAGATCGTACAGCACCGGATCCCTCTTGACCGCGAGGCCCGACCCGTTAAACAAAAACTCAGAAGGATCCGCCCGGACTGGGCCCTCAAGATTAAGGAAGAAGTCACCAAGCAAATTGACACAGGTTTCCTACTGGTATCCGAATACCCGACTTGGTTGGCCAACATTGTTCTAGTGCTGAAGAAGGATGGTAAGATCCGGGTATGTGTGGATTTCAGGGACTTGAACCGAGCTAGTCCGAAGGACGACTTTCCCTTGCCCCATATTGATGAGTTGGTAGACTTCACAGCGGGGCATGCTTTGCTTTCGTTCATGGATGGCTTCTCAGGCTATAATTAGATAGTGATGGCACCCGAAGACCGGGAAAAGACTGCATTCACCACCCCGTGGGGGACATACTGCTACAGAGTGATGCCATTTGGGCTAAAGAATGCTGGAGCTACATATCAACGGGCCGCGACCACAATATTGCACGACATGATCCACAAAGAGGTTGAGGTGTATGTGGACGACATGATTGTCAAGTCCAAAGAAAGAGACGGCCACTACACCACCTTGCAAAAGTTTTTCCAAAGGATCAGAGAATTTCGGTTGCAGCTGAATCCTCAGAAGTGTACGTTCGGTGTTACAGCAAGGAAAATGCTGGGGTTTCTGATTACACAGAGAGGTATCGAAGTCGACCCTTCCAAAATCAAGGCCATCTTAGAAATGCCACCACCAAGGACTGAAAGGGAGGTGCGAGGCTTTCTGGGTAAAGTGCAATTCATAAGACGGTTTATCTCAAAATTAACCTTGACTTGTGAACCACTTTTTGGTCTCCTGAAGAAAGGAAAGAAATTCCAGTGGTACGGCCGATGCCAAGCTGCTTTTGAACAAATCAAGGAATATTTACAGAACCCACCCGTGTTGTCACCGCCAGAGCCGGGGAGACCGTTGATATTGTGCCTTTCAGTAACTGAGACCACAATGGGCTGCATGCTCGCGCAGGAATCAGAGGACAAAGTGGAGAGGGCCATCTACTATCTGAGCAAGAAGATGCTAGAGTATGAGACTCGCTACACACCATTGGAAAAAGCTTGCTTAGCCTTGGTATGGGCTACCAGGAAGCTGCGGCACTACCTGTTAGCTCACTCTGTAATGTTGGTTTCGAGATTAGATCCCATCAAATATCTCTTCGTGAAACTGGCACTGACGGGTAGGCTAGCTCGTTGGTTGCTGTTGTTTTTTGAATTCAATCTAAAATATGTGACGCGCAAGTCAGTCAAGGGAAGAGCAATAGAAGAATTCTTAGCCGATCATCCAGTGGAAGGAGATGAAGCAGTTGAGTACTTATTTCCAGATGAGGCCATTTTGCATATCGACGACGAGTTTTGGACGATGTATTTTGACGGAGTGTCCAACCAGTACGGGTATGGGATAGGAGTGTTGCTGATAGCACTCGACAATTCCTGTATCCCTCTAGCCTTTAAACTCCGGTTCAAAGTCTCGAACAATGAAGCAGAATATGAGGCATGCATTGCCGGTCTAGAAGTAGCTCTGGAACTAGGGGCAAAATGGCTGGACGTCATCAGGGACTCGAACCTTGTTCTATCTCAAGCGAAAGGAGATTGGAAAGTCAAAGAAGAAAAGATGATTATGTATCACCAGACCTTGGATTTGTTAATTCCTCGGTTTGAGAAGTTAAACTTCGCTCATCTGTTAAGAGAAAATAACAGGTTCGCAGATTCATTAGCAACTCTATCTTCCATGATAGACATCCCGTTTGGAGTCCAGATGCGTCCAGTCATTATCGACCAGAAATTTGTGCCGGCTTACGAGTCAATTGCTGCTATAGATGAGGTTCAAGATGAGAACCCCTAGTATTATGATATTTGAAATTTCTTAGAGAAAGAGGCGTATCCACTAGGGGCGAATGCCAAGGATAAAAGGGCGATAAGAAGAATGGCCGTTCAGTTCATCATCTGTGGAGGTAAATTGTATAAGAGAGGTCATCTGGGAATGCATAAGCTGTGCGTTGAAGCTGAAGAATCAAAACGCCTGATGGAGGCCATCCATTACGGGGAATGTGGTGCGCATATGAATGGGGTAATGCTGGCACAGAAAATCCTCAGACAGGGTTACTACTGGTCCACCATGGAGAATGATTGTATCGGCTTTGTTCGGCGATGCCACAAATGTCAGATCCATGCAAACCGCATGAACATCCCGCCGTCGAAGCTGTACAATATGACTTCGCCATGGCCATTTTCAGTTTGGGGAATCGATGTGATCGGGGCTGTTACCCCGAAGGGGTCTAATGGGCATGAGTTCATCCTGGTCGCGATAGATTATTTCACGAAGTGGGTTGAGGCCCAATCCTATGCGGTGTTGAAGGCGTCACATGTTGCAAAATTCATCAGAAACAACATCATCTGTCGTTATGGGGTCCCAAACGAGGTCATTTCAGATAATGGTTCCCACTTCAAGAAGGAAGTGATTGACTTGTTAGAGAAATACAACGTGACTTTTCATAAATCGTCTACATACCGGCCGCAAACCAATGGAGCGGTCGAGGCCACCAACAAGAATATCAAACACATATTGCAGAATATGGTGGAAACCTACCGGGATTGGCCAGACAAGCTGCCGTTTGCTCTGTGGGGGTACTGGACTTCAATTAGAGCTTCTACTGAGGCGACTCCGTATTCATTAGTTTATGGGATGGAGGCCGTTCTACCTATTGAAATTGAGGTTCCGTCTTGGCGAGTGCTGGCTGAGTGTCAGATAGCCGAAGCAGATTGGCAACAGAGTAGATTTGAAGAACTCATGCTTTTTGACGAGCGCAGACTGAAAGCACTGTACCATGTTCAAGGCTATCAGCGCAGAATTGCCAGGGCTTTTAACAAGAAAGTTAAGTCCAGGAATCTAAAAGAAGGAGATTTGGTGCTCAAGGACAACCGAGCTCCCATCCACAACTCAAGGGGCAAGTTCAGACCCAATTGGACTGGTCCCTACATCATTAAGTCTATTTGGTCAGGTGGAGCTGTGGTTCTAATGGACCTAGATGGCCTAGAGTTATTGCAACCGATCAAGATGGACAAGTTGAAGAAATATTACCCCTGAGAGGCTCGTTAGGCCGAAAACCTGAAAGGGCGACCTAGGCAAAAGCCAGAGCACAAAAAATTTGAAATTATAAAAACTGAGCTCGCAAGGTTGAAAACCCACAAAGGGCGGCCTTGACAAAAGTTAAAGCGTAAAAGGAGAGCGAAAATACTCGAGTGAACCCGAGCCTGAACTACGTAAGGCTTGATTCCCATCTTTGGGATACGTAGGCAACTTCATCCTGAGGTTCAGCCATAAACTTTTCCCTGATCAACTTTGTCCATTTGATCATCTCGGCCATCTTTGTCTATTCAGCATTCAAGAAGTTCAGTTATGATCTCCGGTGCAGTGCTCTTCAGACTAGGGGCAACTTTCTGTTGTTGCGCAGTGCTGCGGTACTATTCAGACTAGGGGCAACTTTCCAGTTGCTGGGATCCGGGGTTGTGCATCTCAATGACAGATTTCAGGCGTGTCCAGTTCTGATCCATATTGAAAATGGTTTTGAAAAGTTTTAATAAAAGTTGACTTTGTTCAAAATTAATCTTTTTACAACTTAGACCATTTTTTGGACCAAAGCGGAAAATTTTCAGTACCCACAACCTTCAATTTCATTGATTTCAATACAGAGTTCTCCTGCTCTTGCATACAAATTGAAGTTTCTTTTTATTACAATCATAAAGAAAACTTGAAAGTACTAATAAAGCAATAAATCCGGAGCATAGCTAAGTCAGGTGTTCCTGCGCCCCCTCCCAGAGCTGGTCGAAGCCTCTGATGCCAAAGTGGACCCTTCCTGTGCCTCTTCATTGAGCCAATCCAAGCACTCATCAGACAAAGTGCAACTGAAAGTGGGAGCGGGGGCCAGGAGTTCTCGCGTCCTCCATGCTGTGGCATACCGAGCAAGCTGTGCGCCTTGAACCGGGAATGCAGCAGGATACTCTATCCCCTCTGGCGGGCAAGTCTGATCATGTCCGAATTGGCGCTGGAATCGGAACGGAAAATAGAAGACATAGTGTGTCATGCTAATCAATTGAATCCCAGGTTGACGGGTCATGTTATAACTCATTGTCGGCAGATTGAGCCAAGGGCAGCGCCAAGCGATGCAGTTTGCAGACAAATTGCACATCCAGCTATACCACCACCCCTCATCAAGGGCATCGACCAGGCGTTGTCGGAAAATGTAGCCGCGAGCTGAGTATGCGGGGCAAGGCTCCACAATCTGTAACTTGTCCATCAACCACACCTGGGGAGGGATTGAAAAATGAGAGAATAAAGAATAGAGAGATGTACGATGAGAGAAAAGTAAGAGAAGGGCTTTGCGAGAAAAACCGAGCCTGAGGGCCGAGTGATGTGAGCAATACATATGTAAGATTGGGAGGGAAACATTACCTGCAATAGTAGTGGGCTCCCCGCAAGCCTAGCCGTCTCCCGGTGATGAAAAGCGTCACTCCTTCAAACCTTGGGCAACCTCGATCAACCGGACACTGGATCCTCTGGAACCTGAGGCAAGTATGAAATGAGACAGCAAGCATAGGCAAAGCGCGTGTTGCCGATAGCCCTGCCAATGATGGTCGCCACGATCACCAGCATCAGAAAACCAGCAAACCAAGCTTGGGATGTCTAGCTCCCCATCATGAATCAATGATCGAGTATCATGCAAAGTGAGGCCGCACATTTGTCCTAAGGCTTGGACGTAGCCGAATCGGAGTTGAGGCAAGATTTCCTTGTTGCGCTCGGACTCCATCAAAACTTGGAAATCCTCGAAAGTAGGACACATCTCTTGCCCGCTAAAGCTAAAGACGTGTGTTACCGGATTCCAGAACCTTGCCGTGGCGTAAAGGAAAGAAAGATGCAGCGGAGTACGGCCCAGCGTGAATAGTGCGTTCAAGTCGAAGCCCCAGAAGTTCAACTTTTCCGAGCCATCTAGAGAAGCAATCCAAGCTGTGAGATTTTGGGTGAGGAATGCCTCCATTTTGATGCAAAACTAAGATGAAATGAGAGAGCCACGAGGTTGGAGCTTTTAAAGAGGATAAGGTACTGTTCGGGGGACACGTGTCAAAAATTTGGTGGCTGCCAAGCTAGGTGGTCGGCCGACCACCTTTTCTGGCAGGCCGGCCACCGCTCTCCCCTCCAATGCAAAAAGCTGGTCAACCAGCTCCCTTAGGTGGTCGGCCATAGAGAGGACGGTGGCTTTGGTCTTGTTCTAGCTTCTAGAAGAAAGTTCCTAGCATTTCCATGCATTGGGGGTGTTGAAGGTGCGAGTTTTCCTCTGTTTCAGATGCGTTCCGTCACCCAGATCGCCCGAAATGCATTTGTTTATCGAGTTATTGATTAATCCTGCTTATCGAGTTGTTATTTTGCTTATTGAGTCGTTGTTTTGTATATCGAGTTGTTTAGTTTATCAAGTTATTAAGCTTTGTCGAGTTGACGAGTTGTGTATATCTTACTCTTTGTTTAATCAACATTGTTGTGTCTTGCTTATCGAGTTGTAAGCTTGCTAAGGTCCTGTTCTTTCTTAGTAAGTTGAGTTGCTTTGTTTGTTGCGTCGGTTCACTACCTGAATTGGCAATTTTCAAATGCACAATTTCATTCAATCTCATTTTGTACAAAATGATGCGATGCGATGTAATGCAAGAACATAAAATGCAACACTTTTTCAAAAAGCTGTTTCATTCCATCATGCTTGCTTTGTTACAACATTTTACAATAAGGGTACAAGTTTTACAGAAAATAAAACTACCTAATAAGTGTACAATGTGCTACAACTACTAGTAAAAAAGGGAAAATAAAGCAAGGAACAGCTGCATCAATGCTATCAAGCACAGGAGTAAGAGGCCCTCTTCACCCTCTTCTGCGGAACAGCCTCAGCACCATCATCGTCATCTGAGTCAGAGCTATCATCCTTGGGATCCTCCTCGGCCTCATCTCCACTACCGGAATCGAAACCGGAACCACCCTCTCTGTCAGCAAATGTCTCTGACTGGGGATGTGCAGGCTCCTCCTCCTTGTTGGACCCCTCCTCTATGACATGCGCTCTGCGTCCGGCTCGTCTGCGAGACGACTCACCTCTCCCAGCTCCTCGGGAAGGCCCAGATGGCCCGGCCTGTGGTCCGGTATGTAGCGGAGGCATCTGAAAAGAAAGAATGCAATACATCAGTCAAAGTATGTATATCAGATACAGATGCAAGAAAACTACATGAAGTGGGTGCAGGCAGATACAGTACATGAATGTGGTATGTGTCAGATGTGCTCTACACATACAATTAATCAATGCAGTAAGATGTTCAAGTTCAACATGTCATCAGAAGTATGATAAATGCGAGAAAATTAAAGAGTACCTGAAAACTGAGGATGGACAGTTGTGCCTCTCTTCGCAAGACCATGCCCTCGAGCGAGGCCACCAATCCGAGCATCTCATCCACGTACTATCTGGGTGGCTACAAATACAAGCTCAGATCATCAGTGACTGAATAAATGCCTAAGTATCTGGGTGATAAATGAAAAGCAGTGGAGCATACCGGTGGTGAGTCAGGGTCACTGACGTATCGGTGATCAGGCATAGAAGGCTTTATCGGAATCGGGTAGGAAGCCCCGTATCGCCATCCCGTCAACTCAGTCGGGATATCTGGCCATCTAGCGTGATGATAAGTCGGAGGAATCGGGGGGACCAGTCTAGCCCCACCTCTCGACGTATCGGCTCTGCTAGTGGAATGAGCACCTGCAGCCCGAGCTCGACTCGAAGATGGTATGTCAGCGGACCTCCTCGTGGGGGTACGAACGCCTATCAACGGGGGCATCAAGTATGTGTGACGGTAGGTCGCGTACTCCCCCTCCTCCAAATGTAGCAATATATCAGTACCCAGCATGGCACTAGTAACCTCCTGGGAAGTGAGCCTGCCGGTAGTCCGCATGTCGATCGGAGGTATTGATGGGATATCCTGATGAGGGTAGCCCATCGTCTGGCGCATGAAGCGTTCCCCCAGGAACCAGGCCCTACCAACCGGCCCCTCAAACAGGATCCTGTACCGAGAGGCAGCCCATCCTCCGGCAAGCTGAAATCGGAGGTCCCCACCCAAAGGCACCCAGGGCTGCCAGGTGATCTGCAGATAACCAATGCATAAGCCGATCAGAAATCGTAGATGTGCAAAACAAATCAAAGATGAAAACATGGAGGACAGAGAGTTCTGAATTACCTTTGTCGGTCGTACTGTGTCGAAAAACTGTCGTAGGTAGGGGAGAGTCTCCCGGGCCCGCGGCCAGCACTAGCTCTCGAAAACGAGCGAGTAGGGGGTCATGAGGGGCACCTCCACCTCGAGCTCTAGGGCTAGTGTCGGGAAGTACGCAAAAACCCATAACTGTGGAAAACAGGTCAAAAGTCACCAGAATACAGAATGCTGAGTGCAGAATGTGAGTACAGAATGTAAAGTGTGTCGTGCGTGCAATGTACAGATAATGAAAAGCAGAATCTAAATCAAGAGGGCAGAATGTACCTCTCAGGCTCTCCAGTAGCCGCCAACTATGTTCCCCCGTCCGCGGGAGGTCGCGCTCATGTAGCAATAGAGGGTAGCCAAGCCGGCGCCACCCCAGTCATACTGACTGACCTGCGAGAGGTCTACCAGGGCACTCAGCAGATATAGCCCAACGGTGTTCCCCCTATCGGCAAACAGAGTGGTCCCGAAGAGGAACATCAGAAACCCTCGGGTGTACTGTGCTACCTCTTCGGGAGTCTCAGGCTCCCTCTGTCTGAAATATGAAGAAAACCAGGTGTACCGGACTCGGCCCGAGGATCGGTCGACCGGTAGGCGAGCTCCCAATAGATAAATCCAGACAGCCTCCCACTCGCCCATGTCCTCATCATAAGAGATCGCCCAGCCTCCCACGTCGAGGCCTGTCAATACAACAAAGTCGAATGGGGTCATAGTCATGTCCCCGGCAGTTGAGAAATGAAAGGAATTGGTGGTGTCCCACCACCTCTCCACAAGGGCGCCCATCAACATCCTGCTGGCGGGATAGCGAGATATCCCAGTACAGAAGGGCCCGAACCCTGCCTGATCAACCCAATCACGGACGACCTCTGGGAGCTCTGCATACCACTTCCTCACAGCAATGGAGCCATATCCCCGTGTAACACGGGAGGACACCTGCATTCACAATGAACACATGTATTCAGTTTCAGAATGAAATGAATAAGCTGCATGCAAATGAAATATATGAGCTGTGTGCAAATGAGATCAAATACAATGCTGTGGACTACGTGTTCAGTATGAGCTGTGCGTTCAGAATCGAAGTGTGTGCTGTGTGTTCACAATCAAGATATGGGCTGTGTGTTCAACTTTCAACAAATGTGTGCTGCGTGTTCACAAACAAAGTTTGGGTTGAGTGTTCAACTTTCAACAAATATAGGCTGCGTGTTCAGAAATTCAAAGTTTGGGCTACGTGTTCAACTTTCAACAAATGTGTGCTGCGTGTTCACAAACAAAGTTTGGGCTGCGTGTTCAACTTTCAACAAATGTGTGCTGCGTGTTCACAAACAAAGTTTGGGCTGAGTGTTCAACTTTCAACAAATATGGGCTGCGTGTTCAGAAATTCAAAGTTTGGGCTGAGTGTTCAACTTTCAACAAATATGGGCTGCGTGTTTAGAAATTCAAAGTTTGGGCTGCGTGTTCAACTTTCAACAAATGTGTGCTGTGTGTTCACAAACAAAGTTTGGGCTGAGTGTTCAACTTTCAACAAATATGGGCTGCGTGTTCAGAAATTCAAAGTTTGGGCTGTGTGTTCAACTCTCAACAAGTGTGTGCTGCGTGTTCACAATCAAGATATGGGCTGCGTGTTCAGAAATTTAGAGTTTGGGCTGCGTGTTCAACTTTCAACAAATGTGTGCTGCGTGTTCACAATCAAATATGGGCTGAGTGTTCAGGACTGAAATGTGTGCTGCGTGTTCACAAACAAATATGAGCTGTGTGTTCAGATTCAGAGATAGTGTGTGCTACGTGTTCACCATCAAATATGAGCTGCATGTTCAGAAATTCAAGTGATTGAGCTGTGTGTTCAAGATGCAAACAAAGTACTGTGTTATAGACTAAGCATTCAGAACAAGCTGTGTACTAGAATGAGTAGACGTATGGCATGCGAATGTGTTCAGAGCGAGCAAATAAGCATGCGCAGCATAAAATACACGGAAAATACAGAATTAAGGCAGGAAATGTAAAAAAGGTGAAGTACATACCTCCCGTGCCTGATAGGAGAGATGGGACTCCGGCTCCCGCAATAGCAAATCCACGGGGGCTCGATCGTCGAAGTCCGTAAAATGATAGAAAACTGCCCGCGGGAGGATGTGCGTTGAGGGGTCGTACCTCTCGGGAATGAAGGGGCGAATCCTCGGCTACAGAGACATGATATCTGGATCGCTTTCGGCACCTGGAGAACCTCCGTCATGGAGAAAATGACCCGCCATCTCAAGAAATCTGCAAAAATGAGCAAAAATGAGCAAAATGAGCCAAAATTGGAAAAAGTCAACTCTCGGGAAATGAAAAAGTCAACAAAAGTCAACTCCCGAGAAAATCTTCCAAATGTTGAGACAAACTTACCTCAGGTGGTGAAAATGAGAAAAGAAGCTCCGAAATCAAAATTTAATCGGTTCAAAGTGAAGAGAACTAAAAGTTTTCGCGAAACAACTTTGCGTAGGGCGTTGGAAAACGCATATAGAGCGCAGATCTGAGAGGGAAAATGCTCTAGGAAGGAGGAGAAGGTGATTTCGGATCTGAAGTTGTGAGGAATAAAGCTTTGGCCGAATGTATTTAAAGAAATGAGGGTGAAAGGACAAAATTGCCCCGGATTTGGGCTAGGTGGTCGACCGGCCACATTTTCTGGTAGGTCGACCACCCCCTGCACTCAAACCTGGTCGGTGGCCTCCAGTGAACTCCAAACCTGGTCGGTGGTGTTCCCAAGATCGTCTCGAAGGTCTCTGCAAATTTTGGTAGTGATCGGAGTCCCCGGCACCCGAGAAAGTACAAGAAGAGTGCACTTTTCGTCGCGAAATCCCTCCGCGGGAGCTTCAACTCCAACTTTCGATGTGCGTTTCGTCGTCACTCGTCAAGAGAAAAATGTATCCTTTTTGAGCACGTTGTGATCCTTCCGGGAGGTAAACCGGAGGTCGCGATTGAGTCGCACTCGTCAAAACTTGCATTTCTTTGCTCGTTGTTTCGTGTCAAACATGCATTCGAGTATGCACTTATCTTGCATTGTTATGCACATCACTTGCATTCTCATGCATACCACTTGCATTGTTGTGCACGTTTCATGGGTATTGTCATACCCTCGCACTTAACTTGCGTTGACACGCGCGTGTCTCTCGCATTGCGATGCACTTTCCCATCGGCACCCTGTTTGTCTACGTTCGATATAGCATTAAACATGTGTTGCTAACTATGTTGTGCTTGTTAAGTTTCTCTCTTTTGCAGGCACGATATTGTATGTACGGTTCATTTGAAGCTGGTGCAACCAGACGAATCACGTAGGTATTGTATCTTCTCCGTGTGCGCATTCTTAAACTGCATGAAATGTAGTTGTTGCTTTGCATTCTTGCTTAAAACTGTTACGTGTGCGCTTCATTACAACTTGTTGCTTTGCATGATCATGAGTTACGTCCGGCTTTGTGCATATCATTTTGCATCTTGCCCCCTGCCTGCGGGCACATCTTTGTTATCTTGCCTGTTTGTCTAAGTCTTCGGCCTTGTCAAAAATGGGTCGTCTCTGGCTTTGACATTCACTCCCGTCAATTACGACTTTCGAGTTTTGTCAAAGAGGGGCAACTGTAGACACCCCATTTTTGACCGACCTTAAGACTCAGACGTCACCAACTGAGTGCTCGGTGATGTTGCATATTGTGCTCGTTCTGAGGTTGCAGAGTCTCGGCTGCGAGCCTAACCCCCGGACTTCGGGGCTCTTTTGTGTTCTGCCTCGGTTTGCGAACCAGGTCCTATTTTCTCTGTTTTCTCTTCCCAAAGGGAGGGAGAGGTCTCGTAGAGCATCTCTCAGTGGCCGTAGACTACGTTTCGTGGTCGTAGGTCATTTTTCCTGTTTGAAGCCCAATTTTTGGTTTTTCAAGCCGTCGGCCGTGTGCCTCAGTTCGGGACCACTTAACTACCTCTGTTTGCTCCGATTTTTGGCACACACCTTGTTTCCTCCCTTTAGAGGGACACTGTGGCCCGGGAGACCACCTTCGTGGTCATACGCCACTTTCGGTGCCTAACAGCCTGTTTTCGGGGCCTCGGACTGCGCGTTTTGGCCCCCAACCCTCGTTTTGCATCCGTCTTGGTCCATTTTTGGTAGGGACCCTATTTTCATTGTTAGGGAGGTGGCAATATGGTGGGAGGCCACCTTTTCCCTTTGGAAACCAATTTTCTCTTTTTCTCTCTCCTAAAGTCGGTTTTTCGGACAGAAAGCTGGTTTTTCTCACTTTTGAGCCACAATTTCTGGCTTTTCATACCACCATTGTGTTGTGCTCATCTAGGAGGCCACCAATATGGGTAGGCCGACCAGTATTTCTTCTTGACCCTTTTGAACCTTGCTAAAAAGCTGGTTTTTCTCTCTCTTGGGTCACATTTTCTGGTTTTCCACCATACAGCTGTGTTGCACTCATCTGGGAGGCCACCAATCTGGGGTGGCCGACCAGCATTTCATCTTGAACCTTTTGACCCCTAGTCGGCCGACCAAGGGGAGTGGCCGGCCGGCCACCTTAGCTGGTCGGCCAGCTTTCTGCTTTTTGCTCTTCTCAAGTGTAACACAGTTGTGCCAGTTGTGAAGCATTTGACCCACTGTCTGAGACTTTGACCATCTTTTTGATCTTTTTTAGTTAATTTTGACCCCCTTGCTTAGCTTCTTGGAGAAGCTTGACTCTTTTGTCAAGCTTCTTGAGGAAGCTTGACTCTTTTGGTCTAGCTTCTTCAAGAAGCTTGACCCTTTTGGTTAAGCTTCTTTGAGAAGCTTTGAACCCCTCTTAAGGCTTCTCCAAGAAGCCTTGGCTCTTCCCCTCTATAAAACCAACACTCCCCCTCCATTTGCAAGGGTTAGAAAGTTTAGCCAAGACATATACACTCCACCCTCCATAGCCTTCTTCTTCAAATCTCCAAACCTTAATATTCTTGCACCATTTGCACTACACCTCATAGCCTACCACCTCCACCATCCATCCAAGCATCTTGGAGCTGATTTTCAGAAGTTGAAGAACTCCTTCCTTGGTCCAGAAGTTGCTGGAGTCATTGTCTACAAAGGTGAGTGTAACAACCCACATTCATGTCCTAGTCATGTTTGCATGCATTTATATGTTTTGCCATGTTAAGTTTGCATTCATGAATCTTGTCTTGTTTTGCTTAAGTGTTGCTTGCATGCTTTGTCCCTTCCCTGCTATGTTAAGCCTAGATCATTCCAAGCCGAGGTCATCTTCAGTCTAGAATTGTCTTGGAACCACTTTGTTTGACCCCCACCTTCGCCCTGACATATTGGCCGAGATGTCATTATCTAGGCCGAGGTGTTCATCACCAAGGCCGAGATGTGTACTATCTAGGCCGAGATGTTACCTTTGCACCTAAGTGATCTTGTCCTGGAGTGGTATGACCTAGACCGAGGTGTGGCGCATCTAGGCCAAGGTGTGGCACAGCTTAGTCAAGTGTTGTCCTTCCTAGCCGAGATCATTGTCACCTTAGTTGCCGAAGCTTTGTCCTTAGCCGATGTCATCACTTGCCGGAGTGCCTTACCGGGTAGCTTGTTAGATACACTTTGTCCTAGTCTTGTCTTGTCAATCTATCACCTTTTTGAGGAGAACCAACCAGCCGTTGCCACGTGTCCGAGCTGAGTGTTAAGTCAGCCGACAGAGGGAGAAAACCTATCATTTCTATATCTTTGTTTTGAAGAGGAGAGAGAAGCTCTAGGTGAGGAAGAGTAGTTCTTGAGAGGAGGTAGATTTCCAAGCTTGATCCCTAGAGATCGAACCGTTAGATCCATGTTCTAAGGTTAGATTCTTGATCTACCCATGTTGTTCTTTATGTTCATGTTATTGCATTGCATGATTGAATATGATTTGTAAGCCATGCATTGCTTTGAAGCTCGGTTTTAGAAAGAGAAAATTGCATTCACGTGTTCTTCAAGAAAAGTCATGTTTTGATCCGAAACCTCACGCCAAGATCCATGTTTTTGTGTTTGTTTTCACATGATTTTCAAGTATGGGTACCCAGGTCCATGTTTTCAAACTCATAGCATGAAATTTCAGATTTTTGTAATAAAGAAGTTATGATTTTAGCATTCATATTCTTCATGGTCTTCATGTTCATGTTCTTCATGTTCTTCACGGGTGGAAACCCAGATCTCCAGACCTCACTTCCCGAGGTGTAGTCGCCGAGATCACTCTTACCTAGACCTTACACTTAGGCCTAGCATCGTATCTCACCTTGGCCTACCTTGCATGATCACTTACACCTTTAGTTCGTCTTGTGCGCACCTCGGCATGCAGTCGCACGCCGAAGCCTAGGTAACCACACCTCAGCCAGGAGGTGTGGGACCTCGGCATAGACCTGGTTGGTACCCAGCATGTCTTCCTGACATGTAAAACAGTGTTTTGACTTCCAACATGTTTGCCCGATATCATTTGCATGCATGTAAGACTTGTTTTGAGAAGTGCATTCAGTAGACCTTGCCACGTGTTTGTAGGACTTGGACCTTTCCCTCGATCCCGATGTCCGAAGAGCTATGTGAGTGGTATTTCTAATAAAGTTATGTTATCACGTTTTAATAAAGCTTTGCCTTGTTTTGATAAAAGTATTTGTTAAGCATGAATGATATCCCTATTTTATGTATCAAGTATAAGCTTTGTTTTGGATGACATTCTTGGAACCGTCCTTTCGTGTTAGGGGACGTTAAGCCTAAGTAGCACCGTCCTTTCGTGTAAGGGGACGTTAAGCCTAGGTAACATAGTCCATACGTGCCAGGGGACTTTAAGCATTTGTAGCACTAGTCCGTACGTGCCAGGGGACTTTAAGCATTTGTAGCACTAGTCCGTACGTGCCAGGGGACTTTAAGCATTTATGGCACAAGTCCTTCCGTGCTAGGGGACTTTAAGCCTATGTAGCATAGTCCTTCCATGCTAGGGGACTTTAAGCCTATGTAGCATAGTCCTTCTGTGCGAGGGGACTTTAAGCCTAGGTAGCACCGTCCTTTCGTGCTAGGGGACGTTAAGCCTAAGTAGCACCCTTGTTAAGATATCGGCCGCCAACGGCTACGAACTGGTGTGCTCGATGCCGAGGTTATGCTTTTATTTTGCCCGGAATGTCATCACCCTATGTTTTAAGATTGACGTATGTTAAGTAAGTAAGTAAGTTTTGAAAGACCAAGGTTCGATTGATGTTTATTTCAAGTCAAGCTAAGCTATGTTATGTACGGTTTTGATAAAGATCTACTATGTATTGTTTTGAAAAGATCTCGGGTATCATTCATTTAACCCCTTTATTACTTATACCATTCACTGAGTATCCAAGCTCACCCTCCCTATGTATATATGTAGGTAACAAGCAAGAAGTCGGCTACGCCGAGATGTGTGTTTTGTATGTATGTTATGTCGACAGTGAGGATGTCGGCAATTTGGAAGATCGTGTTTCTTGACCTGTAGTTCATGTGTTTTGTATATGTCGGCTTGAGAGGCCTTCGACCAAGATGTATTATGTATTTTTGTACTTCATTTTATTGTATTCAAGTTTTAAAGCTACGTAAAGTTGTATGCCATTCCATTTGACTTATGCACTGCTCTTATGGACTAACTAGATTTGTATATATTGCTTCCGCACTTGTGAGCCCCATATATTTATACTCTGATTGTGTGTGAATTTTGAAAGTTGGCCTTCGGTAATCTCGGATTATTGGCCATCACGGCACCATACTACTAGGGGTGGTTTGGGGTCGTGACAGTGAGTCTCTATTTCTCCCATTTTTGCATTATTTTGCTCCATTGATTAGCCTTATTTGCAAGCATTTCTGGACTTTGTCATAAACTGAAAAGTGTCTTCTTTTGAGCTCCTCGATTAAGGACACTTTTCTGTTTGACGGCATCTACCTCCTTGTATGCTCTATCCTTTTTCGTAGGCTTATTTTGCATCATATCTTAGCCCTACTTGTGAGCATTTTCGAGATTTTCCATAAACTAGAAAAAGTCTTGTTTTGATCTTCTAAACATGTTTGTTTAAGGACTCTTTTCTATTTGGGGTCATCTTCCCCCTTTCAAGCTACATTTCCTCATGTTTTGAGCCTTGCATTTAAGCATTTGCATTGGCCTTGGTTTGGCCTTTTAGCCACTGAAATCTAGTGGATTTTCAATGGCTTAGATGTATTTTTGAGCTTCAAAATCAGAGAGGGGTGACCCTCTCACCCCTTGTTCTCTTTACTAGTATTGTTGGCCTTCCAAAGGAGCTCCATTTTGCATGTTGTGAAGTCACATTCCAGGACTTATTTTGTGAGTTTTATGGTCTGCATTAGCTCTGTTCGGAGCCCTTTTTTCCATATTTTATGTCTATGATGCATGTGTAGAGCAATCCTATTCAAGGCCTTTCAAAGGGACCTTTCATTGCATGCTTCCTAGACCAATTCTAGGGCCTATTTGGTGAGTTTTAAGATTTTCATAACTCATTTCTAGAGGTGGTTTTGACCTTTTATGTGTCCATCATATAGGTGTAGAGTAACCCCTTGCATGGCCTTCCAAAGGAGCTCATCATTTTTGCATGCATTGACTGAGTTTCAGTGGTTATTTGGGCATATTTTGGCATGGCATACATCTGTTTTTGGCTGGTTTAATGAGCTTTCATATGCTTCATATAGTTGTAGAACAACTCATGGTTCACTAGCTTTCTTTGCATGCTTTGTGGGCCCTTGATTTTAGCACTTTTTGGCCATTTCATAAACTGATATTGTACTTATTTTGGACTTCCCTAGCTCTGTTTTTGGGTCTCATGATTGAATGATGTTTGTTTTGCATGCTTATAGTTCAATACCCATGCTTAACTTTGAGATTTGAGGTCCATTGCATGCATGTGCTGAGGTGTGTTCATGTTTTAAGGCTATTTTACATCACATTTCAGAGCCTATATGAATGCCATATTGCCATGTTTTCATCTCTTTAAGTGTGCTTGAGAGTCGAGCTTGAATGCCTTGTTTACCGACCAATGAATGAGCTTCATTTTCATGCTTGTTGAGCCATCATTTTAGGCCAATTTTCCACTATTTCAGACCTGCCTAGGGTCTATTTGGGGTCGGTTTTGCCTTTGGTGCATTGCTTTGGGTACCTCTAGTGTAACGCACTTCACTAGTTTCGGTACCCGGGCCCCCTAGCTTGCATTGTGTGCCATGTTTGCATGATTCGGGACCATTGAGCATCATATTTTAGAGCTGTAAATTGCATGTTTGTATGCCATCTTTCATCCCTTGCCATGCTTTGGTAGAGTCTTATTTCATGCTTTAGGTTCGGTCCTTGGCATTCGTGCATGTGTGCGTGCATTTCAATTCTCTCATTTTCATCACATGGCCACTGATGTGAGTGTGGCTGAGGTCCACTCACATTGGTATAAGTCCATCTTGCATCGAGCATGCCATGTAGTTCATGTTGTTTCATGTTTAGCCTTTGCATTGCGTATGCTAGGTTGTTAAGAGCATTGTGCATGCCATGATATGTCATTCCTCGCATTGTGTATGCTAGGTTGATAGTCACATTGAGTATGCCTTAGTTCACGAGCATTGTGCATGCCATGTACTGTTAGCATTGTATATGCTAGGTGCATGTTTGCATTTTATCCCTTGCATGCTTGCATCACTTGGTTGCATTACACTTAGGATCGCATGCTAGTCGCATTTGCACGTGCCATGCATTGCTTGTTGCATTGTGCTTGGAGTAGGGTTTAGTCCAAGCACAGGAAACGAGGGACGTTTTGTACTCCAAGTGACGAAACGTGCCTCGATTCTCGGTCGCCAACATTCTGGATTTCCCATGATGGAGTTTAGGCCTTAAGTGTGTATTTGTGCATTCATGTCACATTAAAACGTGCAATTCGACTCCTCGGCCATCATGCATTGAGATGCGTGGTTGATGGCCTGAGAACCGAGGGCCACACTCCCTAGAGCTTGTGCAAGGATGGGAAGGAGTGGTCGCGCACACATATGTTGAAAATACCTTGCTTTCTCTTCTTCTTGCCTTTGTTGCAGAAAAAACCAGAGTCCAGGGGCAGAAAGTGGTCGGCCGACCAGGTTTCCTGGTAGGCCGACCACCTTTTTTTGTTTCCACCATAAGGGGTGGTCGGCAAGGGTTTTCCAAGCCAATACCTGGTCGGTGGCTTTCCCAAGGTGGAGTTTTAGCCTTCTGGAGCTTTGTGTAAGTTTATGAAATCAGCTACAAACAAAGGCGAGACGAGGCATCGCGATGGAATTTACTGACAAAGCGCATTGAGCATGCATGCATCTATTATCATCCAAAACAGAGCCGAGGCAGTCACATTCATTTAATTTATTTGCTTACTTAACTAATTTGTTAATTAGTTAGTGGTTGTGTAATAATTAATTGTAATTCATTATTCATTCGGACTGTATTACTTTCGGACTGTATATTATTTATTCGGGCCCTCCGAGCGAGGGCATAATTGTAATGAGCGTGCGTGTGTGTGATGTATGTCTTCCAACCCCACATCTTTCTCCCTTTTATTTACCCGCTTGTGATGGTTAGATTAGGACATGTTTCAATTAGCATACTTATGCTTGCATGTTTGCATCATTCATCTGTATTGCATGCCCCGGGCTCGGCGCATCATACTAACTGCATTGTATTTCAATTCCAAATTTAATACGTGTTAGCTGTAGCATCATCATATGCCATGTTTAGAATAGCCGAGCCTATTGTAGTTGCATTTTTGCATGTGTTGCATTAGGCATTTCGCTATAGTTAGGATCATGCATGGATTTCTAACATAGCTTCTGTTTTGGCTTGGAGTACTCGGTAAGTACTTATGCTTTAGCATCCTTGCATGCGTGTGAGTGACTGCCATGATAGCATGCTTTCCATGAGGCTAACTGCTTATGTGATATAACTGCCTGAATGCCTGTGGGTGAAGGTTGGGTTATTTGGATTGGAACAATTCATCAATTGTGAGTTTTAAGCCCACTTGAGAGTGGCAAAATCATTTTTTCTAAGCCCACCCGAGGGTGGCAAATCCACGTCTTAGCCTACTTACGAGTAGCACCATCAAACCATTTTCAAATAAATAAACATGAGATGTTTTGTTCCAATTCAGGCGATCCAGTCTGTACTTGTATGTTGTGCGCATCACATAGTAAATCTAGGCTAATAACCGGAATAAGAACGCATAATGTTTTCAAAACTAGATATCATGGTTAGTAGAGGCCGATCTTTGATCGGGCGAGCGGGGGTGCTCACGAAGTGACCTTCTCCAATCGTACCCAAGTTCCCGAGCCGAGGCAACTTTGGTGAAGACGGACACGTGGCCTTAGGCAATGAGTCAGGGTTTCCTAAATTTTCTAAAATAAAATATTTAGGTGGCGACTCTGTATCTGGCAAAGCAGTACATGTTTGGTATTTTTTTAAAAAAAATCTGTTTTCAAAAACGATTTGCCGGATTTGGACTCTTTGATGATTCATCTGTCTTGCATTGCACTCCGCGAGATTAGATATAGGACCATGACATTGAGTCTTGAACTGTAGTGAGCCCAATGAACAAAACGGGGGGAATTTCCCTCATGGGACGTTCGAGGACGTCTACAGCTGGCCGACCAGTTGTTGCTGCCAGACTCTAGTTTTCTGCAACAGAGAGCAAGAAAGGGCATGGCAATGTATTTGCAAGATATGTATGCACAACCACCCTCCCTATCATGTTATGAACTCAAGGGGGTGTGGTTCTCGACCCTCGGGCCACCAATCATGTATTTTCATGTATGATGGCCGAGAGGCGAAGTTACACGATTCAATATGAAATGAATGCACAAGTAAACACATAAAGCCTAAAACTCTATCATGTATGATCAAGAGCGTCGGTGTAGACACCCCATTTTTTACCGTCCTCAAGACTTGGACGTCACCGTTTGAACACCCGGTGATCATCCATGTTTGTGTTCGTTTGGAGTTCCTGTAGGTCTCGGCTACGCGCCTTGCCTCAGGATCTCCGAACTCGACTCTTTAGTATCTGGTTTTGCACCAAACACTTGTGTTTTGCCTTGGAGGGGCAGGGAATGCCCTGTGAGGCATCCTCACACATCACCGGCCATGGCCAGAGGCCACCGGCTGGTGTTTTGTTGCCGTCGGCAATGTATATTGCCGGTCGGCATTCTTTGTTGCCAGTCGGCAGTCCATTTTGTCAAAATGGCATTTTTGAGTGGCCGATCACTGCTCATCTACTTTTGGTAGATATTTTGTGCCAGCTGTGATAGCTGGCACCCATTCTGTTCCCCTCTATACACGTGTATGGAGGGATTTCCCTCTAAGCAAGCTTGTTTGGTAAGCTTTGCAAGGGGGACTTGTATAAAAGGAGAGCTCTCCTCCTTCTTCTAGGTTGGCAATTTTGAAATAAAAACCAGAGCTTATACATATACATACACACTCTCTCTCCTCCCTTGTGTGTGTTTTGTGGCCTAAAAGTGCATTTTTACCTTAGTTTTGCACTAACACACACACTACCACACCTTACTTCGACTTTGGGGGATTTTGAGGGTTGTTTGTTGAGGTTTTGGACTGGTTTTGGTCAATAGAGGGTGGCTGGACCAACTGTTCTTCAAAGGTTCTTCAAGGGTAATCACTTTACTTTAGTTTCCCCAATCTTGCATTGGCTTTTGACCTATCTTACTTTCTGTTTTAGGCTTTGTGTATAACATGAAAAAGCTTTGTATTTTCATGCTTAAGACATCTCATTGAGGTCGTTTTGGCATTGGGGGTCGAACTCCCCCTCTTAGGCCTCTTTTGGCCTCTTTTGGTGCCTTTTCTTTAAGCCTTGTTGACCTTTGGTGTATTGCTCTTTTCACCACTGAAATCCAGTGGAATTTCAGTGGTGAAGAAGATGGTTGGAGGTCTTGCATAGGGGAGGGACACCCCTCTCCCCTTTTGTCTCTCTTTTATCCTTGTTTTGGCTTAACGGGCAACATGCATGCTTGATCATTTTTGGTCCCATTTCAGAAGCTTTTTGAGTGTTTTGGGTCATATTATATCTCTGTCCAATGGTGGTTTGTTGGCCCTTAGCATGCATTTTATACTTGCTTTGTAATTCTCCATCTTGCCTAGAAGTGTGCTATGTGTTTAGCCTAGCATATCCTCTTGTTTTGGCTTTGCTTTGTGAGGTTCTTGGCCATATTTTGTCATGCATGAGGTCTGTTGGCCACTGATTTGGACTTGTTTAGCATGCTTGGTATAGTTACTTTACATTTTGGCTTGTAAGCCTCGAGTGTGTGAGTCTCTAGCATGCTTAGCTTACCTTAATCTCATGACTTGACATCATTGTATATCATATTTCAGTCCCTAACCCATGCTTGTATGTTTGTCTTCATCATCTCTTTCATGCTTTGAGGGGTTGTCCATTTATGCCTTGGAAATGGTCATTGTGCATGCCCATGCGTTTAGATATTAGGTTGCCATATCAGTGGGTTTTGAGGGTCCTTTTTGCATACTAGAACTCTGTTTCGTATTGAAAAATTCATTCCATGTTTGCTTGGGATAAGTATTGAGTGATGCTCCCTTTTGGTGGCCTCGAACGCCCTTGTTTTGGACTCATTCCTTGGCATGTTTTGACCATGATCTACGCATGCTTTAGTCTTGTTTTGGAGTCCCTTGGGACTGTTTTAGGTCATTTTGGTCCTTTAAGGTTTGGTTGACATAGCTTTGGTTTGACCCCCTTTATTGGCTTTAAGTAGTGGTCATTGTTGCATGCCTTACTTGCATGATTTGTTCGATTTGGCATCATCCTCTATTCATTTTCAGAGCCTAGCATGTTGGTTTAATGCCCTTTTGTATCGCCTTTAAGTATGCTTAGAGTTGTCCCCTTTCATGCTTAGGTGATGGACCTTGATGTGTCCATGATTGTATGCATCATTTGTGCTCTTGTACATCATTTTGGCCACTATTTATGGCAAGGTTGAGGTCTGCCATTTATGGTTTAAGTCCACCATTGCATGCTTATCATATGCTTGTTGCTTATTTGGTTCATTATATGTTGTCCCATGCTAGCCTTATGGCATATTGGTCCATGTTTGCATCACATTTGCATCTCATATGACTAGCATTTTGCATACTTAACATGGTAGATTGCATCACATTTGACATGTTTTGCATCTTAGCATCATGTTACATTTTGAGCCATGTTGGCATAACATGCATTACATTGCTTGGTTTGGGGTGTCAAACCAAGTGTGAGGGATGAGGGGTGTTTGTACTTCGAGTGACAAAACACACCTCAACCCTCGGTCACCAAGGCCCTTGACTTTGGCATGATAGGATCTTGGTCCTCATTTGTGTGTTGCATGCATTTGTACATCAAATTGCAACCTTGGCTCCTTAGGCTATCATGCATCAAAAGCACTATTGATAGCCCGAGGGTCAAGGGCCATACTCCCTTGAGTCCATTACATGATTGAGAGAGTAGCCATGCATACACTTGCTTGAAATTCCATGCCATACACTGTCTGTCCTTGTTGCTGTCAAAAACCAGATTCTGCAGGAACTTTCTGTCGACCGGCAGTGTTTAGTGCCGACCGGCAACCCTTCCTGGGCCGATATCTTCATCAACAGCCGATGGATATTTTCAATGGCCGGTGGACATTTCCTTCAGCCGATGGTGTTCCACAGTGTTCAGGGGACCTGTCCCAGAACTTTGGCAATTTTCAGAGAAGCAGGGCAGTGTAAACAGAGGCGGCAGTGGTATAGTACGGACTTTCTGGGCGAGACGGGTTCGAGCATGCATCATTCGCGCATCCCAAGGTGGGGGCTGTGGCCACCTTTCTTTTTGCATTCATTCTGTTAATTAATTAGAAATTCTGTAATAATTCATGTGTTTATTATTCGGACTGTAATATTTATTTGGACCCTCCGAGTGAGGGCAATTGTGTAATAAGTGTGCGTGAGTGTGTGTTTGTCTTCCAACCCCACGTCTTTCTTCCCTTTTATTTACCCACTTATGATGGTAGACTAGGGCATATTTAAATTAGCATACCTTATGCTATGCATGCGTGCATCCATACATTTGTCTTGCATGCACCGGGCTCGGCGCATCATTCTAACTGCGTCTATATTTCAATTCCAAATTGAATACGTGTTAGTTGCAGCATTTCACATACCATGTTTAGGATAGCCGAGCCTGTTTGGATTGCATCTTTGCATGTGTTGCATTAGCCATTTTAAATATGAACTAGGATCATGCATGTGATTACTAACTAGTTCCTGTCTTGGCTTGGAGTACTCTGTAAGTTCTTTTGCTTTAGCATCCTTGCATGCGTGTGAGTGTTGCCATAACAGCATGATTACCATGAGGCTAGCTGCTTATGTGATATAATTGCTTGAATGCCTGTGGATGGAGGTTGAGTTACCTAAATTGGGATAACGCATTAAAACTGTGAGTTTTAAGCCCACTAGATAGTGGCAAAACCATCTTTTCTAAAAGCCCACTCGAGGGTGGCAAAACCTGCATTTTAGCCTACTTGCGAGTAGCAAACCATTTTCAAAACAAGCATGAAATGTTTTGTTCCAATTTAGGCGATTTGGTCTATATTTGTTTGCTGTGCGCATAACATAGTAATTCTAGACTAATAACCGGATTAAGAACACATAACATTTTCAAAATTGGATATCATGGTTAGTAGAGGCCGATCTTCGGATAGGGTAAGAGGGGGTGCTCATAGCTGACCTTCCCCAATCGTACCCAAGTTCCCGAGCCGAGACAACTTTGGTGATGACGGACATGTGGCCTTTGGCACCGAGTCAGGGTTTCCTAAATTCCTCCCAAAATAAAATATTTAGGTGGCGACTCTGTATCTGACAAAGCAGTCCATGTTTGACACTTCTTTTTCTAAAAATCTGTTTTCTCAAAACGATTTGCCAGATTTGGACTCTTTGGTTCAGATTAAGAACCGTGACAATTTGAGTCCGAACTGTAGTAGACCCGCAAAACGAACGGAACGGGACCTCACCCTCCCGGGGCGTTTGGGGACGTCTACAGTCGGCGACCAGGAATTAAGGCACGTTTCATCATTTTAAGTATGAAACGTCCCTCGTTTCCCGTGTTTGGACTAACACCTATTCCAAACACAATGCAACACATAACATGGCATGCTCAATGCAAACAACAACTTAGCATACTCAATGCAATGTGACATGATCAACTTAACAAAGCTAATGACATGCGAATGATGCTAATGCATGCATGCACAATGCAATGCAATACAATAAGGGCAACTTATCAATTTCAGAAACATGCATACTCAATGCGAAGAACAACTTGGCATACACAATGCAAATAACCGCATGGCATGCACAATGCAATGTAAGATGACATACTCAATGCAATGAAACAATATGACATACTCAATGCAATATACATGGCATAATCAATGGACTTAAACCAAAAAAGGGGGTAGACCTCAGTCATGCCCAAATTAGTGGCCATTGGTGATGAAATGAAGGCACATAAAGCAAGGCATGCATGCACAATGCATTAGCCATCAAAGAGGCCAAAGAGCACAACTCTCAAGAGTGCTCAATGAGTGATAGGAGTGGAAGTGTAATAACACTAAGTGCACTAAAATGAAGCAAGAAATGATGCCAAATCATTCAAACAACATAAGTAAAGCATGCTAGAGTCCTAAGGCATGAAAGCTAGCAAAGAGCAACACAAAGGAGGCATGCAACACATGGAACAAATGCATGAACTAAGCATGGACAGAGCTCAAGTAGGTCGCAACAAGGACCTAAACATGCTTAGAAGAGGGCCCAAAGGCCTAGGCATGCAAGCTAAGGCCATAACAAGGCAACAATACATATCACGCAAACGGCACTTAAAGTATGAATGAAGTGAGAACATGGCAATGCTAAATGCTCTGAAATGTCATGTTAAGTAATGCCAAATCATGTACACGACACAAATGAAGCATACAATGGTGCTCAAAGCTTGAAGCAAGCAAGGGCACTTGTACTACAACTATGCAAAACATGAAACATGTGATCAAGGCAACCCAAAACAGTCCTAGTACATGTTAGAATGAGTCTAAAACATGCATGGAAGGAAGCGAAAATACGCTAGCATGAAGGGCATAAGGCATGATTCATACAAGGCAAATAAGGCGGATTACACTACACCTATTAAGACCAAGCATGGAATGACTTAAGTAATAAAAATCAGAGTTATATCATGGCAAAATAACCCCAAATAAACACTGAAATGGTGGCTCGCAAGCAAAGGCATGAAGGCATACGCAATGGTTCATGTTGAGACATAAAGGGGGAAACCCTCCAACGCATTGAATGAGCGATAAATGCAAGTGCATGGCCATGAAACATGGACTGAAATCACATAACAAGTGATGCCAAATCATTCAAATAAGTCAAGTAAAGCATGCTAGTGGACTTGGTGTACAAAGCTAACAAGCTAGATTGAACTGGAGCTATAGAAAACAAGTCATGCATAGCTAAAACAACCAAAATCAGAGCTAAAACATGTTAAAACATGGACAAGAGCTTCTTGAAGTTAAGCCAAAAGCATGCTAGAATGACATGTCACAACATGATAGGAGCATGCAAAGGCTAACCAAACCAAACCTGAACAGAGGTATGACGTGGTAAAATAAGCCCAAGAACATGCTGAAATGGACACAACGTAGGCTAGAAATACATGCTACTTCATGAAGCATACAAAGCTAGTGTGTGTGATTTACACTACAAGTGTATTAACCATGCATGGAGTGATCAAGACAAGTAAAAACAGTGGCATGCCTTAGCAAAATAACCACAAATACATGCTAAGACATGGTCAACATACACTTAACTAAGGTGCTCAAACATGAGGCATATTAAGACATGTAAAGAAGATGCAAGGAGAGGGGATGACCCTCTCCTTCTTAGGACCTTAAAACACCATCCCCACCACTGAAATCCCCTTCGATTTCAGTGGTGAGAAGGCCAATACAAGGTGGTCCCGAAGCTCACAAAAAAAGCTCAAAAATAATGCCAAACAAGGCCTAAGAGGGGGTAAACAACTCCAAACACAAAAGTGATCTTAAACAAACTTTTTAAGCATGAAAAAATAGAACTTTTATCAGTTATGAGCTAATCTTAAAACAACATGCAAGATAGGCTAAAAGCTTAAGCAAGAAAGGGGGATTTAAAGGTCAAAAGCTCACCCTTGAAGACCCTCGTTATAACTGCAACTCTAGTAGGTTTTTCAAGCTCAAGGCAACCCAAGAACACCAAAATCAGCCCCTAAGCACCTCAGTAGCAAAAGGATGGTGTTTGAGTGTGTGTTTGTGTGTTAAAGTAAGACAAATCTATACTTTTGAACACAAAAATGAAGAACAAGAGTGATATAGAGACAAAGCTATATGTAACTCTCTTGGGGCAAAATTCTGAACCTAGAGGAGGGAGGAGGAGCCTCCCTCTTATAGAAGAGGAAAGCCAAAGCTTCTTGGAGAAGCTAAGCTTGAATGCAATCCCTCCATACACGTGTATGGAGGATGGCTCAAATGCTCTCCAGCTGTGCCAGCTGTCCTAAAATATCTCCAAAAAGGTACCAAAAAGCAGCCGACCACTTCAAGTGGTCGGCTATAGGTGGGAGAGGTCAACACACTAAATGCAAGGTGGTGGTGTGGTGGTCGACCAGAAAAGATGGTCCAAAGACCAAGAAAGCCAGTTATCTAACAAGAAAACTGGCTGGAAAAAGGAAAAGTGGTCAGCTAGGAGAAATACTGGTCTCGCACCCTTGTACCACCTTCCAAACAAGGAAAACAAGATTTGTACCAAAAACAAATCAAAGCGGATGCAAGACGAGAAATCGGGAGGCAAAGCACGCGGCCGAAAGCCCCGAAAACTAGTTGACGAGCACCAAAAGTGGTATGCAACCACAAAAGTGCTCTCCCGGACCACAGTGTTCCTCTAGGTAGAGGCAACAAGGTGTGGTTCAAAAACCACGCCACACGGAGAATGTTAAGCAGTCCCGAGACAAGGTGCGGCGCCAAAGGCTCCAAAAATCGAAAACTAGTCTCCAAACAGGAAAAGTGGCGTACGACCACGAAAAGTAGTCTACGACCACAAAGAGATGGTCTACAAGACCACTCCCTCCCTCTGGGAAGAGAAAACAAGACTTGGTCCGCAAATCAAGCCAAAGCACAAAGAGTTCAAAAGCCCGGAGGCAAGGCTCTCAGCCAAAACTCCGAAACCTCAGAACGAGCACAACATGCACCATCACTGAGTGCTCAATCAATGACGTCTGAGTCTTAAGGTCGGTCAAAAATGGGGTGTCTACACTTTCTAACTCAAATAAGAAATGTGGTGTTTTTGGGTAAATGTCATAATAAATCCAAGAGCCACATAAAATGGGGGTAAGAGTATAGAGCATATAATAATTTTATCATAATTGAAGAGTAAGAGCAACCAACCTCTGGGAATCCTTCTGAATCCTGTGGTAAGAAATAGCTAACTAGGTGAAAGAAAAACAAAGGTGAAAATAGAAAAATAAACTAAGGATTAAAAAAACAAACTCCTCTTTGAAAATGCAACATATACGTAATCATACATATATGACTTGTAAAGCCACATTTATTGATTACTATATACATCGCCAATGAATTTCATTTTTCTTTTTTACTTCTTGTTTATGTGGATCAACACGATAAATGTCATATTCAACGTGGGATATGAAAAAACTGGGCATAGAGTGAAATTTTTATTTTTTTTAAAAAAAAATTCGTAGTAAAAAACAAAAAAAAAAAAATCAAACCTGAGATTAATTTTGTTGCCAAATGCCCTAACTTGGAGATATTATGTCCATTTTGATGTTGATTTTCCTCATCACCAGCATGTTTCCACCCATAAACCATCGATGGAATACCTACTTAATAACAAACAAAGACAATATCTAATTTTTTTTTGATAGAGTACTCTCTGAGCTAGGAAAGCATGGATACGTGACACTACATGATACGGATATGGACACAACACGACACGGACATATTGATACATAATTTTAAGAAAACGTAAGACAAGACATGTGGAAAACACACGTAAAATATATAATTTTATACATTTATACTATGTTATAGAAATAATTAATTATTACATATCATATATATATATATATATATATGTGTGTGTGAATGTTTAAATCAAAATAATAATTTTAAAGTCTAAAGGAGGAGAATAAGTATAAATTTAAATTGTTTTTATTTTATCACATAATTTTAAGTTATTTTATTTAAACTTGTAATATGTTTTATGTGTCTAAGTGTTGGAAAGTGTCCAATGAGTGTCATATTGGTGTCAGACATGACATGCTATCTTCTTAAAAGTGTCCATACTTCTTAGTCTCCAAGTATTTTTCAAATCAAATCATGGAGCGAAAAATTTTATAGGTAGGAGATAAAGATTCGTTTTTGCTGGATAGTGGATAGATAAACAATCTATCTCATTTAATATGTATTGCGATTTCTTTATATATGGAAAAGACTATTAATATATAGTAATGGTAGGACTTACAAAAATATACAAATATTGCAATAAGCTGGAGGGGAATGAAAGGCCTCATGTCCAAATTGACCAAGGAATAAGGTGAGCCACTATTAAAGGACAAGGGTTTTGTGGCTAGCAGATCCAAGGGAGTCCTTCCTTTGCAATCATACTTGTGAGCAAGTTTAGAGAATGTTTCCAATATGCTCATAGCAAGACCTAGTTCACACAATATATATATATTAAATTCAATTATTTAGTTATCTAATTAGTAGTTTTCCTTTAGATGAATAAAGGGTTAATTATACAAATAGTCTCTCAAATATGCATTTTGTTACATTTTAATCCCTAATATTAGTAGCACTGTTCAAAATCAGTAATATGAGGGGTATTTTTAGCATTTTACCAAAAAAAGATTAATGAAGAAAATGAAAAAAAAATGCATATTTTAAAATTTTAAATCATGTGCATATTTGATCATTTTAGTTTTGTTAGTGCTTCACGTAAAATTCAAAAAATAAGAGAATTGCTAGGTATTCAGAATTTCTGCACAAAAAAATACAAATTCATCGTAAGTGTAAGTGGCCTCATACTAAGTAGAATCACAATCCGACATTTTTTTGAATAAATTAATGAGTACTAGTTTTGAGTGGCCAAATCTTCTACTCATACATGAACAACTATGTGGGCTGATGGACTTATAAATCCCATGTAAATTCAACTTTTGATTCACTCGTGGTAGTAGATAGAAATGATAATTCCAACAATCTCTAAGTAGAAAAGTAAATGTTTGAGTTTGAGAAACTTCTGGTCTAGTAAGTTCGTAAAACTCACTAGGATAAGTGGTATTATTCGATAAAAGTAATGAGGAAAGCTCCAATTGAAAAATATTTTGAATTCATTGAAAAGAAAGAGAAGTGAGCTCACTAAAATAGTCTCCCATGATAGCAGCATGAAGAACAAAGGAAACAGTAGTTCTCGCCATCACACTATGATCACTGTGAATTCTTCCATCTTTGATGAGAAGATCGAAAACATTCTTCCTTCCGCACAAAGCCACAATGAATAGAGTCTCTCATGAACTATTGCTCACCATAACCAAATCTCCCTCATACTCCAACAGCACCTCCACAATTTCTTTCTGACCAAACCTTGCAGCCTCATGCAGTGTCGTGTCGCCATTTTTATTTCCTAGTGAAGTGAAAATAAATAATAAAGTTATCCTTCGCTCAAGTAGTTAAGATTTTTTGATGAGTTACTAGTTAATATGATATTAGAACAAATAATAAATTTTATAATTAGAAATTTAAACCTCATTATCTACTCAACAATTAAATAACTTAGCTTTTCTCCGTAGATTGGGCCGTTGAGTTTAGTCTGTGGGAAGCCCAATAAAATTATTTGGTACAATTTATGGCCCTTTTTTAAAAAAAAAATTAAAAAATTAGTTTAAATGAGTTGAAGAATTGAAAGAAAAAATGATTATTTAAAAGTTAGAGGAGAGGTATTTTTAGTTTGTCGTTTCTAATTAAAAGTATACTAATTTGATGATCAATTTTGCTTATGCTGTAGAATTTCTATTAAAAAAAATTCAAAATTGATCTAATGATAATAGTATATCATTTTTGTTGTCTTTATAAAGACAACACAATTATATGGTTACGATTAATAGATTAATTTAATTTTTGTTTTTTATTTTATATTTTTTAATAGATGATCTACATACTAAAATTTAAAAGAAAATAAGCGGAATAGATTGTTAAAGTAATACGGGTGGCGAGATTTTTGTCCATATTTGAATCACTAATAAAAGAGAGTTTTGCCACGTGTGAGAAAACTTGTTGAAAAAAATTGAACTTAAATTTTTAGGTGAGTTAATAACGATTCAACATTTACCTATTGTGAGCTCTTCATTCATTAGTATACCATCCCCAAGAAGCATCTGGAAGGCGGATAAATTGCCGTACATGGTGAGAAAATGGAGGAGAGTGTTGTCTCGTGCATCTATCGATTGCACACCTTCCTGTCTAAGAAAATTGCAGAGGAGTGTGGATGACTCTGATAAATTGCAATCTGATGCAAACTTGAAAGCTCCGCTGATGATGGGAGGATGGGCTGTGAAGCTGTTGGTTGGTGAGATTGCCATTTTTGGAAATGGAACTCTGAAACTTTGTTGAGTTTCATATGGATAGGAAAAGAATGAATTGCTAATTATAGGAGTCTTAAGAGAAAACTAAAGGTTGTCAAGCAATTTTGTTTATAAAAAGGAGGAGAATAAAGGAGATATTAAGTTTTGCAAGAAAAGAATTCTAAAAAATACAAAGTTGGGAGTACTGTCCAAGCAAAGTACACTTTGAAATGGAATGGTGACTAGTAAGAAGTTCATGCAGAGATTTGGACGTTTATTAGCAAAACGATAATTTTGTTGAATTTTTAAGATTGTCAGATTAAACTCGAGATACCCATAACAAGTTCAACTCCTAACAATGAATTGGATTAGGAAGGATAGAAAACCAATGAGAACCATGAAGAAATGAAAATGGCCAAATGAGAGTCCTCCTCAGTGGCGTAGCTAGGAATTTCAATCAGTGGTGTCATTTAACAAGTCATCATTAATGTTATTATTTTGTATGTTTAGTTCTACAAAACCTATTAATAATATTAACATTCACATGATACTTGTAAATCATGTATATATTTTTTATTACATTGAAAAAAGCAATTCAAATTACTAAATTAAAAAAAATCTTAATATTTCAAAAAAAAAACGTTTTATAAGAATAAACACTACAATGGTTAATAGAGAACTATATCGTTGAGACTCAAGGGAGAATAAATTGTTAGAATTATTCGAGGATAAACACAACATAACTAACTGATAGAATTATTTGAGACATCCAACATAAAATCAATTGATTACGTGTAGAGTAGCCTTTAAATTATGTAATTTGAACTTCGGTGATTTAGAGAAGATGTGGATGAATCAAACTTGGGTAGTTTAGAGAAGTGATGTGGGAAAAATCTCAAATAAATAGGTAAACAAATCAACAAATAAGGGTTACAAAGACAAACAAAATAGATTGCATTACGACACCAATTGGCCATAAATGGAGTAGTTGCTAGATTATATGAACTCAACTTGAGTGGTTTAAAAAAAATGCTATGGAATAAGTCTCTAACATGAGCAAATTATGAATTTATTTATAGAAGATTAAAAATGCAGCATAAGGTTTGATTTTTGTTTTTAACTCCACTGGGGTCAATTTGTAAACTTTCAAAACTTAGTATTTTATTTCTAGATATATTGGGTTCAATTTGTTAATACTCAAAACTTTTATATGGAATTTACATATACTCTTTAACAAAATTTTAAAGTTCAGTGGTGTCAACTAACATCACTGCCATCAAGATAGCTACGCCCCTAGTCTATCACATGGTTTTAAGCAACAGGTATTGAAATATATGTATTAAAATATTCGCAAGAATCAACTTATATCATTGTCAGATGTCATGACCCGAACCCGTCCTTATAGATTAAGGTCATAACCGGCCAATAATCATGAGATTACCTACGCCCTCAAACAGAAATCACTTAAAAATTAATAATATGGGGCCAGATGCGGAAGCTGACTTAAAAATTTTGTTCAATGAGCGGTGCTTATGTGACGGCCGGGTCTCTTTCTCTCATTCTTTTTCTTTCTTCTTGACTTCTTTCTGTTTTGTTCTTGTTGGAAATTGAAACATTCGGAAATAATTCTAGAAATAAATGTCCTTATTTTAGTTGTGCTCATTGTTGACTATCACTCGTTCTGGGAGGTGCGGGGTTTGATCCGGAGTGCTCGGAAGAGGAATGGGATTTTTCTGGGCTCCTGGGCCAGGGCCGCACGTGCTAGGGCCCAGGGCCGCACGCGCGGGGTTGGGCCGCACGTGCGGGAAGCTAAGCCGCACGTGTGGGAAGAGGAGAGCTTGGATTGGTTGCACACTGCTTAAATTGCAGGTGCAGGAGGACCCCCGCACGTGCGGGGGTGAGGGCCGCACGTGCAGGAAGGGCGCTCCGCACGTGCGGAAAGGGCGCTTCGCACGTGTGGGGTTGGGTGCCGCACGTGCGGCACTCTGGGTATCCAAAAACTCTATTTTTTTTACCCTTTTTGCCGAATTTGTAAGCCATTTGGGGCCTCTCCTTCTCACTCTAAACCTCATATTTTCTCCTCCTTGTCTCTAAAAACCCTCACCTAGCACTCCAAACCCTTGGTTTCTTGTGATTCTTGGGCCAAAGATCATCATCTCTCCTAAATCTTGAAGATCAAGCTCGGATTTCTCTTGGTGTAGGAGAAATTGAAGAACACTCCATCTTGAAGCTAGGGTTCCACTTTTTTTCCATCAATCTTTGAGGTAGGGACATTCTTCAGTTATATATACTAGTTTTTCCATTTTGATGATGATTTGAGAGTTTTCTTCTAGTTTTGATGATTTCAACTCTGTGATTTCAAAATGTAGAGATTTTCTTCAAAAGAGGGTTTTTCTTTAAAATTTCAAAATATTGGTCAATCTTTGAGGGTTTCATCTTGTTGATCTAAGAAATGTGTTTTGATGAGGGTTTTTCACCAAGAAATGGGAAGTGATTGTCTTGAGGAAAACCCCTAGAAATTGGGCATTTTGAGAAAATTCAAAAATACTTGTGAAACCCTTTATTATTTTGTGCCATGAAGATGAATGAGATGTTAATGTAGCATAATTGTTAAAAATATTCGAACATGTGTTATTGGAAATTGGTGAATGACTATGTGTCATAAATATGAAAATTGTAAGATCTTGGAATTGTCTTGAAAACATCATATTGCCTTGAGGGGCTAGCTTGTTGAGGTTTGGGTATGATGAAAAGTTCATAGTTACTTTGGATTGATGGTTCGGTTATTTGTGAAATAGTGTTGAGGAGAAGAAATGATGAAAATAGTAAATTGATATTGTTGTACAGATGTTATAAATGGAGAAACGTTATGAAATATCATGCATTGCATCATGTCCTCAATTGATTTATTATCATTATTGCATATCATGAAATGAATTTGGAAAAATGTTTACTTTGAGAAAGATTATATTGTAATGAGAACTATGGAAACGTGGTATGGGATAAATACATGGTAAGTCCGGATAGGGGGTGTAGTTGATTTTGATAAGTTGGCCTGAGTGTCCATGGTGAAAGACCAAAAAACCGCGCAGATAGGTGTCGAGCCTTCCGGTTAATGCCGGTAAAAATAACAGTTTGGTAGTACTCGTAGAGTCTACTTGCAGACACCAGCCTAGAGATTACCAGTGTCGTATTTACAGCCCCTATTGTCACGACCCCAAACCGCCCCCAGTAGTTTGGTGCCGTGATGGCCAGTAATCCGAGATTACAGAAGGCCAACTTTCAAAATTCACACACAACAGAGTATAAATATATGGGGCTCACAAGTACGGAAGCGATACATACTAACAGATTAGTCCATAAGAGCTGTGCATAAGTCAAATGAAATAGCAACCATCTTCATACGGGTTACAACTTAATTACAAACGAAGCAAAGTACAAATTACATCTTACATATTAACAAAGGGCTTCACAAGCCGACACAACAAAATGTACGAACTACAGGTCAACAAACACAGTCTGCCAGGTTGCCGACATCCTCTTTGCCGACATAACTGTCATACAAAACACACATCTTGATCAAAAGGCTTCTCAAGCCGACATATGCAACATGCAAGTATTACAAATCGAGAAGCATAATTTTCAAGACTGCCGACGTAAATACAGGTTAAGCCGACATAATAAAAATCCAAAAAAAACTCCAGAATCACATCTAGGCGTCACCGCCTTCTTGTTCATCACCTACATATATATAGAGAGGGTGAGCTTGGATACTCAGTGAATGGTATAAATAATAAAGGGGTTTGCATGAATAATAGCCGAAGTCCTTTCAAAACAATACAAGACAAAACTTTATATAACAAGGAATGGACCTCGTCCATCTAGCAAATCTTCAAAGCTTCAAGGGATACTTACTAGCATCACATATTACTAATAATAACATTCCGGCAAATATATCCACGCGGTAAACCGTCAGTGGCAAAACAAGACAAAGCAAGAGAGGCATCTCAAACAAGGGTGCTACAAAAGTTTAGAGTCCTCTAGCACAAGGGACCTATGTTACAAAGGCCTGTAGCCTTTTAACACGAGAGCGCTGCGAAAGTTTAGAGTCCTCCAGCATAAGGGACTTTCAAGACAAGATGTGCTGCGCAAGTTTAGAGTCCTCCAGCACAAGGGACTTTCAAAACAAGATGTGCTGCGAAAGTTTAGAGTCCTCCAGCACAAGGGACTTTCAAGACAAGATGTGCTGCGAAAGTTTAGAGTCCTCCAGCACAAGGGACCTTCAAGACAAGATGTGCTGTGAAAGTTTAGAGTCCTCCAGCACAAGGGACTTTTCGAGAAGGTCATCAAAACAAGATCATGCTTGATATACAAAAACAGGGACAATTATTCATGCTTAACAAATACTTTTAGAACAAGGCAAAGCAAAGTCTTTATTAAAACGTATAACATAGCTTTATTAAAAATGCCGCTCACATGATTCTTCAAACGTCGGGGTCAAGGCAAGTCCAAGTCCTACAAACACATGGCAAAGTCTATTGAAGGCATTACTCAAAACAAGTCTAGTATGCATGCAAATGACCTCGGCGTTCATCAAAAACTAAGTCAAATCAAATCAAAACACCGATTCTTATTTCTGGAAGACATGCTGGGCAACTACCAGGTCTAGGCCGAGGTTCTACACCTCCTTGCCGAGGTGTGGCCCCGACGGCCACATTCAAAAGCGAAGTTGGGAAAAAAAATCTAGGTTTCCTCTTGACAAACATGAAGAACATGAACATGAGAAAGATGAATGCAAAGATCAAAACTTGCTATTACGAAAGCTGAGATTTCATGTTATGAATTCAAAAACATGGACCTGGGTATCCATACTCAAGCATCTTATCAAAACAAATACAAAAAACATGAGCCTTAATGCAAACTTTCGAATCAAACGAGGCTTTTCTTCAAGAACACATGAAAACCATTTTCTCTTTCTAGAACCGACTTTAAATCAATGCATGACGTGCCGAACATATTTGATCGTGCAATGCAGCTAGATGATCAATAAGAACAACAGGAGTAGGTTAAGATTCTAACCTCAAAACTCGAATCTAACGGTTCAAGCTCCAACGATCAAGCTTGGAAGTTCACTCCCTCTTGCTCAAACTTCTCCTTCTCCTTCCTAGAGTTTCTCTCTCTAAAAGGCAAGATTTGATACAAAATGATATGTTTCTCACGACAATCACTGACTTAATCCCTCTGCCGGGACACGTGGCATCGGCTGATTGGCTCTACTCAAAAAGGTGACTAACTTGACAAGACAAGACCATGACAAAGTGTATTCAACAAGCTAGGCGGCAAGAGAATTCCGGCGAGTAACGACATCGGCTAACAACAAGACTCCGGCAAGCAAGTGGCAAGGACATCGGCTTGAAAGGACAACACTTGACTAAGCTGTGCCACACCTTGTCCTAGATATTCCACACCTTGGTCTAGGTCATACCATTCCAGGAACAAAATCGCTAGTGCAAGGATCAAGGACTTAGAACGCCTAGATATTAACATCTCGGCCTAGATGATACACATCTCGGCCTAGGTGACGCGCACCTCGGCCTAGATGGTGATATGTCGGCCAATATGCCAGGGTGAAGACGGAGGTCAACCAAAGGGGTTCCAAGATAGTTCTAAGTGAAAAAGGTCTCGAAGGTGACTAGGCTTAAGATGACCTCGGCAACACACCAGACAAGAACAAAGCATGCAAGCAATCATTCGATCAAAACAAGAGAAGATTTACAAATGCACACATCAAAACAAGATCATCCATAAATGTATGCAAGTATGACTAAGTTAAAACGAGGGTTGTTACATCCTACCCCCCTTAAGGAAGTTCGGTCCCCAAACTTGAGTTACCTTGTTCCAAAAACAATTCTGGATGTCGGACTTTCATTTCCTCTTCCATTTCCCATGTAGCATCCTCACCGTAATGCTCCTTCCATTCAACTTTCACCATTGGTATCGACTTACTTCTCAACTGTTTCACTTGCCTATCGACAATCCGTATCGGCTTCTCTTCGTAGCCTAAATTTTCATTAATTACAATTCCGAAATAGTCGATCACATGTAGCGGATCTCGAATATACTTCCTCAACATCGAAACATGAAATACATTATGGACTTGGCTCAATCCTGGCGGCAAGGCAAGTCTGTAGGCAGCGAGGTTAACCTTCTCAAGAATTTCAAAGGGCCCGATGTAACGGGGTGCTAACTTACCCTTCTTCCCAAATCTTGTAACTCCTTTCATCGGCAAAATCTTTAGGAACACGTGGTCCCCGACTTCAAATTCCAACTCTCTTCTTCTTTGGTCGGCATAACTCTTCTGTCGACTCTGTGCGGCTTTGATTGTTTGCTGAATGAGCTTAATCTTCTCGGTTGTTACTTGAATTAACTCGGGACCAAGCAGAGCTTTGTCTCCTACCTCGGTCCAACATATCGGCGGCCTGCACTTTCTTCCATACAGTGCCTCATACGGCGCCATGCCAATGCTAGCTTGATAGCTGTTGTTGTAGGTAAATTCCACCAAAGGCAAATGTACTCCCCAACTTCCTTGGAGGTCCAATACACATAGTCTAAGCATATCTTCAAGTGTCTGAATCGTCCTTTCTGTTTGCCCATCAGTTTGGGGATGAAAAGCTGTGCTAAACCTCAACTCGGCTCCGAAAGCTCTTTGTAGGCTCTGCCAAAATCTGGAAACCAACTTTGGATCTCGATCTGACACAATTGACATCGGCACCCCATGAAGTCTAACAGTTTCATTCACATACAACAAAGCAAGTTTATCGGCGTTGAAGGTGGTCTTAACAGGCAAGAAGTGTGCTGACTTGGTTAGTCTATCAACAATAACCCAAATCGAATCCATCCCCTTTTGTGTCTTCGGTAAACTAACCACGAAGTCCATGGAGATGTGCTCCCATTTCCACTCAGGAATCGGTAAGGGTTGAAGAAGTCCTGCTAGCCTTTGGTGCTCTGCCTTCACTTGTTGACAATACAGACACTGCGACACGAACTCAGGTATCTCTCCTTTCATGTTCGGCCACCAAAATGTCTGCTTCACATCCTGATACATCTTGGTGTTCCCGGGGTGAATAGCAAACTTGGAACCATGAGCTTCCTGCAAAATTTTCCTTTTCAACTCTGGGATGTCGGCTACACACAATCTCCCTTCAAACTTGAGCACTTGATTTTCTATGGTGTATCCTGATCTCGGCTTTGTGATAATCTCATCGACTACCTTCTTGAAGAATTCATCCTCTATCTGTCTTGTCTTTACTTCATCAACAATAGTCGGCTCCACTAAGATTGCGGTTAGACATGCCAAATTTCCAACCATCTTTCTACTCAAAGCGTCGGCTACGGTGTTAGATTTACCTGGATGATATTGGATCTGCATATCGTAATCTTTCAACAACTCAAGCTGTCTTCTCTGCCTCATATTCAATTCCTTTTGAGTGAACAAGTACTTCAAGCTTTTATGATCTATGAAAACCTAACAAGAAGCTCCATACAAGTAGTGGCGCCAAATCTTCAAAGCAAATACCATGACTGCTAATTCTAAATCATGGGTGGGATAGTTCTTTTCATGTGGCTTCAACTGATGAGAGGCATATGCTATAACCCTACCTTTTTGCATTAATACACAACCTAGACCCTTATGCGAAGCATCACTGTAGATATGAAACTCTTCATCACCTGATGGTAGTGCAAGGATTGGTGCTGCGACTAATCTCGTCTTCAACTCCTGGAAGGCTGCTTCTCTATCCTTAGTCCATTCATAAGCCACTCCCTTCTTAGTCAGTTGTGTCAACGGAATTGTAATCCTTGAGAAATCCTTTACGAATTTTCTGTAATAACCAGCCAATCCCAGAAAGCTACGAACCTTGGACACATTAACCGGACTCGGCCAATTCACAACGGCTTTAATTTTACTAGGATCAACCGAAATACCCTCTTCATCAATTACATGACCCAAAAATGAAATAGTGGAAAGCCAAAACTCACACTTATTAAATTTAGCATACAATTTCCGATCCCTCAAAGTCTGTAAGGTAAGTCTCAAATGCTCCTCGTGTTCGGCTTTACTTCTAGAGTAAATCAATATATCATCAATGAAGACAACCACAAACTCATCTAGATATGGCTTAAAGACCCTGTTCATCAAATCCATAAATGCTTCCGGGGCATTGGTCACTCCAAAAGGCATTACTAAAAACTCGTAGTGGCCATACCTCGTCCGAAAAGCAGTCTTCTCAACATCCTCGGCTTTAACCTTAAGCTGATGATAACCCGACCTAAGGTCAATTTTGAAAAAGACTCGGGCTCCTTGCAACTGGTCCAACAAATCGTCTATCCTTGGCAACGGGTACTTATTCTTGATGGTTACCTTATTCAGTTCCCGGTAATTAATACAAAGACGAAGCGTACCATCCTTCTGCTTAACAAACAAGACGGGTGCTCCCCAGGGTGAAGTGCTCGGCCTAATAAATCCCTTATCTAGCAACTCTTGTAGTTGAAGTTTCAATTCCCTAAGCTCAGTGGGGGCCATCCTATAGGGTGTTTTGGAGATGGGTTGGGTTCCCGATATGATGTCGATAGTAAACTCTACCTCTCTATCGACTACGTGACCAGGCAAATCGTTTGGAAAGACGTCGGGGAATTCATTAACCACTGGGACGTCGGCTAACTCAACACTTCCATTCAAATTACTTAATATGCTACACAAATAACCTTGGCACCCTTTTTGGATCAATCTATAGGCTTTCACGGATGAAATTAAGTAAGGTGGGGATACTACCCCTTTTCCTTGAAACGTGACCTCGGCTAGGTTTGGGGGCTTTAACGTGACACTCTTTGAAACACAATTTATGGATGCGTGATTTGTCACTAACCAATCCATCCCCAGTATAACTTCAAAATGAGTTATGTCCAATGGCATTAAATCAGCTAACAATTCAACATTCCCAATCACAACAACACGTGCTCGATAGATGGATGCAACATTCATAGATTTCCTAGATGGAGTAGATACAGATAACACATAATCAAGGGGTTCTAGTTTCCTATTAATCTTCTCGGCAAACTTAGCAGAAATGAATGAATGCGTAGAACCTGAGTCAATCAATACATATGCATTTTAAGAGCAAATTGGAAGTATACCTGACACCACCGTCTCAGCATTTTGAGTGTCTCCTAGTACCAGTGCAAAAACTCTGCCTTGCCTCATCGGTCCTTTCCCAACGTTACCTTTCTGCACGGAGCCTGAAGTATTCTCATCTTTCTTACCTTCACCAGCCTTCATTTTTGGACAGTCCCTCACAAAATGACCTATTTCACCACATTCGTAACAAGCTCCAGACGTCCGACGACAGACCCCGAAATGTGGCTTTCCACAACTGGAACATGTTGGCTTAGTCCCACTTTCTGGCCTTGGATTGCTTGAACTGCCAACATTCGCTTTCTTCTTGGCACCAAACTGTGCTCGGCGATTGTCATAACTCTGCCTCTTCCTTTGGCTCTCTCCTGAACTCTGATATCTGTTCAAGTTAGCTTCGGCCAGAATGGCTTTGTCCAATACTCCAGCGTAAGTCGGCATATTGAGCATATTAACTCGGTCTTGTATCGGTCCACAAAGCCCGCTTTCAAACTTCCTAGCCTTTATATATTCATCATTGACCATGTGGGGTGCATACCTCGCTAACTCGGTAAAGGCACAGTTATATTCAGTTATTGTTCTACTACCTTGCGTCAAAGTCTGAAACTCGGTAGCCTTGCGATTTCGAACACTGAAGGGAAAATGCTTGGTGTAAAACAATTCCAAAAATCGGGTCCAGGTCAAGTCTGGATTGCTTTCTCGAACCATCATCCATCATCTGCAGACGTCGTCATCTAGTGTAAAAGCTGTTAATGTCACCTTATGGGTGTCGGTGCTGGGAAAGATCTCGAATAGCTTTTCCATTTCCAAAACCCACGCTTCGGCTTTTATCGGCTCTATACCCCCTTGGAATCTCGGTGGCTTCATTTTCCTAAACTCTCTTATCAAAGCTATCATGTCGTCCCCATATAAAGCTGGCTGTGGGGGTACTTGTGGTGCTGGGAGAGGTGGAGGTGGAACTGCATTTCGGCCGTTCGTCTGCTCAGCCTGAGTAGATGTAGCACTAGCATACTGCTGTCTTGTCTGCCTTAACTCGCGGGCCAAACCTTCAACTAACCTTTCTAGTCTGTCCAATCTGTCCTCGGACTGATCTCGCCCAACTGGAGGTCTACCTCTCCTCATGATGCTATGAGTATGCAGAAGGTGACTTTTAAACAAAATAAACCAATAATCACGTAGGCAAGTAACAATTAAGCACGTCGAGATAATGCAAACCTTGTTCACATAGCAAGCGATATGATGCAATCCTAACATCCTTCTAAAGGAAAATCCTATGCTCTTTAGGACCCAAGGTGTGTGAATAACGTACTATAAGGAACTTGTGCTCTGATACCATTCTGTCACGACCCCAAACTGCCCCTAGTAGTTTGGTGCCGTGATGGCCAGTAATCCGAGATTACCAAAGGCCAACTTTCAAAATTCACACACAACAGAGTATAAATATATGGGACTCACAAGTACGGAAGCGATACATACTAACAGATTAGTCCATAAGAGCTGTGCATAAGTCAAATGAAATAGCAACCATCTTCATACGGGTTACAACTTAATTACAAACGAAGCAAAGTACAAATTACATCTTACATATTAACAAAGGGCTTCACAAGTCGACACAACAAAATGTACGAACTACAGGTCAAGAAACACAGTCTGCCAGGTTGCCGACATCCTCTTTGCCGACATAACTGTCATACAAAACACACATCTTGATCAAAAGGCTTCTCAAGCCGACGTATGCAACATGCAAATATTACAAATCGAGAAGCATAATTTTCAAGACTGCCGACGTAAATACAGGTTAAGCCGACATAATCAAAATCCAAAACAAACTCCAGAATCACATATAGGCGTCACCGCCTTCTTGTTCATCACCTACATATATATAGAGAGGGTGAGCTTGGATACTCAATGAATGGTATAAATAATAAAGGGGTTTGCATGAATAATAGCCGAAGTCCTTTCAAAACAATACAAGACAAAACTTTATATAACAAGGAATGGACCTCGTCCATCTAACAAATCTTCAAAGCTTCAAGGGATACTTACTAGCATCACATATTACTAATAATAACATTCCGGCAAACATATCCACGCGGTAAACCATCAATGGCAAAACAAGACAAAGCAAGAGAGGCATCTCAAACAAGGGTGCTACAAAAGTTTAGAGTCCTCTAGCACAAGGGACCTATGTTACAAAGGCCCGTAGCCTTTTAACACGAGAGTGCTGCGAAAGTTTAGAGTCCTCCAGCACAAGGGACTTTCAAGACAAAATGTGCTGCGAAAGTTTAGAGTCCTCCAGCACAAGGGACTTTCAAGACAAGATGTGCTGCGAAAGTTTAGAGTCCTCCAGGACAAGGGACTTTCAAAACGAGATGTGCTGCGAAAGTTTAGAGTCCTCCAGCACAAGGGACTTTCCGAGAAGGTCATCAAAACAAGATCATGCTTGATATACAAAACAGGGACAATTATTCATGCTTAACAAGTACTTTCAGAACAAAGCAAAGCAAAGTCTTTATCAAAACGTATAACATGGCTTTATTAAAAATACCACTCACATGGTTCTTCAAACATCGGGGTCAAGGCAAATCCAAGTCCTACAAACACATGGCAAAGTCTATTGAAGGCATTACTCAAAACAAGTCTAGTATGCATGCAAATGACCTCGGCGTTCATCAAAAACTAAGTCAAATCAAATCAAAACACCGATTCTTATTTCTGGAAGACATGCTGGGCAACTACCAGGTCTAGGCCGAGGTTCTACACCTCCTTGCCGAGGTGTGGCCCCGAAGGCCACATTCAAAAGCGAAGTTGGAAAAAAAAATCTAGGTTCCCTCTTGATAAACATCAAGAACATGAACATGAGAAAGATGAATGCAAAGATCAAAACTTGCTATTGCGAAAGCTGAGATTTCATGTTATGAATTCAAAAACATGGACCTGGGTATCCATACTCAAGGATCTTATCAAAACAAACACAAAAACATGAGCCTTAATGCAAACTTTCGAATCAAACGAGGCTTTTCTTCAAGAACACATGAAAATCATTTTCTCTTTCTAGAACCGACTTTAAATCAATGCATGACGTGCCGAACATATTTGATCGTGCAATGCAGCTAGATGATCAATAAGAACAACAGGAGTAGGTTAAGATTCTAACCTCAAAACTCGAATCTAATGGTTCAAGCTCCAACGATCAAGCTTGGAAGTTCACTCCCTCTTGCTCAAACTTCTCCTTCTCCTTCCTAGAGTTTCTCTCTCTAAAAGGCAAGATTTGATACAAAATGATATGTTTCTCACGACAATCACTGACTTAATCCCTCTGCCGGGACACGTGGCATCGGCTGATTGGCTCTACTCAAAAAGGTGACTGACTTGACAAGACAAGACCATGACAAAGTGTATTCAACAAGCTAGGCGGCAAGAGAATTCCGACGAGAAACGACATCGGCTAACAACAAGACTCCGGCAAGCAAGTGGCAAGGACATCGGCTTGAAAGGACAACCCTTGACTAAGCTGTGCCACACCTTGGCCTAGATGTGCCACACCTCGGTCTAGGTCATACCATTCCAAGAACAAAATCGCTAGTGCAAGGATCAAGGGCCTAGAACGCCTAGATATTAACATCTCGGCCCAGATGATGCACATCTTGGCCTAGGCGACGCGCACCTCGGCCTAGATGATGATATCTCGGCCAATATGCCAGGGTGAAGACGAAGGTCAACCAAGATAGTTCTAAGTGAAAAAGGTCTCGAAGGTGACTAGGCTTAAGATGACCTCGGCAACACACCAGACAAGAACAAAGCATGCAAGCAATCATTCGATCAAAACAAGAGAAGATTTGCAAATGCACACATCAAAACAAGATCATCCATAAATGTATGCAAGTATGACTAAGTTAAAACGAGGGTTGTTACACCTATTGATTAAAAATTGGAAGTTTCGAAATAAGTTGAGATTGCTAATTTATTGAAAGATGGTAATCTTCAAATGAGTATAAAATGGAATTGCTTCGAAAAGTGCATGGCATGACACCGACATTTGCATTTTTATTGGAAATTGCATAACTGTATATACTTTGTAAGAATTCTCTACTAGGCTTTATACTCACCCCCAATGGGATTTGGTGCAGGTAAAGATGTTGTGATCCCATCAAGCTAAGGGTGTGGATATGTTTTGGTGAAGAGTAGATCACTCTTTCTTTTGTTACAATTTTTGTAAAGCCTAGGGCTAATTTGGTATGGGTTCGTGAGACCATTTTGTGTAATCGGGCTATTGCCTTGGAAGATATAAGCCGTTGAGGGCATTTTATTATTTTGAAACTAGATGCTCTACATGCTATAGATTCATGTATTCCTTGGTTTCGTTGAATGTCTACCGCATGTGGAACTTCTGTATTAAACTCATTTATTAAATATGTGAATATGGAATGACTATTATTATTGTTTAGAGAATGTTCATTAATGTGGATAGTTCACGCTAAATTATTTTAGGGGCGTTTCAGCTTACATGGCATATCAAAACATTTCACATATACTTAATAATAATTCACACCACTTATTAGTAGTTAACATCTTGTATACCCAGGATCATTCAAACACATAGTCAGCTGTACCAAAAGCTTATACACATAAATTGTCTATCATGACCAATGGAAATAGCAAAAGAAAAATACAAAAGATCATAAACAAAGCCTCTTGCGTGAGGCACCAGGGCTGACTTCACAAAACTCGGGTTCCTTTCTCAAACACCACTAAGGCTGGGGTTGAACGCCCCTTTGCTCACCTATATACATATAAATAAGAGTGAGTGTTAGCCTAATGAATAATACCAAAGTAAAAGGGTTATATAAATGAGATTTATGTTAAGTACATCAAACCCGTATATTTCATAAACCAACGGCCTCAGGCCCATTCTGTGTTTTTGTTGTACATGTCAAATGGCCTTGGGCCCATTTGAGATCCTTATCAAACATATCAGACGGCCTCGGGGCCCATTGCATAACTTTGTCAGACTCATCAAACAGCATCAGGCCCAATTCAAACACTTTAAACGTATCAAACGACTTCGGGCCTCTTATTTCCATATTCATATCTATGCGCATTTCATATTCATGATCATGATCATGATCACCTTTTCATTCAAATGAGGCCTTTGGCCCATTACATTGATATTCAAGCGGCCTTTGGCCCATTACAATATTCAAGCGGCCTTTGACCCATCACAATATTCAAACGGCCTTTGGCCTATCATAATATTCAAATGTATCAAACGGCAAACGGCCTTAGGCCCAATTCAGACATATCAAACGGCCTTAGGCCCAATTCATACTCTTATTAGACGTATCAAACGGCCTCAGGCCCAATTCATACTCTTATTAGACGTATCAAACGGCCTCAGGCCCAATTCAAACATATAAAAGGGCCTTGGGCCCAAATCATGTTCTAGGCATATAGAATATTCATTCGTAATTCAAATCAACGAATCCATGAATAAATTTTTATTTATCTATAAGTCATGAAATTAATTTTTTTAATTTTTTTTTATCTATAGGTCATGAAATAAATTTTCATAAATTATTTATGAATTTTTATATGTTTAAATATATGAGTAAATCAAAATAAAGATTTAGATATATATGTTTTTGATAGATATATAGATTAACAAATCATATCTTTATCTAAATTTTAGTATTTTAATTTTTTGTAAATCAATTATTTAATATTTAATCTTTATCTTTATCTGTAGACCACAAAATTAATCTTTACAAATTATTTATCAATTTTTATATGTTTATTATCTATAAGTCATGAAATTAATTTTTAAAATTTTTATCTTTATTTACATGTCATGAAATAAATTTTCATTAATTATTTATGAATTTTAATATGTTTATCTATAATGAAATTAATTAAAGTACAAAATGAAGAGGAAAAAAAAAGGATTAATTTTGTTTTTTTTTAAACAATTATTTAATCTTTATCTTTATTTGTGGGGCATGAAATTAATTTTTATAAGTTATTTATCAACTTTTATATGTTTATTTATTGGAAGAAATTTTGAATTATCTATAAGTTATGAAATTAATTTTTTTTTTTACATTAATTGTTTAATTTTTTTTCTTTATCAGTAGACTATAAAATTAATTTTTATAAATTAATTTTTAGTTTTTATATGTTTATCTATATAGATGAATTTTGAAATTCAAATCTCCATCCATAAGTAATGAAATTAATTTTCATTTTAATTAATCAAACAAATAGAAAATGACGAAAAATAGAAAACATGAAAGACAATCAAAGAAGGTTGCCACGTCTTCTCATTCAAAGCCAATAAAGGTTAAGATTTAATTGGAGATAAGAAATTATAGATAAGGGTATTTCATGAGATAAAAAATTAAAAAAAGAAGAAGACAATATGTGATAGAAAGAGAAAATATATATGAGTAAATCAAAATAAAGATTTAGATATATATGTTTTTGATAGATATATAGATTAACAAATCATATCTTTATCTAAATTTTCTTATTTTAATTTTTTGTAAATTAATTATTTAATTTTTATCTTTATTTGTAGACCATGAAATTAATCTTTATAAATTATTTATCAATTCTTATATGTTTATTTATCTATAAGTCATGAAATTAATTTTTAAAATTTTTATCTTTATTATTTACATGTCATGAAATAAATTTTCATAAATTATTTATGAATTTTTATATGTTTATCTATAACGAAATTAATTAAAGTACAAAATGAAGGGGAAAAAAAGGATTAATTTTTTTTTAAACAATTGTTTAATCTTTATCTTTATTTGTGGGCCATGAAATTAATTTTTATAAGTTATTTATCAACTTTTACATGTCTATTTATGGGAAGGAAATTTTAAATTATCTATATGTCGTGAATTTTTTTTTTTTACATTAATTGTTTAATTTTTATCTTTATCTGTAGACTATAAAATTAATTTTTAGTTTTTATATGTTTATCTATATGGAGAAATTTTGAAATTCAAATCTCCATCATAAGCAATGAAATTAATTTTTATTTTAATTAATCAAACAAATAGAAAATGGAGAAAAGTAGAAAACATGGAAGGCAATCAAAGAAGGTTGTCACGTCTTCTCATTCAGAGCCAATAAAGGTTAAGAATTTAAGAGGAGATAAGAAGTTATAGATAAGGGAATTTCGTAAGATAAAAAATGTAAAATAAAAAAAATAATATGTGATAAAAGGAGAAAAAAATATATGAGTAAATCAAAATAAAAATTTAGATATATATATATATATATATGTTTTTGATAGATATATAAATTAACAAATCATATCTTTATCTAAATTTTATTATTTTAATTTTTTTTAAATTAATTATTTAATCTTTATTTTTATCTGTAGATCACGAAATTAATCTTTATAAATTATTTATTAATTTTTATATGTTTATTTATCTATAAGTCATGAAATTAATTTTTTTAATTTTTATTTTTATCTATAGGTCATGAAATAAATTTTCATAAATTATTTATGAATTTTTATATGTTTAAATATATGAGTAAATCAAAATAAAGATTTAGATCTATATGTTTTTGATAGATATATAGATTAACAAATCATATCTTTATCTAAATTTTAGTATTTTAAGTTTTTGTAAATCAATTATTTAATCATTATCTTTATCTGTAGACCACGAAATTAATCTTTACAAATTATTTATCAATTTTTATATGTTTATTTATCTATAAGTCATGAAATTAACTTTTTTAATTTTATCTTTATCTATATGTCATGAAATAAATTTTCATAAATTATTTATGAATTTTTATATGTTTATCTATAATGAAATTAATTAAAGTACAAAATGAAGGGGGAAAAGGAGTAATTTTGTTTTTTTTTTAAAACAATTATTTAATCTTTATCTTTATTTGTGGGCCATGAAATTAATTTTTATAAGTTATTTATCAACTTTTATATGTTTATTTACGGGAAGAAATTTTAAATTATCTATAAGTTATGAAATTAATTGTTTAATTTTTATCTTTATCCATAGACTATAAAATTAATTTTGATAAATTAATTTTTAATTTTTATATGTTTATCTATATGGAGGAATTTTGAAATTTAAATCTTTATCCATGAGCAATGAAATTAATTTTTATTTTAATTATCAAACAAATAGAAAATGAAAAAAGAAAAAGAAAATATGAAAGTTGCTCAAAGAAGGTTACCACGTAGGAAAGAGAGATGTTTGAAATTATGAGAAATTAGAGTAAATTTTTGGAGGTTTTTGACAAAACAACTACAGTTGGTTATATACATAGTATATATATATAAATATCATGTACATGTCCCTTCCATCACAATCACTCTCTCTCCCTTCTCTCGATTTAATTTAATTTATTTTATCTCATGTCTATCACACCATCGCACTTATTAATGGCTTCACGTAAACTCTCGAATTCAAGAAAATCAGCATTGCATAAAGTTAATCTCACATTCCCTCCTTCAAGCTCTTTCAAATGAGAGTTCTTCGGATAATCTACAACCTATATACACCCACTTAACAACACAATCACATACAACAACTTCAAAACCTTAAACACAATTTCTCAATCTTAAAATTTTTAAATTTTTAAAAATAAAAATATATTTGGCTTAAAGTGATTGGTACATCTAACAATATTTAATTTTAAAATTTTAAAATCATTAAATTTTATCTAAACATATCTAATTTAAAATTTGGAATTTTTTTTAAACAATATTAGAAAGAAAGAAAAAAAGTGGCTCAAATCTATTATTGTATTATCTAAGTTTTGAATTATTACACATTCATAATATTACTGGATTTAAATTTTAAATTTTAAAATTAACTAAAATATCTAACTATATGATTTGAGGAATTCCAATACCTTATTCTGAATTTTCCATTTTTTTTTTAATTTTTACAAAATTTAAGTTGCTAAGTGTTAATTTTTTATTGCTCAATGATTGACCACTATTAAATTCTTTTTATAGGCTATAATGATAACAATTAAATACCATCAATTTTAAAATTTTCTATCAATGTATTTTTAAAAAAAAAAAATTATCATCAAGCATACAATTTGAAAATTAAATATATTTTATTCTATTACAACTTTATTAAAAATGTAAATTTATTTTGCTACTATTCAAGAAAATATATATTCCTTTATTTTGATATAACAAAAATTAAATTATCTTCTACTCATACATAATCTCTCATAAATATCTTATCTTTTTAAAAATTTTGATTATTAACGACCAAATTCCCACATTTCTCTCTTCTTTTTTTTAGGATGTTTATTTTATATTTATTTTTTTCAAATTAGATTTGATATCTATCTTTTTACTTATATATCTATATCTATACTATATATAAGGAAATATATTATGTACTCTAAAATTTTCAAAGTCTCAATACTCAATTCTCAAACAATTGATATTCTTTTTCCTACATGTCACACTCTTAAAGTTATGTTTTAAATTTTTCTTCGTCCTATTTTTTCTCCAATAAAAAAACATTTTTTTTTCTTAATATTGTTTTATTTTAAATTTTTAACTTTTAAAATCTTTTTATTATCTAAGACTCCTTATCTCTTTTTATTTTATTTTTATTTTGCTTAATCTTCCCCTGTATCTTCATTTATCTTTATTTCTTATTTCTTCCTTTTTTTGTTTTTAAATCCCCAATCCCATCATTATCTCCAACTTTATTTTTATTATATTGTTCATATGATCCCTTTTTAAAATTTATTTTAATCATTAATCTAATAATTATCTTCAAATTCATTCCTATCTGATAATGATCTTCAATTTCATTTCTATCTTATTTTTCAAATGCTTCATATTTTAGCTATATATTCTAACATACCATCGAGTTTTTTTAGTGTTTGCATATTGGGTATAAAGTTTTATTCAAACTCTGTGGTTAAGATTCGAGTTGCATTCAATCATCAACAACGTCACAATTTGTTAAGCAATTGTAGGATTTTACAGTTTGATGAATTTTATTCTTTTTGTATACTTATGTGTATATGTAGTGGGGGCATTTTTTTTTTTTTTTTTGTTTTCTTTAAAGGGGCCTTTGAACATTTTTACATTATTTGTAATAGTACCCATTTTTACATTATTCACTTTTAAAGTTATAATTATGTCCGATAGAAATATAGTTTATGTTGCTAAATGACCTATCTGGACTAAGATAATTTTATAATTAATGTTTTAAATGACAAATTTATGAAAAAAATGAATGTATGAACTTAGGTATGAGATAGTTATCATATTTAAAATATTTCTTAGTTACAATTCTCTATTATATTTTAAATTTATAAGAATTTTTTATTTTATTATACAAAAATGGCTATAATAAATTATTAAAATTATACATTCCCGTGCATAGCACGGGTTGCTGCTAGTGTATATATATATACAGAAATGATAGAAACTCCCTTTTTCTTTGACCCCCACAACCTTCCACTAACACATGTCCGTGAGTGATAGGAGGGGAAAAAAAAAAACAAAAAATAAAAAGCAAAAAGTTGGCCAATCCCAATAAATTGGGAATGGTGAGGGTCAAAGAAAAAGAGAGTCTCAACCTTTTTCCTATATATATAAAGATATTTTGATTATTTTATCTAACTTCATCTTTTTAAACAAAATATTTTAACATCTGAATTTTTTGATTACATAAAATTAAGATTTAGACTTTTAGGCCAAGCTCTCATACACACACATATATATATATATATATATATTGTTAAAAATTATATGAACGCACTCTCAATGTTACAATTTTTGAAAGTTAGCACTCTACGGGCCTATGGATTGGTGGCTTATCCATAGAATACAACATATCAACTGACAATCGTGTTGACTCAAATTAACCTTGTAAAAGAGGGTGAGTCCAGTCCTATTATAAGAGGACTTTTCTCATGTGTGCCTTGCATATGGTATGCAAGGTATTTATACTTTTTTATTTTGCATTTACACATTTATATGTATTAGATTATATCAAAATATTTTGAAACTTACACATTGGTGACCTGCTAAGCAGGTCACTTTCCAGGTAAATTAATAAATAATATATTATATGACTAAAGGTGTAAATGGTCACAAGAAAAGTATAAGTTTTCAAGAAAGGCGTAAGGAATTTCAGAAAAAGGCGTAACTGATTACTGAAAAGTATAAATCATTTACACCTTTTATGAACACTTACTCCTTTTGTGTAAGAATTTTTGGCATAAGATTTATACCTTTTGCTTCGAACATACACCTTTTGTGGAAGCCCAACTTAAAGCTTTTCGGAAGTCACTTATACCTTTTGTGAAAAAATAAATTCATCAATTTTACACCTTTTGCTTCAGCTTATACCTTATCGTGGAACTGCTTATATTTTTTTTGAAAAGTTACGCCTTTTGTGAAATAATTTTTCTCATAAGATTTATACTTTCTTTTTCATCAAACTTACTCCTGTTGTGAAAGAGTATATAACCACAAAAGTATAAATGTTATGCCAAAAATTCTTACACAAAAGGAGTAACTTTTAAAAAAATATATAAGCACTTCCACGAAAAGGTATAAGCTTAAGAAAAAGGTGTAAGTTTGATGAAATTTTTTTTTCACAAAAGGTATAAGTGACTTCCGAAATAGGTTTAAGTTGGCCTTTCACAAAAGGTGTAAGTTCGAAGAAAAAGTATAAATCTCATGCCAACATTTCTTACACAAAAGCAGTAACTTTTCAAAAATGGTGTAAACATTTTCACGAAAAGTATGAAGGAGTAACATTTCAAAGCGTTGATAACCAGAAAAGGAGTAACAAAGGGTTCATTTCGAAATGTTCGTAAACACAGAAGGAGTAACATATGTTCATCTGAAAGTAGTAAACACAGAAGGAGTAACATTTCGAAGTGTTCATAAACCCAATTGAGACAACCACTGAACAAATCAAAGGGTCGTGACCCCCCGCTGACCACCCAAGCGTCGGTGGGCTCCGGTGCTCACAGCCATCTGAGATTGGCACCTCCACTGGCACCGCCGCCGCTAATCAAAGGTTTTTTGAAAGATTGGCTATCGATCTTGGTCTCTCTGTGTCGATGTCGGTCTGTCTCTGTCGATCCCTGTTTATCTCGGTCTGTCTCCAGCGATCTTGGTCTGTCGGTGTCCATGTGGGTCTCTTCTCTGTCGATCTCTGTCGATTTCGGTCCCTCTGTCGATCAGTGTCCATCCAGGTCTCTATGTCTGTTGAGCTCAGTCTCTCTCTCTCTCTCTCTCTCTCTCTCTATCTCTCTATCCGTTGCTCTATATTAAAAACGGTCTCTATGTCTGTCGATCTCAGTCTGTCGATCAGTTATACCTTTTGTGGAAAAATTAATTCATCAAATTTACACCTTTTCCCTAAGCTTATAACTTTTTGTGGAAGTGCTTATATTTTTTTTGAAAAGTTACTCCTTTTGTGTAAGAATTTTTGGCATAAGATTATACCTTTTCTTCGAACTTACACCGTTTGTGGAAGGCCAACTTAAAACTTTTTCGCAAGTCACTTATACCTTTTGTGAAAAGATAAATTCATCAAATTTACACCTTTTGCATAAGCTTATACCTTTTCGTGGAAGTGCTTAAATTTGTTTTGAAAAGTTACTCCTTTTGTGTAAGAATTTTTGGCATAAGATTTATACCTTTTCTTCGAACTTACACCGTTTGTGGAAGGCCAAATTAAACCTTTTTCGGAAGTCACTTATACCTTTTGTGAACAGATAAATTCATCAAATTTACACCTTTTGCTTAAGCTTATACCTTTCGTGGAAGTGCTTATATTTTTTTCGAAAAGTTACTCCTTTTGTGTACAAATTTTTGGCATAAGATTTATACCTTTTCTTCGAACTTAAACCTTTTGTGGATGCCCAACTTAAAGCTTTTTCGCAAGTCAGTTATACCTTTTGTGAAAAAATAAATTCATCAAATTTACACCTTTTGCTTCGGCTTATACCTTTTCGTGAAACTGCTTATATTTTTCTTGAAAAGTTACTCCTTTTGTGAAATAATTTTTCTCATAAGATTTATACTTTTTCTTCAAACTTACACCTTCTGTGAAATAATTTTTCTCATAAGATTTATACTTTTTCTTCAAACTTACACCTTCTGTGAAAGTGTATATAAGCACAAAAGTATAAATGTTATTCCAAAAATTCTTACACAAAAGGAGTAACTTTTCAAAAATGGTGTAAGTATTTTCAGGAAAAAGTGTAAGCATAAGCAAAAGGTGTAAAATTAATGAAGTTTTTTTTTCACAAAAGGTATAAGTGACTTCCGAAATAGGTTTAAGTTGGGCTTTCACAAAAACTGTCAGTTCGAAGAAAAAGTATAAATCTTATGCCAACAATTCTTACAAAAAAGGAGTAACTTTTCCAAAATGGTGTAAATATATTAACGAAGGAGTAACATTTCAAAGTGTTGATAACCAGAAAAGGAGTAACAAAGGGTTCATTTGAAAATGTTCGTAAACACAGAAGGAGTAACATCAAGTGTTCATTTCAAAGTATTCATAGTAAACACAAAAGGAGTAACATTTCGAAGTGTTCATAAACCAATTGACACAACCACTGAACAAATCAAAGGGTTCGTGACCCCCGCTGACCACCCAAGCGTCGGTGGGCTCCGGTGCTCACAGCCTTCTGAGATCGGCAACTCCACTTGCACCGCCGCCGCAAAGCAAAGATTTTTTTGAAAGATTGGCTATCGATCTTGGACTCTCTGTGTCGATGTCGGTCTGTCTCTGTCGATCCCTGTTTATCTCGGTCTGTCTCCAGCGTACTGTCGATCTCTGTCGATTTCGGTCCCTCTGTCAATAAGTGTCCATGTAGGTCTCTATGTCTGTTGACCTCAGTCTATCTCTCTCTCTCTCTCTCTCTCTCTCTCTCTCTCTCTGTCCGTTGCTCTATATTAAAAACGGTTCTCTTTTACATTGACATACTTGGTTGGATTTGGACTCGGAGTCGCTATTGGAAGCCCTCCCAGACTCGTCTTGTATGAAACGGAGTTCTACTGGGAGAAAGGCCAAGCCCTCCGAAACGCCCTTCTCTCTCACATTGCCATTATCTGAACAAGACAAATACTGTGTGATTGGATTTTAGGAACTTACAGGTTTTCGGGGGAAAAAACCGAACTTAGACGTTTTGCGAAGTTACTGACATCTCTTTGTGGCATAAGATTTATACTTTTTCTTCGAACTTACACCGTTTGTGAAAGCCCAACTTAAACCTTTTGTGTAACAATTTTTTTCATAAGATTTATACTTTTTCTCCGAAGTTACACCTTTTGTGGAAAAAAAAATACATCAAATTTACACATTTTCCTTAAGCTTACACCTTTTCGTGGAAGTGCTTACACCATTTTTCAAAAGTTACTCCTTTGGTGTAGGAACGTTTGGCATACCATTTATACTTTGTCTTCGAACTTACACCATATGTGAAAGCCCAACTTAAGCTTCGTCGGAAGTCACTTATACCATTTGTGAAAAAAAAAATTCATAAAATTTAGACATTTTGCTTAAGCTTACACCTTTTTGGGAACATATTTACACCATTTTTGAAAAGGTACTCCTTTTGTGTAACAATTTTTGGCATAACACTTATACTTTTTCTTCCGACTTACACCTTTTGTGAAAGACCAAGTTAAAGCATCTTCGGAAGTCACTTATACCTTTTGTGAAAAACAAAATTAATGAAATTTACACGTTTTGCTTACGCTTACACCTTTTTGGTAACATATTTACACATTTTTTGAAAATGTACTCCTTTTGTGTAAGAATTTTGGTCATAACATTTACTCCTTTTGTGCTTATACACTCTTTCACAAAAGGTGTAAGTTGGAAGAAAAAGTATAAATGTTATGCCAAAAATTCTTACACAAAAGGAGTACCTTTTCAAAAATGGTGTAACTATTTTCACGAAAAGGTGTAATCTTAAGAAAAAGGTGTAAATTTGATGATTTTTTCTTTCCCAAATGGTGCAAGTGACTTCCGAATAAAGCTTTAAGTTGGGGTTTCACAAAAGGTGTAAGTTGGAAGTTAAAGTATAAATGTTATGCCAAAAATTCTTACACAAAAGGAGTAACTTTTCAAAAATGGTGTAAGCCCTGCCACGAAAAGGTGTAAGCTTAAGCAAAATGTGTAAATTTTATGTTTTTTTTTATCACAAATGCTATAAGTGACTTCCGACGAAGCTTTAAGTTGCCGCTCACAAACGGTACAATTTCTTGAACAAAAGGAGTAACTTTTCAAAAATGGTGTAAGTATTTTCACGAAAAGTATGAAGGAGTAACATTTCAAAGTGTTCATAACCACAAATGGAGTAACAAAGCGTTCATTTCAAAATGTTCGTAAACACAGAAGGAGTAACATCAAGTGTTCATTTCAAAGTATTCGTAGTAAACACAAAAGGAGTAACATCAAGTGTTCATTTCGAAGTGTTCATAAACAAATTGGGACAACCACTGAACAAATGAAAGGGTTCGTGACCCCCGCTGACCACCCAAGCGTCGGTGGCGTCCGGTGCTCACAGCCTTCTGAGATCGGCACCTCCACTGGGACAGCCGCCGCAAATCAAAGGTTTTTTTCTCTCTGGCTATCGATCTTGGTCTCTCTGTGTCGATGTCGGCCTATTCTCCGTCGATGTCTGTCTCTCTCTGTCGATCCCTGTTTATCTCGATCTGTCTCCAGCGATCTTGGTCTGTCTGTGTCCATGTGGGTCTCTTCTCCGTCGATCTCTGTCGATTTCGGTCCCTCTGTCGATCTCGGAGTGGCTGCTCTGTCGATCAGTGTCCATCTAGGTCTCAATGTCTGTTGATCTCAGTCTATCTCTCTCTCTCTCTCTCTCTCTCGCTCTCTCTGTCTGTCCGTTGCTCTATATTAAAAATGGTTCTCTTTTGCATTGACATACTTGGTTGGATTTGGACTTGGAGTCGCTATTCGAAGCCCTCCCAGACTCGTCGTCTCTGAAACGGAGTTCTACTCAGAGAAAGGCCAAGCCCTCCGAAACGCCCTTCTCTCTCACATTGCCATTATTTGAATAAGACAAATACAGTGTGATTGGATTTTAGGAACTTCCAGGTATTGGGGGGAAAAAACGGAACTTACACGTTTTGTGAAGTTACTCACATCCCTTGTGAAAAAACTTACAGTATTTGTGAAAAGGTTACACATTTGTGAAATAATTTATTTTACAAAATTTAGACCTTTTCGTTGAAATACTTAAACCTTTTGTGAGATGTTACTAATTTATTAAAAATCATATCTATTAAAAAATTTACACGTTTTATTGGAACTTACACTTTTTATGAGAACAGAACTTACACCTTTTTTGAAATTAGTTACATCTTTTCTGAACATGCTTACACCTTTTATGGAAATCTGAATTATATTTTACTAAATTTTAAACCTTCAATGGGAAGTTACACCATTGTGACATATCTTTCATGTTTTGTGAAAACTACATACATGTTTTTGAAAATATACACCTTGCATGGAAGGAGTATTTGAATAAAATTTATACCTTTTGTTAAAAACATAAACATTTTCTGAATGATTACACCTTTTTGTGGGAATGCTTACACCGTTTCTGAATGGTTACTGCTTTTGTGAATAACTGTTTTCATAAAATTTAGACTTTTTATGGGATATTACAACTTTTCTGCCAGCAAAACTTACACCTTTCTAAAAAATTTACACCTTCTATGGAAAATATGTTTTCAGCAAGTTTACACCTTATTTTAAAAGCTTACACCTCTTCTAAAAAGGTACTCCTTTTGTGAAGCAAACATGTTTAAAAAATTGTACACCTTTTAAATAGGAGTTACATCTTTTAGGGCTGAGCAAGGAATCCGTGAAATCCGTAATCCGATCCAGTCCAGTCCAATCCGATAGGTTTGGATTGGTTTTTTGAATCCGTGGTTCGGTTCCGGATTGAATAATTAAAAATCCATAGTTCACAGATTGGTTCCGGATTGAATCCCACGGTTCCGGATTGGAACCGATCCGGACCGTATACAAATAGTCTATATTTTTATTATACATCCTCCTCCATAGTATCTTTTCTTATTCTATGTAAAATCTAAACTCAAACCTAAAATCGTATAATATCTTCTTTTATTACTTTTGTTTGTTAGTTTTAAGTTTTAATTTGCAATGGTCTAAATACTTATGGTGAAACCAGTTTTCTTATGGTTGTTTAAATTCTAGAACAGTATGTCGTTATTATAGAAAAACATGTTGCTATTATGGAACTAATATAGCGCTATGTTTATATTTTTATGAAATTCAAGTGTTATATATATATTTTTGTTATTTAATTATGTGAATCCGTGGTCCTAAACCGATCCAATCCGTATTTAAATGGATTGGTTCGGATTGGTTCCATGATTTAAACGGATTGGATTGGTTCCAATTTTTTAGGAACCGTAAATAACGGATTGGTCCTGGTTTTATCCCAATCCGGTCCAATCCGGACCATGCTCACCCCTAACATCTTTGGTGAAGACAGTTAGACCTTTTTTGAAAATTTACACGTTTTATGGAAGATAAGCTTTTGATAAAGTTTGTTAAGGCCGTTTGGTAACACTTACGTTTTCAGTTTTATGTTTATATTTACAAAAACTTAAAAAACTCAAATAAAAACTTGTTTGGCAAAATTTTTGATTTATAAATCAGTGGTTTCAGTTTATAAATTTGGCCAAAAAATAAAAACACAAAAAATGTGTTTCCATTTTGAGCTTTCAGTTTTTTTTTTTTTACCACCCAACACTAGCCACCACCCGCCACCATTTTCCACCACCGTCTTCCGCCTCCGCCACCACCACCCACCCCCACCCCCACCACCACCACTACTGCCCACCACCCACCACCCACTTGCCATCCAACCGCCACCACCCACCACTTGCCATTACCATCCACCGCTCGCCACCACCACCTACTTGCCACCACCACTCACCACCCACCTGCCACCACCACCTGCCACCACTAGCCACCCACCACTACCTGCCACTGACCTGCCACCACCACCACCGGCCACCACCATCACCTATCACCCACCTGGCACCCACCTGCCACCACCACCCGCCACCACCACCACCCACTCGTTACCACCTATCACCCGCCACCGTCACCCACCCACCACCACCACCACCATCCGTCACCTACCCGCCACCACCCACCACCACCCGCCATCCGCCACCCACCTGCCACCACCACCTGCCGGCACCACCACCACCACCACCCGCCACCGTCACCCACCCACCCACCATCACCACCCGCCACCACTCGCTATCCGCCACCCACCTGCCACCACCACCCACCACCCGCCACCATCACCACCACCACCTACTCGTTACCACCCACCAACCGCCGCCGTCACCCACCCACCCACCCACCCACCCACCATCACCACTCGCCACCACCTACCACCTACCACCACCCGCCACCCACCTGCCACCACCACCCACTTGCTACCACCCACCACCCGCCACCGTTACCCATCCACTCACCACCACCACCCACCACCCGCCACCACCACCCACCACCCGCAGCCACCACCACCCACCACCCGCCGCCACCACCACCACCACCACCCACTTGCTACCACCTGCCACCATCACCCACCCACCACCACCACCACCACCCACCACTCACCGTCACCACTTTCTACCACCGTCTTCCGCTGCCACTTGCCACCACTCGCCATTTCTCACTCTTTTTTATATTTTAAATATAAAATAAACATTTTGTCAATTACCAAATGCGTTTGTAGTTTATGTTTTTCAAAAAATAAACAAAAACTAGTTTATAAAATTTTTGTAAATATAAACTGAAAACGTAAACGTTACCAAACACACCAAGAAATTATTTGACAAAAGGTATAACCTTTTCAAATATGGTGTATGTTTGTCCGAAGAAGGTGTAAATGACCATAGAAAAGATGTAAGTTTTGTTTTTCACTAAAGGTGTAACTTGAAATAATAAGTTTAAATTTTACGAAAAAGGTTTTTCCACAAAATGTGTCATTTTTCAAGAAGTTGTAAATATTTCCGAGAGGAGGTGTAAATTTTTAGGAAAGGTGTAAACTTTAGGAATAGTTGTAAACTTTGTGAGTTTTTACAAAAGGTACAAGTTCCCAAGACCAATCATCGAAGCTGAATGTTTCGTTTTTACAAGAGATATAAGTTCCCAAAGAAGACCAATCTCAATGAAAGCTGAATGTTTCGTTTTTAGAAAAGATCCAAGGTGTAACTTTTACTAAGAAAATTAATGTAATGTAAAGATATAAAGTTCCAAGGTGTAACTTTTATGAAGAAAATGAATTTATAAATGATGTCAGTTTTCATTAAAAGGTGTCGGTTGTCAGAACAAGTATAAAACTTTAAAAAATCCCGAAGTGTTCAGAAGAGGTGTAAGTTCCGTCGGCCCGTCCGTCTCTCTTCCATCTCGGACCTCTCTCTTTGTTTGTCTTTCTGTCTGCCCGTCTCTCCGTTGTTCCATTTCCCCGTAGCTGTAGGGTTTTACAGAGAACAATATTTGAGTGCTGAGCTTGAGTTCTTGGGAAGGCTAGCCATGGAAGTGGATGCGTAAATACTTTTTTTGAGTTGATTTTTGTCGGTGGAGCACAACCGCAAGGGTTAATCGAGCACCACCGTCGGTTCGTCTGATCCGGTTGGTATTTCCTTTATTTCGTACTGGTACATTATCTGTCTCCTTGTTTGTCTTCTATCATTCGCATATACCTTCACACCCAACCCGAAATCGACCCAATAGGAACTGTTCTGTACTCCATTTTGGTATTTTGTGCTATTCGAATAGGAACTCTTCCCTCTGCTAACCGAAATGGACCCAATAGGAACTGTTCTGTACTCGATTTTTGTATTTTCTCCCTTCCGAATAGGAAGTCTTCCCTCTGCTATCAGTGCTGCAAGTTGAACATAGGTATGATAGTAGTTAGCAACAAGCATAAAAGGTGTTCTGCATTTACATGGCGAACTTGTTAGGTTGGGTTATATATAACGAAAGAAGACTTTAAAAGAAATTTGTGTAATGTTGGCACGGGAAAAACAACTTTTTTTTTTTTCAAGTAGCCAAAAAAGCAAAAATAAGAAACTCAATAAACAAACAATGACTAATCTTGTTTCCGCAACAGGTAGCACACTCGGTTGAATTGTGCTTTAAATTTTGTAGTACTCGGTGATTTTATATTGCCAGAACTTATGTTTAGAAACAATCTGTGGTACACGGACTCTTCAAAATAGATCAAATACCTGTGTCGGACACCTGAGAGTCGGACAAGGGTATGGGATATGTGTCGGATACTTTTCAACGGACACTTCTTATATAATTGTATAAAACACAATTATTATATGTGCAAATTATTGTGAAATTACTATAAATGTGATTTTGACACCGTGAGTTACATATAGTACCATTTTATGGCACATATTAGATTAAAAATATGATATTTTTTCCCCACACCGTGTACCATTGAATGTAGGGTTAAGATTTAATGAGTCGGACCTGTACATACATACCGCACCTGGGACCCGTACCCGAGTCCGTGTAACACAGTAAACAACTCTTTCTTTCAGTGCTGAAGTTCATGCATAGTTGACGGTATTCAACTTAAAACATAGGAAAGCCAATTGAAAGAGTTGAAATGAGAATGACGATTTCCAAATTTTGTAGAGAGCTATTCGTTCCCACACCCAATTCTGAATCAAGAGTTGAAGCATTCACTTTCATGGCTAGCCTTTCCAACAACTTAAGTGGCCGGAGACGATGGCTGAAAACCAATACCTTCTCCCCACCTGAGTCGGACAACCCTAACAGATTAAGGAAGAAGTTTGGCTTCAGTCCTTGTCTAATATCCAACTTTTCTAAGATGTGGTCCATCCGGGCATCGTTAATGCCCTCTGTTTCTGTGGTTGATGTGTCTGTAGGTGAAATCTTTAGGAGGGATCTCAACTGTGCGTGCACATACAGTGTGCTCCCATCCCAGGTGATGTTCAACTGCTTAACGAAGTTGTTCAGTTTTTCAACTTCACGAACTGTCGTAAGGGTGACGTGAAGAAATTCAGAGAGGTCAACAAGCCCTGGCAATTCACGAAGAAAATCTAATTTGTAGAAATGGACAACCTTGCCTGTCATTGCACGCAACTTTTGAATGACGGTTACCTTTCTATTGAAGTTATCATCTTGCATATATATACAGCAGTTACATTTGAAGAGGAAGGTAGCTGTCATTCATGAGTTGCGGGCTGTCTGGACTTTATTGAGCGAGTTCATGAATGCGTACTCTCATTTGTCTTTTTTATGACCTTCGTGCAGAATGAGAATGGATGGGTACGTTAGTAATATTTTTTGGCAGGCAGTGGCAGTCTTGCTTGTTTCATTGTCACATACAATTGATGAAACTTGTTTGTACGCCCAGAAAAGTATTCTTCTCTGATCTGCCCACTGTCTGAGCACCCGAAGGTAATGGAGCATGGGCCAGGATTGACCCACCTCGATTCTCTGCAACCAAGTTGCTCAGTAGGAAATTGAAGCCCTCAACTTGATGGCTGGCCTTGCCAACAACTTAAGTGGCCGGAGACGATGGCTGAAAACCAATACCTTCTCCTCACCTGAGTCGGACAACCCTAACAGATTAAGGAAGAAGTTTGCCTTCAGTCCTTGTCTAATATCCAACTTTTCTAAGATGTGGTCCATCCGGGCATCGTCAATGCCCTCTGTTTCTGTGGTTGACGTGTCTGTAGGTGAACTCTTTAGGAGGTAGTTAAGAAGTTGAACATCACCTCGGATGGGAGCACACTGTATGTGCACGCACAGTTGAGATCCCTCCTAAAGAGTTCACCTACAGACACGTCAACCACAGAAACAGAGGGCATTGACGATGCCCGGATGGACCACATCTTAGAAAAGTTGGATATTAGACAAGGACTGAAGCCAAACTTCTTCCTTAATCTGTTAGGGTTGTCCGACTCAGGTGGGGAGAAGGTATTGGTTTTCAGCCAACGTCTCCGGCCGCTTAAGTTGTTGGAAAGGCCAGCCATCAAGTTGAGGGCTTCAATTTCCTTGCTTGTTTCATTGTGACATACAATTGATGAAACTTGCTTGTACGCCCGGAAAAGTATTCTTCTTTGATCTTACCACCCGAAGGTAATGGAGCATGGGCCACGATGCAGCCACCTCGATTCTCTGCAACCAAGTTGCTCAGTAGGAAATTGAAGCCCTCAACTTGATGGATGGGATTTCATCTGGTTTTCGTGCCTGGGATGAGCACCAATTTCTGTCACAGAAGAATCGTGTCCTGATTGTTTAACCTCGTCATGAAATAGTTCAGTTGCTTCTTTGTCATCTGTAGTCGGGCCTTCATAAAAGTATGTGCGTGTAGTCCTTCAGCCCTAAATGAAAAACACAATGTAGTCCTTCCTCTTGAAGATTTGGGAAATTATGCATTTATCGCTTGTACACATAATTGTTTTAATTGTAAGTTGTGTGAACGAAATGCAAAATTTCCATGTGTGGCCTTTATTTTGTCTGTTTCAAAATCTGTATATGTGTTGGGAAATTCTGCGTGTTGTTGTCTGTGTTTATGCAAAATTTTAAGGTTAACAGCCACATGTTGCAGCCGTTTGTTTGTGTTGTTGTAAATATTGATTGCAATACTTTGCAGGAGTTGTCGTCATTGCATCTGATGGATATTGGTCACCTCGCACCAACAATGTTAGTTTTCTCCTTAAAGACTTGCTACCAGTTGGTTTCGTACATATGTTTGTAAACAAACGAAATCCATCACCAAGGAATACGCTGATTTTTTTCTGGACCAATTCTTACAGCAGCCCTTGTACTTTTGTGTTTGTGTTATTTGTTTTGCACAAATTTTGAATGGCCTCGCTTTGCACCATCAATTTTGAACTTTTGTTTCAATTACGTCCATTTGATTTCAACTCTTCACTGTTTTGTATCAGAAAATATGCATATACGTGGCAACTGTACTTTTTGTTGTAGTCAACTTATAACTTTACTGAACTTACATAATCTCAATCAATTGACATTACAATCTTTGTTTTAAAAATGACAAACGGCATTAGCAATTTGACCGAAAATGTCCACGACATTTGAAATGGACTGTCACAATTTAGGTAGTTTAAAGTGCATCGATCGAAATTAGACAATGGACAAAATGTGTACACCACCCCTGTAATTCTCCCTTCCATCTAATTTGTATGATTTGCTCTTTCATAATGGGAAGGAAAAGATTGAAGACAATTGCCGAACAACATATCCAAATGTCTGACACTATCGCTGGCTCTTGTCGAAAGCGGCCAGCTGCACCATTCATTTGTTACAGGTACTAGTTGTTTATTTTGACAATCTGGAATTACATATTTCGTACTGAAATTACGCACCTCGTCGAAGTTCAGTGTGTGATGTTTCAAATTGGTTTTGTTCCGCATGTCTGAAAATGTTTAACTTGGTGTCGATTCAGTCCCGGATGTACGAAAGCTGTCTTATGCCGATTTCGGGGCCAGCTTGACATAAAAACTTGCATATATATATATATATATATGTATTCATATTTCACATTTAGTGATGATAAGCTTGACGATGCTTGCATGCAGCCAGCAACAATTCAAGGAAATGCAAGGGCCAGACAACACTCGACGAAAAATGGTGAGTGTTGAAATCTGTATTCTCTATAATACACTATGATGGAAACACATCGCTGGGTTGCTATCCACACGTTGTATTGAATGGTCGTAGTGGGCTTGTGATTGTTTCGCGTTTGTAGGATTGTAGCATGTAATAATGTCACCTTCCTATTGTTTTTGTAAATTTCAATTCGTTGTAAAAGTCCAGCTACGTTTTGTCGCTGACTTTTTGCTGCAACTGTTATTTGTATTTGCAATCTTATTTAATTACCAACAATGCACACGGATTGCGTTTGGCATAAAGTTGTAGTTACAGTAATTTCGGACTCATAGTTGTTACTTGTCTTGTACGTCTGTCATTTTCTTGGTTAAAGACTAGAAAGGAGATTGGGGAAAGGTGGAAGGCACTCCCCTCTGATGAGAAAAAGAGGTTTGTGGAAATGGCTAAGGCGAGCGCTGAGGAACACACCAAAGTAGTACCATGTGCACTGAAGTCTGAAAGGGTCATTACGTACTTCATGTTTTCGTAAATGCATTTGGCTAGGTCCTGCTTTGCTGACATTGTTGGTTGTATTTTTGTATTAATTTAAGGGTAAAAAATGTGCAGGGTAAAAGGCAACTCCGCATATCATTGAAGTCAATTGTTGAGCTAGTTAACCGGTTCAACGAAGCACAAAAGCAGGCAGTCATTGACATTGGGTTTGCTGGCCTCCTGGGGATGAAGTGTACACGTATAGATCACGACTTGTGCACATGGTTGGTACAGAACTTCGATCCTGACAGTAGTTCATTGAATGTTCATGGTTGTCAAGTCAGGCTCACGTGTAAGGCAGTTAATGTTTTATTGGGAATACGGTGTGAAGGCGATGACGTGCAGTTGGCTGGGTCATTGGAAGCATATCCCAATATCTACGATGAGGTTGGAGTTGTTAACGGAGTCATTCCTTTGAACAAGTTGAGACTTTATCTGACCGAGACTGCTGGTGCGGAGGACAAGTTTCGGCGGAAATTTGCGCTGTACGTGTTGGGGGCCATGTTGTGTCCTACCACAATGACCGGGTTGAAGCCATCGTTCATTCATGCCGTGAAGGACGTGAATCGTATGCGAGCTTGTAATTGGGCAAAGTTGACACTGCAATTCCTTCACAACGGTGTTCGGAAGTATAAAGGTCATCGCGGTGCAACTGGATGTGTTTTCCTGCTAATGGTATGCCAATACCTTGAATTTTTTTTCCATTCCCCCTTTCATGTGTTTCATGCATTGTTCTGTCATGGTTCAACAAATTGGCCTTGATTGGGACATACAATGGTACCTGCTTTGTGAGTACGATAAACAGCACTCTTCCTGACCAAGTATGGTACTTGCAGAAATAAATTTTGTGTGACTACCGTCATGAATTTAAGAACAAAGAGTACAGGGCAAAAAGTATGCTGAACCTCAATGGAGGAACCAATTAAAACTACGTTGCGAAGAGGGGAACATGTACATAAATTTTTTTTCTTGGTTTCATCAATAAAGTCCTTGGTGTGCTGTACAATTTTTTCCCCAAAAAACATTGCATGATATGTGCCTATAAAGTTGACAGCATCCTCAACAAAATCGGTATGCTATGTACGTTCCACTGCAAAATTGAGAATAATGAATGTCATTGTTACTGACTATAGTTCATTTCTGTGGGAAGAACAACTTAATTATGGTGTGCCCCTTAATGTCCACAGCTGTTGTACCTTGATTGTGTTTGTCTGAGCTCGACTACGACGCGGTCCACACCTCGGCTTCATGATTGGGGTGATACCCAAATACGGGAGACGCTGCGACGTATCAGAAGGAAGCAAAATTTCCCAACAATTGCGGTAAGCACTCCTACCACTGTGCACATTTCACAGCAACGACCCACTTGTCTTCAACATACAATGTCAGACTTCATTTATGCGTTTCTATGATTAGGTGGAGTTTGATTACAGTAACGCCGATGATGCTGACATGGATGCATGCCATGTCGAGAACCAACAAACAGGACAGTACAATGAAGTCCGTATGAGCAATTTGGAGTCCGACATTCGTGAACTGAAGGAAATGATGAAGCAAGTTCTCCACAACCAAACAGATTTAATGGAGATGTTGCGACATTTCGAAGGCAAGCAAGTTGTTCGCAATGACAAGGTAATCCATCCAAGCATTACGCAATTTTCACACAGTTGAGCCACATCATTTGAAGATGGTTTGTAAGACTAAGTTCACGAATGTGTATGTATAATTAGGTGGAAGGCAATGATGTGTGTATCATTAACCTCTCCTCCAATGTTGCTCAACTGAAGGAAATGCTGAAGCAACTACTTCAACGTTTCAGTTTGGGCTGCAACGAACCGTTCACTGAACAAACCAATTTACGTGAACTGAAGCAAATGCTACACCACCTCATCGAAGGTATATTCTCTACACCGCAACCGGCAGGCGTGGCCAAACAGGGTGTGGACCCTGCTGTTGGAGTCGAGGCGCATGAGGATGGCGTGGTCAAACCATCGGACGAAGTTAACCCAATGGAGTGTAATATTTCAGATGTACAAGGGGTGGATCACCAACAACATATTTTGAAGGGAACCTTGGCAAGGGACAAAAGTCATTTGCATGATGGGCACAAGCTGAACATCGAAGAAGGTGGGGACAACAACAAGAAGGGAGGCCTTCAGTCAGGGGAAACATATGAAACTGAAGATAAATACAGTCCTGACCTTCAGTCAGTGGGCGTGAAGAACGTGGCGTTCGATGTGCATACTTCTCCTACTAAGCTTGGCAAACCATTGGGAGCAACTGGAATCGTTAGAGGAAGTGCGAAGGGAAGACGAAAAGGAAAAGGAAAAGGAAAAATGTGCGGAAGTGGAGTTCAAGCCACTGAGGTCGGGGATATGTAATTGTGCATCGATAGCAAAACAAATAGTGGAGTTGACGACAGCAGTTCACCTGTGGATGTTGATGGTGTGGACAACGTGAACAAGGTACAAATACTGCCTTTAATGCCCCACAAGTTGTGAATACCCAATTCATGCCCACATCAATAATGTGAATCAGTAATTTTACAATCATCTGTGTTGTATTGTACTAGTTGTCAAAGAATTGCATGTTTGCAGTTATGACTGCTGCCATATGTTAGTACACATTTCTAACAAACTCCGCACCAAACATCACAAGTTGGGAAAACTCTGAGGCTCACAGTTTTTACATCATTTCACGTTTCTTTTTATGACTACAGACCTTGTAATATAAACTTCAATATTTTTATGAAATGTGTACTGTTAGTTGGCTGTTTATTTTTGTAGGACTCGTTGACGATGTTGGACAGCGAAGGGTTGTTATCGGCGGAGGAACAAAAACTTCTTCACTATGTATTTGACGATAGCAAAAATGAAATGTATTGTTTCATTTACTACTTGCAAATTTTGAATGACAGTCCACTGTGAAATAACTATCGTTCTAAGGATCATTTATTGCTTGTAGGGACATTGTTGTTTCCATGAATCTTCATGGACGGGCATGTGAAGTTGGCACCCGGCGTGACATGCGCACGCTCAAACCAGGGTCGTGGCTATCCGACACTGTAAGTGTTGGCTGCACAAATATGAATCTGCGTTTTTCAGTACCCCTAACTCAGAAACCTTTCTAATCAACTTGCCTTGTGTCTTGCATACAATGTTCCAGCCAATCAACTTGGTGGTGGTGCAATTGACTAATCGACAGAGGGATTTACACAATGACGGGAGGCACACTGATTGGTTCTTTCCCGTATATCTGTCGGTAAGTAAGTGTTTAAAGCTACGTTGTGTATTGTGTATGACATATTTTGACAAATGTTTCCGTCAATGACCTTTACGCATTACACATGCAGACTATGATTCTAAATAAAGATATGCAACCTCTGGACCATGAACATATCGTCACATCATTTTTCGGACATGACAGATACACTGGTGCGATTGATGCATGCCAGAGGGTAATATCAATGTTCATCCCGTTATATTAAAACGAAAATATGAAAGCCATTACATGTTTGCATGGCCTCTAAACAAGGTCTGCCGTTGTGTTTTCGTGTAGATTTACGTGCCTTTCAATTACAGAGGAGTGCATTGGTTGTGCGTTAAAATTGATATGGTGGACCGTGTAGCCTACCTATTCGACTCAGTCCCATCCAACCGACCGAAAAAAAGGAAGCTAAATGCAGCTAAAATTTTGGTATGTCCTTCTGGTGCATTTCTGAACACTACAAAAAACTTGAACATCCTTTACGTAAACCAACTTCAACCTTGTGGAACAGGTTGAAACTATGCACGACTTGCTGCAACTACACTTTGGAAATGATTATGTTACAGACGTGCGTACCTTCCACCGCTGCATGTTAGACGAGAGGCCAGTACAACAACTGGACGAGTAATCCACAATCCCTCCCTCACATTAATGTCTAAGCTGCATGACTGACTTAATGAACCTATTACGTATTGACGACAACTTTAATGTGAAATTATTTTTGTAGCACGTTTGACTGTGGGATGTTCGTCATCAAATTCATGCAGCAACCTGATTTAAGCCCCGGTCCACACAAGGTACATTCTACCGCTTAATTTCCATTTGTCAATCAAATCCTTCCTCGTACGTCCTCCAATTTTAACTGATTTGTCTTACAATTTTTGTGGACAAAGTTCGCTCCCTCTGTGCGTCATAAGTTGTTGGTTGACATCGTTATGGATGTCAATAATGCAAAGATCGCAGAGTACCGGGAGTGCCTTCATATGAGCAATGCCACAAGCTAGGCCAGTGATGGGAATGGGCTGCCAGTACGCCAGTAATTTGGGTGGCAATAGGAGTTTAACTAATTTTTTATTCTTTGATTTCAATATGGATGTTAATTATGGGTCCCCAGTATTGTTTTTGCTGGACGATGTAAATATGGACCAACTGTAAACATGGATCAAACATGTCGATGTAAACATGGATCAAACATGTCGACGTGGCTGCTGACTTAGTACTATTTTGTTTACGCATGTTTCTTGTTCGGATGAATGCGATTGTAACTGTATATAATTTACGGCTGCTTTTGTTACCGAAGTTAATTTATAATTTAATTACAAAAAAGGGAAAATTAATTTTAAAAAATGAAAGAAACCACATTATGAATGAAAACTCAATACTCTTCGTAGGTAAGTTATATATCAGCCCATTAGCACATATGACTCCAGCCAAAAAAAAACTTTCATGGCTTACAGGGAAGGATAAAAAAAAAGTAAATCAAATCTACATATCTGCTGCATCATCAGCAGCGTCTTCTGAAGAGTTGTCCGTACTGTCTGACTGACTGTCCTCATCCATTGTCTTATCAGACTTCGCTTCGTCCGCCGCCAATTTGTCATCGGTCAGCCAATCAACGTTCTGCTTGATAGCGCCGACTTGCCGCTCCAAACTTGACAACCGTGTGTCCACTTCATTCAGCCTTTCGTAGATAGCTTGCAACTGCTGGAATACAGGAGCAACATGAGCTTCAACAATAGCTTCAATCTTGTTCGAATCGGACATTTTGTAGGAATATGTGTATGGTTTATTTTACTGACTACTTTTTTAAAGGAATGTACAGATTCATAATATTACACAACACTATGCTGTAAGTATTTGTAATATATGGTACATGACTTGTATGTTTGCAGAAGACCTCATGCATTGTGACATACATCGTATTAATTTCTCAAACTGGCCGAATTCATCTTGCAAAAATTCGTTCCTTCTTGCATGCACCAAGTCATCCGTTCAGTACCCCTGATCGTCCATTATTTGGCATTTCCAACACGCATGCATTGTACCTTCCATCAGTACTATCCCACTGTCATTGATTTCCACACCCACAGTTCATCATACAGTCACATTCGTCATTTGTATTTGTGCCCCAACCCAATTACATGTCTACTCATCCATAAAGGTTAGCAAAATTGCTCTTATCAGATACATATGCCGTTCCAAGTGCACCGAACCTTTAAATGCAATACCCGCAGTCATTAAGTTGCTTTTACGCAGTTTGGGTAGTTGTTGCCACCAAACAACAATAAGTGTGTTCACGTCTTTAAACCTACCACCAACGTATTAATGACTATGGGTTGAAGGTAATTTAACATTTACTACCAACCACAAAAAAGTTTGCAACCAGTGTTGTTTCCTTTGCATTTGGGTTTGTTTTTGCGTCCATATATTCTTCGTGAACCTGCGAAAACAAAGTTGGACTCAATCAAGAAGCTTCACACCTATGGATGCACACCACGGTAAACGTGGTCGTGGACAATCACTTGCAACGGCTGGCAGCTCCCGACCGAAGTCACCATAATTGGATTATGCAGGTGGGTATATTGATTCCTTCGGTGATCGACGTTTCTTTGAAACAGGGTTCCCACTGTGGAGTTTTGAACCTCTACGGGATTACAACTGCACCCCAATACAAGATGCTTGCCTGGGGAAGTATTTTGGAATTCCAGTTTCACTGTTTGCCAAACGAGTTCAGTGTGAACACCACTGTCTATGTGCTTTTCTGAAGGTCACAAAAGCCCGATCGGTTGAAATGCAGCGACAATTCCCTCATGTCAGCGACTCCCAACTTAGGCATCGTTTGTAAAGTGAGGTTGATCAAATGACTCGTCGACTCATTAGGAACTCACAGATAGAGGACGCAAAGGCAGAGTCGAAGATACATGGATCGAACCCGGCATCTGCGATAAAGGCTATAATGGAGGATCCTGCACTGGTGTCGGACCCTGACCTTTCAGATTACTCAGACTCCGAAGTTGTTGATTTGAGCGAGGATTAGCAGACCTGGACATGTGTATGACATAGTAAGCGTAGTCTTGTGAGATGGCATCGTCGCGCGAAAATAAACGACTTAGAAACTAACAGACCGTCATACTCTGCTAACCATTGCAACGGTGCATGCGTTAACGTCTTCATCAAAATGATTTGTTGAAGGTATTTTTTTGGGTCACCGTCCTCGACTAAAATCTGTCTTATGATTTTTGTTGGTACGATGACAAGGTAATTTTTTTGTAATGTCAATGACCGATATTAGAAACTATCATTAACCTACGTTTTGTTGATTACTTCATGTTTGTGAATCGTTCAATATGGACAACAAGGTTTAAGTGTCGGAATCATTGACTAGAATCACAAGTTGTAATTGCAAACAAAAATTGTGCACAACCAGCCAACGGTCTCATACACTCTTACCATCAATATGGGCACAAAATGTTTTGTTTTTTCAAAGACGACGGTTGTGTGGAAGCATACCCCATGGGGTCAACCTGTGCATTACCAATTTTTCTCCCATTGTGCATTGTTATGAACTAATCAGCTCCCCTCCAAACAAAAAAATATACAATAGACCATGCAGAAACAGAGTATTGATATTCATTAATGAAGAAGTCAGCACGATGGTGAAGAAATGTACCACGCATCCTATATCTGCTTTCAACTTGCTAACAGATAATAGTTGAGGCCACAGATAAGTGACAAACAGATACTAGTTGACAGATAACAGATTTGCCAAATCTGTTAATTACAAACAAACCTGCAACACATAACAGAAGTTGTTCATTACAACCAAAATTGATGCACCCAGATAAGAGAACCTGCAACAGAAAACAGGCCACAGATAAGTGACAATGCACCGAAAAAATTCAGTCATCCACAAAGCATCCACAAAATTCATCCACAGAGCATCCACAAAAATGAATCCACATACCATCCACAAAATTCGTCCACAGATCTGCCAAATAGCATCCACAAAGCTCTTACAATGACACCAATGTTTCCCAAAATTCATTACAGACTAACATTATAAGTCACATCATAATAACTTATAAAATTCATTCCGTACATTCATTCCATAATAAAATTCATTCCACAAAGCTATTAAGTAAGTTACATAAGTTACATCATAATAAAATTCATTCCATAAACATTACTTACATAATGAAGTACAATACAACAAAAACTGGTACAAACTTCCATTCAATTTCCCAAAATACAAACAAGTACGAAAGTTACATGATCAAGTACAAAATGATAGAAGGGCTGTGCTACATCCCCCGAATTTGGGGGCCCCTAATCCCCCGAAAAATCAGAACAAGGCAAAAAAAAAAACATGCCCAAAACGACGTTGCTTTGGGCATTAGGGGGATTAGGGGGGGCATTTTTAGGGGGACAAATCATTTCTCAATGATAGAAAATAGGAAAATGATTTGTCCCCCTAAAAATGCCCCCCCTAATCCCCCTAATGCCCCAAACGACGTCGTTTTGGGCAAATTTTTTTTTTTTTTTAATTTTTTTTTTTACCCTTTTTTTTTTGCCTTGGTTTGAAATTTAGGGGGATTAGGGGGCCAAAAATTAGGGGCATGTAGCAAGGCCCTAGAAAAAATAATGAAATACACCATCGCTTTGATTATATTTTCTATCCTTTCAAGCCTTCGACCATGGTCATTTCCCAAGTCATGAAGCCTCGTCCTTACATCGTTGAAGTGTTCTACTGTTAAAGCATCACCAGCTCTAGTGTTGGAAGGGATTGTGGACATAACGCCTTCATCATCTTCAGCCACGAAGTTGAAGTAATTGCAATGGGGAGTGGGAGTGGTACTCTACAATGCATGACAATCAGTTAGTTGAATACGACAAATATTACTGTGACTACTAAAGGATTAAAATTTCCAATACATACTTACATATTTTGATGGGCAAACAAAGCACAAACGCCCTTCATTTCCATTCTTATTGTTCTGACAATACGTATGGCAGCGGTTCTTCCACAATTGCACAGCCTCGTTTGTAATCTTATGTTGCTAATGTTAGAAGAAGAAGCCATTTTTTAAATCTGCATACATGAGAAATTTGTAGTGGTCTGCTATGCTTCTGTTTGATGGGGTTAATAGCAGGTCTAGCTTAATTTGAGGGGCAGAGTGTGTCTTTACTGAAAACATCTATTTGTTCAAACTGCCATGTTTAATAGCATTTGCACAGAGGTTACACAGACTAAACTGTTAATAGCATTTTAACAAACATCGCAGCTCAATGTACACACGTAGCATTTTGAAACTGAACAAATACAACAGTTTCAAACATAGCATTTGTGATTAATTACACACATGTTACACACATAGCATTTTCAATCTGAACAAACATGGCAGTTTTACAAACATATCAGGTCAATGTCAAGTAAATTATCAATCACACATGTTAAACAACTATTATCAACAAATCATGCTGAAGTGAAATGATTAGGGGCAGATTGTTGGAGACTATGATTCAGTAGTTATCAAACTGAAATAGTTATCAACAAATGACACATGTGATTTTCAACAAAGCACACTGAAATACTTATCAACAAATCAGTAATAGTTATGAACATTTAAGTTCAGTTTGATAATAGTTACCAATGTTGATAATAGTTAATTCAAGTCACGCAGCTAACACATTAGTTGATAGCAGTTTATTACAACAATTCATGCGTGATTGACAACAAATTCAGCAAAATCACATTATCAATCACACATTGAAAATTACACAACTATATGCATTCGTTCAACTAATTATCAATCTGCATAATCATACTATGTTCTGCAAAGATGTGATCCTTTTATTTTATGTTGGATCAGTTTCTGCGTATTCATACTACGTTCTGCAAAATTTATACTTCAACTCTAAAAGGTAAATGCATAAATGTTCGTCACAATATGTGCCGCATTTTTCAAGCATACCATTTATCTATCTGCATAACAGTAATTTTCAAATATTTTTTGTGAATCACAACCCTAACTTTTTTATTTCAGCGTTTGGAGGACGAACCTGGTTCATCTATGGCCTGAAAGCCCATGTTATCGTCAACAAATTCCTTCTCTACAGCCGATGGTGGTCGCGGTCGAGCTATGGTTCGCGAAGCAGAGAAAATGAGGGCTACAGTGGTGGGTTGGGTTTACGAGTGGGTGGCCGTCGGGAGTGGTCGCCGGTGAGGATGGGTTCGGTGGAGGAGGAGTGAGTGTGACAGTGAGGGGGAGTGAGAATGAGATTGAGGTGTATACTCTGTATAACCTGTATAGCAGAGCGGGAAAACGGAAATTTATTGAATAAAAACCAACTTTAACCATTATTGGTTTTAATTTCTATTTATTGGTTTTCAAAACTGAAAGGTTGTGGAAGTTCAAAAGGAATGAAAACCAATTTTAACCAATATGTTTTAATTTCTATTTCTGCCTCTCATAGAAATAGAAATTATACAACTACCTAGTATCTACACATTAGGTCCATAACACATATACCTTTAAGCCTATTAACTAAATTGAATCACTTAAATTGTAGGCTTCTTATAAATGATAACACCACATTCAATTATGTGGTCCCATTGAGACATTATCTAACAATCTCCCACTGGACCACATATGTATCCTGAAAAATGTGCTTAACTTTACTGAGCTCAGAAATTTGTTATCATAACTTGAGGGTATCCAAACAATCTTGTCCATTAACTATATTAATATAGGATCAAAGCGGTCTTCATTACATCAATCGTAACTCGACCCACCAATGGTCACGTATACTAATACAGCTAAATGACATAGATCAATCATGGATGCGTAGCATGGAAATTACATGTGATGTGATCCATACATGCCTATTTCCAACTGGTCCTACTTAACTTTATTGAGATCAATACTTCACAATACGTAACAGAGCGTAATAAACAGAATATTTCATTTCTGCAGAAATTAATCAAATTACATAGATAAAACTCAAGGCTGACATAAAGCAATAATATAAATACAAACTCCCACTAAACCAGAATGTTCTCAAATAGAACAACACCCATCTGAGCAGTGTGCTCATGAAAAACCTTGGGTGGTAGTCCCTTCGTAAGTGGATCCGCTATCATGGAGTTTGCCCTAATGTGCTCTATGGAAATCTGTTCACTCTGCACTCTTTCTTTTACAACTAGGAACTTGATATCAATATGCTTTGATTTTGTCAAGCTCCTGTTGTTATTTAAAAGAACAAACCCAAAAAATTTTTAAACTCTCTCCCCAAATTTTATTTCAAAAACAACTCTCCCAAAAACAAACCAAACAGTCTTCATTTTAATTTTTAGTCCATAAGCCAAAAAATCACTAACAAAAGACAGAATGAATTAAGACTGGGACCCCCTTTCCCCGTACAAGGATCCTCTCCTTGCAAGCCCCTCCTTGTGCCCGTCCTTGCAGAGCCTTCGGGCCTACTTTTAGGCCCAATTTTGATAATCCAAACCGTTCATATTTTCTGATTTATTCTGTATATCATACCTGTAAAAAATCAAGTTGATTTATTCACTCTCTCTCATTCCAAGTCCCTATATATGGAGCCTCCCTTTCTCCTCCCTGCCTTGGCACGCTCGCCCTCCAATTCCCTCTGGAGATCGCCCACTCTGCTATCCACCTCGTCCTTCTGCCTGACCAGCTCCTCATTATTGCTCATAGCCTCTTCATGTCACTCGACCGCGGCGGCACAGGCTCTTTGCGCCTCGTCGAACTTCTTCTGCTCGCCAGCAAGTTGGAACTCGAGCGACACAACCTGGCGGCGTGTGTCCTCCAGCTCCGCCTGAACCGTTTGCAGCTCAGTGTGGGCACTCTCCCAACTTGCACTCTTCTCCTTCAACTTTGCAAGCTGGGCCTTGGCCTCATCTGCCTTGAGTTTGGCACCCCCTGCCTTCCTCAGCAGGGCCCCTGCTAAGGTGGTTACCTCCATTTGAGCAAAGTATAACCCCCTTAGCAGCTCAGCCTCGTTGAAGCTGGAGGCCGAGCGCAAGGCTGCCTTTTCTACAATCCCTACAAGGTGATCTGCCCCTGCTCTGGCTGGGCCTTCTTCTCCCTCCAGCCGCCCTGCGGTCCTACCGACTCCTCCTTCTTGAGGTACAAGACCCCCCTGAGGCTGTCCCTCCCTCCTTGGCCCAGGGCCAACAGCCTCATCCTCCACTTGCCTTTCGGGGACGACCTTTGCGCCCCCTACGACGATCGCCGCCACCACTGGCACCACCTCCATGACCTTTGAGGCAAGCATTTATTACGACAACACCTCTCCGTCGGAACAGGACCCCCTTACCCTGAGCAAGGTAAGCTACAACATAGGCTTTCGGCAAGGAGAGCAGGTCGGAAGGGACAACGAAATGATGAGAAAAGGATATAAGCAAATGTTGTAGACAAGAAAAAGGTTAAGTTCTCTATCTGGAATCCTCTCCCATATACTCTACTTCTTTCCAACAACTTGCTCGTCGGAGAGTTCGCTGGGGGACTACTCCGTTCCCCGTTGAACTTGCCTGCAGGTTATCTGGTGGGCTTGATCATTTGGACACGGCCTGGAGGAGCTTAGACCTGTCTGATCCATACACTGGGACGAACAACATTAACACATAATCAATGCAAATTTCCTGTCACAAACATCATATCCAAGTACAACAAAATCTATTACTTTGAAAACACAAAAAATTAAATTTAAAAAATATGAAAATACTAAAATAACATAAAAATAGCAACTTCCTAACCACCTTTTAGGGCTGGTTTGGCATGTTTACAAAAAGCCAAAAGTCAAAAAGTCAATATTTTTACTTGGATCACATTATTTTAGGTCACATCACCTCCCACACACATCATTTCAACCCCTAAGACCATCTCCAACGCTTCAGCAAACCTGATATCAAATTCAAAATTTGATGAAAAAGTCACTTTTTTGAGCTCCAACGGTTTCACCAAATCGATATCAAATCCAGAATTCAGCAAATCTTGTACCAAAATGAGAACAGGCGAAGCATTTTACCAAATCACTGTTCCTAACCGTTGGGAGAGACCAACCGGTCAACCAGCCGGTTGCCCGGCCGGTTGACCAACCGGTTGACCGCCTAAAGGTTCAAACGGTTCGAAGAAAAAGGTTCAAACAGTAAAAAAAAAAAAAAAAAAAAAATTTTTTGCCTAACCGGTCGACCAGCCGGTCGACCACTAAAAGGTTCAAAAAGTCCAAAAAAAAAAAAAAAAATCAAAAAAAAAAAAAAAAAAATTTTTTAGCTTAACCGGTCGACCAACCGGTTGTCCCTGGCACAAATTTGATGAAAGTGCACCGTTGGAGCGAGTGGTATCAAATTGGTAAAATGAGTCATTTTTTACTCAAATTTGGTGAAAAATCTGAGTAACCGTTGGAGATGCTCTAACCCAAACGGAACTCATATTTCACAAAAAGTGAAAAAATACATTTATTTATATTTAAAAAGTGAGGAAAAAAATTGGACTAAAAAAGTGCAATTTTTGTCTTTGTGGATGAAAAAAATGTGGATGTTTGGGTTAACTTTTTGACTTTTATAAAAAAATGTGTATTACAAAATTGTATAAATTAATGTGTAAGGCAAAATTAGAATTCGGAATTGTGTAAGCGTAATTTTTGACTTCCTGTGAATAGTAATAACTTTTTGACTTTTTGGTTTTTTTTCCCAACTTGCCAAACTTGGCCTTAATATGTAGTGTCATGTACGTTTCCGTTTCCCTCCCAAATTTGGAACAAAAACCAAAGTCGGCAGACAGCGCTTTTGAAATCCCACAGACGCAGTACTTTTCATGATGACACACATGCCGTAGCCTTTCTAATCTCACCAACTCATTTCCATTTCCCATACAAATTTCGGCTACTTTGCTGTCCCTCATTCTCTCTCCATTTCAGTTTTGCTGTCCACCTCCAGTAACACACTCTCTCTCTGTGTCTCCATTTCGACTGCGCCAGGTCGCCGACGGTAACAGTCACCATTTTCTCGGGCATGTGTGAGTCTGTCTATTTTTTATTTCGGAGCACATTATTATTATGACCTACTGTGTTCCACTCGCACGACATTACCATTTATGAACTATGAAACTGTTCCTCCTTAGGTAATTGAAACCATACGTACGATTAGGTATACAAACTACACGGGTGACAAACTGATATTGCCATTGAGGAGTTCCAAACTGACAGACGGTCTTCGTTGAGCAGTGTAGTCGGGTTTTTATTTCTCTGCATGAAGGTAAGTTGCGTATGGGTGCTGTTGGGTTGAATGTCCGATGTGGCCCTGTTTCAAGTGTGCGCATTGGTTGTTGATTCGGGCTTCAAGTCGTAAATACTATAAAACGAGTACAACATATGGCCAATTAATTTTCGTAAAACAGTGGCATGCCATATCTGCATAAATTAACGACAACATATCGTAGTTGAAAATAAACGAAAAGTACCACTCGTACAATGCACGTACGACTCAATGGTCCGTTGATTGTAAGTTGTTAACAGTCAATTTCGTTTTGTTACAATGTGGGAGTAACGTTCTTTCTGCATCCTTATGAATATTGCATGCAATTCTTTGCAGGAATTATCGTAATTGGATATGGGCGATATGTCAGATAATGCGAAGCAACTGTGAGTTTATGTCGTTCAGTATTTGATACAGTTAGGTTTGCAAGGTTATGTTTCCTGTACCTACTAAATACCACGGTCTGTTCGTGTATGGCATATTGTGCCGTTATGTACTGCCATCAGGAGGTTGTGCGATTTGAGTTTGACACATTTGCGATAGCCTCAAATTGCACCATGAATTTCGTGTAATGGATTAAAACTGTGTCGATTTCTTACCAGAATATGTGCACATACGGCACATGTCGCGTATTCTGCAGAGAGCATTTGTGAAATCCATAATTCACTGAGTTATACTAAACCACTTCGGTTCATCATTTTCGGTGACAACGGAAAACGACGTTACCAATTTCATGAAAATGGCACAACTTTTGAAATGGGAAGGCAAGATTGACTAACTTGAAAGTTAACCGACGAAGATGATAGGATGCACAAAACGTACATACCACCGATGTAATTTGGCCTTGAACAAAATTTCATTTACGCTGATATTTGTTACAGGCAAAGGAAAGCATTGAAGGCAAGTGGCAAAGGTTCAGGAATGGAAAGGGTTGACATTACCGAGCCCCCTCGTCGAAAGCGGCCACTTGGGCCATTTATTTTTTACAGGTTCGATCCGTGTCCTTCAAAGCGGCTCACAGTACGAATCCCTCTCGTCAGAAACATGTGACAGTATTTTTGCACAATTCTGCATTACATATTTTGAACTCATAGCTTGCGCCTGTGCAGATTTCAGTTTGTACTCACAAGAAATTAAGATTTTAGAGACCAAAAGTAAGGACCAAAATAATTTGGACCATTTATAATTGTTGTTGCAGAAATGATGTGGTTATTATATTTTTAGCAACCAAAATTGGACATTACGGATGCATTATTATGTAGTTGGGACCAAATTTGTTTGTGTCACAAATTGTGTATGTATATGTATATATATCCATCCATATCTAACATATACTTGCGCCGAAATTGACAATGGTTGCAGCCAGGAACAATTCAAGGAAAGACGAGAAGCAGACAACCCCGGACCGAATATGGTTAGTGTGCAGACATGTAGTAAGTAGAGTACCGTGATGGAAACACGTGACTGCTGTGATAGCAAAGTATGGACTTCTATTCCATGCGCGCACCAGTCATGTGCTTCTATTGTGTCGCATTCAGCGATTTCCAGCAGTCATAGAAGCCATATTGCATGTTCTTATAAACTCCGATTATTTGTAAACTTCCATGTCCGTTTTTATTTCAACTGTGTACGAAATAGTAATTTGTATGTGCAAATATATGTAAATACCAAAAAATGTGCACACATTGCGAGTGATACAACTTTTGCTGACAATTATTTTGGACTTACAGCTCCTTTTTGTCCTGTATGTGCATCACGTTGGTGTAACACTTACAGAGCCGAAAGGATATTGGGGAAAGGTGGAAGGAACTCCCCTGTGATGAGAAGAAGAGGTTTTAGGACATGGCTAAGGCAAGTGCCAAGGAACTGGGCGAAGAAGTTGCAAAGAAATCTGCAAAGGTACTTACGTGCTTAGTGTTTTCGTAACTGCATTTGGGGAGGACCTGCTATCGACACAATGTTGGTTACTTTTTTGTATTAATGTTCACGTTAATCACATTGCAGAGTAAAATGCAAGTCCGCATATCATTGAAGGCAATTTTTGATATCGTGAACCGGTGTAACGAAGCACAAAAGCAGGCAGTCATTGATATTGGGTTCGGTGGCCTCCTGGGGTTAAAGTGTACCCGTATAGATCACAACATGTGCCAATGGTTGGTACAGAACTTCGATCCCGACACGTGTTCGTTGACTGTTCATGGCCGTCACCTGAGGCTCACCTGTGAGGAAGTGCATGTCTTATTGGGTATACGGTCAGAAGGCAATGATGTGCAGTTCACTGGTTCAATAGACGCATATCCCAATATCTACGAAGAGGTTGGAGCTGTTAAAGGAATCATTCCTTTGAACCAGTTGAGAGTTTCTCTGACTGAGAGTGATGGTGCGGATGACGAGTTTCGGCAGAAGTTTGCGCTGTACGTGTTGGGGGCCATGTTGTGTCCTACCACAATGACCGCATTGAGCCTGTCGTTCGTTCATGCCGTGAAGGACGTGACCGGTATGGGGGCATGTAATTGGGCAAAGGTGACACTGCAATTCCTTGTGAAAGGTGTTCGGAAGTATAAGATGAAACTTCAGCGCCAGGCAACTGGATGTGTTTTCCTTCTAATGGTAACGTAATCGACCGTTGTTTATTTGTACCATGCCGATTACATATTTCATCCATTGCTGTGCATATGGTTCAATAAAATGGCAGTCGTTGCGAAATACAAACTTACCTGTTATTGAACAGCATGACAAATATACCTGTACGGGCCACATTTTTTGTAACCACGAAAAGCTTATCTTTTGAACCGGAAAGCTGCATGGGAATTCTGCCATCGAGACACATAAACACATACATATGATTGTGTTGTAAGTTGTATGCATTGTTAGCGAATACGAATTACTTTGCTCGGAAGTGTATAGTAAATATATTTTCCCCCTTACAATGCAGCTATTTTACTTGGATCGTTTTGCCCCTCCCTGCAAGAGTACGTCGGCTACTACACGCTCCATCCCTCGGCTAAATGATTGGGGTGATGCCGAAATACGGGAGACGAGGCGACTTATGGGAAGGAAGCAAATGTTGCAGCAACATGAGGTAATCAACCCATTCGTTCCGCACATTTGACAGCATTGCCCCACCTGTGTTATGGATAACGGTGACAGACAGAATATGTGTTCCTATGACTAGGTGACAAGCACCGACAAACAGTGACCCATTCCTTAGCGTACGTCATATTTTCAGTTTGTCCCTCCCTATTTACTCTGAAATACTCGAACTTTTGGGGGGAAAACATGAAGTTTCCATGTGGACGATGTTGTAGCCTTACAAATTCAATTTTATGTACTACTTCTGTTACGAAATGAATTTTCGTTAAGCCCTGAAGTCAGATTTTTGGAAAAGCTTGAAGATTTTGGTTTTTTAACCTTGTAAAAAGGTCAAAACATTGTCGTTCAGTTATTGTTAGTTAGTTTGTAATTGAAAGTTTCTCTTTGTTTATGTAATTGGGAAAAGGTAAAGTGGTAAACATGGGATCGACTGTGAAGTTTTTATCCACACCAGATGAGCATCATTTACAACAACATTTTTTTTCCATTTCAGACGAATGGAGTAATTAATTTTTATTAGATATATTTAATATGTAAAGTGTGTACACATATGTTGTGTGCAACTTAAGAAAGCAGACGGAAACTTTACGATTCACAGTTGAGCTCGATTAACGATTCAGTGCATTACCATTTTCATTTATGATTTGAATCCCGATTTGACAACTATGTTAGGTGGAGTTTCATCCAACAAAAGCGGAAAGCAACAACATTGATGACGCAATTGACACACACCATGTCAATAACAAACAGAAACCACGGATTGATGATGTTCGTTTGAGCAAGGTTGAGACCGACATTGGTGAACTGAAGGAAACCATGAAGCAAGTGCTTCACAGCAATGCGGAAATAAGGGACATGTTGCTCAATTTCCGAGGGAAGGAAGCTGTTCACAATGCAAAGGTAAGCAAAACCAATCAGTACACATGCTTCACACAGTTCACAGAGGTTACTTGAAGATGAAATATCGTACCAGGTTAATGTATGTGTTTGTGTGATTAGGTGGAGTCGACTGAAAGAAATTGTAACATTAACATATCCTCCAGCATTGGTGAACTGAAAGGAATGCTGAACGAATTGGTTGCAGCTATATTGTCTGGGAAACAACCGTTTACTGAACAGACACACATTGCTGAAATGAAGCAAATGATGCAGCAAGTGCTGGCAGGTTTATCGGAAACAACACAATTGGCTCGCTCAGAGGAAAAGGGTGTTGACCCTACCATGGGAGTCGAGTTGCATGATGGCGGCGTGGTCTTCCCAAATTATTATGGTAGCCCAAATGAGGGTAATGTTCAAGATTTACAGGGGGTGGATTGGGAGGACAATTATGTGAATGGAATGTTGTCCAATGAGATAATTGATATGCACGTTGGACAGTTGCGTACCGTCCAAGAAGTTGGGGACATGCACAACAACCGTCGCCTTGCGTTGGAGGAAACATACGCAAGCGAAGAAAGCAAATCTCTTTCAGTTCAGTTTCTGTCCATGAAGAACGTTGCAAAACAGAGTTTATCTTCGTTTGATGATTTGCAAACCTTGCCACCAATGCGAGGAGAAGCAGACAATGTGCATCCTTCTGCTGGTAAGGTTGCCCAAACATTGGGAGCGGGACAAATTGTAACAGGCACATGAAAGGGAAGAGGAAGAGGAAGAGGAAGAGGTGTTGAAGCGACAGACGTAGGGGATATGCATTCGTGCAACGATAGCAAAATAAGTACTCGACTTACTGCTGAAAAATTCCCAAGTCGCCACATCACTTCACCTTTCGTATGTTTCATTACCAATTGATACCGACAGCATTACTGATCATAATAGAACCATTATTTGTGTTGTATTTTAATATTTGTCATTCTACTGCAAGTTTGCAGTAACAAATGTTGTACAATTGTCTTACAGATTTCGGACAAACTCCTGTCCAAACTGCACAGGTTGGACAAGCGGTTCCGTTCAGAGGTTAGACATCGCTTCACCAATTTTAGATGCATAAGGATGTGTTATGTACTTTGCAAATTACATTTCTGAACAGTGGTGAGTTAGTTAGTTGTTTATATTAATAGGAGGAGTTGATGTTACTTGATTGTTTATATTGATAGAAGGACTTGATAACACTGGAGAGCAGAGAGGTTTTATCAGCGGCCCAAGACGAAGTTGTTGACTCTGTACTTGACGACAGAAACAATGAAAGGTACGGATGAGTTTAGTACTCGCAATTAACCTGTTCTGTAGTATTTGTGAAATAAGTTTGAATTCCACAATTTTCATGTGTCGTGCTATGTTTATTTGATTCTTGTAGGTATCAGTTCTTTAATTTTTCATTCTCTATGATTTTGATGGGTTTATGATGGGTTTATGATGGGTTTATCCATGTCGTATGTAGGATTCTCTTTGAATTTAATGCAGTGGGCTACGGAAAGATCAGTGGCTAAATTTCCTGTCTGAAGTTTTCTTCTTTTGGTCTTATCCTGCACACATGTACCTATTGGGAAAATTGCAAACCACTGATATTTTCACAAAAATATTTACACATTCATGGAAACCTTTATAATTTTAATTATGAAACTTAATAAAGTTTACCAATGATTTGCAAATTTTTTTGAGAACTTATAATGAAGTGCAATTTTCCCTACCTATTTTCTTCTACTCTGCTTACATTTTCCATTTTGATCATTTTGGGATATTGTTGGCTCCAGTTTGTAAAAAACGTGTTTCTTTTTTTTTAACTTGCTGACCTGTAAATGAGCATTTCAATTTTCACATATTATTTTAGCAAATACTATTGGACATGTCATGAGTTGTAATATCTAAAACTTTGTCTTTTCATTTTGTTTTTTAAAAACTTAAAACTAATCTTCATTGGATTGGAGCCTAGTAGAATCAGGAATATCTGCCATAGTTGTACAACAGGAAAAACTAATCTTATGTTGTAGAGTTAAGCCAGATACGTTTAAGTTTTACTAGGCTGTAGGTTGCTTCTTACTGATTGATGTATACGTTTTATGTAGGGACATTGTCGTGTCTATGAATCTGCATGAAATGCCTTGCGAATGTGCTACGCGACGTGACATGCGCACGCTGAAACCAGGGGCATGGCTATCCGACACTGTAAGTCGTGGCATCTGACAATGTTATTTCCACTATATTTGCATGATGGACATATCCATGTAGGGACATTGTTATTTCGTATTACATTTAAACAAATGGCAAACCTTATTTCGCAAGTTGCCTGGTCTGTTACAATGTTCCAGCCAATCAACTTGGTCGCGGTTCAATTGACTAACGGACAGCGGCAAGTACACAAAGACGGGAGGCATACTGCGTGGTTCTTTCCAGTATATTTGTCGGTAAGTAAGTGTTTTAGGTCGGTTGTGTATTGCAGAAGACATATTTTCAGAAAACTTTGGCTGACTGAACTTTACACACTAAACATGCAGACTTTGATACTAAATCAAAAAACTCAACCTCTGAACCATGAAAATATGGTCAAATCATATTTTGGACATGACAGATATACTGGGGTGTTTGATGCATGTGAGAAGGTAATATGAATGTCCATCCCATTGAAGCGAGTAGATTTAATATGGACGTCAGTAATATGAATGTCGATCCCATTTACTTGAATGTCAATGTAAATATGAAAGTGCGTACATGTTCGCATGCCATGTCTTCACTTGTGTTTATGTTTATGTGTAGATTTACATGCCTTTCAATTATGGAGGAGTACATTGGGTGTGCCTAAAAATAGATATGGTAGACCGTGTGGCGTACCTATTTGACTCATTGGCATCCGCCACACTGGACACCAACAAGCTGAACACAGCAAAAATGTTGGTATGTCGTGCTGAATTTCACAAATCTACTTCCACACTGTCACATCCTTCACATAAACTAACCGTCTCATTCTGCAACAGGTTCAAACAATGCATGCCTTACTGCAACTACAGTTTGGAAATGAATATGCTGTAGACATGCGTACCTTTGAGGTGTGCATGTTAGAACAAAGGCCATTACAACAGCTGGACGAGTAATCCACAAACCCTGCGTCACATTGACTTCACTCTTGAATCACTCATTTAACGAACCTGCTTATATTTTACGAGAAACTGAATGTTACATTTCATTTGTAGCACTTTCGACTGTGGGATGTTTGTGATCAAGTACATGCAGCGGCCTGATATACCCAGCGGTCCACACAAGGTACATTGTACCACTTAATTTCCAATTGCGAAATAAATCCGTTTATTCCCTACCGCTGTAACTGTACCTGATTTGTGTTATTCGCTTTCTGTACATAGTTTCATCCTTCTGTGCACCGGAAGTTAGTGCTTGACTTCGTTATGGATGTGAACAATGCAAAGATGGGCGAGTATCGTTCGTGCATGTGATTGATTGCAATTACAACAAATAGTGCAGCGATTTTATCATGGCCTGCCAGTACGAGTGTAATTTCGATGCCCAACCACAACTGGATTACTGCATCAGCTTGTCGTGACAACTTTTTAGGTCGCAGCTGTGATAATACTAATTTCCCACGCGTATTGATTGTACACATAATTCCAATATTTGGGACTCGAACAAACGAGGGAAAGTAGTCATGTTTGTTTGCTTTTATCGTGGCCTGTACGTAATGTGATACACATAATTCCAATGTTATGGGTACAGTACAGAACAAACAATGCAATGTCATATTTGCCCAAATGACTATAGTAATGTTTGTCCAGTGCAATGTGATATTTGTCCAACAAACAATGCAAGTTGAAAGTAGTAATGTTTGTTCGCTTTTACCACATGAATTATGTTTGTTCGATTTTTTTGAATGCCATGATTTTGTCCAAAACAAAGCAAAAAAAAGCCCACAGAACAAACAAATAGCGGTGACTATAATGCCCTTTGAAGGGGAATTGATTACTTCATAAAAATGCACAAACGGTGAAAAATTGCACAAAAAATAAAAACAACCATACAACAGACCATTAAAAACACAGAGTATTGATATTCAATTTTTTTTTTTGTTCAGCAAAACAAAAAACTGTATTGATGGAAAAGCACATACAAGGTGTCAATGATACATCAACAAAGAGGAGGTTGGAGACCAACGAAGAGAAACAAAAACAGAAGGAAAACAATAAGAATGTAACTCCAAGCCCATCCTCACAAAACCACATAACAGGGCAACCAGATGAAACTCCAAGGCAGCATGAACAAACTTCAGACCATACAGCCACCATTGAGACTTGAGCCTGAACCTTCAACCTCCATTGAGACTTGAGCCTGATCCTTCAATACAGTTACAACAAGGCCCGCAGCAAACCTCCAATAACTTTCCCCAATCCAACAGCAGACTTCCAATACAGCACACCAAAACATCATTCAAACAATTGCAAAAAGGCCAATATGCAGCAGCAGACTTAAGCCTATTCGTTGATCCCATATAGCAGCAGCAGAGTACATATATAGCAGAGCAGATTTGAAGCACAGCAGAGCAGCAACCAGAAATGAGCATGCTTGACCCCATAAACTAAGCCAGAGCAACAAGCCAAAAATAAGGCAAAGCATAGCAATATTGAAGCACAGCAGAGCAAAAGTAGCCACCAAGAAGATATGGTAATACCACAGACTGACCAAAATCCTGCATACCACAGCTTGACCAAACTCGTGCACCCCGGTTTCAAAAAACACCAAACACCACCCCCTAAATGAGACTTTGATACTATCCAGAATACAATATATGTCGTCCACTGAATACTGTAGGCCTCTATAACTTTGCTTACAGCAAAGTGCAACCCTCACTTTCACCATCTCAGCCAATTCAGGCCCATCAACAATCTTATCATTAAAAAGGCAATCATTCCTACCTTTCCAAATCATTCCTAGGTGTGCAATACAAAAGAATACATATATAAACTAGCCTAGGATTTGGGGAACAGAACGCCTAGAACACCCCACTCTGATTGAGCATCTGCCAGCATGGCTTGGGCTTGGTCCAACTCAGCTTTAGTTGTCTGAATGGATGCAGAACGATGTCTAATTTGGGAGAGCATCATCCTTGCTTCTTGATTAAGCTGGTCGTGTTGCTGCTGCAGATGAGCCTTTCTTTGCCGGACAGAGGCAAGTTCTGCCATGAGTTTGGCTTCCTCAAGTTCAAGTGCTGAGTGTTACTGAAGAATGGCTGCAGAGGTCTGCTGGCTGAGTTTGAGTGAAGTAGATATGGTGTGGGCTTCGTTTAGGAAATCCTTATTGGTTTGAATATCCTTCGAGCAAGTCTGAACCATCTCTGAAAGGGTTGGCCATTCTGTGATGATCTTGGCCAATTGCTTTAGTTGAATGGGGTTGAAAGGATTAGGGGAGAGGTTTACAACAGCAGAAAGACAGGCCAAGGTTTCATCAGGTTTGTGGAGAATGATTTCTTCAACTGGGGTGTTAATGAGGTTGATGAAGGTGGTTAAGGTTTGTTGAGTTTTAGCATCAAACAGATGTAGCCTTTGAGGCAATGGGGATATTTCGTCTAGATCTTGTTGAAGAATAGAAACTTCGGCCCAAATATCTTGGCATGGACCGACGGCCTGTGAACATTAATAGTTTGGTGAGAATATATGCTTGCAAGTAATAAAGAGTAAATAGGATGAGGTTGGAAATGGTAGTACCTGTCCTGATAACGTGCATGCAGACGGTTGGCCTTGTTCAGCTGTGGTTGTCGCATGAGGACGAGTTGTTTCTGGTACTGATGAAATGGCAGCATCAGCGCCTTGAGGGTGTTTCTCTGGTTCTGCTAGCAGGGGAAAGTCATGAGGACCTTCAAGTTCTGTCTCGCCCATTGGTCGTGGAGATGAGTCCTGTATTATGTCCATCCCTGTAAATTGGAGAACAATACCAGTTACTTAAAGAGAAGTTTTTTTTTCCCAAACGAACAGTAACATTTGTATTTCTATTTACCTTGGTTGTGGTGAACTTCTGGTTGAGGGGATTTTGTGTTGTCATCTGTTGGAGAGGATTGGCTGTTGATTGAAATGTCAAATTCAATCCTCTGTGATTCTTTGTTTGACGTTTGGGAATTGGAGGGGTTGGATGGTGATGGTTGAGGGCTAGAGACAGAAGGGACAATGTGTTGAGGAGAAGTGGAAGGATGTTGTGATGCAGACTGTGTGGATTGCTGTGGTGAAGACTGTGAAGCAGGTTGTAAGGAAGTTTGTTGCGATGCTTCAGGTGGTGGTGGAGTTGGTTGTACAGTGGGTTCTGTGGGTACATTACTGATTGGACTGGGAATTTGATGAATGTGTTGAGGAGAAGTGGAAGCATTGTCATCATCAGCAGCAGCAAGGAGTAATCTCCTTCTTTTTCTCTGCACAAAAGTAAGTGATCAGTCAGGCGTGAATGCAAATTCAGATGCTGTAAATATGTAAAGTGAAGGCTTACTTGGTAGAGCTGTCCTGAAGGATTTGATGTTGTTTCGCTAACCATTTGGCTGAGAGGGATATCCCACTCACTTAGGTCTGTGCTTAGAGCAGGAGCAGTGGAAGGCTCTTCTCTCTTCTTCGCCGTGACCTCTGTCTCAGCAGGGGTACGGGTGGTAGCTCCTCTCTGTGCTTGTGTCTGCGCGGCTGCGAAAGAGTCTGCCATTAATTTCGGAACTGAGGGGGTGTTTGTCTGAGTAGTTGCATCCATTGGATCCTTGCCTTTACGTTGGTCCCTAACCAATGGTTCAGCAGCAGGCACAATTTTGGCTGTCAAGGGTTAAACAAGTTAGTGTTGTAGAGAAAAAAACAAAACAAATTGCATGACACAGTCAGGGATATGAAGTATATGAAGGAAGGATACCTGTAGCCTTAAGCTTGGAAGGCGAGGATATGCAGCCCTGAATATGAATACAAGTATCGTTAAGGCAACTTTCAAGTGGCTTGCAGAAAATAATGGCAGTCATAAGTCCCCACCAATGGTCAAAAGCAGCCGAGCAGTCCGAAGCAGGTTTGAAGAAGAAGGGGCCAAAATCTTGGAAAAGTTTGGTGTTCTCTGTCAGAATGGATTCAGCTTGTGTAGGATCTTTCAAGTGGATTCGGGACCCAATCTCCTCATGGATGGTTGGGTGGAAATAAGGATAAGGGATAGCCTGGGAAAGACCAAATTGCCTGGACCATTGATTGGGACAGTATGTCTCAAAACTGCAGCTGGATAGCTTGGCAGAGGATATGGAACAGCCAACCAAGACATGTCTACAGGTGAGAATGTGTCTCCAACTCTCATTTTGTTCTTGGACTTGCTCATTGTGTAAATCAGAAGGGTCTGTGAAGAGGAAGCGAAGTCTACTGGAGGAGAATTCAAAGTTTTGAAATGGCATGTACAGGTTGGAAGGTCTCTGCGAAGGAAGGTTGTAAAACATGGTAAGATGATTTGTGAAAGTGAGTTTTGAATGGCTGTTATAAGTGAGCAGTTGCTCAGCATAGGAGTGGCAAACAGGTTTCAAGGTGTTAGGTGGTGGGGGTCGCGCCTCAGGGAAATAGGCATACAACCAGGCCTGGAAGAGCCAGAAGGGGCCAGCACAGTTGCCAGAAATCTTCTTGTCGACAAAGGAAAATAGGGCCTTGTAAAGGGTGGCAAGAAGATAAGGGGCTAAAGCCATAAGTTGGCCGTCTTGCATACACAAGGCAATGGGGAGGTATTCTTTCGTGATCTTGTACCCAGGGACACAAAAAAGAAACTCACAAAGCCAAAGTAAGTAAAAAGCAGTTCTTTCTTTGTCATCGACAGGGGAACCACGCTTGCCTTGGTATTTTTTGGCAAAATCTGTATAGCACATGTCAGTGTTTAAAGTAAATGTCACTTTTGGAGGCTCAAGGAGAGCATGAATTGGATTGCCCAAGATTGGCAGACCAGTCAAGTGAGCTACATCTAAGATGGTAGTGGAAATCATACCAAAATTGAGGAGTAGGGAGTTACTAGACTGCGACCAAAAGCATGCAGCAGCAGCAATCAACCCTTTCTCTACGTCATAAATTTTAGTCGACAGTCTAATTGCTTCAGCAATGCCCTGGTGCTTCCATACTTCGGCGTCGTGACCTTCAATTCTCCTGGCCCAGCTTCGCCAATCAGAGTCTGGTGACCTCCACCCTCTGAGTGGGTTTTTGCTGACATTCCAGTTAGTCCACTTGAGTCCAGCTTGGTTGAGAAGAAGGTTCTCACCATTACCAAGGGGATAGTATGGAGCTAGCTCGTCTGGGAAGTAAGACGCGAAGGTAGGGCCTAGAGTAGCCTTAGCGACAGAGCTTGGGCTGGGCAATAGGGTTGCAGCAAATTTTAGAGGAGCGATAAGTGCTCTGATAGGGTCCGGGAAGCGGAGTAGGTCTTCATTGTTCTCCTCAGATGGAGATGGTTGAGATTTTTTCGGTGCCATGGCTTAGGGTTTTGTGGTGCTCTGGTTTTGAACGGCAATGGTTGAGAAGGAGTACAGTCTGGGGAGTTCGAATCAGAGGGAAATGAAGTGGTTTGAAGTTGAAAGGGTGGGTCTTTTATAGCTTATGATGGGGCCAGTATATTTAAAAGCTCTTATATTGGGCTGTACTTTATGTTTGTTTTGGGCCCAAACAATGGCCCCCTCGTTGAAGTTAAATATCATATGACTTGGACCCCCATGACCCCCTCTCTCTCTGATTGGCCACTTTTTTTTTTTTTTTTTCAATTTCTTATTTTTTTTCCTTCTCCAAACAGCAGCCCCCACGTGTGTGTGTGGGGGGGGTGGTGGTGGTGATTGGGGGGGGTCTCAATCACTTCCGCAATATTTAACTTGAACATGGGGGCCATTGTTTGCACCAAGTTTTGCCAGTCTCTGTCGACAGATGGTCCACTTAATCGAGGGCATGTGGCCAAGTCTGAAGGAATGTCCACGACCTGAAAGTGGGCTCTCTGCATGTGGGTCACCTAGAAGTGATAGGGGAAGTTTTTACCACCAGTCACGGAGTTAGCGGGCACACTTTCAGGAGGAAGCATGAGACAAAGCAGGAGCCTTGCTCTGTCGACAGAAGTTTAAAACAGTTGGTGGCCATGAAATAAACACAAGAAAAGGGAGCTCGACAGATAGAAGTGGAGGTTTAGTATTGATATCCGTATACTGTTTTTGTGGCCCATCATTGCATGATCCCACAGGTCTACACCATAACTGCCACTGTAACTGCCCCGACTTCGAATCTTCAAGTCCACTCTGCCAAATATTGACTCTTCCCTATCGACCTTCCTTTTCACCATTGTGGGGCATGTCCCTCATCATTATGAGACAAAAATCGACAGAATATTGTCCACTAAACACAACCACAGTCCTTGCAAACTGGGTCAATGAACCGCAACACTTGGCCACTCACAGTTACTGCCCCTGACTATGAATCATCAAACTCTGCCAAATATTGAATTTTCCCTGTAATTTAATCAAAATATATTCAATGTCGGTAAACTTGAAAATACGTTTGAAATAACCTTTTTCTGTATTGTAATGACTTAAACACAATTGTTGTCCTACATTTTACGTAACGAAAATACACAACTTATTTATATCAAAAACAAAATATACATCTCGGGTTTATAATCAAAAAAATGGGAACTACTTTTTTTTTAAAAAAAGTTCACTCATATTTTCACCTACATTCTGATTGGATATTAGATTAAAAATTCCTCTTTGCACCTATTTTTCCCACATCCTCCCAACAGCTGCTCCATTCAACTAACATTGAATCTTGCATGCCACCTGACTTACACGCTGGAGCAGTTACTGGCAGTGCTCATGGATTTAGTGGCCACCCTCCAAGAGGAAACATGAACGAATTGGGAGTCTATCTGTCGAGGAAAGGCTAAAAGGACCTGGGCACAGGTGGTAACTTCAATTATATGCACTTCGACAGGTGGCAACTTACTTTCTACATTGTAACTTCTGTGTAGTTTTTTCCCTTCTACTTTCTACTTTGTTACTTTCTACTTTGTTACCATCAGTTCATCGAAAGAAATCTTCATCCATTTCAGGCATTTGAACCAATACCACAATTGCTTGATTTTCTTCTTGAACTTGTCAACTTTAAATTACTGCTTCGTTGCTGTCCATATAGGCCCACCATAATTTTACTAACAATAAACCCATACTTCCATAGTAAACATTAAATAATTTCACAACTCCTGTTCGTAACTCGTAATTCATATACCGATCGGCATGGAGATAAAGTAACGAGTTCGTTGGGTTACTTTCTCCAAGTAACACCCAAAATTAACTGCCACTTGGATTATATAGAAAATGCATGTGCTGGTATGTAATTTTGCAAACCCACTTCGACAAAATTCGTATTTTACTCGAAATATAATACTAATTTACGGACACAAGTCATAACAAATCAATACGAAGCGAAACACATCGTTAGTTGATAAACCATACCGCAAAAAACCCTTCAGTTAGATCCAACCAAATATGGAACAGAAACAAGCAACCTGCAATAGGAATCTTGGAATACAGACATAAGCCAATTTCCCACCCAAAACGACACACAGACAACCCATATATATCTCACCTCACCTTCAGTTAGTTTTGAAAATGACAAGTCACTGCAAACACAAATGACAACATCACTCTAAACAATATGGGAAATTTACAACTCGTGGCCTTGTACATAAGTAACGTTGTGCCATTTCCTGGCATTGTACATAACCAATTATTTACATGTTACGTACAGCAATCCATGCAAAATGAAAACTACATACATTATTTCCATGTGTTTTCAATAGCTAAGGGAATAAGTAAATCATACAAATTATACAATTACCTGATTCACCTCATCAATTGTGTTCGAATCATTTTTCCACACTGCTGCTTCAACACTACCGTATTGGCCCACAGGCTGCTTGGAATCAGGAGAAACATCAAAAAATAGTCGCCGTTGCTTAATGTGCGGTGTACTTGGATCCACCAACCCAGTTTTGCAGCGAACGGGCAATGACTCCGCATTGTACTCACGGTCAGTTATGTGGGGTGTATCTGCATCTGAGTTATTACCCACTGTTCGGCTAAACCGAACCTTAGGACACGTTCGCTTTGTGTGCCCAATGCATTTGCAATTCCCACATTTTCTTGGTCTTCGACAGTTGGACGAGGCCCGTCCTGGGTTCCCTTTTGTCTTCACAACATCAGGATGTTCTACTCCAAATTTTCGACGGAATGAATGTTTCCCTTTGTCTCCATTCCCACCGTTCAAATTCCTCTCATATAACTCCTTCATCCGGCTCGTCATCGGAAGACATGCATCCCTAGCATCCTTGAAACCTTCCGTTGATTGCGAAGCATAGAAACACATTTCGTTGTAGGAAGAACACAATATCCCATACCGGGTCGTCTGTGTTGTAGTGCTATCAATTGAGGGTTGAGGCCATTGCTGGCCATCCTTGCTTGCAGCCCTTGTCCATCTATGCAGCACACAAGTTGGGGGAATTTGCGTTAAATTTTCAGCTTTCATAACACATATCATGTGGCAGCAAGGTAGCCCCAACGACTCAAACTTCATGCAAGAACATCTCATTGCAGCATCCATTGGACTGTGTGTTACTATCCATGATCTGTCCTTCACTCTGTACTTATGAATATAGTAGCATTTCTGACCATCCGGCAAAGGGAACACATCCTTCACATTCAACTTCCCCTCTTCTAAGATTTCATCACGGAACATTCTAAATATATTTCGGGTGAATAGCTCAGCTCCATGTCTCTCTATATCTCGCAATGGAGTAATCAATACCGGAAAAGTGTTATTTGTTTCAGCATCATCTCCAGCCTCGTTATACCTTATCCTTGCAAGAGCCCGATCATAGTGCCTAACAAATTCATATAGCTTCAATTTGTGTTGGAGGAAGGGATTGAAATAAGCATTCATACACTCCGAGCGCTGAGTGCTCTTCATCCCAGCAAAGAAATGTCCACGCATATATGCCTCAGCCCACATATGACGCTTCTCATATGTCTCCAACACCCAACTGTTGGTTTGAAGTCCAAATTCTTCGACCATTGTCGTCCAGCCATGCTCAAACTTTGTCTCATCCGTTTCCATGTCCATGCACTGCTTGAAAGCATGTGCAAAGCCACTTATGTGAACATTTGAAACAGCATTTTTCCCAAGATGCCAATTACATAATCGATGTCTTGCATCTGGAAATACTCTTCTGATTGCCTCTCGCATCGACTTATCCCCATCTGTCAGTACGGACACAGGTGCTTTATTGCCCATCGCCTCCATAAATGTTTCCAAAACCCACGTGTATGTCTCAATTGTCTCATTAGCTAGCAAAACACATGCAAATATCGTGGTCCTAAAGTGGCTAGTCACACCAGCCAACATGACAAACGGTTTCTTGTATGCATTGGTTCTGTAAGTTGAGTCAAATATCAACACATCACCAAACTTTGCGTAGTCGGCCCGCGATTTCAAATCTGCCCAGAACAGATTTTGCAACTTGTTATCGTTACACACATCATACTTGTAAAAAAAACGTGCATCAACATCAAGTTTTGCGCATAGGTAAACCAACGCACCCTGCGCATCACCATCCTCAACTTCTGCTCTACGTTCGGCTTGAATATGGTTGTGCAGATCCGTGCGGATGAAACCAACATTCTCATAAGACCCTGACTGATTTACCATATAGTCCATGATTTGGCTAGTCTTCACACCGACATTGCGCATAGCCATTGCTTGAGCTTTGTCACCGCTGTTTAAACTGCGATGTGACCTCAGATACATCACACAGTGTTGTTCCGCCAATTCATGGCTGTGGTCTGCGACGAAGTGAGTCACAACATACTTTCCCCCTTCACCAGCATCCGCATCGTACTGTATGCGAAATTGAGCTTTGCAACCTACTCTTGTTAGTGCCTTGGGAGCTCTACTCTTCTCAGCAACACGGTCCAAGTATTTTGGTAATCTCTGACCTTCCCTTGAACACAACCACAGCCTACTAACGACCTTTCCCTCTTTATTTGTGTTAAATCTGGATTTTCGTATACTAAATCCCTTGGCTTTAGCATACGCATTGTAGAAATCTTCTCCATCTTCGACCGAATCAAATTTCTGTTCCAGAATAGCACGTTCAACATCACCAACCATGTCATTGCGATGAGCATCGTCAACCATTTCTTTTTTCATGTCGGCTCCGCCATCTTCAACGTTCATGTTGGTTGCTTCTTCATTGCTCGGACCAACTTCGCAACCATGATCAGGTTCTGCCCGACTTTCATTCATCAAACGGATGTCATCTGCTTCATTTGGAATGTCATAATCATCACCTTCCCTTTTAACTTCCGCTGGGGCCATACTGCACATGACATTACTACCAACAATTACTTGATGACCGAAAATTGTTAACACAAACACAAACATGACATTTTCACACGGTTTACCTGTTTGTGCAAACACAAACACTCGCTTGAGAAACAGAAAGAGAAAGGTTAGTTGCCAATGGAGGGGTTTCCGTTGGAGCGAAGCGTAGAGAGGTTGAAGTTAGGATGGGGGTTTAGTTGAGGGAAAATAGCTGAAGTGAACGGGCCAGAGAGACAGAGAGAGAGACAGAGAGAGGGACACAGCTTCATACCTCATATCTAGTTCGAGAGAAGGGCTTCACTTCAGCAATGGAACCAACACAGCCTTCTAGTTACGTTGTTGTTGGAAATCGCCCGTTATACTGTTCCCTACAGAGCTTCGTCAATGGAACGAACCCAACAGGGGCTTCTCCCTGTTAATGGAAATCAACGGTTACACTGACTCAACCTTACACAGAGAGAGATAGAGACGAAATACAGAGAGTGAGTGGGATGCAATCATGCAAATACAAGCATTAACCGGTTGCCCCGGTTTCAACTTTTTCACGATTAAACAATTCAATGGTCTTGATCAATTATTGTAATCTAACGGCTAACAATTGGGTTGCATATGGTGTGCAACCTTAAGGGGGTTGCACACTTAAGCATGACCCATTATAAGAACTCCTTTACAGATTTTTTGAAAATCTGTGGGTTAAAAAATACAAAAATATTAGATATTCATATCAAATTACAAATTAAATTATCAATTACTTACAGTCTGATATGGGCCACGGATTTATATGAATGTGTACACTTCATTGTAAGTAAGTTTTTAGTTTGTAATTTTTGAACGGTCTCTAAAAAGGTTCGAAAACATAATATAAAATACAACAATGATTGAGACCTCTAAATTTGGAGATCCCGTGACCCTTAAAATGATATGAATCATTCATGTGTGAGAGATAGGAAAAAAATAAATAAATAACACACATTAATAGTCTACATCATTTTAGAGGTCATGGGAATATCCAAAATTTGGAGTCTGACTCATTTTCCTACCAAATATCTAGAAGTATTCTTTCTTGATCACACCATAATTTAGCCTGACGGCGTACAATGAAATATACAGATAAACGAATAAATAAGAAGACATTCATGGAAGAAATTGAACTGTCTCAAAACTCCTCTACAATTATTATAATGGCTTGAAGAACCCTTCTTTCTCCCATCACTCAAACAATACTTGGAAATACTTACTTGATCATTTCAGTTCAGTTAAATGAAAACAGTTACAAAGGAGTAATTATTAATGGATGCCTTTTTTTTTGTTCTTTTTTTTTTCTCCTTTTCTTTTTTCCATTTGTCAATGGATAATAAGAAACATAAGAATCAAAAGATTGATTCCTTTTCCTTCTAGTGTTTTCTTAGCAACCAAGCAAGATTTTAATGAAAAAAGTAAACTACCATGGCTAACAATAACAACACGAAGAGCAACCAGGTGGCAACTAAAGGAGAAATATAGCTCCAAAGTCCTCAGTTTCCTTCTTGTAATGGATCACCACCCCATGTTAAGGCCTCTTTATTGTACTTTCTTTTCTCACTGCCTAGCAAACAATTTTTTTCTTCTTCAGCTAATCTAATATGGGATAGAATGTGAGGAAAAACCTTTTTATAGGACTCTTCCCCAATCAATAAATCCGAATGACCAAAGCCATCCACAACCACCCTTTCATGTCTAAAACCGGACTGGTGAAGCTTCATGTAGTTAGTTGCAAGAAGAGTAGTTTGGGGAGTCACAAGGAGAGTCCTCCCACCGGATATATAAAGCGTAGGGAGCGCCATTCTTTCGGGATGTATCAAGTATGAGTTTTTACCACTGCTGTCCACAATGAAACTAGCATTGCAAATCTTTTTGAGGTGAGGAAATCCAGCCATTGGAAGCCTTGGTAAGCTCTGTTTGTTTAACCAATAGTGCATGGAGGGGCTTATGTTGTCGTGCCAAAATGTGTTACCAAATATCCCAGAAAAGACCTCACATTCATCGCAGGTGCATCTCTCGTAACGTGGCACCAAACGAGCAATATATTTTAGGAGCTTTTGTCGTTAACTTGCCTTTGATGTCTTGAACAAAGGGAGGATCTTGTTCTTCCCTAGTATGACCATCGACATCTGCAATATGATTGGATTGGAGTTATAAAAGAATGCAGACCTAAAACATATATAAAATGGTGTCAGAACTATGTTCTTTGTAGGCCTACCTTGATTAGCCTCAAGAGTAATGGGTACCCCCATTTACAGTTTGTCAAGCCGTGAAGCCTCGATGTCTAAATTTTTTTTATATTAAAGAACCAAAATTATAAGAAGAGATATGAATAGGTTTGACAGTGAGAACCACTCTTATCAATAGAAACTTATAAAAAATTAAATCTTAAGAAGCCATGAGAGGAGCTCAGCAAGGAGGGTGGATTCCAGTAGTAAGGGATAGGGGCAGACCAGGACCTTGGAGGACGGAAGGGAGTGCAGGTGTATTTACTGTGTTTGTGGATAACTTACCAGTATCATAGAACCCAAAAGGGCCTGTTCAATCTATTCACAAAGTTTGGAGTGGTAAAAGATGCTTTTATACCGCAAAAAAGACGCAGGGTGACTAACACAAGGTTTGGTTTTGTGAGGTTTGGTTGCTCTGTGGCAGCTAATATAGTTGTCCAGAACGCCAATGGTTTATGGGTGGACAATCGATCATTACAGGTAAAACCTACAAAGTTTGGGAAGGACAATGCTAGGGGTGAAGCTGAAAGAATGCCATTAAGTACCCAAGTGCGGAGACCAGTAATCTATGCTGCTAAAGGTGGAGATGTTATAACCGGGTAAAGTGGTCTTAGAGATAGAAGATCATATGTTGACGCGGTGGCAGGAAAATAGATGAAGGAGTAGGGTGTATTTTGGTGAAGGCAGAAGAGGTAGGGAATGGATGGTTGTTTAAGAGCATAATAATCAGATTGAAGGTACAATATGCTAATGTTAGTCTGAAAAAAGAGCTAGTAGCAATAGGAATGGAGGATGTAATGGTAAGAGATAGTGGGGGAAGAGATATTGTTATAACATTCAGATCAAAGGAGGAGAAGGCAATGAAATTACCAGCTTTTAGATTGGTGTGTAGATATTGCTGAAGGAAAACAAGGGTAGGTTTTGGAACATGAAAGAAGTGTATGGCTCAGTTGCTATGGCATCCCATTGCACCTGTGGAATAGTTCCAACATAAGAAGGATTGGTGGGGTGTGGGGGCAAGTCTTATGTTTTGAAGGTGATATAAGCCAACCACTGTCATTTGTGTGTGCAAAGGTTAAGGTTTCCACCAAAAGCATGGAACCTATAAACTCAGTTGTAAATCTAGAATGTAGTGGGAGGGTGTTTCCAATGAGAGTTTGTGAAGAGTAGGTGATCACGGTGAAAATAGGAAAATGTTCTTGCAAATGTCATAAGATTCAAGATGTGGTTGAGATCAGCAGTTCAAATGTGGTGGACGATCATAGTGTGGGTCAGAAATTCAGGAAGGATGAAGATGAAGATGCTGATATGGAGGATGGATATGATGTGGCTCAGGAAGGTAGGCCAGTTGGTGGAAATTAGAGTGAGGAGGTGGATGACATGGCATGTCGGAGGAGTGCAGAGGAAGCTAAAGCTGGTCGAAGTGATGGGGAGAACGTAATGAGTGCTGAGGTCTGCAACATAATGAAGGAAGTGCAAAACCAGAGGAACGGCTCAATTGAGGAGACGGTAGTTAGTCAGTGTATGGATAACCTGGTCTGTATGCAAGGTCATGTTAGAAGTTTAGACATAACAAGTTTAGAAAGGCTTGGGGTGAATATTGAAGTAATTTTGGGCCAGACTAACACACCAAATAAGGGGGTTGGGCTTTGTAAACCACAGATTGGACTGGAGCAGCAAGGAAAATCTGTTAGTGGTAAGCCAAAAGAAGTAGGGCTTTGGGAGAGTTTCAAGTTTATCAGAAGCCCATGAGAAGGAGCCCAGTTGTAGTCAAAGAATGAATAGAAAAGGGAAAGAAAGGATTAAAAGCATAAAGAAATATAATCCAAATTTGCCACGAAGAAGGTCGGCTGAGTTAATGAGAAAATATGGTAGCAGAGGTGCGGCAACAAGTTCGGCACGACCCAAGGCTGCAGCCTGGCGAGCAGCAGTGGCGGCAATGTCTTTATCTGCATCGATTGAGGGTGAAGTGGATAAAGGGAGGGTCGTCCTTAATGAGGCTGAAGCAGCTCTGAAAATGGGGAAACTCCTCGGGGTGAAGCTGAATGGGAAGAGGGCTGAAGTGTTGGAGAAAATAGTAGACCTTGAATTGAAGGAAATGGAACGTATTGAAGGGGCGGTGAGAGTTGGGGAGTAGGGTATACCAGCTGGGGGGAAAATAGGAGAAACAGTGGTTTTCTTATGAAGATCTTATCATGGAATAATAGGGGGATGGGGAGGAAGGAGAAGAGAAGCAAGATTAAGAAGCTTGTGAAGGAGAGAAAAGTAGATATTGCTTTGTTTCAAGAGACAAAGAAATCAGAATTAATAGAGGAGGAAGTCAGATCAGTGTGGGTAAGGGGCAAAATGGAGTATATGGTGGTGGATGTTATAGGCTCTGCAAGGGGTTTATTGTGTATTTGGGATCCAGACATATTCCAAGTTAAGGATTGATGCAGCAATAGAAGGTTTATATTATTATCGAGTACTCTCTTTAACCAATTTGATTGTGCTATTCTAAACATTTATGCACCTAATGATGTGGGCTCTAGAGGGAATCTGTGGAATTGTTTGTTGAAGCTGAAGGAGGAATTTCTTAATCCATGGTGTTTAGGAGGGGATTTTAATGAGATTAGGCAGATTGGGGAAAGAAAGGGTGTTCGGGGAGAGATAGAGATATGAAAGAATTTAATGAGTTTATTGATAAGTGTGAGGTATCTGATTTACCATTACTTGGGAGAAGGTTCACTTGGTGTAATTCATGTACTGGTGAGAAGTGGAGCAAAATAGATAGAATTCTTGTAGACCCAAAGTGGCTTGAGGTGCTTAATTTTAAGCTGTGGGGTCTTCCTCGACTGGTCTCTGATCACTGTCCTCTTCTTTTGATGGAGGATAAGAGGGACTGGGGCCCAAAACCCTTTAGGGTATTAAATGCTTGGTTCTTACACAAAGATTTTCAGAGGTTCTGGGAGTCGAACTGGAAAGAGTCCAGTGTAGTAGGCTGGGTTGGGTTTATACTGTTTCAAAAATTGAAGATATTGAAAAGTGGCCTTAGAAGTTTGAATGTGGAGGTTTTTGGTAATGTACAAAACAAATTAAAGGCAGTAGAGGGTGAACTTCACTATTTTGATATTCTGGTTCAGGATAGAGACCTCGATGGTGCTGAAAAAGTTAGGAGAAATGAAGTTAGAGCTGAGATGTGGAGGTTGAGTAGGATGGTTGAACGGTTATGGCTACAAAAGTCAAGACTTAATTGGGCAATGAAAGGGGATAAAAATACAAGATACTTCCATGTAGTTGCAAAATGCAGAATAGTTAGAAATGAAATAAACTCTATAATAGATGGGGAGGTGGTGGTTGAAGATCCGTGTCAAGTGAAGTATAAGGTGTTTGAACACTTTAGAAATCAGTACACAGAGCATTGGTCATCAAGACTTGTGTTGGGGGGTTTTTTCCCATCAATAGAAGGCAGAGTGAGGTCTGGATGGTTAGAATCAGATTTTTCAGTAGGATAAATTAAATCAGCAGTGATGGATTGTGATGGGAATAAGGCACTAGGACCTGATGGTTTTAACTTGATGTGTTATCAGAAGTTTTGGAAAGTCATGAAGGGTGATGTGGTTAATTTTGTGAAAGAATTTCAAAACAATAGTAAGTTGGTCAAGGGTATAAATAGTTCTTCCATAACCCTTATACCCATGATGGAGAATCCAATAGGGCTATCTGATTATAGACCTACAAGCTTGGTGGGCTCTATATACAAGATCATAGCAAAATTGTTGGCTAATAGACTAAAATCTGTAATGCCTTAGATCATAAGTGAGTCTCAGTCTGTGTTCTTGAATGGTAGAAATATTCTAGATGGGGTGTTAATAACTAATGAGGTTGTTGACGGATGGAAGAAAGCCAAAGAGAAGGGGGTACTTATTCAGTTGGACTTTGAGAAGGCATATGATTCTATTAATTGAGGTTATCTGTTTTCAATGTTCTCTAATTTTGGGTTTGGCGTTAAGTGGATCAAGTGGATTAAGGAGTGCGTAACAACTGCAAGGCTCTCAGTGCTTGTTAATGGAACTCCTACAGAAGAATTCAACCCACAAAGAGGTCTAAGACAAAGGGGATCCTCTGTCCCCGTTTCTGTTTAATCTTGCGGCTGAAGGTCTACATATGTTGTTGAGTAGAGCCTCTCAGTTAGATCTAATTAAAGGTGTTAAGGTAGGCTATGATGGTGTGTTGTTAACTTATCTCCAGTTTGCAGACGATTCATTATTATTCTGTAAAGCTGAGGTGGATGAAGTGAGGAAGTTGAAAAGGGTGCTAAGGTTCTTTGAAATTATGTTGGGTCTGAAAATAAACTTCCATAAGAGTGTTGTATGCGGTGTGGGTGTTTCTAAGGAGATGTTAGATGCTTTTGCTGCAGTGTTGAACTGTAAAACTAAGTCATTACCTCTAAAGTATCTTGGGATGCCATTAGGAGCTAATCCAAGGAAGAAAGCTACATGGAAACCAGTTGTGGATAAAATCAAAAGCAAACTGGCTAGTGTAGACGCGCCCGCGTGGGGGGGCCATCGCTACACGCTACAGTTCGGACTCAATTTGTGTCACGGTTCTTAATTTGAACCAAAGAGTCCAAATCCGGCAAATCATTTTGAGAAACAGATTTTTTGAAAAGAAGTGCCAAACATGGACTGCTTTGCCAGATACAGAGTCGCCACCTAAATATTTTAAAATGGTGGAATTTAAGAAACCCTGACTCGGTGCCAAAGGCCACGTGTCCGTCATCACCAAAGTTGCCTCGGCTCGGGAACTTGGGTACGATTGGGGGAGGTCAGCTATGAGCACCCCCTCTCGCCCGATCCGAAGATCGGCCTCTACTAACCATGAAATCCGTTTTTGAAAACGTTATGTGTTCTTATTCCATTTATTAGCCTAGAATTACTATGTTATGCGCACAACAAACAAGTATAGACCAAATCGCCTAAATTGGAGCAAAAACATTTCATGTTTGTTTTGAAAATGGCTTACTACTCGCAAGTAGGCTAAAATGCAGGTTTTGCCACCCTCAAGTGGGCTTTTAGAAAAGGTGGTTTTGCCACTATCTAGTGGGCTTAAAATTCACAGCTTTAATGCGTTTTTTCCAATTTAGGTAACTCAACCTCCATCCACAGGCATTCAAGCAGTTATATCACATAAGCATCTAGCCTCATGGTAATCAAGCTGTTATGGCAACACTCACACGCATGCAAGGATGCTAAAGCAAAAGAACTTACAGAGTACTCCAAGCCAAGACAGGAACTAGTTAGTAATCACATGCATGATCCTAGTTCATATTTGAAATGGCTAATGCAATACATGTAAAGATGCAATCCAAACAGGCTCGGCTATCCTAAACATGGTATGTGAAATGCTGCAACTAACGCGTATTCAATTAGGAATTGAAATACAGATGCAGTTAGAATGATGCACCGAGCCCGGTGCATGCAAGACAAATGTATGGATGCACGCATGCATAGCATAAGGTATGCTAATTTAAATATGCCCTAGTTTACCATCATAAGCGGGTAAATAAAAGGGAAGAAAGACGTGGGGTTGGAAGACATACACACACCCACGCACACTTATTACACAATTGCCCTCACTCGGAAGGTCCAAATAAATATTACAGTCCGAATAATAAACACATAAATTATTACAGGATTTCTAATTAATTAACAGAATGAATGCAAAAAGAAAGGTGGCCACAGCCCCTGCCTCGGGATGCGCGAATGATGCATACTCGAAACCGTCTCGCCCAGAAAGTCCGTACCATACCACTGCCGCCTCTGTTTACACTGCCCTGCTTCTCTGAAAATTGCCAAAGTTCTGGGACAGGTCCCCTGAAAACAGTGGAACACCATCGGCTGAAGGAAATGTCCACCGGCCATTGAAAATATCCATCGGCTGTTGATGAAGATATCGGCCCAGAAAGGGTTGCCGGTCGGCACTGAACCCTGCCGGTCGGCAGAAAGTGTATGCATGGCTACTCTCCCAATCATGTAACGGACTCAAGGGAGCATGGCCCTTGACCCTCGGGCTATCAATTGTGCATTTGATGCATGATAGCCTAAGGAGCCAAGGTTGCAATTCAATGTAAAAATGCATGCAACACACAAATGAGGACCAAGATCCTATCATGCCAAAGTCAAGGGTCTCGGTGACCGAGGGTTGAGGTGTGTTTTGTCACTCGAAGTACAAACGCCCCTCATCCCTCACACTTGGTTTGACACCCCAAACCAAGCAATGCAATGCATGTTATGCAAACATGGCTCAAAATGTAACATGATGATGCAAAACATGTCAAATGTGATGCAATCTATCATGTTAAGTATGCAAAATGCTAGTCATATGAGATGCAAATGTGATGCAAACATGGGCCAATATGCCATAAGGCTAGCACGGGACAACATATAATGAACCAAATAAGCAACAAGCATATGATAAGCATGCAATGGTGGACTTAAACCATAAATGGCAGACCTCAACCTTGCCATAAACAGTGGCCAAAATGATGTACAAGAGCACAAATGATGCATGCAAGTATGCACATATCAAGGTCCATCACCTAAGCATGAAAGGGGACAACTCTAAGCATACTTAAAAGCGATATAAAAGGGCATTAAACCAACATGCTAGGCTCTGAAAAATGAATAGAGGATGATGCCAAATCGAACAAATCATACAAGTAAGGCATGCAACAATGACCACTACTTGAAGCCAATAAAAGGGGGCAAACCAAAGCTATGTCGACCAAACCTTAAAGGACCAAAATGACCTAAAACAGTCCCAAGAGACTCCAAAACAAGACTAAAGCATGCATGGATCATGGTCAAAACATGCCAAGGAATGAGTCCAAAATAAGGGCATTCAAGGCCGCCAAAAGGGAGCATCCCTCAATACTTATCCCAAGCAAACATGGCATGAATTTTCAATGCAAAACAGAGTTCTAGCATGCAAAAGGGGCCTCAAAACCCACTGATATGGCAACCTAAATGCTTAAGCATGGTAGCATACACAATGACCATTTCCAAGGCATAAAAGGACAACCCCTCAAAGCATGAAAGAGATGATAAAGACAAACATACAAGCATGGATTAGGGACTGAAATATGATCTACAATAATGTCAAGTCATGAGATTAAGGTAAGCTAAGCATGCTAGAGACTCACACACTCGAGGCTTACAAGCCAAAATGTAAAGTAACTATACCAAGCATGCTAAACAAGTCCAAATCAGTGGCCAACAGACCTCATGCATGACAAAATATGGCCAAGAACCTCACAAAGCAAAGCCAAAACAAGAGGATATGCTAGGCTAAACACATAGCACACTTCTAGGCAAGATGGAAAATTACAAAGCAAGTATAAAATGCATGCTAAGGGCCAACAAACCACCATTGGACAGAGATATAGTATGACCCAAAACACCCAAAAAGCTTCTGAAATGGGACCAAAAATGATCAAGCATGCATGTTGCCCTTTAAGCCAAAACAAGGATGAAAGAGAGACAAAAGGGGAGAGGGGTGTCCCTCCCCTATGCAAGACCTCAAACCATCTTCTTCACCACTGAAAATCCACTAGATTTCAGTGGTGAAGAGAGCAATACACCAAAGGTCAACAAGGCTTAAAGAAAAGGCACCAAAAGAGGCCAAAAGAGGCCTAAGAGGGGGAGTTCGACCCCCAATGCCAAAACGACCTCAATGAGATGTCTTAAGCATGAAAATACAAAGATTTTTCATGTTATACACAAAGCCTAAAACAGAAAGCAAGATAGGTCAAAAGCTAATGCAAGATTGGGGAAACTAAAGTAAAGTGATTACCCTTGAAGAACCTTTGAAGAACACTTGGTCCAGCCACCCTCTATTGACCAAAACCAGTCCAAAACCTCAACAAACAACCCTCAAAATCCCCCAAAGTCAAAGTAAGGTGTGGTAGTGTGTGTGTTAGTGCAAAACTAAGGTAAAAATGCACTTTTAGGCCACAAAACACACACAAGGGAGGAGAGAGAGGGAAATATAGACAGAGAGAGTGTGTATGTATATGTATAAGCTCTGGTTTTTCTTTCAAAATTGCCAACCTAGAAGAAGTAGGAGAGCTCTCCTCTTATAGAAGTTCCCCCTTGCAAAGCTTACCAAACAAGCTTGCTTAGAGGGAAATCCCTCCATACACGTGTATGGAGGGGAACAAAGTGGGTGCCAGCTATCACAGCTGGCACAAAATATCTACTAAAAGTAGATGAACAGTGATCGGCCATTCAAAATTGCCATTTTGGAAAAATAAATGGCCAACCGGCAACAAAGAGTGCCGACCGGAAATATACATTGCCGATGGCACAAAATCACTGGCCGGTGGCCTCAAGCCATGGCCGGTGATGTATGGGAATGCCTTAGAAGGCATTCCCTGCCCCTTCAAGGCAAAACACAAGTGTTTGGTGCAAAACCAGACACAACACGGTTGAGTCGAGAGGTCCTGAGGCAAGGCGCGCAACCGAGACCTCCAGGAACTCAAGACGAGCACAAATAAGGGTAATCACCAAGTGCTACAATGGTGACGTCCAAGTCTTGAGGACGGTCAAAAATGGGGTGTCTACAGTTGCCCCTCTTTGACAGAACTCGAAAGTCATAACAATGACGGGAGTGAATGTCAAAGCCCAGAGACGACCCATTTTTGACAAGGCCGAAGACTCAGACAAACATGCAAGACAAACAAGATATGCGCCCGAAGGCAGGGGCAAAATGCAAGACAATGCACAGAGCTGGACATAACTTATGATCATGCAAAGAAAGCTGTAATGAAGCATACATGCGACAATTTTAAGCTAGCATACACAAAACTACACTACAATGCAGAAAGGATGTAAGAGAATTATGCAATTCTCAATACGTCTCACTCGGAGGATACAATACCTGTGCGGCTCGTCTGGTTGCACCAGTCTCAAATGAACCGTACATACAATATCGTGCCTGTAAAGAAAAAAACTCAACAGGTACGATGTTATTAGCAACATGCATGATGATGCATTTGAAAATGCGTGACAATGCAAAGCAAGTGGGAAGCATAAAAATGCTATGAAGGCACAGACATGTAAGTGGAGCACGCGGTCTACGCGGGCAACGAAACTGATCATAAGCATGCGGTCTATGCAAGCCAGGAGATCGAACATAAGCATGCGGTCTACGCAAGCAGAACATGCGGTCTATGCAAGTAAAACATGCGGTCTACGCAAGCAATGAAATTGAATGCAAACATGCGGTCTACGCAAGCAAAACATGCGGTCTATGCAAAGAAAACATGCGGTCTACGCAAGCAAGACATGCGGTCTACGCAAGGAAAACATGCGGTCTACGCAAGTAAAACATGCGGTCTATGCAAGTAATGGAATCGATTACAAACATGCGGTCTACGCAGGCAAAACATGCGGTCTACGCAAGTAATAAATTTGAACAAACATGCGGTCTACGCAAGTAATGAAATTGAACAAACATGCGGTCTACGCAAGCAAAACATGCGGTCTACGCAAGTAATGAAATTGAACAAACATGCGGTCTACGTAAGCAAAACATGCGGTCTACGCAAGTAATGAAATTGAACAAACATGCGGTCTACGCAAGCAAAACATGCAGTCTACGCAAGTAATGAATTTGAACAAACATGCGGTCTACGCAAGTAATGAAATTGAACAAACATGCGGTCTACGCAAACAAAACATGCGGTCTACGCAAGTAATGAAATTGAACAAACATGTGGTCTACGCAAGCAAAACATGCAGTCTACGCAAGTAATGAAATTGAACAAACATGCGGTCTACGCAAGCAAAACATGCGGTCTACGCAAGTAATGAAATTGAACAAACATGCGGTCTACGCAAGTAATGAAATTGAACAATCATGCGGTCTACGCAAGCAAAACATGTGGTCTACGCAAGTAATGAAATTGAACAAACATGCGGTCTACGCAAACAAAACATGCGGTCTACGCAAGTAATGTGTATGAGAAGAGTTGAATGTGCACATGTAAGTAGAAACATGTTATTCGCGATGCTGGAATGTAAAGTACTGTAACACAGCATAATTGAAACGATTTGTGGAATTCACAAGATATAAAAAGGATACGGGACGGGACGTTCCTCGTATGTCTCGAGCATCGCCCGCAGAACTTGTGGCCTGAGGTCAACTCGAAGGTTCACGTTTCAAACGTGTGCTTTCCCGCATTGTCTCGAGTGACGAAGGTGCCAAACCATGTAGTTAACCCGAACAAAGGTGCGGAAGGTGCGTTGACCGCAAGGGGAGTTTTACTGGTATCAATTCCGACACTTTGCTACCCTGTCATTCTATGTTTTACTTTCCTTTTTACTGGTAGTTTAAGCACATTGCACTGCCTCGGGCAGGTTTTATTCTTTCTCAAAATTACACATTTTGCAAAACACGTGATGGAAATGAAACAACCATTTTGTTCAAAAGATGTTGCATTTGTAAACTTTCTATGCATCGCATCCCAAGGTATCACACCACAATGTGAATGAAATTGAACCTATTTTGAACACTGAATATTTGCATCGTAATAATCAAGTAGTGAACCGACTTACAACTTGATAAGCAAAGCAAAGGCATGATATAACCAAATAGGTGTGAGTACAACTCGATAAACAGATCAAAAACTCAAAGGGAGTGAAGTACAACTCGATAAGCAAATGTTCAATGACTTGATAAGCAGACAGGTGTGACTCGGCAAGAATCGATCACCGAGGGAGGGATCGGAGGTGGTGGAGTTCCCCAATCCCTAGCATAAACAGCTCAAGGAACCAAGAGGAAGCCCATCGGCCAGGGGCAGAGGCCATCGGCCACAAGGAATGGCCACCGGCCAGAAATTTGTTCGGTCGGCAAAAGATAATGGCCGGTCGGCAGAATATTTGGCCGGCCGGCTATGAATGAGGGAATCACCAGAATGTTGACACCTGTCCTCCACCCAACCTTATCTCCTACAAAAGACCCCAGCTTCGTAGTTTTTCTCAATTCCACACTGATTTACTCTAATGGAAGAGTTTTTTGCTCAAAATCTCACAGCTTGGATTGCTAGCTTGGATGGCTCGGAAAAGTTGAATTTCCGGGGTTTCGGCATAAATGCATTATTCACTCTGGGTCGTACCCCATTGCACCTCCCGTTTCTCCATGCCGCGGAAAGGTTTTGGAATCCGGTGACACATGTCTTTAGCTTCGCTGGGCAAGAGATATGTCCTACCTTTGAAGATTTCCGAGCCTTAATGGAGTCCGAGCGCGACGAGGAGCTCCTGCCCCAACTTAATTTTGGCCATGCCCAATCCTTAGGGTGAATGTGTGGACTTAGTATGCGTGATGCTCGGTCTCTGATTTGTGACGGGATGCTGGACATTCCGAGTTTGACCGATCGGTTTTCTAATGCTGGTGATCGCAACAACCAACACTGGCAAGGCTTCCAGCGACACGCCCTCTGTTTGTGCATGTTATCTCATTTTCTATTTGTCTCAGGCTCCGGAGGGTCTAGTGTCCGGCTGACCGAGGTTGCCCAAGGCTTGAAGGAGGGCAAGAGCTGTATTGCCATGACTCTGGCTGAGACGCCGATGGGCTTAGACGCCTTTTATCGTCATGAGACGACCAGATTAGCAGGGAGTCCACTACTACTACAGGTAATGTTTCCCACCCAATCTCACATACGCATTGCTCACATCACTCGGCCCTCAAGCTCAGTTTTTTTTTTTCTCACAAAACCCTATTCTCACTTTTCTCTCCTCGTACATCTCTCTATTCTTTATTCTCTCATTTTTTTTATCCCTTCCCAGGCATGGTTGATGGACAAACTGCAGGTTGTGGACTCTTGCCCAGCATATTCAGCTCGCGGCTACTTTTTTCGGCACCGTCTAGTCAATGCCCTTGACGAGGGATGGTGGTTTGATTGGATGTGCAGCCTGTCCGCAGACCGTATTGCTTGGCGGTGCCCTTGGCTGAGCCTTCCGACAATGAGTTACAATATGCCCCGGCAGACTGGGATTCAATTGATTGGTCTCACTCACTGTGCGTTCTACTTCCCATTCCGGATTCGAGGCCAATTTGGCCATGATCAGACCTGCCTGCCAGAGGGGATAGAGTATCCTGCTGCATTCCCGGCCTGAGGCGTACAGCTTGCTTGGCAGGCCACCGCGTGGAGGACGAGAGAACTCCTGGCCCCCGCTCCTACTTTCAGTTGCACTTTGTTTGATGAGTGCTTGGATTGGCTTAATGAGGAGGCACATGTCGGGCCCATCTTGGCGTTAGAGGCTTCGACCATCTCTGGGAGGGGGCGCAGGAGCACCTGACTTGACTATGCCCCGGATTTATTGCTTTATTAGTACTTTTAAGTTTTCTTTATGAGTGTAATAAAAAGCAACTTCGATTGTATGCAAGAGCAGGAGAACTCTGTTTTGAAATCAATGAAATTGAAGGTTGTGGTACTGAAAATTTTCCGCTTTGGTCCAAAAATGATCAAAGTTGTAAAAAGATTATTTTGAACGAAGTCAACTTTTATTAAAACTTCTCAAAATCATTTTCGATGTGGATCAGAACTGGACACGCCTGAGGTCTGTCACCGAGATGCACAACCCCGGATCTCTGCAACTGGAAAGTTGCCCCTAGTCTGAAGAGCGCTGCACCGGAGATCATAACTAAACCCTTGAATGCTGAATAGACAAAGATGACCGAGATGATCAAATGGACAAAGTTGATCGGGGAAAAGGGTTATGGCTGAACTCCAGGAGGAAGTTGCCTACGTATCCCAAAGATGGGAATCAAGCCTTACGTAGTTCAGGCTTAGGTTCACTCGAGTATTTTCACTCTCCTTTTACGCTCTAACTTTTGCCAAGGTCGCCCTTTGCGGGTTTTCAACCTTGCGAGCTCAGTTTTTATATTTTCCAATTTTTGTGCTCTAACTTTTGCCTAGGTCGCCCTTTCGGGTTTTCGTCCTAGCGAGCCTCTCAAGGGTAATATTTCTTCAACTTGTCCATGTTGATCGGTTGGGAAAATTCCAGGCCAACTAGGTCCATCAGAACCACAGCTCCACCTGACCAGATAGCTTTGATGATATAGGGACCAGTCCAATTAGGCCTGAACTTGCCCCTTGGGTCGTGGATGGGAGCTCGGTTGTCTTTGAGCACCAAATCTCCTTCCTTTAGATTCCTAGACTTAACTTTCTTGTTGAAAGCCCGAGCAATTCTGCGCTGATAACTTTGAACATGGTACAGTGCTTTCAGTCTTCTCTCATCAAAGAGCATGAGTTCCTTAAATCTGCTCTGCTGCCAATCTGCTTCGGCTATTTGACACTCAGCCAATACTCGTAATGACGGAACCTCAATTTCGATAAGTAGAACGGCCTTCATCCCATAAACCAATGAATACGGAGTCGCTCCGGTAGAAGTTTTAATTGAAGTCCTGTAACCCCACAGAGCAAATGGCAGTTTATCTGGCCAATCCCGGTAGGTTTCCACCATCTTCTGCAGTATATGCTTGATGTTCTTGTTGGCGGCCTCAACTGCTCCGTTGGTTTGCGGCCGGTATGTGGATGACTTATGAAAGGTCACGTTATATTTCTCCAACAAGGCAATTACTTCCTTCTTAAAGTGGGAACCATTATTCGAAATAATCTCGTTTGGGACCCCGTAGCGACAGATGATGTTGTTTCTGATAAACTTTGCAACGTGCGACGCCTTCAACACGGCATATGATTGGGCCTCGACCCACTTTGTGAAATAATCTATCGCGACCAAGATAAACTCATGCCTATTCGACCCTTTTGGAGTAACAGCCCCGATCACATCAATTCCCCAAACTAAAAATGGCCATGGTGAAGTCATGTTGTACAGCTTTGATGGCGGGATATTTATGCGATTCGCATGGATTTGACATTTGTGGCATCGCCGAACAAAGCTGATACAATCCTCCTCCATGGTGGACCAGTAGTAACCCTGTCGAAGGATCTTCCGTGCTAGCATTACTCCGTTCATGTGCACACCACACTCTCCTCCATGGATGGCCTCCATCAGGCGCTTCGATTCTTCGGCTCCGACGCACAGCTTGTGCATTCCCAGATGACCTCTCTTATACAGCTTACCCCCACAGATGATAAACTGAATGGCCATTCTTCTGATTGCCCTTTTATCCTTGGCATTTGCCCCTGGTGGATACGCCTCCTTTTCCAAGAAGTTCCAAATGTCGTAATACCAAGGGCTGTCGTCCTGAGCCTCATCTATGGCGGAAATTGACTCATATGCCGGCGCAAACTTCTGGTCAATAATGACTGGACGCATCCGGACTCCAAACGGGATGTCTATCATGGAAGATAGAGTTGCTAGTGAATCTGCGAACCTGTTGTTCTCTCTTACTAGGTGGGTGAAATTTAGCTTCTCAAACCGAGGAATTAACAAATCCAAGGTCTGGTGGTAAATTATCATCTTTTCCTCTTTGACTTTCCAGTCTCCTTTTGCTTGAGACACAACAAGGTTCGAGTCCCCAATGACGTCCAACCGCCTTGCCCCTAGTTCTAGGGCTGCTTCTAGGCCGGCAATACATGCCTTATATTCTGCTTCATTGTTCGAGACTTTGAACCGGAGCTTGAATGCTAAAGGGATACGGGAATCGTCAGGCGCTATCAACAACACTCCTATCCCATACCCGTACTGGTTTGACGCTCTGTCAAATTACATCGTCCAAGTTTCACCTTCGATGTGCAGAATGGCTTCATCTGGGAATAGGTACTCAACCGCTTCATCCCCTTCAACTGGGTGGTCGGCAAGGAACTCCGCTACCGCTCTTCCTTTTACTGACTTGCGTGTCACATACTTCAGCTCAAATTCAGAAAGCAACAGCAGCCAACGAGCTAGCCTACCCGTAAGTGCCAGTTTCTCGAAAAGATATTTGATGGGATCCAAGCGTGAAACCAACATTACAGAGTGAGCTAACAGGTAGTGCCGCAGTTTCCTGGTAGCCCATACCAAGGCCAAACAAGCCTTCTCCAGCGGAGTGTAGCGGGTCTCGTAATCCAGCATCTTCTTGCTTAGATAATAGATGGCCCTTTCCACTTTGTCCTCTGACTCTTGTGCAAGCATGCAGCCCATGGTAGTCTCAGTTACTGAAAGGTACAATATCAACGATTTCCCCGGCTCTGGTGGTGACAACACGGGCGGGTTCTGTAAATATTCTTTGATCTGTTCAAAAACTGTTTGACATCGGCCGTCCCATTAGAATTTCTTTCCTTTCTTCAGGAGACCAAAAAGTGGTTCACAAGTCAAGGTTAGTTTTGAAATAAACCGTCTTATGAATTGCACTTTACCTAGAAAGCCTCGCACCTCCTTTTCAGTCCTTGGTGGTGGCATTTCTAAGATGGCCTTGATTTTGGAAGGGTCAACTTCGATGCCCCTTTGTGTAATCAGAAATCCCATCATTTTTCCCGCTGTAACACCGAATGTACACTTCTGAGGATTTAGCCGTAACTGAAATTCTCTGATCCTTTGGAAGAACTTTTGTAAGGCGATGTAGTGGCCTTCTCTTTCTTTGGACTTGACAATAATGTCATCCACGTACACCTCAACCTCTTTGTGGATCATATCATGCAATATTGTGGTTGCAGCCCGTTGATATGTGGCCCCAGCATTCTTCAACCCAAACGGCATCACTTTGTAACAGCATGTCCCCCACGGGGTGGTGAAAGCAGTCTGCTCCCGGTCTTCGGGTGCCATCACTATCTGATTGTAGCCTGAGAAACCATCCATAAACGAGAGCAAAGCATGCCCCGCTGTAAAATCCACCAACTCATTAATATGCGGCAAGGGAAAGTCGTCCCTCGGACTAGCTCTATTCAAATCCCTGAAATCCACGCATACTCGGATCTTGCCATCCTTCTTCGGCACCGGAAAAATGTTGGCCAACCAAGTCGGGTATTCGGATACTAACAGGAAGCCTGCATCGATTTGCTTGGTGACCTCTTCCTTAATTTTGATGGCCCAGTCCGGACGAATCCTTCTGAACTTCTGTTTGATGGGTCGGGCCTCGGGGTCGAAAGGGATCCGGTGCTGTACAATCTCAGGATCAATTCCAGGGATGTCTTCGTAGGACCACGCGAAAACGTCTTTGAAATCTTTTAATAAAGCGACTAAGCGCTCGCGTTCCTCCGAAGACAACGTGGACCCGATCTGGACTAGCTGTGGGTCCTTCTCAGTACCAACATTCACAGTAGTGATTTCATCCATTAAGGGTTTAACAAATCTTTCCTGCTCTTGATCAATTAATCGTTGCAAAACCGGAGGAATTTCTTCCTCGTCGTTTTCATCAAAATTTTGAAAATCCTGATTTAAACAATAAATCAAAGGCACAGAAAAATACTCAGAAACCACATCAACATCATTCTCATTAAATACTTCCAAGCCGTCCAATTCTTCTGTTACAACAGACTCAAAAGAGAAAGAAAATGACGACCTAGACAGGACTGTGGCATCTGGGTTATCACCCCCAGGAATACCGGACTCAGACTCAGTCGAGCTGGAACCTGATTCCGACTCACAAGATTCGGTGGAATCAGATTCCGGCTCACTACCTGACCCGGTGCTGCTTGATAAAAATCCCTCTTCATATTTCCAGACGAGAGAGGGTGCGATGGATGCATCCAAAATAGTTGATGGTAGGTCCGCAGCTGTTTCATTCCCGATCATGCATACCGAGGAATTATCCCCCAAGCACTTCTGTTCGATCGGAGGATCTGAAAGTAGACATGCCAATGCTACCCCCATTTCATTTCCAGCGTCCTTAGACTGCACTTCCTTACTTTGCTCAGCCTTGGCTAATGGGTCTGTCTACTCTTCAGCAATGTCATCCCTAGGTAACTGTAGATCAAAGAAAATCTCAAACCCTAGCACGCGCTTCCTTTCCGCGTTCAGCCACGGCTTTGGGAAGCCACAGAACGGAAAGTCCTCCCCCTCTCGGACGAAACATCCGTTTAGGGTACCCTGAATGGGCCGGTGCATCAAGTCAAAGGGCTTCCCCATCTGTTTCGCTCTGGCTCTTCCGGCCATTTCCTTTCCTTTCCTTACCCAGTCCTCTTTGGTGGGTAGATAACCCAATCCAAAGGTATGAGGGTTGTGTGGCACTTCGGCCAATGCTGCGACGCCCTTCCGGCCTCTCTTTCCCAATCCCATCCTGGAGATGTGTTGGAGCTTGTTCATGAGATAGACTGCTTGAGCACTGACATATACCCCTTCATTAGCTGCCATGATGTCTTGTACAACCCGAGCCTTAGCCAAGGTAAAACCCGATATGAACACATCTTCTATACCGTGCTCGATTTCTAGAACAGGCGTAGATACCTCCGGCGGCGGATGAATCGATGAATTTCCAAAAACAATGGCTACTCCCTTCCCATAGGGGTATTTCACCACTTGATGTAGGGTGGAGGAGACTGCCTTTACCTGATGCAGCCACGACCGCCCCAAAAGCAGGTTGAACGTTGCAGGAACCTCTAAGACATGGAAATCTATCTCATGCTGTCTCGGCCCAACCTTTGTTTGAATCTTAATTGTTCCCATTACTTCCCGGCTCGTGTTATCATACGCCCGAATCACCTGGGCCGTTGGCACAAAGTCCGCGATTTTCAAACCGATCGTGTAGGTTGTCCTTACCGGACAGACGTTGATGGCGGACCCTGTGTCGACAAGCACCACGGGTATCCATTTATTTCTGCACTCCACGGAGATGTAGAGTGGCCTATTATGGTTCGCACCCTCAGGTGGCAGTTCTTTGTCAGAAAAGGTCAACATCGGGGTAGCTCCTCCCGAAAAAACTAGGCCCACCAGCTGTTCGGGCGTGGTGTCTATAGAAAGCTTGGCTTTGTCCATGGCTGAAAGGATGGCCTGTCTATGTACTCGAGAAGCCATAAGCAGCCCCCAGATGTAGATGTCTGCTTGTATCTTTTTCAATTGTCTCAATACGGCCTCATCTTCGAGTTGCTTTTCTTTTTGCTTCTCTGCCTCCCTATCTTTTCCAGACACCTCTGGTTGATCTAGGTGTGGAGGCTTGAAATACCGTCCACTCCTAGTCATGTGATCGACTTCGCCGATATACCAGGTATCATCTGGTTGGTTACTCCCCCAATCTTCGTCCGTGTGGGCAAGACATAGATCATCATCCTCCCACCACATTCCATCTGCTGCTGACAGGCACCTGCCCGGCTCTGGCATGACTGTTCTCATACTCGCAGTACCTTCTATCCCTATGCTCGCGGCATTTTCCGTTTCTGTGTTTATAGCAGTCTCAGTCCCCACATGGGCTTTTGCCTTCCTGATTCTCTCTGAATCTTCGAATCTTTCCTGTCCCGACTGTGTCAATGTAGCCAGCTGTTCAATAATCCCCGTACTCGAAATGCTCCAATCCCGAGCGAAATTCTTGACACCAGCGCTCTCCGGCGATGCACTCTGTTCTCCAACCCTTCCGGCTGTCACTGATATTCTTGCCCCTGTCGGGCCTTGTTGTGGCTGAGACTCTTCCACCACATCTGGTTGATCGTCCAACCATCCCGTAGCCTCTGTTGATTCCTCATAATCGAACCAGTTGACGGCTAAGTCCCCTGGATCTTGGTTACTGTAAAATTGGAGCTTGGCAAGATCCTCTTCCACAGCCGTTACATCATCTGTTCCCTGTCCTAAACTGTCCCCTTGGATCACACACAGCTCCCCCTCTGTTGGTAGTTCCATATCTGGCCTGTCCTGGCCTATTGATAAAATGTAGTCACTCGGACTATAAGCATTCCCAACACCACTCCCAGATTCCGCAGACTCTGGCTCAAGAACCCCTTTCTCCTTTGGAGTCCTCTCTTTCCGGTTCTCGATAGTCACCACCGTTGGCTTAGGTCGGGTTATGGAGATGTCCATCATGCACAAATCGGTGCAATCGAGAAGGAACACTTCCGGCTTAGGCAGGTGGGAAGGAGTGATATAGATGCTAGGATCGTAAGGCACGACCCCAGCTTGGATGAAGTTGACTCTTTTGGGTGGTGGATTTTGGTTATGTGTAGGGAGAGGGTTTGTAGTAATGTTGGGTTTCTCAGGAGGCAAAATCACCCCGTTATCGATGAGATCTTGAATCTCATGACGCAATCGGAAGCACAGGTCGGTGTCATGACCGTGCTGTTGGTGAAATGCACAATATTTGGCTGGGTTGTGGGTAGCGGGGAGTCTTTCTGGTGAGGGTCGCGGCTCTAGGGGCTTAGATGCCCTTTTCTGATTAAGACCCCCAAAGCTTTGGACAGGGGCATATAAAGCGGAGCGAAGGTTCTGGTGTTTTTGGGTGGGTATTTGACTATTTGTGGGTTGTTTCCGGACGCACCGGAGAATGGTGTGGCTGCCATAGTTCTTGAGGGAGGGTTGGTGGTGACCATACTCACTTCGGAGGTCCTGGTAGTTGTAGGGCCACTCGGGCTAGCATTAGTGTTACGATTGAAAGTTCTACGGGGTTGCTCCCGGTCATTATCAATCAATCCTTGCTTTAAGGCATCCTCAATCTGCACCCCCATTTCATGTAGATCAGAAAAGGTAGGAAAGGGGAGTACAATCATCTTTTGCATCAATTTCGGCTGAAGATTGCGCACAATCATTCGAATCTAGTCTTTGTCTGTGGGCCTTAAGGTCATCATCGAAGCCTTAGCTCGCCATCTGGTTACGAATTCCGAGAAGCTCTCTTTGAGTTCTTGCCTCGTTGTCTCGAGATCCCGGGTCGTAATCTCGATTTGTGTATTGTATGAGTACTGCAAGATGAAGGCCTCAGCCATCTCATCCCAACTTCTCTTGACGTCATCCTCCAATTTGGCATACCATATGGCCGCTACACCCAACAGGGTCCGGCCAAATAAAGGCAGCTTCTGCAGTCTAGTGAGGCCCATTGGCCTTAGGATATCTGAAAACAACCTTAGGTGCACCATGGGGTCTCCGGACCCATCAAATCGATCAATGTGCGGCATTTTGAATCTGTCAGGCAACGTCACGGCTGCGTCGGTATACCCATCTTCGATGTCAGGGATGGTCTTGACTCCCTGGGATCTCTTAAACATCTTTTCCAACTTACTCAATTTTAAGGCTGTGGGGTCCACTTCGAACTCAAAAGGAGAGTCCGGTATATTGACAGGCGTGGGTGCCTTGGATAGTTGTGGCGGAATCGGGAGTGGAGCTGGCCCCGCTGGAAGGTCGGTATCCTCTTGGACATTCCGGGCATTCGGTGTTTCTTCGGGTATCGGAACCCTTGGTGGGGGAGGGACTTGTTGTGAAGCAGATGCTTCGGTTTGCTGCTGTAACCTCACGATTAACTCAGCTTGTTCATTCATAACCGTGGCCTGCTGCTTGGCGAACTCCGCCTGCCGGACAGCATCCTGCTGCATCATTTGCATGCTCTCTTGGAGTTGGCGCACCATCTCCTCTAAACTAGCCATACTGTTTTGTTCTGACTGAATTATCGGTATATGTTCCCTCTCTGCGGGTGAAACAGAACCCTGATCCCTACTGTATGCAGGTAGGGTAGATAAAGCCCTCTGTACTGACTGTCGAACTGATGCCCTCTGCCTAGCTGTCCTCCGTCTAGTAACTGGGGGTAGAGAGTGGTACACTGGTTGTCCGTCTACCAGATCCTCAAATCGATGGAGCCGACGACCTCTAATCCAGAGTGCTTGGGAAATATCTACCGGGTTGGAAGCAATGGTGCTAAACTACCTAGCAAAAAGATAAATAAAGCAGTAAATAAACAAACAATCGGACAGCACAACGGCGTAAAATAAACACATACAATGCACAGTTGGGTATTCATAATACACAGTTGGTAAGTCGAATACACTGTTCCTCGATACTGATCACTGTTCCCCAAAATCACTGTTCCCAAAACTGAACCTGGTACCCGCAGATAACTGATTCTCGTAAACTGATACTGATGCCCTCAGGTCTAATACTCAATCTTGCAAACTGATATGTACATTCCTGTAGAGATACACTCTAGAAGCACATAGCAAGTAAAGAGAGCCAAAACACCCCTATGTTGGGGTAGGGTTTCCCTGTCCTATTTTGTCAGGAGCTAGGGTTCCACTATGCATGCAGCAGTTTTCAAACAACCTAACATCGGGTAAGCAACCTGTCCTAGCTTGGAATGGTCACTATGGATTTCGATATGCACTAGGTCGAATGGTCAAAAAGGGTGCCCCGGTAAAACTGGGGTTTGTGTTCCCATACTGTCAGAGCCCATAACCAGTCAGCCTTATGGTCATGCCTTGACAAGACAAGCCTCCGGCAAACCGTTCAGGAATGGCAGATGGCAAACACGGTGTCCTAGACGCACCAATGCACATGCAATGTGAAGAGACACGTAAATCAAATCAAAACAGGATACCACAAGTTCGAGTCAAGCTCTCTAAATCCCTAGTAGAGTCGCCAGAAACTGTAGACGCGCCCGCGTGGGGGGGCCCTTGCTACACGCTACAGTTCGGACTCGATTTGTGTCACGGTTCTTAATCTGAACCAAAGAGTCCAAATCCGGCAAATCGTTTTGAGAAACATATTTTTTGAAAAGAAGTGCCAAACATGGACTGCTTTGCCAGATACAGAGTCGCCACCTAAATATTTTAAAATGGGGGAATTTAGGAAATCCTGACTCGGTGCCAAAGGCCACGTGTCCGTCATCACCAAAGTTGCCTCGGCTCGGGAACTTAGGTACGATTGGGGAAGGTCAGCTATGAACACCCCCTCTCGCCTGATCCGAAGATCGGCCTCTACTAACCATGATATCCGTTTTTGAAAACGTTATGTGTTCTTATTCCATTTATTAGCCTAGAATTACTATGTTATGCGCACAGCAAACAAGTATAGACCAAATCGCCTAAATTGGAGCAAAAACATTTCATGTTTGTTTTGAAAATGGCTTGCTACTCGCAAGTAGGCTAAAATGCAGGTTTTGCCACCCTCAAGTGGGCTTTTAGAAAAGGTGATTTTGCCACTATCTAGGGGGCTTAAAATTCACAGCTTTAATGCGTTTTTTCCAATTTAGGTAACTCAACCTCCATCCACAGGCATTCAAGCAGTTATATCACATAAGCAGCTAGCCTCATGGTAATCATGCTGTTATGGCAACACTCACACGCATGCAAGGATGCTAAAGCAAAAGAACTTACAGAGTACTCCAAGCCAAGACAGGAACTAGTTAGTAATCACATGCATGATCCTAGTTCATATTTGAAATGGCTAATGCAACACATGCAAAGATGCAATCCAAACAGGCTCGGCTTTCCTAAACATAGTATGTGAAATGCTGCAACTAACGCGTATTCAATTTGGAATTGAAATACAGATGCAGTTAGAATGATGCGCCGAGCCCGGTGCATGCAAGACAAATGTATGGATGCACGCATGCATAGCATAAGGTATGCTAATTTAAATATGCCCTAGTTTACCATCATAAGCGGGTAAATAAAATGGAAGAAAGACGTGGGGTTGGAAGACATATACACACCCGCGCACACTTATTACACAATTGCCCTCACTCGGAGGGTCCAAATAAATATTACAGTCCGAATAATAAACACACAAATTATTACAGGATTTCTAATTAATTAACAGAATGAATGCAAAAAGAAACGTGGCCACAGCCCCCGTCTCGGGATACGCGAATGATGCATGCTCGAACCCGTCTCGCCCAGAAAGTCCGTACCATACCACTGCCGCCTCTGTTTACACTGCCCTGCTTCTCTGAAAATTGCCAAAGTTCTGGGACAGGTCCCCTGAAAACTGTGGAACACCATCGGCTGAAGGAAATGTCCACCGGCCATTGAAAATATCCATCGGCTGTTGATGAAGATATCGGCCCAGGAAGGGTTGCCAGTCGGCACTGAACCCTGCCGGTCGGCAGAAAGTTCCTGCAGAATCTGGTTTTTGACAGCAACAAGGACAGACAGTGTATGGCATGAAATTTCAAGCAAGTGTATGCATGGCTACTCTCCCAATCATGTAACGGACTCGAGGGAGCATGGCCCTTGACCCTCGGGCTATCAATCGTGCATTTGATGCATGATAGCCTAAGGAGCCAAGGTTGCAATTCAATGTAAAAATGCATGCAACACACAAATGAGGACCAAGATCCTATCATGCCAAAGTCAAGGGCCTCGGTGACCGAGGGTTGAGGTGTGTTTTGTCACTCGAAGTACAAACGCCCCTCATCCCTCACACTTGGTTTGACACCCCAAACCAAGCAATGCAATGCATGTTATGCAAGCATGGCTCAAAATGTAACATGATACTAAGATGCAAAACATGTCAAATGTGATGCAATCTATCATGTTAAGTATGCAAAATGCTAGTCATATGAGATGCAAATGTGATGCAAACATGGACCAATATGCCATAAGGCTAGCACGGGACAACATATAATGAACCAAATAAGCAACAAGCATATGATAAGCATGCAATGGTGGACTTAAACCATAAATGGCAGACCTCAACCTTGCCATAAACAGTGGCCAAAATGATGTACAAGAGCACAAATGATGCATACAAGTATGCACATATCAAGGTCCATCACCTAAGCATGAAAGGGGACAACTCTAAGCATACTTAAAGGCGATATAAAAGGGCATTAAACCAACATGCCAGGCTCTGAAAAATGAATAAAGGATGATGCCAAATCGAACAAATCATGCAAGTAAGGCATGCAACAATGACCACTACTTGAAGCCAATAAAAGGGGGCAAACCAAAGCTATGTCGACCAAACCTTAAAGGACCAAAATGACCTAAAACAGTCCCAAGAGACTCCAAAACAAGACTAAAGCATGCATGGATCATGGTCAAAACATGCCAAGGAATGAGTCCAAAACAAGGGCATTCAAGGCCGCCAAAAGGGAGCATCCCTCAATACTTATCCCAAGCAAACATGGCATGAATTTTCAATGCAAAACAGAGTTCTAGCATGCAAAAAGGACCCTCAAAAGCCACTGATATGGCAACCTAATATCTAAACGCATGGGCATGCACAATGACCATTTCCAAGGCATAAAAGGACAACCCCTCAAAGCATGAAAGAGATGATGAAGACAAACATACAAGCATGGATTAGGGACTGAAATATGATCTACAATGATGTCAAGTCATGAGATTAAGGTAAGCTAAGCATGCTAGAGACTCACACACTCGAGGCTTACAAGCCAAAATGTAAACTAACTATACCAAGCATGCTAAACAAGTCCAAATCAGTGGCCAAAAGACCTCATGCATGACAAAATATGGCCAAGAACCTCACAAAGCAAAGCCAAAACAAGAGGATATGCTAGGCTAAACACATAGCACACTTCTAGGCAAGATGGAAAATTACAAAGCAAGTATAAAATGCATGCTAAGGGCCAGCAAACCACCATTGGACAGAGATATAATATGACCCAAAACACCCAAAAAGCTTCTGAAATGGGACCAAAAATGATCAAGCATGCATGTTGCCCTTTAAGCCAAAACAAGGATAAAAGAGAGACAAAAGGGGAGAGGGGTGTCCCTCCCCTATGCAAGACCTCAAACCATCTTCTTCACCACTGAAAATTCACTGGATTTCAGTGGTGAAGAGAGCAATACACCAAAGGTCAACAAGGCTTAAAGAAAAGGCACCAAAAGAGGCCAAAAGAGGCCTAAGAGGGGGAGTTTGACCCCCAATGCCAAAACGACCTCAATGAGATGTCTTAAGCATGAAAATACAAAGCTTTTTCATGTTATACACAAAGCCTAAAACAGAAAGCAAGATAGGTCAAAAGCCAATGCAAGATTGGGGAAACTAAAGTAAAGTGATTACCCTTGAAGAACCTTTGAAGAACACTTGGTCCAGCCACCCTCTATTGACCAAAACTAGTCCAAAACCTCAACAAATAACCCTCAAAATCCCCCAAAGTCGAAGTAAGGTGTGGTAGTGTGTGTGTTAGTGCAAAACTAAGGTAAAAATGCACTTTTAGGCCACAAAACACACACAAGGGAGGAGAGAGAGGGAAATATAGAGAGAGAGTGTATATGTATATGTATAAGCTCTGGTTTTTCTTTCAAAATTGCCAACCTAGAAGAAGGAGGAGAGCTCTCCTCTTATAGAAGTTCCCCCTTGCAAAGCTTACCAAACAAGCTTGCTTAGAGGGAAATCCCTCCATACACGTGTATGGAGGGGAACAGAGTGGGTGCCAGCTATCACAGCTGACACAAAATATCTACTAAAATTAGATGAACAGTGATCGGCCATTCAAAATTGCCATTTTGGAAAAATAAATGGCCGACCGGCAACAAAGAGTGCCGACCGGAAATATACATTGCCGATGGCACAAAATCACTGGCCGGTGGCCTCAAGCCATGGCCGGTGATGTGTGGGGATGCCTCACAAGGCATTCCCTGCCCCTTCAAGGCAAAACACAAGTGTTTGGTGCAAAACCAGACACAACACGGTCGAGCCGAGAGATCCTGAGGCAAGGCGCGCAACCGAGACCTCCGGGAACTCAAGACGAGCACAAACAAGGGTATCACCAAGTGCTACAATGGTGACGTCCAAGTCTTAAGGACAGTCAAAAATGGGGTGTCTACAGCTGGTTGGAAGAGAAAGTTGTTGTCCTTCGCAGGGAGGTTAACACTTGTCAAGTCGGTAACTTCAGCATTGCCAGTGTACTACTTATCTTTGTTTAAGATGCCTGAAGGGGTAGCTAGAGAGTTGGAGAAGATTCAAGCCACATTCTTATGGGGTGGGTCTGAACTGGTAAAGAAAGTCCATATGATCAAGTGAGAGGACTTGTCTAAAACAGTGGAGAAAGGTGGTTTGGTTATCAGGAAAATAAGGGATGTGAACAAGTGTTTGTTAATTAAATGGTGGTGGAGGTTTGGTAGTGAAAATGATGCTTTGTGGAAGAGAGTAATTTGTAGCAGATATAAGATGGAGATTGATGGGTGGATTCCAACTCTAATTTCATCTAGCAGCCACTTGGCAGTATGGAAAGAGATTATTTCTGTAGCTGAATAGTGTAGTAGCCTCAAGGAGTTTTACTTGAATAATTTTAAGTTGAAGGTTGGAGATGGGAGGAGGATTAGATTTTGGTCTGATACTTGGTGTCAGTCTGTTTGTTTGAAGGATGAATTTCCAATCTTATATAGGTTGTCTTTCGATAAAAAGGAATCCTTAAGAATTTTCGCTGATAAGAAAAATATAGTGGATGGCTGGTCCTTTGAGTTTAGAAGGGGGTTATATGAGTGGGAGAAGCAGGAGCTGGCTAGACTTCTTGATTATATGCTGGGGGCTCCTGCAGTGTGTCCAGAGTGCGTTGATCGGCCTACATGGTTAGCATCATCTGCTGGGGTACTAACAGTAGTAGATTTATATAGGTGGGGTGTGGATAATACAGGTGCCATCATGAGTATTACCAAATTGATTTGGCTTAAGTACATCCCTCCTAAGGTGCAGGTTTTTGGTTGGTTTGCGTGGAAAAAAAGAATTAAGTCCAAGGAATTTCTGCAAAAAGTGGGGGTGATCAACCCAAGTGCTTCCATAGCTTGTGTGTTTTGTGGCAGTGGCAGTGAATCAGTGCATCATGTATTAATTTGGTGTCCCTTTGTGTGGATGGTTTGGGCAGAAATGCTGGATTGGTGGGATGTCCAAGCTGCTATTCCAGGATCTGTGAAGAGTCTACTGCTGTGGTGGGTAGGGGGAAAGTTAAAGAAGAAAGAAAGGAAGATTTGGAGGGTGATTCCATTGGCTGTGTGGTGGTCTGTTTGGAAGTACAGGAATGAGTGTGTGTTTAGAGAAACTCTCCCAAAACTTGTGGATCTATGTGACTTGATTAAATGTAGGATTGCTTTTTGGTTAAAACTAGTTTTCAGTGACTTTAATTTTTCAGTTCAGGATTTTGTGTTTAATCTGAGGCAAATCAGGAAGTGCTTGGGAGGGTCTGCTACACTTACATAGTGCTGATTGGTCTGCTGGGTAGTTATGGTGTGATGGATTCTAGTGTTGTATGTTGTTTCTGTTATTGTGGTTGCTGTATTGCTCTATTGGTGTATGTTGTTCTGCTCTGTTGGTGTATGTTGTTCTGCTATGGTGCCTACTTGGTGTGTGTTGCGTTGATCTGGTGAGTAGTGTGGGAGATTTCCTATCTGTGTTTGAATTTTGGTCTGCTATGGAGGTTCTGCTTAGTTATGGGAATGATGCTTGATTGTTCTGTCTATCTCTGTTATGGTGGTCGACTTCTGCTGTGGCTCCAATGTTTCAGTTGTATAATGTAAGCGAAGCTTGTCAAAGTGGGGAAAAGTCGATGCTCATCAGTTTTACTATCAATTTGGTTGTTACTATTAGTTTTGGCTCCTACCAGTTTATTTATCAGTTTAGCTTCTTAGCTCCAAGTTGTAGACTAATTTATCTATCTGTTTGTCTTTTCTCTTGCTCTCTTTTGTTGGTTCCTCACCAACTGGCACTTGGAGCTTTTTCTTAACTCCAAGCTCCTCTTTATTGATGTAATATTTCACACTTTGTATGTCTCATCAATAAAGATTTTGTTTTTGCCAATCAAAAAAAAAAAAAAAAAAAAGAACCAAAATTATATAACCATCGTTTTACTATTACTTGAATTTCTGCTATATAAGTCACTAAATGATGAATATCTGAATGTTGAGAAATTCCAAATGATTCAAGAACGAGAACATAATGCTTCCATATTCAAACACGAGCCACTTTCCGATTTCTACCAATTGTACATTTTAATTAGTTCACCATATTCGAATTATCTTTTATGGAAAATAACTTCCAATCATATTTTGTGAGAATTATGAAGAGGTAAAGCTTAGCGGGATGAGGGGAAGCCACATTTTGACTCTGGATGAAGTGGTGAGTTTGAAGAACATCGAAGAGTTGGTGAAAGACAGAGAAGCTATATGGGCTGCAGAGGCATGGCCTCCCATAAGAGCTACATGAATTGCTAAGCCTCCAACACAATGTGCAACCACATGTATTTTTATCAATGGCCCGTGCAAATCACGAATTTTATTGATCACTACAAAAATAAAAATAAGAGTTAAAAATAGGCCAGTTGAGTTGGTAAGTAACTACATTTTTTATATAGAATTTTATTTTTTATTTTTTTTGTTTACCAGTAGGTATATCAAATCTGCCAATGTCTTCAATGGTGAAATTGTTTGAAGGATTCAAAGGGTGTAATCTTGGTTGCAGCAGCCATGTTTCATGCCCTTCTTCTAGTAGAGTTCTAACCAAATCACTTGGTTCTGTTGGTAGCCAATAATTCTCAGTGGAATGACCATTAATTAGGAGAACTGGATTTAGTTTCTTCTTTCCTTTCCATTGCTTGCAACTGATGATAAACCCATCTTCTGCTCAATTACCAAAGAAGCAACAGTACGTTAAGAACTCTGGTACCAAAGGTAAAAAAGAGTAAATAAATAAAAAATAAAAATAAAAAAAGAGTACTGATATAGTCCATAAGGTGCTCTAGGACATATTACTATTTCAGTTGTAGTTATCCAAGAGTATTGGTTCAAGACAGTATTGGATTGAGTCGGAACAATTTAGAGAACAAACGAACTTGCAAGTTACGAATCTATGGATTGTATACTTCTGACTACCTATTTGTATCTCATGGAGAATACTGTCTTGATAAGGTTTTTGGTGTAATTCTGAAGAATTGAATTCCTTGTGACTCCCTCGTGGCACTTGCAAAATGTAGGTTTTGAAAAGATTCTGTAATAGCACACCAACAAACCTTCTTCTCATGTTCCCTTCTAGGCTTATCAAGCACTTCAGGAGCTCTATCATGGAAATACTAAGCTTCCCTTTCAAGTTCAGCATATTTTCCTTGGAACTGTCTATTCAGACTTTATTGAATGTCACATTCATTGTTGTTGTCTCCCTCCATGTAGTTGATCCAAAGAGATAAGGATTCATTATCTTCTTCCCTTCAAGAATGTATCTGTATGAAAAATACTTTCTATTATGTGAAAAACAAATACCATAAAAAATAATGTCAGAATGAAGATAAATTTCTAGTTTAGATCATATCAGACCTTGAACCAGAAGAAGCAGCAAGAAGGAGAGTATAGTGCATACACTACGTATACGGAGTTCTTTCACCAACTTCACACAAATCTACTTCCCCATCTACAATATGTAATTTATCAGACTCAAAAGCACTAAATAAAACATATCCTCCAACTTTACCCCTTAGCAGAGGATGAGATAATCCGATAAGTTTACTCTTTATATCCGATTACTTCCAAGTTCTAGAGTTCATTTTCATCTTGAGATAAGCTACACATGGCATACCACCCACATAGCCCCTCATGGTTTCTTTAATGACAACCATTGATTTTCGATCGCTATCTAGGTTCACACTATTAATTGAGCCTGGCTTTGGATCACCCAAGTTATTTACCAAAACCATACCTTTGTCGCTTTTGTGCTTGAGAACATCTGACACAAGGTTCCTACTTAAATGCTCAGCCACTGTGGCAATACTTAGACATGGATTTATGCCGAGAGAGCAAGGTATTAAGGAGGCATCACAAACATAGAGGTCGGGGTGCACTAAGTTATGAGACTTTGTGTCAAATACTTGACCATTGGGGTTACAAACTCCTTGTGAAAGGTCTGATGATGCATTGCAACCCCCTAAAAGATGAACTGATGCGTTCCGATACCTTGACATGAACAATATTCCTCCCAATTTCTTTGTAAGTTTTTGAAACACCCCAATTTTCCTTGGTAGTAAATGATCAAGGGGTGGCTGAAAGCAGATTCTGTTAGTGTCATTGTCAAATGTTATTTTTCCATCACTCTCATCATATCCCATTGCATTGAAAACCATTGCATTGCTATATTTCATTCCTAACACATGTTTTAGCGTGTCTATAATACCATGTAGGAACCAATAGCCAGAAGGCCATCCATAAGTAAAGATCCCTTTAAATAGAAGGTAAGGATATGCCACTGGAAGTACTGCACTCTGCGCCAAATGGTACCACATGTATCAATTTTGACAATAATCATAAACACAAATGAGACATGGAAGAAGAACTCCTATATATATGAACATAAAACTTCAACCTGAATTGTGAATCCCAACGAAGAGGTGTATGATGAAGAAATGGATGGGCCTGGCCTTTCCTGAAAAGGTATCTTTGTGAATTGCTTTTTGTCCAAAGCATAAGCACCCAATGGTGTAGGGCTACCAGCAAGATAAGCGACAGTGTTACCATTACAACTAAAATATGATTCTCTGAGAAAGTTTCAGTCCTCTCATTTGAGACTGGAATAGTATCTCAGTCGTGCCAAACACTCCACCTGCAGAGTGATTCAAAGTATTTTATACTTTTATTTTTAAAGTTCGTAACGTTTGTCTGACTAAAATTGTAACAAGATTTTGAGTATCTATAGCTATGTCATATTACCTGAAAGGATAACAAAATCAAATGCAACATAGTCAATCTCATTGAGGTATATATGCCAAAGCCGCCTTTTTTTCCTGCTAACTTTGTCTTCCTTTTCACAAATGTAATCTGGGTTCTGTACCACATACTGAACTTGGCATTGTGTTTTGATGGTACATCCTGCCTGAATCGCACAAAATCTGATTTTAGGATAGAAGGGATTAGCCCACAAGGTACAAACATTCACTTGCAACCTACAAAGCACGGGTGCAAGTACGGATACTAGTATGGATATGTTAAGGGTATGCGGATACATCAAACCTAAAAAAATAAGATAACGGTACGGTTGAGGTATGCCAATAAATTTATTATTTTTTATAATTTATAGTTTGAGATTCAACTTACAAATTAAAGTTTACTACCAAAATTGTAAATCAAAGTATTATATTATAGCGGGAAAAAATATCAGAATCATACCTTGTAGCGAAGAACCTCATGGGTAAATCACGTGCTTCCAAAATCTGAACAACGAACCCAGCAGTGGAGTGATACTACAAAATGAGTATCACCCACACAAGTCACAGTGCAAAATGACTTGATCGTTGTTTTATGGGAGAGAGTCAGAGAGAGAGTATGGGAAAAATGGTTATGGGTAAAAACTACATAACGTATATCTGATATGCGTATCTTATAGATTAAGCATATAATCTGATACATAACCACATATATATCAATCTATCCATCTATCCAAATCTATTGATATGATAGATATAGATATCCTGAATGGTTATCCAAGTAAGTTTTGAATTCAAATTCAAACTTATATGGATAAGGTTCAAAAGGTTTAGGTTCAAAGGGTCATGCCACATGGGCGTCCAATTTCTAACATCTCCCACTCACACACGAGTTGGCATGACACTACCACATCTCTTATCTCAATCTCCCCAAAAAAGAACAATCTCATACTACCCAATGCACCGTGCGACTACTGAGAACACCTGCATGTGGGAGCTCTATACTAGAAACTCAAAATGAGTCAGCATAGAGACATCAATCCAAAAAGAACAGAAATAGCGTCTCATATACCCCAGACCCATCTAATTACACCGGTCCAAAAAACATCTCTAATCCCTCAAAAAGAGCATGTTTGACCCTCTCAATTCTTGCAATATATTCACACTCAATTCGCCTCTCATACAGAGCGATGTGAGTTGCCGGCAGTGAATATACAACAGTGGTGTAATACTAGATGATCTTCCATTTGCCCTCATGCCATTTAGTTTAGGATTGACCGGTTTCCCAGTGATGTCCCTTAAGGCCGAATCATACAAGGTCGCAGGCAACATACCAAAGTAGCAGAACATCAACCCCTTACCTTATGACATAGTCAAAAGTCACAAAAGGGTACATAAATGAGAGTCATATCAATAATGACACGTAAGACTCACACGGTGAGGAAACGGGAATTCATTCTCTCACCTCATTACTCGGTCGCCAAGCACATATAGTATGAATACATGCTACAGTGGAGTAACTCTTCCATAAAAAGTGACGTCATACTCAATACACCGTACAGATATTAGTCTAGTCGCTTTCTAGTGCCTAACCCGAATTCTCTATTTGCTCGCCTTCCAGGCGCCAAATGAGATCTCGCATCTGGCTAATCATAACAAGCACAACATGGAAAGTGGGTACTAACATCCATGTTTGGTCCTTAACACGACCACATCTTGGTTGTAACCAAGGCGACATGCATAGTGGATTATTTAAGCCTCTCTTGGCTCTAAATAAAAATAAACCACTAGTCTCATCCTTGCTCACTCCCAAGCGCCAAGGGCGATTGCTCGTGTGAGTGAGCCAATCTTGCCTGCTGACATCATCATCTGCTAATCATTATGACACAAACCATAATAGTGTCAACATCCCATCATCTCAAAATAAGTGATCGATTTAAAAAAAAAATTGACCACAGCTTGCGTAATTATAGATTCCAAATATAAGCCTTATCAGCACTTCTTGCGATAAGTATATACAACGGAATCCACCATATGCGCCTCACATGAAGTGATTTAAGATCACTACCTCTTGCGCAATAACCTCTCTAAAGATATTTTGGTGACCAATTTGCGTTCATTCTTAATGCGCCTAACTAGCGCAGATGCGCCCAACTAGCGCATTGAATCTTACAAGGAGCAAATTAATATGCTACTAGTAAAGCATTTTATCCACAGTCTAATGAGCAAGGTCAATGTCTAAACAACTCAGTTGACCATTTACCAAAGATAACACTTATCATGCCGAATACGCCCACATAGCGTACTTTAGGCTTCCACAACAAAGAAAAGATCAAGGAATATAGGTCATCTGTTTCTTCCAAAGACAATCCGAGGATTCACTCAATAGCTAAGACTCTGACTTTTACCGATAGGTAAGTCAATGGGTTTGCAATTTTGCATCTAGAATCGTTCTAGGATATTCTTTATGTAAGTCATCGAAGAAAAAACATGAATTCTCCCAAAGCAATCCCTAAGGATCGTACATCTGAGCATATAAATTACATCACCCATGTCCATCATATCTAAAATAGAGGACTTCCCACCCTAGGTGGCGACAACCTTATAAATTTCTGGCTCATAATGACTAAGTAAGGAAAAACTTCTTTTGGACCATTGACGAAATCTAAGAACCACTATTTGGATAACTGTTTTAGGCTGTAAAAGATTTATTGGAACTAGCAACCTTTTTGCGCTCCTAACTTTTCACCATAAAAGCAGAAGGTAAATCCCTACGGATCTACTTATCCAATTCTCTAACGAGAAAGTTGGGTCACAATGTCCACAAATCAATGTTCCGAACTTATGCTAATCATAGCCTAAGTCAAAATAACCTCACTCCCCAGGGGGAAGTCTTCTCATGGTCTACACTTTCCTCAATGGTGCGACCTTTCGGTATCTAGCGAGCCTTATGCCTCAACAATGACTATCCAAATTATGCATAACTTTATAACAGTTTTGCGTCATAATGGAAAGTCAACCAAATTATAAAAATAGTTAATCCTCAAAGACTTTGTCTTAAACTGCGCAACATTGATCCACTTTCTAAAAATATGGGACTAGTGCCTTAGGCATTATCCTAGGCTCTTTATCATCTTGCGGAGCAATCATGAATGTTTCCCTCTCAATCACCCAGTGATGACGTGGAAAATTTTCACAATCGCTACCACGCAACTAAGAATGTAGAGTATTCTTCTCTAATGGAGTAATCCATTAGTAGGCACATCGCTCCCACTGTCCCTATGATATTGGAAATTTCTTTCCATTCTCAACTAGGCTACATAGAGCGCTATGCTTAAAATTCTCTATCTTATAGAGTTCCAAAAACTCTATTCACGTCACCTTTACTAATAAAACTTTATGTGACTTAGTTACACTACCACAAAGCTGCTTACCTATATGCACATGACCCGGAGGGTTTGCATGACCGCATACAATAATGCGCCACACGACCCTTTGTGCTTACAAGACAGCATACAATAATGCGCTATAGAACCCTAGGTCTTAACTTCGCAATCTTATGAGAAGTAAAATAAAGATAAGCTGCTTAACGGTTACAGATCGCCTATAGATGGCTCTCCGCTAACCTATTATTCAAAATGAAGTGTAAAATCTGATATGGAGGGCACTTAGTTAGGGATATAGGCAACAAACTAGTGCAATTTCCAATTGGGAAACATTTTGTGCCATTATCCACCTAACATTAACAATATTTAATTCCTTATCTCTACTATACCATTATGTTGTTGAGTACTAGGAATAATCAATTTTCTAAGCATCCATCTCTCTTCACAGAGTTTTCGAAAAATAACTCAAATAGATACTCGCCACCTTAGTCAAAACTAAAAGCACGAAAGCTGTTATCTAATTGATCTCAACCTCATATGTGCAATGTCAAAATTCATCTCAAAACTTTTGACTTATGGGAGATCAAATAATCTTGACTCAGATGTGTATCGTAATCTATAAATGTGTCGAGATTGAGGCTTAGCTATCATACCCTTACACATATCTAGTCACAAATATCATAGTGGACTAAATGCGCCAAAACAAATGACCTTATACGGCTTTCCTACTTACTTGTGCGCACCCATTGCGAACAAAGTTACCCTTTCACATGAGAGCAAGATGTCATAAGCGAGTGGGCCCAAGAAGGCCTACTCAAACCGTCGTGTCATCATCTCATTAATGTGATTAAGTATAATAGGCCACTGGTTCATGACCAATGTCATAAACTAATTCTGGTCATCTTAATGTGTGAGTTCTCGAAGACTAGTTTTAAAGGTTTAGGCCCAACTAGGTAATGACTCATGACTAATTCATATTCACTAGATCATAAAAGGATGTCATGGAGATATCAAGTGCGTCTAAGTCGCAAATTTAACTAGTAAGTGCTAATCCCCTGCACCTTCAAGTCAATTTTATTCTCTATACACTTTATTGCATCTAGTTGAAAGATGACGATACTCCTCTTGCCATATCTATTTCTCGCTTCATAGTTACTTGCAATTAATTCTACTATCCACAAGAAGGAGAGAATAAGCTATCAACTATGACAGCTCCAAAGTAACTTAAGCGCGAATTAGGCTAAAGAGTCTAATTCAACACAATACTCTCACAAGCGATGCGTCAAATTCTTAGAGTCATAACAACCTTGTCGACCTTGACCTTTTCATTACTATGCCGCAACGTTTGAGCTTAGTGCTAAACGTTATTCAAAAACGTTAGCCTAACTAAGGAATCATACAAAGAAGCCCCTCCTCATGTCTCACACTCAAGTGTGGAAACAGTAAGTGTCCAGACTTAGACAAGTTGGCAATGCTAATAGATTTTACAGTTTCTAAGCGCTAATCTTTTCACTTAGTGTTAATAGATTTTGCAGCTTCTAAGCACTAATCATTTAACTTCACGTGATATTTCAACGCACACTATTATAGTGCATGAAATTTTGCTCCATCCACTCCCAATAATTGGGTAGAGAGCAAAACACTACTTATACTGGCTATTCGTCTTACACTTAATGACTAATTTATTTAAGCTCGTATTTCTTGGATGACGTGACTCTTGAATGTTACTTCATCTAATGATGTAACATTATTTACAAGTCAAATTACAAAGTCAATCCGCACAGCTCAATAGTCAAGATCATATACAGATCTATTGAGGGCTTATTAATTTCATAACTCCAAAACTCGCCAACTAAAACTACGTAGCGTGCCGCTAACCATAGCGTACACATTAGTTTTTATTATGCCAAACAAGACAACAAAATCACGGCGACTTTGAGTCATGTTTCCTTACTTTGGCTCAATTAAGACTTGACCTAAAGTCTCCAAGACTTTTGTTCATCTAAAGAATGTGATTACATTGTTCACATTTGAACATCTTTACTAAGTCTAGGTCAACCAATTAACTTCCATAAGCTAAGTCAATTTAGAGAGAAATTCACATTGGGATTAATTTGATTAACAGAATATAATTTTGCCACAAAAATCTGAATTAAATAGTGACAATATTACACAAGTCGCAAGATCGAAAATCCGCTATGCTCATAATCATCTCTTGCGCCACAGGTGACAATTATCCAAAATTTAATTTAATTTATGCGCAAAATATTAGTTTTCGGGAGTTAATCTACAAAGATTTCTCTCAACCAAATAACCTCCCACTGACTATGGCATGTCTAAAAGCATGATAAAATATTCTAATTCCATACAATAGCATCATAATGTAGATTCACAATCAACTCATGCTATGTTACATTTAATAACGGAATTAAAATAAAAAAAATAATTAATCATGCTATTCTAATTACAATATATGCAAAAAAATAACAATATGTTGTATTTAATATTCAGATTATGCCATAATAGAAAGTATATCATTCTGAAATTTTCCGAAATTTTTCTGAATTTTTCTGAAATTTTTTCTGGAATTTTAAATATCTAATAAACACACATAAAATTAGAAATAAATATTCCAGAATCTGGTAAAATGCAATAACCATACCAGTAAATAGTAAACTACAACAATAGTCTACAATAAAAAATTCAGCCTCAGAAACTTAATCATGCAACACCAGATGCATTTTAAAGCAGAAATAATGAATTATTATTTCAGGAAAAATAATTTTATTTTCATAAAATTTTCAAAATTTTACAGAAGATAGAAAATGTAATTCTGAATCTAACAGTACCAACCATGCTTAAAACAAAGCTATAACAAATTACTTGTGACCATTTAACATAATTTAGAATTAAAAACAGAACAAATAGAGCCTTAGAACCAAGCCAGCTGGGAAAAACGACTCGGCTCGGCTCGGATTGCGCCACTCAACTCAGCGCAACTCGGCGCAAGACGGTTAAACGGCGACGCGGCGCATGGCGCACGCGTGGCTGCGCACGAGGCGCGGCGCGAAGCGGCTCAGCTAACGCGCGCGTGGGAAGGGCGCCTAGCGCGTGGTGGTGCGTGGAAGCGCGTGGAACCACTGGGCGGCGTTATATAGCGCGTGAGGCACACGCGCCGCCTTCCAAGGCGTTTTCTGGTCTAATTTTGGTACTGTCGGACTCCACTTTTCACAATAAATACATTTATAGTCTCAAAAATAACATTTAATGGACATAAAAATGAGATGTATCACAATCTCAATCTAATTTTCATACAAATAATATGTATGTATATTTGTATAAAATTATACACATATTTTATCGCATACAACTAAACACGAAAATACCCATATTAGGCTCTGATACCAATGTAAATCAAAGTATTATATTACAACGGGAAAAAATATCAGAATCATACCTTATAGCGAAGAATCTCGTGGGTAAATCACGTGCTTCCAAAATCTGAACAACGAATCCAGCAGTGGAGTGATACTACAAAATGAGTATCACCCACACAAATCACAGTACAAAATGACTTGATCGTTGTTTTATGGGAGAGAGTCAGAGAGAGAGTATGGGAAAAATGGTTATGGGTAAAAACCGCATAACGTATATCTGATATACGTATCTCATAGATTAACCATATAATCTGATATATAACCACATATATATCAATCTATCCATCTATCCATATCTATTGATATGATAGATATAGATATCCTGAATGGTTATCCAAATAAGTTTTGAATTCAAATTCAAACTTATATGGATAAAGTTCAAAAAGTTCAGGTTCAAAAGGTCATGTCACATGGGCGCCCAATTTCTAACAAAAACTAAAAGGAGAAATTCTAAAATCAAAAGAGAAATCATTATTCAAACAATAACAATATCAAAGCAAAATCCATAAGCTATATTAACGCCTTTAAATAGCAAAAATTACAAAACAAAATTTCATATTTCAAAAGCAAACTAAGCAAAATTTGAAAGCTTGAAATTTCAATCTTCACTTCCATCAACTTCATCATTGAATAATAAATCTTTCACTGCACATCAAGCAAAGGATTTGCAATTTCAAATAAATTCAAACTCTCTAATAAATTAAATATATCTTCACCAATATCCCATAACTACCCATCCCGTGCCTATAGAGTATCAATTGCCAAAGAATATGTAAAATATATCCGGTACGTATTTTGAATACCCGATATGGATGTAGCCCTATCATTATGCATATTAGTACCAAATATGAGTAACGCAACATTTTTGAAATACTTGTGCTTCATAGCTTGCAACTGATTCAATTCACTGTGTTCATGTAACATTTGATGTACAACGCTATTGGAGAATTGGATTCATTTTGTGGATGGTAAGCATCATGGCAGTTAATCATATGGAGTTAGTTTTTCACATATATTGAAAATGACAAGGCATTACTCTCTCTCTCTCTCTCTCTATCTCTCTAATTTAAAAAAAAAAATTAATAAGAGGATAAAAACCTGGACTGAAGAAACCAAATAGTTTTTGTCTGTAGAATTCTTGGCATTATAAGGACAACCAGCAAGACAATTTCCACATGCTAAGCAGCTGCCCATCTCCTGAAACTTTGATGAATTGGATGACTGTTCTTCTATATCAAAATTCACACTTAGCTTCAATGGGTCACTGGTTTCTTTGAACCCATCTTCTTCAACTATTCCCTTCATGATCTTGGCATTAGGATACATGATGGGAACACTCTGTATTCTCAGCATGGATGAAGCAGAAGCTTCACACATCTCCCAATCTTTTTCCCATTCTTTAGGCCATTTTGGATTCCTTCTCGCGCGGATTGGGGCCGGTGTCATCACTCCTGCATTCATGAGCTACAGCTAAAGAAATCATAAGTCATAACTAAAATAATATTATAATTTATAACTAAATAAGAAAATTGGTTAAGAAAATAACATAATTAAGGGTTCATATGGTATATTCTTTAAAATATATATTAGAATTGCTCTGTTATATCTACTAAGAAATAAATACGGAGGAGGATTTCCTCTAGTATTGATTTTGGACTATCACGGCTTTTGTTTCGATAATATGAACCACTCATTTTGTTGGACACTTTGTGTATTTCATCTATATAAAAAATTAAGTCGATCTGATAACTATAACTTGTTCAATTTATTATATATTTAACCAAAAAAAATTATTATTTATTTTTAAAAGTATAATTTTTTTAAAAAAAAATTTAAAAATATAATAAATGGAATAAGTTACAATTATCGGATTGATATATTTTTTTATATGTATGAAATACATTAATTGCTTAACAAAATAAATGATTCAAATTATCAAAACAAAATTTATAATAAGTCCCAAAAATTCAATAACACTCTACAATCCAAAATCTCGACCGAAAGGGATCCGCCTCCAATAAATATATTGGTTATTTAAGGGAAGTACAATTTTATAGTTTTGCATTCCAACTTTATATTTGTTCATGCATCCTCTACTTTAGTCATTGAGTCTAACATATGCTTACTGATTTCAAGTTCCATTTCTCAGCTTCGTTTGTCACATCTTTTACCCTTTTTCCAAAAAAAATAAAAATAAAATTAAATAATGCTCGGTTTGACCCTAAAATTGATAATGATGCTACCAGTCGCTGTGGTGATGATAGAGTTCGTGATTGGTAGCAATTTCAGTGGTGGTGATGGTAGTAAAACCCTTATATCATATTGGTGATGAAAAATATGTTTTATTCACTTTCCTAATTTGTATTGTATCAAATTAAGACTATAATTTGAGCGAATTTAATTTGAACAACTCGAGCCTAACTTGAATTTTTTTTAGAATTTGGAAGATATTTAAATTTGATATGGATTTAAGTAAAAATTTAAAAGTCCAGAGTTAAATTAGACCGGCTTCAGTAAAAATATTAAACAACTTGAACTCGAATTATATATATATATATAAATATTAAAATATTTAATATATATAAATTATTAATTATTAGATGATATTAAAATAATTTATATTGTTAAATCATATTAAATACAAGTAACATAATACAAAATCTTATCTTTTTTATTCTCACTCATAAATTATAAAAAGTACCATAGCGATATCTGTTTTACATTATATAAATTATTTATTTTCATCTTATTAATGATTTTCTAAACAAATATAAATTAAATCTAATTTTAACAATTTAATAATTTATCTGAAAAAAATTAAAATTTACGTGCAATTTGAATAACTCGGGTTGAACTCGGGTTAGGTTTGAATAGGCAATTTCAAGTTACAATTTTAGTCTAAACAGATCTTAACACAATTTGAAATAAATTTAAATAACCTCTCAATTTGACTGAACCCGTTCAAATTGCGTCCTTATATCAAATGTAAAAAATATATATAAAAGATAAAAATAAGAATGCTAAGAACATAAAGTACAAAACACACATTCACATCTTGGACCTGTCATACAAAGATAAGCGGAGTTGAGATCTTCTCCTCGAGCTCTCTCCTTGTATTCTTACTTACAACGGTAGAGATATATTTTGAGTTGATCTAATGATTCAGATTTGACTATTTAAAAATATAAAAATAATAAAACAAATTCAAATTTGCTTTTCGTATTCAAATTTGGACCATTGGATCAACTCAAAGTATATCTCTACCATTACAAGTTGGAAGGCAAGGAGAGAGCACAAGGAGAGGATCTCAACTCAGATAAGTGAGTGTATGTGATTGCGCAATCTGTTTGCAGTTAGGAGCGTGCACGGCCGGTTTCGGACAATTTGAGCGTGAAATTATAAATTGAATAGTGGATTGATGATTTTGTAAATTGATAAATTATGATTTGAGCGATTTTTAACGGATTGACAGATTGAAAAATATTTTAATTAATTATCATATATTTACATAATATATAACATTTGTATAATATATAATACAAATTTGTATAATATTTTTTAAATATATAATACAAATTATTTTACATAATATGTTTTATATATAATATAACCATTAATTTATAATAAATTTCATACCTTAAATCTCTCTTTCACATTCATTTTTACATTGATATTTCATCGAAAGTTAAAAAATATATATATAATAACTATAGCGGAGCAGAGTGATTCAATTTAGTTGGCAGATTATAAATTAAAAGTTTAAACTGCAGTTAGCGGTTAAAGCGGTGCGAATTGATGCATATTGATCTGGATTTAGTAGATTGAACGGTATTTTACACAGTTCTATTTGCAGTATTGTTGCCTCAAATTAGTGTAATAATTAAAAACACAAAAATTTTAAATATAAAATCAAACACATAAAATATTGTGTTTAGTTTGTGTTTTGAGATAAATTTTTAAAAAAAAATTTAGAGAGAGAATTTAGAAATTTTGTTGGTTTGTTTGATTGTATATTTTAAAAATAGTTTTAGAGCTTAGGAGTTTGAAATGATTTAATATTTTATTATAGTTGAGTAGATGTGTGTGAGAAAAAAAAATAATTGATTGATGTGTAAGAGATTGAAACTGATATTGAAGTTTTTTTAAAAAAATTAAACTAAACAAAATTTGAAAAATTTTATCTTAGTATACAAACCCAACAATCCCATAAATGCTGAGAAAATTTTCAAGAAGTGGGTCACCTATAAATCTCATAAAATTTTGGCTATTTTTGTTTTTAGTTTTTGGTTTCATTATATATATAATTTATGTACACATAAAAATCGACACAGAGAGAATGACCTGAAATAAAGCATCTTTGGGACCAAAAGTGAAACCCAAGTTGGTGTTTTCCATCCTCACGGCGGACATAAACTTGAAAAAGGCGGTTGGGAAGTCATGAGCTTGCCATTGCCGGCCTTTCTCCATCAAACACACCTTTATTCCGGCCATTGACATCCAACAAGCAGCCACAGAGCCGCCATATCCAGACCCCACTACAACAGCATCATACCCTTCTTCATCGCAACCACCGTTAAACCACCCTTGAGAGTCCACTTTTGCCATTTCCGAGGGGTTGTTTGGGACGATCTAAATAAGTATACTTTTTTACTTTTTATAAAAATATGTACAAGAAAATAAAGAGGCGATGTGATGAAAAAAAAAATAAAAAAATGAATTATTTAGGAGATGACAAAGCACCATGTGGAATTGAGGATAACACTCAAGTGAGATGATGAGAAATGGAATTTTGAGTTTCCAGATTCATATAAATATACTAATGCATGGATGTTACTGAATATTTGTTTTTTTCTCAATGTTTGTTTCGGTGGAAGAACAGTTGTAACTACATTATTGTCAACGAAGACACCTAGTAATATCCTCTTAGGTACATTTTGTTATCAGACAAAATTATAAAAGAGTATCTTTCTTAAATATAACGATAACAACAATATAAAACGGTCTTACCTAGTTATATGCTCCTTAACTATTTAATTATTTAATTAACAATGTCCACTTTATAAACCAAACCAAATCAGTGGGATGTGGAATAAATTATAAAAATATTATTCCAAGTTATTACCAACTGATAATGAATTCAAGATAAGGATTTGACTTACATGGTTCGATTGCTCTAGATACTTCGCTGGATTTCTGTTCACAGGCAGTTTACATATGATTTGAGTTTCTACGGAGAATTTACTGAGTAATTTATTAAGAAATTGTTGAGTAATTTACTAAGAACTTACCAATAATTTACTGAATAATTTACAAAATTTACTGAGAATTTACGGAGTTATTTACCATGAATTTATTGATAATTTATTGAGCTATTTACTGAGTAATTTATTAAGAATTTTCTTAAAATTTTTTGAAAATTTTCTGAGTAACTTACTTAGAATTTATTGAGTAATTTACTGAGAATTTATCAATAATTTACTGAATAATTTACAAAGAATTTATTAAAAATTTAACGAGTTATTTATTGAGAATTTACTACGAATTTACGGAGTAATTTGCCGAGTAATTTACTACAAATTTACTGAGTAATTTACTCAGAATTTACTGAGTAATTTAGTGAGAATTTACTGAATAATTCACTCATAATTTATTGAGAATTTATTCAATAATTTATAAAGAATTTACTGTGAATTTATTAGTCTATCCATCTTCTCTTTAGCAAGACAAACATTTTTGATATCTTCTTCGAATGCTGCTTCTTTTTTTTTTTTTTTTTTTTTTTTTTTTTTTTTTCAGTCTTCTTGAGTTACCCCATCTCATACAACGCATCTACCAATCTTCTCTTTCTTTTTTTTTTTCTTTTTTTTTTTTTTTTTTTGTATTTAATTTTTTGTTTCCCCAGTCTTCTTGGGCCATCCCATCTCATACAATGCATCAACCAAGAACATAATCTTTGACATATAAATAAACAAGAAATTTTTTTTTATTTTTCAAGTTTGTTTTATCCTTGTTAATTCACTGTTTTAGATTCAATTTTCTGAAAATTGAGTTTTTTGTTTTTGGTATTTTTTTTTTTTGTTTTTAGTGAATAAAAATTTTAAGTAATTTTTTTATTTTTTTAGATGTACCTTAGATGTATCTAAAAAGTGAAATATTAGTAAAAAAATATTTTAAAAAATAATAAATACACAAAGATACGAAAAATATATTGAATTCTCGTATTTTTTTGTATTTTTGATATTTAATGAATTTTCTAAAGGTTTTTTTCACAAATATTATACTTTTTAAGTATATTTATGTTAGGTGTATCTAAGAATTAAAAAAATTACTTAGAATATTAAAAAAATTCAGTAAAAACAAAAAAACATGAAAAATAAAAATATTTAATTTTTTGAAAAGTGAATCATGAAAAACCAAACCAAACAAGTTGATTGGTATTGCAAAGAAAAAAAATTTGAAATCCAAAAGAAAATTTAAAACCCAGATTTTATTAATAATTTTTTTAGTTTTGTTTTTAGGGTCATTTTAAACAGATATTGGTATTGAATTTTTCTTGAAACCCATACAAAAATTGACACACAAATTCTACTCTATGATAGAATATAATGAAAACATTTCTCATATATATATATATATATATATACATATATATGTATAGACATTGTGCAAACTGGTTTCCCTTTTGGCTTTTCTTTGGGAAAGAGGGGCGTAAAGATGGGCCTACATTCACTACAACATTTACTTAATTTGGTGGCACTTAAAAGTGTCACTGAAGTACTTTTTCAGTGAAATTTTATAGTTATGTGACGTTTTGAACAAGTGTCATTTATATACATGTCACAGTAGATACTAGTGCCACAATAGATACTTGTAAGTGCCATTACACCATCATGACTAAAAACTTTCAATGACATTTTGATGTCATGATAGATACTATTTGTGACACTATCAAGCGCTATTAAAAAAAGAGTTAGTGGCACTTTAGTAACACTTTTAAGTGCCATTACACCATCAAGGCTACACACTTTTAGTGACACTTTAATGTCATAATAGACACTATTCGTGACGTTATCAAGTGCCATTAAAGAAGACTTACAATCTAAAAAATGTCACTATATGAATTTTTAATAACACTTGTTCTCTTACAATTAATATTTATAACAACTTTATAACTGCTACTAAATTCAATTCGTTTGTGCCATTAAATGGATATAAGTGACATTAGAACTTATTTTAGTGACACTTTGCAAAGCTACTATCACTACCACAAAATGTCACTCATATGTTGTTTTTATTAACACTTCTAAAAACTACAACTAAGCATGCGTAAATGCCTGTAAAAATTGAATTGATTTTATAAACAAATGAATATTAATTGTTACATCCTATATTAATTTGATATCCATTCATCCTGTAATATTTTCATAATAATAAACAAATATTACCACCATAGGATCATCACATCAAAAACAAAAACAAAAAAAATCAAATCACAATCAATTATTTATTATTGAAATATAAATTTATTTATATTGCAATAAAAATCGGTTACCAAAATTATAAAATATTCTACCACACTAACAAAGTTAAAGCTAATAGCTTGTCCAACTGTTTTGACAAGTCCATATGATTGAATCATGCTGTCATTAGGTTTGATTGGCACTTGAACATGTACCTCCCAATAGTCAGGTCCCAGTTGTTTCCCTTCTACTTCTTTAGATGTGTCTGTGCTTTTAAGTATTCCGTTTGCATCTGTTTTTGTTGCCTTAATGATACTTTTTAAAACTATATCTCCTACCTGTAAATCAAGATTTAACTACTTAAGTAATTATATATTTGCAATTAATAAATAATATTTAAAAAATAAACTAGTACAGAGTGCCTGAGTGAAGATAATCACAACTGAAAGTGATATGCATTTCTTTAGTAGATAAGCAAGTCACGCGATTTAATCACTTAATTGGTTCACCACACTACAACAAATTATATAAAAATAACAACCGTAAATATTTAGACCACATCAAATAATAGCTTAAAATATCAATAACAACCACTCAAAAAATAACAAAACCAAACACTCTAACTTACCAAGTGTAGATACCAAAATTAAGAGATGGTTTAATCACCATTCAAATTATTAAGAAAAATTAAATTATTTTGATTGATCAAAGTCAAGGTGATCAAATTATTCAAAGCACTGGAGGTCCCACCAAAATCATGAAAGTTGACCTATTCAAATAATGAGTCATGCCTAAATCAAATGATCAACCCATTTTGACAATTGGATCAAGTAGTTATGTCAACCCAAAGATGAGGGTCCCACAACAACACATGTCAAATCCCCCAATAAATAAGAAATTGTGGAGTATCTAAAATCAAATTCAAAATCAAATAATTTCCATAAAGAGACAAACTTCTATCATTTTTGGAAATTAAAATCAATTAAAACCCTCCAAAATTGGTTCAGCTCCCCCGAAACATAGACACATCTTTGAAGTTCCCTTTAAGTACCGAAGAATCCATTTGACTGCTCCCCAGTGCTCCTTTCCTGAATTGGCGAGGAATTTACTCATAACGCCAACTGTGTGAGCTATATTTGGCCTGGTACACACCATTTCATACATCAAACTCCGTATTGCGGAAGAATAAGGGATTGCCTCCATTTCTTTCCTATAAGAGCTGGTCGTGGGACATGAACGTTTTCTCACCTTGAAATGGTTGGCCAGTGGTGTGCTGACTGGCTTGGCAGCTTTCATGTTGAATCTTTCAATCACCCGTTCAACATATTTCTCCGGCGACAGCCATATATTCTTGGCTTTCTTGTCACGAACAATCTTTATGCCCAAAATCTGTTATGCTGGACCTAAATTCTTCATGTCAAAATACTATGACAAGTCCTTTTTCAACTTGCTGATCATAGTAGTATCCTATCTGATGATCAGCATATCATTGACATACAACAGTAGGATGATGAAGTTTCTATCCAAAAACCTTCAAAAATATACACACTGGTCTGTTACTGTTCTTGTGTAGTCGTGATCCACAATGAATGAATCAAACTTCTTATACCATTGTCTCGGAGCCTGCTTCAGGCCATAGAGACTCTTCTTCAGTTTGCAGACTAGGTTCTGTTTCCCTTTAACTTCAAATCCTTCTGGTTGCTCCATGTAGATCTCTTCCTCCAAATCACCATGGAGAAAGGTAGTTTTGACATCCATTTGTTCTACCTCCAGATTCAAGCGAGCTGTTAATCCCAAAGCTACTCGAATGGAAGTCATCTTCACAACTGGGGAGAAGATCTCATCAAAGTCAATTCCCTTATTCTGTCCAAAACCTTTGACCACCAAGCGAGCTTTATGCTGCAGTAGTTTACCGTTGCCATCTTTCTTCAACTTATATACCCATTTGTTCTTCAAGGCTCTCCTGCCTCTTGGAAGTGAAACAAACTCATAAGTGTGGTTTTTCTATAAAGAACTCATCTCCTCTTTTGTGACTTGTATCCAACGGTCTTTTTTGGTATGACTCTTTGCTTTTGAAAAACTCTTGGGCTCTCCCTCATCAGTAATCAAAATATATTGAGAAGTGGGATATTTGGTTGATGGCACGATAGCTCTGTCAGATCTCCGTAACTAAGGCCCAGTTGCCTCTAGTTGAAGGGGTTGCTCCCTCTGCTCAACATCCTCTCCATCTGGGTCTTCATCTTTTTCCTCCTGATCCTCAATTTCTGGCATAGGATTCTGTAACTCTGGCACTTCTTGTTGCACATCATCGCATCTAGCATTTTGTGATGGCTCAAGAGATGGGAACAAGTCTGGAGTGACGACATCTCTAGACTTTGCAAACTTCTCAAAATCTGCTACTGTCTGGTCTTCCTGGAAAACAACATCTCTGCTCCTGAACATCTTCTTGTTCACTGGGTCCCATAACATGTACCAAAATGCTACATCTGAATAGCCCACAAACATACATGGAGTGGACTTGTCATCAAGCTTCTGTCTATTTTCTTTGAAGATGTATGTGAATGCCTTACATCCAAAGACTCTCAAGTGAGAATATGATGCCTTTCTTCTAGACCAAACTTCCTCAAGTATCACAAAATTCAACGGGACTGAAGGTGACCTGTTGATGAGATAACAGGCTGTACGAGCTGCTTCAGCCCAGAATGACTTTGGCAACTTTGCCATTCTAGGCATATATCTGACTCTTTCAATAATAATGCAGTTCATCCTTTCTGCCACACCATTGTGTTATGGAGTACAGAGAATTGTTGTTTTGTGTCGGATACCTCTGTTAGCACAATATACTTCAAAAGCATTGGAAGTGTACTCGCTACCATTGTCTGTGCGAAGACACTTCAATTTCTTCCTGGTCTCTTTTTCCACCATTACATGGAACTCCTGAAAGTGCTGGAATACCTCATCCTTCGTTTTCAAGAAACACACCCACAACTTCCTCGATGCATCATCAATAAAGGTCAGAAAATACTTGCCAAGTAAATCCACTTCGATTAGACCACAAACATCTGAGTATACCATATTGAGCACTTCTGTTTTCCTCTTGCTCGTTGAACTGAATGATACTCGATGCTGCTTGCTATAAAGGCATTGATCACACGGCTTCAAAGCACTTCCTTTGGCTAAGGGTATCTTTGATTGCTTTGCCAACAGATGCAATCCCTTCTCACTCATGCCTAAGGCGGCTCGGGAACTTGGGTACGATTGGGGAAGGTCATTTAATGAGCACCCCCGCTCGCTCGATCAAAGATCGGCCTGTACTAAGCATGATATCTTGTTTTTGAAAACACATGTGCTCTTATTCTGGTTAATTAGCTAATTTTACTATGTGATGCGCACAACAAACAAGTATAGACTAGATCGCCTAATTTGGAACCAAGCATCGCATATCCATTTGTTTGGAAAATGGTTTGAAGTTTGCTACTCGTAAGTAGGCTGAAATGCGAATTTCAATGAATTGTCCCAATTCAAGTAATCCAACCTTCACCCACAGGCATTCAGGCAGTTAATCACGTAAAAGCATGCTTTCATGGCAACATTAACATATGCAGTATGCGAAAGCGTGAACACTCACAGTGTACTCCGAGCCAAAACAAAGAACTAGTTAGAAATCAATGCATGATCCTAGTTCATGTTAAAATGGCTAATGCAACACATGCAAAAATGCAATTAAGATAGGCTTGGCTATCCTAAGAATGTCATGTGAGATGCAACTTGGTACATGTATTCAAATTGAAATTGAAATACAATGCAGTTAGCATGATGCGCCGAGCCCGGTGCATGCAATACAGATGAATGGATGCAAACATGCAAGCATAAGGTATGCTAAATGAAATATGCCCTAAAACTAACCATCGTAAGCGGTTAAGTACAAGGGAGAAATAAATGGAGGTTGGAAGACATGCATTACACACACGCACGCTTATTACAATAATGCGCCCTCTTGAGGGAGAGACTGAATAAGAAGCTAACTAGCTAATCTAAGCTAATTAAACTAATTATTACACAACAAATTAATTGACTAATCCTAGTTAACTAATTATTACAAAATGAATTGAAATAGCTAACGCATTAACTAATTAAAGTACAAACCAAAGCAAAAGCTAGCTATCTAAGCATGGCAGCTAAGGAAAACAGTAAACTAGGAGGTTCTCGGAGGGAGAAGACTGAATGCATGCTCGGTTGGCTCGTTCGGAAATCCAATGTGATGCCCCGATTTGCCTCTATTTTTATTTGTTTTCAGAAACTTGCACCACGCTCCAGAAAGATGAAACTTCACCTTAGGAATCCTATGGAAGGGTGGCCGACCACTTTTGGTCCATAGAAACACCTATCGGCCACTTTTGGTTGTTGAAAAACCAGAAAAGTGGTCGGCCAGCTACTTTTTCTGGCTGGTGTAGACACCCCATTTTCGACCGACCTTAAGACTCAGACGTCACCAACTGAGCGCTCGGTGATGTCTCATATTGTGCTCGTTCTGATGTTGTAGAGTCTTGGCTGCGAGCCTCGCCCCTAGACTTCGGGGCTCTTTTGTGCTTTCCTCGGTTTGCGAACTAGGTCCTGTTTTCTCTATTTTCTCTTCTCGAAGGGAGTGAGAGGTCTCATAGACCATCTCTCAGTGGCCATAGGCTACGTTTCGTGGTCGTAGGCCATTTTTCCCGTTTGGAGCCCAGTTTCCAGTTTTCCGAGCCGTCGGCCGTGTGCCTCGGTTCGGGACCGCTTAACTACCTCCGTTTGCTCCGATTTTTGGTACACACCTTGTTTCCTCCCTTTAGAGGGACACTGTGGCCCAGGAGACCATCTTCGTGGTCATACACCACTTCCGGTGCCTAACAGCCTGTTTTCGGGGCCTCGAACTGCGCGTTTTGGCCCTCGAACCCTCGTTTTGCATCCGTCTTGGTCCATTTTTGGTAGGGACCCTATTTTCATTGTTAGGGAGGTGGCAGTATGGTGGGAGGCCACCTTTTCCCCTTGAAAACCAATTTTCTCTTTTTCTCTCTCCTAAAGCCGATTTTTCGGACAGAAAGCTGGTTTTTCTCACTTTTGAGCCACAATTTCTAGCTTTTCATATAACCATTGTGTTGTGCTCATCTGGGAGGCCGCCAATATGGGTAGGCCGACCAGTATTTCTTCTTGACCCTTTTGAACCTTGCTAAAAAGCTGGTTTTTCTCTTTTTTGGGTCACATTTTCTGGTTTTTCACCACACAGCTGTGTTGCACTCATCTGGGAGGCCACCAATCTGGGGTGGCCGACCAGCATTTCACCTTAAACCTTTAGACCCCTGGTCGGCCAACCAGGGGGAGTGGCCGGCTGGCCACCTTAGCTGGTCGGCCAGCTTTCTGCTTTTTGCTCTTCTCAATTGCAACACAGCTGTGCCAGTTGTGAAGCATTTGACCCACTGTCCGAGACTTTGACCATCTTTTTGATCCTTTTTAGTTGGTTTTGACCCCCTTGCTTAGCTTCTTGGAGAAGCTTGACTTTTTTGTCAAGCTTCTTGAGGAAGCTTGACCCTTTTGGTCTAGCTTCCTCAAGAAGCTTGACCCATTTGGTCTAGCTTCTTTGAGAAGCTTTGAACCCCTCTTAAGGCTTCTCCAAGAAGCCTTGGCTCTTCTCCTCTATAAAACCAACACTCCCCATCCATTTGCAAGGGCTAGAAAGTTTAGCCAAGGCATATACACTCCACCCTCCATAGCCTTCTTCTTCAAAGCTCCAAACCCTAATATTCTTGCACCATTTGCACTACACCTCATAGCCTACCACCTCCACCATCCATCCAAGCATCTTGGAGCTGATTTTCAGAAGTTGAAGAACTCCTTCCTTGGTCTAGAAGCTGCTGGAGTCATTGTCTACAAGGGTGAGTCTCTATTTCCCCCATTTTTGTATTATTTTGCTCCATTGATTAGCCTTATTTGCAAGCATTTTTGGACTTTTTCATAAACTGAAAAGTGTCTTATTTTGAGCTCCTCTTGGAGTTTGATTAAGGACACTTTTCTGTTTGACGCCATCTACCTCCTTGTATGCTCTATCCCTCTTCGTAGGCTTATTTTGCATCATATCTTAGCCCTACTTGTGAGCATTTTCGAGATTTTTCATAAACGATAAAAATTCTTGTTTTGATCTTATAAACATGTTTGTTTAAGGACTCTTTTCTGTTTGGGGTCATCTTCCCCATTTCATGCTTCATTTCCTCATGTTTTGAGCCTTGCATTTGAGCATTTGCATTGGCCTTGGTTTGGCCTTTTAGCTACTTAAATCCAGTGGATTTTCAATGGCTTAGATGTGTTTTTGAGCTTCAAAATCAGAGAGGGGTGACCCTCTCACCCCTTGTTCTCTTTATTAGCATTGTTGGCCTTCCAAAGGAGCTCCATTTTGCATGTTGTGAAGTTACATTCCAGGACTTATTTTGTGAGTTTTATGGTCTGCATTAGCTCTGTCCAGAGCCCTTTTTGCCATATTTTATGTCTATGATGCATGTGTAGAGCAATCATATTCAAGGCCTTTCAAAGGGACCTTTCATTGCATGCTTCCTAGACCAATTCTAGGGCCTATTTGGCGAGTTTTAAGGTTTTCATAACTCATTTCCAGAGGTGGCTTTGACCTTTTATGTGTCCATCATATAGGTGTAGAGTAACCCTTGCATGGCCTTCCAAAGGAGCTCATCATTTTTGCATGCATTGACTGAGTTTCAGTGGTTATTTGAGCATGTTTTGGCATGGCATACATCTGTTTTTGGCTGGTTTAATGAGCTTTCATATGCTTCATATAGTTGTAGAACAACTCATGGTTCACTAGCTTTCTTTGCATGCTTTGTGGGCCCTTGATTTTAGCACTTTTTGGCCATTTCATAAACTGATATTGTGCTTATTTTGGACTTCCCTAACTCTATTTTTGGGTCTCATGATTGAATGATGTTTGTTTTGCATGCTTGTAGTTCAATACCCATGCTTAACTTTGAGATTTGAGGTCCATTGCATGCATGTGCTGAGGTGTGTTCATGTTTTGAGGCCATTTTACATCACATTTCAGAGCCTATATGAATGCCATATTGCCATGTTTTCATCTCTTTAAGTGTGCTTGAGAGTCGGGCTTGAATGCCTTGTTTACCGACCATTGAATGAGCTTCATTTTCATGCTTGTTAAGCCCTCATTTTAGGCCAATTTTCCACTGTTTCAGACCTACCTAGGGTCTGTTTGGGGTCGGTTTTGCCTTTGGTGCATTGCTTTGGATACCTCTAGTGTAACGCACTTCACTAGTTTCGGTACCCGGGCCCCCTAGCTTGCATTGTGTGCCATGTTTGCATGATTCGGGACCATTGGGCATCATATTTCAGAGTTGTAAATTGCATGTTTGTATGCCATCTTTCATCCCTTGCCATGCTTTGGTAGAGTCTTATTTCATGCCTTAGGTTTGGTCCTTGGCATTCGTGCATGTGTGCGTGCATTTCAATTCTCTCATTTTCATCACATGGCCACTGATGTGAGTGTGGCTGAGGTCCACTCACATTGGTATAAGTCCATCTTGCATCGAGCATGCCATGTAGTTCAAGTTGTTGCATGTTTAGCCTTTGCATTGCGTATGCTAGGTTGTTAGGAGCATTGTGCATGCCATGATATGTCATTCCTCGCATTGTGTATGCTAGGTTGATAGTCGCATTGAGTATGCCTTAGTTCACGCGCATTGCGCATGCCATGTAGTGTTAGCATTGTATATGCTAGGTGCATGTTTGCATTTTATCCCTTGCATGCTTGCATCACTTGGTTGCATTACACTTAGGATCGCATGCTAGTCACATTTGCACGTGCCATGCATTGCTTGTTGCATTGTGCTTGGAGTAGGGTTTAGTCCAAGCACAGGAAAAGAGGGACGTTTTGTACTCCAAGTGACGAAACGTGCCTCAATTCTCGGTCGCCAACATTCTGGATTTCCCATGATGGAGTTTAGGCCTTAAGTGTGTATTTGTGCATTCATGTCATATTAAAACGTGCAATTCGACTCCTCGGCCATCATGGCCCGAGAACTGAGGGCCACACTCCCTAGAGCTTGTGCAAGGATGGGGAGGAGTGGTGGCGCACACATATGTTGAAAATACCTTGCTTTCTCTCATTCTTGCCTTTGTTACAGAAAAAACCAGAGTCCAGAGGCAGAAAGTGGTCGGCCGACCAGGTTTCCTGGTAGGTCGACCACCTTTTTTGGTTTCCACCATAAGGGGTGGTCGGCAAGGGTTTTCCAAGCCAATACCTGGTCGGTGGCTTTCCCAAGGTGGAGTTTCAGCCTTCTGGAGCTTTGTGTAAGTTTCGAAAATCAGCTGCAAACAAAGGCGAGACGAGGCATCGTGATGGAATTTACCGACAAAACGCATCGAGCATGCATGCATCTATTATCATCCAAAATAGAGCCGAGGCAGTCGCATTCATTTAATTTATTTGCTTACTTAGCTAATTTGTTAATTAGTTAGTGGTTATGTAATAATTAATTGTAATTCGTTATTCATTCGAACTGTATTACTTTCGGACTGTATATTATTTATTCGGGCCCTCCGAGCGAGGGCACAATTGTAATAAGCGTGCGTGTGTGTGATGTATGTCTTCCAACCCCACGTCTTTCTCCCTTTTATTTGCCCGCTTATGATGGTTAGATTAGGACATGTTTCAATTAGCATACTTATGCTTGCATGTTTGCATCATTTATCTGTATTGCATGCACCGGGCTCGGCGCATTATACTAACTGCATTGTATTTCAATTCCAAATTGAATACGTGTTAGTTGTAGCATCATCATATGCCATGTTTAGAATAGCCGAGCCTATTGTAGTTGCATTTTTGCATGTGTTGCATTAGGCATTTCGGTATAGTTAGGATCATGCATGGATTTCTAACATAGCTTCTATTTTGGCTTGGAGTACTCGGTAAGTACTTATGCTTTAGCATCCTTGCATGCGTGTTGCCATGAGGCTAACTGCTTATGTGATATAACTGCCTAAATGCCTGTGGGTGAAGGTTGGGTTATTTGGATTGGAACAATTCATCAATTGTGAGTTTTAAGCCCATTTGAGAGTGGCAAAATCATTTTTTCTAAGCCCATCCGAGGGTCGCAAATCCACGTCTTAACCTACTTACAAGTAGCACCATCAAACCATTTTCAAATAAACAAACATGGGATGTTTTGTTCCAATTCAGGCGATCCAGTCTATACTTGTATGCTGTGCGCATCACATAGTAAATCTAGGCTAATAACTGGAACAAGAACGGATAATGTTTTCAAAACTAGATATCATGGTTAGTAGAGGCCGATCTTTGATTAGGCGAGCGGGGGTGCTCACGAAGTGACCTTCTCCAATCGTACCCAAGTTCCCGAGCCGAGGCAACTTTGGTGAAGACGGACACGTGGCCTTAGGCAACGATTCAGGGTTTCCTAAATTTCTCAAAATAAAATATTTAGGTGGTGACTAGCATGCGATCCTAAGTGTAATGCACTCCGCGAGATTAGATACAGGACCGTGACATTGAGTCCTGAACTGTAGTGAGCCCAATGAACAAAACGGGGGGGATTTCCCTCCCGGGATATTCGGGGACGTCTACAGTTTCTGGCGACTCTGCTGGGGAATTAGAGAACTTGACTAGAACTCATGATATCTGGTTTTGACTACACTTGTGTGTTTCTTTGCATTGCATTTGCATTGGTGCGCCTAGGACACCGTGTTTGTCGTATGCTATTCCTGAACGATTTGCCGGAGGCTCGCTTCGAGAAGCGTGCCATAAGGCTGACCGGTTGCGGGCTCTGCCACGACGGGAACACAAACCCCGGTTTTACCGGGGCACCCTTTTTGACCATTCGACCTAGTGCATAATCGGAATCCATAGTGACCATTCCAAACTAGGACAGGTTGCTTACCCATTTATAGGTTGTTTGAAACCGCTGCGTGCGTAGTGAAACCTAGTTCTTGACAAAATAGGACAGGGAAACCCTACCCCAACATAGGGGTGTTTTGGCTCTCACTTGTTTGTTATGTGCTTTTAGAGTGTGTCTCTATACGAATGCATGTATCAGTTTACGAGTTTGGGCATCAGGCCTGCGGGCTCCAGTTTAGTATTTTGGGTATCAGGCCTGCAGGCACCAGTTCAGTATTTTTGGAATCAGTTATCTACGGGTATTAGATTCAGCTTCGGGGACAGTGATTTGGGAATAATGATCAGTCTTTGAGAACAGTGTATCAATTGCATGTTAATTATACCTGACTGTGTGTTGTGTTTATTTATGCTGTTATGATGTCCGTTTGTCTGCTTGTTTATTTCCTTATCATTGCTTTATTTATCTTTTTGCTAGGGGGTAGTTTAGCACAATTACTTCAGAGCAAGCAGATATTCCCCAAGCACTCTGGACTAGAGGTCGCCGACTCCATCGATCTGAGGATCTGGTCGACGGACAACCAGTGTATCATTCCCTATCCCCAGTTATTAGACGGAGGTCGAAAAGACGCAGTGTATCCGAGCAGAGGTTGCCAGAGCAGTGGATTACCCCTTCAGCGGACAGTCAGGCTGAGATCTCAATTGTTGCTATACAGATAGACCTGCCAGTAGTTCAGACAGATCAGGGCAGTATGGCAGTAGTGACAGGAGTTGAAGAAATGATGCGCCAGATGTAGGAGACCATGAGAGCCATGCAGCAGGACGCTGTTCGCCGGGATGAGTTTGGCAAACAACAAGCCGAGATCATGGCCCAGCAGGCAGAATTAATTGCCAGGTTGCAATAATAAACCGGGGCATCTGCTTCACACCCAGCTCCTCCCCCACCAGGAATTCCAGCACCCGAGGAGGCACCAAATGTCCAGGGAGATACGGACATCCCGACGGGGCCGGCTCCGCTCCCGATTCTACCACAGTTATCCAAGGCACCTACGCACGTCAATCAACCGGACTCTCCCTTTGAGTTCGAGGTAAACCATACAGCATTGAAACTGAGCAAGCTCGAGAAGTTGTTCAAGAAATCCCAGGGGGTGAAGTCCATCCCAGACATCGAGGACGGATATACCGATGTGGCTGTAACGCTGCCAGATAGGTTCAAGATGCCACAAATCGACTGCTTTGACGGGTCCATCTTCGGTTGTTCTCAGATATACTGCGACCTATGGGCCTCACTAGACCACAGAAGCTTTCACTATTCGGCCGGACCTTGTCAGGTGTGGCCGCTATCTGGTATGCAAAATTAGAAGATGATTTTAAGCGGAACTGGGACGAGATGGCCGAGGCTTTCATTGCACAGTACTCCTATAACACTCAAATCGAGATTGCAACCTGTGATCTTGAGACAACAAGACATAAGCCTAAGGAGAGCTTTTCGGATTTTGTGGCCCGATGGAGAGCGAAGGCCTCAATGATGACCTTAAGGCCTACAGATAAAGATCAAATCCGGATGATTGTGCGCAATCTCCAGCCAAAACTGATGTAGAAAATGATTGTGCTTCCCTTCCCTACCTTTTCAGATTTGCACGAGATGGGGGTACAAACAGAGGATGCTATAAAGCAAGGTCTGATGACCAGGACAGAGAGCAACCCCAAAGAACCTTGAACCGCAACAACAACACAGGCACTAGCAATGCCGCAAATGCTAGAGCTTCAGAAGTAAGCATGGTCACCACCATTCCCCCTCCAAGACCCATGGCAGCTACACCTTTCTTCGGCGCGTCCGGAAGCAACACACAAACCACCAAATTCCAACCTCGAGGCCAGAGAGCCTTTACCCCACTATATATGCCCCTGTCCAAGGCTCTAGGGGTATTAATCAGGAAAGGGCACTTAAAGCCCCTAGAGCCGAGGCCATTGCCAAATCCACTCCCTCCCTCTCATAACCCATCAAAATATTGCGCATATCACCAACAACATGGTCACGACATTGACCAATGTTTTAGATTGCATCATGAGATTCAAGATCTCATTGACAAGCAAGTGATTGTGCCTCCAGAAAAACCCAATGTCACAACAAACCCTCTCCCACCGCACAACCAAGCTTCACCTCCCAAAAGAATCAACTTTATCTAGACTGGGGTCGTGTCTTACGATCCCAGCATATATATTACCCCAACCCACCTACCCAAGCCGGAGGTGCTCCTTCCGGACTGCACTAATTTCTGCGTGTTGGACATCTCCAGAGCCCAACCCGAACCATTGGTGGTGGCTGTCGAAGACAGAACATGGGAGATTCCAGGGGAGAATGGGATTGCCGAGCCAGGATCTGAGGAATCTGGGAGTTTTGCTGAGGAAGTATACAGTCCGAGTGACTACACTCTATCAGTGGGCCAGGTTGGGCTAAACTTTGAATTGCTGGCGGGGGCAGAGCTTTGTATGATACAGGGGGATGAATCTGGTCAGAGGATAGATGACCTGGCAGCTGTGGAAGAGGACTTTGCTAACCTCCAATTTTTCAATGGACAAGAACCAGAGGGCATGGTAGTCAACTGGTCAGATTTGGAGGAGTCAACAGAGGTCACCGGGTGGCTTGATGACCTGCCAGACGTTGTTGACGAAGCTCGGTTGAAATAGGGCCCGGCAGGGGCAAGAATATCAGTGGTGGCTAGAAGGGCCAGAAATCAGAATGAGTCGTCGGAGAGCGTTGGTGCTAAGAATTTCGCCCATGACTTGGGCATTGTGGATGCGAGAATTGTTGAACAGCCAGCTGTACTGACGCAGTTGGAACAAGAAAGGTTTGAGAATTCTGAGAGAATCAGGAAAGCTAAGGGCCCTGAGGGGACTGAAAGTGCTGTGTGCAATTGTAGAGGAGAATGCTGCGAGCATGTGGACGGAGAGTACTGCAGGTGCAATTGTACCGGAGCTAGACAGGTGTCTGTTGGCTGTCAACGGAATGTGGTAAGAGGACGACGATTTATGTCTTGCCCACGCCGATGAGGATTGGGGGAGCAATCAGCCGGATGATACCTGGTATATCGGCGAAGTCGATCATATGACCAGGAGTGGGCGGTATTTCAATCCCCCACACCTAGACCAGCCAGAGGCATCTGGGAAAGATAAGGAGGCAAAGAAGCAGAAAGATAAGCAACTCGAAGAAGAGGCCGTACTGAAGCAGTTGAAAAAGATACAAACAGACATCTCCATCTGGGGACTGCTTATGGCATTGCAAGTGCATCGACAAGCTGTCTTATCGGCCATGGACAAGGCCAAGCTCTCAATAGACACCACGCCTGAACAGCTGGTGGGCTTAGTTTTTCCGGGAGGAGCTACCCCGATGTTGACCTTTTCTGACAAAGAACTGCCACCTGAGGGTGCGAACCATAACAAGCCACTCTACATTTCTGTGAAGTGCAGAAACAAATGGATACCCGTGGTGCTTGTCGACACAGGTCCGCCATCAATGTGTGCCTAGCAAGGACTGCATATGCAATCGGTTTAAAGACCGCAGATTTTGTGCCGACAGCCCAGATGATTCGGGCATATGACAACACAAGCCGAGAAGTCATGGGAACAGTGAAAATCCAGACCAAGGTTGGGCCGGAACAGCATGAAATAGACTTCCATGTCTTAGAAGTCGCTGTAACTTTCAATATGCTTTTGGGACGGCCGTGGTTGCATCAAGTGAAGGCAGTTTCTTCTACCTTGCATCAGATGGTGAAATACTCCCATGGAAAGGGAGTAGCCATTGTTTTTGGGAATTCATCAATCCATCCACCGCTGGAAATATCTACGCCAGTTTTGGAAATTGAGCACGGTATGGAGGATGTGTTCTTTTCCGGTTTTACCCTGGCTGAGGCCCGGGTCGTGCAGAACATCTTAGCTATTAATGAGGGGGTGTATGTCAGTGCTCAATCAGTATATCTCATGAACAAGCTTCAACACATCCCTGGGATGGGATTGGGAAAGAGTGGCCGGAAGGGCGTCGCAGCATTGGCCAAGGTGCCACACAACCCACATATCTTTGGCTTGGGTTATTTGCCTACCAAAGAGGATTGGACAAGGAAGGGTAAGGAGATGGCTAGGAGAGCCAGAGCGAAGAAGGTGGGGAAGCCCTTTGACTTAATGCACCGGCCCATTCAGGGTACCCTAAATGGACGCTTCGTCCGGGAGGGAGAGGATTTTCCGTTTTGTGGCTTCCTAGAGCCGTGGCTGAACGCGGAGAGGAAGCGCGTGCCAGGCTTTGAGATTTTCTTTGACCTACAGTTATCTAGGGATAACGTTGCCGAAGAGTAGACAGACCCATTAGCTAAGGTTGAGCACAGCAAGAAAGTGGAGTCTGAAGACGCCGAAAGTGAGATGGGGGTAGCGCTGGCGTGTCTACTTTCAGATCCTCCGATCGAACAGAAGTGCTTGGGGGATAACTTCTCAGTATGCGTGATCGGGAATGGAACGGCTGCGGTCCTACCAGCAAACATTTTGGATGCATTTATCACACCCTATCTCATCTGGCAGTATGAAGAGGGATTTTTGTCAAGCAGCACCGGGTTAGGTAGTGAGCCGGAATCTGATTCTTCCGAATCTGTTGAGTCGGAATCAGGTTCCAGCTTGACTGAGTCTGAGTTCGGTATTCTAGGGGGTGATAACCCGGATACCACAGTCCTGTCCAGGTCGTCTTTTTCTTTCTCTTTTGAGTCTGTTGTAACCGAAGAATCGGATGATTTGGATGCGCTTAATGAGAATGATGTGGCTGTGATTTTTGAGTACTTTTCTATGCCCTTGATTTATTACATTAACTCAGACTTTCAAAATTTTGATGAAAACGACGAGGAAGAAATTTCTCCGGTTTTGCATCGCTTAATTGAACAAGAGTAGGAAAGATTTGTTAAACCCTTAATGGATGAAATCACTACTGTAAATATCCGTACTGAGGAGGACCCGTGGCTGGTCCAGATTGGGTCCACGTTGTCTTCGGAGGAACGCGAGCGCTTAGTCATTTTATTAAACGATTTCAAAGACGTTTTCACATGGTCCTACGAAGACATGCCTGGAATCGATCTTGAGATCGTACAGCACCGGATCCCTCTTGACCGCGAGGCCCGACCCGTTAAACAAAAACTCAGAAGGATCCGCCCGGACTGGGCCCTCAAGATTAAGGAAGAAGTCACCAAGCAAATTGACACAGGTTTCCTACTGGTATCCGAATACCCGACTTGGTTGGCCAACATTGTTCTAGTGCTGAAGAAGGATGGTAAGATCCGGGTATGTGTGGATTTCAGGGACTTGAACCGAGCTAGTCCGAAGGAGGACTTTCCCTTGCCCCATATTGATGAGTTGGTAGACTTCACAGCGGGGCATGCTTTGCTTTCGTTCATGGATGGCTTCTCAGGCTATAATTAGATAGTGATGGCACCCGAAGACCGGGAAAAGACTGCATTCACCACCCCGTGGGGGACATACTGCTACAGAGTGATGCCATTTGGGCTAAAGAATGCTGGAGCTACATATCAACGGGCCGCGACCACAATATTGCACGACATGATCCACAAAGAGGTTGAGGTGTATGTGGACGACATGATTGTCAAGTCCAAAGAAAGAGACGGCCACTACACCACCTTGCAAAAGTTTTTCCAAAGGATCAGAGAATTTCGGTTGCAGCTGAATCCTCAGAAGTGTACGTTCGGTGTTACAGCAGGGAAAATGCTGGGGTTTCTGATTACACAGAGAGGTATCGAAGTCGACCCTTCCAAAATCAAGGCCATCTTAGAAATGCCACCACCAAGGACTGAAAGGGAGGTGCGAGGCTTTCTGGGTAAAGTGCAATTCATAAGACGGTTTATCTCAAAATTAACCTTGACTTGTGAACCACTTTTTGGTCTCCTGAAGAACGGAAAGAAATTCCAGTGGTACGGCCGATGCCAAGCTGCTTTTGAACAAATCAAGGAATATTTACAGAACCCACCCGTGTTGTCACCGCCAGAGCCGGGGAGACCGTTGATATTGTACCTTTCAGTAACTGAGACCACAATGGGCTGCATGCTCGCGCAGGAATCAGAGGACAAAGTGGAGAGGGCCATCTACTATCTGAGCAAGAAGATGCTAGAGTATGAGACTCGCTACACACCATTGGAAAAAGCTTGCTTAGCCTTGGTATGGGCTACCAGGAAGCTGCGGCACTACCTGTTAGCTCACTCTGTAATGTTGGTTTCGAGATTAGATCCCATCAAATATCTCTTCGTGAAACTGGCACTGACGGGTAGGCTAGCTCGTTGGTTGCTGTTGTTTTTTGAATTCAATCTAAAATATGTGACGCGCAAGTCAGTCAAGGGAAGAGCAGTAGAAGAATTCTTAGCCGATCATCCAGTGGAAGGAGATGAAGCAGTTGAGTACTTATTTCCAGATGAGGCCATTTTGCATATCGACAACGAGTTTTGGATGATGTATTTTGACGGAGTGTCCAACCAGTACGGGTATGGGATAGGAGTGTTGCTGATAGCACTCGACAATTCCTGTATCCCTCTAGCCTTTAAACTCCGGTTCAAAGTCTCGAACAATGAAGCAGAATATGAGGCATGCATTGCCGGTCTAGAAGTAGCTCTGGAACTAGGGGCAAAATGGCTGGACGTCATCAGGGACTCGAACCTTGTTCTATCTCAAGCGAAAGGAGATTGGAAAGTCAAAGAAGAAAAGATGATTATGTATCACCAGACCTTGGATTTGTTAATTCCTCGGTTTGAGAAGTTAAACTTCGCTCATCTGTTAAGAGAAAATAACAGGTTCGCAGATTCATTAGCAACTCTATCTTCCATGATAGACATCCCGTTTGGAGTCCAGATGCGTCCAGTCATTATCGACCAGAAATTTGTGCCGGCTTACGAGTCAATTGCTGCTATAGATGAGGTTCAAGATGAGAACCCCTAGTATTATGATATTTGAAATTTCTTAGAGAAAGAGGCGTATCCACTAGGGGCGAATGCCAAGGATAAAAGGGCGATCAGAAGAATGGCCATTCAGTTCATCATCTGTGGAGGTAAATTGTATAAGAGAGGTCATCTGGGAATGCATAAGCTGTGCGTTGAAGCTGAAGAATCAAAACGCCTGATGGAGGCCATCCATGACGGGGAATGTGGTGCGCATATGAACGGGGTAATGCTGGCACAGAAAATCCTCAGACAGGGTTACTACTGGTCCACCATGGAGGATGATTGTATCGGCTTTGTTCGGCGATGCCACAAATGTCAGATCCATGCAAACCGCATGAACATCCCGTCGTCGAAGCTGTACAATATGACTTCGCCATGGCCATTTTCAGTTTGGGGAATCGATGTGATCGGGGCTATTACCCTGAAGGGGTCTAATGGGCATGAGTTCATCCTGGTCGCGATAGATTATTTCACGAAGTGGGTTGAGGCCCAATCCTATTCGGTGTTGAAGGCGTCACATGTTGCAAAATTCATCAGAAACAACATCATCTGTCGTTATGGGGTCCCAAACGAGGTCATTTCAGATAATGGTTCCCACTTCAAGAAGGAAGTGATTGACTTCTTAGAGAAATACAACGTGACTTTTCATAAATCGTCTACATACCGGCCGCAAACCAATGGAGCGGTCGAGGCCACCAACAAGAATATCAAACACATATTGCAGAATATGGTGGAAACCTACCGGGATTGGCCAGACAAGCTGCCGTTTGCTCTGTGGGGGTACTGGACTTCAATTAGAGCTTCTACTGAGGCGACTCCGTATTCATTAGTTTATGGGATGGAGGCCGTTCTACCTATTGAAATTGAGGTTCCGTCTTGGCGAGTGCTGGCTGAGTGTTAGATAGCCGAAGCAGATTGGCAACAGAGTAGATTTGAAGAACTCATGCTTTTTGACGAGCGCAGACTGAAAGCACTGTACCATGTTCAAGGCTATCAGCGCAGAATTGCCAGGGCTTTTAACAAGAAAGTTAAGTCCAGGAATCTAAAAGAAGGAGATTTGGTGCTCAAGGACAACCGAGCTCCCATCCACAACTCAAGGGGCAAGTTCAGACCCAATTGGACTGGTCCCTACATCATTAAGTCTATTTGGTCAGGTGGAGCTGTGGTTCTAATGGACCTAGATGGCCTAGAGTTATTGCAACCGATCAAGATGGACAAGTTGAAGAAATATTACCCCTGAGAGGCTCGTTAGGCCGAAAACCCGAAAAGGCGACCTAGGCAAAAGCCAGAGCACAAAAAATTTGAAATTATAAAAACTGAGCTCGCAAGGTTGAAAACCCGCAAAGGGCGGCCTTGACAAAAGTTAAAGCGTAAAAGGAGAGCGAAAATACTCGAGTGAACCCGAGCCTGAACTACGTAAGGCTTGATTCCCATCTTTGGGATACGTAGGCAACTTCATCCTGAGGTTCAGCCATAAACGTTTCCCTGATCAACTTTGTCCATTTGATCATCTCGGCCATCTTTGTCTATTCAGCATTCAAGAAGTTCAGTTATGATCTCCGGTGCAGTGCTCTTCAGACTAGGGGCAACTTTCTGTTGTTGCGCAGTGCTGCGGTACTATTCAGACTAGGGGCAACTTTCCAGTTGCTGGGATCCGGGGTTGTGCATCTCAATGACAGATTTCAGGTGTGTCCAGTTCTGATCCATATTGAAAATGGTTTTGAAAAGTTTTAATAAAAGTTGACTTTGTTCAAAATTAATCTTTTTACAACTTAGACCATTTTTTGGACCAAAGCGGAAAATTTTCAGTACCCACAACCTTCAATTTCATTGATTTCAATACAGAGTTCTCCTGCTCTTGCATACAAATTGAAGTTTCTTTTTATTACAATCATAAAGAAAACTTGAAAGTACTAATAAAGCAATAAATCCGGAGCATAGCTAAGTCAGGTGTTCCTGCGCCCCCTCCCAGAGCTGGTCGAAGCCTCTGATGCCAAAGTGGACCCTTCCTGTGCCTCTTCATTGAGCCAATCCAAGCACTCATCAGACAAAGTGCAACTGAAAGTGGGAGCGGGGGCCAGGAGTTCTCGCGTCCTCCATGCTGTGGCATACAGAGCAAGCTATGCGCCTTGAACCGGGAATGCAGCAGGATACTCTATCCCCTCTGGCGGGCAAGTCTGATCATGTCCGAATTGGCGCTGGAATCGGAACGGAAAGTAGAAGACATAGTGTGTCATGCTAATCAATTGAATCCCAGGTTGACGGGTCATGTTATAACTCATTGTCGGCAGATTGAGCCAAGGGCAGCGCCAAGCGATGCAGTTTGCAGACAAATTGCACATCCAGCTATACCACCACCCCTCATCAAGGGCATCGACCAGGCGTTGTCGGAAAATGTAGCCGCGAGCTGAGTATGCGGGGCAAGGCTCCACAATCTGTAACTTGTCCATCAACCACACCTGGGGAGGGATTGAAAAATGAGAGAATAAAGAATAGAGAGATGTACAATGAGAGAAAAGTAAGAGAAGGGCTTTGCGAGAAAAACCGAGCCTGAGGGCCGAGTGATGTGAGCAATACATATGTAAGATTGGGAGGGAAACATTACCTGCAATAGTAGTGGGCTCCCCGCAAGCCTAGCCGTCTCCCGGTGATGAAAAGCGTCACTCCTTCAAACCTTGGGCAACCTCGATCAACCGGACACTGGATCCTCTGGAACCTGAGGCAAGTATGAAATGAGACAGCAAGCATAGGCAAAGCGCGTGTTGCCGATAGCCCTGCCAATGATGGTCGCCACGATCACCAGCATCAGAAAACCAGCAAACCAAGCTTGGGATGTCTAGCTCCCCATCATGAATCAATGATCGAGTATCATGCAAAGTGAGGCCGCACATTTGTCCTAAGGCTTGGACGTAGCCGAATCGGAGTTGAGGCAAGATTTCCTTGTTGCGCTCGGACTCCATCAAAACTTGGAAATCCTCGAAAGTAGGACACATCTCTTGCCCGCTAAAGCTAAAGACGTGTGTTACCGGATTCCAGAACCTTGCCGTGGCGTAAAGGAAAGAAAGATGCAGCGGAGTACGGCCCAGCGTGAATAGTGCGTTCAAGTCGAAGCCCCAGAAGTTCAACTTTTCCGAGCCATCTAGAGAAGCAATCCAAGCTGTGAGATTTTGGGTGAGGAATGCCTCCATTTTGATGCAAAACTAAGATGAAATGAGAGAGCCACGAGGTTGGAGCTTTTAAAGAGGATAAGGCACTGTTCGGGGGACACGTGTCAAAAATTTGGTGGCTGCCAAGCTAGGTGGTCGGCCGACCACCTTTCTGGCAGGCCGGCCACCCCTCTCCCCTCCAATGCAAAAAGCTGGTCAACCAGCTCCCTTAGGTGGTCGGCCATAGAGAGGACGGTGGCTTTGGTCTTGTTCTAGCTTCTAGAAGAAAGTTCCTAGCATTTCCATGCATTGGGGGTGTTGAAGGTGCGAGTTTTCCTCTGTTTCAGATGCGTTCCGTCACCCAGATCACCCGAAATGCATTTGTTTATCGAGTTATTGATTAATCCTGCTTATCGAGTTGTTATTTTGCTTATTGAGTCGTTGTTTTGTTTATCGAGTTGTTTAGTTTATCAAGTTATTAAGCTTTGTCGAGTTGACGAGTTGTGTATATCTTACTCTTTGTTTAATCAACATTGTTGTGTCTTGCTTATCGAGTTGTAAGCTTGCTAAGGTCCTGTTCTTTCTTAGTAAGTTGAGTTGCTTTGTTTGTTGCGTCGGTTCACTACCTGACTTGGCAATTTTCAAATGCACAATTTCATTCAATCTCATTTTGTACAAAATGATGCGATGCGATGTGATGCAAGAACATAAAATGCAACACTTTTTCAAAAAGCTGTTTCATTCCATCATGCTTGCTTTGTTACAACATTTTACAATAAGGGTACAAGTTTTACAGAAAATAAAACTACCTAATAAGTGTACAATGTGCTACAACTACTAGTAAAAAAGGGAAAATAAAGCAAGGAACAGCTGCATCAATGCTATCAAGCACAGGAGTAAGAGGCCCTCTTCACCCTCTTCTGCGGAACAGCCTCAGCACCATCATCGTCATCTGAGTCAGAGCTATCATCCTTGGGATCCTCCTCGGCCTCATCTCCACTACCGGAATCGGAACCGGAACCACCCTCTCTGTCAGCAGATGTCTCTGACTGGGGATGCGCAGGCTCCTCCTCCTTGTTGGACCCCTCCTCTATGACATGCGCTCTGCGTCCAGCTCGTCTGCGAGACGACTCACCTCTCCCAGCTCCTCGGGAAGGCCCAGATGGCCCGGCCTGTGGTCCGGTATGTAGTGGAGGCATCTGAAAAGAAAGAATGCAATACATCAGTCAAAGTATGTATATCAGATACAGATGCAAGAAAACTACATGAAGTGGGTGCAGGCAGATACAGTACATGAATGTGGTATGTGTCAGATGTGCTCTACATATACAATTAATCAATGCAGTAAGATGTTCAAGTTCAACATGTCATCAGAAGTATGATAAATGCGAGAAAATTAAAGAGTACCTGAAAACCGAGGATGGACAGTTGTGCCTCTCTTCGCAAGACCATGCCCTCGAGCGAGGCCACCAATCCGAGCATCTCATCCACGTACTATCTGGGTGGCTACAAATACAAGCTCAGATCATCAGTGACTGAATAAATGCCTAAGTATCTGGGTGATAAATGAAAAGCAGTGGAGCATACCGGTGGTGAGTCAGGGTCACTGACGTATCGGTGATCAGGCATAGAAGGCTTTATCGGAATCGGGTAGGAAGCCCCGTATCGCCATCCCGTCAACTCAGTCGGGATATCTGGCCATCTAGCGTGATGATAAGTCGGAGGAATCGGGGGGACCAGTCTAGCCCCACCTCTCGACGTATCGGCTCTGCTAGTGGAATGAGCACCTACAGCCCGAGCTCGACTCGAAGATGGTATGTCAGCGGACCTCCTCGTGGGGGTACGAACGCCTATCAACGGGGGCATCAAGTATGTGTGACGGTAGGTCGCGTACTCCCCCTCCTCCAAATGTAGCAATATATCAGTACCCAGCATGGCACTAGTAACCTCCTGGGAAGTGAGCCTCCCAGTAGTCCGCATGTCGATCGGAGGTATTGATGGGATATCCTGATGAGGGTAGCCCATCGTCTGGCGCATGAAGCGTTCCCCCAGGAACCAGGCCCTACCAACCGGCCCCTCAAACAGGATCCTGTACCGAGAGGCAGCCCATCCTCCGGCAAGCTGAAATCGGAGGTCCCCACCCAAAGGCACCCAGGGCTGCCAGGTGATCTGCAGATAACCAATGCATAAGCCGATCAGAAATCGTAGATGTGCAAAACAAATCAAAGATGAAAACATGGAGGACGGAGAGTTCTGAATTACCTTTGTCGGTCGTACTGTGTCGAAAAACTGTCGTAGGTAGGGGAGAGTCTCCCGGGCCCGCGGCCAGTACTGGCTCTCGAAAACGAGCGAGTAGGGGGTCATGAGGGGCGCCTCCACCTCGAGCTCTAGGGCTAGTGTCGGGAAGTACGCAAAAACCCATAACTGTGGAAAACAGGTCAAAAGTCACCAGAATACAGAATGCTGAGTGCAGAATGTGAGTACAGAATGTAAAGTGTGTCGTGCGTGCAATGTACAGATAATGAAAAGCAGAATCTAAATCAAGAGGGCAGAATGTACCTCTCAGGCTCTCCAGTAGCCGCCAACTATGTTCCCCCGTCCGCGGGAGGTCGCGCTCATGTAGCAATAGAGGGTAGCCAAGCCGGCGCCACCCCAGTCATACTGACTGACCTGCGAGAGGTCTACCAGGGCACTCAGCAGATATAGCCCAACGGTGTTCCCCCTATCGGCAAACAGAGTGGTCCCGAAGAGGAACATCAGAAACCCTCGGGTGTACTGTGCTACCTCTTCGGGAGTCTCAGGCTCCCTCTGTCTGAAATATGAAGAAAACCAGGTGTACCGGACTCGGCCCGAGGATCGGTCGACCGGTAGGCGAGCTCCCAATAGATAAATCCAGACAGCCTCCCACTCGCCCATGTCCTCATCATAAGAGATCGCCCAGCCTCCCACGTCGAGGCCTGTCAATACAACAAAGTCGAATGGGGTCATAGTCATGTCCCCGGCAGTTGAGAAATGAAAGGAATTGGTGGTGTCCCACCACCTCTCCACAAGGGCGCCCATCAACATCCTGCTGGCGGGATAGCGAGATATCCCAGTACAGAAGGGCCCGAACCCTGCCTGATCAACCCAATCACGGACGACCTCTGGGAGCTCTGCATACCACTTCCTCGCATCAATGGAGCCATATCCCCGTGTAACACGGGAGGACACCTGCATTCACAATGAACACATGTATTCAGTTTCAGAATGAAATGAATAAGCTGCATGCAAATGAAATATATGAGCTGTGTGCAAATGAGATCAAATACAATGTTGTGGACTACGTGTTCAGTATGAGCTGTGCGTTCAGAATCGAAGTGTGTGCTGTGTGTTCACAATCAAGATATGGGCTGTGTGTTCAACTTTCAACAAATGTGTGCTGCGTGTTCACGAACAAAGTTTGGGTTGAGTGTTCAACTTTCAACAAATATAGGCTGCGTGTCCAGAAATTCAAAGTTTGGGCTACGTGTTCAACTTTCAACAAATGTGTGTTGCGTGTTCACAAACAAAGTTTGGGCTGCGTGTTCAACTTTCAACAAATGTGTGCTGCGTGTTCACAAACAAAGTTTGGGCTGAGTGTTCAACTTTCAACAAATATGGGCTGCGTGTTCAGAAATTCAAAGTTTGGACTGAGTGTTCAACTTTCAACAAATATGGGCTGCGTGTTTAGAAATTCAAAGTTTGGGCTGCGTGTTCAACTTTCAACAAATGTGTGCTGTGTGTTCACAAACAAAGTTTGGGCTGAGTGTTCAACTTTCAACAAATATGGGCTGCGTGTTCAGAAATTCAAAGTTTGGGCTGTGTGTTCAACTCTCAACAAGTGTGTGCTGCGTGTTCACAATCAAGATATGGGCTGCGTGTTCAGAAATTTAGAGTTTGGGCTGCGTGTTCAACTTTCAACAAATGTGTGCTGCGTGTTCACAATCAAATATGGGCTGAGTGTTCAGGACTGAAATGTGTGCTGCGTGTTCACAAACAAATATGAGCTGTGTGTTCAGATTCAGAGATAGTGTGTGCTACGTGTTCACCATCAAATATGAGCTGCATGTTCAGAAATTCAAGTGATTGAGCTGTGTGTTCAAGATGCAAACAAAGTACTGTGTTATAGACTAAGCATTCAGAACAAGCTGTGTACTAGAATGAGTAGACGTATGGCATGCGAATGTGTTCAGAGCGAGCAAATAAGCATGCGCAGCATAAAATACACGGAAAATACAGAATTAAGGCAGGAAATGTAAAAAAGGTGAAGTACATACCTCCCGTGCCTGATAGGAGAGATGGGACTCCGGCTCCCGCAATAGCAAATCCACGGGGGCTCGATCGTCGAAGTCCGTAAAATGATAGAAAACTGCCCGCGGGAGGATGTGCGTTGAGGGGTCGTACCTCTCGGGAATGAAGGGGCGAATCCTCGGCTACAGAGACATGATATCTGGATCGCTTTCGGCACCTGGAGAACCTCCGTCATGGAGAAAATGACCCGCCATCTCAAGAAATCTGCAAAAATGAGCAAAAATGAGCAAAATGAGCCAAAATTGGAAAAAGTCAACTCTCGGGAAATGAAAAAGTCAACAAAAGTCAACTCCCGAGAAAATCTTCCAAATGTTGAGACAAACTTACCTCAGGTGGTGAAAATGAGAAAAGAAGCTCCGAAATCAAAATTTAATCGGTTCAAAGTGAAGAGAACTAAAAGTTTTCGCGAAACAACTTTGCGTAGGGTGTTGGAAAACACATATAGAGCGCAGATCTGAGAGGGAAAATGCTCTAGGAAGGAGGAGAAGGTGATTTTGGATCTGAAGTTGTGAGGAATAAAGCTTTGGCCGAATGTATTTAAAGAAATGAGGGTGAAAGGACAAAATTGCCCCGGATTTGGGCTAGGTGGTCGACCGGCCACATTTTCTGGTAGGTCGACCACCCCCTGCACTCAAACCTGGTCGGTGGCCTCCAGTGAACTCCAAACCTGGTCGGTGGTGTTCCCAAGATCGTCTCGAAGGTCTCTGCAAATTTTGGTAGTGATCGGAGTCCCCGGCACCCGAGAAAGTACAAGAAGAGTGCACTTTTCGTCGCGAAATCCCTCCGCGGGAGCTTCAACTCCAACTTTCGATGTGCGTTTCGTCGTCACTCGTCAAGAGAAAAATGTATCCTTTTTGAGCACGTTGTGATCCTTCCGGGAGGTAAACCGGAGGTCGCGATTGAGTCGCACTCGTCAAAACTTGCATTTCTTTGCTCGTTGTTTCGTGTCAAACATGCATTCGAGTATGCACTTATCTTGCATTGTTATGCACATCACTTGCATTCTCATGCATACCACTTGCATTGTTGTGCACGTTTCATGGGTATTGTCATACCCTCGCACTTAACTTGCGTTGACACGCGCGTGTCTCTCGCATTGCGATGCACTTTCCCATCGGCACCCTGTTTGTCTACGTTCGATATAGCATTAAACATGTGTTGCTAACTATGTTGTGCTTGTTAAGTTTCTCTCTTTTGCAGGCACGATATTGTATGTACGGTTCATTTGAAGCTGGTGCAACCAGACGAATCACGTAGGTATTGTATCTTCTCCGTGTGAGACGTGGCGAGAATTGAATAATTCTCCGCATTCTTAAACTGCATGAAATGTAGTTGTTGCTTTGCATTCTTGCTTAAAACTGTTACGTGTGCGCTTCATTACAACTTGTTGCTTTGCATGATCATGAGTTACGTCCGGCTTTGTGCATATCATTTTGCATCTTGCCCCCTGCCTGCGGGCACATCTTTGTTATCTTGCCTGTTTGTCTAAGTCTTCGGCCTTGTCAAAAATGGGTCGTCTCTGGCTTTGACATTCACTCCCGTCAATTACGACTTTCGAGTTTTGTCAAAGAGGGGCAACTGTAGACACCCCATTTTTGACCGACCTTAAGACTCAGACGTCACCAACTGAGTGCTCGGTGATGTTGCATATTGTGCTCGTTCTGAGGTTGCGGAGTCTCGGCTGCGAGCCTAACCCCCGGACTTCGGGGCTCTTTTGTGTTCTGCCTCGGTTTGCGAACCAGGTCCTATTTTCTCTGTTTTCTCTTCCCAAAGGGAGGGAGAGGTCTCGTAGAGCATCTCTCAGTGGCCGTAGACTACGTTTCGTGGTCGTAGGTCATTTTTCCTGTTTGAAGCCCAATTTTTGGTTTTTCAAGCCGTCGGCCGTGTGCCTCGGTTCGGGACCACTTAACTACCTCCGTTTGCTCCGATTTTTGGCACACACCTTGTTTCCTCCCTTTAGAGGGACACTGTGGCCCGGGAGACCACCTTCGTGGTCATACGCCACTTTCGGTGCCTAACAGCCTGTTTTCGGGGCCTCGGACTGCGCGTTTTGGCCCCCAACCCTCGTTTTGCATCCGTCTTGGTCCATTTTTGGTAGGGACCCTATTTTCATTGTTAGGGAGGTGGCAATATGGTGGGAGGCCACCTTTTCCCTTTGGAAACCAATTTTCTCTTTTTCTCTCTCCTAAAGTCGGTTTTTCGGACAGAAAGCTGGTTTTTCTCACTTTTGAGCCACAATTTCTGGCTTTTCATACCACCATTGTGTTGTGCTCATCTAGGAGGCCACCAATATGGGTAGGCCGACCAGTGTTTCTTCTTGACCCTTTTGAACCTTGCTAAAAAGCTGGTTTTTCTCTCTCTTGGGTCACATTTTCTGGTTTTCCACCATACAGCTGTGTTGCACTCATCTGGGAGGCCACCAATCTGGGGTGGCCGACCAGCATTTCATCTTGAACCTTTTGACCCCTAGTCGGCCGACCAAGGGGAGTGGCCGGCCGGCCACCTTAGCTGGTCGGCCAGCTTTCTGCTTTTTGCTCTTCTCAAGTGTAACACAGTTGTGCCAGTTGTGAAGCATTTGACCCACTGTCCGAGACTTTGACCATCTTTTTGATCTTTTTTAGTTAATTTTGACCCCCTTGCTTAGCTTCTTGGAGAAGCTTGACTCTTTTGTCAAGCTTCTTGAGGAAGCTTGACTCTTTTGGTCTAGCTTCCTCAAGAAACTTGACCCTTTTGGTTAAGCTTCTTTGAGAAGCTTTGAACCCCTCTTAAGGCTTCTCCAAGAAGCCTTGGCTCTTCCCCTCTATAAAACCAACACTCCCCCTCCATTTGCAAGGGTTAGAAAGTTTAGCCAAGACATATACACTCCACCCTCCATAGCCTTCTTCTTCAAATCTCCAAACCTTAATATTCTTGCACCATTTGCACAACACCTCATAGCCTACCACCTCCACCATCCATCCAAGCATCTTGGAGCTGATTTTCAGAAGTTGAAGAACTCCTTCCTTGGTCCAGAAGTTGCTGGAGTCATTGTCTACAAAGGTGAGTGTAACAACCCACATTCATGTCCTAGTCATGTTTGCATGCATTTATATGTTTTGCCATGTTAAGTTTGCATTCATGAATCTTGTCTTGTTTTGCTTAAGTGTTGCTTGCATGCTTTGTCCCTTCCCTGCTATGTTAAGCCTAGATCATTCCAAGCCGAGGTCATCTTCAGTCTAGAATTGTCTTGGAACCACTTTGTTTGACCCCCACCTTCGCCCTGACATATTGGCCGAGATGTCATTATCTAGGCCGAGGTGTTCATCACCAAGGCCGAGATGTGTACTATCTAGGCCGAGATGTTACCTTTGCACCTAAGTGATCTTGTCCTGGAGTGGTATGACCTAGACCGAGGTGTGGCGCATCTAGGCCAAGGTGTGGCACAGCTTAGTCAAGTGTTGTCCTTCCTAGCCGAGATCATTGTCACCTTAGTTGCCGAAGCTTTGTCCTTAGCCGATGTCATCACTTGCCGGAGTGCCTTACCGGGTAGCTTGTTAGATACACTTTGTCCTAGTCTTGTCTTGTCAATCTATCACCTTTTTGAGGAGAACCAACCAGCCGTTGCCACGTGTCCGAGCTGAGTGTTAAGTCAGCCGACAGAGGGAGAAAACCTATCATTTCTATATCTTTGTTTTGAAGAGGAGAGAGAAGCTCTAGGTGAGGAAGAGTAGTTCTTGAGAGGAGGTAGATTTCCAAGCTTGATCCCTAGAGATCGAACCGTTAGATCTATGTTCTAAGGTTAGATTCTTGATCTACCCATGTTGTTCTTTATGTTCATGTTATTGCATTGCATGATTGAATATGATTTGTAAGCCATGCATTGCTTTGAAGCTCGGTTTTAGAAAGAGAAAATTGCATTCACGTGTTCTTCAAGAAAAGTCATGTTTTGATCCGAAACCTCACGCCAAGATCCATGTTTTTGTGTTTGTTTTCACATGATTTTCAAGTATGGGTACCCAGGTCCATGTTTTCAAACTCATAGCATGAAATTTCAGATTTTTGTAATAAAGAAGTTATGATTTTAGCATTCATATTCTTCATGGTCTTCATGTTCATGTTCTTCATGTTCTTCACGGGTGGAAACCCAGATCTCCAGACCTCACTTCCCGAGGTGTAGTCGCCGAGATCACTCTTACCTAGACCTTACACTTAGGCCTAGCATCGTGTCTCACCTTGGCCTACCTTGCATGATCACTTACACCTTTAGTTCGTCTTGTGTGCACCTCGGCATGCAATCGCACACCGAAGCCTAGGTAACCACACCTCAGCCAGGAGGTGTGGGACCTCGGCATAGACCTGGTTGGTACCCAGCATGTCTTCCTGACATGTAAAACAGTGTTTTGACTTCCAACATGTTTGCCCGATATCATTTGCATGCATGTAAGACTTGTTTTGAGAAGTGCATTCAGTAGACCTTGCCACGTGTTTGTAGGACTTGGACCTTTCCCTCGATCCCGATGTCCGAAGAGCTATGTGAGTGGTATTTCTAATAAAGTTATGTTATCACGTTTTAATAAAGCTTTGCCTTGTTTTGATAAAAGTATTTGTTAAGCATGAATGATATCCCTATTTTATGTATCAAGTATAAGCTTTGTTTTGGATGACATTCTTGGAACCGTCCTTTCGTGTTAGGGGACGTTAAGCCTAAGTAGCACCGTCCTTTCGTGTAAGGGGACGTTAAGCCTAGGTAACATAGTCCATACGTGCCAGGGGACTTTAAGCATTTGTAGCACTAGTCCGTACGTGCCAGGGGACTTTAAGCATTTATGGCACAAGTCCTTCCGTGCTAGGGGACTTTAAGCCTATGTAGCATAGTCCTTCCATGCTAGGGGACTTTAAGCCTATGTAGCATAGTCCTTCTGTGCGAGGGGACTTTAAGCCTAGGTAGCACCGTCCTTTCGTGCTAGGGGACGTTAAGCCTAAGTAGCACCCTTGTTAAGATATCGGCCGCCAACGGCTACGAACTGGTGTGCTCGATGCCGAGGTTATGCTTTTATTTTGCCCGGAATGTCATCACCCTATGTTTTAAGATTGACGTATGTTAAGTAAGTAAGTAAGTTTTGAAAGACCAAGGTTCGATTGATGTTTATTTCAAGTCAAGCTAAGCTATGTTATGTACGGTTTTGATAAAGATCTACTATGTATTGTTTTGAAAAGATCTCGGGTATCATTCATTTAACCCCTTTATTACTTATACCATTCACTGAGTATCCAAGCTCACCCTCCCTATGTATATATGTAGGTAACAAGCAAGAAGTCGGCTACGCCGAGATGTGTGTTTTGTATGTATGTTATGTCGACAGTGAGGATGTCGGCAATTTGGAAGATCGTGTTTCTTGACCTGTAGTTCATGTGTTTTGTATATGTCGGCTTGAGAGGCCTTCGACCAAGATGTATTATGTATTTTTGTACTTCATTTTATTGTATTCAAGTTTTAAAGCTACGTAAAGTTGTATGCCATTCCATTTGACTTATGCACTGCTCTTATGGACTAACTAGATTTGTATATATTGCTTCCGCACTTGTGAGCCCCACATATTTATACTCTGATTGTGTGTGAATTTTGAAAGTTGGCCTTCGGTAATCTCGGATTATTGGCCATCACGGCACCATACTACTAGGGGTGGTTTGGGGTCGTGACAGTGAGTCTCTATTTCTCCCATTTTTGCATTATTTTGCTCCATTGATTAGCCTTATTTGCAAGCATTTCTGGACTTTGTCATAAACTGAAAAGTGTCTTCTTTTGAGCTCCTCGATTAAGGACACTTTTCTGTTTGACGGCATCTACCTCCTTGTATGCTCTATCCCTTTTCGTAGGCTTATTTTGCATCATATCTTAGCCCTACTTGTGAGCATTTTCGAGATTTTCCGTAAACTAGAAAAAGTCTTGTTTTGATCTTCTAAACATGTTTGTTTAAGGACTCTTTTCTGTTTGGGGTCATCTTCCCCCTTTCAAGCTTCATTTCCTCATGTTTTGAGCCTTGCATTTAAGCATTTGCATTGGCCTTGGTTTGGCCTTTTAGCCACTGAAATCTAGTGGATTTTCAATGGCTTAGATGTATTTTTGAGCTTCAAAATCAGAGAGGGGTGACCCTCTCACCCCTTGTTCTCTTTACTAGTATTGTTGGCCTTCCAAAGGAGCTCCATTTTGCATGTTGTGAAGTCACATTCCAGGACTTATTTTGTGAGTTTTATGGTCTGCATTAGCTCTGTTCGGAGCCCTTTTTTCCATATTTTATGTCTATGATGCATGTGTAGAGCAATCCTATTCAAGGCCTTTCAAAGGGACCTTTCATTGCATGCTTCCTAGACCAATTCTAGGGCCTATTTGGTGAGTTTTAAGATTTTCATAACTCATTTCTAGAGGTGGTTTTGACCTTTTATGTGTCCATCATATAGGTGTAGAGTAACCCCTTGCATGGCCTTCCAAAGGAGCTCATCATTTTTGCATGCATTGACTGAGTTTCAGTGGTTATTTGGGCATATTTTGGCATGGCATACATCTGTTTTTGGCTGGTTTAATGAGCTTTCATATGCTTCATATAGTTGTAGAACAACTCATGGTTCACTAGCTTTCTTTGCATGCTTTGTGGGCCCTTGATTTTAGCACTTTTTGGCCATTTCATAAACTGATATTGTACTTATTTTGGACTTCCCTAGCTCTATTTTTGGGTCTCATGATTGAATGATGTTTGTTTTGCATGCTTGTAGTTCAATACCCATGCTTAACTTTGAGATTTGAGGTCCATTGCATGCATGTGCTGAGGTGTGTTCATGTTTTAAGGCTATTTTACATCACATTTCAGAGCCTATATGAATGTCATATTGCCATGTTTTCATCTCTTTAAGTGTGCTTGAGAGTCGAGCTTGAATGCCTTGTTTACCGACCAATGAATGAGCTTCATTTTCATGCTTGTTGAGCCATCATTTTAGGCCAATTTTCCACTATTTCAGACCTGCCTAGGGTCTATTTGGGGTCGGTTTTGCCTTTGGTGCATTGCTTTGGGTACCTCTAGTGTAATGCACTTCACTAGTTTCGGTACCCGGGCCCCCTAGCTTGCATTGTGTGCCATGTTTGCATGATTCGGGACCATTGAGCATCATATTTCAGAGCTGTAAATTGCATGTTTGTATGCCATCTTTCATCCCTTGCCATGCTTTGGTAGAGTCTTATTTCATGCCTTAGGTTCGGTCCTTGGCATTCGTGCATGTGTGCGTGCATTTCAATTCTCTCATTTTCATCACATGGCCACTAATGTGAGTGTGGCTGAGGTCCACTCACATTGGTATAAGTCCATCTTGCATCGAGCATGCCATGTAGTTCATGTTGTTTCATGTTTAGCCTTTGCATTGCGTATGCTAGGTTGTTAAGAGCATTGTGCATGCCATGATATGTCATTCCTCGCATTGTGTATGCTAGGTTGATAGTCACATTGAGTATGCCTTAGTTCACGAGCATTGTGCATGCCATGTACTGTTAGCATTGTATATGCTAGGTGCATGTTTGCATTTTATCCCTTGCATGCTTGCATCACTTGGTTGCATTACACTTAGGATCGCATGCTAGTCACATTTGCACGTGCCATGCATTGCTTGTTGCATTGTGCTTGGAGTAGGGTTTAGTCCAAGCACAGGAAACGAGGGACGTTTTGTACTCCAAGTGACGAAACGTGCCTCGATTCTCGGTCGCCAACATTCTGGATTTCCCATGATGGAGTTTAGGCCTTAAGTGTGTATTTGTGCATTCATGTCACATTAAAACGTGCAATTCGACTCCTCGGCCATCATGCATTGAGATGCGTGGTTGATGGCCAGAGAACCGAGGGCCACACTCCCTAGAGCTTGTGCAAGGATGGGAAGGAGTGGTCGCGCACACATATGTTGAAAATACCTTGCTTTCTCTTCTTCTTGCCTTTGTTGCAGAAAAAACCAGAGTCCAGGGGCAGAAAGTGGTCGGCCGACCAGTTTTCCTGGTAGGCCGACCACCTTTTTTTGTTTCCACCATAAGGGGTGGTCTGCAAGGGTTTTCCAAGCCAATACCTGGTCGGTGGCTTTCCCAAGGTGGAGTTTTAGCCTTCTGGAGCTTTGTGTAAGTTTATGAAATCAGCTACAAACAAAGGCGAGACGAGGCATCGCGATGGAATTTACTGACAAAGCGCATCGAGCATGCATGCATCTATTATCATCCAAAACAGAGCCGAGGCAGTCACATTCATTTAATTTATTTGCTTACTTAACTAATTTGTTAATTAGTTAGTGGTTGTGTAATAATTAATTGTAATTCATTATTCATTCGGACTGTATTACTTTCGGACTGTATATTATTTATTCGGGCCCTCCGAGCGAGGGCATAATTGTAATGAGCGTGCGTGTGTGTGATGTATGTCTTCCAACCCCACATCTTTCTCCCTTTTATTTACCCGCTTGTGATGGTTAGATTAGGACATGTTTCAATTAGCATACTTATGCTTGCATGTTTGCATCATTCATCTGTATTGCATGCACCGGGCTCGGCGCATCATACTAACTGCATTGTATTTCAATTCCAAATTTAATACGTGTTAGCTGTAGCATCATCATATGCCATGTTTAGAATAGCCGAGCCTATTGTAGTTGCATTTTTGCATGTGTTGCATTAGGCATTTCGCTATAGTTAGGATCATGCATGGATTTCTAACATAGCTTCTGTTTTGGCTTGGAGTACTCGGTAAGTACTTATGCTTTAGCATCCTTGCATGCGTGTGAGTGACTGCCATGATAGCATGCTTTCCATGAGGCTAACTGCTTATGTGATATAACTGCCTGAATGCCTGTGGGTGAAGGTTGGGTTATTTGGATTGGAACAATTCATCAATTGTGAGTTTTAAGCCCACTTGAGAGTGGCAAAATCATTTTTTCTAAGCCCACCCGAGGGTGGCAAATCCACGTCTTAGCCTACTTACGAGTAGCACCATCAAACCATTTTCAAATAAATAAACATGAGATGTTTTGTTCCAATTCAGGCGATCCAGTCTGTACTTGTATGTTGTGCGCATCACATAGTAAATCTAGGCTAATAACCGGAATAAGAACGCATAATGTTTTCAAAACTAGATATCATGGTTAGTAGAGGTCGATCTTTGATCGGGCGAGCGGGGGTGCTCACGAAGTGACCTTCTCCAATCGTACCCAAGTTCCCGAGCCGAGGCAACTTTGGTGAAGACGGACACGTGGCCTTAGGCAACGAGTCAGGGTTTCCTAAATTTTCTAAAATAAAATATTTAGGTGGCGACTCTGTATCTGGCAAAGCAGTACATGTTTGGCATTTTTTAAAAAAAAATCTGTTTTCAAAAACGATTTGCCGGATTTGGACTCTTTGATGATTCATCTGTCTTGCATTGCACTCCGCGAGATTAGATATAGGACCATGACATTGAGTCCTGAACTGTAGTGAGCCCAATGAACAAAACGGGGGGAATTTCCCTCATGGGACGTTCAAGGACGTCTACAGCTGGCCGACCAGTTGTTGCTGCCAGACTCTAGTTTTCTGCAACAGAGAGCAAGAAAGGGCATGGCAATGTATTTGCAAGATATGTATGCACAACCACCCTCCCTATCATGTTATGAACTCAAGGGGGTGTGGTTCTCGACCCTCGGGCCACCAATCATGTATTTTCATGTATGATGGCCGAGAGGCGAAGTTACACGATTCAATATGAAATGAATGCACAAGTAAACACATAAAGCCTAAAACTCTATCATGTATGATCAAGAGCGTCGGTGTAGACACCCCATTTTTTACCGTCCTCAAGACTTGGACGTCACCGTTTGAACACCCGGTGATCATCCATGTTTGTGTTCGTTTGGAGTTCCTGTAGGTCTCGGCTACGCGCCTTGCCTCAGGATCTCCGAACTCGACTCTTTAGTATCTGGTTTTGCACCAAACACTTGTGTTTTGCCTTGGAGGGGCAGGGAATGCCCTGTGAGGCATCCCCACACATCACCGGCCATGGCCAGAGGCCACCGGCTGGTGTTTTGTTGCCGTCGGCAATGTATATTGCCGGTCGGCATTCTTTGTTGCCAGTCGGCAGTCCATTTTGTCAAAATGGCATTTTTGAGTGGCCGATCACTGCTCATCTACTTTTGGTAGATATTTTGTGCCAGCTGTGATAGCTGGCACCCATTCTGTTCCCCTCTATACACGTGTATGGAGGGATTTCCCTCTAAGCAAGCTTGTTTGGTAAGCTTTGCAAGGGGGACTTGTATAAAAGGAGAGCTCTCCTCCTTCTTCTAGGTTGGCAATTTTGAAATAAAAACCAGAGCTTATACATATACATACACACTCTCTCTCCTCCCTTGTGTGTGTTTTGTGGCCTAAAAGTGCATTTTTACCTTAGTTTTGCACTAACACACACACTACCACACCTTACTTCGACTTTGGGGGATTTTGAGGGTTGTTTGTTGAGGTTTTGAACTGGTTTTGCTCAATAGAGGGTGGCTGGACCAACTGTTCTTCAAAGGTTCTTCAAGGGTAATCACTTTACTTTAGTTTCCCCAATCTTGCATTGGCTTTTGACCTATCTTACTTTCTGTTTTAGGCTTTGTGTATAACATGAAAAAGCTTTGTATTTTCATGCTTAAGACATCTCATTGAGGTCATTTTGGCATTGGGGGTCGAACTCCCCCTCTTAGGCCTCTTTTGGCCTCTTTTGGTGCCTTTTCTTTAAGCCTTGTTGACCTTTGGTGTATTGCTCTTTTCACCACTGAAATCCAGTGGATTTTCAGTGGTGAAGAAGATGGTTGGAGGTCTTGCATAGGGGAGGGACACCCCTCTCCCCTTTTGTCTCTCTTTTATCCTTGTTTTGGCTTAACGGGCAACATGCATGCTTGATCATTTTTGGTCCCATTTCAGAAGCTTTTTGGGTGTTTTGGGTCATATTATATCTCTGTCCAATGGTGGTTTGTTGGCCCTTAGCATGCATTTTATACTTGCTTTGTAATTCTCCATCTTGCCTAGAAGTGTGCTATGTGTTTAGCCTAGCATATCCTCTTGTTTTGGCTTTGCTTTGTGAGGTTCTTGGCCATATTTTGTCATGCATGAGGTCTGTTGGCCACTGATTTGGACTTGTTTAGCATGCTTGGTATAGTTACTTTACATTTTGGCTTGTAAGCCTCGAGTGTGTGAGTCTCTAGCATGCTTAGCTTACCTTAATCTCATGACTTGACATCATTGTAGATCATATTTCAGTCCCTAACCCATGCTTGTATGTTTGTCTTCATCATCTCTTTCATGCTTTGAGGGGTTGTCCATTTATGACTTGGAAATGGTCATTGTGCATGCCCATGCGTTTAGATATTAGGTTGCCATATCAGTGGGTTTTGAGGGTCCTTTTTGCATACTAGAACTCTGTTTCGTATTGAAAAATTCATTCCATGTTTGCTTGGGATAAGTATTGAGTGATGCTCCCTTTTGGTGGCCTCGAACGCCCTTGTTTTAGACTCATTCCTTGGCATGTTTTGACCATGATCTACGCATGCTTTAGTCTTGTTTTGGAGTCCCTTGGGACTGTTTTAGGTCATTTTGGTCCTTTAAGGTTTGGTTGACATAGCTTTGGTTTGACCCCCTTTATTGGCTTTAAGTAGTGGTCATTGTTGCATGCCTTACTTGCATGATTTGTTCGATTTGGCATCATCCTCTATTCATTTTCAGAGCCTAGCATGTTGGTTTAATGCCCTTTTGTATCGCCTTTAAGTATGCTTAGAGTTGTCCCCTTTCATGCTTAGGTGATGGACCTTGATGTGTCCATGCTTGTATGCATCATTTGTGCTCTTGTACATCATTTTGGCCACTATTTATGGCAAGGTTGAGGTCTGCCATTTATGGTTTAAGTCCACCATTGCATGCTTATCATATGCTTGTTGCTTATTTGGTTCATTATATGTTGTCCCATGCTAGCCTTATGGCATATTGGTCCATGTTTGCATCACATTTGCATCTCATATGACTAGCATTTTGCATACTTAACATGGTAGATTGCATCACATTTGACATGTTTTGCATCTTAGCATCATGTTACATTTTGAGCCATGTTGGCATAACATGCATTGCATTGCTTGGTTTGGGGTGTCAAACCAAGTGTGAGGGATGAGGGGTGTTTGTACTTCGAGTGACAAAACACACCTCAACCCTCGGTCACCAAGGCCCTTGACTTTGGCATGATAGGATCTTGGTCCTCATTTGTGTGTTGCATGCATTTGTACATCAAATTGCAACCTTGGCTCCTTAGGCTATCATGCATCAAAAGCACTATTGATAGCCCGAGGGTCAAGGGCCATACTCCCTTGAGTCCATTACATGATTGAGAGAGTAGCCATGCATACACTTGCTTGAAATTCCATGCCATACACTGTCTGTCCTTGTTGCTGTCAAAAACCAGATTCTACAGGAACTTTCTGTCGACCGGCAGTGTTTAGTGCCGACCGGCAACCCTTCCTGGGCCGATATCTTCATCAACAGCCGATGGATATTTTCAATGGCCGGTGGACATTTCCTTCAGCCGATGGTGTTCCACAGTGTTCAGGGGACCTGTCCCAGAACTTTGGCAATTTTCAGAGAAGCAGGGCAGTGTAAACAGAGGCGGCAGTGGTATAGTACGGACTTTCTGGGCGAGACGGGTTCGAGCATGCATCATTCGCGCATCCCAAGGTGGGGGCTGTGGCCACCTTTCTTTTTGCATTCATTCTGTTAATTAATTAGAAATTTTGTAATAATTCATGTGTTTATTATTCGGACTGTAATATTTATTTGGACCCTCCGAGTGAGGGCAATTGTGTAATAAGTGTGCGTGAGTGTGTGTTTGTCTTCCAACCCCACGTCTTTCTTCCCTTTTATTTACCCACTTATGATGGTAGACTAGGGCATATTTAAATTAGCATACCTTATGCTATGCATGCGTGCATCCATACATTTGTCTTGCATGCACCGGGCTCGGCGCATCATTCTAACTGCGTCTATATTTCAATTCCAAATTGAATACGTGTTAGTTGCAGCATTTCACATACCATGTTTAGGATAGCCGAGCCTGTTTGGATTGCATCTTTGCATGTGTTGCATTAGCCATTTCAAATATGAACTAGGATCATGCATGTGATTACTAACTAGTTCCTGTCTTGGCTTGGAGTACTCTGTAAGTTCTTTTGCTTTAGCATCCTTGCATGCGTGTGAGTGTTGCCATAACAGCATGATTACCATGAGGCTAGCTGCTTATGTGATATAACTGCTTGAATGCCTGTGGATGGAGGTTGAGTTACCTAAATTGGGATAACGCATTAAAACTGTGAGTTTTAAGCCCACTAGATAGTGGCAAAACCATCTTTTCTAAAAGCCCACTCGAGGGTGGCAAAACCTGCATTTTAGCCTACTTGCGAGTAGCAAACCATTTTCAAAACAAGCATGAAATGTTTTGTTCCAATTTAGGCGATTTGGTCTATATTTGTTTGCTGTGCGCATAACATAGTAATTCTAGACTAATAACCGGATTAAGAACACATAACATTTTCAAAATTGGATATCATGGTTAGTAGAGGCCGATCTTCGGATAGGGTAAGAGGGGGTGCTCATAGCTGACCTTCCCCAATCGTACCCAAGTTCCCGAGCCGAGACAACTTTGGTGATGACGGACATGTGGCCTTTGGCACCGAGTCAGGGTTTCCTAAATTCCTCCCAAAATAAAATATTTAGGTGGCGACTCTGTATCTGACAAAGCAGTCCATGTTTGACACTTCTTTTTCTAAAAATCTGTTTTCTCAAAACGATTTGCCAGATTTGGACTCTTTGGTTCAGATTAAGAACCGTGACAATTTGAGTCCGAACTGTAGTAGACCCGCAAAACGAACGGAACGGGACCTCACCCTCCCGGGGCATTTGGGGACGTCTACAGTCGGCGACCAGGAATTAAGGCACGTTTCATCATTTTAAGTATGAAACGTCCCTCGTTTCCCGTGTTTGGACTAACACCTATTCCAAACACAATGCAACACATAACATGGCATGCTCAATGCAAACAACAACTTAGCATACTCAATGCAATGTGACATGATCAACTTAACAAAGCTAATGACATGCGAATGATGCTCATGCATGCATGCACAATGCAATGCAATACAATAAGGGCAACTTATCAATTTCAGAAACATGCATACTCAATGCGAAGAACAACTTGGCATACACAATGCAAATAACCGCATGGCATGCACAATGCAATGTAAGATGACATACTCAATGCAATGAAACAATATGACATACTCAATGCAATATACATGGCATAATCAATGGACTTAAACCAAAAAAGGGGGTAGACCTCAGTCATGCCCAAATTAGTGGCCATTGGTGATGAAATGAAGGCACATAAAGCAAGGCATGCATGCACAATGCATTAGCCATCAAAGAGGCCAAAGAGCACAACTCTCAAGAGTGCTCAATGAGTGATAGGAGTGGAAGTGTAATAACACTAAGTGCACTAAAATGAAGCAAGAAATGATGCCAAATCATTCAAACAACATAAGTAAAGCATGCTAGAGTCCTAAGGCATGAAAGCTAGCAAAGAGCAACACAAAGGAGGCATGCAACACATGGAACAAATGCATGAACTAAGCATGGACAGAGCTCAAGTAGGTCGCAACAAGGACCTAAACATGCTTAGAAGAGGGCCCAAAGGCCTAGGCATGCAAGCTAAGGCCATAACAAGGCAACAATGCATATCACGCAAACGGCACTTAAAGTATGAATGAAGTGAGAACATGGCAATGCTAAATGCTCTGAAATGTCATGTTAAGTAATGCCAAATCATGTACATGACACAAATGAAGCATACAATGGTGCTCAAAGCTTGAAGCAAGCAAGGGCACTTGTACTACAACTATGCAAAACATGAAACATGTGATCAAGGCAACCCAAAACAGTCCTAGTACATGTTAGAATGAGTCTAAAACATGCATGGAAGGAAGCGAAAATACGCTAGCATGAAGGGCATAAGGCATGATTCATACAAGGCAAATAAGGCGGATTACACTACACCTATTAAGACCAAGCATGGAATGACTTAAGTAATAAAAATCAGAATTATATCATGGCAAAATAACCCCAAATAAACACTGAAATGGTGGCTCGCAAGCAAAGGCATGAAGGCATACGCAATGGTTCATGCTGAGACATAAAGGGGGAAACCCTCCAACGCATTGAATGAGCGATAAATGCAAGTGCATGGCCATGAAACATGGACTGAAATCACATAACAAGTGATGCCAAATCATTCAAATAAGTCAAGTAAAGCATGCTAGTGGACTTGGTGTACAAAGCTAACAAGCTAGATTGAACTGGAGCTATAGAAAACAAGTCATGCATAGCTAAAACAACCAAAATCAGAGCTAAAACATGTTAAAACATGGACAAGAGCTTCTTGAAGTTAAGCCAAAAGCATGCTAGAATGACATGTCACAACATGATAGGAGCATGCAAAGGCTAACCAAACCAAACCTGAACAGAGGTATGACGTGGTAAAATAAGCCCAAGAACATGCTGAAATGGACACAACGTAGGCTAGAAATACATGCTACTTCATGAAGCATACAAAGCTAGTGTGTGTGATTTACACTACAAGTGTATTAACCATGCATGGAGTGATCAAGACAAGTAAAAACAGTGGCATGCCTTAGCAAAATAACCACAAATACATGCTAAGACATGGTCAACATACACTTAACTAAGGTGCTCAAACATGAGGCATATTAAGACATGTAAAGAAGATGCAAGGAGAGGGGATGACCCTCTCCTTCTTAGGACCTTAAAACACCATCCCCACCACTGAAATCCCCTTCGATTTCAGTGGTGAGAAGGCCAATACAAGGTGGTCCCGAAGCTCACAAAAAAAGCTCAAAAATAATGCCAAACAAGGCCTAAGAGGGGGTAAACAACTCCAAACACAAAAGTGATCTTAAACAAACTTTTTAAGCATGAAAAAATAGAACTTTTATCAGTTATGAGCTAATCTTAAAACAACATGCAAGATAGGCTAAAAGCTTAAGCAAGAAAGGGGGATTTAAAGGTCAAAAGCTCACCCTTGAAGACCCTCGTTATAACTGCAACTCTAGTAGGTTTTTCAAGCTCAAGGCAACCCAAGAACACCAAAATCAGCCCCTAAGCACCTCAGTAGCAAAAGGATGGTGTTTGAGTGTGTGTTAAAGTAAGACAAATCTATACTTTTGAACACAAAAATGAAGAACAAGAGTGATATAGAGACAAAGCTATATGTAACTCTCTTGGGGCAAAATTTTGAACCTAGAGGAGGGAGGAGGAGCCTCCCTCTTATAGAAGAGGAAAGCCAAAGCTTCTTGGAGAAGCTAAGCTTGAATGCAATCCCTCCATACACGTGTATGGAGGATGGCTCAAATGCTCTCCAGCTGTGCCAGCTGTCCTAAAATATCTCCAAAAAGGTACCAAAAAGCAGCCGACCACTTCAAGTGGTCGGCTATAGGTGGGAGAGGTCAACACACTAAATGCAAGGTGGTGGTGTGGTGGTCGACCAGAAAAGATGGTCCAAAGACCAAGAAAGCCAGTTATCTAACAAGAAAACTGGCTGGAAAAAGGAAAAGTGGTCAGCTAGGAGAAATACTGGTCTCGCACCCTTGTACCACCTTCCAAACAAGGAAAACAAGATTTGTACCAAAAACAAATCAAAGCGGATGCAAGACGAGAAATCGGGAGGCAAAGCACGCGGCCGAAAGCCCCGAAAACTAGTTGACGAGCACCAAAAGTGGTATGCAACCACAAAAGTGCTCTCCCGGACCACAGTGTTCCTCTAGGTAGAGGCAACAAGGTGTGGTTCAAAAACCACGCCAAACGGAGAATGTTAAGCAGTCCCGAGACAAGGTGCGGCGCCAAAGGCTCCAAAAATCGAAAACTAGTCTCCAAACAGGAAAAGTGGCGTACGACCACGAAAAGTAGTCTACGACCACAAAGAGATGGTCTACAAGACCACTCCCTCCCTCTGGGAAGAGAAAACAAGACTTGGTCCGCAAATCAAGCCAAAGCACAAAGAGTTCAAAAGCCCGGAGGCAAGGCTCTCAGCCAAAACTCCGAAACCTCAGAACGAGCACAACATGCACCATCACTGAGCGCTCAATCAATGACGTCTGAGTCTTAAGGTCGGTCAAAAATGGGGTGTCTACACTTTCTAACTCAAATAAGAAATGTGGTGTTTTTGGGTAAATGTCATAATAAATCCAAGAGCCACATAAAATGGGGGTAAGAGTATAGAGCATATAATAATTTTATCATAATTGAAGAGTAAGAGCAACCAACCTCTGGGAATCCTTCTGAATCCTGTGGTAAGAAATAGCTAACTAGGTGAAAGAAAAACAAAGGTGAAAATAGAAAAATAAACTAAGGATTAAAAAAACAAACTCCTCTTTGAAAATGCAACATATACGTAATCATACATATATGACTTGTAAAGCCACATTTATTGATTACTATATACATCACCAATGAATTTCATTTTTCTTTTTTACTTCTTGTTTATGTGGATCAACACGATAAATGTCATATTCAACGTGGGATATGAAAAAACTGGGCATAGAGTGAAATTTTTATTTTTTAAAAAAAAAATTCGTAGTAAAAAACAAAAAAAAAAAAAAATCAAACCTGAGATTAATTTTGTTGCCAAATGCCCTAACTTGGAGATATTATGTCCATTTTGATGTTGATTTTCCTCATCACCAGCATGTTTCCACCCATAAACCATCGATGGAATACCTACTTAATAACAAACAAAGACAATATCTAAATTTTTTTTGATAGAGTACTCTCTGAGCTAGGAAAGCATGGATACGTGACACTACATGATACAGATATGGACACAACACGACACGGACATATTGATACATAATTTTAAGAAAACGTAAGACAAGACATGTGGAAAACACACGTAAAATATATAATTTTATACATTTATACTATGTTATAGAAATAATTAATTATTACATATCATATATATATATATATATGTGTGTGTGAATGTTTAAATCAAAATAATAATTTTAAAGTCTAAAGGAGGAGAATAAGTATAAATTTAAATTGTTTTTATTTTATCACATAATTTTAAGTTATTTTATTTAAACTTGTAATATGTTTTATGTGTCTAAGTGTTGGAAAGTGTCCAATGAGTGTCATATTGGTGTCAGACATGACATGCTATCTTCTTAAAAGTGTCCATACTTCTTAGTCTCCAAGTATTTTCCAAATCAAATCATGGAGCGAAAAATTTTATAGGTAGGAGGTAAAGATTCGTTTTTGCTGGATAGTGGATAGATAAACAATCTATCTCGTTTAATATGTATTGCGATTTCTTTATATATGGAAAAGACTATTAATATATAGTAATGGTAGGACTTACAAAAATATACAAATATTGCAATAAGCTGGAGGGGAATGAAAGGCCTCATGTCCAAATTGACCAAGGAATAAGGTGAGCCACTATTAAAGGACAAGGGTTTTGTGGCTAGCAGATCCAAGGGAGTCCTTCCTTTGCAATCATACTTGTGAGCAAGTTTAGAGAATGTTTCCAATATGCTCATAGCAAGACCTAGTTCACACAATATATATATATTAAATTCAATTATTTAGTTATCTAATTAGTAGTTTTCCTTTAGATGAATAAAGGGTTAATTATACAAATAGTCTCTCAAATATGCATTTTGTTACATTTTAATCCCTAATATTAGTAGCACTGTTCAAAATCAGTAATATGAGGGGTATTTTTAGCATTTTACCAAAAAAAGATTAATGAAGAAAATGAAAAAAAAAATGCATATTTTAAAATTTTAAATCATGTGCATATTTGATCATTTTAGTTTTGTTAGTGCTTCACGTAAAATTCAAAAAATAAGAGAATTGCTAGGTATTCAGAATTTCTGCACAAAAAAATACAAATTCATCGTAAGTGTAAGTGGCCTCATACTAAGTAGAATCACAATCCGACATTTTTTTGAATAAATTAATGAGTACTAGTTTTGAGTGGCCAAATCTTCTACTCATACATGAACAACTATGTGGGCTGATGGACTTATAAATCCCATGTAAATTCAACTTTTGATTCACTCGTGGTAGTAGATAGAAATGATAATTCCAACAATCTCTAAGTAGAAAAGTAAATGTTTGAGTTTGAGAAACTTCTGGTCTAGTAAGTTCGTAAAACTCACTAGGATAAGTGGTATTATTCGATAAAAGTAATGAGGAAAGCTCCAATTGAAAAATATTTTGAATTCATTGAAAAGAAAGAGAAGTGAGCTCACTAAAATAGTCTCCCATGATAGCAGCATGAAGAACAAAGGAAACAGTAGTTCTCGCCATCACACTATGATCACTGTGAATTCTTCCATCTTTGATGAGAAGATCGAAAACATTCTTCCTTCCGCACAAAGCCACAATGAATAGAGTCTCTCATGAACTATTGCTCACCATAACCAAATCTCCCTCATACTCCAACAGCACCTCCACAATTTCTTTCTGACCAAACCTTGCAGCCTCATGCAGTGTCGTGTCGCCATTTTTATTTCCTAGTGAAGTGAAAATAAATAATAAAGTTATCCTTCGCTCAAGTAGTTAAGATTTTTTGATGAGTTACTAGTTAATATGATATTAGAACAAATAATAAATTTTATAATTAGAAATTTAAACCTCATTATCTACTCAACAATTAAATAACTTAGCTTTTCTCCGTAGATTGGGCCGTTGAGTTTAGTCTGTGGGAAGCCCAATAAAATTATTTGGTACAATTTATGGCCCTTTTTTAAAAAAAAAAATTAAAAAATTAGTTTAAATGAGTTGAAGAATTGAAAGAAAAAATGATTATTTAAAAGTTAGAGGAGAGGTATTTTTAGTTTGTCGTTTCTAATTAAAAGTATACTAATTTGATGATCAATTTTGCTTATGCTGTAGAATTTCTATTAAAAAAAATTCAAAATTGATCTAATGATAATAGTATATCATTTTTGTCGTCTTTATAAAGACAACACAATTATATGGTTACGATTAATAGATTAATTTGATTTTTGTTTTTTATTTTATATTTTTTAATAGATGATCTACATACTAAAATTTAAAAGAAAATAAGCGGAATAGATTGTTAAAGTAATACGGGTGGCGAGATTTTTGTCCATATTTGAATCACTAATAAAAGAGAGTTTTGCCACGTGTGAGAAAACTTGTTGAAAAAAATTGAACTTAAATTTTTAGGTGAGTTAATAACGATTCAACATTTACCTATTGTGAGCTCTTCATTCATTAGTATACCATCCACAAGAAGCATCTGGAAGGCGGATAAATTGCCGTACATGGTGAGAAAATGGAGGAGAGTGTTGTCTCGTGCATCTATCGATTGCACACCTTCCTGTCTAAGAAAATTGCAGAGGAGTGTGGATGACTCTGATAAATTGCAATCTGATGCAAACTTGAAAGCTCCGCTGATGATGGGAGGATGGGCTGTGAAGCTGTTGGTTGGTGAGATTGCCATTTTTGGAAATGGAACTCTGAAACTTTGTTGAGTTTCATATGGATAGGAAAAGAATGAATTGCTAATTATAGGAGTCTTAAGAGAAAACTAAAGGTTGTCAAGCAATTTTGTTTATAAAAAGGAGGAGAATAAAGGAGATATTAAGTTTTGCAAGAAAAGAATTCTAAAAAATACAAAGTTGGGAGTACTGTCCAAGCAAAGTACACTTTGAAATGGAATGGTGACTAGTAAGAAGTTCATGCAGAGATTTGGACGTTTATTAGCAAAACGATAATTTTGTTGAATTTTTAAGATTGTCAGATTAAACTCGAGATACCCATAACAAGTTCAACTCCTAACAATGAATTGGATTAGGAAGGATAGAAAACCAATGAGAACCATGAAGAAATGAAAATGGCCAAATGAGAGTCCTCCTCAGTGGCGTAGCTAGGAATTTCAATCAGTGGTGTCATTTAACAAGTCATCATTAATGTTATTATTTTGTATGTTTAGTTCTACAAAACCTATTAATAATATTAACATTCACATGATACTTGTAAATCATGTATATATTTTTTATTACATTGAAAAAAGCAATTCAAATTACTAAATTAAAAAAAATCTTAATATTTCAAAAAAAAAAAACATTTTATAAGAATAAACACTACAATGGTTAATAGAGAACTATATCGTTGAGACTCATGGGAGAATAAATTGTTAGAATTATTCGAGGATAAACACAACATAACTAACTGATAGAATTATTTGAGACATCCAACATAAAATCAATTGATTACGTGTAGAGTAGCCTTTAAATTATGTAATTTGAACTTGGGTGATTTAGAGAAGATGTGGATGAATCAAACTTGGGTAGTTTAGGGAAGTGATGTGGGACAAATCTCAAATAAATAGGTAAACAAATCAACAAATAAGGGTTACAAAGACAAACAAAATAGATTGCATTACGACACCAATTGGCCATAAATGGAGTAGTTGCTAGATTATATGAACTCAACTTGAGTGGTTTAAAAAAAATGCTATGGAATAAGTCTCTAACATGAGCAAATTATGAATTTATTTATAGAAGATTAAAAATGCAGCATAAGGTTTGATTTTTGTTTTTAACTCCACTGGGGTCAATTTGTAAACTTTCAAAACTTAGTATTTTATTTCTAGATATATTGGGTTCAATTTGTTAATACTCAAAACTTTTATATGGAATTTACATATACTCTTTAACAAAATTTTAAAGTTCAGTGGTGTCAACTAACATCACTGCCATCAAGATAGCTACGCCCCTAGTCTATCACATGGTTTTAAGCAACAGGTATTGAAATATATGTATTAAAATATTCGCAAGAATCAACTTATATCATTGTCAGATGTCATGACCCGAACCCGTCCTTATAGATTAAGGTCATAACCGGCCAATAATCATGAGATTACCTACGCCCTCAAACAGAAATCACTTAAAAATTAATAATATGGGGCCAGATGCGGAAGCTGACTTAAAAATTTTGTTCAATGAGCGGTGCTTATGTGACGGCCGGGTCTCTTTCTCTCATTCTTTTTCTTTCTTCTTGACTTCTTTCTGTTTTGTTCTTGATGGAAATTGAAACATTCGGAAATAATTCTAGAAATAAATGTCCTTATTTTAGTTGTGTTCATTGTTGACTATCACTCGTTCTGGGAGGTGCGGGGTTTGATCCGGAGTGCTCGGAAGAGGAATGGGATTTTTCTGGGCTCCTGGGCCAGGGCCGCACGTGCTAGGGCCCAGGGCCGCACGCGCGGGGTTGGGCCGCACGTGCGGGAAGCTAAGCCGCACGTGTGGGAAGAGGAGAGCTTGGATTGGTTGCACACTGCTTAAATTGCAGGTGCAGGAGGACCCCCGCACGTGCGGGGGTGAGGGCCGCACGTGCAGGAAGGGCGCTCCGCACGTGCGGAAAAGGCGCTTCGCACGTGTGGGGTTGGGTGCCGCACGTGCGGCACTCTGGGTATCCAAAAACTCTATTTTTTTACCCTTTTTGCCGAATTTGTAAGCCATTTGGGGCCTCTCCTTCTCACTCTAAACCTCATATTTTCTCCTCCTTGTCTCTAAAAACCCTCACCTAGCACTCCAAACCCTTGGTTTCTTGTGATTCTTGGGCCAAAGATCATCATCTCTCCTAAATCTTGAAGATCAAGCTCGGATTTCTCTTGGTGTAGGAGAAATTGAAGAACACTCCATCTTGAAGCTAGGGTTCCACTTTTTTTCCATCAATCTTTGAGGTAGGGACATTCTTGAGTTATATATACTAGTTTTTCCATTTTGATGATGATTTGAGAGTTTTCTTCTAGTTTTGATGATTTCAACTCTGTGATTTCAAAATGTAGAGATTTTCTTCAAAAGAGGGTTTTTCTTTAAAATTTCAAAATATTGGTCAATCTTTGAGGGTTTCATCTTGTTGATCTAAGAAATGTGTTTTGATGAGGGTTTTTCACCAAGAAATGGGAAGTGATTGTCTTGAGGAAAACCCCTAGAAATTGGGCATTTTGAGAAAATTCAAAAATACTTGTGAAACCCTTTATTATTTTGTGCCATGAAGATGAATGAGATGTTAATGTAGCATAATTGTTAAAAATATTTGAACATGTGTTATTGGAAATTGGTGAATGACTATGTGTCATAAATATGAAAATTGTAAGATCTTGGAATTGTCTTGAAAACATCATATTGCCTTGAGGGGCTAGCTTGTTGAGGTTTGGGTATGATGAAAAGTTCATAGTTACTTTGGATTGATGGTTCGGTTATTTGTGAAATAGTGTTGAGGAGAAGAAATGATGAAAATAGTAAATTGATATTGTTGTACAGATGTTATAAATGGAGAAACGTTATGAAATATCATGCATTGCATCATGTCCTCAATTGATTTATTATCATTATTGCATATCATGAAATGAATTTGGAAAAATGTTTACTTTGAGAAAGATTATATTGTAATGAGAACTATGGAAACGTGGTATGGGATAAATACATGGTAAGTCCGGATAGGGGGTGTAGTTGATTTTGATAAGTTGGCCTGAGTGTCCATGGTGAAAGACCAAAAAACCGCGCAGATAGGTGTCGAGCCTTCCGGTTAATGCCGGTAAAAATAACAGTTTGGTAGTACTCGTAGAGTCTACTTGCAGACACCAGCCTAGAGATTACCAGTGTCGTATTTACCGCCCCTATTGTCACGACCCCAAACCGCCCCCAGTAGTTTGGTGCCGTGATGGCCAGTAATCCGAGATTACAGAAGGCCAACTTTCAAAATTCACACACAACAGAGTATAAATATATGGGGCTCACAAGTACGGAAGCGATACATACTAACAGATTAGTCCATAAGAGCTGTGCATAAGTCAAATGAAATAGCAACCATCTTCATACGGGTTACAACTTAATTACAAACGAAGCAAAGTACAAATTACATCTTACATATTAACAAAGGGCTTCACAAGCCGACACAACAAAATGTACGAACTACAGGTCAAGAAACACAGTCTGCCAGGTTGCCGACATCCTCTTTGCCGACATAACTGTCATACAAAACACACATCTTGATCAAAAGGCTTCTCAAGCCGACGTATGCAACATGCAAGTATTACAAATCGAGAAGCATAATTTTCAAGACTGCCGACGTAAATACAGGTTAAGCCGACATAATAAAAATCCAAAACAAACTCCAGAATCACATCTAGGCGTCACCGCCTTCTTGTTCATCACCTACATATATATAGAGAGGGTGAGCTTGGATACTCAGTGAATGGTATAAATAATAAAGGGGTTTGCATGAATAATAGCCGAAGTCCTTTCAAAACAATACAAGACAAAACTTTATATAACAAGGAATGGACCTCGTCCATCTAGCAAATCTTCAAAGCTTCAAGGGATACTTACTAGCATCACATATTACTAATAATAACATTCCGGCAAACATATCCACGCGGTAAACCGTCAGTGGAAAAACAAGACAAAGCAAGAGAGGCATCTCAAACAAGGGTGCTACAAAAGTTTAGAGTCCTCTAGCACAAGGGACCTATGTTACAAAGGCCTGTAGCCTTTTAACACGAGAGCGCTGCGAAAGTTTAGAGTCCTCCAGCATAAGGGACTTTCAAGACAAGATGTGCTGCGCAACTTTAGAGTCCTCCAGCACAAAGGGACTTTCAAAACAAGATGTGCTGCGAAAGTTTAGAGTCCTCCAGCACAAGGGACTTTCAAGACAAGATGTGCTGCGAAAGTTTAGAGTCCTCCAGCACAAGGGACCTTCAAGACAAGATGTGCTGTGAAAGTTTAGAGTCCTCCAGCACAAGGGACTTTCCGAGAAGGTCATCAAAACAAGATCATGCTTGATATACAAAAACAGGGACAATTATTCATGCTTAACAAATACTTTTAGAACAAGGCAAAGCAAAGTCTTTATTAAAACGTATAACATAGCTTTATTAAAAATGCCGCTCACATGATTCTTCAAACGCCGGGGTCAAGGCAAGTCCAAGTCCTACAAACACATGGCAAAGTCTATTGAAGGCATTACTCAAAACAAGTCTAGTATGCATGCAAATGACCTCGGCGTTCATCAAAAACTAAGTCAAATCAAATCAAAACACCGATTCTTATTTCTGGAAGACATGCTGGGCAACTACCAGGTCTGGGCCGAGGTTCTACACCTCCTTGCCGAGGTGTGGCCCCGACGGCCACATTCAAAAGCGAAGTTGGGAAAAAAAATCTAGGTTCCCTCTTGACAAACATGAAGAACATGAACATGAGAAAGATGAATGCAAAGATCAAAACTTGCTATTACGAAAGCTGAGATTTCATGTTACGAATTCAAAAACATGGACCTGGGTATCCATACTCAAGCATCTTATCAAAACAAATACAAAAAACATGAGCCTTAATGCAAACTTTCGAATCAAACGAGGCTTTTCTTCAAGAACACATGAAAACCATTTTCTCTTTCTAGAACCGGCTTTAAATCAATGCATGACGTGCCGAACATATTTGATCGTGCAATGCAGCTAGATGATCAATAAGAACAACAGGAGTAGGTTAAGATTCTAACCTCAAAACTCGAATCTAACGGTTCAAGCTCCAACGATCAAGCTTGGAAGTTCACTCCCTCTTGCTCAAACTTCTCCTTCTCCTTCCTAGAGTTTCTCTCTCTAAAAGGCAAGATTTGATACAAAATGATATGTTTCTCACGACAATCACTGACTTAATCCCTCTGCCGGGACACGTGGCATTGGCTGATTGGCTCTACTCAAAAAGGTGACTGACTTGACAAGACAAGACCATGACAAAGTGTATTCAACAAGCTAGGCGGCAAGAGAATTCCGGCGAGTAACGACATCGGCTAACAACAAGACTCCGGCAAGCAAGTGGCAAGGACATCGGCTTGAAAGGACAATACTTGACTAAGCTGTGCCACACCTTGTCCTAGATATCCCACACCTTGGTCTAGGTCATACCATTCCAGGAACAAAATCGCTAGTGCAAGGATCAAGGACTTAGAACACCTAGATATTAACATCTCGGCCCAGATGATGCACATCTCGGCCTAGGTGACGCGCACCTCGGCCTAGATGGTGATATGTCGGCCAATATGCCAGGGTGAAGACGGAGGTCAACCAAAGGGGTTCCAAGATAGTTCTAAGTGAAAAAGGTCTCGAAGGTGACTAGGCTTAAGATGACCTCGGCAACACACCAGACAAGAACAAAGCATGCAAGCAATCATTCGATCAAAACAAGAGAAGATTTGCAAATGCACACATCAAAACAAGATCATCCATAAATGTATGCAAGTATGACTAAGTTAAAACGAGGGTTGTTACATCCTACCCCCCTTAAGGAAGTTTGGTCCCCAAACTTGAGTTACCTTGTTCCAAAAACAATTCTGGATGTCGGACTTTCATTTCCTCTTCCATTTCCCATGTAGCATCCTCACCGTAATGCTCCTTCCATTCAACTTTCACCATTGGTATCGACTTACTTCTCAACTGTTTCACTTGCCTATCGACAATCCGTATCGGCTTCTCTTCGTAGCCTAAATTTTCATTAATTACAATTCCGAAATAGTCGATCACATGTAGCGGATCTCGAATATACTTCCTCAACATCGAAACATGAAATACATTATGGACTTGGCTCAATCCTGGCGGCAAGGCAAGTCTGTAGGCAGCGAGGTTAACCTTCTCAAGAATTTCAAAGGGCCCGATGTAACGGGGTGCTAACTTACCCTTCTTCCCAAATCTTGTAACTCCTTTCATCGGCAAAATCTTTAGGAACACGTGGTCCCCGACTTCAAATTCCAACTCTCTTCTTCTTTGGTCGGCATAACTCTTCTGTCGACTCTGTGCGGTTTTGATTGTTTGCTGAATGAGCTTAATCTTCTCGGTTGTTACTTGAATTAACTCGGGACCAAGCAGAGCTTTGTCTCCTACCTCAGTCCAACATATCGGCGGCCTGCACTTTCTTCCATACAGTGCCTCATACGGCGCCATGCCAATGCTAGCTTGATAGCTGTTGTTGTAGGTAAATTCCACCAAAGGCAAATGTACTCCCCAACTTCCTTGGAGGTCCAATACACATAGTCTAAGCATATCTTCAAGTGTCTGAATCGTCCTTTCTGTTTGCCCATCAGTTTGGGGATGAAAAGCTGTGCTAAACCTCAACTCGGCTCTGAAAGCTCTTTGTAGGCTCTGCCAAAATCTGGAAACCAACTTTGGATCTCGATCTGACACAATTGACATCGGCACCCCATGAAGTCTAACAATTTCATTCACATACAACAAAGCAAGTTTATCGGCGTTGAAGGTGGTCTTAACAGGCAAGAAGTGTGCTTACTTGGTTAGTCTATCAACAATAACCCAAATCGAATCCATCCCCTTTTGTGTCTTCGGTAAACTAACCACGAAGTCCATGGAGATGTGCTCCCATTTCCACTCAGGAATCGGTAAGGGTTGAAGAAGTCCTGCTAGCCTTTGGTGCTCTGCCTTCACTTGTTGACAATACAGACACTGCAACACGAACTCAGGTATCTCTCCTTTCATGTTCGGCCACCAAAATGTCTGCTTCACATCCTGATACATCTTGGTGTTCCCGGGGTGAATAGCAAACTTGGAACCATGAGCTTCCTGCAAAATTTTCCTTTTCAACTCTGGGATGTCGGCTACACACAATCTCCCTTCAAACTTGAGCACTTGATTTTCTATGGTGTATCCTGATCTCGGCTTTGTGATAATCTCATCGACTACCTTCTTGAAGAATTCATCCTCTATCTGTCTTGTCTTTACTTCATCAACAATAGTCAGCTCCACTAAGATTGCGGTTAGACATGCCAAATTTCCAACCATCTTTCTACTCAAAGCGTCGGCTACGGTGTTAGATTTACCTGGATGATATTGGATCTGCATATCGTAATCTTTCAACAACTCAAGCTGTCTTCTCTGCCTCATATTCAATTCCTTTTGAGTGAACAAGTACTTCAAGCTTTTATGATCTGTGAAAACCTGACAAGAAGCTCCATACAAGTAGTGGCGCCAAATCTTCAAAGCAAATACCATGACTGCTAATTCTAAATCATGGGTGGGATAGTTCTTTTCATGTGGCTTCAACTGATGAGAGGCATATGCTATAACCCTACCTTTTTGCATTAATACACAACCTAGACCCTTATGCGAAGCATCACTGTAGATATGAAACTCTTCATCACCTGATGGTAGTGCAAGGATTGGTGCTGCGACTAATCTCGTCTTCAACTCCTGGAAGGCTGCTTCTCTATCCTTAGTCCATTCATAAGCCACTCCCTTCTTAGTCAGTTGTGTCAACGGAATTGTAATCCTTGAGAAATCCTTTACGAATTTTCTGTAATAACCAGCCAATCCCAGAAAGCTACGAACCTTGGACACATTAACCGGACTCGGCCAATTCACAACGGCTTTAATTTTACTAGGATCAACCGAAATACCCTCTTCATCAATTACATGACCCAAAAATGAAATAGTGGAAAGCCAAAACTCACACTTATTAAATTTAGCATACAATTTCCGATCCCTCAAAGTCTGTAAGGTAAGTCTCAAATGCTCCTCGTGTTCGGCTTTACTTCTAGAGTAAATCAATATATCATCAATGAAGACAACCACAAACTCGTCTAGATATGGCTTAAAGACCCTGTTCATCAAATCCATAAATGCTTCCGGGGCATTGGTCACTCCAAAAGGCATTACTAAAAACTCGTAGTGGCCATACCTCGTCCGAAAAGCAGTCTTCTCAACATCCTCGGCTTTAACCTTAAGCTGATGATAACCCGACCTAAGGTCAATTTTGAAAAAGACTCGGGCTCCTTGCAACTGGTCCAACAAATCGTCTATCCTTGGCAACGGGTACTTATTCTTGATGGTTACCTTATTCAGTTCCCGGTAATTAATACAAAGACGAAGCGTACCATCCTTCTGCTTAACAAACAAGACGGGTGCTCCCCAGGGTGAAGTGCTCGGCCTAATAAATCCCTTATCTAGCAACTCTTGTAGTTGAAGTTTCAATTCCCTAAGCTCAGTGAGGGCCATCCTATAGGGTGTTTTGGAGATGGGTTGGGTTCCCGATATGATGTCGATAGTAAACTCTACCTCTCTATCGACTACGTGACCAGGCAAATCGTTTGGAAAGACGTCGGGGAATTCATTAACCACTGGGACGTCGGCTAACTCAACACTTCCATTCAAATTACTTAATATGCTACACAAATAACCTTGACACCCTTTTTGGATCAATCTATAGGCTTTCACGGATGAAATTAAGTAAGGTGGGGATACTACCCCTTTTCCTTGAAACGTGACCTCGGCTAGGTTTGGGGGCTTTAACGTGACACTCTTTGAAACACAATTTATGGATGCGTGATTTGTCACTAACCAATCCATCCCCAGTATAACTTCAAAATGAGTTATGTCCAATGGCATTAAATCAGCTAACAATTCAACATTCCCAATCACAACAACACGTGCTCGATAGATGGATGCAACATTCATAGATTTCCTAGATGGAGTAGATACAGATAACACATAATCAAGGGGTTCTAGTTTCCTATTAATCTTCTCGGCAAACTTAGCAGAAATGAATGAATGCGTAGAATCCGAGTCAATCAATACATATGCATTTTGAGAGCAAATTGGAAGTATACCTGACACCACCGTCTCAGCATTTTGAGTGTCTCCTAGTACCAGTGCAAAAACTCTGCCTTGCCTCATCGGTCCTTTCCCAACGTTACCTTTCTGCACGGAGCCTGAAGTATTCTCATCTTTCTTACCTTCACCAGCCTTCATTTTTGGACAGTCCCTCACAAAATGACCTATTTCACCACATTCGTAACAAGCTCCAGACGTCCGACGACAGACCCCGAAATGTGGCTTTCCACAACTGGAACATGTTGGCTTAGTCCCACTTTCTGGCCTTGGATTGCTTGAACTGCCAACATTCGCTTTCTTCTTGGCACCAAACTGTGCTCGGCGATTGTCATAACTCTGCCTCTTCCTTTGGCTCTCTCCTGAACTCTGATATCTGTTCAAGTTAGCTTCGGCCAGAATGGCTTTGTCCAATACTCCAGCGTAAGTCGGCATATTGAGCATATTAACTCGGTCTTGTATCGGTCCACAAAGCCCGCTTTCAAACTTCCTAGCCTTTATATATTCATCATTGACCATGTGGGGTGCATACCTCGCTAACTCGGTAAAGGCACGGTTATATTCAGTTATTGTTCTACTACCTTGAGTCAAAGTCTGAAACTCGGTAGCCTTGCGATTTCGAACACTGAAGGGAAAATGCTTGGTGTAAAACAATTCCAAAAATCGGGTCCAGGTCAAGTCTGGATTGCTTTCTCGAACCATCATCCATCATCTGCAGGCGTCGTCATCTAGTGTAAAAGCTGTTAATGTCACCTTATGGGTGTCGGTGCTGGGAAAGATCTCGAACAGCTTTTCCATTTCCAAAACCCACGCTTCGGCTTTTATCGGCTCTATACCCCCTTGGAATCTCGGTGGCTTCATTTTCCTAAACTCTCTTATCAAAGCTATCATGCCGTCCCCATATAAAGCTGGTTGTGGGGGCACTTGTGGTGCTGGGAGAGGTGGAGGTGGAACTGCATTTCGGCCGTTCGTCTGCTCAGCCTGAGTAGATGTAGCACTAGCATACTGCTGTCTTGTCTGCCTTAACTCGTGGGCCAAACCTTCAACTAACCTTTCTAGTCTGTCCAATCTGTCCTCGGACTGATCTCGCCCAACTGGAGGTCTACCTCTCCTCATGATGCTATGAGTATGCAGAAGGTGACTTTTAAACAAAATAAACCAATAATCACGTAGGCAAGTAACAATTAAGCACGTCGAGATAATGCAAACCTTGTTCACATAGCAAGCGATATGATGCAATCCTAACATCCTTCTAAGGGAAAATCCTATGCTCTTTAGGACTCAAGGTGTGTGAATAACGTACTATAAGGAACTTGTGCTCTGATACCATTCTATCACGACCCCAAACTGCCCCTAGTAGTTTGGTGCCGTGATGGCCAGTAATCCGAGATTACCAAAGGCCAACTTTCAAAATTCACACACAACAGAGTATAAATATATGGGACTCACAAGTACGGAAGCGATACATACTAACAGATTAGTCCATAAGAGCTGTGCATAAGTCAAATGAAATAGCAACCATCTTCATACGGGTTACAACTTAATTACAAACGAAGCAAAGTACAAATTACATCTTACATATTAACAAAGGGCTTCACAAGTCGACACAACAAAATGTACGAACTACAGGTCAAGAAACACAGTCTGCCAGGTTGCCGACATCCTCTTTGCCGACATAACTGTCATACAAAACACACATCTTGATCAAAAGGCTTCTCAAGCCGACGTATGCAACATGCAAATATTACAAATCGAGAAGCATAATTTTCAAGACTGTCGACGTAAATACAGGTTAAGCCGACATAATCAAAATCCAAAACAAACTCCAGAATCACATATAGGCGTCACCGCCTTCTTGTTCATCACCTACATATATATAGAGAGGGTGAGCTTGGATACTCAATGAATGGTATAAATAATAAAGGGGTTTGCATGAATAATAGCCGAAGTCCTTTCAAAACAATACAAGACAAAACTTTATATAACAAGGAATGGACCTCGTCCATCTAACAAATCTTCAAAGCTTCAAGGGATACTTACTAGCATCACATATTACTAATAATAACATTCCGGCAAACATATCCACGCGATAAACCATCAGTGGCAAAACAAGACAAAGCAAGAGAGACATCTCAAACAAGGGTGCTACAAAAGTTTAGAGTCCTCTAGCACAAGGGACCTATGTTACAAAGGCCCGTAGCCTTTTAACACGAGAGTGCTGCGAAAGTTTAGAGTCCTCCAGCACAAGGGACTTTCAAGACAAAATGTGCTGCGAAAGTTTAGAGTCCTCCAGCACAAGGGACTTTCAAGACAAGATGTGCTGCGAAAGTTTAGAGTCCTCCAGGACAAGGGACTTTCAAAACGAGATGTGCTGCGAAAGTTTAGAGTCCTCCAGCACAAGGGACTTTCCGAGAAGGTCATCAAAACAAGATCATGCTTGATATACAAAACAGGGACAATTATTCATGCTTAACAAGTACTTTAAGAACAAAGCAAAGCAAAGTCTTTATCAAAACGTATAACATGGCTTTATTAAAAATACCACTCACATGGTTCTTCAAACATCGGGGTCAAGGCAAATCCAAGTCCTACAAACACATGGCAAAGTCTATTGAAGGCATTACTCAAAACAAGTCTAGTATGCATGCAAATAACCTCGGCGTTCATCAAAAACTAAGTCAAATCAAATCAAAACACCGATTCTTATTTCTGGAAGACATGCTGGGCAACTACCAGGTCTAGGCCGAGGTTCTACACCTCCTTGCCGAGGTGTGGCCCCGAAGGCCACATTCAAAAGCGAAGTTGGAAAAAAAAATCTAGGTTCCCTCTTGATAAACATCAAGAACATGAACATGAGAAAGATGAATGCAAAGATCAAAACTTGCTATTGCGAAAGCTGAGATTTCATGTTATGAATTCAAAAACATGGACCTGGGTATCCATACTCAAGGATCTTATCAAAACAAACACAAAAACATGAGCCTTAATGCAAACTTTCGGATCAAACGAGGCTTTTCTTCAAGACCACATGAAAATCATTTTCTCTTTCTAGAACCGACTTTAAATCAATGCATGACGTGCCGAACATATTTGATCGTGCAATGCAGCTAGATGATCAATAAGAACAACAGGAGTAGGTTAAGATTCTAACCTCAAAACTCGAATCTAATGGTTCAAGCTCCAACGATCAAGCTTGGAAGTTCACTCCCTCTTGCTCAAACTTCTCCTTCTCCTTCCTAGAGTTTCTCTCTCTAAAAGGCAAGATTTGATACAAAATGATATGTTTCTCACGACAATCACTGACTTAATCCCTCTGCCGGGACACGTGGCATCGGCTGATTGGCTCTACTCAAAAAGGTGAATGACTTGACAAGACAAGACCATGACAAAGTGTATTCAACAAGCTAGGCGGCAAGAGAATTCCGACGAGAAACGACATCGGCTAACAACAAGACTCCGGCAAGCAAGTGGCAAGGACATCGGCTTGAAAGGACAACCCTTGACTAAGCTGTGCCACACCTTGGCCTAGATGTGCCACACCTCGGTCTAGGTCATACCATTCCAGGAACAAAATCGCTAGTGCAAGGATCAAGGGCCTAGAACGCCTAGATATTAACATCTCGGCCCAGATGATGCACATCTTGGCCTAGGCGACGCGCACCTCGGCCTAGATGATGATATCTCGGCCAATATGCCAGGGTGAAGACGAAGGTCAACCAAGATAGTTCTAAGTGAAAAAGGTCTCGAAGGTGACTAGGCTTAAGATGACCTCTGCAACACACCAGACAAGAACAAAGCATGCAAGCAATCATTCGATCAAAACAAGAGAAGATTTGCAAATGCACACATCAAAACAAGATCATCCATAAATGTATGCAAGTATGACTAAGTTAAAACGAGGGTTGTTACACCTATTGATTAAAAATTGGAAGTTTCGAAATAAGTTGAGATTGCTAATTTATTGAAAGATGGTAATCTTCAAATGAGTATAAAATGGAATTGCTTCGAAAAGTGCATGGCATGACACCGACATTTGCATTTTTATTGGAAATTGCATAACTGTATATACTTTGTAAGAATTCTCTACTAGGCTTTATACTCACCCCCAATGGGATTTGGTGCAGGTAAAGATGTTGTGATCCCACCAAGCTAAGGGTGTGGATATGTTTTGGTGAAGAGTAGATCACTCTTTCTTTTGTTACAATTTTTGTAAAGCCTAGGGCTAATTTGGTATGGGTTCGTGAGACCATTTTGTGTAATCGGGCTATTGCCTTGGAAGATATAAGCCGTTGAGGGCATTTTATTATTTTGAAACTAGATGCTCTACATGCTATAGATTCATGTATTCCTTGGTTTCGTTGAATGTCTACCGCATGTGGAACTTCTGTATTAAACTCATTTATTAAATATGTGAATATGGAATGACTATTATTATTGTTTAGAGAATGTTCATTAATGTGGATAGTTCACGCTAAATTATTTAGGGGCGTTTCAGCTTACATGGCATATCAAAACATTTCACATATACTTAATAATAATTCACACCACTTATTAGTAGTTAACATCTTGTATACCCAGGATCATTCAAACACATAGTCAGCTGTACCAAAAGCTTATACACATAAATTGTCTATCATGACCAATGGAAATAGCAAAAGAAAAATACAAAAGATCATAAACAAAGCCTCTTGCGTGAGGCACCAGGGCTGACTTCACAAAACTCGGGTTCCTTTCTCAAACACCACTAAGGCTGGGGTTGAACGCCCCTTTGCTCACCTATATACATATAAATAAGAGTGAGTGTTAGCCTAATGAATAATACCAAAGTAAAAGGGTTATATAAATGAGATTTATGTTAAGTACATCAAACCCGTATATTTCATAAACCAACGGCCTCAGGCCCATTCTGTGTTTTTGTTGTACATGTCAAATGGCCTTGGGCCCATTTGAGATCCTTATCAAACATATCAGACGGCCTCGGGGCCCATTGCATAACTTTGTCAGACTCATCAAATAGCATCAGGCCCAATTCAAACACTTTAAACGTATCAAACGACTTCGGGCCTCTTATTTCCATATTCATATCTATGCGCATTTCATATTCATGATCATGATCATGATCACCTTTTCATTCAAATGAGGCCTTTGGCCCATTACATTGATATTCAAGCGGCCTTTGGCCCATTACAATATTCAAGCGGCCTTTGACCCATCACAATATTCAAACGGCCTTTGGCCTATCATAATATTCAAATGTATCAAACGGCAAACGGCCTTAGGCCCAATTCAGACATATCAAACGGCCTTAGGCCCAATTCATACTCTTATTAGACGTATCAAACGGCCTCAGGCTCAATTCAAACATATAAAAGGGCCTTGGGCCCAAATCATGTTCTAGGCATATAGAATATTCATTCGTAATTCAAATCAACGAATCCATGAATAAATTTTTATTTATCTATAAGTCATGAAATTAATTGTTTTAATTTTTTTTTATCTATAGGTCATGAAATAAATTTTCATAAATTATTTATGAATTTTTATATGTTTAAATATACGAGTAAATCAAAATAAAGATTTAGATATATATGTTTTTGATAGATATATAGATTAACAAATCATATCTTTATCTAAATTTTAGTATTTTAATTTTTTGTAAATCAATTATTTAATATTTAATCTTTATCTTTATCTGTAGACCACAAAATTAATCTTTACAAATTATTTATCAATTTTTATATGTTTATTATCTATAAGTCATGAAATTAATTTTTAAAATTTTTATCTTTAATTACATGTCATGAAATAAATTTTCATTAATTATTTATGAATTTTAATATGTTTATCTATAATGAAATTAATTAAAGTACAAAATGAAGAGGAAAAAAAAAGGATTAATTTTGTTTTTTTTTAAACAATTATTTAATCTTTATCTTTATTTGTGGGGCATGAAATTAATTTTTATAAGTTATTTATCAACTTTTATATGTTTATTTATTGGAAGAAATTTTGAATTATCTATAAGTTATGAAATTAATTTTTTTTTACATTAATTGTTTAATTTTTTTTCTTTATCAGTAGACTATAAAATTAATTTTTATAAATTAATTTTTAGTTTTTATATGTTTATCTATATAGATGAATTTTGAAATTCAAATCTCCATCCATAAGCAATGAAATTAATTTTCATTTTAATTAATCAAACAAATAGAAAATGACGAAAAATAGAAAACATGAAAGACAATCAAAGAAGGTTGCCACGTCTTCTCATTCAAAGCCAATAAAGGTTAAGATTTAATTGGAGATAAGAAATTATAGATAAGGGTATTTCATGAGATAAAAAATTAAAAAAAGAAGAAGACAATATGTGATAGAAAGAGAAAATATATATGAGTAAATCAAAATAAAGATTTAGATATATATGTTTTTGATAGATATATAGATTAACAAATCATATCTTTATCTAAATTTTCTTATTTTAATTTTTTGTAAATTAATTATTTAATTTTTATTTTTATTTGTAGACCATGAAATTAATCTTTATAAATTATTTATCAATTCTTATATGTTTATTTATCTATAAGTCATGAAATTAATTTTTAAAATTTTTATCTTTATTATTTACATGTCATGAAATAAATTTTCATAAATTATTTATGAATTTTTATATGTTTATCTATAACGAAATTAATTAAAGTACAAAATGAAGGGGAAAAAAAGGATTTATTTTTTTTTAAACAATTGTTTAATCTTTATCTTTATTTGTGGGCCATGAAATTAATTTTTATAAGTTATTTATCAACTTTTACATGTCTATTTATGGGAAGGAAATTTTAAATTATCTATATGTCGTGAAATTTTTTTTTTTACATTAATTGTTTAATTTTTATCTTTATCTGTAGACTATAAAATTAATTTTTAGTTTTTATATGTTTATCTATATGGAGAAATTTTGAAATTCAAATCTCCATCATAAGCAATGAAATTAATTTTTATTTTAATTAATCAAACAAATAGAAAATGGAGAAAAGTAGAAAACATGGAAGGCAATCAAAGAAGGTTGTCACGTCTTCTCATTCAGAGCCAATAAAGGTTAAGAATTTAAGAGGAGATAAGAAGTTATAGATAAGGGAATTTCGTAAGATAAAAAATGTAAAATAAAAAAAATAATATGTGATAAAAGGAGAAAAAAATATATGAGTAAATCAAAATAAAAATTTAGATATATATATATATATGTTTTTGATAGATATATAAATTAACAAATCATATCTTTATCTAAATTTTATTATTTTAATTTTTTGTAAATTAATTATTTAATCTTTATTTTTATCTGTAGACCACGAAATTAATCTTTATAAATTATTTATTAATTTTTATATGTTTATTTATCTATAAGTCATGAAATTAATTTTTTTAATTTTTATTTTTATCTATAGGTCATGAAATAAATTTTCATAAATTATTTATGAATTTTTATATGTTTAAATATATGAGTAAATCAAAATAAAGATTTAGATCTATATGTTTTTGATAGATATATAGATTAACAAATCATATCTTTATCTAAATTTTAGTATTTTAAGTTTTTGTAAATCAATTATTTAATCATTATCTTTATCTGTAGACCACGAAATTAATCTTTACAAATTATTTATCAATTTTTATATGTTTATTTATCTATAAGTCATGAAATTAACTTTTTTAATTTTATCTTTATCTATATGTCATGAAATAAATTTTCATAAATTATTTATGAATTTTTATATGTTTATCTATAATGAAATTAATTAAAGTACAAAATGAAGGGGGAAAAGGAGTAATTTTGTTTTTTTTTTAAAAACAATTATTTAATCTTTATCTTTATTTGTGGGCCATGAAATTAATTTTTATAAGTTATTTATCAACTTTTATATGTTTATTTACGGGAAGAAATTTTAAATTATCTATAAGTTATGAAATTAATTGTTTAATTTTTATCTTTATCCATAGACTATAAAATTAATTTTCATAAATTAATTTTTAATTTTTATATGTTTATCTATATGGAGGAATTTTGAAATTTAAATCTTTATCCATGAGCAATGAAATTAATTTTTATTTTAATTATCAAACAAATAGAAAATGAAAAAAGAAAAAGAAAATATGAAAGTTGCTCAAAGAAGGTTACCACGTAGGAAAGAGAGATGTTTGAAATTATGAGAAATTAGAGTAAATTTTTGGAGGTTTTTGACAAAACAACTACAGTTGGTTATATACATAGTATATATATATAAATATCATGTACATGTCCCTTCCATCACAATCACTCTCTCTCCCTTCTCTCGATTTAATTTAATTTATTTTATCTCATGTCTATCACACCATCGCACTTATTAATGGCTTCACGTAAACTCTCGAATTCAAGAAAATCAGCATTGCATAAAGTTAATCTCACATTCGCTCCTTCAAGCTCTTTCAAATGAGAGTTCTTCGGATAATCTACAACCTATATACACCCACTTAACAACACAATCACATACAACAACTTCAAAACCTTAAACACAATTTCTCAATCTTAAAATTTTTAAATTTTTAAAAATAAAAATATATTTGGCTTAAAGTGATTGGTACATCTAACAATATTTAATTTTAAAATTTTAAAATCGTTAAATTTTATCTAAACATATCTAATTTAAAATTTGGAATTTTTTTTAAACAATATTAGAAAGAAAGAAAAAAAGTGGCTCAAATCTATTATTGTATTATCTAAGTTTTGAATTATTACACATTCATAATATTACTGGATTTAAAATTTAAATTTTAAAATTAACTAAAATATCTAACTATATGATTTGAGGAATTCCAATACCTTATTCTGAATTTTCCATTTTTTTTTTTAATTTTTACAAAATTTAAGTTGCTAAGTGTTAATTTTTTATTGCTCAATGATTGACCACTATTAAATTCTTTTTATAGGCTATAATGATAACAATTGAATACCATCAATTTTAAAATTTTCTATCAATGTATTTTTAAAAAAAAAAAAATTATCATCAAGCATACAATTTGAAAATTAAATATATTTTATTCTATTACAACTTTATTAAAAATGTAAATTTATTTTGCTACTATTCAAGAAAATATATATTCCTTTATTTTGATATAACAAAAATTAAATTATCTTCTACTCATACATAATCTCTCATAAATATCTTATCTTTTTAAAAATTTTGATTATTAACGACCAAATTCCCACATTTCTCTCTTCTTTTTTTTAGGATGTTTATTTTATATTTATTTTTTTCGAATTAGATTTGATATCTATCTTTTTACTTATATATCTATATCTATACTATATATAAGGAAATATATTATGTACTCTAAAATTTTCAAAGTCTCAATACTCAATTCTCAAACAATTGATATTCTTTTTCCTACATGTCACACTCTTAAAGTTATGTTTTAAATTTTTCTTCGTCCTATTTTTTCTCCAATAAAAAAACATTTTTTTTCTTAATATTGTTTTATTTTAAATTTTTAACTTTTAAAATCTTTTTATTATCTAAGACTCCTTATCTCTTTTTATTTTATTTTTATTTTGCTTAATCTTCCCCTGTATCTTCATTTATCTTTATTTCTTATTTCTTCCTTTTTTTGTTTTTAAATCCCCAATCCCATCATTATCTCCAACTTTATTTTTATTATATTGTTCATATGATCCCTTTTTAAAATTTATTTTAATCATTAATCTAATAATTATCTTCAAATTCATTCCTATCTGATAATGATCTTCAATTTCATTTCTATCTTATTTTTCAAATGCTTCATATTTTAGCTATATATTCTAACATACCATCGAGTTTTTTTAGTGTTTGCATATTGGGTATAAAGTTTTATTCAAACTCTGTGGTTAAGATTCGAGTTGCATTCAATCATCAACAACGTCACAATTTGTTAAGCAATTGTAGGATTTTACAGTTTGATAAATTTTATTCTTTTTGTATACTTATGTGTATATGTAGTGGGGGCATTTTTTTTTTTTTTTTTGTTTTCTTTAAAGGGGCCTTTGAACATTTTTACATTATTTGTAATAGTACCCATTTTTACATTATTCACTTTTAAAGTTATAATTATGTCCGATAGAAATATAGTTTATGTTGCTAAATGACCTATCTGGACTAAGATAATTTTATAATTAATGTTTTAAATGACAAATTTATGAAAAAAATGAATGTATGAACTTAGGTATGAGATAGTTATCATATTTAAAATATTTCTTAGTTACAATTCTCTATTATATTTTAAATTTATAAGAATTTTTTATTTTATTATACAAAAAATGGCTATAATAAATTATTAAAATTATACATTCCCGTGCATAGCACGGGTTGCTGCTAGTGTATATATATATACAGAAATGATAGAAACTCCCTTTTTCTTTGACCCCCACAACCTTCCACTAACACATGTCAGTGAGTGATAGGAGGGGAAAAAAACAAAAACAAAAAATAAAAAGCAAAAAGTTGGTCAATCCCAATAAATTGGGAATGGTGAGGGTCAAAGAAAAAGAGAGTCTCAACCTTTTTCCTATATATATAAAGATATTTTGATTATTTTATCTAACTTCATCTTTTTAAACAAAATATTTTAACATCTGAATTTTTTGATTACATAAAATTAAGATTTAGACTTTTAGGCCAAGCTCTCATACACACACATATATATATATATATATAAAAATATTTTGTTAAAAATTATATGAACGCACTCTCAATGTTACAATTGTTGAAAGTTAGCACTCTACGGGCCTATGGATTGGTGGCTTATCCATAGAATACAACATATCAACTGACAATCGTGTTGACTCAAATTAACCTTGTAAAAGAGGGTGAGTCCAGTCCTATTATAAGAGGACTTTTCTCATGTGTGCCTTGCATATGATATGTAAGGTATTTATACTTTTTTATTTTGCATTTATACATTTATATGTATTGGATTATATCAAAATATTTTGAAACTTACACATTGGTGACCTGCTAAGCAGGTCACTTTCCAGGTAAATTAATAAAATAATATATTATATGACTAAAGGTGTAAATGGTCACAAGAAAAGTATAAGTTTTCAAGAAAGGCGTAAGGAATTTCAGAAAAAGGCGTAACTGATTACTGAAAAGTATAAATCATTTACACCTTTTATGAACACTTACTCCTTTTGTGTAAGAATTTTTGGCATAAGATTTATACCTTTTGCTTCGAACATACACCTTTTGTGGAAGCCCAACTTAAAGCTTTTCGGAAGTCACTTATACCTTTTGTGAAAAAATAAATTCATCAATTTTACACCTTTTGCTTCAGCTTATACCTTATCGTGGAACTGCTTATATTTTTTTTGAAAAGTTACGCCTTTTGTGAAATAATTTTTCTCATAAGATTTATACTTTCTTTTTCATCAAACTTACTCCTGTTGTGAAAGAGTATATAACCACAAAAGTATAAATGTTATGCCAAAAATTCTTACACAAAAGGAGTAACTTTTAAAAAAATATATAAGCACTTCCACGAAAAGGTATAAGCTTAAGAAAAAGGTGTAAGTTTGATGAAATTTTTTTTTCACAAAAGGTATAAGTGACTTCCGAAATAGGTTTAAGTTGGCCTTTCACAAAAGGTGTAAGTTCGAAGAAAAAGTATAAATCTCATGCCAACATTTCTTACACAAAAGCAGTAACTTTTCAAAAATGGTGTAAACATTTTCACGAAAAGTATGAAGGAGTAACATTTCAAAGTGTTGATAACCAGAAAAGGAGTAACAAAGGGTTCATTTCGAAATGTTCGTAAACACAGAAGGAGTAACATATGTTCATCTGAAAGTAGTAAACACAGAAGGAGTAACATTTCGAAGTGTTCATAAACCCAATTGAGACAACCACTGAACAAATCAAAGGGTCGTGACCCCCGCTGACCACCCAAGCGTCGGTGGGCTCCGGTGCTCACAGCCATCTGAGATTGGCACCTCCACTGGCACCGCCGCCGCTAATCAAAGGTTTTTTGAAAGATTGGCTATCGATCTTGGCCTCTCTGTGTCGATGTCGGTCTGTCTCTGTCGATCCCTGTTTATCTCGGTCTGTCTCCAGCGATCTTGGTCTGTCGGTGTCCATGTGGGTCTCTTCTCTGTCGATCTCTGTCGATTTCGGTCCATCTGTCGATCAGTGTCCATCCAGGTCTCTATGTCTGTTGAGCTCAGTCTATCTCTCTCTCTCTCTCTCTCTCTCTCTCTCTCTCTATCTCTCTATCCGTTGCTCTATATTAAAAACGGTCTCTATGTCTGTCGATCTCAGTCTGTCGATCAGTTATACCTTTTGTGGAAAAATTAATTCATCAAATTTACACCTTTTCCCTAAGCTTATACCTTTTTGTGGAAGTGCTTATATTTTTTTTGAAAAGTTACTCCTTTTGTGTAAGAATTTTTGGCATAAGATTATACCTTTTCTTCGAACTTACACCGTTTGTGGAAGGCCAACTTAAAACTTTTTCGCAAGTCACTTATACCTTTTGTGAAAAGATAAATTCATCAAATTTACACCTTTTGCATAAGCTTATACCTTTTCGTGGAAGTGCTTAAATTTTTTTTGAAAAGTTACTCCTTTTGTGTAAGAATTTTTGGCATAAGATTTATACCTTTTCTTCGAACTTACACCGTTTGTGGAAGGCCAAATTAAACCTTTTTCGGAAGTCACTTATACCTTTTGTGAACAGATAAATTCATCAAATTTACACATTTTGCTTAAGCTTATACCTTTCGTGGAAGTGCTTATATTTTTTTCGAAAAGTTACTCCTTTTGTGTACAAATTTTTGGCATAAGATTTATACCTTTTCTTCGAACTTAAACCTTTTGTGGATGCCCAACTTAAAGCTTTTTCGCAAGTCAGTTATACCTTTTGTGAAAAAATAAATTCATCAAATTTACACCTTTTGCTTCGGCTTATACCTTTTCGTGAAACTGCTTATATTTTTCTTGAAAAGTTACTCCTTTTGTGAAATAATTTTTCTCATAAGATTTATACTTTTTCTTCAAACTTACACCTTCTGTGAAATAATTTTTCTCATAAGATTTATACTTTTTCTTCAAACTTACACCTTCTGTGAAAGTGTATATAAGCACAAAAGTATAAATGTTATGCCAAAAATTCTTACACAAAAGGAGTAACTTTTCAAAAATGGTGTAAGTATTTTCAGGAAAAAGTGTAAGCATAAGCAAAAGGTGTAAAATTAATGAAGTTTTTTTTTCACAAAAGGTATAAGTGACTTCCGAAATAGGTTTAAGTTGGGCTTTCACAAAAACTGTCAGTTCGAAGAAAAAGTATAAATCTTATGCCAACAATTCTTACAAAAAAGGAGTAACTTTTCCAAAATGGTGTAAATATATTAACGAAGGAGTAACATTTCAAAGTGTTGATAACCAGAAAAGGAGTAACAAAGGGTTCATTTGAAAATGTTCGTAAACACAGAAGGAGTAACATCAAGTGTTCATTTCAAAGTATTCATAGTAAACACAAAAGGAGTAACATTTCGAAGTGTTCATAAACCAATTGACACAACCACTGAACAAATCAAAGGGTTCGTGACCCCCGCTGACCACCCAAGCGTCGGTGGGCTCCGGTGCTCACAGCCTTCTGAGATCGGCAACTCCACTTGCACCGCCGCCGCAAAGCAAAGATTTTTTGAAAGATTGGCTATCGATCTTGGACTCTCTGTGTCGATGTCGGTCTGTCTCTGTCGATCCCTGTTTATCTCGATCTGTCTCCAGCGTACTGTCGATCTCTGTCGATTTCGGTCCCTCTGTCGATAAGTGTCCATCTAGGTCTCTATGTCTGTTGACCTCAGTCTATCTCTCTCTCTCTCTCTCTCTCTCTCTCTGTCCGTTGCTCTATATTAAAAACGGTTCTCTTTTACATTGACATACTTGGTTGGATTTGGACTCGGAGTCGCTATTGGAAGCCCTCCCAGACTCGTCTTGTATGAAACGAAGTTCTACTGGGAGAAAGGCCAAGCCCTCCGAAACGCCCTTCTCTCTCACATTGCCATTATCTGAACAAGACAAATACTGTGTGATTGGATTTTAGGAACTTACAGGTTTTCGGGGGAAAAAACCGAACTTAGACGTTTTGCGAAGTTACTGACATCTCTTTGTGGCATAAGATTTATACTTTTTCTTCGAACTTACATCGTTTGTGAAAGCCCAACTTAAACCTTTTGTGTAACAATTTTTTTCATAAGATTTATACTTTTTCTCCGAAGTTACACCTTTTGTGGAAAAAAAAATACATCAAATTTACACATTTTCCTTAAGCTTACACCTTTTCGTGGAAGTGCTTACACCATTTTTCAAAAGTTACTCCTTTGGTGTAGGAACTTTTGGCATACCATTTATACTTTGTCTTCGAACTTATACCATATGTGAAAGCCCAACTTAAGCTTCGTCGGAAGTCACTTATACCATTTGTGAAAAAAAAAATTCATAAAATTTAGACATTTTGCTTAAGCTTACACCTTTTTGGGAACATATTTACACCATTTTTGAAAAGGTACTCCTTTTGTGTAACAATTTTTGGCATAACACTTATACTTTTTCTTCCGACTTACACCTTTTGTGAAAAACCAAGTTAAAGCATCTTCGGAAGTCACTTATACCTTTTGTGAAAAACAAAATTAATGAAATTTACACGTTTTGCTTACGCTTACACCTTTTTGGTAACATATTTACACATTTTTTGAAAATGTACTCCTTTTGTGTAAGAATTTTGGTCATAACATTTACTCATTTTGTGCTTATACACTCTTTCACAAAAGGTGTAAGTTGGAAGAAAAAGTATAAATGTTATGCCAAAAATTCTTACACAAAAGGAGTACCTTTTCAAAAATGGTGTAAGTATTTTCACGAAAAGGTGTAATCTTAAGAAAAAGGTGTAAATTTGATGATTTTTTCTTTCCCAAATGGTGCAAGTGACTTCCGAATAAAGCTTTAAGGTGGGGTTTCACAAAAGGTGTAAGTTGGAAGTTAAAGTATAAATGTTATGCCAAAAATTCTTACACAAAAAGGAGTAACTTTTCAAAAATGGTGTAAGCCCTGCCACGAAAAGGTGTAAGCTTAAGCAAAATGTGTAAATTTTATGTTTTTTTTATCACAAATGCTATAAGTGACTTCCGACGAAGCTTTAAGTTGCCGCTCACAAACGGTACAATTTCTTGAACAAAAGGAGTAACTTTTCAAAAATGGTGTAAGTATTTTCACGAAAAGTATGAAGGAGTAACATTTCAAAGTGTTCATAACCACAAATGGAGTAACAAAGCGTTCATTTCAAAATGTTCGTAAACACAGAAGGAGTAACATCAAGTGTTCATTTCAAAGTATTCGTAGTAAACACAAAAGGAGTAACATCAAGTGTTCATTTCGAAGTGTTCATAAACAAATTGGGACAACCACTGAACAAATGAAAGGGTTCGTGACCCCCGCTGACCACCCAAGCGTCGGTGGCGTCCGGTGCTCACAGCCTTCTGAGATCGGCACCTTCACTGGGACAGCCGCCCCAAATCAAAGGTTTTTTTCTCTCTGGCTATCGATCTTGGTCTCTCTGTGTCGATGTCGGCCTATTCTCCGTCGATGTCTGTCTCTCTCTGTCGATCCCTGTTTATCTCGATCTGTCTCCAGCGATCTTGGTCTGTCTGTGTCCATGTGGGTCTCTTCTCCGTCGATCTCTGTCGATTTCGGTCCCTCTGTCGATCTCGGAGTGGCTGCTCTGTCGATCAGTGTCCATCTAGGTCTCAATGTCTGTTGATCTCAGTCTATCTCTCTCTCTCTCTCTCTCTCTCTCGCTCTCTCTGTCTGTCCGTTGCTCTATATTAAAAACGGTTCTCTTTTGCATTGACATACTTGGTTGGATTTGGACTTGGAGTCGCTATTCGAAGCCCTCCCAGACTCGTCGTCTCTGAAACGGAGTTCTACTCAGAGAAAGGCCAAGCCCTCCGAAACGCCCTTCTCTCTCACATTGCCATTATTTGAATAAGACAAATACAGTGTGATTGGATTTTAGGAACTTCCAGGTATTGGGGAGAAAAAACGGAACTTACACGTTTTGTGAAGTTACTCACATCCCTTGTGAAAAAACTTACAGTATTTGTGAAAAGGTTACACATTTGTGAAATAATTTATTTTACAAAATTTAGACCTTTTCGTTGAAATACTTAAACCTTTTGTGAGATGTTACTAATTTATTAAAAATCATGTCTATTAAAAAATTTACACGTTTTATTGGAACTTACACTTTTTATGAGAACAGAACTTACACCTTTTTTGAAATTAGTTACATCTTTTCTGAACATGCTTACACCTTTTATGGAAATCTGAATTATATTTTCCTAAATTTTAAACCTTCAATGGGAAGTTACACCATTGTGACATATCTTTCATGTTTTGTGAAAACTACATACATGTTTTTGAAAATATACACCTTGCATGGAAGGAGTATTTGAATAAAATTTATACCTTTTGTTAAAAACATAAACCTTTTCTGAATGATTACACCTTTTTGTGGGAATGCTTACACCGTTTCTGAATGGTTACTGCTTTTGTGAATAACTGTTTTCATAAAATTTAGACTTTTTATGGGATATTACAACTTTTCTGCCAGCAAAACTTACACCTTTTTAAAAAATTTACACCTTCTATGGAAAATATGTTTTCAGCAAGTTTACACCTTATTTTAAAAGCTTACACCTCTTCTAAAAAGGTACTCCTTTTGTGAAGCAAACATGTTTAAAAAATTGTACACCTTTTAAATAGGAGTTACATCTTTTAGGGCTGAGCAAGGAATCCGTGAAATCCGTAATCCGATCCAGTCCAGTCCAATCCGATAGGTTTGGATTGGTTTTTTGAATCCGTAGTTCGGTTCCGGATTGAATAATTAAAAATCCATAGTTCACAGATTGGTTCCGGATTGAATCCCACGGTTCCGGATTGGAACCGATCCGGACCGTATACAAATAGTGTATATTTTTATTATACATCCTCCCCCATAGTATCTTTTCTTATTCTATGTAAAATCTAAACTCAAACCTAAAATCGTATAATATCTTCTTTTATTACTTTTGTTTGTTAGTTTTAAGTTTTAATTTGCAATGGTCTAAATACTTATGGTGAAACCAGTTTTCTTATGGTTGTTTAAATTCTAGAACAGTATGTCGTTATTATAGAAAAACATGTTGCTATTATGGAACTAATATAGCGCTATGTTTATATTTTTATGAAATTCAAGTGTTATATATATATTTTTGTTATTTAATTATGTGAATCCGTGGTCCTAAACCGATCCAATCCGTATTTAAATGGATTGGTTCGGATTGGTTCCATGATTTAAACGGATTGGATTGGTTCCAATTTTTTAGGAACCGTAAATAACGGATTGGTCCTGGTTTTATCCCAATCCGGTCCAATCCGGACCATGCTCACCCCTAACATCTTTGGTGAAGACAGTTAGACCTTTTTTGAAAATTTACACGTTTTATGGAAGATAAGCTTTTGATAAAGTTTGTTAAGGCCGTTTGGTAACACTTACGTTTTCAGTTTTATGTTTATATTTACAAAAACTTAAAAAACTCAAATAAAAACTTGTTTGGCAAAATTTTTGATTTATAAATCAGTGGTTTCAGTTTATAAATTTGGCCAAAAAATAAAAACACAAAAAATGTGTTTCCATTTTGAGCTTTCAGTTTTTTTTTTTTTTACCACCCAACACTAGCCACCACCCGCCACCATTTTCCACCACCGTCTTCCGCCTCCGCCACCACCACCCACCCCCACCCCCACCACCACCACTACTGCCCACCACCCACCACCCACTTGCCATCCAACCGCCACCACCCACCACTTGCCATTACCATCCACCGCTCGCCACCACCACCTACTTGCCACCACCACTCACCACCCACCTGCCACCACCACATGCCACCACTAGCCACCCACCACTACCTGCCACTGACCTGCCACCACCACCACCGGCCACCACCATCACCTATCACCCACCTGGCACCCACCTGCCACCACCACCCGCCACCACCACCACCCACTCGTTACCACCTATCACCCGCCACCGTCACCCACCCACCCACCCACCACCACCACCACCATCCGTCACCTACCCGCCACCACCCACCACCACCCGCCATCCGCCACCCACCTGCCACCACCACCTGCCGGCACCACCACCACCACCACCCGCCACCGTCACCCACCCACCCACCATCACCACCCGCCACCACTCGCTATCCGCCACCCACCTGCCACCACCACCCACCACCCGCCACCATCACCACCACCACCTACTCGTTACCACCCACCAACCGCCGCCGTCACCCACCCACCCACCCACCCACCATCACCACTCGCCACCACCTACCACCTACCACCACCCGCCACCCACCTGCCACCACCACCCACTTGCTACCACCCACCACCCGCCACCGTTACCCATCCACTCACCACCACCACCCACCACCCGCCACCACCACCCACCACCCGCCGCCACCACCACCACCACCACCCACTTGCTACCACCTGCCACCATCACCCACCCACCACCACCACCACCACCCACCACTCACCGTCACCACTTTCTACCACCGTCTTCCGCTGCCACTTGCCACCACTCGCCATTTCTCACTCTTTTTTATATTTTAAATATAAAATAAACATTTTGTCAATTACCAAATGCGTTTGTAGTTTATGTTTTTCAAAAAATAAACAAAAACTAGTTTATAAAATTTTTGTAAATATAAACTGAAAACGTAAACGTTACCAAACACACCAAGAAATTATTTGACAAAAGGTATAACCTTTTCAAATATGGTGTATGTTTGTCCGAAGAAGGTGTAAATGACCATAGAAAAGATGTAAGTTTTGTTTTTCACTAAAGGTGTAACTTGAAATAATAAGTTTAAATTTTACGAAAAAGGTTTTTCCACAAAATGTGTCATTTTTCAAGAAGTTGTAAATATTTCCGAGAGGAGGTGTAAATTTTTAGGAAATGTGTAAACTTTAGGAATAGTTGTAAACTTTGTGAGTTTTTACAAAAAGGTACAAGTTCCCAAGACCAATCATCGAAGCTGAATGTTCGTTTTTACAAGAGATATAAGTTCCCAAAGAAGACCAATCTCAATGAAAGCTGAATGTTTCGTTTTTAGAAAAGATCCAAGGTGTAACTTTTACTAAGAAAATTAATGTAATGTAAAGATATAAAGTTCCAAGGTGTAACTTTTATGAAGAAAATGAATTTATAAATGATGTCAGTTTTCATTAAAAGGTGTCGGTTGTCAGAACAAGTATAAAACTTTAAAAAATCCCAAAGTGTTCAGAAGAGGTGTAAGTTCCGTCGGCCCGTCCGTCTCTCTTCCATCTCGGACCTCTCTCTTTGTTTGTCTTTCTGTCTGCCCGTCTCTCCGTTGTTCCATTTCCCCGTAGCTGTAGGGTTTTACAGAGAACAATATTTGAGTGCTGAGCTTGAGTTCTTGGGAAGGCTAGCCATGGAAGTGGATGCGTAAATACTTTTTTTGAGTTGATTTTTGTCGGTGGAGCACAACCGCAAGGGTTAATCGAGCACCACCGTCGGTTCGTCTGATCCGGTTGGTATTTCCTTTATTTCGTGCTGGTACATTATCTGTCTCCTTGTTTGTCTTCTATCATTCGCATATACCTTCACACCCAACCCGAAATCGACCCAATAGGAACTGTTCTGTACTCCATTTTGGTATTTTGTGCTATTCGAATAGGAACTCTTCCCTCTGCTAACCGAAATGGACCCAATAGGAACTGTTCTGTACTCGATTTTTGTATTTTCTCCCTTCCGAATAGGAAGTCTTCCCTCTGCTATCAGTGCTACAAGTTGAACATAGGTATGATAGTAGTTAGCAACAAGCATAAAAGGTGTTCTGCATTTACATGGCGAACTTGTTAGGTTGGGTTATATATAACGAAAGAAGACTTTAAAAGAAATTTGTGTAATGTTGGCACGGGAAAAACAACTTTTTTTTTTCAAGTAGCCAAAAAAGCAAAAATAAGAAACTCAATAAACAAACAATGACTAATCTTGTTTCCGCAACAGGTAGCACATTCGGTTGAATTGTGCTTTAAATTTTGTAGTACTCGGTGATTTTATATTGCCAGAACTTATGTTTAGAAACAATCTGTGGTACACGGACTCTTCAAAATAGATCAAATACCTGTGTCGGACACCTGAGAGTCGGACAAGGGTATGGGATATGTGTCAGATACTTTTCAACGGACACTTCTTATATAATTGTATAAAACACAATTATTATATGTGCAAATTATTGTGAAATTACTATAAATGTGATTTTGACACCGTGAGTTACATATAGTACCATTTTATGGCACATATTAGATTAAAAATATGATATTTTTTCCCCACACCGTGTACCATTGAATGTAGGGTTAAGATTTAATGAGTCGGACCTGTACATACATACCGCACCTGGGACCCGTACCCGAGTCCGTGTAACACAGTAAACAACTCTTTCTTTCAGTGCTGAAGTTCATGCATAGTTGACGGTATTCAACTTAAAACATAGGAAAGCCAATTGAAAGAGTTGAAATGAGAATGACGATTTCCAAATTTTGTAGAGAGCTATTCGTTCCCACACCCAATTCTGAATCAAGAGTTGAAGCATTCACTTTCATGGCTAGCCTTTCCAACAACTTAAGTGGCCGGAGACGATGGCTGAAAACCAATACCTTCTCCCCACCTGAGTCGGACAACCCTAACAGATTAAGGAAGAAGTTTGGCTTCAGTCCTTGTCTAATATCCAACTTTTCTAAGATGTGGTCCATCCGGGCATCGTCAATGCCCTCTGTTTCTGTGGTTGATGTGTCTGTAGGTGAAATCTTTAGGAGGGATCTCAACTGTGCGTGCACATACAGTGTGCTCCCATCCCAGGTGATGTTCAACTGCTTAACGAAGTTGTTCAGTTTTTCAACTTCACGAACTGTCGTAAGGGTGACGTGAAGAAATTCAGAGAGGTCAACAAGCCCTGGCAATTCACGAAGAAAATCTAATTTGTAGAAATGGACAACCTTGCTTGTCATTGCACGCAACTTTTGAATGACGGTTACCTTTCTATTGAAGTTATCATCTTGCATATATATACAGCAGTTACATTTGAAGAGGAAGGTAGCTGTCATTCATGAGTTGCGGGCTGTCTGGACTTTATTGAGCGAGTTCATGAATGCGTACTCTCATTTTTCTTTTTTATGACCTTCGTGCAGAATGAGAATGGATGGGTACGTTAGTAATATTTTTTGGCAGCCAGTGGCAGTCTTGCTTGTTTCATTGTCACATACAATTGATGAAACTTGTTTGTACGCCCAGAAAAGTATTCTTCTCTGATCTGCCCACTGTCTGAGCACCCGAAGGTAATGGAGCATGGGCCAGGATTGACCCACCTCGATTCTCTGCAACCAAGTTGCTCAGTAGGAAATTGAAGCCCTCAACTTGATGGTTGGCCTTGCCAACAACTTAAGTGGCCGGAGACGATGGCTGAAAACCAATACCTTCTCCTCACCTGAGTCGGACAACCCTAATAGATTAAGGAAGAAGTTTGCCTTCAGTCCTTGTCTAATATCCAACTTTTCTAAGATGTGGTCCATCCGGGCATCGTCAATGCCCTCTGTTTCTGTGGTTGACGTGTCTGTAGGTGAACTCTTTAGGAGGTAGTTAAGAAGTTGAACATCACCTCGGATGGGAGCACACTGTATGTGCACGCACAGTTGAGATCCCTCCTAAAGAGTTCACCTACAGACACGTCAACCACAGAAACAGAGGGCATTGACGATGCCCGGATGGACCACATCTTAGAAAAGTTGGATATTAGACAAGGACTGAAGCCAAACTTCTTCCTTAATCTGTTAGGGTTGTCCGACTCAGGTGGGGAGAAGGTATTGGTTTTCAGCCAACGTCTCCGGCCGCTTAAGTTGTTGGAAAGGCCAGCCATCAAGTTGAGGGCTTCAATTTCCTTGCTTGTTTCATTGTGACATACAATTGATGAAACTTGCTTGTACGCCCGGAAAAGTATTCTTCTTTGATCTTACCACCCGAAGGTAATGGAGCATGGGCCACGATGCAGCCACCTCGATTCTCTGCAACCAAGTTTCTCAGTAGGAAATTGAAGCCCTCAACTTGATGGATGGGGTTTCATCTGGTTTTCGTGCCTGGGATGAGCACCAATTTCTGTCACAGAAGAATCGTGTCCTGATTGTTTAACCCCGTCATGAAATAGTTCAGTTGCTTCTTTGTCATTTGTAGTCGGGCCTTCATAAAAGTATGTGCGTGTAGTCCTTCAGCCCTAAATGAAAAACACAATGTAGTCCTTCCTCTTGAAGATTTGGGAAATTATGCATTTATCGCTTGTACACATAATTGTTTTAATTGTAAGCTGTGTGAACGAAATGCAAAATTTCCATGTGTGGCCTTTATTTTGTCTGTTTCCAAATCTGTATATGTGTTGGGAAATTCTGCGTGTTGTTGTCTGTGTTTATGCAAAATTTTAAGGTTAACAGCCACATGTTGCAGCCGTTTGTTTGTGTTGTTGTAAATATTGATTGCAATACTTTGCAGGAGTTGTCGTCATTGCATCTGATGGATATTGGTCACCTCGCACCAACAATGTTAGTTTTCTCCTTAAAGACTTGCTACCAGTTGGTTTCGTACATATGTTTGTAAACAAACGAAATCCATCACCAAGGAATACGCTGATTTTTTTCTGGACCAATTCTTACAGCAGCCCTTGTACTTTTGTGTTTGTGTTATTTGTTTTGCACAAATTTTGAATGGCCTCGCTTTGCACCATCAATTTTGAACTTTTGTTTCAATTACGTCCATTTGATTTCAACTCTTCACTGTTTTGTATCAGAAAATATGCATATACGTGGCAACTGTACTTTTTGTTGTAGTCAACTTATAACTTTACTGAACTTACATAATCTCAATCAATTGACATTACAATCTTTGTTTTAAAAATGACAAACGGCATTAGCAATTTGACCGAAAATGTCCACGACATTTGAAATGGACTGTCACAATTTAGGTAGTTTAAAGTGCATCGATCGAAATTAGACAACGGACAAAATGTGTACACCACCCCTGTAATTCTCCCTTCCATCTAATTTGTATGATTTGCTCTTTCATAAGGGGAAGGAAAAGATTGAAGACAATTGCCGAACAACATATCCAAATGTCTGACACTATCGCTGGCTCTTGTCGAAAGCGGCCAGTTGCACCATTCATTTGTTACAGGTACTAGTTGTTTATTTTGACAATCTGGAATTACATATTTCGTACTGAAATTACGCACCTCGTCGAAGTTCAGTGTGTGATGTTTCAAATTGGTTTTGTTCCGCATGTCTGAAAATGTTTAACTTGGTGTCGATTCAGTCCCGGATGTACGAAAGCTGTCTTATGCCGATTTCGGGGCCAGCTTGACATAAAAACTTGCATATATATATATATATATGTATTCATATTTCACATTTAGTGATGATAAGCTTGACGATGCTTGCATGCAGCCAGCAACAATTCAAGGAAATGCAAGGGCCAGACAACACTCGACGAAAAATGGTGAGTGTTGAAATCTGTATTCTCTATAATACACTATGATGGAAACACATCGCTGGGTAGCTATCCACACGTTGTATTGAATGGTCGTAGTGGGCTTGTAATTGTTTCGCGTTTGTAGGATTGTAGCATGTAATAATGTCACCTTCCTATTGTTTTTGTAAATTTCAATTCGTTGTAAAAGTCCAGCTACGTTTTGTCGCTGACTTTTTGCTGCAACTGTTATTTGTATTTGCAATCTTATTTAATTACCAACAATGCACACGGATTGCGTTTGGCATAAAGTTGTAGTTACAGTAATTTCGAACTCATAGTTGTTACTTGTCTTGTACGTCTGTCATTTTCTTGGTTAAAGACTAGAAAGGAGATTGGGGAAAGGTGGAAGGCACTCCCCTCTGATGAGAAAAAGAGGTTTGTGGAAATGGCTAAGGCGAGCGCTGAGGAACACGCCAAAGTAGTACCATGTGCACTGAAGTCTGAAAGGGTCATTACGTACTTCATGTTTTCGTAAATGCATTTGGCTAGGTCCTGCTTTGCTGACATTGTTGGTTGTATTTTTGTATTAATTTAAGGGTAAAAAATGTGCAGGGTAAAAGGCAACTCCGCATATCATTGAAGTCAATTGTTGAGCTAGTTAACCGGTTCAACGAAGCACAAAAGCAGGCAGTCATTGACATTGGGTTTGCTGGCCTCCTGGGGATGAAGTGTACACGTATAGATCACGACTTGTGCGCATGGTTGGTACAGAACTTCGATCCTGACAGTAGTTCATTGAATGTTCATGGTTGTCAAGTCAGGCTCACGTGTAAGGCAGTTAATGTTTTATTGGGAATACGGTGTGAAGGCGATGACGTGCAGTTGGCTGGGTCATTGGAAGCATATCCCAATATCTACGATGAGGTTGGAGTTGTTAACGGAGTCATTCCTTTGAACAAGTTGAGACTTTATCTGACCGAGACTGCTGGTGCGGAGGACGAGTTTCGGCGGAAATTTGCGCTGTACGTGTTGGGGGCCATGTTGTGTCCTACCACAATGACCGGGTTGAAGCCATCGTTCATTCATGCCGTGAAGGACGTGAATCGTATGCGAGCTTGTAATTGGGCAAAGTTGACACTGCAATTCCTTCACAACGGTGTTCGGAAGTATAAAGGTCATCGCGGTGCAACTGGATGTGTTTTCCTGCTAATGGTATGCCAATACCTTGAATTTTTTTTCCATTCCCCCTTTCATGTGTTTCATGCATTGTTCTGTCATGGTTCAACAAATTGGCCTTGATTGGGACATACAATGGTACCTGCTTTGTGAGTACGATAAACAGCACTCTTCCTGACCAAGTATGGTACTTGCAGAAATAAATTTTGTGTGACTACCGTCATGAATTTAAGAACAAAGAGTACAGGGAAAAAAGTATGCTGAACCTCAATGGAGGAACCAATTAAAACTACGTTGCGAAGAGGGGAACATGTACATAAATTTTTTTTCTTGGTTTCATCAATAAAGTCCTTGGTGTGCTGTACAATTTTTTCCCCAAAAAACATTGCATGATATGTGCCTATAAAGTTGATAGCATCCTCAACAAAATCGGTATGCTATGTACGTTCCACTGCAAAATTGAGAATAATGAATGTCATTGTTACTGACTATTGTTCATTTCTGTGGGAAGAACAACTTAATTATGGTGTGCCCCTTAATGTCCACAGCTGTTGTACCTTGATTGTGTTTGTCTGAGCTCGACTACGACGCGGTCCACACCTCGGCTTCATGATTGGGGTGATACCCAAATACGGGAGACGCTGCGACGTATCAGAAGGAAGCAAAATTTCCCAACAATTGCGGTAAGCACTCCTACCACTGTGCACATTTCACACCAACGACCCACTTGTCTTCAACATACGATGTCAGACTTCATTTATGCGTTTCTATGATTAGGTGGAGTTTGATTACAGTAACGCCGATGATGCTGACATGGATGCATGCCATGTCGAGAACCAACAAACAGGACAGTACAATGAAGTCCGTATGAGCAATTTGGAGTCCGACATTCGTGAACTGAAGGAAATGATGAAGCAAGTTCTCCACAACCAAACAGATTTAATGGAGATGTTGCGACATTTCGAAGGCAAGCAAGTTGTTCGCAATGACAAGGTAATCCATCCAAGCATTACACAATTTTCACACAGTTGAGCCACATCATTTGAAGATGGTTTGTAAGACTAAGTTCACGAATGTGTATGTATAATTAGGTGGAAGGCAATGATGTGTGTATCATTAACCTCTCCTCCAATGTTGCTCAACTGAAGGAAATGCTGAAGCAACTACTTCAACATTTCAGTTTGGGCTGCAATGAACCGTTCACTGAACAAACCAATTTACGTGAACTGAAGCAAATGCTACACCACCTCATCGAAGGTATATTCTCTACACCGCAACCGGCAGGCGTGGCCAAACAGGGTGTGGACCCTGCTGTTGGAGTCGAGGCGCATGAGGATGGCATGGTCAAACCATCGGACGAAGTTAACCCAATGGAGTGTAATATTTCAGATGTACAAGGGGTGGATCACCAACAACATATTTTGAAGGGAACCTTGGCAAGGGACAAAAGTCATTTGCATGATGGGCACAAGCTGAACATCGAAGAAGGTGGGGACAACAACAAGAAGGGAGGCCTTCAGTCAGGGGAAACATATGAAACTGAAGATAAATACAGTCCTGACCTTCAGTCAGTGGGCGTGAAGAACGTGGCGTGCGATGTGCATACTTCTCCTACTAAGCTTGGCAAACCATTGGGAGCAACTGGAATCGTTAGAGGAAGTGCGAAGGGAAGACGAAAAGGAAAAGGAAAAGGAAAAATGTGCGGAAGTGGAGTTCAAGCCACTGAGGTCGGGGATATGTAATTGTGCATCGATAGCAAAACAAATAGTGGAGTTGACGACAGCAGTTCACCTGTGGATGTTGATGGTGTGGACAACGTGAACAAGGTACAAATACTGCCTTTAATGCCCCACAAGTTGTGAATACCCAATTCATGCCCACATCAATAATGTGAATCAGTAATTTTACAATCATCTGTGTTGTATTGTACTAGTTGTCAAAGAATTGCATGTTTGCAGTTATGACTGCTGCCATATGTTAGTACACATTTCTAACAAACTCCGCACCAAACATCACAAGTTGGGAAAACTCTGAGGCTCACAGTTTTTACATCATTTCACGTTTTTTTTTATGACTACAGACCTTGTAATATAAACTTCAATATTTTTATGAAATGTGTACTGTTAGTTGGCTGTTTATTTTTGTAGGACTCGTTGACGATGTTGGACAGCGAAGGGTTGTTATCGGCGGAGGAACAAAAACTTCTTCACTATGTATTTGACGATAGCAAAAATGAAATGTATTGTTTCATTTACTACTTGCAAATTTTGAATGACAGTCCACTGTGAAATAACTATCGTTCTAAGGATCATTTATTGCTTGTAGGGACATTGTTGTTTCCATGAATCTTCATGGACGGGCATGTGAAGTTGGCACCCGGCGTGACATGCGCACGCTCAAACCAGGGTCGTGGCTATCCGACACTGTAAGTGTTGGCTGCACAAATATGAATCTGCGTTTTTCAGTACCCCTAACTCAGAAACCTTTCTAATCAACTTGCCTTGTGTCTTGCATACAATGTTCCAGCCAATCAACTTGGTGGTGGTGCAATTGACTAATCGACAGAGGGATTTACACAATGACGGGAGGCACACTGATTGGTTCTTTCCCGTATATCTGTCAGTAAGTAAGTGTTTAAAGCTACGTTGTGTATTGTGTATGACATATTTTGACAAATGTTTCCGTCAATGACCTTTACGCATTACACATGCAGACTATGATTCTAAATAAAGATATGCAACCTCTGGACCATGAACATATCGTCACATCATTTTTCGGACATGACAGATACACTGGTGCGATTGATGCATGCCAGAGGGTAATATCAATGTTCATCCCGTTATATTAAAACGAAAATATGAAAGCCATTACATGTTTGCATGGCCTCTAAACAAGGTCTGCCGTTGTGTTTTCGTGTAGATTTACGTGCCTTTCAATTACAGAAGAGTGCATTGGTTGTGCGTTAAAATTGATATGGTGGACCGTGTAGCCTACCTATTCGACTTAGTCCCATCCAACCGACCGAACAAAAGGAAGCTAAATGCAGCTAAAATTTTGGTATGTCCTTCTGGTGCATTTCTGAACACTACAAAAAACTTGAACATCCTTTACGTAAACCAACTTCAACCTTGTGGAACAGGTTGAAACTATGCACGACTTGCTGCAACTACACTTTGGAAATGATTATGTTACAGACGTGCGTACCTTCCACCGCTGCATGTTAGACGAGAGGCCAGTACAACAACTGGACGAGTAATCCACAATCCCTCCCTCACATTAATGTCTAAGCTGCATGACTGACTTAATGAACCTATTACGTATTGACGACAACTTTAATGTGAAATTATTTTTGTAGCACGTTTGACTGTGGGATGTTCGTCATCAAATTCATGCAGCAACCTGATTTAAGCCCCGGTCCACACAAGGTACATTCTACCGCTTAATTTCCATTTGTCAATCAAATCCTTCCTCGTACGTCCTCCAATTTTAACTGATTTGTCTTACGATTTTTGTGGACAAAGTTCGCTCCCTCTGTGCGTCATAAGTTGTTGGTTGACATCGTTATGGATGTCAATAATGCAAAGATCGCAGAGTACCGGGAGTGCCTTCATATGAGCAATGCCACAAGCTAGGCCAGTGATGGGAATGGGCTGCCAGTACGCCAGTAATTTGGGTGGCAATAGGAGTTTAACTAATTTTTTATTCTTTGATTTCAATATGGATGTTAATTATGGGTCCCCAGTATTGCTTTTGCTGGACGATGTAAATATGGACCAACTGTAAACATGGATCAAACATGTCGATGTAAACATGGATCAAACATGTCGACGTGGCTGCTGACTTAGTACTATTTTGTTTACGCATGTTTCTTGTTCGGATGAATGCGACTGTAACTGTATATAATTTACGGCTGCTTTTGTTACCGAAGTTAATTTATAATTTAATTACAAAAAAGGGAAAATTAATTTTAAAAAATGAAAGAAACCACATTATGAATGAAAACTCAATACTCTTCGTAGGTAAGTTATATATCAGCCCATTAGCACATATGACTCCAGCCAAAAAAAAACTTTCATGGCTTACAAGGAAGGATAAAAAAAAAGTAAATCAAATCTACATATCTGCTGCATCATCAGCAGCGTCTTCTGAAGAGTTGTCCGTACTGTCTGACTGACTGTCCTCATCCATTGTCTTATCAGACTTCGCTTCGTCCGCCGCCAATTTGTCATCGGTCAGCCAATCAACATTCTGCTTGATAGCGCCGACTTGCCGCTCCAAACTTGACAACCGTGTGTCCACTTCATTCAGCCTTTCGTAGATAGCTTGCAACTGCTGGAATACAGGAGCAACATGAGCTTCAACAATAGCTTCAATCTTGTTCAAATCGGACATTTTGTAGGAATATGTGTATGGTTTATTTTACTGACTACTTTTTTAAAGGAATGTACAGATTCATAATATTACACAACACTATGCTGTAAGTATTTGTAATATATGGTACATGACTTGTATGTTTGCAGAAGACCTCATGCATTGTGACATACATCGTATTAATTTCTCAAACTGGCCGAATTCATCTTGCAAAAATTCGTTCCTTCTTGCATGCACCAAGTCATCCGTTCAGTACCCCTGATCGTCCATTATTTGGCATTTCCAACACGCATGCATTGTACCTTCCATCAGTACTATCCCACTGTCATTGATTTCCACACCCACAGTTCATCATACAGTCACATTCATCATTTGTATTTGTGCCCCAACCCAATTACATGTCTACTCATCCATAAAGGTTAGCAAAATTTCTCTTATCAGATACATATGCCGTTCCAAGTGCACCGAACCTTTAAATGCAATACCCGCAGTCATTAAGTTGCTTTTACGCAGTTTGGGTAGTTGTTGCCACCAAACAACAATAAGTGTGTTCACGTCTTTAAACCTACCACCAACGTATTAATGACTATGGGTTGAAGGTAATTTAACATTTACTACCAACCACAAAAAAGTTTGCAACCAGTGTTGTTTCCTTTGCATTTGGGTTTGTTTTTGCGTCCATATATTCTTCGTGAACCTGCGAAAACAAAGTTGGACTCAATCAAGAAGCTTCACACCTATGGATGCACACCACGATAAACGTGGTCGTGGACAATCACTTGCAACGGCTAGCAGCTCCCGACCGAAGTCACCAGAATTGGATTATGCAGGTGGGTATATTGATTCCTTCGGTGATCGACGTTTCTTTGAAACAGGGTTCCCACTGTGGAGTTTTGAACCTCTACGGGATTACAACTGCACCCCAATACAAGATGCTTGCCTGGGGAAGTATTTTGGAATTCCAGTTTCACTGTTTGCCAAACGAGTTCAGTGTGAACACCACTGTCGATGTGCTTTTCTGAAGGTCACAAAAGCCCGATCGGTTGAAATGCAGCGACAATTCCCTCATGTCAGCGACTCCCAACTTAGGCATCGTTTGTAAAGTGAGGTTGATCAAATGACTCGTCGACTCATTAGGAACTCACAGATAGAGGACGCAAAGGCAGAGTCGAAGATACATGGATCGAACCCGGCATCTGCGATAAAGGCTATAATGGAGGATCCTGCACTGGTGTCGGACCCTGACCTTTCAGATTACTCAGATTCCGAAGTTGTTGATTTGAGCGAGGATTAGCAGACCTGGACATGTGTATGACATAGTAAGCGTAGTCTTGTGAGATGGCATCGTCGCGCGAAAATAAACGACTTAGAAACTAACAGACCGTCATACTCTGCTAACCATTGCAACGGTGCATGCGTTAACGTCTTCATCAAAATGATTTGTTGAAGGTATTTTTTTGGGTCACCGTCCTCGACTAAAATCTGTCTTATGATTTTTGTTGGTACGATGACAAGGTAATTTTTTTGTAATGTCAATGACCGATATCAGAAACTATCATTAACCTACGTTTTGTTGATTACTTCATGTTTGTGAATCGTTCAATATGGACAACAAGGTTTAAGTGTCGGAATCATTGACTATAATCACAAGTTGTAATTGCAAACAAAAATTGTGCACAACCAGCCAACGGTCTCATACACTCTTACCATCAATATGGGCACAAAATGTTTTGTTTTTTCAAAGACGACGGTTGTGTGGAAGCATACCCCATGGGGTCAACCTGTGCATTACCAATTTTTCTCCCATTGTGCATTGTTATGAACTAATCAGCTCCCCTCCAAACAAAAAAATATACAATAGACCATGCAGAAACAGAGTATTGATATTCATTAATGAAGAAGTCAGCACGATGGTGAAGAAATGTACCACGCATCCTATATCTGCTTTCAACTTGCTAACAGATAATAGTTGAGGCCACAGATAAGTGACAAACAGATACTAGTTGACAGATAACAGATTTGCCAAATCTGTTAATTACAAACAAACCTGCAACACATAACAGAAGTTGTTCATTACAACCAAAATTGATGCACCCAGATAAGAGAACCTGCAACAGAAAACAGGCCACAGATAAGTGACAATGCACCGAAAAAATTCAGTCATCCACAAAGGATCCACAAAATTCATCCACAGAGCATCCACAAAAATGAATCCACATACCATCCACAAAATTCGTCCACAGATCTGCCAAATAGCATCCACAAAGCTCTTACAAGGACACCAATGTTTCCCAAAATTCATTACAGACTAAAATTATAAGTCACATCATAATAACTTATAAAATTCATTCCGTACATTCATTCCATAATAAAATTCATTCCACAAAGCTATTAAGTAAGTTACATAAGTTACATCATAATAAAATTCATTCCATAAACATTACTTACATAATGAAGTACAATACAACAAAAACTGGTACAAACTTCCATTCAATTTCCCAAAATACAAACAAGTACGAAAGTTACATGATCAAGTACAAAATGATAGAAGGGCTGTGCTACATCCCCCGAATTTGGGGGCCCCTAATCCCCCGAAAAATCAGAACAAGGCAAAAAAAAAAACATGCCCAAAACGACGTTGCTTTGGGGATTAGGGGGATTAGGGGGGGCATTTTTAGGGGGACAAATCATTTCTCAATGATAGAAAATAGGAAAATGATTTGTCCCCCTAAAAAGGCCCCCCCTAATCCCCCTAATGCCCCAAACGACGTCGTTTTGGGCAAATTTTTTTTTTTTTAATTTTTTTTTTACCCTTTTTTTTTTTGCCTTGGTTTGAAATTTAGGGGGATTAGGGGGCCAAAAATTAGGGGCATGTAGCAAGGCCCTAGAAAAAATAATGAAATACACCATCGCTTTGATTATATTTTCTATCCTTTCAAGCCTTCGACCATGGTCATTTCCCAAGTCATGAAGCCTCGTCCTTACATCGTTGAAGTGTTCTACTGTTAAAGCATCACCAGCTCTAGTGTTGGAAGGGATTGTGGACATAACGCCTTCATCATCTTCAGCCACGAAGTTGAAGTAATTGCAATGGGGAGTGGGAGTGGTACTCTACAATGCATGACAATCAGTTAGTTGAATACGACAAATATTACTGTGACTACTAAAGGATTAAAATTTCCAATACATACTTACATATTTTGATGGGCAAACAAAGCACAAACGCCCTTCATTTCCATTCTTATTGTTCTGACAATACGTATGGCAGCGGTTCTTCCACAATTGCACATCCTCGTTTGTAATCTTATGTTGCTAATGTTAGAAGAAGAAGCCATTTTTTAAATCTGCATACATGAGAAATTTGTAGTGGTCTGCTATGCTTCTGTTTGATGGGGTTAATAGCAGGTCTAGCTTAATTTGAGGGACAGAGTGTGTCTTTACTGAAAACATCTATTTGTTCAAACTGCCATGTTTAATAGCATTTGCACAGAGGTTACACAGACTAAACTGTTAATAGCATTTTAACAAACATCGCAGCTCAATGTACACACGTAGCATTTTGAAACTGAACAAATACAACAGTTTCAAACATAGCATTTGTGATTAATTACACACATGTTACACACATAGCATTTTCAATCTGAACAAACATGGCAGTTTTACAAACATATCAGGTCAATGTCAAGTAAATTATCAATCACACATGTTAAACAACTATTATCAACAAATCATGCTGAAGTGAAATGATTAGGGGCAGATTGTTGGAGACTATGATTCAGTAGTTATCAAACTGAAATAGTTATCAACAAATGACACATGTGATTTTCAACAAAGCACACTGAAATACTTATCAACAAATCAGTAATAGTTATGAACATTTAAGTTCAGTTTGATAATAGTTACCAATGTTGATAATAGTTAATTCAAGTCACGCAGCTAACACATTAGTTGATAGCAGTTCATTACAACAATTCATGCGTGATTGACAACAAATTCAGCAAAATCACATTATCAATCACACATTGAAAATTACACAACTATATGCATTCGTTCAACTAATTATCAATCTGTATAATCATACTATGTTCTGCAAAGATGTGATCCTTTCATTTTATGTTGGATCAGTTTCTGCGTATTCATACTACGTTCTGCAAAATTTATACTTCAACTCTAAAAGGTAAATGCATAAATGTTCGTCACAATATGTGCCGCATTTTTCAAGCATACCATTTATCTATCTGCATAACAGTAATTTTCAAATATTTTTTGTGAATCACAACCCTAACTTTTTTATTTCAGCGTTTGGAGGACGAACCTGGTTCATCTATGGCCTGAAAGCCCATGTTATCGTCAACAAATTCCTTCTCTACAGCCGATGGTGGTCGCGGTCGAGCTATGGTTCGCGAAGCAGAGAAAATGAGGGCTACAGCGGTGGGTTGGGTTTACGAGTGGGTGGCCGTCGGGAGTGGTCGCCGGTGAGGCTGGGTTCGGTGGAGGAGGAGTGAGTGTGACAGTGAGGGGGAGTGAGAATGAGATTGAGGTGTATACTCTGTATAACCTGTATAGCAGAGCGGGAAAACGGAAATTTATTGAATAAAAACCAACTTTAACCATTATTGGTTTTAATTTCTATTTATTGGTTTTCAAAACTGAAAGGTTGTGGAAGTTCAAAAGGAATGAAAACCAATTTTAACCAATATGTTTTAATTTCTATTTCTGCCTCTCATAGAAATAGAAATTATACAACTACCTAGTATCTACACATTAGGTCCATAACACATATACCTTTAAGCCTATTAACTAAATTGAATCACTTAAATTGTAGGCTTCTTATAAATGATAACACCACATTCAATTATGTGGTCCCATTGAGACATTATCTAACAATCTCCCACTGGACCACATATGTATCCTGAAAAATGTGCTTAACTTTACTGAGCTCAGAAATTTGTTATCATAACTTGAGGGTATCCAAACAATCTTGTCCATTAACTATATTAATATAGGATCAAAGCGGTCTTCATTACATCAATCGTAACTCGACCCACCAATGGTCACGTATACTAATACAGCTAAATGACATAGATCAATCATGGATGCGTAGCATGGAAATTACATGTGATGTGATCCATACATGCCTATTTCCAACTGGTCCTACTTAACTTTATTGAGATCAATACTTCACAATACGTAACAGAGCGTAATAAACAGAATATTTCATTTCTGCAGAAATTAATCAAATTACATAGATAAAACTCAAGGCTGACATAAAGCAATAATATAAATACAAACTCCCACTAAACCAGAATGTTCTCAAATAGAACAACACCCATCTGAGCAGTGTGCTCATGAAAAACCTTGGGTGGTAGTCCCTTCGTAAGTGGATCCGCTATCATGGAGTTTGTCCTAATGTGCTCTATGGAAATCTGTTCACTCTGCACTCTTTCTTTTACAACTAGGAACTTGATATCAATATGCTTTGATTTTGTCAAGCTCCTGTTGTTATTTAAAAGAACAAACCCAAAAAATTTTTAAACTCTCTCCCCAAATTTTATTTCAAAAACAACTCTCCCAAAAACAAACCAAACAGTCTTCATTTTAATTTTTAGTCCATAAGCCAAAAAATCACTAACAAAAGACAGAATGAATTAAGACTGGGACCCCCTTTCCCCGTACAAGGATCCTCTCCTTGCAAGCCCCTCCTTGTGCCCGTCCTTGCAGAGCCTTCGGGCCTACTTTTAGGCCCAATTTTGATAATCCAAACCGTTCATATTTTCTGATTTATTCTGTATATCATACCTGTAAAAAATCAAGTTGATTTATTCACTCTCTCTCCTTCCAAGTCCCTATATATGGAGCCTCCCTTTCTCCTCCCTGCCTTGGCGCGCTCGCCCTCCAATTCCCTCTGGAGATCGCCCACTCTGCTATCCACCTCGTCCTTCTGCCTGACCAGCTCCTCATTATTGCTCATAGCCTCTTCATGTCGCTCAACCGCGGCGGCACAGGCTCTTTGCGCCTCGTCGAACTTCTTCTGCTCGCCAGCAAGTTGGAACTCGAGCGACACAACCTGGCGGCGTGTGTCCTCCAGCTCCGCCTGAACCGTTTGCAGCTCAGTGTGGGCACTCTCCCAACTTGCACTCTTCTCCTTCAACTTTGCAAGCTGGGCCTTGGCCTCATCTGCCTTGAGTTTGGCACCCCCCGCCTTCCTCAGCAGGGCCCTTGCTAAGGTGGTTACCTCCATTTGAGCAAAGTATAACCCCCTTAGCAGCTCAGCCTCGTTGAAGCTGGAGGCCGAGCGCAAGGCTGCCTCTTCTACAATCCCTACAAGGTGATCTGCCCCTGCTCTGGCTGGGCCTTCTTCTCCCTCCAGCCGCCCTGCGGTCCTACCGACTCCTCCTTCTTGAGGTACAAGACCGCCCTGAGGCTGTCCCTCCCTCCTTGGCCCAGGGCCAACAGCCTCATCCTCCACTTGCCTTTCGGGGACGACCTTTGCGCCCCCTACGACGATCGCCGCCACCACTGGCACCACCTCCATGACCTTTGAGGCAAGCATTTATTACGACAACACCTCTCCGTCGGAACAGGACCCCCTTACCCTGAGCAAGGTAAGCTACAACATAGGCTTTCGGCAAGGAGAGCAGGTCGGAAGGGACAACGAAATGATGAGAAAAGGATATAAGCAAATGTTGTAGACAAGAAAAAGGTTAAGTTCTCTATCTGGAATCCTCTCCCATATACTCTGCTTCTTTCCAACAACTTGCTCGTCGGAGAGTTCGCTGGGGGACTACTCCGTTCCCCGTTGAACTTGCCTGCAGGTTATCTGGTGGGCTTGATCATTTGGACACGGCCTGGAGGAGCTTAGACCTGTCTGATCCATACACTGGGACGAACAGCATTAACACATAATCAGTGCAAATTTCCTGTCACAAACATCATATCCAAGTACAACAAAATCTATTACTTTGAAAACACAAAAAATTAAATTTAAAAAATATGAAAATACTAAAATAACATAAAAATAGCAACTTCCTAACCACCTTTTAGGGCTGGTTTGGCATGTTTACAAAAAGCCAAAAGTCAAAAAGTCAATATTTTTACTTGGATCACATTATTTTAAGTCACATCACCTCCCACACACATCATTTCAACCCCTAAGACCATCTCCAACGCTTCAGCAAACCTGATATCAAATTCAAAATTTGATGAAAAAGTCACTTTTTTGAGCTCCAACGGTTTCACCAAATCGATATCAAATCCAGAATTCAGCAAATCTTGTACCAAAATGAGAACAGGCGAAGCATTTTACCAAATCACTGTTCCTAACCGTTGGGAGAGACCAACCGGTCAACCAGCCGGTTGCCCGGCTGGTTGACCAACCGGTTGACCGCCTAAAGGTTCAAACGGTTCGAAGAAAAAGGTTCAAACAGTAAAAAAAAAAAAAAAAAAATTTTTGCCTAACCGGTCGACCAGCCGGTCGACCACTAAAAGGTTCAAAAAGTCCAAAAAAAATAAAAAAAAAATAAAAAAATTTTTTTCGCTTAACCGGTCGACCAACCGGTTGTCCCTGGCACAAATTTGATGAAAGTGCACCGTTGGAGCGAGTGGTATCAAATTGGTAAAATGAGTCATTTTTTACTCAAATTTGGTGAAAAATCTGAGTAACCGTTGGAGATGCTCTAACCCAAACGGAACTCATATTTCACAAAAAGTGAAAAAATACATTTATTTATATTTAAAAAGTGAGGAAAAAAATTAGACTAAAAAAGTGCAATTTTTGTCTTTGTGGATGAAAAAAATGTGGATGTTTGGGTTAACTTTTTGACTTTTATAAAAAAATGTGTATTACAAAATTGTATAAATTAATGTGTAAGGCAAAATTAGAATTCGGAATTGTGTAAGCGTAATTTTTGACTTCCTGTGAATAGTAATAACTTTTTGACTTTTTGGTTTTTTTTCCCAACTTGCCAAACTTGGCCTTAATATGTAGTGTCACGTACGTTTCCGTTTCCCTCCCAAATTTGGAACAAAAACCAAAGTCGGCAGACAGCGCTTTTGAAATCCCACAGACGCAGTACTTTTCATGATGACACACATGCCGTAGCCTTTCTAATCTCACCAACTCATTTCCATTTCCCATACAAATTTCGGCTACTTTGCTGTCCCTCATTCTCTCTCCATTTCAGTTTTGCTGTCCACCTCCAGTAACACACTCTCTCTCTGTGTCTCCATTTCGACTGCGCCAGGTCGCCGACGGTAACAGTCACCATTTTCTCGGGCATGTGTGAGTCTGTCTATTTTTTATTTCGGGGCACATTATTATTATGACCTACTGTGTTCCACTCGCACGACATTACCATTTATGAACTATGAAACTGTTCCTCCTTAGGTAATTGAAACCATACGTACGATTAGGTATACAAACTACACGGGTGACAAACTGATATTGCCATTGAGGAGTTCCAAACTGACAGACGGTCTTCGTTGAGCAGTGTAGTCGGGTTTTTATTTCTCTGCATGAAGGTAAGTTGCGTATGGGTGCTGTTGGGTTGAATGTCCGATGTGGCCCTATTTCAAGTGTGCGCATTGGTTGTTGATTCGGGCTTCAAGTCGTAAATACTATAAAACGAGTACAACATATGGCCAATTAATTTTCGTAAAACAGTGGCATGCCATATCTGCATAAATTAACGACAACATATCGTAGTTGAAAATAAACGAAAAGTACCACTCGTACAATGCACGTACGACTCAATGGTCCGTTGATTGTAAGTTGTTAACAGTCAATTTCGTTTTGTTACAATGTGGGAGTAACGTTCTTTCTGCATCCTTATGAATATTGCATGCAATTCTTTGCAGGAATTATCGTAATTGGATATGGGCGATATGTCAGATAATGCGAAGCAACTGTGAGTTTATGTCGTTCAGTTTTTGATACAGTTAGGTTTGCAAGGTTATGTTTCCTGTACCTACTAAATACCACGGTCTGTTCGTGTATGGCATATTGTGCCGTTATGTACTGCCATCAGGAGGTTGTGCGATTTGAGTTTGACACATTTGCGATAGCCTCAAATTGCACCATGAATTTCATGTAATGGATTAAAACTATGTCGATTTCTTACCAGAATATGTGCACATACGGCACATGTCGCGTATTCTGCAGAGAGCATTTGTGAAATCCATAATTCACTGAGTTATACTAAACCACTTCGGTTCATCATTTTCGGTGACAACGGAAAACGACGTTACCAATTTCACGAAAATGGCAAAACTTTTGAAATGGGAAGGCAAGATTGACTAACTTGAAAGTTAACCGACGAAGATGATAGGATGCACAAAACGTACATACCACCGATGTAATTTGGCCTTGAACAAAATTTCATTTACGCTGATATTTGTTACAGGCAAAGGAAAGCATTGAAGGCAAGTGGCAAAGGTTCAGGAATGGAAAGGGTTGACATTACCGAGCCCCCTCGTCGAAAGCGGCCACTTGGGCCATTTATTTTTTACAGGTTCGATCCGTGTCCTTCAAAGCGGCTCACAGTACGAATCCCTCTCGTCAGAAACATGTGACAGTATTTTTGCACAATTCTGCATTACATATTTTGAACTCATAGCTTGCGCCTGTGCAGATTTCAGTTTGTACTCACAAGAAATTAAGATTTTAGAGACCAAAAGTAAGGACCAAAATAATTTGGACCATTTATAATTGTTGTTGCAGAAATGATGTGGTTATTATATTTTTAGCAACCAAAATTGGACATTACGGATGCATTATTATGTAGTTGGGACCAAATTTGTTTGTGTCACAAATTGTGTACGTATATGTATATATATCCATCCATATCTAACATATACTTGCGCCGAAATTGACAATGGTTGCAGCCAGGAACAATTCAAGGAAAGACGAGAAGCAGACAACCCCGGACCGAATATGGTTAGTGTGCAGACATGTAGTAAGTAGAGTACCGTGATGGAAACACGTGACTGCTGTGATAGCAAAGTATGGACTTCTATTCCATGCGCGCACCAGTCATGTGCTTCTATTGTGTCGCATTCAGCGATTTCCAGCAGTCATAGAAGCCATATTGCATGTTCTTATAAACTCCGATTATTTGTAAACTTCCATGTCCGTTTTTATTTCAACTGTGTGCGAAATAGTAATTTGTATGTGCAAACATATGTAAATACCAGAAAATGTGCACACATTGCGAGTGATACAACTTTTGCTGACAATTATTTTGGACTTACAGCTCCTTTTTGTCCTGTATGTGCATCACGTTGGTGTAACACTTATAGAGCCGAAAGGATATTGGGGAAAGGTGGAAGGAACTCCCCTGTGATGAGAAGAAGAGGTTTCAGGACATGGCTAAGGCAAGTGCCAAGGAACTGGGCGAAGAAGTTGCAAAGAAATCTGCAAAGGTACTTACGTGCTTAGTGTTTTCGTAACTGCATTTGGGGAGGACCTGCTATCGACACAATGTTGGTTACTTTTTTGTATTAATGTTCACGTTAATCACATTGCAGAGTAAAATGCAAGTCCGCATATCATTGAAGGCAATTTTTGATATCGTGAACTGGTGTAACGAAGCACAAAAGCAGGCAGTCATTGATATTGGGTTCGGTGGCCTCCTGGGGTTAAAGTGTACCCGTGTAGATCACAACATGTGCCAATGGTTTGTACAGAACTTCGATCCCGACACGTGTTCGTTGACTGTTCATGGCCGTCACCTGAGGCTCACTTGTGAGGAAGTGCATGTCTTATTGGGTATACGGTCAGAAGGCAATGATGTGCAGTTCACTGGTTCAATAGACGCATATCCCAATATCTACGAAGAGGTTGGAGCTGTTAAAGGAATCATTCCTTTGAACCAGATGAGAGTTTATCTGACTGAGAGTGATGGTGCGGATGACGAGTTTCGGCAGAAGTTTGCGCTGTACGTGTTGGGGGCCATGTTGTGTCCTACCACAATGACCGCATTGAGCCTGTCGTTCGTTCATGCCGTGAAGGACGTGACCGGTATGGGGGCATGTAATTGGGCAAAGGTGACACTGCAATTCCTTGTGAAAGGTGTTCGGAAGTATAAGATGAAACTTCAGCGCCAGGCAACTGGATGTGTTTTCCTTCTAATGGTAACGTAATCAACCGTTGTTTGTTTGTACCATGCCGATTACATATTTCATCCATTGCTATGCATATGGTTCAATAAAATGGCAGTCGTTGCGAAATACAAACTTACCTGTTATTGAACAGCATGACAAATATACCTGTACGGGCCACATTTTTTGTAACCACGAAAAGCTTATCTTTTGAACCGGAAAGCTGCATGGGGATTCTGCCATCGAGACACATAAACACATACATATGATTGTGTTGTAAGTTGTATGCATTGTTAGCGAATACGAATTACTTTGCTCGGAAGTGTATAGTAAATATATTTTCCCCCTTACAATGCAGCTATTTTACTTGGATCGTTTTGCCCCTCCCTGCAAGAGTACGTCGGCTACTACACGCTCCATCCCTCGGCTAAATGATTGGGGTGATGCCGAAATACGGGAGACGAGGCGACTTATGGGAAGGAAGCAAATGTTGCAGCAACATGAGGTAATCAACCCATTCGTTCTGCACATTTGACAGCATTGCCCCACCTGTGTTATGGATAACGGTGACAGACAGAATATGTGTTCCTATGACTAGGTGACAAGCACCGACAAACAGTGACCCATTCCTTAGCGTACGTCATATTTTCAGTTTGTCCCTCCCTATTTACTCTGAAATACTCGAACTTTTGGGAGGAAAACATGAAGTTTCCATGTGGACGATGTTGTAGCCTTACAAATTCAATTTTATGTACTACTTCTGTTACGAAATGAATTTTCGTTAAGCCCTGAAGTCAGATTTTTGGAAAAGCTTGAAGATTTTGGTTTTTTAACCTTGTAAAAAGGTCAAAACATTGTCGTTCAGTTATTGTTAGTTAGTTTGTAATTGAAAGTTTCTCTTTGTTTATGTAATTGGAAAAAGGTAAAGTGGTAAACATGGGATCGACTGTGAAGTTTTTATCCACACCAGATGAGCATCATTTACAACAACATTTTTTTTCCATTTCAGACGAATGGAGTAATTAATTTTTATTAGATATATTTAATATGTAAAGTGTGTACACATATGTTGTGTGCAACTTAAGAAAGCAGACGGAAACTTTACGATTCACAGTTGAGCTCGATTAACGATTCAGTGCATTACCATTTTCATTTATGATTTGAATCCCGATTTGACAACTATGTTAGGTGGAGTTTCATCCAACAAAAGCGGAAAGCAACAACATTGATGACGCAATTGACACACACCATGTCAATAACAAACAGAAACCACGGATTGATGATGTTCGTTTGAGCAAGGTTGAGACCGACATTGGTGAACTGAAGGAAACCATGAAGCAAGTGCTTCACAGCAATGCGGAAATAAGGGACATGTTGCTCAATTTCCGAGGGAAGGAAGCTGTTCACAATGCAAAGGTAAGCAAAACCAATCAGTACACATGCTTCACACAGTTCACAGAGGTTACTTGAAGATGAAATATCGTACCAGGTTAATGTATGTGTTTGTGTGATTAGGTGGAGTCGACTGAAAGAAATTGTAACATTAACATATCCTCCAGCATTGGTGAACTGAAAGGAATGCTGAACGAATTGGTTGCAGCTATATTGTCTGGGAAACAACCGTTTACTGAACAGACACACATTGCTGAAATGAAGCAAATGATGTAGCAAGTGCTGGCAGGTTTATCGGAAACAGCACAATTGGCTCGCTCAGAGGAAAAGGGTGTTGACCCTACCATGGGAGTCAAGTTGCATGATGGCGGCGTGGTCTTCCCAAATTATTATGGTAGCCCAAATGAGGGTAATGTTCAAGATTTACAGGGGGTGGATTGGGAGGACAATTATGTGAATGGAATGTTGTCCAATGAGATAATTGATATGCACGTTGGACAGTTGCGTACCGTCCAAGAAGTTGGGGACATGCACAACAACCGTCGCCTTGCGTTGGAGGAAACATACGCAAGCGAAGAAAGCAAATCTCTTTCAGTTCAGTTTCTGTCCATGAAGAACGTTGCAAAACAGAGTTTATCTTCGTTTGATGATTTGCAAACCTTGCCACCAATGCGAGGAGAAGCAGACAATGTGCATCCTTCTGCTGGTAAGGTTGCCCAAACATTGGGAGCGGGACAAATTGTAACAGGCACATGAAAGGGAAGAGGAAGAGGAAGAGGAAGAGGTGTTGAAGCGACAGACGTAGGGGATATGCATTCGTGCAACGATAGCAAAATAAGTACTCGACTTACTGCTGAAAAATTCCCAAGTCGCCACATCACTTCACCTTTCGTATGTTTCATTACCAATTGATACCGACAGCATTACTGATCATAATAGAACCATTATTTGTGTTGTATTTTAATATTTGTCATTCTACTGCAAGTTTGCAGTAACAAATGTTGTACAATTGTCTTACAGATTTCGGACAAACTCCTGTCCAAACTGCACAGGTTGGACAAGCGGTTCCGTTCAGAGGTTAGACATCACTTCACCAATTTTAGATGCATAAGGATGTGTTATGTACTTTGCAAATTACATTTCTGAACAGTGGTGAGTTAGTTAGTTGTTTATATTAATAGGAGGAGTTGATGTTACTTGATTGTTTATATTGATAGAAGGACTTGATAACACTGGAGAGCAGAGAGGTTTTATCAGCGGCCCAAGACGAAGTTGTTGACTCTGTACTTGACGACAGAAACAATGAAAGGTACGGATGAGTTTAGTACTCGCAATTAACCTGTTCCGTAGTATTTGTGAAATAAGTTTGAATTCCACAATTTTCATGTGTCGTGCTATGTTTATTTGATTCTTGTAGGTATCAGTTCTTTAATTTTTCATTCTCTATGATTTTGATGGGTTTATGATGGGTTTATGATGGGTTTATCCATGTCGTATGTAGGATTCTCTTTGAATTTAATGCAGTGGGCTACGGAAAGATCAGTGGCTAAATTTCCTGTCTGAAGTTTTCTTCTTTTGGTCTTATCCTGCACACATGTACCTATTGGGAAAATTGCAAACCACTGATATTTTCACAAAAATATTTACACATTCATGGAAACCTTTATAATTTTAATTATGAAACTTAATAAAGTTTACCAATGATTTGCAAATTTTTTTGAGAACTTATAATGAAGTGCAATTTTCCCTACCTATTTTCTTCTACTCTGCTTACATTTTCCATTTTGATCATTTTGGGATATTGTTGGCTCCAGTTTGTAAAAAACGTGTTTCTTTTTTTTTAACTTGCTGACCTGTAAATGAGCATTTCAATTTTCACATATTATTTTAGCAAATACTATTGGACATGTCATGAGTTGTAATATCTAAAACTTTGTCTTTTCATTTTGTTTTTTAAAAACTTAAAACTAATCTTCATTGGATTGGAGCCTAGTAGAATCAGGAATATCTGCCATAGTTGTACAACAGGAAAAACTAATCTTATGTTGTAGAGTTAAGCCAGATACGTTTAAGTTTTACTAGGCTGTAGGTTGCTTCTTACTGATTGATGTATACGTTTTATGTAGGGACATTGTCGTGTCTATGAATCTGCATGAAATGCCTTGCGAATGTGCTACGCGACGTGACATGCGCACGCTGAAACCAGGGGCATGGCTATCCGACACTGTAAGTCGTGGCATCTGACAATGTTATTTCCACTATATTTGCATGATGGACATATCCATGTAGGGACATTGTTATTTCGTATTACATTTAAACAAATGGCAAACCTTATTTCGCAAGTTGCCTGGTCTGTTACAATGTTCCAGCCAATCAACTTGGTCGCGGTTCAATTGACTAACGGACAGCGGCAAGTACACAAAGACGGGAGGCATACTGCGTGGTTCTTTCCAGTATATTTGTCGGTAAGTAAGTGTTTTAGGTCGGTTGTGTATTGCAGAAGACATATATTCAGAAAACTTTGGCTGACTGAACTTTACACACTAAACATGCAGACTTTGATACTAAATCAAAAAACTCAACCTCTGAACCATGAAAATATGGTCAAATCATATTTTGGACATGACAGATATACTGGGGTGCTTGATGCATGTGAGAAGGTAATATGAATGTCCATCCCATTGAAGCGAGTAGATATAATATGGACGTCAGTAATATGAATGTCGATCCCATTTACTTGAATGTCAATGTAAATATGAAAGTGTGTACATGTTCGCATGCCCTCTAAACAATGTCTTCACTTGTGTTTATGTTTATGTGTAGATTTACATGCCTTTCAATTATCGAGGAGTACATTGGGTGTGCCTAAAAATAGATATGGTAGACCGTGTGGCGTACCTATTTGACTCATTGGCATCCGCCACACTGGACACCAACAAGCTGAACATAGCAAAAATGTTGGTATGTCCTGCTGAATTTCACAAATCTACTTCCACACTGTCACATCCTTCACATAAACTAACCGTCTCATTCTGCAACAGGTTCAAACAATGCATGCCTTACTGCAACTACAGTTTGGAAATGAATATGCTGTAGACATGCGTACCTTTGAGGTGCGCATGTTAGAACAAAGGCCATTACAACAGCTGGACGAGTAACCCACAAACCCTGCGTCACATTGACTTCACTCTTGAATCACTCATTTAACGAACCTGCTTATATTTTACGAGAAACTGAATGTTACATTTCATTTGTAGCACTTTCGACTGTGGGATGTTTGTGATCAAGTACATGCAGCGGCCTGATATACCCAGCGGTCCACACAAGGTACATTGTACCGCTTAATTTCCAATTGCGAAATAAATCCGTTTATTCCCTACCGCTGTAACTGTACCTGATTTGTGTTATTCGCTTTCTGTACATAGTTTCATCCTTCTGTGCACCGGAAGTTGGTGCTTGACTTCGTTATGGATGTGAACAATACAAAGATGGGCGAGTATCGTTCGTGCATGTGATTGATTGCAATTACAACAAATAGTGCAGCGATTTTATCATGGCCTGCCAGTACGAGTGTAATTTCGATGCCCAACCACAACTGGATTACTGCATCAGCTTGTCGTGACAACTTTTTAGGTCGCAGCTGTGATAATACTAATTTCCCACGTGTATTGATTGTACACATAATTCCAATGTTTGGGACTCGAACAAACGAGGGAAAGTAGTCATGTTTGTTTGCTTTTATCGTGGCCTGTACGTAATGTGATACACATAATTCCAATGTTATGGGTACAGTACAGAACAAACAATGCAATGTCATATTTGCCCAAATGACTATAGTAATGTTTGTCCAGTGCAATGTGATATTTGTCCAACAAACAATGCAAGTTGAAAGTAGTAATGTTTGTTCGCTTTTACCACATGAATTATGTTTGTTCGATTTTTTTGAATGCCATGATTTTGTCCAAAACAAAGCAAAAAAAAGCCCACAGAACAAACAAATAGCGGTGACTATAATGCCCTTTGAAGAGGAATTGATTACTTCATAAAAATGCACAAACGGTGAAAAATTGCACAAAAAATAAAAACAACCATACAACAGACCATTAAAAACACAGAGTATTGATATTCAATTTTTTTTTTTTTGTTCAGCAAAACAAAAAACTGTATTGATGGAAAAGCACATACAAGGTGTCAATGATACATCAACAAAGAGGAGGTTGGAGACCAACGAAGAGAAACAAAAACAGAAGGAAAACAATAAGAATGTAACTCCAAGCCCATCCTCACAAAACCACATAACAGGGCAACCAGATGAAACTCCAAGGCAGCATGAACAAACTTCAGACCATACAGCCACCATTGAGACTTGAGCCTGAACCTTCAACCTCCATTGAGACTTGAGCCTGATCCTTCAATACAGTTACAACAAGGCCCGCAGCAGACCTCCAATAACTTTCCCCAATCCAACAGTAGACTTCCAATACAGCACACCAAAACATCATTCAAACAATTGCAAAAAGGCCAATATGCAGCAGCAGACTTAAGCCTATTCGTTGATCCCATATAGCCGCAGCAGAGTACATATATAGCAGAGCAGATTTGAAGCACAGCAGAGTAGCAACCAGAAATGAGCATGCTTGACCCCATAAACTAAGCCAGAGCAACAAGCCAAAAATAAGGCAACGCATAGCAATATTGAAGCACAGCAGAGCAAAAGTAGCCACCAAGAAGATATGGTAATACCACAGACTGACCAAAATCCTGCATACCACAGCTTGACCAAACTCGTGCACCCCAGTTTCAAAAAACACCAAACACCACCCCCTAAATGAGACTTTGATACTATCCAGAATACAATATATGTCGTCCACTGAATACTGTAGGCCTCTATAACTTTGCTTACAGCAAAGTGCAACCCTCACTTTCACCATCTCAGCCAATTCAGGCCCATCAACAATCTTATCATTAAAAAGGCAATCATTCCTACCTTTCCAAATCATTCCTAGGTGTGCAATACAAAAGAATACATATATAAACTAGCCTAGGATTTGGGGAACAGAACGCCTAGAACACCCCACTCTGATTGAGCATCTGCCAGCATGGCTTGGGCTTGGTCCAACTCAGCTTTAGTTGTCTGAATGGATGCAGAACGATGTCTAATTTGGGAGAGCATCATCCTTGCTTCTTGATTAAGCTGGTCGTGTTGCTGCTGCAGATGAGCCTTTCTTTGCCGGACAGAGGCAAGTTCTGCCATGAGTTTGGCTTCCTCAAGTTCAAGTGCTGAGTGTTGCTGAAGAATGGCTGCAGAGGTCTGCTGGCTGAGTTTGAGTGAAGTAGATATGGTGTGGGCTTCGTTTAGGAAATCCTTATTGGTTTGAATATCCTTCGAGCAAGTCTGAACCATCTCTGAAAGGGTTGGCCATTCTGTGATGATCTTGGCCAATTGCTTTAGTTGAATGGGGTTGAAAGGATTAGGGGAGAGGTTTACAACAGCAGAAAGACAGGCCAAGGTTTCATCAGGTTTGTGGAGAATGATTTCTTCAACTGGGGTGTTAATGAGGTTGATGAAGGTGGTTAAGGTTTGTTGAGTTTCAGCATCAAACAGATGTAGCCTTTGAGGCAATGGGGATATTTCGTCTAGATCTTGTTGAAGAATAGAAACTTCGGCCCAAATATCTTGGCATGGACCGACGGCCTGTGAACATTAATAGTTTGGTGAGAATATATGCTTGCAAGTAATAAAGAGTAAATAGGATGAGGTTGGAAATGGTAGTACCTGTCCTGATAACGTGCATGCAGACGGTTGGCCTTGTTCAGCTGTGGTTGTCGCATGAGGACGAGTTGTTTCTGGTACTGATGAAATGGCAGCATCAGCGCCTTGAGGGTGTTTCTCTGGTTCTGCTAGCAGGGGAAAGTCATGAGGACCTTCAAGTTCTGTCTCGCCCATTGGTCGTGGAGATAAGTCCTGTATTATGTCCATCCCTGTAAATTGGAGAACAATACCAGTTACTTAAAGAGAAGTTTTTTTTTCCCAAACGAACAATAACATTTGTATTTCTATTTACCTTGGTTGTGGTGAACTTCTGGTTGAGGGGATTTTGTGTTGTCATCTGTTGGAGAGGATTGGCTGTTGATTGAAATGTCAAATTCAATCCTCTGTGATTCTTTGTTTGACGTTTGGGAATTGGAGGGGTTGGATGGTGATGGTTGAGGGCTAGAGACAGAAGGGACAATGTGTTGAGGAGAAGTGGAAGGATGTTGTGATGCAGACTGTGTGGATTGCTGTGGCGAAGACTGTGAAGCAGGTTGTAAGGAAGTTTGTTGCGATGCTTCAGGTGGTGGTGGAGTTGGTTGTACAGTGGGTTCTGTGGGTACATTACTGATTGGACTGGGAATTTGATGAATGTGTTGAGGAGAAGTGGAAGCATTGTCATCATCAGTAGCAGCAAGGAGTAATCTCCTTCTTTTTCTCTGCACAAAAGTAAGTGATCAGTCAGGCGTGAATGCAAATTCAGATGCTGTAAATATGTAAAGTGAAGGCTTACTTGGTAGAGCTGTCCTGAAGGATTTGATGTTGTTTCGCCAACCATTTGGCTGAGAGGGATATCCCACTCACTTAGGTCTGTGCTTAGAGCAGGAGCAGTGGAAGGCTCTTCTCTCTTTTTCGCCGTGACCTCTGTCTCAGCAGGGGTACGGGTGGTAGCTCCTCTCCGTGCTTGTGTCTGCGCGGCTGCGAAAGAGTCTGCCATTAATTTCGGAACTGAGGGGGTGTTTGTCTGAGTAGTTGCATCCATTGGATCCTTGCCTTTACGTTGGTCCCTAACCAATGGTTCAGCAGCAGGCACAATTTTGGCTGTCAAGGGTTAAACAAGTTAGTGTTGTAGAGAAAAAAACAAAACAAATTGCATGACACAGTCAGGGATATGAAGTATATGAAGGAAGGATACCTGTAGCCTTAAGCTTGGAAGGCGAGGATATGCAGCCCTGAATATGAATACAAGTATCGTTAAGGCAACTTTCAAGTGGCTTGCAGAAAATAATAGCAGTCATAAGTCCCCACCAATGGTCAAAAGCAGCCGAGCAGTCCGAAGCAGGTTTGAAGAAGAAGGGGCCAAAATCTTGGAAAAGTTTGGTGTTCTCTGTCAGAATGGATTCAGCTTGTGTAGGATCTTTCAAGTGGATTCGGGACCCAATCTCCTCATGGATGGTTGGGTGGAAATAAGGATAAGGGATAGCCTGGGAAAGACCAAATTGCCTGGACCATTGATTGGGACAGTATGTCTCAAAACTGCAGCTGGATAGCTTGGCGGAGGATATGGAACAGCCAACCAAGACATGTCTACAGGTGAGAATGTGTCTCCAACTCTCATTTTGTTCTTGGACTTGCTCATTGTGTAAATCAGAAGGGTCTGTGAAGAGGAAGCGAAGTCTACTGGAGGAGAATTCAAAGTTTTGAAATGGCATGTACAGGTTGGAAGGTCTCTGCGAAGGAAGGTTGTAAAACATGGTAAGATGATTTGTGAAAGTGAGTTTTGAATGGCTGTTATAAGTGAGCAGTTGCTCAGCATAGGAGTGGCAAACAGGTTTCAAGGTGTTAGGTGGTGGGGGTCGCGCCTCAGGGAAATAGGCATACAACCAGGCCTGGAAGAGCCAGAAGGGGCCACCACAGTTGCCAGAAATCTTCTTGTCGACAAAGGAAAATAGGGCCTTGTAAAGGGTGGCAAGAAGATAAGGGGCTAAAGCCATAAGTTGGCCGTCTTGCATACACAAGGCAATGGGGAGGTATTCTTTCGTGATCTTGTACCCAGGGACACAAAAAAGAAACTCACAAAGCCAAAGCAAGTAAAAAGCAGTTCTTTCTTTGTCATCGACAGGGGAACCACGCTTGCCTTGGTATTTTTTGGCAAAATCTGTATAGCACATGTCAGTGTTTAAAGTAAATGTCACTTTTGGAGGCTCAAGGAGAGCATGAATTGGATTCCCAAGATTGGCAGACCAGTCAAGTGAGCTACATCTAAGATGGTAGGGGAAATCATACCAAAATTGAGGAGTAGGGAGTTACTAGACTGCGACCAAAAGCATGCAGCAGCAGCAATCAGCCCTTTCTCTACGTCATAAATTTTAGTCGACAGTCTAATTGCTTCAGCAATGCCCTGGTGCTTCCATACTTCGGCGTCGTGACCTTCAATTCTCCTGGCCCAGCTTCGCCAATCAGAGTCTGGTGACCTCCACCCTCTGAGTGGGTTTTTGCTGACATTCCAGTTAGTCCACTTGAGTCCAGCTTGGTTGAGAAGAAGGTTCTCACCATTACCAAGGGGATAGTATGGAGCTAGCTCGTCTGGGAAGTAAGACGCGAAGGTAGGGCCTAGAGTAGCCTTAGCGACAGAGCTTGGGCTGGGCAATAGGGTTGCAGCAAATTTTAGAGGAGCGATAAGTGCTCTGATAGGGTCCGGGAAGCGGAGTAGGTCTTCATTGTTCTCCTCAGATGGAGATGGTTGAGATTTTTTCGGTGCCATGGCTTAGGGTTTTGTGGTGCTCTGGTTTTGAACGACAATGGTTGAGAAGGAGTACAGTCTGGGGAGTTCGAATCAGAGGGAAATGAAGTGGTTTGAAGTTGAAAGGGTGGGTCTTTTATAGCTTATGATGGGGCCAGTATATTTAAAAGCTCTTATATTGGGCTGTACTTTATGTTTGTTTTGGGCCCAAACAATGGCCCCCTCGTTGAAGTTAAATATCATATGACTTGGACCCCCATGACCCCCTCTCTCTCTGATTGGCCACTTTTTTTTTTTTTTTCAATTTCTTATTTTTTTTCCTTCTCCAAACAGCAGCCCCCACGTGTGTGTGTGGGGGGGGTGGTGGTGGTGATTGGGGGGGTCTCAATCACTTCCGCAATATTTAACTTGAACATGGGGGCCATTGTTTGCACCAAGTTTTGCCAGTCTCTGTCGACAGATGGTCCACTTAATCGAGGGCATGTGGCCAAGTCTGAAGGAATGTCCACGACCTGAAAGTGGGCTCTCTGCATGTGGGTCACCTAGAAGTGATAGGGGAAGTTTTTACCACCAGTCACGGAGTTAGCGGGCACACTTTCAGGAGGAAGCATGAGACAAAGCAGGAGCCTTGCTCTGTCGACAGAAGTTTAAAACAGTTGGTGGCCATGAAATAAACACAAGAAAAGGGAGCTCGACAGATAGAAGTGGAGGTTTAGTATTGATATCCGTATACTGTTTTTGTGGCCCATTATTGCATGATCCCACACGTCTACACCATAACTGCCACTGTAACTGCCCCGACTTCGAATCTTCAAGTCCACTCTGCCAAATATTGACTCTTCCCTATCGACCTTCCTTTTCACCATTGTGGGGCATGTCCCTCATCATTATGAGACAAAAATCGACAGAATATTGTCCACTAAACACAACCACAGTCCTTGCAAACTGGGTCAATGAACCGCAACACTTGGCCACTCACAGTTACTGCCCCTGACTATGAATCATCAAACTCTGCCAAATATTGAATTTTCCCTGTAATTTAATCAAAATATATTCAATGTCGGTAAACTTGAAAATACGTTTGAAATAACCTTTTTCTGTATTGTAATGACTTAAACACAATTGTTGTCCTACATTTTACGTAACGAAAATACACAACTTATTTATATCAAAAACAAAATATACATCTCGGGTTTATAATCAAAAAAATGGGAACTACTTTTTTTTTAAAAAAAGTTCACTCATATTTTCACCTACATTCTGATTGGATATTAGATTAAAAATTCCTCTTTGCACCTATTTTTCCCACATCCTCCCAACAGCTGCTCCATTCAACTAACATTGAATCTTGCATGCCACCTGACTTACACGCTGGAGCAGTTACTGGCAGTGCTCATGGATTTAGTGGCCACCCTCCAAGAGGAAACATGAACGAATTGGGAGTCTATCTGTCGAGGAAAGGCTAAAAGGACCTGGGCACAGGTGGTAACTTCAATTATATGCACTTCGACAGGTGGCAACTTACTTTCTACATTGTAACTTCTGTGTAGTTTTTTCCCTTCTACTTTCTACTTTGTTACTTTCTACTTTGTTACCATCAGTTCATCGAAAGAAATCTTCATCCATTTCAGGCATTTGAACCAATACCACAATTGCTTGATTTTCTTCTTGAACTTGTCAACTTTAAATTACTGCTTCGTTGCTGTCCATATAGGCCCACCATAATTTTACTAACAATAAACCCATACTTCCATAGTAAACATTAAATAATTTCACAACTCCTGTTCGTAACTCGTAATTCATATACCGATAGGCATGGAGATAAAGTAACGAGTTCGTTGGGTTACTTTCTCCAAGTAACACCCAAAATTAACTGCCACTTGGATTATATAGAAAATGCATGTGCTGGTATGTAATTTTGCAAACCCACTTGGACAAAATTCGTATTTTACTCGAAATATAATACTAATTTACGGACACAAGTCATAACAAATCAATACGAAGCGAAACACATCGTTAGTTGATAAACCACACCGCAAAAAACCCTTCAGTTAGATCCAACCAAATATGGAACAGAAACAAGCAACCCGCAATAGGAATCTTGGAATACAGACATAAGCCAATTTCCCACCCAAAACAACACACAGACAACCCATATATATCTCACCTCACCTTCAGTTAGTTTTGAAAATGACAAGTCACTGCAAACACAAATGACAACATCACTCTAAACAATATGGGAAATTTACAACTCGTGGCCTTGTACATAAGTAACGTTGTGCCATTTCCTGGCATTGTACATAACCAATTATTTACACGTTACGTACAGCAATCCATGCAAAATGAAAACTACATACATTATTTCCATGTGTTTTCAATAGCTAAGGGAATAAGTAAATCATACAAATTATACAATTACCTGATTCACCTCATCAATTGTGTTCGAATCATTTTTCCACACTGCTGCTTCAACACTACCATATTGGCCCACAGGCTGCTTGGAATCAGGAGAAACATCAAAAAATAGTCGCCGTTGCTTAATGTGCGGTGTACTTGGATCCACCAACCCAGTTTTGTAGCGAACGGGCAATGACTCCGCATTGTACTCACGGTCAGTTATGTGGGGTGTATCTGCATCTGAGTTATTACCCACTGTTCGGCTAAACCGAACCTTAGGACACGTTCGCTTTGTGTGCCTAATGCATTTGCAATTCCCACATTTTCTTGGTCTTCGACAGTTGGACGAGGCCCGTCCTGGGTTCCCTTTTGTCTTCACAACATCAGGATCTTCTACTCCAAATTGTCGACGGAATGAATGTTTCCCTTTGTCTCCATTCCCACCGTTCAAATTCCTCTCATATAACTCCTTCATCCGGCTCGTCATCGGAAGACATGCATCCCTAGCATCCTTGAAACCTTCCGTTGATTGCGAGGCATAGAAACACATTTCGTTGTAGGAAGAACACAATATCCCATACCGGGCCGTCTGTGTTGTAGTGCTATCAATTGAGGGTTGAGGCCATTGCTGGCCATCCTTGCTTGCAGCCCTTGTCCATCTATGCAGCACACAAGTTGGGGGAATTTGCATTAAATTTTCAGCTTTCATAACACATATCATGTGGCAGCAAGGTAGCCCCAACGACTCAAACTTCATGCAAGAACATCTCATTGCAGCATCCATTGGACTGTGTGTTACTATCCATGATCTGTCCTTCACTCTGTACTTATGAATATAGTAGCATTTCTGACCATCCGGCAAAGGGAACACATCCTTCACATTCAACTTCCCCTCTTCTAAGATTTCATCACGGAACATTCTAAATATATTTCGGGTGAATAGCTCAGCTCCATGTCTCTCTATATCTCGCAATGGAGTAATCAATACCGGAAAAGTGTTATTTGTTTCAGCATCATCTCCAGCCTCGTTATACCTTATCCTTGCAAGAGCCCGATCATAGTGCCTAACAAATTCATATAGCTTCAATTTGTGTTGGAGGAAGGGATTGAAATAAGCATTCATACACTCCGAGTGCTGAGTGCTCTTCATCCCAGCAAAGAAATGTCCACGCATATATGCCTCAGCCCACATATGACGCTTCTCATATGTCTCCAACACCCAACTGTTGGTTTGAAGTCCACATTCTTCGACCATTGTCGTCCAGCCATGCTCAAACTTTGTCTCATCCGTTTCCATGTCCATGCACTGCTTGAAAGCATGTGCAAAGCCACTTATGTGAACATTTGAAACAGCATTTTTCCCAAGATGCCAATTACATAATCGATGTCTTGCATCTGGAAATACTCTTCTGATTGCCTCTCGCATCGACTTATCCCCATCTGTCAGTACGGACATAGGTGCTTTATTGCCCATCGCCTCCATAAATGTTTCCAAAACCCACGTGTATGTCTCAATTGTCTCATTAGCTAGCAAAACACATGCAAATATCGTGGTCCTAAAGTGGCTAGTCACACCAGCCAACATGACAAACGGTTTCTTGTATGCATTGGTTCTGTAAGTTGAGTCAAATATCAACACATCACCAAACTTTGCGTAGTCGGCCCGCGATTTCGAATCTGCCCAGAACAGATTTTGCAACTTGTTATCGTTACACACATCATACTTGTAAAAAAAACGTGCATCAACATCAAGTTTTGCGCATAGGTAAACCAACGCACCCTGCGCATTACCATCCTCAACTTCTGCTCTACGTTCGGCTTGAATATGGTTGTGCAGATCCGTGCGGATGAAACCAACATTCTCATAAGACCCCGACTGATTTACCATATAGTCCATGATTTGGCTAGTCTTCACACCGACATTGCGCATAGCCATTGCTTGAGCTTTGTCACCGCTGTTTAAACTGCGATGTGACCTCAGATACATCACACAGTGTTGTTCCGCCAATTCATGGCTGTGGTCTGCGACGAAGTGAGTCACAACATACTTTCCCCCTTCACCAGCATCCGCATCGTACTGTATGCGAAATTGGGCTTTGCAACCTACTCTTGTTAGTGCCTTGGGAGCTCTACTCTTCTCAGCAACACGGTCCAAGTATTTTGGTAATCTCTGACCTTCCCTTGAACACAACCACAGCCTACTAACGACCTTTCCCTCTTTATTTGTGTTAAATCTGGATTTTCGTATACTAAATCCCTTGGCTTTAGCATACGCATTGTAGAAATCTTCTCCATTCCAGAATAGCACGTTCAACATCACCAACCATGTCATTGCGATGAGCATCGTCAACCATTTCTTTTTTCACGTCGGCTCCGCCATCTTCAACGTTCATGTTGGTTGCTTCTTCATTGCTCGGACCAACTTCGCAACCATGATCAGGTTCTGCCCAACTTTCATTCATCAAATGGATGTCATCTGCTTCATTTGGAATGTCATAATCATCACCTTCCCTTTTACCTTCCGCTGGGGCCATACTGCACATGACATTACTACCAACAATTACTTGATGACCGAAAATTGTTAACACAAACACAAACATGACATTTTCACACGGTTTACCTGTTTGTGCAAACACAAACACTCGCTTGAGAAACAGAAAGAGAAAGGTTAGCTGCCAATGGAGGGGTTTCCGTTGGAGCGAAGCGTAGAGCGGTTGAAGTTAGGATGGGGGTTTAGTTGAGGGAAAATAGCTGAAGTGAACGGGCCAGAGAGACAGAGAGAGAGACAGAGAGAGGGACACAGCTCCATACCTCATATCTAGTTCGAGAGAAGGGCTTCACTTCAGCAATGGAACCAACACAGCCTTCTAGTTACGTTGTTGTTGGAAATCGCCCGTTATACTGTTCCCTACAGAGCTTCGTCAATGGAACGAACCCAACAGGGGCTTCTCCCTGTTAATGGAAATCAACGGTTACACTGACTCAACCTTACACAGAGAGAGATAGAGACGAAATACAGAGAGTGAGTGGGATGCAATCATGCAAATACAAGCATTAACCGGTTGCCCCGGTTTCAACTTTTTCACGATTAAACAATTCAATGGTCTTGATCAATTATTGTAATCTAACGGCTAACAATTGGGTTGCATATGGTGTGCAACCTTAAGGGGGTTGCACACTTAAGCATGACCCATTATAAGAACTCCTTTACAGATTTTTTGAAAATCTGTGGGTTAAAAAATACAAAAATATTAGATATTCATATCAAATTACAAATTAAATTATCAATTACTTACAGTCTGATATGGGCCACGGATTTATATGAATGTGTACACTTCATTGTAAGTAAGTTTTTAGTTTGTAATTTTTAAACGGTCTCTAAAAAGGTTCGAAAACATAATATAAAATACAACAATGATTGAGACCTCTAAATTTGGAGATCCCGTGACCCTTAAAATGATATGAATCATTCATGTGTGAGAGATAGGAAAAAAATAAATAAATAACACACATTAATAGTCTACATCATTTTAGAGGTCATGGGAATATCCAAAATTTGGAGTCTGACTCATTTTCCTACCAAATATATAGAAGTATTCTTCCTTGATCACACCATAATTTAGCCTGACGGCGTACAATGAAATATACAGATAAACGAATAAATAGGAAGACATTCATGGAAGAAATTGAACTGTCTCAAAACTCCTCTACAATTATTATAATGGCTTGAAGAACCCTTCTTTCTCCCATCACTCAAACAATACTTGGAAATACTTACTTGATCATTTCAGTTCAGTTAAATGAAAACAGTTACAAAGGAGTAATTATTAATGGATGCCTTTATTTTTGTTCTTTTTTTTTCTCCTTTTCTTTTTTCCATTTGTCAATGGATAATAAGAAACATAAGAATCAAAAGATTGATTCCTTTTCCTTCTAGTGTTTTCTTAGCAACCAAGCAAGATTTTAATGAAAAAAGTAAACTACCATGGCTAACAATAACAACACGAAGAGCAACCAGGTGGCAACTAAAGGAGAAATATAGCTCCAAAGTCCTCAGTTTCCTTCTTGTAATGGATCACCACCCCATGTTAAGGCCTCTTTATTGTACTTTCTTTTCTCACTGCCCAGCAAACAATTTTTTTCTTCTTCAGCTAATCTAATATGGGATAGAATGTGAGGAAAAACCTTTTTATAGGACTCTTCCCCAATCAATAAATCCGAATGACCAAAGCCATCCACAACCACCCTTTCATGTCTAAAACCGGACTGGTGAAGCTTCATGTAGTTAGTTGCAAAAAGAGTAGTTTGGGGAGTCACAAGGAGAGTCCTCCCACCGGATATATAAAGCGTAGGGAGCGCCATTCTTTCGGGATGTATCAAGTATGAGTTTTTACCACTGCTGTCCACAATGAAACCAGCATTGCAAATCTTTTTGAGGTGAGGAAATCCAGCCATTGGAAGCCTTGGTAAGCTCTGTTTGTTTAACCAATAGTGCATGGAGGGGCTTATGTTGTCGTGCCAAAATGTGTTACCAAATATCCCAGAAAAGACCTCACATTCATCGCAGGTGCATCTCTCGTAACGTGGCACCAAACGAGCAATATATTTTAGGAGCTTTTGTCGTTAACTTGCCTTTGATGTCTTGAACAAAGGGAGGATCTTGTTCTTCCCTAGTATGACCATCGACATCTGCAATATGATTGGATTGGAGTTATAAAAGAATGCAGACCTAAAACATATATAAAATGGTGTCAGAACTATGTTCTTTGTAGGCCTACCTTGATTAGCCTCAAGAGTAATGGGTACCCCCATTTACAGTTTGTCAAGGCGTGAAGCCTCGATGTCTAAATTTTTTTTATATTAAAGAACCAAAATTATAAGAAGAGATATGAATAGGTTTGACAGTGAGAACCACTCTTATCAATAGAAACTTATAAAAAATTAAATCTTAAGAAGCCATGAGAGGAGCTCAGCAAGGAGGGTGGATTCCAGTAGTAAGGGATAGGGGCAGACCAGGACCTTGGAGGACGGAAGGGAGTGCAGGTGTATTTACTGTGTTTGTGGATAACTTACCAGTATCATAGAACCCAAAAGGGCCTGTTCAATCTATTCACAAAGTTTGGAGTGGTAAAAGATGCTTTTATACCGCAAAAAAGACGCAGGGTGACTAACACAAGGTTTGGTTTTGTGAGGTTTGATTGCTCTGTGGCAACTAATATAGTTGTCCAGAACGCCAATGGTTTATGGGTGGACAATCGATCATTACAGGTAAAACCTACAAAGTTTGGGAAGGACAATGCTAGGGGTGAAGCTGAAAGAATGCCATTAAGTACCCAAGTGCGGAGACCAGTAATCTATGCTGCTAAAGGTGGAGATGTTATAACCGGGTAAAGTGGTCTTAGAGATAGAAGATCATATGTTGACGCAGTGGCAGGAAAATAGATGAAGGAGTAGGGTGTATTTTGGTGAAGGCAGAAGAGGTAGGGAATGGATGGTTGTTTAAGAGCATAATAATCAGATTGAAGGTACAATATGCTAATGTTAGTCTGAAAAAAGAGCTAGTAGCAATAGGAATGGAGGATGTAATGGTAAGAGATAGTGGGGGAAGAGATATTGTTATAACATTCAGATCAAAGGAGGAGAAGGCAATGAAATTACCAGCTTTTAGATTGGTGTGTAGATATTGCTGAAGGAAAACAAGGGTAGGTTTTGGAACATGAAAGAAGTGTATGGCTCAGTTGCTATGGCATCCCATTGCACCTGTGGAATAGTTCCAACATAAGAAGGATTGGTGGGGTGTGGGGGCAAGTCTTATGTTTTGAAGGTGATATAAGCCAACCACTGTCATTTGTGTGTGCAAAGGTTAAGGTTTCCACCAAAAGCATGGAACCTATAAACTCAGTTGTAAATCTAGAATGTAGTGGGAGGGTGTTTCCAATGAGAGTTTGTGAAGAGTAGGTGATCACGGTGAAAATAGGAAAATGTTCTTGCAAATGTCATAAGATTCAAGATGTGGTTGAGATCAGCAGTTCAAATGTGGTGGACGATCATAGTGTGGGTCAGAAATTCAGGAAGGATGAAGATGAAGATGCTGATATGGAGGATGGATATGATGTGGCTCAGGAAGGTAGGCCAATTGGTGGAAATTAGAGTGAGGAGGTGGATGACATGGCATGTCGGAGGAGTGCAGAGGAAACTAAAGCTGGTCGAAGTGATGGGGAGAACGTAATGAGTGCTGAGGTCTGCAACATAATGATGGAAGTGCAAAACCAGAGGAACGGCTCAATTGAGGAGACGGTAGTTAGTCAGTGTATGGATAACCTGGTCTGTATGCAAGGTCATGTTAGAAGTTTAGACATAACAAGTTTAGAAAGGCTTGGGGTGAATATTGAAGTAATTTTGGGCCAGACTAACACACCAAATAAGGGGGTTGGGCTTTGTAAACCACAGATTGGACTGGAGCAGCAAGGAAAATCTGTTAGTGGTAAGCCAAAAGAAGTAGGGCTTTGGGAGAGTTTCAAGTTTATCAGAAGCCCATGAGAAGGAGCCCAGTTGTAGTCAAAGAATGAATAGAAAAGGGAAAGAAAGGATTAAAAGCATAAAGAAATATAATCCGAATTTGCCACGAAGAAGGTCGGCTGAGTTAATGAGAAAATATGGTAGCAGAGGTGCGGCAACAAGTTCGGCACGACCCAAGGCTGCAGCCTGGCGAGCAGCAGTGGCGGCAATGTCTTTATCTGCATCGATTGAGGGTGAAGTGGATAAAGGGAGGGTCGTCCTTAATGAGGCTGAAGCAGCTCTGAAAATGGGGAAACTCCTCGGGGTGAAGCTGAATGGGAAGAGGGCTGAAGTGTTGGAGAAAATAGTAGACCTTGAATTGAAGGAAATGGAACGTATTGAAGGGGCGGTGAGAGTTGGGGAGTAGGGTATACCAGCTGGGGGGAAAATAGGAGAAACAGTGGTTTTCTTATGAAGATCTTATCATGGAATAATAGGGGGATGGGGAGGAAGGAGAAGAGAAGCAAGATTAAGAAGCTTGTGAAGGAGAGAAAAGTAGATATTGCTTTGTTTCAAGAGACAAAGAAATCAGAATTAATAGAGGAGGAAGTCAGATCAGTGTGGGTAAGGGGCAAAATGGAGTATATGGTGGTGGATGTTATAGGCTCTGCAAGGGGTTTATTGTGTATTTGGGATCCAGACATATTCCAAGTTAAGGATTGATGCAGCAATAGAAGGTTTATATTATTATCGAGTACTCTCTTTAACCAATTTGATTGTGCTATTCTAAACATTTATGCACCTAATGATGTGGGCTCTAGAGGGAATCTGTGGAATTGTTTGTTGAAGCTGAAGGAGGAATTTCTTAATCCATGGTGTTTAGGAGGGGATTTTAATGAGATTAGGCAGATTGGGGAAAGAAAGGGTGTTCGGGGAGAGATAGAGATATGAAAGAATTTAATGAGTTTATTGATAAGTGTGAGGTATCTGATTTACCATTACTTGGGAGAAGGTTCACTTGGTGTAATTCATGTACTGGTGAGAAGTGGAGCAAAATAGATAGAATTCTTGTAGACCCAAAGTGGCTTGAGCTGCTTAATTTTAAGCTGTGGGGTCTTCCTCGACTGGTCTCTGATCACTGTCCTCTTTTTTTGATGGAGGATAAGAGGGACTGGGGCCCAAAACCCTTTAGGGTATTAAATGCTTGGTTCTTACACAAAGATTTTCAGAGGTTCTGGGAGTCGAACTGGAAAGAGTCCAGTGTAGTAGGCTGGGTTGGGTTTATACTATTTCAAAAATTGAAGATATTGAAAAGTGGCCTTAGAAGTTTGAATGTGGAGGTTTTTGGTAATGTACAAAACAAATTAAAGGCAGCAGAGGGTGAACTTCACTATTTTGATATTCTGGTTCAGGATAGAGACCTCGATGGTGCTGAAAAAGTTAGGAGAAATGAAGTTAGAGCTGAGATGTGGAGGTTGAGTAGGATGGTTGAACGGTTATGGCTACAAAAGTCAAGACTTAATTGGGCAATGAAAGGGGATAAAAATACAAGATACTTCCATGTAGTTGCAAAATGCAGAATAGTTAGAAATGAAATAAACTCTATAATAGATGGGGAGGTGGTGGTTGAAGATCCGTGTCAAGTGAAGTATAAGGTGTTTGAACACTTTAGAAATCAGTACACAGAGCATTGGTCATCAAGACTTGTGTTGGGGGGTTTTTTCCCATCAATAGAAGGCAGAGTGAGGTCTGGATGGTTAGAATCAGATTTTTCAGTAGGATAAATTAAATCAGCAGTGATGGATTGTGATGGGAATAAGGCACTAGGACCTGATGGTTTTAACTTGATGTGTTATCAGAAGTTTTGGAAAGTCATGAAGGGTGATGTGGTTAATTTTGTGAAAGAATTTCAAAACAATAGTAAGTTGGTCAAGGGTATAAATAGTTCTTCCATAACCCTTATACCCATGATGGAGAATCCAATAGGGCTATCTGATTATAGACCTACAAGCTTGGTGGGCTCTATATACAAGATCATAGCAAAATTGTTGGCTAATAGACTAAAATCTGTAATGCCTTAGATCATAAGTGAGTCTCAGTCTGTGTTCTTGAATGGTAGAAATATTCTAGATGGGGTGTTAATAACTAATGAGGTTGTTGACGGATGGAAGAAAGCCAAAGAGAAGGGGGTACTTATTCAGTTGGACTTTGAGAAGGCATATGATTCTATTAATTGAGGTTATCTGTTTTCAATGTTCTCTAATTTTGGGTTTGGCGTTAAGTGGATCAAGTGGATTAAGGAGTGCGTAACAACTGCAAGGCTCTCAGTGCTTGTTAATGGAACTCCTACAGAAGAATTCAACCCACAAAGAGGTCTAAGACAAAGGGGATCCTCTGTCCCCGTTTCTGTTTAATCTTGCGGCTGAAGGTCTACATATGTTGTTGAGTAGAGCCTCTCAGTTAGATCTAATTAAAGGTGTTAAGGTAGGCTATGATGGTGTGTTGTTAACTTATCTCCAGTTTGCAGACGATTCATTATTATTCTGTAAAGCTGAGGTGGATGAAGTGAGGAAGTTGAAAAGGGTGCTAAGGTTCTTTGAAATTATGTTGGGTCTGAAAATAAACTTCCATAAGAGTGTTGTATGCGGTGTGGGTGTTTCTAAGGAGATGTTAGATGCTTTTGCTGCAGTGTTGAATTGTAAAACTAAGTCATTACCTCTAAAGTATCTTGGGATGCCATTAGGAGCTAATCCAAGGAAGAAAGCTACATGGAAACCAGTTGTGGATAAAATCAAAAGCAAACTGGCTAGTGTAGACGCGCCCGCGTGGGGGGGCCATCGCTACACGCTACAGTTCGGACTCAATTTGTGTCACGGTTCTTAATTTGAACCAAAGAATCCAAATCCGGCAAATCGTTTTGAGAAACAGATTTTTTGAAAAGAAGTGTCAAACATGGACTGCTTTGCCAGATACAGAGTCGCCACCTAAATATTTTAAAATGGGGGAATTTAGGAAACCCTGACTCGGTGCCAAAGGCCACGTGTCCGTCATCACCAAAGTTGCCTCGGCTCGGGAACTTGGGTACGATTGGGGGAGGTCAGCTATGAGCACCCCCTCTCGCCCGATCCGAAGATCGGCCTCTACTAACCATGAAATCCGTTTTTGAAAACGTTATATGTTCTTATTCCATTTATTAGCCTAGAATTACTATGTTATGCGCACAGCAAACAAGTATAGACCAAATCGCCTAAATTGGAGCAAAAACATTTCATGTTTGTTTTGAAAATGGCTTACTACTCGCAAGTAGGCTAAAATGCAGGTTTTGCCACCCTCAAGTGGGCTTTTAGAAAAGGTGGTTTTGCCACTATCTAGTGGGCTTAAAATTCACAGCTTTAATGCGTTTTTTCCAATTTAGGTAACTCAACCTCCATCCACAGGCATTCAAGCAGTTATATCACATAAGCATCTAGCCTCATGGTAATCATGCTGTTATGGCAACACTCACACGCATGCAAGGATGCTAAAGCAAAAGAACTTACAGAGTACTCCAAGCCAAGACAGGAACTAGTTAGTAATCACATGCATGATCCTAGTTCATATTTGAAATGGCTAATGCAATACATGCAAAGATGCAATCCAAACAGGCTCGGCTATCCTAAACATGGTATGTGAAATGCTGCAACTAACGCGTATTCAATTAGGAATTGAAATACAGATGCAGTTAGAATGATGCACCGAGCCCGGTGCATGCAAGACAAATGTATGGATGCACGCATGCATAGCATAAGGTATGCTAATTTAAATATGCCCTAGTTTACCATCATAAGCGGGTAAATAAAAGGGAAGAAAGACGTGGGGTTGGAAGACATACACACACCCACGCACACTTATTACACAATTGCCCTCACTCGGAAGGTCCAAATAAATATTACAGTCTGAATAATAAACAAATAAATTATTACAGGATTTCTAATTAATTAACAGAATGAATGCAAAAAGAAAGGTGGCCACAGCCCCTGCCTCGGGATGCGCGAATGATGCATACTCGAACCCGTCTCGCCCAGAAAGTCCGTACCATACCACTGCCGCCTCTGTTTACACTGCCCTGCTTCTCTGAAAATTGCCAAAGTTCTGGGACAGGTCCCCTGAAAACTGTGGAACACCATCGGCTGAAGGAAATGTCCACCGGCCATTGAAAATATCCATCGGCTGTTGATGAAGATATCGGCCCATAAAGGGTTGCCGGTCGGCACTGAACCCTGCCGGTCGGCAGAAAGTGTATGCATGGCTACTCTCCCAATCATGTAACGGACTCAAGGGAGCATGGCCCTTGACCCTCGGGCTATCAATTGTGCATTTGATGCATGATAGCCTAAGGAGCCAAGGTTGCAATTCAATGTAAAAATGCATGCAACACACAAATGAGGACCAAGATCCTATCATGCCAAAGTCAAGGGTCTCGGTGACCGAGGGTTGAGGTGTGTTTTGTCACTCGAAGTACAAACGCCCCTCATCCCTCACACTTGGTTTGACACCCCAAACCAAGCAATGCAATGCATGTTATGCAAACATGGCTCAAAATGTAACATGATGATGCAAAACATGTCAAATGTGATGCAATCTATCATGTTAAGTATGCAAAATGCTAGTCATATGAGATGCAAATGTGATGCAAACATGGGCCAATATGCCATAAGGCTAGCACGGGACAACATATAATGAACCAAATAAGCAACAAGCATATGATAAGCATGCAATGGTGGACTTAAACCATAAATGGCAGACCTCAACCTTGCCATAAACAGTGGCCAAAATGATGTACAAGAGCACAAATGATGCATGCAAGTATGCACATATCAAGGTCCATCACCTAAGCATGAAAGGGGACAACTCTAAGCATACTTAAAAGCGATATAAAAGGGCATTAAACCAACATGCTAGGCTCTGAAAAATGAATAGAGGATGATGCCAAATCGAACAAATCATACAAGTAAGGCATGCAACAATGACCACTACTTGAAGCCAATAAAAGGGGGCAAACCAAAGCTATGTCGACCAAACCTTAAAGGACCAAAATGACCTAAAACAGTCCCAAGGGACTCCAAAACAAGACTAAAGCAAGCATGGATCATGGTCAAAACATGCCAAGGAATGAGTCCAAAATAAGGGCATTCAAGGCCGCCAAAAGGGAGCATCCCTCAATACTTATCCCAAGCAAACATGGCATGAATTTTCAATGCAAAACAGAGTTCTAGCATGCAAAAGGGGCCTCAAAACCCACTGATATGGCAGCCTAAATGCTTAAGCATGGTAGCATACACAATGACCATTTCCAAGGCATAAAAGGACAACCCCTCAAAGCATGAAAGAGATGATAAAGACAAACATACAAGCATGGATTAGGGACTGAAATATGATCTACAATAATGTCAAGTCATGAGATTAAGGTAAGCTAAGCATGCTAGAGACTCACACACTCGAGGCTTACAAGCCAAAATGTAAAGTAACTATACCAAGCATGCTAAACAAGTCCAAATCAGTGGCCAACAGACCTCATGTATGACAAAATATGGCCAAGAACCTCACAAAGCAAAGCCAAAACAAGAGGATATGCTAGGCTAAACACATAGCACACTTCTAGGCAAGATGGAAAATTACAAAGCAAGTATAAAATGCATGCTAAGGGCCAACAAACCACCATTGGACAGAGATATAATATGACCCAAAACACCCAAAAAGCTTCTGAAATGGGACCAAAAATGATCAAGCATGCATGTTGCCCTTTAAGCCAAAACAAGGATGAAAGAGAGACAAAAGGGGAGAGGGGTGTCCCTCCCCTATGCAAGACCTCAAACCATCTTCTTCACCACTGAAAATCCACTAGATTTCAGTGGTGAAGAGAGCAATACACCAAAGGTCAACAAGGCTTAAAGAAAAGGCACCAAAAGAGGCCAAAAGAGGCCTAAGAGGGGGAGTTCGACCCCCAATGCCAAAACGACCTCAATGAGATGTCTTAAGCATGAAAATACAAAGATTTTTCATGTTATACACAAAGCCTAAAACAGAAAGCAAGATAGGTCAAAAGCTAATGCAAGATTGGGGAAACTAAAGTAAAGTGATTACCCTTGAAGAACCTTTGAAGAACACTTGGTCCAGCCACCCTCTATTGACCAAAACCAGTCCAAAACCTCAACAAACAACCCTCAAAATCCCCCAAAGTCAAAGTAAGGTGTGGTAGTGTGTGTGTTAGTGCAAAACTAAGGTAAAAATGCACTTTTAGGCCACAAAACACACACAAGGGAGGAGAGAGAGGGAAATATAGACAGAGAGAGTGTGTATGTATATGTATAAGCTCTGGTTTTTCTTTCAAAATTGCCAACCTAGAAGAAGTAGGAGAGCTCTCCTCTTATAGAAGTTCCCCCTTGCAAAGCTTACCAAACAAGCTTGCTTAGAGGGAAATCCCTCCATACACGTGTATGGAGGGGAACAGAGTGGGTGCCAGCTATGACAGCTGGCACAAAATATCTACTAAAAGTAGATGAACAGTGATCGGCCATTCAAAATTGCCATTTTGGAAAAATAAATGGCCAACCGGCAACAAAGAGTGCCGACCGGAAATATACATTGCCGATGGCACACAATCACTGGCCGGTGGCCTCAAGCCATGGCCGGTGATGTATGGGAATGCCTTAGAAGGCATTCCCTGCCCCTTCAAGGCAAAACACAAGTGTTTGGTGCAAAACCAGACACAACACGGTTGAGTCGAGAGGTCCTGAGGCAAGGCGCGCAACCGAGACCTCCGGGAACTCAAGACGAGCACAAATAAGGGTAATCACCAAGTGTTACAATGGTGACGTCCAAGTCTTGAGGACGGTCAAAAATGGGGTGTCTACAGTTGCCCCTCTTTGACAGAACTCGAAAGTCATAACAATGACGGGAGTGAATGTCAAAGCCCAGAGACGACCCATTTTTGACAAGGCCGAAGACTCAGACAAACATGCAAGACAAACAAGATATGCGCCCGAAGGCAGGGGCAAAATGCAAGACAATGCACAGAGCTGGACATAACTTATGATCATGCAAAGAAAGCTGTAATGAAGCATACATGCGACAATTTTAAGCTAGCATACACAGAACTACACTACAATGCAGAAAGGATGTAAGAGAATTATGCAATTCTCAATACGTCTCACTCGGAGGATACAATACCTGTGCGGCTCGTCTGGTTGCACCAGTCTCAAATGAACCGTACATACAATATCGTGCCTGTAAAGAAAAAAACTCAACAGGTACGATGTTATTAGCAACATGCATGATGATGCATTTGAAAATGCGTGACAACGCAAAGCAAGTGGGAAGCATAAAAATGCTATGAAGGCACAGACATGTAAGTGGAGCACGCGGTCTACGCGGGCAACGAAACTGATCATAAGCATGCGGTCTATGCAAGCCAGGAGATCGAACATAAGCATGCGGTCTACGCAAGCAGAGCATGCGGTCTATGCAAGTAAAACATGCGGTCTACGCAAGCAATGAAATTGAATGCAAACATGCGGTCTACGCAAGCAAAACATGCGGTCTATGCAAAGAAAACATGCGGTCTACGCAAGCAAGACATGCGGTCTACGCAAGGAAAACATGCGGTCTACGCAAGTAAAACATGCAGTCTACGCAAGTAATGGAATCGATTACAAACATGCGGTCTACGCAGGCAAAACATGCGGTCTACGCAAGTAATAAATTTGAACAAACATGCGGTCTACGCAAGTAATGAAATTGAACAAACATGCGGTCTACGCAAGCAAAACATGCGGTCTACGCAAGTAATGAAATTGAACAAACATGCGGTCTACGTAAGCAAAACATGCGGTCTACGCAAGTAATGAAATTGAACAAACATGCGGTCTACGCAAGCAAAACATGCAGTCTACGCAAGTAATGAATTTGAACAAACATGCGGTCTACGCAAGTAATGAAATTGAACAAACATGCGGTCTACGCAAACAAAACATGCGGTCTACGCAAACAAAACATGCGGTCTACGCAAGTAATGAAATTGAACAAACATGTGGTCTACGCAAGCAAAACATGCAGTCTACGCAAGTAATGAAATTGAACAAACATGCGGTCTACGCAAGCAAAACATGCGGTCTACGCAAGTAATGAAATTGAACAAACATGCGGTCTAGGCAAGTAATGAAATTGAACAATCATGCGGTCTACGCAAGCAAAACATGTGGTCTACGCAAGTAATGAAATTGAACAAACATGCGGTCTACGCAAACAAAACATGCGGTCTACGCAAGTAATGTGTATGAGAAGAGTTGAATGTGCACATGTAAGTAGAAACATGTTATTCGCGATGCTGGAATGTAAAGTACTGTAACACAACATAATTGAAACGATTTGTGGAATTCACAAGATATAAAAAGGATACGGGACGGGACGTTCCTCGTATGTCTCGAGCATCGCCCGCAGAACTTGTGGCCTGAGGTCAACTCGAAGGTTCACGTTTCAAACGTGTGCTTTCCCGCATTGTCTCGAGTGACGAAGGTGCCAAACCATGTAGTTAACCCGAACAAAGGTGCGGAAGGTGCGTTGACCGCAAGGGGAGTTTTACTGGTATCAATTCCGACACTTTGCTACCCTGTCATTCTATGTTTTACTTTCCTTTTTACTGGTAGTTTAAGCACATTGCACTGCCTCGGGCAGGTTTTATTCTTTCTCAAAATTACACATTTTGCAAAACACGTGATGGAAATGAAACAACCATTTTGTTCAAAAGATGTTGCATTTGTAAACTTTCTATGCATCGCATCCCAAGGTATCACACCACAATGTGAACGAAATTGAACCTATTTTGAACACTGAATATTTGCATCGTAATAATCAAGTAGTGAACCGACTTACAACTCGATAAGCAAAGCAAAGGCATGATATAACCAAACAGGTGTGAGTACAACTCGATAAACAGATCAAAAACTCAAAGGGAGTGAAGTACAACTCGATAAGCAAATGTTCAATGACTTGATAAGCAGACAGGTGTGACTCGGCAAGAATCGATCACCGAGGGACGGATCGGAGGTGGTGGAGTTCCCCAATCCCTAGCATAAACAGCTCAAGGAACCAAGAGGAAGCCCATCGGCCAGGGGCAGAGGCCATCGGCCACAAGGAATGGCCACCGGCCAGAAATTTGTTCGGTCGGCAAAAGATAATGGCCGGTCGGTAGAATATTTGGCCGGCCGACTATGAATGAGGAAATCACCAGAATGTTGACACCTGTCCTCCACCCAACCTTATCTCCTACAAAAGACCCCAGCTTCGTAGTTTTTCTCAATTCCACACTGATTTACTCTAATGGAAGAGTTTTTTGCTCAAAATCTCACAGCTTGGATTGCTAGCTTGGATGGCTCGGAAAAGTTGAATTTCCGGGGTTTCGGCATAAATGCATTATTCACTCTGGGTCGTACCCCATTGCACCTCCCGTTTCTCCATGCCGCGGAAAGGTTTTGGAATCCGGTGACACATGTCTTTAGCTTCGCTGGGCAAGAGATATGTCCTACCTTTGAAGATTTCCGAGCCTTAATGGAGTCCGAGCGCGACGAGGAGCTCCTGCCCCAACTTAATTTTGGCCATGCCCAATCCTTAGGGCGAATGTGTGGACTTAGTATGCGTGACGCTCGGTCTCTGATTTGTGACGGGATGCTGGACATTCCGAGTTTGACCGATCGGTTTTCTAATGCTGGTGATCGCAACAACCAACACTGGCAAGGCTTCCAGTGACACGCCCTCTGTTTGTGCATGTTATCTCATTTTCTATTTGTCTCAGGCTCCGGAGGGTCTAGTGTCCGACTGACCGAGGTTGCCCAAGGCTTGAAGGAGGGCAAGAGCTGTATTGCCATGACTCTGGCTGAGACGCCGATGGGCTTAGACGCCTTTTATCGTCATGAGACGACCAGATTAGCAGGGAGTCCACTACTACTACAGGTAATGTTTCCCACCCAATCTCACATATGCATTGCTCACATCACTCGGCCCTCAAGATCAGTTTTTTTTTTTCTCACAAAACCCTATTCTCACTTTTCTCTCCTCGTACATCTCTCTATTCTTTATTCTCTCATTTTTTTAATCCCTTCCCAGGCATGGTTGATGGACAAACTGCAGGTTGTGGACTCTTGCCCAGCATATTCAGCTCGCGGCTACTTTTTTCGGCACCGTCTAGTCAATGCCCTTGACGAGGGATGGTGGTTTGATTGGATGTGCAGCCTGTCCGCAGACCGTATTGCTTGGCGGTGCCCTTGGCTGAGCCTTCCGACAATGAGTTACAATATGCCCCGGCAGACTGGGATTCAATTGATTGGTCTCACTCACTGTGCGTTCTACTTCCCATTCTGGATTCGAGGCCAATTTGGCCATGATCAGACCTGCCTGCCAGAGGGGATAGAGTATCCTGCTGCATTCCCGGCCTGAGGCGTACAGCTTGCTTGGCAGGCCACCGCGTGGAGGACGAGAGAACTCCTGCCCCCGCTCCTACTTTCAGTTGCACTTTGTTTGATGAGTGCTTGGATTGGCTTAATGAGGAGGCACATGTCGGGCCCATCTTGGCGTTAGAGGCTTCGACCATCTCTGGGAGGGGGCGCAGGAGCACCTGACTTGACTATGCCCCGGATTTATTGCTTTATTAGTACTTTCAAGTTTTCTTTATGAGTGTAATAAAAAGCAACTTCGATTGTATGCAAGAGCAGGAGAACTCTGTTTTGAAATCAATGAAATTGAAGGTTGTGGTACTGAAAATTTTCCGCTTTGGTCCAAAAATGATCAAAGTTGTAAAATGATTATTTTGAACGAAGTCAACTTTTATTAAAACTTCTCAAAATCATTTTCGATGTGGATCAGAACTGGACACGCCTGAGGTCTGTCACCGAGATGCACAACCCCGGATCTCTGCAACTGGAAAGTTGCCCCTAGTCTGAAGAGCGCTGCACCGGAGATCATAACTAAACCCTTGAATGCTGAATAGACAAAGATGACCGAGATGATCAAATGGACAAAGTTGATCGGGGAAAAGGGTTATGGCTGAACTCCAGGAGGAAGTTGCCTACGTATCCCAAAGATGGGAATCAAGCCTTTCGTAGTTCAGGCTTAGGTTCACTCGAGTATTTTCACTCTCCTTTTACGCTCTAACTTTTGCAAAGGTCGCCCTTTGCGGGTTTTCAACCTTGCGAGCTCAGTTTTATATTTTCCAATTTTTGTGCTCTAACTTTTGCCTAGGTCGCCCTTTCGGGTTTTCGGCCTAGCGAGCCTCTCAAGGGTAATATTTCTTCAACTTGTCCATGTTGATCGGTTGGGAAAATTCCAAGCCAACTAGGTCCATCAGAACCACAGCTCCACCTGACCAGATAGCTTTAATGATATAGGGACCAGTCCAATTAGGCCTGAACTTGCCCCTTGGGTCGTGGATGGGAGCTCGGTTGTCTTTGAGCACCAAATCTCCTTCCTTTAGATTCCTAGACTTAACTTTCTTGTTGAAAGCCCGGGCAATTCTGCGCTGATAACTTTGAACATGGTACAGTGCTTTCAGTCTTCTCTCATCAAAGAGCATGAGTTCCTTAAATCTGCTCTGCTGCCAATCTGCTTCGGCTATTTGACACTTAGCCAATACTCGTAATGACGGAACCTCAATTTCGATAAGTAGAACGGCCTTCATCCCATAAACCAATGAATACGGAGTCGCTCCGGTAGAAGTTCTAATTGAAGTCCTGTAACCCCACAGAGCAAATGGCAGTTTATCTGGCCAATCCCGGTAGGTTTCCTCCATCTTCTGCAGTATATGCTTGATGTTCTTGTTGGCGGCCTCAACTGCTCCGTTGGTTTGCGGCCGGTATGTGGATGACTTATGAAAGGCCACGTTATATTTCTCCAACAAGGCAATTACTTCATTCTTAAAGTGGGAACCATTATTCGAAATAATCTCGTTTGGGACCCCGTAGCGACAGATGATGTTGTTTCTGATAAACTTTGCAACGTGCGACGCCTTCAACACGGCATATGATTGGGCCTCGACCCACTTTGTGAAATAATCTATCGCGACCAAGATAAACTCATGCCTATTCGACCCTTTTGGAGTAACAGCCCCGATCACATCAATTCCCCAAACTAAAAATGGCCATGGTGAAGTCATGTTGTACAGCTTTGATGGCGGGATATTCATGCGATTCGCATGGATTTGACATTTGTGGCATCGTCGAACAAAGCTGATACAATCCTCCTCCATGGTGGACCAGTAGTAACCCTGTCGAAGGATCTTCCGTGCTAGCATTACTCCGTTCATGTGCACACCACACTCTCCTCCATGGATGGCCTCCATCAGGCGCTTCGATTCTTCGGCTCCGACGTACAGCTTGTGCATTCCCAGATGACCTCTCTTATACAGCTTACCCCCACAGATGATGAACTGAATGGCCATTCTTCTGATTGCCCTTTTATCCTTGGCATTTGCCCCTGGTGGATACGCCTCCTTTTCCAAGAAGTTCCAAATGTCGTAATACCAAGGGCTGTCGTCCTGAGCCTCATCTATGGCGGAAATTGACTCATATGCCGGCGCAAACTTCTGGTCAATAATGACTGGACGCATCCGGACTCCAAACGGGATGTCTATCATGGAAGATAGAGTTGCTAGTGAATCTGCGAACCTGTTGTTCTCTCTTACTAGGTGGGTGAAATTTAGCTTCTCAAACCGAGGAATTAACAAATCCAAGGTCTGGTGGTAAATTATCATCTTTTCCTCTTTGACTTTCCAGTCTCCTTTTGCTTGAGACACAACAAGGTTCGAGTCCCCAATGACGTCCAACCGCCTTGCCCCTAGTTCTAGGGCTGCTTCTAGGCCGGCAATACATGCCTTATATTCTGCTTCATTGTTCGAGACTTTGAACCGGAGCTTGAATGCTAAAGGGATACGGGAATCGTCAGGCGCTATCAACAACACTCCTATCCCATACCCGTACTGGTTTGACGCTCTGTCAAATTACATCGTCCAAGTTTCACCTTCGATGTGCAGAATGGCTTCATCTGGGAATAGGTACTCAACCGCTTCATCCCCTTCAACTGGGTGGTCGGCAAGGAACTCCGCTACCGCTCTTCCTTTTACTGACTTGTGTGTCACATACTTCAGATCAAATTCAGAAAGCAACAGCAGCCAACGAGCTAGCCTACCCGTAAGTGCCAGTTTCTCGAAAAGATATTTGATGGGATCCAAGCGTGAAACCAACATTACAGAGTGAGCTAACAGGTAGTGCCGCAGTTTCCTGGTAGCCCATACCAAGGCCAAACAAGCCTTCTCCAGCGGAGTGTAGCGGGTCTCGTAATCCAGCATCTTCTTGCTTAGATAATAGATGGCCCTTTCCACTTTGTCCTCTGACTCTTGTGCAAGCATGCAGCCCATGGTAGTCTCAGTTACTGAAAGGTACAATATCAACGATTTCCCCGGCTCTGGTGGTGACAACACGGGCGGGTTCTGTAAATATTCTTTGATCTGTTCAAAAACTGTTTGACATCGGCCGTCCCATTAGAATTTCTTTCCTTTCTTCAGGAGACCAAAAAGTGGTTCACAAGTCAAGGTTAGTTTTGAAATAAACCGTCTTATGAATTGCACTTTACCTAGAAAGCCTCGCACCTCCTTTTCAGTCCTTGGTGGTGGCATTTCTAAGATGGCCTTGATTTTGGAAGGGTCAACTTCGATGCCCCTTTGTGTAATCAGAAATCCCATCATTTTTCCCGCTGTAACACCGAATGTACACTTCTGAGGATTTAGCCATAACCGAAATTCTCTGATCCTTTGGAAGAACTTTTGTAAGGCGATATAGTGGCCTTCTCTTTCTTTGGACTTGACAATCATGTCATCCACGTACACCTCAACCTCTTTGTGGATCATATCATGCAATATTGTGGTTGCAGCCCGTTGATATGTGGCCCCAGCATTCTTCAACCCAAACGGCATCACTTTGTAACAGTATGTCCCCCACGGGGTGGTGAAAGCAGTCTGCTCCCGGTCTTCGGGTGCCATCACTATCTGATTGTAGCCTGAGAAACCATCCATAAACGAGAGCAAAGCATGCCCCGCTGTAAAATCCACCAACTCATTAATATGCGGCAAGGGAAAGTCGTCCCTCGGACTAGCTCTATTCAAATCCCTGAAATCCACGCATACTCGGATCTTGCCATCCTTCTTCGGCACCGGAAAAATGTTGGCCAACCAAGTCGGGTATTCGGATACTAACAGGAAGCCTGCATCGATTTTCTTGGTGACCTCTTCCTTAATTTTGATGGCCCAGTCCGGACGAATCCTTCTGAACTTCTGTTTGATGGGTCGGGCCTCGGGGTCGAAAGGGATCCGGTGCTGTACAATCTCAGGATCGATTCCAGGGATGTCTTCGTAGGACCACGCGAAAACGTCTTTGAAATCTTTTAATAAAGCGACTAAGCGCTCGCGTTCCTCCGAAGACAACGTGGACCCGATCTGGACTAGCTGTGGGTCCTTCTCAGTACCAACATTCACAGTAGTGATTTCATCCATTAAGGGTTTAACAAATCTTTCCTGCTCTTGATCAATTAATCGTTGCAAAACCGGAGGAATTTCTTCCTCGTCGTTTTCATCAAAATTTTGAAAATCCTGATTTAAACAATAAATCAAAGGCACAGAAAAATACTCAGAAACCACATCAACATCATTCTCATTAAATACTTCCAAGCCGTCCAATTCTTCTGTTACAACAGACTCAAAAGAGAAAGAAAATGACGACCTAGACAGGACTGTGGCATCCGGGTTATCACCCCCAGGAATACCGGACTCAGACTCAGTCGAGTTGGAACCTGATTCCGACTCACAAGATTCGGTGGAATCAGATTCCGGCTCACTACCTGACCCGGTGCTGCTTGATAAAAATCCCTCTTCATATTTCCAGACGAGAGAGGGTGCGATGGATGCATCCAAAATAGTTGATGGTAGGTCCGCAGCTGTTTCATTCCCGATCATGCATACCGAGGAATTATCCCCCAAGCACTTCTGTTCGATCGAAGGATCTGAAAGTAGACATGCCAATGCTACCCCCATTTCATTTCCAGCGTCCTTAGACTGCACTTCCTTACTTTGCTCAGCCTTGGCTAATGGGTCTGTCTACTCTTCAGCAATGTCATCCCTAGGTAACTGTAGATCAAAGAAAATCTCAAACCCTAGCACGCGCTTCCTTTCCGCGTTCAGCCACGGCTTTGGGAAGCCACAGAACGGAAAGTCCTCCCCCTCTCAGACGAAACATCCGTTTAGGGTACCCTGAATGGGCCGGTGCATCAAGTCAAAGGGCTTCCCCATCTGTTTCGCTCTGGCTCTTCCGGCCATTTCCTTTCCTTTCCTTACCCAGTCCTCTTTGGTGGGTAGATAACCCAATCCAAAGGTATGAGGGTTGTGTGGCACTTCGGCCAATGCTGCGACGCCCTTCCGGCCGCTCTTTCCCAATCCCATCCTGGGGATGTGTTGGAGCTTGTTCATGAGATAGACTGCTTGAGCACTGACATATACCCCTTCATTAGCTGCCATGATGTCTTGTACAACCCGAGCCTTAGCCAAGGTAAAACCCGATATGAACACATCTTCTATACCGTGCTCGATTTCTAGAACAGGCGTAGATACCTCCGGCGGCGGATGAATCGATGAATTTCCAAAAACAATGGCTACTCCCTTCCCATAGGGGTATTTCACCACTTGATGTAGGGTGGAGGAGACTGCCTTTACCTGATGCAGCCACGACCGCCCCAAAAGCAGGTTGAACGTTGCAGGAACCTCTAAGACATGGAAATCTATCTCATGCTGTCCCGGCCCAACCTTTGTTTGAATCTTAATTGTTCCCATTACTTCCCGGCTCGTGTTATCATACGCCCGAATCACCTGGGCCGTTGGCACAAAGTCCGCGATTTTCAAACCGATCGTGTAGGTTGTCCTTACCCGACAGACGTTGATGGCGGACCCTGTGTCGACAAGCACCACGGGTATCCATTTATTTCTGCACTCCACGGAGATGTAGAGTGGCCTATTATGGTTCGCACCCTCAGGTGGCAGTTCTTTGTCAGAAAAGGTCAACATCGGGGTAGCTCCTCCCGAAAAAACTAGGCCCACCAGCTGTTCGGGCGTGGTGTCTATAAAAAGCTTGGCTTTGTCCATGGCTGAAAGGATGGCCTGTCTATGTACTCGAGAAGCCATAAGCAGCCCCCAGATGTAGATGTCTGCTTGTATCTTTTTCAATTGTCTCAATACGGCCTCATCTTCGAGTTGCTTTTCTTTTTGCTTCTCTGCCTCCCTATCTTTTCCAGACACCTCTGGTTGATCTAGGTGTGGAGGCTTGAAATACCGTCCACTCCTAGTCATGTGATCGACTTCGCCGATATACCAGGTATCATCTGGTTGGTTACTCCCCCAATCTTCGTCCGTGTGGGCAAGACATAGATCATCATCCTCCCACCACATTCCATCTGCTGCTGACAGGCACCTGCCCGGCTCTGGCATGACTGTTCTCATACTCGCAGTACCTTCTATCCCTATGCTCGCGGCATTTTCCGTTTCTGTGTTTATAGCAGTCTCAGTCCCCACATGGGCTTTTGCCTTCCTGATTCTCTCGGAATCTTCGAATCTTTCCTGTCCCGACTGTGTCAATGCAGCCAGCTGTTCAATAATCCCCGTACTCGAAATGCTCCAATCCCGAGCGAAATTCTTGACACCAGCGCTCTCCGGCGATGCACTCTGTTCTCCAACCCTTCCGGCTGTCACTGATATTCTTGCCCCTGTCGGGCCTTGTTGTGGCTGAGACTCTTCCACCACATCTGGTTGATCGTCCAACCATCCCGTAGCCTCTGTTGATTCCTCATAATCGAACCAGTTGACGGCTAAGTCCCCTGGATCTTGGTTACTGTAAAATTGGAGCTTGGCAAGATCCTCTTCCACAGCCGTTACATCATCTGTTCCCTGTCCTAGACTGTCCCCTTGGATCACACACAGCTCCCCCTCTGTTGGTAGTTCCATATCTGGCCTGTCCTGGCCTATTGATAAAATGTAGTCACTCGGACTATAAGCATTCCCAACACCACTCCCAGATTCCGCAGACTCTAGCTCAAGAACCCCTTTCTCCTTTGGAGTCCTCTCTTTCCGGTTCTCGATAGTCACCACCGTTGGCTTAGGTCGGGTTATGGAGATGTCCATCATGCACAAATCGGTGCAATCGGGAAGGAACACTTCCAGCTTAGGCAGGTGGGAAGGAGTGATATAGATGCTAGGATCGTAAGGCACGACCCCAGCTTGGATGAAGTTGACTCTTTTGGGTGGTGGATTTTGGTTATGTGTAGGGAGAGGGTTTGTAGTAATGTTGGGTTTCTCAGGAGGCAAAATCACCCCGTTATCGATGAGATCTTGAATCTCATGACGCAATCGGAAGCACAGGTCGGTGTCATGACCGTGCTGTTGGTGAAATGCACAATATTTGGCTGGGTTGTGGGTAGCGGGGGGTCTTTCTGGTGAGGGCCGCGGCTCTAGGGGCTTAGATGCCCTTTTCTGATTAAGACCCCCAAAGCTTTGGACAGGGGCATATAAAGCGGAGCGAAGGTTCTGGTGTTTTTGGGTGGGTATTTGACTATTTGTGGGTTGTTTCCGGACGCACCGGAGAATGGTGTGGCTGCCATAGTTCTTGAGGGAGGGTTGGTGGTGACCATACTCACTTCGGAGGTCCTGGTAGTTGTAGGGCCACTCGGGCTAGCATTAGTGTTACGATTGAAAGTTCTACGGGGTTGCTCCCGGTCATTATCAATCAATCCTTGCTTTAAGGCATCCTCAATCTGCACCCCCATTTCATGTAGATCAGAAAAGGTAGGAAAGGGGAGTACAATCATCTTTTGCATCAATTTCGGCTGAAGATTGCGCACAATCATTCGAATCTGGTCTTTGTCTGTGGGCCTTAAGGTCATCACCGAAGCCTTAGCTCGCCATCTGGTTACGAATTCCGAGAAGCTCTCTTTGAGTTCTTGCCTCGTTGTCTCGAGATCCCGGGTCGTAATCTCGATTTGTGTATTGTATGAGTACTGCAAGATGAAGGCCTCAGCCATCTCATCCCAACTTCTCTTGACGTCATCCTCCAATTTGGCATACCATATGGCCGCTACACCCAACAGGGTCCGGCCAAATAAAGGCAGCTTCTGCAGTCTAGTGAGGCCCATTGGCCTTAGGATATCTGAAAACAACCTTAGGTGCACCATGGGGTCTCCGGACCCATCAAATCGATCAATGTGCGGCATTTTGAATCTGTCAGGCAACGTCACGGCTGCGTCGGTATACCCATCTTCGATGTCAGGGATGGTCTTGACTCCCTGGGATCTCTTAAACATCTTTTCCAACTTACTCAATTTTAAGGCTGTGGGGTCCACTTCGAACTCAAAAGGAGAGTCCGGTATATTGACAGGCGTGGGTGCCTTGGATAGTTGTGGCGGAATCGGGAGTGGAGCTGGCCCCGCTGGAAGGTCGGTATCCTCTTGGACATTCCGGGCATTCGGTGTTTCTTCGGGTATCGGAACCCTTGGTGGGGGAGGGACTTGTTGTGAAGCAGATGCTTCGGTTTGCTGCTGTAACCTCACGATTAACTCAGTTTGTTCATTCATAACCGTGGCCTGCTGCTTGGCGAACTCCGCCTGCCGGACAGCATCCTGCTGCATCATTTTCATGCTCTCTTGGAGTTGGCGCACCATCTCCTCTAAACTAGCCATACTATTTTGTTCTGACTGAATTATCGGTATATGTTCCCTCTCTGCGGGTGAAACAGAACCCCGATCCCTACTGTATGCAGGTAGGGTAGATAAAGCCCTCTGTACTGACTGTCGAACTGATGCCCTCTGCCTAGCTGTCCTCCGTCTAGTAACTGGGGGTAGAGAGTGGTACACTGGTTGTCCGTCTACCAGATCCTCAAATCGATGGAGCCGACGACCTCTAATCCAGAGTGCTTGGGAAATATCTACCGGGTTGGAAGCAATGGTGCTAAACTACCTAGCAAAAAGATAAATAAAGCAGTAAATAAACAAACAATTGGACAGCACAACGGCGTAAAATAAACACATACAATGCACAGTTGGGTATTCATAATACACAGTTGGTAAGTCGAATACACTGTTCCTCGATACTGATCACTGTTCCCCAAAATCACTGTTCCCAAAACTGAACCTGGTACCCGCAGATAACTGATTCTCGTAAACTGATACTGATGCCCTCAGGTCTAATACTCAATCTTGCAAACTGATATGTACATTCCTGTAGAGATACACTCTAGAAGCACATAGCAAGTAAAGAGAGCCAAAACACCCCTATGTTGGGGTAGGGTTTCCCTGTCCTATTTTGTCAGGAGCTAGGGTTCCACTATGCACGCAGCAGTTTTCAAACAACCTAACATCGGGTAAGCAACCTGTCCTAGCTTGGAATGGTCACTATGGATTTCGATATGCACTAGGTCGAATGGTCAAAAAGGGTGCCCCGGTAAAACTGGGGTTTGTGTTCCCACACTGTCAGAGCCCATAACCAGTCAGCCTTATGGTCATGCCTTGACAAGACAAGCCTCCGGCAAACCGTTCAGGAATGGCAGATGGCAAACATGGTGTCCTAGGCGCACCAATGCACATGCAATGTGAAGAGACACGTAAATGAAATCAAAACAGGATACCACAAGTTCGAGTCAAGCTCTCTAAATCCCCAGCAGAGTCGCCAGAAACTGTAGACGCGCCCGCGTGGGGGGGCCCTCGCTACACGCTACAGTTCGGACTCGATTTGTGTCACGGTTCTTAATCTGAACCAAAGAGTCCAAATCCGGCAAATCGTTTTGAGAAACATATTTTTTGAAAAGAAGTGCCAAACATGGACTGCTTTGCCAGATACAGAGTCGCCACCTAAATATTTTAAAATGGGGGAATTTAGGAAATCCTGACTCGGTGCCAAAGGCCACGTGTCCGTCATCACCAAAGTTGCCTCGGCTCGGGAACTTAGGTACGATTGGGGAAGGTCAGCTATGAACACCCCCTCTCGCCCGATCCGAAGATCGGCCTCTACTAACCATGATATCCGTTTTTGAAAACGTTATGTGTTCTTATTCCATTTATTAGCCTAGAATTACTATGTTATGCGCACAGCAAACAAGTATAGACCAAATCGCCTAAATTGGAGCAAAAACATTTCATGTTTGTTTTGAAAATGGCTTGCTACTCGCAAGTAGGCTAAAATGCAGGTTTTGCCACCCTCAAGTGGGCTTTTAGAAAAGGTGATTTTGCCACTATCTAGGGGGCTTAAAATTCACAGCTTTAATGCGTTTTTTCCAATTTAGGTAACTCAACCTCCATCCACAGGCATTCAAGCAGTTATATCACATAAGCAGCTAGCCTCATGGTAATCATGCTGTTATGGCAACACTCACACGCATGCAAGGATGCTAAAGCAAAAGAACTTACAGAGTACTCCAAGCCAAGACAGGAACTAGTTAGTAATCACATGCATGATCCTAGTTCATATTTGAAATGGCTAATGCAACACATGCAAAGATGCAATCCAGACAGGCTCGGCTATCCTAAACATAGTATGTGAAATGCTGCAACTAACGCGTATTCAATTTGGAATTGAAATACAGATGCAGTTAGAATGATGCGCCGACCCCGGTGCATGCAAGACAAATGTATGGATGCACGCATGCATAGCATAAGGTATGCTAATTTAAATATGCCCTAGTTTACCATCATAAGCGGGTAAATAAAATGGAAGAAAGACGTGGGGTTGGAAGACATATACACACCCGCGCACACTTATTACACAATTGCCCTCACTCGGAGGGTCCAAATAAATATTACAGTCCGAATAATAAACACACAAATTATTACAGGATTTCTAATTAATTAACAGAATGAATGCAAAAAGAAACGTGGCCACAGCCCCCGTCTCGGGATACGCGAATGATGTATGCTCGAACCCGTCTCGCCCAGAAAGTCCGTACCATACCACTGCCGCCTCCGTTTACACTGCCCTGCTTCTCTCAAAATTGCCAAAGTTCTGGGACAGGTCCCCTGAAAACTGTGGAACACCATCGGCTGAAGGAAATGTCCACCGGCCATTGAAAATATCCATCGGCTGTTGATGAAGATATCGGCCCAGGAAGGGTTGCCAGTCGGCACTGAACCCTGCCGGTCGGCAAAAAGTTCCTGCAGAATCTGGTTTTTGACAGCAACAAGGACAGACAGTGTATGGCATGAAATTTCAAGCAAGTGTATGCATGGCTACTCTCCCAATCATGTAACGGACTCGAGGGAGCATGGCCCTTGACCCTCGGGCTATCAATCATGCATTTGATGCATGATAGCCTAAGGAGCCAAGGTTGCAATTCAATGTAAAAATGCATGCAACACACAAATGAGGACCAAGATCCTATCATGCCAAAGTCAAGGGCCTAGGTGACCGAGGGTTGAGGTGTGTTTTGTCACTCGAAGTACAAACGCCCCTCATCCCTCACACTTGGTTTGACACCCCAAACCAAGCAATGCAATGCATGTTATGCAAGCATGGCTCAAAATGTAACATGATACTAAGATGCAAAACATGTCAAATGTGATGCAATCTATCATGTTAAGTATGCAAAATGCTAGTCATATGAGATGCAAATGTGATGCAAACATGGACCAATATGCCATAAGGCTAGCACGGGACAACATATAATGAACCAAATAAGCAACAAGCATATGATAAGCATGCAATGGTGGACTTAAACCATAAATGGCAGACCTCAACCTTGCCATAAACAGTGGCCAAAATGATGTACAAGAGCACAAATGATGCATACAAGTATGCACATATCAAGGTCCATCACCTAAGCATGAAAGGGGACAACTCTAAGCATACTTAAAGGCGATATAAAAGGGCATTAAACCAACATGCCAGGCTCTGAAAAATGAATAAAGGATGATGCCAAATCGAACAAATCATGCAAGTAAGGCATGCAACAATGACCACTACTTGAAGCCAATAAAAGGGGGCAAACCAAAGCTATGTCGACCAAACCTTAAAGGACCAAAATGACCTAAAACAGTCCCAAGGGACTCCAAAACAAGACTAAAGCATGCATGGATCATGGTCAAAACATGCCAAGGAATGAGTCCAAAACAAGGGCATTCAAGGCCGCCAAAAGGGAGCATCCCTCAATACTTATCCCAAGCAAACATGGCATGAATTTTCAATGCAAAACAGAGTTCTAGCATGCAAAAAGGACCCTCAAAAGCCACTGATATGGCAACCTAATATCTAAACGCATGGGCATGCACAATGACCATTTCCAAGGCATAAAAGGACAACCCCTCAAAGCATGAAAGAGATGATGAAGACAAACATACAAGCATGGATTAGGGACTGAAATATGATCTACAATGATGTCAAGTCATGAGATTAAGGTAAGCTAAGCATGCTAGAGACTCACACACTCGAGGCTTACAAGCCAAAATGTAAACTAACTATACCAAGCATGCTAAACAAGTCCAAATCAGTGGCCAACAGACCTCATGCATGACAAAATATGGCCAAGAACCTCACAAAGCAAAGCCAAAACAAGAGGATATGCTAGGCTAAACATATAGCACACTTCTAGGCAAGATGGAAAATTACAAAGCAAGTATAAAATGCATGCTAAGGGCCAACAAACCACCATTGGACAGAGATATAATATGACCCAAAACACCCAAAAAGCTTCTGAAATGGGACCAAAAATGATCAAGCATGCATGTTGCCCTTTAAGCCAAAACAAGGATAAAAGAGAGACAAAAGGGGAGAGGGGTGTCCCTCCCCTATGCAAGACCTCAAACCATCTTCTTCACCACTGAAAATTCACTGGATTTCAGTGGTGAAGAGAGCAATACACCAAAGGTCAACAAGGCTTAAAGAAAAGGCACCAAAAGAGGCCAAAAGAGGCCTAAGAGGGGGAGTTCGACCCCCAATGCCAAAACGACCTCAATGAGATGTCTTAAGCATGAAAATACAAAGCTTTTTCATGTTATACACAAAGCCTAAAACAGAAAGCAAGATAGGTCAAAAGCCAATGCAAGATTGGGGAAACTAAAGTAAAGTGATTACCCTTGAAGAACCTTTGAAGAACACTTGGTCCAGCCACCCTCTATTGACCAAAACTAGTCCAAAACCTCAACAAATAACCCTCAAAATCCCCCAAAGTCGAAGTAAGGTGTGGTAGTGTGTGTGTTAGTGCAAAACTAAGGTAAAAATGCACTTTTAGGCCACAAAACACACACAAGGGAGGAGAGAGAGGGAAATATAGAGAGAGAGTGTGTATGTATATGTATAAGCTCTGGTTTTTCTTTCAAAATTGCCAACCTAGAAGAAGGAGGAGAGCTCTCCTCTTATAGAAGTTCCCCCTTGCAAAGCTTACCAAACAAGCTTGCTTAGAGGGAAATCCCTCCATACACGTGTATGGAGGGGAACAGAGTGGGTGCCAGCTATCACAGCTGACACAAAATATCTACTAAAAGTAGATGAACAGTGATCGGCCATTCAAAATTGCCATTTTGGAAAAATAAATGGCCGACCGGCAACAAAGAGTGCCGACCGGAAATATACATTGCCGATGGCACAAAATCACTGGACGGTGGCCTCAAGCCATGGCCGGTGATGTGTGGGGATGCCTCACAAGGCATTCCCTGCCCCTTCAAGGCAAAACACAAGTGTTTGGTGCAAAACCAGACACAACACGGTCGAGCCGAGAGATCCTGAGGCAAGGCGCGCAACCGAGACCTCCGGGAACTCAAGACGAGCACAAACAAGGGTATCACCAAGTGCTACAATGGTGACGTCCAAGTCTTAAGGACGGTCAAAAATGGGGTGTCTACAGCTGGTTGGAAGAGAAAGTTGTTGTCATTCGCAGGGAGGTTAACACTTGTCAAGTCGGTAACTTCAGCATTGCCAGTGTACTACTTATCTTTGTTTAAGATGCCTGAAGGGGTAGCTAGAGAGTTGGAGAAGATTCAAGCCACATTCTTATGGGGTGGGTCTGAACTGGTAAAGAAAGTCCATATGATCAAGTGAGAGGACTTGTCTAAAACAGTAGAGAAAGGTGGTTTGGGTATCAGGAAAATAAGGGATGTGAACAAGTGTTTGTTAATTAAATGGTGGTGGAGGTTTGGTAGTGAAAATGATGCTTTGTGGAAGAGAGTAATTTGTAGCAGATATAAGATGGAGATTGATGGGTGGATTCCAACTCTAATTTCATCTAGCAGCCACTTGGCAGTATGGAAAGAGATTATTTCTGTAGCTGAATAGTGTAGTAGCCTCAAGGAGTTTTACTTGAATAATTTTAAGTTGAAGGTTGGAGATGGGAGGAGGATTAGATTTTGGTCTGATACTTGGTGTCAGTCTGTTTGTTTGAAGGATGAATTTCCAATCTTATATAGGTTGTCTTTCGATAAAAAGGAATCCTTAAGAATTTTCGCTGATAAGAAAAATATAGTGGATGGCTGGTCCTTTGAGTTTAGAAGGGGGTTATATGAGTGGGAGAAGCAGGAGCTGGCTAGACTTCTTGATTATATGCTGGGGGCTCCTGCAGTGTGTCCAGAGTGCGTTGATCGACCTACATGGTTAGCATCATCTGCTGGGGTACTAACAGTAGTAGATTTATATAGGTGGGGTGTGGATAATACAGGTGCCATCATGAGTATTACCAAATTGATTTGGCTTAAGTACATCCCTCCTAAGGTGCAGGTTTTTGGTTGGTTTGCGTGGAAAAAAAGAATTAAGTCCAAGGAATTTCTGCAAAAAGTGGGGGTGATCAACCCAAGTGCTTCCATAGCTTGTGTGTTTTGTGGCAGTGGCAGTGAATCAGTGCATCATGTATTAATTTGGTGTCCCTTTGTGTGGATGGTTTGGGCAGAAATGCTGGATTGATGGGATGTCCAAGCTGCTATTCCAGGATCTGTGAAGAGTCTACTGCTGTGGTGGGTAGGGGGAAAGTTAAAGAAGAAAGAAAGGAAGATTTGGAGGGTGATTCCATTGGCTGTGTGGTGGTCTGTTTGGAAGTGCAGGAATGAGTGTGTGTTTAGAGAAACTCTCCCAAAACTTGTGGATCTATGTGACTTGATTAAATGTAGGATTGCTTTTTGGTTAAAACTAGTTTTCAGTGACTTTAATTTTTCAGTTCAGGATTTTGTGTTTAATCTGAGGCAAATCAGGAAGTGCTTGGGAGGGTCTGCTACACTTACATAGTGCTGATTGGTCTGCTGGGTAGTTATGGTGTGATGGATTCTAGTGTTGTATGTTGTTTCTGTTATTGTGGTTGCTGTATTGCTCTATTGGTGTATGTTGTTCTGCTCTGTTGGTGTATGTTGTTCTGCTATGGTGCCTACTTGGTGTGTGTTGCGTTGATCTAGTGAGTAGTGTGGGAGATTTCCTATCTGTGTTTGAATTTTGGTCTGCTATGGAGGTTCTGCTTAGTTATGGGAATGATGCTTGATTGTTTTGTCTATCTCTGTTATGGTGGTCGACTTCTGCTGTGGCTCCAATGTTTCAGTTGTATAATGTAAGCGAAGCTTGTCAAAGTGGGGAAAAGTCGATGCTCATCAGTTTTACTATCAATTTGGTTGTTACTATTAGTTTTGGCTCCTACCAGTTTATTTATCAGTTTAGCTTCTTAGCTCCAAGTTGTAGACTAATTTATCTATCTGTTTGTCTTTTCTCTTGCTCTCTTTTGTTGGTTCCTCACCAACTGGCACTTGGAGCTTTTTCTTAACTCCAAGCTCCTCTTTATTGATGTAATATTTCACACTTTGTATGTTTCATCAATAAAGATTTTGTTTTTGCCAATCAAAAAAAAAAAAAAAAAAAAAGAACCAAAATTATATAACCATCGTTTTACTATTACTTGAATTTCTGCTATATAAGTCACTAAATGATGAATATCTGAATGTTGAGAAATTCCAAATGATTCAAGAACGAGAACATAATGCTTCCATATTCAAACACGAGCCACTTTCCGATTTCTACCAATTGTACATTTTAATTAGTTCACCATATTCGAATTATCTTTTATGGAAAATAACTTCCAATCATATTTTGTGAGAATTATGAAGAGGTAAAGCTTAGCGGGATGAGGGGAAGCCACATTTTGACTCTGGATGAAGTGGTGAGTTTGAAGAACATCGAAGAGTTGGTGAAAGACAGAGAAGCTATATGGGCTGCAGAGGCATGGCCTCCCATAAGAGCTACATGAATTGCTAAGCCTCCAACACAATGTGCAACCACATGTATTTTTATCAATGGCCCGTGCAAATCACGAATTTTATTGATCACTACAAAAATAAAAATAAGAGTTAAAAATAGGCCAGTTGAGTTGGTAAGTAACTACATTTTTTATATAGAATTTTATTTTTTATTTTTTTTGTTTACCAGCAGGTATATCAAATCTGCCAATGTCTTCAATGGTGAAATTGTTTGAAGGATTCAAAGGGTGTAATCTTGGTTGCAGCAGCCATGTTTCATGCCCTTCTTCTAGTAGAGTTCTAACCAAATCACTTGGTTCTGTTGGTAGCCAATAATTCTCAGTGGAATGACCATTAATTAGGAGAACTGGATTTAGTTTCTTCTTTCCTTTCCATTGCTTGCAACTGATGATAAACCCATCTTCTGCTCAATTACCAAAGAAGCAACAGTACGTTAAGAACTCTGGTACCAAAGGTAAAAAAGAGTAAATAAATAAAAAATAAAAATAAAAAAAGAGTACTGATATAGTCCATAAGGTGCTCTAGGACATATTACTATTTCAGTTGTAGTTATCCAAGAGTATTGGTTCAAGACAGTATTGGATTGAGTCGGAACAATTTAGAGAACAAACGAACTTGCAAGTTACGAATCTATGGATTGTATACTTCTGACTACCTATTTGTATCTCGTGGAGAATACTGTCTTGATAAGGTTTTTGGTGTAATTCTGAAGAATTGAATTCCTTGTGACTCCCTCGTGGCACCTGCAAAATGTAGGTTTTGAAAAGATTCTGTAATAGCACACCAACAAACCTTCTTCTCATGTTCCCTTCTAGGCTTATCAAGCACTTCAGGAGCTCTATCATGGAAATACTAAGCTTCCCTTTCAAGTTCAGCATATTTTCCTTGGAACTGTCTATTCAGACTTTATTGAATGTCACATTCATTGTCGTTGTCTCCCTCCATGCAGTTGATCCAAAGAGATAAGGATTCATTATCTTCTTCCCTTCAAGAATGTATCTGTATGAAAAATACTTTCTATTATGTGAAAAACAAATACCATAAAAAATAATGTCAGAATGAAGATAAATTTCTAGTTTAGATCATATCAGACCTTGAACCAGAAGAAGCAGCAAGAAGGAGAGTATAGTGCATACACTACGTATACAGAGTTCTTTCACCAACTTCACACAAATCTACTTCCCCATCTACAATATGTAATTTATCAGACTCAAAAGCACTAAATAAAACATATCCTCCAACTTTACCCCTTAGCAGAGGATGAGATAATCCGATAAGTTTACTCTTTATATCCGATTACTTCCAAGTTCTAGAGTTCATTTTCATCTTGAGATAAGCTACACATGGCATACCACCCACATAGCCCCTCATGGTTTCTTTAATGACAACCATTGATTTTCGATCGCTATCTAGGTTCACACTATTAATTGAGCCTGGCTTTGGATCACCCAAGTTATTTACCAAAACCATACCTTTGTCGCTTTTGTGCTTGAGAACATCTGACACAAGGTTCCTACTTAAATGCTCAGCCACTGTGGCAATACTTAGACATGGATTTATGCCGAGAGAGCAAGGTATTAAGGAGGCATCACAAACATAGAGGCCGGGGTGCACTAAGTTATGAGACTTTGTGTCAAATACTTGACCATTGGGGTTACAAACTCCTTGTGAAAGGTCTGATGATGCATTGCAACCCCCTAAAAGATGAACTGATGCGTTCCGATACCTTGACATGAACAATATTCCTCCCAATTTCTTTGTAAGTTTTTGAAACACCCCAATTTTCCTTGGTAGTAAATGATCAAGGGGTGGCTGAAAGCAGATTCTGTTAGTGTCATTGTCAAATGTTATTTTTCCATCACTCTCATCATATCCCATTGCATTGAAAACCATTGCATTGCTATATTTCATTCCTAACACATGTTTTAGCGTGTCTATAATACCATGTAGGAACCAATAGCCAGAAGGCCATCCATAAGTAAAGATCCCTTTAAATAGAAGGTAAGGATATGCCACTGGAAGTACTGCACTCTGCGCCAAATGGTACCACATGTATCAATTTTGACAATAATCATAAACACAAATGAGACATGGAAGAAGAACTCCTATATATATGAACATAAAACTTCAACCTGAATTGTGAATCCCAACGAAGAGGTGTATGATGAAGAAATGGATGGGCCTGGCCTTTCCTGAAAAGGTATCTTTGTGAATTGCTTTTTGTCCAAAGCATAAGCACCCAATGGTGTAGGGCTACCAGCAAGATAAGCGACAGTGTTACCATTACAACTAAAATATGATTCTCTGAGAAAGTTTCAGTCCTCTCATTTGAGACTGGAATAGTATCTCAGTCGTGCCAAACACTCCACCTGCAGAGTGATTCAAAGTATTTTATATTTTTATTTTTAAAGTTCGTAACGTTTGTCTGACTAAAATTGTAACAAGATTTTGAGTATCTATAGCTATGTCATATTACCTGAAAGGATAACAAAATCAAATGCAACATAGTCAATCTCATTGAGGTATATATGCCAAAGCCGCCTTTTTTTCCTGCTAACTTTGTCTTCCTTTTCACAAATGTAATCTGGGTTCTGTACCACATACTGAACTTGGCATTGTGTTTTGATGGTACATCCTGCCTGAATCGCACAAAATCTGATTTTAGGATAGAAGGGATTAGCCCACAAGGTACAAACATTCACTTGCAACCTACAAAGCACGGGTGCAAGTACGGATACTAGTATGGATATGTTAAGGGTATGCGGATACATCAAACCTAAAAAAATAAGATAACGGTACGGTTGAGGTATGCCAATAAATTTATTATTTTTTATAATTTATAGTTTGAGATTCAACTTACAAATTAAAGTTTACTACCAAAATTGTAAATCAAAGTATTATATTATAGCGGGAAAAAATATCAGAATCATACCTTGTAGCGAAGAACCTCATGGGTATATCACGTGCTTCCAAAATCTGAACAACGAACCCAGCAGTGGAGTGATACTACAAAATGAGTATCACCCACACAAGTCACAGTGCAAAATGACTTGATCGTTGTTTTATGGGAGAGAGTCAGAGAGAGAGTATGGGAAAAATGGTTATGGGTAAAAACCACATAACGTATATCTGAGATGCGTATCTTATAGATTAACCATATAATCTGATACATAACCACATATATATCAATCTATCCATCTATCCAAATCTATTGATATGATAGATATAGATATCCTGAATGGTTATCCAAATAAGTTTTGAATTCAAATTCAAACTTATATGGATAAGGTTCAAAAGGTTTAGGTTCAAAGGGTCATGCCACATGGGCGTCCAATTTCTAACATCTCCCACTCACACACGAGTTGGCATGACACTACCACATCTCTTATCTCAATCTCCCCAAAAAAGAACAATCTCATACTACCCAATGCACCGTGCGACTACTGAGAACACCTGCATGTGGGAGCTCTATACTAGAAACTCAAAATGAGTCAGCATAGAGACATCAATCCAAAAAGAACAGAAATAGCGTCTCATATACCCCAGACCCATCTAATTACACCGGTCCAAAAAACATCTCTAATCCCTCAAAAAGAGCATGTTTGACCCTCTCAATTCTTGCAATATATTCACACTCAATTCGCCTCTCATACAGAGCGATGTGAGTTGCCGGCAGTGAATATACAACAGTGGTGTAATACTAGATGATCTTCCCTTTGCCCTCATGCCATTTAGTTTAGGATTGACTGGTTTCCCAGTGATGTCCCTTAAGGCCGAATCATACATGGTCGCAGGCAACATACCAAAGTAGCAGAACATCAACCCCTTACCTTATGACATAGTCAAAAGTCACAAAAGGGTACATAAATGAGAGTCATATCAATAATGACACGTAAGACTCACACGGTGAGGAAACGGGGATTCATTCTCTCACCTCATTACTCGGTCGCCAAGCACATATAGTATGAATACATGCTACAGTGGAGTAACTCTTCCATAAAAAGTGACGTCATACTCAATACACCGTACAGATATTAGTCTAGTCGCTTTCTAGTGCCTAACCCGAATTCTCTATTTGCTCGCCTTCCAGGCGCCAAATGAGATCTCGCATCTGGCTAATCATAACAAGCACAACATGGAAAGTGGGTACTAACATCCATGTTTGGTCCTTAACACGACCACATCTTGGTTGTAACCAAGGCGACATACATAGTGGATTATTTAAGCCTCTCTTGGCTCTAAATAAAAATAAACCACTAGTCTCATCCTTGCTCACTCCCAAGCGCCAAGGGCGATTGCTCGTGTGAGTGAGCCAATCTTGCCTGCTGACATCATCATCTGCTAATCATTATGACACAAACCATAATAGTGTCAACATCCCATCATCTCAAAATAAGTGATCGATTTAAAAAAAAAATTGACCACAGCTTGCGCAATTATAGATTCCAAATATAAGCCTTATCAGCACTTCTTGCGATAAGTATATACAACGGAATCCACCATATGCGCCTCACATGAAGTGATTTAAGATCACTACCTCTTGCGCAATAACCTCTCTAAAGATATTTTGTTGACCAATTTGCGTTCATTCTTAATGCGCCCAACTAGCGCAGATGCGCCCAACTAGCGCAGATGCGCCCAACTAGCGCATTGAATCTTACAAGGAGCAAATTAATATGCTACTAGTAAAGCATTTTATCCACAGTCTAATGAGCAAGGTCAATGTCTAAACAACTCAGTTGACCATTTACCAAAGATAACACTTATCATGCCGAATACGCCCACATAGCGTACTTTAGGCTTCCACAACAAAGAAAAGATCAAGGAATATAGGTCATCTGTTTCTTCCAAAGACAATCCGAGGATTCACTCAATAGCTAAGACTCTGACTTTTACCGATAGGTAAGTCAATGGGTTTGCAATTTTGCATCTAGAATCGTTCTAGGATATTCTTTATGTAAGTCATCGAAGAAAAAACATGAATTCTCCCAAAGCAATCCCTAAGGATCGTACATCTGAGCATATAAATTACATCACCCATGTCCATCATATCTAAAATAGAGGACTTCCCACCCTAGGTGGCGACAACCTTATAAATTTCTGGCTCATAATGACTAAGTAAGGAAAAACTTCTTTTGGACCATTGACGAAATCTAAGAACCACTATTTGGATAACTGTTTTAGGCTGTAAAAGATTTATTGGAACTAGCAACCTTTTTGCGCTCCTAACTTTTCACCATAAAAGCAGAAGGTAAATCCCTACGGATCTACTTATCCAATTCTCTAACGAGAAAGTTGGGTCACAATGTCCACAAATCAATGTTCCGAACTTATGCTAATCATAGCCTAAGTCAAAATAACCTCACTCCCCAGGGGGAAGTCTTCTCATGGTCTACACTTTCCTCAATGGTGCGACCTTTCGGTATCTAGCGAGCCTTATGCCTCAACAATGACTATCCAAATTATGCATAACTTTATAACAGTTTTGCGTCATAATGGAAAGTCAACCAAATTATAAAAATAGTTAATCCTCAAAGACTTTGTCTTAAACTGCGCAACATTGATCCACTTTCTAAAAATATGGGACTAGTGCCTTAGGCATTATCCTAGGCTCTTTATCATCTTGCGGAGCAATCATGAATGTTTCCCTCTCAATCACCCAGTGATGACGTGGAAAATTTTCACAATCGCTACCACGCAACTAAGAATGTAGAGTATTCTTCTCTAATGGAGTAATCCATTAGTAGGCACATCGCTCCCACTGTCCCTATGATATTGGAAATTTCTTTCCATTCTCAACTAGGCTACATAGAGCGCTATGCTTAAAATTCTCTATCTTATAGAGTTCCAAAAACTCTATTCACGTCACCTTTACTAATAAAACTTTATGTGACTTAGTTACACTACCACAAAGCTGCTTACCTATATGCACATGACCCGGAGGGTTTGCATGACCGCATACAATAATGCGCCACACGACCCTTTGTGCTTACAAGACAGCATACAATAATGCGCTATAGAACCCTAGGTCTTAACTTCGCAATCTTATGAGAAGTAAAATAAAGATAAGCTGCTTAACGGTTACAGATCGCCTATAGATGGCTCTCCGCTAACCTATTATTCAAAATGAAGTGTAAAATCTGATATGGAGGGCACTTAGTTAGGGATATAGGCAACAAACTAGTGCAATTTCCAATTGGGAAACATTTTGTGCCATTATCCACCTAACATTAACAATATTTAATTCCTTATCTCTACTATACCATTGTGTTGTTGAGTACTAGGAATAATCAATTTTCTAAGCATCCATCTCTCTTCACAGAGTTTTCGAAAAATAACTCAAATAGATACTCGCCACCTTAGTCAAAACTAAAAGCACGAAAGCTGTTATCTAATTGATCTCAACCTCATATGTGCAATGTCAAAATTCATCTCAAAACTTTTGACTTATGGGAGATCAAATAATCTTGACTCAGATGTGTATCGTAATCTATAAATGTGTCGAGATTGAGGCTTAGCTATCATACCCTTACACATATCTAGTCACAAATATCATAGTGGACTAAATGCGCCAAAACAAATGACCTTATACGGCTTTCCTACTTACTTGTGCGCACCCATTGCGAACAAAGTTACCCTTTCACATGAGAGCAAGATGTCATAAGCGAGTGGGCCCAAGAAGGCCTACTCAAACCGTCGTGTCATCATCTCATTAATGTGATTAAGTATAATAGGCCACTGGTTCATGACCAATGTCATAAACTAATTCTGGTCATCTTAATGTGTGAGTTCTCGAAGACAAGTTTTAAAGGTTTAGGCCCAACTAGGTAATGACTCATGACTAATTCATATTCACTAGATCATAAAAGGATGTCATGGAGATATCAAGTGCGTCTAAGTCGCAAATTTAACTAGTAAGTGCTAATCCCCTGCACCTTCAAGTCAATTTTATTCTCTATACACTTTATTGCATCTAGTTGAACGATGACGATACTCCTCTTGCCATATCTATTTCTCGCTTCATAGTTACTTGCAATTAATTCTACTATCCACAAGAAGGAGAGAATAAGCTATCAACTATGACAGCTCCAAAGTAACTTAAGCGTGAATTAGGCTAAAGAGTCTAATTCAACACAATACTCTCACAAGCGATGCGTCAAATTCTTAGAGTCATAACAACCTTGTCGACCTTGACCTTTTCATTACTATGCCGCAACGTTTGCGCTTAGTGCTAAACGTTATTCAAAAACGTTAGCCTAACTAAGGAATCATACAAAGAAGCCCCTCCTCATGTCTCACACTCAAGTGTGGAAACAGTAAGTGTCCAGACTTAGACAAGTTGGCAATGCTAATAGATTTTACAGTTTCTAAGCGCTAATCTTTTCACTTAGTGTTAATAGATTTTGCAGCTTCTAAGCACTAATCATTTAACTTCACGTGATATTTCAACGCACACTATTATAGTGCATGAAATTTTGCTCCATCCACTCCCAATAATTGGGTAGAGAGCAAAACACTACTTATACTGGCTATTCGTCTTACACTTAATGACTAATTTATTTAAGCTCGTATTTCTTGGATGACGTGACTCTTGAATGTTACTTCATCTAATGATGTAACATTATTTACAAGTCAAATTACAAAGTCAATCCGCACAGCTCAATAGTCAAGATCATATACAGATCTATTGAGGGCTTATTAATTTCATAACTCCAAAACTCGCCAACTAAAACTACGTAGCGTGCCGCTAACCATAGCGTACACATTAGTTTTTATTATGCCAAACAAGGCAACAAAATCACGGCGACTTTGAGTCATGTTTCCTTACTTTGGCTCAATTAAGACTTGACCTAAAGTCTCCAAGACTTTTGTTCATCTAAAGAATGTGATTACATTGTTCACATTTGAACATCTTTACTAAGTCTAGGTCAACCAATTAACTTCCATAAGCTAAGTCAATTTAGAGAGAAATTCACATTGGGATTAATTTGATTAACAGAATATAATTTTGCCACAAAAATCTGAATTAAATAGTGACAATATTACACAAGTCGCAAGATCGAAAATCCGCTATGCTCATAATCATCTCTTGCGCCACAGGTGACAATTATCCAAAATTTAATTTAATTTATGCGCAAAATATTAGTTTTCGGGAGTTAATCTACAAAGATTTCTCTCAACCAAATAACCTCCCACTGACTATGGCATGTCTAAAAGCATGATAAAATATTCTAATTCCATACAATAGCATCATAATGTAGATTCACAATCAACTCATGCTATGTTACATTTAATAACGGAATTAAAATAAAAAAATAATTAATCATGCTATTCTAATTACAATATATGCAAAAAAATAACAATATGTTGTATTTAATATTCAGATTATGCCATAATAGAAAGTATATCATTCTGAAATTTTCCGAAATTTTTCTGAATTTTTCTGAAATTTTTTCTGGAATTTTAAATATCTAATAAACACACATAAAATTAGAAATAAATATTCCAGAATCTGGTAAAATGCAATAACCATACCAGTAAATAGTAAACTACAACAATAGTCTACAATAAAAAATTCAGCCTCAGAAACTTAATCATGCAACACCAGATGCATTTTAAAGCAGAAATAATGAATTATTATTTCAGGAAAAATAATTTTATTTTCATAAAATTTTCAAAATTTTACAGAAGATAGAAAATGTAATTCTGAATCTAACAGTACCAACCATGCTTAAAACAAAGCTATAACAAATTACTTGTGACCATTTAACATAATTTAGAATTAAAAACAGAACAAACAGAGCCTTAGAACCAAGCCAGCTGGGAAAAACGACTCGGCTCGGCTCGGCTCGGCTTGCGCCGCTCAACTCAGCGCAACTCGGCGCAAGACGGTTAAACGGCGACGCGGCGCATGGCGCACGCGTGGCTGCGCACGAGGCGCGGCGCGAAGCGGCTCAGCTAACGCGCACGTGGGAAGGGCGCCTAGCGCGTGGTGGTGCGTGGAAGCGCGTGGAACCACTAGGCGGCGTTATATAGCACGTGAGGCACACGCGCCGCCTTCCAAGGCGTTTTCTGGTCTAATTTTGGTACTGTCGGACTCCACTTTTCACAATAAATACATTTATAGTCTCAAAAATAACATTTAATGGACATAAAAATGAGATGTATCACATTCTCAATCTAATTTTCATACAAATAATATGTATGTATATTTGTATAAAATTATACACATATTTTATCGCATACAACTAAACACGAAAATACCCATATTAGGCTCTGATACCAATGTAAATCAAAGTATTATATTACAACGGGAAAAAATATCAGAATCATACCTTATAGCGAAGAATCTCGTGGGTAAATCACGTGCTTCCAAAATCTGAACAACGAATCCAGCAGTGGAGTGATACTACAAAATGAGTATCACCCACACAAATCACAGTACAAAATGACTTGATCGTTGTTTTATGGGAGAGAGTCAGAGAGAGAGTATAGGAAAAATGGTTATGGGTAAAAACCGCATAACGTATATCTGATATACGTATCTCATAGATTAACCATATAATCTGATATATAACCACATATATATCAATCTATCCATCTATCCATATCTATTGATATGATAGATATAGATATCCTGAATGGTTATCCAAATAAGTTTTGAATTCAAATTCAAACTTATATGGATAAAGTTCAAAAAGTTCAGGTTCAAAAGGTCATGTCACATGGACGCCCAATTTCTAACAAAAACTAAAAGGAGAAATTCTAAAATCAAAAGAGAAATCATTATTCAAACAATAACAATATCAAAGCAAAATCCATAAGCTATATTAACGCCTTTAAATAGCAAAAATTACAAAACAAAATTTCATATTTCAAAAGCAAACTAAGCAAAATTTGAAAGCTTGAAATTTCAATCTTCACTTCCATCAACTTCATCATTGAATAATAAATCTTTCACTGCACATCAAGCAAAGGATTTGCAATTTCAAATAAATTAAAACTCTCTAATAAATTAAATATATCTTCACCAATATCCCATAACTACCCATCCCGTGCCTATAGAGTATCAATTGCCAAAGAATATGTAAAATATATCCGGTACGTATTTTGAATACCCGATATGGATGTAGCCCTATCATTATGCATATTAGTACCAAATATGAGTAACGCAACATTTTTGAAATACTTGTGCTTCATAGCTTGCAACTGATTCAATTCACTGTGTTCATGTAACATTTGATGTACAACGCTATTGGAGAATTGGATTCATTTTGTGGATGGTAAGCATCATGGCAGTTAATCATATGGAGTTAGTTTTTCACATATATTGAAAATGACAAGGCATTACTCTCTCTCTCTCTCTCTCTCTCTCTCTAATTTAAAAAAAAAAAATGAATAAGAGGATAAAAACCTGGACTGAAGAAACCAAATAATTTTTGTCTGTAGAATTCTTGGCATTATAAGGACAACCAGCAAGACAATTTCCACATGCTAAGCAGCTGCCCATCTCCTGAAACTTTGATGAATTGGATGACTGTTCTTCTATATCAAAATTCACACTTAGCTTCAATGGGTCACTGGTTTCTTTGAACCCATCTTCTTCAACTATTCCCTTCATGATCTTGGCATTAGGATACATGATGGGAACACTCTGTATTCTCAGCATGGATGAAGCAGAAGCTTCACACATCTCCCAATCTTTTTCCCATTCTTTAGGCCATTTTGGATTCCTTCTCGCGCGGATTGGGGCCGGTGTCATCACTCCTGCATTCATGAGCTACAGCTAAAGAAATCATAAGTCATAACTAAAATAATATTATAATTTATAACTAAATAAGAAAATTGGTTAAGAAAATAACATAATTAAGGGTTCATATGGTATATTCTTTAAAATATATATTAGAATTGCTCTGTTATATCTACTAAGAAATAAATACGGAGGAGGATTTCCTCTAGTATTGATTTTGGACTATCACGGCTTTTGTTTCGATAATATGAACCACTCATTTTGTTGGACACTTTGTGTATTTCATCTATATAAAAAATTAAGTCGATCTGATAACTGTAACTTGTTCAATTTATTATATATTTAACCAAAAAAAATTATTATTTATTTTTAAAAGTATAATTTTTTTAAAAAAAAATTTAAAAATATAATAAATGGAATAAGTTACAATTATCGGATTGATATATTTTTTTATATGTATGAAATACATTAATTGCTTAACAAAATAAATTATTCAAATTATCAAAACAAAATTTATAATAAGTCCCAAAAATTCAATAACACTCTACAATCCAAAATCTCGACCGAAAGGGATCCGCCTCCAATAAATATATTGGTTATTTAAGGGAAGTACAATTTTATAGTTTTGCATTCCAACTTTATATTTGTTCATGCATCCTCTACTTTAGTCATTGAGTCTAACATATGCTTACTGATTTCAAGTTCCATTTCTCAGCTTCGTTTGTCACATCTTTTACCCTTTTTCCAAAAAAAATAAAAATAAAATTAAATAATGCTCGGTTTGACCCTAAAATTGATAATGATGCTACCAGTCGCTGTGGTGATGATAGAGTTCGTGATTGGTAGCAATTTCAGTGGTGGTGATGGTAGTAAAACCCTTATATCATATTGGTGATGAAAAATATGTTTTATTCACTTTCTTAATTTATATTGTATCAAATTAAGACTATAATTTGAGCGAATTTAATTTGAACAACTCGAGCCTAACTTGAATTTTTTTTAGAATTTGGAAGATATTTAAATTTGATATGGATTTAAGTAAAAATTTAAAAGTCCAGAGTTAAATTAGACCGGCTTCAGTAAAAATATTAAACAACTTGAACTCGAATTATATATATATATATAAATATTAAAATATTTAATATATATAAATTATTAATTATTAGATGATATTAAAATAATTTATATTGTTAAATCATATTAAATACAAGTAACATAATACAAAATCTTATCTTTTTTATTCTCACTCATAAATTATAAAAAGTACCATAGCGATATCTATTTTACATTATATAAATTATTTATTTTCATCTTATTAATGATTTTCTAAACAAATATAAATTAAATCTAATTTTAACAATTTAATAATTTATCTGAAAAAAATTAAAATTTACGTGCAATTTGAATAACTCGGGTTGAACTCGGGTTAGGTTTGAATAAGCAATTTCAAGTTACAATTTTAGTCTAAACAGATCTTAACACAATTTGAAATAAATTTAAATAACCTCTCAATTTGACTGAACCCGTTCAAATTGCGTCCTTATATCAAATGTAAAAAATATATATAAAAGATAAAAATAAGAATGCTAAGAACATAAAGTACAAAACACACATTCACATCTTGGACCTGTCATACAAAGATAAGTGGAGTTGAGATCTTCTCCTCGAGCTCTCTCCTTGTATTCTTACTTACAACGGTAGAGATATATTTTGAGTTGATCTAATGATTCAGATTTGACTATTTAAAAATATAAAAATAATAAAACAAATTCAAATTTGCTTTTCGTATTCAAATTTGGACCATTGGATCAACTCAAAGTATATCTCTACCATTACAAGTTGGAAGGCAAGGAGAGAGCACAAGGAGAGGATCTCAACTCAGATAAGTGAGTGTATGTGATTGCGCAATCTGTTTGCAGTTAGGAGCGTGCACGGCCGGTTTCGGACAATTTGAGCGTGAAATTATAAATTGAATAGTGGATTGATGATTTTGTAAATTGATAAATTATGATTTAAGCGATTTTTAACGGATTGACAGATTGAAAAATATTTTAATTAATTATCATATATTTACATAATATATAACATTTGTATAATATATAATACAAATTTGTATAATATTTTTTAAATATATAATACAAATTATTTTACATAATATGTTTTATATATAATATAACCATTAATTTATAATAAATTCCATACCTTAAATCTCTCTTTCACATTCATTTTTACATTGATATTTCATCGAAAGTTAAAAAATATATATATAATAACTATAGCGGAGCAGAGTGATTCAATTCAGTTGGCAGATTATAAATTAAAAGTTTAAACTGCAGTTAGCGGTTAAAGCGGTGCGAATTGATGCATATTGATCTCGATTTAGTAGATTGAACGGTATTTTACACAGTTCTATTTGCAGTATTGTTGCCTCAAATTAGTGTAATAATTAAAAACACAAAAATTTTAAATATAAAATCAAACACATAAAATATTGTGTTTAGTTTGTGTTTTGAGATAAATTTTTTAAAAAAAATTTAGAGAGAGAATTTAGAAATTTTGTTGGTTTGTTTGATTGTATATTTTAAAAATAGTTTTAGAGCTTAGGAGTTTGAAATGATTTAATATTTTATTATAGTTGAGTAGATGTGTGTGAGAAAAAAAAATAATTGATTGATGTGTAAGAGATTGAAACTGATATTGAAGTTTTTTTAAAAAAATTAAACTAAACAAAATTTGAAAAATTTTATCTTAGTATACAAACCCAACAATCCCATAAATGCTGAGAAAATTTTCAAGAAGTGGGTCACCTATAAATCTCATAAAATTTTGGCTATTTTTGTTTTTAGTTTTTGGTTTCATTATATATATAATTTATGTACACATAAAAATCGACACAGAGAGAATGACCTGAAATAAAGCATCTTTGGGACCAAAAGTGAAACCCAAGTTGGTGTTTTCCATCCTCACGGCGGACATAAACTTGAAAAAGGCGGTTGGGAAGTCATGAGCTTGCCATTGCCGGCCTTTCTCCATCAAACACACCTTTATTCCGGCCATTGACATCCAACAAGCAGCCACAGAGCCGCCATATCCAGACCCCACTACAACAGCATCATACCCTTCTTCATCGCAACCACCGTTAAACCACCCTTGAGAGTCCACTTTTGCCATTTCCGAGGGGTTGTTTGGGACGATCTAAATAAGTATACTTTTTTACTTTTTATAAAAATATGTACAAGAAAATAAAGAGGCGATGTGATGAAAAAAAAAATAAAAAAATGAATTATTTAGGAGATGACAAAGCACCATGTGGAATTGAGGATAACACTCAAGTGAGATGATGAGAAATGGAATTTTGAGTTTCCAGATTCATATAAATATACTAATGCATGGATGTTACTGAATATTTGTTTTTTTCTCAATGTTTGTTTCGGTGGAAGAACAGTTGTAACTACATTATTGTCAACGAAGACACCTAGTAATATCCTCTTAGGTACATTTTGTTATCAGACAAAATTATAAAAGAGTATCTTTCTTAAATATAACGATAACAACAATATAAAACGGTCTTACCTAGTTATATGCTCCTTAACTATTTAATTATTTAATTAACAATGTCCACTTTATAAACCAAACCAAATCAGTGGGATGTGGAATAAATTATAAAAATATTATTCCAAGTTATTACCAACTGATAATGAATTCAAGATAAGGATTTGACTTACATGGTTCGATTGCTCTAGATACTTCGCTGGATTTCTGTTCACAGGCAGTTTACATATGATTTGAGTTTCTACGGAGAATTTACTGAGTAATTTATTAAGAAATTGTTGAGTAATTTACTAAGAACTTACCAATAATTTACTGAATAATTTACAAAATTTACTGAGAATTTACGGAGTTATTTACCATGAATTTATTGATAATTTATTGAGCTATTTACTGAGTAATTTATTAAGAATTTTCTTAAAATTTTTTGAAAATTTTCTGAGTAACTTACTTAGAATTTATTGAGTAATTTACTGAGAATTTATCAATAATTTACTGAATAATTTACAAAGAATTTATTAAAAATTTAACGAGTTATTTATTGAGAATTTACTACGAATTTACGGAGTAATTTGCCGAGTAATTTACTACAAATTTACTGAGTAATTTACTCAGAATTTACTGAGTAATTTAGTGAGAATTTACTGAATAATTCACTCATAATTTATTGAGAATTTATTCAATAATTTATAAAGAATTTACTGTGAATTTATTAGTCTATCCATCTTCTCTTTAGCAAGACAAACATTTTTGATATCTTCTTCGAATGCTGCTTCTTCTTCTTTTTCTTTTTTTTTTTTTTTTTTTTTTTTTTTTTTTTTTTTTTCAGTCTTCTTGAGTTACCCCATCTCATACAACGCATCTACCAATCTTCTCTTTCTTTTTTTTTTTCTTTTTTTTTTTTTTTGTATTTAATTTTTTGTTTCCCCAGTCTTCTTGGGCCATCCCATCTCATACAATGCATCAACCAAGAACATAATCTTTGACATATAAATAAACAAGAATTTTTTTTTTTATTTTTCAAGTTTGTTTTATCCTTGTTAATTCACTGTTTTAGATTCAATTTTCTGAAAATTGAGTTTTTTGTTTTTGGTATTTTTTTTTTTGTTTTTAGTGAATAAAAATTTTAAGTAATTTTTTTATTTTTTTAGATGTACCTTAGATGTATCTAAAAAGTGAAATATTAGTAAAAAAATATTTTAAAAAATAATAAATACACAAAGATACGAAAAATATATTGAATTCTCGTATTTTTTTGTATTTTTGATATTTAATGAATTTTCTAAAGGTTTTTTTCACAAATATTATACTTTTTAAGTATATTTATGTTAGGTGTATCTAAGAATTAAAAAAATTACTTAGAATATTAAAAAAATTCAGTAAAAACAAAAAAACATGAAAAATAAAAATATTTAATTTTTTGAAAAGTGAATCATGAAAAACCAAACCAAACAAGTTGATTGGTATTGCAAAGAAAAAAAATTTGAAATCCAAAAGAAAATTTAAAACCCAGATTTTATTAATAATTTTTTTAGTTTTGTTTTTAGGGTCATTTTAAACAGATATTGGTATTGAATTTTTCTTGAAACCCATACAAAAATTGACACACAAATTCTACTCTATGATAGAATATAATGAAAACATTTCTCATATATATATATATATATATACATATATATGTATAGACATTGTGCAAACTGGTTTCCCTTTTGGTTTTTCTTTGGGAAAGAGGGGCGTAAAGATGGGCCTACATTCACTACAACATTTTCTTAATTTGGTGGCACTTAAAAGTGTCACTGAAGTACTTTTCAGTGAAATTTTATAGTTTTGTGACGTTTTGAACAAGTGTCATTTATATACATGTCACAGTAGATACTAGTGCCACAATAGATATTTGTAAGTGCCACTACACCATCATGACTAAAAACTTTCAATGACATTTTGATGTCATGATAGATACTATTTGTGACACTATCAAGCGCTATTAAAAAAAGAGTTAGTGACACTTTAGTAACACTTTTAAGTGCCATTACACCATCAAGGCTACACACTTTTAGTGACACTTTAATGTCATAATAGACACTATTCGTGACGTTATCAAGTGCCATTAAAGAAGACTTACAATCTAAAAAATGTCACTATATGAATTTTTAATAACACTTGTTCTCTTACAATTAATATTTATAACAACTTTATAACTGCTACTAAATTCAATTCATTTGTGCCATTAAATGGATATAAGTGACATTGGAACTTATTTTAGTGACACTTTGCAAAGCTACTATCACTACCACAAAATGTCACTCATATGTTGTTTTTATTAACACTTCTAAAAACTACAACTAAGCATGCGTAAATGCCTGTAAAAATTGAATTGATTTTATAAACAAATGAATATTAATTGTTACATCCTATATTAATTTGATATCCATTCATCCTGTAATATTTTCATAATAATAAACAAATATTACCACCATAGGATCATCACATCAAAAACAAAAACAAAAAAAATCAAATCACAATCAATTATTTATTATTGAAATATAAATTTATTTATATTGCAATAAAAATCGGTTACCAAAATTATAAAATATTCTACCACACTAACAAAGTTAAAGCTAATAGCTTGTCCAACTGTTTTGACAAGTCCATATGATTGAATCATGCTGTCATTAGGTTTGATTGGCACTTGAACATGTACCTCCCAATAGTCAGGTCCCAGTTGTTTCCTTTCTACTTCTTTAGATGTGTCTGTGCTTTTAAGTATTCCGTTTGCATCTGTTTTTGTTGCCTTAATGATACTTTTTAAAACTATATCTCCTACCTGTAAATCAAGATTTAACTACTTAAGTAATTATATATTTGCAATTAATAAATAATATTTAAAAAATAAACTAGTACAGAGTGCCTGAGTGAAGATAATCACAACTGAAAGTGATATGCATTTCTTTAGTAGATAAGCAAGTCACGCGATTTAATCACTTAATTGGTTCACCACACTACAACAAATTATATGAAAATAACAACCGTAAATATTTAGACCACATCAAATAATAGCTTAAAATATCAATAACAACCACTCAAAAAATAACAAAACCAAACACTCTAACTTACCAAGTGTAGATACCAAAATTAAGAGATGGTTTAATCACCGTTCAAATTATTAAGAAAAATTAAATTATTTTGATTGATCAAAGTCAAGGTGATCAAATTATTCAAAGCACTGGAGGTCCCACCAAAATCATGAAAGTTGACCTATTCAAATAATGAGTCATGCGTAAATCAAATGATCAACCCATTTTGACAATTGGATCAAGTAGTTATGTCAACCCAAAGATGAGGGTCCCACAACAACACATGTCAAATCCCCCAATAAATAAGAAATTGTGGAGTATCTAAAATCAAATTCAAAATCAAATAATTTCCATAAAGAGACAAACTTCTATCATTTTTGGAAATTAAAATCAATTAAATATTTGATTGAGGAGGGTTTCCAAAACAAACACCCCATTCTTTGAGCCTATAAATACATGCTCTCATTCAACCCTCCATTCCACCAAACGATATATGGTTTCTGTCCTTCCAAATGCACCAAGGGCACAAGAGGGGCTGCTTTCTACATAAATAGTTCTACTTTTCCTGACCTTTCCTCCCCTTAACTCTAGAATGAATATTAAGAGACATTTGCATACAAAGGATCAACTCGGAACCACCTGCTTGTCTAGTGTTTGCACAGCATCAGCTACACACACACACACACACACATCACTTGAAAAGAACTCTTGAGCCTCATTAGCTATTGCAAGGAAAGATTCCTACATTTTAAACCATAAATGATTGATAGTTATTATTATGGATGTTCTTTCAATTTCTCTTGATCTCATTGGATGTAATTATTTATTTTAATGATTCTTTTCTGCATGGAAAAATTACAGCTTCTTATAACAGGACAGTCCGTGATTTAACTATTCTTCATTAGGTAATTCTACATTTTCATGCATCTTGACACGCAATAAAAAAAAAAAAAAAAAAAATTAAAAAAAAGGTGGCATACCATTGCAGTATTCCTGAAGATTAGCAACTGCAACCTCCAGTCCTCTGCTTGCAGTTGCATTTCCTGCAATTGATGGTGCAGTTATGCCTTGTCTTCCAATATCTTCTTCAGCAAATGACCCTAAAATCGACAGCAGCAATTAGGTTATAATGATCACAAAGCTCTGCAAACCAATGTCTGAATGTTGCCATACAAACACATTCTCATCTCAATAAATTTAGCAGAACTAACAAAACAGAAAATATTCCTAATAACAAACTCAAATACAACAAGATCCTTTCTTCTTCGTTTTCCCCTTTTCTGAGTGTTTGTTAAGAAACATAGAAAAACAAGCTGACACAAGGAGGAAAGATGAGAAAACAATTAAAAAGAGGAAAACCCACACTAAAGAAATAAAGATTACAGGATAATAGCAGACCCAAGCAAAGATCATTCAGGCGATAAATAAATAAATAAAAGATGTGATAGAATCCATTTAAAGAAAGAATAAAATAAAAAAACTAGAAGAGATAACATTGAAATTTTACCGGAAAGAAAGCCAGACTCTGCCTTAGATAGATGGACCCAAGGAAAAACGTCACCCAACTTGCATCAGAGGATAATACATTAGAATTTACCAAATAAAGAATCGCAAATCTTGTCGTTGTTGAATATTAAGAAATAAGATAGCAATAATTGAGACTTGACTCATATTTAGACTGTGATTGCTAACTGAAATTTTAAAATATTTAAGGGGAGAAGTGGCCAATAAAAATTAGTGAAAAGAGGGAAAGGTTTTGCTCTCTGACCATATAATATTCTACATTGCTTCAATCAATTTAATGTAACTATGCAAGCCTTTTAAGGTGAATATTAAGAAAAAGCATTCGTATATGTAGGGGTGAGGAGACCCCAAACACGCCGGCCAAAACAATAAGACAAAGAAGAAAGAGGGAGCTATTTTATCCAAATCTTTCATAATTTTATACTTTTGCAATCCCATCTTAAGGAAGCACACCAAAGCTCATATAGCCAGCGAAAGGAACATTTTTAGGGCCCCATCACGAGGCTCAATGAATATATAAACCATCTCAACCCATCCATCAATATCACCAATCTCAATGAAGCATTTAAACAAATACTTGCAAGGCATTATATAAAATCATAACATAAATAAGTAATAGTAAATCACAACTATCCCTTTATATTAAAATTGTTGAAAATTAATAAATTCATGAGTTAGAAGATTACAGCCTCAGATTGTATCAAGTTTTATGAGTAAAACAAGATCATAAATAAGTGATAAAATAGACGTCTTGTGTGTGTTTGATGAAAGTGAGAAAGAGAGAATACCACTAAACTCTGATTATAGAAGATGAAAATGCAGAATTTTTGTGGAGTAGATGGAATGTAAGGATGGCTTGAAAGATAAACTTGCTTCATTATTTTGCTCCCGTCTCTTTGTCCCGCCAAAATCAAATTTTCTTCACCAATTTCAGAATTGTTGGACTTCTGCCTCTTTGTCTCTAACCCTAGCTGCTCTACAGATTTTGCTCTATAGATTCTGCCTCTTTGCCTCTTTGCCGTGTTTCCTTAGTTCGTTTGTTTCATAATATAAAAAAAGGTGGAGTAATGAAGTGAAGCATGGCTATTAGTGTTAAAATTTTATTTATTTATTTATTTATAAATAAATTTGTTCACATTTTAAATAAGAAAATAGATATCAATTGTGGTCCTTATATTTTTATTTAGATCAGTTTTAACTTTTAATAAATTTTATGTCAATTTAGTACAATTAATGATCTTGTTAGTATTTTTTATGAAAAATGATCACTGAAGATTAACTCACTGAGTTGAGCAAATTTATTATTTTGCCTCTAAAAGAATGAAATATGTCACTTACATGCATATTTGTCATTAAAAAAAATACTAAAATTAGGGCAAATTACACTATTAGTCTCTCTATTTTTGCTATTGTGTTTATTTTAATTTTTGTAATTTCAATTGAATCAATTTTAACATTGGATTTTTTATTTTGTCTCAAATTAGTCCAATTGATAGCATGTTATATTGAGTTCATTTTATTTTGTGACGTTAGATAGCTTGGAAAAATTTTAGCTTAATGGCATTTCTCAAAATGCCATAAATATTTATTTGTGACACTTTTCACTTAATCTCATAAAAGTAATTTACACCTACTTAGTTTAGTGTCATTTTTTAAAAAATGCTATTACTACTATAGTTTAGTGACATTTATCAACTAAAATAATTTATTATGTCATTCTTTTATAAAATGCCATAAAATTGATAGTATTAGATCACATTTTTTTTGGTAGTGTTGTGGCACTTCTTTATTGAAATGCCACTAAAGCCTTTTATGTTCGTGGCTCTATGACATTTTTCTAAAACATGCCACCAAATATTCTTTTTGTGACATTTTTTAAAAATATGTCACTAGTATAGTGCCACTAAAGTATGTTTTTGTTGTAGCGTTCGTTGCTTGCATGTCAATTGAACATGGGTTGACCGTGAATGTCATTTACAGTTCAACCGTGTATAATGTTATCTCTTTTTTGAGAATGCAAGGAAAAGTGCAAGTATCAGTTAACTTTTACTAAGGCCTTGTTTGGGAAGTGGGTTGGGACTAATTTAGCCTATTGAAAGACAATTAGATTAAAAAGTCAATAAGATAAAATATTATAACTTACATATATTCTAGAACGACCCTAAATCTGAGACCATTACTCTTTTCAATGTGTTTATTCCTACAAATTTGTTTAAGCTGAGTCTGGCGCTCGTGCCAATTTTTGGGCCGTTAAGTGGTTATTTTACATTTTCACCTCTAACTAGCCAATTTTGAATTTTAAAGTTTCACACTTTCACCCCTTTCATTGTGTCATATGTTGTACAAGTTTATTTGTTATTGATTTTTGTCTTGAACAGCAATTCCAAAGCTTAGCCGAACACTTTGTATAGGTTTGGTGAAGTTTAGTTCCACAAGTTTTACAATTTGATTTTATCCAAATTTCTAGGAACATTTGGTAGTGTTTGGTCTGTGGTTCCCCTCTAAACCATACAAAACCAATCCATGCTCACCCCTACAGGCCCATGACAAATATCATGGCAATCATCAACAAATAAATGATCTTCATAGGGTTGCACAATTTGATCTTACGTCGTCATTCTTTGTTCTGTTCTAGAGGAAATTTATTATTTTAAAAGTTAGTGCACTTTAAATTTCTGTCAATTCAACTAATATTTGGTGAATGAACTTTATCTCATGAGAAGAACAAATATTATTGAAACTTGCATACATCTGTTTATTACAATCAATATAAAAATTCAAACAATCTTAGTACAAGTCATGTTAGGATTAAGGCACACTCAAAAATCAGTCACACACAGAAAAGACACAAAATATTTATGTGGTTCGGCAATTGCCTACATCCACGAGAGAGATATCCACTATAGAATTTTTCCGGAGAGAGTTACAATACTCACACCTCACACACACACACTCTCTCTCTCTATAGAACTCTCACTCAAAATGCCATAAAATATTTATTTGTGACACTTGTCACTTAATGTCATAAAAGTAATTTACACCTACTTAGTTTAGTGTCATTTTTTTAAAAATGCCATTACTGCTATAGTTTAGTGACATTTGTTGATAAATGCCACTAAAATAATTTATTATGTCATTCTTTTATAAAATGCCATAAAATTGATAGTATTAGATCACATTTTTATTTATTTATTTATTTTTTTTTTTTTTTTGTAGTGCTGTGGCACTTCTTTATTGAAATGTCATTAAAGCCTTTTATGTTTGTGGCTCTATGACATTTTTCTAAAACATGCCACCAAATATTCTTTTTGTGACATTTTTTAAAAACACGTCAATAGTATAATGCCACTAAAGTATGTTTTTGTTGTAGCGTTCATTGCTTGCATGTCAGTTGAACCTGGGTTGACCGTGAATGTCATTTATAGTTCAACTGTGTATAATGTTATCCCTTTTTTGAGAATGCAAGGAAGAGTGCAAGAATCAGTTAACTTTCACTAAGGCCTTGTTTGGGAAGTAGGTTGGGACTAATTTAGCCTATTGAAAGACAAATAGATTAAAAAATCAATAAGATAAAATATTATAACTTACATATATTCTAGAACGACCCTAAATCTAAGACCATTACTCTTTTCAATGTGTTTATTCCTACAAATTTGTTTAAGCTGAGTGTGGCGCTCGTGCCAATTTTTGGGCCGTTAAGTGCTTATTTTACACTTTCACCCCTAACTAGCCAATTTTGAATTTTAAAGTTTCACACTTTCACCCCTTTCATTGTGTCATATGCTGTACAAGTTTATTTGTTATTGATTTTTGTCTTTAACAGCAATTCCAAAGCTTAGTCGAACACTTTGTATAGGTTTGGTGAAGTTTAGTTCCACAATTTTTACAATTTGATTTTATCCAAATTTCTAGGAACATTTGGTAGTGTTTGGTCTATGGTTCCCCTCTAAACCATACAAAACCAATCCATGCTCACCCCTACAGGCCCATGATAGATATCATGGCAATCATCAACAAATAAATGATCTTCATAGGGTTGCACAATTTGATCTTACGTCGTCATTCTTTGATCTGTTCTAGAGGAAATTTATTATTTTAGAAGTTAGTGCACTTCAAATTTCCGTCAATTCAACTAATATTTGGTGAATGAACTTTATCTCATGAGAAGAACAAGTATTATTGAAACTTGCATACATCTGTTTATTACAATCAATATAAAAATTCAAACAATCTTAGTACAAGTCATGTTAGGATTAAGGCACACTCAGAAATCAATCACACACAGAAAAGACACAAAATATTTATGTGGTTCGGCAATTGCCTACATCCACGGGAGAGATATCCACTATAGAATTTTTCCGGAGGGAGTTACAATACTCACACCTCATACACTCTTTCTCTATAGAACTCTCACTCAAACACATACTCTGTGTTTTTCTATGTTTATTCTTTGCCTCCTCACCTCAATTTATACAGAAAAGAGAAGGAAACAAAATCAAGGAAGAAGAGTTATTGGGTTGGTTGCCACCTGCCATCTCCCCTCCTACTTCTTGACTTGCAGCAAACCAGCCAACCTCTAACTACTCCTTCATGTGGGCTAGAACAGCTAATAATTCTCGTCCTCCACGCCCATATGGATAACTAACTTTTGTACTTGAAGTCCATCCCGGTCAGATTCTTGCAAACTTCTAGTTTGTTTCTGGTGACAACCTTGGTCATCATGTCAGAAGGATTCTTGTCTGTGTAAATCTTCACTAGCTTCATCAGCTGTTTTTCCATCACTTATCGTATCCAATGATACTGGACATCAATGTGCTTTGTACATGAGTGGTACATAGAATTCTTGCTCAAATCAATTACACTATGACTATCACAATGTACCTTGTACTCTTCCTGCTGTAGACCTAATCCTTGGAGAAATCGCTTTAACCACAACATTTCCTTTCCAGCATCTGCGGCAGTAATGTACTCTGCCTCTGTTGTAGATAAAGAAACACACTTTTTTAGTTTGGAATGCCATGAAACAGCTCCCCCTGCAAAGGTGAATAAAAATCCTGATGTAGACTTTCTACCATCAAGATCACCCGCCATATCGGCATCTATAAAACCCTCCAAAATTGGTTTAGCTCCCCCGAAACATAGACATATCTTTGAAGTTCCCTTTAAGTACCGAAGAATCCATTTGACTGCCTCCCAATGCTCCTTTCCTGGATTGGCGAGGAATTTCCTCATAACGCCAACTATGTGAGCCATATCTGGCCGGGTAAACACCATTGCATACATCAAACTCCCTACTATGGAAGAATAAGGGATTGCCTCCATTTCTTTCCTATCAAAGCTGGTCGTGGGACATGAACGTTTTGTCACCTTGAAATGGTTGGCCAATGGTGTGCTGACTGGCTTGGCATCTTTCATGTTGAATCTTTCAATCACCCATTCAACATATTTCTCCTGTGACAGCCATATCTTCTTGGCTTTCTTGTCACAAACAATCTTTATGCCCAAAATCTGTTATGTTGGACCTAAATTCTTCATGTCAAAATACTGTGACAAGTCCTTTTTCAACTTGTTGATCATAGTAGTATCCTGTTTGATGATCAGCATATCATTGACATACAACAGTAGGATGATAAAGTTTCCATCCAAAAACCTTCGAAAATATACACACTAGTCTGTTATTGTTCTTGTGTACTCGTGATCCACCATGAATGAATCAAACTTCTTGTACCATTGTCTCGGAGCCTACTTCAAGCCATAGAGACTCTTCTTTAGTTTGCAGACTAGGTTTTGTTTCCCTTTAACTTCAAATCCTTCGGGTTGCTCCATGTAGATCTCTTCCTCCAAATCACCATGGAGAAAGGCAATTTTGACATCCATTTGTTCTACCTCCAGATTCAAACGAGCTGCTAATCCCAAAGCTACTCGAATAGAAGTCATCTTCACAACTGGGGAGAAGATATCATCAAAGTCAATCCCCTTCTTCTGCCCAAAACCTTTGACCACCAAGCGAGCTTTATGCTGCAGTAGTTTACCGTTGCCATCTTGCTTCAACTTATATACCCATTTGTTCTTCAAGGCTCTCCTGCCTCTTGGAAGTGAAACAAGCTCATAAGTGTGGTTCTTCTATAAAGAGCTCATCTCCTCTTTCGTGACTTGTATCCAACAGTCTTTTTTTGTATGACTTTTTGCTTCTGAAAAATTCTCGGGCTCCCACTCATCAGTAATCAAAATATATTGAGAAGTGGGATATTTGGTTGATGGCACGACAACTCTTTCAGATCTTCGTAACTAAGGCCCAGTTGCCTCTAGTTGAAGGGGTTGCTCTCTCTGCTCAACATCCTCTCCATCCCAGTCTTCATCTCTTTCCTCCTGATCCTCAATTTCTGGCATAGGATCCTGAAACTCTGGCACTTCTTGTTGTACATCATCGCATCAAGCATTTTGTGATGGCTCGGGAGATGGGAACAAGTCTGGAGTGATGACATCTCTAGACTTTGCAAACTTCTCAAAATCTGCTACTGTCTGGTCTTCCTGGAAAACAACATCTCTGCTCCTGAACATCTTCTTGTTCACTGGGTCCCATAACATGTACCAAAATGCTGCATCTGAATAGCCCACAAATATACATGGAATGGACTTGTCATCAAGCTTCTGTCTGTTTTCTTTGGAGATGTATACGAATGCCTTACATCCGAAGACTCTCAAGTAAGAACATGATACCTTTTTTCTTGACCAGACTTCCTCAAGTATCACAAAATTCAACGGGACTGAAGGCGACCTATTGATGAGATAACAGGCTGTATGGGCTACTTCAGCCCAGAATGACTTTGGCAACTTTGCCATTCTGAGTATACATCTGACTCTTTCAATAATAGTGCAGTTCATCCTTTCTGCCACACCATTGTGTTATGGGGTATCGAGAATTGTTGTTTTGTGTCGGATACCTCTGCTAGCACAATATACTTCAAAAGCATTGGAAGTGTACTCGCTACCATTGTCTGTGCAAAGACACTTCAATTTCTTCCTGGTCTCTTTTTCCACCATTGCATGAAACTCCTGAAAGTGCTGGAATACCTCATCCTTCATTTTCAGGAAATACACCCTCAACTTCCTTGATGCATCATCAATAAAGTTCAGAAAATACTTGCCAATTGAATCCACTTCGATTGGGCCACAAACATCTGAGTATACTATATTGAATCCACTTCTAATGTCTCTCATTTTTTTCATCTTCCCAAAACTCAACATGTTTGTACTTTTTCATTAGTCAAGTCAAAACACTACAAGTGCATAAACCTTAGCCTTTGATGTTCTTATACATATCATGTAGAAAAATATGGATTACAGATTATAATTTACACGTAACAAAATAGATTACAAATGGTAGCGTTAAATTTCAGATTTCAAAGTGCACATTTAGCTTACAGGTTTCCATAAACAAATTACACTCGCTAAAGGAGGTCATTATATGCATAACCTCTACTTTCTCAAAACCACAAATCCAAACAGTGTCATGGTAAAGAATAATTCTACCTTAAAATTGGAGTATCACATATAGTATTTCCTTTGTTCTTAAAAATATTCCATGCTTAGAGTTTAATCAATTCAACAATTCACTTAGAGAGATGCTAAAAGATGACTAACAACCGACAACATACATTTTAATTTTTACATATAAGTCGTCTTACCGACCAGTTCAAACCCTCACCACGCTTCCGCTGCGCAACTTTATTGATTACATCTCATCTGCAGATCTTACCATGTTCTGCATAGCAATTACACACAATATACAAGTATAACAGACATGAATAATAACCATTATGGTTAGCGTCATCACATATACCATAATTGTTGCTATCACTTCCTTCCATATGCACGAAAGATGTCATGCATGATGCCTAAGTCTTTTCTAGACATCCTAAAGCTCAATGGAGTCATGTGTGTGATAGCAACTCGTGCTCTGATACCACCTGTCACGCCCCAAACCCGCCCCTAAAAGTTTTGGGCATGACCTCTTTAGAGACGGACATATAACCTGGTAATTTAACATATGGGGCCTTATCGGAAGCACAAAAATAAATAGATAAATAATAATAATAAACAATTAAACTCCATTGAGCTACTCCTACATGCCAGGACCTCATTCATCACATGCATTATACCAGATAAATAAAGTTCCAAACTATATCCCAGAGTGTGTACATACACATTTACAGTTCCAGCCCTAAAGTCGGGCGTATACAAAAACAACATGAAAGGTATATACAACCACCTTAGATGGGCACTCATAAGCAAACCAACATCTTGACAACTTAAGAAATTTAATAACTTAAACAGTGCCTGGACATATGGAGGTTGACAAAAAGAAAGCAACGTCTTGGCTAGGACTGACCGCCTGATTGGTGACCTACAGAAACAGACATAACAGATGGTGAGCCGGGCTCAGTGAATAGTATGATACATAAATGCACAATTTAAACATAGTACATAACAATGCATAAATAAATGCGAAGATCATGTAGTTCATCTGTTCCTGTTTTCGTTTCATATGGCCTTAGGCCCAATCCTGCAACATAAACATAATGGCTATAAAGCCTTTGAAACATGGTGGCACGAGGCCCTTGAAAGTGGCATAAAGCCCTTGTAAACATATTGGCATTAAAGCCCTTGTAACATATACTTGAAACATACCTGATACATACGTGAACTCGTAACATACTTGAAACATACCTGAAACACACTCGAACTTGTACATAAGTAAACTTGTAACCTAGCTTGTAACATACTGAAGCTGGTATCGTTCTTAAACTTGTAACATACTCAAATTTATGACATACGTGAACTTGTAACATGCTTATACTTGTAATATACTGGGAACCATACTTGAAACATGTTTGAAATATACTTGAAACCATACTTGAACTATCCTTGAAATATACTTGAACTTGCAACATGCGTAACTTAGAACATACATGAACTTGTATCATACATAAACTTGTAACATATTTAAGCTTGTATCGTACTTAAACTTGTAACATACTTGAATTTCCAACATACATGAACTTGTAACATACATGGACTTGTAACATACGTAAAACTCGTAACATACTTTAACTTGTATATACTTGAACTTGTAAATTTACTTAAACTTGTATATACTTGAATTTGCCACATAAATAAACTTGTAATGTTCTTGAGCTTATAACATACTTGACTTATAACAAATGTAAACTTGTAACGGACTTAACTTATAAACTTGTAACACAACAAAATAACTTCCAATTCACGTGGAGTCACATAACTTCCCAATTTTCATAATATTCGTAGAACACTTATAAAGAACAAAGCATTAGTGACAATAATTATCGACAATAAATAACATGTACATTTTTGTACTACTACTCACAGTGTTTAGATGCTAGGTCCGTCCCTGCAGATAACCCTACACAATTCAATTCAACAACATTTAACACAATTCGACATAATCGACATAACCCCACATAATTATCACTATCCAATATAATCCGCACTACTTAACATTATTCAACTAAATACTACCAAATATAATTCCACATAATTCAATTTAAATTGCTAAGACTCAATTCAATATTCCGTAGCCAAGTTTACATCATCCACAAACCCTTCCCCCCAATCTCCTTTCTTATTAAGACATGATTCACAGTGCTCATAACAAAGTTCATTCGCAAATTCTAAACATAATTCTCAAGTATCACCAAATTCCAATTAAACTTGTATATACATAATTCAATACCTCAATTTCATTATTCTACTTTCAATTTGGGTTAAGTCTTTGGTTATCATCTTTAATCAACCTAGGGTTTCAAGAAAATAAGGAGATTTCAAGAAATAATTAAACTTATTAACTCAACACTTTTTATTCCAACCTTCCATTGATTATACACCTAGGACTCATAATTCACCATTTTAACCCATTAATTAACTCCCAATATCCTCAAACCATAAAACCCCAAATCTCATACTATACACTACATGCTCTAAATATGGAAATTTGTATATGTATATAATGAAAATACCATAAATCTATCTATCAATAAAAGTATTGAAGTGGATTAGAACCCCTACCTCAAGAACCAAGCAAGAAAAGTAAACTTTGAGAAGAATCTTTCGCAATCCTGAATTCCAATCGGTTAAAAGTGTTGATCCTCTCTTGTTCTCCATCCTTGATGTAAGAATCATAGTGGATTGTTGATCAAAGTAAAGGAAATCAAGGTTTTGGGGCTAGGGTTTTGGACCTAGAATGAGAGGAAAGAAGAGGGGAAAAGAAAAATATCAAGAATGATCTAGAAATCCCGATTTTAAGCTGCTGTCCCCGAAACTTCCGCTCGAGCGTCCCTATTCCCGCTCGAGCGGACCTGTCCCCAACACAGATTTCAAAACTTCAAACAGGTATAACTCTCCCACCCGGACTCCGTTTTAGGTCGTTCTTGTGTCCAAATTGAAGCCCCGGAAATAAGCTTTCCAATGGTTCTAACCTCACATCCAAATTCAAAGTGTGGAAAAAGAAAAGGACAAAAGAGTGACGGCTGATCGTAGACGAATTATTCTAATTAAAGCTTTTAGTCCAATCTTACTTTACCATCATATTACCCTCTCAATCAATACCCCAAAATAAGATAAGGAGGTTCTAAGTTCACTAATAAAAATTTCCAAAAACGAACCTACGCCTCAGAAATTTAAACTCAATTTGGAGACCCGCTCGAGCGCCCAACCTTGCGCTCGAGCACGAAGACCAACAAAGACGTCCGCTCGAGCGTCAACTCCCCCGCTCGAGCGGAAAATCACAACTCCCAGAATCTCAGGTCGTCTGCACAATTTGCTGGTGACCCCAAAAGTACGCTCGAGCGCCTACTGCTCCGCTCGAGCGGAGGGAAAAAGTTCCAGATTCTTTGGTAAAGGTCACAAATTCTAGTTTCAAAGGCATAACCCAACGGATCGTTCTTCGATTCCGATAGCAAACACATTAACCCCTAATTAAATAAGGATTACTTCCTATACGCACTTTGGGGTCATTACACAACCCCTTTGCTTCCAACCCTTGAACTTGAATGTTCAACGGTCAACCGCGATATGAGGCTTGTGTGGCCGGATTTGAAGCAGCCCTCGAACAAGAGGCCAAGAAAGTCAGATCAAGAAGATCAGGTCTCATCAGAAGAAGCTTACGAAGCTAGAACAGCAGCCATTCTCCTGGATTCAGATGACTTCGGGATCTCAAAACCATTTGACATGGACAAAGCTACACTTTTACCCTTTGAGAGGCTCGCTGGGCCGAAAACTCGGAAGGGCGGCCCAGGCAAAAGTTAGAGCAAGAAAAGAAGAAAAAGAACAAAAAAAGAGAAAAGAACAAAAGAACAAAATGAAGAAAAATGTAAAGAAAGGAACAAAAAGAAAAATCAAAAAAAGAAAAGAATTGAAAAAAGAAAGAAAGAAGAACAAAGCTCGCAAGGTCGAAAACCCGCGACGGGCGCCTTGGCAAAAGTTAGAGCCTAAAAAGGAAAGGTTAATACCCGAGCGTACCTTAACCCCGAACTACGTGAGGCTTGATTCCCATCTTCGGGATACGTAGGCAACTTCATTCTGAAGTCCAGCCGTAAAACACTTCAAACTCAATCATGTCCATGTAATGGTTCTGATAATCTTTGCCTTCTCAATATCCGAGAGTTCGGTTGCAATCATCGCTCTGAGGACTGACTACAATGCACCGCGGTGTCATTCAAACAAGGGGCAACTTTCCGTTGCCATTCAATGCGTTGCGGTGCTATCCAAACAAGGGGCAACTTTTGTTGCCATTCAGAACGCCACAGTGTCATTTCAAACAAGGGGCAACTTTCCGTTGCCATGCAGTGTCTTTCAGACAAGGGTCAATTTTCCATTGCTATGGATCCGAGGTTGTGCATCTCGAGAGTAGGTTCCGTGCTCGTTGAGCAGTGGTCGTTTGCAAAAATAGTTTTTGAGAATTTTTACTGAGGTTGACTAATCTTCTTGAAAAGTACTCCATTTTTCAAAACTGGACCATTTCTCGGACCCAAAAAAGGAAAACTCTCAGTGCTCATGGCCTGACTTGCATTATTTTAAATCAGAAAATTGAACAAGCATGTTAATCTAACTCTCATTTTGGTCAAATTTTTTTTAGGAGAAAACTAAAACAAAAAATGGTCAAAATGATGAACTAGGGGCACAGTTCAGTCAGGCTTCCTGTCTTTCCCATTGTCAACATACTTGCCAAAAAGGGCACTCTACCTGCCAGAATAGGGCACAACCGAAGCTAATAGCAAAATGGCTGAAAGCTCTCTCATCCTCCAAGCAACGAGGTATCAAGCCACGTGCGAAGCACAAACCGGAATGGATCAAGATATTCCACTCTCTTGTCTGGACACATCTGATCACGTCCAAACTCCCCAGCAGAGCACCATCGACCGATGTTAGCTGCAGATTTGCTACACACCCAGTTATGGCGCAACCCCTCTGCGGGAGAAACTCACTGTTGTGAGCAGAAGAAAGAGAATCTAGCAGAACGCTAGGGACGCAAGCCCACAATTTGCTGTTCATCCATCAACCACCCAGGGGAGGGATGAAAAATGAGAGATTGAAGAATAGAGAGATGTACGATGAGAGGAAAAGTGAGAAAAGGGCTTTTTCAGAAAAATAGAGCTTGAGGGCCGAGTGATGTGAGGATCACAAATGAGAGAAGGTGGGGAACAATACCCGGTGAAACAGGCTCCCTGTGCACGTCTGTGTGTCGTGTCTTTTGTTTTGTTTTATCTCGATGCTAGTTTTGAGTCGTTTCGAGTGTTACTCGATGTGTCTAGGTTGTGTGCCTTTTATTTCCTTGTTGAGTCGTTTTGCTGTGTTCAGTCGTAGGCTCAATACCCGGTCGAAAACTCATCTCTCGATTTCAAAAATAAAATCGTTTTGTGCTCCGAGTGCCGTGCCGTTCTCTACATTTGTGCAAAAACAGAATTGGTTCTTTCATAAAACCGCAGGGTTCAACCCAGGTCATGTCAGAACAGCAAAACTAGGACCTATTTGAAGCTATATGGGTTCCGGACTACAAAGCAAAAGCAAAAGAGGAAATGTCGGGTATCTGAGTTTGTTTCAACTTCAGTAAGTTGGACTACATTCCGTGTGTACCTCTTCAAGTCTTGCCAAAGCTCCGAAGTATGAATGTGCCTCTACCTCAAGCTCAAACTCCAGCCTACTTCAGTGCCAGAATGGTAATCAAAGTGCTCCCTCAAAAAAAAAAAAAAAAAAAACCAGCCCCTGCCAGATTCATCTTGGCTGTGTTTGCCATGAGTTCCTAGGAGACCAACTGCGACGGTGGAAACTAGAGTTCGGACGGCTATCGCCTAGAACGCAAAGGTTCGGAATTTCTGAGACTAAAGTCTGGTTTAAATACCCAGGGGTCTATCCTCGGCTTGAAATCTGTATGGCAGCCCCATAGATTGAGATAGCATGTGAATGCGCCTCGATTCTGGATACTGAATCAACCTAGTCTGTCACTCCGTTGGAGAATAGGGAAAGTTGTGAACATGGCCAGGAAGGAAAGGTAGTAACCGCGGTTTAGGAGTACAATCAAGAAAGTGCAAGAAGAACCCATTCTTTTCAGCTCAAAATGTTTCTGCGGAATTTTCAACTCATGTCTTCGATGTGTAGCTCATCGTCAGTGGGCATGCACGAGGTGTATCCTTTTTGGAATGTATCGTGACCCCTCTGAGAGGTAAACCGGAGATTGCGTTTGGAATTTGGTCTACTTAAGGCTTGTATTCCCTTATTCGGTATTTTTTGTTTCAAACGGGTGTTGTCACGCGCGTTCCACTAGCATTGTTATGCTCATTCGTTGCATTGTTATGCACATCTGTCTAGCATTGTTATGCTCATTACTTGCATTGTTATGTACACTTCACCTGCATCGTTATGCACCTTTTCACTTGCAATTGTCGTCTTTTCTCCTCTCGCATGCGGTGCGTTAGGACATCTTCGGTTTCGAACATTCGGACGAGTTCCGGTGTTCATTCATACCTTTCCTCTCTTGCGTGTGATACGCTGAGAAATTTCCCTTTTCTCTCTTGCATGTGATATGCTGAGAGGTTTTCTCTTGCGTGTGATACGCTAAGAAATTTCCCTTTTCTCTCTCGCATGTGATATGCTGAGAGGTTTTCTCTTGCGTGTGATACGTTGAGAAATTTCCCTTTTCTCTCTTGCATGTGATATGCTGAGAGATTTTCTCTTGCGTGTGATACGTTGAGAAATTTCCCTTTTCTTTCTTGCATGTGATATGCTGAGAGATTTTCTCTTGCGTGTGATACGCTGAGAAATTTCCCTTTTCTCTCTTGCATGTGATATGCTGAGAGGTTTTCTCTTGCGTGTGATACGCTGAGAAATTTCCCTTTTCTCTCTTGCATGTGATATGCTGAGAGATTTTCTCTTGCGTGTGATACGCTGAGAAATTTCCCTTTTCTCTCTTGCATGTGATATGCTGAGAGATTTTCTCTTGCGTGTGATACGCTGAGAAATTTCCTTTTTCTCTCTTGCATGTGATATGCTGAGAGATTTTCTCTTGCGTGTGATACGCTGAGAAATTTCCCTTTTTCTCTCTTGCATGTGATATGCTGAGAGGTTTTCTCTTGCGTGTGATACGCTGAGAAATTTCCCTTTTCTCTCTTGCATGTGATATGCTGAGAGATTTTCTCTTGCGTGTGATACGCTGAGAAATTTCCCTTTTCTCTCTTGCATGTGATATGCTGAGAGGTTTTCTCTTGCGTGTGATACGTTGAGAAATTTCCCTTTTCTCTCTTGCATGTGATATGCTGAGAGATTTTCTCTTGCGTGTGATACGCTGAGAAATTTCCCTTTTCTCTCTTGCATGTGATATGCTGAGAGGTTTTCTCTTGCGTGTGATACGCTGAGAAATTTCCCTTTTCTCTCTTGCATGTGATATGCTGAGAGGTTTTCTCTTGCGTGTGATACGCTGAGAAATTTCCCTTTTCTCTCTTGCATGTGATATGCTGAGAGGTTTTCTCTTGCGTGTGATACGTTGTGAAATCTCCCTTTTCTCTCTTGCATGTGATATGCTAAGAGGTTTTCTCTTGCGTGTGATACGCTGTGGAATTTGCCTTTCTTCTCTTGCGTGTGATACGCTGAGAAGTTTACCTTTCCTCTTTTGTGTGTGATATGCTGAGAGGTTTACCTTCTTCCTCTCCTATGTGTGATACGCAGAGAGATGTTGTGTGTAAGGCTCCGGATAGTCTCAGTAGTCGCTTTTAGCCTTCTCCGCGTGAGACGCAGTGAGAATTGCATAATTTTCTTACATCCTTTCTGCATGAAATGTAGTTAGAGTTGTATTCACTTGCTTAAAACTGTTGCATGGTATGCTTCATTACAATTTTCTTTGCATGATCATAAGTTATGTTCGGCTTTGTGCATATCGCTTTGCATTTTGCTCCCTTGCCTGCGGGCATGCCTGCGGGCACATCTCTGTTTATCTTGTATGATTAGTCTAAGTCTTCGGCCTTGTCAAAAATGGGTCGTCTCTGGGCTTTGACATTCACTCCCGTCACTTGTGACTTCCAAGTTCTGTCAAAGAGGGGCAACTGTAGACACCCCATTTTTGACCGACCTTAAGACTCAGACATCACCGATTGAACGCTTGGTGACGTTGCATATCGTGCTCATTCAGAAGTCTCAGAGTCGCGGCTGCGAGCCCTGCCTCCAAACTTCCGAACCCTCTTTTGTGCCTTGTCTCGGTTTGCGAACCAGACTCGGTTTTCTCTGTTTCTTTTCCTGAGGGGAGGGAGAGGTCCCGTAGACCATCTCTCAATGGCTGTAGGCTACGTTTTGTGGTCGTAGGCCATTTTGCCCATTTCGGAGCCCGGTTCTCGATTTTCGGAGCCGTCAGGACGTGTGCCTCGATTCGGGACCGCTCAACCATCTCCATTCGCTTTGATTTTTGGCATACATCTTATTTTCTCCCTTTCAAGGGACACTGGGGTCTGAGAAACCCACTTCGTGGCCGAACGCCACTTTTGGTGCTTAGCAGCCCATTTTCGGGACCCCGAACTGCGTGTTTTGGCCCCCGAGCATTCGTTTTGCATCGGTTTTCGTTCATTTTTGGCAGGTACCTCTGTTTTATCACCAGGAAGGTCACTGGAGGATGGGAGGCCAGAAATTATCTTGGCAACCAGTTATATTCCATTTTCGCCCTCCGACACCCGTTTTTCTCACTTCCGAGCCAATGTTGAACACCTTGGGGCCACTTTCTTCAATCCCAAACCACATATTTGTGTTGTACACACATGGGAGGATCCTAATATCATATGGCCGGCCAGAAACTCCTATTGAACCTTTTGAACCCCTCATAAAAATGGCTTGTTCTCTCTCCTGTTTCACTGTTTCCAATTTTGAATCACAGGGTTGTGTTGAGGGCACCTGGGAGGACACCAATGTGAGGCTGCCGGCCACTATTTCAACTTGGCCTTTTGACCCTTGGCCGGCTGGCTAGGGAATGTGGCCGGCCGGCCACCTGCAGCTCCAAAAGGTAGCCGGCATAATCCTTACACTGTGCACTTTACAGCTGTATAGCTGTTTCCCCCAGAAAATATCTTGATCCGGGGGATATTTTTTGGGGGAAAACTTGGTCCTTTTCCCCTACCCTTTCCTTCCATGCTCCCCCTCTCCTTGGTCCATATAACCAGCTGCCAACATTGGTTTTAGGGGTTAGAAAAATTGCTTCAAGCATATACATACATATCTCCATCCATCTCTCTCATTTTCCTTGAAAACTCCTAAGTTTTGGCTCCATTTCTTTATCATCATCAAGCTCTACCACCACCACTCCATTCCAGTAGCAAGGGGAGGAATTCCAGCAGCTTAGAGTCATCAAAGTTGGTCCAAGAAGCAACAAAAGCATTGGCCTTCAAGGGTAAGTCCACTTTCCCTCTTTTCTAGCTCATTTTTGCACCATTCCTCTAGCCATCTTGCTTACGGTTTTAGGCTCCGACACTAACTGAAACTAGGCCTATTTTGAGCTTTTCTACATGTTTGTTGAAGGGTTCAACCCTATTTGAGAACCCCACCTCACACTTGTTTCAATACCTCTTTGTATGTCAATATTCTTGCATGCTTCACTAGCCTATCATTTTTCTATTTTTGGACCATGATCAGAACTGAAAGTGGCCTTATTTTGACTTTCTTAACATGTTTTATTAAGGGTCTTTGCTTGTTTGGTGAATGCTTTGTATACCTAATGTTATAGTCACTTTTGAGCCTCATTTTGCATTGCATTTCTAGCATGTTTGTATACTGATTTTGGGGCTGCCATAAACTGTAAATGTGCATATTTTTGGTCTCTCTTCAGTGTTGTAGAAGGGAATTTTTCATTTTGGGCTTTGCATCTACCACTTGCTTCTTTGTCCATTTTTCGGTCCAATTCTTGCATAAGAGCTTAGCCATACCTATGTTTGTTTTTGGGGTTTTTACAGTTCTGTAAAATGTAATATTTTGGGCCCCTCTTCAATGTTGTTGAAGGGCCCTAACCTGTTTGGGGTCAGCAGCTGTGAGTTGCTTCATAACCTCATATTTAGGGCCATTTTTGCATACTAGTTTTGCCCTATTTATGTTTGCTGTTTGGCCATGCTTTGAACTGGAAAAATGCTTATTTTGAGGCTGCCCTGCTTCTGTCTTTTCATTCCATGTACCAATTATGCATGCTTTGTATAGCTGTAAGCCATTTCACGTACTTAATCTTGCATTTCGGGAGAAATTCCATGCATTGGGTATCATTTCGCCTCGTTTCGGGGCTGTTTTGCCCCTCATTGTGCTACTGAAAATTGCATGTTTGCATATCATATTCCATGTCTTTGCCATGTCTCATTAGAGTGGCATTTCGGTGCCTGAGGGTCGGTCCTCCATTTGCGTGCACGCGTGCACGTATTTCGAGTTGTGTTGTTTTCATCTGATGGCCTCCTATGTGAGTGTGGCTGAGGCTCTCTCATGTTGGTGTAAGCCCATTATTGCATTGTATATGCCATTGCCTCGATTTGCGTGCCCGTGTGCACGCATTTCGAGGTACTTCATTTTCATCCATCGGCCTCTTATGTGAGTGTAGCTGAGGCTCTCTCATGTTAGGATAAGTCCATGTTGCATTCTATATGCCATTTTAGCCATATTGCATTGTATATGCCATTGCCTCAATTTGCGTGCCCGTGTGCACGCGTTTCGAGGCACTTCATTTTCATCCATCGGCCTCTTATATGAGTGTGGCTGAGGCTCTCTCATGTTAGTGTAAGCCCATATCACATTTTTATGTCATTTGCATTGCGTATGTCATTTTTTCGGTTTGCGTGCCCGTGCACACGCATTTTGAGGCATCTCTTTTTTTACAACATAGTGCATACTCGGTTGTATCTTAGATCGCATTCTGTCATTTTCTCGGTTTGCGTGCCTGTGTGCACGCATTTTGAGACATCTCATTTTCATAGCATTGTGCATACTAGGCTGTATCTTAGTTGCATTCATGCATATCATGCATATTGCATCGTGTCCGAGATAGGAGTTAGCCCGGGCACGGGAAACGAGGTGCGTTTCGTACTCCGAGTGACGGAACGTGTCTCAATTCCCTAGTCACCGACACTCCGGATCATCCATGATGGAGTTAGGTTCTTGTTGTATTTATAGGTGCATTCATTCTATATTGAGTTGCACATTTCGACTCCTCTGCCATCATGCATCGATATGCGTGATTGGTGACACGAGGATCGAGGCATGCATATAACTGTGAAAATACATTGCCATGCCCCTTTCCTGCTCTCTGTTGCAGCAAAATGAAGAATCAACAACTTTTTGGAGTTTGGCGCGCATTTCAAGAAAAGGTGTAAACTGAGGCTAATTGGGGCATCCCAGTGGATTTCCGCGCAAGGCAGCCCAAACATACATCATTCATCAGAAGCAAGGCTGTCACGACCCAAACCCGGCCCTATGGGTTTAGCACCGTAACCGGCCAGTAATCCGAGATTACCGAAGGCCTGCTTAACAGTAATACAGTAAAACAGAGTACAGGGCCTGGCGGAAGCCAATACAGTAAATAAATAGTGTCCATTGAGCTGTGACAGTCTGTATGCCAAAAGATTTTTCATGCATTCATACATAAACAGTACAGAACAGTATGCACAATATTTACATTCATTCAAACTAGGGACTCAACCCTAGATAGCGGTACAGTGAACAGTCAGCCTATACAAAACAGTGAAACAGTACAGAATGGGGAATTGTAAAAGACCCCTAAGCCTTAGCAGATAGGCTCGGAACCTCGCAGTGAGGCACATAGGCTGGCTTGACAAAACTGGAGTCTAACCCACGCTCCTAGCTCCGGTCTGGTGCCTGTACACCTACATATATATATGAGCAGTGAGCTAAAGCCCAGTGAATAACATAAAGCGTAAAGGGGTTTAGAATGAATGTCCTTACAGTAATGAAAACAGTTCAATTCGATCAGTATTTCAGTTGTTCAGTACAGTAAACAGTCATATGTGGTACATCCATTAGCATAACAGTAACAGTAGGTCTTAAAAGACCGAACAGTAATGATGGCCATCAGTCAGTAAACAGTAGTGGCTCCACGAGGGAACCGACAGAGATCTCTGTAACAGTAACAGTAACAGTAAACAGTAGGTACTAAGGATGCCACAGTACAGTTCAGAAATAAAGGACATACATTCATTCAGTAATACCAGTTCAGTAAACAGTTCAGTTCAGTATTCAAAAGATATCAGTTGAACATATCTTTACACAATTGTTACTCACAGAGTTCTGGGCTACAGTATGCTAGAGCGTGTCTCCCCAGTTGCCAACCCTACACAGTTCACAGGTTGAACACACACTAAGCTACACAGTTGGGAAATATCATAACTTAATCCCTAATTTGCCTTGGTGTGTTCTACAACGATATCCTCATCTAAATGTCTTAAACTAGGCCTAAGAATGCCTAGGATGGGATGAGGATGCAAAAATACACTCAGAAAACATTTTGCACAGTTTGCTGAAAATAGGGGCCTCGCTCGAGCGAGACTTTCTTTGCTCGAGCGGAAGTCCAAAATCAAAGGCTTCGCTCGAGCGAGAAATCCTTCGCTCGAGCGGTCTGCAAAACAGAAAAAATACTGGATGCTGAGATTTTACGCGTGATGGTCGCTCGATGGTCGCTCGAGCGGAGCCCTGGACAAAGGTGCTCGCTCGAGCGGGGAACCCTTCGCTCGAGCGAGGAAGCCAAATCTGGAATTTCCAGATTTGCCTCCCAAGTTCAAACCAAGCATTCAACCACTCCAAACTCGACCTCTTGGGCCCAAATTCTGGAAAACATAACTAAATTCAATGTATAACAAGTTTCAAAGCTCAATTTATGAATTCAAGCCCCAAAGGTGAGTCAATTAAAACCATATTCAAACCCATTTTCAAGAACAACATTCAAACATGCAACATGCATGGATTCAAACCAAATTCAATCTTCAAAGCTTGTTCAAATGGACTCATTTCTTCAAGAACATGATGAATTCATGGAGTATGACCAAAAGATGGACATGCATGTAACCTTTTGCCATGAAAACAACTCAAACATCTACATTACAAACATGCATGCATGAAATGAGTTCCAAATCAACAACAATGAACCAATTCTAGACTTGAATCACTAGAGGCTCAAGAATCTTACATGAATGAGCTTAAACACAACAAAGAGGGGTTGAATTCCTTACCTAGAGCTTTAGTTACAAGGTGAGGAAGCTAAATTTGCAACCTATGTTCCAATTCCTTCAATTTCCAAGCAATACACAAGGTAGAACTCAATTCTTCTCCCTTTCCCTCTCTTGGTCGGTTAAGCTCAAGAAATGAGCTGATGAAATGCTCTGATTGAAGTGTATACAAGGCTCAAGTGTGTGTATTTGAGTGGACCACTAAGGGTGGCAATTCGGTAATTAAGTCCAACTCTTTAATTAGCTTATTTAATCTAATTTAATCATACCTAATAAATTTTCAGATAATTGTACTATAAAATCTCATAAATTATGAGGGTCATAGAACACTAATCGGTTTCGGATTCGGCCGCCGATAAGGCCTTCAATTAGCAGTTTAAACATATGAACCTGAACAGATAATCATACAATCAAACAGATAGAATGCAATTTAACTAACATATACTCAATCAATTCGGTTTCCAATTTCAGTCAGTCAGTTCAGTACTTTAATCAGTTCAATTATCAGTCAGTTATCAGTCATTATCAGTTCCGTTTAGCAGTAATCGGTGATTATCGGTAATCAATCAGTCATTAATCAGTAAACAGTATGAGGGTTGTTACAGTCTCCCCTCCTTATAAAGAGTTTAGTCCTCTAAACTCGAGTTACCTTCATTCTGGAAGAAAACAGGATTCAGGATATCTTTTGGCCATGTCATCTTCTCTTTCCCAAGTGGCATACGCGCCACCGTGGTTTTTCCAGTCAACTTTTATTAGCGGGATCTCTTTGTTCCTCTGTTTCTTGATCCGTCAGTTTACAATCTGTATAGGCCGTTCCTCGTAAGTGTAGTCATCACTCAACACTATCCGAGTAGGCTCAATCACATGGAAGGGATCCCGGAGGTAGTCTCTCAACATGGAAATGTGGAAGACGTTATGCATATGCTCCATTTCAGGAGGAAGCGCAACTTGATACGCCACCGGATTGATTTTCTCAATGATCTCATATGGTCCGGCGTATCTCGGTGCTAACTTGCCTTTGACTCCAAAACGAGTCTGGCCTTTTATTGGTGTCACTTTCACAAAAACGTGATCACCCACTTCATACTCTCTGTCCCGTCTTCTGACATCTGTATAACTTTTCTGTCTACTCTGTGCAGTCTTCAGTCTTTGCTGTATCAGTTTCACTTTTTCAGTTGTTTCATACACAATCTCGGGCCCAAGCAAAGGCCCATCTCCAACTTCTGCCCAGCAAATTGGAGATCTACATTTCCTGCCATACAATGCCTCAAAAGGCGCCATACCAATACTCGAATGGTAGCTGTTGTTGTAGGCAAATTCAGCTAAGGGCAAGTGACTTTCCCAGTTTCCCTGAAAATCAAGGACACACATTCTCAATAAATCCTCCAGAGTTTGGATGGTCCTTTCTGATTGGCCATCTGTCTAAGGATGATAGGCACTACTCAGTCTCAGTTCAGTACCCAGTGCAGTTTGTAGGCTTTGCCAAAACCTCGATGTAAACTTCGAATCCCTGTCAGAAACAATAGACACAGGCACTCCATGCAGTCTTACAATTTCATCAATATAAATAACAGCCAATTTGTCCGCATTATAAATCGTCTTGACAGGTAAGAAGTGAGCAGATTTGGTTAGTCTATCAACAATAACCCAAATTGAATCCATACCTTTTCTAGAGCGAGGTAATCCCACAATGAAATCCATCGTGATATGCTCCCATTTCCATTCTGGTATGGGTAGGGGTTGCAATAGTCCGGCAGGTCGCTGATGTTCAGCTTTGACCTGTTGGCAATGAAGACATTTGGATACAAAATCAGCAATTTCTTTCTTCATTCCCGGCCACCAGAAATTCTGTTTCAGATCTTGGTACATTTTCGTATTCCCCGGATGGATAGACAATTTCGAATTGTGGCCTTCTTGCAGAACTCTTCTTTTCAGTTCAGTGTTATTCGGTACACACAGTCTTTCTTGAAATTTCAGTACATTATTCTCAAATTTGAATCCCGGTCTCGGTTTAGATTCTCTTTCTTCGATGATCTTCTTCAAGAAGTCATCCAGTTGCTGTTTCTCTTTAATCTCTTCAATCAGTGCCGGTTGAGCAGAAATAGCAGCTAAGATTCCACCTTGTTCTCGTAAAACAACTTCGATTTCAGATTTTTCAAGGTCACAAAGCAACTCTTTCCGTCCTGTAAGCAAACAGGCTAAGTTTCCAATCGATTTCCGGCTCAATGCATCGGCAACGGTATTGGCTTTTCCCGGATGGTACAATATCTGTAGGTCATAGTCTTTAATCAGTTCCAGCCATCTCCGCTGTCTCATGTTCAGTTCTTTCTGTGTGAAGAAATACTTTAAGCTCTTGTGGTCGGTATATACTTCACATGTTACCCCGTACAGGTAGTGGCGCCAGATTTTCAGTGCAAATACTACTGCAGCAAGTTCCAGATCATGGGTCGGGTAGTTCTTTTCGTGCGGTCTCAGTTGCCGGGAAGCATAAGCAATAACCTTCCCATTCTGCATTAAAACACATCCCAAACCCTTATGAGAAGCATCACTAAATACAGTATAACCATCCGTACCTGAAGGTAAGGTAAGAACCGGTGCAGTCACTAATCGAGTTTTCAACTCTTGGAAAGCAGATTCTCTTTGGTCGGTCCAGTCAAATGATGTCCCCTTCTGAGTTAACTGAGTCAATGGTAGGGCAATTTTGGAGAAATCTTTGACGAATCTTCTGTAATATCCAGCCAGTCCCAAAAAGCTTCGGACTTCCGTCACATTTGTTGGTCTAGGCCAGTTCACTACAGCTTCAATTTTCTGCGGGTCAACAGAAATTCCATTTTTGCTAACAACATGCCCCAAAAACATAACATGGTCAAGCCAGAATTCACATTTAGACAGTTTAGCATACAGTTTCTGTTCTCTTAAGGTTTGTAGGGCAAGTCTCAGATGATGTTCATGCTGTTCTATGCTTTTGGAGTAAATCAATATGTCATCGATAAATACAACAATAAAGTCATCAAGGTACGGTTTAAAAATTCTGTTCATGAGGTCCATAAAGGCAGCAGGGGCATTCGTGACTCCAAAAGGCATAACCAAAAATTCGTAGTGTCCATACCTTGTTCTAAAAGCAGTTTTATCAATGTCTTCCGGTTTAACCTTCAACTGATGGTATCCGGATCTGAGATCAATCTTGGAAAACACTTGTGCACCCTGTAACTGATCAAATAAGTCATCAATACGCGGTAATGGGTATTTATTTTTTACAGTTACCTTATTCAGTTCACGATAGTCTATACACAGTCTCAGTGAGCCGTCTTTCTTCTTTACAAACAAAACGGGTGCACCCCATGGTGAGGTACTGGGTCTGATGAACTTTTTGTCTAACAGTTCTTGCAGTTGCACTTTCAGTTCTTTCAATTCAGTTGGAGCCATTCGGTATGGAGCTTTAGAAACTGGTTGTGTTCCGGGAATCACATCAACGGTAAATTCAATCTCCCTGTCAGTCAAATCTCCTGGAAGATTATCTGGAAAAACATCTGGAAATTCTCTGACTATAGGAATGCAATTCACATCAGTTTTAACACTATCATCAGTAAACACAGTCAGTACAGAACACAGATATCCTTTACACCCCTTTCTAATTAATTTAACAGCTTTCACTGACGAAATCAAATACGGAGGAGGTACTACTCCACTCCCATTAAACACAAATTCAGGTAAACCAGGTGGACGGAAAACAACTTGCTTGGTCACACAGTCAATAGTGGCATGATATTTTTGTAACCAATCCATCCCCAATATTACGTCAAAATGATCAATGTTCAATGGCAGTAAATCAATAAACAGATGCATATCCCCAACAATGATTTCACATGCGGGGTACATATAAGCACATGTCATGGATCCCCCTACGGGTGATGATACGGCTAGCAGATAGTTCATAGGTTCTAAGGGTCTATTCAATTTCCGTGAAAAAGCATGCGATACATAAGAATGCGTAGACCCCGAATCAATCAATACATATGCATTTTGTGTACAGATAGAGAGGATACCTGACACAACGGTCTCAGTGTTTTGCACGTCTCCCGGTACTAGGGCAAACACTCGGCCCTGCCTCATGGGCTCTTTCCCGGTAGCTCTGGGGTTAGGCTTTGGTGCTACAGTTGATGCTGCTGCGCTTGGTGCAGCTTCACTATTGGCTTGTGGAGCAGAGGGGCAGTCTTTAACCATGTGGCCCACCTTGCCACACCTGTAACAGGCTCCAGATAATTTGTGACAAACCCCTTTGTGCCTGTTGCCACATACAGAGCAGGGTGGAGTGAACCCACTCCCTTGGCTGGGGCTAGTTGTCGACCCCGTATTCTGTTTCTTGTTGGCTGGGTTGTGCTTGCCTTTCTTGAATTTGAAACCCTGCCTTTTACCATGCCATTCAGTTGTTGGTGTTTCAGATTGTTTCACTGCTGCAATATTCGACTCGGCCATCAATGCCCGGTCGAGAACACCCACAAAAGTCGGTAATTTCAAAACATTTATCCGGTCAAGTATTGCCACATTAAGGCCACCTTCGAATTTCCTGGCCTTCTTATACTCAGTATCCACCATATGCGGTGCATAACGGGCAAGTTCAGTAAATTTCGTCTCATATTCTGCAACGGACATTGTGCCCTGCTTCAGCTGTTCGAATTCAGTCACTTTCCTATCCCTGACACACTGTGGGAAGTACTTTTCAAAGAAGGACTCCTTGAACTGAGCCCAAGTCATAACAGTATTTGTATCACGGATTAACATCCACCACCTTCTAGCCTCTTCTTGTAGGGTGAAGGTAGCTAACAATACCTTGTTCGCTTCTGAGCACGGAAACACTTCGAATAATTTTTCTTTTTCCAGAACCCAAGCTTCAGCTTTTAACGGTTCAAGGCCTCCCTGAAAGGATGGCGGTTTCATCTTGCTGAATTTATGGGTGAGAGCAATAATATCCCCATCATTCACATTCACATTAGGCTCCGGCTGTACCGGAGGAGGAGGAGGTGGGGGCTGTTGGTTCTGTTGTTGTTCCAGTCTAGCAGTTATCAATTCCATCATTCTTTCCATTCTTTCCATTCTTGCCTCAGTAGATGAGGACTCAGGTTCATTTGCATTGTCCATTTCACTATAAGCAGTTATAACAGTTTTAAACATAAGCAGTCATTTGTTTACCAGTTTAACACATTAGCAGATATTCAGTCATAACATAACCACACACTTTTCAAGTTCATGAAATGCCCTAATCACTTTTCTAGGACACCCTATAGCTCATTTGGACACGTGTGTGCGGTATAACTCGTGGTAAGTATCGCTCTGATACCACTCTGTCACGACCCAAACCCGGCCCTATGGGTTTAGCACCGTAACCGGCCAGTAATCCGAGATTACCGAAGGCCTGCTTAACAGTAATACAGTAAAACAGAGTACAGGGCCTGGCGGAAGCCAATACAGTAAATAAATAGTGTCCATTGAGCTGTGACAGTCTGTATGCCAAAAGATTTTTCATGCATTCATACATAAACAGTACAGAACAGTATGCACAATATTTACATTCATTCAAACTAGGGACTCAACCCTAGATAGCGGTACAGTGAACAGTCAGCCTATACAAAACAGTGAAACAGTACAGAAGGGGGAATTGTAAAAGACCCCTAAGCCTTAGCAGATAGGCTCGGAACCTCGCAGTGAGGCACATAGGCTGGCTTGACAAAACTGGAGTCTAACCCACGCTCCTAGCTCCGGTCTGGTGCCTGTACACCTACATATATATATGAGCAGTGAGCTAAAGCCCAGTGAATAACATAAAGCGTAAAGGGGTTTAGAATGAATGTCCTTACAGTAATGAAAACAGTTCAATTCGATCAGTATTTCAGTTGTTCAGTACAGTAAACAGTCATATGTGGTACATCCATTAGCATAACAGTAACAGTAGGTCTTAAAAGACCGAACAGTAATGATGGCCATCAGTCAGTAAACAGTAGTGGCTCCACGAGGGAACCGACAGAGATCTCTGTAACAGTAACAGTAACAGTAAACAGTAGGTACTAAGGATGCCACAGTACAGTTCAGAAATAAAGGACATACATTCATTCAGTAATACCAGTTCAGTAAACAGTTCAGTTCAGTATTCAAAAGATATCAGTTGAACATATCTTTACACAATTGTTACTCACAGAGTTCTGGGCTACAGTATGCTAGAGCGTGTCTCCCCAGTTGCCAACCCTACACAGTTCACAGGTTGAACACACACTAAGCTACACAGTTGGGAAATATCATAACTTAATCCCTAATTTGCCTTGGTGTGTTCTACAACGATATCCTCATCTAAATGTCTTAAACTAGGCCTAAGAATGCCTAGGATGGGATGAGGATGCAAAAATACACTCAGAAAACATTTTGCACAGTTTGCTGAAAATAGGGGCCTCGCTCGAGCGAGACTTTCTTCGCTCGAGCAGAAGTCCAAAATCAAAGGCTTCGCTCGAGCGAGAAATCCTTCGCTCGAGCGGTCTGCAAAACAGTAAAAATACTGGATGCTGAGATTTTACGCGCGATGGTCGCTCGATGGTCGCTCGAGCGGAGCCCTGGACAAAGGTGCTCGCTCGAGCGGGGAACCCTTCGCTCGAGCGAGGAAGCCAAATCTGGAATTTCCAGATTTGCCTCCCAAGTTCAAACCAAGCATTCAACCACTCCAAACTCGACCTCTTGGGCCCAAATTCTGGAAAACATAACTAAATTCAATGTATAACAAGTTTCAAAGCTCAATTTATGAATTCAAGCCCCAAAGGTGAGTCAATTAAAACCATATTCAAACCCATTTTCAAGAACAACATTCAAACATGCAACATGCATGGATTCAAACCAAATTCAATCTTCAAAGCTTGTTCAAATGGACTCATTTCTTCAAGAACATGATGAATTCATGGAGTATGACCAAAAGATGGACATGCATGTAACCTTTTGCCATGAAAACAACTCAAACATCTACATTACAAACATGCATGCATGAAATGAGTTCCAAATCAACAACAATGAACCAATTCTAGACTTGAATCACTAGAGGCTCAAGAATCTTACATGAATGAGCTTAAACACAACAAAGAGGGGTTGAATTCCTTACCTAGAGCTTTAGTTACAAGGTGAGGAAGCTAAATTTGCAACCTATGTTCCAATTCCTTCAATTTCCAAGCAATACACAAGGTAGAACTCAATTCTTCTCCCTTTCCCTCTCTTGGTCGGTTAAGCTCAAGAAATGAGCTGATGAAATGCTCTGATTGAAGTGTATACAAGGCTCAAGTGTGTGTATTTGAGTGGACCACTAAGGGTGGCAATTCGGTAATTAAGTCCAACTCTTTAATTAGCTTATTTAATCTAATTTAATCATACCTAATAAATTTTCAGATAATTGTACTATAAAATCTCATAAATTATGAGGGTCATAGAACACTAATCGGTTTCGGATTCGGCCGCCGATAAGGCCTTCAATTAGCAGTTTAAACATATGAACCTGAACAGATAATCATACAATCAAACAGATAGAATGCAATTTAACTAACATATACTCAATCAATTCGGTTTCCAATTTCAGTCAGTCAGTTCAGTACTTTAATCAGTTCAATTATCAGTCAGTTATCAGTCATTATCAGTTCCGTTTAGCAGTAATCGGTGATTATCGGTAATCAATCAGTCATTAATCAGTAAACAGTATGAGGGTTGTTACAAAGGCAGTCCCTGGCTTGCACGCCAGTTTTACAGCTTTCTTAGTTAATTTGATTAATTAATTAGGAATTTGTATATCATTTGGACTGTAATATTCTTTTATTCGGGACTGTATATTTATTCGGACCCTCTACGCGAGGGCAATGTTGTAATAAGTGTGCGTAAGTGTGATGTATGTCTTCCAACCCCACGTCTTTCTTCCCTTTTATTTACCTGCTTATGATGGTTAGGTTAGGGCATATTTCAATTAGCATTCAGTATGATAGCATGTTTGCATTCATTCATCTGTTTTGCATGCACCGGGCTCGGCGCATCATACTAACTGCATTGTACTTTCAATTCCAAATTGAATACATGTTAGTTGTAGCATTCCATATGCCATGTTTAGAATAGCCGAGTCTGCTATAGTTTGCATTCTTGCATGTGTTGCGTTAGGCATCTCTGTATACTTAGGATTCATGCATGATTTCTAATGTAGTTTCTATTTTGGCTTGGAGTACTCGGTAAGTTTTATGCTTTAGCATCCTTGCACGTGTGTGAGTGACTGCCATGATAGCATGCTTACCATGAGGCTATATGCTTATGTGATATAACTGCCTGAATGCCTGTGGGTGAAGGTTGGGTTACTTGGATTGGAATAAATCATCAAATGTACGTTTTAAGCCCACTAGATAGTGGCAAAACCATCTTTTCTTAAGCCCACCCGAGGGTGGCAAATCCACGTCTTAGCCTACCTGCGGGTAGCACCATCAAACCATTTTCAAATAAACAAGCATGAAATGTTTTGTTCCAATTCGGGCGACCCAGTCTATACTTATATGCTGTGTGCATCACACAGTAACCTAGGCTAATAACCGGAATAAGGATACACAAAGTTTTCAAAAATAGATATCATGGTTAGTAGAGGCCGATCTTTGATCGGGCGAGCGGGGGTGCTCACGAAGTGACCTTCCCCAATCGTACCCAAGTTCCCGAGCCAAGGCAACTTTGGTAATGACGGACACGTGGCCTTAGGCAATGAGTCAGGGTTTCCTAAATTTCCCAAAATAAAATATTTAGGTGGCGACTCTGTATCTGGCAAAGCAGTCCATGTTTGGCACTTCTTTCAAAATCTGTTTTCTCAAAATGATTTGCCGGATTTGGACTCTTTGGTTCAGATTTAGAACCGTGACAATTTGAGAGTCCTGAGCTGTAGTGACCCCAATATGAACGGAACGGGAGCTCGTTCCTCCCGGGGAGTTCGGGGACGTCTACAGTGTCTTTGTGTTTAAACTGCTAATTGAGGGCCTTATCGGCGGCCGAACCGGAAACCGATTAGTGTTTTATGATCATCGTGATTTATGTGATTTTATGGTGTAATTACCTGAAAACTAATTAGGTACGATTAAATTAGATTAAAATGAAGTTAAATTGCACAACTTAGACTTAATTACAACCTTGCCCTATTAGTGGCCACTACCTTACACATTTTGAGACTTGTATACATCTTGAATCAACACAATTCATCAGCCTTTCTCCTTGTTATTGCCGACCATAGAGAGAGAGAGAAACTAGAAGAGTTGATTTCAACTTGTTTCATTGTGAATTCGCTTGAATCTTGGTAGAATTGAAGGTTGATAGTAACATTGACCCTTAATCCAAGACGTAAGGTAGATCATTGACCTTCTTCATTATGTAATTGAACTTATTCTTGCATAATTCTTGGGTCTTTAGTGATTTAAGGCATGAATTGGTTCAATAATGTTGAATTGAAGCTTAATCTTTGCATGCATGGCATACTCTTGCATTTTTGAGGTTGTTCTTCATGGATTTTTGCATGCATGTCCATGTTAATGCTTAGGACCATGTTTTCATCTTGTTTTTGGAACAACTAGCTCCTTAGAGCATCAAATTGAAACTTTGAAATGGTTTTAATTCATGCATGTTTGCATGTTCTTCATATTCATGAAAATTGGTTTGAATTGAGTTGTTTGAAACACCCTTGGGCTTTGATTTTACAAATTGAGCTTCGAATCATGTTAAAGTACGAGTTTTGATGTGTTTTCTGGAAAATTGGCCCAAGAGGATCGGAATTTATGGTTTAAAAGTTGAATTTGAGCTTGAGGTTCAAATCTGGAATTTCCAGAATTTGGACTCACGCTCGAGCGGGGTGACTGGCACTCGAGCGTGGAAATCGTGCTCCCAGCATTTTGTTCTATTTTGAAGTCTGCTCGAGCGGAAGAATTGACGCTCGAGCGGGACATTGTGTCTCATGCTCGAGCCGGTGTCGAGCGCCCAATCGAGCGTGATTTTCACCTATCCAGCACTTTTGACTGTTTTGCAGAACGCTCGAGCAGGTAATTCTGCGCTCGAGCAGAAACCTTTGTCTGCATGTCCGCTCGAGCTAAGTAACCTACGCTCGAGCGTGACCCCTGTTTTCTGAAAATTCTAAAAATGCTTTAAAAGTGCATCTTTGCATCCTCATTTCATCATAGGCATTATTAGGCCTAGTTTAAGGCATCTTAATGAGGATATAGATGTAGAACCACACCGAGGCAAATTAGGGATTAAGTTGTTATCTTTCCCAATTGTGTAGCTTAGTGTGTGTTCAATCTGTAACTGTGTAGGGTTAGCGACTGGGGACGCGCTCTAGCCTTACTGTAGCCCAGAACTCTGTGAGTAACAACTGTGTAAAGATATGTTCAAAATGATTATCTTCTGAACAATCGTACTGTACTGCTTTCTGAACTGTTACTGTTAATTGAATGAATGTATGTCCTATATTCTGAACAGTATTGTGGCATCCTTAGCAACTACTGTTTACTGTTATTGTTACAGAGATCTCTGTCGGTTCCCTTGTTGGAACCACTACTGTTTACTGATTGATGGCCATCATTTACTGTTCGGTTTTTTAAGACCTATGTTTACTGTACTGTTATGCTAATGGATGTACCACATATGACTGTACTGACTGAATGATTGATATACTGAATTAATGAACTGTTTTCATTACTATAAGGACATTCATTCTCAACCTCTTTACGCATTGTGTTATTCACTGGGCTTTAGCTCATTGCTCATATATATATATATATATATATGTAGGTGTACAGGCACCAGACCGCAGCTAGAAGCGTCAGGGTAAACTCCAGTTTTGTCGAGCCAACCTATGTGCCTCAATGCGAGGTTCCGAGCCTCTCAAGCTACGGCTTAGGGGTGTTTTTAATTTCCCCGTCTGTCTCTGTATCTGTTTTGTACGACTGTATAGACTGTTACGGTACTGTTTAATAGGGATTAGGTCCCTGAACTGAATGATTGTATATATGTACATACTGTTTTGTCTGATTATATATATTTGAATGAAAAGTTTTTTTGCATACAGACTGTCACAGCTCATTGGACATTGTTTATTTACTGTATTGGCTTCCGCCAGCCCATGTTCTTTGTATTACTGTATTACTGTTAAGCAGGCCTTCGGTAATCTCGGATTACTGGCCGGTTACGGTGCTAAACCCATAGGGGCGGGTTTGGGTCGTGACAGAGTGGTATCAGAGCGATACTTACCACGAGTTATACCGCACACACGTGTCCAAATGAGCTATAGGGTGTCCTAGAAAAGTAAATAGGGCATCACTTGAGCATGATAAGTGTGTGGCTATGACATGACTGAATATATGCTAATGTGTTAATTTGTTTAAATGAATGACTGCCTATGTTAATAACTGTTATAACTACCTATAGTGAAATGGATAATGCGAGAACTGTAAATGAATCTGAATCCTCATCCTCTGAGGCAAGAATGGCAAGACTGGAAAGAATGATGGAACTAATAACTGAAAGACTAGATCAACAACAGAATGAACAGCCCCCACCTCCTCCTCCGGTACATCCGAAACAGAATGCCAATGTTAATGATGGGGACATAATTGCTCTCACCCATAAGTTCAGCAAAATGAAACCGACGTCCTTTCAGGGAGGCCTTGAACCGTTAAAAGCTGAAGCATGGGTTCTTGAGACTGAAAAATTATTTGAGGTTTTTCCGTGCTCTGAAGCACATAAAGTACTGTTGGCCACCTTTACCTTGCAAGAAGAAGCCAGAAGGTGGTGGATGCTTATCCGTAATGACAATACCGTTATGACTTGGGCCCAATTCAAAGGAGCCTTCTTTGAAAAGTATTTCCCTCAGTGTGTTAGGGACAGAAAAGTGACTGAATTTGAACAACTGAAACAAGGCACCATGTCGGTGGCTGAATATGAGACAAAATTTACTGAACTTGCCTGTTATGCGCCACATATGGTTGACACTGACTACAAGAAGGCCAGAAAGTTTGAAGGTGGCCTTAATGTTGCAATACTGGACAGAATTAATGTTTTGAAGCTACCGAACTATATAAATGTTCTTGACCGAGCCTTGATGACTGAATCAAATATCGAAGCACTGAAAGCTGAAAAACCAGTGTCTGAATGGCGTGCAAAAAGGCAGGGTTTTAAATTCAAGAAAGGCAAGCATAACCCATTGAACAAGAAATAGAATACGGGGTCAACTAGCCCCAGCCAAGGGAGTGGTTTCATACCACCCTGTTCTGAGTGTGGCAAGAAGCACAAAGGGGTCTGTTATAAAAAATCTGGAGCCTATTACAGGTGTGGCAATGTGGGCTACATGGTTAAAGACTGCCCCTCTGCTCCACAAGCCAGTAGTAAAACTGCACCAAGTGTGGCAGCATCAACTGTTGCACCAAAACCGAACCCCAAAGCTACCGGGAAAGAGCTCATGAGGCAGGGCCGAGTGTTCGCCCTAGTACCAGGAGACGTGCAGAATACCGAAACCGTTGTGTTAGGCATTCTCTCTATTTGTACTCAAAATGCTTATGTACTGATTGATTCGGGATCTACGCATTCATATGTGTCGCATGCTTTTTTGCGAAAACTGAATAGACCATTAGAACCCATGAATTATCTGTTAGCTATATCATCACCCATTGGGGGATCTATGACCTGTGCATATATGTACCCTGCTTGTGAAATTATTGTTGGAGATGCACATTTGTTTATTGACTTACTGCCACTGAACATTGATCATTTTGATGTAATATTGGGAATGGACTGGTTAACGAAATACCATGCCACCATAGACTGTGTAATGAAACAAGTAGTTTTTCGTCCACCGGGTTTACCCGAATTTGTGTTTAATGGGGTTAGAGTAGTACCTCCTTCGTATTTGATTTCATCTGTGAAAGCTATTAAATTGATTAGAAAGGGGTGTAAGGGCTATCTGTGTTCTGTATTGACAGTATCTACTGATGATAATGCTAACGTGAACAGTATTCCTATAGTCAGAGAATTTCCAGATGTATTTCCAGATAATCTGCCAGGGGATTTGATTGACAGGGAGATTGAATTTACCGTTGATGTGATTCCGGGAACGCAGCCAGTATCTAAAGCTCCTTATCGAATGGCTCCAACTGAACTGAAAGAATTGAAAGTGCAACTGCAAGAACTGTTAGACAAAAAGTTCATCAGGCCCAGTACTTCACCATGGGGCGCTCCTATTTTATTTGTGAAAAAGAAAGACGGCTCACTGAGACTGTGTATTGATTACCGTGAACTGAACGAGGTAACTGTGAAAAATAAATACCCATTACTGCGCATTGATGACTTATTTGATCAGTTACAGGGTGCTCAAGTGTTCTCTAAGATCGACCTCAGATCAGGATACCAGCAGTTGAAAGTTAAACCAGAGGACATTGACAAAACTGCATTCCGAACGAGGTATGGACATTACGAATTTTTAGTTATGCCTTTCGGAGTTACCAATGCACCTGCTGCATTTATGGACCTCATGAACAGAATCTTTAAACCATACCTTGATAACTTTATTATAGTATTCATTGATGACATACTGATTTACTCCAAAACTATAGAAGAACATGAACATCATCTGAGACTTGCCCTACAGACCTTAAGAGAATAGAAACTTTATGCTAAATTGTCTAAATGTGAATTTTGGCTTGATCATGTTATGTTTTTGGGGCATGTTGTTAGCAAAGATGGAATTTCTGTTGATCCGCAGAAAATCGAAGCTGTAGTAAACTGGCCTAGACCGACAAATGTGACAGAAGTCCGAAGCTTTTTGGGACTAGCCAGATATTACAGAAGATTTGTCAAAGATTTCTCCAAAATTGCCTTACTGTTGACTCACTTAACTCAGAAAGGGATATCGTTTGACTGGACTGACCAAAGGGAATCTGCTTTCCTAGAGTTGAAAACTCGACTTGTAACTGCACCGGTTCTTACCCTACCTTCAGGTACGGATGGTTATACTGTATTTAGTGATGCTTCTCATAAGGGTTTGGGGTGTGTTTTAATGCAGAATGGGAGAGTTATTGCTTATGCTTCCCGACAACTGAGACCGCACGAAAAGAACTACCCGACCCATGATCTGGAACTTGCTGCAATAGTATTTGCACTGAAAATCTGGCGTCACTATCCATATGGGGCGACATGTGAAGTATATACTGACCACTAGAGTTTGAAATATTTCTTCACACAGAAAGAACTGAACATGAGACAGCGGAGATAGCTAGAACTAATTAAAGACTATGACCTACAGATTTTGTACCATCCGGGAAAAGCCAACACCGTTGCCGATGCACTGAGCCGGAAATCGATTGGAAATTTAGCCTGTTTGCTCATCGGGCAGAAGGAATTACTTTGTGACCTTGAAAAATCTGAAATTGAAATTGTTTTACGAGAACAAGGTGGAACCTTAGCTGCTATTTCTGCTCAACCAGCACTGATTGAAGAGATTAAAGAGAAACAGTAACTGGATGACTTCTTGAAGAAGATCATCGAAGAAAGGGAAACTAAACCAAGACCGGGTTTCAAATTTGAAAGTAATGTACTGAAATTTCAAGAAAGACTGTGTGTACCGAATGATACTGAATTGAAAAGAAGAGTTTTGCAAGAGGGCCACAATTCAAAATTTTCTATCCATCCAGGGAATACGAAAATGTACCAAGACCTGAAACTGAATTTCTGGTGACCGGGAATGAAGAAAGAAATTGCTGATTTTGTATCGAAATGTCTTCATTGCCAACAAGTCAAAGCCGAACATCAACGACCCGCAGGCTTATTGCAGCCCTTACCCATACCGGAGTGGAAATGAGAACATATTACCATGAATTTTATTGTGGGATTGCCTCGTTCCAGTAAACGTATGGACTCAATTTGGGTTATTGGCCCTGTTTGGTAAAGCTGTGGGAAAGTGCTTATAGCTTATGCCTAAACAACTTATAGCTTATAACTATGAACATAAGCTGATTTCTGACTTATAAATTAAGCATCTCCTGCCCCACTCAAAGAATAAGCTGATTTATGACTTCCAAAAAGCTATAAGCTAAACCAAACACATCAAAATAGCTTAAATTAAGCTGAAAGCTGAAATAAGCTGCTTTTAAGTTCTGCCAAATAGGCACATTGTTGATAGACTGACTAAATCTGCTCACTTCTTACCTGTTAAGACGATTTATAATGCGGACAAATTGGCTATACTCTATATTGATGAAATTGTTAGACGGTATGGAGTGCCTGTGTCCATTGTTTCTAACAGGGATTCGAAGTTTACATCGAGATTTTGGCAAAGCTTACAGACTGCATTGGGTACCGAATTGAGACTGAGTAGTGCTTATCATCCTCAGACCGATGGCCAGTCAGAAAGGACCATCCAGACTCTGGAGGATTTACTGAGAATGTGCGTCCTTGATTTTCAGGGAAACTGGGAAAGCCATTTACCATTGGCTGAATTCGCTTACAACAACAGCTATCATTCAAGTATTGGTATGGCGCCTTTCGAGGCATTGTATGGCAGAAAATGTAGATCTCCGATTTGTTGGGCAGAAGTTGGAGATGGGCCTTTGCTTCGGCCCGAGATTGTATACGAAATGATTGAGAAAATGAAACTGATACAACAGAGACTGAAAACCGCACAGAGCAGGCAAAAAAGTTATGCTGATGTCAGAAGACGGGATAGAGAATATGAAGTGGGTGATCACGTGTTTTTGAAAGTGACACCGATGAAAGGCCAGACTCGTTTTGGAGTCAAAGGCAAGTTAGCGCTGAGATACGTCAGACCATATGAGATTATTGAGAAAATCAATCCGGTGGCGTATCAAGTTGCGCTTCCTCCTGAAATGGAGCATATGCACAACGTCTTCCACATTTCTATGTTGAGGGACTACCTCCGGGATCCTTTCCACGTGATAGAGCCTACTCGTGTAGTGCTAAGTGATAACTACACTTACGAGGAACGGCCTATTCAGATTGTAAACAGACGGATCAAGAAGTTAAGAAACAAAGAGATCCCGTTAGTGAAAGTTGACTGGCAAAACCATGGTGGCGTGTATGCCACTTGGGAAAGGGAAGATGACATGGCTAAAAGATATCCTGAACTGTTTCCACTGAACCCTGTTTTCTTCCAGAATGAAGGTAACTCGAGTTTAGAGGACTAAACTCTTTTTAAGGAGGGGAGACTGTAACAACCCTCGTCACTGTTTACCGAATAACCACTGATTACCGTTAAATTGAAACTGATTATGACTGATAAGTGAATTGAATAAACTACTGAACTGACTGACTGAAATTGAAACTGAATTGACTGAGTATACCTGTTTAATTGTAATTCTATCTGTTTGGTTATTTGATTATCTGTTCGTGTCTTTGTGTTTAAACTGCTAATTGAGGGCCTTATTGGCGGCCGAACCGAAAACCGATTACTGTTTTATGATCATCGTGATTTATGTGATTTTATGGTGTAATTACCTGAAAACTGATTAGGTACAATTAAATTAGATTAAAATGAAGTTAAATTGCACGACTTAGACTTAATTACAACCTTGCCCTATTAGTGGCCACTACCTTACACATTTTGAGACTTGTATACACATTGAATCAACACAATTCATCAGCCTTTCTCCTTGTTATTGCCGACCATAGAGAGATAGAAACTAGAAGAGTTGATTTCAACTTGTTTCATTGTGAATTCGCTTGAATCTTGGTAGAATTGAAGGTTGATAGTAACATTGACCCTTAATCCAAGACCTAAGGTAGATCATTGACCTTCTTCATTGTGTAATTGAACTTATTCTTGCATAATTCTTGGGTCTTTAGTGATTTAAGGCATGAATTGGTTCAATAGTGTTGAATTGAAGCTTAATCTTTGCATGCGTGGCATACTCTTGCATTTTTGAGGTTGTTCTTCATGGATTTTTGCATGCATGTCAAGTTAATGCTTAGGACCATGTTTTCATCTTGTTTTTGGAACAACTGGCTCCTTAGAGCATCAAATTGAAGCTTTGAAATGGTTTTAATTCATGCATGTTTGCATGTTCTTCATATTCATGAAAATTGGTTTGAATTGAGTTGTTTGAAACACCCTTGGGCTTTGATTTTACAAATTGAGCTTCGAATCATGTTAAAGTATGAGTTTTGATGTGTTTTCTGGAAAATTGGCCCAAGAGGATCGAAATTTATGGTTTAAAAGTTGAATTTGAGCTTGAGGTTCAAATCTGGAATTTTCAGAATTGGGACTCACGCTCGAGCGGGGTGACTGGCGCTCGAGCGCGGAAATCGTGCTTCCAGCATTTTTTTCTGTTTTGAAGTACGATCGAGCGGAAGAATTGACGCTCGAGCGGGGCATTGTGTCTCATGCTCGAGCCGGTGTCGAGCGCCCAATCGAGCGTGATTTTCACCTATCCAGCATTTTTGACTGTTTTGCAGAACGCTCGAGCGGGTAATTCTGTGCTCGAGCGGAAACCTTTGTCTGCATGTCCGCTTGAGCTGAGTAACCTACGCTTGGGCATGACTCCTGTTTTCTGAAAATTCTGAAAATGCTTTTAAAAGTGTATCTTTGCATTCTCATCTCATCCTAGGCATTATTAGGCCTAGTTTAAGGCATCTTAATGAGGATATAGATGTAGAAGCACACCGAGGCAAATTAGGGATTAAGTTGTTATCTTTCCTAACTGTGTAGCTTAGTGTGTGTTCAATCTGTAACTGTGTAGGGTTGGCGACTGGGGACGCGCTCTAGCCTTACTGTAGCCCAGAACTCTGTGAGTAACAACTGTATAAAGATATGTTCGAAATGATTATCTTCTGAACAATCGAACTGTACTGCTTTCTGAACTGTTACTGTTAATTGAATGAATGTATGTCCTATATTCTGAACTGTATTGTGGCATCCTTAGCAACTAATGTTTACTGTTACTGTTACAGAGATCTCTGTCGGTTCCCTTATTAGAACCACTACTGTTTACTAATTGATGGCCATCATTTACTGTTCAGCCTTTTAAGACCTACTGTTTACTATACTGTTATACTAATGGATGTACCACATATGACTGTACTGACTGAATGACTGATATACTGAATTAATGAACTGTTTTCATTACTGTAAGGACATTCATTCTCAACCCCTTTACGCATTGTGTTATTCACTGGGTTTTAGCTCACTGCTCATATATATATATATGTAGGTGTACAGGCACCAGACCGCAGCTAGAAGCGTCAGGGTAAACTCCAGTTTTGTCGAGCCAACCTATGTGCCTCAATGCGAGGTTCCGAGCCTCTCAAGCTACGGCTTAGGGGTGTTTTTAATTTCCCGTCTGTCTCTGTATCTGTTTTGTACGACTGTACAGTTTAATAGGGATTAGGTCCCTGAACTGAATGATTGTATATATGTACATACTGTTTTGTCTGATTATATATATTTGAATGAAAAGTCTTTTTGCATACAGACTGTCACAGCTCATTGGACATTGTTTATTTACTGTATTGGCTTCCGCCAGCCCCTGTACTCTGTATTACTGTATTACTGTTAAGCAGGCCTTCAGTAATCTCGGATTACTGGCCGGTTACGGTGCTAAACCCATAGGGGCGGGTTTGGGTCGTGACAGAGTGGTATCAGAGCGATACTTACCACGAGTTATACCGCACACACGTGTCCAAATGAGCTATAGGGTGTCCTAGAAAAGTAAATAGGGCATCATATGAGCATGATAAGTGTGTGGCTATGACATGACTGAATATATGCTAATGTGTTAATCTGTTTAAATGAATGGCTGCCTATGTTAATAACTGTTATAACTGCCTATAGTGAAATAGATAATGCGAGAACTGTAAATGAATCTGAATCCTCATCCTCTGAGGCAAGAATGTCAAGACTGGAAAGAATGATGGAACTAATAACTGAAAGACTAGATCAACAACAGAATCAACAGCCCCCACCTCCTCCTCCGGTACAGCCGGAACAGAATGCCAATGTTAATGATGGGGACATAATTGCTCCCACCCATAAGTTCAGCAAAATGAAGCTGCCGTCCTTTTAGGGAGGCCTTGAACTGTTAAAAGCTGAAGCATGGGTTCTTGAGACTGAAAAATTATTTAAGGTTTTTCCGTGCTCTGAAGCACATAAAGTACTGTTGGCCACCTTTACCTTGCAAGAAGAAGCCAGAAGGTGGTCGATGCTTATCCGTAATGACAATACCGTTATGACTTGGGCTCAATTCAAAGGAGCCTTCTTTGAAAAGTATTTCCCTCAGTGTGTTAGGGACAGAAAAGTGACTGAATTTGAACAACTGAAACAAGGCACCATGTCAGTGGCTGAATATGAGACAAAATTTATTGAACTTGCCCGTTATGCACCACATATGGTTGACACTGACTACAAGAAGGCCAGAAAGTTTGAAGGCGGCCTGAATGTTGCAATACTGGACAGAATTAATGTTTTGAAGCTACTGAACTATGTAAATGTTCTTGACCGAGCCTTGATGGCTGAATCGAACATCGAAGCACTGAAAGCTGAAACACCAGCGTCTGAATGGCGTGGAAAAAGGCAGTGTTTTAAATTCAAGAAAGGCAAGCACAACCCATTGAACAAGAAACGGAATACGGGGTCAACTAGCCCCAGCCAAGGGAGTGGTTTCATACCACCCTGTTCTGAGTGTGGCAAGAAGCACAAAGGGGTGTTTTATAAAAATTCTGGAGCCTGTTACAGGTGTGGCAAGGTGGGCTACATGGTTAAAGACTGCCCCTCTGCTCCACAAGCTAGTAGTAAAGCTGCACCAAGCGTGGCAGCATCAACTGTTGCACCAAAACCGAACCCCAAAGCTACCGGGAAAGAGCCCATGAGGCAGGGCCGAGTGTTCGCCCTAGTACCGGGAGACGTGCAGAATACCGAGATCGTTGTGTCAGGTATTCTCTCTATTTGTACTCAAAATGCTTATGTACTGATTGATTCGGGATCTACGCATTCATATGTGTCGCATGCTTTTTCGCGAAAACTGAATAGACCATTAGAACCCATGAATTATCTGTTAGCTGTATCATCACCCATTGGGGGATCTATGACCTGTGCATATATGTACCCTACTTGTGAAATTATTGTTGGAGATGCACATTTGTTTATTGACTTACTACCACTGAACATTGATCATTTTGATGTAATATTGGGAATGGACTGGTTAACGAAATACCATGCCACCATAGACTGTGTAACGAAACAAGTAGTTTTCCGTCCACCGGGTTTACCCGAATTTGTGTTTAATGGGGTTGGAGTAGTACCTCCTTCGTATTTGATTTCATCTGTGAAAGCTGTTAAATTGATTAGAAAGGGGTGTAAGGGCTATCTGTGTTCTGTATTGACAGTATCTACTGATGATAATGCTAACGTGAACAGTATTCCTATAGTCAGAGAATTCATAGATGTATTTCCAGACAATCAGCCATGGGATTTGATTGACAGGGAGATTGAATTTACCGTTGATGTGATTCCGGGAACGTAGCCAGTATCTAAAGCTCCTTATCGAATGGCTCCAACTGAACTGAAAGAATTGAAAGTGCAACTGCAAGAACTGTTAGACAAAAAGTTCATCACGCCCAGTACTTCACCATGGGGCGCTCCTGTTTTATTTGTGAAAAAGAAAGACGGCTCACTGCGACTGTGTATTGATTACCGTGAACTGAACAAGGTAACTGTGAAAAATAAATACCCATTATCGCGCATTGATGACTTATTTGATCAGTTACAGGGTGCTCAAGTGTTCTCTAAGATCGACCTCAGATCAGGATACCATCAGTTGAAAGTTAAACCAGAGGACATTGGGAAAACTGCATTCCGAACGAGGTATGGACATTACGAATTTTTAGTTATGCCTTTCGGAGTTACCAGTGCACCTGCTGCATTTATGGACCTCTTGAACAGAATCTTTAAACCATACCTTGATAACTTTATTGTAGTATTCATTGATGACATACTGATTTACTCCAAAACTATAGCAGAACATGAACATCATTTGAGACTTGCCCTACAGACCTTAAGAGAATAGAAACTTTATGCTAAATTGTCTAAATGTGAATTTTGGCTTGATCATGTTATGTTTTTGGGGCATGTTGTTAGCAAAGATGGAATTTCGGTTGATCCGTAGAAAATCGAAACTGTAGTAAACTGGCCTAGGCCAACAAATGTGACAGAAGTCCGAAGCTTTTTGGGACTAGCCGGATATTACAGAAGATTTGTCAGAGATTTCTCCAAAATTGCCTTACCGTTGACTCAGTTAACTCAGAAGGGGATATCGTTTGACTGGATTGACCAAAGGGAATCTGCTTTCCTAGAGTTGAAAACTCGACTTGTAACTGCACCGGTTCTTACCCTATCTTCAGGTACGGATGGTTATACTGTATTTAGTGATGATTCTCAAAAGGGTTTGGGGTGTGTTTTAGTGCAGAACGGGAGAGTTATTACTTATGCTTCCCTACAACTGAGACCGCACGAAAAGAACTACCCGACCCATGATCTGGAACTTGCTGTAGCAGTATTTGCACTGAAAATTTGGCGTCACTATCTGTATGGGGCGACATGTGAAGTATATACTGACCACATGAGTTTGAAATATTTTTTCACACAGAAAGAACTGAACATGAGACAGCGGTGATGGCTAGAACTAATTAAAGACTATGACCTACAGATTTTGTACCATCCGGGAAAAGCCAACACCGTTGCTGATGCACTGAGCCGGAAATCGATTGGAAATTTAGTGTCACGACCCCAAACCGCCCCTAGTAGTTTGGTGCCGTGATGGCTAGTAATCCGTAATTACCGAAGGCCAACTTCCAAAGTTCACACACAATCAGAGTATAAATATATGGGGCTCACAAATGCGGAAGCAATAATTCAACATACAAGTGGTCCGTAAGAGCAGTGCATAAGTCAAATGAAGTAGCATACATCTTTACATAGCTTTAAAACTTGAATACAAAGTACAAAATACACATTACATCTTAACAAAGGGCTTCCCAAGCCGACATGTTCAAAATACAAAAGCTTCAAGATTGCCGACGTCCTCACTGCCGACATAACATGCATACAAAACACCTTGTAAAACACACATCTCGGCGTAGCCGACTTTTAGCTTGTTACCTACATATATACATAGGGAGGGTGAGCTTGGTTACTCAGTGAATGGTACAGGTAATAAAGGGGTTAAATGAATGATTCCCGAGGTCTTTACAAAACAATACATAATATATCTAGTCAAAACCATACTTATCATAACTTGTACAAAACATGAAATAAATCTTGTTCATCAAACTTGGTCTTGCAAAACTCACATACTTAACACGTGTCAAATCTCATAACATAACCTCGGCATAACCTTGGTCCTTCAAAACATACTTGTGTCACTTAGGCCCGTAGCCCGCTTTGACAATTACTTGTGTCACTTAGGCCCGTAGCCCGCTTTGACCATTACTTGTGTCACTTAAGCCCGTAGCCCGCTTTGACCATTACTTGTGTCACTTAGGCCCGTAGCCCACTTTGACCAGGACCGTATCCTTTTATACTTAGTACTGCGAAAGTTTAGAGTCCTCCAGCACAAGGGACTATGTTACATAGGCTTAACGTCCCCTAACACGAAAGGACGGCGTTACTTAGGCTTAACGTCCCCTAACACGAAAGGACGGTGTTACTTAGGCTTAACGTCCCCTAACACGAAAGGACGGTTCCAAGAATGCCATTCAAAACAAAGCTTATACTTGATACATGAAATAGGGGTGATCATTCATGCTTAACAAATACTTTTATCAAAACAAGGCAAAGCTTTATCAAAACTTTAAGAACATAACTTTATTAAAAATACCACTCACTCTAGTTCTTGGGACGTCGGGGTTAAGGCAAAGGTCCAAGTCCTACAAACACATGGCAAAGCATACTGAACATACTTCTCAAAACAAGTCTCACATGCATGCAAATGATCTCGGGAAAACATGCTAGAAGTCAAAACACTGTTTTACATGTCAGGAAGACATGTTGGGTACCAACCAGGTCTAAGCCGAGGTCTTACACCTCCTGGTCGAGGTGCGGCTACCTAGGCTTCGGCATGCGGCTGCACGCCGAGGTGCGCACAAGACAACCAAAGGTGTAAGTGATCATGCAAGGTAGGCCAAGAATACGATGCTTGGCCTAAGTGTGAGGTCTAGATGAGAGTGGTCACGGCGACTACACCCCGGAAAGTGAAGTCTGGAGATCTGGGTTTCCACCCGTGAAGAACAGGAAGGACATGAACATGAAGATCATGAAGAACATGAATGCCAAAATCATAACTTCTTTATTTACAAAATGTGGGGTTTCACGCTATGAGTTTGAAAACATGGACCTGGGTACCCATACTTGAAAATCATGCAAGAACAAACACAAAAACATGGATCTGGGCATGAGCCTTCGGATCAAAACATGACTTTTCTTGAAGAACACATGAATGCCATTTTCTCTTTCTAAAACCGAACTTCAAAGCAATGCATGGCTTACAAATCATATTCAATCATGCAATGCGATAACATGAACATAAAGAACATCATGAGCAGATCAAGAATCTAACCTTAGAACGCGGATCTAACGGTTTGATCTTAAGGAATCAAGCTTGGAAATCCACTCTCTCTCAAGAACTCTTCTAGAGCTTCTCTCTCTATTCTTCAAAACAAGATACAACAAAATAAGGGGTTTCTCTCTCTATCGGCTGACTTAACTCTCAGCCCGAACGCGTGGCAACGGCGGATTGGTTCTCTTCAAAAAGGTGATAGATTGAGAAGACAAGGCCCTGACAAAGCGTATCCAACAAGCTACTCGGAATGGCACTCCGGCAAGCGATGACATCGGCTAACCACAAGACTTCGGCAACTAAGGTGACAATGACCTCGGTTAGGAAGGACAACACTTGACTAAGCTGTGCCACACCTTGGCCTAGATGTGCCACACCTCGGTCTAGGTCATACCACTCCAAGACAAGGTCGCTCAGGTGCAAGGGTAACATCTCGGCCTAGATGATGACATCCCGGCCAATATGTCAAAGCAAAGGTGGAGGTCAAATGAAGGGGTTCCAAGATACTTCTAGACTGAGGATGACCTCGGCTTGGAATGATCTAGGCTTAACATAACCTAGGCTTGGCATAACATCGGTTAAGATAACTTAGGCTTGGCGTGACCTAGGCTTCACATCAAGGAGGGAGCAAAGCAAGCACACAACACTTAGACAAATCACGAGGCATCAAAACAAGGCATGGATCTTACTTAAGCAAAACAAGTCAAAATGCGAAAATGCAAGCTTAACAAAACAGAAAGATGCAAATGTGCAGGAACATGACTAGGATATGAATGTGGGTTATTACATTTAGCCTGTTTGCTCACCGGGCAGAAGGAATTGCTTTGTGACCTTGAAAAATCCGAAATTGAAATTGTTTTACGAGACCAAGGTGGAACCTTAGCTACTATTTCGGCTCAACCAGCACTGATTGAAGAGATTAAAGAGAAACAGTAACTGGATGACTTCTTGAAGAAGATCATCGAAGAAAGGGAAACTAAACCAAGATCGGGTTTCAAATTTGAAAGTAATGTACTGAAATTTCAAGAAAGACTGTGTGTACCGAACGATACTGAATTGAAAAGAAGAGTTCTGCAAGAGGGCCACAATTCAAAATTTTCTATCCATCCAGGGAATACGAAAATGTACCAAGACCTAAAACTGAATTTCTGGTGGCCGGGAATGAAGAAAGAAATTGCTGATTTTGTATTGAAATGTCTTCATTGCCAACAAGTCAAAGCCGAACATCAACGACCCGCAGGCTTATTGCAGCCCTTACCCATACCAGAGTGGAAATGAGAACATATTACCATGGATTTTATTGTGGGATTGCCTCGCTCCAGTAAAAGTATGGACTCAATTGGGGTTATTGTTGATAGACTGACTAAATCTGCTCACTTCTTACCTGTTAAGACGATTTATAATGCGGACAAATTGGCTATACTCTATATTGATGAAATTGTTAGACTGCATGGAGTGCCTGTGTCCATTGTTTTTGACAGGGATTCAAAGTTTACATCGAGATTTTGGCAAAGCTTACAGACTGCATTGGGTACCGAATTGAGACTGAGTAGTGCTTATCATCCTCAGACCGATGGCCAGTCAGAAAGGACCATCCAGACTCTGGAGGATTTACTGAGAATGTGCGTCCTTGATTTTCAGGGAAACTGAGAAAGCCATTTGCCATTGGCTGAATTCGCCTACAACAACAGCTATCATTCAAGTATTGGTATGGCACCTTTCGAGGCATTGTATGGCAGAAAATGTAGATCTCCGATTTGCTGGGCAGAAGTTAGAGATGGGCATTTGCTTGGGCCCGAGATTGTATACGAAACGATTGAGAAAGTGAAACTGATACAACAGAGACTGAAAATCGCACAGAGCAGGCAGAAAAGTTATGCTGATGTCAGAAGACGGGATAGAGAATATGAAATGGGTGATCACGTGTTTTTGAAAGTGACACCGATGAAAGGCCAGACTCGTTTTGCAGTCAAAGGCAAGTTAGCGCTGAGATACGTCGGACCATATGAGATTATTAAGAAAATCAATCCGGTGGCGTATTAAGTTGCGCTTCCTCCTGAAATGGAGCATATGCACAACGTCTTCTACATTTCTATGTTGAGGGACTACCTCCGGGATCCTTTCCACGTGATAGAGCCTACTCATGTAGTGCTAAGTGATAACTACACTTACGAGGAACGGCCTATTCAGATTGTAAACAGACGGATCAAGAAGTTGAGAAACAAAAGAGATCCCGTTAGTGAAAGTTGACTGGCAAAACCATGGTGGCGTGTATGCCACTTGGGAAAGGGAAGATGACATGGCTAAAAGATATCCTGAACTGTTTCCACTGAACCCTGTTTTCTTCCAGAAAGAAGGTAACTTGAGTTTAGAGGACTAAACTCTTTTTAAGGAGGGGAGACTGTAACAACCCTCGTCACTGTTTACCGAATAACCACTGATTACCGTCAAACTGAAACTAATTATGACTGATAAGTGAACTGAATAAACTACTGAATTGACTGACTGAAATTGAAACTGAATTGACTGAGTATACCTGTTTAATTGTAATTCTATCTGTTTGGTTATTTGATTATTTGTTCGTGTCTTTGTGTTTAAACTGCTAATTGAGGGCCTTATCAGCGGCCGAACCGGAAACCGATTAGTGTTTTATGATCATCGTGATTTATGTGATTTTATGGTGTAATTACCTGAAAATTGATTAGGTACGATTAAATTAGATTAAAATGAAGTTAAATTGCACAACTTAGACTTAATTACAACCTTGCCCTATTAGTGGCCACTACCTTACACATTTTGAGACTTGTATACACATTGAATCAACACAATTCATCAGCCTTTCTCCTTGTTATTGCCGACCATAGAGAGAGAGAAACTAGAAGAGTTGATTTCAACTTGTTTCATTGTGAATTCGCTTGAATCTTGGTAGAATTGAAGGTTGATAGTAACATTGACCCTTAATCCAAGACCTAAGGTAGATCATTGACCTTCTTCATTGTGTAATTGAACTTATTCTTGCATAATTCTTGGGTCTTTAGTGATTTAAGGCATGAATTGGTTCAATAGTGTTGAATTGAAGCTTAATCTTTGCATGCATGGCATACTCTTGCATTTTTGAGGTTGTTCTTCATGGATTTTTGCATGCATGTCCATGTTAATGCTTAGGACCATGTTTTCATCTTGTTTTTGGAACAACTGGCTCCTTAGAGCATCAAATTGAAGCTTTGAAATGGTTTTAATTCATGCATGTTTGCATGTTCTTCATATTCATGAAAATTGGTTTGAATTGAGTTGTTTGAAACACCCTTGGGCTTTGATTTTACAAATTGAGCTTCGAATCATGTTAAAGTATGAGTTTTGATGTGTTTTCTGGAAAATTGGCCTAAGAGGATAATAATTTATGGTTTAAAAGTTGAATTTGAGCTTGAGGTTCAAATTTGAAATTTCCAGAATTTGGACTCATGCTCGAGCGGGGTGACTGGCGTTCGAGCGTGGAAATCGTGCTCCCAGCATTTTGTTCTGTTTTGAAGTCCGCTCGAGCGGAAGAATTGACGCTCGAGCGGGACATTGTGTCTCATGCTCGAGCTGGTGTCGAGCGCCCAATCGAGCGTGATTTTCACTTATCCAGCACTTTTGACTGTTTTGCAGAACGCTCGAGCGGGTAATTCTACGCTCAAGCGGAAACCTTTGTCTGCATGTCCGCTCGAGCTGAGTAACCTACGCTCGGGCGTGACCCCTGTTTTCTGAAAATTCTAAAAATGCTTTTAAAAGTGCATCTTTGCATCCTCATCTCATCCTAGGCATTATTAGGCCTAGTTTAAGGCATCTTAATGAGGATATTGATGTAGAACCACACCGAGGCAAATTAGGGATTAAGTTGTTATCTTTCCCAACTGTGTAGCTTAGTGTGTGTTCAATCTGTAACTATGTAGGGTTGGCGACTGGGGACGCGCTCTAGCCTTAGTGTAGCCCAAAACTCTGTGAGCAACAACTGTGTAAAGATATGTTCAAAATGATTATCTTCTGAACAATCGAACTGTACTGCTTTCTGAACTGTTACTGTTAATTGAATGAATGTATGTCCTATATTCTGAACTGTATTGTGGCATCCTTAGCAACTACTGTTTACTGTTACTATTATAGAGATTTCTGTCGGTTCGCTTGTTGGAACCACTACTGTTTACTGATTGATGGCCATCATTTACTGTTCGGTCTTTTAAGACCTACTGTTTACTGTACTGTTATGCTAATGGATGTACCACATATGACTGTACTGACTGAATGACTGATATACTGAATTAATGAACTGTTTTCATTACTGTAAGGACATTCATTCTCAACCCCTTTACGCATTATGTTATTCACTGGGCTTTAGCTCACTGCTCATATATATATGTAGGTGTACAGGCACCAGATCGCAGCTAGAAGCATCGGGGTAAACTCCAGTTTTGTCAAGCCAACCTATGTGCCTCAATGCGAGGTTCCGAGCCTATCAAGCTACGGCTTAGGGGTGTTTTTAATTTCCCCGTCTGTCTCTGTATCTGTTTTGTATGACTGTATAGACTGTTACGGTACTGTTTAATGGGGATTAGGTCCCTGAACTGAATGATTGTATATATGTACATACTGTTTTGTCTGATTATATATATTTGAATGAAAAGTCTTTTTGCATACAGACTGTTACAGCTCATTGGACATTGTTTATTTACTGTATTGGCTTCCGCCAGCCCCTGTACTCTGTATTACTGTATTACTGTTAAGCAGGCCTTTGGTAATCTCGGATTACTGGCTGGTTACGTTGCTAAACCCATAGGGGTGGGTTTGGGTCGTGACACCAAAGCTACTGGAAATGAGCCTTTAAGGCAAGGCCGGGGGTTTGCACTCGTACTGGGAGATGTGCAGAATACCGAGATAGTTGTGTCAGGTATACTCTCAATTTGTGCTCAAAATGCTTATGTTTTGATTGATTCGGGGTCTCCGCATGGATATGTCTTGCATGTTTTTTCACGAAAATTAAATAGACCACTGGAACGCATGAACTATTTGTTAGTTGTATCTTCACCCGTTGGGAGATCCATGACTTGTGCGTATATGTATCCTGCATGTGAGATTGTTGTGGGAGATGCACATTTATATATTGACTTACTGCCACTGAACATTGACCATTTTGATGTAATTTTGGGAATGGACTGGTTAACAAAATATCATGCTACCATAGACTGTGTAACAAAACAAGTTGTTTTTCGTCCACTTGAATTACCTGAATTTATGTTTAGCGGAGTTGGAGTAGTACCTCCCCCATATTTGATTTCATCCATGAAACCATTTAAACTGATTAAAAAGGGGTGTAAAGGATATCTATGTTGCATATTGACGGTACCTACTGATACTAAAGCTAATGTGGACAATATTCCTATAGTCAGAGAATTCCGAGATGTTTTTCCAGATGATTTGCCAGGGGATTTGATTGATAGGGAGATTGAGTTCACCATTGAAGTATTACCGAGTACACAGCCAGTTTCTAAAGCTCCTTATAGAATGGAGCCTACTGAATTGAAGGAATTGAAAGTTCAACTGCAGGAATTACTGGATAAGAAGTTCATCAGGCCCAGTACTTTACTGTGGGGCACACCAGTTTTATTTGTGAAAAAGAAAGACGGCTCACTGAGACTCTACATGGACTACCGTGAACTGAATAATGTAACAGTGAAAAACATATACCCATTACCTCGTATTGATGATTTATTTAACCAGTTACAGGGTGCCCAGGTTTTGTCTAAAATTGATCTTAGATCTAGATATCACCAGTTGAAAGTCAAACCTGAGGACATTGAAAAGACTGTCTTCCGAACGAGGTATGGACATTATGAATTCCTTGTTATGCCTTTCGGAGTTACTAATGCACCTGCTGCATTTATGGACCTTATGAACAGAATTTTTAAGCCGTTCCTCGATGAAGTTGTAGTTGTTTTCATAGATGACATTCTGATTTATTCCAAGAGTAAGGAAAAACATGAACGTCATTTGAATATTGCCTTACAGACCTTAAGGGAACAGAAACTGTATGCTAAACTGACAAAGTGCGAATTTTGACTTGACAATGTTATGTTTTGGGGACATGTAATTAGTAAGGATGGCATCTCAGTTGACCTACAGAAGATTGAAGCAGTAGTGAATTGGCCTAGACCGACTAATGTTATTGAAGTTCAAAGTTTCTTGGGTTTAGCCGGGTACTGCAGAAGGTTTGTGAAAGACTTCTCCAAAATTGCCCTACCATTGACTCAGTTTACTCAAAAAGGAATATCATTTGACTGGACTGACCAAAGGGAATCAACTTTTCAGGAACTAAAGACTCGACTTGTAACTGCACCGATTCTTACCTTACCCTCAGGTACGGATGGATTCGCTATTTTCAGTGATGCTTCTCATAAGGGTTTGGTATGTGTGTTAATGCAGAATGGTAAAGTTATTGCGTATGCTTCCCGACAACTGAGGCCACATGAAAAGAATTACCCGACCCATGACTTGGAACTTGCCGCAGTAGTGTTTACATTGAAAATTTGGCGCCACTACCTATATGGGGCAACATGTGAAGTGTACACCGACCACAAGAGTTTAAAATATTTCTTTACACAGAAAGAGTTGAACATGAGACAGCAGAGATGGTTAGAACTGATAAAAGACTATGACTTGCAAATTTTGTACCATCTGGGGAAAGCTAACACCGTTACCGATGCACTGAGTCGGAAATCAATTGGGAATTTAGCCTGTTTACTCACCAGACAGAAAGAACTACTATGTGATCTTGAAAAACTCGAAGTTGAGATTGTTTTGCGTGAACAAGGTGGGACATTGGCTGCTATTTCTACTCAACCGACACTCATTGAGGAGATTAAAGAGAAACAACAGCAGGATGACCTTCTGAAAAAAGTCATTGATGAACAAGAATCTAAACCGAGGCCGAACTTTAAATTTGAGAACAATGTATTGAAATTCCAGGGAAGGTTGTGTGTACCGAATGATCCTGAACTGAAAAGACGAATTTTGCAAAAAGACCACACTCAAAACTTTCCATCCATCCGGGAAACACAAAAATGTACCAAGACTTGAAACTGAATTTTTGGTGGTTGGGAATGAAGAAAGAGATCCCCGAGTTTGTATCGAAATGTCTACATTGCCAACAGGTTAAAGCTGAACATCAACGACCCGCAGGCATACTGCAACCCTTACCAATACTGGAGTGGAAATGGGAACATATTACTATGGACTTTATTGTTGGATTGCCTCGCTCCAGTAAAAGTATGGACTCAATTTGGGTTATTATTGATAGATTGAATAAGTCTGCTCACTTCTTACCTGTCAAAACAATCTATAATGCGGACAAATTGGCTACAATTTATATTGACGAGATTGTTAGATTGCATGGAGTGCCTATATCTATTGTTTCTGACAGGGATTCAAAGTTTATATTGAGATTTTGGCAAAGTCTGCAGACAACATTCGGTACCGAATTGAGGCTGAGTAGTGCCTACCATCCCCAGACAGATGGCCAGTCAGAAAGGACCATCCGGACTCTGGAGGATCTACTGCGTATGTGTGTTCTTGATTTCTAAGGAAATTGGGAAAGCCATCTACCTTTAGCTGAATTTGCCTACAACAACAGCTTTCACTCGAGCATTGGTATGGCTCATTTTGAGGCTTTATATGGCAGAAAATGTCGATCTCCTATCTCCTGGGCAGAAGTTGGAGACGGGCCTTTGTTTGGGCCCGAGATTGTACAGGAAACTACAGAAAAATGTGAAACTGATTCAGCAAAGATTAAAAACCGCACAGAGCCGACAGAAAAGTTATGCAGATGTCCGAAGGCGAGACAGGGAATATGAAGTGGGTGATCATGTCTTCGTTAAAGTGACACCAATGAAAGGACAGACTCGTTTCGGAGTCAAGGGTAAGCTAGAACCGAGATATATCGGACCGTATGAGATCATTGAAAAGATTAATCAGGTGGCGTATCAAGTAGCGCTTCCTCCTGAAATGGAGCATATGCATAATGTCTTCCACATTTCAATGTTGAGAGATTACCTATGGGATCCCTTCCATGTTATTGAGCCTACCCGTGTAGTACTAAGTGATGACTACACTTATGAAGAATGGCCTATTCAGATTGTGAACCGACAGATCAAGAAGTTGAGGAACAAAGAAATTCCGTTAGTGAAAGTGGATTGGAAAAACCATGGTGGCATTTATACCACTTAAGAAAGGGAAGACGATATGATGAAAAGATATCCTGAATTGTTACCCCTGAATCCAGTATTCTTCCAAAATGAAGGTAATCCGAGTTCGGAGGACCAAACTCTTTTTAAGGAGGGAAGACTGTGACAACCCTCACCTCTGATCAATGTTAAACTGTGACTAAGCATGATAAGTAACTGATAAGAATGAAGTCCTGATTGGTTTATATGAATGTGTTGCACTAGTTGCATTTCTATCTGTTTGCCGTTAAATGATCTATTCGTGTTTTAACTTTGAACTGTGAATTGAAGGTCTTATCGGCGACCGAACCAACAATTGATTAGTGTTTTATGCTAATTAGAATTTCTGTGATTTTATGGTAGGTTTAATTGAAATTTGATTTGGAACGATTAAATTAGATTAAATAATGTTAAATTATTGAATCAAAGTTAATTACACTTTTGCCATACTAGTGGGCCACTTTGTTGATACATGTTTGGAGCTTAATTCATTTTTGTCACACCATTTCTTCATCCATTTGGAGACCAAAACCGTGAGAGAGAGTGAGAGTTGGAAGAAAAGAGTTGACTCAACAAGTTTGACTTGGAACTTGGGAGAATTTGAAAGAGAATTGAAGGAGAATTGTACATTAGGCTCCTACACCTAGAATTCAAGACCTAAGGTAGGGAGTTCATCCTCTTATTCATGTGTTTAAATTGTTTCTTGCATGATTCATGGAAATTTGGTGACCAGAGTCAAGAATTGAGTTAAAGAGTTGATTTGAGTACCTAATCCATGCATGCATGCACACATTCTAGCATTTTGAGGTTGTTTTCATAAGAATTTCCACATGCATGTCTACATTTGGGTTGTAGTCCATGAATTCATCATGTTTTGGAGTTCAAACTTGCATTTGGTTATGTTTTGAAACATTGGAATCCATTAGAACACTTGCATGTGATGTTCTTGCATTGTTCTTCAAGTTTCCTTTGAATTTGTGTTCAATTGACTTACCTATGGGCTTTGATTTTAGAAATTGATCTATGAAACATGTTGTATTATGGGGTTTCAAGTGTTTTCCAGAAAATTAGCCCAAAAGAATCGAATTTAAAGCTTTAAAAGTCGAGTTTCATGCTTGAGGATCAATCCGGAAATTCCAGATTTTGGACTCATGCTCGAGCGTACACTCTGAGTACATGCACTTCCACTCGAGCGTAGAAAGTCACGCACGAGCGTGAAATGCATATTCCAGAAGTTCATATGTTTTGCAGTCTGCTCGAGCGACAGAATTCACGCTCAAGCGAGGATCTGAGTCTCACGCTCGAGCGGAGGTCAAGCGTCCGTCGAGCATGAAAATCGTGCATTCACTACTTTTCATGAGTTTGCAGTCCGCTCGAGCGGAGCTTCATTGTCTGCATGTCCGCTCGACCGTAGAAAGCCACGTTCGAGCGTGGACCCCTGTTTCAGCAAATTTTGAAAAGTGTTTTTAAGTGTAACTTTTGCATCCTCATTCCATCCTAGGCATTCCTAGGCCAAGTTTAAGGCATCTTAATGAGGATAATGTTATAGACCACACCATGTATAATTAGGGGCTAAGTTATTAATCCCGAGTGTGTGTTCGTTCTACAACTGTAGGGTTGGCATCCGAGGACGCTCGCTAGCTTGTCTATAGCCCAGTGCTCTGTGAGTAACAATGTTGTAAATATATGTTCAATTATGATTATTTTCTGAATGATCAACTGTTCTACTTACTGAAACGTTATTATTTAATGAATGAATGTTGGTCCGATTTGTAAACTGTACCCGTGGCATCCACAGCAATTTACTGTTACTGTACTGTTACTGCTACTGTCACAGAGATCTCTGTCGGTTCCCATGTTTAGAACCACTACTGTTACTATTATGATGGCCATCAACTGACTGTTCGGTCTATTAAGACCTACTGTACTGTTTTGCTATTGAATGTACCACATATGACTGCTTTGGTTTCTAAATGACTGATATGACTATTTAATTACTGAAAGAACATTCATTCTTAACCTTTTTACACAGCTGTTGTTCACTGGGCTTTAGCTCACTGTTTATATTTATATGTAGGTGTCCAGGCGCCAGACCGGAGCTAGGAGCGTCAGGTTAAGCTCCTGTTTTGTCAAGCCAACCTTTGTGCCTCACTTTGAGGTTCCATGTCTGTTCATGCTAGGGCTGCTCTAGGGTGTCTCAGTTCCACCCTTCTGTCTCCATTTTGTAACAAATGTTATAGACTTGACTGTACGGTTATAGTTAGGGATTTGATCCCTGACATGGATGTTTGTGTATATGTTGCATATAAATATGTTTTGGTTGTCAATGTGGCATGTTTATAAAAAGTCTTCTTGCATTCAGACTGTCACAGCTCATTGGACATCTTTTATTTATTGTTTTGGCTTCCGCCAGCCCCTTACTCTGTATTACTGTCTTTACTATTAAGCAGGCCTTCCTTAATCACAGATTACTGGCCGGTTACGGTGCTAAACCCATAGGGACGGGTTTGGGTCGTAACATGCCTATAATACCATGTAGGAACCAATAGCCAGAAGGCCATCCATAAGTAAAGATCCCTTTAAATAGAAGGTAAGGATATGCCACTGGAAGTACCGCACTCTGCGCCAAATGGTACCACATTTATCAATTTTGACAATAATCATAAACACAAATGAGACATGGAAGAAGAACTGCTATATATATATGAACAGCAAACTTCAACCTGAATTGTAAATCCCAACGAAGAGGTGTATGATGAAGAAATGGACGGGCCTGGCCTCTCCTGAAAAGGTATCTTCGTGAATTGCTTTTTGTCCAAAGCCTAAGCACCCAATGGTGCAGGGCTACCAGCAAGATAAGTGACAGTGTTACCATTACAACTAAAACCCGATCCAAGTCTCTCAGAAAGTTTCAGTCCTCTCATTTGAGACTGGAATAGTATCTCAGTCGTGCCAAACACTCCACCTGCAGAGTGATTCAAATTATCTTGTATTTTTATTTTTAAAGTTCATAACGTTTGTCTGACTAAAATTGTAACAAGATTTTGGGTATCTATAGCTATGTTATATTACCTGAGAGGATAACAAAATCAGATGTAACATAGTCAATCTCATTGAGGTATATATGCCAGCGCCGCCTTTTTTTCCTTCTAACTTTGTCTTCCTTTTCACAAATGTAATCTGGGTTTTGTACCACATACTGAACTTGGCATTGTGTTTTGATGGTGCATCCTGCCTAAATCGCATAAAATCTAATTTTAGGATAGAAGAGATTAGCACACAAGGTGCAAACATTCACTTGCAACCTACGAAGCACAGGTGCAGGTACGGATACTTGTACGGATACGTTAAGGGTATGTGGATACATCAAGACCTAAAAAAATAAGATAAGGGTACGGTTGAGTTATGCCAATAAATTTATTATTTTTTATAACTTACAATTTGAGATTCAACTTACACATTAAAGTTTACTACCAAAACTAAAAGGAGAAATTCTAAAACCAAAAGAGAAATCATTGTTCAACAACAACAATACTGAAGCAAAATCCATAAGCTATTTTAATGCCTTTAAATGGCAAAAATTACAAAGCAAAATTTCATATTTCAAAAGCAAATTAAGCAAAATTTGAAAGCTAGAAATTTCAATTTTCACTTCCATCAACTTCATCATTGAATAATGAATCTTTCATTGCACATCAAGCAAAGGATTTGCAATTTCAAATAAATTAAAACTCTAATAGATTAAATATATCTTCATCAATGTCCCATAACTTAGCGTACCTGATTTACCCATCCCGTGCCCACAGAGTATGAATTGCCAAAGAATATGTAAAATATACCCGGTATGTATTTCGAGTACCCGATATGCATGTAGCTCTATCATTATGCGTATTAGTACCAAATATGAGTACCGCAACATTTTTGAAATACTTGTGCTTCATAGCTTGCAACTAATTCAACTGTGTTCATGTAACATTTGATGTACAATGCTATTGGAGAATTGGATTCATTTTGTGGATGCCAAGCATCATGGCAGTTAATCATATGGAGTTAGTTTTTCACATTTATTGAAAATGACAAGGCAGTACTCTCTCTCTCTCTCTCTCTCTCTCTCTCTCTCTCTCTCTCTCTCTTTAATTTAAAAAAATGAATAAAAGGACAAAAACCTGGACTGAAGAAACCAAATAATTTTTGTCTGTAGAATTCTTGGCATTATAAGGACAACCAGCAAGACAATTTCCACATGCTAAGCAGCTGCCCATCTCCTGAAACTTTGATGAATTGGATGGCTGTTCTTCTATATCAAAATTCACACTTAGCTTCAATGGGTGACTGCTGGTTTCTTTGAACCCATCTTCTTCAACTATTCCCTTCATGATCTTGGCATTAGGATACATGATGGGAACACTCTGTATTGTCAGCATGGATGAAGCAGAAGCTTCACACATCTCCCAATCTTTTTCCCATTCTTTTGGCCATTTTGGATTCCTTCTTGAGCGGATTGGGGCCGGCATCATCACTCCTGTATACACCAGTGAACCTCCGCCGAGCCCGCAGGCCACTGTTGCTACAGAATCATCTTGTATAGACACCTATATTTCAATCAGATATGGATCCAGCAAGAGTACATTTTCTCCATCTTGTATGGTTTGTTTTGGAAGTTGGTTAACAATCGATTTTTTGAGTTTCTTTTTGATTTTTTTTTTAAAAATGTGTAAAAAAGATAGAGAGGTGACTGGCTACTCTTTTTATATTGGGAAAACACTAGGCCCCTTAAAAATAAATAAATAAATAGCATAATTTCAAAATTTTGATTTATAAATAAAAAAATAAAAAATATCATAACTAAACACGCCATAATGTATGACTAAAAATTCTTGAGTTATAACTAAAGAAATTATAAGTCATAATTAAAATAATATTTATAATTTATAATCAAAGAAAAAAATTAATTATATGAGAGGGTAATTTTTGATAAAAATTAGGCCGAGCTATGTGGTGGACTTCGTGGCCCAAAGCACCAAGGACTTGGTAAAAAGGCCGCAAGGTTATTCCGGCCCAGGGGAGATAAAAGATACTCCGGCCCAAGTGGATAAAGTTACTCCGGCTCAAGAGCGATAGATTTATTCCGGCTCTGCGGAGATGATTGACTTACTTCGGTCAGAAGAGATAAAGTTACTTCGGATAAAGGAATGTAGAGCTGCTTCGGTTGACAACTTGAGTTAGTCCGGTCTTAAAAAGATAGTCCGGTCATAATTGAATTCGGGTAGGTCGGTTGTAATGTTGTTACTCAGTAGATCGGTCCAAACACACCACGGTTCATGTATGAGAAAACCGAGATATGGTGTAGCATGAAGAAGAACCAAATAACTGTTAGTACGGCCTACTTTGTGGCTCGGCATAGCCATTTTTACTTCGGTCAAATGGAAGTCCGGCCGTAAAGAAAACCATCCCACTTGGTTTAAGCAGTGGGGGAGGGTGTAAAAGGATAAGCATTATCCTTAGGAGAATGAATCCTAAGAGGACTCTGCATGGAGAAGTACAAGTCCTACTAGGATTGTGCCACGGAAAACTTATAAAAGCCCACAAGCACCACCTTGGAGGAGGTAATTGAACACAACCTTTTTGAGAACATAAGACTTTGTCTATTTGTCAAGCTTACTGACTTAGGCATCGGAGAGGTTTCCGGCACACACCCGCCGGCTAGCTCACGTTTGTGTTTTCAGGTGACAAAGCGACGTCGTACGGAGGAGCGTGGACTTGGTCAACAGGATTATACGAGGAGAATTATTTCCTCCCCGTACAATTGGCGCCGTCTGTGGGAAGAACAGACAAGAACAAAAAACCTCTTGACTAAGCTTCTCCTTTTCTCATTCAATGGCACACATTGAAGACTTGCCCCAGTCCGCCGTCGACGGACTAACTCCAGAAGGGGGCGCAAGGCGTGAAGGATTACCCTTTGTCCCTCCTATGGCAGATCTGGAGCCCCAACAACATAATTCCAGGAGGAGTGGCAGGGGAAGGCGGAATAGCAGCCCTCGACATTCTCAGAGTCCTGACAGGCAAAGGAGGAGGATTGATCCTTAAGCCCTGGAAGATCACGTGAAGGAACAAGATGAACTAATTCGAAAGATGGCGGCGGACATGGAGGCTTTGAAACGCCAGATGAAGACTAAAGATGTGGCGACAGGAGAGGGGCGCAAGCACAAGACGCCCCCTCGCCACTCAGAGAATCGTAGTAGGAATACTACACCCTCCCAAGGAGAGAGCAGAAGCCTCAGGACAGGCGACACTCACTCCTTATCTTCAAGGACTCGTCACTCCAGGTCTGAGAGGACGAGATCCGAAAGATCATACACTGAAGGAAGCACGTATTGGCCTTCACATTCACATCAAACCAGATCTAGACAAACAGAGCTGCCCAGGTCATCCGACTTACGAACCGTGCTCGAAGAAAAAGCACGATGCAAGGAGGATGCCAGGGCGAGGGATCCACACCGAGTTTCGGCCTTACAACGGTTGGCTCCTCGGACGCATGGAAGCGTCGAGGTTGGAATGCCCATACCGCGACCGGCCTACGAACCAACGGACAAGGCGTTGGCAAGACTACAGACTTCGCCGTTTGTCTCAGCAATCGAAAACGCGCCCCTGCCATCAGGCTTCCTTCATCCGAAATTCAATACATATGAAGGAAAGACGGACCCATATTCACACCTGAGCCACTTTCGCCAAGTCATGGCTGTGTACAGGCGAAACGAGGCCTTAATGTGCATACTCTTCCCATCAAGTCTGGGCGACCTAGGCTTGACTTGGTTCGAAAAGCTCCCAGAGGGCAGCATAGCCTCCTGGGCCCAATTGGCAGAAGCGTTCGTAACGAGGTTTTGGACAAATACTAAAACACCGGTGGAGATAGACCAGTTACTCTCCATCGACATGGGTGAAAAAGAGACCCTCAGATCTTACAACAGTCGCTACTGGGAGACATTCAACCAGATTGGAGACTGCCCCACCAATCTAGCCATTGCGCAATATAAAAGAGGCCTACCAGTAGGGAACCGACTAAGGGATTCAATTACCATGACGCCACCCCTCACCATGGAGGCCCTGATGGAGAGAGTGCATCAGCACATCAGGGTAGAAGAGGATGGCGCACGTGCAAAAGCAAAATCTAGTGCAACCGTGGTACCAGAAAAGAAGACCTCAGCAAAGGTCAATACAGTAAATCGACAGAATAAGAACGGGCGTGGCAGACGAGATAACGGAGAAGACCCAGACAAAAGATGGTTGAGAATCCGCACTGCCATAACAACGGTGTTCAAAAAACCAATATATCGGATTCTGAGCGAAATAAAAGACGAGTCATTTGTGAAGTGGCTAGCCAAGCTAGGGGAAACTCAGAAGAATTACGACGACAGATCACGGTGCACCTTCCACAAAGAAAAGGGGCACCGAACTGAGAATTGCACGCCACTGAGACAGCACTTGGAAGAATTGGTGGCAGCAGGCCACTTGGACAAATACATTGAAGGAGGAGCGCAACCGGCCCCCCAAGATCATAATGACCATCCCAATAGAATGCCGATTGATGCACCACCTCAAGGCACTATCAATGTAATTCATGGGGTTTTTGAACCTGAGCGCGTATGCGAGCTCAGAGGTTCAATCAAGAAGGCTGAGCACTTTAGGGAAGTATTAAGTGCCCAACCTACCATCAAGAAGGGGAGGACAGAGGCAACAAACGTCATGTCCTTTTCGGATAAGGACTTGGAACGAATTTACTGCCCCCATAATGATGCCCTGGTTGTCACTCTCCGAGTCAAGGATTTTGACGTCAAGCGGATTCTGATTGACCAGGGTAGTTCATGTGAGATCATGTATTACGACACATTCAAGCAACTAAAGCTGCAAGACAAAGACCTGGCGCCTGCAGTCTCTCCCCTGATTGGATTCAACTCCATGCCAGAATGGCCTGTCGGCAAAATAATCCTTCCAGTCAGAGCAGGAAGTGTAACAAAACAAGTGGAGTTCTGGGTATTGAAGGTCCCCTCCACCTACAACATCATCCTGGGCAGAACATGGCTGCATGCCATGCGTTCAGTAGCGTCATCATACCATCAAGTAATGCGGTTCCCCAACGACACCGGCATAATTGAAGAAGTTTATGGCGATCAGATCATGTCAAAACAGTGCTTCGCCACAGCGAATGGAAGCCGAGCTGCCAAAGGATACGTTCATTCGGTGGAAGAGCCAGAAAGTAATGAACTATTCGCGGACGTCGGCAAAGAGGCTGATCAGAAAGCGGTGGAGGACTTGGTGGAGGTAAAAATAGATGAGAAGAACCCGGATAAGTTCTTCTTGCTTGGCTCATCGTTGTCCAGCACTGAGAGATTAGAGGTCTTGGAATTCTTGACCTCTAATATCGAAGTATTTGCCTGGACACCTTACGACATGCCAGGCATTGATCCAAACTTCATCAGTCACCAACTCAATGTCCACCCATCCGCCAGACCAGTCATTCAGCGCACGCGCAGATCGGCACTCCACCACGCCGAAATAGTGGCAGAAGAGGTAGGCAACCTGCTGGAGGCAGGAGCAATAAGGGAAGTGCACTACCCAAGATGGATCTCCAACACAGTCGTAGTGCCGAAAAAGAATGGTAAATGGCGTGTCTGTGTCGACTACAAAACAGTCAACAAGGCGTGCCCAAAAGATAGCTTTCCTCTACCAAGGATAGATCAACTGGTGGACCTGACGGCAGGGCATAACCGTCTTAGCTTTCTGGATGCATACAGAGGCTACCACCAGATCGCCATGCATGAACCAGACCAAGAGGTCACATCCTTCACAACACCAAGGGGGTTATATTGCTACAAGGTCATGCCCTTTGGCCTAAAGAACGCTGGGGCAACATTCCAAAGGATGGTCACCAAGATGTTCGAACCATTGTTAGGCAGAACAATGGAGGCTTACATCGACGACATGGTGGTCAAAAGCAAGGATGAGAATGACCATCTTAAAGACCTAGGCGAGATGTTCCAGATCCTGAAGAAACACAAGCTGCGCCTCAATGCGTCCAAATGCGCATTCGGAGTTGGATCTGGCAAATTCTTGGGCTTCCTGGTGACCAACCGAGATATAGAAGCCGACCCCTCTCAGATCAAAGCAATCCAGGAGTTGGAGAGACCAAACTCAGTCAAAGAAGTGCAGCATCTCACTGGTATGGCGGCTGCACTCAACCGGTTCATAAGCAGATCGTCGGACAGACTACGACCGTTCTTCCAAGCTTTAAAAGCCAAGTTTGAGTGGGATGAAGAATGCGACCGAGCTCTGGAAAGCTTGAAGGAGTACATGTCTTCCCCATCACTACTTGTTACTCCAGTACCTGGTGAAGAACTCTTTTTGTACCTAGCAGTTTCTCAGCACGCAGTTAGCGCAGTGTTGGTCCGTGCAGAAGGAATACAACACTTGCCCATATTTTATGTCAGCAAGACATTGTTAGGAGCCGAAACAAGGTACTTGCCATTGGAAAAACTAGCATTAGCATTAATGATGGCATCCAGAAAATTAGCGCACTACTTTCACGCCCACACCATAGTCATCCTCACAGCCTTTCCACTAAAAGCTCTGTTTGAAAGGGCGAACTTTAGTGGGCGAATTTTGAAGTGGGCAGTAGAGTTGGGACAATTCGACATCAAGTTCCAACCCAAGACCGCAATCAAAGCCCAATCTTTGGCAGACTTCGTCGCAGAGTTTACTCCTGGAAGTCATCATATCTGCCCAGTCGACCTCACTGACACAACCGAACTAGGGACGGAAGTTGACGCCGGAATAACGCAACCCCTAGTGGAAGGTAGTCAATCAAGCACCAAGGCAGACCATACTAAGGACAACAAGGAAGAACCAAACAAAGGCTCACCAGCAGTTCAGACAGAGGACGAAGGGCAGACAGCCAACATGGACTTTGAAGAAAACACCATCCTTGACCCCACGGCATCGTCTGATCCTTCCACTTGCTGGAAACTATTCGTTGGAGAGATGTGGAAGCTCTTTGTGGATGGAGCATCCAACCGACATGGTGCAGGGCTTGGCATAGTCCTCATCTCTCCAGACGGCCTGGTTATAGAGCAAGCAATCAACCTTGGCTTCCCAGCATCCAACAATGAAGCGGAGTATGAGGCGCTTCTCGCAGGACTCAAATCGGCACACTTCATGAAAGCAACCGAACTAATGGTGTACAGTGACTCTCTGCTGGTGGTAAACCAAATTTCTGGCGAATACGAAGCAAAGGACGACAGAATGGCCAAGTACCAAGAGTTAGTCAGAACGGAGATCAAGAAGTTTGATGTGGTAAGGATAGAACAAATTGGCAGGGAGGAAAACAGCCGAGCGGACGAGCTAGCAGGCCTTGCCTCAATGGCAGATACATCAATCCCTCATCCATTACTCATCGACTTCTTACCAAGACCAAGCATAGAAGACCCCGAAGCAGAAGAAGTATGTTGCGCAGAATTAGGCCCTTCTTGGATGGATCCCATCATCCTATTCCTAAAAGACGGCATCCTACCAGAAGAGAAAAAAGAAGCCAACAGAATAAGGGCAAAGTCGCAGCGGTTTTGGCTATCTCCATCTTTGGCATTATACAAGAAGTCGTTCTCTGGGCCTTACCTCAAGTGCGTTCATCCCAGCAAAGTAGAAGCATTCCTGTTCGAAATACACGAAGAGGTGTGTGGAAGTCATCAAGGGGGAAGGTCGCTCGCTTACAGGGCTATTTCGCAAGGATATTGGTGGCCATATATGCAAGCAGACTCAGAGAAATATGTAAAGAAGTGTGAAAAATGCCAGAAATTCACGCACCAAATACATCAACCAGCAAGAGAACTCCTACCCTTAACTAGCCCATGGCCTTTCGCAATGTGGGGCTTAGACATAGTAGGACCACTTCCAACAGCACCCGGGGGCAGAAAATTCTTTCTCGCAGCAACAGACTACTTCACAAAGTGGGTGGAAGCAGAAGCATTGGCGTCAATCAAAGAAAAAGATGTGAAGAAGTTTGTTTGGCAAAATATTATCACTCGGTTTGGCATACCAAAAGCACTGATCTCAGACAATGGAACTCAGTTCGACGGCAGAATCTTTAGAAGCTTTTGTAAAGAATACAAGATAGAGTTCTACAATTCCACACCGGCTTATCCTCAAGCAAATGGGCAGGCTGAAGCATCAAATAAAGTCGTCTTGGATGGACTAAAGAAAAGGCTAGAGAAAGCAAAAGGCAAGTGGGCGGATGAACTTCCTCACGTCTTATGGGCTTACCGCACCACTCCTCGGCGATCAACTGGAGAAACACCATTCTCCTTAGCCTATGGAATGGAAGCAGTAATCCCACTAGAAGTTGGCCTCCCCACAATTCGAAGCGAAAATTTTGATCCAGACTTAAATGGAGAAGCCATGGCCCTAAAACTCGACCTTGCAGAAGAAAGAAGAGAAAGAGCACTAGTCCACATCGCCTCATACCAACGAGAGTTAATCAGAAAATATAGCAAAAAGGTTCATCCAAGACAATTCAAAATTGGCGATTGGGTACTGCGCAAAGTAATGGGAAACACCTTGGTCCCAGGAGACAGCAAGTTAGGCCCAAATTGGGAAGGTCCTTATAAGGTGGTTGGGTTAGCCGGCAAAGGGGCATACCACCTAGAAGACAAGGATGGCAAGGCAATCCCTAGGCCATGGAATACGGCCAATCTCAAGATATTTTACTTTTAGCTTTTCTTTTTCAAACATTATGTAATTTTCTCTTCCTTCAATAAAATGAGAAATTCTTTTTAGCACAAATTACTCTTTGTAAAAGTTAGCTTTCAAGACTTAAGTATATTGCAAGCATTCTATTCTAAGTTAGCTGGAAAAACTAACTTAGAGGTTGGCTGGATTAAACCAACACCCTTCCTAAGCCCAGGATAAGGATCCAGGCTGCAGGACATTTGGTCGGAATAACCAAATACTATAAGTTAGCTGGAAAAACTAACTTCAATAGTTGGCTGGAATAAACCAACACTTGTTACTCTTCAGCCGAAGTAAGTGCATGGCTGGAGAGTGGTTGGCTGGAATAAACTAACTCTTGATACCCTTCAGCCGAAGTAAGTGTCTGGCTGAAGAGCGGTTGGCTGGAATAAACCAACTCTTGATACTCTTCAGCCGAAGTAAGTGTATGGCTGAAGAGCGGTTGGCTGGAATAAACCAACTCTTGATATTCTTCAGCCGAAGTAAGTGTATGGCTGAAGAGTGGTTGGCTGGAATAAACCAACTCTTGATACTCTTCAGCCGAAGTAAGTGTATGGCTGAAGAGTGGTTGGCTGGAATAAACCAACTCTTGTTACTCTTCAGCCGAAGTAAGTGTATGGCTGAAGAGTGGTTGGCTGGAATAAACCAACTCTTGATACTCTTCAGCCGAAGTAAGTGTATGGCTGAAGAGTGGTTGGCTGGAATAAACCAACACTAGTTACTCTTCAACCGAAGTAAGAGTGTGACTGAAGAGTGGTTTTCTGGAATAAACCAACTCTTGTTACCCTTCAGCCGAAGTAAGTGTATGGCTGAAGAGTGGTTGGCTGGAATAAACCAAACAGTTTGTACTCCTCAGCCGAAGTAAGCATATCGGCCAAGGAGTGGTTGGCTGGCAAGCATAGTTTAGAAAGCCAAAACCGAAATAACAGTTGAAATAATAGAAGACATTACAAAGCACTGGTATACATATAACAACCGGAATAAGAGAAGTAAAATTTTCATTCAAAAGAGAAGTCAGTACAAAAGGGCTTAGTTCGGTTACAAAGAAAAGAGTACAAAATTAAGAGAAGAGTTCATCTATCTCGGTGTCAAAAGCCGCATCATCACCAACTCGAAGACCGGTCTCAAGAGGAAGCTCACTCTCGGCTGCCATGATTCCTTCGGTTGGAATCACGTCTTCATTCGGCTGCTCGTTAGGAAGGTCCTCTACCATGGGTTCCAACCGAAGTGATGGGTCGGCACCAACAACCGGAGTGTCTTCAGGAGCAGAGGAGTCATCAGTGTCTGAGTCCTCCAGGAACTCTTGTTGCAAGGCGTCTGCATACGCCGCAAGGGACTTCGGTATAAAGTACGCTGGAGGGTCGAAGACATCGGTCTGTTCATCATGACCAAGCTTCTCCACAGCCGCCCTCCAGCCGCACTTGAAGAAAAGCTCCTTGGCGGCGTCGCATTGTTTGACATAGGCCTCCTCTGCCTCCTTATAACCTCACTTGTACCCCTCCTTTTCGGCCGCCTCCATGTTCTTTTTTAGTTCGTTTATTTCGGCATCTTTTCTCTTCTCAAGCTTCAGCAACTCTCGCAGATACTTGTCTTTCATTACAATCGCCGCTTTTTGTTTCTCCGCTTCAGCCGAGTTAACCAGATCGGCAAGTCGGCCGTTCTCTGCTTGAAGCTCGGTCATTTTCCTTTCGGCCTCCACTAGTTCGGCCGCCTTTGCTTCGGCTTCCGCCATCGCTTGCCTTGTGGTTTTGCGGAGTTCTTGGACTTTCCTATAAGTGACATTGTTCTTTTGCAAGGCCTGGCAAAACAAAAATTTCATCTCAGCCGAAGTAAAAGTTAGAAAAATTTAGACAGAAAAAACAGACAGAGCTACTTACCAAGATCATGGACTTGGAAGCAGACCGAATTGATTTCATTTCGGTGTTCAGTTGCTTCAAGTGGTGCTCCATGTCCTTGGGGAGGCACACACTTTTGGCCAGGTTAAAGGCCAGTTGGTGGTCTTTTTCAGCTACGACCGAGTCAGTAGCTTTGATGTCTCGGTCGTTGAAGGTCAACAGCGGAGCCCACTTCGGCGATTCAGCTCGGTCAGTTTGCTCCGGTTGAGGGGAAGGTTGAGGACTCTGGGGGATGGATTCGACCTCATCGACAAGTTGCCGTTCGGTCGATGTAGGTCGGGCGCGTTTGGAAGGGCGAGATGAAGAAGGCTGCTGAGACGGGAGGGCCACAACGGCAGGCTGCACCTCGACGGATGGCTGTACTTCGGCTCTGGTAGATGCAGTTAGAAGGGCTCTGACTCGGCTCTTCTTTGCCATTTCTTCCTCAGCAGTTAATGGAACAAGTCTTATTTCTGGCAAAGTTGGGTCCGGTTCTGGTGCTTCCTCAAGTAGGAAATCGGTCACTCTTGCTTTTCGGCGACCACTATACCGGTAGGTCGGTTCAAAATTTAGAAGCTTGGCCCAACCTCGTTCTTTAATCCGTAGTGCGGCTCGCAAAACCGCAAGGTTGGGATAGCTGTATAGAGAATGGAGGTGGGTGAAATCTGCAAAAAAGAAGAAGTGTTAGTTCGGTCAATAGATTAAAAAACCGAGATAACATACAAGGAACAAGACCGAAGTTAAATTACCAGGCTCTCCCATTTTCCAATTTATAGGTCGGCCAGGAATTTGGGCTTGAAAATCCTCAAAATTCCCAGAGACCCAGAAGAAGTCATCATCATTAAGGTCTTTGTCCGGTGTGTGCTTAACAATCTTCTCTCGGCGGCGGCGGATCCTAAGGTAATAGACCCATCTAGCATCTTTCAAGCCGATGGAATATTGATGGAATATTTCGGCAAGGCCAAGGTTTAAACCGGTTTGGTGATTTAGTGCGGCTATTCCCATAATAATACGGTATGTATTGGTGGACAGTTGGGTGGGACATAACCTAGTTTGCCTAAGGAACTCACAGATCAACGGTTGTACAGGAAACCGTAGTCCGGTCTCTATTATGGATTGAAGAGTAAAAGGAACGAAACCTTCGTTGTCCCATGGAATGACGTCCTTTTTTGCTAAAGTCAAATGAACGTCATCCGGTATGTTATAGTCCTTCCTGAATTCGGCCATCCCACCTGGGGTCTCAACTAAATACCTATACTTACCCATCTGTTGTATAATTTACGGATAAGTTATCTCGGTGCAAAAATCGTGCTCAGTAGCTCGGTTGAGCGCACACAGGAGTGCCTGGGTAACCTAAGTCTGCAAAGTAAAAAACAGAGGGGGTTAAAGCACTGATCAGTGGACCGTGCTACAATTTAAAAGCAAGGTATAAGAGCCCTACTTCGGCCTCAAATTAGCTGGTTCTATCTCGGTTCATCTAAAGGTTTGGCAGCTCGGTTTGAGCAGTTTGCTCGGTAGACCGGTTTAACGTCTAGGGGCAGCTTTCTGAGTTCGGTTTAAAAGTCTAAGAGAGCTGGGTTAGCCCCAAGGCCTAAATCGGCTGCAATGTGAATAGAGTTACTTCGATTAAACCTCTGGGGGCGGCTCTCTGAGTTCGGTTTAGGAACCAAGAGAGCCGACTTGGCCCCAAAAGCTTAGTTCGGTTGACGACTGAGGTTCCTAGTTTGCTATATTCAAAATTTGGTGATCTTATTTCGGCTAAAGCGAGTTCGGTTATTAACTACGAAGATCTATCTATTTGGGGGCAAACAGGATCCTAGTTCGGTTGCTATGTGATTTTGGATCTAAAAGTGGTTTTCTACATAACAGTTCATACACACATGGAGTTCTACTGGTTTTTTTCATAAAAGTACGAAAGTAGAGCAACAAATGGAGAAAAATGTTTGCAAAAAACATACGAAGCATGGAAAGTAAAAATACGAAAGCATAGAAAGCAAGATGGTTAGATTTTCTTACCAGAGAAGAGAGAAAGAAGACTGGAGTCGGAAACGGTGGCAGCAAGTAAAGAACACAAGCTTGAGTATGGAAGTAGAGGCACAGAAAGAAGATGAAGACAGAGAGAAAAGCTAGATGCAGGTGAATGATTCAGAAGTAGAAAGGTTGTTTTGTGAAAGAAGGGAGAGAAAAAGGCGGCAAAAAGAGGCGGGAATTGTACAAAATTTCTGCAGGGCGGCGTAACAGTTGGCCACGGCTTATCAGAGCCTGCCACGTGTCACTGGAATGGGAAGCGTTACAGACGCTATGATTGAAGAGACGTGTTTTACCGGACAAAACGGAGCCCGAAGTAAACTTTAGCTCGGCTTAAAAGTTCGAGAGTTTTTAGCACGGCTGGAGAGGCTAAAGTATTTTTAGCTCGGCTGGAAAATCTTAAGACGGTGCCAGTTCGGCTGATGGACTGGTAATCCCAATCATGCTATGCAGATGGAATTAAGGGGCAATTGAGAGGGTAATTTTTGATAAAAATTAGGCCGAGCTATGTGGTGGACTTCGTGGCCCAAAGCACCAAGGACTTGGTAAAAAGGCCGCAAGGTTATTCCGGCCCAGGGGAGATAAAAGATACTCCGGCCCAAGTGGATAAAGTTACTCCGGCTCAAGAGCGATAGATTTATTCCGGCTCTGCGGAGATGATTGACTTACTTCGGTCAGAAGAGATAAAGTTACTTCGGATAAAGGAATGTAGAGCTGCTTCGGTTGACAACTTGAGTTAGTCCGGTCTTAAAAAGATAGTCCGGTCATAATTGAATTCGGGTAGGTCGGTTGTAATGTTGTTACTCAGTAGATCGGTCCAAACACACCACGGTTCATGTATGAGAAAACCGAGATATGGTGTAGCATGAAGAAGAACCAAATAACTGTTAGTACGGCCTACTTTGTGGCTCGGCATAGCCATTTTTACTTCGGTCAAATGGAAGTCCGGCCGTAAAGAAAACCATCCCACTTGGTTTAAGCAGTGGGGGAGGGTGTAAAAGGATAAGCATTATCCTTAGGAGAATGAATCCTAGGAGGACTCTGCATGGAGAAGTACAAGTCCTACTAGGATTGTGCCACGGAAAACTTATAAAAGCCCACAAGCATCACCTTGGAGGAGGTAATTGAACACAACCTTTTTGAGAACATAAGACTTTGTCTATTTGTCAAGCTTACTGACTTAGGCATCGGAGAGGTTTCCGGCACACACCCGCCGGCTAGCTCACGTTTGTGTTTTCAGGTGACAAAGAGACGTCGTACGGAGGAGCGTGGACTTGGTCAACAGGATTATACGAGGAGAATTATTTCCTCCCCGTACATTATACATATAGAAGAAAATAATATAATTAGGCGTTCATATGATATATTCTTTAAAATGTACATTAGAATTTCTCTTTTATATCTACTATGAAATAAATATGGAGGAGGATCCCTTCCAATCTAGATTTTGGACTATCATGACTCTCGTTTCGATAATACAAACCGTTCATTTTGTTAGATACTTTGTGTATTTCATCCATATAAAAAATTAGATTGATCTGATAACTGTAACTTATTCAATTTATTATATTTTTAACCAAAAAAATTTATTATTTATTTTTAAAAATATAATTTTTTAAAATTAAAAACGTGATAAATTGAATAAATTACAGTTATCGGATTGATATAATTTTTTACATGTATGAAATACATTAATTGCTTAACAAAATGAATAGTTTAAATTATCAAAACGAGATTTATAATAAATCTCACAAATTCAGATAACACTCTACAATCCAAAATCTCAACCGAAACGGATCCACCTCCAATAAATATATTGGTTATTTAAGGGAAGTAGAAATAGTTTTGCATTCCAACTTTATATTTGTTCATGCATCCTCTACTTTTTTTGATCGGCATGCATCCTCTACTTAGTCATTGAGTCTCTAACATATGCTTACTGATTTCAAGTTCCATTTCTCAGCTTCGTTTGTCACATCTTTCAGCTTTTTTCAAATTTCTTTTTTTTTTAAATAATGCTCCGTTTGAGCCTAAAAATGATAATGATGACAACAGTCGCTGGGGGTAATGATAAAGTTGGTGATCGGTAACAATTGCAGTGGTGGTGATGGTAGTAAAACCCTTATACCATATTGGTGATGAAAAATATTTTTTATTCACTTTCTTAATTTATATTGTATCAAATTAAGACTATAATTTAAGCGGGTTTAATTCAAACAACTCAGGCCTAATTCATTTTTTTTTAGAGTTTAGAAGATATTTTAAAATTTGGTACAGATTTAAGTAAAAATTTAAAAGTCCTGAGTTAAATTAAACCGGCTTTAGTAAAAATATTAAACAACCCGAAACTCGAATTATATATATATATATATTAAAATATTTAATATATATATATATATATTATTAGTTATTAGATGATATTAAAATAATTTATATTGTTAAATCATATTAAATATAAGTAACATAACACAAAATCTTATCTTTTCTATTCTCACTATTGTTACTCATAAATTATAAAACTTATCATAGCAACATATGTTTTACATTATATAAATTATTTATTTTCATCTTATATATTAATGATTTTCCAAAAAAGTATAAATAAAATATAATTTTAACAAATTAATAATTTAACTGAAAAAAATTAAAATTTATGTATAATTCAGGTAACTCAGGTTGAACTTAGATTAGGTTTGAATAGACTATCTCAAGTTACAATTCGAGTCTAACAAATCTTAACATAATTCAAGAAAAGTTTAAATAACTTCTCAACTCGACTGAATTTGTTGGAATTGCACCCTTATATCAAATGCAAAATATATATATATATATATATAATAAAAGTAAGAATGCTAGGAATAAAAAGTATAAAACACACACACTCACATCCTGGAGCTGACATACAAAGATATGTGAGTGTATGTGGTTGTTTTCGTGATTGTGCATTGTGTTTGCAGCTAGAAGTGTGCGCAGTGTGTTTGGGGTGGTTTAAGAGTAAAATTATAAATTGAATGATAGATTAGTGGATTGATGAATTGACAAATTGTGATTTGAGTTGTGGAAAAGTGATTTGGAAATACTCTTCTGATCTTGGGGGGAGCTTGAGATCCACTGATAGTCACCTGAAAAGGAATAAACACTCCGGAGCTTGAGATCCGCTGATAGTCACCTAAAAAGGAATAAACACTCCGGTCGGGGGTGCCGGAATTAGCACTCCAACGGACAAGTCAATCTCCACACTCAAGAATGCTTGTATTCTATATTTAGCACAATAGCTCTCACATACCTTTCTTATTATGTTGCTCCTTTATTTATACTTGTTCTTTGGGCATCGGGGCCAAGCCCACTTTTCACTCATCATCCCCTTATTTACTCAGCTCGATAGTTCAATATGTATTCGGCCTGTTTGTATTATTTGACATTCTGATCGTGTAGGATAGAGCCGAGTAGTATCTGTCTTCCAGAGTACGCTTCCGACTCTTCTAATTATCCGGCTCCCACAATTGCCCCCCAAACACCCCACTAGCATCAGTTAGTCGGTGTGTTTGGTTTCTAGTCTGGGCAGTCAAAAATTCGGCGGTTAACCCTCTTCCCGATGCGCGTCAGAACGCGTACATGCTTTTTGGTCACTGCAACGCTTTCTTTTTGGTCACTGTAACGCTTTCCCGCCTCATTCATGCTTTTCTCGCATTTATTATGATTTGAAATTTCAGTCCCTTCGAATGCATGCTTTTTCGAATATTTGAACCTCTTGGATTGCCAGTCAGTGTCTCTTCTCCAATGCGTTTTCTGCGACTCTTCTCCGTCTTCTCCTTTGCCTTTCGTAAGTTTTCTTCTCTTCTCTTTGCAACCCTACTTTCCGTATTTATCTTTGATTTTAGAATATCCTTGGGTCCTTACCAGGATGGCTAAGCATTTGAAAGACCTCCTTTCTGAGGGTCGAATTTCTGGGTTCCGAAGACATTTCTCTATCCCCGATGATGTCCATCTATCTCTAGTAACGGACAATACCCTTGATATGGAGAGGGACGACCAAAATACAATTGTCTTTCCTCTCCTATCTATTGCGGAGGGCGGAGTTCGCTTTCCCCTCCACCCTTTTCTTAGGGCCGTCCTCCGCTATTGGGGTTTGATTCCTTCGCAACCCAATGTGAATTTTTTTCGAATTATAATGGGAATCGTAGAGTTGAACCAGCGTCTCGGGATCAATCTTGGCATTCCGACGATTCGGTACTGCTACGCTTTAGCCAAATCCTCCGGTCGGCTCGGGCGCTCTTTTCTTAGGGCTAAGGACACTGACCATCACTTGGTAACGATGCTTTCCAGCTCTGGCAAACGAGTTGATGATGTAATGGTCAATGTTCGAGGCAACTGGGAATTCGGCGAAGGGGAAGATCGCCTAGGCCCTATTCCCAGACAGAGGGGTGAACCAGGTTACCGTATAACTCTCTATTTGTTGATCTTTCTTTTATTCGGCTTTTTCTCGAAGTCTAACCCTTTATTTTTATAGGCAATAAATTGAAGAGAAATCTGACCTCGGCTGACGACGAAGTCCTTGCGGAAATTAAGACTGCACTAAAGTACTTTGGCCGTCCAAACGTACATAAGCAAGGGAGAGCCACCCATATTCTCCTGTGGTACGAGCCTACCTATACTACTTTCTCGGCCGCAGACGACATTCCGATCCCAACCGGTGAACAACACCTTACGGCTCTTCTCTTTCCCAGCTTCAAGGCCCTCAGGCAAATTGGTCTCAAAGCTTCTGATTCGGAGCAAGACTTAGAGCCGGTGGTCGAAGCAGTTGCCGAATCAACGAAGGTGTTTGCTGCGGAGCCCCAAGACGTCGACGAAGCTCTGAAATCAGTGTTTGCGGCAGCCAGTCTTAACCAGCTTAACTCTCCGTCCACTTCGGGTCGGGTGGAGTTTTCCTTCGGAGATATTTTTACAAACTTGGGAGATCTACCCGGCGCTTTTTCCGAAGGCATGGCTGGGGAAAATCTTGCGCAGATGGCGAGAAAGAGAAATGCCGAGCGAATGGCTGCTCGAAAGAAAGCTGAGGCCGCCCGTTCTAAGCCTGCCCCGGTTGAATCTTTACAACTGGTTACTGGAGAAGAAACGACTCAAGTTGTTGTGGCCGAGATGGAGGAGGCTGAATAGCAGGTTACGAAAGAACGGCTGGTTTCAAAAGAGCAGGGCGAAAAACGTTTCGCCGAGGGAGAGGCCGGCTCAGAGGATAGCCCTGCTGACAAACGGTCTCGCTTAGAGGAGTCCAACGTGGTTGTCCCTTTCGTTGTTCAACCAAAGATCAAAGACACGCCAATCTCCTTTGACGCATCTTCCATGAAGGATCCAGCCGTGGCGTTGAGCTTGGCCGCCTCAGTTTCGCTACCGACTGACAAGGCCACCTTTCGAGAAGTGCCGGATTTGGTAGCTATAGCGTTCGCTGCCTAGTCGGTCCTTCTAGTATGTATACGATACTTTCTTTTTAGCTCGTTTGGTTTGGTTTGCATACGATATTGCTTGGTGTGGTGATCCAAACTTGTTTTGTAGACGGTTGGAAGGATAGTCGAACTAGACCGCCGGCAGCGTGATGCCCTTGAAAGAATTGGCCGCTTAAAGTTTGAAGCTGAAAGTGAAAGAAGCAAGACCGAGTTTGAGGCGATGAGAGCCGCAATGGAAAGTGCTCGAGCCGAAGCTGAAAAAGAGAGGGCTCGAACTGCTGATCGGCTCAGATCTGAAGCCGATGATAGGGTGAACACAAGCGAGGAGTCGCTCAAGTTAGCCCAGGAGGCACTTTCCAAAATAGTGGCCGAGTTAGAAGAATTGAAAGCGGCCAAGGAAAAAGCCGAATCTGAAGCTTCTACGGTGCTAGAGGCTGGGAAGAGCGCCACCTTCAAGGAATACGTAGATGAGGTTCCCAAATTCGAGAATCGGGATTCAAACATGGGTGGCTCAAAGCCCTTGCTGCCGCTGGAGTTACATTGGCCTTGCCAATTCTATACGAGCAAGTGGACGTTGAGCCACTTGAGTCTGATCCTGAGGATTAATCTGGGAGACATTCTAGTTTTATTAGGTATCTTCAATTTCAATGTACGTTTTTGTTTAGTGGATTCTTGTTTGTTCAAGGTAATTTTCATGTATAAATTAGTTACTATCTGCGCTCAATTTATTAATGAAATTTCCTTCCCGTTTCACTATTACGTGTACGCAGTTTTTGATATTAATGAAGAGTTTTGCCTTCCACTACTTTCGATAAAATGATTATTGTCCGTTGTGCCTTCTAACTATCGATTGGATAGCAGTGTAATCTTGGAAATTATATTAGTTTAAACTTTAATTTATCCGAACAAGTAAATCAACTCTTGGTGCCGAATAGGACTAGCAAATCAATTCATGAAGTGGCTGCGGCACTCAAGCTGAATAGATTGATGAATCTACCCTTGCCGCAGCTGGTTCATGAACGTTAAACGCCGAATCAGACAATATTGTCGAGTCGATTCGTGAAGCGGTTGCGGCACTTAAGTCGAATAGATTGATGAATCTGCCCTTGCCCCAGCTGATTCATGAACGTTAAACGCCGAATCAGACAATATTATTGAGTCGATTCGTGAAACGGCTGCGGCACTCAAGCCGAATAGATTAATGAATCTGCCCTTGCCCCAGCTGGCTCGTGAACGTTAAACGCCGAATCAAACAATTTTGTCAAGTCGATTCGTGAAGCAGCTGCGGCACTCAAGCCGAATAGATTGATGAATCTGCCCTTGCCCCAGCTAGTTCATGAACGTTAAATTCCGAATCAGACAATATTGTCGAGTCGATTCGTGAAACGGCTGCGGCATTCAAGCCGAATAGATTGATGAATTTACCCTTGCCCCATTTGGTTCATGAACGTTAAATGTCGAATCAGACAATATTGTCGAGTCGATTCATGAAGCGGCTGCGGCACTCAAGCAGAATAGATTGATGAATCTACCCTTGCTGCAGCTGGTTCATGAATGTTAAACGCCGAATCAGACAATATTGTCGAGTCGATTTATGAAGCGGCTGCGGTACTCAAGCCGAATAGATTGATGAATCTGTCCTTGAGGAAGTTAAGACTGTCGAAAAATAGTGTTTGATGGGGGCACGACTCGGTCGGTGCCGGGCTGTTGAGGTTTCGATATTAATGAGATTGCCTCGGTGGCACTGCCCTCGTAGGAAATAAATGAATGATGGTTCTATCTGTGTGCTCAGTGAGCAACTTAGTCCAGTTCTCTGAAGAAGAATAAACAAGCGCGAATGTCGAATAAACTCTTCTTTAACAGCAAAGGGGAAGCGAGGACGCTAGTTGAGTTGGGGGGAGACATGAATCGAAGTGGCGAACCTTCACGTGCGGGAGGTAGGATTTCGAGGGATCGGGAGAGACATCGAAGTAGGTCGCCTAGGAGGGACAAGAAGCCACAGGGCAAATCCCCGCAACCCCATTCTGGAAGGGAGCCCGGTGCGAACCCACGCCTACTGAGTTTTGCAGTCTTTGTGGGGAATAGACCCATGACCGATGTGGACTCGATCGTTCGAGATTCAAGTGTGGCAGTCGAATTTACTTGATGGATTTTTCCTCCTGAGGTCCAGCAGTCAATGGTAGGTCGACAGGACTTCGAAGTGTTTCGTGAAGGCATTCACGGTGCTGTGAAGGCATTCACGGTGCTGTGAAGGGGCTCTACACCGCCTACGAAATTGGCATACATCTCCGTGCTGCCTGCCAAGAAATAGAGAAGAGGGATGAACGCATTCGAAGCTTGGAGGTTCGCGCGGAGGCGGCTGAGCGTGAGCTAAGGAAGGTCAAGGCCGTTCAAGCATAACCTGTCAGACAGGGTAACCCAATCGTGGAGAAAGGGTCACCCGGCGGCTTATTAGTACCGCGCTCGCCCATCGCGATACAGCGAGCATGTTCGCGATGGAATCCACAAAGGGGAGGGCCTATGAACAAGGCTTCCACGAAGGCCAGAAAGTAGGGATACAAAAGACTAAGGAAAAGCTCGTCGAGGAAGTTTGCCGATGCGAAAATCGTAGATTTAAGCATGGTTGGATCAAGGCGCTTCAGGCCGAAGAAGCTCTCCGAGCAGCGGGCGTCGACTCTGCATTGCCACTATACTAGCGTAACCATTTTTCGTTTTTCGCCTTTGAAGTCGAACAGAGTGAGGATGAGGGCGAGGTCGTGTTCAAACACTCAATGTAATGTTTGAACGCAGATCGCGTTCATAACTATGTAAATATTGTCTGATCGAATAAAATGTTTCATTGTAATTTGCATTCGGCATATACGTGTTTGCATGTGCTTCATTGTATAAACATTGACCGGCCCGAGTCAACTAGGCATTTTAATTCCGAACGGTTATATGCCAGCTTGGCATGAGCATTCTTCATTAAATGTATGTTTGGCATGTCACGCACGGTCCATTGTGCCAATGAGGCTCCGAATTCGGAGGCGTAACCAGCCCAAAGGTGTCATGCACTTGGGGCTCCGAATTCGGAGACAGTCAGCCTATCTATAATTGTTGTTTATATAATTAGGCCATTTTAATTCCAAAGAAGCCAAAAAATAGTACGTGGAGTGGTAGTGGCCAATATTGCTCGGCGTCCGTCTTTTGGAGTTGCGTTAATGAAATCGCCTTAGGGTCACTGCAAGGATTTAGAAATAAATTGCCTCGGACTTTTCGCTCTAGTAACTTCGCTTACGGTGTTCAGACTCGATTTAAAACGATTTTGTTGCGTGGGGTTAGATAAGTGTGAATGTCGAATGGAGTTTTCTTCAGCAGTAGAGGAGAAACTTCGACTTTGGCTGAGCTTGACATTGCAATGAATCGCAGTAGAGAACCCACTCACACGGGAGGTAGGGCGTTCAAAAAACAGGAAAAACGTCAGCCTCTAAGTCGTCGAAGCAGATCAGCCCAAAGGAAGAAACAACAATGGAGGCGTTCTCCACAACTGCCACCGAGAAATGAGGCCGACGTAGTGCCGCGACCGTTGAGTATTACTGTTTCCGTGAGGAATTCCTTTCTTATCCTGGATCTTGGCCTTGATGTTGTCTATGGTGTCGAAGCTCTCCACCTCGAGAGTGATTGTCTCGCTGGTGTGAACATAGCGGATTCAAACATGGTCAGATCAAGGCATTTCAAGTTGCGGATGCTCTCCAATCAACGAGTGTTGATTCGGCGCTGCTGTTGCACCAACGCGACGCCGTATGAGAATAGATATTGTAATGCTTCAAACGAGGATTGCATCTTTGTAATTACTGTTTAATCGAATAAAATGTTTTATTTTAAAAGTTTATCTCATTCTGAATTTTTATATGCTTAATTAAGCATCTTATTTTGAATGCTGGCACGTTTTGTCTAGTTCATGCGGTTGTACTGGCTCAACCTACATATCCCTGCCTTGATGTGTAAATGTTTTCAATCTGGAGGGCGCTCCGAATTCGGAATACTACTCGGCCTTTGAGCTTGGAAGCTTTATAGGCCAAAGACGTCTTATGCCGATGGGGCTCCAAATTCAGAGGTTTTTTCGGCCCAAAGACGTCATACGCTGATGGGGCTCTGAATCTGGAGACTTAGTTTGGCTAATCGTAATATCCACGAAGGGTGCTCCGAATCTGGAGGCTTAATCGGCCCAAAGACGTCATATGCCGATGGGGCTCCGAATCTGGAGACTTGGTTTGGCCAATCGTGATATCCACGAAGGGGCTCCGAATCCGAAGGCTTAATCGGCCCAAAGACGTCATACGCCAATAGGGATCCGAATCCGAAGACTTGGTTTGGCCAATCGTGATATCCACGAAGGGGCTCCGAATCTGGAGGCTTAATCGACCCAAAAACGTCATACGCCGATGGGGCTCCGAATCCGGAGACTTGGTTTGGCCAATCGTGATATCCATGAAGGGGCTCTGAATTTGGAGGCTTAATTGGCCCAAAGGCATCATACGTCGATGGGGCTCCGAATCCGGAGACTTGGTTTGGCCAATCGTGATATCCACGAAGGGACTCCAAATCCGGAGGCTTATTTTGGCTAATCGTGATATCTACGAAGGGCGCTCCGAATCCGGAGGCTTAATCGGCCCAAAGACGTCATACACCAATGGGGCTCCGAATCTGGAGACTTAGTTTGGCCAATCGTGATATCCACGAAGGGCACTCCGAATCCGGAGGCTTAATCGGCCCAAAGACGTCTTGCGCCGATGGGGCTCCGAATCTGGAGACTTAGTTTGACCAATCGTGATATCTACCAAGGGCGCTCTGAATCCGAAGGCTTAATCGGCCCAAAGACGTCATACGCCGATAGGGCTTTGAATCTAGAGACTTGGTTTGGCCAATCGTGATATCCACGAAGGGGCTCCGAATCCGGAGGCTTAATCAGCCCAAAGACGTCTTGCGCCGATGGGGCTCTGAATCCGGAGACTTAGTTTGGCCAATCGTGATATCCACGAAGGGCGCTTCAAATTCGGAGACTTAATTGGCCCAAAGACGTCATATGCTGATGGGGCTCCGAATCCGGAGACTTGGTTTGGCGAATCGTGATATCCACGAAGGGGCTCCGAATCCGAAGGCTTAATCGGCCCAAAGACGTCATACGCCAATGGGGCTCCGAATCCGGAGACTTGGTTTGGCCAATCGTGATATCCACGAAGGGGCTCCAAATCCGGAGGCTTAATCGGCCTGAAGACGTTATACGCTGATGGGGCTCTGAATCTAGAGACTTGGTTTGGCCAATCGTGATATCCACGAAGGGGCTCCGAATCTGGAGGCTTAATCGGCCCAAAGGCGTCATACGCTGATGGGGCTCCGAACCCGGAGACTTGGTTTGGCCAATCGTGATATCCATGAAGGGGCTCCGAATCCGGAGGCTTATTTTGGCCAATCGTAATATCTACGAAGGGCGCTCAGAATCTGGAGGCTTAATCGGCCCAAAGACGTCATACGCCGATGGGGCTCCGAATCCGAAGACTTAGTTTGGCCAATCGTGATATCCACGAAGGGCGCTCCGAATTCGAAGGCTTAATAGGCTCAAAGACGTCTTGCCCCGATGGGGCTCCGAATCCGGAGACTTAGTTTGGCCAATCGTGATATCCACGAAGAGCGCTCCGAATCCGGAGGCTTTTTCGCCGGAGCGCTATTTTAAATAAGAATCCAGCTTCTGAACAAGAATCCTTCCATTACAAAGGTGGAATGTGTACATGGAGAATCATTTAGAACTAGGATCATTCCCCACAAGTTGGGTTTGATGACAGAATTTTCGTGAGTTCTTCAGGAGCAATGCCGCGTACCTAATTTTCCATCAACCGGTCTCCTGTCATTCGGAAATACCTTTAGGAGCAACTTTCTTGGCGTGTAGCGGCGCAGGTGAATGCGTTGATCATACATCCTGGTATGCTGCCACTGGTATCGCCTAGAGCTTCCGTGGCTTTTCGCTAGGGAGCCGTCCGATGTCGTCGAGGCTGTTTCGATTCGGCACTTCAGTGGAGTTGACCTGCGACTCCATTGGTGTCTTTCCAGAAAGGAGATAACATGCTTGTGCGGATTGCCGGGAACCACGGATCTGCTCAATGTCGTGTTCGGTCGGGAAGCGTAATAGCTAATGTTAGGTGTTTGGCACGGCCTGAATACGATGCAACCAAGTTCGCTTCATGATGAGATTATACGGCGAAGGGAGCTTGACGACCAAGAATTCCACATCCACAATTTGGGAGCCCGGTCGAACAGGAAGTGTGATTTTTCCCAACGGGTACTCTGGATTTGCGTTGAAGCCGAATAATGGGTGAGGAGCTGGAGACAGGTCTGATTTGTTGAAGTCGAGTTTGATGAAGGTCTCGTAATACATAACCTCCGAAGTGCTCCCCTGGTCTATGAGGACGCGTTCAACAGTAATTTAGTTTACGTGTAGTTCAATGACCAATGGATCAATATGGGGGAGTGTTATGCCGATAAGATCAGAATCGTCGAAGACAATACTCGGAGCTTCATGGGGCTGTTTCGTTGGTATGCGTTGCCTCTGGGGGGCTGACTGAATTATGTGTATGATACATGGCGTTGGAAGGCTGTATATCATATGAATAACGCTGAGCGGAGGTGAGTCTTGCTGAAAGGCAACTGTTTTGATTACGCTCTTTCGGACATGTTACTGTAGGCGACCATCTTGGACCAATTCTTCAATGTGGGCATAGCAACTGTTCGTATCATGACCGTGATCTTTGTGATATTCACACCGCCTGTCCCGCCTTCTCGTGTCAGGGGGTCTAACCATTTTGGACAGCCATTTGAAGAACGGAAGGTGTTGGATTTTGGACATAACCGAGCTGATTGGCTCGGACAGCTCTGTATATTTCTTGTTGGCGCGCTTTGTGTGCTTGCTATTGACCTGCAGTTGCTCATTTGCTCGGTGTGAGCATTGATCGCTTGATCGATGAGAATCCCGTTTCTTGTCTCGTTTAGCTCGTTGTCGTGGTTCAAGACTCTGAGGTGGTACGGAACTTATTGGCTGAGCAATTTCAAGAGGGGCCGTTTTGTTGGCCATTTTTCCAGCTTTAACCCGCAAGGCGTCGTCTTCCACTTTGCAGTATTCCTTAACTTTCTGCATCAATGCCCAAACCTTTTTGGGGGGCCTTTTTGTCAGGGAGCTGCGGAGGGCACTGTCTGGGTGTAATCCCATTTTGAAGGCGGTGATGGCCATTGAGTTGTTGCAGGTGTCATCAACAAGATTAAAGCACTCCCAATATCGTGCCAAATACGCCCTTAGTATTTCTCCTGGCTGGATCTGCATTGCCTAGAGGGAGTCGGCTTGTTTCGGCTAGACCTCGTTAGTGATGAATCTGGCCCTGAAGGATTTCTGTAATTAGTGGAAAGTTTTGATCAAAGCCGGCTCCAATTTATAATACCACCTAACGGCCAATGGTCCCAAACTGCTGGGGAATATTCAGCACATGAGGGTCTCGTCATCTGCATGCAATGCCATGGCTTGCTTGTAGTGGCGGATGTGGTCGGTGGGGTCTGATTTACCGTCGTACAAGGTGAATGACGGTGCTTTGAATTTCTTGGGTAGCACAGCCTTTGCAATCCGTCGTACGAAGGGATCGTGTTGATCTTCGTCCGAACTGTGCCTTCTTCGCTTGTGCCTTATATGGGGACTTTCTTCAAAAGAACTGGTAGTTTCAGGTTACCCCTTCTTCCTAGGCTCCGGGGATAACGAGTCGAAGCCGCTATCAGTGTCGTCTTGTCATGCTCGAGGTCGTCGACCACCTGCTTGCGGAGATCGATCCGACTTTAGGCGTACAGCTTGTTTAGACTTCGCCACTTCCAAGGGCAAATCTTCACGATGACGTTCGTTCTCCGCGATCATGTTCTCAAACCTTTGTTCCTTTTGCTTTGCTTGTTCCATGATTGCTTGCATTGTTTCATGCTTTGGAGTCGAGGGTGAGGTGAAGTTCAGAGCACGTCTTACAGGGACGGTGTCCGGTCCAAGCATGTTTGATGGAGTGACATCGTCTCTTTGCGTTGTTTCATCAGTGGGTATCGGAGGGTCTTCCGTTGCGCTCGCCATCGATATGTTTGAGTATTTCCACAAACGGCGCCAATTGTGGAGAAATGATTTGGAAATACTCTTTTGATCCTGGGAGGGAGCTTGAGATCCGCTGATAGTCACCTGAAAAGGAATAAACACTCCGGTCGGGGGTGCCAGAATTAGCACTCCGATGGACAAGTCAATCTCCACACTCAAGAATGCTTGTATTCTATATTTAGCACAATAACTCTCACATACCTTTCTTATTATGTTGCTCCTTTATTTATACTTGTTCCCTGAGTCTCGGGGCCAGGCCCACTTTTCACTCATCATCCCCTTATTTACTCGGCTCCATAGTTCAATATCTATTCGGCCTATCTGTATTATTCGGCATTCTGATCGTGTAGGACATAGCCAAGTAGTATCTGTCTTCCAAAGTACGCTTCCGACTCTTCCAATTATCCGGCTCCCACATGAGTGATTTTTGACAGATCGGTGGATTGAAGAATATTCTAACTAATTATTATATATTTGCATAACATAAAATACTAATTTGTATAATATTTTTTAGATATATAACACAAATTATTTTACATATTATGTTTCATATATGTAACCCCTAATTTATAATAAATGTCATATTTTAAATCTCTCACACACTTATTTTTCTATTGATATTTCGTCGAAGGTTAAAAAATATATATGTATTAACTACAGCAGAATGAAGCGGAGCGGAGCGGTTCGATTAGCGGATTATAAATTTAAAATTTAAATCGCAATTAGCGATTAGAGTAGTTCAAATTAATACGGATCGATGCGATTTTAACAGATTGAGCAGTATTTTGCAACACTCTATTTGCAGCATTGTTGCTTCAAATTAGTGTAATAATTAAAAATATGAAAATTTAAGTATAAAATCAAACACATAAAATATTGTGTTTGGCTTGTATTTTGAGATAAATTTAAAAAAAAAAATTTGAGAAAGTTTAGAAATTTTTTTAGTTTGTTTGATTGTGTATTTTAAAAATAGTTTTGGAGTTTAGGATGATTTGATATTTTGTTGTAGTTAAGTCGATGTATGTGAGAGAAAAATGATTGATTGATGTGTAACAGAGAGAAATTGATTTTGAAATTTTTTTTCAACAAATTTAAACTGAACAAAATTTTAAAAATTATATTTTGATATACAAACCAAACAATCCCATAATTGCTGACAAGATTTTTAAGAAGTGGGTCACCTATAAATCTCATAGAATTCTATCTACTTTTGTTTTTATTTTTTGGTTTCATTCTATATATAGGGGGTGTTTGGCAAGAAAAAAAACAGTCTAGTTTAGGCTAAAATTCATAAAAAGACAAAATAGGCTAAAATAGTTAATAAGACAAAATATCACATCAAATCCATAATCATTTCACTTTTTCTCTCACAAACATCACATTCAACCACAAAAAAATCCAATCATCTTCCCAAACACAAAAATTTTAGCCTATTAAAATAGTCAAAAACTAAAATAACCTACTAAAATAACCACTTCCCAAACGAGGCCATAATTTATGTGCACATAAAAATCCACACATGAAAGAATGACCTGAAAGAAAGCATCTTTGGGACCAAAAGTGAAACCCAAGTTGGTGTTTTCCATCCTCACGGCGGACATGAACTTGAGAACGTCGGTGGGGAAGTCATGAGCTTGCCACCTGCGGCCTTTCTCCATCAAACACACCTTTAATCCGGCCATTGACATCCGAAAAGCAGCCACAGAGCCGCCATATCCAGACCCCACTACAACAGCATCATACCCTTCTTCATCGCCACCACCGTTAAACCACCCTTCAGAGTCCACTTTCGTTATTTCCTCGGGCGGAGTTGTTTGAGATAATTTAAATAAGTGTATGTACGGGGAGGAAATAATTCTCCTCGTATAATCCTGTTGACCAAGTCCACGCTCCTCCGTACGACGTCACTTTGTCACCTGAAAACACAAACGTGAGCTAGCCGGCGGGTGTGCGCCGGAAACCTCTCCGATGCCTAAGTCAGTAAGCTTGACAAATAGACAAAGTCTTATGTTCTCAAAAAGGTTGTGTTCAATTACCTTCTTCAAGGTGATGCTTGTGGGCTTTTATAAGTTTTCCGCGGCACAATCCTAGTAGGACTTGTACTTCTCCATGCAGAGTCCTCCTAGGATTCATTCTCCTAAGGATAATGCTTATCCTTTTACACCCTCCCCCACTGCTTAAACCAAGTGGGATGGTTTTCTCCATAGCCGAATTACTATTTTGACCGAAGTAACATTAGCTATGCCGAGCCTCAGATTAGGCCGACCTACACTTAGTTCGGTTTTGCTCGCTACACCATATCTCGATTCTCCTCTGCTCAACCCATGGTGTGTTTGGACCAAAACAACGACTCCTGACCGGTATAACTCCAAGACCGGTACACCTCTAAAGCCGATATAGACTTCAAGACCGGTCTAACTCCAAGCTGTTCCAGGACCGAAGTACATTTACAACCTCTCAACCGAAGCAACCTCATCTCTTTTGACCGTAGTAAGTCAACATCTCCTCAGAACCGGAACAAATCTTTCATCTTTGAACCGGAGTAACTTTATCGCTTGTGAGCCGAAGTAATTTCACCTCCTTGGGCCGAAGTAACTTTGCCGGAGTAACCTTGCTCTCCTGGGCCGGAGTATCCTTTACGGCCTTTTTTTTACTCAGTCCTTCGCGTTTTGGGCCTCAAAGCCCAACTCGCAGCTCGGCCCAATTTTTCCCAAAAATTACCCTCTCAATTGCCCCTTAATTCCATCTGCGCAGCATGATTGGGATTATCAGTCTACTGGCCGAGCTAGAGTTTATTAAGCCTTTCCAGCCGAGCTAAAAACCCTTTAGCCTCTCCAGCCGAGCGAAAAACCCTCAGGCTCTCCAACCGAACTAATTTTACCTCGGGTATCACTATGTCCGGTCAAAACGTCTCTTCAATCACAGCGACTGTAACGCTTCCCATTCCAGTGACACGTGGCAGGCTCTGATAAGCCGTGGCCAACTGTTACGCCGCCCTGCAGAAATTTTGTACAATTCCCGCCTCTTTTTGCCGCCTTTTTCTCTCCCTTCTTTCACAAAACAACCTTTCTACTTCTTGAATCACTTATTCTACTGTTTTCATCTTCTTTTTGTGCGTCTACTCCTTCCATACTCAAGCTTGTGTTCTTGCTGCCACCGTTTCCGACTCCAGTCTTCTTTCTCTCTTTTCTGGTAAGAAAATCTAACCATCTTGCTTTCTATGTTTTCGTACTTTACTTTCCATGCTTTGTATGTTTTTTGCAAACATTTTTCTCCATTTGTTGCTTTACTTTCGTATTTTTATATAAAAAAAACCAGTAGAACTCCATGTGTGTATGAACTATTATGTAGAAAACCACTTTTAGATCCAAAATCACATAGCAACCGAACTAGGATACTGTTTGCCCCCAAATAGGTAGATCTTTCGTAGTTAATAACCGAACTCGCTTTAGCCGAAATAAGATCACCAAGTTTTGAATATAGCAAACTAGGAACCTCGGTGGTCAACCGAACTAAGCTTTTGGGGCCAAGTCGGCTCTCTTGGTTCCTAAACCGAACTCAGAAAGCCGCCCCAGAGGCTTAACCGAAGTAACTCTATTCACACTGCAGCCGATTTAGGCCTTGGGGCTAAACCAGCTCTCTTAGTCTTTTAGACCGAACTCAGAAAGCTGCCCCTAGACGATAAACCGGTCTATCGAGCAAACTGCTCAAGCCGAGCTGCCAAACCTTTAGATGAACCGAGATAGAACCAGCCAATTTGAGGCCGAAGTAGGGCTCTTATACCTTGCTTTTAAATTGTAGCACGGTCCACTGATCAGTGCTTTAACCCCCTGTTTTTTACTTTGCAGACTTAGGTTACCCAGGCACTCCTGCGTGCGCTCAACCGAGCTTCTGAGCATGATTTTTGCGCCGAGATAACTTATCCGTAATTTATACAACAAATGGGTAAGTATAGGTATTTAGTTGAGACCCCAGGTGGGATGGCCGAATTCAGGAAGGACTATAACATACCGGATGATGTTCATTTGACTTTAGCAAAAAAGGACGTCATTCCATGGGACAACGAAGGTTTCGTTCCTTTTACTCTTCAATCCATAATAGAGACCGGACTACGGTTTCCTGTACAACCGTTGATCTGTGAGTTCCTTAGGCAAACTAGGTTATGCCCCACCCAACTGTCCACCAATACATACAGTATTATTATGGGAATAGCCGCACTAAACCACCAAACCGGTTTAAACCTTGGCCTTGCCGAAATATTCCATCAATATTCCATCGGCTCGAAAGATGCTGGATGGGTTTATTACCTTAGGATCCGCCGCCGCCGAGAGAAGATTGTTAAGCACACGCCGGACAAAGACCTTAATGACGATGACTTCTTCTGGGTCTCTGGGAATTTTGAGGATTTTCAAGCCCAAATTCCTGGCCGACCTATAAATTGGAAAATGGGAGAGCCTGGTAATTTAACTTTGGTCTTGTTCCTTGTATGTTATCTCGGTTTTTTAATCTATTGACCGAACTAACACTGCTTCTTTTTTCGCAAATTTCGCCCACCTCCATTCTCTATACAGCTATCCCAACCTTGCGATTTTGCGAGCCGCACTACGGATTAAAGAATGAGGTTGGGCCAAGCTTCTAAATTTTGAACCGACCTACCGGTATAGTGGTCGCCGAAAAGCAAGAGTGACCGATTTCCTACTTGAGGAAGCACCAGAACCGGACCCAACTTTGCCCGAAATAAGACTTGTTCCATTAACTGCTGAGGAAGAAATAGCAAAGAAGAGCAGAGTCAGGGCCCTTCTAACTTCAACAACCAGAGCCGAAGTACAGCCATCCGTCGAGGCTCAGCCTGCCGTTGTGGCCCTCCCTTCTCAGCAGCCCTCTTCATCTCGCCCTTCCAAACGCGCCTGACCTACATCGACCGAACAGCAACTTGTCGATGAGGTTGAATCCATCCCCCAGAGTCCTCAACCTTCCCCTCAACCGGAGCAAACTGACCGAGCTAAGTCTCCGAAGTGGGCTCCGCCGCTGACCTTCAACGATCGAGACATCAAAGCTACTGACTCGGTCGTGGCTGAAAAAGACCACCAACTGGCCTTTAACCTGGCCAAAAGTGTGTGCCTTCCCAAGGACATGGAGCACCACTTGAAGCAACTGAACACCGAAATGAAATCAATTCGGTCTTCTTCCAAGTCCATGATCTTGGTAAGTAGCTCTGTCTGCTTTTTCTGCCTAAATTTTCTGACTTTTACTTCGGCTTAAGAGAAGTCTTCTTTTTGTCAGGCCCTGCAGAAGAACAACATCACTTATAAGAAAGTCCAAGAACTCCTCAAAACCACAAGGCAGGCGATGGCGGAAGCCGAAGCAAAGGCGGCCGAACTACTGGAAGCCGAAAAGAGAATGGCCGAGCTAGAAGCGGAGAACGGCCGTCTTGCCGATCTAGTTAGTTCGGCGGAAGCGGAGAAGCAGAAAGCAGCCATCGTTATGAAGGACAAGTATCTGCGGGAGTTGTTGAAGCTTGAGAAGAGAAAGGACGCCGAAATAAGCGAACTAAAAAAGAACATGGAGGTGGCCGAAAAGGAGGGGTACAAGCGGGGTTACCAGGAGGCGGAGGAAGCCTATGTGAAACAATGTGATGCTGCCAAGGAGTTGTTTTTCAAATGTGGCTGGAGGGCGGCTGTTGAGCAGCTCGGTCATGACCAACAGGCCGAGGTCTACAACCCTCCAGAATACTTCATACCGAAGTCCCTTGCGGCGTATGCAGACGCTCTGCAACAAGAGTTTCTGGAGGACTCAGACACTGATGACTCCTCTGCTCCTGAAGACATTCCGGTTGTTGGTGCCGACCCGTCACTTCGGTTGGAACCCATGGTAGAGGACCATCCTATCGAGCAGCCGAATGAAGATGTGGTTCCAACCGAAGGAATCATGGCAGCCGAGAGTGAGCTTCCTCTTGAGACCGGTCTTCGAGTTGATGATGCGGCTTTTGATGCTGAAATTGATGAACTTTTCTCTTAATTTTGTACTTTTTTTTTTCTTTTCTTATTTCGTCTTTGTAACCGAACTATGCCCCTCTGTAATGACTTCTGTTTTGAATGAAAAATTTTACGCAACTCTTACTCCGGTTTGGATTTATATGTCTGCACTTTGTAATGTCTTCTATTATTCCAACTGTTATTCCATTTTTGTCTTTTTTAAACTATGCTTACCAGCCAACCACTCCTTAGCCGATATACTTACTTCGGCTAAGGAGTACAAAGTGTTGGTTTATTCCAGCCAACCACTCTTCAGCCATGCACTTACTTCGGCTGGAGAGTAACAAGAGTTGGTTTATTCCAGCCAACCGCTCTTCAGCCTTGCACTTACTTCGGCTGAAGTGTAACAAGAGTTGGTTTATTCCAGCCAACCAATCTTCAACCTTGCACTTACTTCGGCTGAAGAGTAACAGGAGTTGGTTTATTCCAGTCAACAACTCTTCAGCCATACACTTACTTCGGCTGAAGAGTAACAAGAGTTGGTTTATTCCAGCCAACCACTCTTCAGCCATACACTTACTTCGGCTGAAGAGTAGCAAGAGTTGGTTTATTCCAGCCAACCGCTCTTCAGCCTTGCACTTACTTCGGCTGAAGTGTAACAAGAGTTGGTTTATTCCAGCCAACCACTCTTCAGCCTTGCACTTACTTCGGCTGAAGAGTAACAAGAGTTGGTTTATTCCAGCCAACCACTCTTCAGCCATACACTTACTTCGGCTGAAGAGTAACAAGAGTTGGTTTATTTCAGCCAACCACTCTTCAGCCATACACTTACTTCGGCTGAAGAGTAACAAGAGTTGGTGTATTCCAGCCAACCACTCTTCAGCCTTGCACTTACTTCAGCTGAAGAGTAACAAGAGTTGGTTTATTCCAGCCAACCACTCTTCAGCCATACACTTACTTCGGCTGAAGAGTAACAAGTGTTGGTTTATTCCAACCAACTATTGAAGTTAGTTTTTCCAGCTAACTTATAGTATTTGGTTATTCCGACCAAATGACCTGCAGCCTGGATCCTTATCCTGGGCTTAGGAAGGGTGTTGGTTTAATCCAGCCAACCTCTAAGTTAGTTTTTCCAGCTAACTTAGAATAGAATGCTTGCAATATACTTAGTCTTTCAAGCTAACTTTTACAAAGAATAATTCGTGCTAAAAAGAATTTCTCATTTTATTGAAGGAAGAGAAAAGTACATATGTTTGAAAAAAGAAGGGCTAAAAGTAAAATAACTTGAGATTGGCCGTATTCCATGGCCTAGGGATTGCCTTGCCATCCTTGTCTTCTAGGTGGTATGCCCCTTTGCCTGCTAACCCAACCACCTTATAAGGACCTTCCCAATTTGGGCCTAACTTGCCGTCTCCTGGGATCAGGGTGTTCCCCATTACTTTGCGTAGTACCCAATCCCCAATCTTGAATTGTCTTGGATGTACCTTTTTGCTATATTTTCTGATTAACTCTCGTTGGTATGAGGCGATGTGGACTAGTGCTCTTTCTCTTCTTTCTTCTGCAAGGTCGAGTTCTAAGGCTATGGCTTCTCCATTCAAGTCAGGATCAAAATTCTCGCTTCGAATTGTGGGGAGGCCAACTTCTAGTGGGATTACTGCTTCCAATCCGTAGGCTAAGGAGAATGGTGTTTCTCCTGTTGATCGCCGAGGTGTGGTGCGGTAGGCCCATAAAACATGAGGAAGTTCCTCCGCCCACTTGCCTTTTGCTTTCTCTAGCCTTTTCTTTAGTCCATCCAAGACGACTTTATTTGATGCTTCAGCCTGCCCATTTGCTTGAGGATAAGCCGGTGTGGAATTGTAGAACTCTATCTTGTATTCTTCACAAAAGCTTCTAAAGATTCTACCGTCGAACTGAGTTCCATTGTCTGAGATCAGTGCTTTTGGTATGCCAAACCGAGTGATAATATTTTGCCAAACAAACTTCTTCACATCTTTTTCTTTGATTGACGCCAATGCTTCTGCTTCCATCCACTTTGTGAAGTAGTCTGTTGCTGCGAGAAAGAATTTTCTGCCCCCGGGTGCTGTTGGAAGTGGTCCTACTATGTCTAAGCCCCACATTGCGAAAGGCCATGGGCTAGTTAAGGGTAGGAGTTCTCTTGCTGGTTGATGTATTTGGTGCGCGAATTTCTGGCATTTTTCACACTTCTTTACATATTTCTCTGAGTCTGCTTGCATATATAGCCACCAATATCCTTGCGAAATAGCCCTGTAAGCGAGCGACCTTCCCCCTTGATGACTTCCACACACCCCTTCGTGTATTTCGAACAGGAATGCTTCTACTTTGCTGGGATGAACGCACTTGAGGTAAGGCCCAGAGAACGACTTCTTGTATAATGCCAAAGATGGAGATAGCCAAAACCGCTGCGACTTTGCCCTTATTCTGTTGGCTTCTTTTTTCTCTTCTGGTAGGATGCCGTCTTTTAGGAATAGGATGATGGGATCCATCCAAGAAGGGCCTAATTCTGCGCAACATACTTTTTCTGCTTCGGGGTCTTCTATGCTTGGTCTTGGTAAGAAGTCGATGAGTAATGGATGAGGGATTGATGTATCTGCCATTGAGGCAAGGCCTGCTAGCTCGTCCGCTCGGTTGTTTTCCTCCCTGCCAATTTGTTCTATCCTTACCACATCAAACTTCTTGATCTCCGTTCTGACTAACTCTTGGTACTTGGCCATTCTGTCGTCCTTTGCTTCGTATTCGCCAGAAATTTGGTTTACCACCAGCAGAGAGTCACTGTACACCATTAGTTCGGTTGCTTTCATGAAGTGTGCCGATTTGAGTCCTGCGAGAAGCGCCTCATACTCCGCTTCATTGTTGGATGCTGGGAAGCCAAGGTTGATTGCTTGTTCTATAACCAGGCCGTCTGGAGAGATGAGGACTATGCCAAGCCCTGCACCATGTCGGTTGGATGCTCCATCCACAAAGAGCTTCCACATCTCTCCAACGAATAGTTTCCAGCAAGTCGAAGGATCAGACGATGTCGTGAGGTCAAGAATGGTGTTTTCTTCAAGGTCCATGTTGGCTGTCTGTCCTTTGTCCTCTGTTTGAACTGCTGGTGAGCCTTTGTTTGTCTCTTCCTTGTTGTCCTTAGTGTGGTTTGCCTTGGTGCTTGATTGACTACCTTCTACTAGGGGTTGCGCTATTCCGGCGTCAACTTCCGTCCCTAGTTCGGTTGTGTCAGTTAGGTCGACTGGGCAAATATGATGACTTCCAGGAGTAAATTCTGCGACGAAGTCTGCCAAGGATTGGGATTTTATTGCGGTTTTAGGTTGGAATTTGATGTCGAATTGTCCCAACTCTACTGCCCACTTCAAAATTCGCCCACTAAAGTTCGCCCTTTCAAACAGAGCTTTTAATGGAAAGGCTGTGAGGACGACTATGGTGTGGACGTGAAAGTAGTGCGCTAATTTTCTGGATGCCATCATTAATGCTAATGCTAGTTTCTCTAAGGGCAAGTACCTTGTTTCGGCTCCCAACAATGTCTTGCTGACATAAAAGATTGGCAGGTGTTGTATTCCTTCTGCACGAACCAACACTGCGCTGACTGCGTGCTGAGAGACTGCCAGGTACAAAAAGAGTTCTTCACCAGGTACTGGAGTAACAAGTGGTGGTGGGGAAGACATGTACTCCTTCAAGCTTTCCAGAGCTCGGTCGCATTCTTCATCCCACTCAAACTTGGCTTTTAAGGCTTGGAAGAACGGTCGTAGTCTGTCTGATGACCTGCTTATGAACCGGTTGAGTGCAGCTGCCATACCAGTGAGATGCTGCACTTCTTTGACTGAGTTTGGTCTCTCCAACTCCTGGATTGCTTTGATCTGAGAGGGGTCTGCTTCTATACCTCGGTTGGTCACCAGGAAGCCCAAGAATTTGCCAGATCCAACACCGAATGCGCATTTGGACGCGTTGAGGCGCAACTTGTGTTTCTTCAGGATCTGGAACATCTCGCCCAAATCTTTCAGATGGTCATTCTCATCCTTGCTTTTGACCACCATGTCGTCGATGTAAGTCTCCATTGTTCTGCCTAACAATGGTTCAAACATCTTGGTGACCATCCTTTGGAATGTCGCCCCTGCGTTCTTTAGGCCAAAGGGCATGACCTTATAGCAATATAACCCCCTCGGTGTTGTGAAGGATGTGACCTCCTGGTCTGGTTCATGCATGGCGATCTGGTGGTAGCCTCTGTATGCATCCAGAAAGCTAAGTCGGTTATGCCCTGCCGTTAGGTCCACCAGTTGATCTATCCTTGGTAGAGGGAAGCTATCTTTTGGGCACGCCTTGTTGACTGTTTTGTAGTCGACGCAGACACGCCATTTACCATTCTTTTTTGGCACTACGACGGTGTTGGAGATCCATCTTGGGTAGTGCACTTCCCTTATCGCTCATGCCTCCAGCAGGTTGCCTACCTCTTCGGCCACTATTTCAGCGTGGTGGAGTGCCGATCTGCGTGTGCGTTGAATGACAGGTCTGGCGGATGGGTGACATTGAGTTGGTGACTGATGAAGTTTGGGTCAATACCTGGCATGTCGTAGGGCGTCCAGGCAAACACTTCGATATTAGAGGTCAAGAATTCCAAGACCTCTGATCTCTCAGTGCTGGACAACGATGAGCCAAGCAAGAAGAACTTATCCGGGTTCTTCTCATCTATTTTTACCTCCACCAAGTCCTCCACCGCTTTCTGGTCAGCCTCTTTGCCGACGTCCGCGAATAGTTCATTACTTTCTGGCTCTTCCACCGAATGAACGTATCCTTTGGCAGCTCGGCTTCCATTCGCTGTGGCGAAGCACTGTTTTGACATGATTTGATCGCCATAGACTTCTTCAATTATACCGGCGTCATTGGGGAACCGCATAACCTGATGGTATGATGACGCTACCGAACGCATGGCGTGCAGCCATGTTCTGCCCAGGATGATGTTGTAGGTGGAGGGGACCTTCAATACCCAGAACTCCACTTGTTTTGTTACACTTCCTGCTCTGACGGGAAGGATTATTTTGCCGACAGGCCACTCTGGCATGGAGTTGAATCCAATCAGGGGAGAAACTGCAGGTGCCAAGTCTTTGTCTTGCAGCTTTAGTTGCTTGAATGTGTCGTAATACATGATCTCACATGAACTACCCTGGTCAATCAGAATCCGCTTGACGTCAAAATCCTTGACTCGGAGAGTGACAACCAGGGCATCATTATGGGGGCAGTAAATTCGTTCCAAGTCCTTATCCGAAAAGGACATGACGTTTGTTGCCTCTGTCCTCCCCTTCTTGATGGTAGGTTGGGCACTTAATACTTCCCTAAAGTGCTCAGCCTTCTTGATTGAACCTCTAAGCTCGTATACACGCTCAGGTTCAAAAACCCCATGAATTACATTGATAGTGCCTTGAGGTGGTGCATCAATCGGCATTCTATTGGGATGGTCATTATGATCTTGGGGGGCCGGTTGTGCTCCTCCTTCAATGTATTACCCTCTCAGTGTACTTTTTAACTTTTTACAAAAAGATGTGCAGGAAAGTAGTGGGATGATGTAATAGAAAAGGGATAAAAAGATGGATTTGTTAGGAGATGCCAAACCACTATGTGGAATTGAGGATATCACTCAAGTGAGATGATGAGTAATGGAATTTGAGTTTCCAGATTCATATAAATATACTAATGCATAGATGTTACTGAATATACTGTTTTTGTTTTTTTCCCAATGTTTGTTTCGGTGGAAGAACAGTTGTAACTACATTGCTGTCAACGAAGACACCTAGTAATATCCTCCTCGGTATATTTTGTTATCAGACAAAATTATAAAAGAGTTTCGTTCTCAAATATAATGATAACAACAATATGAAACGGGCTTACCTAGTTATATGCTCCTTAACTATTTAATTATTTAATTAACAATGTCCACTTTATAAACCAAATTATAACGAAATATTATTCCAAGTTATTACCAACTCATAATGAATTCAATACAAGGATTTGACTTACATGGTTCGATTGCTCTAGATACGTCGCTGGATCTATGTTCATAGACAGTTTACATATGATTGCAAGTACTTTAAAAAATAATGCATCATTTTATTTTCACAATTCTTGTCTTGTATGTGTAAAGATTTACCCATAATATAAACAATACTACTAGTCTAATGCTAGATTCCACTCGCTTATTATGATTTAGCATAGGGGTTCGGTATGATTAATGAAATAGACATTAATATAATTTTAAAAATTAGGTTGATATGGTTTTAATATCAGTGATCAATATAATACACATTACATACATACTTTGAGATTAAAAGAATATTTTTTTTTTTAATTGAGTTTCTACTAAAAATTTACTTAGTAAATTACTGAGAGTTTATTTAAAATTTACTGAGTAATTTACTGATAATTTGTTGTGTAATTTACTAGGAACTTACCGATAATTTACTGAGTAATTTACAAAATTTACTGAGAATTGTAACGTCCCAAATTTCTAGCCCAAATGATAATACAACAATCATGACTCTTTCAATAAAAACAGAATATAAATCTCTAAGGTGCTGTTTGGTAACACTTACGTTTTCAGTTTTCTGTTTATATTTACAAAAATTTTAAAAACTCAAATAAAAACTTGTTTGGTAAAATTTTTGATTTATAAATTAGTGGTCTCAGTTTATAAATTTAGCCAAAAAATGAAAACACAAAAAATGTGTTTCTATTTTGAGTTTTCAGTTTTTTTTTTTTTACCACCCAACACTAGCCACCACCTGCCACCATTTTCCACCACCGTCTTCCGCCACCACCACCGACCACCCACCACCACCACCACCACCACTACCCACCACCCACCTGCCATCCATTCGCCACCACCCACCACTCGCCACTACCATCCACCTCCCGCCACCACCACCTACTTGCCACCACCACTCACCACCCACCTGCCACTACCACCATCCACCACCTGCCACCAGTACCCACCCACTACCACCACCCACCTGCCACTCACCCGCCACCACCATCGCCATCACCCACCACCCACCTGCCACCACCACGCGCTACCCGCCAACGCCACCACCACCACCACCCATTCGTTACCACCTACCACCCGCCACCGTCACCTACCCACCCACCTGCCACTCACCCGCCACCACCACCCGCCACCACCATCGCCATCACCCACCACCCACCTGCCACCACCACGCGCCACCCGCCACCGCCACCGCCACCACGACCCACTCGTTACCACCTACCACCCGCCACCGTCACCTACCCACCCACCCACCACCACCACTACCACCTACCCATCACCACCCGCCACCTACCATCCGCCACCCACCTGCGACCACCACCCGCCACCACCACCGCCACCACTCGCCACCGTCACCCACCCACCCACCATCACCACCCGCCACCACCCACCACCACCCGCCATCCGCCACCCACCTGTCACCACCATTCACCACCCGCCACCATCACCATCACCACCACCACCACCACCCACTCGTTACCACCCACCACTCGCCACCGTCACCCACTCACCCACCATCACCACCACCTACCACCACCCGCCATCCGCCACCCACCTGCCACAACCACCCACTCGCTACCACCCACCACCCGCCACCATCACCCATCCACCACCCGCCACCTACCTGCCACCACCACCCACCACCCGCCACCACCACCACCGCCACCACTCACTCGCTACCACCTACCACCATCACCCACCCACCCACCCACCACCACCACCACCCACCACCCACCGTCACCACTTTCCACCACCGTCTTCCGCCGCCACTTGCCACCACTCGCCATTTCTCACTCTTTTTTATATTTTAATTTTTTTTAAACATTTTGTCAATTACCAAACGCGTTTGTAGTTTATGTTTTTCTAAAAATAAACAAAAAATAAACAAAACCAGTTTATAAATTTTTTGTAAATATAAATTGAAAACGTAAACGTTACCTAAACTTACATTACATGATACAATAGTTTTCATGCAACAATACATTAATTCAACAACAAGTAAATAAACAAACAAATACCCTCAAGGGTTTATAAGTTTCCAAGGCTTGAGTTTGGTTACACAAAACGGTTATTCAAACCCACACACATACAGCCCTTGGCTAACACACAAAGTCACAGCAAAATGAGAGTCTCATACTCTCAACACACATTTCCTCGCCTTTAGTTAGGCGGCATCACCACATCTTTTCCTGCACAAAAATCTCGTAGGGTGAGTATAAAGTCTAGTAGAAATCCTTAACAAAGTATATACATTTCATACAAGTCTCAAGAGATGAAATGCACATGTCATGCTATGCCTTTATTGAAGATAAATCACATTTTCATCTTTTGAAAACCATCATACTCAATGATGTTATGCAATTTTAATTGTTCAAAACTTAACAATTTATTTCAAGGGTAGTAAATACGACTCTGGTAATCCCTAGGTCGGTGTCTGCAAGTATACTATACAAGTACTACCAAATTGTCATTTTTACCGGTATTAACTGGAAGGCTTGACCCATATCCGCGCGGGTTTTCGGTCTTTCACCCCGGACCCTCAGGCCAACTTATTCAATATCATCTACACCACCTATCAAGACTTACTAACGTATTTATCCCAAAATCATTCCATGAAAACTTGTTTCTTAACATTTTTTTTCTCAATGCAAGTTTTCAAATCAACTTTCAAAGTTTAATGTAATCAAATGAATTGTTATGCCAATAACACAAGGTGAATATAAATACTTTTATTTCAATTTATCATCTAAGGAATAACACAATTCCTTCTTTTCAAGTATCCTCAACAATTAGTCATTTCAAGACTATTTCAACGTTTTGAACAATAATTTTCAAAATGAACAATAATTCTCATATTGCCTGAAATTCATCATTTATATAAATATAAATAAGAAATTTTCCAAACATCCATTTTTTTTGACACACAAAATAAATATAACAATATCATTCATGGATTTTCAGTCTCTTTTAAAAAAAAATTCCAAATTCTAGGTTTACTTACCAAAACTATACAACTCAAATCTTTTGAAAGAAAACTTTTCAAAATCATCTTTTCTTCAATCAACGAAGATAAAAACTCATAAGATCATTTTAAAAGAACAAGAGACAAACTCATTTTCAAAATCGCTCAACTTCTTGAATCAACAATCAATTTTCAAAGCTATCGAAAAATGATTTTGAAAATCATATAGATCTTGCAAATATATATATATATAACTCTAAGAAAATCCCTACCTTAAGTTTTGAAGAAGAAATGAGATGAAACTCCCAAAATCAACGGTGTCGAAACTCGATCTTCACCGCACACAACGAAGCCCTCGAGAAGTTAACCAGCTTTGATGAAAAACCTATGGCAGAACTCTAATGGATATTGAGAAATCAAGGTTTTGATCCAATTTAGTGTAGTGAAATGTAGAGAGAAGGGAGATGAAATGTTTTTAGAGAGAGAGATATACAAAAGTGATATGAAATATCAGATTCACGAATTGATATAACATGGTCCGCTCGAGCGTCGAATACACCTTCCCAATACTTTTGCAGACATGTCAAACTTTTGGAACCAAACATTCTCCGCTCGAGCGCATAAATGGCCGCTCGAAAGGACAAGCAATTTCGAATGCATTTTGCATTTTTGCTTCGGGGGCGCTGTCCCTCGACCCCGCCAGGGTGCTGCTCTCGGACCCGCCAAGGAGCGTTGCCCCCTCGACCCCCGCAAGCTAACCGGGTAGCTCGATCCCCAACCTACCCAGTCGAAGTGGCAAAACATGAAAGAAAGGTCGAAACTAGGATTGCTACAAAAATTTACAGAGTTGTTTATCATGAATTTACTAAGAATTTACTGATAATTTACTGAGCTATTTGTTGAGTAATTTATTGAGAATTTACTGAGTAATTTACTCATAATTTATTGAGAATTTTCTTAGAATTTATTGAAAATTTTCTGAGTAACTTATTTAGAATTTATTGAGTAATTTACTGAGAATTTACTAATAATTTACTGAGTAATTTACAAAGAATTTATTAAAAATTTAACGAGTTATTTATTGAAAATTTACTACGAATTTACGGAGTAATTTGCTAAGTAATTTACCAAAAATTTACTGGGAATTTACTAAATAATTTACTCAGATTTTACTGAGTAATTCACAAAAAAAATTCTGATAATTTTCTGAGTAATTCATTGATAATTTATTGAGAATTTATTCAGTAATTTACAAAGAATTTACCGATACTTTACTGACTAATTTACAAAGAATTTACTAAGAATTTACCGGGTAATTTGCTACGAATTTACTGTGAATTTATTAGTCTATCCATCTTCTCTTTAGCAAGACAAACATTTTTGAGATATTCTTCTGCTGCTGCTTCTTCTCTTCTTTTGTTGCATTTTTTTTCCCCGTCTTCTTGAATTACCTCATCTCATACAACGCATCTACCAATCTTCTCTTTTTTTTTTTTTTTTTGGTTGTATTTAATTTTTTTCCCCCCTGTCTTCATGGGCTATCCCATCTCGTACAATGCATCAACCAAGAACATAATCTTTGACATATAAATAAACAGGATTTTTTTTTTCTTTTTCAGGTCTGTTTTATCCTTGTTAAAAAAATATTCACTGTTCTAGATTCAATTTTCTGGAAATTGAGTTTTTTTATTTTTCGTATTTTTTTGTTTTTAGTGAATAAATATTTTAAGCAATTTTTTAACTTTTTTAGATGTACCTTACTTAGATGTATCTAAAAAATAAAATATTTGTAAAAAAATATTTTAAAAAATAATAAATACACAAGAATACGTAAAATATACTGAATTCTCGTATTTTTTTGTATTTTTTATATTTAGTGCATTTTCTAAAGATTTTTTCACAAATATTATACTTTTTAAGTATATTTTTGTTAGGTGTATCTAAAAATTAAAAAAATTATTTAGAATATTAAAAAAATTCAGTAAAAACAAAAAATACGAAAAAATCAAAAATTTTAATTTTTTGAAAAGTGAATCATGAAAAACCAAACCAAACAAGTTGATTGGTATTGCAAAGAAAAAATTGAAAAGAAAATTTAAAACCCAAATTTTATTAATAATTTTTTTAGTTATGTTTTTAGGGTCATTTTAAACAGATATTGGTATTGAATTTTTCTTGAAACCCATACAAAAATTGAAACATAGATTCTATTCTATGATAGAATATAATGAAAACATTTCTCATACATATATATACACATATATGTATATGTATAGACATTGTGCAAACTGGTTTCTCTTTTGGTTTTTCTTTGGGAAAGAGGGGCATAAAGATGGGCCTACATTTGTTGCTTGCATGTCAGTTGAACATGGGTTGACCGTGAATGTCATTTACAGTTCGACTGTGTATAATGTTATCTCTTTTTTGAGAATGCAAGGAAGAGTGCAAGCATCAGTTAACTTTCACTGAGGCCTTGTTTGGAGTGTAGGTTGGGACTAATTTAGCCTACTGAAAGACAAATAGATTAAAAAGTCAATAAAATAAAATATTATAACTTACATATATTCTAGAACGACCCTAAATCTATGACCATAACTCTTTTCGATGTGTTTATTTCTACAAATTTGTTTAAGCTGAGTGTGGCGCTCGTGCCAATTTTTGGGCCATTAAGTGGTTATTTTACACTTTCACCCCTAACCAGCCAATTTTGAATTTTAAAGTTTCACACTTTCACCCCTTTCATTGTGTCACATGCTATACAAGTTTATTTGTTATTGATTTTTGTCATGAACAGCTATTCCAAAGCTTAGTCGAACACTTTGTATAGGTTTGGTGAAGTTCAGTTCCACAATTTGATTTTATCCAAATTTCTAGGAACATTTGGTAGTTTTTGGTTTGTGGTTCCCCTCTAAACCGTAAAAAACCAATCCATGCTCATCCCTACAGGCCCATGATAGATATCACGACAATCATTCAACAAATAAATGATTTTCATAGGGTTGCACAATTTGATCTTACGTCGTCATTCTTTGATCTATTCTAGAGGAAATTTATTATTTTAGAAGTTAGTGCACTTTAAATTTCCGTCAATTCAACTAATATTTGGTGAATGAACTTTATCTCATGAGAAGAACAAGTATTATTGAAACTTGCATACATCTGTTTATTACAATCAATAAAAAAATTCAAACAATCTTAGTACAAGTCATGTTAGGATTAAGACACACTCAGAAATCAATCACACACAGAAAAGACACAAGATATTTATGTGATTCGACAATTGCCTACATCCATGGGAGAGATATCCACTATAAAATTTTCTTGGAGGGAGTTACAATAATCACACCTCACACACTCTCTCTCTCTCTATAACACTCTCACTCAAACACATACTCTGTGTTTTTCTACGTTTATTCTCTTCCTCCTCATCTCAATTTATACAGAAAAGAGAAGGAAACAAAGTCAAGGAAGAGGAGAGGAGTTATTGGGTTGGCTGCCACCTGCCATCTCCCCTCTCACTTCTTGACTTAAAGCAAACCAGCCAACCTCCAACTACTCCTTTATGTGGGCTAGAACAGCTAACAATTCTCCTCCTCCACACCCATATGGATAACTGACTTTTGTACTTGAAGTCCATCCTGATCAGATTCTTGCAAACTTCCAGTTTATTTCTGGTGACAACCTTAGTCATAATGTCAGAAGGATTCTTGTTTGTGTAAATCTTCACCAGCTTCATTAACTGTTTTTCCATCACTTCTCGTATCCAATGATAGTGGACATCAATGTGCTTTGTACGTGAGTGGTACATGGCATCCTTGCTCAAATCAATTGCACTCTGACTATCACAATGTACCTTGTACTCTTCCTGCTGTAGACCCAATTCTTGGAGAAATCGCTTTAACCACAACATTTCTTTTCCAGCATCTACGGCGGCAATGTACTTTGCCTCTGTTATACATAAAGCAACACACTCTGTAGTTTGGAATGCCATGAAACAGCTACCCTTGCAAAGGTGAATAAAAATGCTAATGTAGACTTTCTACCATCAAGATCACCCGTCATATCGGCATCCATAAAACCCTCCAAAATTGGTTCAGCTCCCCCGAAACATAGACACATCTTTGAAGTTCCCTTTAAGTACCGAAGAATACATTTGACTACCTCTCAATGCTCATTTCGTGTATTGGCGAGGAATCTGCTCACAACGCCAACTACGTGAGCTATATCTAGCCGAGTATACACCATTGCATACATTAAACTCCTTACTGCGGAAGAATAAGGGATTGCCTCAATTTCTTTCCTTTCAGAGCTGGTCGTGGGACACGAACGTTTTTTCACCTTGAAATGGTTGGCCAATGGTGTGTTGACTGGCTTGGCATATTTTATGTTGAACCTTTCAATCACCTGTTCAACGTATTTCTCCTGTGACAGCCATATCTTCTTGGCTTTCTTGTCACGAACAATCTTCACGCCAAAAATCTGTTGTGCTGGACCTAAATTCTTCATGTCAAAATACTGTGACAAGTCATTTTTCAACTTATTGATCATAGCAATATCCTGTCTGATGATCAGCATATCATCGACATACAACAGTAGGATGATGAAGTTTCCATCCAAAAACCTTCGGAAATATACACACTGGTCTGCTACTGTTCTTGTGTACTTGTGATCCACCATGAATGAATCAAACTTCTTGTACCATTGTCTCGGAGCCTGCTTCAGGCCATAGAGACTTTTCTTCAGTTTGCAGACTAGGTTCTGTTTCCCTTTAACTTCAAATCATTATGGTTGCTCCATGTAGATCTCTTCCTCCAAATCACCATGGAGAAAGGGAGTTTTGACATCCATCTGTTCTACCTCCAGATTCAAGCAAGCTGCTAATCCCAGAGCTACTCAAATGGAAGTCATCTTCACAACTGGGGAGAATATCTCATCAAAGTCAATTCCCTTCTTCTGCCAAAAACCTTTGACCACCAAGCGAGCTTTATGCTGCAGTAGTTTACCGTTGTCATCTTTCTTCAGCTTATATACCCATTTGTTGTTCAAGGCTCTCCTACCTCTTGGAAGTGGAACAAGCTTGGTTCTTCTACAAAGAACTCATCTTCTCCTTCATGGCTTACATCCAACAGTCTTTTTCTGTATGACTCTTTGCTTCTGAAAAACTCTCGGGCTCCCCCTTATCGGTAATCACAATATACTGAGAAGTGGGATATTTGGTTGATGGCACGACATCTCTTTTAGATCTCCGCAACTAAGGCCCAGTTGCCTCTGGTTGAAGGGGTTGCTCTCCCTGCTCAACATCCTCACCATCCGGGTCATCATCTCTTTCCTTCTGATCCTCAATTTTTGGCATAGGATCCTGCAACTCTGGCACATCTTGTTGCACATCATCACATCTAGCATTTTGTGATGGCTCGGGAGATGGGAACAAGTCTGGAGTGATGACATCTCTAGACTTTGCAAACTTCTCAAAATCTGCTACTGTCTGGTCTTCCTGGAACACAAGATCTCTGCTCCTAAACATCTTCTTGTTCACTGGGTCCCATAACTTGTACCAAAATGCTGCATCTAAATAGCCCACAAATATACATGGAGTGGACTTGTCATCAAGCCTCTGTTTGTTTTTCTTGGAGATGTATGCGAACGCCTCACATCCAAAGACTCTCAAGTGAGAATATGATACATTTCTTCTAGACTAGACTTCCTCAGGTATCACAAAATTCAACGGGACTGAAGGCAACCTGTTGATGAGATAACAGGTTGTACGGGCTGCTTCAGCCCAGAATGACTTTGGCAACTTTGCCATTCTGAGCATATATCTGACTTTTTCAATAATAGTGCGGTTCATCCTTTCTGTCACGCTATTGTGTTGTGGGGTACCGGGATCTGTTGTCTTGTGCCGGATACTTTTGTTAGCACAATATATTTCAAAAGCATTAGAAGTGTACTCGCCACCATTGTCTGTGCGAAAACACTTCAATTTCTTCCCGGTCTCTTTTTCTACCATTGCATGGAACTCCTGAAGTGCTGGAATACCTCATCCTTCGTTTTCAGGAAATACACCCACAACTTCCTTGATGCATCATCAATAATGGTCAGAAAATACTTGCGGCCGCCAAGTGAATCCACTTCGATTGGGCCACAAACATCCAAGTATACCATACTAAGCACTTTTATTTTCCTCTTGCTCGTTGAACTGAATGATACTCGATGCTTCTTGCTATAAAGACAATGATCACACGCCTTCAAGGCACTCCTTTTGGATAAGGGTATCTTGGAATGCTTTGCCAACAGATGCAATCCCTTCTCACTCATGTGAGCCAGTCTTCTGTGCCATAAGTCTGGTGACTCCTTGTCTTTTGCTGCATTAAGACTTCCCAGACAGATCTTCGTTTGAGTCTTGTACAGTGTTGACGATAACTCTTCTCTGGCGATTGTCAAAGCTCCTCTTGTCAGCTTCCAATGGCCATTTCCGAATGTACTTGTATAGCCCTGTCGGTCCAAGGCGCTTCCGGAGATAAGATTGAGGCGCAAATCTGGAACATGCCTCACATCTTTGAGAACCAGCTTGTGTTCGACATTAGTCTGAATACTAATGTCTCCAATGTCCAAAATCTTGGAATAACTAGTATTTCCCATTCGAACGGTGCCAAAATCTCCAACGTTGTACGAGCTGAAGAGTTCTCTATGGAAAGTGGCGTGATAGGATGCAGCTGTGTTTATCACCTACTTTGTACAGTTGTGGTCAGCCACGTGAAGGCAATCCTCCTCTTCGCCAACTGCAAGAAGTATTTCATCTGTTGTTGTGGCTGTCATGTTTTCATCTCCCTTTGATTTGCTACTTTGACCTTTATCTTTCTGGCTTGGACAGTTCCTCTTTATGTGACCCTCCTGGCCACAATGAAAGTAAGTGAAGCTAGAGTTACCTTGACTTTTACTGTCTCTGGATTTACTCTCGTTATTCCATCTGCCTCTACTCTTACTTCTTCTTTTGCCTCTTCCTCTACCTCTGTCTCTACTTCTATCTTCTGTGACAAGAGCATGGGACTGATTACCTTCCATTTCTTTCCTCCGTGTCTCTTCATTGTACATGACGTCTGTGACCATGCTCATGGTCAGCTTAGAGTTGCTGAGAGAAACCACCAACATCTTCCAGCTGTCTGGTAAAGAACTGAGCAGTAGAACGGTTTGCATTTTATCATCCAAGGGCATCTTGACGGTTATAAGTTGATTCACCAGATTCTTGAATTCACTAGTGTGCTCGGCGACAGATATACCATTCCTCAACTTCAGATTTACAAGCCTTCTCATCACCAAGGCTTTATTTTGGGCGGTCTTTGACTGGTACATACCTTTTAACATTGTCCAAAGGACATATGCATCTGTCTCCTGGGTGACATAGTGGAACACACTTTGGTCTAACCATTGTCTGATATAACCAACAGTCTTCTGGTTCATCTTTATCCAGTCTTTATCCTTTACTTCTTCCGATTTAACCCATTTTAGAGCAATAGGGTCAAACAGGTCTTTATAATATAGGATGTCTTTCATCCGCGACTTCTAGATTGCATAATTGGAAGGAATCAATTTGATCATGGATCCTGAAGTTGAAGTGAATTCCTCCATCATTTTCTTACTTTTTACAGAAACTCTGATTCAAAAATCTGACCGTATGGATCTCTCTAGAATACTCCAAATAGTTGGAAACCATTATTAGCTCTCCAAAATCGGACTTCAAATGGCTCAGATCTAGTCAAAATACGTTCGACAGTTTAGATCAGCGGATGTACTGTAGCCACGTAGCACCAGATAACCCTCTACGTCTGGGTTGGGTCGTATCAAATCAGCAGGTTGACTGGTCAGCCAACGTGATAACGTGGCTGACACGTGGAGCTGATGTGGATGGCACGTGGCGATGACGTGGCTGATACGTAGCAGTGACGTGGTGATGACATGGCAGTGACATGGTGCTGACGTGACTGCCAGATGGCATGTGACATGGCGGTGACATCACTAACACACACACACGACTTTCATTCTTCTTTCCGTCGCGGATCGGTCGTGTGCCTAAGACCGGTATGATGCGCTGACACCATCAACAATGCGTGTGGCGCATGTCTAAGACTGAGACTCACACGCCTTCTTTAGGTGGCACGTGAGGGTGCGTGGAAGCTTTTTTGGGGCTCGGCTTGGCAGTTTTGGACTCCTCTCGTCGAGAGCTTCCTCCCATTATGCTCAAAAGTGAATTTCAGGCAACTCAATTTCTGGGCAATTTTGAAAAAACACACTCTGTTTTTCTGAAAATCGAGCAACGCGGCTTTGATACCACTTGTTAGGATTAAGGCACACCCGCAAATCAATCACACACAAAAAAGACACAATATATTTTCGTGGTTCGGCAATTATCTACGTCCATATGAGAGATATCCACTATAGAATTTTTCAGGAGGGAGTTACAGCACTCACACCTCACTCACTCTCTCTCTATATATATATATATAACACTCTCACTCAAAATCACACTCTGTGTTTTTCTATGTTTATTCCCTTCTTCCTCATCTCAATTTATACAGAAAAGAGAAAGAAACAAAGTCAAGGAAGAGGAGTTGCTGGGTTGGCTGCCACCTGCCATCTCCCCTCCTACTTCTTGACTTGGAGCAAACTAGCCAACCTTCAACTACTCGTTCATGTGGGCTGGAGCAGCTAACAAGTCATTATGTCACAAATTTAAGATAGCCATATTTAGATATTCTTGCATATATATACAAATTAAGTAGACAAATTATACTTTTCCTGACTTTTATAGGAGAGTGAACCAATCACAAAGAACATGTAATAAAAGGTCAGGTATAATGCGTCTACATAACTTAGGGCCATCATAACACTAAAAGACCACACATAAGTATCTACATTAAAATCTATGCGATCAAGAAAATAGGCTTTCAAACATCCTGTGATAGTGAAGATTGTGGAGCAAACTAGGGTAGTTATAGCAACAATATATCTTAATGGCAATGTTATATAGAACTCGTTGCTAGGAAACCGTGACAGCTAAAGTGAAAGCATGGCAACCAAGGTGAATAGGGAAGAAAATAGACCAATACCTATGTTCCACAAGAACTTCATAGTATCCTCATGTGAATCCTTACGGATAAGAAGAACGGGGCTTGCCATAGGTTTTACTTGTGTGTTCTTGATCATAACCTCCAGGAAGGATGATGAGTGTCGCATAATTGAGTGTGCCAATGAAAGCGGCAACAAGCATGAGTCCGTTGTTCATATCTTTGAAAGCTTTCTCAACCTTGTCTCATTGGTCTATGTGGTTTCCTTCAAATAGTTCTTTTGCTGTCATTTCATTAGAGTTTTCATGGTACAAAAAGTGTGGAGGAGAGTCATCCCACACGTGCTATGGAAAAAAAGAATAAAGAACTAGTCAAATATATGTTAGCTTAAAGTTTTATGACTTAAGGATGCAACTTCTTCATTATATAACTCGGGGCTAGTTCCTCTCTAGTAACATGTGCAATTGTGATGGGCCCCAACTTCTCTTATAATTGAACATCAAGTTACTAGAAAGACGTTGTTCCCATACTACAACTAGTACTTTCTTGTTCTTAGTATGGGACGGAGGATCCTTTATCATACTCTCTTTTGCTCCTTTGTCCCAAACATTTTCTCTACCATACAATATATCTCTTTAACTTTAATCATGATCAATGAGGGGCTTTGGGGACAAATTTACAAAGGACAGTGGAATAGAGGATATGGCTCTTTGTTATTGGTATTGATTTGCTAGGGTACAATGGTTGTAAACCGAATATATATTAGTGTGGAGTTTTGGTTAGGGCCTAAGGACGCAATTTTTCCATTATACTACTAGGGGTTGGCTTCTCTCCAGTAACATGTCTAATTATGATGACCCTAACCTTTTCAACAGTTGAATTGTTGAACAATGAGTTACTAAGAAGTGTTCTCATACAACAACTAAGATTTTCTCATTCTTATTATTGGGCTGAGGAGCCTCTTATCTCACTTTCTTTTGTCCCCTCCTAAATTTTTTCTCTACCATACAATTTATCTCTCTTTGACTCTAATCCTATATAGTAGAGGGGCTTTAGGACACAGAGACAAAACAAAAAGCTACAAAGGATTTGGTTTCTTATTATTGGTGTCGATTTGCTAAGGTACTATAGGGTGTGCATTATTGAAAAGTTATCTAGTTCGTGATGAATAAGGGACTGCATGTGCAAGGGATACTCTTAAGAGCTCGACACCTTTTAGAAACAAAAAATTATAATAGAGAGTTTGCCACATAATAATAATAATAAACGATGAAATTTATCTGGTAACAAATATTGTTTTCCTAAACTAAATACATTTAATCGTACCTTAAATCAACATACATCCCACGTCATCTGCTTCAAGTGTCCAGGAACAATTTTAGGACTGGTTCCCAAGTTGGCCGCTAGATGCAATACAGTGTTCCCATTATTATCAACATCCGACAACATCCCATCCTTGTGATCAACATTTTTCTTCAAGTAGTCATATAGAATTCTGTCTTTCTGCACAATGGCTATGTGCAGGATGTTCTTTCCATTCTTGTCAAGGCTATATGCGGCATAAGGGAAATTTATCAAAATCTCCTTAACCAACTCAATGATGTCATTCTTCGTTGCGTGAACAATTAGGTTTGTATGCGAATAATGATTCCAATCACTCTCTTCATTTACTAGCTTTTTTGTTAGTGCGAGTGCAAATTCATGTTTTTGCTTTGCATTATCAATTTCTCTAAGCCAAGCAAAAACTTGGAGAAAGAAGAGAAGGAATAATAAGGAGAGAACAAGACCCTATCTATAATCATAGTAACAAGTTTATAAGAGATCAATTATTATTAAAATACTAATAGACTTTCTAACTCAAATAAGCAATGTGGTGTTTTGGGGTAAATGTCATAATAAATCCAGGAGCCACATAAAATGGGGGTAAGAGTATAGAGCATATAATAATTTTATCATAATTAAAGAGTCAGAGCAACCAACCTCTAAGAATCCTTCTGAATCCTGTGGTAAGAAATAACTAATTAGGAGAAAGAAAAACAAAGGTGAAAATAGAAAAATAAACTAGGGATTAAAAAAACAAACTCCTCTTGAAAGTGCAACATATATGTAATCATATATATATGACTTGTAAAGCCACATTTATTGATTACTATATATATCGCCAATGAATTTCATTTTTTTTGTTTACTTCTTGTTTATGTGGATCAACACGATAAATGTCATATTCAATGTGGGAGATGAAAAAACTGGGCATAGAGTGAAATTTTTATTTTTTTTTAAATTTTTTGTAGTAAAAAACAAACAAAACAAAAATCGAACCTGGGATTAATTTTGTTGCCAAATGCCCTAACTTGGAGATATTATGTCCATTTTGATGTTGATTTTCCTCATCAACAGCATGTTTCCACCCATAAACCATCGATGGAATACCTACTTAATAACAAACAAAGACACTATCTAAATTTTTTTTGATAGAGTACTCTCTAAGCTAGGAAAGCATGGATACGTGACACGACATGATACGGATATGGACACAACACGACACGGACATATCGATGAGTAATTTTAAGAAAATGTAAGACAAGACATGTGGAAAACACATGTAAAATATATAATTTTATACATTTATACTATGTTATAGAATTAATGAATTATTATATATATATATATGTGTGTGTGTGTGTGTGTGTGTGTGTGAATATTTAAATCAAAATAATAATTTTAAAGTCTAAAGGAGGAGAATAAGTATAAATTTACATTGTTTTTATTTTATCATAGAATTTTAAGTTATTTTATGTAAACTTGTAATATGTTTTATGTGTCTAAGTGTTGGAAAGTGTCTGACGAGTATCATATTGGTGTCAAACATGACATGCTACCTTCTTAGAAGTGTCCATACTTCTTAGTCTCTAAGTATTTTTCAAATCAAATCATGGAGCGGAAAATTTTACAGGTAGGAGATTAAGACTCGTTTTTGTTGGATAGTTGATAGATAAACAATCTATCTCATTTAATATGTATCGCAATTTTTTCATTTATGGAAAAGACTATTAATATATAGTAATGGTAGGACTTACAAAAATATACAAATATTGCAATAAGCTGGAGGGGAATGAAAGGCCTCCTGCCCAAATTGACCAAGGAATAAGGTGAACCACTATTAAAGGACAAGGGTTTTGTGGCTAGCAGATCCAAGGAAGTCCTTCCTTTGCCATCATTCTTGTGAGCAAGTTTAGGGAATGTTTCCAATATGCTCATAGCAGGACCTAGTTCACACAACATATATATATATATATTAATTAAATTCAATTATTTAGTTATCTAATTAGCAGTTTTCTTTTAGATGAATAAAGGGTTAATTATACAATTAGTCTCTCAAATATGCATTTTGTTACATTTTAATCCCTAATATTAGTAGCACTGTTCAAAATCAGTAATAGGAGGGGTATTTTTAGCATTTTACCAAAAAAAGATTAATGAAGAAAATGAAAAAAAAAAATGCATATTTTAAAATTTTAAATTATGTGCATATTTTATCATTTTAGTTTTGTTAGTGCTTCATGTAAAATTCAAAAAATAAGAGAATTGCTAGGTATTCAGAATTTCTGCACAAAAAAATACAAATTCATTATAAAGTGGTCTCATGAATCACAATCCGATATTTTTTTGAATAAATTAATGAGTACTAGTTTTGAGTGGCCAAATCTTCTACTCATACATGAACAGCTATGTGGACTGATGGACTTATAAATCCAATGTAAATTCAACTTTCGATTCACTCGTGGTACTAGATAGAAATGATAATTCCAACAATCTCTAACTAGAAAAGTAAATGTTTGAGTTTGAGAAACTTCTGGTCTAGTAAGTTTGTAAAACTCACTAGGATAAGTGGTATTATTTGATAAAAGTAATGAGGAAAGCTCCAATTGAAAAATATTTTGAATTCATTGAAAAGAAAGAGAAGTGAGCTCACTAAAATAGTCACCCATGATAGCAGCATGAAGAACAGTGGAAACATCAGTTCTCTCCATCACACTATGATCACTATGAATTCTTCCATCTTTGATGAGAAGATCGAAAACATCCTTCTTTCCGTACAAAGCCACAATGAATAGAGGAGTCTCTCCTGAACTATTGCTCACCATAACCAAATCTCTCTCATACTCCAACAAAACCTCCACAATTTCTTTCTGACTGAACCTTGCAGCCTCATGCAACGCCGTGTCACCATTTGTATTTTCTAGTGAAGTGAAAATAAATAATAAAGTTATCCTTTCCTCAAGTAGTTAAGATTTTTCGATGAGTTACTGGTTAATACGATATTAGAATAGATAATAAATTTTATAATTAGAAATTTAAACCTCATTATCTATTCAACAATTAAATAACTTAGCTTTTCTCTAATAAGTGGATTGGGCCATTGAGTTTAGTCTGTGAGGCACCCAATAAAATTATTTGGTACAGTTTATGGAGTTTTTTTTTTTAAATTAAAAAATTAGTTTAAATAAGTTGAAGAATTGAAAAGAAAAAAATGATTATCTAAAAGTTAGAGGAGAGGTATTTTTAGTTTGTTGTTTCTAATTAAAAGTACGCTAATTCGATGATCAATTTTGCTTATTGTGTAGAATTTCTATTAAAAAAATTCAAAATTGATCTAATGATAATAGGATATCATTTTTGCCGTCTTTATAAAGACAACACAATTATATGGTTACGATTAATAGATTAATTTGATTTTTATTTTTTATTTTATATTTTTTAATAGATGATCTACATACTAAAATTTAAAAGAAAATAAGCGAAATAGATGGTTAAAGTAATACGGGTGGTGAGATTTTTGTCCATATTTGAATCACTAATAAAAGGGAGTTTTGCCACATGTGAGAAAACTTGTTGAAAAAAATTAAACTTAAATTTTTAGGTGAGTTAATAACAATTCAACATTTACCTATTGTGAGCTCTTTATTTGTTAGTATACCATCCCCAAGAAGCATTTAGAAGGCGGATAAATTGCTGTATATGGCGAGAAAATGAAGGAGAGTGTTGTCTCGTGCATCTATCAATTGCACACCTTCCTATCTAAGAAAATTGCAGAGGAGTGTGGATGACTCTGATAAATTGCAATCCAATGCAAACTTGAAAGCTCAGTTGATGATGGCTGGAAGAGCTGTGAAACTGTTGGTTGGTGAGATTGCCATTTTTGGAAATAGAACTCTGAAACTTTGTTGAGTTTCATATGGATAGGAAAAGAATGAATTGCTAATTATAGGAGTCTTAAGAGCAAAGTAAAGGCTGTCAAGCAATTTTGTTTATAAAAAGGAGGAGAATAAAGGAGATATTAAGTTTTGCAAGAAAAGAATTCTAAAAATTACAAAGTTGGGAGTACTGTCCAAGCAAAGTACACTTTGTGATGCAATGGTGATTAGTAGGAAGTTTATGCAGAGATTTGGGCGTTTATTAGCAAAATGATAATTTTGTTGAATTTTTAAGATTACCAGATTAAACTTGAGATACCCATAACAAGTTCAACTCCTAACAATGAATTGGATTAGGAAGGATAGAAAACCAATGAGAACCATGAAGAAATGAAAATGGCCAAATGAGAGTCCTCCTCAGTGGCGTAGCTAGGAATTTCAATCAGTGGTGTCATTTAACAAGTCATCATTAATGTTATTATTTTGTATTTTTAGTTCTACAAAACCTATTAATAATATTAGCATTCACATGATACTTGTAAATCACATATATATTTTTGATTACATTGAAAAAAAACAATTCAAATTACTAAATTAAAAAAATCGTAATATTTAAAAAAAAAACATTTTATAAGAATAAACACTATAGTGGTCAATAGAGAACTATATCGTTGAGACTCGAGGGAGAACAAATTGTTAGAATGATTGGAGGATAAACGCAACATAACTAACTATTAGAATTATTTGAGACATCCAACCAAAAATCAATTGATTATGTGTAGAGTAGCCTTCAAATTATATAATTCGAACTTGGGTAATTTAGAGAAGATGTGGATGAATCAAACTTGGGTAGTTTAGAGAAGTGATGTGGGACAAATCTCAAATAAATAGGTAAACAAATCAACAAATAAGGGGTACAAAGACAAACAAAATAGATTGCATTATGACGCTAATTGGCCATAAATGGAGTAGTTGCTAGATTATATGAACTTAACTTGAGTGGTTTAAAAAAATGCTATGGAATAAGTCTCTAACATGAACAAATTATGAATTTATTTATAGAAGATTAAAAATGCAGCATAAGGTTTGATTTTTGTTTTTAACTCCACTAGGGTCAATTTGTAAACTTTCAAAACTTAGTATTTTATTTCTAGATCTATTGGGTTCAATTTGTTAGTACTCAAAACTTTTATATGGAATTTACATATATTTTTTAACAAAATTTTGAAGTTCAATGGTGTCAACTAACATCACTGCCATCAAGATAACTACGCCCCTAGTCCTCCTCATGGTTTTAAGCAACAGGTATTTGAAATATATGTATTAAAATATTCGCAATAATCAACTTATATCATTGTCAGATGTCATGACCCGAACCCGTCCCTATAGATTAAGGTCATAATAGGCCAGTAATCATGAGATTACCTACGGCCTCAAATAGAAATCAATTAAAAATTAATAACATGGGGCTAGATGCGGAAGTAGACTTAAAAATTTTGTCCAATGTGCGGTGCTTACATGGCATATCAAAACATTTCACATATACTTAATAACAACTCACACCAAATATTAGTAGTTAACATCTTGTACACCCAGGATTATTCAAACACATAGTCAGCTATACCAAAAGCTTATATACATAAATGGTTTATCATGACCAATGGAAATAGCAAAAGAAAATACAAAAGATCATAAATAAAGCCTCTTGCGTAAGGCACCTGGGCTGACTTCACAAAACTCGGGTTCCTTTCTCAAACTCCACTAAGGCTGGGGTTGAACGCCCCTTTGCTCACCTACATACATATAAATAAAAGTGAGCTAACGCCTAGTGAATAATACCAAAGAAAAAAGGTTATATGAATGAGATTCATATTAAGTACATCGAACCCGTATATTTCATATACCAGCGGCCTTAGGCCCATTTTGTGTTTTTGTTGTACATGTCAAATGGCCTCGGGCCCATTTGAGATCCTTATCAAACATATCAGATAGATTCGGGGCCCATTACATAACTTTGTCAGACACATCAAACGCCCTCAGGCCCAATTCAAACACTTCAAACGTATCAAACGGCCTCGAGCCTATTATTTCCATATTCATATATTTGCACATTTCATATTCATGATCATGATCATGATCACTTTTTCATTCAAACGAGGCCTTTTGCCCATTACATTCATATTCAAACGGCCTTTGGCCCATTACGATATTCAAACGGCCTTTGGCCTATCACGATATTTAAACGGCCTTTGGCCTATCATAATATTTAAATGTATCAAACGACAAACAGCCTTAGGCCCAATTCATACTCTTATCAGACGTATCAAACGGCCTCAGGTCCAATTCAAACATATCAAACGGCCTTGGGCCCAAATCATGTTCTAGGCATATAGAATATTCATTCCTAATTCAAATCAACGAATCCATGAAACTTATACAGAAATAGCATTTGGAAAATAACATACTTGAAAATATCTTTACTAAGATATTACTCACAGTGTTCGGAGTGTTGATTTGTCCTCGTGGATGCTCTTACACAATTCATATACAAAAATTCGATCACAATGCTATTCAATCCTCTCCTTAACTTGTTTAATTCTCTTCGGCTCCTTTCTAACCTTTTAATTCATTTAGAATGCACAATGTATGCCTAAGAGTGTTCAATTCATAAACTTGCGTGACTTATCCACAACTTCAAATAATAGTTAGAAATTCTTTCAAGAACATGGATTACAAGGTTCATGCTCAAAGGATGAAATTCAATGTTAAAACCAAATGAACCTTTCCTCTCTTTTCTAATCATTTACTTATGTTGTTTCTTAGCTTATTGGTCCTCAATAAGTCATTATTCGTGCTTAAGAATACCTAGAAAGAGATGGGAATGACGATATGCGCTTAAAACATCTTTTGAAAACATACTGAAAATAAGTTGTTGGCTAAAGCCAGCTGAAGGCAAAAACTGAGCTCGCTCAAGCCACCATTTGGTCGCTTGAGCCAGCTTTTGCAGAGTGCAAAATATTGGGAGCTCGCAATGTTGGCTCGAGCCACCACTTGGTCGGTCGAGCCAATTGTGAATTTTCTAGGTTTCAAGACAGCAAATTTGAGTTCAAAAAATGCATTTTAACATGTAAAAGCTTTCATGGCCATTCCAAACTCATGAAAACACTTTGATAATCATAAAACATTTTAGAAAACTCAAATACAAGATCATCCATAAATCATTTGTTCAAAATCTCATGAATTTACCAAAATTGAACCTAAATCTTCATTCATGTGAGGATTAATTTCAAAACTCTTTTCATGACTTTCCAAACATAAAATTAAGCTTCTAAGACTTATGAAACGGTGATGCATGTGCAATATAACTTCTAATTTCATCATGAATCATAGAATTCAAGTCCAAAATGATAAAATTATATATATTCATCATCTAAATTCAACATGGATGACAAGGATCATGCTCAAGAGTGTGAAACTCGTCCAATTCATGAATCCATGTATTTCAAACCTTCAAGACTTAGAAACACATGAGACCATGTAAGTGACAACTCCTAATTCAACATGTTATCAAAGTTCATGCTCAAAACTTGAATAATCAAACCAAATACTTGCATGTATGAACAATTTCATCCCAATTCCTACAATCTTTGTTCAACTCACACATTTAATCTTATTATCTTCTTAAATCCACAATGTAAGTGACTTAACTCCCAAATTGAGGTTCAAACTCTTACCTACTATCTTCAATGAGGCTAGGTTTAGCAATTTCTTGAGCCTAGCTTCCAAATTCTTCAATCCTCCAAGCCAATTCCTCAAGATTGAGCTTCTCTCTCTCTCTCTCTCTCTAAGATGAAGATTTCCCTCTCTATATAGCTTAATCTCAGCAAAATGGATAAGGTGAGCTCAAAATTATGAGCCTAGGCACTAACTCAACATATATATAGTGCGTGATTAGCTTAAGCTAATTAAGCATGATTAAGACTAATCAACCTTACTTAATTTAATTCAATTTAATCTAATTAATTTGATCCGAATCAATTTTTAATTAAATTTCATCATAGGCTTTAAAAATTACGCTAATCACAATAAATTAATCAATTTTGGTTTCTGACGCCTCTACAACCCTCAATTCCGGATTATAGCATAAATTGTAACAGATATGACTACAATCAATAGATAGGCATTCAAAAATCACATGAACACATAATTAACATCAAATTTCATATCAAACACATTAACACTCGTATAATTAATGAATTAACAGTATAATACGGAATAGGGTTGTCACATCAGAAGTCTCAAATCTTAATACGTATCAGATTATATCAACATGACAAGTCCAACACTCTTTTATTCTATTTATAAGTTTGAGAATGCATGCAAGAGTGTACTTTCTATGAGCTTCCATTGTCATCATTATCATGTATAAGTCTTGAAAATTAATAAGTCTTCCAATCTTATTTATTATTCATGTTTATCCCAAAAGTATAGCTCCTTTGAGAGAATTGATTATTCATAGTTCAAGCAAGTGTCCTTTGAAGCAAAATCTGTGTTGTTTGTTGAGTGTTGGCAACAAAAACTTGCTATGAAGGCCTTTTCACCAAAAACCCCCCCAACAAAAATTATAAATACTAGCTTGAAGTTGCACTGCAACTTGGCCAGGTTTGGTCGATTTGAGGATCTCTTCAGCCTGGGGGATTTGTCTCGACCGACTTGTCCAAATTTAAGCTCAAGTTTATCCTAGATAATTTGAGTAGGATTGGTTACCCAAATTCAAACACACACACAAAAATGTCTTTAATTGACCATTGCATTTTTTGAAAATAAAAAATATATATATAAAAAAATTACAAATATGAAAATTGTTTGAGTTTTGTATAATAAGCATTCAGGCACTATACAAATATTAAATTTAAATTTTTTATTACTTTAGTCCACCCAAATTACGCCTATAACTTGAAGGGAGGAGTTAGTTTGGTTTGGTTGGTTATTTATTAGTTTGGTTGGTTCTCAATTTTGCTCGTTGCACATTGTTGTGCTATCATTTTACTTGACCGTCTTCAATATGCTACTATTTTCCTCAATCTCACAAACCTAGAAAATCTCAAGGAATGCTCACAAAGCTGACAAAACTCAACCATAAGAAAACTTAAATAGTGTCAAAACCAACTCAGATAAACCAACAACTGCAGAAAACTAGAGGAAAAAACTCATTGTATTCAAAACACCCTATAGCTGGACCTCCGTGGAGCCTGAAAAACCTTCTGCAACTGAAAAATAAGGTTGGGTAATGTTCCTAACAGTGTGGTCAACAACCATAGAAGAGTCTTCACAAGCATTCATTTGATCAAAACCAAAGTTGATTGAAGATCTTGGAAAAATAGGCCATATTTTTTCAAGCATCAAAGAAATAGAAAAAATATGTCAAATGAACTTAGAAAATTTTGAAAAATTTATCGGTGAACACTACTCTTCAAGTCAATCATGCTGCTGTATTTATTTATTATTAATATATATACATATATATATATATTTTACATATCAATCGTAAATGAAGAATACCATAATCCTTTCAGTCCACAATACGAGAATATACGAGAATGACACTATGATACCAAGTTAAATGTACACTAAGAAGAAGAAAAGAGCCCATATGCGGTTAATGAGCTCTCTGCCCCCATGCATCTAATCAGCTTGCATGGTTCATCGGTTTCATTGAATAGAGAGAGACCAAAAATTTAGGGTTCTCTCCCTTGGGATACATGTATTTGTATTAGATGGAGTTGCCCTAAGCACATAAATACCCTTCAAACAATTAAACAAAACACAAAACTATAACAGATAATAACCATAGATGTCTTATAGGGGTGGTTGCTGCCTTTTCTATATATATATATATTGTTTTTTTTACTTTGATGGTATTTTTGATTTCACCATGTTGATAGCTGATACTTATTATGATTTTGAAATGAACTGGTTATGTAATTTCTATTTACTTACAAAAAATGGGTTATATCAAAATATTACTTTGCAATTACTTTATGTTGTTAGATTTTGCTTGGAATCATTTCTTTTAAGCTAACATTCATGTGCTATTGCAACTTTTCACTTACTTCCATGTTTCACTTGTGCATTGCAGATTCCAATCGACTTGCATCCAGTGAATAATGTATTCCGATTAAATTGTGCAGGTTTTACGTGCTGGTGGGAAATTTGGTGGTTCAAGTAGTGGTTACAGTGTCTCAGGGGGACTACAGGTGTAGGCTTAGCTGTTGTTAATGCATTATCTGAGGTGCTACTTTCTTTTCTTATAACTTTATTTCTCCATTCCCTTCAAGCTAGTTGAGATATGTATATATATTCATGGTTTTCTCTTTTGTTTTAATGTTGTTGGTTTTGGTGGCCTTTGAGTTCCTTTTGGCAGTGGAGTAGGCTTTAGTTTACTATAATTTTGATGATATTATATATATATATATATATATATTTTTTTTTTTGGTGTCAATTAACTTGGGGTTTCCACTTATGTATCCCTGCACTAGGGTGGAAACATTTAAAATGATGGCCTTCATTTCAAGTTTCAAGTAATGATGAAATAAGCTTTATACATCTGGGCTAGTGCATCTGCAGGCCCTGGTGAGTTCTGTGTCTGCTCTTTACTCTTTTAGTAGCTCTATTCTTGGCCCTCATTTTAGAATCTGTAAGTATATTTGGAATAGAGCTTTACCCCCAAGGTTTCATTTTTTTGTTGGCTGGCTTGGAAAAACAGAATAAGTCTGCTGAGTTTATGCAAAGAATTGGCATCCTGGATAACAGTGTTTCCACCCTTTGCCCCTTTTGTAGAGCTGAATCTGGATATGCTGTTCATGTTTTGTTCCATTGCCCTTTTTCTTGGCTGATTTGGTCTTCTATAATTCATGATTGGGGGCTTTATTGGTGCATAAATGACTCAGTGGATGGTCTTCTCAATTGGTGGATGGGTGGTAAATTCAAGAACCTTGATAGGAAAATTTGGAGAGCTATCCCCCTAATTATTCTTTGGTCTCTTTGGAAACACAGGAACGAATGTGTTTTCTCAGAGACTCAACCCAATTTCTCTGGCCTGAGTGAAATAATCAAAATCAGAGTAGCACTTTGGCTGAAAGCATCTATTAAGAATTTTCCCTTCTCAATTGATGATCTAGTTTTCAAGTGGAGACAAATCAAGATATATAGTTTTTGACTTCACAGTTGGGCTTTGTTTCCTTGATCTGGAGATGTCTCAAGTGGTGTTTAAAGCAGGAGATCTGTTCTGGTGTATAAAGCAGAGGAGATGTGTTGCTGCTGCTCTGTCATTGATTGAGGTGTTGGGTGAACTCCTGGTTTTTGCTGGTATTTCTTTGCAGGTTTGCCTGCTGTGTAGTTTTGTGGCTGCATAGTCTTGGTGATTGTTAAAAGGGTGTGATGGTTGAACTGATCTGTTGGTCTGCTATGCCCAGCTGGTTGCAATGCTGCTATGTCCAAATATATTTTTGTGGCTGCATAGTCTTGGTGATTTTTTTTCTGCTATGTTGTTTTGTTATATGGGTAGAACCTGGCTGCAAGCCTTGGTGGTTGTTAAAGGTTTGCTCAGCAGTTGGCTGATATGTTGGACTGTTATGCTCAGTAATGGCTGCAACTCTTGGTTTTTTTTTTTTGCTGGTTGCTGTTTGTTGTTTGCTGGGTTGTGATGTTATTTGCTGCTGTTGATGGGTGGTAAATTCAAGTTGTCGTCTTTTGTCATTAATTGAGCTTATCGGTTTGTTTTTTTGTGGCTGTTGGAGTCTGTTTTCTTTTTTTTGTTTGGTTTTTTGCTTTTGCTCTGTATGTTGGTTTCTCACTAACTTGGAGCTTTGCTCTCCTCTTTATTAATGTTCTTTATCATACTTTGTATATTCTCCATCAATAAAGCTTTCTTTTTGCTAATAAAAAAAAAAAAATGCTGAGAAAGGGTTACCCTTTGTCACCGTTACTGTTTACCTTAGTGGTTGAAGTTATAGGCAGATTGATGGGTAAGGCTAAAGAGGTTGTTTTAGTGGATTGTTTTGTGAGTAGGAGGGATGGTGTATCCGTGTTTCATTTACAGTAGTAGATGATACCCTTTTTCAGGCCTAGCTAATACTTGAAATTCAACTCGGAATGACCCTTTGTCTTACTTTCCTGTTTTGTGACTTTCAGTTTGGTGGCTCCTGGGTCATAGAAGTATTGAGACTCCTTTATTCTGGTGTCAGTCACATTAATTGTTTACAAACTATGGAATGTTACCTAGAAGATTGTATGTGTCAAACTATGGAATGTTACCTAGCATGTTGTAGGATTATCAAGGCTCAATGGCTAGTCATTCAACAGTGATTTCCTGTTGGTCCTTCAGTTTCCTGCTGACTGCCCTAACATTTCAGATCTTTTAGAAATGGATCCTTTGCTATTTAGTGTAGTTCTCTTTGTGTATGTCGCATATGAAAAAAATTAAGTTAATCTGATAATCGTAACGTCTTTATTTTATCGCATTTATCTATACAAAAAAAAGTAGATAATCTATTTTTAAAAACACACTTGATGTTAATTTTTTCGTAGATAAATGCCATAAAATGAAAAAATTACAATTATTAAATCAATTTTTTTTTTTTTTATGAATGATATATACAAAAAATCTTATAAAATAAATGATTTAAATTATCAAAACAAAACCCAACGACTCTAGTGTTGATGAATACTGAAACTAAGCCCAACGCCTTTTATAAAGTGAGAATATTTTCATGTCTAATCCCATGGCGGTTGGATGATGGGACTCAAGCCTCGAGATTATTAACACCTCTTGAAAGGAATTCATATTCACATGACATTATTTCAAAATATATCTGAGTTCATTAAATTATTAATCGAATTCTACCAACTTCAGACAAAACAAACAGCGGCGGTGTGCCACCAAGGAACATACATAGGAGAGTGTAAAAATTAATTATTTAGGCTCCGTTTGGTAAGCTTCTCAAAATATAATTCTACCATTGATTTGAATGTGTTGTTTGTTCGGAGCTTTCAAATCATAATTCTACACCCATTTCTCACAACTCAATTCAAAACATAATCATTACTTTTCAAAACTCATAACTAAAAATATAATTCAAAACTCTTTTCAAAACTCAATTCAAATGAATATTTTAATTTTTTAAATATTTTAAAAATATTTTAATTTTGTTAAGATTTTAAATATTTTAATATTTAAATATGTTACGATTTTTTAAATTTTTAAGTTTTTTGAATATTTTCAAATATTTTAATTTCAAAATATTACGATTTTAATTTTTTAAATTTTAAAATATTTTATAAAAATAAATTCAAACTCTATTTTATAAAAATATTTTTAAATATTTTAATTTTTTTTGTTATGTATTTGGTTACGATTTGAGTGTAGAGTTGTGAAAGTAGTATGGAATTTCGAGTTATGTGTTTGGTTATGAGTTTTAAAAATAATTTCTTAATTAAGCTTTGTTTTATGTGTTTGGTTACGATTTGAGTGTAGAGTTGTTTTTAAATTTAAAATATTAACATTTAAAATTATTTAAAATTTTTGAATATTTAAATTATTTAAATTTTTATGATTTCAATTTTTGGAATATTTATTTTAATTTTTTACTTATTAAATTTTTTAGATTATTTAAATTATTTAAATATTTATGATTTAAATTTTTTGAATATTTATTTTGAAAAAAAATTATTTCCTTTGTAATATTTTCAATTAAAAAATTGATTAATGTTATTTTCTTTTTTAATTGAATTTTAAAAAGAGTTTGATTATAAGTGTTGATCAGAATTTTCAATAGTGTGAAAGTAGTGTGTTTTGTTATGAGTTATAATAATTTGAATTAAGTTTTAAAAACTCTTTCTAAAACTCATAACCAAACAAATTTTCTTACTTCACATGTCAAATCAAACTTTCAAAACTCAATTCCACACTCAATTCAACACTCTATTCAAAAACCATAACCAAACAAATTTTATACACTCAAATCATAATTCAACAACTCACAAACTCAAAATATAACTCATACTCTCAAATTATATTTACAAAACTCTATCAAATACAACCTTAGTCTTTATAGCGGCAATATAAATAAGAGATTTGTTAAGATTATGGTTCTATTTTGTTACAAAGTTTTACGTAATTTGTTAACAGATGGAGTAGTTTTTAAGTCTCTTACTTTGATGAACAAGTAGAATAAAATTGAACAAGAAAACTAGTCCTCTCTCTGGACCTATAAAGGACATTCAAATCATTAATTAAATTATTTTGAATTCACGCTATTCTAAAAAGGGTTAAAAAAGAAAAATTATTTTCTCATAAGTTCATAGGGTTTATTTTTATTCATATACTAAGGTCAAGTTTGGCATCTACTAAATAATACAAAAAGTCAAAAAGTCACTATCCTATTTAAATCACATCATCTTATTTAAATCATATCACCTCTCTAACACATCATATCAAACCCAACTCATATAAGCTAATAAGTCAAAAAGTACACTTTTTTAGAACATTCCAAACCAACCCTAAATCTCTAATTTATTTTCGCAATAATAGATTCAAGTTTGTAAAGTTATTTACATAAAAAAAAAAAATTTAAAAATCCTGATAATTCTAAATCTTAAATTATAATAATTGTTATATGTATAATACCATAAAATAATTTACAATAATCTCATTTGGTGGGGACTCCTGTTACATTGGATTTTTTTCCGCGCGTCTTCTCCTTTGTCATTATTGCTATCTCATGGTCCGCCCCTCCGCCTACATTGTTAAAATTGAATTTCTAAGACCATCTCTAACGATGTATCAAACTTATCACTAAATTTGAATTTGATTAAAAAAGGGTATCTATTTTTAGCTTCAATAGTTTTATCAAATCGGTATCAAATTGAGAATTTTACTTTTCTTTTATAAAATTGAGGACCAAATTTTCTTTCATCAAATCACTGTTCATTACCGTTACCGGATGTCCCCTCGGATGTCCTTCCGGATGCCACGTCAAGGCAAAAAAAAAAAATTACACTAGCCCGTTGTAGCTTGCTTTTCGTGCTCCTTTCGGATACAATCAACCCTACGGTTTGGACTCCTGTGGTTTTGAATCTGATTCCACAAGTGCAATATGAAATAGATGAAAACAAATGAGTCTAAATCCGGTAAATCTTTTGGAAAATCGATTTTGAATCAAAATGCCAAAAATGGACCGCTTTGCCAGATTACAGAGTCGCCACCTAAATATTTTTGAGAAATTTAGGAAACTCGAGACTCATGCCAAAGGCCACTTATCTGTCATCACCAAAGTGTCTTGGCTCAGAAACTTAAGTACGAGAGGGGAACGTCATGAATTGAGCACCTCACTCGCCTGATCAAAGATCAGCCTCTACTAATCATGATGTGAATCTTATTTACATTATATGATCTTGATCTGTTTATTGGGCTAACATTATTATGTGATGCACACAAGTATAGACTAATTTGCAAAAATTAAAACACTTTGATTTCATGTTTATTTGAAAATTGTTTCGAATATGTACCACTTGAAAAAGATATATCAAGTAAGTATTTAGCCTCATGGTAATTATGCTTAACATGGCAACAATTGCACATATGCAACATGCTAAAGCAATGAAATGCTCACCTAGTACTCTATGGTAAGCCAAAACAAAACAAAAGAATTAGAAAATATGCATGCTCCTAATTAATGCAAATTGACTAATGCAACACATGCGATATGCAATTAATAGGTTCGGCTACAAATATAGCATGTGAATCAATTTGATAGCATACGGCTTAAGCACGTTTTCAAAGAAGTTTTTAAATGACAATGCTTGCTAGCATGATGAACCGAGCCTAATGCATGCTAGGCAAATGAATGCTTTATACATGGAAAATGCTAAACAAAATATGATGTGCTGCACTATCCATCATAAGCGGGTAAAATGAAAGAAAGAAAGACATGGGGTTAGAAGACATACACAACATTACAAGTTTGCCCTCGCGCAGGAGGGTCCGAACGAACGAATTAGCTAAGCTAACTAACTAATTATTACAACGCCGCATTTAACTAACTACTCTAGCTAATTAAATAATTACAGCACAAAGTTAAATCAACTAGCTACTCTAACTAATTAATACAAATTAACCAATTAAACTAGCTAACTAGTTACATTAAGGAATTAATTAACTAAGTAATTAATTACAAGTTATACAACATACTGCTATTAGAAAAACAAATTTAACAAGTCCCAAGGAGCCAGGAAATAGCTTATGCATGCATATGAATTTCTCCCCTCCTCCTCCTGAGAATGCCTCTGCATTGTTTTTACACCTCAGCCTCTGTTCTGCTGTGTAAAGAAAGTGGTATTGCCTGGCTGAAAAAGGTCACCGGTAGGCCAGAAGTGGTGGCTGACTGCCCACTAATAGTGGCCCGCCGCCCACTAATGTTAGGTTTCTCCTACTGCAATAGAAAACAAACAGAGCACAAATAGAGCATTCTCAGGAAATATCTATCCACCCTGCCTCTCCTTATCATCAAATATCTCAAATAAGGGGTAGGCTCGATTCACAAGCCATCAATCGATGCAAATTCATTACTTGATGGCTTATGAATCAAGGGATACAACTTCAATAAGTTCATAATTAAAGACTCATGAACCTCCTCCCTATCATGATGTTGATCAAGGAAAGCGATTGACATCGACTTTTGAACCGTTTTCATCATTAACAAGTATGAAACGACTCAAGACTCAATGGATTTAATTAACATTCGATTGAACCCAAGTTGATCTTATTATCTTGCTTCATTTTATCCCAATTTTATTATTCCATCTCATTACCTTTCCATTCATTAATCGATTAAGTCCAATAACGAGCATTAAGTCCACTTAAGGAGGGAAGTGTCAAACCAAGGGTTGGTTTAACGCATGAGAGAGATGTCATGCCATTGGTAATGAACTTCCAAAGAGATTAAACCATTAAGCACAACAATCTTTATCTCAAGCTTAAACAAGCAGTCAGCTTGAAACGACTCTCAAAGCAAGGAAGAAGCCAAGAAATAGGAGAAGTGCAGAGATGATTAGAGGTGAACACAAGTATGGAAAGCTTGAAATAAATGCTATCAACTCAAATAAGTTAGTGTCTAATGCTTAAAACACCAAACCTATGAGAACCGTTACACTACAAGCATGCAATACAAAGCAAAAATGACATAAACAACTAAAAATAGTCCTAAAATAGGCTAAAATTGATATTAAGGTAAAAACATCTACCAATGGAAGCTAAAATAATGGAGCAATTAAGCTAGTAAACAAGCGTAAGGAGGGGAGGCTAACCCCTCCATTTTTGGGGCTTCAAAACCACATTTTTGCCTCTGAAATTTTTTTGAAAATTAATGTTAAAAATCTCAAAAAATGATAATGAAGATATGGGAAACACATGGGTAAAGGCCTAAGAAGCAAGGTTCAAAGAAATGTAATCCACCCCTCTACCTTTAATGGCCTTAAACCACAAGTTTTAGCCCATAAATACAGATGAAAAATAGTACAAAAATAGTAATAAATGATGGTCAATGAATAAGGGAAAGAAGCTTGGAGTTATACCTCTTGAAGATGAATGACCCTTTGAATTACAAACCACTAATTTCACACCCTCAAGAGCTTAAAATGCAAGCTCAAACACCTCAGCAAATAACCCTCAAAGTTTGGTTTGGAGTGTCTAGGCAAAGGGTATAGAAGTTGCAAAGGAGAGAGAGAAATGTAAAGAGAGAAATATTTTGCAAAATTTTTTCTACACAATTTTTTCTAACCCTAATTTTTTAGAGAGAGTCATTTATATATAGAAATATATGAGACCATCTTGAAAAAATCCATACAGATACAACTAAAACAGTGCATGCATCAGTGGAGACAGCTGGCATGGCTAGCGAACATATCTGAATTGTTACACAAGTGGGCAAAAGGCCACTAGTGGGTCTGCTGGTTTCTTCGATGGTCAGGCTTGAAAAATTGCTGTTTTGGTCAAAAAACAAGGCACAAGGTTTGTAGGTTTTTTGAGGCTCAAAACTGAGGTTTCCTGCTGAGGAAATCGAGCATTTGGACAAGCGTACAAATCATCATTGGGTGATCAATCGGTGATGCCTAAGTCTTAAAGGCAGTAAAAAATGGGGTGTCTACACGGGTAGTCCGCCCGGTTAACCACCTCAAAAAAAAAAATTACATTAGCCGGTTGATTGGTCAGACATCCGCCCGGTCGTCCTCCCGGTCAACCGGAGGTCTGATAAAGCTCCAAAATCGTCCGTTGGAGCACTTGATATCAAAGGAAGTTTTTACTCAAATTTGGTGAAACAATTGATGCACTGTTGGAGATGCTCTAACAACAAAGATCTCATGCGCCTCATCGTTCTCCTCAGAAATTTTTTTCTTCAACATCACTCTATATAGAAAAAATTGCATTTTAGTGGAAGGAACTATAAATATTTGTAAATTGGTAGAATATTTTCCTAAATTGTAAACTAAATGAAATCTTAGAGAAAAGAATTGCAAGTAGGTGAAATAGTTATTGTTAATCAAACTAAGAACCAATGAATTTTTATGAATTTATTGCTAAAATCAATATGCATTATATATGAATTACAGCAATAAAGAAAGATAAGAGCAAAAAGCATCATAGTATAACTTTCTAATTTTAATTAGGTTGGCACAAAAAAAACACCCAATCATGTTTAGCTCACACCAAGATGATTGGTAAGAAATCAACTGAAAAAATAATCAAACACATATAACAATCCCAAAAGGATCAAATACAAACAACAACCCCGCCACCCCCACGCAATCATTAAGTTATTAAAAGAACTAAACGAAAATTTCAAAGACAATCAATTAAAAATTATAAACGAATTAGGTATTTAATACAAAATAAAGATAAGTAAGTAGCCATTAAAAAAGAAAAGAAGGAAAATTTAGACATATCCTTACCCTTATAAAGGAAATTCACTATAAGAACCATTTAAATTAGTTTCATCTGAAAAACGCAACAGATAATAGAATTAAGTAATTATAGTTTGGAATAGTTCAAAAAAAATGACAAAAAAAGAAAAGATAATGAAATAAAATAAGTAATATTAGAAATATCTAAAAACAACTAGACAAAAATAGATAATGAGAGTATAAAAAAAAAAAAAAAAAGAGTAAATAATAGTAGGATAGACATAGAGGAAGATCTATATAAACAATTAGTATTAATAAGTTTGGGAGAAATAGAAGACATCCTCCTTAGAGTATGTTTGGTATGACGGAATGAAATGAAGTGGGAATAGAATGAAAGTGAGAATGAAATACAATGTTGAATGGAATAGAATATCCATTGTTTGATTGCCAACATGGAATGACATTAGAATATGATGATAATTCTCATTTTCATGTTTGGTTATACCTATTAAACTAATGGAATGGAATAAATTTTTTTTACTATTATTTTTAACAAGCTAGTAACAGATAAGTTAACATTTTGTATAGATCATGATAGTGTTGATAGTTGTAGAAGTAATCGCGTGAATCGTGGTAGTGGTGGCGGCAGTGGCAGTATTAGTGGTAGTAATAGTAGTGGTAGTAGGATGATAGTAGTAGTGGTGGTAGGCCATTGTGGCGTTAGTGGTGGTAGTAAGGTGGTATTATGGTTGTGATAGTAGTGGTTGTGGCATTGATGGTGGTGACAATGGTAGGAAACGGTAATAAAGTAGTGGTTCTTGCGATGGTAATGGTAGTAGTGTAATGTTTGTGAAGGTAGTAGTAGTGGTGATAATGTAGTAGTTGCAGTGGCGGAGGCAGTGATGATAGTGAGAACAGTGACAGTAGGGTAGTAATTCTAACGATGGTAATGGTGGTGGTTTTATGGTTGTGGATGTGGTAGTGGTTCTGGCAGTAGCGGTGGTTGTAGTGGCGACATCGGTAGTACGGTGGTGAAATTATTCCTTATTACTATATTTTAAAGTGTGAAATTATTCTATTTTTAAAATGTCATAGTTTTGAATATAGTAATAAGGTAGATGTGTGGGGACTACCAGGATAATTGTGAGGCTCAATCTATGAGACCCAATTTGAAAGTTTGAAATCAATTCTATTGGGTATGGATGTTAGTATTACTAAATTGAAAGCAGGTTTGGACGCTCACATGTCCACAATGATGCTAGGATTTTCGAGCTCTATCAGGATATTTCTCATGCCTCTCAGGAAGCTTTGGGTTTTACTATTGCTGAATTTTTTGGGTATCTTCAGTCTCGCTGGGAGGAGTTAGTACAATATAAGCCATTGAGTGATTTTCCAGCTACTACCGCTTCTATTGTGTTTGCTCGTCTTGTTCGCCAGCACACCTATCAATTTCTGATGGGTTTAAAACCTAAATTCGAGTCTCTTCGTATTCAGATTCTGAACACATCACCTATGTCATTTCTTATATGAGGCTTTTGCTACTATTGACAGCGATAAGCGTCGTCGTTGATTGATTCAACCGGTTGCTCCATTTCCTTCCTTCGTTCCTGCCTCATCTTCAGTTTTAGATCAAATGGCCCTTGCTGCCAAGTTTAGTTCTCGTGCTTCTAGTAACAAGATTATTTGCCACCATTGTGGCGTAGCTGGTCATGTCCAAGTACGGTGCTTCAAGTTTCATCCTGAGTTGAAGCAACGCTTTGCAAGGGCACGCCCTTCAGGCCCTCCACATACTGTTGTTATTACTGACATATCTAGTACTCCTCAACCGACTCATTCTGTTGATCTTCATCAGCTTTAATCTCAAATTGGTCGCCTTCAAAAGCAACTTAGTTTATTTACTACCATGTCTCCAAGTGTCCCTTTCACTGCCATACTTGCTACAGATACTCCTACAGCCTTTCATGTTCGCACTACACCTACATGGGTTTTGGATTTTGGGCCAATGATCATATGACCGGTGAGTTTTCTTATTTATCCTCTCCCGTCTTTATTGCGGCTCAGACTGTATGTCTTGTTGATGGGTCTATTTCACATGTCCAACATAAGGGTGATGTGTCCTTGTCATCTGATATTATACTTACTTCTATGTTACATGTGCCCCGTTTTGCTTATAATCTTCTCTTTGTTAGTCGCCTTTCTAAAAACGTTTATTGTGTTGTTATTTTCTTACCTACTCATTGTTTATTACAGGACCTGACTTCGAAGAAGATTTTTGGTAGGGGGCTTGAGCGCGACAAGCTATACTACTTCGGGGACCCACCACCTTCTCATCCTGCCACTTTTGTCCTGCAAACAATTGTGTTACCTAAGTCGTCTTCCTATGTTTTTTTCTTTTCAGACTTTAGCCTTGTGGCATGCTCATTTAGGACATGCAAACTTTAATTAGTTATGTTTACTTTTTTCGTCACTTAGTAAAGCTTGCAAGGATCATTAATTTTATTATGTTGTTTGTGAACTGTCTAAATATACTCGTACTTTTTATATTCCTCACATATATCGCGCCTCATGTATGTTTAACCTTATTCACTCTAAAATCTGGGGTCCTTCTCCTATTTTGTCTCTTTTTGGGCATCGGTATTATGTGACTTTCATAGATGACCACTCTAGGTGTACTTGGGTTTATTTGCTTAAAAAGAAATCTGACGTGCTTCCACTTTTTATTCAATTTCTCTAAATGGTCAAAACCCAATTCCACACCGTTGTACGCAATATTCATTCTGAAATGGGAGGGAGGGAGTACATCTCCGATGCATTTCGCTCTCAACTTAATTAGCAAGAAATTTTGCAACAACTCACTTGTACTTACACCCCTGAACAAAATGGGATTGCTGAATATAAAAACCGCCATATTATGTCTGTTGTCCGGTGTCTTCTTTGTGGGATGAATGTTCCTAAATCGTGCTGGCTTATCGCTGTGCTTACTGCTGTTTACCTCATTAATCGGACACCAAGTCAGATTCTTTACGGGTTGGTCCCTTTTCAATTACTTCGTCCAGATACCATGTTATTTCCTCTTGTGCCTCTTGTATTTGGTTATACTTGTTTTGTTCAGGATCGTAGTCCTACTCGAACCAAGTTAGATAACAAGTCTCTTAAATGCATCTTGCTATGATCTGTTGTCTCATTGTAGACGTCCCCGAACGCCCCGGGAGGATGAGTCCCGTTCTGTTCGTTTTGGGCTCACTACAGTTCAGGACTCTCAAATTGTCACGATTCTTAATCTGAACCAAAGAGTCCAAATCCGGCAAATCGTTTTGAAAAACAGATTTTTGTAAAGAAGTGCCAAACATGAACTGCTTTGCCAGATACAGAGTCGCCACCTAAATATTTTATTTTGGGAGAATTTAGGAAACCCTGACTCATTTGCCTAAGGCCCCGTGTCTATTATCACCAGAGTTGCCTCGGCTCGGGAACTTGGGTACGATTGGGGAAGGTCAGCTATGAGCACCCCCTCTCGCCTGATCCGAAGATCGGCCTCTACTAATCATGATATCTTGTTTTGAAAACATTATATGCTCTTATTCCGGTTATTAGTCTAGAATTACTATGTTATGCGCACAGCAAACAAGTATAGACCAAATTTCCTAAATTGGAACAAAACATTTCATGTTTGTTTTGAAAATGGTTTGCTACTCGCAAGTAGGCTAAAATGCAGGTTTTGCCACCCTCAAGTGGGCTTTAGAAAAGATGGTTTTGCTACTATCTAGTAGGCTTAAAACTCACAGTTTTAGTGCATTATTCCAATTTAGGTAATTCAACCTCTATCCACAAGCACTCAAGCAGTTATATCACATAAGCAGCTAGCCTCATGGTAAGTATGCTGTCATGGCAACACTCACACACATGCAAGGATGCTAAAGCATGAGAACTTACCGAGTACTCCGAGCCAAAACAGAAGCTATGTTAGAAATCTATGCATGATCCTAGCTATACAGAAATGCCTAATGCAACACATGCAAAAATGCAACTACAATAGGCTCAACCATTCTAAGATGGCATGTGAACTGCTACAACTAATAAGTATTCAACTCGGAATTGTAATACAATGCAGTATGATGCGCCGAGCCCGATGCATGCAAAACAGATGAATGAATGCAAACATGCTATCATGCTGTATGTTAATTGAAACATGCCCTAATCTAACCATCATAAGCTGGTAAATAAAAGGGAGAAAGATGTGGGGTTGGAAGACATACATCACACGCATGCACACTTGTTACAGTTGTGCCCTCGCTCAGAGGGTTCGAATAAATAATATACAATCCGAATAGATAGTACAGTCTGAATAAATACAAAATCCTAATTAATTAACAAATTAATCTAGGAAAGCAGGTAAATTAGCACGCAAATCCATGGACCGCCTCAGCTCTGTTCCGAATGATGAATGATGCATGCTTGAGTTGCCTTGCGCGGAAATCTGTTGCGATGCCCCGGTTTGCCTCTGTTTGCAATTGTTCTCGGAATATTGTGCAAAGCTCCAGAAAGCTGCTGATTTCTGATTTGCCGCAACAGAGAGCAACAAAGGGGCATGGCAAAGTATTTTCACATATGTATGCATGATTACTCTTCAGGGAGTGTAGTCCTCGATCCTCGTGCCACCAATCACTCATATCGATGCATGATGGTCGAGGAGTCAAATTGCAGGACTCAATGTGAAATGAATGCACATGAAAACACAACAAGACCTAAACGCCATCATGGGTAATCCGGAGTGTCAGCGACGGGGAATTGAGACACGTTCCGTCACTCGGAGTCCGAAATGTCCCTCGTTTCCCGTGCTTGGGCTAACTCCTATCCCAAACACAATGCAAATGAGATGGCATATACAATGCGACTAACATACAACCTAGCATACGCAATGCTATGAAATGACATACACAATGCTCGATGTAACATGGCATACACAATGCTCTAACACGCAATCTAGCATACACAATGCTATGAACTGAAAAGGCATACACAATGCATAATGGACTTACAGCAACATGAGTGGACCTTAGCCACACTCACATCAATAGCCATGAGATGGAAAAGAGACAATCGAAATGCGTGCACACGTGCACGCATACCGAGGACCGAACCTAAAGCATAAAATACCACTCTACCAAAGCATGGCAAGGGATGAAAGACGACATACAAACATGTAATTTCCAGCACTGAAACATGATGCTAAATGGTCCTGAAACATGGAAATATGGCACCCGATGCATGGAATAAGCCTCGAAACTCAAAACTAGGCACATGTATTGAACCACAAGTATACAAAACAAGCATTATTTGATCATGAAGTCAAAAGACAGAGCCAAGATAGTCTCAAAACATGCACATTTCTAGTTTAGAGAATGGCCAAAAGATGCTAACATGATGGACTAAAATAGCATGCAACATTGGTTAGCAAGCATGGTTTACATGGCATGTATATGAAGCAAATGAGAACTCATCAAACCAGCCAAAAACAGTGAATAAAACATGTCAAAATATGCCCAGATAATCACTGAAATACAGCCAATGCATGTAAAAATGAGGGGCTTCTTTGGAGGGCCTTGTAAGGGGTTGTTAAGCACATACAAGATAGGCACTTAGCATGGAAAAACCAACTCTGAAAATAGATTATGACGGCCCTAAAACTCACCAAATAGGCCCTGAAATCAGTCCAGGAAATATGCAAAGAAAGGCTCCTTTGAAGAGCCTTGGATGGGATTGCTCTACACATGCATTATAGGTATAAAATATGGCCAAAAGGGCCTTGGACAGAGCCAAGGCAGACCCCAAAACTCACAGAATGAGGCCTGAAACATGACTTCGATGCATGAAAAATAGGGTCCCTTTGGAAGGCCCAAAAGACCCCCAAACAAGACAAGGAGAGAGGGGGTCACCCTCCTCTAATTTTGGCCCTCAAAAATGCATCTAAGCCATTGAAAATCTACTGGATTTCAGTGGCTAAGAGGCCAAACCATGGCCAATGCAAGTGCTCTAACGCATAGCCTTAATCATGAAGAGATGAGGCATGCATAGGAGGAAGATGACCCCAAACAGAAATGGCACCTTAACAAAACTTGAAGAGGATTTCAAAGAAAGACTTTTTTCAGTTTATAGAAAATCTCGAAAATGCTCACAAGTAAGGCTAAAATAGCATGCAAAAATAGCCCTAAAAGAGAGATAGAGGATAAGGGGAAGTAAATGACCTCAAACAGCAAACTTCCCTTAAACAAAGTTGAAGAGGGGGTCAAAATAAGACACTTTACAGTTTGGGTCGAAGCCCAAAAATGCTTGCAAATAAGGCTAACCAATCATGTAAAAAAATGCAAGTTTAAGGGAAATAGGCACTTACTCTTGAAGAGCAGCAAAGCTGGAGCTTTTGGACCAAGTTGGTGAACCTTCAACCTCTAGAAATCAGCTTCAAGGGGCTGGAATGGATGGTGGAGGTGGTAGGCTAGGAGTTGTAGTGTAAAATGGCCAAGAACAAGGGTGTTTGGAGGCTTGAAGTGGAGAGATAGAGGGGAAATGGGTGTATATCTCAGCTGGTTTTTTTTCTAACCAGCCCAAAGGAGGGAGAAGACCTCCTATATAGACAAAGAGGTCTAAAGCTTCTCTTGGAAGCTAAAAACAAATTTGAAGATCCTCCATACACGTATATGGAAGATACTGCAAATGGCTCCCAGCTGGTACAGCTGGAACACACTCAGAGAGACAAAACAGAGGGTAGCTGGCCGACCAGTTCAAGTGGCCGGCCGACCACTTGCCTTGGTCGGCCGACCAGGGTTCAAAAGGTTTAAGGTCTAAAGCTGGTCGGCCATGAAGCCCTTGAAGTTAGCTTTCCAATGCCGCAAACCTTGCATTAAAATTCCTCCTGTGCAAAAAGTTATGCCTGTTTTAGTGAAGTCGCGCAGATTCGGTCCAACCGGACTTCAACCAACCATATCTCCCCCACCCGGACTTGGTTTTAGGAGATTCTTGAGTGTGAAATGAAGCCCTGGAAGTCTCATTTCCAATGGTAATGGCCTCACATCTAAATTCCTCCTGTGAAAAGAGTTATGCCTATTTCGGTGAAGCCACGCAGTTTTTGGTCCTCCCGGATTCATGTTGAACCACTTCCAAACTAGTTTTCCTCTCTTTTCTCCTCTTTTCTTCAACTCCAAACCCCTAGACAAGGTGTTTTGAAAGATTTTTCAAAGATTTCATTTCTCTTTCATTCATTTCCACTTTGTCCTTGCTCGGTTTACCGAAAAGCGCAACATTCGACAAAATGTGAGCCTCGGAACATCGTAAAAACTTTATTTCAAAAACGTTTTGAAAGAGAGGGTTTTAAGGTCTAAAATCTTTTGATCAAGATTGTTTTGGTCCAAAAAGGGTACGAAGTCGAGATTTGATTCTCTCCTTGCCGAAGAAACTGAACCTTTTCCCTGCACACCTTTCTCCGCCATGTAAACCATCAGTCACGTCCAAGTCTTAAGGGCGGTAAAAAATGGGGTGTCTACACTCATCATTTTTATCATCCTATGGATGTCACATTTTGTGAAGATACGCCATTTTTTGGTTCTAACCATGAGTTGCAGGATTCCGCCTCGAGTGCACCGCCTCTTGTTGTGTCACCGAGTGCTTGCCCTATTCCTATCATTGATTCATTTGCTCCCTCATCATCGCCTGCATCTGCACCTGCCAGTCCTCCGCCATTATAGACATACTCTCGTTGCCCACATGCTCCGTCCCCTCCAGCATCTTCTTCGCCCTCAGGACCAGGCACTCCCTTTACTATTTGCTCCCCAGCTTTTTCCCATTATTCAACCTTTGAACACCGTCCCCCTAATCGTTTTGGTTAGTTTAGTAGTACTAATCACCCTATTTCCCAGTTTTTATGTTATGATAACCTTTCAGCTTCTCATCGGTCTTTTCTTGGAAAACTTAAGTCAGTCTCTATCCTGCTGTCTATGTCTGAGGCTCTTCAGAATCCCTAATGGATTACGGCTCTACAAACTAAAATGGCTGCTTTGGAGCATAATCACACTTGGGATCTTATCTCTTTACCTTTTGGTGAGACGACTGTTAGGTGCAAGTGGGTTTTTACTGTCAAAAACTTGGCTGATGGTACAATGGAACGATATAAGGCTTGTCTTGTTGCTAAGGGTTTTACCCAGGTTCCTGGCAAGGATTTTGGGGCTATATTTGCACCGGTGGCTAAATTGACCACTGTTCGTTTACTTATTTCCTTGGCTGCCTTTTCTTCTTGGTCCCTTCATTAGCATGATGTCAATAATGCTTTTCTACGTAGGAACTTACTTGAAACGATCTACATGGATCCTCCACCCGGGTTTTGGGCTGAGGGGAAGTATGCTGGCAAGGTCTGTCGTCTGCATAAGTTTCTCTATGGCTTGAAGCAATCTCCTCGGGCATGGTTCCATCGTTTCATCTCTGTTATTTTATTCAGTATCACTCTGACCATACATGCTTCATTCGTCATTAGTCCAATGGTCGATGTATTATTTTGTTGGTCTATGTAGATAATATCATCCTTACAGGAGATGACACCATTGGTATTGCTAAGGTAAAATAAGAGCTTAGTCGAGTATTTGACATCAAGGACTTGGGTCCTCTAAAATATTTATTGGGGATTGAAGTAGCTCGTTCTTGTAGTGGGATATCATTGTCCCAACGGAAGTATACTTTGGATCTTCTTCGGGACACCGATGTGATGGGGTGCAAGCTTGCATTGACTCCTATGGATCCGAATCTGAAACTTTCGGCTGAGTCTGGTGAGTTACTTTCTGATCCATCTCGCCACCAGAGATTGGTAGGACGTTTGATCTATTTGACTAATATATGCCAGATTTCACATTTGCTGTGAGTGTGGTTAGTTAGTTTATGCATCCACCTCGTACTGCTCACCTTGATGTTGTTCATCACATCTTGAGATATCTCAAGTCATGTCCAGGTTTAGGTTTATTCTTTAATGGTAGGATTCAGACAGGATTGTCCTGTTTTACTGATGTAGACTATGTAGGGTCATTGATTGATAGACGTTCAACTTCTAGGGTTTGCATTTTCCTTGGTACCCATCTTCTGTCCTAGAAAAGGAAAAAACAAGTAGATGTTTCTTGATCATCAGCTGAAGCTAAGTACCAAGCCATGACTCATGGGACATGTGAGTTACTATGGCTTCAGTTCATTCTTACTGAGTTAGGCTTTGAGGAGAATATTTCCTCCAAGCTATTTTGCGACAATAAGTATGCCATCTTACTTGCCTTCAACTCTGTGCTTCATAAGCGTACTAAGCATATTGAATTGATATTAATTTCATCCGAGAAAAGATTAGGGCTGGCATTGTATGTCCCTCATTTGTTCCATCTTCTGATCAGACTGCCGACATCTTCGCCAAATATATAGGACCATTCCTACTTTGGTCTTCCATTGGCAAGCTGGGTTTGGTTGACATCTTTGATCCAGCTTGAGAGGGAATGTTGGAATATAGAATATTGTGTATTTAGGAGATCCTGTGATTTCTATAAATTACGGGCATTTAGGGATTTGTTATTAGGATTTGATTGTGTAATTATTTAATTCCTCTTTCCTGTGTATCTTATTTTACTATATATAGATATGGTCTCACCCAAATTAGGGTAAGCCAATTTTGTACAACTTTATTCTTGCTTAGACTTCCTCCAACGGTTGTTTCTAGCAATTGTTAAGCATGGATATGATATTTGTAGTAAAATAATTGATTTTGATTACAAGGACTTGAGGAACTCTCCGCAGTCCTCCTATCACTCAGTTATACTTGGGACACGTTTGTTTGGCGGATCTATACTATATATATAAGCAAATGTAGTGATCTCTTAAAAAATTCAAAACTCTCGATCCTAACATCTTATGAACCTCTTTCCTGCGTGGCACATCCATTCTTCTCTCATTTTATTTTCCTATTTTTTCTTATCTTTTTTTATATTTTTTATTTCACTTTTTAATTACTTATGGCATGGATATAAAAGATTTTCAAAATATTTAAAGATAAAAGATTTTCAAAATATTTAAAAATAGAAGATGAGTTTGACTCTAATTCAAATTTCTTCATCAAAACTCTCAGTCCTAACATCTCATGAACCTCTTTCCTACGTGGCACATTCATTCTTCTCTCATTCTATTTTCCTAATTTTTCTTATCTCTTTTTATATTTTTTATTTCACTTTTTAATTACTTATGCAATGGATATAAAAGATTTTCAAAATATTTAAAGAAAAAAGATTTTCAAAATATTTAAAAATAAAAGATGAGTTTGACTCTAATTCAAATTTCTTCATCAATTTATGTCTTACCCAAGGATATTTGAAATAAATAAATAAATAAATTTATAAATCTCAAAACCTAACTTCTATGACAATATGAAATTAGGCAAAAAGATTGGAGAACAAAAATAACGTTCTAAAGAAATTAAACGGGTGATTTAACCAATTATGCAAGATTTTTAGCATCTTATGTGAAAAGAAGCACATGTTTTAAATCTCATATTGTGTTTTTTGCTCTCTTTTACTTTTGCAATTTATCTAAGTTTCTCTTTCTATATTCGTATAATTTATCTTCAAATTTGCATTTGATTTTTTTTTTAATCTTTATCTTATATTTACAGGATTGATTTTTACTTTTGATTTTTAATTAAGTTTATTCTATTTTTATCTGATTTTCACTTTCTATATTCTTATAATTTTTTATTCTTTCTTATTTCAATTAAGTAGCTTTAGAAGACAAAATTTGATTAAATTATAGGTAGTAGACACAAAATAGAGTTAAAATTTGTATAATAAGATAACATAATTGCTTATTTTTTAACTACACAAAATTTAAATTTTAAAAAATTATAAGTGACACTTAAATCTTATCTGATTTTTAACATACTATCTCGATTTTATTTTAGTTTTTTTTTTTTACAAATTTTAAAAAATTATAAGTAGCATTTCACTCTTATCTAATTTTTTAATTATTACCCTCTCCATTTCTTTTGTTATTAGAGTTATATTAGATTTTATTTTTCTTGTCAAGTTTGTCTTATCTTATTTTTTAATTTTAAATTTCAACTTTGTTTTTTTTTTTTTTTCAATTACTGAATTTCTCTCTACCTCATTTTTCTAAGATTTGTCTAATTTTCTTATGTATATATATATTTATAGTTTATCTTCAAATTTAAACTTAATTTGTTTTTATCTATATCTTATATTTACAGAATTCACTCTTACTCTTAATTTTCAGTACAACTTTTTTTTCTTCTAAAATTTATTTAATTAAATATAGTAAGATCACTAAATATATTATTTCAATACCCATCTAAATAAATATCATAGTATTTTATTGTTAATTTTTAGCTTGTTCAACATTATTTACCATTTTTTGTTATTTGCCCGTGCATGGTACGGGTTACCGCTAGTTAAATTAAATGTGATTGTTAGTGAGAGGATAGTTAGTTAAAAGATTGTTAATATGGGGATTGTTAGTGAGGGGATTAAATAAAAGTGTGTTTGTTTTGATGATAGTGCGAGAGATGGTTAGTGATGAGATTGTTAAATTATTTTTATATAAAATAAATAAATAAATTATTTCTATATTAAAAAAAAACTAAAACAAATAATAAAATAAACAGGTGCACTTGATAATTTTTTTTTTTTTTAAATATAAAATAGACTCAATTCACTTACTATTTTTCTAATCCTACCAAAAATCTAGCCAAACTAATCTCCCTGAGGGGATTACTAAGCCCCGCACACTGTTAAACCCCCTCCCAAATCATCGCTAAACAAGGTATAGTGGGACCCACACCCATATTAATCCAATCTGGCCCTACCCTGCTAAACAAACATGGCCTTGGAGCTCCCAAAAAACATGCTTTTCCAGAAACTTAAAGAGGACAATTTGCAGTCCTATTCTTGAAAGGGTTGTTTCATTTTCCATAGGATTTCAATGTCGAATGGATGGACTTGCTTCGAATTCTATGTGCAAATAGTGAAATCATTTATTTCACATGCCCTAAAATGTTTATTTGACCATTTCAGTCCAATAAAATGAAAACAAGTACATTCAAGTGTGTACAATTCTCTCCTTCTCTGCAAAATTTTCCCTCCATTTGGTTGCATATGAAACTCTGGAAAACAAAAGAATACAACAATTAGATTCTATCCTTTCTTGAATGGTTTACAATAACTAGGCCCAATAGTTGTGCTCAGTGGAGGCCTTATTTTCATCTGTTAATGAAGATTGATTCGTTCTCTTTCCTAACTTTTCTTGGCAACCAAAAGGATTTTTAATGAAAAATATAAACTACCATGACTAAAAACAAGAAGGGCAACCAGATTGTAACTAAAGGAGAAATACAAAATCCTCTGTTTCCTTCCTCTAATGGATCACCACCCCATGCTAAGGCCTCTGTATTGTGCCTTCTCCTCTCATTGCCCAAAGCATAATTTTTTCCTTGTTCAGCTAATCCAATATGGGATATAATATGAGGGAAAACTTTTTTATAGGACTCTTCCCCGATCAATAAATCTGAATGACCAAAACCATCCACAACCACCCTTTCATGTCTAAAATCAGGATGGTGCAACTTCATGTAGTTGCTAGCAAGAAATGTAGTCTGAGGAGTCACAAGGAAAGTCCGCCCACCAGATATATAAAGCGTAGGGAGTGCCATTCTTTCGGGATGTATCAAGTATGAGTTGTTACCATTACTGTCCACAATGAAACCGGCATTGCAAATCTTTCTAAGGTGAGGAAATCCCGCCATTGGAAGCTTTGGTAAGTTTTGTTTGTTTAACCAATAGTGCATGCTCGGGCTTATGTTGTCATGCCAAAATGGGTTGCCAAATATCCCAGAAAGGACTTCACATTCATCGCAAGTGCATCTCTCGTAACGTGGCACCAAACGAGCAATAGATTTCAGGAGCCGTTGTCGTGAACTTGCCTTTGATGTCTTGAACATAGGGAGGATCTTGTTCTTGCCTAGTATGACCATTGACATCTGCAATTTGATTCAAGATATTTAAAAATAGATAAATAAATAATAAATGCATACCTAAACAAATATAACAAACTTTTTAATTACAATAACCTGAAGACATGCTGCTTAAGTCAATAAATTGTGGATATCTGACTATTGATAAGTTCCAAATGATTCAAGATTCAAGAATCAGAACATAATGCTTCCATATTTAAATTATTTTTCCCACATTCAAATTATTTTTGATGGAAAATAATTTCCTATCATATTTTTTGAGAACTAGGTAGAGATAAAGCTTACCGGGATTAGGGGAAGCCACATTTTGACTTTGGATGAAGTAGTAAGCTTGAAGAACATTGAAGAGTTGGTACAAGACAGAGAAGCAATATGGGTTGCAGAGACATGGCCTCCCATAAGAGCTATATGAATGGCTAAGCCTCCAGCACAGTGTGCAACCACATGTATTTTTATCAATGGCCCGTGCAATTTACGAATTTTATTGATCACTGCCACAATAAAATTAAGAGTTAAAGTATTTGTAGAAAGAGAAATTTAGTTGGTAATAAGTAACTACATTTAGAATAGAATTTTTATTTTTATTTTTACCAGCAGGTATATCAAATCTGCCAATATCTTCAATGGTGAAGTCATTTGAAGGATTCAAGGGGTGTAATCTTGGTTGTAGCAGCCATGTTTCGTGCCCTTCTTCTAGTAGAGTTCTAACCAAATCATTTGGTTCTGTGGGTAGGCAATAACTCTCAAAGGCATAACCATTGATAAGGAGAACGGGATTTAGTTTCTTTTCTCTTTTCCATTGTTTGCAACTTATGGTAAACCCGTCTTCTGTTCAATTACCAAAGAAGCAATAGTAAATTGAGAACTAAGATACCAAAGGTAAAAAAGATTAAATAAACGAAAAGAAAACAAGAGTACTAATGTAGTCCATGAGGTGCTCTAGGAATAATTATTGTTTTAGTTGTAGTTGTCCAAAAGTATTGGTTCATTACCACATTGAATTGAGTCGGAACAATTTAAAGTACAAATGAACTTGTAAGCTCAAAATCTATGGTTTTTATGATTTTGAGTACCTGTTTGTATCTCATGGAGAATACTTTCTGGATAAGGTTTTTGGTGAAATTCTGATGGATTGAAGTCCCTGTGATTCCCTCGTGGAACCTGTGAAATGTAAGTTCTGTAAAGATTTTGTAATAGTACACCTACAAACCTTCTTTTCATGTTCCCTTCTAGGCTTACTAAGCACTTCAGGAGCTCTATCATGGAAATACTAAGCTTCCCTTTCAAGTTCAGCATATCTTCCTTGGAACTATCTATACAGACTTTACTAAATGTCACATTCATTGTCATTGTCTGGCTCCATGCAAATGATCCAAAGAGATAAGGATTCAATACTTTCTTCCCTTCAAGAATGTATCTGTAAAAAAAAAAAAAAAACCAACGCCCAATTAGTATACATTAATGTGTATGGGAGGAAAAAGATTGGGTTGGCATAATGCACAAGTGGTTGTCCCATGACTTGAAACCATAACCTCAAGATTATTAGGTCAAGGTTTTTGCCATTCTGTTATTTATGTGAAAAAAATATCAAAAATAATGTCAGAATGAAGGTAAATTTTAAGTTTAGATCATATCAGACCTTGAGCCAGAAGAAGCTGCAAGAAGAAGAGTATAATGCATATACTGCGTATACGGAGTTCTTTCATCCACTTCACACAAATCTACCTCCCCATCTACAATATGTAATTTATCGGTCTCCACAGAATTAAATAAAACATATCCTCCAACTTTACCTCTTAGTAGAGGATGAGATAATCCGTGAAGTCTACTTTTTCTATCCAATTCCTTCTGAGTTCTAGAGTTCATCTGCATCTTTAGATAAGCCGTACATGGCATACCCCCGACATAGCCTCTCATGGTTTCTTTAACCACAACCATTGATTTTAGGTGGCTATCTAACTTCACACTTGTGATTGAGCCTGGCTTTGCATCACCTAAGTTATTTACCAAAATCATGCCTTTGTCGCTCTTGTACTTGAGAACATCTGACACAAGGTTCCTACTTACATGCTCAGCCACTGTGGCAATACTTAGACATGGATTTATGCCAAGAGAGCATGGTATTAAGGAGGCATCACAAACATAGAGGCCGGGGTGCACTGAGTTATGAGACTTTGTGTCAAATACTTGACCATTGGGGTTACAAACTCCTAGTGAAGGGTCTGATGATGCATTGCAACCGCCTAAAAGATGAACTGACGTGCTCCGATACCTTGACATGAACAATATTCCTCCCAATTTCTTTGTAAGTTTTTGAAACGCTCCAATTTTCTTAGGCAGTAAATGATCATGGGGCGGCTGAAAGTGAATTCTGTTAGTGTCCTTGTCAAATGTTATTTGGCCGTCACACTCATCATATCCCATTGCATTGAGAACCATCGCTTTGCTAGATTTCATTCCTAACACATGTTTGAGCTTGTCTATAACACCATGTAGGAACCAATAGCCAGAAGGCCATCCATAAGTTAAGATCCCTTTAAATAGAAGGTAAGGATATGCCACTGGAAGTACTGCACTCTGCACCAAATAGTAAAAGGTTTAAGAGCCTGGAAAATTGTAAAGTGATATATGCCTATATACTTATCAGCCTTAATATTTTTAAATTGTACTACATGTATCAATTTTGACATTAATCACAAACGCGAATGAGACTATGGAAGAAGAACTCCTAAATATATGAACATAAGACTTCAACCTGAATTGTGAATCCCAATGAAGAGGTGTACGATGAAGAGATTGATGGCCCTGGCCTCTCCTGGAAAGGTATCTTTGTAAATTGCTTCTTGTCTAAAGCATAAGCACCCAATGGTGCAGAGCTACCAGCAAGATAAGCGACATTGTTTCCGTTACAGCTAAAACCTGATCCAAGTCTCTCGGAAAGTTTCAGTCCTCTCATTTGAGAACGGAATAGTATATCAGTTGTGCCAAACACTCCAGCTGTAGAGAGGATTCAAGAAAAAAAAAAATTTAAAAAGTTCATAAAATTTGTCTGACTAGAAATTCTGACAAGATTTTGATTTTCTATAGCTGTGTTATATATTACCTGAGAGGATAACAAAATCAGATGCTACATAGTCATTCTCATTGAGGTATACATGCCAGCGCCGCCTTTTTTTACTGCTAACTTTGTCTTCCTTTTCGCAAATGTAATCTGGGTTTTGTACCACATACTGAACTTGGCATTGTGTTTTGATGGTACATCCTGCCTGAATCACACAAAATCTGATTTTAGGATAGAAAAGATTAGCATACAAGGTGAAAACATTCACTTGCATTGCAACTAATTCAATTCATCCTGTTCACATAACATTTGATGTACAAAGCTATTGGAGAATTGGATTCATTTTATAGATGCTAATCATCACGACAGTTAATCATATGGAGTTAGTTTTTCACATCTCTTAAAAATGGCAAGTCATTACTTCTTATTTTTTTTTATTATATAATGTAATTAAAAAAATATGAAGAAAAGGACAAAAACCTGTACTGCAGAAACCAAGTAATTTTTGTCTGTAGAATTCTTGGCATTATAAGGACAACCAGCAAGACAATTTCCACATGCCAAACAGCTGCCCATCTCCTGAAACTTTGTTGAATTGAATGGATGTTCTTCTATATCAAAATTCACACTGAGCTTCAATGAGTCATTGCTGGTTTCTTCAAACCCATGTTCGTCAGCTATTGCCTTCATGACCTTGGCATTGGGAAACATGATGGGAACACTTTGTATTCTCAGCATGGATGAAGCAGAAGCTTCACACGTCTCCCAAGCTTTTTCCCATTCTTTTGGCCATTTTGGATTCCTTCTTGCGCGGATTGGGGCTGGTATCATCACTCCTGCATTCACTAGTGAACCTCCGCCGAGCCCGCAGGCCACTACTGCTACCGAATCATCTTGTACAGACACCTAATACAATGCACAGAATTTTCTTTAACCCATATTTACAATTTTTGCTCACTATTAAATTACTTAACCCATGCTAAGGTGAGTGAGACTCTTGTGAGAAAGTTACCAAAATTAAGTCAGAATATAACTTTGTCTATATTTGTGCATGATGTTTTGGATGTGGCAGAGAAGGGGTTTAACGGATAAGTTTGATTGAATTTAACTGCAAAGCAAGTGTAAAATGGACAGATAAATGAATATGGGGAAATATAACAATTCAGTATAAGTTTGGGGGGGGGTGTAATTTCTCCTTAATAAATGTACAGTGTAAAAGGAAGATTGATTTTGAGATTTGTGAGTTGGACACTTCCTCTATATGAGGCCCCAATCACAGCCCTATACTTTATTGTACTTGAGAGTACAGGTGATGAATGCATGGTTGTGTTTATCTGTATTCGGTATTATGTTTTCATTAAAATATTAAAAAAAATTGGAGAATGTACCTGTCCCTATCACATGAAATGTGCTTTCCTTATGAATAAGACTGTAAAATCTTGAAGGCATAAATTTTACTATTCTTTCGTCTCAAAATATTACTTTCTTATTTTATTTTTTATTATCTCAAAATATTAGTACCTCTTCAAAAATCAAGTACAAAAATAATATAAATTTTTTATTTTGCCATTCTTTTAAATTAATAAACAATATAAAAAGTACAATATTGACATTGATATTCCCAAAAAATATACTATCAAAAGGGTAATTTTGAAAAATTAACTTTTTTCAAATGCAATAATTGTACTATCAAAAAAAAGTTAGATTCTCCAAAAGGGACCATTATTTTGGGACAGAGAGAGTACAAATAATTTCTATTTTGCTTTTAAGATTATTATTGAGTTGATAGTTTTTACACAAATGTTTGGGACTCTCTCTTTTGGGGGTTTCATTACCCCCAATTTAATTTTGGCCCTTGATATGTGTGTGGAGTCCACTTATGTATGTGTAAGTCTCACATTATGAGGAGTTGAGATGAGAGTGGAGGTTGTGGGAGTCATGTATGTATGAAGATTTCTATCGCAATTGTAAATGAGAAAAGTAAAATTGAAATAAGATACACCATTTTAAAAGATCCATTCTTCCATAATTGTATATCTTATCTCAATTTTACCCTTCTCATTTAATATGAACAATAATTTTATAAATAATTTTAACTTAATTAGAATTAAAAATTTTAATTGTAAAAATTATTAATATTATATTAAAAAAATCATAAATAACAATTGGATCGAAACAATTATAATATAATATACATCATTTTTGGTTATCTCAAATTATGATTATATATATATAAAAACAAATCTAAAAGTGATAATTCTATTAAAATTCTAATGAGTTATGAAAAGTATGACAAATTTATATATTTTTCAATGCATGAAATAATTGATGAATCTTATACTTATGAAAATTCGTTTAATTTCAATAATTAAAACAATTTTATTACTATATAAAATAAATTATTTATGACATTTTTGGTTCATATTTTAATGAGAAAATAAAATTAAAGTAAAATATACAATTATGAATAATTGAATTTTTTTAACAATTTATAAAGTAAAAAAGAAAATAGGACTTCTTTATTAATATTGACATTTGATATAATTCAATAGTAATTTTCAAAACAAAATAAAACTTATTAGTAATTTTTTTATTGTGATTTATGATTTTTTTTTATAAATTCAATATCATAATTTTTATTTTTAATTTTTATAATTAAAAATATAATTTTAGTTGGATTAAAATATTTATGAAATTATTGCTCATATTACATGAGGGGTAAAAATAGAATAAGATATCTTATTATGGAAGAATGAACCTTTTGACAATATTTTATAACAAATGAGATTTAGTTGCCTATATTGAAATTTGATAACACTCAATAATAATCTGAAGAACAAAATAGGATTTATTGGTATTTCTTTTTCAAAAATTAGGGAAATTTTTAGGCAATCTATAAGAGTATTTTGGTAAGAATAATTCTATGTACTTCACCTTAACTATCCTGAATTTATTCCGAAAGAGATTATGTGGTTGAGATTGAATTTGTGTAGTGTAAGATTCATGTGTCAAATGAATTTGAACCGCAAGATAAAAATTCTGAATAATTTATCAGTAATTAAATCTAAATTTATAATATTAATCGCTTGGTAAAGTTTTGGATGTAACCACTTCTGCAGGGTTGACTTCGGCCAATACGACTAAAATTGAGTTATTGTATTTTATGGAAACTAGCCATTTTCATATGGTTAAAAAGATTTTGCCAACCATAAAAGTCCTGAACCGCCTTAGAAAAATGATAGTCGTACAAAATTAAAATATAAAAATTGCACAAAAAGTATATAATATGTGATTGATATTATTCTTGGTGTTATGTTGATCATGCTTAAAATAAATAATCACACAGTAATTTATTTTAATTCCATGCATGTACCACTATTGATCTCCTCAAAGGTATTATGTGTATCCATTTATATAAACATATTTTGTGTAAACTCATTATTATTTTTTTAGAAATAATGGGTGATATATAATTACACAATTTAATATAATGGAGAGAGAAAAAATTGATGAATATACACTTGGTAGAATTACATTAAATTTGATGTCTTCTTATAATAATGGTTATTGGAATAATGGTTATTAGGTCTATACTTATTGTTTGAGTAATGCTTCCGACCCTCAGTGGCACCTCCAGCGACGTGTCAGCCTCTCATTGGCTAAAAATAAAAAATAAATAAATAATTTTTTTGAGCCAATCACAGCCTACCCCAGCACCCCCACTGGGTCCGAAGCATTTTCCCTTACTGTTTGGTGGTAATTACGCGTGAGGATCCTCTAGAGTTTCTTCTCTAGAGTGATCTCGTAGAGTGATCATCGGAGGGTTGAGATTTATCCTGACAAAAACGACGTTGTTTTTCTGTGTAATTTGAAAAAACAAAAATTCAGATTTCAAAACAAAGAGAAGGGCTGAGAGAAGAGAGAGAGAGAGAGAAAGGCTGAGAGAATGAGAGAAGAGCAGGACGTCGCCGGCATGGCTCCGCCGCTGCCGCGAAGATCTTCTGTCAACGCCTTCACCTTCGTCTTCGATCTCTTCCGCTGCCGCCGCCACTCCAACACCTTTGGTTCAATCGCATTTGCAAACCACAGATCCGTTTCCTGTTCTAAACTTTTCTTCCCTTTTTTTTTTCTTTTTGCTTCACTCAAATGGATAGTATAGACCATGCTCTGTTTTTTTTACTTCAAACAGACACACTGTTTTTTTCTTTTTTCCTGACCAAGCATTTTTTCAAACAGTTTTTTCCGACAAATTTCATAGTTATCTTCCGGCGATGGATGGAGGCAGAGGAGTGGGGAAAGGGTGGTTGGCCGGAGGAGAGTTGGGGAGCAATTGGCGGCGGTCGGTGAGGGTGGGGGACCAGGTGGCCGCCACCTCTGAGGAGGGGGGGTTTGGCCATGGAATCTCTATCTTCTCTCCTCATTCTGTTCAAGGTTTTTTATTTCTTTTTTTTTTTTTTTTTAATTTCCTCACCAAAACGACGTCGTTTTGGTGAGGATTGATCACAGCCCTTAATTCCATTAGTGAGGCAGGTGTCACGCCTATATCCTTTACTGCAGGAGATCACTCTAGAGGGATCACTCTAGAGGATCCTCACGCGGTAATTACACCCAACTTTGTGTATAAAGCTGCTCTGATTTGTCTACTATTACGAAAAATGTATGGTTATTCCAATGAAGTAGAATTCATTATCAAAAAAAAAAAATTAAGGTTTTAAGCACTAAAATTTAGGGATAAAATTATTTTTAGGGATCAAATATTTTCATTGTAAAAAATATCGTTATTATATTTTTAGCAATGAAAATTGAATATTAGTGATGAATTATTTTCTTTTTGGAACCAAATTTTTTGTCTCAAACAATAAACTCTTTTGAAACCAAATTATTTTGCCCCTCAAAGTATATTTATTAGTGACATTTTCAAAATTTTGTCACTAAAAGTCTTATTTTTGACTTTTTGGAACGACATTTTAGCGATTATCCTCACGACGATAGAAATTGGTCTCTAAATGTCTTTTATAACAAAATTTTCACTTTTAAAAGATAAATTATTTAGTTTTTAAAATTCTTAGATGTTGTAATGATTCAAACTCATGGCCTTGCAAGCCCATTCATATCTATTCAACTCTGATCATTTTCCATTAAAATTCTAAGCGACTTTTCAGTAGGTGGTATATATGTGGCCTGCCTCTTGCATGTAATGCAATAGGGCTGGGCAAATAATTAAAATACTGCAGATCAGTTGGATTCAAATTAAATTGTACAGTTTGGTTTAAAGCTCCGTTTGGCAAGTTGGTTTCCAAGTTTTTTTGGCTAGTTTAACTACAGAAGACAAAATAGACTATTTTAATCACAAAAAACAAAACGTCACATCAAACCCATAATCATTACACTTTTCTCTTAAAAAAAAGCTAAAAAAGTCAAAAAGCCCTTATCAAATTAAGCTTTTTAACCCAGGTTAAAATAGTCAAAAAAATCAAAAAACCAAAAAGTCAATCCACTTTCCAAACGAAGCCTTGAATTTTAAAATAGGTGAACTATATTATTCGTGATTTTATAGTTATTGTTCCGATTTAAAACAGAATCAAACCGTTTATATATTTTGAATAATAATTAAAAAAAAACCGTTTATATATATATATATATAATTTGTTGTTATAAATATGATAATTGCATAAACAAAAATGCATATGAAGAGAAGAGAAAATGACCTGAAATAAAGCATCTTTGGGACCAAAAGTGAAACCCAAGTTGGTGTTTTCCATCCTGGCCGAGGACACTAACTTGAAAACGTCGGTGGGAAAGTCATGAGCTTGCCATTGCCGGCCTTTCTCCATCAAACACACCTTTATTCCGGCCATTGACATCCGACAAGCAGCCACTGAACCACCATATCCAGACCCCACTACAACACCATCATACCCTTCTTCTTCTTCTTCTTCTTCTTCTTCTTCTTCTTCACAGCCCTCGAACAACCCTTCAGCCTCCACTTTCTCCATTATTTCCTATCTAAGCACTGCAACTGACCGTCACCCAACAGATTGATAAATGCAATTTCAGTTTCCAAATTCAGACACATACATTACATTATATATTAGAAGTGGGTATGTGAATTACATTATATAATAGAAGTGGGCATTGACTCTAATAATAAAATATATTTTTTATTTTGTTAATTTAAAATTTAAATTTATTTTTTTTTCAATTTAAATTATTTGATTATTTTCGTTTATTAAAATAAACGAGAAATGATATTTTATTTATTAAACTCAATAAAAAATAATATTTTAAATATTTTATGTACATCAATATTTAATTTAATGACAAAAATATTATTTTTTTTATTAGTTTTACTTGACGAAAATAAGGTGATGGTTTGCAAAATAAATAAAAAGTTTAGGATTTAAATTGATAAAATTAAAAATTTATTTTGTTATAAAAGTCAACCTTGAGTGTTTTTTTTTTTTTTGGTGGTAATTTTCCTTAAAAAATAATTATTTATTTATATTTTTTCCTTTATCCTTGCTGTCGGGGGAACCCGAGGGGACCTGATGGTGTTGCTGTTGTGACTTGTAATAGGAATTGATACCAGATATTTTTCGATAATTTGTTCATAAAGTAAGGTTGATCGAGAATATTATCCATGCAAAAAATTAAATTAATTAGGTATTCAAAACCTCATGATTAAATTTTAATTTTATTTAAAAAAATAATTAAAATTATGTTAACCGTTAATTAAAAAAAATAAAATAAATGTGCTCTTAGGGTCTGTGGATATCCAATAAACTTAACTTTTTGTATGTATAGTCTACTCAATAAATCTTATAATATAAACGATTTAGATTATTAAAAGAGATTTGAAACGAGCCTTCATAAAGTGTCACAACAGTCTGCTATGTCATGGAGCACAACAGAATTCCGAATTCCGAACTGAAGTGGGTGTTGCCGTAGGAACTATATATCTTTTCAAGCAATTTCTTTCATAATTGCGTAAAAAATTTGATGATTTGTTGAGGAGACTACTTCCATATGAGCATTTGTCAAACAATTCACATTCTTCTTTATTCGACCTAATCGCGCCACCATCTTTGAAAATTAAAAGCAAAGTCATCGCCTTCAATATTGCCACTATGACTACACGTACAAAAGAAAGAAAATGTTAAAATAATTAATGCAGTTGTTAGTATTAAAAAAATTTATTAAAATATGTATGTTTTCGCTATATTCAAACTCACCAATCACAAAACAATACGTGTCAATCGAGGAAGAAAACAGGTGGCAAGATTACAAGAATGCCATGTGTTAGTGCAAGACAATTCAAAGAGATGGGTAAACAATAAAGAACTAGAGAAATCAATCATTCTTCAAAGGACGTAAGTAAAAGTCAATTGTTATGCTCAGATTTCAGATTCAAAACTGTGGGAAGAAGGTCATGAATGTGTCTAACATGATGGAGATCGTGGAGATATATTTCAACAATTGCCACAAACACTACAACAAAATACATATTTGGCGATTAAAATTGGCGACTAAAAAAAATTTTGTCGCTAAAAATTCTAGAATTGGCGATAAAAAAAATTTAGTCGCTGCATATTGAGTTTTGGCTACTAAAAGCATTTAGTGGCCGAATGGAAAGTAAAAAAATATTTTTTTATCTTTGGCGATCAAAAATTTGGTCGTCAAAAACTTAGTTTCAACGACAAAAAATTTTTTTAGTCGCCATATATTGAATTTTAGCTACAAAAATTATTTCGTCGCCGAATAGAAATATAAAAAATTATTATTTATCTTTGGCGACCAAGAATTTGGTCACCAAAACCTTATTTTCAGCGACCAATTACTATTTTAGTCGCCAAAGGCCAAAAAATTTTGGAGGCAAACATTTCAAATTTTGGGGGATTTTATAAAATGAATTGGCGACTAAAAATATTTAGTCGCCAAATGGTGTACTATATATATATATATATTTGGTTCCCAGACAACAGACCAGCGCCTGTCTCTCTATTCAGCGTTTCTCTCTACCTCTCCCTCTGCCTCTGCCTCTCCGCTGCTCTTCTCCCCTTCCTCTCTCACCGCCGCTCCCACCAGCCATGCCTCCGCCGCTCCTCCTCACGGTGGCCGACAACTGGAGCACCGATTGCGAGCTCTCTCTCTCTCTCTCTCTCTCTGTGCAGTTCGCATATTGACCCAAGATCTAGGTTGGTGATCAGGTTGGTACCTCTCTCTCTCTCTCTCTCTCTCTCTCAAAGTCTCCATTTTGAAATCTCTCTCTTTCTTTCCACTTTCCAGGAAAATTTCCAGAATCATCCTCACACCCCTCTCTATTTCTTCCTCTTCTAGTCTTCTTTGTGTGTGTATATATATATGTCCATACATATAAATCAAAACCCATTAAAATCTAATGGCTCGTTGCCCTCCATGAATTGTTGGTTTGGGAAGTTGTTATGGCTTTTCAATTTGTTTATTTGTTTGTTTGTTTGTTTGTTTTTTTTTTTTCCTTGCCTTCAAACTGTTTGATAAAATGTCACTTAGGCATCTCAAAAATCTAATCTACTTTTGTAGCTGTGTTGTTCTTCAATCCAACTTCTAAAGCTGCTATGTTAATGTAATTCATATGTTTGTATACATCTCTAATTACCTAACCCACCTTCATCAGTAAGTAAAAGATTATTGCTCAATTTTCTATTTTCCTTTCAAAGCAGTTGAACATTGGAGTAATATGTAAACTTCCTTAAAATGATTATTAGAATCTTGCTCTGGATATATCTGACCATAGAAGAAGGATTGTAGGGGACTTGTAGTACTTGGAATTAAGGCTTTGTTGAATCAAGTTGAGTATTTTTCAATTGTTGAACTTTCTTTTTCCAAAGCGAAAGATGTGTAAAATTTAATGGGGCTGATTTCTGGTTAGGCATGTGTGTGTGGTGACTCCGCCTCCCAACTGAACCCTGTACAATCAACTCAAGTGGATCCACAGTTGAACCTATCCATCTAGCATCATTTGACTCCAATCTGTTCATTTCAAGCAATTTGTTAACTAAAGGCTTTAATGCTCCCTAATAACCTGAAAAAGGGTACATATCCTTAAGGAAAAGGTGTGATGATTTGAATGACAAAGGCACAAATACTATTACACAGATAATGGGAAATAAAAGAACAGTGCAATTTTCATTATAGGGATGGCAGTTATGAATCTTATGACATAGCATGTATTCATTTGATGGATCAAATCCATAAATTCATTAGAGGTTCCTATTATGATTTTACATTCAAATTTACCTCAGAAAATTGAATTTCATAACATAAAACTTTGACCTTGTGCCCTAATTTTTCAACGGTGCAATTTTCATTATAGGGATCACAGTTTTGAGTCTCATGACATAATAACATGTATTCATTTGATGGATCAAATCCATAAATTCATTAGAGGTGCCTAATACGATCTCACATTCAATTTAACATCAGAAAGTTGAATTTCAGAACATAAAACTTTGACCTTGTACACTAGTTCCTTAACAACACAGAACCATATGTTGAAGTGGAGCAACTGTGAACCTCTGTAAATGCTTTTTAGTCTTTATTTCTTAGTAATTTCATATGCCACGCATTTGAATGGGAGCATACCAATTTATAGCTCAGTTCTCTCTTCTGAAAGATGATCAAGCATAATGAAAATAAAAGAATTAGGAACATCCTTACCTCGAACAACTTGAAATATATTGAACTGTGTAATTGCAGGTTGGAGAATATTGAAGAGAATGCTCAGTCATATGTTAATACCGGGCAAATCCATGCTTCTTGTGATGTTCGTCACATTGTTGAGGTAATCTTCTGCTTATAAAAAAAGGGAGTTTTATATGCATGCTGGGCTCATCCTATCTCTCTCTCTCTCTCTCTCTCTGTGATAATACTCTTCCTTATTTGCTCTGGTTTGCCGCCAGTGAAGGACAATGAAGTAATAAAGGATTAGGCATCAACGGGGCAAATAATGATGGATAATTGATTTTCTATCTCATCATTGACGTAACATATGTATAGGTAAAGGATATCAAACTTATTATTGTAAAAATTTGATCTCAAAATCACAACTGCACAGAGATTGTAATGTGCTTAGATATAGTGTAACTATATGCCATTCTTTAATGAAATACAACCTGTTAATCTGCTTTCCCTTCATGTTGTTTGTACTGTATAAAGAATACATTACTAGGTTATGTGCCATCTGCTTAAATACCAATTTTTTGTATGACCATAATTTCTGTAGGAACTCTTCACTTATAGAGAAGAAGCATATATTGTCGGAACTCTTCAAACTGTGCAATTTAAAACTATAGAATCAAAGTGAAATTTAAGTCAAATTATAGAGGTTAAAAAGTGTAATTAACCGAAATAAAATTTGTTCCTGAGCAGATAGAACTTTCAACCTTTATCCATTACTTTCAGCAAAAGGATGAACACACTATTAAAGATAGGCTAGAAAGCACGGATACGGATACGAGATACGGATACGATACAATACGGATACGGCGATACAGCAAAACCTAAAAAAATAGGATACGGGTACGGCCAGGATACGTTTGTAAAAAATAAAAAATAAATAAATTATTAGTAGTGAGTTACACATAAGCTCAAGAATGTTGAGAAACCACAGTAATTTTATGATACAAAATACTAATCTTTAAGAATTAGGTATTAATTTAAGGCATTAGCTAATTTAGTTTTTAGATTTTCAATAGGTCTTGCAAATATTTCATTTTAATATCAAGTCTAATATGCTGATATTATAATATCAAAACAATTCACAACTTGACCCTATGCTTTTTTCTTTTGCACTAGTCAAAAATATTCTATACAAGTTTATTTGCTTATTTATTTATTGATATTTAATTTTACTATTGTTATATCAACTTATTAATCCTTACTTCTATATAGTTATAGGGGACATGCATGATACAATGAAGATATGTCAATTTGATGAATTCTATTACTTTAGCTTGCTATGTTATTTTTATAAAAAAAACTAACCAAAGTATTGTAAAAATATTCTATTTATCCTTACAATTATATTATATTATGATGTTATGCAAGATATGATATAATTCTAATTTCGTAAAAGGAATAATATGTGACTTGGAGCATCCGATACTTCAAAACTAGGTATCCGATACTTCAAAATTAATGAAAAATTAATTAAGAAGTATCCGATACTTTTAATAAGTATCTGATACATATCCGTAAGTATCCAAGGAGTATCGGTATCCGATACGGATACGATACGGATACGATACGGATACGTCTTCCTATTTGAAGTATCCGTGCTTCATAGAAGATAGGCATAGCATTTTAATAAAAATTGGGGTTGCCTACTCTCCTGGAGTTTCTCTAAGCTCAGTTATGAATTGGGTTGGAATGCTCTTTGTTAATTAATTTTTTCTTCTTGTTCAATGTGCATATAAGCACATGTATGGAAGATAAACTTCTATTTAGACAGTTAAGTAACACTGTCATGCCTTCTTGTTGGATAGCTTGGTATATATTTGTTGAGCACATTTCCGAACACTTTTATTTTTATAACTTTTTCTCGTTCTCAAATGGAACTGTATGGAACACTGAGGTGGTAAGATGCAAATTGTTTGAAATACACAGTTGGCTGACAGTTTTGAGATGTACTTTGGCCTTTTCGAGTGACCACAATTTTGATACATGATGAAAACCTGTTCATCAATAGGATTATCCCAAGTCAAATCACAGCTGAACAAGTTTGCTTATAGATGAATGTTTATGAATGCTTTTCACTTGTTAGAAATTGTTGGGCTTGTTTGAAATTTTTATGAATTTTTATGAATGTTTTTTGAAATTGTTGACCAATAACCAATAACTATATCCATATGGAAAAGTGACATTGTTCATATTGATAGTAATTATTGGCAAGGGAAGACAGGCCAAAACTAAACTGGCTTGAGATAGATGGAAAATAAATGGTGACATGTGGTTTAACTAGAGCTATGTACCTTGATCGAGTAGAATGGTGAAACATGAGGCACATACCTGACCCTAGCGACTTAGCTTGGTTCTTCCTTTGAATGACAAAAAAAGAAGAAATTGAACTCTAGTTTGACAAATAATTCAATTAGAAGAAAGAATTGTACCTTACTGCGGGGGTTTATTAAGTTAAATTCTACAATTTAATCAGTAATGGGTTCTGGAGATTGGTTTAAGAATATAATTAGCTTAAAGAAAGGGAAGGATGCAATTTATTCTTTACAATTTGTTGCTTTGTAACACAGAGAAGTTGATTTATATATGAACGTCATCATGTCTTTTTTCACTCTTCAGGAAGCTTTGGATATAGTTCATATCAAGTCTACATCAAAAGGAATTTGGGGTGCTCTTTTTTTATTTTTTATTTTATTTTTATTGATACCTTTACAATATTGGTTTGCCGTATGTTCAAAGGAGTTGAAATTTATTGGCTATCTTTGGAAATTTGCATTTGAGGTGAATTCTTCTTACTGGTGCCTTCAATTTTATATTGGTTGGCAAATTATATCTTAAATTTGGTTTTTAAGCATATTGGAGAATTTATGCATTCAAAATTGGCAAAATTCCACCTCGTAATTCACTTGCTTTTACTTTCTTGCCTTGGTGGTTTCTTTTCTTTCTCCCTGAACTTGGTGTTTTCTCGTGCTTTCACTTGTCACCCAAATTTCAGTTATAAAGCTGATGTGAAGCATTTGTTTGCTTTTTTGTTTTGTTTTTTTGATGTTTTAATTGAGCAAGTGGAAAGTATAGCTGAAGCAACTTATTTTTAAATATTTCAATTGAAGTTTCTTCCCAATATTTAAGAAATAAGGTGAATACGAGTCATCTCTGCACCTCCCATTTGAAAGTCAAGCTTTATTATATGTGTTTGTGTGTAAATATTTCAATCCCCCAGTTGATATAATGGAAGCAACAGTATTAATTAGGCTGCTTGATTATATTCTTACATGCTGCATGATTATTGCATTGAAGCACGTAGTTATTTAAACATTGAATGTTATAATTTGAAATGGCATTTTTATTGAATAAGTGCTAATGGTTATTTTTTTTTATATTTTTTTTCCACAGATTGCTTTTGTGTGGGCTATTGTGGATATTTATTTTTGTGTACGAAGAGCATTTGTTCTGTATATAGAAGACATTTATTTTTGTACAATCCTTTGTTTTGGAAATCCAGTATTTTTGTATGTAATATTTAATTTAGATAGATGATACTTGGTTGGTATAGACTTATATGATATTTAGAATAAGATGTTACAAGTTAATATTTTTGGATAGTTGATAATGAAATGGATATTATTGATAATGGATATAGATTATAATTGATAGATGTATTATTCTATATATGTACAGGTTACAGGTTGCATTGATAATGGAATGCATATAATTTAGAAATGAATGAAAATATTCAATTTGTGCATTTAAAAAAAAAAATTACTCCCTCCGTCTCAAAATAATGGTCTGTTTTGGGAAATTTAACTTTTTTTGGTATACAATTATTGCACTTTAAAAAAGTTGATTTTCCAAAATTATTCTTTTGATAGTACATTTTTTGAAAATATCAATGTCATAATTATACTTTTTATATTGTTTATTAATTTAAAAGAAGGGCATAATAGGAAATTTATATTATTTTTGTACTTGATTTTTGAAGAGGGACTAATATTTTGGGACAATGAAAAATAGAATAAGGGACTAATATTTTGGGACGGAAGAAGTAATAAATAGAGCTTTTGGTGACTAAACATTTAGTAGCCAAAAAATAAAAAAGGAACTTAATGGCGACTAAACAGTTAGTAGCCAAAAAATAAATAAAAAATTTTAGCGACTAAAAAATTAGTAGCTAAAAAGGAGCACTATGATTTTAGCGACTAAATAGTTGGTAGCCAAACAAGAGTGTGATGTTCTTAGCGACTAAAAAATTGGTAGCCAAATAGGAGTGCCACGTTTTTAGTGACTAAAAAATTAGTAGCTAAAAAACTGAAGATGAAAAATATTTTTTTTTGGCGACTAAATATTTTCTTTTGAGCGACTAATTTTTTAGTCGCCAATAGGCGACTAAAAAAAAATTAGTCGCCAATTCTTTTGCCAACAATTAGTCAACAACCAAACGGGCGGCCAAGAATTTTAGTCGGTAAAAATCTTTGGCTGCTAAAGAAATGACTTTTGGCGACTAAATATTTAGTCGCCAAAAGTGTAATTTGTTGTAGTGAAAGTATGAGGAAGCCTCTAAATAGTTGAAGGATGGAATGAGAAAGGACTCCGAACAAATCAACAACTTTTGCAATTTTCTTACTTTTACTTTCAGTTTGTTCGTTTACTTTGCATTAGGAATAATCATAGTTTTACACTATTGTAACTTGGTTTCGATAGTTCACCTTCGAAACAAGAGAAGAAATAAGCTAACAATTATGTAATTGGCTTATTTAATTAATTGATTGCATTAGTTTTTATCTCTGTCTCTCCTTCCCATTCTACTACATTCGCTATACATTAATTACTCTCACAATTAATTGTTTCTCACTTTAAGACAAGCAATAAAGTTTCATTCATTGAGACAAAAGAACATTTTGCACAATCGTCCGATAAGTATTTTTACTTATTTTGAATTTGAAATGATTACTCAATCCTTACTGGCACACTTAAAATTATATTTTTAACCTCCAAATTACCAAAAAGCCAACACATATTTTTTGACAAGCTCGATGGGCCTTGTTTCGTGTGTTAACCAAAATAATGATGAGAACAAGACATCATGGGGAGAATGAACATCCTAAGAAGGGTGCTGAAGAGGAAACTAATTTAAATTTGCCAGAGGCAAGTCTATAGGGCTTCATCTTCTTGGTGGCCAACCTTCAAATGGAGAAAATCATCCTGTTGGGAAGCCAGAGTAAGAATTGGCCTGAATATTGTTGAAGACCAACACAATGGCTTATCTTAGAGTTAGGGTGTATCTTAAGCACACGATCAAGTCCACAGTATTGGATAGACAAGTCAAATCTGGTTAGAACCACTACCAATAATCATCACCACAACTTCACAAACCTTGAACCCTTGGGGAGGTGTGCTTGAAATGTTATGCTAACAACTAGTGGGATCAATAGAAATGTGGGCAATATCTGTTTTGGATAGAATGAGTGTTTATCAACCACCTGTTGCAAGGCAAGTGGAAGGTAGCAATCACCTTTTCCGCACAAAGAATGGCATGAAATAATCAGCCTAGTCTGAGTAGTAAGCAAGGTAGTAAGAGTTTTAGGCCTTCGCCATCAGTTCAATCCTTTTATGAACCTATAAGGGCGCTAATGGGCCAGGGAACTCAGGCGAGACATGTGTTTACTAGAGAAAAGTAATTGTAGTTGAGTCTGTCTATATCCTAAGAAATCTAACTTTTGGGTTTGTGCAAGGAAATGTAGGTAGAGTGGTTCATTAACCCAACTTTTGAATCCACACACAGGAGGTTGGGTGAGCTAGCGAGACTAGTTCAAGGTGTTTTCTCCTAACAGTGGGGCAATTGGCCATGCATTTGGCACAACCAGTGCCAAATGTGCAGCCATAGTTGCTAAGAGTGCTTATGTACCAAAGTCACGGGCAGAACTCTCTTCCAATGCCCCCGGATTTCACCTTGTTTAGTGAGGATAAGAGTTAGTCAACTGTGGAAAACATTACTTGACTTTTTAAAACTAAAGTTATTTTTAAATTCTTTAACTGAGGCAACTTTCACTTGATAGATTAGTTTAAATCCTTAGTCTATACAAACTTGGCAACAAAGGAAAATGTTTTTTTTGGGCTGCTGCTGCTGCTGATGGTGGTTTACTGGTGTTTTTTAGTTTTTTGGGCTTGGTTTCTCACCAACCCTTTGGTTTGAGCTAACATATGATAGGGTGTTTCTCTTGGTGCCAACCTAGTTAGGATGAATGAAGGGAAGCTCTGTGATGTTTTCTGCTCTTTGCCTTCGTTTTATTAATGTTATCCATATGTTTATATGTTTGATGCTATTAATAAAGTTTTTTTTAGCTGATAAAAAAAAATGCTTTTTATGCTCAATTCTTTTAATCAGAACCAAAATGTCAATGATTGACTTGGTAAGGTTGAATTAAAGTCCTGGGAATGACTATGAGTGATTTTATGTATCATTGTGGTGAAGTGGTTTGGAAATACTCTCTAGATCCAGGGGGACGCTCGTGATCCTCAGCTAGTAACCTGAAAAAGAATGAACACTCCGATTGGGGGTGCCGAAATTAGCACTCTGATGGATAAGTCAGTGTATACTCTCTTAAATTGTTTGTATCTAAAGTTAAGCATACTAATTCTCACATACCTCTCTCTGGATGATGTTCTTCTATTTATATCTTTTTCTTTCTTAGGCTTCAGGGCTAGGCCCATCTTCAATTTGTCGTATAACTATTTACTTGCCTCCTTTTGTTGCATACCGCTTTTCACTCAGCCCCTGACTCGACTGGTTATTTGGCCGAATAGGGTACTGCCGGATTTATATATATAAGATGGGGCCGAATGCGATATACGCATCTCGGCTCTCCGGGAACAACTATTTGGCCTCTTTATGTGCCCTGATATTCGGCCCCCACAATTGCCCCCCAAACACTCCACTAACGACAGTTAGCTGGTGTGTTTGGTTTCGAACTCGAAAAGTCAGAGCCAAAATTCGGCGGCTAACCTCATTCCAACGCAGATGTTAGAGCACACGCCTTCCGATCGTCATTTCAACTTCCCGTCCCTTCGTATGCTTCTATTTATTGTGATTTAAAATTTGGTCATCTTTTCGAATACATACACATTTTTGGATGCTTGAAGTTTTTGGACTGCCTTCCGACTCACCTCTGCAACTTCCCTTTATCCTTCGTTGTCCTCTCTGTCTCTTGTAAGTTCTCTTCCTCTTTGCTTTGAATCCCTTTTCCTGGTTTGTTTTTAGTTTAGCATACTCCTATAGGCTGACGAAAATGGAAAAGCATTTGAAAGACCTCCCCTCTGCGGATCGAGTCTCTGGCTTGCGACGCCATTTTTCTATTCCTGATGACGTCCGTCTGTCACTTGTGACTGATGGCACCTTTGATATGGAGAGGGCGGATGAAAACACAATCGTCTTCCCTCTCTTATCAATCGCAGAGGGCAGAGTCTGTTTTCTCCTTCACCCATTCCTTAGGGCTGTCCTTCGCCATTGGGGTCTAATCCCTTCCCAACCCAATGCCAACTTTTTTAGAATCGTAATGGGGATAATAGAGTTAAACCGTTACCTTAGGATTAATCTCGACATACCTGCTATTTGGCATTGTTATGCCTTGGCCAAGTCTTCTGGCCGGCATGGACACTACTTCCTTAGGGCCAAGGACACCGACCATTAATTAGTGACTATGCTTTCCAGCTCTGGCAAGCGAGTCGATGATGTCATGGTCGTTGTCCGAGATAACTGGGAATTCGGCGAAGGCGAGGACCGCCTAGATCCTATTCCTCGACGAAGGGGCGAACCAGGTGGCCATATAGCTCCTTGCGTTTATTTTCCTTATATTTACAAGGCATTATTTTTGCGGTCTCATGATTTTGCTTGTGCAGGAAACGATTTGAAGAAAGTTTTGATTTCAACCGACGACGGCGTTCTTATGGAAATTAAAGTCGCACTCAAATACTTCGGCCGTCCAAGTCTTCAGAAACAAGGAAGGGCTGCCCACATTCTTCTTCGATACGAGCCGACGTATACGACGTTTTTGGCGGCAGAAAACATCCCAATTCCGAGGGGTGAAGAGTCTCTAACGGCTCTTGTTTTAACCAACTTTAAAAACTTGCGACAAGTTGGTTTCGACGGATCCAACTCGGAGCAGGCGGAAGTAGCTGAGGTCGCTGAAGAGTTAGACCAGTCCGAAGCCGAAGTAGACGAGGCTTTGAAGTTGGCCTTTGAGGAAGCCGGCCTCAATTCAGCCAATCCTCTGTCCACTTCAGGCCGAAGGGACATTCCCGTTGACGACATCTTTACTGGTTTAGAAGACCTTCCCGGCACATATGATGAAGACATGGCCGGGTTGTCACTCACACAACTTGCAAAAAAGAAAAACGCGAAAAGATTGGCCACGCGGCGGAGAGCAGAGGCCATTCGATCTAAAGTGCCACCCGTCGCCGATGTTGAGCCTTCCTTGCCTATTATCGAGGAGGAGACGGCTCAAACCCGAAATAACAAGTTGGAATGGGCTGTGCAGACAAATCAGGAGGCCGAGCGAAGAGCGGAGAAATGCCCTACTGAGGTTGAGGCTTCCAAGGTGTACGAGGCTAGGCAAAGCGCTGCCCTCGCAAATTATGTAGAAGAAGTCCCCAAATTTGAGAATTGGGGATTCAAACACGGCTGGCTCAAAGCCCTTGCTGCTCCTAATGTGACATTGGCTATGCCAATTCCATACGAGCAAGTGGGTGTTGAACTGTTGGAGTCTGACTCCGATGATTGATTAGGGCGACACTTTAGTTGTTTTTGTTTAGAGATTTTGAATGTATTGTTGCAGTTTTTCGTGTAGTAGTTTTTATGTGTAAAATGGCTATAGTTTTTTAAATTTTTGCTAGGCATTTCCATGCAAACTTGTAGCTTTTTGTTTAGTTGTTTTCACATGTAAAATGGCTACAGTCTGTGCCCAATTTACTAATGAAAATTTCCTTTGCATTTTGCTATTATTTGTGCTTAATTTTGCTATTGATGAATAGTATTGCTTTTTGCTACTTTGGATAAAACATTCGTGTACGCTTGCTGATTAGATAACTAGGAAATTTAATAATTTATCCTCATCGAATAGCCGATCAGATTAATAAAATCTGCCCTTGCCTCATCTAATGTATGAACTCCGAAAGCCGAATATCATTAGTTCATGAGTGGCTGCAGCACAGATCGATCGGCATCGGGCCTAGATATTTGGCCGATCAGATTAATCAATTTGTCCTGGCCTCAACCAATGTATGAACTCCGAAAGCCGAATATCATTAGTTTATGGAGTGGCTACGGCACGGATCGATCGGCATCGGGCCTAGATATTTGGCCGATCAGATTAATAAATCTGCCCTTGCTAAAGCCAATGTATGAACTTCGAAAGCCGAATATCGTTAGTTCATGGAGTGGCTGTGGCATGGATCAATAGGCATCAGGCCTAGATATTTGGCCGATCAGATTAATCAATCTGCCCTTGCCTCAGCCAATGTATGAACTATGAAAGCCGAATATCATTTGTTCATGGAGTGGCTGCGGCACGGATCGATCGGCATCGGGCCTAGATATTTAGCCGATTAGATTAATAAATCTGCCATTGCCCTAGCCAATGTATGAACTTTGAAAGCCGAATATCATTAGTTCATGGAGTTGCAGCGGCACGGATCAATCGGCATCGGGCCTTTGGAACAGCATTAATGAAATCGCCTCGGGGGCGTTGCACGCATTGGGAATAAATGGGGTGGGTTCTTCGCGCCCATAATTCCACTTATTGTGTTCAAACTCGATTTAAACCAGTTTGTTGTGAAAGGTTAGAGAAGTGCGAATGTCAAATAGACTATTCTTCAACAACAGTGGAGAAGGGCGGACGTTGGCTGAACTTGACACTGAAATGAATCATAGCAGCGAGCCCACATGCACAGGAAGTAGGACGTCCAAGGAATGGGAAAAACGTTAGCCCCCAAGTCGTCAAAGTAGATCACCCCGAAAGGAAAAACAGCAACGGGGCAGCTCCTCTCAACCATGACCGAGAAATGAGTCCGATGCGATGCCGCGACCATTGAGTTTTTCGATTTTTGTGGGGAATAAACCGATGACGGAGGCGGACTCTATTGTTTACGACCCAAGTGTAGCAGTCGAGTTCACTCGACAGATTTTTCCACCAGAAGTCCAGCAGTCGATGGTTGGTTGACAGGATTTCTAAGTGTTTCGATAGGGCATCCACGGAGCAGTGAAAGAACTGTACACCGCCTATGAAATTGGCATGCGTTTGCGCGTCGCGCGGCTGGAGATAGAGAAGAAAGACGAACGAATTCGAAACCTGAAGGCTCAGGCGAAGAAGGCCGAGCTTAAGCTGAGGAAGGCCCAAACTGCCGTGCCACGCGCGGCCGGACAATCTAACCCGGTTATGGAGGAACGAGTGACCCAACGGCTGATCATTCATGCGATTGCCGATCGAGATACGGAAAGTGTGTTTGTAGTAGAGAATGTTAGGTCCATGGGTTATGAAAAAGGCTTCCACGACGGCCGAAAAGTCAGGATAGAAAAGACCAAGGAGAAACTCGCAGATGAGGTATGTCGATGCGAGAACCGGGGCTTTAGGCACGGGTGGATTAAGGCTCTTCAAGCCGCAAAGGCTCTCCAAGAAGCCGGAATTGAATCGGCGTTGCCATTATACCAACGTCATTACTTTCCTTTTGGCGCTTTCGAAATTGAGAAGAGCGATGACGAAGGTGACGGTGAATAGAATTGAACATATTGTAAATGCTCCAACGTAGATTGGGCGTCAAGTATGTATTTATTTGTTAATTTAATGAAATACTCTGTTTTAAGTGTTTGCATGCTTTAAGTATTTAATGAAATACGGTTCGTGCCGGCTCAACGTGATTAAGCATTTCATTTTGAATGTTTGCATGCTTTAATGTGTATATAGTTTTTACCGGCTCAATCTTAGTGAAGCATTTCATTTTGAATGTTTGTATGCTTTAATTTTCACCGTGTATTGCGATATCCACGAAGGGCGCTCCGAATCTGGAGTCTTATTCGGCCCAAACGTGACCTGCAGGGATGGGGCTTCAAATTCGGAGGCCTTTTGTCTTGGCCAATCGTGATATCCACGAAGGGCGCTCCGGATTCGGAGTCTTATTCGGCCCAAACGTGACCTGCATAGATGGGGCTTCGTACTCAGAGGCTTTTTGTCTTGGCCAATTGTGATATCCATGAAGGGCGCTCTGAATCTGGAGTCTTATTCGGCCGAAACATGACCTGCACGGATAGGGCTCCAAACTCAGAGGCTTTTTGTCTTGGCCAATCGTGATATCCACGAAGGGCGCTACGAATTTGGGGTCTTATTCGGCCCAAACGTGACCTGCACGGATGGGGCTCCGAATTCAGAGGCTTTTTGTCTTGGTCAATCGTGATATCCACGAAGGGCGCTCCGAATCCAAAGTCTTATTTGTCCCAAAAGTGACCTTCACGGATGGGGCTCCGAATTTGGAGGCTTTTTGTCTTGGCCAATCGTGATATCCACGAAGGGCGTTCCGAATCTGGAGTCTTATTCATCCCAAACGTGACCTGCACGGATGGGGCTCCGAATTTGAAGGATTTTTGTCTTGGCCAATCATGATATCCACGAAGAGCACTCTGAATTCGGAGTCTTATTTGGCCCAAACGTGACCTGCACGGATGGGGCTCCGAATTCTGAGGCTTTTGTCTTGGCCAATCGTGATATCCACGAAGGGAGCTCCGAATCCAGAGTCTTATTTGGCCCAAACATGACCTGCAGGGATGGGGCTCCGAATTCGGAGGCTTTTCGAATTCGGAGTCTTATTCATCCCAAACGTGACCTGCACGGATGGGGCTCCGAATTCGGAGGCTTTTTGTCTTTGCCAATCGTGATATCTGCGAAGGGCACTTTGAATCCGGTGTCTTATTCGTCCCAAATGTGACCTGCACGGATGGGGCTCCAAATTCGGAGGCTTTTTGTCTTGGCCAATCGTGATATCCACGAAGGGCGCTCCGAATCCGGAGTATTATTTGGCCCAAACGTGACCTGCACGGATGGGGTTTCGAATTCGGAATTGGGATGAAACCAACTTCAATAGTCCGTTTAATCTCTGAGTTGATGGCGGAGGCTAGGCAGGCCAGGGCATCTGTATGTGTGTTCTGGTCACTGGTTATTTGGTTCAATTCATGGTGGTCAAATTTTGCCAGCAAGGAATTTGTCTTTTTTATGTAAGCTGTCATGAGGTCGTTTTTGGCCGCGTACCACCCCTTTAGCTGATTGATCCCCAGTTTTGAATCGCAAAATACAAGCAAACACCGAGCACCCAACAGATGTGCATTCTGCAAGCCGGTTAGCAGGGCTTCGTATTCGGCCTCATTGCTCGATGCTTCGAAGTCGAGTTTGACGGCCTGCTCAATTATTGCTCCGTCGGGAGACATGATCACTACCTCGGCTCCATTGCCCCGTTGGTTGGATGACCCGTCGCAATACAACTGCCAAATGTCCCCAACATAAATTCTCCAGTTTGGCTTGGGTTGAATTTGTTCAGGCATGAAGTCAGCAAGACCCCCTGTGAATTCGACCACAAAATCAGCAAGCACTTGCCCCTTGATTGAGGGTCTAGGCAAAAATTGAATATCGTACTGGCCGAGTTCGAGAGCCCACTTTGAAACGCACCCTGATGCTTCTGCACTACGTAGTACTGACCAGAGGGGATAATCTGTTAGTACCCCAATGTTATGCCCTTGGAAGTAATGCATCAGTTTTCTTGCTGCCATGACAAGGGCTAGGATGAGTTTTTCCAATGAAAGGTAACGTGTTTCGGCGTCAACCATTGCCTTGCTCACATAATACACGGGTCGCTGCTCCCCAAGCTCTTCCTTTAACAGTACGGCGCTGACGGCCCGGTCGGAGACGGCTAGATATAAAATGAGTGGGTTGTCTGCCAATGGTGTTGTCAATAGTGGAGCTGATCGGAGATAAGTCTTCAGACCGTTGAAAGCGGCTTCACACTTAGAGGTCCATTCAAAAGCTTTACCCTGCCGTAGGGTGTGAAAGAATTGTCGACAGCGGTCCGTGGAACGACTGATGAACCTGTTGAGTACGGTGGCCATCCCCATCAACTTCTGAACCTCCTTGACTGATTGGGGGGAACCGAGTTCCAGGATTGCTGTGATTTGCCTCAGGTTTGCTTCAATTCCTCGGTGGTTGACGATGTAACCCAAGAATTGGCCAAAGCCGATCCCAAACGTGCATTTGGAAGCGTTCAGCTTTATCCTGTATTTGCGTAAAGTGCCGAATGTCGCTTTCAGATCGGTTAGATGAGTTTGCTCTTCTTTGGACTTGACCACCATATTGTCAATGTACACTTCCATAGTGTGGCCGAGTTGCTCCTTGAACATGGCTATGACTAGTCTTTGGTAAGTTGCCCCTGCATTTTTCAGCCTAAAAGGCATAACCTTATAGCAATAGGTCCCTCTTGGGGTGAGGAAAGCAGTTTTGTCTTGGTCCTCCGAGTGCATGGCAATCTGATGGTAGCCTCTGTTGGCATTGAGGAAGCTCATACGCTGATGACGTGCTGTCGCATCTACAAGTTGGTCTATTCTGGGGAGGGGAAACCAATCCTTGGGGCAAGGTTTGTTTAGGATGGTGAAAGCAACGCAGACACGCCAAGTCCCATTTTTCTTCTTCACAACCACAGTATTCGAGAGCCATTTAGGGTAGGTCACTTCCCAGATTGCCCCGGCGTCAAGCAACTGGTCAACCTCTTCAACAACGGCGGCAATGTGCTCTGCGGCTGACCATCGGCTTTTCTGTATAATCGGCTTATATTTGGGGTCAACATTTAAACAATGCTGGGAGACAGATGGATCTACCCCCGACATTTCATACGGTGACCATGCAAATACGTCCAGGTTGCCAAGTAAGAAGGTAATTAGCTGCTTTCTGTTGACTTCATTCAGGGAGGCACCGATCATGAAGAACCTGTCAAGATTCCCGGCAATTTCGACTTGATCCAAGGCTTCCGTGGCTTTTTCACTCGGAAGCCGTCCAACATCATCGAGGCTCTCTCGATTCAAAACCTCAATAGAATTCACTTCCATCTCTCTTGGTATCTTTGGGGCAAGGAGATAACATGCTTGTGCCGATTTCTGGGAATCGCGGATTTGTTCAGCGTCGCGTTCAGTCGGGAAGCGGAGCAATTGATGATAGGTGCTCGGCATGGCCTGCATGGTGTGCAGCCAAGTTCGTCCCATGATGAGATTATACGGCGAAGGCAGCTTGACAACCAAGAATTCCACATCCACTGTTCTCGAGCCAGCTCGAACTAGCAATGTGATTTTGCCCAACGGGTATTCTGGATTAGCGTTGAAGCCGAATAATGGATAAGGAGCTGGGGAAAGATCAGATTTAGTGAAGCCAAGTTTGGTGAATGTTTTGTAATACATAACTTCTGATGTGCTCCCCGGATCAATGAGTACGCGCTCAACGGTGAATCAGTTTATGCGTAACTCGATTACCAAGGGATCGGTGTGAGGAAGTGTCACACCGACCAAATCTGAATCATTAAAAGCAATGCTCGCAGCTTTATGGGGCCGTTTGGCTGGGGTGAGTTGATTTTGAGGGTCGGGATGCGACTGAATCGTATGCACCGCGGAAGCCATTGGCAGGCTATATATCATGTGGATCACGCCGAGTGGAGGTGAATCCTGCTGTAAGGCTATTGCTTTGGTTGAGTTACCTTTTCGGATGTACTATTTTAGCCGTCCGTCTTGTATCAATTCCTCCAAGTGATCCTTCAATGCATAACAACTCTCAGTATCATGGTCGTGATCTTTGTGTTACTCGCATCGCCTATCCCGTCGTCTCGTGTCGAGAGGTCCCACCATTTTAGATGGCCACTTGAAGAACGGAAGGTGTTGGACTTTAGACATAATCATGCTGATCGGCTCTGAAAACTCCGTATATTTCTTGTTCATGCGCCTTGTGTGCCTGCTATCTACTTGAAATTGTTCACTAGCTCGGTGGGAACAATGGTCGTTTCATCGGCGTGAATCCCGTCTCTTGTCTCGTTTAGCCCGATGCCGTGGTTCGGGGCTTCGAGGTGGTACAGAATTTACCGGCTGAACAATTTCAGAAGGGGCAATCTTATTGGCGTTGTTCCCGGCTTTAACCCGCAGGGCGTCATCTTCCATTTTGCAGTATTCCTCGACTTTCTTCATCAACGACCAGACCGTTTTGGGGGGCCTTCTAGTCAAGGAACTGCGGAGAGCACTGTCAGGACACAAACCCATTTTAAAGGCGGTGATGGCCATGAAGCCGTTGCAAGTGCCATTGACAATATTAAAGCACTCCCAATAGCGCCGAATGCGCTCGTAAGGTTTCTCCAGGCTGGATCTGCATCGCCCAGAGTGAGTCGGCTTGCTTCGACTGGACCTCGTTGGTGATGAATCTTGCCCTGAAGGATTTCTGTAATTGGTGGAAACTCTTAATCGATGCCAGCTCCAACTTATAATACCATCTGACGGCCAATGGTCCCAAACTGCTCGGAAATATTCTGCACATGAGAGCCTCGTCATCTGCATGCAGCGTCATGGCTTGCTTATAATGACGGATATGATCAGTGGGTCCGATTTCCTGTCGTATAGGGTGAACAATGGGGCCTTGAACTTCTTGGGTAATACTGCCCTTGCGATCCGTCGCACAAAGGGATCGTGCTGGTCTTCTTCGTCTGAACCATTTCGTCTTCGCTTATGCCTTACACGTGGACTCTCTTCGGAGGAACTGGTAGTTTCAAGTCGTCCCTTCTTTTTGGGCTCCGAGGATAATGAGTCAGAGTCACTGTCACTATCTTGTCTCCGAACTCGAGGTCTTTGACCATCCTCTCTCAAAGGTCGTCTTGGATCTTGGCATGTGACTTGTCTAGACTTTGCCACTTCCAAAGCCAAATCCTGCCGGAGGCGCTCGTTCTCAGCAATCATGTGTTTCCAACCTCTGTTCGTTTTGCTTTGCCTGTTCCATGATCGCTTGCATTGTCTCATGTGCTGAAGCTGAGGGTGAGGTATAGGCAACGGAGTTGAAGTTCAAGTCATGTCTCACGGTGATGTTCTCTGGTCCCAGCATGTTCGTTGGAGTGAGGTCATCTCTCTGGTTGGTTTCGTCAGTGACTATCGGAGGATCTTCCGTTACACCCGCCATGGATGTAGTTGAGTATTCTCACAGACGGCGCCAATTGTGGTGAAGTGGTTTGGAAATACTCCATGGATCCAGGGGGACGCTCGTGATTCTCAGCTAGTAACCTGAAAAAGAATGAGCACTCCGGTCAGGGATGCCGGAATTAGCACTCCGACGGATAAGTCAGTGTATACTCTCTTAAATTGTTTGTATCTAAAGTTAAGCATACTAATTCTCACATACCTCTCTTTGGATGATGTTCTTATATCATTTTCTTTGTTGGGCTTTAGGGCTGGGCTCATCTTCAATTCGTCGTATAGCTATTTACTCGGCTCCTTTTGTTGCATACCACTGTTCACTCGGCCCCTGACTCGACTGGTTATTTGGCCGAATAGGGTACTGCCGGATTTATATATATAAGATGGGGCCGAATACGATATACACATCTCGGCTCTCCAGGAACGACTATTCGGCCTCTTTGCGTGCCCCGATATTCGGCCCCCATAATCATATATAAAAGTGATTTTTTATGTATCATATGTAAAAGTGATTTTGTAAGTGATGTGACATGTGATGTGGCATAAATTTTAAAACAAATTTTTTGAAACATCAAAAAAAAGAAAAAAAAAAAACACACTAATCTCTTTTAAGATATAAAAAATACATTAAAATTTTATATAAGTATGTTATATTTTTTAAAATTTAATTTACATAATATTTAGTTTATTTTTTTAAAAATATTTTATTAGTAATATGAATAAAAAAATGATACTATTTTTTTTAATATTCAAATATATATTTTATCATTATTTTCTTTGTGTTTACGTACAATCTACTTTAATTATGGCTATTTTAACTAAATTAAAAGAGAGATTGATGTTATTATATTAAATTTATAAGAATTGTATCTAACAGTAAATAAACTCACAATAAATGATAAATAGAGTCACATTAAGTATTAAGTTTGTAACACCCCGAAATTTCATCATCAATGACAATAGTACTCTAGGAATAATTCGATTAATATTAACAAGTCAGCCATTAAATAAATTGGTTACATGACTCAAATGTTATCTCTTCTCCCTTCAACTATTCATGTAATCACATTGTTGTATAAATACATTCTTCCAATAAATATTAACAGTTCAAAAAGTAAGAGATAAAACCAAAATATAAATGCCCAGAGGCAAACATCTTTTCAAGTAGTGCCCTTGAATACACAAGAGGTGAAATCCTTGATGGCATAACAAAAATAACCCGAGGCTTCAACACATAGCACATAAAGGAGTCTCCATGTTCCCATCCAAAACTTTATCGCATGTCGACTCACCTTGGTGACACAACAACATCCTCCCCAAAAATGTGGTTAGTTTTAGGGTGAGCAATTGCCCAGTAGGAATTACCTTTAACAAATTATAAATTTAATTGAGATGCATATGATCATGCCATACAAGAGATGAGAACAAAATCCCAAGTCCTTTCCTTTGTAAAGTCATGATGCTAAAATGTGTGATACAAACAATAAATCTCAACTAAATATTGGGATGTAAATGAGCTATGATGTCACAAGCATAAGCCTTAACTCCACAATTACATATATATATATATATATATAACTATACTGAAAGTAATTCCACATTTGCCGACTCTCAAAACGGTGAGGTGATGGGCATCCAAGACCTTTTCCTTCCACATTTGTCGATTCCAGAAACGGTGGGCTCATGGACATCTAAAATCATGATTTCTATATTCGCCGACTCTAAAAATGGTAGGCTCGTGAACACCCTAAAACCTTTTCCACATTCGTCCAACGATATACACAAGACAGGGAATTGGGCACCTTGACTCCCCGTGTGGGTATCAATATACAATACACAACTCAAAACCAAAACCTGAGTCACCACCCGGACTCATACGCTATTTACCCCCTTCCAACACCTTCCAATCATTAACCATTACGAGTCATAAGGTATAATTATAAATGCATATAATGCATGAATTTCCAAATATCAATTTTCCCATGGTGGTTTCAATTCACAACAATCCAACAATTTAAACATTCACCATTAAAGGGATTGTCCAAGTCATACCAATCATCATCTCAAGGTTTTGTATTAAGAGGTTCCCAAATTTCATATTCCAACATAAAAATCAAGTCAACACATCCAATTTCAAGATTAGAAGGCCAATTGAACCTAAACCCCTTTATTGAACCAATTTGAAAATTAGGGTTTTAAGAAAATTATGGCTTTTCCCTTTTAAGGCATTTAAAGGCCAATTCCCATCATTCATAACATAATCATCATATATATATATATAAACCCTTCAAGAAAAATCATGAGATACCACCCTTTTTGATCAAATCCACTTGATAACATACAAATCTTCATACATCTTGAAATCTATATATATAATGAAAATACCCCATATATATATATATATATATCTCAAATCAAAGTTATAACAAGTTAAAAGTACCTTACTGTAGACACCCCATTTTTGACCGCCCTTAAGACTTGGGCGCTACTGGTGGTTCACTTGGTGATGAAAGATGTGCAGGCCAAAGGTTCGATTTCTTCAGCAAGAGGAGAGTCAAATCCCAACCTCACACCTCATTTTGGACCAAAGATATTTTGGATGGTTTTTAGACCTTAAACCCCTTTCTTTCAAAATATTTTTGAAATAAAGTTTCTACGATGCTCTGAGGCTCGCATTTTGTCAAATGTTGCACTTTTCGGTAAACCGAGCCAGGACAAAGTGGAAATGAATGAAAGAGAGATGAAATCTTTGAAAAATCTTTCAAAACACCTTTCTTAGGGGTTTGAAGTTGAAGAAAAGAGGAGAAGAGGGAAGAAATCTAGTTGGGAGAGAAAATGGGCATGAACCATTAAGAGAGAGTCGAGCAACCCTCGCTGAATCGGGCCTATCATTTGAATAATTGGATTTCAGCTATGAGGCCATGACCATTGGAAAGCTTACTTCCGGGGCTTCATTTTCCACTCAAGAATCTCCTAAAGCCAAGTCCGGACGGGGGAGATATGGTTGGTTGAAGTAGGGCATCAATCCGGTTGGACCGAAACTGCGCGGCTTCACCGAAACAGGCATAACTTTTTGCACAGTTCGAATTTTGATGTAAGGCTGGTGCCATTGGAAAGATAACTTCTGGGGCTTCAATTTGGACATCTGGCCAACCACTTTTGGCCTTGGTAGCCATTGGCCGACCACCTTTCTTTCCGGGAGACCACTTTTTGTCCTAAAAAACTAGAAAAAGTAGCTGGCTGACCAGAAAAAGTGGCTGGCCAACCACTTATGCCCAGAAAGCCCAGAATTCTCAGATATTTTCCCTCCAACTGCCTTCCACAAGCTCCAGCTGTCCTATAATCAGATATTTCGAACCAACTCTTGCTTTTTGCTATATATAAGGCTATATCTCTCATTTTCAAAGGGGACAATCTTCTTGGAGAAGCTTGGGAGCTTCTCACTCTAAAAAGTCTCTCTCTCTCTACAACTTCTAGGGCTGAATCTCTGCCCCTCTCTCTATATACTCCACTCCCTTGCCCATTTTGTGCATAGAAGTGCTTGAAAGTAAAGAAATGCTTCTAGTTTGCCTAGGCATCCTTCATCAAAGTTACCACCATTGGGCTGAGGTTCTTTGAGGACATTTTTGGAGCTTAAAAGGCTGGTTTTTGGCTAAGAAAGTTTTTGGTTTTGCTGAGCTTCAAGGGTAACTCATTTTCCCTCTTTTTAAGCATTGTTTTGATCCTTCTCTTAGCCTCATTTGCATGCTTATTTGAGCTTTGTTGTCAACTGAAAAAAGCTTCATATTTAAGTGTTTTTCATGTTTGTTGAAGGTTCTTTTGGTGTTGGGGGTCATCTACCCCTTTGCATGCTCTATTTAGCCTTGTTTTGAGCCATGCCATGAGACCTTTGTATTGAGCTTTTCTTGGCCCTTTAGCCACTGAAATCCAGCAGATTTTCAGTGGTTGACATGTGGTTTTGAGGGCCAAACTCAGAGAGGGGTGACCCTCTCTCTTTTGGCCTTGTTTGCTTGCATTTTTGGCTTTCCAAGAAAGCATACATTTCCACACTTCCTAGCCTTGGTTCAGGCCATTTTTAGTGAATTTTAGGGCCTACCTAGGCTCTGTCTAGAGTTGGTTTTGTCACCTTGGGTGTGTCTCTTGCATGTATAGAATAACCCCTCTTATAGCCTACCAAAGGAGCATGACATTCTTGCATGCATTGATCATGTTTCAGTGGATTTTTAGGCTTTATTTGGCATGCCATGTCTCTAACTTTTGCTGGTTTAGTGGCTTCTTGAATGCTTCACATGCTTGTAGTGTAAACCATGCTCACTAGCTTACGTTGCATGTTGTTTTGGCCCTTGATTCTAGCAGATTTTGGCCATGTTCTAAACTGATTTTATTCATGATTTGGGCTTCCTTAGCTCTGTTTTGAGGTCCCATGGTTAAATGATGCTTGCCATGCATGCTTGTAGTGTAATACCCTTGCCTAGCTTCGAGTTTTGAAGCCTCTTGCATGCTTAACTTGAGTTGTTTTCATGTTTTGGCCTCATTGAACATGTTATTTCAGAGATTATACTTGTGCCATATTCCCATGTTTTTCACTCTTTAAATGCGTTTGAGAGTTGTGCTTGTATGCCTCATTTTTGGGCTATTGCATGAGCTTCATTTTTGTGCATTGCAAGCCATCCTTTTAGTCCATTTTGCCACTGTTTTGGGTCTGCATAGGGACTGTTTGGGGTTGGTTTGGTCATTTGAATATCGTTTTGCATACCTCTAGTGTAATGCACTTCACTAGTTTCGGTAATTGTGCCATCCAACATGCATCGGGTAAGTTGTTTGCCTGATTCGGGACCATCTTGTATGTCATTTCAGAGCTGGAACATGTGTCATTGTATGCCATATTTCATCATTGTCATGCTTTGATAGAGTTGCACTTTGTTCCTTAAGTTTGGTCCCTTGCATTTGTGCATGTTTGCATGTACCTTGTTGCCTCATTTTCATCATATTGGCCACTGATTTGGGTGTGGCCGAGGCGCATCCATCTTGGTTTAAGTTCATTTTGCATTCTGTATGCCCTAGTCCATGTTATCGCATGTTTGATCATTGCATTGCGTATGCCTCGTTCATAACATTGCGTATGTTAGTGCATTGTGTGTGCATGCCATATAATCCATGTGCATTGAGTATGTCATTGATTAGTTCATAGCATTGTGTATGCCATTTGCATGCTTGCATGTCATTCTGTGCATCTTCGCATCACTTAGTTGCATTGTATTTAGATCGCATGCTAGAGTTGCATTTGTCCATACATTGTTTGTTGCATTGTGTTTGGAGTAGGGTTTAGTCCAAACACGGGAAACGAGGGACGTTTCGTTCTCAAAGTGACGAAACGTGCCTTGATTCTTGGTCATCGACACTCTTGACTATCCATGATAGAGTTGTTGGCTTTAGGTGTTTATATGTGCGTTCATGTCCCATTGAGTCATGCAATTCGACTCCTCAGCCATCATACATCAAGATGCGTGATTCGTGGCCCGAGGATCGAGACTTATACTCCCTAGAGCTTATGCAATGATGGGAAGAGTGGTCATGCACACATGTGTTGCAAATACCTTGTCGTGCCTCTCTCTTTCCCTTTGTTGTAGAAAAACAAAATCCAGGAGAAGAAACTAGTCGGCCGACCAGGTTTTCTGGCAGGCCGACCACCTTCCTTGGTTTCCACCACAAAAGGTGGTTGGTGGCTGGTCTCCAAGGCCAATAGCTGGTCGGTGGCCCTCCCACAGTTTCCCGGGGTGGAGTTTCATCTCTCTGGAGCTTTGTGCAAATTTCTGAAATCAATTGCAAACAAAGGCAAGCCAGGGCGTCGCGATGGATTTTCCCGACAAGGCAACTCAAGCATGCATGCATCCATTGTCATCCAAAACAGAGCCAAGGTAGCCTATTTCATTTAGTTTACATGCTTACTTAGCTAATTTGTTAAATAGTGGTTGTGTAATAATTAGGTGTAGTTTGTTATTCATTTTGTTGTGTAATAACTAGTTAATTAGATTAGCTTAGATTAGCTAGTTGGTTCTGTATTATTTATTCGGACCATCCTCCGAGAGGGCAATGTTGTAATAAGTGTACGTGAGTGTGTGCATGTCTTCCAACCCCACGTCTTTCTCCCTTTTATTTACTAGCTTATGATGGTTAGTTTTAGGGCATGTTTCAATTAGCATCCTTACGCTCGCATGTTTGCATTCATTCATCTGTCTTGCATGCACCGGGCTCGGCGCATCATACTAACTGCATTGTATTTCAATTCCGAGTTGAATACATGTTATCTGTAGTATCTCATATGCCATTTTAGAATAGCGGAGCCTATCTTAGTTGCATTGTGTATGTGTTGCATTAGGCATTCTTAACATAGCTAGGATCATGCATTGACTTCTAATATAGCTTTTGTTTTGGCTCGGAGTACTCGGTGAGTGTTTATGCTTTAGCATCCTTGCATGTGTGTGAGTGACTGCCATGATAGCATGCTTTCCATGAGGCTATTTGCTTATGTGATATAACTACCTGAATGCCTGTGGGTGAAGGTTGGATTACTTGAATTGGAACAATTCATTGAAATACAAGTTTTAAGCCCACTTGAGAGTGGCAAAATCATGTTTTCTAAGCCCACTTGAGGGTGGCAAATCCACGTCTTAGCCTACTTGTGAGTAGCACCTTCAAACCATTTTCAAACGAGCATGAAATGTTTTGTTCCAACTTAGGCGATCCAGTCTATACTTGTATGCTATGCGCATCACATAGTAATTTTAGGCTAATACACCAGAATAAGAGCGCATATGTTTTCAAAACAAAATATCATGTTTAGTAGTGGCCGATCTTTGATCGGGCGAGCGGGGGTGCTCATGGCTGACCTTCCCCAATCGTACCCAAGTTCCCGAGCCGAGGCAACTTTGGTGATGACGAACACGTGGCCTTAGGCAACGAGTCAGGGTTTCCTAAATTCTCCCAAAATAAATATTTAGGTGGCGACTCTATATCTGGCAAAGCAATCCATGTTTGGCATTTCTTTCTAAAAATCAGTTTTTCAAAACAATTTGTCGGATTTGGACTCTTTGGTGATTTATTGGTCTTGCATTGCACTTTGCGAGATTAGATTCAGAACTGTGACATTTGAGTCCAAACTGTAGTGAGCCTAATGAACAAAACGGGGTCTTTCCCGGGACGTTTGGGCGCGTCTACACCTTGAGATTGGAGACAAAAGGTGAAGACCCAACTCTAAACTTCAAAAAGACGGAAAACAAAATGTAGAAATTTAGGATTTAGCTTGTTCTTCAACCCTCTTGGAAGATTTAAGGTGGATTTCGGGTAGAACTATAAGAAATCAAGTGTTTTTAAGGTTAGGGTTTGGAAATGGATGATAAAGAGAGAGAGAGAGAGAGAGAGAGAGAGAGAGAGAGAGAGAGAGAGAGAGAATGTGTGGAAAAAATGAGAAAAAATGTTTAGATCGAATTTTAAAGGTGTTGTCTCGAACAGACCGCTCGAGTGAACTTTTAACTGCACGAGTGAAGTTCTCAAAATCAAGGAGACCGCTCGAGCGAACTTTCTACTGCTCAAGTGGTAAATGCATGGTCTCAAAAGTTTTGTAGAGCTATAGTGAAAATACTGGGAGCCTCATTTCTATGTGCGAGTGACCACTTAACCGCTCGACCAATCTTGCTTGCAAACAGACAAGATACTGAGAGCAATGCATCACTACTCGAGCGACCAATTGACTACTCGAGCAATCATCCATAACAGATTGTTACAATCTACCCCGCTAAAAGAATTTTGTCCCCGAAATTTCATGATTCTTGTTAACAACGACCCCAACAAACCCAAAAGACACACAAATACTATATTAACAACCATCCTAACAATCAGTTAAGTGAGAACGAAAGCAAGTCACAATTCAGTTAATGATATGAAAGTCTAAGTTTCTAGAAAAGTAACACTTTTTCATTACTTCACTTCACAAGTCAAAATACATATTGTCAAGGAAAACAATAAATAAACATGATTACACAACATTAAACAAATCCGGGTATTTCTCACAGACCTCAGCTTCTCGTTTCAAAGTAACTTCTTGTACCCCATGATGATGTCACAACACCTTTACTAGAGGAATGGTTTTGCCCCTCAAAACTTGCTCTCGAGAATCTAAGATTTTTACGGGTCTCTATTCATAAGAAGCATTCTCATCTATCTCTATGTTTGTCCAATCTAAGATATGAGAAGGATCAGTTTCATGCTTACGAAATATGGAAACGTGAAACACATCGTGTACCCTAGAAAATTGTGGTGGTAAGGCAAGACAATAGGTGAAACACATCATGTTTGTCCAATCTAGAATGTCAAATGAGCCAATGAACCTAGGTGATAATTTTGTAGTTCGTCCCAATCTCATCAAACCCTTCCTAGGTAATATCTTCAAAAACACATGATCACCCACTTTGAAAGATAGCGGTCTTCTTCTCCGGTCGACATAATTCTTTTGTTGGCTTTAAGCTGTAATCAATCTTTTCTGAATGAGAGTCACTTTCTCGGTGGTCTCACGGACTAACTCGGCTCCAAGCATGGATCAATCCCCCACCTTGGTCTAATACACAAGTGATCTACATGGATGTCCATACAAAGCTTCAAAAGGTGCCATTATGATGCTAGCCTGATAACTATTATTATAGGTAAATTCCGCTAGAGGTAAATGTCGCTCACAAGAACCCTTGAAGTCTAAGACACAAGCTCTCAACATATCTTCTAGGATTTGGATGGCACGTTCAGACTGCCCGTCAGTTTAAGGGTGATAGGTGGTATTAAAGGTCAATTGAGTATCCATAACATTTTCTAAGCTCTACCATAACCATGCTGTAAAATGAGGGTCTCTATCTAAGAAGATACTCATCGGAACCCCACGGATTCGAACAATCTCTTTAACATAAAGTTCATCCAAATAATCAACCAAATCTCCCATACACATAGCAAGAAAATGGGCCGACTTAGTTAGTCGATTCACAATAACCCAAACCGTGTCATTACCTCTCTGTGTTCTGGGAAGACCCAAGACAAAATCCATAGTGAGGTGATCCAACTTCTATTCGACTATAGGCAAGGGTTACAATAACCCGGTTGGTTTCTGGTGTTTTGCTTTGACTTGTTGGTACGTTAGACACTTGGAGATAAACAAGGCTACATCTCGCTTTATACCTCTCCACCAAAATTTACGACTAAGGTCACGGTACATTTTTCTGCCTCCCGGAATGTACCATAAGGCGGGAATGATGGAATTCTAGAATTACCTCGTCTCTACAAGATTCTGGTACAAAAGGGCAGCCTAAATATTGGACACTAAAATCAGAATATACCGTCAAACCCTTTTCTTCCTTCCCCTAGAAGATTTTCTCTTTGATTGCCTCTACTTCCGGATTACCCTATTGTGTTTCTATAACCAGTGTGAAAGTATAGGTTGTGGAAGAATTGGAAACAAGGTGGCATGCTTAAGAGACTCACTAAGGTGCAAGTCAAACTCACCCAAATCACCTAACATCTCCCACTCTCTCATGGCAAGACTAGCAACGGAGCTCACAGATTTTTTACTCAAAGCATCGGCCAGCACAATGGCCTTTCCCGGATGATAATGCAATTAGAAGCCGTAATCCTCCATGAACTCCATCTATCTTCTTTGTCGTAGGTTCAAATCTTTTTGAGAAATAAATATTTAAGATTTTTATGATCCTAGAACATGTCAAATTTCTCTCCATATAGATAGTGCCTCCAAAGTTTTAGAGCAAAGATGATCGCGACTAACTCTAAGGCGTGGGTTAGATAATTTCTTTCATGAGTCTTTAACTGATGTGAACCATACGCCACAACTTTACCCTCTTGCATTTGGACACACCCCAAACCTTCCCTAGAAGAATGACAATACATGGTATAACCCAACCCTTTCTACAGAATGATTAGAATTGGTATAGTAGTTAATCTAGTTTTGAGCTCCAAGAAGGATGTCTCACAAGACTCACTCCAAACAAACTTTAACCCCTTTCAGGTTAACATAGTTAATGGAGAAGCTAAGGCAAAAAAGATTTTCACAAGCCGTCGATAATACCCGGCAAGACCCAAAAAGCTACGAATCTCAAAGGCGTTCTTAAGTCACTCCCAATTCTGCACAACCTCAATATTCGAAAAGTCAATAGTGATTCCATCCCTGGAAATAATGTGATCCAAAAATTCACCTCGGAAAGCCAAAACTTGCATTTCTCATATTTAGCATACAAACAGTGTTCCCTAAGTAACTGCAAGACAATACAGAGGTGCTCCTTATGCTCCTTCTCGAAAGGTGAATAAAAAAGGATGTCATCTATAAAAACCACTACAAATTTGTTGAGATACTCTCGAAAGACTTGAATCATCAAGTCCATGAAGGTGGAAAGGGCATTGGTCAAACCAAAAGGCATCACTAGAAACTCATAGTGGCCATGTCATGTACAAAAGGCCATCTTCGTTATATCCTCCTCTTTCAAACGCAACTGATGATAACACGACCTTAGATCTCTCTTAGAGAAACAACGAGAGCCCTTCAGTTGATCGAAGAGGTCATCTATTCTAGGTAACAGGTATTTGTTCTTGATCATGACCATATTCAACTTACGATAGTTGATACACAGCCGCAACAAACCATCATTCTTCTTAGAGAAGATAGCCAGTGCTCCCTATGGTGAAGTGCTAGGGTGTATGAAGCCCTTGTCTAATAACTCTTGTAACTGCTCCTTAAAGATGACGCAAACCTATAGACTGACATTGAGATGGGTGTCGTGCCAAGCACTAAGTCTATAGAGAACTCGACCTCACGGTGAGGTCGTAATTTAGTGAGATGCTCTGGAAAGGCATTTAAATACTCACAAACCACTCTAGGAAATACACCTCTAGTCATACCAGTCCCATTATCTATGAAAGTTGCAAGAAGAGAGCTAAGTTCACCTCGATCACGTGGGTCATACAATGGCAGCAATAATCTACCAGTTCTATTGCACAGAAAAGAGAAATAATCACCACCCAATGTACACACAATAACTCTCCTACGGTAGCAGTTTATGATGGCACGGTAGGAGGACAACCAATTCATGCTGATGATGAAATCAAAACCTAACATATCTAATAACACTAAGCTAAAAGAAAGTTAGTGATCAGCGACTTCAATCACACACCCACGACATCCTAATTCAAGACAACTTTACCCCTAACAGGTGACTCTACCATAAGTGGAGACTCTAGTTGTTCACTTTCTAACCCCAAAATGGATGCAAATGCAGATACTATGAATGTGTGAAATGCTCCAGTATCCATCAATACACTGGCCCAAGTATTGAAGATAAGATAAGTACCTCTCACTATTGATGGTCTAGATGACTGCTCGGATGAAGTAATGGCGTAAACTTGCCCCTGTGGTCCCTTTTTTCTTCGATCACCCCTCTAAACATAAGACGATTGCACCGATTATGCAGAAGTGGTCCCATGCATCGCTCTCGGTACCTGTCCAAACTGAGCTGGCTGATAAGCCGGTCTCTGACCTTAGCCTATTGTAGCTCAACTTTTCGCGCCCCCTTTCGGAAGACAAATAAGCCCTACAGTATCAGACTCTAGCAGTTCTGAATCTGATTCCACAAGTACAATGTGAAATAAATAATCACCAAAGAGTCCAAATCCAGAAAATCTTTTGGAAAATCGATTTTGAATCAAATTGCCAAAAATGGACTGCTTTGCAAGATGCAGAGTGTAGACACCCCATTTTTGACCATCCTCAAGACTCAGACGTCATTGTTTGAACACTCGATGATCATCCATGCTCGTGTTCGTTTTGAGTTCCCGGAGGCCTCGGTCGCGCGCCTTGCCTCAAGATCTCTCGGCTTGTCTATTTTGTGCTTGGTTGTGGACCAAACACTTGTGTTTTTGCTTCTGAGGGAAGAGGGTGTCTTGTTTGCATCCCCTGAACCCATCGGCCAAGGCTTGAAGCCGTCGGCCCTGTTTTCTTTCCATCGGCGCTCCTTTTGGTCGATCGGCACTTATGTTGGTCAATCGGCCATATTTTCTGGCCGAATCCTGTTCATTTGCTTTATGCAGATATTTTATGCCAGCTGTCACAGCTGGCATGCACAATTCACCCCCTCTATACACATGTATGGAGGGATTTGCCCCTTTGCTTAGCTTCCTTAAGAAGCTTTGCTTTTGGTTCTCTATAAGAGAGAACCATCTCCACCCTCCTCAAGGGTTCAGAAAATTGAGTCTTGGGGATAGATATACTTTTGTATCTATTCTTCTTTGTTTAGCCTTGTTTTGTACTCAAAAGTGTAGTATTGTCTTACTACTGTACACAAACACACACTAGAACACCATCCTCTTGGAGATGAAGTCCCTTGAGGTTGATTTTAGAGTTCCTAGGTTGGTTTGAGCTTGGAAAAGTTGCTGGAGCTTTGTTATTGAAAGTGTTCTTCAAGGATGAGTATTCTTGCTTTTAATACCCCTTTCTTGTTTAAGCTTTTAGACCTTCTTGCTTATTGTTTTAAGCTTAACTCTAAACTACAATAAGTTCTGATTTTTTATGCTTTAGATTTTGTTTAAGATCACTTTTTGGTTTGAGGTTGTTTCCCCCCTCTTAGGCCTTGTTTTAGGCCATCCCTTTTGGCCCTTGTTCATGGCTTTGCATGACCTTCCTACCACTGAAATCCAGAGGATTTTCAGTAGTGGAAAGGTGGTTTTGGAGTCCTAAATAGGAGAGGGTCATCCCCTCTCCTTATTGTCTTGAATGCTAGTATAAATGGCTTATATTGGTAGCATGTTTGCTTGGCTTGTTTTAGCTTCATTTCAGTATGTATTAGGCATTGTTTTTCCATGATATAATATTGTTTTGACTTGGTTTGGACATACCATGTATGCTTCATGTACTTGCCTTGCAATTCTTTCATTTGCCTTAACATGCATCATGCTTTAAGCCATGTTTCTAGCATGATTTTGGCTCGACTCCATGAAGCTTTTAGCCTTGTTGTAACATGCCTAAGCTCTGATTTGAGTTGTTTTGACCATATATGTCATGCTTTGTATAGCCATAAGGCATTCTAGCTTGTTAGCCTTAAGTGTCCAAGTCACTAGCATGCTTTACTTGGACCATTTCAATGATTTGGCGTCATTTGTTATACTATTTCAGTTCGTGTTTCATGCTCAAACACTTGCACTTGTCACTCCTTTAATGCTTTAAAGAGTTGATGTTTTATGTCTCATGAATGTGTCATTGTGTGTGCCATCATGTTTAGGTCTTTGGGATGCCATCCAAGTGGGCTTTTGGTCTTGTTTTACCATGCCATAACTCTATTTTTCATTACTTAAGTCATGCCATGTTTGGTTTTGATAGGTGTAGTGTAACACCTCTTTTGTAGCCTTGGATGCCTCATGCTTTCGGCCCTTTGTTCTAGCTTATTTTGGCTTTGGTCCTTGCATGTTTTAGGCTCATTTTGGCATGATCTAGGACTGTTTTGGATTATACCTGTCATTTGCTTCAAATTTTGCATAGCCTTGGTTTGAGCCCCTTGGCTAGTTTCAAGCTTTAAACCTTTTTGCATGACTTGCTTGCTTTGTTTGGTTGGTTTGGCACCTTTCTTAACATGATTTCAGAGCTTACAATGTATGTCACATGTCCATATTTGTCACCTTTTAAGTGTTCTTGAAAGTTGCTCTCCTATGCTTAGGTGATAGGCCAATCGGCATACATGTTTGTATGTACCTTTGTCTTCATTTCCATAGCATTTCGGCCACTGATTTGGCCATGTTTAAGAGCTGTCCACTTTAGTTTAAGTCCATCCCTTCGCATGTTGTTGCATGTTTACTTCGCATGTTGTTGCATGCTTATTGCATACTTGGTACATTATATTTTGTTGCATATTAGTTCCCTTGCATGTTGTGGCATGCTAGTCCTATTACATTATGCTTACATGCTTGTTGCATGCTCATCTATCTTGCATACTTGTTAGATTACATGTTGTTGCATGTTTGTTATTGGTATTGTTGTTGCATGCCTATTACATTGTATGCATGCATGTTTGCATGCTTAGGTTGCATATCGCTTGCTTGCATGCTCATGTTGCATTAGCTTGCTTGCATGCTTAGGTTGCATTGCATTGTGTGTGTATTCCCTTGCCTCTTGATCAATCAGGATAGAGGTTGCCCCTCCCCCCTTATGTGTTCTTTTGTGCATTTCATTTGATATTGAATTGCACACTTGGCTCCTTTGGCCATCATGCATTGAAATGCGTGATTGGTGGTCCGAGGGTCGAGAACTACACACCTTTGAGTCTTAAACATGATAAGGGGTGTAGTTGTGTAGACATTGTCTTGTAAATGTATTGCCATGCCCTGTTTGTCCTCTGCTGCAGCAACAGGAGCTTTTCACAAGAAGAAATGGTCGATCGACCATATTCAGTGCCGATCGGCAACAAACACCTGGCTGAGAGCCTTATGTTTGGTCGATGACCTTCCTATCTTGGTCGATGGCATCATCTCTTGGTCGATGACCTCCCACAGTGTATACAAGATGGTTCAGAAGTGTCACAAAAGTTGGCATAATTTTTAGAGGTACAGAGCAGTGCAAATAGAGGCAATATGAAGCGTGGCGATGGATTTCCGAGCAAAGCCATCCAAGCATACATTCATCCCTCGTCTCGAGGCCATTTCAGTGTTTTAATAACTTAGAATAGTTATTTATTTTGATTTGGTTGTGTAATTAATTAATTAGCTTGCTAGTTAGTTAATTAGATGATTTGTATTATTCTTTCGGTTCCTCCATCGAGAGGGCACAATTTTGTAATAAGCGTGTGTGTGTGTGATGCATGTCTTCCAACCCCCCATTTCTTTCTCCCTTTTACTTAACCGCTTACGATGGTTAGTTTTAGGGCATATTTCATTTAGCATCCTTATGCTTGCATGTTTGCATCCATTCATCTGTGTTGCATGCACCGGGCTCAGCGCATCATACTAACTGCATTGCATTTCAATTCCAAAGTTGAATACATGTATCAATTGTCGCATTTCACATGCCATTTTAGATTAACCGAGCCTATTTCTAGTTGCATTTTGCATGTGTTGCATTAGCCATCTTAACATGAGGTAGGATCATACATGATTACTAACTAGTTCTTTATTTTGGCTCGGAGTACACTGTAAGTGTTTACGCTTTAGCATACTGCGTGTGTGTTATCAATTGCCATGAAAGCATGCTTGCCATGAGGCTAATTGCTTATATGATATAATTGCCTGAATGCTTGTGGGTGAAGGTTGGATTACTTGAATTGGAACAATTTATCAGATCCGTATTTTAGCCTACTTGCGAGTAGCAAACTTCAAACCATTTCCAAACAAACGGATATGCGATGCTTTGTTCCAAATTAGGCAATATAGTCTATACTTGTGTGTTGTGCGCATCACATAGTAATTCTAGCTAATTAACCGGAATAAAAACGCATGTGTTTTCAAAAATAAGATATCATGCTTAGTACAGGCCGATCTTTGATCGGGCGAGCGGGGGTGCTCATAGATGACTTTCCCCTCTCGTACCTAAGTTCTCAAGCCGAGACAACTTTGGTGATGATCGACACGTGGCCTTAGGCCTGAGTTAGGGTTTCCTAAATTCTCTAAAAATAAAATATTTAGGTGGTGACTCTGTATCTGGCAAAGCAGTCCATGTTTGGCATTTCCTTACAAAAATTAGTTTTCCAAAACGATTTGCCGGATTTGAAGTCTTTGGTGATTTATCAATCTCACATCGCACATTGTGAGATCAGATTAAGAACCGTGACATTGAGTCTGCACTGTAGCATGAAGCCCAAGGACGCGTCTACAGTTTCTGGTGACTCTGTTGGGGAGTTAGAGGACTTGACTTGAATTCATGATATCTTGTTTTTATTACACTTATGTGTTTCTTTGCATTGCATGTGCATTGGTGCGCCTAGGACACCGTGTTTGCCGTATGCTATTCCTGAACAGTTTGCTGGAGGCATGTTTTGAGAAGCGTGCCATAAGGCTGACCGATTGCGGGCTCTGCCACGACGGGAACACAAACCTCGATTTTCACTGAGGCACCATTTTTGACCATTTGACCTAGTGAATATTCATAATCCATAGTGACTATTCCAAACTAGGACAGGTTGCTTACCTGATAGTAGGTTGTTTGAAACCACTGTGTGCGTAGTGAAATCCTAGCTCCTGACAAAATAGGACAGGGAAACCCTACCTCAACATAGGGGTGTTTTGGCTCTCATTTGCTTGCTATGTGCTTTTTGAGTTTGTCTCTACAGCGAATGCACGTATCAGTTCGCAAGTCTCGGTATCAGGCCCGCGGGCATCAATATGTTGAGAGTTAGTTATATCTGCGGGTATCAGATTCAGATTTAGGGCAGTGATTTTGGGAACAGTGATAAATGGTTGAGAACAGTTCGTTCAGCTTGTGTTTGCCAACTGTGTGTTGTCTTTATTTAAGTTGTTATGCTGTCCGTTTTTCTGGTCATTTTATTTTCCTTATTATGCTTTATTTATCTTTTTGCAAGGTAGTTTAGCACAATTGTATCTGACCAGATAGATATTCCTTGAGCACTCTAGGTTAGAGGTCGTGGACTTAATCGATTTAGGGATCTGATAGACGGACAAGCAGTGTTCCTTTCTTTACCCCCGGTTACCAGACGGAGGTCAAAAAGGTGCAGTGTATCGGTACAGCGATCGCCAGATCAGTGGTCTACCCCACTAGTAAACAATTAGTCTGAGGTCTTAGTTTCTACTGTAGGGACAGATATACCAGTTATTCTGCTAGATCAGTACAATATGGCAGGCTTGGAGGAGATGATGCGTCAGCTTCAGGAGAGTATGAAAACCATGCAGCAGGGCACTGCCCGTCAAACAGAATTTGCCAAGCAACAGGCTGAGGTCATGGCCCAACAAGCAGAGTTAATTGCCAGGCTACAGCAGCAAACTAGAGCATCCGCTTCACACCAAGCTCCTCCCCTACCAAGAGTTCCAATACTCGGGGAGACAACAAATGTCCAGGAAGATACGAACATTCCGATAGGGCCGGCTCCCCCCCTCCCGATCCTACCCCAACTATCCAAAGCACCTACCAACCTACCTGATTCCCTCTTTGAGTTCGAGGTGGGCCCCACAGCGTTAAAAGTGAGCAAGCTTGAAAAGCTGTTCAAGAAATCCCAGGGTGTGAAGTCCATCCCAGATATTGAGGATGGGTAGATCGACTGGGCCGTGACGCTGCCGGACCGATTTAAGATGCCGCACATAGACCGTTTCGATGGGTCTGGAGATCCTATGGTGCATTTGCGGCTGTTTTCGGATATACTGAGGCTAATGGGCCTCTCCAGATTACAGAAGCTTTCTTTCTTTGACCGTATCCTGTCGGGTGTAGCGGCTATTTGGTATGCAAAACTGGAGGATTCCGTCAAGAGGAACTGGGAGGAGATGGCCGAGGCCTTCATAGCTCAATACTCCTACAATACACAGATCGAGGTCACAACCTGTGATCTTGAGACAACTAGGCAAGAGCCGAAGAAGAGCTTCTCCGATTTTGTGACCTGGTGGAGGGCCAAGGCCTCGATGATGACCATCAGGCCTGTTGACAAATATCAAATTTGGATGGTTATGCGCAACCTCCAGCCCAAGCTCATACAGAAGATGATCGTTCTCCTCCTCCACACCTTTGCAAATCTACATGAAATAGGGGTGCAGATCGAAGATACTATGAAACAGGGTCTGATTGACCAGGATAGAGAGCAGCCCAAGAGGGCATTCAACCGCAGTACAAATGCAGGCACAAACAGTGCTGCAGCTGGCAGATCTTCAGATGTGGAAATGGTCACTACCACCACCCCGAGAACCCTTGCAGCTACACCATTCACTGGCGCGTCCAGAAGTAGCTCACAAACAACCAAGTATTCACCCCGAGGCCAAAGAACCTTCACCCCACTATACATGCTCCTGCCCAAAGCTCTGGGGGTTTTGATCAAGAAACGGCACTTGAAACCCCTAGAGCCACAGCCACTACCAGATAAACTTCCTGCTTCCTATAACCCAACCAAGTATTGCGCCTTTCACCAACAACATGGTCATGACACTGACCAGTGCTTTAGATTGCGTCATGAGATTTAGGATCTCATTGATAACAGGGTGATCGTGCCTCCGAAGAAACCGAATGTCACAACCAACCCTCTCCCACCACATAACCAAGCTCCACCTCCCAAACGCATCAATCTAATCCAAATTAGGGTTGTGTCATATGACCCTAGTATATATATCACCCCTTCTCACCTACCCAAGCCGGAGGTGTTCATTCCCTACAGCACTGACTTGTGCGTATTGGACATCTCCCAAACCCAACCTGAAACTGTGGCGGCTATCGAAGATAGAAGTGGGTCAACTGCGGGTGCAGATCAGAATGATTATATAGAGCATGAGGGGTCTGAGAGTTTCATGTACAACCCGAGTGGTTACATTATATTAACAGGCCAGGCTAGGCCGGATGTGAAATTACCAGTGGGGGCAGAGATTTGTGTAGTACGAGAGGATGAACCTAATTAGGGGCTAGATGACCTAGCGGATATGGAAGAAGACATTACAAATTTGCAGTTCTTTGAAGAGCAAGACTCAGGGGACGTGACTGTCAACTGGTTTGGTTTGGATGGGTCAGCAGAATCTACTAGGTGGCTTGACGACCAGCCGGATATTGTTGAACAACCTCAGCTAGAACAGGGTCCGTCAGGGACGGAGACATCAACAGTGGCCGGAAGGGCCGAAGATCAGAGTACATCGCCGGAGAGCATCGGTGTAAAGAATTTTGCTCAGAATACGGGCAGTTTGGGAACAGAAGGTACTGAACAGCAGGCTGCGCTGAAACAGTTTGAGCAGGAAAGGATCAAAGATTCTGAGAGGGTCAGAAAAGCGAAGGCCCCTGCGGGGATAGAGCATGCTGCGAGCACAAGAATGTAAGGTGCTGTGGGCACAGGAATAGTTATAACGGAGCCGGACTGGTGTCTGTCGACTGCCGATGGTATGTGGTGGGAAGATAATGACCTATGTCTTGCCCACACGGATGAGGACTGGGGGAATAACCAGTCGGATGATACCTGGTATATTGGTGAAGTTGACCACATGACTGGGAGTGGGCAGTATTTTAAGCCCCCGCACTTAGATCAACTAGAGGCGTCCGGAAAGGACAAGGAGGCAGAAAAGCATAAAGAAAAGCTGCTCGAAGAAGAGGCTGTATTGAAATAGCTCAAGAAGATACAAGCAGACATCTCCATCTGGGGCCTGCTTATGGCTTCAAGAGTTCATAGACAAGCTGTCCTTTCAGCAATGGACAAGGCCAAACTTTCAATAGATACCACTCCTGAGCAGCTGGTAGGACTGGTCTTTCCAGGAGGAGCTTCCCCGACGTTGACCTTCACCGACAAGGAATTGCCGCCTGAGGGCGCAAATCACAACAAACCTTTTTACATCTCTGTGGAATGCAGAGACAAATGGATACCGGTAGTTCTTGTCGACACGGGATCCGCCATTAACGTATGCCCATCAAGGACAACATATGCAATCGGGTTGAAGTCCGAAGACTTTGTGCCAACTGCCCAAGTAATACGGGCGTATGACAATACTAGCAGAGAAGTGATGGGGACTGTGCAAATTCAGACCAAGGTTGGTCCAGGACAACACGAGATTGACTTTCATGTCTTGGACGTTCTCGCAACCTTTAATCTACTGTTGGGGCGTCCGTGGCTGCACCAAGTAAAGGCGGTCTCTTCCACCCAACATCAGATGTTGAAATACCCCCACGGGAAGGGGGTGGCTATAGTTTTGGGAATTCATCAATCCATCCGCCGCCAGAGGTGTCTACACTGATTTTGGAAATCGAGCATGGCGCAGAGGATGTGTTCCTATCAGGATTTACCCTGGCTGAGGCCCAGGTCATATAGAATATCTTAGCTGTTGATGAGGGGTTATATGTCAGTGCACAGTCAGCGTACCTCATGAAGAAGCTCCAGCACATCCCTGGGATGGGACTAGAAAAAAGTGACCGGAAAGGCATTACAGTATCGGCCGAAGTACCGCACAACCCGCATACCTTTGGTTTGGGTTATTTGCCCACCAAAGAGGACTGGGTGAGGAAAGGCAAAGAAATTGATGGAAGAGCCAAAGCCAAGCAGACCGGGAAGCATTTTGAGTTGATGCATCGGCCTATTCAAGGCACCTTGAACAGACGCTTTGTTCGGGAGGGGGAAGACTTTCTCTTTTGCGGCTTTCCAGAGCCATGGTTGAACACAGAGAAAAGGCGCTTGCCGAGATTTGAGATCTTCTTCGACTTGCAGTTATCTGGGGATGATGTTGCCGAGGAGTAGACAGACCCATTAGCTGAGGTTGAACAGTATAAGGAAGTGGATTCTGAGAGTGCAGAGATTGAAATGGGGGTAGCACTGGCTTGTCTACTATCAGATCCTCCGATCGTACATGACTGCTTGGGGGATGATCTCTCAGTGTCTATGATTGGGAATGAAACAGCTGTGAGCCCACCTTTGAGCATTTTGGATGCATCCATCGCACCCTCCCTCGTTTGGCAGTACGAGGAGGGATTCTTATCGAGCAGCACCGGGTCAGGTAATGAGCTGGAATCTGATTCCACCCAGTCTAGTGAGTCGGAATCCGGTTCCAGCTCTTCTGAGTCTGAGTCTGGTATTCCGGGGAGTGATAACCCGGATGCCACAGTCTTGTCCAGGTTATCTTTTTTTTTTCTCTTTTGAGTCTGTTGTAACAGAGAAATCAGATGGACTGGATGAAGTGTTTAATGAGAACAGAATGGCTGTGGCTTTCGATTATTTTTCTGTGCCTTTGATTTATTGCATGAATTCAAACTTTCAAAATTTCGATGAAAACGACGAGGAAGAAATTCCTCCGGTTTTGAAATATTTGCTAGATCAAGGGTAAGAGAGGTTTGTAAAACCGCTGGTTGATGAAATCACTCAAATTAATGTTGGTACTGAGAAGGACCCGCGACTGGTCCAGATCGGGTCCACGTTGTCTTCGGAGGAACGCGAGTGCTTAGTCGCTTTATTAAAAGATTTCAAAGATGTTTTCACGTGGTCCTATGAAGACATGCCTGGAATCGATCCTGAGATTGTACAGCACCGGATCCCTCTTGACCCATAGGCTCGACTTGTCAAGTAGAAGCTCAAAAGGATCCGCCCAGACTGGGCTCTCAAAATCAAAGAAGAGGTTACCAAGAAAATTGATGCAGGGTTCCTGCTGGTATCCGAATACCCAACTTGGTTGGCCAACATAGTTCCAGTGCCGAAGAAGGACGGCAGAATTCGGGTATGTGTGGACTTCAGGAATTTGAACAGAGTCAGTCTGAAGGACGACTTTCCTCTGCCGTATATCGATGAATTAGTGGACTTCACCGCTGGGCATGCATTGCTCTTTTTCATGGATGGGTTTTCAGACTACAATCAGATATTGATGACACCCAAAGACCGGGAGAAGACTGCTTTTACCACCCCGTGGGGGACCTATTGTTATAGGGTGATGCCGTTTGGGCTGAAGAATGCTGGGGCTGCATATCAACGGGCTGCGACCACGATATTGCATGACATAATCCACAAAGAGGTTGAGGTGTATGTAGACGACATGATTGTCAAGTCCAAGGAAAGAGCGGGCCACTACACCACCTTGCAAAAGTTCTTTCAAAGGATCAGAGAATTTTGGTTGCGACTGAATCCTCAGAAATGTACGTTTGGTGTTACAGCAGGGAAAATGCTGGGATTCTTGATCAGACAGAGAGGTATCGAGGTCGATCCTTCCAAAATCAAGGCCATCTTAGAAATGCCACCACCAAGGACTGAAAAGGAGGTGCGAGGCTTTCTGGGTAAAGTGCAATTCATAAGACGGTTTATTTCTAAATTAACCTTGACTTGTGAACCACTCTTTGGTCTCCTGAAGAAAGGCACGAAGTTCCAATGGGACGGCCAATGCCAAGCTGCTTTTGGATAGATTAAGTAATATTTACAGAATCCACCTGTGTTGTCACCGCCTGAGCCGGGGAAACCGTTGATTTTGTATCTTTCAATGACTGAAACTACAATGGGCTACATGCTTGCACAAGAGTCCGAGGACAAGGTGGAGAGAGCTACCTACTACCTGAGCAAGAAGATGCTAGGTTACGAGACCCCGCTACACTCTACTCGAGAAGGCTTGTTTGTCCTTGGTATAGGCTACCAGGAAGCTACGACACTACTTGTTCGCTCACTCTGTAATACTGGTTTTGAGATTAGATCTCATCAAATATCTCTTCGAGAAACCAGCACTTATGGGTAGGCTAGCTCGTTGGTTGCTTCTGCTTTTCGAATTCGATCTGAAGTATGTGACGCGCAAGTCAGTAAAAGGGAGAGCGGTAGCAGAATTCCTAGCTGATCACCCAGTTCAAGGGGATGAAGCGGTTGAGTACCTATTCCCAGACAATGCCATTTTGTATGTCAAAGAAAAGTTTTGGACAATGTACTTTGACGGAGCGTCAAACCAATACGGGTATGGGATAGGGGTGTTGCTGATAGCACCCGACAATTCCCGCATACCCCTAACATTCAAGCTCTGGTTCAAAGTATCGAACAATGAGGCAGAGTAGGAGGCGTGTATTGCTGGACTAGAAGTAGCTCTAGAACTAGGGGCAAAACGGTTGGACATCATCGGGGACTCGAACCTTGTTGTATCTCAAGCTAAAGGAGATTAGAAAGTCAAAGAAGAAAATATGAGAATCTACCACCAGACCTTGGATTTACTGATTCCTCGGTTTGAGAAACTGAATTTCGCTCATCTGTTAAGAGAGAACAACAGGTTCGTAGATTCATTAGCAACTCTATCTTCTATGATAGACATCCCTTTTGGAGTCCGGATGCGTCCAATCATCATTAACCAGAAATTTGTGCCGGCCTACGAGCTGATTGCTGCCATAGATGAGGTTCAAGATAAGAACCCCTGGTATTACGATGTTTGGAACTTCTTGGAAAAAGAGGCGTATCCACCAGGGGCAAATGCCAAAGATAAGAGGGCAATTCGAAGAATGGCTGCTCAGTTCATCGTCTGCGGGGGTAAACTATACAAGAGAGGTCATCTCGGGATGCATAAGCTGTGTGTTGATACTGAAGAATCAAAGCGTTTGATGGAGGCCATCCATGGAGGAGAGTGCAGAGCGCACATGAGTGAGGTGATACTAGCCTGGAAGATCCTTAGATAGGGTTACTACTGGTCCACCATGGAGGAGGATTATATCGGCTTTGTCCAGCGATGCCACAAATGTCAGATCCATGCAAACCGCATGAATATTCCGCCTTCAAAGCTGTACAACATGACTTCGCCATGGCCATTTTTAGTCTGGGGGATTGATGTAATCAGGGCTGTCACTCCGAAGGGATTCAAAGGGCATAAGTTCATTTTGGTCGCGATAGACTATTTCATGAAGTGGGTTGAGGCCCAATCTTATGCGGTGTTGAAGGTTTCGCATGATGTAAAGTTCATCAGGAACAACATCATCTGTCGCTATGGGATCCTGAACGAGATCATTTCAGATAATGGTTCCCACTTCAAGAAGGAAGTGATTGACTTGTTGGACAAATACAATGTGGCTTTTCATAAGTCATCTACATATCAGCCGCAAACCAACGGAGCAGTTGAGGCTGCCAACAAGAATATCAAACACATACTGCAGAAGATGGTGGAAACTTACCGGGACTGGCCAGATAAGCTGCCATTTGCTCTGTGGGGCTACCAGACTTCAATTAGAACTTCAACTGGGGCGACTCCGTATTCATTGGTCTATGGAATGGAGGCCGTTCTACCTATCGAAATTGAATTTCCGTTATTACGAGTACTGGCTGAGTGTCAGATAGCTGAGGTAGATTGGCAACAGAGCAGATTCGAAGAACGCATGCTCTTTGATGAGAGAAGGCTGAAAGCACTGTACCATGTTCAGGGTTATCAACGCAGAATTGCCAGGGCTTTCAACAAGAAGGTTAAGTCCAAGAATTTGAAAGAAGGAGATTTGGTGCTCAAAGACAACCGAGCTCCCATCCATGACCTTAGGGGCAAGTTCAGACCCAATTGGACTGGCCCTTACATCATTAAGTGTATCTAGTCGGGTGGAGCTGTCGTTCTAATGGACCTAGATGGCCTAGAGTTCTCCCAACTGATCAACATGGACAAGTTGAAGAAATATTTTTCCTGAGTGGTTTGCTAGGCCGAAAACCCGAAAGGGCGACCTAGGCAAAAGTTAGAGCACAGAAAATTTGAAATTATAAAAACTGAGCTCGCAAGGTTGAAAACCCGCAAAGGGCGGCCTTGGCAAAAGTTAGAGCGTAAAATGTGAGGGTTAATACACAAGTGTACCTAAGCCGAACTACGTAAGGCTTGATTCCCATCTTTGGGATATGTAGGCAACTTCATCCTGAAGTCCAGCCATAAACACTTCCCCGATCAACTTTGTCCATGTGATCATGTTTGGTCATCTTTGTCTATTCAGCATTCAAGAGCTCGGTTGTGATCTCCAGTGCAGTGCTATCCAGACTAGAGGCAACTTTCCAGTTGTTGGAATCCGGGGTTGTGCATCTCAGTGACAGATCTGAGGCATGTCGAGTTCTGATCCATATCGAAAATGGCTTTGAAAAGTTTTAATAAAAGTTGATTTTGTTCAAATTAATCTTTTTACAACTTAGACCATTTTTGGATTAAAACGGAAAATTTTCAGTACCCACAACCTTCAATTTCATTGATTTCAATACAGAGTTCTCCTACTCTTGAATACAAATTGAAGTTGCTTTTCATTACATTCATAAAGAAAACTTGAAAGTTCTAATTAAAGTAAATAAACCCGGGGCATAGTCAGGTGTTCCTGCGTCCCCTCCCAGAGCCGGTCGAAGCCTCTGATGCCAAACAGGGCCCAACTTGTGCCTCTTCATTGAGCCAATCTATGCACTCGTCAGAGAGGGTGTAGCTGAAAGTAAGAGCGGAGGCTAGAAGCTCTCTCATCCTCCATGCCGTGGCATACTGAGCTAGCTGTGCGCCTCGGACTGGAAATGTAGTAGGGTACTCAATCCCTTCTTCTGGGTAAATCTGATCATGCCAATCAAATGAATCCCAAGCCGACGGGTCATACTGTAACTCATTGCCGATAGATTGAGCCAAGGGCAACGCCAAGCAATGTGGTCCGCGAACAAACTGCACATCCAGTTGTACCATCATCCCTTATCCGGGGCATCGACTAGATGTCGTCGGGATAAATAGCTGCAAGCTGAATATGCCGAACACGAGTCCACTACTCTGAATTTATCCATCAACCATACCTGGGGATGGATGAAAAATGAGAGATTAAAGAATAGAGAGGTGTATGTTGAGAGAAAAAAATGAGCAAAGGATTTTTGAGAAAAAAAAAAAAACCGAGCCTGAGGGCCGAGTGATGTGAGCAATATATATGTGAGATGGGGTAGGAAACATTACCTGCAATAGTAGTGGACTCCCCACAAACCTAGCCGTCTCCCAGGGATGAAAAGCATCCAATTCCATCAACGTTTCGGCTAACGTCATGGCAATGCAGCTTTTGCCCTCTTTCAAGCCCTCGGCGACCTCAATCAAACGAGTGCTAAACCCACTGGAGCCTAGGGCAAGTAAGAAATAAGACAACATGCACAAGCAAAGCGCATGTCACCGATAACCCTGCCAATCATGATCGCCGCGGTCACCGGCATCAGAAAACTGACAAACCAAGCTTGGAATGTCCAGCTCGCCGTCGTGAATCAATGGCCGAGCGTCATGCAAAGTAAGGCCGCACATCTGTCCTAGGGCTTGGATGCGGCCGAACCGGAGTTGACGCAAGATTTCTTCATTACGCTCGGATTCCATTAAAGCTTGGAAATCCTTGTAAGCAGGACACAACTCTTGACCGCAAAAGCTAAAGACGTGTGTTACCAGATTCCAAAATCTTTTCGCGGCATAGAGGAACGGAAAACGCGGTGGTGTGCGACCCAACGTGAATAGTGCATTTATGCCGAAGCCTTAGAAACTCAGCTTTTCCGAGCCATCCAGGTTGGCAATCCAATTTGTGAGATTTTGGACAAGGAACTCTTCCATTTGGTGCAAATCAGTGTTGAAATGAGAAAAACTATGAAGCTGAGGCTTTTGTAGAAGATAAGGTGTTGAGTGGAAGATAGGTGTCAACATTCTGGAGGTACTTGCCATTTTTGGCCGATCGACCAAATATAGTGCCGACTGACCATCCCTTTTGGCCGATCGGCTAAAAATGTTGGCCGATGGCCATTTCTTGTGGCCGATGGCCTCTCCCCTTGTTCTATGAGCAGTGTATGTGTTGAACATGTTGGGAACTTGTGATTGGTTCCACTTCCAATGCCTTTCGGTGTTGATTTTACGAAGTCGCGCTTATTTGCTTATCGAGTTGTCGTACATTTGTTTATCGAGTTGTAATTTGCATTCTTTAAGTCTTTGTTTTTCTTATCGAGTAGTATTTGCACTTGGTTAGCTTGTCAAGGTCTTTGTTTTGTTTATCGAGTTGTTTTGCTGTTAGTTGGTTCACTACCGGATTAATTGCAATTCGAGTGTTTGGTTTTCAAAACAAAAGTTCAAATCTCATTTACATTGTTATGTAATGCAATGCGATGTGATGCGATGCGATGCGTAGAATGTACAAATGTAACACTTTTTGAACAAAATAGTTGTTTCATTTCATTCATGTTCTTCTTTTGCAAAAAAATACATAGTTTTGAGAAAATAAAACCTGCCTGAGGCAGTACAATGTGCTCAAACTACCAGTAAAAAGAAGAGTAAAACAAAAAAGGAAAAGCCACAAAATGTCTGAACAAAGCTAAAAAAAAGAAAAGCAGCAAAAGTCTGGATCAATATCAGTCATCTCGAGTGCGGGAATCCGTTCTGGTCCTCTTCCTGGACGAGGCCAAGATCACCGCCGCCAGCTCCGTAGTCTAAATCTGAGCTATCTCCAGCCTCACCCTGAGATGACTCTACCTCCTCATCTGACTCATCGTCATCTGGAGTAGGCTCTCGCGAACTGCTCTTAGCATGGGCTCGCCTATGTCTGCCTCGGCTGTGGATCGTCATCCTCCGCCTGACTCCCCCTCCTCCTCGAGTTGTCGTACATTTGTTTATCGAGTTGTAATTTGCATTCTTTAAGTCTTTGTTTTTCTTATCGAGTAGTATTTGCACTTGGTTAGCTTGTCAAGGTCTTTGTTTTGTTTATCGAGTTGTTTTGCTGTTAGTTGGTTCACTACCTGATTAATTGCAATTCGAGTGTTTGGTTTTCAAAACAAAAGTTCAAATCTCATTTACATTGTTATGTAATGCAATGCGATGTGATGCGATGCGATGCGTAGAATGTACAAATGTAACACTTTTTGAACAAAACAGTTGTTTCATTTCATTCATGTTCTTCTTTTGCAAAAAAATACATAGTTTTGAGAAAATAAAACCTGCCTGAGGCAGTACAATGTGCTCAAACTACCAGTAAAAAGAAGAGTAAAACAAAAAAGGAAAAGCCACAAAATGTCTGAACAAAGCTAAAAAAAAGAAAAGCAGCAAAAGTCTGGATCAATATCAGTCATCTCGAGTGCGGGAATCCGTTCTGGTCCTCTTCCTGGACGAGGCCAAGATCACCGCCGCCAGCTCCGTAGTCTGAATCTGAGCTATCTCCAGCCTCACCCTGAGATGACTCTACCTCCTCATCTGACTCATCGTCATCTGGAGTAGGCTCTCGGAACTGCTCTTAGCATGGGCTCGCCTATGTCTGCCTCGGCTGTGGATCGTCATCCTCCGCCTGACTCCCCCTCCTCCTCGAGTAGGTACAGATGGTCTAGCTGGAGCACCTCCCGCGGCCGGAATCTGGAATGGGGCCTGAAAAGAACAATAGGTAAATGCATCAGTCATACTATACAGAGTCAGGTATTAGTACCGAATACAGTGTGTGAGTACAGTGTGTGAATGCTGTGAGCAGTGTAACAACACCGAATGCAGTGTATGAGTACAGTTTATGAATGCCGTGAGCAATGTTGCGAGCAATGTATGAATGCCGTAAGTAGTATTAGAGTTACAGTGTATCAGTGCCGTGAGTCCTGTGATGTATTGATATTACGATGCATCAGATCATATGTGGAACAGAATATATAGAATTTTAGGACTAAGTTTGAAGGAACTTACCGGAATCCCGTAGATGGTGAGCAGGTCAATGCTCCGTTGTAGCATCCCCATCACGGAAGCCGTCAGCTCTAGAGACTGTCTAGTGTACTTGATCGAAGCCTGCAAAAGTGTTGAAGTCATTAGTATTCTGCGGAATATCAAATGAAATGAAATGACTGTACAAAATGAAAAGTATAGTTCGTACTAGGGTAGAGCCCTGAACCCTGACAAGCTCATGATCAGTCGGAGGAGGAGCGATGGGTATCTGGTAAGTCTCTCCACCCTACCCTCGGCATGTCATCGTCGTGGGCAGCTCTGGCCATCCAGTTCCCTATCCTCTCTGGGACCCACTCCTCCCACGGGCCAGAGGTGCCCTCCATGCTCCTGCTCCTGCTCATGCCATTGGCGCCGCAGGCCTCTTTCTCTCAGCTCGGCGAGCACCGGTCAAAGGCTGCATCAGATAGGCCTAGATGAACTCAGTGTAGTTGCCCTTGTCTCTAAAGAGCTCAGAGTCCCAGCCAATCATGTAGTCCACCATCTCCTCTAAGGTGTACCTTTCGGTATGCCTCACGTGGGTAGGGGGAGGTGCTGGAACTGTCTGCTCCGGTAAGCCCAGGGTTTGCCGCAAGAAACGCTCCCCAAAATATCAAGCTCGACAGACCGGGCCCTCCAGCAGAATTCTACAACGGGCAGTCTCCTGAGCACCCCGGTACCCATCTCTCACTCTATCGGGCAACACCGCCCAGGGCTGCCAGGTGATCTGCAAATGACAAAATATACAGTTTGTTAATCTGTTATTGAAATTATAGCATAAAGCGAAGCTTAAATGAATTGAAAGGTTCGAAATACCTCACCTGTGGTGATGGTATCGAAAAAACGGCGGAAGAACAGGAAAGACTCCCTTGGCCTCCGCTCGCACCTCACGTCAAATCGGTGAGAAAAGGGAACCATGGGGGATGTCTCCACATCAGGCACTGGGGCAAGCCTAGGAAAGTAGGCATACACCCACAACTACAGAATGCAACTGAGCAATAGTGGGTACGCTTATTAGATAAAGCAGAATGCAGGATAAACCAGAAATCAGAGAATGGTGTGCAGTGTATTGTGCGGCATGTGAAGTGTATTGTGCAGCGTGTGCAGTGTATAGTCAGTGTAAAGCAGATTGCGTGTGCACAGTGTATGTGGTATACAGGTAATGTAAAGTAGAACTGTAAAAATAGAAAGGGAAGGTGTACCTCCCAGGCTCGCCAGTAGCCTCCAAGCAACTATCCGCTACGGTGAGAAGATGAGCTCATATATCCATAGAGAGTGGCCAAGCCTGCGCCACCCCAGTCATAGCGCTGGATCCTGGTCACGTCCACCAATGCACTCAGCAAGTAAAGGGCGACAGTGTTCGCTCGGTTGGCGAAGAGTGTGGTCCCCAGCAGAAACATGATGAAGCCGCGAGCATACTGTTCCACCTCCTCCCGAGTCATGGGCGCTTGAATCTTGAAGTGGTCCTCAAACCAAGAGTACCTCACAAATCCCGGACGGGAGAGAGGAGGTCGATCGCCAAGCAAGTACATTTGGGCGGCATCCCACTCGTCCATATCAGTGTCAAAAGGGATCGGATCACCCCCTACTCCGATGCCTGTGAGCATGGAGAAGTCAAAGGGAGTCATCGTTATCTCCCCGATAGCAGAAAGGTGGAAGGAGTCGGTGGTGTCCCACCACCTCTCCACCAGTGCACCCAGAAGAGGCCTACTCACAGTGAGGCGCGAGAGTCCCCTACAGAAAACGCCGAAGCCGACCCGATCAACAATATGACGAACTGCGTCCGGCAGCTCTATGTACCAACCGCGGGCGATGATGTTCCCATATCCCCGGAAGGCATGGGAATCTCCCTGTTTTCAAAAAAAACAATTGCGAAGCAATGTTAGAAATACAGTGCTGAAAAGCATTCAGAATGTATAAAAATGCAGTGTGTGTGCATATGTTCAAGATTATACGGATATCGGGTGTGGGTGTGCTCACAGTGAACTAAGCATATAATGTATCAGTGTGTTTGGATTATCCGGTTGGAATGCAGTGTGTGTGCATGTGTTTGAGTTTAAACAAATATCGAGTGTGGGCGTACTCACGGTGAACTACACATATGACATATCAGCGTATCTGGCTTAAGAAGTTAAAGAACAGTATCAACTATCGCAGTTATATGTTTTACATTGCAGAAAATGAGACAGAGGGGAAGAGTGTACCTCAGAAACACTGTAGGACAGATGTGACTCTGGCTCGCGCAGCAAAAGCTCCAGTGGCGCGCCCCGCACATAGCTCTTGAAGTGGCGGTTGTCGTTGGGAGGCAACACGTGTATCGCTGGCCTGTAGGTCGCCGGATCGAATGGTCGAATGTGAAGAGGTAAGAGCTCGACCTCAGGGTCCACGTCCATCTCTGGAGGAGCCCCACCCCGTGGAATGTTGTCTGCCATCTCAAGAAGAGTGCAAAAATGGCCGAAAGTGTTAAAAATGGGTGAGAATGCGAAAAGTCAACCTAAAAGTTAACCCCGAGGGGTGAAAATGGAAGAAAAGGTCGGAGTGTAGAAAAGGCACAAAGATCGAGGTATAACTCAAGGGAAACAAACCCCAAGTGGTGGAAACCAAGAAAGGGACACTGAAAACAAATTTCGATCGGTTCAAAGTGTGCGAAAGGGGAAGGGTTTTGCGAATCGAACGATGGAAAAGGCTCGAAAACAAGAGAAAAACACGGATCAAAGCGAAGAAAATCACCTAGAGAGAAAGAGGGAGGATTTTCGAGCTTGGAGAAGTGAGGATATAAGGTTTGGAACCTTATATTTAAAGACCCGTGGCTAAAAGACAAAACTGCCCCGAAACTACCATTTTTGGCCAATCGGCCAAATTGTTAGCCGATCGGCTAAATGTTTGGCCGATGAGCTCATTTTGTGGCCGATGGGTGGCCAATGGACTCCCCTTGTGGTCGATGACCTCTAACACCCTTGGTTGGGTCAGTTATGTTGTTTGGGACCTTCATTTCTCAAGACAGCGCAAGAAAGTAGACTTTTGAAGCTTAATCAGCCTTCGTGTTGACCTCGAATCGTGCCTTCCGAGTGCGGCACTTGATACGTACGAGGGGTATCTTTTTTCGTTTCTTTTTGTCTCTTGCAAGATTCGAAAATTGCTTTAAATACGTTGCATTACAACGTTTTGTCGTGTTTATAATAAACGTGCATTTGTAGACGTCCCCGAACGCCCCATGAGGGAATCTCCCCCCCCCCCCGGGTTCTGTTTGTTTTGTGGGTTCACTACAGTTCGGGACTCTCAAATTATCACGGTTCTTAATCTGAACCAAAGAGTCCAAATCCGGCAAATCGTTTTGAGAAACAGATTTTTGAAAGAAGTGCCAAACATGGACTACTTTGCCAGATACAGAGTCGCCACCTAAATATTTTTTATGGGGGAATTTAGGAAACCCTGACTCGGTGCTAAAGGCCACGTGTCCGTCATCACCAAAGTTGCCTCGGCTCGGGAGCTTGGGTACGATTGGGGAAGGTCAGCTATGAGCACCCCTTCTCGTCCGGTCCGAAGATCGGCCTCTACTAACCGTGATATCCGATTTTGAAAACGTTATGTGTTCTTATTCCGGTTATTAGCCTAGAATTACTACGTTATGCGCACAGCAAACAGGTATAGATCGCCTGAATTGGAACGAAGCATTGCATATCCGTTTGTTTGAAAAAAAAAGAGTTTGAAATTTGCTACTCGCAAGTAGGCTAAAGCACGGATTTCAACGAGTTGTTCCAACTCAAACAATCCAACCTTCACCCACAGGCATTCAAGCAGTTTATATCACATAAGCATCTAGCCTCATGGTAATCATGCTATTATGGCAACACTCACACGCATGCGGTATGCTAAAGCATAAATGCTTACCTAGTACTCCGAGCCAAAACAAAAACATGTTAGCAATCAATGCATGATCCAAGTCCATGTTAAGTGGCTAATGCAACGCATACATAATGTCACTAGAGTAGGCTCGACTAGTCTATAAATGACATGTGAAAATGCACAAGTAGCATGTATTCAAGTTAGATTTGAAATACTTATGCAATTAGTATGATGTACCGAGCCTGGTGCATGCAAGACTAATGAATGATGCACGCATGCATAGCATAAGGTATGCTAAAGTAAACATGTCCTAATACTAACCATCAAAAGCAGGTAAATAAAAGGGAGAAAGAAGTGGGGGTTGGAAGACATGCACACACACACCCACACTTATTACAGATTTGCCCTCGCTTGGAGGGACCGAAAGAATAATGCAAGTTAATTAACCTACAAGCTAATTAAATATTACAGACCAATTAATTAATTAACAAATTAACTAATCTAATGAAAGTAGTAAACAGCCTCGGGAAGAGGGCCCAATGCAATGCGCGCTCGGCTCCGCTCGGAAAGTCACTGCCATGCACAAGTTGCCTCTGCTTTGGCTGTTCTGCTTCTCTGAAGACTGCACAAGTCCCAGGGTTGCTTCTCTGAGTGCTGTGGAGCACCACCGGCTGAAAGAATATACTACCGGCCATAGAGAATGGTCACCGGCTAAATATTGTGCTCTCGGCCAAACATTCTTTGCCGGTCGGCACTAAACACTGTCGGCCGGCCAAATATTCCTGCTGAAACCTGCAGTTGACAGCAGCAGAGGGCAAAACTTGGCATGGCAATGCATTTTAAGCAATGTATGCACCAACCACACTCCTTATCATATGTACGACTCAAAGGAGGATGGGCCTCGATTCTCGGACCACCAATCGCGTATTTTGATGCATGATGGCCCAAGAGACCAAGTATGCATTTTGATTTCAAATGAAATGCACACACACAAACAAAGGCCCAATCCCTATCACTAGATCAAGGGGTGAAGCATGCATGCCAATGCAATGCAATCCTAAGCATGTGAGCCTAAGTGTGCAATATGAGCACGCAAGCAAGTAATGCAAAGATGCAACTAACCAAGCATGGAAAGTGAAACAACAACATGCACACATGCAAGGTGCAATATGGACAACATGTTAGATACAAAGCATGCCAAATGCAACAACACAAAAGTGTGTAACAATGTGTCATGAGCCAAGTATCTACATATATAAGCATGCATGCAAACATGGCTTAAAACTTTAAACATCAAAAGGTAACTCTCAAGCACACTTAAGAAGATGCAATCATGGACAAATGGCATGCACCTTAAGCTTTGAAAATCATGTTAAGAATGGTGCTAAACCAAGTAAACAAGGTAAGCATGGCATGCGACAATGGTCCAAGATTCAAGGCAAGCCCAAGGGGGATTGAACTACACTTAATGCAACCACACATGGCATGAATTAAGTGACCAAAACCAGAGTTTTAGCATGCTAAAATAAAGCCAAAAGACCACTTAGATGGCATCTAAATGACTTACACATGGAAGCATACACAATGACCAAACATGGAGCATACAACACAACCTCTTAAAGCATCAAAGGAGCATTAAATGCAAGCATACAAACATGTTAAGAGGACTAAAATGATGCTATAAGTGGTGCCAAACCACTGAAATAAATCAAACAATGCATGCTCAACACTTCACATACTTAAAGCCTACAAGCTAACAATGCAAAGGAGCTATGCAATACATGTCATGGTTGACCAAAACAAACAAAAACAGACCTTAAACATGGCAAAACAAGTACGAAAGCTTCACAAAGCTAGGCCAAAAGCATGCTTGAACAAGGGTTAAAACCTAGATGCATGTTAAGGCTACAATATGGCATTACAAGGCATGTATGCTAAGCAAGTATGGTGTACCAAAACCAACTAAAAATAGAGGCATATTATGACATAATAAGCATGAAAATCAGCTAAGGCATGGCTAACAGGAACCCAAACAATATGTTCTCTCAAGAGGCTAAAATGACCCTTTTCAAGGACAACGAGGAGAGGGGGTGGCCCTCTCCTTCCTAGGACCTCAAGGCACCATCCTCACCTCTGAAATCCCTCAAGATTTCAGTGGTGAGGAGGCCCAAACACAATGGTCCCGGAGCTCAACCGAAATGACACAAAATGGAGCCTTTCAAGGCTTAAGGTGGGTCAAACAACCCCAAAGCTTAAAACACCCTTAAAAAACTATTTAGAGCAGGTAAAAACACAACTTTTATATGTTATACACTAAGCTCAAAAACGGATGCAAGATAGGTAAATAAGCTATGCAAAAATGGGAGAAAAAGGGACAAGTTTCTTACCCTTGTAGACCCTCTTCACCAATGGTGAACCAGCTGGTTCTTCAAGCTCAAACCAGCTCCACAACTCCAAAAACAACCCTCAAGGGCCTTAGCTCCAAGAAAAGGTGTGATGGTGGGTGTTTGTGTGCAAAACTAAGACAAAACACACACAATACACAAGAGAGAGAGAGATATAGAAATGGAGGATATATGAACCCTAACCCTAAAGCTCAAAACCCTCTGAAAATGTTGTCTAAGTTCTCTAACCTCTCAACAAGAGAGAAGTGCCTCTCTTTTGTAAACAAATGGTCTTGTAAAGCTTCCAAAGGAAGCTAACAAGAGAGCAATGTATGGAGGGGGTGAAAGTGTATGCCAGCTGCACAAAAATATCTGCAAAAGAAGATGCACAGTAGTCGGCCGGCCAAAAATGCAATTGACCAAAAAAAGATAGCCAGCCGGCCATCTATAGTGCCGGCCGGCCAAACATTTGGCCGGTTGAAACAAAACACAGCGGGTGGCCTCAAGCCATGGCTGGCGGAGTGTGGGGATGGCCCACAAGCCATTCTCTGCCCTTCCAAGGCAAAACAGAAGTGTTTGGTGCAAAACCAAACACAAAACAGTCGAGTCGAGGGATCCTGAGGCAAGACGCGCATCCGAGACCTCCGGGAACTCAAGACTAACACAAACAAGGATGATCACCGAGTGTTCAAGCGGTGACGTCCAAGTCTTGAGGATGGTCAAAAATGGGGTGTCTACAGTTGTCCCTCTTTGACAGAACTTGAAAGTCATAACAATGATGGGAGTGAATGTCAAAGCTCAGAGATGACCCATTTTTGACAAGGTTGAAGACTTAGACAAACATGCAAGACAATAAAGATATGCGCCCGAAGGCAGGGGCAAAATGCAACTGACAATGCAAGGAGCCGAACATAACTTATGATCATGCAAAGAAAGCTGTAACAAAGCATAATAATGCAACAGTTTTAAGCTTGCATACACCAAACTACACTACAATGCTGAAAGGATGTAAGAGAATTATGCAATTCTCAATATGTCTCACGCAGAGGATACAATACCTGTCCGGTTCGTCTAGTTGCACCAGCCTCAAATGAACCGTACATACAATATCGTGCCTGAAAAAAAAGCAAACTTAACAGGTACAATTTCATTAGCAACATGCATAACATGCAAAATGAATGCAAAATGATATGCAATATATACAAAACTATGTATAAACAATGCAAATGAAAATGCAATGCAATTGAATCATGATCAAATCCTGAGCGGTTCAAAACCACACAAATGCCAAATAGATTGATGGAGGTAACAAGTCCGTCTACCATAGTAAAGGTCACACAAAACTATGAGTGATGTAGACGGACACAAGAACAAGTAATTGGGTGGAATGACATAAGTGGGGAATGATCCGCTAACGAAAGAACATGATCCTAATACAGGATGCAAAAATTACACTACAATGTAATATGTATGATGGATATGACGCGCGGGCCAAACCAAATCTTGCCTAGGAAAGGCATGCACACAAACAAACCACATCTAACATAGAACGGTTATACAGAACTATGAGTGTATAGACGTGAAAAGTATGGGCACATACCAGACCAAGCTCAACAAGGAAAGGTGCAGACCCTAGATGGAGGTGATGTAGTGAATGCATGCAAGCTACGATGCAACATCTACGATATGGAATGGAATGGAATATTTACAGTAAAATGCATGACATATGCAATATTTACAGTGATGCATGACATATGCACTATTTACAATGGTATGCATGACATATGCACTATTTACAATGATGCATGACATATGCACTATTTGTGAATTTGAATGCGCGATGACGCAAGCCGCTTGAAATGCATGACAATGCACATGATCTGTGCATATCAACGCACCAAAGGTCTTGCACCTTCCGAGGATTTAAGGTCTCCTAGACCGAGCGTATTTAAGGTCTCACCAGACCAAGCGTATTTAAGTTCTCGCCAGACCATTGACGAATGCATGATAGTGCATGCATAATGACGTATAACTCAACACGTGTTCGCAAGACAATGCGTGTGGGGCAACTTTCGAATCTTAAAAGAGACAAAATGATACAAAAAGGATACACCTTGCACATATTCGAGTGCCATGCACAGAAGACACGGTCCTAGGTCAAAAACGAAGGCCGGTTAAGCTTTGGAAAGGCACTGTCTTGCACTCTCTTGAGCAATAAATACCCTAAATTATACATCTGACCCAAAACAGGTTGTTGGAGGCTCACCGGCCATCAAGGGAGGTCACCGGTCATCTACCGGCCATCAAAACATATCACCGGCCAAATATTTAGCCGACCGGACAAATGTTGCTGAGTCGGGACAGTTCGATCTTTTTGCCTTGGGTCTTTTAAAATAGGGTTTCAAACCCTATTTTTCTGATTTCCTCTTAGCCAAAATTTCTCCCTCTCTCTCTCTAGAGTATTTCCCGAGCCTCCATTCTCCGTTTTCCTCAGTTTTGGCACCCATTTCGTCGTTTGATTTGCGAATATCTTTGCGTTTCAAACATTTTGAACCGAACATTTCTTCGTTCCGGTGTCTCCTTTGCTATTTCCACCTCTTGGGGTTTGTTTTCCCCGAGTTTCTCTCGATTTCCGTGCCTCTTCCATTCCCGACTTTTTCGACCATTTTCCGCCCTCTCGGAGTTGACTTTTTGTTGACTCTTCGCATTCTAGGCCGATTTTCTCTCTTCCGGCCATTTTCACACCACTTTTGACATGGCGGATGATATTCCACGGGGCGGGACTCCCCCAGAGCATGAGATGGATCCAAAGGCCGAGCTCCTTCCCTTGAGCGTCCGCCCGTTCGACCCGGCGACCTACCAGCTGGCGATTCACGTGCTTCCTCCCGACGGACTTCGCCAGTTCCGGGATTTTGCGTGAGGTGTGCCACCAGAGCTTCTCTTGCGTGAGCCCAAGACGCACTTTTCATACGGCGCTTCCGAGGTATATTGTCCCCCGTTTCATTTTCCGCAATGTAGAACACTTAACTGCCATAGTTGATTCTGCTCTTTAATTGCTTAGCCCGGATAAACCGATACACTATATGTTGTAGTTGACTGTGAATACACTTGCACTCGATATCCGTTTGAATCTGAACACGTGCACACACACTACATTTTCCCTGAACCACTCAAACACACTGGTACATCAGATGTTGTAGTTTACTGCGAGCATACCGGCACTCGGTACCTATTTGAATCTGAACATGTGCACACACGCTATATCTGTACTGAACCACTCGAATGCACTGACACATCATATGTTGTAGTTCCCTGCTAGCACACCGGCACCCAATGTTTGTTTGAACTTGAAAACGTGCACACACGCTATATTGCCACCAATTCTGAATATTCTTCAAAACTATACATTTTATATTCTTCGCAACTATTTGCTTTTGAACAGGGAGATTCCCATACTGTCCGCGGGTATGGGAATGTTGCCGCCAGGGATTGGTACATGGAGTTACCGGACGCAGTCCGTCGCATTGTTGACCAGGCCGGATTTGGCACATTCTGCAAGGGACTCTCGCGCCTTACTGCGAGCAGGCCTCTCCTTGCTGCTTTAGTGGAGAGGTGGTGGGACACCACCGACTCTTTCCACTTTTCTGCTACGGAAGACATGACGATGACTCCCCATGATTTCTCGATGCTCACCGGCATCGGGGTAGGGGGTGATCCGATCCCCTTCGACACAGACATGGACGAGTGGGAGGCCGCTCAGATCTACTTACTTGGCGAGGTGCTGCCTTTCGCGCGTCCTGGGTTCGTCAGGTATTCATGGTTCGAGGTCCAGTTCCGAGTTCAGCCGGCCTTAGTTGAGGAGGCTCCGATGACCTAGGAGGCGGCTGAGCGATATGCACGCGGCTTCCTCATGTTTCTGTTGGGGACGACTATCTTCGCCGATCGGGCGAACACCGTGCCCCTCTGTTTGTTGAGCGCACTGGTGGATGTCACACAGATTCTGCGCTTCGACTGGGGTGGCGCTGCTCTAGCCACTTTATACGGATACATGAGCTCAGCCTCCCGTTGTAGCGGGCAGTTACTCGGGGGTTACTGGCGAGCTTGGGAGGTACACCTCTTTCTCTATTTTACATTTCTGCCTTTCATTTTCTGTACTCTGTACACTGCACACGCTGTGGTCTGCTTCATACTAAATGTACACTGCACACACGGCGCACATATACTCTGCTTTACACTGACTGTACACTGCACACACTGTATACTCTGCTCAATACACTGCACAATACACAGTTCCGCAATTTCTGCTTTATTCTATATTCTGCTTTATCTGATAATCCTACTGGTATTTGCTCTGCAGTTGTGGGTCTACGCCTACTTTCCGAGGCTCGCCCCAGTGCCAAACGTGGAGACCCCTCTCGTTATTCCGTTCTCGCGCCGCTTTGACGTGAGGTGCGTGCGGAGGCTCTGGGAGAAGTTCATCTTTTTTCGCCGCTACTTTGACACTATTACTCCCGCAGAGGTATGTTCAACTTTTAGAGTTTTATTTAAGCTTTGCTTTACACTGTATTTTCAATATCAGTAGATAACAAACTGCATGTCATTTACAGATCACTTGGCAGCCTTGGGCTCCATTGCCTATGACGATTCGAGATCGATTTGCTGGTGCAGAGGAGACTGCACGTTTCAGGATTTTGCTGGAGGGCCCGATCTGTCGGGCTTGGTACCTGGGTGAGCGTTTCCTATGCCAAACCCTGGGCTTGCCAGAGCAGATAGTTTAGGGTCTGCCTCCTACCCACATGAGGGACACCGAAAGGTGCACTGCTGAGGAGATGGCTGATTACACGATCGGTTGGGACGCAGAGGGCTTTAGGGGCGAGGGTGACTACTCAGAGTATGTTCGGACGTACATTATGCAGCCTCTAAGTAGTGGCCGCCGAGCTGAGAGAGGAGGACCTGCGGCGCCAGTAGCTGGAGCAAGAGCGGGAGTGAGGGTAGGAGCGCCGAGGGTGGCTCGGGGCCGTGGCAGGAGTGGAGTTCAGAGAGGTCGGGGGGTTAGCTGGCCAGCGCTACCCACGATGATGACATGCAGAGGATGGGGCGGGGCGACTTACCAAATTCCCATTGCTCCCCCTCCGGCTGATCATGAGTTGGTCGGGTTCTATGACTTACCTCCGGTATGTACTACTTCATCTTGCATCTTGCATTGTCATTTTATTTCAGTTTATCGATATTCCGCAGAATACTGATACATCTAATACTTTCGCAGGCCTCTTCTGAGTACACTCGCCAGTCCCTAGAGCTGACTGCCTCTGTGATGGGGATGCTCCAACAGAGCCTCGACCTTCTGGCAATTTACAACATTCCGGTATGTTCCTCTGACCGCGGTCTCAAACCATACTTAAACTTTTTCACACAATCTGATGCACAACACAACACTAGATACACTACCCTCACGGGATTCATACACTATACCATACACCGCATTCTGTACTGCATTCTGTAGCATACTGATAAACTGCTCACAGTATTCACACACTGGATTCATACACTACATTATGCACTGATACACTGCTCACAGTATTCACACACTGTATTCATACATTGTATTCTATAGCATACGGATACACTGCTCACAGTATTCTGATGCGTTTGCCTTTTGTGTTTTTCAGCCTCCCTTCCAGATTCCCACTGTGGGAGGTGTTCCAGCCAGGCCTTCTGTTCCTACCGGAGGAGATGGCAGAGTATACCCCCGCACCAAGGCGGGGTGCACTCACGTCGGGAGTAGCTCGCGGGCTCCAGTCCCTGATGACGATGACGAGGAGTCGGAGACGGAGGCGGAGGCAGAGTCATCGAAGGAGGAGACTGGAGACGGCTCAGACTCGGGCTCAGATGACAGCGCTGATGATGCTCTTGGACCTTCGTCCAGGAAGAGGACTAGGACGGACTCCCAGGCCTGAGATCCTTTGCCATTGATCTAGATTTTTGCTATTTTTCTTTTTCTTTTTCTTTTGTACCTTTTGCTGGTAGCTAGAGTACCTTGTACTGCCGCAGGCAGATTTTTATTTCCAAAACCATGTACTTGAAAAAGATGATGAAATGAAACAAACTTTTTGTTTGAAAAAGTGTTGCATTTGTACATTTCATATATTGCATCACATTGTATCATGTTGCACCTCAATGTAAATGAAATTGATCTGTTGTCTGAACATTAAATACTTGTATTGTAATAATCAGATAACGAACCAGCCAACAGCAAAACAACCCATACCAACCACTGCTCATTCCGAACACTCGGCTCATACTCTACCGGGGATTAATCTGCATACAGCTCATAACACAGCGCTTGGTTCATTTTGCACACAGCAGATCCTGAATAAACAGCCCAAATCTGACAAGACGGACCATGAAGGTTGAATCTACTGAAGTTGAAGCACACTCAGATGCGATCTAAAACCCGGAAGCTTCAAAGAGGCCCAGGTTTTCCTGTTCACACTTATCGGGGGTGGGCCCTGCAGTTGTATGAAAGAACCAAATCATGTTTTTGCACAAATGTGGAGAATGGCACAACATTCTGAGCACAAAACGATTAATTTTTTGGAGATTGAAAAAGGGTTCTTCAAACCGGGGTATTGAGCCTACAACTGAACTCAGCGAGAAAGACTCAGCAGCGAAAATCAAAAGGTAAACTACCTGAACACAATGAGACACACTCGGAAAAGACTCAAAACAAAGGTTGAAGTAAACAAAACAAAAGACGATATACCGACGTGCATAAAAAAAGAGACGTTAAATCACGAGGAGCCAGTTCCTCCGGGCATTATCTCCCACCCTTTCTCATTTGTGATTCTCACATCACTCGGCCCTCAGGCTCGGTTTTTCTCTCAAAACCCTTTGGCTCGCTTTTTCTCTCAACTTACACCTCTCTATTCTTTACTCTCTCATTTTTATCCCTCCCCGGGGTGTTTAATGGATGAATAGGAAGTTGTGGGTTCACTCCCGACATGGTTAGCTCACGGCTGTTTCTTCTGGTGGCGTTTGGTCGATGCCCCAGGTAAGGGAACGGAGTACCCTAATCCCATCAGATTCGTGCTTCGCACTTGGTTCGATACCTCGTTGCTCGGAGGTTGAGAGAGCTTTCAGCCCTTTAATGACAGCTTGAGTTGTGCCCTTCTTGGCAAGTATGTTGGCGATAGGGGAAAGACAGGGAGCCCAACTCAACTGTGCCCCTAGTTCATTATTATGACCATTTTTGTTTTGGTTTTCAATTAAAACAATTTTGACTAATGTGAGAGTTAGATTAACACACTTGTTCGATTTTTGATCTGAACACCATGCAAGTCAGGCTATGAGCACTGAAAATTTTCCTTTTTGGGTCCTAGAAAATGGTCCAAGTTTTGAAAAATAAAATAATTTTTGAGAAAACTAGTCAACCTCAGTAAAAATTCTCAAAAACTATTTTTGCAAACGACCGGTGCTAAACAAGCACGGAACTTACCCTCGAGATGCGCAACCTCGGATCGGAGGCAATGGAAAATTGCCCCTGGCTTGGAAGGGGTGGATGGCAACGGAAAGTTGCCCCCTGGTTTGAACGGCGACTCATGGCAACGTAAAGTTGCCCCTTGTCTGGATGACGCCGCAGCATTTGGTAAACAGTCATCATTAGTGACGATCACGACCAAATTCTCGAACACGGAGAAGACGAAGATAGTCAAACCCAATATATGGACACAGTCACTTTCAAAGTACGTAGGACTGGACTTCAGGGCGAAGCTGCCTAGATATTCCAAACATGGGAATCAAGGATGATTAAAAAAAAAAAAAAAATTGCATGGACTTAGTCGCTATGAAAGCATTGGGGGTCGGACTTCAGGACGAAGTTGCCTACGTATCCCAAACATGCGAATCAAGCCTTGCATAGTTCCGGTTAAGGTACACTTGGGTATTTTAACCTTCACCTTTTAGGCTCTAACTTTTGCCAAGGCGCCTGATGCGGGTTTTCGACCTTGCGAGCTTTTCTTCTTTTTCTTTCTTCCTTTTCTTTTTTTTCTCTCTTTTGTATATCATTATTTCTTTTCTTTTTTGTATTTTTCTCTCTTTTGTATATTTTTCTCTTTTTTCTCTATTTTGTATATTTTTTCTTTTGCTCTAACTTTTGCCTGGGTCGCCCTTTCGGGTTTTCGGCCCAGCGAGCCGCTCAAAGGGTAAAAGTGTAACAAGTCCATGCCCAATGGTTTTAGGGTTTTGAAGCCATCCGTATCCAGGAGAGTGGCTGTTGCATTGACCTACTGAAGGACCCATCTTCAGCACTTCTAGCAAATCGGACATTTTTGCCCCTAGTTTGGAGGGGTGCTTCTGTTCTAGCTTTACAGGCTTCTTCTGATGAGATCTGATCTTCTTGATCTGACTTTGGTGCCTCTTGTTCGAGGGCTGCTTCCAATCTGGCCACACAGGACTCTCTTGATGGTCGATCGTTGAACACTCCGAATTGTTGTTCAAGGCTTTAAAACAAGGGCTCGAGTCTTGAGGCTGAGAGCGATCCTAAGCTGCACAATCTCAAGAGTGATCCCACATAGGTCTTCACAGGACCGCGCAAAACATTTTGTTTTTGAAAGTTTTTAAAGAAGCGACAAATCGCTCGTGCTGAAGATAGTGTGGAACCAGTCTGGATCAAGCCAGGGTCCTTCTCAGTACTCACGCTGACAAGCATGATTTCAATCATTAAGGGCTTAGCGCGCCTCTCTTTCCCTAAATTTGATCAAAGTTCGCAAAACCTGAGGAATTCCTTCCTCTTTGTTTTCACCGCAGTGTTCAAAAAGTTTTGAAAAACTTAGGTCAATGCAATGATTTTCAGGGCATAAGAGAACATGTGGAATATACTGCTGTTCCATTCAAGTCCCCTGGCACAACTAATTCAGAACAGTAGTAAGCATGAAAACATAATAGCCGCAGCTATTTCATTCAGATTCCCTGGTTGCAACTGGCTCCACGACAGAGACAGACTCAAGAGAAAGCAAAAGCATAATTACAAAACAAAACGGTGTTCGAGGCAACAGCTCCGGAATCACCCGACATTCTATACAAAGAGGACTGACTCACTACAACAAGACAGACCCATAAGCAAAAGGACTGACTCAAGACAATGAGACAAACTCAAAACAAAACAAAAGACTGACTCGACACCCAAGCCAGAATTTACAAAACTAGCATTCGCAAATGCTCCAAAAATGCGTGCCAGACGCCACATCCAAAATACGCCGAGCGCCGTCCGCAGGTGGTTCACTTCCTGATTACATACTCGCAGTATCAGTATCCTCAAAATCCAATAACTGGGTAGTAACAGACTTGGCTGAGGTGGGCGGGAGAATAACTTCGTTGTCAATCAAGTCTTGCACCTCATGACGGAGGCGAAAACAATTATCGATAGCATGACCGGTTTGCTGGTGGTACGCACAGTACAAGGCAGCATCATGTGTAGTAGGGAGATTCTTTGGGAGAGGCCGAGGCTCCAAGGGTTTAAGATGCCCCCTTTCGGCAAGGATCTGAAGTGCCTTTGACAATGGCATATAGAGAGCATGAAAGACCCTGTGCCCTTGAGGGAGGTACTTTGAAGGTTGAGTATTCTTGCTGGACGCACTAGCGAAAGGGTCGGCAGGCGCCACCTTGGCTTTCTGATCTTTCCCAGGTGTAGGGTTGGGAGTGGAAGGAACTGTTCTGGCATGACGGGGCCTATCCCGATTTTCTAACTGGCTTGTACTGCCTTCGGTTGGAGTGGGGAAAACATCATCCACAGCCTTAGCTACGACTGTGAATACCTGTTGTTTACTCATACCCTCGGCTTTCAAAGCCTTGACTGCTCATAGCAGTTGTTCAATGGGATCGGCATCTGCCTTCATTTTGTTCTTGCCTCTGGCCTCATCCTGATCGAGGGTTTGGGTTGATGTTGATACGTCATTGTTATAGTTGGAGGCCACCTCGGGTTGGTTCGATCACAATCCGTCCCAACAGTGGGGGCTCCTGTGGTACAAAATTCTCGGCATACGGTGCGGCTGGTGGCGAAGCTAACATTCCGTAAGCGAGATCCGCCACGGACCTCTGGAGGTCACCTATCATTCCCATCAATTCGAATGTGGTGGGCTCACGAGCCTGATACAACTAGGGGGTCCAGACCGGGTGTGTGGCAGGCGACCTGAGTGGATGCGGTATATCGACATTGGTCTCGCTTTGCAGAGTGATTCCTTGATCTAATGCGGCCGTCATAACCACAATTTCCTCTGAATTCTGCGTCATGATAAGTCCGTTGTACTGAACAGTGACTGACAGATCAGATATCTGTCTTGCCTCAGCAAGGGGGAACACTAGCTATTCTGTATCAACTCTTTGAACCTGAAAGGAAAAACAAGCAGCGTTTCAGCCCAAATGGATCAAACACAGATGTAGCCGAACAACTGTACTCTACTCCTGACCATTGTTGCCCGAAATCACTGCCCTCAAAATACTGAATCAGATACCCACAGATATAACTGATTCTCATAAACTGATACTGGTGCCCTCAGGCCTGATACTCAAACTTGCAAACTGATATGTACGTTCCCTGTAGAGTTGTACTCTAAAAGCACATAGCAAGTAAAGAGAGCCAAAACAACCCTATGGAGGGGTAGGGTTTCCCTGTCCTATTTTTGTCAGGAGCTAGGGTTTCATTATGCACGCAGCAGTTTTCAAACAACCTAACATCGGGTAAGCAACTTGTCCTAGTTTGGGATAGTCACTATGCATTTCGATATGCACTAGGTCGAATGGTCGAAAATGGTGCCCCGGTAAAACCGGGGTTTGTGTTCCCATACTGTCAGAGCCCACAACCGGTCAGCCTTATGGCATGCTTTGACAAAGTCAAGCCTCCAGCAAACCGTTCAGGAATGGCAGATGGCAAACACGGTGTCCTAGGCGCACCAATGCACATGCAATGCAAAAAGACACATAAATGAAATCAAAACAGGATATCATGAGTTCGAGTCAAACTCTCTAACTCCCCAGCAGAGTCGCCAGAAACTGTAGACGTCCCCGAACGCCCCGGGAGGGAATCCCCCCCCCCTGTTCTGTTCGTTTTCTGGGTTCACTACAGTTCGGGACTCTCAAATTATCACGGTTCTTAATCTGAACCAAAGAGTCCAAATCCAGCAAATCGTTTTGAGAAACAGATTTTTGAAAGAAGTGCCAAACATGGACTGCTTTGCCAGATACAGAGTCGCCAGCTAAATATTTTTTATGGGGAAATTTAGGAAACCCTGACTCGGTGCCAAAGGCCACGTGTCCGTCATCACCAAAGTTGCCTCGGCTCGAGAGCTTGGGTACGATTGGGGAAGGTCAGCTATGAGCACTCTCTCTCGCCCGATCCGAAGATCGCCTCTACTAACCGTGATATTCGATTTTGAAAACGTTATGTGTTCTTATTCCGGTTATTAGCCTAGAATTACTACGTTATGCGCACAACAAACAGGTATAGACCAAATCGCCTAAATTGGAACGAAGCATTGCATATCCATTTGTTTGAAAAAAAAACAGTTTGAAATTTGCTACTCGCAAGTAGGCTAAAGCACAGATTTCAACGAGTTGTTCCAACTCAAACAATCCAACCTTCACCCACAGGCATTCAAGCAGTTTATATCACATAAGCATCTAGCCTCATGGTAATCATGCTATTATGGCAACACTCACACGCATGCGGTATGCTAAAGCATAAATGCTTACCTAGTACTCCGAGCCAAAACAAAAACATGTTAGCAATCAATGCATGATCCAAGTCCATGTTAAGTGGCTAATGCAACGCATACAGAATGTTACTAGAGTAGGCTCGGCTAGTCTATAAATGACATGTGAAAATGCACAAGTAGCATGTATTCAAGTTAGATTTGAAATACTTATGCAATTAGTATGATGTACCGAGCCTGGTGCATGCAAGACTAATGAATGATGCACGCATGCATAGCATAAGGTATGCTAAAGTAAACATGTCCTAATACTAACCATCAAAAGCAGGTAAGTAAAAGGGAGAAAGAAGTGGGGTTGGAAGACATGCACACACGCACCCACACTTATTACAAATTTGCCCTCGCTTGGAGTGACCGAAAGAATAATGCAAGTTAATTAACCTACAAGCTAATTAAATATTACAGACCAATTAATTAATTAACAAATTAACTAATCTAATGAAAGCAGTAAACAGCCTCGGGAAGAGGGCCCAATGCAATGCGCGCTCGGCTCCGCTCGGAAAGTCACTGCCATGCACAAGTCGCCTCTGCTTTAGCTGTTCTGCTTCTCTGAAGACTGCACAAGTCCCAGGGTTGCTTCTCTGAGTGCTGTGGAGCACCACCGGCTGAAAGAATATACTACCGGCCATGGAGAATGGTCACCGGCTAAATATTGTGCTCTCGGCCAAACATTCTTTGCCGGTCGGCACTAAACATTGCCGGCCGGCCAAATATTACTGCTGAAACCTGCAGTTGACAGCAGCAGAGGGAAAAACTTGGCATGGCAATGCATTTTAAGCAATGTATGCACCAACCACACTCCTTATCATATGTACGACTCAAAGGAGGATGGGCCTCGATTCTCGGACCACCAATCGCGCATTTCGATGCATGATGGCCCAAGAGACCAAGTATGCATTTTGATTTCAAATGCAATGCACACACACAAACAAAGGCCCAATCCCTATCACTAGATCAAGGGGTGAAGCATGCATGCCAATGCAATGCAATCCTAAGCATGTGAGCCTAAGTGTGCAATATGAGCATGGAAGCAAGTATAGCAAAGATGCAACTAACCAAGCATGCAAAGTGTAACAACAACATGCACACATGCAAGGTGCAATATGGACAACATGTTAGATACAAAGCATGCCAAATGCAACAACACAAAAGTGTGTAACAATGTGTCATGAGCCAAGTATCTACATATATAAGCATGCATGCAAACATGGCTTAAAACTTTAAACATCAAAAGGTAACTCTCAAGCACACTTAAGAGGATGCAATCATGGACAAATGGCATGCACCTTAAGCTTTGAAAATCATGTTAAGAATGGTGCTAAACCAAGTAAACAAGGTAAGCATGGCATGCGACAATAGTCCAAGATTCAAGGCAAGCCCAAGGGGGATTGAACTACACTTAATGCAACCACACATGGCATGAATTAAGTGACCAAAACCAGAGTTTTAGCATGCTAAAACAAAGCCAAAAGACCACTTGGATGGCATCTAAATGACTTACACATGGAAGCATACACAATGACCAAACTTGGAGCATACAACACAACCTCTTAAAGCATCAAAGGAGCATTAAATGAAAGCATACAAGCATGTTAAGAGGAATGAAATGATGCTATAAGTGGTGCCAAACCACTGAAATAAATCAAACAATGCATGCTCAACACTTCATATACTTAAAGCCTACAAGCTAACAATGCAAAGGAGCTATGCAATACATGTTATGGTTGACCAAAACAAACAAAAATAGACCTTAAACATGGCAAAACAAGTACGAAAGCTTCACAAAGCTAGACCAAAAGTATGCTTGAACAAGGGTTAAAACCTAGATGCATGTTAAGGCTACAATATGGTATTACAAGGCATGTATGCTAAACAAGCATGGTGTACCAAAACTAACTAAAAATAGAGGCATATTATGACATAATAAGCATGAAAATCAGCTAAGGCATGGCCGACACGAACCTAAACAATATGCTCTCTCAAGAGGCTAAAATGACCCTTTTCAAGGACAATGAGGAGAGGGGGTGGCCCTCTCCTTCCTAGGACCTCAAGGCACCATCCTCACCTCTGAAATCCCTCAAGATTTCAGTGGTGAGGAGGCCCAAACACAATGGTCCCAGAGCTCAACCGAAATGGCACAAAATGGAGCCTTTCAAGGCTTAAGATGGGTCAAACAACCCCAAAGCTTAAAACATCCTTAACAAACTATTTAGAGCAGGTAAAAACACAACTTTTATATGTTATACACTAAGCTCAAAAACGGATGCAAGATAGGTAAATAAGCTATGCAAAAATAGAGAAAAAATGGACAAGTTTCTTACCCTTGTAGACCCTCTTCACCAATGGTGAACCAGCTGGTTCTTCAAGCTCAAACCAGCTCCACAACTCCAAAAACAATCCTCAAGGGCCTTAGCTCCAAGAAAATGTGTGATGGTGGGTGTTTGTGTGCAAAACTAAGACAAAACGCACACAATACACAAGAGAGAGAGAGAGATATAGAGATGGAGGATATATGAATCCTAACCCTAAAACTCAAAACCCTCTGAAAATGTTGTCTAAGTTCTCTAACCCCTCAACAAGAGAGAAGAGCCTCTCTTTTGTAGACAAATTGTCTTGTAAAGCTTCCAAAGGAAGCTAACAAGAGGGCAATCCCTCCATACACGTGTATGGAGGGGGTGAAAGTGTATGCCAGCTGCACAAAAATATCTGCAAAAGCAGATGCACAGTAGTCGGCTGGCCAAAAATGCAATTGACCAAAAAAAGATAGTCGGCCGGCCATCTATAGTTCCGATCGGCCAAACATTTGGCCGATTGAAACAAAACACAGCTGGTGGCCTCAAGCCATGGCTGGCGGAGTGTGGGGATGGCCCACAAGCCATTCCCTGTCCTTCCAAGGCAAAACACAAGTGTTTGGTGCAAAACCAAACACAAAACAGTGGAGTCAAGGGATCCTGAGGCAAGGCGCGCATCCGAGACCTCCGGGAACTCAAGACAAACACAAACAAGGATGATCACCGGGTGTTCAAGCGGTGACGTCCAAGTCTTGAGGACGGTCAAAAATGGGGTGTCTACAACATTGGTTATACATCATTTCACTCTTACATTGTTATGCACGTACTATATGCGTTGTAGCGCATACCATGCTTGCATTGTTATGCACATCTCTTATACGTTATCGCGCACGCCATGCTTGTATTGTCATGCACATCCCTTAGGTCGCATTGTCTTGCACCCCTCCATCTGCGTTGTTTCGCATATCTCATTTGCATCATCATACATCTTATTATGTTACATCCATTATCATACTTTTCAGTACATGCATTGTCATGCACATCTCATTTGCATTATCATGCATTTCCATACTTACATCGTCATGCACGTCATTTGCATTGTCATGCATTCCTCACCTTGCGTCGTCTCGCATATTTCATTTGCATTGTCATGCATTTTCTCACCTTGCATTTTCTTGCACGTTTCATTTGCATTGTCATGCATTTTCCTACCTTGCATTGTCTCGTACGTTTCATTTGCATTGCCATGCATTTCTATACTTGCATTGTCATGCACGTCATTTTGCATTGTCATGCATTCCTCACCTTGCGTTGTCTCGCATGTTTCATTTGCATTGTCATGCACTTTCTCACCTTGCATTGTCTTGCACGTTTCATTTGTATTGTCATGTATTTTCCTACCTTGCATTGTTTTGCACGTTTCATTTGCATTGTCATGCATTTCCATACTTGCATTGTCATGCACGTCATTTGCATTGTCATGCATTCCTCACCTTGCGTCGTCTCGCATATTTCATTTGCATTGTCATGCATTTTCTCGCCTTGCATTGTCTTGCACGTTTCATTTGCATTGTCATGCATTTTTCTACCTTGCATTGTCTTGCACGTTTCATTTGCATTGTCATGTATTTCCATACTTGCATTGTCATGCACGTCATTTGCATTGTCATGCATTCCTCACCTTGCGTCGTCTCGCATATTTCATTTGCATTGTCATGCATTCCCATACCTGCATTGTCATGCACGTCTCTTTTGCATTGTCTTGCATGTCTTTTTTGCATTGTTTTGCATCCCCTATAACTTGCATTGTCTTGCTCATTATGTGCATTGTTTTGCACCCCTTATAACTGGCATTGTCTTGCTCATTATGTGCATTGTTTTGCATCCCCTATAACTGGTATTGTCTTACTCGTTATGTGCATTGTTTTGCACCCCCTATAATTGGCATTGTCTTGCTCGTTATATGCATTGTTTTCACTCCCTCTAACTTGCATTGTCTTGCTCGTTATGTGCATTGTCTTGCACTCCCTACTAACTTGTGCATTGTCTTGCACCCCCTATTAACTCGTGCATTGTCTTGCACCCCTACTAACTTGTGCATTGTCTTGCACCCCCTCTAACTTGTGCATTATTTTGCAACTTATCTAACTTGCATTGTTTTGTAAACTTACTAACTTGCATTGTTTTGCAAACTGTCTAACTTGTGCATTGTTTTGCAACTTATCTAACTTGCATTGTTTTGCAACCTATCTAACTTGCATTGTTTTGCATCTATCTAACTTGCATTGTTTTGCAAACCCATCTAACTTGCGTTGTTTCGCACTTCTCTTACTTACATTGTTATGTACATCTTTAACTTGTGTTGTCTCACATGTTACTTGCATTGTTATGCACATTTCACTCGTGTTGTCACGCACTTCTCACTTGCATTGCTATGCATGTTTCTAACGATATTGTACCTGTTAAGTTTCTTTCTTTTGCAGACACGATATTGTATGTACGGTTCATTTGAGGCTGACGCGACCAGACGAACCAGACAGGTATTGTACATTCTCCGCGTGAGACGTAGCGAGAATTGAATAATTCTCTTACATCTTTTCTGCATGTTATGTAGTTTGGTTCGAATTCTCTTGCTTAAAACTGTTGCATGTTATGCTCCGTTACAGCTCCCTTTTTATGATCATAAGTTATGTTCGGCACCGTGCATGTCCTTTGCATTTTGCCCCCGCCCCCGCCCTCAGGCACGTATCTTGTTATCTTGTATGCTTGTCTAAGTCTTCAGCCTTGTCAAAAATGGGTCGTCTCTGGGCTTTGACATTCACTCCTGTCATTTTTATGACTTTCGAGTTCTATCAAAGAGGGGCAACTGTAGACACCCCATTTTTGACCGTCCTCAAGACTCAGACGTCATCGTTTGAACACTCGATGATCACCATGCTCGTGTTCATTTTGAGTTGCCGGAGGCCTCGGTCGCACGCCTTGCCTCAAGATCTCTCAGCTTGTCTGTTTTGTGCTTGGTTGTGGGCCAAACACTTGTGTTTTTACTTCTGAGGGAAGAGGGTGGCTTGTTTTCCATCCCCTGAACCCATCGGCCAAGGCTTGAAGCCGTCGACCTTGTTTTCTTTCCATCGGCCAAAAGTTTTGGCCGATCGGCACTCCTTTTGGTCGATCGGCTATGTTTTCTAGCCGAACCCTGTTCATCTACTTTATGTAGATATTTTATGCCAGCTGTCGCAGCTGGCATGCACAATTCACCCCCTCCATACACGTGTATGGAGGGATTTGCCCCTTTGCTTAGCTTCCTCAAGAAGCTTTGCTTTTGGTTCTCTATAAGAGAGAACCATCTCCTCCCTCCTCAAGGGTTCAGAAAATTGAGTCTTGAGGGATAGATATACTTTTGTATTTATTCTTCTTTGTTTAGCCTTGTTTTGTACTCAAAAGTGTAGTATTGTCTTACTATTGTATACAAACACACACTAGAACACCATCCTCTTGGAGATGAGGTCCCTTGAGGTTGATTTCAGAGTTCTTGGGTTGGTTTGGGCTTGAAAAGTTGCTGGAGCCTTGTTCTTGAAAGTGTTTCTTCAAGGGTGAGCATTCTTACTTTTAATACCCCTTTCTTACTTAAGCTTTTAGACCTTCTTGCTTATTGTTTTAAGCTTAACTCTAAACTACAATAAGTTTTGATTTTTGATGCTTTAGATCTTTATTTAAGATCACTTTTTGGTTTGAGGTTGTTTCCCCCCTCTTAGGCCTTGTTTTAGGCCATCCCTTTTGGCCCTTGTTCTTCGCTTTGCATGACCTTCCTACCACTAAAATCCAAAGGATTTTCAGTGGTGGGAAGGTGGTTTTGGTGTCCTAAATAGGAGAGGGTTATCCCCTCTCCTTATTGTCTTGAATGCTAGTATAAATGGCTTATATTGGTAGCATGTTTGCTTGGCTTATTTTAGCTTCATTTCAGTATGTATTAGGCTTTGTTTTGCCATGATATAACACTATTTTGACTTGGTTTGGACATACCATGTATGCTTCATGTACTTTCCTTGCAATTCTTTCATTTGCCTTAACATGCATCATGCTTTAAGCCATGTTTCTAGCATGATTTTGGCTCGACTCCATGAAGCTTTTAGCCTTGTTGTAACATGCTTAAGCTCTGATTTGAGTTGTTTTGACCATATATGCCATGCTTTGTATAGCCATAAGGCATTCTAGCTTGTTAGCCTTAAGTGTCCAAGTCACTAGCATACTTTACTTGGACTATTTCATTGATTGGCATCATTTGCTATACTATTTCAGTCTGCGTTTCATGCTCAAACACTTGCACTTGTCACTCCTTTAATGCTTTAAAGAGTTTATGTTTTATGCCTCATGAATGAGTCATTGTGTGTGCCATCATGTTTAGGTCTTTGGGAAGCCATCCAAGTGGGTTTTTGGCCTTGTTTTACCATGCCATAACTCTGTTTTTCATTGCTTAAGTCATGCCATGTTTGGTTTTGATAGATGTAGTGTAACACCTCTTTTGTACCCTTGCATGCCTCATGCTTTCGGCCCTTTGTTCTAGCTTATTTTGGCTTTGGTCCTTGCATGTTTTAGGCTCATTTTGACATGATCTAGGACTATTTTGGATTATACCTGTCATTTGCTTCAGATTTTGCATAGCCTTGGTTTGAGCCCCTTGGCTAGTTTCAAGCTTTTAGCCTTTTTGCATGACTTGCTTGCATTGTTTGGTTGGTTTGGCACCTTTCCTAACATGATTTCAGAGCTTACAATGTATGTCACATGTCCATATTTGTCCCATTTTAAGTGTTCTTGAAAGTTGCACTCCTATGCTTAGGTGATAGGCCAATTAGCATGCATGTTTGTATGTACCTTTGACTTCATTTCCATAGCATTTCGGCCACTGATTTGGGCATGTTTAAGAGCTATCCACTTTAGTTTAAGTCCATCCCTTCGCATGTTGTTGCATGCTTATTGCATACTTGGTACATTATATGTTGTTGCATATTAGTTCCCTTGCATGTTGTGGCATGCTAGTCCTATTACATTATGCTTACATGCTTGTTGCATGCTTGCTAATTGACATGTTGTTGCATGCTCATCTATCTTGCATACTTGTTAGATTACATGTTGCTGCATGTTTGTTATTGGTATTGTTGTTGCATGCCTATTACATTGTATGCATGCATGTTTGCATGCTTAGGTTGCATATCACTTGCTTGCATGCTCATGTTGCATTAGCTTGCTTGCATGCTTAGGTTGCATTGTATTGTATGTGTATTCCCTTGCCTCTTGATCAAGCATGATAGAGGTTGGCCCCTCCCTCCCCCCCCCCCCCCTTATGTGTTCTTTTGTGCATTTCATTTGATATTGAATTGCACACTTGGCTCATTTGGCCATCATGCATTGAAATGCGTGATTGGTGGTCCGAGGGTCGAGAACTACACACCTTTGAGTCTTAAACATGATAAGGGGTGTAGTTGTGCAGATATTGTCTTGTAAATGTATTGCCATGCTCTGTTTGTCCTCTGCTGCAGCAACATGAGCTTTTCACAGGAAGAAATTGTCGATCGACCATATTCAGTGCCAATCGGCAACAAACACTTGGCCGAGAGCCTTATGTTTGGTTGATGACCTTCCTATCTTGGTCGATGGCATCATCTCTTGATCGATGACCTCCCACAATGTACACAAGATGGTTCAGAAGTGTCATAGAAGTTGGCATAATTTTCAGAGGTACAGAGCAGTGTAAACAGAGGCAACATGAAGCGTGGCGATGGATTTCCGAGCGAAGCCGTCCGAGCATGCATTCATCCCTCGTCTCGAGGCCATTTCAGTGTTTTAATAATTTAGAATAGTTACTTATTTCGATTTGGTTGTGTAATTAATTAATTAGCTTGCTAGTTAGTTAATTAGATGATTTGTATTATTCTTTCGGTCCCTCCGTCGAGAGGGCACAATTTTGTAATAAGCGTGCGTGTGTGTGATGCATGTCTTCCAACCCCCCATTTCTTTCTCCCTTTTACTTAACTGCTTACGATGGTTAGTTTTAGGGCATATTTCATTTAGCTTCCTTATGCTTGCATGTTTGCATCCATTCATCTGTGTTGCATGCACCGGGCTCAGCGCATCATACTAACTGCATTGCATTTCAATTCCAAAGTTAAATACATGTATCAATTGTTGCATTTCACATGCCATTTTAGATTAACCGAGCCTATTTCTAGTTGCATTTTGCATGTGTTGCATTAGCCATCTTAACATGAGGTAGGATCATACATTATTACTAACTAGTTCTTTGTTTTGGCTCGGAGTACACTGTGAGTGTTTACGCTTTAGCATACTGCATGTGTGTTATCGATTGCAATGAAAGCATGCTTGCCATGAGGCTAATTGCTTATATGATATAACTGTCTGAATACCTGTGGGTGAAGGTTGGATTACTTAAATTGAAACAATTCATCAAATCCGTATTTTAGCCTACTTGCGAGTAGCAAACTTCAAACCATTTCTAAACAAACGGATATGCAATGCTTTGTTCCAAATTAGGCGATCTAGTCTATACTTGTGTGTTGTGCGCATCACATAATAATTCTAACTAATTAATCGGACTAAGAACGCATGTGTTTTCAAAAACAAGATATCATGCTTAGTACAGGCCGATCATTGATCGGGCGAGCAGGGGTGCTCATAAATGACCTTCCCCTCTCGTACCCAAGTTCTCGAGCCGAGGCAACTTTGGTGATGACGGACACGTGGCCTTAGGCACGAGTCAGGGTTTCCTAAATTCTCCCAAAATAAAATATTTAGGTGGCGACTTTGTATCTGGCAAAGCAGTCCATGTGTGGCACTTCTTTACAAAAATCAATTTTCCAAAACAATTTGTCGAATTTGGACTCTTTGGTGATTTATCAATCTCACATTGCACATTGTGAGATCAGATTAAGAACCATGACATTGAGTCCGAACTGTAGCATGAAGCCCAAGGGCGCATCTACACAAAGTCGCTACCTAAATATTTTGAAAAATTTAGGAAACCCATGACTCGTGCCAAAGGTCACGTGTCCGTCATCACCAAGATTGTCTCGGCTCGGGAACTTAGGTACGAGAGGGGAAGGTCATGAATTGAGCACCCCCGCTCGCCCGATCAAAGATCGGCCTCTACTAATCGTTATATGAATCTTATTTAAATTATATGCTTTTGTTCCAGTTTATTAGGCTAGCATTACTATGTGATGAACACACACACAAGTATAGACTAACTTGCAAAAATTGGAACACTAGATTCATGTTTGTTTGCAAAAATTATTTCGAATATGTACCACTTGAAAGAGTGATCGCATATGTACATTACTCAAATTATTCCAATCCAAGCAATTAACCTCCATCCATAGGCATTCAAGCAGTTTATCATTTAAGCACTTAGCCTAATGGCAAGCATGCTAAAACATGGCAACATTCACACACATGTGATATGCTAAAGGGAGTAAAGGCTTACCTGGTACTCCAAGCCAAAAAGAGAACAAAGTTAGAAAAATGCATGATCCTAACTATGCAATATGACTAATGCAACACATGTAATATGCAATCTAAATAGGCTCGGCTACTAAATCACGGCATATGAAGCAATTTGATAACATGCGATCTAAGTACGTATTCAAAGAAGTATTAAACTAATAATGCAAGTTAGAATGATGCGCCGAGCCTCAGTGCATGCAATACAAATGGATGCAAATATGGAGATATGCTAAACAAAAACATGATGTCCTAAACTAACCATCATAAACTAGTAAATAAAAGAAAGAAAGATGTGGGGTTGGAAGACATACACATTATTACAACATTGTGCTCTCACGAAGGAGAGTCCGAATAAACTAACTAGCTAACTAGCTAATTAATTAACTATTGCAAAATGAAATGAATAGATAGCTAAACTACTTAACTAATTATTACAAACTGAATGAACTAATTAATTAACTAATGTAGCTAATTAAAATAATTACAACACAAGATGAATTAGCTATTCTAACTAATTAAGTACAAAGCCACTATTTTAAGTACCATACTAATATATATATATATATATATAACACAGATCCTGAGAATCGATGGAGAGCTCATGCATGAATGCGGTTTCCCCTGAAAAAAACATTGTTTCTGCTGCTGAATGCCTCCGTTGCATAGTATAATAGAAGCACTGATTTCCAACTCCAGACCAACTCTGTTCTGCTTCAAGAGAACATTGCTTGATTTTGCATTGGTGGTCGGCAGAGGGCCTGTCGTCCACTGATGATGGCATGTCGACCACTGATGATAAAACTTCCCTGGTACAATAAAGAGCAAATAGGGCAGAGACAATGTATTCTCAAGGGCTTGTTTGCACAATTTACCCCTCTTCATTTGAACAGCTCAAATGAGTAATAAGTTTGATTTCATAAACCACCAATAGATATAATTTCATTGCATGATGGCTTATGAAACCAAGTGTGCAAGTTCAATAAATGCAACAAAATAAGACTCTCAAAACCACCTCCCTTTCATGAAGGATCAAGGGAAGTAGTTGACAATGAATCTTGAACCGTTTTCATCACTAATAAGTATGAAACGACTCAAGACTCAAGGGTTCAATTAACGTCCGATTGAACCCAAACAAGTTATTATCTTGCACCTTTTTTTAGTCTCAATTTTATTACTTTATTTTATTTACCATCCATTTTTTAATCAATTGAGTCCAAAGGGTGAATTTAAGTCTTCTAATGGAAAGAGGGCTCAAACCAAGAGTTGCTTTAGGCATAAAAGAGATATCATACCGTTGGTAATGAACCCCCACAGGGATTAAGCCATTAAGCATGACATCTTAATCTCATGCTTAAACAAACAAGTAGTTTGAAGCCACTTTCAAAGCAAAACAAAAGCCAAAAAAGGAGGGAGGTTGCAGAGATGATTAAGAGTGATCACAAGTACGGAAAGCCATAAATAAATGTAATAAACTCATATAAGATGGTGTCTAAAGCCTAAAACACCAAACTAATGAGGACAATTACACTATAAGCATGCCAAACAAAGCTCAAATGTAATAAACACTTAGAAACAGTCCTAAAATAGTCTAAAAACAGTCCTAAAACATGATGAAATTAAGCCAAAAATACCTAGATTAATAAGCTAAAACATGGATCATGATAGCTAGTAGGCAAAACACAAAGAGGGGAGGCTAACCCCTCCAATTTTGGACTTCAAACTATGATTTTAGCCACTGAAATAACTCTAAAAATTAGTGTTTAAAAGCTCAAAGAAAGATAGTACAAATGTGAGAAACACAAGGGTAAAGGCCTTGAGAGCAAGGTGTAAAGAAGGGTGAACCATCCCTCAACCTTTATTGGCCTTAAAACCAAAGTTTCAGCCTAAAAATACATAGTTTTTACAGTCCAAAAATAGTTAGAAAACAACAAGAAAAAGAGTGATTACAACAAGTAAAGAAGCAAAGCTTTATACCTCTTGAAGAGAAGAATCAGTGTCAAGCAATAACACAAGACCAACACACCCTCAAGATCTCAAACAAGGCTCAAAGATACCTTAACTCAAAGATGGAGAGTTTTGGTTAAGAGTGTATAGGCTATGGTTAAGAAATTTGCAAGAGAGAGAGAATTGTAGAGAGAGAGGAAAAAATTTTGCTTCAAAATTTTTCTAACCCCATGGCAAGAAGGGAGGCTCTCTATATATAGAACATATGAATTTCCCTCAAGAACATTCAACCATACATATGGGAGCAGATGCATGCATCTATGCAAACAACTAGCACAACTGTCACAAAATATCTACAAAACACACTGGTGGCTGGCCGGCCATCACTGGTGGCCGACAGATCACATTTGTGGCCGGCAACCAGAAGTGATGGCTAGTAGCCCATACAAGTGGTCGGCAGGCTACCAGAGGTTGCAAGCTTGAAGATCCACGGTTTGGGTCCAAAAACAAGGCAACAGGGGTATAGGATTTGAAAGGCTCAAAGCTGTGGCATTCCGCTGAGAACTTCGAGCACTTGACAAGCATATAAACTCATCATTGGTATGCAAGCGATGGCATCCAAGTCGTATAGGTGATCAAAAAATGAGGTGTCTACAGTTGCCCCACCTTGACAAAACTCGGAGTCATGAAATGACGTGAGTGAATGTCAAAGTCTGAAGACGACCTATTTTGACAAGGCCGTAAGACTTAGACAAACAATTAAGACAGAAATAAATGGTTGCACCTGCAGGCTATCCATGTATCCCTTTGCGAGGAATCAAACCAGTGCAGTTTTGGGGCAAGATGCAAATGATATGCATGAAGGAAACTTTGAAACTGGACTCACACGCTTCATGAAGCCGGCTGTTTTGAAAACTCATGCTCATGCAAGATGGCACAATAAGCAAGACAGATGCAATAAGCAAGATAACAAGATAATAACATATGAATGAGTAGCTTTAAGCTTAAAACCAACACAAGTTCTATGCAAAAAGATCTAAAACACACTCTGACCACGCCAAAACACGAGACAAGGATAGAAAACACCGCTCAGGGTTGCGTTTCACACATCCTAAGAAACTAAGAAATGAAAACCGCCTGGGTTCCCGTTTCACGTGTCCCGAGATAAAACATGCCCAACGCCGCGCTTCACGCATCCTGAGAAATAGAGGAACAAAAACTGCTCAGGGTGGCGTTTTACGTGTCTTGGGAGATAAGAAACACCGCTCAGGCTCGCGCTTCACGCGTCTCAAGATAGAACACGTCTAGGGCTGCGCTTCACGTATCCTCAGAAACAAAGGAACGAAAACTGTTCAGGGTCGCGTTTCACACATCCCGAGATAAAAGCCACTCAAGGTCGCGTTTCACACATCCTGAGAGACAAGAAACACCGCTCGGGCTTGTGCTTCACACGTCCCGAGATAGAACACACCCAGGGCCGCGCTTCACGCGTCCTGAGATAAAAGAGAAACCGCTCGGGCGGCCCAGAGCCGCGCTTCACGCATCTTAAGATAAAAGAAAAATCGCTCAGACTCGCGCTTCACGCGTCCCAAGATAAAACATGCCCAGAGCTGCGTTCACGCATCTTGAGATAAAAGAGAAATCGCTCGGGCTCGCGCTTCACACGTCTTGAAATAAAACAGAGAGGTGTGCGATAAATGCACAAAATGAACGTGTGCGATAGATGCACAAAGTAAACATAACGATACAAAGATAACGCATATTCCATGCAAGATGGTCAACCGACACATAACATTAATTGAAGGCATATTCTATGCAAGAGCATGTTCTATGCATGAAATAAGAGCATATTCTCTGCATGACTAACAATGTGTTCTACGCACGAATCATAAATGATGCAAGACACGCATGCAACATATATATATATGTGTGTGTGTGTGTGAAATGCATATTCTATGCAATTAAAAAGAATGAAAGCGGTAATTTGACAAAATGAATTAAATGATATTTTATAGGACCTTCTGATTTACCTCTTGGAGGAATTACAACATGTTCAAAAGGATACACCTCGTTCATAGTAGCAAGTGGGACATGTTCGCACCGGAACACAGCTGCAAGCTCCCAAAACCGAACCTTCCACACATTACTCAGAAAGTAAAAGAACAGGACAGCCCCAGGACCCACCTGAGAGTCACCAGCTACCAGGAGAGGCTGTCGGCCACCTGCCGGCCATCAAGACACCTTGCCGACCACCAATGTGGCATGCCGACCCCCCATGGCAGATTCGGGGCAATTTGGTCCTTTTGCTCCGGGTCTTTAAGTACAAGCCTCAAGGCTTCATTTCCTCACTTCTCCAAGGCTGAAATTGCTCTCCCTCTCTCTCTAGACACTTTCTCTCTCTAGATCCATACTTTATACTCGTTTTCCAACGCCCCACGCACACTTTTTTTGTAAAACCCTCTTGATCCTCAACATTTTAAACCGATTAGATTTTGATTTCGACATTTTTTCTCTGATTTTCACCACTTTAGGCTTGTTCCCCTCAAGTCTCTCTTGAGTTTCGTGATCTTTACTGGGCTTTGACTTTTTCTCTCATTTTCTCTCTCCTAGGGTTGACTTTTTCTAAGTTTACCCTCTTTTTCTTCATTTTTCTTCACTTTGCACCTACTTTTCACCCATTTTCCAGGTGGCAGATGATATTCCACACGACGAAGCTCCTGCAAAGGTGCCACCTGCATTTACACCTGTTGTCGAGGTAGAGAAGATGAAAGTTGCTGAGGCTAACGAGGTGGCTTAGGGCCTTGAGGCAGAGATTGAGCCCGAGTTTGAGCCAAAACCGCTACCATTGACAGTGCGACCTTTTGATCTGACGAGATATCATCCCCGAATGCACATCTTACCGTCCGGAGGCATTCGGCGTTTCAGCGACTTTGCTCACGGTGTACCAAAGGACCGCCTGATGAGCAAACCGGCCTCCCATCTTTCATCGAGCGCTACTGAGGTATGAATTCTGTTTTCATGCATTCCTGCTTTTCTTTTAACTGCATTTCTTGCACTGCCTTTCATCTGATTGTAATTTCATCACTGCCTTTCATCTGATTGCACCTGTTCTTCGCCACAAGGAGACTCTCATGCCTATAGGGGGTACGGAGCAGCGACAACAAGGGATTAGTATGACGAGCTCCCTACTGTGGTCCGAGACATTGTCGATGAGACTGCCTTCATCCTTTTTTGCTCTGGCCTGACACGCGTCATTACGAGTCATCCTCTTCTAGGAGCATTAGTAGAGAGGTGGTGGGACAGTACCAACTCTTTCCACTTCTTTACTGCCGGGGGAGATAACAATGACTCCCTACGACTTTGCCATGATCACAGGCTTAGGAGTAGGGGGTGATCCAATCCCTTTTGACACTGACATAGAGAAGTGGGAGGCTAGCTGGGTCGAGCTGTTAAGAGTGCCTCCATCTCTTTACCGGCCAACTATAGTGAGTTACAGTTGGTTTACTGAGCAGTTCCGAGGGAGCGAGCCCGAGACGTTGGAGGAGATGGAGCAGTATGCCCGGGGCTTCTTGATGTTTGTCCTCGTTACCACCTTGTTTTCGAATAGGTGGAACACCATTGGCTTATATCTATTGAGTGCCCTGGTGACCCTTCCTCGGGTACGCTTCTACGACTGGGGCGGAGCCAGCCTCGCCACCTTATACGGCTATATGAGCTTTACTTCCCGCCTGAGAGGAGAGCGAATCGGAGGCTACTGGCAGGCCTGGGAGGTATGCATTTCAGTTCCTTCTTTGCACTTTACATTTTCTACTTCGCATTTTCTGCTTTATATTTGTTCAACACCTATGCTTTCTGCTTTGCACTTTCTGCATCTATTCATGTTGTGCTTTCTACTTTGCACTTTTTGCATTTGTTCATACATTGTTGATCACATATCATTGCACTTTTCTTGCAACTATGGGTTTATGCATATTTTCCAGCTCTCGCTCCAAAGCCCATGGAGAAGGTCTCCTCGATGGTTTCTTACTCGAAGCGATATGATGGCCGATGTCAACGCAGGAAATGCGAGTCCTTTGCCTTCTTCTGCCATTACTCTGACACTGTGGCCGCCCATGAGGTAACCCAAAACACAGTCATTTTTGCTTTACAACTGTTCTAATTAATACTGTAGCAACTGACAGCAACTAACAATCTGTACATCCCCTATTTACAAATCACGTGGCAGCCTTCGACCTTGATGCTGGCCGAGGAGCGGGACCAGTACATAGGAGCGTGGGGTACATCACGGTTTCGGAGTCTGCTAGAGGACCCAGTCTGTCGGGCTTGGTTCTTGAGCGAGAGATTCGTTTGCCAAACCGTGGGCTTGCTGGATCTGGTCGTTCCGATGCCACCTCCAGAGTCTATAAGGACAGTGGACAGCCTATTTGTTAATACAGTCGCACAGTTCATGGTGGACTTGGACGTCAATTTCTTCAGAGACAAGGGTGATTACATGACCTTCATTCAGACCCATCTTATGCCTCATCTGACAGGCACTCACGGAAACGAGGAGGCAAGGGCTTCTGCGGTAGGCGAGACGGTTCGGACGACTAAGGCCCACGCTAGAGGGGCTCCCCTTGTTGAGAAGGCTATCCGTTGGCCAGAGCTTCCCACTATGCTCACATGTTAGAGGCATACGAGGACTACTTATTAAATCCTGATTGAGCCTGCAAAGGCTGAACCACACTTTACCATTTGCTTCCCATATTTCATTTCAAATATGTTCATCGCATACATTAATCATCCAAATGCATTTGCAGGCATCTATAGAGTATACTGGGAGCACTCTCGAGCTAGTGGCTTTGTTAATGGGGATCGTGCAGAGGAGGGAGACGCTGCTTGGTCTCCACAGTATCCTGGAAATTTCTTTCAGTTTAGCATTTCATGCTATCATATTTCAACTGATACACTGGCATTTCGATTATAGTCTTTCCTAAAATGCATTTGACACACTATATCTGATAAATTGCATTCACACACTGTACTCATTCTATATCTGATTTCTGCATATCATTTGTATTTGATACTCACATTGTAGCTGATATGTTGTCAAGTGTTTCTTTTCAGATTTTGTTTGCACCGATGGCAGCAGCAGTGGCAGTAGCAGCAGTGGCAACAGCAGCATCAACACTGGCAGCACCTCCTCCAGCAGCAGGGGGAGAGAAAGATAGGCCCCTGCTCATAGTCGAGATGTAGGTCAACGGTCGAGGCAGAGATAGGGGCACCCGAGGCCATAGCAGTTCTCCAGAGCCAATTTTAAACGATGATAATGTTGAGACCAGTGACTCTAAAGAGGCAATGAGTCAGCATTCTAAGTCATCCGAGAGTGGAGATGATAATACTAGCTCGGGAGCCGAGAGCGGATGTGACGATACGGCGGGCTCTGAGGCAGAGAGCGGAGGTGATACTGGCGAGGACACTGGGGCAGAGAGTAGAGATGACACCGACTCTAGTTTAGAGTCTGATTCAGACAACGATGCCGATGGCAATAGTGCCCCCAAGTCCTTCCCTCCGAGGAAGAGGACAAAGAGGGCCTCTCGGGCCTGAGGCGACTGGCGTTGATTTTTGTACTTTTTTGTTTATCTTCGTTTGTTTGATAGCATTAGCACATGTATAGCTTTAGATAGGTTTTATTTTGATTTTGAAACATGTACTCCTCTTTTATAAAAAAAAACATGATCAGAATAAAACCCCGCAGTTTTTATGAAAAGTGTTGTAATTTTGCATCATGAGCACCATATTTGCATGAAATGGAATTTGAATTGAATTTGCAAACGAAAACTGAACACTTGTGTTGGCGCGACGTTCTTAATCGGGTAATGAGCCAACCAACAACCAAAATACAAAATATAACACACAACTCGATAAACAAAGCAAAAACAACTCAAATAAAAATAAACAAACCTGTTAAAACCAAAAAGACTCAAAACAAGACCTTAAAACACACAAAGATCAAGCCAAAACACATGCTTCCAGCACTGCCCAGTACACAGGCGAACAGCAGACCAGAAGGAGGGTCGGCCGGCCAGAGATAGAGCTTGCCAACCAGAGGAAGTGGCCTGCTGGCCATCAGTGTAAATAACCTCCTGATTGTTTGATAGCTGGCTTCCACTCATAGCCTTATCTTCTACAAAAGGTTTAGCTTTGTGATTTCTCTTCCACAACTTCATTTAAGCTGCAATTTCTTCCACAATTGGATCCATTTCTTGCCAAAAAACTCATGAATTGGATAGCGACTTTAGACAATACAGAAAAGGTAAATTTCTGGGGTTTCGACATAAATACACTTTTTCCATTGAGCCGTACTCCGCTTTGTTTTCAGTTCCTCTATGCCGCAGCCCAATGCTGGAACCCAATTACACATGTTTTTCACTTTGGGAGACAAGAAATATGCTTGACAATTAAAGAATTTCAGGCACTAATGGAATCTCGGCGTGATGAGGAAGTTGTGCTTCAGCCTCGTTTTTGGGACGGATGTGTGGGTTCACTCTGCACGAGGCTCGATCTTTGACCTGTAACGGAGAGCTAGACATTTCCAGCTTGATTCATCGATTTTCCGATATCGGTGACAGATGCGACCTTCTCTAGTAGGGTTTTTGGCAGCATACCCTCTGCTTATGTATGCTTGCATATTTCCTTCTTGCCCCTAGTTTCGGCAGATCCAACATTCGTTTGATCGAAGTGGCCTAAAGTTTGAAAGAAGGCAAGAGTTGCATTGGTTTGGCACTGGTCGAGACTTTGATGGGTTTAGATGCCTTTTATTGGCGAGAGACTACCAGATTCGCGGGGAGCCCACTACTTCTTCAGGTATTGTTTCCCACCATTTCTCATATGTGTTTCTCATATCACTTGGCACTTATACTCTATTTTTCTCTTAAAGCCCTTTTCTCAATTTTCTCTCAATATACATCTCTCTATTTTTTTATCTCTCTTTTCTTTTCATCCTTTCCTAGGTGTGGCCTATGGATAAGCTGAAGGTAGTGGACTCTTGCCCTGAGTACTCAGCTCGAGACTATTTCTTCTGCCACCGACTAGTGGATTTCCCGAATGAGGGATGGTGGTGCGACTGGATGTACAACAGGTCTGCTATTGACATAGCTTGGCGTTGCCCCTGGCTTAATCTAATTGAAATGAGTTACAGCATGGCTCGACAACCTGGAATACAATTGATTGGCCACATGCACTGCGTGTTCTATTTCCCTTTTCGGTTCAAACATCAGTTTGGTCATGATCAGACCTGCCCAAAGGAGGGGTAGAGTACCCGATTTCATTCCCCATTCGTGGTTCACACTTGGCTAGGTACCTCACTGCTTGGAGGACGAGAGAGCTTCTGGCCCCTGCCCCTAGTTTCAGTTGCGCCCTTTCTAGCGAGTGTTTGGCTTGGCTCGAGGATGATGCACAAACTGGGCCCACTTTGGCTTCAGAAGCTTCTACAAGCACGAGCAGAGGACGCAGGACCACCTGACTCATCTATGCCCCTTGTTTATTGCTTTGACCTTTCTTTTCAAGTTTTTTTCAATGTAATAAAAGAAACTTTGATTTGTATCAGAGAGTTGGAGAACTTTTATGTTGAAATCAATGAAATTAAAGTTGTGAGCATTGAAAATTTTCCTTTTGGTCCAAAAATGGTATAAGTTGTAAAAGATAAAATTTTGAACAAAATCAACTTTTATAAAAACTTTCCAAAACCATTTTCGAAAGTGATCACTACCTGACACGCATGGAATCAAGCCTCAAGATGTACAACCCCGAATCAAAAGATCAGAAATGCCCCTGATTGAACACCACTGCTCTATATTGAAACCAGCTCTTCTCTCGGAGTAAAGATCACAACCAAACTCTCAGGTAATGGACAGACTAAGATGACCTGATCAAACACACAAACACACGGATAGGACAGTTGAGTTGGAGGTGATTATGGCCGAACTTCAAGATGAAGTTGTCTACATATCCCGAAGATGAGAATCAAGCCTTATGTAGATCAGTTCAGGTTCACTCGAGTATTAATACTCTCCTTTTGCGCTCTAACTTTTGCCAAAGTCGCCCTTTAGGGTTTTCAACCTTGCGAGCTCAGATTTTCTTTATTTCGAATTTTTCATCTCTAACTTTTGCTTAGGTCGCCCTTCCGGGTTTTTGGCCTAGCGAGCCTTTCAAGGATAGTATTTCTTCAACTTGTCCATGTTGATCGGTTGTGAAAATTCCAAGCCATCTAAGTCCATGAGAATAACATCTTCACCTGACCAGATATCTTTAATGATATAAGGACCAGTCCAATTGGGTCTGAAGTTGCCCCTAGGGTCATGAATGGGAGCTCGGTTGTCTTTCAGCACCATATCCCCCTCTTTGAGATTCCGGGACTTAACTTTCTCGTTAAAAGCCTTGGCAATTCTACGTTCGTAACCCTGAACGTGATACAATAGCCCCGTTTGGTAGAGTTATGGAAAAGTGATTATAGATTATAGCTTAACAGATTATGACTTATAGCTGTGAACATAAGTTGTTAACCTGTTTGGTACAGCTGTGGGATTATGGATTTAAGCAGCAGGGTAGTGTTTGGTTAATAAGCTGTAAAATAGTTTTTTACTGTATAATTGTCCTTTATGTCCTTATATGATATAAAAATGATTATTTTGTCATTTTTTTCAGTTTTAATTTAAAAAAAAAATATTTCATTAATAAAAGTTAATATAATTAGTATTAATTAGTATCAATTAATATAAAAATTGATACATTTGCTAAAAATGTAATGGAAGTATTATTATCACAATTGTTTTCCATTATAAATTAATTTGTATCAATTAATTGCTTAATTAGTATCAATTACTGGCTTAATTAGACTCAATTAATATTAAAATTATTAATTAGTATAAATTAATATTAATATTTAATTTTTATTAGTATCAATTAATATTAATAATCAACAATTGTTATTAATTAGTATCAATTAATAATTAACTCATTACAAAAGTATAAAATATTAATTTATTAATAATTAATACCAATTAATATTGATTTTTTTAATTAATATTAATTTTTTTCTTTTTCTTCATAAATATACAATTTTTTATTTTTTAATTAATACAAAAATATACAATATGAATTTATTAATAATTAATACCAATTAATATTTATTTTTTTTCTTTTTCTTCAGAAATATACAATTTTTTATTTTTTAATTAATATTAATATTAATTTATATTAATATTTGGGTATTGATGAGGGCATTTAAGTAATTTTAGCCCCCCACACCAGCTGCGCGCTTTAGTCAAAAATTTAAGCACCTCCTGACCAGCTTTTGAGATAAGCTGAAAAATAGCTTGATTTAAGCTATAAGCTAATTAACTTAAGCTGCACCAAACACAATACTTTAGCTTAAATTAAGCTAAAAGCTGAAATAAGCAGCTTATAAGCTCTACCAAACAAGCCTAATGCCTTCATCATTCTCTCATCAAAGAGCATCAGTTCCTCAAATCTGCTATGTTGCCAGTCCGCCTCTACTATATGACACTCAGCCATAACTCGCAACGACGAGACTTCTATTTCAATTGGTAGAACAACTTCTCGTAAATGAGAGAATAAGGAGTTGCCCCTGTAGATGTCCAGATTGAAGTTCTATAACCCAGAGTGCGAATGGCAATTTATCCGGCCAGTTCCTGTAGGTCTTAACCATCTTCTGCAAGATATTCTTGATGTTCTTGTTGGCGACTTCAACAGCTCCATTAGTTTGCGGCCTGTATGTAGATGACTTATGAAAAGTCACATTGTATTTCTCCAACAAGTCTATCACCTATTTCTTGAAGTAAGAGCCATTATCTAATATAATCTCGTTTAGGACTCTATACTGACAAATGATATTATTTTTGACGAACTTGGCCACATGCGATTCTTTCAATACTGCATAGGATTGAGTTTTCACCCATTTTGTAAAGTAATCAATTGCCACCAAATATATTCATGCCCATTTGATCATTTTGGCGTGATTGCACCGATGACGTTAATTCCCCAGACTAAGAAAGGCCATGGCGAAATCACGTTGTCTAGTTTTGATGGCGGGATGTTCATGCGATTGGCATGAATTTGGCATTTGTGGCATCGTCGCACAAAACCAATACAATCCTCCTTCATAGTGGACCAATAGTAACCTTGCCTGAGAATCTTCCGGGCTAGCATCACTCTGATCATGTGTGCTCCGCACTCTCCTCCATGGATGGCCTCCATTAGGCGCTTTGATTCCTCTTCTTCAACACATAACTTGTGCATTCCCAGATGACCTCCCTTATAAAGTTTACCTCCGCAAATGATAAATTGGACGGCTATTCGTCGTATTCCTCTTTTGTCCTTGGCATTTGCCCCTGATGGATAAATGTCCTCTTCTAAGAAGTTCCAAATATCGTAGTACTCAGGATTCTTGTCTTGTACTTCATCTATTGTAGCGATAGTTTTGTAAGCCGGTGTGTATTTTTGCTCAATGATAATCAGACGCATCTGGACTCGAAGTGGGATGTCTACCATAGAAGATAGAGTTGCTAAAGCATCAGCGAACCTATTGTTCTCTCTTAGTAGATGCGTGAAAGTCAGCTTTTCAAACCTAAGAATTAGAACATCCAAGGTCTGGTGATAAACCTTCATCTTTTCTTCTTTGACTGTCCAGTCTCCATTTGCTTGAGAAACAACTAAGTTTGAGTCCCTGATAAAATCCAATCTTTTTTCCCCTAGTTCTAGGGCGGCTTCTAAACCAACGATACATGCTTCATAGTCTGCTTCATTATTGGATACCTTGAACTGGAGTTTGAAGGCCAAAGGTAAATGGGGGTCATCAGGTGCTATCAGCAACACACCTATCCCAAAACTATACTAATTGGACACTCCGCCAAAGTACATTGTCCAAGTCTCCTCCTCAGCTTGTAAAATGGCTCCATCTGGGAACAGGTATTCTACCACTTTATCCCCTTCTACTGAGTGGTTTGCCAGGAACTCCGTTACAGCTCTTCTCTTGACTAACTTGTAGGTGACGTATTTAAGATCAAATATGGAGAGGAGAAGCAACCAACGGGCTAGCCTACCCGTAAGCGCTGGTTTCTCAAAGAGATATTTGATGGGATCCAATCTCGAAACCAGAATTACAGAATAAGCTAACAAGTAGTGCCTCAACTTCCTAGTAGCCTATACCAAGGCTAGGCAAGCTTTCTCTAACAGAGTATAGCAGGTCTTGTAATCCAACATTTTCTTGCTCAAGTAGTTGATGGCTTTCTCCACCATATCTTCAGATTCCTGAGTGAGTATGCATCCCATAGTCATGTCTGTCACTGACAGATACAGGATCAAAGGCTTTCCCGACTCTAGTGGCGACAACACATGCGGATTCTAGAGGTACTGTTTGACCTGCTCAAAGGCAAATTGATATCAATCATCCCATCAAAATTTCTTCCCTTTCTTTAGGAGACCAAATAATGGTTCACAAGTCAAGGTTAATTTAGAAATAAATCATCTTATGAATTGCACTTTACCCAGAAAGCCTCGCACCTCCTTTTCAGTCCTTAATGGTGGCATTTCTAGGATGGCCTTGATTTTGGAAGGATCTACTTCGATGACCCTCTGCGTGATCAAAAGGCCTAGCATTTTCCCTACTGTTACGCCGAAGGTGCATTTTTGCGAATTCAACCTCAACCTGTATTCTCTGAGCAGTTAAAAGAATTTCTCCAAGGCAGTGTAATGGCCCTCCATTTCTTTGGATTTGACAATCATGTCGTCTACATACACCTTGACCTCTTTATGGATCATGTCATGCAGAATGGTGGTCTCAGCCCTCTAATAGGTAGCCTCGGCATTCTTTAGCCCAAACGGCATAACTCGGTAACAGTAGGTACCCCACAGCGTAGTAAATGCAGTTTTCTCTCTGTCCTCAAGCACCATCAAAATCTAGTTATACCCAGAAAACCCATCCATAAAGGATAGTAATGCATGGCTCGCGGTAAAGTCCACTAACTCATCGATGTGAGGCAGAGGAAAGTCGTCCTTTGGACTAGCTCTGTTCAAATCCCCGAAGTCCACACACACCTGGATTCTACTATCCTTTTTTGGTACTGGGACGATGTTGGCCAACCATGTTTAATACTCAGATACTAACAAGAAACCTGCCTCGATCTACTTGGTGACCTCTTCCTTGATTTTCAACGCCCAATCTAGACGGACTCTACGCAGCTTCTGCTTGACGGGTCGGACCTCGAGGTCAAAAGGGATCCGATACTGTACAATCTCAGGATTGATTCTAGGCATGTCTTCGTAGGACCATACGAAAACATCTTTGAAATCTTCTCAGTACCCACATTAATAGTAATGATTTCATCAAAACAGGGTTTTAACAAACCTCTTATCCTCTTGATTAATCAAGTTTTTCAAAACCAGAGGAATTCCTTCCTCCTCGTTTTCATTAAAATTCTGAAAATCTTGGTCAATACAATAAACAAGTAGCACAGAGAAATACTTAGAATCGGCAGCATTCTCATTCATAAGATCTAGATCTTCGATTACAATCGACTCAAAAACAAAAGAAAAAGAGGACCTGGACAAGACCTTGGCATCCGAGTTATCACCCCCGGGAATACCAGACTCAGACTCAGACTCAGACTCAGAAGAACTAGAATCTGATTCTGACTCCACAAACTCAGTGGAATCAGAATCTAGCTTATTACCAGACTCAGAACTAGACAGATAGCCCTCCTCCAGTCGCCAGATAAGAGATGGTGCCTCTGATGCATCCAAAATGCTACTGGATGGGTTCATACCTTGTTGTTCCCCAATCATGGAGATGGTAAGGTTATCCCCCAAGTTCTCTGAGTCAGTCGTAGGATCTGCAAGGAGACATGCCAGTGTTGTCCCTACTCCAAGTTTACTGTTGTCTGAGTCATTTTGCATGCTCTGCTCCGCTTTAGTACTTGGTTCAGCCTTTCTCTCGGTATCACTATCTTGCAGCTGTAGGTCAAAGAAGATTTCGAAACCAGGAACACGCTACTCCGTGGAATTCATCCAGGGCTCGAGAAAACCACAAAAGGGGAAATCTTCTCCCTCCCAAACAAAGTGGCCATTCAGCATTCCCCAGATTGGCCTGTGAATAAGCTCATAGTGTTTCTCAGCCTGCTTGGCTCTGGCTCTGCCCCTGATTTCTTCTCATTTCCTGATCCAATCCTCTTTGGTGGGTACATAGCCCAAACCAAAGGCATGTGGATTGTACAATACATCGGCCAATGTTGTGATGCCTTTCCGGCCACTTTTTCCAAGTCCCATTCCTGGCACATACTGCAATTTGTTCATGACATAGATAGATTGGACACTGACATTCATACCCTCATCAGCAGCCAAAATGGTCTGCACGACTCGGGCCACAGCCAGAGTGAACCCTGAAAGGAATACATCCTCCTTGCTATGAGTGATCTCTAACACTAGCATAGTTACCTCTGGCAGGGGATAGATGGATGCATTCCGAAAAACAATTGCCACCCATTTCCCATGAGGGTATTTCAATATTTGGTGGAGGGTGGAGGAGATAGCTTTCGTATGATGCAACCAAGGCCTCCCTAGTAGTAGGTTAAAGGTGGTCGGCACATACAGGACATGGAACTCGACATCTTGCCGAGCTAGGCCCACCTGGACTTTGATTTGCACCTGCCCATTACCTGGGTTGTTGGCATGAAGTCTGCTGGTCTGAGGCCAATTGTATAAGCTGTGCGAAAAGGACAAACATTGATAGTTGAACCGGTGTCTATCAACATCACCGGTACCCATTTCTCCCTACATTCAACAGATATGTTCAAGGATTTGTTGTGAGCTGAATCTTTCGGCTGCAGTTCTTTGTTAGAAAAGGTTAGGGTTGGCCCGACACCACCTGGGAAAACCAATCTCACAAGCTGTTCAGGGGTAGTGTCAATGGACAATTTAACTTTGTCCATTGCTGACAGTACTGCTTGCCGATGCACTCGGGAGGCCATGAGCAGACCCCAAATTGAGATGTCTGCCTGGATTTTCTTAAGTTGCTTTAACACTGCCTCTTCCTCCAGCTACTTCTCTTTCTATTTCTCAACCTTTCTATCTTTCTCATATGCCTTAGCTTGATCTAAGTGTGGCGGTTTAAAATATCGCCCACTTCTTGTCATGTGATCTATTTCTTCTACGTACCACGAGTTGTCTGGAAGGCATTCACCCCAGTCTTTGTCGGTGTGAGCTAGATATAGATCATCATCCTCCCACCATACACCTCCGACAGTCGATAAATAGTTGTCCGGCTCTGTTCAGATCACTTTCACAACACAGGTATCCCCTGCAGGGTGTTGGGCCAGTATTGCTTTCTGGTTGTCTTCAACCCTCTCTTGTTCAAACTGCTTCAGCGCAACTTCCTGTTCTGTGTCCACAGTGCTCACAGCGCCCAGTTCCTGAGCTGAATTTTCTACGCCGGTGCTCTCCGGCAAGTTTCTCTTTTAATCAGCCCTTCCGGCCATTACAGCAATTCTTGCTTCTTTTTTCTCGGGTTTTATTTCAATTCCTTCCTCCCTGTCCAGCTCATCACTCAGCCACCCTGAGTTATCGGTTGATCCTTTCAAATCGAACCAGCCAATCTGCATATCCCCTTGATCCTGTTTGTCAAAGAACTGCAGATTGTCTAAATCCTCCTCGAGTTCAGCCAGATCATCCAGCCCTTGGTTCGGGGCATTCTCCATAACCACATTAACCTCCACTGCATTTGGCAACACCAATTTCGGCTTGACTTGATCAATCGACACGATGTAGCAGCTTGGATTGTACACCCCCTCAGGCAAGTCCTCAGAGCTCTCTGGCAATGGACTCATACTTTCGTCTAAGGCCAACCTGCCTTCTACTGCAACCGTCACCACCATAGGCTTAGGTTGAAGTGTGGACATATCCATCATGCACAAATTTATACTTTCAGGAATGAACACCGTCGGTCTTAGTAGGTGGGAAGGGGTAATATATACCCTGGGGTCGTAGAGGATGGCTAGTGTATGGATTAGGTTTAGATTTTGAGGTGGAAGGACTTGATATTGGGTCGGGAGAGGGTTTGTAGTTACATTTGGCTTCTGGGGTGGTGCGATCACCTTATTGTCAATGAGGTCTTGAATCTCATGATGTAGTCGGAAGCATTGGTCGGTATCGTGACCATCCTGCTGGTGAAACGCGCAGTACTTCACTGGGTTGTGTTTTGGTAGAAGAGGATCGATAGTGGGTGAGGCTCTAATGGTTTGAGGTGCCCTTTTTTGATCAACACCTTCATGGCTTGAGATAGGGTCATGTAGAGGTGGGTAAAGGCCCTCCGGGATCGGGCAGGGTTGGCTGAAGTTTGTGGAGTTGTATTAGCAAAGAGATTGGCAGTCTTTGTTGTGGTGGTGACGACGCTCACATTTGATGGTCGCGCAGCTATGCTACCACTGGTGGCAGCATTGGAACTGCGCACAAAAGACCTTTTTACTTGCTCTTTTTCATCAGTAATCAGCCCTTCTTTCATGGCGTCTTCAATCTGAACTCCCATCTCATAGAGCTTGGTGAATGTGAACAGAGGTAAGATGATCATTTTCTGCAACAACTTCTCATGCAGATTGTGGACTATCATCCTTATATGATCTTTCTCGGAAGGCTTGGTGGTCATCATTGAATCCTTAGCTCTCTACCTCGTCACGAATTCTGAGAAGCCCTCCTTTGGCTCCTAGCGCATTGCCTTAAGATCACGAGTTGTGACCTCGATTTGTGTATTGTACGAGTACTGAGCAATAAAGGCCTAAGCCATTTCCTCCAAATTCTGCTTCACAAAATCCTCCAACTTCGCATACCAGATGGCTGCTGTTCCTGACATGGTCCGGCCAAAGAGAGACAGTTTCTACAATCTGGTTAGGCCCATCGGCCGCAAGATGTCTGAAAATAGCCGCAGATGAATCAAGTGATCCTCGGAGCCATCAAATCGATCAATGTACGACATTTTGAACCGATCTGGGAATGTCACTGCAGGGTCGGTGTACTCGTCTTCTCTAGCTTGTTGACCTTAAGCATAGTTAGGTTAACCTTAAATTCAAATGGATCTTCAGTTTAATACACGTGCTTTGGAGGCTTGTGGTGGGATTTGCTCTGTTTGATTACACTGATTCTCTTAGACATTAGCAGTACGGACAGTGGCATTGGGTGCTGGAATACCCGTAGGAGGTGCATGAGATGCAGAAGTTGCTGTGGCTGCGGTTGTTGTTGTTGTTGCAGCCTGTTTATTACTTCAGCCTGACGAGTTGTGGCCTCTGCCTGACAAACAGCATCTTGCTGCAGGGTTTCAACTGTTTGCTGAAGATGATGGATCAATTCTTTCATACTGACTAGGGAATACTATTTCATTGGAATAGGCGAGTGATCTCGTGCTGAAATAGATGTAAAAGACTATCCCTAAGCCTGACTAGATGCAGGTGAATTGATGGGTGACTGCTGTAAAAATTGGACTGGTGAACTCTATTAGACTCTCCTCTGTCTCGTAACCGATGGGAGTAAAGTAAACACGGGCTATCCCTTAACACGATCTCTGACTTTGCACGGCCTTCTGACTCGGGTCCAGAGCACTTGGGGGATATCCGAACTTTCCGAAGCTATGGTGTTGTACTACCTAGCAAAAGAAATAAAGCAAAAAGAAAGTAGTAATCAGAAACCGCACAGCACCTCAGTTAATGACATTACCAACACAGATGTAATCAAAGCTGTAGGACTGCACTCAACACTGAATTCTGCCCCTCAAAACGGATACCAAACTTGCAACTGATACGCACATTCCTATAATGTCTCATTGTAAAGCACATACCAGTTAAGTGAGAGCCAAAATACCCTTATGAGAGGGTAAGGTTACCCGGTCCTAGTTTCGTCAGGAACTAGAGTTCACTATTAAAACAAAGCGGTTTCACACAATCCTATTTTCGGGTAAGCATCATGTCCTAGTTTGGAACAGTCTCTACAGCTTTTCCATATGTAACTAGGCCAAATGGTCAAAAGGGTACCTCAGCAAGACTACCTAATATGCCTTTCACACCTAACACCGAGAAGTGAAAGGAGGATCAAATGGTACAGCAGTAGTCCGGATCCAAGGGTTGTGTTCCCATCATGGTAGAGCCCGTGACCAGTCAGCCTTTTTGCAAGCTTTTTAGGAAAGCCTTCGATAAATCGTCCAAGAATAGCAGATGGCAAACACAGTGACTTAGGTATACCAATGCAAATGCAATGCAAAGACAGATATAAGTGTAGATAAAATTTCACATCATGAAGTTCAAGCCAACATTGCGCTCTCATGAAGGAGAGTCCGAATAAAATGGAGTAAATAAAAGGGAGAAAGGTGTGGGGTTGGAAGCCATACACATTATTACAACATTGTGCTCTTACGAAGGAAAGTCCGAATAAACTAACTAACTAACTAGCTAACTAGCTAATTAATCAACTATTGCAAAATGAAATGAATAAATAGCTAAACTACTTAACTAATTATTACAAACCGAATGAACTAATTAATTAACTAATCTAGCTAATTAAAATAATTACAACACAAGACGAATCAACTATTCTAACTAATTAAGTACAAAGCCACTATTTTAAGTACCATACTAATATATATAACACGGATCCCAAGAATCGATGAAGAGCTCATGCATGAATGCGGTTTCCACCAGAAAAAACATTGTTCCTGTTGCTGAATGCCTTTGTTGCACAATATAACACGTGTACTGATTTCTAACTTCTGACCAACAATGTTATGCTTCAGGAGAACATTGCTTGATTTTGCATTGGTGGCTGGCAGAGGGCCTGCCGTCCACTAATGATGGCCTGCCGGCCACTGGTGACAGAACTTCCCTACTACAACAGAGAGCAAATATGGCAGAGACAGTATTCTTAAGGGTTTGTTTGCACAATTTACCCATCCTTATCATTTGGACAGCTCAAAGAAATAGTAAGTTTGATTTCATAAACCACAAATGGATGCAATTTCATTGCATGATGGCTTATGAAACTAAATGTGCAAGTTCAATAAATACAACAAAATAAGACTCTCAAAACCACCTCCCTTTCATGAAGGATCAAGGGAAGTAGTTGGCAAAGAATCTTGAACCATTTTCATCACTAATGAGTATGAAACGACTCAAGACTCAAGGGTTCAATTAATGTCCGATTGAACCCAAACAAGTTATTATCTTGCACCTTTTTTTAGCCTCAATTTTATTACTTCATTTTATTTACCATCCATTCTTTAATCAATTGAGTCCAAATGGTGAATTTAAGTCCTCTAATGGAAAGCGGGCTCAAACCAAGAGTTGTTTTAGGCATGAAAAAGGCATCATACCATTGGTAATGAACCCCCAAAGGAATTAAACCATTAAGCATGACATTTTAATCCCATGCTTAAAGAAACAAGTAGTTGGAAGCCACTTTCAAAGAAAAACAAAAGCCAAGAAATGAGGGAGGTTGCAGAGATGATTAAGAGTGATCACAAGTACGGAAAGCCATAAATAAATGCAATCAACTCAAATAAGATGGTGTCTAAGGCCTAAAATACCAAACTCATGAGGACAATTACACTATAAGCATGCAAAACAAAGCTCAAATGTAATAAACACTTAGAAATAGTACTAAAACAGTCTAAAAACAGTCCTAAAACATGCTAGAATTAAGCCAAAATAGCTAGATTAATAAGTTAAAACAGGGATCATGATAGACTAGTAGGCAAAACACAAGGAAATGAGGCTAACCCCTCCAGTTTTGGACTTCAAACCATGATTTTAGCCACTAAAATAACTCTGAAAATCAGTGTTTAGAAGCTCAAAAAAAGATAATGCAAAGGTGGGAAACACAGGGGTACAAGCCTTGAGAGCAAGGTGTAGAGAATGGTGAACCACCCCTCAACATTTATTGGCCTTAAAACCCAAGTTTCAGCCCAAAAATACAGAGTTTTTACAGCCCAAAAATAGTTGGAAAACTGTAAGAACAAGAGTGATGACAACAAGTAAAGCGGCAAAGCTTTATACCTCTTAAAGAGAAGAATCAATTTCAAGCAATAACACAAGACCAACACACCCTCAAGAGCTCAAACAAGGCTCAAAGATACCTTAACTCAAAGATGGAGAGTTTTGATTAAGAGTATATAGGCTATGGTTAAGAAATTTGCAAGAGAGAGAGAGATTTGTAGAAAGTGGAAAAAAAATTTCTCCAAAATTTTTCTAACCCTATGGCAAGAAGGGAGGCTCTCTATATATAGAAAATATAAATTTCCCTCAAGAACATCCAGCCATATATGTGGGAGCAAATGTATGCATATGTGCAAATAGCTGGCACAGCTATCACAAAATATCTGCAAAACAAACTGGTGGCCGGTCGGCCATCACTAGTGGCCGGCAGTCCATACAAGTGGCTGGCAGGCCACTAGAGGTTGCAGGCTTGAAGATCCAAAGTTTGGGTCCAAAAACAAGACAACAGGGGTGTAGGATTTGAAAGACTCAAAGCTGTGGCATTTCGCTGAGGACTTCGAGCACTTGACAAGCATATATACTCATCATTGGGTGTGCAAGCGATAACGTCCAAGTCATAAGGGTGGTCAAAAAGTGGGATGTCTACACCTATCTGATATCCTCCAGCCTGTCGAGACCCTGAAGCACCGACCGTCTTGGCTAACTAAGGGCAAGACCTCTTCATATGCCCCGACTATTAGTAATGATAGTATGCAAGCATCTAACCCCTCCCTTAAGATTGGTTGTGTGAACAAGTCGATTGTTGCCATCCCAAACTCTGTCTGCACTTAGAAGCATGGTGACCATGTTGGCCACATTTAAAACAAGTGATATGGCTCGGACCCATATCTCCCGAACTCCTCAAAGAAATAGACCCTAAAGACTTGGCATGTTGTGGTAATGATTGGAAATAAGAAGAAGAAGAACCCCTCGATTTCTTTGAAGATCCCATGTCACCTCAGGACTCTGCATAACCCGACCTCTTATGCTTCTGCCTAGACTCCTCGGCCTCTAACATGATCTCTACATGAGTTGCAACTTTAACAAGCCAATCTTACTTCCTGAACATGTTTCCCATCACCTTCATCAAGATCTTAGGCCTCAATCTCTTCTCAAACTCCAAGCATCAGCACTCCTCGGTTGCTACAAGCTCGGGTGCAAAGTGCGATAAGCTGATGAAGGTGGCGTTAAACTCTACCACAGGTGTATGTAGCTGCCTTAGTTCCTCAAACTATTTTCTCAACCTTTCCCTAGCAGTAAGAGGCAAAAACTTCTTCTGAAAGGCATGAGTGAATGCCTCCCAAGTGTGTTTGACCCTATGTTTAATCGACTTCCACCACTGACCAACTTTCCCTTTTACTTGGCAAGACGCTAACACCACTCAAAGCTCTCCTTAAATGATATCCAAGATTTCAAAGGATTTAAGGATTTGTTCTAACCATTCATCGGCTTTCATGAGATCAAGTCCGCCATTATACTTGGCAGGATTTGAACAAAAGAATTCTTTCTTCAAAAAAGAGGTCCTAGTTTCCTCTCTTCTTTTCTAGCTGCTTGCTCGACTCGAAGTATGTCCATGGACTCCCAAAGAGCCCCGGCCATTTCATGGGCTAGTGCCCATATTGCGTCTTGGGCCAAAGGTGTGGCCGCAATGTTTTGTCATACCCTTTGTCCTTGGGAAGGAATATCTTGTTGGGCCAGAATGCCCGACCACCTCAGCAAGGTCTACCACGGCCTCTGCCACGTCCAGACATCCTATATAAGAGTAAAGGTAAAGTAAGATTAACACGCAATTCATAAACTTATACGTCAACCCACATGTCACACCCGAATAATCACAATTCCATTCATACGTTCATTACACATAAGACAAACCATATAAGCACATAGAGTGCATACGGATCACACTCCTAAGATATCAACTTGTCCCACGACGCTCAAGGACTTCCGAGTGGAAAAGGCATTGATCAGGTGCTTTTCCAAAGGAACTTTGATGAGTGTAATGGACACAAGTCATATCCTCGAAACTTGACCCCATACCCACATAGCCACGCAAACACATAGACATATAGGATACTAACGTCCCCTCCTAACATGATAAACCCATTATGGCATAAGCCACATTCACTGAGCTTCAAGTATTCAACCCAGTTAACTTTGATACCAATTTGTAACACCCCAAAATTTCATCATAACGGCAATAGTACTCCAGAAATAATTCAATTATTATTAACAAGTTAACCATTAAATAAGTTGGTTACATGACTCAAAAGTTATTTCTCTCCCCTGGAACTATTCATGTGATTACATTCTTGTATAAATACATTCTTTAAATAAATACTAACAGTTCAAAAAGTTAGAGATAATACAAAAATATAAATGCTCAGAGGCAACAATCTTTTCAAGGAGTGCCTTCTAATACACAAAAGGTGGAATCCTTGTTCCCATTACAAAAATAGCCCGAGGCTTCAACACATAGCACATAAATGAGTCTCCATGCTCCCATCCAAAACTTCATCCCATGCTGACTCACCTTGGCGGCATAATAGCATCCTCCCCTGAACTGTGGTTAGTTTTGGGATGAGCAATTACCCAGTAGGAATTACCTTTAACAAGTTGTAAAATTAATTGAGATGCATATGATTATGCCAGGCAAGAGATAAGAACAAAATCCCAAGTCCTTTCCTTTGTAAAGTCATAATCCTAAAATGTGATATGCCAACAACAAATCTCAACCAATTCTTAGGGTGTAAAGAAGCTATGATGTCATAAGCATGAGCCTCAACTCCACAACTACATATATATAGTAGTATACTAAAAGCAATCCCACATTTGCTGACTCTCACAATGCGGGGCGATGGGCACCCAAGACCTTTCCTTTCCACATTTGCCGACTCCAAAAATGGCGGCCTCATGGACACCCAAAATAATGTTTTCCACATTTGTTGATTCTAAAAGCAACAGGCTCGTGGACACCCTAAAACATTTCACACATTCATCTAACGATATGCACAAGATAGGGCAATTGGGCACCTTGACTCCCGGGGTCCCAATATGGCTTACACAACTCAAAACCAAAACCCAACTCACCACCTGAACTCATACGCTATTTACTTCCTTCCAACACTTTGCAATCGTTAACCATTACGAGTCACAAGGTATAATTATAAATGCATATGATGCATGAATTTCCAAATCTTAACTTTCGCATGTTGGTTTCAATTCACAACAATCCAACAATTTAAACATTCACTATTAAAGGGATTCTCCAAGTCATACCCATCATCATCTTAATGTTTTGTATTAAGAGGTTCCCAAATTTCATATTCCAACATAAAAATAAAGACAATACATCCAATTTGAAGATTAGGAGGCCAATTGAACCTAAACCCCTTTATTGAACAAATTTGAAAATTTTGGTTTCAAGAAAATTGGGGTTTTTTTTTTTTTTCCTTTTAAGGCATTTAAAGGACAATTCCCATCATCCATAACATAATCATCATATATATATATAAACCCTTCAAGAAAAATCATGAGATACCACCTCTTTTGATCAAATCCATTTGATAACATAAAAGTCTTCATACATCTTGAAATCCATATTTATATACATACATATAATGAAAATACTACATATGTGTCTCAAATCAAAGATATAACAAGTTAAAAGTACCCATATCTCAAGATTGAAGGAAAAATGTGAAGACCCAACTCTAAACTTTGAGAAGACGGAAAACAAATGGTACTTAGCTTGTTCTTCAACCCTCTTTGAAGATTTAAGGTGGATCTCTGTTAGAACTATAAAAAAATCAAGTGTTTTTAAGGTTAGGGTTCAAAAATGACTGATAGAGAGAGAAAGGCTTTGGAAAAAGTGAAAGTACAAGTGTTTAGATCGACTTTTAAACATGTTGTCCCGAACAAACTGCTCGAACAAACTTTCAACCGCTCGAGCGAAGTGTTCAAAATCAAGGAGACTGCTCGAGCGAACTTTGCACTGCTTGAGCGGTAAACGCAAGGCCTCAGAAGTTTTGCAGAGCTACGGTGAAAATACTAGGAGCCTCATTTCTACGCTCGAGCGACCATTTAACCACTTGAGCGATCTCGCCTACAAACAGGCAAGATACTGGAGCAATGCATCACCGCTCGAGCGACTGATTGACCACTTGAGCGGTCACACAGAAAAGATTGTTACAAAGTTGCCCTATTAAATGTGAACATAATTCAGTTCAGCTTGTTTAAGAGTATACCAATGACCAAGTGGCTATCTATGGATTCATATAATAAAAAATAAAAAATAAAAAGAAGGTACATTTATAACCAAATTAGATCAAACTAGTAAAATAAAATTCAATTCAGTTCGAAAGAATGATTTTCAAAATATGTTCACAAAATATTACGCACAACTTATTTGAAAATCAAAATTAGATGATTATTTAGAACTAATCTAGTATTGTACAAAATCACACTTACAAAAATATATGATTAATAAATTATTTATAAAAATATGATACTAATCAAATGGGTGTCTATCGTAAGTCACAAATTCTATATATATATATATATGGGTTGGTTCTATTTCAAATCAAGGCTGTAATTATAAAATTATAAACCAAATCGTAAATTGTGATTGAATTATTTTAAGAATTAAGATCAAATCATGCATTATGTAGTAAATATTGTCTCAATTAGTAGTAACTGTTGTTATACTAAAAGGTAATTAGGGTAACAATGAATGGTAAGTATTGCTTGAACAAGTCGTAAATAGAATGAAAACAAATGAAAAATATATTAGTGAACGGTAAGTATTATCTTAATAAGTAATACGTATTGTCTTAATTAGTGGTTATATGTGTTGCTGTAATAAGTGGTAAATAAAATCACAATGAATGGTAAATAGATTCACAACGAATGATAAATATTGTGCAAATGTATGGTAAATATTAGGTGACCTTAGGTGTAGGTCCTATTAAGTGTATTTATTGTCCAGTAAGTCCTGTAAGAATTGAAAATACTATTAAAAAACGTCACTAATTGTTAATTTTAAGGGACAGTTTGAACATTTGTTACAAAAAATGTCACTAATTGTAAGTTCTAGCTATAGTTTAAAAAAATCTTCACAGAAAATTATCACTAATTTTCAACTTTTAATGACAGTTTGAAAATTTTATCATAGAAAAAGTCACTAATTATAAGTTTTAGTAGCAATTTATAAAAATTGTGACAAAAAAAAGTCATTAATTTTTAATTTTTAGTGACATATATAAAAAATATCACAAAAAGTTATTTTTAACAACGATTTTACTATGACTTATTTTCAAAAGGATTTGATAAAAATTAGGTCCAACTATTAGGACCTTTTGGTAATTTACCCAAAATATTATCTCAATTGCTGGTAAGTATTGTCATAGTAAATAATAATTATTGTGTTAACTAGTAGCAAGTGTTGGAATAATAATAATAAGGAGAGGCTTCTCTCCAGTAACATCGAACTGGAGAAAGCTATTGGGCCTCTGGGGTCTACCTTGGAGCCCGCATCGATAATCCAGACTATTCAATGAGTAGAACTCGTTGAGTATTTCATCCCTATAACAAATCACATTGATTAGATGTCGATAGTCACTTGATCATATTACATTTGTGTCAATGGTAAATATAATTTTAAAAATAAATTGTTGACACAAATGTAATCTGATCAAATAACTATCGATATCCGATCAATGTGATTTTTTGCAGGGATGACGTACTCGACGATCTCTATACATTGATCAAGTCAGATTGTCAGTATAGCCTCCATGGTGGGCCTACAGTGGCCCAACAACACCCTCCAATTGGAACCCAAGTCTTAATAATAAGCAAAGTCACAATGAGATTGTAAGTAGATTGAGAAAGAAGGGTAAATATTGTGTTTATGAATGGTAATTAGACTCCACTTACTACTCAATGAGTTTCCACTTTCTATTTTATTATACTTCGTTTACTACTCAATTAACCACCACTTATTACTTAATAACACTAAACTTACTACCCAATCAAACATCATTTACTACTTAATTATACTCAACTTACTACTCCATCAAACTCAACTTACTACTTAATGACACTCTACTTACTACTTCATTAGACTTTGTTTAATATTCAATTAAACTTTACTTACTCATCAATGACATTCAACTTAATTCTCATTGATACTTCACTTACTACTCCATCAAACTTGACTCACAACTCAATCAAACATGACTACTACTTAATAAGACTCCACTACTATTGAGTGGTAAATAGAATTAGAACAAATTGTAAGTAGAATCACAATGAATGATCAGTAATAAATAGAAGTATGAATTTTAAATTATTAAACGCGAAATATGAATTTTAAAGAAAATGTGGAAATGTAAAAATTTATTAGACTTAATTTAGTACTCAATAAGATACTACTTCATTTGACTTGATTTACTACTTAATTAAATATGACTTGTAACTTTAATGATTCGACTTGACTTAGTACTAAATTATACTCCACTTACTATTTAATGAGACTCTACTTACTACTTCATTAGACTTCACTTTACAACTAAATTAAACTCTACTTACTAGTTAATGAGGCTCTACTTACTACTCATTGATACTCTACTTACTACCCCATCAAACGTACTTACAACTCAATCTTACATGAGTACTACTCAATAAGACCCTGTTACTATTGATTGGTAAGTAGGATGTGAACAAATTGTAAACAGAGTCACAATGACTAGTAAGTAATAAATTAGAAATGTGAATTTTAAATTATTAAACAAAATGTAAAAATTTATTAGACTTCACTTAGTACTGAAAAGAACACCATTTTATTTGACTTGACTTACTACAAATGAATAAATAAATCTCATTTACTACTTAATACGACTCAGCTTATTACTTCATTAGACTTTGCTTACTATTCAATTAAAACTCACTTATTACTTAATGTGACCCTGCTTACTACTCAATTAAACTTGACTTACTATTTTTTTTTTTTTTTGGCTAAAACAAAAGGAATTTCAATCTGCCAAGGAATTGCTGAATTTCAATTCAAAATGTCATTTTTAAAATGCGTTTTGTAATTGTACAATTTAAAATCTCATTTTCAAAATGCGAGTTTATGTTGAAATTTCATGTTAAAAATGCAATTTGAACTTGTTACATCATCACGATAAAAGCTATGTCAATTTGAAATCGCATTTTCAACATGTGATTTTAACTTGCCATATTTGCACGTCGTTATCCTTGTCGACCTGAAATCGCATTTTGAACATACGATTTCGAGTAAAATTGCATACTTGAAATGCGATTTCAAAAGTGGATTAATTTCTCAAATAATTTGAAAAGTTTGTCAAATCTCTAATTTATTTTTTTCTTTAGAATACTCAGAAAAAATTAAAATTAAAATTAAAAAACCTCCATGTACCATACCTCAAAATCACATTAATGTACGTAGAATTTTCCTTAGAAAAATTCTTTTAGTGTTCTACATTTGTCATTGCTTTCCAAACGCAGTCTTAGGAGTTCATGAAAATGACATCACTTTGGGGTCTATAGGGCAATGTCGTTATTAGATAGAAAATGGGGCACGTCAACTCATGGAAACTATTCATATGTGGAACAAACGGGGTCGTTTAATACTTTTGTTTTTAGTGCAATTATGTGAAATCTCTTACTATAAGACGTGTGAATGGGTATTATAATATTTTGTAAAGAGTTTTCTTCATGGTTAAGAAGTCACAATATTAAGATCGAAAGAAAAAGTCTCAATGTTTCATGGTGATAAAAATGGCAAGGTGGTGAATCTCAGAAGTGGTCCCATGCTGTATTGCATAGCCGCACTGCATGTACAACTATAATACATTCTCATGTGTTGATTAATTTTTGGCCTATATAAACAAGTGTATGTAGTCAACACTATCATAGGAAACAAAACTTACAAGGGAGTTGTTTAAGTGTGCAATCCCCTTAAGTTTGCACACCATATGCAACCCAATTTTTAGCCGTTAGATTACAATAATTGATCAAGACCATTGAATTGTTTAATCGTAAAAAATGTGAAATCGGGGCAACTGGTTAATCCTTATATTTACATGATTGCATCCCACTTTTCTCTCTCTATTTTCTCTCTCCTCTCTCTCTCTCTCTCTCTCTCTCTCTTATTGTCTTCATCTCTGTAAGGTTGAGTGTGTAAACCTTGATTTCCATTAACAGCGACAAGCCCCTAGTGGGTTCCATTGATGAAGCTCTTTAGGGAACACTATAACCCTTGATTTCTAGTAACAACGGAACCACAAGGCTCTGTGGGGTTCCATTGCTGAAGTGAAGGCGTTCTCTCCAACTAGATATCAGGTATGGAGCTGTCTCCTTCTCTCTGTCTCTCTCTCTCTGGCCTCTTCACTTCAGCGGTTTTCTTTCAACTAAACCCTCATCCTAACTTCAACTCCTCTACGCTTCGCTTAAATCAAAACCCCTCCATTACCAAGTAACGTCTCTCTTTCTCAATCGAGTGTTTGTGTTTGCATAAACAATCCAACCACGTTAAAATGTCATGTTTTTGTTTGTGTTAACATTTTTCAGTCATCAAGTAATTGTTTGTACTAATGCCATGTACAATATGGCCCTAGCCGAAGCTAAAAGTGAAGGTGTTAATTATGGCATTCCAAATGACGCAGATGACATTCATTTGATCAATGAAAGTCAAGCAGAACGTTGTCATAGTTGCGAAGCTGGTCCGCGCAATGAAGAAGTAACCAACATAAACGTTGAAGATGGTCGAGCCGATGTGAAACAAGAAATGGTTGACGATGCTCATGGCGATGACATGGTTGGTGAGGTTGAACGTGCTGTTCTGGAATAGAAATTTGATTCGGTCGAAGATGGAGAAGCTTTCTACAATGCGTATGCTAAAGCCAAGGAATTTAGTATACGAAAATCCAGATTTAACACAAATAAATAAGGAAAGGTTGTTAGTAGGCTATGGCTGTGTTTAAGGGAAGGTTAGAGATTACCAAAATACTTAGACCATGTAGTAGAGAAGAGAAGAGCTCCCAAGGCACTAACAAGAGTAGGTTGCAAAGTACAATTTCGCATACGGTATGATCCAAAGGCTAGTGAAGGGGAAAAGTATGTTGTGACTCACTTCATCACAGACCACAACCATGAATTAGCGGAACAACACTGTTTGATGTATCTGAGGTCACTTCAGGGTTTAAACAGCGCTGACAAAGCTCAAGCAATGGCTATACGTAACATCGGTGTGAAGACTAGCCAAATCATAGACTATATGGTAAATCAATCCGGGTGTTATGAGAATGTTGGTTTCATCTGTACAGATCTGCACAACCACATTCAAGGTGAACGTAGAGCAGAAGTTGATGATGGTGATGCGCAGGGCGCTTTGGTTTATCTATTTGCAAAACTTGATGTTGACCCACGTTTTTTTTACAAGTATGATGTGTGTAAAGATAACAAGTTACAAAATCTGTTCTGGGCAGATTCAAAATCACGGACTGACTACGCAAAGTTTGGTGATGTGTTGATATTTGACTCAACTTATCGTAGTATAATAAACCTTTTGTTATGTTGGTTGGTGTGACTAACCACTTTACAACCACGATATTTGCATGTGTTTTGCTAGCTAATGAGACAATTAATACATACACATAGGTTTTGGAAACATTTATGGAGGTAATGGACAATAAAGCACCTGTGTTCGTACTAACAGATGGGGATAAGGCAATGTGAAAGGCAATCAGAAGAGTATTTCCAGACGCAAGACATCGATTATGTAATTGGCATCTTGGAAAAAATGATGTGTCAAATGTTCACAAAAGTGGCTTTGCAAATACTTTCAAGCAGTGCATGGAGATGGAAACGGATGAGGCAAAGTTTGAGGATGGTTGGACGAGAATGGTAGAAAAATTTGGACTTGAAAACAACAACTAGGTGTTAGAGACATATGAGAAGCATCATATGTGGGTTGAGGCTTATATGTGTGGCCATTTCTTTGCAGAGATGAAGAACACTCAGCGCTCGGAGAGTATGAACACTTATTTCAATCCGTTCCTCCAACATAAATTGAAGCTATATGAATTTGTTAGGGGCTATGATCGGGCTCTTGAAAGGATAAGCTATAATGAGGTTGGAGATGATGCTGAAACAAATAACAATTTCGATATTGATTACTCCATTGCGAGATATAAAGAGACATGGAGCTGAGCTATTCACCCGAAATATATTTAAAATGTTCCATGATGATATCTTAGAAGAGGAGAAGTTGAATGTGAAGGACATGTTCCCTTTGCCGGATGGTCAGAAATGCTACCATATTCATAAGTACAAGGTGAAGGATAGATCGTGAATCACACACACAATCCAGTGGATACCGCAATGATACATTCTTGCATGAAGTTTGAGTCCTTCGGGCTACCTTACTGTCACATGATATGTGTTATGAAACCTGAAAATTTAACACAAATTTCCCCGACTTCTGTGCTGCATAGATGGACAAGGGCTGCAAGTAAGGATGACCAGTTATGGCATCAACCCTTAATTGATAACACTACAACACAAATTGCTCGCTATGGGATATTGAGTTCTTCTTACAATGAAATGTGTTTCTATGCCTTGCAATCAATCAAAGGTTTCAAAGAGGCTAGGGATGCATGTCTTCCGATGACGAGCTGGATGAAGGAGTTATATGAGAGAAATCGCAACAATGGGGATGGAGACAAAGGGAAACATTCAATCCCACGACAATTTGGAGTAGAAGATCCTAATCTTGTGAAGACAAAAGGGAACCCGGGATGAGCCTCATCCAACTGTCGAAGACCAAGAAAATGTGGGAATTGCAAATACATTGGCCACACGAAGCGAACGTGTCCTAAGGTTCGATTTAGCTGAACAATGGTTAGTAACTCAACTGCAGATACAACCCATATTAGTGACCATGAGTACAATGCGGACTCATAGCCCATCCGCTGCAAAACTGGGTTGGTGAATCCAAGCACACCGCACATTAAGCAACGACGTCTATTTTTTGATGTTTCTCCTGATTCAAAATAGCCTGTGGGCCAATACGGCAACGTTGAAGCACAAGTGTGCAAAAATGATTCGACCACAATTGATGAGGTGAATAAGGTAATTGTATGATTTACTTATTCCCTTAATTTATTAGGTACACAGTACTAGCTTCTGAAAACACATCATTAGCAAGAACAGGGTAGATATGTCCGTAGTTATGATTTTGCACGGATTGTTGTACGTAACGTGTAAATAATTGCTAATGTACAAGGCTAGGAAATGGCACAATGTTGCTTATGTACAAGGCCAGGAACAGTTATTTTGCATATTGTTTAGAGTGATTTTTCCATTTTTGTTTGCAGTGATTTGTCATTTTCAGAACTAAATGAAGGTGAGATATATATGGGTGTCTGTTGTCTGTGTATTGTTTTGGGTTGAAAATTGGCTTATGTCTGTATTCCAGGATTCTTATTGGAGGTTGCTTGTTTCTATTCCAAATTTGGTTGGATCTAACTAAACGGTTGTGTAGACGTCCCCGAACGTCCCGGGAAAAATCCCGTTTTGTTCATTTGGGCTTATTACAGTTCAGACTCAAATGTCACGGTTCTTAATCTGATCTTGCAAAGTGCAATACGAGATTGATAAATCACCAAAGAATTCAAATCTAGCAGACCGTTTTGAAAAACTGATTTTTTAGAAAGAAGTGCCAAACATGGACTGCTTTGCCAGATACAGAGTCGCCACCTAAATATTTTATTTTGGGAGAATTTAGGAAACCCTGACATGTGCCTAAAGCCACGTGTTCGTCATCACCAAAGTTACCTCGGCTCGGGAACTTGTGTACGATTGGGGAAGGTCATTTCATAAGCACCCCCGCTCGCCCGATCGAAGATCGGCCACTACTAAGCATGATATTGAGTTTTTGGAAACACATGTGCTCTTATTCCGGTTTATTAGCCTAGAATTACTATGTGATGCGCACAGCATACAAGTATAGACTAGATTGCCTAAGTTGGAACAAAGCATCGCATATCCGTTTGTTTTGAAAATGGATTGAAGTTTGCTACTCGCAAGTAGGCTAAAATACGGGTTTCGACAAATTATTCCAATTCAAGCAACCTAACCTTCACCCACAGGCATTCAGGCAGTATATCACATAAGCACATAGCCTCATGGTAAGCATGCGGTAGTCACTCACACGCATACAAGGATGCTAAAGCATAAACACTTACCGAGTACTCCGAGCCAAATAAAGAAGCTAATTAGAAAACATGCATGAATCCTAACTATGCTAAGATGCTTAATGTAACACATACAAAAATGCAACTACAATAGGCTCGGCTATCCTAAGATGGCATATGAGATGCAACAATCGATACATGTATTCAACTTGAAATTGAAATACAATGTAGTTAGCATGATGCGCTGAGCCCGGTACATGCAATACAGATGAATGAATGCAAGCATGCGAACATATAGATGCTAATTGAAACATGCCCTAAAACTAACCATCATAAGTTGGTAAATAAAAGGGAGAAAGACGTGGGATTGGAAGACATGCATCACACACACGCACACTTATTACAAAGTTCGCCCTCTCGCGGAGGGTCCGAATAAATGATACAGAACCAACTAGCTAATCTAAGCTAATTAAACTAGTTATTACACAACCGAAATGAATAACAAATTACAGCTAAATATTACGCCACATTAATTAATTAACAAATTAAACTAAGGAAGCAAATAAATTAGCATGCAAGCTACATGAATGGACTGTCTCAGCTCTGTTCCGAATGATAAAGGATGCATGCATGCTCGATTCGCCTTGTCGTGAAATCCATCGCGATGCCCCGGCTCGCCTTCGTTTGCAATTGATTTCAAAAAGTTGTACGAGGCTCTAGAGAGATGAAACTCCACCCAAGGAAGCTGTGGGAAGGCTGCTGACCAAGCTATGGGCAAGGGAGACCACCTGCCGACCACCCTTGGTAGTGAAGACCAGAAAAGGTGGTCAGCCTGCTAGAAAACCTGGTCGGCCGACCAGTTCATTCTCTTGGTTTCTGCTTTTTCTGCAACAAAGGCAAGGAAGAGAGAAGGCAAGGTATTTTCAACATATGTGTGCTCGACCATTCTCCCCATCATTGCATAAGCTCTAGGGAGTGTAGTCCTCGATCCTCGGGCCACCAATCACGCATCCCGATGTATGATGGCCGAGGAGTCGAATTGCATGACTCAATGGGTCATGAATGTACATGTAAACACCTAAAGCCAACAACTCTATCATGGATAGTCAAGAGTGTCGGTGACCAAGAATCGAGGCACGTTTCGTCACTGACTATGAAACATCCCTCGTTTCCCGTGTTCGGACTAAACCCTACTCCAAATACAATGCAACAAACAATGTATGGACAAATGCAACTCTAGCATGCGATCTAAATGCAATGCAACTAAGTGATGCGAAGATGCACGGAATGACTTGCAAGCATGCAAATGGCATATGCAAAGCTATGAACTGATCAATGGCATACTCAATACACATGGATTATATGGCATGTATACACAATGTACTAACATACGCAATGTTATGAACGAGGCATACACAATGCAATGATCAAACATGCGATAACATGGACTATAGGGCATACACAATACAAGATGGACTTAAACCAAGATGGATGGGCCTCGGCCACACCCAAATTAGTGGCCGATATGATGAAAATGAGGCAACAAGATACATGCAAACATGCACAAATGCAAGGGACCAAACCTAAGGAACAAAGTGCAACTCTACCAAAGCATGACAAGGATGAAATATGGCATACAATGACACATGTTCCAGCTCTGAAATGACATACAAGATGGTCCTGAATCATGCAAACAACTCACCCGATGCATGTTGGATGGCACAATTACCGAAACTAGTGAAGTGCATTACACTAGAGGTATGCAAAGCGATGCCCAAATAACCAAACCAACCCCAAATAATCCCTATGCAGAACCAAATTAGTGGCAAAATGGACTAAAATGATGGCTTGCAATGCACAAAAATGAAGCTCATGCAATAGCCCAAAAATAAGGCATACAAGCACAACTCTCAAACGCATTTAAAGAGTGAAAAATATGGCAATATGGCACAAGTATAAGTTCTGAAATAACATGTTCACTAATGCCAAAGCATGAAAACAACTCAAGTTAAGCATGCAAGAGGCTTCAAAACTCGAAGCTAGGCAAGGGTATTACACTACAAGCATGCATGGCAAGCATCATTCGACCATCGGACGTCAAAATAGAACTAAGGCAGCCCAAATCATGAATAAAATCAGTTTAGAACATGGCCAAAACATGCTAGAATCAAGGGCCAAAACAACATGCAATGTGAGCTAGTGAACATGGATTACACTGCAAGTATATGACGCATTCAAGAGACCAATAAACCAGCAAAATTCAGAGACATGACATGCCAAATAAAGCCCAAAAACACACTGAAACATGATCAATTCATGCAAGAATGTCATGCTCTTTTGATAGGCTATAAGAGGGGTTATTCTACACATTCAAGGGACACACCCAAGGTGACAAAACCAACTCTGGAAAGAGCCTAGGCAGGCCCTAAAAGTCACTGAAAAGGGCCTAAAACAAGGCTTGGAGGTGTGCAAATGAGGGCTCCTTTGTAAGGCCAAAAATGCTAGTGAACAAGACAATGAGGGAGAGGGTCACCCCTCTCTGATTTTGGCTCTCAAAAACACATGTTAACCACCAAAAATCTGCTGGATTTCAGTGGTTAAAAGGCCAAGCAAATTTCAACACAAAGGCCCTAAGGCATGGCTCAAAACAAGGCAAAATGAAGCACGCAAGGGGGTAGATGACCCCCAACAACAAAATGACCTTAAACAAACATCAAAAGGACCTCAAAAAAAGACTTTTTTTAGTTGACAACAAAGCTCAAATATGCATGAAAATAAGGCTAAGAGATGGATCAAAATAAAGCTTAAAAGAGGGAAAAAGTGTGTTACCCTTGAAGCTCAGCAAGACAGCAACTTCTGGACCCAAAACCCAACTCCTTAACCTCTGAAAATGGTCTCCAAGAAGCTCCAAGCAATGTTGAAAGGGTTAGGCTATGAGGTGGTGTGCAAAGGTGCAAGAACAAGACCCTTTTGAACCCAAAATATAGAGATAAAGAGAGAGATATATTCTATATCTTCCAAGAAGTTCTCCACCTGTGCCAAGGAAGAGGAGGGCCTCTCTTATAGAGATAAAAGGCCAAAGCTTCCTCAAGAAGCTAAAAACCAAGGCTCAAGATCCTCCATACACGTGTATGGAGGATACAGTCTGTGCCTTCCAGCTGGCACACACTCACAGAGACAAGACTAGGGAAGGCAGGCCGACCAGTTCAGGTGGTCGGCCGACCAGTTCAAAAGGTTCAACTCAAAAAAAAGGTGGTCAGCCAGCCTATTTGATGGTCTCCACATTGAATGCAAGCTAGTGGTATGGTGGGAGACCAGTAAATGTGGCTCAAAAACCAAGGAGACCAATTTCCTGACAAGAAAATCGACTGGCGGGAGAAAAGTGGTCTCCAAGGAGAAAAGGTGATCTCTCACCCTTGTACCACCTCCCAAACAATGAAAACAAGGTCCATTCCAAAAATGAACCAAGACGGATGCAAAACGAGGGTTCGGGGGTCAAAACACGCAGCCGGGTGCCCCGAAAACAGGCTGTTAAGCATCGAAAGTGGCGTGCGACCACAAAGGTAGTCTCTCGGGTCACAGTGTCCCTCCAGAGAGAGGAAGCAAGGTGTGTGCCAAAAACTATGCCAAACGAAGAAAGTTAAGCGGTCCCGAACCAAGGCGCACGGCCGACGGCTCCGAAAATCAAAAACTAGTCTCCAAACGGGAAAAGTGGCCTACAACCACGAAAAGTAGCCTACGGCCACTGAGAGATGGTCTACGAGACCTCTCCCTCCCTTCGGAAAGAGAAAACAAAACCTGATTCGCAAACCGAGGCAAAGCACAAAAGGGTCCCAAGGTCTGGGGGTAAGGCTCTCAGCCGAAACTCCAAAACCTTAGAACGAGCACAACAAGCACCATCACCGAGCGATCAATCGATGACGTCTGAGTCTTAAGGTCGGTCAAAAATGGGGTGTCTATAGGTTGCTACAGTGTGGTTGACAACTAATGATATGTTTTGACTTCGTATTGATTTGTTATGACTTGTTTCGAAAAATTAGTATTATATTCTGTCTTCTGATTAAAATATGCAATTTGCCTATGTGGTTTTGCACAATTACATCCCAGCACATGCATTTTCTATATAATCCAAGTGCCAGTTAATTTTTGGATATTAGTTGCACTTCGTTCATGTTTCCACTTGGAGAGTGGCCACTAAGTCCATGATTAGTGCTAGTAACTGCTCCACCATCAAAGTTAGGTGGCATGCAAGATTCAATGGTAGTTGATAACCCTTGTCATCTGATACTAAAATATCCACTGTAGACTTGTCATGTGTTCTAAATTGAGTGGAGCACCTGTTGACAGGATCTGGCAAAAGTAGGTGCAAACAGAAATTTTAAAAAAAAATGAATCATAATTTAGCTTCAAATATGAGTCAACTTAAAATAATAATAATAATAATAATAATAATAATAATAATAATAATAATAATAAAGCAATTTTCATTTTTATTATTATAAACTTGAAATGTATATTTTGTTTTCAATATAAATAAGTTGTGTATTGTGGTAAATGTAGGACAACAATTGTGTTTAAGTCATTACAATATTAAAAAATGGTATTTCAAATATTAAGAAGTTTACCGACATTTAATTTGTTGATTAAATTACTGCTTGTGAAAATGGTTAAGGTTAACGAAAAATTTACTATGATTTGGATTGAAGGAAATCTAAATATTAAGATTTCAATTATGACATGGTAAGTACTCAGCTGTAATGTTTGTAGCGGCCTAAAACTGTAGGCTTTTATTATCACTCCTACGGTGAGTTCCCCCTCCAGTTATGGGTATGCGTTTTCCTTAAATATAACCTTAATATTGGAGTTAAAAAAATAGTTTTTTCAACATCTATCTTTTCTTGAGCAGTGTCTGCCCTTCAGCTGAACATAGTTAGGCATTTCTTAAGTTACGAAATTTGGTGTGTAATTGTTTGGACAAACTTGTGTTCATGAACCTGTCGACCGGTGGACCAGTGAAAGAATGACAGATATGGACTAAAAGTGAAATATTATATGGGTAACATTAAGTTCAACCTGCTTTAAGCACATGCACACTTTCGCACTCGTAATCAGCTGACGATATAAATATTGCACTCAATCAAATGCAAAGAAACATATTCGAGTTTCTTGTTTTGTTTTGAAATCGGTTCCTAGTCATACATATATAGTCATACATGTACACGTATCGTACTATTAAAACAACATGTATCGTTGTTTCATACTTGGATTGTCTATGTAGTGGCTTGTACACACAGGTCACTCGTGACAGGACTTTCAGGTCCTATCATCAAGTGCATGTTCTTCATTGGAATCAGTATCCAAGTCCTACTTCTCAAGCATTTCAATCAGTTTGAATCAGTTCCCTGGTAACTTTAGTTTAATTGTTTACTTGAAATTGTTGTAAATTTTCTGTCCATTCATAATAAGCATGATTTATAGTCAAACTTGAGCATGAAATGTTATTTCTTGTAAGTTGTAGTACCAAACTTCTTTACGTGCTTTAAGTTGGGATTGATTAGGAATTCGTGTTATGTTATTGTTTGCAGTATAAAATTTGTACTTGTTTATTCCTATCGACACGTGGATTAACCACAACATCACATGTGCCAAAGTCAATGTCAAAATCCATCAGTTACACATATGAAAGGGGTTTAGTTTAACTGCATATGCGGGCTCACATGGTGCAGCAGTTACGAGAAAATGACATGGACTAACTAGGTGGATGGCAGAAAGGGTCATTGCCAAAATACAGAGTTTGACCTGTCGATGTGAAACCCAGAATGTGGAGGAACAGTTGCAAATATAATAGTAAGGTGGTTCGACAGGAGAATTTCAGCAGTTTGTTGACCATATCAATTCTTGTCGACAGGTGGACACCTGTTGGTGCATTCTTGTCACTGCGATTTGTTTGTTTTGTGATTTTTTTTTTTTTTTTTTTTTTGCTTTGTTTTGGAGAAAATTATGGCCTTCAAAAACAAAGACACAAAGAAAGACATCGCTCAGTCACATCGAATTTGTACAAATTCAAGTGTAACTGTTTTGATTTACTCATGACATAAGGTTACATGAGCCCACACAAACACGTACCCATAATTCCACTGATCGATAGAGTTGCTACATCCAACTTATGCACAATTTGGTAATTACTTACAAGCCATGATAAAAGCGAACAAACATTAGTACTGTCATTCGTTTGTTCCAGTCCCAAACATCCGAATTATGTATGCAATCAATATGCGTGGAAAATTAGTATTATCGCAACTGCGACCTCAAAATTGCCACAACAAGCTGATTAACTCATCTTTATATAGTACTTGTACTGCAAACAAATTAGTGATCCATCTTTACATCATTGTTCCTAAACATCGGGAGGACTCATATTTACACCCCTCTGCAAAACAATTACTACAAAAAAAGCGAACTGTGGTTGGCCATCCAAATTATTGTTGTACTGGTAGCCCATTCCCTATCACTGCTCTATTTGTTGTAATTTCAATCAGTCATGCACGAAAGATACTCGCCGATCTTTGAATTATTCATATCTATAAGGAAGTCAAGCAACAACTTAGGCACACAGAAGGATGAAACTTTGTAAAGAAAGCGAATAACAGAAATCAGGTACAATTACAGTTATAGGAAATGAAAGGATTCCTTTCACAATTGGAAATGAAACGATAGAATATACCTTGTGTGGATCGCTGGGTATATCAAGCCACTGCATGTACTTGATCACAAGCATCCCACAGTCGAAAGTGCTACAAATGAAATGTAACATTAAATTTCTCATAAATATAAGTAGGTTCGTTAAATGAGTCATTCAGGAGTCAAATAAATGTGACACAGGGTTTGTGGATTACTCGTCTAGTTGTTGTAATGGCCTTTTGTCTAACATGCGGACGTCAAAGCTACGCACGTCTTGACCATATTCATTTTCAAACTATAGTTACAGTAAGGCATGCATTGTTTGAACCTGTTGCAAAAGGAGATGGTTGGTTTATGTAAAGGATGTCACAATTTGGAAGTAGTTTTGTCAAATTCAGCAGGACATACCAACATTTTTTCCACGTTAAGCTTGTTGTTGTCCAGTGTGGCAGATGCCAATGAGTCAAATAGGTACGTCACACGGTCTACCATATCTATTTGTATGCACAACCAGTGTACTCCTCTGTAATTGAAAGGCATGTAAATATGCACATAAACACAAGTGAAGACAATGTTTAGAGGGCATGCGAACATCTACTCACTTTCATATTTACATTGACATTCATATTAATGGGATCGACATTCATATTACCGACATTCATATTAAATCTACTCACTTTAATGGGATGGACATTCATATTACCTTCTCGCATGCATCAAGCACACCAGTATATCTGTCACGTCCAAAATACGATTTGACGATATTTTCATGATTCAAAGGTTGAGTATTTTTATTTAGTATCAAAGTCTGCATAGTTAGTGTGTAAAGGTTATTCAGCCAAACATTTTTGAAAATATGTCATCTACAATTCACAACCGACCTAAAACACTTACTTACTGACAGATATACTGGAAAGAACCAGGCAGTATGCCTCCTATCTTTGTTTACTTGCCGTTGTCCGTTAGTCAATTGAACCACAACCAAGTTTATTGGCTGGAACATTGTAACAGATAAGGCAACTTGAGAAATAAGGTTTGCAATTTGTTTAAATCTAATACGAAAAAATAATGTCCCTATAGGGAAATCTCTATCATGTACATATAGTGAAAAGAATATTTTCAGATGCCAACACTTACAGTGTCAGATAGCCACGCCCCTGGTTTAAGCATGCGCATGTCACATCAGGTAGTACATTCACATTGCATTCCATGAAGATTCATAGACCCGACAATATCCCTACAAGGAAGATGTATAAATAGAAAATTGAACTTATTTGACAAATACTACGGAACAGGTTAATTGCAAGTAGTAAATTGAACTGGACCTTTTATTTTTTCTGTCAAGTACATAGTCAACAAGTTTGTCTTCATCCGCCGATAAAATCTCTATGCTCTCTAGTACCATCAACTCCTCCTATTAATATAAACAATGAACTAACTGAACACAGTTCACAAAATAAATTTATAATATACATAACACATCATTACACATCCAAAATTAGTGAAGCGATGTCTAACCTCTAAACGGAACCGCTTGTCCAACTTGAGTAGTTTGGACAGGACTTTGTCCAAAATCTGTAAGACAATTGCACAATATTTGTTAGTGCAAACTTGCACTAAAATGACAACTATTAAAATACAACACAAATAATGGTTCAATTATGATGAATAATGTTGTCGCCATCAATTTGTAATGAAACATACAAAAGGTGAAATGATATGGCGACTTGGGAATTTTTCTATAATAAGTCGAGTACTTATTTTGCTAATGTTGTATGAATGCATATCCCCTACGTTTATGGCTTCAACTCCTCTTCCTCTTCCTCTTCATTTTCCTTTTCCTCTTCCCTTTCCTCTGTCTGTTACAATTCCTCCCGCTCCCAATGTTTGGGCAATCTTACTAGGAGAAGTATGCACTTTGTCTGCTTCTCCTCGTATTGGAGGCAAGGTTTGCAAATCATCAAAGGAAGATACACTCTCTTTAGCCACATTCTTGATGGCCAAAAACTACACCGAAAGAGATTTGGTTTCTTTGCTTGCGTATGTTTCCTCCAAGGCAAGGCCACGGTTGTTGTGCGTGTCCCAACTTCTTTGACGATACGCAAATGTCCATCATGCATATCAATTATCTCATTTGACAACATTCTATTCACATTATTTTCCTTGTGATCCACCCCCTGTAAATCTTGAAAACTACCCTCTATTGGGTTAACGTAATAATTAGGAAAGACCACGCCACTGTCATGCAACTCGACTCTGACACTAGGGTCGACACCATTTTCCCCCGCGCAAGGCAATTGTGCTATTTTCGATAAACCTTCCAGCACTTGCTGCATCATTTGCTTGATTTCAGGAATATGTGTCTGTTCATTAAACGGTTGTTTCCCAGACAATATAGTTGTAACCAGTTGGTTCAGCATTTTCATCAGTTCACCAATGCTGGAGGATAAGTTAATGTTATAAATTCTTTCAGTCAACTCCACTTAATCAGACAAAAACATACATTAACTTAGTACGATATTTTATCTTCAAGTAACCCCCTTGAACTATGTCAAGCATGTGTACTGATTGCTTTTGCTTACCTTTGCATTGTCAACAAATTCTTTCCCTTGGAAATTGAACAATATCTCCCTTATTTCTGCATTGCTGTGAAGCACTTGCTTCATTCTTTCCTTCAGTTCACCAATGTCGGACTCAACGTTGCTCATACAAACTTCATCAAACTCTGGTTTCTGTTTGTTACGGACATGGTATGTGTCAATTGTGTCATCATTGTCGTTGCTTTCCTCCATTGTGGTATTTTGCTCCACCTAACATAGTTGTCAAATCGGGATTCGAATCATGAATAAAAATGGCATTGTACTGAATCGTGAATTGATCTGAACTGTGAATCGTAAAGTTTCAGTTAGTTTTCTTAAATTACATACAACATATATGTACACACTTACATATTAAATATATCTAATAAAAATTAATTTCTTTGTTTGAAATGAACAAAAATATTGTTCTAAATGATGATCATCTAGTGTGGATAAAATCTTCACTTGATCCTATATTTACCACTTGACCTTGTCCCATTTAGATAAAGAAAGATAAACTTTCAATTACAAAGTAACTAACAATAAGTGAACGATAATGTTTTGACCTTTTTACAAGGTTAAAAAACTAAAATCTTCAAACTTTTTCAAAAATCTGACTTGATGGCTTAAAAAAATTCATTTCATAAATGCAAGTAGTACATAAAATTGAATATGCAAGGCTACAATATTGTAAAGAGGGGAAGTTCATGTTTTTCCCGCAAAAATTTGACTATTTGAGAGTAAATAGGGAGGAAGAAAGTGAAAATATGGCATACGGTAATCCTAAATTCTGAAATACCTTAAAAAGGTCATGTCAGCCCTGGTTGAACAATAAAAAACCTAAACAGATAGCCAAACATCAATTTTACCAAGTCGAATGAATTGATGATTCACCAATTCGACTCACCGATTCAGCTACAATTCACAGCTTTTTTTATTCACACAACCTGTTCAAAACGATTTCCTACGAAATTGATTTGAATCATATGTTCGGAATCGCGAATCGTACGATCCCAATAACAGACCCACCTAATCATAGGAACATAAATGAAGTCTGTCATTGTTTGCATAACACATGTACGGCAATGTTGTCAAATGTGCACAATGAATGGGTTAATTACCTCATGTTGCTTGAACATTTTCTTCCTTCCCATACGTCGCTGCGTCTCCTGTATTTCGGCATCACCCCAATTATTTACCCGAGGGATGGAGTGCGTAATGGCCAACGTACTCTTACAGGGAGGCAAAAAACAATCCAAGTAAAATAGTTGCATTATAAGGGGGATAAGATCATTAGTTTACATTTTCGAGCAAAATAATCTGTATTCCTTAAGAATGCAAAGTGAGGAAATTGAGATTTGAAAAAATTATTGATGCCATAGAAGCTTGCACTTGACAATGGTACGGTAGTTATGTTTTATATCTTTTTTTCCTACGAACGAAGGACTTTATTGATACATACAACTTACAACACAATCATATCTATGTGTTTCTATGTCTCAATGGCAGAATCACCATGCACCTTTCTGGTTAAAAAGATAAGCTCTTTCTAGTTAAAAAAATGTGGCTCGTACATGTATTTCTGTTATTGTTATTCAGTAACAGGTTACTTTGTATTTCGCAACGACTGTCAATTAATCAAACCATGTGAACAGCAATGGATGAAATATGGAATCAGCATGATACAAATAAACAACGGTCGATTATGTTACCATTAAAAGAAAAACACATCCAGTTGTCTCGCGCTGACCTTTCATCTTATACTTCCGAACACCTTTCACAAGGAATTGCAGTGTCAACTTTGCCCAATTACATGTCTGCATACCGTTCACGTCCTTTACGGCATAAATGAACAACAGACTCAAGGCAGTCATTGTGGTAGAACACAACATGGCCCCCAACACGTACAACGCAAATTTTTGCCAAAACTCGTCGTCTGCACCATCAGTCTTAGTCAGATAAAGTCTCAGCTGGTTCAAAGGAATGACTCCCTTAACAACTCCAACTTCTTCGTAGATATTGAGATATGTGCCTATTGAACCAGTCAACTGCACATCATCGCCTTCTGACCGTATACCCAATAAAACATGAACTTCCTCACAGGTGAGTCTGAGGTGACGCCCATGAACATTCAATGAACTAATGTCAGGATCGAAGTTCTGTACCAACCATTGACACAAGTCGTGATCTATACGGGTACACTTTATCCCCAGGAGGCCACCGAACCCAATATCAGTGATTGCCTGCTTCTGTGCTTTGTTACACCGGTTAATGATATCAACAAGTAACTTCAATGATATGCAGACTTGCATTTTACTCTGCAATCTTATTAACGTGAACATTAATACAAAAATAAAACCAACAATGTGTTGATAACAGGTCCTTCCCAAATGCAGTTACCAGAACATTAAGTACGTAATTACCTTTGCAGATTTTGTTGCACGTGCAACTTCTTTGCCAGTTCCTTGGCACTTGTCTTAGCCATGTCCTGAAACCTCTTCTTCTCATCACAGGGGAGTTCCTTCCACCTTTCCCCAATATCCTTTCTACTCTGTAAGTGTTACACCAAAGTGACGCACATACAAGACAAATAACAACTAGTCCAAAATAATTGTCACTATAAGTTGTATCACTCGCAATGTGTGTGTATTTTGTGATATTTACATATGATTACACATAGTTGTATCACATAGTTTCGGACATTGACGTTTTTATTTCAATTATGTGCGAAATTGTTATTTGTATATACAATCATATGTAAATACCACAAAATGCACACACATTGCGAGTGATACAACTTGTAGTGACAATTATTTTTGACTTCTAGTTGTTATTTGTCCTGTATGTGCGTCACTTTGGTGTAACACTTATAGAGCAGAAACGATATTAGGGAAAGGTGGAAAAAACTCTCATGTGATGAGAAAAAAAGGTTTCAAGACAGGACTAAGGCAAGTGCCAAGGAACTAGGCAAAGAAGTTGTACGTGCACCGAAATCTGCAAAGGTAATTACGTACTTAATGTTTTGATAACTGCATTTGGAGAGGACCTCCTATCGACACATTGTTGGTTCTATTTTTGTATTAATGTTCACGTTAATAACATTGCAGAGTAAAATGCAAGTCTGCATATCATTATGTCTTACAACAATGACCGCCTTGAGTCTGTCGTTCATTCATGTCATGAAGGACGTGAACGGTATGCAGACATGTAATTGGGCAAAGTTGACACTGCAATTCCTTGTGAAAGGTGTTTGAAAGTATAAGATGAAAGGTCAGCGCGAGACAGCTGGATGTGTTTTCCTTTTAATGGTAACATAATCGACCGTTATTTGTTTGTACCATACCGATTACATATTTCATCTATTGCTGTCCATATGGTTCAATAAATTGGCAGTCATTGTGAAATACAAAGTTACCTGTTATTGAACAACAGCAACAAAAATACTTGTACGGACCACATTTTTTAACTAGAAAGAGCTTATCTTTTTAACCAGAAAGGTGCATGGGGATTCTGCCATTGAGACACAGAAACACATAGATATGATTGTGTTGTAAGTTGTATGCATCAATAAAGTCCTTCATTCACAGAAAAAAAAAGGTATAAAACATAGCTACCGTACCATTGTCAAGTGCAAACTTCTATGGCATCAATAATTTTATCACATCACAATTTCCTCACTTTGCATTCTTAAGGAATACATATTATTTTGTTCAAAAATGTAAACTAATTATCTTGTCCCCCTTATAATGCAGCTACTTTACTTGGATCGTTTTTCGTATCCCTGTAAGAGTACATCGGCTACTACGCGCTCCATCCCTCGGCTAAATGATTGGGATGACGCTGAAATACGGGAGACGTAGCGACGTATGGGAAGGAAGCAAATGTTAGAGCAACATGAGGTAATCAACCCATTCGTTGTGCACGTTTGACAGCAACGCCCCACCTGTGTTATGCAAACAATGACAGACTTCATTTGCATTCCTATGATTAGGTGGGTCTATTATTGGGATCGTACAATTCGCGATTCCGAACATATGATTCAAATCAATTCCGTAGGAAATCAATTTGAACAGGTTGTGTGAATCAAAAAAAAGCTATGAATCGTAGTTAAATCAGTGAGCCGAATTGGTGAATCGTCAATTCATTCGACTTGGTAAAATTGATGTTTGACTATCTGTTTAGGTTTTTTATTGTTTAACATAGGCTGACACGACCTTTTTAAGGTATTTCAGAATTTAGGATTACCATATGGCCATATTTTTATTTTCTCCCTCCTTATTTACTCTTAAATACTCAGAACCAATTATCTCCTATATACATCTTTCCACCCTTCAACTTCTTATTCGCCTTTGATTTTGAATTTATACCATTGAACTCAACAGTATACGTGTTTTCTTCCAAGGCTTCAGCTGGGACGGATTCAGAGTCTACTACGCAAGTTGTTGCTCCCGTATCAAGAATTGCGTGTAGTAAGATCTTCTGTAAACTTTTGCGAGAAAAACATGAACTTTACCTCTTTATAATATTGTAGCCTTACATATTCAATTTTATATACTACTTGCATTTATGAAATGAACTTTTTTAAGCTATCAAGTCAAATTTTTGAAAAAGTTTAAAGATTTTGATTTTTTAACCATATAAAAAGGTCAAAACATTGTCGTTCACTTATTGTTAGTTAGTTTGTAATTGAAAATTTGTCTTTCTTTATCTAAATGGAAAAAAAGTTAAGTGGTAAACATGGGATCCAGTGTGAAGTTTTTATCCACACCAGATGATCATCATTTACAACAATATTTTTGTTCATTTTAGACAAAGAAATTAATTTTTACTAGATATATTTAATATGTAAGTGTGTACATACATGTTGTGTGTAATTTAAGAAAGCTGACCGAAACTTTACGATTCACAGTTCAGATCGATTCACGATTCAGTACAATACCATTTTCATTCATGATTTGAATCCTGATTTGACAACTATGTTAGGTGGAGTTTCATACCACAATGGAGGAAAGCAACGACAATGATGACGCAATCGACGCACAACATATCCATAACAAACAAAAACTAGAGTTTGATGAAGTTCGTAGGAGCAACGTTGAGTCCGACATTGGTGAACTAAAAGAAACTATAAAGCAAGTGCTTCACAACAATATAGAAATAAGGGAGATGTTACTCAATTTTTTAGGGAAAGCAGTTGTTGACAATGCAAAGGTAAACAAAAGCGATCAGTACGTATGCTTCACACAGTTCAAGGGGGTTACTTGAAGATAAAATATTGTACTAAGTTAATGTATGTGTTTGTTTGATTAGGTGGAGTCGACTGAAAGAAATTGTAACATTAACATATCCTCCAGCATTGGTGAACTGAAGGAAATGCTAAACCAACTAGTTGTAGCTATATTGTTTAGGAAACAACTGTTTAATGAACAGACACATATTGCTAAAATCAAGCAAATGATGCAGCAAGTGCTGGAAGGTTTATCGAAAACAGCACAATTGCCTCACGCGGAAGAAAAGGGTGTCGACCTTAGTGTAGGAGTCGAGTTACATGACGGTGGCATGGTCTGCCCAAATTATTACGTTAACCCAATAGAGGATAATCTTTAAGATTTACAGGGGGTGGATCACGTGGAAAATAATGTCAATGGAATGTTGTCAAATGAGATAATTGATATGCATGATGGACATTTGCGTACCGTCCAAGAAGTTGGAGACACGCACAACAATCGTTGCCTTGCCTTGGAGGAAACATACGCAAGCGAATAAACCAAATCTCTTTCGGTTCAGTTTCTAGCCATCAAGAACATGGCGAAAGAGAGTGTATCTTCCTTTGATGATTTACAAACCTTGCCTCCAATATGAGGAGAAGCAGACAAAGTGCATACTTCTCCTAGTAAGATTGCCCAAACATTGGGAGCGAGAGGAATTGTAACAGGTAGATGAAAGGGAAGAGGAAGAGGACAATAAAGAGGAAGAGGAAGAGGAGTTGAAGCCACAGACGTAGGGGATATGCATTCATGCAACGTTAGCAAAATAAATACTCAACTTACTGTAGAAAAATTCCCAAGTCGCCACATCATTTCACCTTTTGTATGCTTCATTACGAATTGATGCCGACAGCAAATTGATCATAATTAGACCATAATTTGTGTTGTATTTTAATAGTTGTCATTTTTGTGCAAGTTTGCACTAACAAATGTTGTACAATTGTCTTACAAATTTCGGACAAGGTCATGTCCAAACTGCACAAGTTGGACAAGCGGTTCCGTTTCGAGGTTAGACATCACTTCACTAATTTTAAATGCGCAAGAATGTGTTATGTATTTTATAAATTTATTTTGCGAACTGTATTCAGTTAGTTCATTGTTTATATTAATAGGAGGAGTTGATGGTACTGGAGAGCATAGAGGTTTTATTGGCAGACGAAGACAAACTTGTTGACTATGTACTTGACGACAGAAAAAATGAAATGTACAGTTCAGTTTACTACTTACAATTAACCTGTTCCGTAGTATTTGTCAAATAAGTTCGATTTTCTACGAACACTTCTTCCTTGTAGGGACATTGTCTAGTCTATGAATCTTAATGGAATGCCATGCGAATGTGCTACCCGACGTGACATGGGCATGCTTAAACCAGGGGCATGGTTATCCGACACTGTAAGTGTTGGCATCTGAAAATGTTCTTTTCACTATATGTGCATGATGAAAATTTCTCTGTAGGGACATTGTTCTTTCGTATTAGATTTAAACAAATTGCAAACCTTATTTCACAAGTTGCCTTATCTCTTACAATGTTCCAGCCAATAAACTCCAGTTCAATTGACTAATGGACAATGGCAAGTAAACAAAGACGGGAGGCATACTGCCTGGTTCTTTCCAGTATATCTGTCAGTAAGTAAGTGTTTTAGGTCGGTTGTGAATTGTAGATGACATATTTTCAAAAATGTTTGGCTGAATGACATTTACACACTAAACATGCAGACTTTGATACAAAATAAAAATACTCAACCTTTGAATCATGAAAATATCGTCAAATCGTATTTTGGACGTGACAGATATACTGGTGTGCTTGATGCATGCGAGAAGGTAATATGAATGTCCATCCCATTAAAGTGAGTAGATTTAATATGAATGTCGGTAATATGAATGTCGATCCCATTAATATGAATGTCAATGTAAATATGAAAGTGAGTAGATGTTCGCATGCCCTCTAAACAATGTCTTCACTTGTGTTTATGTGCATATTTACATGCCTTTCAATTATAGAGGAGTACATTGGTTGCGCGTACAAACAGATATGCTAGACCGTGTGGCGTACCTATTTGACTCATTGGCATCTGCCACACTGGACAACAACAAGCTTAACGTGGCAAAAATGTTGGTATGTCCTGCTGAATTTGACAAAACTACTTCCAAACTGTGACATCCTTTACATAAACCAACCGTCTCCTTCTACAACAGGTTCAAACAATGCATGCCTTACTACAACTACAGTTTGAAAATGAATATGGTCAAGACGTGCGTAGCTTTGACGTCCGCATGTTAGACAAAAGGCCATTACAATAACTAGACGAGTAATCCACAAACCCTGTGTCACATTTATTTAACTCCTGAATGACTCATTTAACGAACCTACTTATATTTATGAGAAATTTAATGTTACATTTCATTTGTAGCACTTTCGACTATAGGATGCTTGTGATCAAGTACATGCAGCGGCTTGATATATCCAGCGATCCACACAAAATATATTCTACCGTTTCATTTCCAATTGTGAAAGAAATCCTTTTATTTCCTATAACTATAACTGTACCTGATTTCTGTTATTCGTTTTCTCTACAAAGTTTCATCCTTCTGTATGCCGTAAGTTGTTGCTTGACTTCCTTATGGATGTGAATAATTCAAAGATCGGCGAGTATCTTTCGTGCATGATTGATTGCAATTACAACAAATAGGGCAGTGATAGGGAATGGGCTACCAGTATGACAGTAATTTGGATGGCCAACCATAGTTCACTTTTTTTGTAGTAATTGTTTTGCAGAGGGGTGTAAATATGAGTCCTCCCGATGTTTAGGAATAATGATGTAAAGATGGATCGCTAATTTGTTTGTAGTACAAGTACTATGTGAAGATGAGTGAATCAACTTGTGGCAATTTGAGGTCGCAGTTGCGATAATACTAATTTTTCACACATATTGATTGTACACATAATTCGAATGTTTGGGACTAGAACAAACGAAGGACCATACTAATTTTTGGTCGCTTTTAATTGTGCATAAGTTGGATGTAGCAACTCTATCGATCAGTAGAATTATGGGTACGTGTTTGGTGGGCTGATGTAACCTTAAGTCATGAATAAATCAAAATAGTTACACTTGAATTTGTACAAATCCGATGTGACTGAGTGATATCTTTATTTGTGTCTTTGTTTTTGAAGGCTATAATTCTCTCCAAAACAAAGCAAAAAAAAAAAAAAAAAAACCCCACAAAACAAATAAATAGTTATGACAAGAATGCACCAACAGGGGTCCACTTGTTGACAGGAATTGATATGGTCAACAAACTATTGAAATTCTCCTATCGAACCACCTTACTATTATGTTTCCAACTATCCCTCTGCATTCTGGGCTTCACATTGACAGGTCAAACTCTGTATTCTAGCAATGACCCTTTCTGCCATCCACTCAATTAGTCCATGTCATTTCCTTGTAATTGCTGCACCATGTAGGCCCTCACATGCAGTTAAACTAAACCCTCTGACATTGACTTTGGCACATGTCTTGTTGTGGTTAATCCACGTGTCGACAGGAACAAACAAGTACACATTTTATACTGCAAATAATAACATAACACCAATTCCTAATCAATCCCAACTTAAAGCACGTAAAGCAGTTTGGTATTACAACTTACAAGAAATAACATTTCATGCTCAAGTTTGACTATAAATCATGCCTATTATGAATGGACAGAAAATTCACAGCAATTTCAAGTAAACAATTAAACCAAAGTTACCAGGGAACTGATTCAAACTAATTGAAATGCTTGAGAAGTAGGACTTGGATACTGATTCCAATAAGGAACATGCACTTGACGATAGGACTTGAAAGTCCTGTCACGGGTGAACTGCGTGTACAAGCTACTGCATGGACAATCCAAGTACGAAACAACGATACATGTTGTTTTAATAGTACAATACGTGTACATGTTTGACTATACATGTATGACTAGGAACCGATTTCAAAACAAAACAAGAAACTCGAATATGTTTCTTTGCATTTGATTGAGTGCAATATTTATATCGTCAGCTGATCACGAGTGCAAAAGTGGGCATGTGCTTAAAGCAGATTGAACTTAATGTTGCCCATATAATCTTGTGCCACGCCAATGATGGTACTTGGAAGAATCTACTCACGATGATGGTAAGCTCAATGGTCCAATACATAAGAAGAAAACTGAGCACCTTTTGCTTCCTTCAACAAGTTGGGCTTCAAAGAACAGCAAAAGGATCTTGATTGGGCATGGTTTGATACCACGAAACATTGAAGGAATATACAAGTTGAAGATCTGCCATACAAAATAGAAGAACATCATGGGTTTGAACGATACAGTTTTCAAAAGAACTTGTTCGTTTAATGATAAAGCTACTCCTACTTCTTAACTTGTGTTGTTGATGATGTTGTCCTATCTTCGGCCAACATCGTGCATTTTGATATCCGTATACTCTTTTTGTGGCCCATTATTGCATGATCTCACACTTCTACCACATAACTGCCACTGTAACTGCCCCTTGACTTTGAATCTTCCAACTCTACCAAATATTAAATCTACCTTGTCGATCTTCCTTTCCACCATGCTGGCGCATGTCCCTTATCATTATGAGACAAAAATCAGCATAACATTATCCACTTAACACAAGCACTATCTTTTCCAAGTGGGCCACTGAATCACAACACTTAGCCACTCACTATAACTGTCCACTGACTTTGAATCTTCAAACTCTGCCAAATATTCAGTTGTCCCTGTCGACTTTCCTTTCCACTATGCTGCCACATGTCCCTCATTATTATGAGCTAAAGTTCAATAGAAAATTGTCCACTTAACACAATCACGATCCTTTCCAAATGGGCCACTGAACCACAACACTTGGCCAATAAGTGGTTCAGAATTGGTTACACCATTTTTTGAACATAACCACACAGTTCATGCCATCTGTCCTTTAGATTGCTTTGGTAATATTTCACTTTCAGTCCATTATGTGTCATTCTTTCACTGGTCCACTTGTCGACAGCTTCATGAACACAAGTTCGTCCAAACAATTACACACCAAATTTCATAACTTAAGAAATGCCTAACCATGTTTAGCTGAAGGGCAGACACTGCTCAACAAAAGACAGATGTTGAAAAAACTATTTTTTTAACCCCAATGTTAAGGTTATATTTAAGGAAAACCCATACCCATAACTGGAGGGGGCAACTCACCGCTAGAGTGATAATAAAAGCCTACAGTTTTAGCCTGCTACAAACATTGTAGCTGAGTACTTACCATGTCGTAATTGAAATCTTAATATTTAGATTTCCTTCAATCCAAATCATAGTAAATTTTTCGTTAACCTGAACCATTTTCACAAGCAGTAATTTAATCAACAAATTAAATGTCGGTAAACTTCTTAATATTTGAAAAGGTAATATAAATTTTTTTAACCTCAATATTAAGGTTATACTGGTGTGTTTGATGCATATGAGAAGGTAATATAAATGTCCATCCCATTAAAGTGAATAGATTTAATATGAATGTCGGTAATATGAATGTTGATCCATTAATATGAATGTCAATGTAAATATAAAAGTGAATAGCTATTCGCATGCCCTCCAAACAATATCTTCACTTTAGTTTATGTGTAGATTTACATGCTTTTCAATTATAGAGTATATTGGTTGTGTGTACAAATAGATATGGTAGACCGTGTGGCATACCTATTTGATTCATTGGCATCCGCCACACTAGACAGCAACAAGCTTAATGTGGCAAAAATGTTGGTATGTCCTGTTGAATTTGACAAAACTACTTCCAAACTGTGACATCCTTTACATAAACCAACCATCTCCTTCTGCAACAAGTTCAAACAATGCATGCCTTATTGCAACTACAGTTTGGAAATAATATGGTCAAGACATGCGTAGTTTTACCATCTGTATGTTAGACAAAAGGCCATTATAACAACTGGACGAGTAATCCACAAACCCTGCGTCACATTTATTTGACTCCTGAATGACTCATTTAACGAACCTACTTATATTTATGAGAAATTTAATGTTACATTTCATTTGTAGCACTTTCGACTGTAGAATGTTTGTGATCAAGTACATGCAGCGGCCTGATATACCTAGCGATCCACACAAGGTATATTCTACCGCTTCATTTTCAATTGTGAAAGAAATCCTTTTATTTCCTACAACTGTAACTGCACCTGATTTTTGTTATTCGCTTTCTCTACAAAGTTTCATTCTTCTGTGCGTCATAAGTTATTGCTTGACTTCCTTATAGATGTGAATAATTCAAAGATCCGCGAGTATCTTTCGTTCATGATTGATTGCAATTACAACAAATAGGGCAGTGATGGGAAATGGGCTGTCAGTACGACAATAATTTGGATGGCCAACCACTGTTCACTTTTTTTGTAGTAATTTTTTTGCAGAGGGGTGTAAATATGAGTCCTCCTGATGTTCAGGAACAATGATGTAAAGATGGATCACTAATTTGTTTGTAGTACAAGTACTATGTGAAGATGAGTGAATCAGCTTGTCGCGACAATTTTGAGGTCGCGGCTGTGATAATACTAATTTTCCACGCATATTGATTGTACACATAATTCGGATGTTTGGGACTGGAACAAACGAAGGACAGTACTAATGTTTGTTCGCTTTTATCATGGCCTGTAAGTAATTACCAAGTTATGCATAAGTTGGATGTGGCAACTCTATTGATTAGTGAAATTATGGGTACATGTTTGGATAGGCTGATGTAATGCATGTCATGAATAAATCGAAGCAGTTACACTTGAATTTGTACAAATCCGATGTGACTGAGTAATGTCTTTCTTTGTGGCTTTGTTTTTGAATGCCATAATTTTCTCCAAAAGAAAGAAAAAAAAATAACCCACAAAAACAAACAAATAGCAGTGACAAGAATGCACCAATAGGGGTCCACCTATCGATAGAAATTGATGTGGTCAACAAACTGCTGAAATTCTCCTGTCGAACCACCTTACTATGATATTTCCAATTGTCCCTCTACATTCTGGACTTCACATCGACAAGTCAAACTCTATATTCTAGCAATGACCCTTTCTGCAATCCACCCAGTTAGTCCATGACATATCCTCGTAACTGTTGCAACATGTAGGCCTTCACATGCAGTTAAACTAAACCCTTTTCATATGTGTAACTAATGGAGTCTGACATTGACTTTGGCACATGTCATGTTGTGATTGATCCACGTGTCAACAGGAACAAACAAGTACAAATTTTATACTACAAACAATAACATAACACCAATTCCTAATCAATCCCAACTTAAGGCACGTAAAAGAGTTTGATATTACAACTTACAAGAAATAACATTTCCTGCTCAAGTCTAACTATAAATCATGCCTATTATGAATGTACAAAAAATCCACAACAATTTCAAGTAAACAATTAAACCAAAGTTACCAGGCAATTGATTGAAATGCCTGAGAAGTAGGACTTGGATACTGATTCCAATGAAGAAGATGCACCTGGCGATAGGACCTTAAAGTCCTGCCACAAGTGAACTGTGTATACAAGCCACTGTATGGACAATCCAAGTACGAAACAACAATACATGTTTTAACAGTACAATATGTGTACATGTACGACTAGGAACCGATTTCAAAACAAAACAAGAAACTCGAATATGTTTCTTTGCATTTGATTGAGTGCAATATTTATATCGTTAGCTGATTACGAATGCAAAAGTGGGCATGTGCTTAAAGCAGGTTGAACTTAATGTTAACCATATAATCATGTGCTACGCCAATGATGGTACTTGGAAGAATCTACTCACGATGATGGTAAGCTCAATAGTCCGATACATGAGAAGAAAACTAAGCACCTTTTGCTTCCTTCTACAAGTTGGGCTTCAAAGAACAGCAAAAGGATCTTGGTTGGACATGGTTTGATGCCATGAAACATTGAAGGAATGTACAATTTGACGATCTGCCATACAAAACAGAAGAACATCGTGGGTTTGAACGATACAGTTTTCAAAAGAACCTGTTCGTTTAATGATAAAGCTACTCCTAAATTATACACGAATTATAGACTTCTTAACTTGTGTTGTTGATGATGTTGTCCTATCTTCAGGTTTTGATATCTGTATACTCTTTTTGTGGCCCATTATTGCATGATCTCACACTTCTACCCCATAACTGTCACTGTAACTGCCCCCTGACTTGGAATCTTCCATATAGCGATCCCGGGTTTACCCTTGTTGTACAGTGATCCGGACATGTGTCCGTGGATGTTGGATGTTGTTTATTATCTTGTTTGCATCCTTTTTACTTTGTATATTGAGTATGGGATGTGTTGGGCAGGTTTGTTACAGGTTGGTTGTGTTTGGGAGCCTAGTGTTGCTGCCCAGATTTTTGGTCCTTCGCTCGAGCGAGGAGTCTGTCGCTCGAGCGAAAGTAGTGTTGCCCCGGTTCTGGACCTGAGAGTTGTAGTTTCTGGCTCGAGCGAGATTTTCGTGGCTCGAGCGGTCTGGGTTTTTCTTCGCTCGATCGAGAACTTCTTGGCTCGAGCGAGAGTTTTCTGTGTCTGGTCGCTCGAGCGACCAATCCTTCGCTCGAGCGAGCGTGTTTTATATCAGCGGACAGCAGCGTCTAAAACATCACTTTTTCAGTCCTTTTCTTTGATTAAACCCTAAATCCGACACCCTCTCTCTCTAAACTTGCACTCTCTCTAAGATTTGATCTCCCTAGGGTGTGAATCTAGCCTAAGGCCTTTGTTAAAAAGATAGAGGGCGTTGAGAGCTTCGATTTAATCTGAAAAAGTTTGGATTTGGAGCAAGTTGATCTTGGAGTCTTCATCTCCTTTTGGGCTAAAACTTCGAGGTAGGGATATCCTACTCCTCTCTATAGGTTTTGTCTTTAAATTTTGGTATTTTGAGATGTTGGGCTTGGTTTGGTAATTTTGTGAAAGTTTGGGACTTTTGTGTAATTTTACAAAAGTTGGGGTTTTATTCATAATAAACCTAGATGCATGTTTGGCATAGAAAAATAGAATGATTGTTGAATCATTGATGAAAATGGGACCTAAGGGTTGAAATGGTAATTATGGAAAATGGCCTAATTACATTGTTTAATTAATTGGGATAATTAATTGGTGAGAAATGAGGGAATGAAATGTTGATTGAATATCCATTTGTGCATTTATTTTCTGTTTTAGAAATAACTGCTTTGGGCTATCGGTGGAGGATAGTCGAGATTGTTGTAGACAATGCATGATGATTAGGTAAACGGAAACTAATCAATGGAATGTGTCATGGAACTTGACGGTTGATAGAATACATTAATTGTGTGTATTGTGTGATTGTATATAGAACCAATGTGTTTATATACGTTATGTGTAGAGGAGGAGATAGGGGATGTACTCCGCGGTTTAGGGGAAGATAGGGGATGTACCTCTAAACCGGATAGGTATTGGGAGGAGATAGGGGATGAACTCCGTAGACAGAGCTCATATGCTTGTCTAGAGAAGTGAAGATAGAGCTCATATGCTTATCTTTGTGAAGTGAAGTGTGGATACAGCTTGTATGCTTATCTGTGGATATTGTTGATATACATATCTATTGTAGAGTGTGGATACAGCTTGTATGCTTATCTGTGGATATTGTTGATATACATATCTGTTGAGAATGTGGATATAGCTTTTATGCTTATCTGAATGTGAGATATAATTTTTATACATATCTGTGGAAATGATGATAGAGCTAGCATGCTTATCTGTTGAAAAAGGGAAAATGAAAAGTAATTGGGACTTGTAAGTCATTGACATAAATATGTAATTTATGTGATTGTATCAGTGTTGACCAACTATCAATTGCTAATGTTTTAGTCATTGTCCATGGTTGGTTTAGTGTATTTCTACTGGGCTGTGGCTCACCCTATATGGGAATATCATTTTCAGGTACAGGAAGCATGCCACCTCCAAGGACATAGCTGGGAGGCTAGTGGCGGGCATAGTTTTGTCGTTTTACTTTTGATGTATTACATGTAATTTCAAGCCAAGGGCTTAATGTGTAAACGAGTTAGAACTCTTTGTTGTAACCAAGTGTTAACTTGGAAAGCTGTAAGCCCATAGGGCATTTTGTTATGAGGTTAACATGTAATACTTATGTCTTGGAATTCTAATGAATGAAAGGAATGCGGTTAGTTTATATGTAAATGCATGTCTTATCTGATGGGTTTAATGTTATTATTTTGAGGGTGTTACAACTTGGTATCAGAGCGTACCGGGTTCGAATACTTTGGGTACGTGGGAAGTGATTAGGATCACAATGGGTTTGTCTCGCTTGATAGAGACTTAGATGTGGTATCATATGCTATGTGCTTAAGTGATAACATGCTTATGTGACTATGTGGGTATGGGATTTAATTTCTAGGATGTTGATTGGATCCTTGAGTTTCTGGGAGTCTTGTTGGATAGGCACTTGATCAATGCTATTTCTAACCGGAACTCTAGTAACGCCTTGGGACTATCATTATCCGGAAATGAAATTCGTAAGTGCTTATGTGTTTATGTGCTTATGTGGAGTGAATTACACTTGTCCATGCATTAGGACGTGAGTGTTTAGTTTCGGCACACCTATGAATGTGCTAACGTTCTGTGTTACCTTTATTAGGATGTCAGGACGAGGAAGAGGTGCTAGGCGTGGTAGACCTGCGAGGCAGGAAGTACCGTTACAGGGTGAGATTCCGGCAATGCAGGAGGGAGTTGGACAGGCCAATGTGGCCGAGCCAGTGGGTCAGCAGGCTATGGGTGCCTTGGCCAGAGAGATAGCAGGAGCTTTAGGTATTCTTAGAGCTGGGAATCAGGCAGCTGAGACAGGGCCTTCCTTCTTGAAGAGCGAGTTCTTCCGGTGTAATCCGGACGAGTTTATCGGGGATCCTAAAGAACCGCTTAAGGCAGATGAATGGCTCGAACAGACAATGAAGACGTTTGAGATGCTTGGCATCGAGGACGGAGCACTGAAAGTGACCTTGGCATCCTTTCAACTGAAGGGAGATGCGGGTCAATGGTGGAAGTACGAGAAAGCTCGTGTTGGTGGTACTTGGGAGGCGTTTGTGAATGCTTTTCAGGAGAGGTTTTTATCAGCAGCAGCTAGGGAGAAGCTGAGGGATCAGTTTAGCCGGCTTAATCAGTAGGGCTTGTCAGTGGCCGAGTTTGAGGCTACTTTTACCAGTCTGTCTAGGTTTGCACCTGAACTGGTGGCGTCTGAGGAACGCCGTTGCTATGAGTTTGAGCGGAAGTTGAGGCGGGGCATCAAGTTGAGAATTGGTGGGTCTTATATTCGAGAGTATAGACACCTAGTGGACGCTGCAGCTCATATGGAGCTTATGATGCAGGAGGAGGATGAGGGTCAGAGAGGCTCCAAGAGGAGCCAAGATAGTCAGAGTGATGGCAGGAGACAGAAGGGTAATAACCCTCAGCAGTCTCAGGGTGCAGTCTCTAGATCGACCTTTCCAGTGCCGAGTGTAGGCTCGGGGAGAGGCAGTCAGGGGGAATTCACTTGTTACAAGTGTGGCCAGATGGGTCACAAGGTTTCAGTTTGCCCGCAGAAGGGTGGGGGTCAGAAAGCTGCTTCTTCTTCAGCTAGACCGCAGAGTCAGAGTTTGGGCAGGGGACAGCTCTTGACTTGTTATCAGTGTGGACAATCTGGGCACATGAAGAGGTTTTGCCCACAGTTGAGTGCCACTTCGGGAGCGTCTGGTTCTAGGCAGACGCAGGGTTTCCAGCCAGCTTAGTCTGTGCAGGCCTCGAGGGCCAATCCGGGGGCTTCGTCATCCCAGTCTGTGCAGCAGTCTTTTGCTCCGAGAGGTGAGCAGGTAGACCAGGGGCCTACGGGGCGCGTGTATGCTGTTACCGCGCAGGATTTAGTACCAGCTCCATCAGTAGTGAGAGGTACTTTTCTGTTTTGCAACTCAGTTGCTAGTGTGTTGATAGACACGGGTGCATCTCATTCTTTTGTATCTGCTGCATTTGCATCTGTTTTGGAATTGGAGTTAGCACAGTTAGCATCTCCTATTTGTGTGGTATCGCCTTTGGGTGGTGAGTTGATCCTGAAACAGGGTGTTAGAGGATGTGATATAGAGGTCGCCGATTATAGGCTTCCTTTTCCGTTTGTTGTCATGCCCATGAAGGGTTTTGATGTTATTTTGGGTATGGACTGGTTATCGTCATACCGGGCTGTTATTGATTGCTACCGCCAGAGGGTTACATTGTGTACCTTGAGCGGGGAGTGGTTCCATTTCTTGGGAGACCGGGTTGGTAGTGTTTTGCCACCGGGGTATGATTCACGAGGGCGAAGTGAGCTTAGTAGTCTACTTGCTAGCTTTGAGAGTGGTGAGAGTGGTGAGACCCAGCATGTATTGCCGAGGGTGGTTTGTGAGTATCCGGATGTTTTTCCCGAAGATCTTGTTAGTTTGCCACCTCACCGAGAGATAGAGTTCTCTATTGATTTAGTGCCTGGTACGGCGCCGATTTCTATGGCACCTTACCGTTTTGCTCCAGCAGAGTTGGTTGAGTTGAAAGTTCAGCTTCAGGAATTGCTCGATAAGGGCTTTGTTCGCCCTAGTGTTTCACCGTGGGGAGCACCGGCCCTCTTTGTTAAAAAAAAAGATGGTGCCTTGAGATTGTGTATAGACTACCGGAAGTTGAATCGGGCTACGGTTAAGAATAAGTATCATATGCCCCGTATAGATGATTTGTTTGACCAGTTGAAGGGTTCTCGTTGTTTCTCTAAGATAGACTTGAGATCGGGTTACCATCAGTTGAGGGTCAGGGAGGAAGATATTCCTAAGACGGCATTCCGTACGCGGTATGGCCATTACGAGTTTCTGGTGATGCCATTCGGGCTTACCAATGCACCGGCAGTCTTTATGGACTTGATGAACCGGATTTTCCGGGAGTTCTTAGACCGATTTGTGGTCGTCTTCGTGGACGACATTCTTATCTATTCGCCTTCTGAGGAGGAGCACGAGGCACACTTGAGAGTGGTGCTTGAGTTACTTAGAGCCCATAGACTGTATGCCAAGTTTGGGAAGTGTGAGTTCTGGCTGGGGGAAGTCAAATTCTTAGGCCATGTGGTATCCGGGGAAGGGGTGTCTGTTGATACATCCAAGGTTGAGGCAGTGCAAGATTGGGCACAGCCTAAGAGTGTATTTGAGATCCGCAGTTTTCTGGGATTAGCTGGGTATTACCGTCGGTTTGTGAAAGATTTCTCCAGGTTAGCGTCACCGTTGACTAGACTGACTCGGAAAGGAGTCAAGTTTGTGTGGAGTGAGACTTGTGAAAAGTCGTTTCAAGAACTGAAAGTTAGATTGACCACCGCTCCGGTGTTGATTATTCCGGAGAGAGGGTTGGGTTATGCGGTTTATTGTGATGCCTCACGAGAGGGTTTGGGTTGTGTGTTGATGCAAGAGGGGAAAGTGGTAGCTTATGGCTCACGTCAGTTGAAAATACACGAGAAGAATTACCCCACACACGACCTAGAGTTAGCAGCTGTGATCTTTGCCTTGAAAATCTGGAGGCACTACCTTTATGGTGAGAGGTTCGAGGTATTCTCGGATCATAAGAGTTTGAAGTATCTGTTTACACAGAGAGACTTGAATTTGAGGCAGAGGAGATGGATGGAGTTCATCGAGGATTATGATTTTGAGTTGCATTATCATCCGGGAAAGGCCAATGTTGTGGTCGATGCCCTTAGTAGGAAAACCATTAGTGATGTAGCTTGTATAGCCATCCGGGAATGGGAGATGTTGGGAGCACTTGGCGAGTTTGATTTGCTACTGGGCGAATCTGTTGAGGCTGCGGCCTTGTTTTCTGTTGTTGCGCAGCCTACACTTGTGATTAGAGTGTTAGAGGCACAGAGAGGTGACCTTGAGGTAGAATCCCTCCGAGAGAAGATCTCCAGTGGGAAAGTTGAGAAGGGTTTGACGGTGTATCCCGACCTGAGTGTGAGATACCGAAACCGTTTGTTTGTACCGGAGTCTTGCCGAGAGGAAGTACTCCGAGAGTTTCACCATTCGCGCCTTGCGGTGCATCCGGGAGGTACTAAGATGTATCAGGATTTGGGTCGCCAGTTTTGGTGGCGGGGTATGAAGAGAGATGTGGCTGTTTTCGTATCGAAATGCCTTACTTGCCAGCAAGTGAAGGCCGAGCATCAGAGGCCAGCGGGTTTGTTGCAACCCTTGCCTATTGCCGAGTGGAAGTGGGAGCATGTCACTATGGACTTCGTTGTAGGTCTTCCGAGGACTCAGCGGGGTAGTGATGCTATTTGGGTGGTTGTAGACCGGTTGACTAAGTCGGCGCACTTTATTCCTATGCGCGTGAGAGATTCGGTAGATCATCTTGCCGACTTGTATATTTGGGACGTAGTGAGATTGCACGGGGTCCCAGTGACGATTGTCTCAGATAGAGATCCTCGTTTTACTGCTAGGTTGTGGCAGAGTTTGCAGAGTGCACTGGGCACTAAGTTGACCTTTAGTACGGCTTATCATCCTCAGACTGACGGGCAGTCCGAGCGTACTATTCAGATCCTCGAGGATATGCTTCGGGGTTGTGTCCTGGACTTCAGTGGGACGTGGGAGAGGCACTTGCCATTGGTAGAGTTTGCCTACAACAACAGTTTTCAGTCTAGCATCGGTATGGCACCGTTTGAGGCCTTGTATGGCCGACCGTGTAGGTCTCCAGTTTGTTGGGCCGAGGTGGGTGATGCACCTTTGTTGGGTCCGGAGTTGGTTAGGGAGACGACGGAGAAAGTTGAGCTTATCCGTAGGAGGCTTGTTACAGCCCAGAGTCGACAAAAGAGTTATGCCGACCGTAGGAGGAGGCCTTTGGCGTTTGAGGTAGGTGATCATGTCTTTCTGAAGATATCACCTAGGCGAGGCTTGATGAGGTTTGGGAAGAGTGGAAAGTTATCCCCTCGGTTTATTGGTCCTTTTGAGATCCTTGAGAGGATAGGTGAGGTTGCTTATCGGTTAGCCTTACCGCCGCAGTTGTCCGGAGTACATGACGTGTTTCATGTGAGTATGCTTCGGAAGTATGAGCCAGATCCATCACATGTGCTGGATTGGACTGATTTAGAGGTAGATGAGGATGCCTCGTATGAGGAGAGACCGGTTCGGGTCTTGGATAGGCGGGATCAGGTCCTGCGTGGCAAGACCATTCCTTTGGTGAAAGTCTTGTGGAAACATCACGGAGTGGAGGAAGCCACTTGGGAACGTGAGTTGGAAGTCCGAGAGAAATATCCGGACTTGTTTATTGATATGTAATTTTGTATTTAAATTTTACATTTTGTTGAACTTAAGAGCTTTTATATATGTCTTAAGTTGTGAAACATTGAAAATGTTTTAGTTATTGGAAGTATGTTTTGGAACTTGCCTCATATGGAAGTTGAATGTAACATTATAGGTGTTAAGTATATTGTTGACATTGGAAAGTTAGTGCATAATGTTGATGCATGTTGATAATACATATGTTGTTTACATATTGTGATATGTCTCTTGTTAAAGAGATGGGATGACCGGTAATGGGTCGAATTGTTGAATGTTAAATTGTAACATTGTTTAAAATGGAGGAAAACCTGTTTTTGAAAACTTGTGCTTAATTTCGGGGGCGAAATTCTTTAAGGGGGGGAGGTTATAGCGATCCCGGGTTTACCCTTGTTGTACAGTGATCCGGACATGTGTCCGTGGATGTTGGATGTTGTTTATTATCTTGTTTGCATCCTTTTTACTTTGTATATTGAGTATGGGATGTGTTGGGCAGGTTTGTTACAGGTTGGTTGTGTTTGGGAGCCTAGTGTTGCTGCCCAGATTTTTGGTCCTTCGCTCGAGCGAGGAGTCTGTCGCTCGAGCGAAAGTAGTGTTGCCCCGGTTCTGGACCTGAGAGTTGTAGTTTCTGGCTCGAGCGAGATTTTCGTGGCTCGAGCGGTCTGGGTTTTTCTTCGCTCGATCGAGAACTTCTTGGCTCGAGCGAGAGTTTTCTGTGTCTGGTCGCTCGAGCGACCAATCCTTCGCTCGAGCGAGCGTGTTTTATATCAGCGGACAGCAGCGTCTAAAACATCACTTTTTCAGTCCTTTTCTTTGATTAAACCCTAAATCCGACACCCTCTCTCTCTAAACTTGCACTCTCTCTAAGATTTGATCTCCCTAGGGTGTGAATCTAGCCTAAGGCCTTTGTTAAAAAGATAGAGGGCGTTGAGAGCTTCGATTTAATCTGAAAAAGTTTGGATTTGGAGCAAGTTGATCTTGGAGTCTTCATCTCCTTTTGGGCTAAAACTTCGAGGTAGGGATATCCTACTCCTCTCTATGGGTTTTGTCTTTAAATTTTGGTATTTTGAGATGTTGGGCTTGGTTTGGTAATTTTGTGAAAGTTTGGGGCTTTTGTGTAATTTTACAAAAGTTGGGGTTTTATTCATAATAAACCTAGATGCATGTTTGGCATAGAAAAATAGAATGATTGTTGAATCATTGATGAAAATGGGACCTAAGGGTTGAAATGGTAATTATGGAAAATGGCCTAATTACATTGTTTAATTAATTGGGATAATTAATTGGTGAGAAATGAGGGAATGAAATGTTGATTGAATATCCATTTGTGCATTTATTTTCTGTTTTAGAAATAACTGCTTTGGGCTATCGGTGGAGGATAGTCGAGATTGTTGTAGACAATGCATGATGATTAGGTAAACGGAAACTAATCAATGGAATGTGTCATGGAACTTGACGGTTGATAGAATACATTAATTGTGTGTATTGTGTGATTGTATATAGAACCAATGTGTTTATATACGTTATGTGTAGAGGAGGAGATAGGGGATGTACTCCGCGGTTTAGGGGAAGATAGGGGATGTACCTCTAAACCGGATAGGTATTGGGAGGAGATAGGGGATGAACTCCGTAGACAGAGTTCATATGTTTGTCTAGAGAAGTGAAGATAGAGCTCATATGCTTATCTTTGTGAAGTGAAGTGTGGATACAGCTTGTATGCTTATCTGTGGATATTGTTGATATACATATCTGTTGTAGAGTGTGGATACAGCTTGTATGCTTATCTGTGGATATTGTTGATATACATATCTGTTGAGAATGTGGATATAGCTTTTATGCTTATCTGAATGTGAGATATAGTTTTTATACATATCTGTGGAAATGATGATAGAGCTAGCATGCTTATCTGTTGAAAAAGGGAAAATGAAAAGTAATTGGGACTTGTAAGTCATTGACATAAATATGTAATTTATGTGATTGTATCAGTGTTGACCAACTATCAATTGCTAATGTTTTAGTCATTGTCCATGGTTGGTTTAGTGTATTTCTACTGGGCTGTGGCTCACCCTATATGGGAATATCATTTTCAGGTACAGGAAGCATGCCACCTCCAAGGACATAGCTGGGAGGCTAGTGGCGGGCATAGTTTTGTCGTTTTACTTTTGATGTATTACATGTAATTTCAAGCCAAGGGCTTAATGTATAAACGAGTTAGAACTCTTTGTTGTAACCAAGTGTTAACTTGGAAAGCTGTAAGCCCGTAGGGCATTTTGTTATGAGGTTAACATGTAATACTTATGTCTTGGAATTCTAATGAATGAAAGGAATGCGGTTAGTTTATATGTAAATGCATGTCTTATCTGATGGGTTTAATGTTATTATTTTGAGGGTGTTACATTCCAACTCTGCCAAAGTTAAATCTACCCTATCGATCTTCCTTTTCACCATGCTGGCGCATGTCCTTCATCATTATGAGACAAAAACCGACAGAACATTGTCCACTTAACACAAGCATGATCCTTTCCAAGTAGGCCACTGAACCACAACACTTAGCCACTCACTATAACTGCCCACTGACTTTGAATCTTCAAACTCTGCCAAATATTCCTGTCGACCTTCCTTCCACCATGCTGCCACATGTCCCTCATCATTATGAGCTAAATTTCGATCGAAAATTATCCACTTAACACAATCAAGATCCTTTCCAAGTAGGCCACTGAACCACAACACTTGGCCAATAAGTGGTTCAGAGTTGGTTGCACAATTTTTTACACATAACCACGTAGTTCATGTCATCTGTCCCTTAGATTGCTTTGGTAATATTTCACTTTTAGTCCATTATGTGGCATTCTTTCACTGGTCCAGCTGTCGACAGGTTTATGAACATAAGTACGTCCAAACAATTGCACACCAAATTCCGTAACTTAAGAAATGCCTAACCATGTTCAGCTGAAGGACAGACACTGCTTAACAAAAGATAGATGTTGAAAAAGCTATTTTTTTAACCCCAACATTAAGGTAATATTTAAGGAAAACCCATACACATAACTGAAGGGGGCAACTCACCGTTGGAGCAATAACAAAAGCCTACAGTTTCAGCCTGCTACAAACATTACAGCTAAATACTTACCATCTCGTAATTGAAATCTTAATATTGGGATTTCCTTCAATCCAAATCATAGTAAATTTTTTGTTAACCTAAACTATTTTCACAAGCAGTAATTTAATCAACAAATTAAATGTCATTAACTTCTTAATATTTGAAAGACCATTTTTTTAATATTGTGATGACTTAAATACAATTGTTGTCCTACATTTACCACAATATACAACTTACTTATATTGAAAACAAAATATACATTTCGGGTTTATAATAATAAAAATGAAAATTACTTTATTATTATTTTTTTTTTTTAAGTTGACTCATATTTGAAGCTAAATTATGATTCGTTTTTTTTGTTATTATTTTAAATTTTTGTTTGCACCTGCTTTTGCCAAATCTTGTCAACAGGTACTCCACTCAATTGAGGACGCATGCCAAGTCCACAATGGATATATAGTATCAGATGACAAGGGTCATCAACTACCATTGAATCTTGCATGTCACCTGACTTAGATAGTGGAACAGTTACTGGCACTGATCATGGACTTAGTGGCCAATCTCCAAAAGGAAACATGATTGAAGTAGGAGTCTGTATCTGTCAAGGGACGGCTAAAAGGACTTGGGGACACGTGGCAACTTTAAGGATATGCAGTTCGACAAGTAGAAGTAAAGGTTTTATGTGGTTTCAAGACTTGGAAATGACAGTGCAGTTACAGAAGTTGCACAGCAGCAGTTGAAGATTCAACACATCATGGGATCATGGGAAAAAAGAGCTATAAAGGCCAGAAGGTTTACACACAGAGAGGACATCAACAACAACAACACATCAACTTACATTCTACATTTAAGAGTAGTTCAAATTGTAACTTACGAGTAGTTTTCTCCCTTGTAATTTGTACTTGTAACTGGGTGAACTTTTCTGATTTCAACCTCAAATCACCAAAGGTTTATCTTCTCTAATTTGTTACCATCAGCTCATATCATAAAGTTCATTTCATTTGTTTACTTTGTTACCATCTGTTCATCCAAATAAGTCATCATCATTTTCAGGCATTCGAACCAATACCACAATTGCTTGATTGTTCTTCTTTAAATTGTCATCTTTGAATTACTGTTTGGTTGTTGTCGATATAGGCCCACCATAATTTTGCTAACAATTTCCCCATCACTTTCATAGTTAACATGAAATTATTTCACAACTCCTGTTCATAATTTGTAATTCATATACTAATCGGCTTAGACATAAAGTAAACTAGTTCGTTGGGCTAATTTGTCCAACTAATACCCAAAAATTAATTGGCACTAGGATTATATAGAAAATGCATGTATTGGGATGTAATTTTGCAAAACCACATGGACAAATTTCATATTTTAATCAGAAGACAAAATATAATACTAATTTACCGAAACAAGTCATAACAAATCAATACGAAGCCAAAACACATCATTAGTTGTCAATCACACCGTAACAACCTTCAGTTAGATCCAACTAAATTTAGAACAGAAACATGCAACCCCCAATAAGAAACTTGGAATATAGACATAACCGAATTTTCAACCCAAAACGCATCATTAGTTGTCAACCACACCGTAACAACCCTTCAGTTAGATCCAACCAAATTTGGAAAAGAAACAAACAACCCCCAATAGGAATCTTGGAATATAGATATAAGCCAATTTTCAACCCAAAACAATACACAAACAACAGACACCCATATATCAGTTCCGTTTTGTAGCTCGAATTTCTGAAGGCTTAAATGGCCCGAAATTCCAAAACAACGTCATTTTGGTCTCCCCCCCCTCCCCCCTCCCCCTTTCCTTCGTAGTAACTCACAGAAGAAGAAGAAGAAGAAGAAGAAAAGAGGACAGCAGAGAGAGAGAGATCAACCAAAAATAAAACAAAAATCAAACCCAAATCAAATAAAGAGAGTGATACAAAGATCATCATCATCACACAAAAATCAAACCCAAATCACCCAACACAAAGAGAGAGAGAGAGAGATCAACCAAAAATCAAACCCAAATCACATAGAAAGAGTGATACAGAGATCATTATCACCACACAAAAATCAAACCCAAATCACCCAACACATAGAGAGAGTGATACAGAGATGATCATCATCACATAGAGATCATCATCATCACATATATTCACAGAGAGAGAGAGATACAGATCTATGTATACACCAAAGGATGGAGGCGCCAGTGATGGCAACGTCAGTGATGGGCGCCGGTGATAGGCGCCGGTGATGGGTGGAGCGAGTGCTCTCTCTCTCTCTTTCTCTTTCTTTTTTGCTCTCTTCTCTCTTTCACTCACTCCCTCTGTTTCAAAAAAAAAAAAACTGCCCAAAATGACGTCGTTTTTGTCTGTCGAGCCATTCGAGCCAACGGGATTTCGAGCTACCAAGGATTATTCCCCATATATATCTCACATTCATTTAGTTCTGAAAATGACAAGTCACTGCAAACAAAAATGACAAAATCACTCTAAACAATATCCAAAATAATTGTTCCTGGCCTTGTACATAAGCAACATTATGCCATATCCTAGCCTTATACATTAGCAATTATTTATACGTTACGTACAGCAATTCGTGCAAAATCATAACTACAGACATATCGATCCTCTTCTTGCCAATGATATGTTTTCAAAAGCTAGTACTGTGTACCTAATAAATTAAAAGAATAAATAAATCATACAATTACTTGATTCACCTCATCAATTGTAGTCGAATCATTTTTGCACACTTGTGCTTCGACACTACCGTATTGGCCCACAGGCTATTTTGAATCAGGAGAAACATCAAAAAATAAACATCGTTGCTTGCAGCCCTTGTCCATCTATGCAGCACAGAAGTTTGGGGAATTTGTGTTAAATTTTTAGGTTTCATAACACATATCATGTGACAGCAAGGTAGCCCGAAGGATTTAAACTTCATGCAAGAACGTATCATTGCGGCATCAACTGGATTGTGTGTTACTATCCACGATCTATTCTTCACCTTGTACTTATGAATATAGTAGCACTTTTTACCATCCGGCAAAGAGAACACGTCCTTCACATTCAATTTCCCCTCTTCCCCTCTTCTAAGATTTTATCACGGAACATTTCAAATATATTTCGGGTGAATAGCTCAGCTCCATGTCTCTTTATATCTCGCAATGGAGTAATCGATACAGAAAAAGTTTTTTTTTGTTTCGACATCAGCTCCAGCCTCGTTATACCTTATCCTTGCAAGAGCCTGATCATAGTGCCTAACAAAGTCTTATAGCTTCAATTTGTATTGGAGGAAGGGATTGAAATAAGCATTCATACTCTTCGAGCGCTGAGTGTTTTTCATCCCAGCAAAGAAATAGCCACGCATATATACCTCAGTCCACATCTGACGCTTCTCAGATGTCTCTGTCACGACCCAAACCCGCCCCTGTAGGTTTAGCATCTTAACCGGCCAGTAATCCGTGGATTATCAAAGGCCTCTTAACAGATAATCATATAATAAAGGGCTACAGTAGCAAATGTACAAAAATGTAAATAGTCCAATGAGCTGTGTCGATAAACATGGGGCAAAATATTTCAAAACTTATATATACATAAACGTGTCGGTCAAAGGATAACATAATTACAAAACACTTACAAGAGTGTAATATCTAGGACCCGACTATACAAAACAAACAGAGACTAGCATAAGTACAAAAATAGCCATGTAACTAGACTTCAATCGGAACCTCCTCGGGAGGCACAACGGCTGGCTGACAAAAATAGAAATGAAGGTCGTTAACTCTGGCCCTGATCACGCGCCGGCTCACCTACATACATAATATAAACTGTGAGTGAAAACTCAGTGAACAATAACAGAGTAAAGGGGGTTTCAATGAATGAGTCCGTACAGATTCAGAATTCATAATTCAGTTTCGTATCAAATTCATAATTCGTCCAGATCATATATAGAAATCATAAGTCATGCGTAAGTATACGTGGTACATCCATAAGCGCTAATAGAGCAGATACAAAACAAATGCAGACACGTGAGGGTTACGAATAACCAGTTCCATAAAGGAATCTCCGAATCCAGGTAACAGAGAATAAACACGCTGAGCCCCATGATGGAGCCTCCGGTACGAATAACAGAGTGCAGACAGATTAAGTTCCATGATGGAACCTCCGATACCGGGTAACAGCTAACACATAACACATGATGTTAAGGATGCCACGAATACATATCAGAAATTGGACATTCATTCGTTGTACAGAATATAGCACATCAGAAAACAAATCTTATTTTATCACATAGAAAATAAATACAGTTGAACATAACTTTACTAAGTTATTACTCACAGTTGGCCTTGAGACAGACAGACGGAGTAGATTGGTCAAACAGTACGCGGCACGTGACCTACATGACACATAACAGATACACACCTGAAACACACGTTCGAATTGTATATAACTTATGTCATTTTCTCTTAGTGTGTTTCTAACCTTTAATCCTCATTATAGAGCCTCAAACATGGCCTAGGAATTCCTAGGATGGAATGAGGATGCATAAATGCATTGGAAAACATTTCTTAAAACTTGCTGAAAATAAGATCCCCGCTCGAATATGCAGACAATGAAGCTACGCTCGAGCGTGACCTTTCCCACTCGAGCGGACTGCAAACTTTTGAAAAAGTACTGGGTGCATGATTTTCACGCTCGACGGGCGCTCGACCTACGCTCAAGCGTGAGACTCAGAACCTCGCTCGAGCGTGAATTCCCTTACTCAAGCGGACTGCAAAACATACAAACTTCTAGGTATATGCATTTCACGCTCGAGCGTAACCCTCGACGCTCGAGTGAAAGTGCATGTACTCAGAGTGCACGCTCGAGCGTAAAGTTCCATGCTCGAGCGTGGATCAAATTTCTAGAATTTTCAGATTTGATCACCAAGCTCAAATTCGACTTTTGAAGCATCTAAAACTCATTTTTCTGGGCTAAAACTTGAGGAAATACATGAAAACACATAATACATGTTTAAAGAATTATAACAAGAAATCATGGCCCAAAGGCTTGCCAATTGTACAAAAACTCAACTTTAAACTCAAAATTAATTTATAAACATAACATGTATGTACATTTTTGAGCTAAGGCTCTCCAAAACATGATCAATTGCTACTAAACAACATGAAATTCATTGTTTTCCCAAAATTAAAGTGAAGTCAAAACATGCATGAGGCAATTCTTTGAAAACACATTCAAAACTTCATAAGATGCACATGCAATCCAAAAATTCATTCTCAATTCCAACTTTTAGCTTAATTCTTGCATTAATCAACTTAACCCTCTTGTTTCCATGCATTAGAGTCTAGACTTCAAGGCTATAAGACAAAATTCTTACCTAAAGGCTTGAATTTACAATGGTTGGAGTTAATATCTTCAAATTCCTTCCAAAAGCCAACAATGCCCCCTTGAATGAGCTCAAATTTCCAAGCTTTACACCAATTCTCCCACCTCACACTCTCTCTCTCATTAGCCTCTCTTGGGTGAGCTCAAATGTGATGGAATGAAAGAAAAAGAAGTGAGTCGGCTTAATTAGTGCCTTAAGTAGGCTTGGATACAAGTGTAGTTAATTGGTGCATATTAATTTAATCTAATTTAATCGTTCCAAACCAAATTTTAATTAAACCTACCATAAAGTTCTATAAATCCTAATTAGCACATAAATCAAGTCAATTTCTGATTCGAACGACGATAAGGCTTTTAATTCGCAAACCGAAGTTCAAGCAAGAACAAATCTTTCTACGCCTAACAGATATAGACACAAACAATGCATCACACACATGCAGTTTAATTCAGAATTTCACCTTAATTACTAATTAGGCATAATTAATCACGGATTAATGTTAATCATGGGCCGAGGTTGTTACAGTCTCCAACACCCAGCTGTTGTTTTCAAGTCCAAACTTTTCGACCATTCTCGTCCAACCATCCTAAAACTTTGCCTCATCCATTTCCATCTCCATGCACTGCTTGAAAGCATGTGCAAAGTCACTTTTGTGAACATTTGACACAATAATTTTCCCAAGATGCCAATTACTTAATCGATGTCTTGCGTCTGAAAATACTCTTCTAATTGCCTCTCGCATCGCCTTATCCCATTTGTCAGTACGAACACAGGTGCTTTATTGTCCATCGCCTCCATAAATGTTTCTAAAACCCATGTGTATGTATCAATTGTCTTATTAGCTAGCAAAACACATGCAAATATCGTGGTCGTGAAGTGGTTAGTCATACCAGCCAACATGACAAAAGGTTTCTTGTACGCATTGGTACGGTGAGTTGAGTCAAATATCAGCACATCACCAAACTTTGCGTAGTCAGCCGCGATTTCGAATCTGCCCATAACAGATTTTGTAACTTGTTATCCTTACACACATCATACTTGTAAAAAAAACGTGGGTTAACATCAAGTTTTGCACATAGGTAAACCAAAGCACCCTGTACATCACCATCCTCAACTTCTGCTCTACGTTCGGCTTGAATGTAGTTGTGCAGATCCGTACGGATAAAACCAACATTCTCATAACACCCGGATTGATTTACCATATAGACCATGATTTGGCTAGTCTTCACATCGACGTTGCACATAGCCATTGCTTGAGCTTTATCAGCGCTATTTAAACCTCGATGTGACCTCAGATACATCACATAGTATTGTTCTGCCAATTCATGGTTGTGGTCTGTGATGAAGTGAGTCACAGCATACTTTCCCCCTTCACCAGCCTCTAGATCGTACCGTTAGGGAAATTGTGCTTTGCAACCTACTCTTATTAGTGCCTTAGGAGCTCTTCTCTTCTCTTCTCTGCAACCCGGTCTAAGTATTTTGGTAATCTCTGACCTTCCCTTGAACACAACCGTAGCCTACTAACAACCTTTCCCTATTTATTTGTGCTAAATCTAGATTTTCGTATACTATATCCCTTGGCTTTAGCATACGCATTGTAGAAAGCTTCTTCATTTTCGACCGAATCAAATTTCTGTTCCAGAATAGCACGTTCAACCTCACCAACCATGTCATCGCCATGAGCATCGTCAACCATTTCTTGTTTCACATTAGCTCAACCATCTTCGACGTTTATGTTGGTTGCTTCTTCATTGTGCGGACCAGCTTCGCAACTATGACAACGTTCCGCCCTACTTTCATTGACCAAACGAATGTCATTTGCTTCATTTGGAATGTCATAATCAACACCTTCACTTTTAACTTCAGCTGGGGCCATACTGTACATGATATTAGTACAAACAATTACTTGATGATTGAAAAATGTTAACACAAACACAAACATGACATTTTAACATGGTTGGATTGTTTGTGCAAACACAAACACTCGATTGAGAAAGAAAGAGGTTACTTGGCAATAAAGGGGTTTTGATTTGAGCGAAGCGTAGAGGGGTTGAAGTTAGGTTTAGGGTTTAGTTGAAAGAAAATCGCTGAAGTGAAGAGGCCAGAGAGAGAGAGAGAGTGACAGAGAGAGGGTGACAGCTCCATACTCAATATCTAGTTGGAGAGAACGCCTTCAGTTCAACAATGGAACCCCACAGAGCCTTGTAGTTCCATTGTTGCTAGAAATCAAGGGTTATACTATTCCCTACAGAGCTTCGTCAATGGAACCCAACAAGGGCTTGTCTCTGTTAATGGAAATCAAGGGTTACAAGTTCAACCTTACAGAGATGAAGACAATAAGAGAGAGAGAGAAAGAGAGAGGGGGGTGGGATGCAATCATGCAAATAGGAGGATTAACCGGTTACCCCGATTTCACATTTTTTACGATTAAACAATTCAATGGTCTTGATCAATTATTGTAATCTAATGGCTAAATATTGGGTTACATATGGTGTGTAACCTTAACGGGGTTGCACACTTAAACAGTTCCCAACTTACAATAGTGAAATTCATGGGAGTTTAAATGTTACATATTTGAATTGTTAATATATATTTTATTAATTTATTTAATTTATAATTTTATATGATTTTATTTATTTTTATATATTTTAAGTGTTTATATTTAAATTGTTATATATATTATATTTTAGAAAAAATTAGTGATAAATCCAATCTAACGAGGGTATAAGGCATTAAATAGAATAGATATTTTTTTGTTACTGAGAAGTCCACCCTTTGTGAAATAATTTGATGAGAAGTCTTTTTATTTGTTTTGAATGATATTTTGTTTCTAATTTTATCCCTTAATTTATTTATTGACTTTTATTTATCTGTTGACTTTCGTTAATTATCTGTTCAATTTTTTTCCTAGTTGTTAAAATTTTTTCCCTATTTATTCACAATTTTTCCTATCTATTCAAAAAATTTCTTATCTGTTCAAATTTCCCTATCTGTTCAAAATTCTAATATCTGTTTAAATATTTTTCCATATTTCTTCAATATGTTCACCATCTATTTAAATTTTTCACCATATCTATTCAATTGTTTCCCGTATATGTCTAAATTTTATTATCTGTTTAATTTTTTTGCTTACCTGCTTAAATCTAAATCTATCTGTGTCCAAATCTATCTGTTTAATTTTTAAAGCCCACATCCAATTTCTCTCTCCTCTCATCCCCTTGTCTGTTCTAGTGCTTTGAATGTCCATCCAAAAAAGAATATATCAAACCTATATGTTCTACACTCTCTTCCCAAACCCAACAAGAAATCTAACTTCATCCAAAACAACACACACATTTCTACAACAAATATTTTCAAAAAAAAAAAAACGTAACAATTAAATTAACACCACCACCACCACCACAACAACAACAACAATAATAAAGAACAAGATCTACCAAAAAAAAAAATGAGATCACAGATCTAGTATGTGTGTGTGTGTGTGTGTGTGTGTGTGTGTGGGGGGTGGGGGGGGGGGGGGGGTGTTGAATCACCATTACACTATATCACTCATCAGATCTGATGAGTGAGTGATGCATATAAATATACATATATATATATATATATAGAGAGAGAGAGAGAGAGAGAGAGGAAGAACATACAGAGAGAGTCGCAATAAGAGGGTGTAGATCAAGAGAGCAATAAGTGCAATAGACAACTTCCCAAACAATTGACTACGCCGTTAAGTTCCTCCTTCTACTAGTGCGATGGTGCCCTCTCATTTCACATCCTTCTCTCTTCAACGTTGTCGATCTATCCCCAGGCCTAGGTCTACAATTCAACAGCAGAATCAAAGCAATCAAAGAAAACAAAATCATAAATTTTTGGAATCTCTCTCTCGTGGCTTTCGAGTTGTTTCCAAAGTCACATAGAATGTATCATTTGAAGTGTGTGATCTACTCCACCAAGAGAAAAGAAGAGTCCTCCATGGAAATGGAGACGATCACACTAGTCCCGACACTTCGTATGTCTCAACGACGGTGCTGGAGAATGAGGTTTTATGACTAGATCAGGGAAGAAAGAGGAGGAAATCGGAGGGGAGAAACCCTAGATTCTCGATTTGTTGAGACTTGCTGCGGATGTAGATCGCCTGTTGGTCGATTTGGTGAGATTCGAAAAAATAGAGCTCGATTGAAGGCTTTTGTCACTTCCAGGAGGTTAACGAAGCCGAAAATATTGGAACCCACATTAGATCTGGATCGGCATGGGTTTGAGGTTAGGGTTTCGAATGAGAGAAATTTGAGAATCGACGTGTGGGTTAGGATTTGAGGGCATCGACGGAGAGCGAAAGGGAGAGGAAGAGAGAGAGAGAGAGAGATGGAGATGGAGACAAAAGAAAGACAAGAGAGAGGAAGACGAAAGGGACAGCGGTGATGCTGGTCAGTCAGCTATACGACGGTAACGGCGGCAACGGAGGTGAGGAGGACAGAGAGAGGGAGAGACAAAGACTGGAGGATTTGGGCTCAAATAATCGTGATTACAAAATATATATATATACAGATATACAGATATTTTGATCATTTTATGTAAGTATGTCTTTATTGATAAATTATTTAGATTATAGATTTTTAACCAAACAAAATTCTAATTTGAATGGGACACAACGCCCTATATTTTAATATAATTTATATTATTTTATTTTATTTTAATAATATTACATAAATAATAAAAATAATAAATAAGTAAAATCTGTAGGCGGCAAAATCCAACGGACAATACATGTGTATATATATTATACAATTATATATATTATTGTAATAATAAAAAGTAAAAAACATAATAAAAGAAAAATAAAGAAAACAACAAAAGCAATAAATTGGGGAGACACCTAACCACAAATGTGAGTGTTTGGGAAGTGAGTTTTTTTATAAGTTTTTTTAGTTATAAAATATTATTGAAATTTTTTTTTTTTTTGTTTGGAAAGATAATTGAGTTTTTTTGTGGTTGAATGTGATGTTTGTGACAGAAAAAGTAAAATGATTATAGGGTTTGATGTGATATTTTGTTTGAATTTTTTTTTTTTTTTTTTTTTTTGGTTTTGTTACCACTTTGTCTTTTAGTGAAAAAAGTAAAAAAAAAAAAAATTACGTTGATTGAAAGATATTGTTAGGTCTGTGAAGGTTTATCACAAGTCCCGTTTGGATAATTTGAACTGTTCAATGTGTAGAACTCGTTGAGTACTATATGCCTGTAAACAATTACGTTGATTGGATATCGAAAGCTATGTGATCAAATCAGTTTTGTATGAAGAAAAAAAAATGAACGGTGAAAAATATATAGCTTACAAAAATCTGATTTGATCACATAGCAATCGATATCTGATCAATGTGAATTTTTATACGCATATAGTACTCGATGAGTTCTACACATTGAACGGTTTGAATTATCGAAACGGGACCCATGATGAGGCCCTATAGGTCCAACAGTACCCTCCAGTCTGATCACGGACTTGAGGGTATATGCTATAATATTATATTATTTTATTATTTATTTATCTTATTTGCATTTGGAAGAAGTGCATGTAAGTGGAAGTTGAGGAAAAAAATTATAAATACATAAGCAGTGTAAGTATATCTATGGTGAGGTGTAAATAAATGACTGTGAAAGTACAAATATGCGTTAGTAATTTTTTTTTTCCAAATCCCACCTACAGATATTTTCCCTTTGTATTTTGCAAGTTGCTCTTGGTCAAAAAAAAAAAATAATAATAATAATGGGCAAAGCTCGAGGGCTCCAACAAGGAGCAATACAAAGTGATAAAGAGCAACACAAAATGATAAAAATTAGGGTGTCTCTCCCATATATTAGAGTAGTGTGTCCACAATGATGTGAAATTAATATTTTCTTGTTAGGCTACAGATGACCTAGTAATTGGGGTTTATTGTATTTAGTATTTTTAGTTTTGATTTGATTTGGATAAATTGTATAACTTTTAGGTCTTTTTTGCAATAAATATTTTATTCAAATCATATTATACAATTATTTTCACTATTTTGTATTAAAATTGTTAAACAAGCTATACCTAGTAAGACGTGTCGTGCATCTACTATAGTTTAGTGTAGTTTAGTAGTGGCGATCTATGTTAAGTGAAAATGATTGGTGCTTTCGTGTCATAATATATACAAATCCTCTTGACGATGCATTTTTAATGTACTTACATCACAATATCTAAATTGATTTTCTAAAAACCAATACAATAACCCTAATTATAACTTTAATGGTGGATTCGAAACCCTCAGAATTCTTTTATTTGATTTTATTTCTTTTAGTTTTATTATTTTCAAAATCAAACTTTTAAAATTACTTTAATTATTATTTTTGAATCATCACAACTCGACCCTATGGAACGATACTTGATCTTAACCATTGTTCTACGGGTAGTAATTATTATCTAGTTTTAAATGGAATATTTTGGTGTGTAAACGAAAACATCAAAAATATTATTCTCTCTCATTAATATTTGGAGAAATAACAAATCAATGCAATTTTAAAAAAATAATTTACAAATCAATGATATACTTTATAAATTTTAATGATGAATTTTATAATTTTTTTCATGAATATATAATTATTTTAAAAAAATGTCTCTGATTTGTAATTTTTCCTTAATATTTTGCACCAATGTCTCTCTTTATTCTTGAAAGCTTTTTAAATTAATAACACGTTATCAATATGAAACTCTGCCCCCCATTGTCTTTCTTTATTCTTCAAAGCTTTTAAAATTAATAACGCATTATCAATATGAAGCTCTAACTGGTTGAGAAATAAAAGTTGAATCTCATAGAAATAGAGTTTGTATGATCTTTTTAGGGTAAATTATACTTTATTTTTAAGGGGAAATTCTATTTTCATATACTTAATTAGCTCAGTGTATATCTTTTCTCAATACAGACACCTATTAATTTGATTATTAATTAATTTTCTCACTCCACACACTTAAAATTACAATTATATCCTTCACTCATAACCATTGTATACATACCACTTTACCCTTCTTTCCACACAGTTTCTAAGACCCTACTTCCACATTTGCAGTTCCACCCACACAAAAGTGAAGACCAAAGTCAGTGAAATTTCTTCCATTAAAGACCTCCATTGAACCTCCCTTGAAAATCATTAAAAACCTTTGTTGAAGGAAATGGTTTTTACCCTGTGGAAATAGTTTCTTTTACTTTTTTTTATGTTTTTTTTTCCCCACTTTTGTTCTATCGTGTGCATATCAGTTACACAACACAACAATTAGGGGTGGGCACGGGTCGGTTGCAGCCACGAAACTTTCAATCCGTCATCTGTTCGCCAGATTGGCAGATTAGAGAAAATCAATCGGTATCCGTCTGTCAATCCGACAGATGTGGATTGAGCGGATTGGCGGATTAGTTGATGGATGCGAATCGGTTTAGCAGTTTAAAATTTTATAAATTTTCAATATAATTCAACTCGCGCACTTTCTCAAAAAAATAAAAATAAATAAATAAATAAATAAAAAATTACAGTTAATGACTTAAAAAAGTATTACAATCACTACATGCTTCATTCAAAGAAAGAAAGTTTGAAACTTTAGAATATTACAATCACTTCATGACTTATCCACATGTTATAATCACAGTATACTTCATCCACATAAAGTATTATAATTTGTGATTTTTAAAATATAAAAACAATTCAAACCACCAAAATCATGAACATAACAGTAGTAGAGATTGTGTGCCTCTATACTGTTACATCTATATCTGTTTTTAAAAACAAAAATCAACTAACATATATCATCTTTTTTATTTATTATTTATAGAGTTAGATTTAAAAATAAAAAAATATACATAAATAATACATTAATTTTTTTCAATTCAAAAAATATATTCAAGTTCAAAACTCTCTTTCAATAGAATATAATCAACAAAATATTTAAAACTGTTTTTCAATTGAAAACACAAATAGAATATCTAAACAAATTGAAAATATAAAGTTTTACAAATTACTAGGGGTGCTCGCGGTTTGGCGGTTTGGTTGTGGTCAAAAGAACCTCAAATCCACCATCCGTCCAAAACTAGGCGGATTGGAAAAAATCAATCCACAACCATTTGCTCGTCATCACGCATCCATCCAAAATGCGACAAATTGGTTCAGTTCGATTGGTTTGGGCTGATCGGTATATCCGTTGCTCACTCCCAACAACAATAATGCAAAACAAATATGACGAAATACAAAAAACCGAGTTGGAAGGGTTGGGTTTATCAAATGAGTTTTGTTAGGTTTTATTTCTTGGCAATCCCGTTTGACAAAACTCCTTTCAGTTGTATTTTTTATTCGCACTTTTATTTCAGTGAGGTTATGAGTGTTTAGATGCGAATCCAACCCGAATTGTGCTTTTCAGAGAAGGTACTACCTATGTTGTCAAATCCGGAGACAAAACATTGTGTTGATTCAATTGTAATTTTTTGTGTTTTTGTTCTGTCCGCTCGAGCGGAGCCTTGTGAGCTCGAGCGTAGATTAGCAGGTCTCAGTATTTTGTCAGGGCAAGCAAAAAATACTAGTGGGTGTGATTTTACGCTCGAGCGGATTCTCCTACGCTCGAGCGCATCTCAGTTTGTTCGCACGCAGTTTTTGGTCAGTCCGCTCGAGCGGGCTGTGTTGAGCTCGAGCGGACCGCGCGAACCCAGATTTCCAGATTTCATTAAAGAGTTGGTTTTCTTCTGTATCTAAGATTACTTTTGGTTCTCTATAAATACTTGGTTTTCTCCCAAAACTAAGGGATTGATGGGACTTCTCCAGATCTTATTTTTGGATCTTAAGGTTTATATCTGGATAGATTTTGCTAGTTTTCTTTGATGTTTTATTGAGTATTCAACTCATGGTTTAAAAGAGAGTACATCAAAGGTTTTTGTTTGCTATACAAAAGAGAGAGTTATTCTTCAGTTGTGGATTCTGAAGAGTTCGAGCCTGAAGCTTTGGTGGAATCCGGAGTGGCTCATCAGAAAGACAATTCCGTGGTGAAGATGGGGTTGGAAGAGGCACATAGAGGTTGGTTCAATTAGGCGTTGTGGATTCGGTAGGTAATTGAGAGTATACCTGTGTAATTCCTTTAAATCTTCTTAGTGGATTGTTCTTGTGGCTGTTGCCCGTGGTTTTTTGATCACAATTGGAGGTGTCCAATTGTGGTTTTTTCCATGTTAAAATCGTTGTGTCTCTTTGTCTTGATTGTTTGATTAGGATTGTTTTATTCTGCTTAAATTTGATACATAATCACAAATCAACATCTAGGGGATTTCTAGATTTTTCAATTGGTATCAGAGCAGGTCGTTCTATTTTTTTTTTAAAAAAAATTTTTTAGAACGAGATCTTGTTTGATTTGTGATAATGGATACAATTCGTGAAGGAAATTCTATGGTTCGACCACCCCTACTTGACGGATCCAATTATTCTTTTTGGAAAACTCGGATGAGATCTTTTTTAAAATCTATTGATGAAAAAGTTTGGCAATCCGTCATGAATGGGTGGACTGAACCAACAATTATCGTTGATGGAGTTACAATCCCCAAACCAATTGATAAGTGGGACACAACTGATTACCAAAATAGTAGCTGGAATAGTAAAGCTATTAATTCTCTCTTTTGCATGTCACACCTGAAGAATTTAGTTGTATTTGTAATTGTGAAGTCGCAAAAGAGGCTTAGGATATCTTACAAACTATTCATGAGGGCACTCCTTCTGTGAAACGTTCAAAACTTCAAAGGCTCACATCTAGTTTCGAAAACCTTTCAATGAAAGATAGTGAGACCTTTGATGAATTTTATGCGAAGTTGAGTGACATTGTAAATTCCAGCTTCAATTTAGGTGAAAAAATTCCAGAATCCAAAGTTGTGGGAAAAATTTTGAGATCCTTGCCCGATCGGTTCCAACCAAAAGTTACGGCTATTGAGGAGGCTCAAGATGTTGACAACCTCAAGCTGGATCAGTTGGTTGGAAATCTCCAAACTTATGAGGCACATAGGAATTTCAAAGCGAAACAAAAAGATATTGCTTTTAGTAGTGCTCATAAAGTTAGAGAGGATTCTGATGAGGATTGTGATATAGATTCCAAGATTACGGCTGCTTTTGTTAAACAATTTAAAAAAAAAAATTTGAAAAAGAATCCTAATCTTTTGGAATCTACTCATTCTCATAAATCTAAAGGCAAAGATAAACTCAAAATTAATTCTATAGCCAAGAAGGAGAAAGGAAAGATACAAGGAAACTCTGAAAGACTCCAATGCTATGAATGCCAAGGATTTGGCCACTTTGCTCAAGAATGCCCCACTCGATTGAGGAAGAAGAAAGCCCTTGCCATCACTTGGGATGATGAATCTGAATTTGATGAAGATAAAAGTGACAATGAAGAGCAAGGCGAAGAGGAACATAAACAATTCCTTGCTTTCATGGCGGCTTCCGAAGCTGAAGGACAAACAGATTCTCCGAAGAGGTCAGTTGAGAATATCACTGATGATGAATCCTCGGAGAGTGATCATGAAGAGCTTGAGCAAGCTTATGAAAAGTTGTATAAGGAATCTCTTAACTTGTTCAAATTGAATGACAAACTCACAAAGAAACTCAAAACATGTGAAAGTGAGAATGTCAAACTTAAGAAGGATATTTCCGAGGCCAGAATTAATGCCATCAAGGTAGCTGATGATCGACAAGTTCTTTGTGCAAAACTGTTGACTTGTGAGACAGAGAGGAATGAGCTACTGCAAACCCATGCCATGTATGAAGAAAAGATTGAATCTCTCGAGATGTCACAAGTTGCTTTGGAAGAACTAATGATCAAGAAAGAGGAAGAGCTCAAGTGTGCTATGGCTACCATTGGTCTTTGGAACAAAGGATCAAAGACTTTGGAGGATATCATTGGGTCTCAACAAATGATTTGTGACAAGAGTGGCATTGGCTTTGATGGTAAGAGAGAGCAAAAGCAGAGTGCTTCAACATCTCATGATACAAGAACTCAAGGAAAGGGAGGACAAAAGATTCAACAAAAGGAAAGACTTCTCAAACTCCCTAGAATTGGTAAGGTAAAAGAAAAGAAGGTACACCCTGTTTTTATTTGTCATCATTGTGGTATGCATGGTCATATTCGCCCTTATTGTTATAAGTTGCATGGGAAAGTGTCTCAAAAGGGTAGAAATTCGAATACTTTTTGGGTTAGGAGATAGCCTTACATGTCTAAGCGGAATACCAAGATTCATGAGGGTGTTCACAACACCGCGACATTTACCAAGACCGCTAGACCTAATTTTGTTAAGATAAAAAAGATTTGGGTGAGAAAACTTGACTTGTGTTAATTTGTTTATTTGTTTTAGCTTTTGGATTTTTGTGTGTTAAACATGTGTGCTTGTTCATTTTTTTTTTTGTCTTGCTTTATTCTTGAAAAAAAAAAAAAAAAAATCCCAAAAAGATTTTCTTAGTATGGTTTTGCAAGCTTGAAATTTTTGAGTGGTCCTTGGTGCATATTAGATTTGATAAGAATATCCATTACATGTTGATACATGTGTGCTTTCTGTGGTCATTACTCATTTTAGAGTGTGTGTTTTTTTGATTAGTATGTCTTATTCTGAACACACTCTTGGATTAGCAAATTTTGGAATCTTCCGCCTTAGTGATTATTTTTTTTATGGACTTCTGGCATTGTATCTTTTGCTTTTCTAGAGGAATTGACCTATACTAACATATCATGGGTGATGTTGAGTCTCTTAACCACCTACCATCTTTTTGCACCTCCATGGCTTTCCCCTTAATTCTTTGCAATCTAGCCATGAGGAAAAGGCTACCTCAGAGTCACCAACCAGGCCTTCCTTATTATATCCATGCTTCTTTGGTTCGGTTTCCATACTCTTGAGTGTGTCAGCCACCAATGATTGTGCAAAAGAAAAAGTAAAAGAAAAAGAAAAAAGAAAAAGAAATAGAAGAAGACAAAATATGCAAAAGAAAGAAAAAACATGTGCAAAAAAAAGAAAGAAAAAAAAAAGGGAAAAGATTCATTGATTGAGGGGGAGCCTCCGCATTTACTCACCAAATACCCCTTGATTCCTAGTGGTTTGACTTTCCTTTGTTGTGCTTAGATTCTCTTGTCGGAGGTCCAACTTTCATATCACTACCAGGATTGAATCTAGTGTTTGTCGAACTCCAAGAGTCACACACACACTTTTATCATGGGATCTATGCTTTTCACATAATGCATCACTTTCTTTCATGAGGAATTTTCTACAGACTGTGCACATTGTGTTTACTAGTAATTGTGCTTCTTGGATAATCTTGTGTGTTTTAAGGTACAAATCTGAAATTCCTTGCTTGCTCCACCATATTATTTTTTTTCGTTTTCTTCTTGTTCACTGTTTTTAGTGTTTGTGGTTGCTTTTAGTGAGGGTGAGTTTGGTTCATCTTGATGTGGGTTGGTAATGGAGTTTGGTTTATTATTGCAAGAGTTGTTTAGCATGAACACTTTATTATGTTTGGTAAGGGAGATTGGCTATATGTTTTGCATGTTGCTATGCCCTATTTGCCCTTCTTGCATGCCCCTGATATTTACATCATCATATCATTGCTTGGGGTGGTCTTTAATCTTGATTTTGTTGTTTGAGAGGTGTTTTTCATGAGTCTTAGTTTTCATCTATTCATGTTTTCCATCTCATGTTTCAAGATAATCGTGTCATATGTCTATTACTTTTTCATATACTCTTGTGGGACTAATAGTTGTTTTGGAGATTGTGGCACTAATAACTGTTTTGCAGATCATGACCTTGAGAAAGAAGTTGGTTTTGTTGGCTGTAATGGGTTGGGGTGTTTAGGATTTTCTTTGTTAGGTGTGTTTTGTCACGGCATTGCCAAAGGGGGAGATTGTTAGGTTTTATTTCTTGGCAATCCCGTTTGACAAAACTCCTTTCAGTTGTATTTTTTATTCGCACTTTTATTTCAGTGAGGCTATGAGTGTTTAGATGCGAATCCAACCCGAATTGTGCTTTTCAGAGAAGGTACTACCTATGTTGTCAAATCCGGAGACAAAACATTGTGTTGATTCAATTGTAATTTTTTGTGTTTTTGTTCTGTCCGCTCGAGCGGAGCCTTGTGAGCTCGAGCGTAGATTAGCAGGTCTCAGTATTTTGTCAGGGCAAGCAAAAAATACTGGTGGGTGTGATTTTACGCTCGAGCGGATTCTCCTACGCTCGAGCGCATCTCAGTTTGTTCGCACGCAGTTTTTGGTCAGTCCGCTCGAGCGGGCTGTGTTGAGCTCGAGCGGACCGCGCGATCCCAGATTTCCAGATTTGATTAAAGAGTTGGTTTTCTTCTGTATCTAGGATTACTTTTGGTTCTCTATAAATACTTGGTTTTCTCCCAAAACTAAGGGATTGATAGGACTTCTCCAGGCCTTATTTTTGGATCTTAAGGTTTATATCTGGAGAGATTTTGCTAGTTTTCTTTGATGTTTTATTGAGTATTCAACTCATGGTTTAAAAGAGAGTACATCAAAGGTTTTTGTTTGCTATACAAAAGAGAGAGTTATTCTTCAGTTGTGGATTCTGAAGAGTTAGAGCCTGAAGCTTTGGTGGAATCCGGAGTGGCTCATCAGAAAGACAATTCCGTGGTGAAGATGGGGTTGGAAGAGGCACATAGAGGTTGGTTCAATTAGGCGTTGTGGATTCGCTAGGTAATTGAGAGTATACCTGTGTAATTCCTTTAAATCTTCTTAGTGGATTGTTCTTGTGGCTGTTGCCCGTGGTTTTTTTATTACAGTTGGAGGTGTCCAATTGTGGTTTTTTCCACGTTAAAATCGTTGTGTCTCTTTGTCTTGATTGTTTGATTGGGATTGTTTTATTCTGCTTAAATTTGATACATAATCACAAATCAACATCTAGGGGATTTGTTCTTGTGGCTGTTGCCCGTGGTTTTTTTATCACAGTTGGAGGTGTCCAATTGTGATTTTTTCCACGTTAAAATCGTTGTGTCTCTTTGTCTTGATTGTTTGATTGGGATTGTTTTATTCTGCTTAAATATGATACATAATCACAAATCAACATCTAGGGGATTTCTAGATTTTTCAAGTTTAATGAATGCAAAACTCTAATAATTTTTATCCTAGTTAACAATAGACCAGTGGAGAAATTTCACAGCCCATGGTTGAACAATAAGCTTGAAATAATACCAGTTCTTAACAACTGCCACATTCTTCAAGTAAAAAAGAAGATGAAGAAAATTACAAGATAAAAAGTGAGAACTCCGATTGGCATCAATGATGACAATGGCAAAGATGTTGAAACTGATGTCTATTTACAAATATATGCCATCAAGAGGAGTATTTACGAATCCTTATTAAACTAACTAAAATGATGGAAGGGAGAAAATAAGCAACATAAACACATCTGTAACAAATAAATTATGAACATACAGATCTGTAACCACGGAAACAAGAATCTATCAGCAAAAGTTAGGCCTTTTAGGATCCCCTAAAAAAATAGTAACTACTTCACTAGCAATGTGACAACAATATGATTTTTTATTTTTTAACTCAAAAAGTATATATTGAGATACTTTTGTTCTTAAAAGATGTGTACAGATAATTTTTTATATAATATTATGGATGTTGTTGGATGTCTATTATAGTCATTTTTATTTATGATATAATTGTCATTAAATTAATATTTCATTAAGTGTGTACCCTAAGCTAACTAGGTGTGTAAAAATAGAATTTCCCCACTTTAACCTTTAAATTTATTTTTTCCCATTTTGGCCCCTATGTTTCAAGTTTTTTTCCAATTTACTCTTGAAGCTAACTTATGTTCAAAATAGACAAAAAATATCACAATAACTATCACATAACATAAAAATATATTATTATATTAGTTTTTAAGTTTATGTCAAAGATATGAGTCATATATAATAAAATATTTTTATGTCACGTGATTGTTAATATGTCATTTTCTGTCTAATTTTTAATAAAAGTTAACTTTAGGAGTAAAGTTAGAAAAACTTGAAACATAAAGGTTAAAGTGGAGGGAAAAAATTAAAAATACAAACAAATAAACAAACTAACAAACTTAAGGGCCAAAGCAAAAAAGTGATATAAAAGGAGTAAAGTATAATTTACCCATCTATATTATAACCAGCTGAGAGGAAAAGTTAAATGTCATAAAAATAGAGTTGGTATGATCTTTTTATAAAGTGGTAGATCTAGGGATGCTGCAGTGACTAATGTCATAGCAAAAACTATTGTGAGGCCCATGGGTGCTTATGTTAGGTATACCTCCTTATTAAAATGTGGGACTCAATTAGTTTATTAAAAGAGTTTAATTGGTTTGGTATTAGTTATAATATATTTTTATATATTATATCTAATTTTGTGGAGACCCAATTCAGTTTGGAAACAACTAAGGTTTTGATAAAAAAAAAAACCTTAGATTCACAATATATTATTGGTATTGTTTTTCCCAAGAAAAAAAAGGTGTTGTGCGGCTGCTCCATATTTTAGTTTTCCAAGGTGAGCAACTATTGATCATTATTATTGGTGAGATTAATACTTGCTTCGGTGGTGTGGTTTTGGCTGCTTCATTTGGTTCGTTTCGGTGCTGATTTGGATTATTATTTTGGGTCTTCTTCAATTCTGATTCTGAAGATTTTGGTTAATCTATTTGGTGAGGTCTTTCCTCTTATTTATTTGTGATTATTTGGAATTCACCTAAGGGTGGTTTGTGAGACCATTCGTGTCTCATTTGTAATCGTTTGGAAACTATTTAGTTGATAGTGGAATCGGATTTCGATCCCGTGGACGTACCTCATATTGAGGGAACCACGTAAAATTCTTGTGTTGCTTTTGATTTAATTTTTCCGCATTAGTTTTTATTCCCATTGATTGATTTACTTGTGAAAAATCACATAATTTCCCTAACAATTGGTATCAGAGCTTACTGTTTATTTGGGTTTATTTATTTGTGTATATCAATGGAGGGGAATGTGGGTCGTATGTCTAGCTTCAATGGAAGCAATTAGGTAACTTGAAAAACTAAAATGAAGGACCTATTATTTTGTAAAGATTTATATGGACCCATTAAGAGTGATTCTGGAAAACCCAAGGATATGTAAGATGATGAATAGAAGAGGCTTAATCGAAAAGCCGTTGGTGTTATCCGTCAATGGATTGATGACAGTGTGTTTCATCATGTTGCTACTAAAACTTCAGCACATGATTTATGGAAAAAAATAGAAAGCCTTTATGATAGGAAATCAGCCACAAATAAAGCTTTTCAGTTTCGTAAGTTGGTTAATTTAAAATATAAAGAGGACAGCCCTATTCCGGAATATCTGAATGAAATAAAGAGTATTGTTAACCAACTTGCTTCTATAAAAATTATTTTTGATGATGAGTTGTAGGCTTTGATGCTACTTAGTTCTTTGGTCGAAAGTTGGGAGACTTTGGTTGTGACAGTTAGTAATTCGGCGCCCGATTGAGTTGTCACAATAAGCCAAGTCACCAGTAGTTTGTTAAATGAAGAAACTAGAAGAAAATCAGCGGGTTCCTCTCATTCAGAAGCATTTGTTGTGAGAGGCCGAAGCAAAACATGGGGGAGAAGTAAGACTCCTCATGGTCGTGATCAAAGCCGTGACAAATCAAGAGATGGTTCTTTTTCAAAGAAAGACATTGAGTGCTATTGTCATGAGAAAGGGCACATAAAGCGGGAATGCCGAAAGCTCAAGAGTAAGGAGAAAAGGCGTGGCAAAAGTGTGGATAAGAAGAAAGAAGACACAACGGCAGTTACTACCGATGATCTCATCGTCGTTTGTGAAGATGATTGTATCAATTTTGTGGGCCAAGAGAGTAATTGGGTGACTGATTCTGGTGCTTCTTTTCATGTGACTTCTCGAGTTGATTTCTTCACTACCTACACTAAAGGAGATTATGGTTCTGTTCGAATGGGTAATGAAGGTTTGTCCAAGATTATTTGCATGGGTGATGTTTACTTGGAAACAAATTTGGGCTGCAAGTTGTTGCTTAAAGATGTAAGGCATGTTCCCGACATTCGCCTCAATTTGATATCTACCGGGAAGCTAGATAATGAAGGCTTCAACAACAAATTTGGTAATGGAATATGAAAGCTCACAAAGGGTTCTTTGGTAGTGGCTAAGTGCAAGAAGACTCATACACTTTATTCGATGCAAGGAAAAATTTGTAAATATGTTGTCAATACACTTGAAGATGATACTTCTACTGAATTGTGGCACAAGTGACTTGGGCACATGAGTGAAAAGGGGCTGCAAGTTTTGTTCAAGAAAGAGCTTCTACTCGGTTTGAAAGGTACACATCTTAAAACTTGTGTTCATTGTTTGGCGGGTAAACAACATAGAGTTTCTTTTCATAAAAATGTTGCTTCTAGAAAAGAAAATGTGTTGGAGTTGATTCATTCGGATGTTTGTGGTCCTTTAAAAGTTAGAACACATAGTGGTGCACTTTATCTTGTTACTTTCATTGATGATTATTCAAGGAAAGTTTGGGCTTTTCTACTAAAAACTAAAGATCAAGTTCTAGAAGTATTTAAGCATTTTCAGGCCATGGTTGAAAGAGAAACATTGCAGAAATTGAAGTGCATTCGATCAGATAATGGTGGTGAATACATTGGGCCATTTGATGAGTATTGTCGCAACCAAGGTATTCGGCACCAAAAGACAGTTAAGAAGACCCCTCAACGAAATGACGTTGTCGAGAGGATGAACCGCACCATTGTGGAAAGAACAAGGTGTTTGCTTTCACAAGTTAAATTGCCAAGATCTTTTTGGGGTGAGGCAATGAAGACAGCAGTTGATGTGATTAATTTGTCTCCTTCCTATCCTTTGAATGGTGATGTTCCAGAAAGAGTTTGGACCGACAAAGATGTGTCTTATGAGCACTTGAGAGTGTTTGGTTGCTGAGCTTTTGTTCACATTCCAAAGAATAAGAGGTCCAAGCTTGATAGTAAGTCAAGACAATGCATTTTTCTTGGCTATGGGCGTGATGAATTCGAGTATAGATTGTGGGATCCGGTCGACAAGAAAATCATTCGAAGCCGTGATGTTGTGTTTCTTGAAGACCGAACAATTGAAGACTTTGGCAAATGTGATCAATCGAAGCCAAAAACTAGTGATCTCATTAACATGGATCCAGCTCCTTCATCTTCAGTTGATGATGAAAATGAGGGAGATGTACAGCCACCTATTGAAGATGTGGAGGATGATGCTAATCCTAATAAAGTTGAGCCAGAAACTGAGGAAGAGCATCCAACTCAAGAACCGTCACCACAACTTGAGTTGAGGAAATCTACAAGGGACCGACAACCTTCGAGAAAGTATCCTCCCAATGAATTTGTGTTGATTTCCGATCAAGGGGAGCCCGAGAGCTACCAAGAAGCAATTGAGCATGCAAAGAAAGGTGATTGGAAAAAGGCCATGGACGAGGAAATGAATTCATTGCTTGAAAACCAGACTTATGATTTAGTGAAGTTGCCTAAAGGGAGGAAAATTATGAAAAATAAGTGGATTTTCAAATTGAAGAATGATGGCAAGAATCTGAGGTACAAAGCACGTCTTGTTGTGAAAGGCTTTAGGCAAAAGAAAGGTATTGACTTTGATGAGATTTTCTCACCGGTTGTGAAAGATGTCTTCTATTCGGGTTATACTTGGCATGGCTGCAAGTATGAACCTTGAAGTTGAACAACTTGATGTGAAGACCGCATTTCTTCATGGTGATCTTGAAAAAGAAATTTACATGGAGTAACCAGAAGGTGTTCTGGAGAAAGGGAAAGAGAAATTTGTTTGCAAATTGAAGAAAAGTTTGTATGGCCTCAAGCAAGCCCCGCGGCAATGGTACAAAAAATTTGACTCTTTCATGATGAATAATGGTTTTTCTAAAACCACTTCGGACCATTGTGTGTTTGTGAAAAATTTCTCGGATGGTAAATTTATTATTCTTTTGCTTTATGTTGATGACATGCTAATTGTGGGTCAAGATTCTACCATGATTAACAAGTTGACGTTAGAGTTGAGCAAGTCTTTTGCTATGAAAGATTTGGGACCGGCAAAGCAAATACTTGGTATGAAAATTGTTCGTGATCGCAAGGAGGGGCTGATTTGGTTGTTTTAAGAAAGCTACATTGAGAAAGTTCTTGAGAGGTTCAACATAAATAAAGCAAAGCCGGTTGGTTGTCCACTTGCGGGTCACTTCAAGCTTAGTTCGAATCAATGTTCTACAAGTGAGAAAGACAAGGAAGAGATGCTGAAAGTTCCTTATGCTTCAGCAGTTGGTTCTTTAATGTATGCTATGGTTTGTATAAGGCCGGATATTGCTCACGCCATTGGTGTGGTGAGTCGTTTTCTTTCTAATCCGGGTAAAGAACATTGCAGCGGTAAAATGGATTCTAAGGTATCTTCGAGGGACTTCGAAGATGTGTTTGTGTTTTGGGGATGGTAAGCCGATGCTTGATGGGTTCACAGATTCTGACATGGCCAGTGATGTTGATTCTAAAAAATCTATTTCGGGGTATTTGATGACTTTTGCAGGGGGAGCTGTGGCATGGCAATCTAAGTTACAAAAATGTGTTGCTTTCTCAACTACCGAAGCTGAATTTATTGCCATTACGGAAGCTTGCAAATAATAGTTATGGTTGAAGAAATTTTTGCAAGAGTTGGGTTTGAAGCAAGAAAAGTATGTGCTTTATTGTGATAGTCAAAGTGCTATTCACTTGAGTAAAAATTCTACTTTTCATTCGAGATCGAAACACATTGATGTGAGATACCATTGGATTCGTGATGTGTTAGATTCGAAATTGTTACAACTCGAAAAGGTTCACACAGATGATAATATTTCAGATATGTTGACTAAGACTTTGTCGAGGGACAAACATTTAAAGTGTCGAACTTTGGCGGGTATGGTTGATGTCTCCACCTAAGTCGGTAGGAGAAGAATTGTTGGGTATACCTCCTTATTGGAGTGTGGGACCTAATTAATTTATTAAAAGAGTTTAATTTGGTTTGGTATTAGTTATAATATATTTTTATATATTATGTCTAATTTTGTAGAGACCCAATTCAGTTTGGAAACAACTAAGGTTTTGACAAATAAAAAAAAAAACCCTAGATTCACAATATATTATTGGTATTGTTTTTCCCAAGAAAAAAAAAGTGTTGTGCGGCTGCTCCATATTTTAGTTTTCCAAGGTGAGCAACTATTGATCATTATTATTGGTGAGATTAATACTTGCTTCGGTGGTGTGGTTTCAGCTGCTTCGTTTGGTTCGTTTTCGATGTTGATTTGGGTTATTATTTTGGGTTTTCTTCCACTCTGATTCTGAAGATTTTGGTTTATCTATTTGGTGAGGTCTTTCCTCTTGTTTATTTGTGATTATTTGGAATTCATCTAAGGGTGGTTTGTGAGAGCATTCGTGTCTCGTTTGTAATCATTTGGAAACTATTAAGTTGATAGTGGAATTGGATTTCGATCCCGTGGACGTACCTCACATTGAGGGAACCACGTAAAATTCTTGTGTTGCTTTTGATTTAATTTTTCCGCGTTAGTTTTTATTTCCATTGATTGATTTACTTGTGGGAAAGCACATAATTTCCCTAACAGCTTATTCCGAGTCTATTCCAATACTCCAAACTAATCATATTATAGGATTTGTTGAACATATCATCTAAAAAAAAAATTGGTCTTATTATAGGATTACAAATATCCGATTCCTTTTTTTTTTTTTTATAAATGATCTACTCGACATACCTTACAATATGAACATTTTAAATCATCGAAATAGGCTCAGAAAAAGCCTCCATGAGCTTATAATAGTTACCTACTATATATAACTTAATCACAGCAGGCCCCTGCGTCCTAAAATGCACTACAAGAAAATGCAGAAAATGGCGACTAAAAAAATTATTTTCGTCGCTGAAAGTGCCATTTTCGGCAACTAAAATGGAATTAGTAGTGAAGACTTTTGGCGACTAAAACAATTTAGTAGCCAAATGTATAGTTATTGGCGACTAAAAATCAATTTAGTCGCCGATTATATGGGTTTTACCGACTAAAGGTTTTTTAGTAGCCAAAAGTGACGGTTTTTGGCGACTAAAATAATTTAGTAGCCAAAAGTATAGGTTTTGGCGACTAAAAAACAGTTTGGTCGCCGATTATACGTGTTTTGGCGACTAAAAACAGTTTGGTTGTTGAAAGTGAAGCTTTTTGGCTACTAAAAAAAATTTAGTGGCTAAAAACAGGCAATTGGCGACTAAAATTCAGTTTAGTAGCCAAAAGGGGACGTTTTTGGCGACTAAAAACAGGTTTAGTCGCCAAAACTGTTTATTTTTAGGTGGAACTTATCTTTTTAGCGACTAAAAAATAATTAGTAGCCCAAAATTACAGAATTAGTGACTAAATAATGGATTTAATTGCCAAAAGTGTCCTCAATTTTTTTTTAGTAAATAATTTATTTTTTACATAAATTATATTGAATAAAAATAATTATATTTATATATATAGTTTTATATTAATACGAGTCAATATACTATATAAATAATATATATTGCATATATATTCATGTGGAGGGAGTGTGTTGCTAAAGGTTTAGAATGTGGGACAGGTTGGTGGTTCGAATCTTAGAAAAAGCAAAAAAGTTGGTATTTTTTTTTTTTCACAGAAGCACCTTTGGCAACTAAAATTATTAGTCGCCAAAAGTCTTTATTTTGGCGACTAAACGGTTTAGTCGGCAATTCAGTGAGTATTGACGACCAAAGGATTAGTCGCTAAATGTATGATTTTCAAAAGTGTAAATCACTATTGGCGACTAAAACTTTGGTTGCTAAAGACTTGTTTTTTGCCAACTAAAAAAGTTTTAGTCGCCAATACCTCCGGCGACCATGTATTCGCGACAAAAGCGGCGACTAAAAATTTTAGTCGGGGAAACTAAAAAGCCGACTTTTGGCGACTAAAAATGGACTTTTGCTAACTAAAAATTTAGTCGCCAAAGGTGATTTTTCTTGTAGTGATGGTTGAAGTAAATATGAAGAAATTCTAAATAGTGCATAAATATATGGACTCTTTCAAAATTAGAATTCACAGTCCTTGACATTTCGAGAAAAAATTATTTATCTTAGATTTTTTATGTTGTTAAGTCACTTTGATACAATGAATTTTGGAAATAACATTAAGAATGAAAATGAAACACCATTGCTGAATAGAACAAAAGTAATGATATTCATTCACCACCATCTCGAACTAGAATTAAAAACTGAATACCTCACGGTAAAAGATGTATTTATTTTGTGGAATATTACAAGATTAATACAGACAAGCACAGACTAATCAAATTGTTTCAATCCGTAAAAACTTGAGGCCGAGTCTTTTCAAATGTGGGAGAATAATGCAGACCGAAATTTAAAGACTATATTTTATTTTTATCATTTTGAAATTAATATTTATTTATTAATATTTTGTGGAATGTGTTGTCTCTGTGTATTCAAAAACCAAAATAACACACTAGATCACTAGATCAGGACATTGATCTCTTTGCTAAATATTAAATTTTTGTTTATAACGACATATATTGATCACAAGGACATTGAAAGAAAAATATATTATTACAATTTACAACTCAAAGGAAACACTCATTCTCATTCAAACTCTAGCTATTTCGGCCGACTTTTTGAGGGCTAGTAGCAGGCTTCTCATTATGCGTGGCTCTCCGGGAGGTGGTTGATCTTTCAAGGATCCATTCCTTATTGCTCGGAAAACCGGACCAGAACCATCAGTTGCCGGAAAAACTAAGCAGTCTATGTAGACAAGTACTTCAGTCTCTCCGTCACCAATAGTGATGAAACCCAGTCTAGCTCCACCTGGGATTTTGTCAACCTGTTCAGGTGAAGGTTAATGCATTTCACTCTTTAGAAGCTAAATAAGTCTAACAAGGAAAGAAGCACGTGTTAGTTCAGAGTGATGTAGGATAAGATTTTAAGAATTTTTATATTTTTAATTTTAATATTTTTGATATATTATTTGACTAGAATTCTTATAATTTAATATAAATATTTTTAAATTAGGTTTTTTAATTTTTTTGATTTGCTTTTCCTAATTTCTTAGGTTTCTTATTTTTCAAGAATTAGATTAGTATATTATTTCCTAATTTGAGATTTCTTGGTGTCCAATACTTGCTCTTCAAGATTTATGTTATTATAAATAGTTATGTAAGGTTCATGGCAAAGATAACATTTATTCAACATAATTAAGATATTTTCTATTTCTTATGGATTCAAGGTTCTGTTTTTCTTGTAGATTCGAGAACCCTTTCATTTACTAGAACGATATCTAGTCTCCCATGTATTCCGCTGCGTCAAGTGGTATCAAAGCAAGGTTTCGCCTGACTTGATGTCATTCATTGAAAAAGGAAGCACAAGCTCTATTGACAATGACCATACAGAAAGATTTAATAGGATTCGAGTCAAGGGATTTGCCCAAGGCCAACATATTAGTCACAACGTTAATAGGAATCGCGTTATGAGATTTGCCCAAGGCCAACCTATTAACCACAACGTCTTGAGACGATCTTCTCATTATCAATACGATAGTGAAGACGAATATGAAAATGAGTTATTCGAGGATTATGGTGAATATCAGTCGATAAGGTGACAATGAAGATTCAGCGATGTGTTCAATATGAATAATTACATCAATCATGATTTTTTAGATTATCAAGTACAACCAGAAATTCTCCACTTTAATACTTCTTGTCATGCTGAGGATTTTATTTATTGGTTTCACAAAGTTGACAAATTCCTTAAGTGTGGAAATCTCAGAAGAAAAGCAAGCCAAATATGTCACATGTAAGTTACAAGGTTATATTTCTATATGGTGGAAACAATTGCAGTAAGATCGAAGGTGACAATATAAATAACCAATTAGGACGTAGTATAAGATGAAGAAGTTGATGAGTTCTAGATTCCTTCAATCAAATCATGGGCCAATGTTGTATCAACAATATCAAAGAAAACTTGAATCGAAACAATTGTTCCAATGTAATTTTGATTCACAATATTCTTTGCAATTCAATAATTATTATGCAATTATGGATACAGATTATTCGAGAAACATGACTATAGTTCTACCAAGTTTAGGTCAAACAAGTCTTGTAGGTTAACAAATTTGTGATGCTCAACCACGTATTGAAGAAGAAAAGATTTTGAATATCTCAATGTTCGAAAATTTTGAAGACCCAAACAGACATTCAATTGAAGTAGAAAATCATGTTGATTTCAACAACAGTGAGAACATTGAAATTGACAAAAGAGAGGTCACTGAAATTACTTTTATCAAGAAGTTTGAAGAAAACGATGAATAGGTGAAGCAAGAGAAAAACGTTGAAGTTAGCTAAGAGCTTCTAATGGCAGAACTATCGTCTCATTAAATGGTTGCCTTCCTTTCAATGGGGCTTGGCAAACCAAGCAAAAATACTATAAATTGTCTGGTCTGATTTAGTCTATAATATGCCCTTTTTAAGGTAGACATGACAAATCTGATACCTAGTACTCTGATCACCATACTTTGGATTTAGACAGGAGAAAAAGGATAAGAAAAATCCCATTGAAGAGAAATATGAACGAAAAGTTAGGTTGATCAACAGATTCAAGACCACATAGTTGATCTTCTTATTAGGGAAAATAAAAAATAAAAACAATGAAGTGCAATATGGTAAAAACAATTTGCAGATTCTGTGTGTCTCAAGGACTGTGTTAGCTCACAATCTCCCTGTCTGCAATCTACAGAGCAGTATCTTACTCTCATCTTATACCTTGTTTAGTACAACTTCTTGCAAGTTAAAAGTTGATAGTCATAAAAACAAAAGTTAAAAATATCCCTCCCCCAGCTTCCTAATAAGCATTTTTTTTACACTAAGTTTTGTGTTTGTTTGTTTGTTTTATTTTTTTTTTTTGTCTTATAAGTTGTAAGCAAAAGTTACACTAAATACTCTACCACAAATTTCCAAAATATACATATATATAATTAGAAGAAGCCCTAAAAAACTGACACTAAACCGGACCTTAATGAGGATTTCAAAGACTTGGTATGAGTGGATAAGTTGCACAGGTATTGGGACAAGCCTCATTACCTAGGCTGAAGTAAGCACTGTCACAACAATCCCATGAACATATTCATCTTACTAGTGGTTTAGAAGGCATATATAATAAATAAATAAAATACATAGAATTACCAACCTTCAAAGGCATAGGAAGTGGCAAAGTAGCTCCTTGGCAAAGACTGTTCGCCCACTGCAACAACCACAAAGGGGGAAAAAACCAGTGTCCATAAAAAGGGGGAAAAGAAACATTGAGTTAAATGTTGTTTGATCTATATAGAAGAATCCTTTAGTTATCAGCAATCCCAGGTTTGAAAGAGGAGAGCCACCTGGTGAATAATATTTCAGGGTTTATGTTTTCAGTAGCACCTCAGATGATACATCTTAAGCACATAATGCACTACTTTTTCATTCTTTCTTCTATTATAATCAGATGACAGAATTGAAATCACATCATCTTCTTTATTGAGTCCACAACTTAGAATCTAGCTACCGTGAGAATTGAATTGCGTAGCTATATAGTTCACTTTTCAGACAAATCCAATTTTTACGCTGTTCAGCAAATCTTTCCTTGGAATCGAGGGAACTGTCAAGTAGATCCAATCAAGTATAATAAATATGCACTAAAAGAAAAATATGATTTAGTGGCATCAGTGTAGTGGCATTTTCCAGCAAAAAGTGCGACAAAAGTAATTTACTAGCATGTTTTAAAACATGTCACTCAACCATTATATGTTTTTCAGTGATATTTGGAATCTTGAATTTTGTGGAGGGATTTGTAAAAAAGAGAAGAATTGGAAACTCTGTTCCATTTCTTTTTCTTCTCTGTCTGTAAACCTCTACAAATCCAAAATCTAAACACAACCTTAATGGAATTTCACTAAAAGATGCCACAAGAAAAAAAAATTTGTTTCTTTTTGGGGGAAATTATTTTTTTTTCTAAATCTGCTTCCCTCTCATTGAAACCCTCATTTTCATCCTGCCCATCTCTCCTCCCTCAATCTCACTCTCATCACACAAGAAAACAATTTTTATTGTGAATTGAGTTGGCTTTCATAAAAGTATATGCTTCATGTTCATTTACTATATATTTAATCAAAAAGTTGTGATTTGCTTACATAGCATTGCTCTGTTGGTTGTCAACATGTTTACTGCACATTTTGTTTCAAACTAGATATTAATCAAGAAAAAGCACAAGCAGTTTATCTAGAAAAGCACATAGAGCTTTGATTACAAGCTACTCCAAACAATGCTCAGCAGAAATATGTAATTTGAAGATTATATATATAACTGCACTTTTGTTTTGAGTAGTTGGCTAGTACATTTAACATTCCATTCACACACAAGAAGCTAAGTCACTGGCTCACTGGACAAAGTAACAAGTACCTGGAAAAGCAAGCTTTCAAATCTAGGAATGTCAGTGTTTAATGGCAATTTCATGGTCCCCAAAGACACTCCATCCTCATCTTCCTTGGCACCATTTCCTGAAGTTGCCTTTGAGGCAGCTGTCAGATTCCGGTGGCCGGAAAATTCATGTAGCCTGGAGAAGCGACTGATGTACTTGGTCTTGAATACAAGTGAGCAAGGAACAACCCAAGATGGGCTCAATTGAAATTGAGAATATTTAGTACATTTGGGCTGGAGGACTTGCCTAATACTAGCATAAGAAGCCATGGCTTCTCCACAGAATCTGAGAGAGAGAGAGAGAGAGAGAGAGAGATTAGCCGGTAGTTAAATATATGTGTGAATGTCGTTGTGGGATGGGATAGGATAGGGCTGGTGCTATTTGAGGTGGAGGACAGAGTGGACTAGATTGTAATTCACTTTTTTAAAATAAAAAACTCAAACCCCTTCGAGAGTGTGATTTTCAGTTAAAAAAATTATTATAAATTATTACATCAATTTCTTTTACATAATTTCTCGTAAAAAATTAAAAAATTAACTAAAATAATTAATTTTCAAACGAACCCTCAAAGTTTAAACTAGGGCTAGGCAGAAGTTGAGTAGGCAAACTCACTTGAGATTTGGATTGGAATTAAAAAAATCTGTATGTCGGTTTGTTAAAAAAAATTAAAATGTAAACTAAAGTAATTAATTTTTGAACGGGGCCTTAGAATTATTCAGTTGATCGATCCTAATAAATTGAATATGTAATTGTCAGAATTATTTAGGGGAATATCAAAAAAGTGGAGTAGAAAATTAATTTTAAAATGATAGAGATATAAGTAATTTATACATTAGATAATGCAAATAAATCTTGTACCTTCATCATTTAAAAAATATTTTTTTACTTTTCATTTTTTTAAAATTCTCCCAATTATTTACAAATTTGAGCTGTTTTGTTTTTTGTTTTTGTGTTTTTTTAAAGAGTAATGCTATAATCATATGTAGGTTATGACACTTTATAGGGTCGATATTATAAAGTGTTATAAACAAATCATTTTTTTTTTTGTGGTCATAACTTAATAAATCATAATCAAATATCTTTAAAGCATAAGAAAAAACATCTTTAATCAAAATCAAAATTACAATCAACCAACACCACAATTTCTTGGGACCAATCCATATAGGGTTTAGGATTGGCTTTAATTGGGCCCTAAGTAAACGGTGAAATTGGTCACCTCGATTAGTGAGTTCAATAGACAGAATACCAAGTTATAAAAAAAAATACCACAATGTGTCATAACTATAGGTCATAACCAAAGACGATCATATTCGAAACAACAATCGCAATAAGTTTTAACTAAGTCATAACAAAGTCATAATCAAAATCACTATAGGTCATAACCAAGACCACAAACTATATAATTAAGGTATATATGCTATACACATTTTTTCAAAATATATATTAGAGAATTTCCCCTTTTGTAATTAGGCCAATTAATTTATTAAACTTAAGAATCTATTAATATACTTTTTGATAAAATTATTAATAATATCAAAACAACTACTATAATTTATATAATGTGAATGGGAAAGAGATAATAATCGGAGAACCTATGCACCGTAGACATGTCTTTGTTATTTACCCTTTCCCCTCACAATGATATAATAAGAGTTTCTTTTGACTAAAATCCTTTCCCCTCACCATAGGAATTATTAGTGACTTTCTTTTGACTACAACTCTTAGTGTGGATTTTGGAGCGTCACAGAAAATGATTTGGTTAGGTTTGGTTTGGAAAATAATATATATATATATATATATATACATGAGTACTTTGGTCATTTTATAAGAGTTTATCCTTATGGACAAAGTACTTTAGCACATGAACCTTTGGGTAAAGAAAATTCAAAATTTGATTTATCACCCGAGAGCCCTAATTTATATATATATATATATATATATATATAATTTGGATTTTAAGTTGTGTGGTGTCTTTGACTAAACCCAACCCAAATTAAATTAGGGAAATTTTCAATTTAATAGTAATTTTGAAAAATAATTATAAATAAATAGTAAATTTTATAAAAATTAATAATTCAAAATATAAATTTTTTCATGAATCTGTCCTACATTCAACTTTCTGAATTTCTGCAGATATTACTTAGAAAATAATTTTACTCAAGTGGAGGGGCTCCTCGCCTTGCTTTGTTAGTAATGAACCTTAATTAAAAAGATCTAGCTTCTCTCCTATCGAAAAGAATTCTAGTTCAATTTTGTTGAGTTTGTTGGGGCTCATTTCAGAAGAGCTGTTTATTTTATAAACCAATCATGGCAGAAATATCTGTAGGTTCATGTATCTTGGGTCTTAACCTGTCGTCTGTACTTCCCTCTCCTCTCCTTCCTTAGTTCGAACCTCATATTCAATTTTGAGACAGAGAAGAGAGACACATGAGAGAAACAGAGGAAAAAAAAAAAGAAAAATAAAAACACCAAAATCAAAACCACATCGTTTTGACTAAACATTATCTTAGCCAGGGGCAGAGCCAGAGTTCCTCCGGTAGGAGGAAGGGAAAATTGTCAAAGAGGAAGGCATAGGATGGGTTTGCCAAGCCATCGATGGATCAGCTCGAGTTTTATTTGATTAAATTATTATTAAATATTATTCGATAGAGGCTCATTGAACTAATAAAATTATAAGAGAATAATTTTTATATATTATTTGTACAAATTTTATCATTAAGGAGGTCAAAATGTAAAGATCTATAGATAAGTGGTAAGCATGTCAATATCCCTAGATCTATGAAATTCACAAGTGATTCCATTAAATAAATTATAAGAACTCATAAGCAGACTGTATTATTTGTCGAAAATTTAATCGTTGTTAGTTAAAAAAATGTTTAATATAATTTCATACCAATTAAATAAATTATATTATTTGTATATTACAAGATTTTTTTAACATGTGATTACCAATAACTTTTTAACATGGGCCAGACTAAAATTTTCAATAATGTTTGGGTGATCTTTTTTTTTTTTCACTACAATTTGTTTATTATATTAACCACTCATGCTTGATACTAATGTAATATTGACACATGAGATGATAAAAAAATATAATTATCATAATATTATTGCATATATTTATGAGAACATATGAGCCATTAAATTTTGAAAGACAACTCTACTATATTGTGGACTTCATAAATTGTTTGAGAGTGAAATTGAATTGGGAGATTGACCAATAAGTCTTAAATGTTAAAATTGTGATCCAGATAGTCCTAAGATTTTTCTTATGTTCTGTTTGGTCATATTGAATGTGTAATGACAAATTTAACATTTTGTTGTGTGTTACAATGGAAAGAAGTGGGTGTTATAGGAAGAAAAAATACACTATAACTTTTTTAGAACCTTTCCTTATCATAGAATATGGCACATTAGAACTCTCCCAACCTTTTGTTGGGTGTTATAGTGAAAAAAACAATGGGCGTCACAGTTGGAAAAAGCATACTATACCCTTTTTTAAAACACTTTCTTATAGTGAAACATGCCATATGCCACATCAGTTGGGAAAAGTGGGTGCTATAGTAGGAAAAAGTAAGTGTCATAGTGGGAAAAAGTGCATTATAGGCTTTTTAGAACCCTTCCTTTCCGTTGAATATGACACATACCACATCAGTTGGGTTTTTGTTGAGTGTTACAGTGGGAAAAATTGAGTGTCGTAGTGGAAAAGGATACAACCATCCAACAAAAATTACCAAACATGCAAAACAGGATCTCACGATTATATTGTCAATACCTATTCGACTTATTAGAATAATAGAAAAAATATGGGACTGATTGGAATAACTGTTCTTGAGATTGAGACTTTCTGGAGGCCATTATGTAATATACCAAAAAAAAAACTGAAATAGTATACATGTAAATTTGAAAATTTTCAGAAAGGAGTAGCAGGACCCCCTGCCTCCACCCCTGATCTCAGTCCTCAATTTATTTTATAGTTTTGACGTGGCGCACACATAAGAAAATAACTACATATTGCACTACAAATTAGCACTACCTTCACTCAAACCAAGGGCAAGAAAGATGATGGCGGCGTACACCGGCGACGGTGAAGCTCTCTTCAATCAAACTCCATCCACAAACTTCGACCATCTACAAGCTCTTACCATGGTCGGAAGGATTTCACAGCAACAGACAATTAGATGATTACGATGGTGATGAATTGATTTGGTGTGGGGATTTTCGGTAGTGGCTTGGAGTCATCTATGGAGCATGTGATTTTGGCTGCATGGGAAGGGAGGTGTTTTGGGTAGTGTGAAGGGTTAATTTTGGTGCCAAAACAAACAAACAAACAAACGCATGAGTAGAAGTAGAGTCGCCAAAGAGAGAACCAAAATTAGGACTCATTTTTCTCATGAGATCTCTTCTTTTCCTGTTAATCTCTTCCTGAGTTTATCTTCTTTGATCCACCTTTACATACCTAGCTGAATTTTATTTTCTAGGTATTCATCTAATTGACTAATTAGTACTTTGATTTTCTAACTTGGGTATTTGTTTTTACCAAAAATGTAAGTTTAACTATTTTAGTTTTTTTTGTTCTATTCGGTTAAAAATGATTGAAGATCCATCAAACTAGTAGATTTAAAGAGATCTTTATATTTGGTTTGGAAAACACATACGGTTTTTCTCAACCCAAAGTATGATGATGCTGTTTGCTGCTGCCACCAGTGTATCGAAGGGATTTCGATGCTGCAATGGTACTGTCATCGTTCGTCGTTTGTCGTTTGTCCTGTTTCCCTATTTTTCTCATCCCCTAATCTGAAATGAGGCAGAAAATAGACACAAAACAAAAGAAGAAAAAAAAAAAAAGGGTCCCAAAATGGATGGTCCCTCGTAAGGACTTCCCTCTCATTTTCATTTTTTTAGTTCCAAAGCGAGATACAATTTTGTGTGCGCGTGAGAGAGAGAGAGACAAGACAGAGAAAGAGACGTGAGAAACAGAGAAAATGAAAGAGGGTTAATTACACTTTTACCCCTAAACTATCACCATTTTATTTATGTAGTTCCTAAATTATTGATTGTGTTTTCTTGCTCCCTAAACTTTCACAAATTGGTGTTGTTTGCTCTAAATGTTGGATGGCGTCTAAATTTCTTAACGGCACAGCACAAACAGGGCATTGCACGTGGTGCTGAAGTTTGTTGAAGGGACAAAATGGACATTTCATCCTCAAATCTCACATGTATATTGTTGAAGAGTGCAGCTATTAGCATCCCATCAATTATTTTAAACACTCTATTTTTTAACTTTTTTTTATTATAATAATAATCTCAAATGAAATTACTAAAAAAGATATCAAATAATTTTGGGATAACCTATCTTACAATTAAGTTCACACACCCACTATATCATGAGTTAGAGTTTATGAGAATACCCACCTCCATCACCATGTATCCATCCTCTCCAAATTTCACCTTCAAAACCTACCCATCCTCAAAATCTTGAAAATAGTTTGGCAGTAATATTACGATGGTAATGGTGACAACCATTTAATTACCTACATTTCTTTAGCAATGATAATGAGTGGAAGTTTTTTCAGCAACCACAACTCCATGAAACAAGAGGAGTACAACAATAAAAACTCATAGGAGGTTCATAGCTTTGATGGTGTTCTTAGCTCAGAGGAGATTGGCCTTATAAGAGTAAATTTATTGAAAAAAACTAACAAAAATAATAAAAACTATTCGTCATTTTTTCGAGATTGAACTCCTAAACATATGATCGAAATTTGGAAACACATGCTCGAATATTGTTCATTTGTTTGGGAACAGGTAACCGAATATTTCTTATTTATTTGAGAACAGATAACCAAAAACTCGTGGAGATTGCAGAATTCACAAAAAAAAAAAAATTTAATTGGCAGCAAAAAAATTATATATTTATGTTCTCAGGTCATGAACAAGTATGTAAAGATAAAGAAGTAATCACTTTCGTGAATTTTGTTAGGATTTTTGAGAGGGGCTTTTTGGAGTGTGGGGGATGTGCATTCAATTGAACAGGTGAAATATTTTCACAAGAATAATTTTAATATTATTTAAAAGAATTTTTTTTTTTAAATATTTTAAAATTTATAAATGGAAATAAAAAAATAAAAAGTCAAGAATAATTGATGCGTGCTAATAGCAACCTTATTGATGAATCATGTTTTGTACGATTTGAGAGAGAAACAAACAAACAAACATGGAAGCTGGGGTTTCGAATTATCTTCAAAATCTTAGGAAATTCAAACTTCAAACAATCGATTAGGTTAGGGTTTGTGTGGATCAACAATATTGGACGTGTTTCGCACCATTGTTGGTGTTTGTTGAGTTTGGATTGGGATGGATCAGCACGTAGAAGACGAACACGGTGAAATCCTAACTTGTAAATATAGTTGTTTGACTCTCTTTTGTTTGACTATTTTTTTATTATTTTTATTTTTTTTACGCTTTTATGATTGTTTGAGTATGTTTGTGTACTTAGGTGTAAAATCATTGTTTTGTGTACTTTGGTGTAAAATCATTGTTTAAAATAGAGTATGTATGAACTTTTTATTTGTTTAATTTTTAATTTTTTTTTTCAACCTTTCTAGAACAGAATTTGAGAAAGTGTTTTGTTAGCTTTTTTACATACTGATTTTTTAAGCATTTTGTTGTTGTTTGTGTTTGGAACAAAAATGAAGAGAAAGTGATGCTTGTTTTGTAAAAAAAACTGATGTTTTGGTACAGAGCCTTAGAAGTGATTTTAAAATTTTTTTTTTGTTATTTCTTCTTCATTTGTTTTTGTTGATTTGTTTTCTTCTTTTTTTCCTTTTGTTGATTTGTCCGCCCCCCCCCAAAAAAAAAAACTCTGTTCTCCCCTGTTTTTAAAAAAAACTTAGGCCTCGTTTGGGAACAGGCTAATTTAGTAACTTTTCGGCTATTTGGCTAAAAAAGTAGGTAAAAAAAACTTATATGTTTGGGATGGTTTTTTGGCTAATTACGAAAAGATGTGCAAAAAGTAGAGAGAAAAGAGAATCTTTGACTTTTTAGTATGAATTGTTGGCTTTTTGGCTAAAAAGGTAACTTTTTGACTTTTTGACTAAAATGGTAAGTCCCCAAACGGGGCCTTAGTTCTCCCCTGTTTTTGAAGGCCTGTTACTATACGGTGAACTTGATATCTATCTATTTGTAAAACTGGGGGTCCTCCATTGTAATTTCATTTTTTTTTTTAAAGAGGAGTGCTAAATGTCTTTATCTTTTTACTTTAGACCCTTCATTTTATATATTTTATTTTATTATAATTTTGTCCTATTATCAAATTTCAATTTTGTCCTCATCCTTTCTTCCAAGTCTAACCATAACCCTAACCCTAATCCTAATCCCACCACCACTTCCACTCTGTCCGACAGCCTCCGACAACCAACCTATCTCCGCTATTTTCCTCATTCGGCTGTTGTTCACAGAACTATTAATGGAGGCGAAGGTTAGAGTTTTGGCAGCGGCAACAGAGAAAGAGCGACTAATTCGCGAACCCTTTTTTGCAATCTTCATTTTCATCTTTCGAAATCTACTCACTTTTCTCTCTTTTGTGCACAACTCTCTCTCTCTCTCTCTCTCTCTCTCTCTCTCTCTCTCTCTCTTCTTGTCGATTTCTCTCTCTACCTCACAGATTGGTCGATTTCTCTTCATTCGGTTATACAGAGTCCAACATGTTGAATATGTTTAGTACTTCACAACTGAACATATGCCTTTTGTTCAGTTACATAGCACTGAACATCAGGCTTTTGTTCGGAACTGGTTTTCTAAATAGCGGCGAGAGTGGTCACGAAGGCAAAAGATGGATTTTTCGAACTGGTTATCCATCTTCCATCTTCAGCAACATCAATGTGATTCTCTACAATGGAGGAATCACCCTTCGAACTTGCACCCATTACACTTCCAACGTTGTTACATTCATTGAAACATAGTTCGCATCTGTCTGACACTCTGAGAAAACAGATGATTGCTTTGTTGTTATTGTTGCTGCTGCTGTCTGAGCAGGTTGCCACAGAGAGAGGGTCGTCGGAGTGAGAGGGGGACTGTCGGAGGAGAGAAAGAGGAGTTGAAGGTAGAAGGTAGGTTGGCTTCAAAGGATATATTTGAGATTATGGTAGGGGTTTAAAGAAAAATAAAGAGAGAAACAATTTTGGTAGTGGGGGCCAAAGAAATGAGAGGTCCAAAGTGGAAAGGTGAGGGTATTTAGCTGGCTTTTTTTTTAATGTAGATATATAGGTGAAATGTCCAATTTACCCCTTTAACAACCTTCAAGCTCACATACTGTCACGACCCCATTCCGCCCCTAGTAGAATGGTGCCGTGATGGCTAGTAATCCGAGATTACCAAAGGCCAACTTACAAAGATTCATACACAATCAAAGTATACATATGGGGCTTACATGTGTGGAAGCAATGAATTTAAATCTAATTAGTCCATAAGAGCTGTGCATGGATTAAATGAAATGACATACATTTTAACATGGTTTACAACTTGAATACAAATAAAATAAAGTACATATTACATCTTGACCAAAAGGCTTCTCAAGCCGACATATACAAAAGAAGTGAATTAAAATTAAGAAACATAATCTTCAAGAGGTTAGCAAAATGAATCCAAAACAACTTGCAAATAACATCTAGGTGTCACCGCCTTCTTGCTCGCCACCTACATATATATAAAGGGGAGCACTACTACAAAAATAGTTAAAGATCACACTTTGACAAAAAAAAAGATCTCACTTTTATTGGAAGTGTGATAAAAAAAATTAGATTGATATTTTAATCACACTTAATTTGATTGAGTGTGATAATGTTTATTTTTTATGTCACTTTTCAATTAAGTGTGATTATATATATATATTTTTAATCACACCTTCTAATTAAAGTGTGATTATATATACACTACTACTTTTTAATCACACTTTTTAAATAGGTGTGATTATATAGATATTTTTTAACCACACATTCTAAGTAAAGTGTGATTATTTATATATTTTTTAATCACACCTTCTAATTAAAGTGTGATTATATATACACTACTACTTTTTAATCACACTTTTTAAATAGGTGTGATTATATAGATATTTTTTAACCACACATTCTAATTAAAGTGTGATTATTTATATATTTTTTAATCACACATTCTAATTAAAGTGTGATTATATATACACTACTACTTTTTAATCACACTTTTTAAATAGGTGTGATTATATAGATATTTTTTAACCACACATTCTAATTAAAGTGTGATTATTTATATATTTTTTAATCACACATTCTAATTAAAGTGTGATTATATATACACTACTACTTTTTAATCACACTTTTTAAATAGGTGTGATTATATAGATATTTTTTAACCACACATTCTAATTAAAGTGTGATTATTTATATATTTTTTAATCACACCTTCTAATTAAAGTGTGATTATATATACACTACTACTTTTTAATCACACTTTTTAAATAGGTGTGATTATATAGATATTTTTTAACCACACATTCTAATTAAAGCGTAATTATTTATATATTTTTTAATCACACCTTCTAATTAAAGTGTGATTATATATACACTATTACTTTTTAATCACACTTATTTAAAAAGTGTGATTATATAGATATTTTTTAACCACACATTCTAATTAAAGTGCGATTATTTATATATTTTTTAATCACACCTTCTAATTAAAGTGTGATTATATATACACTATTACTTTTTAATCACACTTTTTAAATAAGTGTGATTATATATATATTTTTTAATCACACATTTTAATTAAAATGTGATTATATATATATTACTACTTTTTAATCACACTCCCTAAATAGGTGTGATTGTATAAAATATTTCAATTTGATTTTTATATAAAATATACAATTCCCAAATCCGCGCCTCTATTCTACCCATGAATGATAGAGATGACTCACTACTAGAAAATGAGGCTTTAGACACGGAACTTTTTCACCCATTTTTTCATCTTTCTATCTCTCTGTCTCTGTCTCTCTTCTCTCTCTCTCTCTCACTCATCACTCATCACTCTTCTCTATCTGTCTGTCTGTCTCTCTCTCTCTCTCTCTCTGTCTATCTCTCTCATCTCTCTCTGTCTCTCTTCTCTTTATCTCTCTCGCTCATCTCTCTCTGTCTCTCTCTCGTTTATCTCTTTTCGCTCTTTTTTTCTCTCCCTCTCTCTTTGTCTATATCTTTTCACCCATTTTTTCATCTTCCTCTCTCTCTCTTCTCATTCTCTCTCTCACTCATCACTCTTTTCTTTCTGTCTATCTGTCTGTCTCTCTCTCTTTCTCTCTGTGTCTCTCACTCATCTATCTCTTCTCTCATCTCTTTTCTCTCTCTGTCTCTTTCGCTCATCTCTCTTCTCTGTATCTCTCTCATCTTTCTCTGTCTCTCTCGCTCATCTCTCTTCTCTCTCTCTCTCATTCATCTCTCTTCTCTCTCTATCTTTTTTTTGTCTCTCACTCTCTATCTTTTTGTCCCTCTCTCTCTTCTCTTTCTCTCTCTTTCTCTCCCACTATGTTCGCGTTGCTCACTCTCTCCCTTCTGTCTTCTCTATTTACTGAGCTCCTTCTCGATTTATCTATCTACTACAAGAAAATGCACTTTTAGCGACTACTTTGTCTCTCTCTCGCTCATCACTCTGTCTTTGTCTCTCTCTCTCTCTCTTTCTCTCATCTATCTGTCTCTCACTCATTTTTCTCTCTCTCACCACCCATCTCCTTTACCACCTTCACCACTACTGCAAACGTCATTCCACTACCACCATTACTACCACTGTCGCTACTTCACCTCTACGACTACCATTGCTACTACCATTGCCACCACTACCACTATTACTACCATTATCTCTCATTCACCCTTGTCACTTCATCTACTCTACCACTACCACAACTTCACCACTAATCTCCTTCGCCACCACCGCCACCACCACCACCACCACCACCACCACCATCTCTTATCCACCACCTTCACCACTACTACCACTACTACTACCATTACTTCTCATTCACCCTTGCCACTTCATCTACTCTACCACTACCACAACTTCACCATTAATCTCCTTCGTCGTTACCACCACCACCACCATCATCTCTTATCCACCACCTTCACCACTACTGCCACTCTCTATCCTCTACAAAAAAAAAAAAAAAATCATTAATTACAAAAAAATATATATTTTAACAAAAAATATTTTTTTTTGATGACGGCAACTCCCGTCGCAAAAAAAAAAAAAAAAAAGAAAGTTAAACGACATTATTTTGTTATTTAAATTTCATTTCTGACCAAAAAAATTTTTTTTTATTCCCGCCTGTTTTTGTTTTCCATTCCCGCTCTATTCTCTCTCTCTATCTCTTCTATCCGTCTCTCACTCATCTCTCTCTCTCTCACCACCCATCTCCTCTACCACCTTCACCACTACTGCAAACGTCATTCCACCACCACCACCACTACTTCCACTGTCGCCACTTCACCTCTACGACTACCATTACCACTACCATCGCCACCACTCCACTACCACCATTACCACTACTGCCACTACTACTACCATTACCTCTCCTTCACCCCTGCCACTCCATCTACACTACCACTACCACAACTTCACCACTAATATTTTTTGCCATCATCACCACCACCACCACCATCATCTCTTATCCACCACCTCCACCACTAATGTCGCTCCCTTTCCTCTACCTCAAAAAAATAGTTCATGATTTTTACTATAAAAAAAAAATAGGCCGTAGAAAAATATTTTTCATTGACCACAGAAAATAAACTTTTATTTTAGTGGAAAATATTTTTCATTAAAATATTACCCATACTTCTATCAAATAAAAAATAATAATAATATTTTTTTTAATTAAAATAAAAATGAAACAAATAAATTTTCAATCTTAGTAATTAAAAAAAAATGAAATTTGTTTCATTAACTATAAAAACAATTTATTTTAACGAAAAATAAATTTTTTTAACGACAGCAACCCGCGTCACCAAAAAAAAGAAAAGAATTAAACGATATTATTTTATTATTTAAATTTTATTTGTGAACACCCCCCAAAAAAAAATTTTAATTTTTTTTTTATCCACCCCCGTCTCCCTCTTTTTTTTTTATTTCATTCCCGCTTTTTTTTTTTTGCCATCCCCCCCACCCCCCGGGCGCAAAACCAAAATCCCTAATCTCAACATCAGTCTCTCTTACTCTTCGTTTCTGCACCGATCACCCTCTCACTCTCTCGTTGTTCATCTCATCGCACCGATCATTATCGCACAGCCGATCTACTCACAAGTAAACTCTCTCTCTCAATCTCTGTCTCTCTCTCTCCCGATCGTTGATTTTTTTTGTTATATATATATATATCTCTGATCTGACCTAATCGGCTCCCTCACTCTCTCATCTCATCAGTCTCACACTCACTCTCTGGTTTTGCATCTCTGCACCGATCGACTCACACACGGGTAAATATGAATCTGTCTGTTAATCTGTGTTTGTTTTGGCACACCGATCGACTCTCACACTCACTCTCTGTGTTTGTTTTGGCCTCTATTTGGAATGTAAATATGAATCTGTTATTAATCTGTAAATATGAATCTGTTTTGGCCTCTATTTGGAATGAAAATATGAATCTGTTTTGATCTTAGTTGTGTCTTAGTTGAATCTCTTTGTTTTATTAATTGTGTTGTGTCTGTTATTAAATCTGAAATCAGAAAAATAGGTGGAATAATTTTGGTCTCTAATTGTGGAATTCATATTGTGTCTGTTATTGAATCTGTTTTGGCATCTAATTGTGTCCGAAGAAAGGGCACACCGTTCTGCTGAGGCTGTTGCGTTAAAAGATTACGATCACCGTTCTGCTGAGGCTGTTTGTACATAGATTGTATAGATTTTATTTGTTTATTGTTTTTATTCTCTTTCATTTGTTCGAAGAATGAGTTGTGTAGATTGTTCCGCAAAAAACCCTTTAGCTGTCAAGAGCTCTTTGATCGACCCAGATGGTGGGTCGTTGGTTGATCTCGTGGTGTCGGAGAGCCAAATGGATTTGAAGACTCTAGAGGCTGAATCAATGCCAAAGCTGAAGATAACAAAGGTTGATCTCGAATGGGTTCACGTGCTCAGCGAGGGTTGGGCGAGTCCGCTCATGAGAGAGGATGAGTATTTGCGGAGCTTGCATTTCAATTGTTTGAGAATGAAAGATGGGTCTATTGTGAACATGTCATTGCCGATTGTTTTAGCCATTGATGACCAGGCTAAAGAAAGAATTGGGGCTTCGATTCATGTTGCATTGGTTGGGCCTGATGGTGATCTGGTTGGTGTTCTTCGGAGGTTAGTCTTTCAATGCAATTAAATTGTTTCAGTGATTTTTTTAATACTCAGTTCGCTTTACGAAATGAAAATAGTTTTGTTGTAGATTGTCTGGTTACAAAATTCTTGATGGTTTATATTTTCCAATTATAAAATCCAAGTAACATCTAACATACTCTCAAAATTGTTGATTAGTTGAGAAGAAAATTTTATAGTACATCATATGCCAAATTATGATTTTGTGGTCTTTTGGTTACTTTCTATGTTATGGCTTGGTCATGGCTGGTGTTTATGACCTATTGTGATTAGAAAAATGATATAGAAGCTTATTTTTTAGACTTACTTTTTAGATGCAATGATGTGTGGAAGAGATGATTGGTGATGATTAGACACTACTATCAGGATTATTATTTTGTTGGTTATGACCTATGGTGATCTTGGTTATAATCGAAAATGACTTTGGATATATTTTTGTGGTGTTTGGTTGTGACACTTTTTTTGAAGTTATGATTGAAAATGATTTAGTTATGACATTTATGTAATTAATATAAAAAATGTACATATGGTAAGGCTCTGTATTCTAGAATGACCCCATTGTAAGTACACTAATATTGTAGATGGTTCAAATGTCAAAGATTGTTGGTTCAGATATTGTGTAATTGTGCACATAATGTAATTTTAGAGAGGTTCAGTTGTACTGTGATGATGTGCGTGGGCTGGTTTATATGTGTTTTTGGTTAGGGTTTGTTTAGGTTAGAATGTGTGGTGGTTTGGAGGGTTGGTCCCTTGTGGGTAATTGTAATTTAGTCAAATTGCCAATTGTAAACCAGTATAAAGCTCAAGGGTTGGTGGTGGCTGCATGTTGTGGCTTTAAATCTCAGATGTGGGTTTGTGGATTTTGTTTCAGTGTTGCAGCAGAGTAAAGATTCTTGATTCCTCTGTGCTAGCTGGAGAGGATGAATTTTAGCTATGTGGTGAACTCATAATTTTAGCTATGTGGTCAAACACAAGACAGGTCTTCATTTAGTAATTTATAGTTCGAAAAAAAAAAAAGTCTGATTGTTGCAGTTAACTAAGCAAGTGCTTTATTTATGTGATTGTAGTTGGCAGAAAATAAGTGATCCTGGAAGTATTGCAGAGGTGCTTGAGCAAGTTTATGCAGATCACTCAAAAGAGGTTGATAAAGTGTTTTCCCGTATCCTTGAGACAGCACAACACCCAGCAGCTGCTGCATCCTTTGTCTCAATTATGTTTGCTCCTCGGGGACAACTATCCTTCTAGGAGGCTTTATCTAGGTACGTATTGTTAAAGTTTAAACTCCTGCAGGTAATTCATGTAAAATTTCCCTTTTCTTGCTCCAAATTATGGACTACCAGTTCATTTCTGTTCACAGGTGTCAAGTGAATGATGTACCAATTTGTCTCATGTATGGAAAAGAAGACCCATGGGTGAAGCCTGTGTGGGGTCTTCAGGTGAAAAGACGGCTGCCAGAAGCTCCATATTATGAGATCAGTCCTGCTGGTCACTGCCCTCACGATGAAGTTCCTGAGGTACCCAGCTCATCACTGTCTACATTAGAAATCCATTTGATTGCCCATCTGCAGTTAGTGTTTGTTTTGACATGCCCCTGTAGTGAAAGTTTATTATAAGATGTTCATAGTTACAGTTGAAATCTTGGATGAAGAAATTTGGTTTTGCTGTTGATTTTGTTAGGACTTTTTCTGTTAGTATATGAGGGGGTTTGAGCCGTGCAATCCGAGTGCTGAATCTACCCAAGAGGAAGGCTTAGTTAAAAGTCCACATAATTTTAACAAAAATGAAAAGTTTTAGATGAGTAAAATATTTTTGATGTAAAGCCCCAAATTTCTATAGTGAGAACTGTGTCCTGACGGCTTTAATTGAACCTGGTGATAATCTTGAGGTTTGATTTTAAGAAAATGAATGATGTACCAAGAAATTAACATGGTAGACCATGAAGTTTACCTTTATAGTAAAATATATGAAACCATTATAAGAAATTGCAAGTCCAAGTTGCTTTTCATTTGTGAGCAAAGTAGATAGTGAAAACTGAGCAATCAGGTACTACTTCAATCCCTTATTAAGAAAGTTATACCATGAATTTTAGCTATGTGGTGAACTCATAAGAGAGGAGATAGTACTTTCTTATGTAGTGAACTCATAATTTTTTTTTGCTATTTCTTTGATGCTGCGTATTTTTTTAGCTAATGTGACAGATTTTGAATTGCATTGGTTCTAACTTTGGGGTTGAGCATGTCTAATTTAAATCTTGATTCTTCATGTGTAGATTTTGTGGTGTGAACATTATTTTTTTGGCAGAGATGTGGAGTCCTTCATATTGGTTTGGTTTGTAAACTGTGTTCACATACTAATTTTTGGTTTGGCATTGTTTTGCTTCCGCTACTATGAAACATTATTTGGCCATTTTCGTCTTATCTTCTACACTTAAATTAGGGCTTTCTTTTTCTTTGAGAGATTTCTTTTTCTTCTTTTTCTTTTTTCCTAGAGAGATTTCTTTTCTTCTTTTTCTTTTTTCCTTCAATTTGTGTAGTGGATTACAAATATTTACTTTTAGATTTGTGGATTATGCTGATTAAGTTATACAACTATTTCTCTTTTGATCTACAAAACATGCTGATGTACACATTGCTGGATGGATGTTGTTGTGGTCTTTGATTTATTGTTCCAGTCCCTTGATCCAATTTCATGGTGTGTTCATCTAAGCAAACCAAATGGATAGTTTTATTTGATTTTTTTTTTAATTTTTTTATCAGTTGTTCATATCATTTTAGTGCACAACGTTAACTCATTAATATTCTTTAATATGAATTGGTGTTTCTAATTTTGGGGGTTCCTTAAATTTATTTGGGTTACTAATAAATTGGTGTTTCATGTATTCATTTAGGAATTTTTTTCCTTTCTGTGAATTCATTACCTACTCTTTGATGTGCTGAATTTAAGTATAGGTGGACCTAATTACTTGGATCTCCCATTTGTGGAGAAGGTAAGATTCCCTTTGGCCTTCTAATTGCAGTTTATATTTTAAAAATCACATAACATAATTGATTTATTTAATTTCCAAATTTTTATTTTATTTTATTTTAAATTTAATATTGTTTTTATGCTCACCGAATGCTTGCCTGTTTGCCACACTGTTTGTATACTCTATGCTTGAAGTAGTCTAGAGTTGCTTGTTGTCTATGACCTTAGAATAACGCAGTTATCTGGATGAACTTGTTTAGATCTTTAATATGCCTCAGGCATCTGATGCTTCAGGCTATTGCATGCATCCACTTGGTTCCATTTGAACTTTTGGATGATTCTTAAATTTGACGAGTTGTACTCATGCTTCTCAACATCTGGATAATCCTAGGGCATGTAGATTAGGATTTAAAAAGTATGTGGACCGTTAAATACCAAGTACTCCTTGTGAAAGTCATCCAAACTATAGAAAAATTTAGTTTGCAGGGTGGATCGGCTTTTCACTGGATATCTACTTGTGTATGTAAAAGCTTTTTTTTAAAACATTTATGTTGTTGGAACAAGGAAGTTCCATTTACATATGTAATATTCCGTGTTCTGCAATTTTCACTAGGTCTGGGAACTGACAGCAAATAATATTATCATGGTTTCAGCAATTGGAAATGATGGACCACTTTATGGTACTCTAAACAATCCAGCAGATCAAAGTGATGTTATTGGTGTCGGTGGCATTGATTACAGTGATCACATAGCCTCATTCTCCTCGCGGGGCATGAGTACTTGGGAGATTCCTCATGGGTAGCGTATCTGTATTTTTTCATTAAGTTCTAGTCCTTGTTTTTTTATTTGTCTGGTTTAATTTCATCCAGATTTTAGTTCTTTTTGGTTGTTAAAGGTGAAAACATCGGACCAAATGCTGACATGCCAAAGCACTAGCATTTCCAAGTTCCAACAAAGGAATATGAAAATATTAATTGTTTACTAGGACATATGTAATTTAGTTTCTAATATATTATTGTAATATGTCAAAATTTAAACCAAGGCCTTGTTTGGCATCCCTTAAAAAAGCTAAAAAGTTACTATCCTATTTAAGTCACATTACCTTATTTAAGTCACATAACCTTTCTATCACATCACTTCAAACCCAACCTATATTTTATAAAAAGTAAAAAAGTACACTTATTTAGAACATCCCAAACAATCCCTAAACTACGCCATGTCCAGCACACCTTTTAGTTTTTTAACTTCTTTTGTTTCTCAGACAAATTACATGATGTGTTTCGGAATTAAATGAATTTATTAACATACACCCTAGACAATGTACTATTGCTCCTCATTTGGGGAGAATATGGCTTTGTCATCTTCCTTGTGGTTGCATAGACATTTATTACTGTTTCCACATCTTAAGGCTTAGCATGTGGACTCTGAAGCTTTTTTTTGCTTGGGTTGTCAAATATATATTGTGATTCCATGCTGTGAATGAAGAACCATAGGGCGGTGTCACAGATGTTGTCAGTGAATTGTTTCCTACCTTGATAGCATGATTTAATGATGTTAATTAATTCGGGGGGAATTACACATCAGTGGGGAACACATAAAAAAAATATTTACAAAAAAGTGGAAAAGTTCGTGATTTTAATTATTAATATTTATAATGTCTATCACTTTTTTGTAAATATTTTGTCTCCCCCACTGATATGCAATCCCCCCATTAATTTAGGAAGATTTTCGCATAGGCTTCAGTCCTTGCTTTGTCATAAAAAATCATGCTTCATGTCACCATTTGTTTGGATCATGTTACCTGTGGTGTCTGATTTGTCATCTGTCCATAGTTAATTCTATTTCCCGTCTTCCTTTTTTCCCACTTTCCTCTCTCTCCCTCTCTCCCCCAAGAAAATTATAAGAACAATGATAATGATTATAACTTGTATATAGTTAAGCTGATAAAATTGCCTTCTGTAACCATGAAAGTCTGCCTCTGCAGCTATGGGCGTGTGAAGCCAGATGTTGCGTATGGTCGGGAAATTATGGGATCTAAGATCAGTACAGGTTGTAAAAGTTTATCTGGTACTAGTGTGGCAAGTCCGGTTGTTGCTGGTGTGGTATGCCTTCTTGTTAGTGTCATTCCTGAAGGAAATCGAAAAGACATTTTAAATCCAGCAAGCATGAAGCAAGCACTGGTTGAGGGGGCTGCGAAGCTTTCTGGTCCCAATATGTATGAGCAGGGTGCTGGCAGAGTTGATCTGTGAGTTCTCCAAGTAACCAGACTCTTAGGCTTTGTTTGGCACATCTTATAAGCTGGCTTTATAACCCCTTTAGGCCGTTTGGGATTAAAGATTTCCCACGAAAAAGTGAACTTTAGCCACTTAAAAAAGCCTTAAGAAAAGCCAAAAAAGTTCTATGCTCCAAACGAACTAACTTTTTTTAGCATTAGCTTTTTTGTTGGCTTATTTTTAGTCAATAAGCTAGCTTTTTAGCTAACTCCTGTTTGGGGTTGGCTTTTTGGCTTTTATTTTTATTTTATTATTATTATTTTTAGAATCTAAAAATACCGTGCCTTCAGGCACGAGCATACGCTAGTCCATTAATAAACAGAGGCATATTCTTATGTTCACGTCATTTAAATTATTTGATGTACTAATTACGCATCATATATCTAATCTTATCTACCAACCTAAAATTCGAATGAAAATATGTGCATATGACTCTTTCTGTTTGAACCTGTTTGTTTTTTATTTTGAAAATATGTTCATATATATATATATATATATATATTGTAGATCTAAAAATAACACAATAAGTGGTTCATATTTTTGTTCTATTGGCCTGCACATTGTCATGGATGCAATTTTTCAATAGGTTTATTCGTCATCTTCTTCTTCTTCATTTTTTTGCAGCTTTCTGCTACTTTGAAGACATCGATTGGTTAATTCACTCTCTATCAAGGTATTTCTCTATCCTTAAAGTAGTATTGAGTTTTTAATACAGATTGTAGCCAAAAATTAGTTTTAATGTTGAATTAATAAAATTAATTTAACTGATTCTGTTTGACTTTTGTTTATTTCATCCTTTTGATGTGAATTTTAATTATAGGTATTTCTCGATTTGTTTGATGTGAATTTTAATTGACTTTTGTTTACTTCATCCTTTTGATGTGAATTTTAATTATAGGTATTTCTCGATCCGTTTGATGTGAATTTTAATCTAACTCAGGTTTGTTAAGGGAACCAGACCATATATGTTCCCTGTTTTGTGTTGGCTAGAACATCTTGGGGGAGAGGTGAAGATCCTTGACAAGGATCTGATATTGGTTAAACTTCACTCATTTCCTCACCTGCAGAATTTTCTTCTTCAAGCTATGTCTCTTAACTGTTATCTCCATTTTTTTGTTTGCCCTAGGTATGCATTAGATGATATTGGTTATGGATCTCATGTGCATCTCAGTTTGTGTCAGAGTTGAACCCATATGAATAGGTAGTTTGGTACTAACAGAGAAGTATGCATTTTTACCAGTTCTGTTAAAATATCTTGTCTACATAGAATTATTTTTTAAGCATGTAGTTATATTTGGAAATTTGATGGGTGTACTATTGATCTTGAGGAAAACCTTTCACGGTGATGTTTCCATCGATGGGTGTACCAATTTGTAATTATTCAGGCTATGTGGTTTATGCTTTTAAGACCAATAAGCTTTATTGATCCTTATTTGTTTTATAGTTTTTAGTGAGTTATATGTTGATATCATATGATTTTGATTGTCCATATAATACTCCATTTTATCATTTATGTGATCCTTTCTGCATTGTTGCATATTGTCTTCTTTTGTGGTGCTGTTTTACTGATATTTGTGTGGAGAATCAAAATAATTATGTCATTTTTGGTGGCTGTGGGGAACTGATTGGGGGCAGTTTAACAACTGGATAAATTACATTATTTTTGGTGTGATCTAAATGTAAGTTTATAAATTAATTAGTAAGTTTATTCATATGCTTCTGGCAGTTTTTAAATTAATTTGTTTTTTTATTTTTCAGGTCAGAAATTTCTTGGAGAGATGCAAAATATGGTCAAAGAATTCAAGAACTTACTTTTTTAAGTTTTTTATTTTTTATTTTTAAATGTATGTAATCACAGTTAATTTTTTTTTTATTAATTTCTTTGTATATACTTTTAAACATTTAACTTTCATTTATGAAATATATGATATTATTTCATTCAATATATGGCTGTGATTCGAAATATAGTATATAGTGTGTATTACATTATTCAAATGCGCGTGCAAAAATAATATTGATTATTCTTTAAATATGTCAATTTTTTTTTTATCACAGGTTTTATTAGTTATTAATCACACTTAAAAGGTGTGATTTAAATGTTTTTAATCACACTTAAAAAGTGTGATCTAAAGTCTTTAATCACACTTAAAAGGTGTGAACTAAAGTTTTTAATCACACTTAAAAGGTGTGATCTAAATGTTTTTAACCACACTTAAAAGATGTGATCTAAATGTTTTTAATCACACTTAAAAGGTGTGATCTAAAGTTTTTAATCACACTTAAAAGGTGTGATCTAAATATTTTTAATCACACTTAAAAGGTGTGATCTAAATGTTTTTAATCACACTTAAAAGGTGTGATCTAAATATTATTAATCACACTTAAAAGATGTGATGAAAGTATTTTTTAATGACACTTAAAAAGTGTGATTAAAAATGACCATTTTTAATCACACTCCTAAAGACCACACTTTAATAAAACTTAAAAGGTGTGATTAAAAAACATACATCACACTAAAAAAGTGTGATCTTTATCTATATTTGTAGTAGTGGAGGGTGAGCTTGGATACTTAGTGAATGATATAATTAATAAAGGCTTGAATGAATGATATCTGAGATCTTTATCAAAACAATACATATCGTAACTTGTAACAAAACATGGGATGAATCAAGTTCATCAATCAAATCTTTCAAATCTTCTTGGGATGTTTAATAATGTCTACATAATACATGGGGGATGACATTCCGGACAAACCCACACGGTAAACCGTCGGTGGCAAGACAAAGGAGATATCTCAAACAAGGGTGCTAGTTGCATTATAGTCCCCTAGCACTAAGGACTTTCCAAGACAAACGCGCTAGTTGCATTATACTCCCCTAGCACTAAGGACTTTCCAAGAATGTCATCAAAACAAGATAATACTTGATACAAAAACTAGGGATAATCATTCATATTTGATCAAATACTTTTCTAAAACGAAGCAAAGCTTTATCAAAACTTAGCAAAGCTTTATCAAAACTTTATAACATAGTTTTATTAAAAATACCACTCACATAGCTCTTCGAGTGTAGGGATTAAGGCAAGGATCCAAGACCTACAAATACATAATAAAGTCTACTGAATGCACTTCAAGAAGACAAGAAGGAATGCTCAAAGATGGATATAAAATGCATTCTCAAAATAAGCTTTACATGAGTGCAAATGATCCCGGCGTTTCTTTCCAAAACCAAGTCAAGACAAAGTAAAACATGCTAAGAGTTAAATCACTATTTTTCATCTAGGGAAAACATGCTGGGTACTGACCAGGTCTTGGAATGGATGCACAGAAATGATCTAGGCAAAAATGACTTAGCTGGGTGAACCTGGGAGGTCTTGGCCGAGACGTGGTTACCTAGGCTTCGGTGTGCAGCTGCCTGCTGAGGTGTTACAAGGTGCCGTCAAGGGTGTACCATGGTCGGCCTAGGTGTGCAGTGGTTAGCCTAGGTGTGCATGCAAGATAGACTAATGGTGCAAGTGATCATGCAAGGTAGGCCAATGTGAGATACGATACTTGGCCTAGGTGTGAGATCTAGGCAAGAGTAGTCTCAGTGACCACACCTAGGGAAATAGTGAAGTCTGGAAATCTGGGTTTCCTCCCTTGAAGAACATGAACATGAAGAACATGAATGCTAAAATCATAACTTCTTTATTCAAAATCTGAGATTTCATGAGATGAGTTCGAAAACATGGACCTGGGTACCTATACTTGAAGATCTTATGAAAACAAACACAAAAACATGGATCTTGACTCAAACTTTCAGATCAAAACATGATTTTCTTTCAAGAACACAAGAACATCATTTTCTCTTTCTAAAACAAGCTTTAAATCAATGCATGGCTCATGAATCATGGTAGATCATGCAATGTGATCGGATCAACATAAAGAATAACAAGAGTAGATCAAGAATCTAACCGCAAAACACGGATCTAACGGCTCAAGGTGCGAAGATCAAGCTTGGAAATATAGTTCTCTCTCTAAGAACTTCTCTTCCTCTTCCTAGAGCTTCTCTCTCTTCTTAGAACAAAGATATGACAAATGATATGTTTTCTCTCTCTGCCGGTTGACTTAACCCTCTGCTGGGACACGTGGCAACGACTGGTTGGCTCTCCTAAAAAAGGTGACAGAATGACAAGACAAGAGTATGATAAAGTGTATATAACAAGCAAGGTGACAAGGGCACTCTAACAAGGTAATGATCTCGGATTAGGACATAGGCTTCGGCAAGAAGGTTTCAATGATCTCGACTAGGAAGGATCACACTTGACCTAGCTGTGCCACACCTCGGCCTAGATGTGCCACACCTCGGTATAGGTCATACCAGTCCAGGAACAAGATTACTAGGTGCAAGGATCAAAGATCTACGACGCCTAGATGATAGCATCTCGGCCTAGGTGATGCACACCTCGGCCTAGATGATGACATCTCAGCCAATATGTCAGGGTGAAGGTGGAGGTCAGCCGAAGTGGTTCCAATATGGTCCTAGGTGTTGGCGCTCAATGGTGTGACCTAGGCTTGAGGCAGCAAGGATAGATGACCTAGGCTTAACATGACCTAGGCTTGGCATGACCTAGTCTTAATATGACCTAAGCTTGGCATGACTTAGGCTTGGCATGACCTAGGCTTAACATAACCTAGGCTTGAGACAGCAAAGAAGGAACAAAGCAGGCATACAACACTTAGGCAAAACATGATAGCATCAAGACAAGACAAGACAAGAACCTTTGCCTAGGCAAAACAAGTCTAAGTCTACAAATGCAAGCTTCACAAGACAAAATCATGAAAATGCACATGAACATGACTAAGACATGAATGTGGGTTATTACACATACAATGCACGCGAGTGGTTTTTCCGTTAACCATTTAGACGCCATCCACCATTTGGACTAAACCTCACCAATTTGTGAAAGTTTAGGAACCAAGAAGACAATCAATAGTTTAGGGGCTACATAAACAAAATGGTGATAGTTTAGAAAGTAAAAATATAATTAACCCAAGAAAAGAAAAGAATAAAAAAATCAAAATCAAAATGACGTCATTTTGATAAAGCATCATCTTAGCCCTCATTCATTTTACTTTTCCGTGGCGCACTTACAAGAAAAGAATTACAGATTGAATAAGAACAAATTAGCACGACAGAGGATCTTCTTTGAAGTAGCCAAGTGGTGTGTGCAACATGATGTGAAAGTCGTTATAATACGCACACACTCGTTACTGTTAGTTCAATAGTTGAAAAATAGGCGTAAGATAGAATGGGATTTGACAAATCTATGCAGAATATATGTTATTTTTGTAATATGTTAGATCATATATGTATTACTAAGGTTCCAAGAGCTGATGTCAAGGTAGCTCATGTATTGGCAAAACTAGCCTTATCAGGTGGCTGAACTATTTGTAATGTTGGGTATTTATATATGATATTATCTTACACTTTCTGGGAAAAAAAAAAAAAAAAAAGGGATCTTCACTTGTATTCTGTATCCTAAGTTTCCAATAGACATCATATTTAGCATAATAATTTTTTTTTTCTTATAGGGTCTATTAAAGGTTGATTTGAGAAATAATATTTTTTTTGGGGTGATTTTTTAATTTTTTATGAAAAGATATGTAAAAAAATAGACAGAATGTGTTGACATTTTGTAGTGATTGCTGATTTTTTAGCTAATTTTAATCACTTCCCAAACAAAGCTAAGTAAAGTGATTATTATTATTATTATTATTTTAGGAAACAAGGCGAGTTGTCTTAAAAAATAGCTTTTGTGATCTTGACAAACTCTTAGGCCTCGTTTGTTTTTAGACGTAGAATTCGTAGTGAGGAGATTGATAGTGAGGGGATTAAGTAAAATTGTGTTTGTTTTGATAATATTTGTTAGTGTAGGAATTGTTAATTATTTTTATATAAAATAATAAAACAAATAAAAAAATACAAAAAATTAAACATTAATGTTTAAAAAAAATTCCCAATATGTAAAAAATAAAATAAAAAATTCTAAGCCTCTCATTATTTTTCTAATACCGCCTCCACCTCTTCCATCCCAATTCCCTTTCTAACCTCCATCTTAGGGGTTATTTGGGATGATCTAAATAAGTACACTTTTTGACTTTTTATGAAATATGGATTGAATTTGAGTTGGGTTGAAGTGATATGTTAGAGAGGTGGTATAACTTAAATAAGATGATGTGATTTAAATAGGATAGTGATTTTTTGACATTTTAACTTTTTTGAAACTTGCCAAACCAACCCTTAATCCCCTTCTCCATCCTAATCTCTTCCACAACTCTACAAACAAACACAATACTAAATAACTCCAACCCCATCCTAATCTCATTCCATCTTTTACATTTCAAAACAAACGAGACTTTAACGTGATTCGTTGGGCCTTTTGGGCTCGCGGTTAGGTTCGTTACACACCTATGCATATTCTCGAGGTGTTTTCACACTCTGCCTAGCTCCCTTATTCTTATCATTGAATTTATTAGAAAAACAATACCAAATTATATAGAAAATTTAACTTAAATATACCAAAATTATTTTCGAGAAAACCAAATAAAAAATACAAATGATATTTATTTAGTTGAAAATAAACAATACTAAAATTTAAATGCAAACTTACCGAATGTAGATCATAGATATAGATTTAAATCAAGTCTTGTATTGGATACTACTTTTTTAAAACAAAATTTGTCCTTTACTACAATATTATGAGAACGATGGACGTCTATTTCTCAAGATCAACGATTGACTACAAATAGACACATCACTTCGACTATGTGCCTGACAAACCATCGTTGCTTGTACTCTCAAACTACAACTCTGTGTATAATGCTGAGAGATGAAAATGAATTGAATCAAATGCAAAAATGAGAAATAATTTATAGATAAATTAGTGACTGTTTAAAATAGTCACATCCATTCAAGAAGATATGAAGAATAGACACATCTGCTCTTGAAAAAAATGGTAAGATATACTTTTATTTTTCTTAGAAAAAGTTGAATACTCCCTCCGTCCCAAAATAATGGTCCCTTTTGGAGAATCTAACTTTTTTTGGTAGTACAATTATTGCATTTGAAAAAAGTTGATTTTCCAAAATTATCCTTTTGATAGTACATTTTTTGGGAATATCAATGCATAATTGTACTTTTTATGTTGTTTATTAATTTAAAAGAAGGGTAAAATAGGAAATTTACATTATTTTTGTACTTGATTTTTGAAGAGGGACTAATATTTTGGGATAATGAAAAATGGAATAAGGGACTAATATTTTGGGACGGAGGGAGTAGAATATTTAATAAAATTTTCAAACAAAAATATTTACCATCTTCAACCAAAATTCAAGTGGTGAATTATGGAGTTAATTTTCATTCAAATTTTCTAACTATGGGGAGTGATTTTAGAATACTTCTTTAATCCAAACAAGCTCTTGAAAGATCCTTGAGATGCCACTTGAAATAGAAGAAAAACTCTTGAAACAAAACAAACAACAAAAGTCTCGTGCGTGAGGCATTCTTGGCTGACTCCACAAAACTTGATAATCCTTTCACAAGTTCACTAGAGCTGGACATCCCACTGCTCACCTACATACATATAAATACAGAGTGAGCGAAAGCCTAATGAATAATATCAAAGTAAACATGTTATATAAATGAGTTCTTACGTTTAAGTAAAATCATACTCATCGTAATAATTTCGTGTCATAGCAAAACGACATTGGGTCCAACAAATACAAAGATACAAAGCAGAACAAATCATACTTATCGGAACGACCTCAGGCATTACGACCTCGGGTCTAATACATTACAGTTGTATAATGACCAATAGGTCAACACATAACAGATATTCAGATTTATCAGATATACAGAGAGTCAGATAATCAGAACGACCTTAGGTCCATCTTACCAGATATATGGAACGACCTTGGGTCCAATTCAGTTATACAGGACGACCTTGGGTCCATCATACACAATCGTGTCATATCGATCACATTCACAAATATCATATTGATCAAACAGATAGAACCTCATTTACACTTGCAAAATCATAAGTTTGGAAAACTTACTACATTAAGACATTTAGAAAATAGAGTAATAAGAAAATATCTTTACTAAGATATTACTCACAATGATTCAGTTGTTGACACGTCCTTGTGGATGATCCTACACAATTCATGAACATACACATATTGAATTACTTTGCTTAATCGGATTGTTCTTTAACTTATTTAATTCTTCTATCATTCTAACTCAAAGATTCATTTAGGAGACTCCATTCATGCCTAAGAATGTCTAGAAAGGGATGAGAACGTCAAAATAGATAAAACAGGACTTTCCAAACTATGCTGAAACAAGACACTTCGATTGAGCGCAACATTGGTCGCTTAAGCGGGCCACTTGGTCTACAAAAGTACTGAATGGTCCGAATCTAGGCTCGATGATCGCTTGAGTCAAGGCACAAAATGAATTGAGATTGCTCGAGCGTCAACTTGGTCGCTCGAGCCAACAATAAAACTCTACGAAATTACTAGATGCATGAGATGTGCGCTCGAGCAAAAGATTATTCGTTCGAGCGGTGAGATAGAATTCTAAAATTTCTAGAACAGAGTTGAATTTCAAAACGCAATTTAAAGTATGGATTCATGCATGATGCAATCCAAAACCATAGAAACCCTTTCAAAACATGAATACATGGCCAAAACTGAATCCTTAGTTCAAAAACTTCATGATTTTGCAAAATTGAAGTTTAAGACTTCATAATTGGAACCCAAACTCCCATGCATATATCAATTAACTTCCTAGTCTTTTCCAAGGTTTACAAAACATGGAGATTAGCTTCAAAACAACTTAATTCTTGAATGCATGTATGATATGATTCTCAACTCTAACATGGATGACAAAATCATACTCAAAATGATGGAATTTAACAAAATTATGCATGCATATACGAATTGACCTTAAATTCTTCATCTTAAGCTCATTTCTTGCATTTAATTATGTAATTCTTCATGAATATACATATTGATGACTTCAATATACATATTAAGGTTCAAATACATACCTAAGATCCTCAATCAAGCTAAATTTAGCAAGAATCTTGAGTTCTTCCTAATTCACAAGCCTTCTAGCCAAATCCTCCAAGATCAAGCCCTCTCTCTATAAAATGTAAATCTCAAAATTTTTGGGTGTTTAATGGGCTTAAACTCTCAACTTAACATATATATATATATACATGTAATTAGATTATGGTGTTAATTAGGTTTAAGCATTAATTAATCACACTTAATTCTAGTTAATTTAATCTAATTAATTTAATCTGAATCAAATTTTAATAAAACTTCTCATTAGGCTTTACAAACTATGTCATTCGTAATAAACTAACCAATTTTGATTTCTCACGCCATTAAGGCCTTTAATTTCAAATAATAACAGAAATCTCAACAAATATTCATACGGTTCACAAACATAAGGTCCAACACACATTAATCACATAATTAACATTCAAATTCACACCTAGCATACATGATTAAATGATTAAAAGTATAATACGTGATAGGATTGTCACAAATTAACTAACAAAGTCATCATATCAATTTATAATCTCCACTTACTATGCATCATATCACAAGAAAATGTTTTAAAATAATATCATGAGATGACAGACACACAAAAGGCATCACAGAAGTGGATATTACGTTTGACATGTAAAACCAGTAAGTTTTCAACTAACAACATGAACCAAATAAATGGATCAAAAATACAATTTCAAGGACCAGTCAGAAACAGGAAGAGCATGTCCAGATATAAATACCAATTTTAACATATCCCTTCCAAAAAAAAAAAAAAAAAAAAAAAAAAAACTGATCTAAGGTACACGGTCCTACTACAAAAAAGTCCCAGAAGATCGAGAAAGTTTTCAATTTGCTGTGGATTTGTACAAGTGACAAGAAAAGGAAAATTACCACGTGCATACAACATGCTGAAGAAACTTCCTAAAGTAAGGAGGTCCCCAGAAAGCAACAGGTACGACAGTGTCTGATATCAGCTGATGACTGCATCACTAATACCGATATATGTATTTAAAACCATGCTGAGAACTACCTGGGTGAAGTTTTGGATTGTGTTAAGCAGAGCACGCTTCAAGTTTGGGAAGGAGACTTCGCCAAGCATCAGCTATATCAGTTGCCAAACGGGCTTGTCCCTTTGCAAATTCATGAAAAGCAACCCCCATATCTAATGTTTTTTGTTCTTGAAAACACACAAATTCTTCATTCATTAGCCGCACAATTGTCTCAAATCTTCTAGTTGCTTCCTCACTATCTTCCCTCATCTGTATCACAAAACCAATATCAGCCAAACAAAGAAAATTCCAGTGGTATTACATTTTTAGGATGCAATACAAACTAACCACTTCATATTCATGCTCAGCTTCTGCCAATTTTTCAGATCGTGTTAGCCTGAATTTGTTTCTGCAAACAAATAAAATATATAAATTACTAACCACAAATTAGAAACTTCAAATATCTTTCGGCCCCATGGGCTGAAGGCTGAAAACTGAGGAAATTGAGTTCAATAGAAAGTTGATAAACAATCAGCTCCATGAACTCAAAGAGGGTTGATCATTTTCAACTTCCCTCTCAATGTATCACTAAAATATGTTAATGTGTGAACATAGAATGTTCTTCATGACTTTTTTTTTTTATTGGAAACCAAAAATTAGTGATAAGGATAATTGTAGTGTATTAATATGCTTATGGTCTTCACTGAACTGTACTCATAGCATTTAATAGTTTCAAATGAAAGAATTTGTGTGCGCGTGTGAGAGAGAGAGAGAGAGAGAGAGAGAGAGAGCAAAACAAAAATTGTCATGTCCAAAAACAGGACAGGATACCCCATACTGATATTGCTCTGAGCAAGAAGCCCACAATTTAAAACAAACTTTAGACGAGTATGGTGCTTGTTATTTGTTTCTTTTTATTTAATCCTCTCCTTTCTTTCAGATATTGTAATCCCATGGTGCTCATTGGCAACAATAGAACACTTTGAAAGCATAGTGTGAGCAAAACTCTTTTTAGTTTGCCTACTCAAATTTAGTCCACAAGAGATTGCAAACTATCAAAACTTGGGACATCACTCACACAGGAATTTTATTTTATATCATGATTCAAGAAGACCTTACTGTTGAGAGCAAGATTTTATGTTTGCAGATCAATGTCATATGCAAGAGGTCCCACTGCTAGTATACATAAAACAAGGCAAAGAGAAAAGATAAATAATAAATAAATAAAATAGTTGATTAGAAGAACCATACAGATCTATTTCCTTGAGCTTGATTGTTTCAGCCAATTCGTACTGCTGGCTGAAAGCGTTGGCTCTCTCCGCTACCGTGGCCTGTTTCAAAATACATAAGCAAAAGAGTTAATTTTTATGAAGATAAGTGATATACAGAGAAAGGTTGAAAATTGAACATGGGATTCTACCCAAAGATTCACAATTATCAAATTTGTCCCTTTATGAGGGTTTAAGTACCCATCAATCTTTTAGCTGAACAAGACAAAGTTATATCTGACAAGAAAAGAAATGATGACCTAGTGCCTATGAAGCATGGGTGCGGGTATGGATCCTGGTAAGGGTACATTATGGGTATGACGATATGGCAAGACCTAAAAAAAATAAGATACGAATACGGCTAGGGTATGCCAATAAATTTTTTATTTTTATAATTTATAGTTTAAGATTCAATTACAAATCAAAGTTCAATACTACAAATAAAAGGAGAAATTACAAAACCAAAAGAGATATCATAGTTCAACAATATCAATACCAAAGAAAAGTCCATAAGCTATTTTGAGAAATTACAAAACAAAGTTTCATTCCAATAGCAAGCTAAGAAAAATTTGAAAACTAGAAATTTCAATTTTCACTTCCATCAACTTCATTATTGAATATTACATCTTTCATCTCTGGCAGATCAAGTGAATCCCGATGCATCCATCCCGATGCATCCATCCCATACCCACGGAGTATCCAACTGCCAAATAGTGTATAAAACGTACCCGGTACGTATTTCGAGTACCCGGTACGAGTACAACAACATTTTCAGAGTACTCATGCTTCATAGCCTAATGCAGAGGATGATGAAGTTTAAAAATTGGATGAGGAAACAAAACTCACCTTAATAGATTGCACAGCAAGAGCATAGTCTTTCAAGGGCTCTTCAAAATTCATTAAGAGGTGGTAGGCCTGAAATGATACAGCAAGGCAGTTCCGTTTCAGAAAAGGTCAACAAACTGTTATAACAAAAAGGGTAAGTTGTTGCAGCTTAATTGAATCCATTTCAGAAAAGGTCAACAAACTGTTCTAACAAAAAGGATAAGTTATCAAGGAGGTTTACCTCCTTTTGCAGCTTAATTGACAAAACCTCTGATTTTGCCCCAAGCTCGGAAAACACCTTCCCAAGAGCATTTCCTTCACAAGCACCAAGGAGCTTGACTGCCTTTCCAAAATCTGATAGGGATTGCCCCAATTCTGTGGAAACAACAAATAAAATTAAAAAAATAAAAATCATGAATGCATTTGACTTCATTCAAATATAAGAATAAAGAGAAAAATTATTTCATAATTACAAAAACAAGATATGATCAAACATGTAGTCTGAAGGGAAAGAAAAGAAGTCCTTTATACCTCTGTGCCTCTTTACCAGACGACATGCATGTTTCTGAGCTTCAGCTAAGTGATCTTCAAGCTCAAAGATGTAATGTTTCAGTTTCTCATATTTGGGATTCGATTCTTCAACTGGTTTTTCCCTTCCAAGAACAACGTCACTCACTTTAGATTGTACATCCTGCCAAAAATTATAAATAAGTCAATCAGTAGATCATTTCATCTTCTCAAATAGACATTGTTCCTGTTTGCATGGACCTCATAACCCCAATTGGCAGCAATGCAGGCCAAACTCTCTTCCAAGGAAAATGAGGAGTGACTCAGATACTCAATGAGCTCTCTAATAGCAGAATACAACCTCTACGATCTTCAAGATTGAGGGGGACACTTGTTCAATGTGAATGAAATTCTGAATAAGTCCAATTTTTATATTTTAATAATTGAGTTACTATAGCTAGATTATCCAGGTAACTTGAACTATGAAGCAAGCAAAGTAACTTGGAGACCCACCTAACAGATAGACTCTTCATCCAATGTTGTTCTATGCCACTGTTCTTCAGTATATCAGATCTTAAATTTTTAAGGGGCCAATCAAATGCAGAACTAAGATTCTTCAGATAAAGTGTTTTTTTTTTTTTTTTTTTTTATTTATTTTTTTTGATAAGTTATTCTGGTGTACAAATTTATAATTATCACAACCAGTAATAGAGGTTTTTTTTATGGGAAACATATTGATTGCAGCTTCATCTGTTTTTGGTCCCATCAAATTGTACAGTAGAGAACGTGGTGCCTTGCAAAATTATTTAGCCCTACAAAACTTAATTGTTGAAATAGCAATTATTTGCACATTCGAAAATGATTTGTTTAGTTTTCAACCCCGAGTTACCTTGAATATTTGCATCAAATCAGCTGGCTTCGTCTTGAAAATACCAGTCTCTTGAGATCTGGCCCTCTCCATTGTCTGCAAAGTGGAATCAGATTGATGAGAGAGAGAGAGAGAGAGAGTAGTGATCTTAATAGATTGGAAAATTCTATTCACACATAAAATTCATGCAAAAAACTCTACAAGAATGATGAGGCAATGCCATTTTCTTAAATACACTCATCTTTATGGAATTTTTTTTTAATTTTTTTATATTTTGAAGTGAGGTCCACATTAAGCCACATCATTCTATATGGAAATTCGTTATGAACTTTCTATTTGAATATCATTACTCCAATAGATTTTGAAGGCTATACTAATCACTCCATATACATGTTAAGCAACTGAAAGGATATCAAATTCTTTCAAACAGGCATATTGTTAATGTACACCTCCTACACCACTAAAACCTACCACTACCACTATACACCTCCACTACTCCTCACCCACTCCACCTACCACCTCCACTTTACCTACTACCACCACCCACTCTACACCTACTACTCCCAAAACCTCTCTATATATAGGACTTGTAATATACAGATAAAAATAACAATACAACAATCTTGTAATATACACATCAATATATATCAATCAGAAATCAATAAACATCAATCAATAATATATCTATTTTAACATGGTATCAGAGCAGGTTTAGAACCTAATAGTTTCGCTTCCCCGGCGGGCGGCAATCTCGCCTTGGCCGCCCGCCGGACCTAAACCTATTCCGCTGATAAAATCAACAAAGATGTGTGCAACTGTAGTCATAAACCTGCAATTCCTTTTTGTCATAAATCTCCAAAGAAAAGTCCCTCAGCATCTGAGCTTTGTTGTTGCTCCCAGAGCTCACGCTCGCCGGAGCCATACTCGACTTCTTCGTCCCAAACGTCGCTCCCGACACCGCCGGCGACAGGGGCCTAATTTCCACCCCACCACCCACCGGCTGCGGCGCCGACACAAACGACGAGATCGCCCATCACTGCGGCTGATTCACTCCGGCCTCCCCAGCGTCTGCCTCGCCACCGGCAGACCCACCACCAATACAACACCTTCTTCGACGGTGCCGCCTCCGAGCTCTCCTCTCGCGGAGCCGTCCTCCGCCTCCGCTTCTATGACCATGATGCCAAGTGCGTCGTCTGTCTCATAGCCAAATCTGTGCTGGTCGGCGGCGTGAGCCGTGTCGAGGGGGAAGGGGAGGAGATGGACCCCCTGCTCGGCCGCGACTGCGTGGTGGACCCCTCCAAGCTTGCTTCGGTGGATTTGAGGATTATGAAGAGGGAGGAATGTTAGGGGAGTTTATGACTGGAATGGATTGAAACTGGAGGTCGATCAGACAATGTATGATTTTGGTACTTGTTATGAGACCGAATGCGAGAGTGCAGACCTCGACAAGGTCAAGAATTTGATTGAGGAGTTTCTCAAGGATAATGGGATTCATTATTCTTACTCAGAGGCTTCAAAGTTTGCAATTTTCCGATGCTCTGAGGAAAGCAAAAGGTGGGTTACGTGTGGAGAGAGAGAAAGGGGCACATCCAATTCACTTTTCTTTTTTTAATCACACTTGTCCACCGTCCAAATTTTATTTTTTATTATAACACTTACGTGGTGCTAGATACACTTTTGGCCAAGACATATCTGAGCAATTCAACCATACTTTTTCTTTTTCACCCACTCCTTGTTCCCCACTTTCTTTATTTTATATATATATATATATATATATATCTATATATCTCTTTTTATTCTATATTACAAAAAAAAAAAAAAAAATCCATTATTTTTATTTATTTTCTCCAAACCACTTTCCTTCTTTCCCCCATCTTTCATTTTTGATTTCAAATATATTTTTATTATTTCTTTCTTTATTTTTCTTTCACATTATTTTTAATCTTTTTCCAATTCCATTCATACCATCTAGCTTTGCACACCAAACCATATTTTATTCATCTCAGGGATCAACCCCGATCACAATTTTACACAAAAAAAAAAAAAAAAAAAAAACAAAACACAAAATACAAACAACCAACCACATTCACAGGTGAGATTTTTCTTCTCTACTCTGCCGCCGGTCTTTTCTTCTTGCCTCCGTCCTGGACGGCCCTTACCGGTGTTGCCTCCGTGTTTCCCACTCCACTGGGCATGCTCACTACTCCCTGCTCCTCCACTGCAGCATATGGCGGCCCTCCAAATCGGAACATCACGGTGGCCTTCCGCTTCAGCTCCTTATTTTCCGCCTTTAGCATACTTATCTCTGCTCGCGCATCCTTATACATGCGTTGGAGCAGAGCCAGCTGGGAGTTTAAATGTTGCACCTCATTTGTCCTACTCTGCAGCCGGTTCGACAAATTTGTGACCGCCGTCATGCTTTCCACACATGCCTTCAAAGTATACTGATTGGCCTCCACATCCGACTGCACTGCCATTCTTTGCTCCACAGACCGCATCGGAAAGTTCAACGGAGCAAACTCCGGGGCGCTTGGTTGAGTTTCCAGTGCCACCGCACCAGTTCTCTCTCTCGTTGACTCGTTGAGGTCGGGAAAAAGGGTGAGCAGCCCGCGGGAGGACGATGAAGCCATTTTCTAGGCAACAGAGTGTTACACAGTATCTCTCTCAGAAATCTCTCTCAGAAAACAGAGTGTTACAGAATCTCTCTCAGAAATCTCTCTCAGAATATCTCTCGCAGTTTTTTTTGCCTCAGCCTCAGCCTCCGTCTTATAGCCGAGGCAGCCACGCGCATCGCGCGCCTCTTGACGCCAGACAAACGGGCACGCCAGCCAAGGCACTCACGTGCCTCGCCATCATACCTGGCACGCCTTTTGATGCATCGGGCACGCCTTTTGACAGATTGGGCACACTTTTTGAGGGCACGACTTTTGAGGGCTCGATATCTACATCCATGTATATTTTTTGGGCAGCCTATATACACACTCATACAGTGTCTTCTACACCAGTCAGCTTTATCAATCCCTTTTCAACCTCAAATAGGTTTTTATCTTCACACCTATTTGAGTTTGAGGGGGGGTTATACACAGTATCATGTTCAAGCCACCTCATGGCGCACTCCCTAAGTCGCCCCCTTGGTGCACCACCACAATTTGCTACAACGGTCCGACATGACCCCGTAAACTGTCCAGCTACAACTATCCAGCTACAACGGTCCGACATGACCCCATAAACTGTCCCGACATTGATTCCGGTCAGCTTCTACAACGGTCCGACATGACCCCATAAACTGTCCCGACATTGATTCCGGTCAGCTTCTACAACGGTCCAACATGACCCCGTAAACTGTCTTCTACATCGGTCCGACATGACCCCGTAAACTGTCCTGCTACATCGGTCCGACATGACCCCGTAAACTGTCTTCTACAACGGTCCGACATGACCCCGTAAACTGTCCTGCTACAACGGTCCGACATGACCACGTAAACTGTCTTCTACATCGGTCTGACACGACCACACAGTGTCTGCTACAACGGTCCGACATGACCCCATAAACTGTCTGCTACATCGGTCTGACACGACCATACCGTGTCTCCTATCCTGTTTTATTTATCAGTTTATTTTTCTGTTTTGTTACTCTCTTCAAACTCAAGTTGGTTAGTTCCTATCCTCCTTGAGTTTGAGGGGGGCTGTTAATGTACACCTCCTACACCACTAAAACCTACCACTACCACTACACACCTCCACTACTCCTCACCCACTCCACCTACCACCTCCACTTTACCTACTACCACCACCCACTCTACACCTACTACTCCCAAAACCTCTCTATATATAGGACTTGTAATATACAGATAAAAATAACAATACAACAATCTTGTAATATACACATCAATATATATCAATCAGAAATCAATAAACATCAATCAATAATATATCTATTTTAACACATATAAACATTTTAAGTAGCAAAAGTACCATAATCATATCCTTCAGGATATCAGTTACTAGAATTCCACCATCTAAAAGTGTTAGGGAATCAGCAGCAATGTTTGCATCCCAGCCAATAAGTGTTTGATTCAACCAATTCTCCCATTATGAATTTTTTTGGGTGAATAAACTCATCATGAATTTCGCTAAGGCAAAGATCCATTATATTTCTTTTAGTGATCTTCCCATAGGTGGCTCGTGTTGAGATGCAACAAATTGTTGCCTCGATGAAATACTACAAACCTAGTGTGCACTTAAAGAATGCAAAAGATAACAAGCAATTATCTCTTCGAAAAGGTGATTATTTCTCCCAGGAAATTCTAAAGCATTACTGCACCATGATGCAAAATTTGCCTAGTCAACCTCCACCACGAATCTAGAGTTTCAATATATTTTAGCTTCTTGAAGCATTGTGAATTGTGTAACAGCCACCAACTCGATTTCAACTCAAAGTTACACAGTTGTTCCTCACAGTGGACTAGAGAAGGCATTATTATGGCTTTTGCTCTGCTCTGTTCCACTGTTGTTCTGGCTGGCATATACATGCACAATATCTAGCTTTTTCCTTCTTGATGATATATCATCCCCATCTTTATACCCATCTCTTTCAATAAAAGTAATAAACTGCTTCTTATAAAACACGTATATTCCAACATAAATTAGTAAATACAAGTACATTTTATAGATTTAGTGCATGAATGTCGACAACATGCTCCAGGAAGAAAAATTTATTGTCACGTTTGAAATACCAAATGTATCAGCTCTCTAACAATCACATGTGAAATATTAGCGTCTGACAATACATTCATGCTGCTATGAGCCTGAGAACCTGTGAAAACATATTTTCTTTGAAAAAACCGTTACATACTGAAAGGATTACTTTAGCCTCTATACATCCTAGAGTAAATCTTTTTCAACTTGATGATAGACAGGCATGTGTATAGGCACAAAAAAAACAAAACAAAACAAAACAAAACAAAACCAAACAAAATTTGGACACGGGATATCAGCTAGTTACCAAAAATAAACCACAGGACAATTTCATATTTCAAAAAAGCTTTGGGGTAGCAGACATGAACTATGTCTTCCTATATGCATCAAAATTAGATACTTCACCAGCTCATCTGCCTGTAAAAATGTTCTCAAATCCTCACTTTGCTGAAGCTCATGATGTGAAGCTATCCGGTTAACAAATATATCCAATGCTTGACGCCTCATCTCAATAAATTCAGCACTGAATCTAAACTTCTCTGCATAAGAAAGACTGAAGTTAGTCCGCATATGATTTCAAAATTTTTAGACTGAATTTTTGTGCAACTTAGATTGAAATTAATTGCCTATTTTATGCTTAGGCACAAACCCAGAAATAGGCTACAATCACTGCAAACAGTTGCGCATCAAAATAGTTACTTGCAGCATCAATACAGCTATTTGTTAAGGTCACATCTGAAAATCCATTAGTTGGTGATGTCTCCACACTAAAATCCGGATAAGAAACCATCAACAAAGAAGACCAATGCCGTAAGAGTCCTAGATGTGCATCCTCTAACACTAGCTTCAGGACTAAAAAAATATTGGTTGATGCGTGTGAATCCTTTAAATGAAAGCAATCAGCCACGTTAATGATGAAACAATAGTGCACTTATGAATTAATAGCTTAAACTACTGATGAAATGATGTATTTATAACACAAATCCATTACCAAAAATTTACCTCAACGTATCTATTTGCATGGCTGGTTAGAAATCACTTTGTTTTGACAAAGTCAGGATTTTCCTCAAGTAGCAAAACAAATTTTGGATCAACATGTTTATCTTCACTACCGCGAAATGAATGTTGACAGTCTTGCAAATGGAAGGAATTGTGCTCCAGAGAAGGAGGTCAAAAAGAAAAGTGGGAAATGAAAACACACTCTGCCTTGAATGAACATAATCAGGATGGAGTGCCGATGAGGACAAGCCCTCAAATTCATGCTTGGAAAAGGAGGAAAAAGAAACAGCCATGTGGGCCGCGCCAATGGACCAGTGGATCCTACCATTTGTATCACATGATAGGGTTTAAACAAAACTAACTACTTTAAATTTGGTAATATCCATATTTGTCAAAATCAGGGGTATTTTCGTAAATTTGAATATTAGGAGATTTTGTTTTTTCTTTTAAAAAAAAGGAAACAAAAAGAGAATAAATACAAATAGTAAAAAGCGAAATACAAAAGGAGCAGTACAAGAAGTCCACCAAAATGAAAAGCAAAGAAAACAATAAAGATCCTCACATATGACAAGCATCTCTCCACTTCATACATCATCTTGTGAGGAATGAATAATGAAACATTTAGATTATCAACAAGATTCTTGAAATACAACTTACAAGAGAACAACCCTTATTTTGTAATTTATATGCATTTAATGTACAGGTTAATTAGGTGCTTGGTTTTGAGTTGTGTCAAATCCTTTTGAATTAGGTGTCTTAATTTATTTAGTAGGATTAGCAAGTCCTTTTCCTAGTGGGAAAATTTCTCTGCAGAATTTTATTCTCTTTTCAATGGTGAGACTCCTAGGACTTGGGGAGATTCTTAGATTTCTATCCTCTGTCTTCTACTTCTTCCCATTCTTTTACTCTATTGCAATTCCCAGCACTGCTGTGTGCAGTGCACAGCCACCAATCAGCCTTCTTTCACCTTAGTTTAGTCCCGAAGCCCAAAACCTTCAATCCTAATGCCCTGCAACCATTGTGTCCCTAAAAAAAATATTGCTTTTCCCCTGATTTCCACAATATCCAGCAAGCTATTGATTTTGATTTCACACTAAAATCTATCCAACAGCTTAATCTTACCCTCTCAACCATAAACCCTAAAAACTAAAGCCATACCCAGCTAATCTGATAGTGGGATAGCCTAAAACTATAACTGAGGGCTTTGTCCTACATCAAGTGCCTTCTAAGATTTTGCAGCTGTTTGTTAAGAAATTCTATTGAAGTTCATTACTTAGAACAGTGAGATATCCTTTTATGACTGGTAAGAAATAAAATAGGCTGTAGCCAAACAATTCCACGAGACCAAATTGCACTGCATCAATAGATGCCTTAATAACTGATTAAAAAAAATCAATATATGTTTCACTGGTAAGAACAAGTATGAATACAGGGCGCAAATAAATTAAGGAAACATAATTTCAAATATGGGTCCCTGCATAAAGTATTTTCGGGGTTGCACTATGGTTATAAGCCAAAGTTGTCTGTGGGAAGAAAAATCAGTCAAAGCGGCTGTTACAGCTGAGTACCAGCCATTATGTTGCTGTCACCAACCATAACAGCTGTCACTGCCCTGTTGCGATAAATTCTAAATTCCATTAAATGGAGTCTTTCTCTTATTTAACATTTTCTAAGGCTGGAAAAACAAGTTCTTAAGCTAAATCTACCAATTTGAACATCAGATATACAAGATGTAAGATCAAAACTTCAATCAAAGCTAATGGGGCATGGCAAACTAGGAAATCCCAGAGCTGCGGTAAATTTGCCACTTTCTTCTAAAGTTCTTGGTGTTCTTACTTTAGAAAATACCAAGTCATATAAAACATTTGTAAGCTTAGTAGATAAATTATGTGTTGCGTAAGCAATTTTTTTTATTATTTTATTATTTTTATATTCGAAAAAGTAGTATTTTGTTATGGACTAATAATATTTGAAGTACAATTGCTTTCATTGTAATGCCCTTTATTCCCTTCTTAATTTTAATTTTAAATATTCTTTTTTTCCTGATTTAACTACGAGAATTTTTATTTGAATTTTCTACTTTAAATAAAAAGGAAAGATATTATAATTTCCTATATAAATATTGATTTTACTTGATAAACAGTTAAACATGGTCAAGTACCATATGACATGTCTTAAATTTCATGATTGAACTAACTTTACATATTATCTATGACAATACGCAACAACTAGTTAGTAGTGACTATTGATTTTGCCTGATCTAGTAATATAAAGCTTAAGAATAATATGTAGTTACTTGCTAAGTTACCACTATTTAGCTTGAATAGACTCTAGTACTTATTTATTAGTAAATAGCTTAATGGGTAAAAATTGAAGGCACTTGCTACTTAATTCCAATAGAAACCATACAAGGTCCAATACCAATAGTTGAACACTGGTTTTGATGTCAGAAAACTGATCAAAAACAATTTAAATAACCAAAACATGATCAGGTTACAATATTCGTATTAGTAAGTTTTAAGGAATTTGCTAATAATAATAATAAATTGATAGCATCAGTAACTTATTCTCATTATACCCTGACTAACATCCAATGCCATTACACGGCAATCAAGACCATCACAATAGCTGATATCGTGACTTAGAAGGACGGAAAAAAAAGAGGTGTTGGGCTCGTTACCTACAGTGCTCTTCTCTGGAAGTGGAGGAATGAAAATACCCTTGTACTTCTCAAAAAGATGATCACGTAACCAAATAAAATCACTATAACGTCGAATAACAATCTTCTCTGGCCCTTCACATTCTGATAAATTTGTCTGCCACCAACAAGTTCTGTTAGTAATTGACTAACGAACAACAGACATAACATGAACTGACTCTGCAATTTTAGGTTCAGAAAAACAAATCATAACTCAAACTCAAAAATGATCGAAGAAAATGATGATAATATCAGCCACAAGATAAAATCAAATGTGGGTGTGTGTGTGATTATCTCATGATGGATAGAATAAATTCTCAATCAACTGTTAACGAGGCATAATGGATACTCAAATATATCATCTATTTTCTATGGCAAGCCAAAAAGATCCACATAACCCTTATGCAGCATAAAAGTCATCCTAAAACAACCTAAAATCAAAATTTACATGGCTAGAGACCAACATAGGACCCAGGAGTCGAGCTTTCCATTAAATCACACAAACTAAATTTTATGGATCATCCTAACAAGTGCCCTTGGGACACAAGAAAAAGACAAACAAAAATATGTAGATCCCAAGACACTTATCGCTAAATTCAAAACACTCTTGGTGAATTTCACAAAACTTTTCCAAAATACTTTTTATCATTTCCAATATTAACAAGCTAGGACACTTGTTAGCATTTGCCAAATTTATTACTTAGATATCTACTAAGAAGTACGGACACGGACACCACACAGAGACACGGACATGCAAATTTTCAAAAAAATGCAAAGCACGACACGTTGGGGGCACATGCAAAGCATATAACTTTATATATTTATTATGTCATATTTTTAAATATGTTATATTTATTTTATATCAAATATTTGATTTCCTCAAATTCATCAACCTTAGTATGCTATTTTAGTAAATAAAAAAATATAATTTTAATGTGTCCACAACGTGTCCAGCGAGTGTCCATGTCCAACACATGTGCATGACCTAAATAGAGGTGTTCATGCTTCATAGGATATCTTTTTCTTTTTTTTTTTTCTTCAACCATTTCTTCCTTTTTAATAGGAAAAAATCTTCTTTAAGTCTGATGAAACAGGTGCCTGGAAAAGCTTATTTTATCAATAGATCACAATTCAATGAATAGCTACAACATAATTACACTTTTATACTGATGGTTGACATAACAGATTTTCAAAATGCAAGCATGCTAAAATTTCTCAACACAAACTGGACAAAGAAATGCATACCTAGCTTTTTTCTTATGCAATGTACATAATAGTGTTCTAGAACATAATTTAGGGCTAACATAATAAATTATTACTTTCCACAAATCAAATGCATGCAGATAATGTGTATCCTCGACAAAAAAACATATTTAGGGCTGGTTTGGCATCCATGAAAAAAGACAAAAAGCCAAAAAATAACTAAAAAAGTCAAAAAGTTATCACTATTCACAAGAAAAAAAATATATAAAAAAATAAATTTACAAAAAAAAGTTCAAGTCAAAAAGTGTATTAAAGTGATGTGCTGTCTGTAGTGCTGTTGATACACATTAGACAGCCGATGCACTTCTCATGACACACAGGACAATGCTGTGCGGCCCGTGGGGGCCCATCACGGGTCCTGTTTTGACAATCTGAACTGTGCAATGTGTAAAACTCGTCAAAGACTATATGCTTGTAAAAAATCACGTTGATCGGGTATCGATAACTATATGATCAAATCAATTTTATATGAAAAAATGGACGGTACACAAAATAACGGTTGACAAAAAACTAATCCGATCAGATAGCTATCAATATCTGATCAACGTGATTTTTTACAAATATATAGTACTCGACGAGTTCTACATATTGAACGGTTCCGATTATCAAAACGGGACACGTGGTGGGTCCCCAAGGGCAGAACAGCACCGTAGGCAATCTGGTCCTATACATCTTGCTGCCAACCGTATGCATGACGGTACCATCACTGTCAGTAGGCAATTATATATTTAGGGGTAATATGGTAATTTTGTTATTTTATACAATATTTTAATACATATGTTTTCGTAAAAAGTCAAAAAGTTATCCCAAACATACATCTTTTTGTCCTCTACCTTTTTTACCAAAAAGTCAAAAAGTGCACTTATTTAAAACATCTCAAACAACCCCTTAATCATCACACACAACCAAACCTTGGATAGTGTCTCATCAGCTCCAATATTTGCACCAAAATCCGCTGCTCTATATAAGGTTTCCAACACTTTTATTCAAGTATACAATCTTCCACAATTATAAAATCCAAATCCCAAATATTCTCAACCTCCTAACCTTGACTAGATACCATATCCATGTTCAGTAAGTTAAAACATAATACTTTACCTTCAGCAATTTAAAGCATTGTGGGATGACCTTTGATTACAACACAAGTCATTTTTCAGCCTGCAAACTGAACTTTCAGTCATACATTTAACTTGGTAGACTTGCCAACTTTACCATGTTTATATAAACTACCTTACCATTCCCCATACTAATACAAAATCAAAATCATTAAAAGAAATTTTAAATTTATCAAACCTTAACTTTGTGAACATTTTTAGTGCATCTGTCCACTTAATCAACTGAGAGTGGGGGCTGGCTAGTGAAAGTTGGTCCTTCAAATAATTTTTATATATAATATTCAGAAATTTAAAAGCATGGATATGTTAAAGATGATATGAATAATTGGACTTTGAATAATTGTGTCATCCATTTTTTATGGAAAATTTTACGTATCAACCAATTGGATAAACATATTTATCAGTTCCAAGTATTAATAACTTGTGTTTGTTCAAAAAAAACAAATGTATATATTTCATCCCAACAATTAAAAAGTTCTTCTTGGTCCTATTAGTAGTTATTAGGACTTGGTTGTCTTTAGAGGATTTATAGGTTCTTTCCAATATAATCCTAATTCGGAAAAGGAGAAACAGCCACAATGGTACCCACAAGCCTACAACCACCAGCCACAATGGTACCCTTGAAGCATATGAATATCACTTTATTTGATAATCAACGAGAACGAGTGATCTTACAAAAGTGAAATTTTATAAAATTCTACTGCGCTTTGACAATCGAATCCCAACAATGGTGTCAAAGCCATTGTTATAGCATGTTTTTATGATATTAAAACAGGATTAGTTTTGAGGTTGGATTACGGTTTTGCATAATAACAACAATTTACAAACCCTTTTCGATGGAATGTCGTACCTAAATTGTCCAAGGGCTGGAAATCTAATTTTGGCTATGGAAGTAGTAGAACAGGCAAAAGGATGAACATTGCAATTTTGTAAATCATAAGACGAACCAGTGGTTGCAACGTTTGAAAGATGGATAAATAGTGTTCAATGTTCGAAGTGTGTTCGATGAATGTTCAAACAGTGGGTGCTCCAGTGTTGTCCACCCAAAAGGGTGCTCGAGTGGACTAGATTTTTAGCCCTATTTTCATTCTTATTTTTGAATTAGACTGCTATAAAATCATGATAATGCAATTCAATTGTAATTGAATTATCTCAAACAAAATACCTAATATTCATTTTTAGTTCCATGTAGTTTGATTGATGAAAGTGATGAATGAATGATCATGGACAAAGACAAATATCGAATCATGTGAATGGTTGATGTATGTTCATTGTGATTGACTGAGGACGGTGCCAAAGGGATCATATGTCTATGAGCATGAAGTGGAAATGATCAATTACATTGAGTAGATTGAGAGGACTTGGCAACAATGCAATGTTATCCAATGCCATGGTTCTATAGTCTCTTATTGACACAGTGGTAATGGAAAAAGGGAGTAGACTAGATATTGTTCTACTATATGTGATTTCTTGAATCCACGAGATCCGCGAGAACAACCTTGAATCCACAATAAAAATAAGAGAAACTCTCTGAAATTATTATTGATTGAATAATAAAGCTTCTTTTCCTTAGGCTTAAACATGTATTTATAATAAACTAGACCTAATGCTTTCAAAGCAAGCAATCTAAAAAAAATAGTAAAGTCAAAATTGATACATAATAAGAAACCTATGTAAAAAGGAAACTAAAAATCTCAATGTTGCGCTATACAAACTAAATCGTGCCGACGGGTCAACTGGGCATATGATAGGCCGACCAAATATTTTCTAGAGGGTTGAGCGTCGGTCGACCCAACTATAGACACTCAAATATCAAGTTGGGCTTCCATCATCCTTGGCTCCACTTGCGATACTGTTTTGATCTTCTAGAGTATTTTAGGCCAAATGACAAAATTCCAGTCAAATTTAATTCCAAAATCATAAAAATAAAAATATAAAACGAATAAAAATCTTGTTCTACATCACACTGGATTCTTTTGTAAAGTACGTTGTGTTAGAGGATTCATCCCAGAGCTCTTAAACGTGTTTTTTACTGACGAGGGCACCATCAAGAAGGCCACAAAATTCGATGACACTTTTACTTCCTGAACTATGTAATAAAAAGGGGAAGGAAAGAAGGCCCAGTCAAAGCCCAAAGGGGCAACAAGAATACCAAATATGGGAAGGCAAGTGAAAGGGGAAGTGTTTCCACTTTGGCAAGGAAAGGCATTGAAAAAGAAAAAAGTATCTTGGTTCCTTATGGGACAAGCCTTTAGAAGGTATGTTTGTCATGCTCATTGCATAAACTAAGTTGAAATTTAGGCTCCGTTTGTTTTAACATAAAATATTTTACACCTGAAATATTTTTCATGTAAATTGAAAAAAAAAAAAATCTTCCTATTTTTGAAGTAAAAAATATCTTTCTAATGTATGCATTGGCCGTTGAGAAGAAAGGCAATGAAGAGCCAGCCTTCATCTTCGGAAAGATTAATGTGATGAAAGGGCCGAGCTGGAAGTGAACTTTTTAAAAACAGCGCTGCTAGGGACCCCCAGTGGGGGCACCCCAGCACCCCCAGTTTTTTTTCATTGGTCAGTCAGTTTTTTTTTTTTTTTTCCTTCCAATCACCCACAGCCACGTGGGCTGGGGGTAACTGGGGGTCACTCGAGGGTGGGGGTCTGCCGCATTTTTCTTTTAAAAATTAACTTCCGTTTTGGGGACTGAGAAAAAGTATTTTCGTTAAAAAATGTTTTACATTTTTGTTCAACCAACAAACAACAGAAAAAGCGTAAACGGACTCTTAATTCATCTTAGGGAAACAAACCCTCAATTATAGAGAAGTCACCCGATGAGTGGGAAATGAAGCAAGTTATTGCATTAGCTATGGAGACTTGATACTTGATGTTGTCATCTGGAGTAGTTACAAAATTTAAGAACTATAGAGGCAGTCTTTGAGGAATACACATGTTCATTAAAATTAAATCATTTAATTGATTCAGACATATTGTCAAATGGTCTATAATTGACAAATTTGAATAGACCAAATTACATGTGTGTGTATATATATATAGGGGTTTGGGAAAAATTACCTTGGTGATGACCTTATAAGAGATATAAGCTTGTACGCCATTGCTCATCTTAGCAGGATCAGTGACTGAGACTGATAGAAAGGGTTGTGCGGATGGGGATCTAGGGCTTTGTGATAAGCTTCTTTGCTGCATATTCCGAGACATAACAATCATATACATAATTACGTTCATACACACTGAGTTTATTTTGTTGGTATATGGAAAACAGAAGATAGAATACCTGTGTAATCATGGCGTAATTGGGGATTTCGGGGACGGTGGATGGATGGAGAAGAGAGACAAGAGAGCTAGGGATCGCGGAATGTATAAAACTTCTAACATGCGCCGCTGTGCACGGTGCACTCACTGTTCCGGTGAGGTGCGAATCCTCTCAAGCACTCTTCCGTCCAACCATCTTCCTGCACTTCCACCACACACTTCCACCTCAACTTCCAAATCAATCCAAGGGTCACAATTCAGCGTAGTTAAATAAATTACATCACAAACCCTTTAGAAAACTTCTCACTTATAATTAGGCCCCATTTGGGGAATTACCTTTTTAGTCAATTAGTAAAAAAAGTTATTAAATTATCAAAAAAGTCAACAACTCATACCAAAAAGTTAAAGATTCTTTTTTCTCTCTACTTTTTGCACATCTTTTCGTAATTAGCCAAAAAGTCATTTCAAACATACAAATTTTTTTTACCTACCTTTTTAACCAAATAGCCAAAAAGTTATTAAATTAGACTGTTCCCAAACGAGGCCTTAGTTTCATCTGAACTACCTGTGATCGCGGATTAAGTTGGATTCCATGATGTTTCATTTATTTAAAATTAGATGGATCAAAAAAAATTAATCCACATTCATTCATGAATGTATCGATTTGACAAATTTTAATTGACTAAGTTACCGAGTTGACGGATAGATGTGATTGATGCGACGGTTTGGACGTTACAAAATTTTAAGTTTTTTTTTAAAATTATAACTTATAATTTTTACAATCTCTACTAACTAATAATCTGAAAAAAAAATATTATTTGTCTATAATAAGCTATGGCACAATGTACACATATTTTAAAGGTATTATTTTCTGTTTTTCACAACAACAAAAAAAATCTTTTATTATTTATACTTTATGTTATTACTTTTTTTTTTTTTTGACCTTCATCTATAGACGGATCGGGTTTATGGGGGTGCGAGATGATTGATCTATCATCTGAATTGTATTTGTAAATTTTGAAATATTTCATCCGCATCCATCCGTCAAAAGATATGTATCTGCCCAAAATCAATCCGGTTGGGTCAATTCGATCGGTATAGACAAATTAGACTGATCCATGATCACCCCTAACTTGAACCATTTTGTTAGTTTCACCTAAAAATCTAAAAGAAGATGGAATTAAATAAATATAATTTAGAATAATTAAAAAAATATAGTGAAATAAAATATAAAATAATATTAAAAATAGTTGAACAATTAGATAAAATATATGAAGAAATAAATAATAATATAATATAACTAGAAGAATATATATGTATATATATATATATAAACAATTAGGATTAATCAGTTTGGGAGAAATGGAACCGATTCTCCTTGAAGGTTTAGAACAAGTAACGCAGAAAAAGAAAAGGAAAATAATATCCTAGAAGATTTCGAAGAAATAAATAATGTTAATGATACTGAAATAATAGTAGTAAAAGAAGAAAAGTAGTCTATCTGTCCAACTAATCTAAATCACCTAGATTTTAGAAAATTTACCAGACAACAACTGGAAGATGATACTAGATTATAAGAGAAGAATGTGACACTGTAGTTATCTTAATAGAAGATCATATGGTAGAGAGACACTTAATTATGCAAATTTTACACCTAGAATTGAAGTGTTTTTAAGAGAAGTACCACTAAAACCAATCAATAACACAAAGTATTTAGTAGATACTGATTGTGCTAGACTTTTGAAGATGTGCCTCCAAGTTGAGACTTATGTTTGTCTTTTGGAAAGTTTTTGTAAAGTCATGTACTAATGTTTGTAAAAGTGTGTGCACTTTGTACCTAATGTAAATTATATAAGTTCCATGTAATATAAGGTTATATGTTTCTTTTACATCATTTACGCATTACTAAATGACCTAGATTATTTTTTGTATGTTTCTACTTCAAGCCCCATTACATTAAACATTTTGTGATTTGTCAGGATAAGCCGTAGGTAATCTATGATTACTAGCCGGTCACCTCTCTAACCTCTAGGAGCGAGTTGGGGACGTAACAAATTGGTATCAGAGCCAGATTACTTTACCCACGTGCTCATCCATATGAGCACTAGGATTTCTAGAATGGACTTAGGAATTGCATTCATCTTAGAAGTATGTGTGTGTGTGTGTGTGTGTGTGTGTGTGTGTGTGTGTGTGTGTGTGTGTGTGTGTGTGTGTGTGAAGGTATGCATTCATAAATGTGTATACATGCATACTCTTTTGTATGTGTTATAATTCATGTTCATATAGATCATGGTGAGAACAAGAGCGGATGAAGGGGCAAAATCATATTTGGCACAACTCGACAAATTAAAAAGAATGTGTGGAAGGAGTGGTTAAAACATTGAGACAACAATAACAATGACAACCACCACCATCACCACCACAACTATAGGAACCTATACAACCACCAATTCAAGATAATCAGGTGAATGATCAAACTATTGCTCTTACAAAAGAATATAAGAAGATCAAACCATCACAGTTCTAGAGTGGAGTTGATCCATTGAAGGTCGAGGCATGGGTTCTTGAAATTGAGAAGTTATTTGAAGTTTTTTTGTGCACTGATGCATAGAAAGTAATACTTGTTGCTTTTACTCTAGAAGATGAGGCCTGTAGATAGTGGATGTTGGCTAGAGATGAAAATAGAGGCATCAGTTGGGCTTGGTTTTTGAAAATCTTCTACGAGAAATACTTTCCGCAATGTATCTGTGATCGAAAGGTTTTATAATTTGAAAGTCTAAGGCAAGGTAATAGAACAATGGCAGAATATGAGGCTCAATTTACTAAATTAGCAAGATTTGCACCACACATGGTTGACACTGATTATAAGAAAGCTAGAAAATTTGAAGGGGGACTCTGAGATTCCATATAAGAAAGGATCAATGTTTTGAAACTACCGAAATATGTTGATGTTTAGGATAGTCCTTGATGTCTGAATATAATTTGGTTGCACAGAACCAATCTTCAGAATTGGAAGGAAAGACAAGGCTTTAATATGAATAGAGGGCCAGCACCTTTTTTGAACAAGAAGCCAAATTTGGGGACATCTAGCAACTCCAATCAAGGAAGTAATTCCATACTAACTTGTCCAGATTGTGGCAACAAGCATTGAGGAGTCTATTACTGAACTTCTGGGGCTTGTTTCAGGTGTGGTAAAATGGGTCATATGGTGAACGATTGTCCTCAAGTTGAACAAAGTATTAGTAGACCTGCCGCCAGTTTAACCGGTTCAGTTCCAATGACAAAAGTTACTGCAAAACCATCGACTGCAAAGGAAAATTTCAAGCAAGGGAGAGTTTTTGCACTTGTCCTAAGAGACACTATAGCGACTTGGGTTAAAACTCAATCCTTTAATATTCTTGGATTGGGATCTGGTGATCATGGTTATTATTTATACTCCTTGTTTCCTTGTTGTAGTGTGGATTGGTTGTTTGGAGTCATTTGGTTATGTTATGAACAGGTTGTGAGTTTATTTTTTTAGAAGAGTTTATGTCTGTTTTTCTTCAAGTTCTCTTGAGCAGTCTTTCCTTCGCTCGAGTGGTCTTTGGTTCCTTCTAGTATCTGAGTTTACAGTCTGAACTTCTGGAAGGAGTGTATTCTTCGCTCGAGCCATGGGTTGTCACTTGAGTAGTCTTTTGCAATTCTAAACTACTGAGAGGGTGTCATTGTACGCTCGAGCCTTGAGTTGTTTGCTCGAACAACTCCTTGTGTCTGACGCTAGAGTAATGTTTTGGTCGCTCGAGTGGTCTGTGTGTATATTAGTATGAGAAAAAGATATTTTCAGTCACTTTTTGATCTCTCTCTCTCTCTCAAAAAGTTGACTTTACCAAAATTTTTTGCTCTCTCTCTCTCTCTCTCTCTCTAGTTCTTGTCTAAACATCTCAAGTACACCCAAATTCGTTGATCTCACCACCGTAGTGCTTTGGAGAAAAGTGTAAAGCTTGTAAAAGTGAACGTTTTAATCGGTGAAGTTTCTATTTTTGACTCCGTCTAAAGTTGGGTCATGTTCTTTTCTTCTTCTACTCTTGAGGTAGGAATTGTTTTAACCTCCTCGTATGATTCTTCGTTATGTGCTCTATATAAAGTATTATGATTTGGGAGTTGTGGGTTGATTTGGGTTTGATTTTGAAATGTAAAAGAAGGGTTTTCAAATGGGTTCTTGAGAAATGTTGTGGGAATGAGTATATTGTTGAGTTGTATTGAACTATTGACAAATGTGTTTTGAAAAAGAATAGATATTTTATCGGAAATCTTGGAAATCACTGGTTTGACCTAACGAAAAAAGAGAAAGGATGTTGAGTTTTTGAAATAATAAAATGAGTGTATCTTTGATGAAGCGAATGGAGTTGGATATGTATTTTCATTCCTACATTGAGATTGTGAAATTATAATTGTTGTTGGAGATTTATCTTTTGTATAGAGATAGTTGTTTTGGGTTAGCGGTGGAAGATAACTTCGTTGTTGTAGAAATGGCATGAGGATTAGGTTAATTAAAACCAACTACTCATAAATCTTGCATTGAACATTGTTTCATATTTATACATTGAAAATATATCGTTTTGAGAAAAAGGGATAAATACCTTGGTGAATCTGGTTAGGGGGTGTGATTGTGGTATTTCTATGCTGGCTTGTGTGTCCTTGGTGAAAGTCTAGAAACCCGTGCGGCTAGGTGCCGATCATTTCGATTAGTACTGGCAAAATGACTTTAGTAGTGCGTGTACAGCCTACTAGCAGACATGTACCTAAATATTCCCAGTGTTGTGTATCCACTACCTTATTCTCTGATTTAAAAAGTATTGTTTTATGAATTGATATTATAGACACCCCATTTTTGACCGTCTTCAAGACTTGGACGTCATCGTTTGAACACTCAGTGATCATCCATGCTCATGTTCATTTCGAGTTCTCGGAGGTCTCAGCTATGCGTCTTGCCTCAAGATCTCTCAACTTGTCTGTTTTGTACTTAGTTGTGAACCAAACACTTGTGTTTTGGCTTCTAATGGAAGAGGGAGGCTTGTTTGCCATGCCCTTAACCCAACGGCCAAGGCTTGAGGCCACCGGCCCTGTTTTCTTTCCATCAGCTAAGTGCATTGGCTGATCGGCACTGTTTTTGGTCGGCCGGCCATTGTGTTGGTCGATCGGCCATTTTTACTAGCTGAACCCTGTTCATCTGCTTTATGCAGATATTTTATGCCAGCTGAATTAGTTGACATGCACATTTGCTCCCCTCCATACACGTGTATGGAGGGATTTGCCTCTTGGTTTAGCTTGCTTTGGAAGCTTTGTTATTGAACTTCTATAAAGAGGGAGCTCCTCCTCCCTCCTCAAGGGTTCAGAAATTTGCCTTAGAAAAGATAGATATAGCCTAGTATCTATCTTGCCTTGTTTCTCCATTTTTGTGCTTTAAAAGTGAGTTTTTGTCTTACTTTTGCACTTGAACACCTAGCATTACACCACCCTTGGGTTACTGAGGTATTAGAGGGTTGTTATTAGGGTTCTTGAGCCATTTTTGATCAGAGAAACCTGCTGGAGCTTTGTTCTTGAAGAGGTTCTACAAGGGTGAGTTCTTTGCTTTAGATACCCCTTTCTTGCTTAAGCTTTTAGCCTATCTTGCTTATTGTTTTAAGCTTAGTCTATAACTGATAAAGTTCTAATTTTTAGTGCTTAAGACCTTTGTTTAAGATCATTTTTGTGTTTGGGGTTGTTTCCCCCCTCTTAGGCCTTGTTCGGCCTTGTTCTTGTGCTTTATTTTTAAGCTTTGGGACCACCTTGTTTAGGCCTTCTCACCACTAAAATCCAGAGGGATTTCAGTGGTGGGGATGGTGTTTTAGGGTCTCAAATAGGAGAGGGTCATCAACTCTCCTTATTGTCTTGAATGCTTGCATAAATGGCTTATGTTGGTGGCTTGTATGCCTAGCTTATTTTAGCTTTATTTCAGTGTATATTAGGCTTTGTTTTGCCATAATATACCTCTGTTTCAAGTTGGTTTAGACATACCATGCATGCTTTGTATACTTGTCTTGTAATCCCATGATTTGCCTTAACATGTCTTTTTAGCATGATTTTGGCTCAACTTCGTGAAGCTTCTAGCTTTGTTTTAACATGCTAAAGCTCTGATTTTGGTTGTTTTGGTCATCCATGACTTGCGTTGTATAGCCACCATGTAATCTAGCTTGTAGGCTTTGAGCATTGAATCCTTTGACATGCTTTACTTGGGCTATTTCAGTGGTTTGGCATCACTTGTTATGTTATTTCAGTCCATGTAGTATGCTCAAATACTTGCATTTATCACCTATTCCATACTTTGGATAGTTTGTGTGTTATGCCTCATGAGCGTGTCATTGTGTATGCCACCGTGCTTAGGCATTTGGGATGCCATCTAAGTGGGTTTTGGGGCTCATTTTGACATGTCATAACTATGTTTTTGGTTGCTTAAGTCATGCCATGTTTGGCTTTGGTAGGTGTAGAGTAACACCTCTTTTGTAGTCTTGCATGTCTCATGTTTTGGCCCCTTCGTTTTAGCTTGTTTTGGCTTTGGTCATTGCATGTTTTAGGCTCACTTTGGCATGCCTTAGGGTTGTTTTAGGTTATGCTTGCCATATGCTCTTTGTCTTGTGTAGCTTTGGTTCAAGTCCCTTCACTAATCTTAGGCTTTAAGCCTTGTGCATGCTATGATCATGATTTGTCTATGTGATTGGCATCACTCCTAGCATTATTTCAGAGCATGTAATGTTGTCGCATTTGCATGCTTTTCATTCCTTTTAAGTGTTCTTGAAAGTTGCCTTTTATGCCTTAGTCTTTAGGCCAATTAGCATGCATGTTTGCATATGCTCTTGTCCCTCATTTCTTAGCATCTTGGCCACTGATTTGGGCCTATTTGAGAGATGTCCATCTTGGTTTAAGTCCATCCCCGCCTGTTGTTGCATGCTTGCCTTGTATGTTGTCGCATGCTTGCGGCATATTTAGTACCTTGCGTGTTGTAACATGTTAGTGTATTGCATGTTGTTGCATGCTAACCCCATTGCATTTTGTTGCATGCCATGCTAGCTTGCATGTTTAGGTTGTATGCCTATTGCATATTAGTTGTATGCTTGCCCCACATGTTGTTGCATGCTTGGGTTCTTTGCATGCTTGCTTGCATGTTTAGGTTGCATTGCATTGAGTGTGCATTCCCTTGCCTCTTGATCAATTATGATGGAGGTTGAGGGCCCTTGTATGTTTTTGCGCATTTCATTTGATAGTAATTGCACACTTGGCCTCTTTGGGCCATCATGCATTGAAATGCGTGATTGATGGCCCGAGAGCAAAAGACCATACTTCTTTGAGCTTTAAACATGATAAGAGGGTGGTTGTGCAAACATTTCCTTGAAAATGCATTGCCATGCTCTGTCTGTCCTCTGTTGCAGCAAAAACAGGATTCTGCAGGAATAGATGGTCGGTCGGCCATCTTCAGTGCCGACCGGCTAACTTAACCTAGCCGAGAGCTCCACTTTTGGTCGATGATCATGTTCCCATGGCTAGTGACTTCATATCTTGGCTGGTGAACTCCCACAGTGATTAGGGAGTGGTTCAGGAGCATCCTTGAGACTTGTGCAGTGTTCAGAGGTGTAGAGCAGTGTAAACAGAGGCAGCATGAACATGGCGATGGATTTCCGAGCAAAGCCGTCCGAGCATGCATGCATCCCTTTTCCCGAGGCAGCTTTACTGCTTTACTAGTTTAGTTAATTTGCTTAATTAGTTAAGTGATTTTGTAATAATTAATTAGCTTTGTTAGTTAGTTAATCTGTATTATTCTTTTGGACCCTCCGAGAGAGGGCCAATTGTTGTAATAAGCGTGCGTGTGTGTGATGCATGTCTTCCAACCCCACGTCTTTCTCCTTTTCACTTAACTGTTTATGATGGTTAGTTGTAGGGCATATTTGATTTAGCATACCTTATGCTGTGCATGTTTGCATCATTCATCTGTATTGCATGCACTGGGCTCGGCGCATCATACTAACTACATTGTATTTCAATTCCTACTTGAATACATGTATCAAGTTGTCACATTTCACATGACATTCTTAGATTAGCTGAGCCTATTCTAATTGCATTCTGCATATGTTGCATTAGCCATTGCTAGCATAAACTAGGATCATGCATGATTACTAACTAGTTTCTTGTTTTGGCTCGGAGTACACTGTGAGTGTTTATGCTTTAGCATCTTGCATGTATGCGAATGTTAACATGACGGCATGCTTGCCATGAGGCTAACTGCTTATGTGATGTAACTGCCTGAATGCCTGTGGGTGAAGGTTGGATTGCTTGAATTAGAATGATTCATTGAAATTCGTGTTTTAGCCTACTTGCGAGTAGCAAACTCTGAACCATTTCCAAACAAACGGATATGCAATGCTTTATTCCAAATTAGGCAATGTAGTCTATACTTGTGTGTTGTGCGCATCACATAGCAATTCTAGCTAATTAACTGGAATAAGAACACATATGTTTTCAAAACAAAATATCATGTTTAGTAGTGGCCGATCTTTGATCGGGCGAACGGGGGTGAGATGACCTTCCCCAATCGTACCCAAGTTCTCGAGCCGAGGCAACTTTGGTGATGACGGACACGTGGCCTTAGGCAACGAGTCAGGGTTTCCTAAATTCCCCCAAAATAAATATTTAGGTGGCGACTCTGTATCTGGCAAAGCAGTCCATGTTTGGCACCTCTTTCTTAAAAATCAGTTTTCCAAAACGATTTGTCGGATTTGGACTCTTTGGTGATTTATCAATCTCACATCGCACATTGTGGGATCAGATTAAGAACTGTGACAAATGAGTCTGAACAGTAGCACAGAAGCCCTCGGGGGCGCGTCTACAGATATATATAACCATCGCATTGTATTGTTTCTAAAGAGAAAGTATGATGTTTTTGGTAAATGACATGTATATCATTCACCATATGACTTTGTTAAGGATTATACAATGTGTTCAAGTATTTTCTACTGGACTTTAGCTCACCCTATATGGAAACTAACTTTCAGCTACAGATGGTATGCCTCCACCATGGACTTAGATTTGGAAGATTATGGAGCTGAAGGCTCGTTTTGTTTTTCTTTTGTTGTAAATATCTATTGTCCAAGCCTCGGGCTTTTTACTAGTTTTGGGCTTAACCCACTTTTGTTGTGATCAAGTATCGACTTGGAGATATGTAGCCACTGAGGCATGAACCTATATGTATTCCTTTTCATTTTCTTGCATAGGGTTTATGAATGCATAAGTGCATGTGGCATCTTCTCTAATCCTTTCAAGAAAGTTAATGAAAGAGTGAAACATCATTGGTTTTCCATACATTTAGCTTACTTTGTGGGATAATCTATTGTTGATTATTTTGGGGCATTATAGACACCCAGAATACCGATGCCATTGTCTTAGGTACTCTTTCTATTTGTGCCCAAAATTCCTATGCTTTAATTGATTCGGGTTCCACACATTCATTTGTTTCAAAGTTATTTGTTAGTAATTTGAATAGACCATTGGAATCGTTGGATTATGTGTTATGTGTTTCTTTATCGTCTAGAGGATCTATGTTATGTACATTTATTTACCTTGCATGTGAAATTTTATTTGGGGATGTTACATTACATGTTAATTTAATGCCTCTTGAAAAGGATCATTTTGATGTAATTTTGGGTATGGATTGGCTATCCAAGTATTGTGCAACCATCGATTGTATCTCTAAGCGGGTTTTCTTTCGATCCCTTGGACAAAATGAATTCTCTTTTGAAGGCAATGGAGTAGTTCCCCTACCTTATTTGATATCATCAATGAAAGCTTGTAAACTGCTTAAGAAAGGATGTCAGGGTTATTTTATGTAGTGTGATGAGCACACAGGCAACAGAAGATAGCCTAGACAACATTCTAGTAGTTAGGGAATTTGCAGATGTCTTTCCAAAAGAATTGCCAGGGGAATTGATAGATCGAGAAATTGAGTTCGCTATTGATATTGTATCGAGTACCCAACCCATTTCAAAGACTCTATACAGAATGTTAATAGCATCAATAAAAAAATTGGAAGTTCAATTGCAAGAATTGTTCGACAAAGGGTTCATTCAGCTTAGTACATCACAGTGGGGCACAACAGTTCTTTTTTTTTTTTTTTTTCTAGAAGAAAGATGGGACACTTTAGTACAGTGTTGATTATCAGGAATTGAATAAGGTAACTGTAAAGAATAAATATCCTCCACCTAGAATTGATGATTGTAGACACCCCATTTTTGACCACCTGCAAGACTTAGGAGCTTGGTCTAGCGCACTCGATGATGAAAACTGCATTGTGTGATTTGAGTTCTCAGCGAGAGAATCCAAGGTTGTGTCCCGAAATAATCCCAAAACCTTCCTACTTGCCTTATTCTTACCTCAGAGGTTCATTTTTGAACATTGTGCCACCTTATACTGAGTTTGAAACAGGGAAATAGGGCAACACATTAGGGCCCGACCATGCCCTATTGATAGTCAACTATAGCCATTTGGGCCCGGCCATGCCTTGCTGGAGATAAGCTCTATTTTGGGCGAGCGAGAGCCCGCCAGCTGTCTTTTCTTGAAGATATTTTCGACCTATTTTGCTCAAATTCTATAAAAACGAGGTGATATCTCTGTTTTGAGGGTTTAACAATTTGTAAAGAACATATACACACAAGAGAGAGCTCCTTCTTCCTATAGAAGTCACCTTTGAACAAACCTATCCCTCTTGGCTAATAGCCATACACCATATACCACCTTAGGTGCATCACAATTTAAGCTTGAGAGTGTGCTTGAACCAAGTTTGTGTTACAAACAAGAGCTTGCTTTTTTTGAGAGGTATAAGCATACCACTTTCTCTCTTACTTTTTTTTCTATCTCTTTTTAGCTACTTCTTGTGTTTTTGTGTTGTCTTGAGTCATTTTCAAGTGTTTAAACTTGGGTTTGGATAGCTACCAAAGGGTAGAAAGGGTTAACACCCTCTCTTGTACCTTATTCCATAGCTCAAGCCCTTATTTTCACACTATTTTCTTTAGTTCTCAAACTAATTTTCAGAGGTTAAAAAGGGCTGGAAAACATGGTTTAAAGTCTCAAAAAGTAGAGGGGTTGGCCACCTCTCCTTGTCTTTGTTTTTAGTTTGTGTCTCTTTGCCTTTGTCTATCTTTTTGTGTACTTTTAACACACTTTTAGCCACTATTTTTGTAACAACCCCGACATTTGATTTACGTTAATTCGTGGTCAAATAAGCTTAATCAGTAATTAAGAGAAATTCCTAATTAAATTGCATGTGTGTGTTGCCTTATTTGTGTTTATATTTGTTTAACATAAAAAGACCTGCTCATGTTTTCATTATGGATTGCGAATTGAAGGCCTTATCGGCATCCGATTCAGAAATTGACTTGATTTATGTGATAATTAGAATTTTTAGAATTGTATGATAGGTTTAATCAAAATTCGGTTCGGAACGATTAAATTAGAATAATTAATGCCAATATGAATAGCTTAAGCCAAGGTTAATTAATCACCACTAAGCAATCCTATATAAGGCTTAAGATGATTAAGGAACATGACTTACACTCTTATTTTATCATCTTTGAGGCAACAAAACGTAGAGAGAGAGAGAGAGAGAGAGAGAGAGAGAGAGAGAGAGAGAGAAGAAGAAGAGATTGAGCTCAACTAGGAGAATTCTTGGAGAATCAAGCTTGAACCCTTTGAATTCACACCTGAGATATGAACATTTCCCTAAAATCTTGGAAGTAAGGTACATAGGAAGTGAATTCATGAGTCATGAAAGAATATTTACATGAAATTGAAGAGAATAAGTTAGAATTATGTCAATCATGGAAGAAATGAACTAATTGTATACATGCATGCATAATTCATGGATTTTGAGTTTTGATTTCAACAAATTCTTACATGCAAGAGCCTATTTTTGTTAAATTATGGGAGCTCATTGTGGTTTTGCACCTTAACACTTCATTTGTACATGTTTGGGAAGATCTGAGTTCATGATAACACATGCATGGTGTGTATACTCATAATTCAAGTTTGAGTTTGAAGAATCCACTTGCTTTTGGGTCTTGATTTTGAGTAATGATTCTTAATTCATGATGTTTTGCAAGTTTACAAGAGTTTCCTTAAGTTTTTGGCCTAAGAAAACATAATTTACAACTTTGGGGTCGAGTTTGAAGCTTGGAAGCAATTCTGGAAATTCCAAAATTCTGCTTCCACGCTCGAGCGACAAATCTTGTGCTCGAGCGACCATCTTTATTTTTGCACTTCCACTTGAGCGACCAAAAGTCCGCTCGAGCGTAAAATGCATGCTCCCAAAAGTTTGCGTGTTTTGCAAACCGCTCGAGCGAGCGCTGAGTGAGCATCAAGTGGAAAAATCAAGCAACCAGCACTTCTGCAAAGTTTACGAGCCACTCGAGCGAAGGAATGTGTGCTCGAGCGACCACTTGCATTTTGCATGTTCGCTCGAGCGAGACCCCTATTTTTAGCAATTTTTGTTAAGTGCTTTCAAGTGCATTTTAGCATCTTCATTTCATCCTAGACATTCCTAGGCCAAGATTAAGACACCATAATGAGGATAAAAAGTAGAAACACACCAAGACAAGAAAGAATTAAGTTACTGTTTTCGGGTGTGTAATTCAATACGTATTCGTTTTGTACCTGTGTAGGTCACGCACAACAAGATATCTGAGTTGCTTACTCTATTCATCTACATGGAGCCATCTGTTATTTGTGAGAATAACTCTGTAAAGTTATGTTTGACTTTAATTATTTCCTAATGATATGAAATGATCAGTTTTCTAAAATACTATGTTTTACATGAATGAATGATTGTCCAAGTTTTTGAAACGTATTCGTGGCATCCTTAGCATCATATGATGCGCGTCCCTTTTATGGGTCATCGTAATGCCTTTATGGTCGTCCCTTTATGGGTCATCAGAAACGTCTCTGTGCACATGAGTCATCAGAATGCCTTATGACTGTCCCTTTATGGGTCATCGGAATGCTTTTATGGCCATCCCTTTATGGGTCATCAAAAACGTCTCTGTGCATATGAGTCATCAGAATGTCTTATAGCTGTCTCTTTATGGGTCATTGGAATGCCTTTATGGTTGTCCCTTTTGGGTCATTAGAAACGTCTCTGTGCACATGAGTCATCGGAATGCCTTATGGCTGTCCCTTTACGGGTCATCAGAATGCCTTCACGACCGTCCCTTTATGGGTCATCGGATTTGTTAACACTAATGGATGTACTACGCATTATAATGTGTAATGTACGCACTTTGATTACGAATATGAACATATATAAGAATTTGTTTTTGATATGAAATCTGAATGTGCATTAGACTCTGTTTCTGCATGGACATCATTCAATAAACTCCTTACTCTGTTATTATTCACTGGGCACCAGCTCACTATTTATACTATGTATGTAGGTGATCAGGCACATGACCAGGCCCAGAGTTGATGGCCTAAGATTCCATTTTGTTAGCCAGCCTTTGTGCCTCCTAAAGAGGTTCCAGATTTGAGTCTAGTGGCTGTGTTTTTATAAATGTATAAGACTTTGTTTCTTTTGATTTTCAGACAAGTTTTCTGTTTATATGTACATGGAGTGACGTGTAAATACTATATCTTTTGATGTCACTCGTATGTTTGTAAAATTTTAAGGTTATCTATCCCATGTATGTTCTCACAGCTCAATGGACTATGTATATTTTATGTATTTGCTTCCGCAACCCCTAATTCTATGTTATTCTGTTAAGAGGCCTTTGGTAATCCAAGTATTACTGGCCGGTTACGACGCTAAACCTATAGGGGTGGGTTTGGGTCGTCATAGTTTTTTTTTTTATTTTTATTTTTTTTTTAAAAATGTTTTAGGGGTATTTAGGGCCGTCATAATTTAGTAAATTAGTTCATGCTTTGAATATTTGCTTATTGTATTGTGAGTCCTCATAACTTCGATTGTTTAGGCCTTAGACACCGAGTTGTTTGAGTTGATAGCTTTCTTCATTTCAAAGGTCTCATTTTAATAATCAATTTAGCATTCATTTCTGCAACCTCCCTCTTTTCTTCTTTTGTTTGAGAGTCATTTCAACCGGTTGATGGTTATTCAAAGCATGAGCTACAGACCTATTGTAGACACCCCATTTTTGACCGATCTTAAGACTCAGACATCATTGATTGAGCACTCGCTGATTGAGCGCTCGGTGATTGCGCATGTTGTGCTTGTTTCGAGTTTCCGGAGTTTTTGGCCGAATGCCTTGCCTCCGGGACTCTGAACTCTTTGTGCTTTGGCTCGGTTTGCAGACCAAGCCTTGTTTCTTTTCCTTGGAGGGAGGGAGTGGTCTTGTAGACCACTCTTTTGTGGTTGTACACCACTCTTTTGTGGTCGTAGACTACTCTTCGCTCTTGGAGACCAGTTTTCGATTTTTGGAGCATTCGGTCGCGCGCCTTGACTCGGGATCGCTTAACGTTCTCCGTTTGGCGTGATTTTTGAGCCACACCTTGTTTCCTCTGCCTAAAGGGACACTGTTTCCTGGGAGACCACTTTTGTGGTCGTAGACCACTTTTGATGCCCGAAGACTAGTTTTCGAGGCTCCCGGCCACGCGCCTTGCCTCCTGGACTTTCGTCGTATGTGCAAACCTTGTTTTCCTTGCTTGGAAGGTGGTACAAGGATGGGAGACCAGTTCTTCCCCTTGAAGACCACTTTCCTTCCTGCCAGCCAGTTTTCTGGTCGAGAAACTGGTTTTCTTGGTCTTTGGGCCACCTTTTCTGGTCGGCCACCACACCACCACCTTGGTTTCATGTTGCAGACCACTTTTCCCCTGTGGCCAACCACTTTTTTCCCTGGCCGACCACTTTCACTGGTTGGCCGACCAGTAGAAGTAGCTGGCTGACCACTTCAAGTGGTCGGCAGCTTTCCAGCTCATTTCTGGAGATATTTTCTATCCAGCTATCACAGCTGGAAGACACTAAAACCATCCTCCATACACGTGTATGGAGGGATGGCCTTGGACTCTAAGCTTGTCCAACAAGCTTACACTTTTGTTCTCTATAAGAGAGAACCTCCCCCTCCTCCTCCAGGTTCAAAAAAAAGGGCTGGAGAGTTATACATACACATTTGTATCTATCTTGCATATTCTCTTCATTTTTGTGATCAAAAGTGCATTTTCATCATACTATTGCACACAAACACACACTCAAACACCATCCTTTTGGAACTGAGGTCCCTAGGAGCTGGTTTTGGAGTTTTTGGATTGGTTTGAGCTCAAAGAGAGTGCTGGAGTTGTAGCTTTGAAGGTGTTCTTCAAGGGTGAGTCAACTAGCCTTTAAACCCTTGTTTTGGCTTAAGCTTTTGGACCTATTTGCATGCTGATTTAAGCTTAACTTTCTACTATAAAAAGTTCTAATTTTGCATGCTTAATATGTTTGTTTAAGGTCACTTTTGTGTTGGGGGTAGTCTACCCCCTCTTAGGCCTTGTTTGATCTTGTTCTTTTGCCATCTTTTTAAGCTATTGGGACCACCTTGTTTTGGCCTTCTCACCACTGAAACTCAGAGGAATTTCAGTGGTGGAAATGGTATTTTGAGGTATCCCCTCTCCTTATGTCTTGCATGCTTGCCTTATTAGCCTCATGTGTGAGCATGTTTGTTAAGCTTATGTTGGCCATATCTTAGCATGCATTTAGGGTTATTTCAGTATGGCATACCTCTGTTTTGACTTGGTTTTGTCACCCCTTGCATTCTTTATACACTTATAGTGTATTTCTTACAAACTAGTCTTGTATGCTTCATGAAGTAGCATGTCTTTCTAGCTTGTTTTGAGTCCATTTCAACATGTCCTTGGTGATGTTTTGCCATGTCATACCTCTATTAAGGTTTGGTTTGGTTGGCCTTTGCATGCTCCTTGCACTTGTAGTGCAATTCCATGAATTAGCCTAATGTGTATAATGCTTTAACATGTCATTCTAGCATGATTTTGGCTTAACTTCAAGAAGCTTTCGTCCATGTTTTAGCATGCTTAAGCTCTGATTTGTGTTGTTTTGGTCATGCATGGCATGCTTTGTATAGCTATAATGCATTCTAGCTTGTTAGCCTTGTGTATCAAGTCCACTAGCATGCATTGCTTGGCCATTTTGAATGATTTGGCATCATTTGTTATGAGATTTCAGTGCATGTTTCATGGTCATACACTTGCATTTGTCACTCTTTCAATGCGTTGGAGGGTTTGCCCTTTATGCCTTAAACATGAGTCATTGCATATGCCTTCATGCCTAAGCTTGCAAGCTATTATTTCAATGTGTTTTTGGGGTTATTTTTCCATGATATAACTCTGATTTTTGTTGGTTAAGTCATCTCATGCTTGGTCTTGATAGGTGTAGTGTAATCCACCTTATTTGCCTTGCATATTCCATGCCTTATGCCCTTCATGCTAGCTTGTTTTTGCTTCCTTCCATACATGTTTTAGACTCATTTTGACATGTTCTAGGACTATTTTGGGTTGCCTTGACCATATGCTTCATGTTTTGCATAGTTGTAGTACAAATGCCTATGCTAGCTTCAAGCTTTGGGTACCACAGCATGCTTCATTTGTGTTGTGTACATGATTTAGCATCATTTACCATGACATTTCAAAGCATGTAGCATTGCCATGTTCCCATTTCATTCATTCTTTAAGTGCCTTTGAGTGTTATGCATTGTTGCCTTCTTTGTGGCCTAGCATGTATGCCATCTTGCCTAGGTCCTTTAAGCCCTCATCTTAGCATGTTTTGGTCTTTGTTTAGACCTATTTGAGCTCTATCCATGATTGGTTTAATCATTTGTGCCATGTATTGCATGTCCCTTGTGTAGTCCCTTTAATGGCTTTGTGCCTTAGGCCCTCTTGCATGCTTTACTTGTGTTGTTTGAATGATTTGGCATCATTTCACACCTGATTTCAGAGCCTTTAGTGTTGTCACACTTCTATGTTTATCGCTTCTTCATCATGCTTAAGAGTTGTGTTCTTAGGCCTAGTTGATAGGCCATTGCATTGAGCATGCTTGTCTTGATCTTCATGCCTTAGTTTCATCATTATGGCCATTGATTTGGGCATGACTGAGGTCTGTCTATTTTGGTTTAAGTCCATCGAGCATGATATGTGAATGTTGTTACATTGCATCATGTTGTTACATGCTTATGTTGCCTTGCATTGTGTATGCATGCATTAGTATTGTTTGCATGTCATTAGCTTTGTTAAGTTGATCGTGTCACATTGCATTGAGTATGCCATGTTGTTCTTTACATTGTGTATGCCATGTTATTCTTTGCATTGTGTATGCCATGTAATTGCATGCCTTGCATTGCATGTTTGCATGCTTAAGTTGCATTACATGTTTGCATGCTTGAGTTGCATTGCATTTGCTTGGATTGAGTATTAGTCCAAACACGAGGAACGAGGGACGTTTCATACTTGAAGTGATGAAACGTGCCTCAATTCTCGGTTGTTGACCCTCTCGATCATACATGATAGAGGTCAAGGCTTTATGTGTTTATGTGTGCATCCATTTCATATTGAATTGTGCAATTTGGCTTCTCGGCCATCATGCATCGAGATGCCTGATTGGTGGCCCGAGGGTCGAGAACCACACTCCCTTGAGCTTATGAAATGATAGGGAGGGTGGTTGTGCACACATACCTTGCAAATACATTGCCATGCCCTTTCTTGCTATCTGTTGCAGCAAATTGGATAAGTCAGCAAAACTGGTCGGCCGACCAGAATAACTAGCTAGCCGACCACTTTTTCTGGTTTGCAGCAATAGAAGGTGGTCGGCCAGTGGCTGGAAACACCCCTAGGTTGTCGGCAGCCCTCCTATAGGTCCCCAAGGTGAGTTGGAAGCTTTCTGGAGCTTGGTGTAAGGTTCTGAGGATAGTTGCAAACAGAGGCAAGTTGGGGCATCGCGACGGATTTCTGAACGAGACAACTGAGCATGCATATACTTCCCGCCTTGAGGCTCCTGATTTATCGCTTTACTTAGCTAATTTGCTTAGCTAGTTAGCTTTGGTTTTGTACCTAATTAGTTAATGCATTTAACTATTCAATTTGTGTTGTAATAGCTTAATTAGTTGGCTTGTTAGTTGGCTAGTTTTGTGATGTAATAATTAGTTTAATTAGCTTAGATTAGCTAGTTAGCTTCTTATTCGGACCCTCCGTCGAGAGGGCCAACTGTTGTAATAAGCGTGCGTGTGTGTGATGCATGTCTTCCAACCTCCATTTCTTTCTCCCTTTTACTTAACCGCTTATGATAGTTAGTTTTAGAGCATATTTCAATTAGCATCCTTATGCTAGCATGCGTGCATCCTTCATCTGTTTTGCATGCACCGGGCTCAGCGCATCATACTAACTGCATTGTATTTCAATTCCAAGTTGAATACATGTATCGAATTGTCGCATTCACATGACATCTTAGATAGCCGAGCCTATCTTAGTTGCATTTTTGCATGTGTTATATTAGCCATCTTAACATGAACTAGGGTCATGCATGATTTCTAACTAGTCCTCTGTTTTGGCTCGGAGTACACTGTGAGTGTTTATGCTTTAGCATACTGCATGAGATGTGTATGCTACCATGTTTAGCATGCCTGCCATGAGGCTAACTGTTTATTTGATTAACTGCCTGAATGCCTATGGGTGAAGGTTGAATTGTTTGAATTGGAACAATTCATTGAAATCCGCGACTTAGCCTACTTGCGAGTAGCAAACTTCAAACCGTTTTCAAACAAACGAACATGCAATGTTTTGTTCCAACTTAGGCGATCTAGTCTATACTTGTATTGTGTGTGCATCACATAGTAATTCTAGGTTAACAACCGGAACAAGAACACATGTGTTTTCAAAAAATAAAATATCATGCTTAGTACAGGCCGATCTTTGATCGGGCGAGCGGGGGTGCTCATTGCATGACCTTCCCCTCTCGTACCCAAGTTCCTAAGACGAGGCAACTTTGGTGATGACGGACACATGGCCTTAGGCACGAGTCAAAGTTTCCTAAATTCCCCCAAAATAAAATATTTAGGTGGAGACTTTATATCTGGCAAAGCAGTCCATGTTTGACACTTCTTTATAAAAATCAGTTTTCCAAAACGATTTGCCGAATTTGGACTCTTTGGTGATTTATCGGTCTGACATTGCACTTTGTGAGATTAGATTCAGAACCGTGACACGAGTCCGAACTATAGTAGCCTAGAACAAAAGCGATTCGCGCCCTCGCGACACGGAGAGCGGGAGTTCCCGGGGCGGTCTACACCTATGCTCAATAGCTTAATCTCTACAGAGGTTCACTATCAACGGCATAGTCTTTTTCATGTTTAGGAGTACCTCTTGCTTGACATTCTTCTCATTTAGTAAACTTAATTATCATTTTGGACAAAGGGATTAAGGAATGGCAAGGACTATTAAAATTGGTTGAAAATTGGACCAACAACATAAAGAAAATGAATAAGGCTGCTTGGGTTTGGCCAGACGTTATGCCGAGTCTATTGTGTCAAGAGTCGTCACACATCAATTCATGGTGTTTTGACGTCCCTTGAAGCGTCTTTGCTTCCCTTTTTGAGTTCTTTTCCTGATAAAAGGGAAGGGTGGGTGTTATTCATTGCATTCATTGATTTTTGTCCAAATAGTGGCCGAAATCATCAAGCAAGCAACTTGCTCATTGATGGTTTTTGAAATGACTTCGTCCTTCTCTTAAGGCTTTCCATGATAGAGAAATGTAAGAGGGACAAACAGAGCTCAGAAAAAACTTTACCTGCACTGTTTTCACCTCAAAGTACAAAAACAAGATTTTGCACAAAATTAGGACACAATCGACCTTATTGGGGCCCGGTCGAGCCTTATTGGGGGCCGACCGGCCTTCAATGTTTGGTACACAATGTGTTTTTGTAGAAACAAAGAGCAGTGGCTGAAGGTGAAACAGGGTAGATTCCAAGGAGGGCAGGGCAAAGCTGCTTCTGAAACCGTCACGTACATGCCATCCTTGTGCTTCCTTTGTAAATTGTAAATTACTGCTCTCATTATTGTTGTAATTATTGTTGTAGTTACATAGCTAGTTAACTTAGATTACTAGCTTGTTGCTCATTCTAGAGATCCTTGTTGTAACAACTTAGTTAGTTAGTTATGTAATTTATTCAGTCGAATTTGTAGTAGTTAGTTTATTTCGGACATTCAGACATTGATTTGGACCCTCTTGCATGAGGGCAAATATGTAATAAGTGTGTGTGTCTTCCAACCCCCATTTCTTTCTCCTTTTTTATTTCTCCGCTTATGATGGTAGTATAGAGCATCATGTTTACTTAGCATTTTCATGTTTGCATACACTCTATCACATGCATTTGGGTTCGGCTCATCATACTAATCAGTGTCAAAATTCAATTTCATCGCTTGAATACGTGATTTATCACATATTTTGAATCAGATCATATACCATGCTCATAGTTGAGCCTACAAAAATTGCATAAATGTGTGCGTTGCATTAGTCACATTGCATTGTTTAGGAACATGCATATTTTCTAATTATTTTGCTTTGTTTGGCTTGCCTTGGAGTACTAGGTAAGCGTTTATTGCTTTAGCATCTTGCATTGCACGTGATTGTTGCCATGTCGAGCATGCTTTCCATGAGGCTAATTGCGTAAGTGATATACTTGTTTGAATGCCGATGGATGGAGGCTAATTGCTAAAATTGGGACAAATTGATTAATGTACATATAAACTCACCTTTTCAAGTGACGAGTATCAAAAACAATTTTCAAACAAACACAAAATCAAATGTTCCAATTTTTGTAAATTAGTCTATATTTGTGTGCGTCACATAGTAAGTTAGCCTAATAAATCGGAACAAGAGCATATAATGTAATAAAAATCACATCATGATTAGTAAAGGCCAATCTTTGATCGGGCGAGTGGGATGCTCAATTCATAACCTTTCCCTCTCGTACCTAAGTTCCCGAGCTGAGACAATTTGGTGATGACGGATAAGTGGCCTTTGACACGAGTCTCGGGTTTCCTAAATTTTCTAAAAATATTTAGGTGGTGACTCTGTATTTGGCAAAGCAGTCCATTTTTGACATTTTGATTTCAAATTGATTTTCTAAAAGATTTGCTGGATTTGGACTCTTTTGTGGTTATCTATTTCACATTGCACCTGTGGAATCAAATTCAGAACCACGGGAGTTCGAATTGTAGGGCTAGTCATATCCGAAAGGAGCACGAAAAACAAGCTATGATGATTTATTTGATTAGTTACATGGAAGCCAAGTGTTTTCCAAGATTGAACTCAAATCCGAGTATCGTCAATTGAAAGTCAAAGTTAAAGATATGGAGAAAATTGCTTTCCAAACAATGCATGTACATTATGAGATTTAGTCTTGCCTTTTGGAGTTACAAATGTGCCCACAACTTTTATGGATCTAATGAACTGAATTTTCAAATCATACTTGGATAAGTCTGTTGTTGTGTTTATTGATGATATTTTGATTTATTATAAAAGCAAGGAAGAACATGAACAACATTTGAGGATGATTCTTCAAACACTCAGAGAGAAGAAATTATATGCTAAATTGAAGAAAAGTGAATTTTGGTTGGATAGTGTTGTGTTTTTGGGTCATGTAATTAACAAAGATGGTATTTTAGTGGATCCACAAAATAGTGAAGATATTGTGAATTGGCCTACACCAACTAATGTAACGGAAGTCCGAAGTTTTATTGGTCTAGTGAGTTATTACAGAAGATTTGTCAAAGATTTTTCAAAGATTACTGTATTGTTCACCCAGTTAACACAGAAGGAAGTGTCATTCAAATTGATAGACCAAAGGGAATTTGCTTTCCAAGAATTAAAGACAAGACTAACTACATTACTCATGCTTACACTACCATCAAGTACAGAAGGGTTTACTATTTATAGTGACGTGTCATATAAAGGTTTGGGTTGTATTCTTATGCAAACCGGAAAGGTAATTGCTTATACATCTCGTCAGCTGAAGCCACATAAAAAGAACTATCCAACTCATGACTTGGAGTTAGTAGCTGTTATTCTTGCATTGAAAATATGGCGACATTACCTTTATGGGGCAACTTGTGAGGTCTACACTAACCACAAAAGCTTGAAGTACTTCTTTACTCAAAAAGAGCTTAATATGCATCGAAGAAGATGGTTGGAGTTGATTAAGGATTATGATTTATAGATTTAGTATCATCCAAGCAAGGCCAACACTCTAGCAGATACTCTTAGCAGAAAAATCACTGGGGAAGCTAGCATGTTTTCTTATGGGACAAAAAGAATTGTTGGAAGACTTGGAAAGATTAGAGGTGGAAGTCGCACTTCGTGAACAAGGTGGATTGTTAACTGCAATTTGAACACAATCGGCAATAATAGCAAAGATCAAACAAAAACAAATGGAAGATGAATTTTTCAAGAAAGTGTGTGATGAAATGGAGTTGATACCATAATCAGAATTTGCTATAGAAGATCAAGTTTTGAAATTCCAAGGTAGATTGTGTGTTCTAAACATTTTAGAAATTAAAAGACAAATCATAGAGGAAGCTCACGAGTCTAAATTTGCTATGCATCCAGGAAATACCAACATGTACTAAGACCTCAAGCAAACCTATTGGTGGCCAAACATGAAGAAAGATATTGCTGAATTCATTTCCAAGTGTCTACAATGTCAACAAGTCAAAGCAGAACATAAAAGACTAGCAGGATTACTTCAGCCTCTCTATTCCGGAATGAAAATGGAAACACATAACTATGGATTTCGTTGTTAGATTACCTCAAACACCTAAAGGTATGAATTCTATTTAGGTTATTGCAGATAGGTTGACTAAGTCTGCACATTTTCTACCTATGAGATCTTTTTATAATGCAGATAGACTTGCTACTATTTATATAAACGAGATTGTTCAATTACATGTATCAGATAGGGACCCTAAATTTGTGTCTAAATTTTAGCAAAGTCTATGGAAAGCAATAGGAACAGTATTGAGGTTCAGTACTACTTTTCATCTGCAAACAAATGACCAATTAGAAAGGACCACACAAACTTTAGAGGATATGCTTCGGATGTTTGCTTTGGATTTGCAGGAAAGTTGGGAAACTTATCTACCATTGGCAGAATTTGTTTATAATAATAGTTTCCAAGCTAGCATTGGCATGGCACTATATGAAGCTTTGTATAGAAGGAAGTGTAAATCTCTAGTTTGCTAGATAGAAGTGAGAGATAGAGCATTAGTAGGGCCGAAAATTGTGGAAGTGATCACCAAGAAGATCAAGATCCTCCAACAACAACAACTCAAGATAGATCAAAACCATCACAAAAGTTATGTTGATCAAAGAATGAGGGACTTAGAGTTTGAAGTTGGTGATCATGTGTTCGTGAAAGTAACTCTAATGAAAGGGCAAACTAGATTTGAAAAAAAGGGCAAGTTGTCACCTTGTTATATAGGGCCATTTTTTAGATTTTGGAGAGACTTGGTTTAGTGGCATATCGGTTAGCATTACCGCCGAGAGTGGAGCAAATGCTCAATGTGTTTCATGTTTCAATGTTATGGGACTATCTTCAGGATCCTTTTCATGTTTTTGACTACCATCGGGTAGCTTTTGATGATGATATCAAATATGAGGAAAAGCCAATTTAGATTGTCAACCGACAAGTCAAATAGTTAAGAAACAAATCGATTCCTATGGTGAAGGTTGAATGGAAAGAACACTATGGAAAAGAAGCCAGTTGGCAAAGGAAAGATGAGATGAGACAGAGATATTTGGATTTGTTTCTGATACAAGGTACAACAATTTTGGAGGATCAAACTTTTTAAGGGGGAGAGATTGTCATAACCAAGTCATGCATATCATTTTTACATTCATTTAAATTATAGGAATTCTTAATTTTGTTTGTATTATTTGTATGTGATATGTGTGTGGTATATTTGATAAGTGACTTTTGTTTGAATTAGAATTTGAATGTCTAGAAGACTTAGAAATCCCTAAGTGAGGAGTTTAATAGGTTTAGTCTAATGTGTAGAGCCTAATTGGAGCTCAACTAAAAATTTAGGTGAGATCAGTAAAAATTAAGAGTAATTAAATTAAGATTTAATTTAAATTAATTTAATCAAAGACTAATCATAATTAATTAGAACTAAGGAGTGATTAATCAAGCTAATGCATAATTACGAGTTAATCTAATCTAAGTCAATTTAAATAAGAGATGAGAAGTGTAGAGATCATTCTAGTCATTTGTTCTTGTTGGAGACTTCAAGAAGTTAAAGATGAGAGCTCAAGGCTTTGTGCTGGAAATTAAAGACGTAAACTCAAGAGGTCTAAGAGAAGAGAAATAAGAGAACAAGGGGAAAACTCAAGAAATTCAACAAGTGGGAGTAATTTTGGATCCTTGTGGATGTGTTTGGGAGTAATTTTAGCCATCCATTCACAAGTTCAATAAGTAGAATAACTCTTCTCCGTATTACACCACTTATCTTCATCTATCATTTCTCTCAAGTATGCCAATCTGCGTGTTTCAACTCTCGACTTAATGACAATGAGTGTTATGGGTTGTTTCATGAGGTTGCTTGAGTGATCCATGGGATTTGGTGTTGGCAAGTGTTGTTCTCTCTTTTCATTGAGTATTTTGGAAGTAAAACAACATATTTTGGGTTAAAGGAAAGTGAAAACTTCCTTCTCAATCATTTGTGAACATAGAAAGCGGTGTCATCATCCTTGTTCTATGACTAGATGAGGAGTTTTCAGTGAGTTTGATGAATCCCTTATTTCAGTAAGCAAAGCTTCTGCCAAGAAACGATATGCATTAATATATGCTCTCCACTTAATAGCATAGATTTGGATATTAACTTGCCCCTATTCACAAAGAGAAGATGTAGGTTCCTATCTATTTCTTGGGTTTGAACCTATTTTGATTTTGATCCATTCAATTTGTTTATTTGAGAAAAATATATGTTGTATATATATGTTTATGTTGTTGTTGAGGGCTTTAGCCCATCCATTTCCTCTCTAGGTGATCCCTTTCAACAGAGGAGATGGAAAGTTTGAAAACCACCCAGAAAGCCTCCCTTTGGCCACTGTCCTGAGATTCTGCATTGACCTAATCTCCAGCCGGAAAGGGAATTCAGCTGGCTCATCTAGTGTCAGTTGGTCATTTCCCCAAGAATAGAACAAACAGTTAATGTGGAATGCTCATTTGAGCAGTGTTGGAGCCCTTGGATTGCTTCTTTTCCGTATTTAGTATGATTTGTTAGATTTAGCAGTAGCTAGGCTGAGTCGATTCATTATTGTAATAATTTCTCTCTCCCCATTTTCTTATTTGAATTGTTTTTCTTTTAACCCCACAACTTTCTAACTCTTTTATTTATCCGCTTTTGGTATTGCATCATGTTTTCTTTATCATGCCAGTATATTGCATCCACTTTTCCATGCATTTGGGTTCAAATGATCCAGCTTAATATGATGTGTTATTTTCAAAGATGAATACGTACATAAATCCATGGATTGTGGTGGTACTAACGCTACATCTTAGTAATTAGGATTCCTAGGGATATGGTCTACATGTATTGCATTAGGAACTTGCATGTAGGATCATGCATATCTATATATATCCGCATATATCTTGCGGTCTCGCCTTGGAGTACTAGGTGAGTGTTTTGAGTTTTAGCATATTGCATGTGTGTGTTCCTTACCATATTTGTTGCTATAACATGAGGCTAAGTGCTTAAGTGAAATATCTGTTTGAATGGCATTGGATGGAAGTTGTGTTATTTATTTTGGAGTGTAGATGATTCTTATGGTGTGGATTTTACTGAAGAAACTCTTTTAAAAAATGCATGAAGTTAGAGCATAACCAAAATTTATTTGAATGCCTCATATAGTAATGGTATTAATAATCAGAATATGGATTTACATTGATTATAAAAATCACATTATGATTTGGTAGAGGCCGATCTTTGATTGGCTGAGTAGGGTGCTCAATTAATGACCTTCTCCTCTCATATCTATGTTCCTAAGCCGAGACACTTTGGTTATGACGGATGGCAACCTTTGGCATGAGTCACGAGTTTTTTAATTTCTCTAAAAAATTGGTGATGCAGTCCATTTCTGGCAATATTTTCCAATAAAATGGATTTTCTATAAAAGTTTCGGAGTTGGACTCTCATTTTCTGTTTCACATTGCACTAGTGAGACTAGATCAGGAGATCGTGAGTCCGAACTATTGGGCGCGCTTCTGGCGACTCCATTGGGGAAATTAAGAGAACATGACTCAAACTTGATAATGTGGATTTTATCTTCATATGTATATTCATTGCATTTCATGTATAGTTCACTTAAAGTCACTGTATTTTCCATTTAACATCCTGGACGGCTTGCCAAATATGGGCTTTGTTACGGTGGAAATACAAGCCTCAAATCTAGACTACCAATGTATTGTTTGATCCTCCTTTCATTTTAGGTGTTGGGTAGGGTAAGTATATTCGGTGTCTTGCCAAGGTACCTCTTTTGACCAGACTGACCTAGTTCATATACTAAGCTCTAGCAACTTCCACAAATAGGGTAGGATGCTCTCCAGTGTCTAAGATGTAGTGATATCAATTTTTTGAATAGTGAAGCCCTAGTTCGTCTCCCAACTAGGACAGGGTATCACAAGCCCCAATAAGGGTGTTTTGGTTCACCTTATTTGCTATGTGCAATATGTGAGATCTGATACAGGGGTTCATTATTCATATCAATGGTTCAGATACATCAGTGGTTGGATTGAGAATAGTATGGTGGGATATACAGTGGTCAGTGGTATAGATTGAGCTGAAATGCTGCCGGGTTCATGTTTGATATATGTGTTATGAGCCGAATTGTTGCTAGATTTTCATTTGATATATCTTTTTGTTTTCTTTGTTTGTTTGTTTTTCTTTTACTAGGTAGTTAGTTCATCATAGCTTCAGAAAGTTCTGGCACCCCTAAAACCCTCTGGACTCGTGCTGGTAGACTCAGCAAAACTATAGATCTTGTTAATGTCACTTCCATCAATATCCAAAAGAAGAGTCATAAAAGCACAGATCGTTCAAGGCTTGTTACATCCCCGATTCCCTTTTCAAATTTTACGCCAGTCACCCTTTAGATCTCCTCTATTTAGTAGCCCAGTATGCCATTCCTCAATTTCTTTAGTGGCTCAGAATCTCCCGAATATTGCATAAACGATTGCCAACCTTTAACGATCTATGGATGCTATTAATCATACAGTAGCTGCTCAGGGTGACACCATTGTTGGAAAGCAATAAACAGTCAGGGTAACTGCTGCACATCCATAACTAGTTAGCCATCTAGGTCTGGACCTACCTTTGCCCATTGAGAATTTCCTAGGGTTTGAGCAACCAAAAGAACTGGACTAGACTCCTGTTGTCAGAGCCCTAGTGCATCTAGTTGAGAGACTCTTTCTTCTTGACATTGTTGAATTTGATCCTGCTATGCTGAAGATAGCCAAGTTAGAGAAGTTGTTTAAAAAATCCCAAGGGATTAATTCCATTCCTGATATAGAGGATGTATACATAGAGGCAACTGTTAAATTACCAAAAAGATTCAAGATGCCACATATTGACTGATTTGACCCATCAGGGGACCCTAAGGTACATATTCATTTATTCTTAGATGTTCTGAAACTTATGGGCTTGACCTGTCCCCAAAAGTTGTCTCTGTTCTCAAGGACTTTGCCAGGAATTGCTACAACTTGGTATGCTAAACTGGAGGATAAGGTGAAGCAAAATTGGGAGGAGTTGGTTGAGACATTCATTGCTCAGTACTGCTATAACACGCAGATTGAGGTGACCACCCGTGACTTGGAAACCACAGTCAAGAGCCAAAGGAAAGCTTTGTTGAATTTATAGCAAGATGGAGAGCCAAGGGAGCCATGATGACCAATAAGCCCTCGGAGAAGGATTAGATTCGAATAGTAGTTAGGAACCTTCATGGCAAGATGTTACAAAAGATGATACTTCTCTCACTTTTTACCTTCAAAGATCTGCATGAGATAGGAGTCTAGATTGAGGATGCTATGAAACATGGGATCATCGTAGATGAGAAAGAACCTGTAAAAAAGATTTTTGTTTGTGGTTCCAATGTTATTATCAGTAATAACACAGCTGCGAAGCCTTCGGAAGTTAGTACTGTCACCACCTCCACAAAAACAGCCAACCCTTTTGCCGATGATACCCCACAATCTGACAATCGGAATTGTTTGCTGAACCGTGATTTTCACCCACTCTATGTGACTCCAACTTGAGCCCTAAAAACCTAAATGGAAAAAGGCCATCTCAAACTGCTTAATCCTCAGCCTCTTCTTGACCAGCTTCCATCTAGGCATGATGCATCCAAGTATTATGCCGTTCATCAGCAATAAGGCCATGAAACCGACCATTGCATTTGTCTCTTCCATGAGATCCAAAACCTCATAGATAGCAAAATCGTAGCTCCCCCACAAGCCCCATCACAAAGGCTAAATGTCACTACCAACCCTTTTTCTACCCATGATCAAGTTCCACCACCTCCTTGTCTTAACCTTATCCATACACTATCTCCCGCCTATGACTTTAGCATATATATCACCCCTTTCCACTTACCTAAACTTGAAGTCCACATTTTGGAAATCATCAATTTGTTCATGATCGATGCGACTCAATCCTAATTAGAACCTAAAAATCCTATGGTGGCAATGGATGCGCTTGTGATAGAAATGGGGAATTTGTTAGGGTATGATCCGAATAGATATATTGTACTGATTGATCATCCAAAACCAAAGGTTGCTTTACCTGATGCATTCTCCATTAATGTCATCAGGTTGGATATACTCGAACATGGGTTGAATGGTTTGGCTGATTTTGAGGAAGACTTGAACAATCTATTTCTTTTAAAGAAGGGGGCCTGGGAGATGTACAAATTGAATGGTGGAACCCGAACAATTGGGCTAGTATCCATGGATGGACAAGTAGTGGGGAAGATTCAAAAGTAGAAGGAAGTAATGAGAAAACAAGGAAAATAGCACAAGCTGCTAGAAAAGCGAAGGGAAAGGGAAAAAAAAGATGAAAATAGTGAAGCTGGAGAAAACGGTAAGCTAAGAGGGCTTAAAATAGAAGAGATTTGAAAAAGAGTACCAGGATGAGAAGTTGAGAGGGTAGTCCCCGAATCTGCGAACACTTGGTTGACTGGTTCGACAGGTGAAGAAGAAAACCAAAAGCTAGCCGAGTAAGGGCACATTTGAGAAGAGAGGATATCTTTGCAGAAATCTGGTCAACATCGCCTTACCAGCCAAAAGGAGATGATTACAATGTAAGAATGATAGATGTTGAGCAAGATGATTGCCTATCTATAAATGAAGGAGAATGGTAGGAAGACAATGATCTACACTTTGCCCATGCTGATGAAGGTCGGGGAAGCATTATACCAAACGATACTTGGTATTATGAAGATATTGATCATCTAACTAGGATAGGGCATTTCTTTAAGCCCTCACACCTAGATCAAGGTGAGCCATTAGGGAAAGATGTGGAGAAAATGAAAGAAAAAGTAAAAGAAGAAGAGGAAGATCTGATTCTTAAGCAGTTGAAAAAGATCAAAGCCAACATCTCCATCTAGGGATTGTTTATGGCGTCATGAGAACACCAACAGAGCATGCTCACAACATTAAGCAAAGCCAAGTTATCCATTGATACTACACCAGGCCAGTTATTATCATTGATCACGCCAACTAGGCCTATCCTAGCTATGACTTTCTCAGATAAGGAACTCCCTCTAGAGGGATTAGTGCACAACAAGCCTTTGTATGTGTCTCTGGAATGCAAAAAAAAGTAGGTCCTTGTGGTTCTAATTTACATTGGGTCAGCCATAAATGTGTGTCCTTCGCGCACCGCTTATGTGATAGGGTTAAAGCCGACAGACTTTGTACCAACAAATTAGTTGATCCGAGCATATGACAACACTAGCTGGGAGGTTATGGGCACCGTTAAGATATGGATTTTGGTGAGACCATCTGATTAGGAATCTGAATTCCATATCATGGATGTGTCGATGACTTTCAATTTACTATTGGGCAGGCCTTGGTTACATCAAATGAAAGCCGTCTCTTCCATAATGCATCAACTGGTCAAATATCTACATGTTAAGGGGATCACCACTCTCCTTTGAAATTCATCCATCCATCCTCCATCCGATATTACAACCCTAGTATTGGAGATCGATCATGGGGAAGACGTTTTTCTTTCTGGATTCACTTTAGCTGAGGCTCATGTAGTCCAAACTATCATGGTAGACGAAGATGGGATGTGCCTAAGTGCTTAGTTAATCTACTTCATGAGTAAGTTAGGACATATCCTGGGGATGGGACTTGGAAGAAGTGGAAGGAAGAGAATTACTACAGCATAGGAAGTTATCCATAATCCTTATCCATTTGGGTTAGGATACAGATCCATGAAAGATGATTAGAAGAAGAAGGGGGATGAGGTGAGAAAAAGGGGCCAAAGCTAAGAGGGCTAGCAAGCAATACGAATTGAAGCATAAAGCGATCCAGGGAACCTTGAATGGTCGTTTTGTCAAAAAAAGAGATGATTTCTCCTTTTGTGGTTTTCCTAAACCGCTGGTAAATACTGAGACAAAGGAGCATCTCCTTGAATTTGAGGGTTTTTTTGATCACCAGTTGTCTGAAAATGAGGACGATGAAGCAGACTTTGAAAGTGGAATGGATCGAGACAGAAGCAACTATCTGGGTAAAATAAAGGGGAACAAGGTGAAGTTGACACTGGCTGATTGTGAAGCTGGCACCTAATTATAGAGTTTTGAGGATGTCATCATTTTTGCTATCGGGGAAGGATCGTCCACAGATTGTAGCAATCTCATTTTAGATGTATCTAAGGCACCTCAGTTGACTTGCCAACTCAAGAAAGGTTGTATCCTAGAGTCTAAATTTGATAATGAGCCTGAGTATGATTCCACTGAGTCTGTAGAGTCAAAGTCAGACTTGGGGTTTTTTTGGTAGTTTTGAGTTGAGTGGTTCTAGGGTAGGGTTGATGACTTAGGTGCCACTATCTTGTCTCGGTCGTCTTTTTCATTTTCTTTTGAGTCCACTATATTTGCTGAGCCAGACTTGATAAATGAGAATCATGTGGATTGTGTTTACTTTTCTATGCCTTTAATTTATTGCATTAACCAAGATTTTTAAAATTTTGATGAAAATGAAGAGGAAGAAATTTCTCAAGTTTTGAAAAATTTGATTAATTAGGAAGAGAAAAGGCGTGCAAAATCTTTGATGGATGAGATTGTTTCGATTAATGTGGGTACTGAGGAGGATCCTCGCTTGGTCCAGATTGGCTCCACGCTGTCTTCGGAGGAATGCAAGTGATTAGGCGCTTTGTGTAAAATAATTTAAAGATGTTTTTGCGTGGGCCTACGAAGACATGCCTAGAATCAATCCCGAGATTGTCTAGCACCGGATCCCACTCAATCCTTAGCCCAAACCCATCAAGTAGAAGCTCTGCAAAATTTGGCCAGACTAGGCATTAAAGATTAAGGAGGAGATTACTAAGTAGATCAATGCAGTTGTTGGTAAATATCATACCAGTTCTAAAGAAGGATGGCAGAATTCGAGTTTGTGTTGATTTCAAAGATTTGAATAAGGCCAGCCCCAAAGATGATTTTCAATTGCAATACGTTGATAAATTGGTAGACTTCACTATAGGTCATGCCTTGTTTTTGTTCATGGATGGATTTTCAGGGTATAATCAGATCTCCATGGTGCTTGAGGATATAGAGAAGACGGCATTCATCACTCAGTGTGGGACTTACTGCTATCAGGTTATGCTGTTTGGGCTGAAAAACATTTGGCTACTTACCAGAGAGCGACAACCACCATATTCCCTGACATAATTCACAAGGAGGTTGAAGTGTACGTGGATGATATGATTCTCAATGATAAGGTCACTATGAAGTATTGAAAAGGTTCTTTGAAAGAATTTGAGAGTACAAGTTAAGATTGAATCTGCAAAAATGTACTTTTGGGGTGATTGCAAGAAAGATGATGGGGTTTCTAATCACGCAACATGGAGTTGAGGTTGACTGGTCCAAAATCAAAGCCATCCTAGAAATGTCCCCACCAATGGCTGAAAAGGATGTGCGAGGCTTTCTAGAAAAAGTGCAATTCATAAGAAGGTTTATTTCTAAATTAGCTTTCACTTGTGAACCACTCTTTGGCTTATTGAAGAAAGGGAAGAAGTTCCAACGAGATGATCGATGCAATCATGTTTTTGAGCAAATCAAACAATATCTGCAAAATTCGCCCGTGTTGTCACCCCTTGAGCTGAGGAAACCATTAATCTTGTACCTGTCAGTGATTGAATCTACTATGGGCGGTATACTAGCGAAAGAATCAAAGGAGAAAGTGGAAAAGGCCATATACTATTTGAGCAAGAAGATGTTGGAATACAAAATTTGTTACACCCTTTTTGATAAGGCCTGTCTAGCCTTAGTATTGGCTACCAAAAAGTTGAGGCACTGTTTGTTAGCACACTCGGTAATCTTGGTTTCGAGATTAGATCCCATCAAATATCTCTTTGAGAAACCAGTACTTACCGGTAGGCTAGCTCGATGGCTGCTTTTGCTTTTTAAGTTTGATCTTCGATATGTCACTCCCAAGTCTGTCAAAAGGAGAGCCATAGCAATGTTCTTCGCAAATCACACAATCGATAAGGAAGAGGACGGGGAGTATAAATTCCCAGATGAAGAGATCATGTAGTTAGAAGAAGATACTTAGAAGTTTGATAGAGCCACTAATCAGTATGGATACGGGACAAGAGTATAGCTTATAGCACCCCATGACTCCCACGTGTCTCTGGCCTTCAAACTCTGGTTTAGAGTAACCAACAATCAGGCAGGCTTTCATCTTCTTTTCCTTCAATTTCAGGAAAAGGTGATGTGTAACCAACCTAATGAGAAAAAGGTGGACTCTTTTGTTTTGTTGCGGAACGATAGCTCATGGATGTGTTATGTGGAAGCTCTAAGCATATGTGTTTTGGGATCGTGTGTCCATTTTGCTGTAACAAGGCCTTGCCTTGATGTTTGTACGCCGTTAAGGCATTGTTTTATTTTTTATCCTCTAGCTTCTTGAACTATGTTAATGTTGTTGTAACTAAGACAAGAATATGGAAATTTGTAAATATTTGATATGTAGTTCAATAGAAAAGAGGGCTTTTGGGATTAACGTTATTGTTTGGTATGGTAAGATTTCAGATTAATCATGTTATGAGTAATGTTTTAATTTAATTAATTTGGGGGTATTACAACCTATATTCTTGAAAATGGGAGCATCTCTCTAGTCATAGCCAGAAGTGTCAACCAAGGGCAACGGCAGGTAATGTCCCTATAAGTATGAGTGCATATCCAGTCATACCAATCTTTGAGAAAACCCATCCTCACCAACTAGGCACGAGTATGATAGGAGACTGATGAGTAACGGGTATGAGCTGTCCTCACCTTCAATTTGTCCATTAGCCATATTTTGAAAAATGAGAGAAAAAGAATAGAAAGATAAAAGAACAGAAAGGTGTGAGATGAAGGAAAAACGTAAGTTGGTGTGTACAAAAACAGAAAAGAGAGATAAAATAATAGAGACGTGAAAGGTGATAAACCAAGCGAGTTGGGTGGTACTTGAAGTATTGATGGACTGCCAGCAAAATCTGTAGCCCTACCTTCATGCACTGCATCCAAACCTAGTAAAGCCTTGGCCAGGACTAGCCCAACCCATCCCTAATCTGCCGAGCCATGTCCACCAAAATTGGGCTCACTATCATGTTACTTGGTACCACTAAGAACTTGGCCATCAAGTAGATACACAAGGTAGTTTGCCTATATTTCTGGAACTTTTGGTCACTCTGATCTCACCTACTGGTAAACTTATCAATCAAAGTGATAATTGATAGCTCCTCGTCCTGAGTACAAGCTTTGGCTTCACCTGGGAGTAACCCGTAGACCTCTTTAAGCAACTTGGGATAACCTACCAAGGTAGTTGGCCGCACTAAGTCAGTCCTTGGAGGGCACTCTAGTAGAACCTTCAACTCTTCGAAAGTGAGGCAAAGTTCTTAGTGCCCGAACTGAAATACATGAACGATCGGGTCCCAAGAACGGACCACTACACAAAGAAAAGATAAGTCGATACTCAACTGACTCAAGGGAAATAAGGAATTCAGTCCATAGGTACAAAAGTTGGCTCGTTCAACACCATTTATACTATCCATCCAAGTTACTAGACCACCTCGTGAAGACATTGCCACAAATTAAAGTAGAAAAGAAGAACTCAGGATTGGGGATTGAGTGAAGGAGTTTTGTGCAGAAACCCTCACGCAAGACGATATATTTATAGGCTAAAACAAAGCTCCAACGATTTAGGAAACAAAACCCTAAAAAGATTATGTCAGGAGAATGTGTGGCCGCATCTCTATATGCATAGCTGCACCTCAAAGATAAGATTGCCAAATTAAGAGGTTGGTTCCATTGCTTCATAGGCATGAAACATAATGATTTGATAGCAATGGGGCATTTCGGCATTAGTTTTAGAGTCTTGTCTCTGATTGTTAGGTTGCATGTAAAAGCTTTTTTGAGTTGTACTTTTACTTTTCTTTTCAAAAAACCTTATGTAGAGAGTCATTATCAGATTTAAGGGGCAAGGCACATGAATAAAATTTGGAAATTTTGGACAAGAATGAATTTCCTTGCATACACTATAGTTTTGAAAGTTATTCAAAATCTTTCACAAAAATATGGGGCATCCCCCGAGCCTCTTATACATCAATTTTCTAGAACGAAAAAATGAAGTACAAAAATGAAAATAAAAACGAAAATGTAAGTAGATGTCCCCGGTCAACCTCTTATCAGGCGCTTCAAAACACCCCGATTGAAACCTAGAGGATCATCATCATAATCATCATTACCACTCTCATCTGTAAAATCACTGCATAAAGGGATCATTGGAAAAGTTAGTCAGTATGGACAAAGAATCCCCAGAATCAGAATGAAATACCTACAATGTAACCCAAAAAGATTACACAAAAGGGCGCAGGGTGCGCATCAAGTATAGATAAGGGAAAATGAAAAAGAGGGAAAATTTAAAGGGAAAATGAGTTCGGAAGGAAAATTCTAAAAACCCTTCAAGTTTGCAAGGACCATTTGGGAGTCTATCAAATGCACGGCCACACTTCCAAAGTGGGCATGCGCATGGCCTACATGTCCCACACGTGTGCTAACCCATTTTCACTGCGGGTGACCTCCCAAGGCACAAGTACGTCATAAACTCAAGCTCAAGCATTGGCACGCCTTTTGAGGCACCACTTTTAAATTGGCATCAATTATCATGGCATGACACAAGTTTGCCACCCTACTCACTTGGCATGGAAAAATAACTTCTAAACTTCCCCCAAGCTAGGATGTTTTAGGATGATATTTTTGAAAAACCACACATGGCATTGGCAAATTTGGAATATTTTAGGAAAATAAATTGGAAGAATTTGGAAAATTTTGGCACCACTCGAAATTTTTTTAGAAAAACACTTGGAACCACTTGGAATGGAATGACTTGGGAATTATTAAACCCCCACCTCGTAAGGCATGAGGATGGAACAAAATGGCTTAGGAAATTAATAAACCCCCACCTCGTAAGGCATGAGAATGGAACAGAACACAATGGCTGAGGAAATAATAAACCCCTGTGCTTTGTATAACACAAGCATGGAACGAAATGGCACAGGAATCAATAAACCCCCACCTTGTAAGGCACAAGGATGGAACGAAACAACTCAAAAATTAATAAACCCCCACCTCGTAAGGCTGAAGGATGGAATAGAACAAAATGGCTCAGGAAATAATAAACCCCCATGCCTCGTATAACAGAAGCATGGAACATAACGGCTTCGATATTCCACAATCAAGACAATTGGTTGAATCCCGTGAAACTGTTTAATTTATAATCATTCGGTTAGGATCGATCTAAACCAATCCATTGTTATAAACCCCTACCTCGTAAGGAGAGAGTGTGAATTGAATATAAATCCCTACTTTGTAAGGAGCAAGGATGGAATGAAATGGAATGGTTCGGGAATTTAACAAACCCCCACATTGTAACGAGTTAAGATGGAATAGAATGGATTGGAAATTGATAAACCCTACCTTGTAAGACACATGGATATGACAAAATGGAATAAAAAGAAATAACATAAAACTTGGAAAGGAATAGGATGGTATACATTGGCATATATAACTGGCATCATGCTAACCACATTGAGGTATGTATTATTGCTTGATTGGTTTTCTGTCGAAAATTTGCAGGATTGGCACCTTTGGCAAAACTTGGAAGGGAACCCGATGTAGGTTTCGGCACGACAAGGTGGGTAAGGTAGGTATCACTCGTTCTCCTTTCTTCGGAAAGTTTGCATGCTTGGAATGAATGTCGAGTGCTTGTTGCATACACTCACTCATATATGGACTACTGCACAATTGCCCCTGAACTACACTAATTTGATTCTTTACAAATAAGGATATGTAGGAAACCTATGGATTCGATCACTTGAACGCTTATTTGGCACTGCCTTAAGCCTTAGGGTCTTGTGGACTGGGATAGTCTTACATCTTTGACATTCTCTTCTTGTTATGTCAAAGAGGGGTAGCTGTAGACACCCCATTTTGACTAACCCCACTTTAGGTGCTTATTGGCCTCCTGATGATGAAATGGTAATATCTTCACCCTTAGAATGTTGGAAATTGCCTAAGGTTGCTTCTACACCCTATTTCGATCAAAAATTAACTTTTTACAAAAATGACCAAAATACCCCTGAACCTGTTTTTTAGCCAAAAATCAAATTTTCAATCCCGAGAAATAAGGGAAGCTCGATTACACTTGGAATGATGATATTTTCTGAAATTACTAATCGATTTTATCAAAAACATTAATTAAAGGGCAATTTGAGCTTGCTTGGGCCATAAGTAGGCAAAAGCCATGTAAAACAAGACCTAGCCATGCAAAGTTGACACCTAGACCCCTGGAAGCATGTGTACCCATATGTGCATGGTATGACTGCAACTGGATTATGGGACAGCACTTCCTCTGTGCAGCTGAACCTTCCCCCGATAGACAGAAATAGAAACTTCGCAAGGATGACAATGCAGCATCAAAGAGAGGTGATAGGGAGAGAGTGATGGCTAACCCTAGAAGCCTCCATTGGCTTCCTCCCTAAGCTAAGAGTTCCTATAAAAGCACCTCTTTCCCCCAATTCTTTAAAGGGTGACAAAATTGTGAACCATTTGAAAACATTAGAGAGCTTGAGAGAAAAACACCCTCTCCCTCTCTCCTATTCCAAAAATCCTACCATAATAGCAACCTAAAAGAAATCAAAAACCTTCTAAGGCTTGGAGACTTGAACACAAATCATAAACCTATGCTTGATGGAGGCCTACAAGCAAGAAAACATTTTCTTGCTTTATACTTAGCATGTTCTTCAGTTCTTGAAAACTAGCAGGTAATTCTCTCATCTTTTCTTATTTTCAATACCTTTTTGCTTTGTTTTTTAGTAGTTAGTCATAGCTTAGGCACTCATCTATTGTCTCCTCATGTAGTTTGCCTATTTTTCTGGCTTTTTTGCTTTATCTCGCATGTTTTCTTTATTTCATCAGAACAACATGTTTTAAGTTTATAATGTAATAAGCATGCACGACCCTGTTTGAATCATCATATAGGTAGTTTATATATTTGCTTTTATTTGCTATTTGCCTCTTTGTGTATATTCATCATTTAGTAGCCTTAAACCAGACCTAGGATCATATTTTGTAAGAATAGTTGCATATTAGGTCATATTTAATTCTTGTACTACGTGTAAGACGCGTAAGTGGACATCTGGGTAAGTTTTGTCCATCTCCATTGCATGTGCGTGTTCAATACATTGTTCTTCAATAATTTGAGTCTATATGTTTTTATGTGCAAAATTGGGTGTTTTGATTGTTTTTCATGATTATTGCTTAACTTAGTTCATGTGAATAATCACATCCTTGGAAAATCTATTTTTTGGTAATAAAATCTTTATTTTCAGAAAGGATATGATTTTGTTCATAGAATCTAAGTTAGGTGATATTCACTTCTTAAATCATCTAGTTTTTAGGGTTAGTAAAGGTTTTTAGGCTTAAAATGACTTGTATGAAATTATTAACCACTAAAATCATAAAATAGAAAGTGAGTAGATGTCAATCTTCGGAATGGGCAAAAGGGGGTGCTTTTATTTAAATGACCTTCTCCTTTTGTACATAGGCTCCTGCGCCTAGATATTTTTTTGGTTATGATGGAGTGGTTGTTAACTTAGTTTTCATTGTTAAAAGTTACTTAATTCCCCTTTAAAAATTAAGTGGTGACTCTATTGATTAATGCAAGTAAGTCCAATATTTGTGTGGGAAACATGCCTTATCAAAAAAGGCATGACACCCATAATTGTGCTTCTAAAGCTACAAGAATTGAATTAGAAGAAATTAATTTCTCCTCTTTAAAACATGATCCTGGATTATGTCGGCAAATATTTGAGTATCGTATTAACTAACTGGATGAAATTTAATAAGCTTATATCAAAGTGGGGCCTTATCAACCCATTTCTTCTTAATATCCTTAATTGAATAACAAATATCACCATGACTTTCAAGCCTCATAGTTCAAGTTATTTTGAGATTGGTTGGAATATTCTACAACTAAAGATGCTGCATTTCGCCTTCCATGTTTTATTTGTTGTAAGCCATAAGGACACCCTAGTTCAAGTGCATTTGTTGTTGATGGATTTTAATCATGGAAGAAAGTCAATGATAGGGCAAATTGTGCTTTTCTAACTCATATTGAAAAAGATCCTAACACTTTGCACAAGAATGCTATGAAGAGTTGTTAATATCTAGCTAATCAATAACAACACATTGAAAATATTTGAAAAGAAAAATTCTCAACAAATTGCAAATAACCAATTGCAGTTGAAGACGTGAATAAATGCTGTCCAATGGCTTACATTCCAAGCTTGCACATTCATAGGCCATAATGAACGTCCCAAATAAAATAAAATAAAAAAAGGAGTTACTTTCTTGAAATGAGAAAAAATTTAGCATCTTACAATAATGAGTGCAGTTGTGTTAGATAATACCCCGAAATATGCAACATATGTATCATATAGGATTCAAAAGGAGATTTTACAGATATTATTAAGTAAACACAGAATTTCATCCATCAAGGAATTGGTGATGCAAAGTTTTGCATTATTGTTGATGAAACTCGGGATGAATCTAAAAGGGATCAAATGGCAATTGTCCTAAGACTTGATGACAAAGGTGGTTACGAGATTGATTCTTTGACCTAGTCCATGTTTCAGATACTACTATTTCAACTTTAAAAAGAGAAATAGCTATGGTTCTTTCTCGAGATGATCTTTTGTAGAAAACATCCGTGGTCAAGGATATGATGGGGCTAGTAATATGAATAAGGAATGAAATGGTTTACAAGCTTTATTTTCTTTGGAGTGTCCATACGCATGTTGTATTCATTGTCTTGCTCATTGGCTCCAATTAGCATTAATAGCAGCAATTAGAGAGGTTATTTTCATTCATCAATTTTTCTCCAAATTATCTCTCACGGTTAATGTCGTTTGGTCTTTTTGCAAACATCATAATCAATTGAGAGTTGCTTAAGTTATTGAAATTGAAAAATGCTTGCTATTAATGAACTTGAGACTCGTAAATGGCTAAATCAAATTGGAACTATAAAACAAGCAGGAGATACTTAGTAGGTGTTTGGGTTAACCTAAAAAAGGCAAAAAAGGCAAAAAGTCACTACAAAAGTAAAAAAGTTTATACTATTCACAATTTTTTTGGCAGGAAAACAAAAACACTAGTCAGAGGCAAAAAAGACCGAAATGCCCATTTTTTGTCCAAACCTCGCAGAATGGGGGAATAAATTAAAGGTAGGGCACAGAACTTCGCATCTCCCATTCTCACCTCAACATCTCCTCTTGTTCTCCATACATATGCGTACACAGTCATCCTTGAAGGCGCGACAGTCTGTGATGCACACACTTCCGACTGTCGGAGCTCCGCCACAACCTCCCGCTTATAACATTACCAAAGCCATCCCAACATGTGATTGTCCATGACGCTCACACCGGAGCTCCGCCACCACCTCCCCCTTACAAAATTACCAGTACTGGACGGGAAAGACTAGTCGGCGTCCAGATCTGCACTACCGTTGAACAAATCTTCACCATTTCAGCTCGCCCTCCCCCAAAGTAGAAGGTACCTGTCACAATCCAAACCAGCCCCTACAAGTTTAGCGTCGTAACCGGCCAGTAATCCTCGGATTACCAAAGGCCTCAAACCTTCACCTTTTAGAGTATAGGTAGCCAAGAGAATCTTTTGAGTCTCGGAGCAAGGAATACTTCAAATAATTTTTCCATCTTGAGTAACCATGTTTCTACCTTCAATGGTTCAATACCACCCAAGAAAGTTGGCAATTTCATCTTTCATGAACTTCTGAGTTAGATTTATGATGTCATTGTTATCTGGTTCAACTTGCACTGGCAAGGGTGGAGGGGGCAAAGGTTGTTGTCTCAAAGATTCTGTTAAGTCTGCAAGCATTTGTTCCATTCGACTTATTTGGGCTTCGAAAGATTCACTTGTATCATTACCCCTTGCATTCTCCATGTTGCTATAGGTAAACAAAGCGATAATAAACATAGGAATAATCTTGTCCATTTCTTTCAATTTTACATGTTCATGTTTAGATTCAGTTTTCACAATATAAAAATTAACACACACACACACACACTCATGTAGATGAAATGTCCCTAATTCTTTTCTTGGACATCCTATAGCTTATATGGACTTGTGTGTGCAGTATAACACGTGCTCTAATACCACTACGTCACGTCCCACACCCGTCCCTATAGGTTTAGCATCGTAACCGGCTAGTAATCCTCGGATTATCGAAGGCACCCGACCTGATTAGCAAATTATAAGGGGCTAGCAGAAGCAAATATAGAAACATATATAGTCCATTAAACTGTGTAGACATATATAAGACAAAACTTTCAAAACTTTATATACATATAGGTGACATCATAAATATAGTAGTCTTACGTCATATTCTTCATAGATATAGCCAAAAGGGACCTTAGCCCAATATATAGATAAACAGAAAACTTGTACGTATTCTAGAAAGTGAACAAAGTCTTATATATGTGCTAAAAACATGACTACTTGACATTCGGAACCGCTTCGGGAGGCGCAAAGGTTGGCTAAAAAACCAAAACTCCAGGTCATCAACTTTGAGCCTGGTTACGCACCTGGTCACTTATGTACAAAAATAATAGAGTGAGCAGAAGCCCTGTGAATAATAACAAGGTAAAGGGGCTTAATGAATGGTGTCCGTACAATTACAGAAATCAGGATTTAGTAGATAACAGAAAAAGAATTTATAGTCATGTTCAGAAATCGGAGTTCATAGCAGAAACAGATTCAGAATCATATTCATAATCAGAATTTGCAATTAATCATAGGTGGTACATCCATTAGCACTAACAGAAACAGTTGACCCATAAAGGGATGACCATAAAGGCATACAGTTGACTCATGTGCACGGAAACGGTACAGTTGACTCATGAGACGTACATTTGGCCCATAAATGGGTCGTATACAGAAGGATCCATAATAGTTGGCTCATGAGACGAACAGTTGGCCCATAATTGAGACATAATAGAACAGATAACAGATGTCATCTGGAGCTAATGATACCACGAGTACATTTCAGAAATATTAGACAACCATTCATTCATGCAGAAAATAATATTTCAGAAAAAGATCATCTTATATCATTCAGAAAATACTTATAATTGAGCATAGCTTTACAAAGTTATTACTCACAGATGGCTCCAATAGTAGATAGATAGAACGGATAACCAGATAGCTTATGGCACGTGACCTACATAAACATAACAGATACATACATTGAAACACACATTCAAAGTACTCAATTTATTTCTTTTCGTTCTTAGCGTGTTTCTAGTCTTTGTCCTCATTACTATGTCTTAATTATGGCCTAGGAATGCCTAGGATGCAATGAGGATGCCAGAATGCACTTGAAACCACTTGGTTAGATTTGCTAAAAACAGGGTCTTCGCTAGAGCGCAGCTTCCTTCGCTTGAGCAAAGGTTCAAACATAAGGGTGGTCGCTCGAGCGCAACTTCTGTCACTCAAGCGGTCTGTAAACTCTGCAAAAGTATTGGTTGCTTGATTTTTCCGCTCGATGTACGCTCGACGGTTACTCGAGCTTGAGACTGAGGTCTTCGCTCGAGCGCAACTCTAGTTGCTCGAGTGGTTTGCAAAACTTGTAAACTTTTGGGAGCATGCATTTTACACTCAAGCCAACTTTTGCTCGCTTAAGTGAGAGTGCAAAATCAAGAGGGGTCGCTCAACCACAGGATCTGTCGCTTGAGTAGTATGGCAAAATTTTGAAATTTCCAGATTGCACTCCCAAGTTCAAAACTTGAATTCAAAGCTTTTAAACACATCCTTTGAGCTCAAAACTTGAGAAAACATGTCTAAACTTGCAAAACTTTGAGAATTTCAAGATCATTTCACAAAATCAAAGCCCAAAAGCATGACAATTGTGCAAAATCAAACTTGGTGTTTCATGAAGAAAACTTTTATGAAATGGCTTGGCTTCAAAGCTTTCAAACCTTGTTCAAATGAGGTGTTGAACACAAAAGCATGTTGAATTCTTAAAACAAGGGCAAGAGGAGTACATGCATGTGAAAATCCTTTGAAATCAAACTCAAATTGTGGTGATATGAACATGCATGCATGATTTGAGTTATCATTCTTTAATTGTAGCTTAAGTCTCATGTTAATCCACCTCTTTCACTTGAATTTTTGCATGTAAGGGTTTGATTTCTTACCTTAGATGCCAAGTTGTGTTCTAGAGGTTCATTTGCTCGAGTTTCCAAGTCTAAATCGTCAATTCAACACAATTCTTCTCTTGAGCTCAAACTCTCTCTAGGCTTCACTCTCTCACTCCCACATTTTTGCTCTCAAGGGTGGTGATATGAAAGTGCAAAATGTATTCTAGAGGTTATATGAGCCTTATATAGGCTACATTAGTGGCTCTAATTATTAATTAATTAATTGACACTATTTGTTCTAATAATTTGGTTCCGATTCGAATTTTAATTAAACCTACCATAAAATTCTACAAATTCCAAGTAACACATATATCAAGTCAATTTCATGTTCGGATGCCGAATAGGCCGTTAATTCGCAGAACAAAACGGAAACACGAACATATATTCCTACAATAGACAAATATAAATACAAAGAATGCTAAAATTAATTTAGAATTTTACCTTAATTACTTGTGGGAGCTGAATAATATTGGATCAACAGGAGTGGACCGGTCCGGTCTAGAACATAACCTTTATTTGGCATTGACCCTATTCAATGGAAGGGCCGAATAAAATAGCCGGCATTCCTACCAGCGAAACAAGGGCCGAGTAGAAGTACATGTAAAGGACTAGGGTTGGGCCATGCCCCAAGGCCCAAAGAGAATACTATAAATACAAGATTTTCAGTTCTAGAAAGGTATGTGAGAACTATTATGCTTAACTTAGAATACAAATAATCTTGAGTGCAGGGACTAACTTGCCCGTCGGAGTGCTCATTCCGGCACCCCCAACCGGAGTGTTTATTCCTTTTCAAGTGACTAGCAGAGGATCACTAGCGTCCCCCCGGATCAGAAGAGTATTTCCAAACCACTTTCCACAATTGGCACCGTCTGTGGGAATATTCAAACACATCCATGGTGGGCGTAACGGAAGACCCTCCGATAGTCACTGATGAAACCACGCAGAGAGACGACCTCACTCCAACAAACATGCTTGGACCAGAGACTATCCCTGCAAGACGAGCTTTGAATTTCGCCTCACCCTCGACTCCAGAGCGTGAGGCAATGCAGGCGATCATGGAACAAGCAAAGCAAAATGAACAGAGGTTGGAGAAAATGATTGTAGAGAACGAACGTCTCCGTCAGGACTTGGCCTTGGAAGTGGCAAAGTTCAAACAAGTTGTACGCCAAGATCCGGAACGACTTGTGAGGGCAGGTGGTCGACGATCTTGAGCCCGACAACAAGACACTGATAGCGACTTCGACTCATTATCCCCGGAGCCCAAGAAGAAGGGACGATCTGAAACTTCCAGTTCTTCTGAAGAGAGTCCCCGTATAAGGCATAAGCGAAGAAGAAATAGTTCGGATGAAGATCAACGCGATCCTTTTGTATGACGGATTGCAAAGGCAGTGCTACCCAAGAAATTCAAAGCACCATCATTCACCTTGTACGACAGTAAATCAGACCCCACAGATCACGTCTGCCATTACAAGCAAGCCATGACACTGCATGCAGATGACAAGGCTTTGATGTGCAGAATATTTCCGAGCAGTTTGGGACCACTAGCTGTCAGATGGTATTATAAGATGGAGCCAGCTTCGATTAAAAGCTTCCACCAACTTCAAAAATCCTTCAGGGCAAGGTTTATCACTAATGAGGTCCAGCGAAAGCAAGCCGATTCTCTCTGGGCAATGCAGATTCAACTGGGGAAAACCCTTCGTGCCTACTCGGCGCGGTATTGGGAGTGTTTCAATCTAGTAGATGATGCTTGCAATGACTCCATGGCCATCACCGCCTTCAAGATGGGGCTGCATCCTGATAGTGCCCTCCGCAGCTCTTTGATCGGACGGCCCCCTAAAACAGTTTGGTCGTTGATGAAGAAAGTTGAAGAATACTGTAAAGTGGAAGATGATGCCTTGAGGGTTAAAGCTGGCAATGTGACCAACAAGACAGCTCCTGCTGAAATTGCTCAGCCGTTAAATTCTGTAGCACCTTAGAGCCCTGAACCACGGCATCGGGCGAAACATGATAAGCGACGAGATTCTCGCCATTCAAGCGACCACTGCTCCCACCGAGAAAGTGAACAACTGCAAGTTGACAGCAGGCGCATGAGGCGCGCTGACAAGAAATATATGGAGTTGACGGAGCCGATCAGTGTGGTTATGTCCAAAACCCAACATCTTCCGTTCTTCAAGTGGCCGTCGAAAATGGTGGGACCTCTCGACACGAGAAGACGGGATAGACGGTGTGAGTATCACAAGGACCATGGCCATGATACTGAGAGTTGTTATGCACTGAAGGATCACTTGGAGGAATTGGTACAAGATGGCCACCTACAATAGCATGTCTGAAAAGGCAACCCAACCAAAGCAATAGCCTTAAGACAGGATTCACCTCCGCTCGGCGTGATCCACGTGATATACAGTCTGCCAATATCATCGGTGGTGCATACGATTCAGTTGAAATCCGACCCTCAAAATCAACTCACTCCGACTAAACGACCCCATGAAGCCGCATGCATTACTTTTGATGATTCAGATTTGGCCAGAGTGACACTGCCCCACATTGATCCCTTGGTAATTGAGTTACGTGTAAACCGATTCACAGTTGAGCGCATAGTCATTGATCCAGGGAGCACATCGGAGGTTATGTACTACAAGACATTCACCAAACTCGGCTTCTCTGAATCAGATCTCTCCCTGGCTCCTTATCCATTATTCGGCTTCAAAGCCAATCCAGAGTACCGTTGGGAAAAATCACACTACCTATCCGAGCAGGCTCCCGAACAGTGGATGTAGAATTCTTGGTCGTTAAGCTGCCATCACCGTACAATCTCATTATGGGGTGAACTTGGTTGCACACCATGGAGGCCATGTCGAGTACGTATCATCAGCTGCTATGCTTCCCGACGGAACGCGGCATTGAGCAAATCTGCGGCTCCCAGAAATCAGCACAAGCATGCTATCTCTTCACTAGAAAGACGGCAAAGGAGTTGCAAGTAAATTCCATTGAGTTGCCGGATCGGGAGAGCCTTAATGATGTTGGGCGGCTTCCAAGTGAAAAGGCCACGGAAGGCCTAGACCGGGTTGAAATTGACGGAAGCCCAGAGAAGTTTTTCATGGTCGGCGCCTCCCCAAGTCAAGCCGACAGGCAACAACTAATCTCTTTCCTGTTGAGCAACCTTGACGTTTTTGCATGGACTCCATACGAGATGTCGGGTATAGATCCGTCCGTTTCACAGTACCATTTGAATGTTGACTGTAAATGCAAGCCGATTATTTAGAAAAGTCGGCGGTCAACCGCAGAGCACATTGCCGCCGTTGTTGAGGAGGTTGACAGGTTGCTTGAAGCAGGGGCAATCAGGAAAGTGACCTACCCTACATGGCTCTCTAATACAGTGGTTATGAAGAAGAAAAATGGGACTTGACGAGTGTGCGTCGATTTCATGGATCTAAACAAAGCCTGCCTGAAGGATTGTTTTCCCCTACCCAAAATTGACCAACTTGTAGATGCGACGGCACGCCATCAGCATATGAGCTTTCTCAATGCTTACAGAGGCTACCATCAGATCGCCATGCATCCTGAGGACCAAGAAAAAACTGCATTCCTCACCCCAAGAGGAACCTACTGCTATAAGGTTATGCCTTTTGGGCTGAAGAATGCAGGGGCAACTTACCAAAGACTGGCTATGACTATGTTCAAGGAGCAACTCGGCCACACTATGGAAGTGTACATTGATGACATGGTAGTCAAGTCCAGAGAAGAGCAAACCCACCTAGCCGATCTAGAAGAGACGTTCGGCATCTTACACAAATACAAAATGAAGCTGAATGCTTCCAAATGTGCGTTTGGGATCGGCATCGACAAGTTCTTGGGTTACATTGTCAACCATCGGGGAATCGAGGCCAACCCGAAGCAAATCACAGCAATCTTGGAACTCAGCTCCCCTCATTCAGTAAAAGAGGTTCAAAAGTTGATGGGGATGGCCGCCGCACACAACAGGTTCATCAGTCGGTCTATAGATCGCTGCCGACAATTCTTCCATACTCTATGGCAGGGCAAGGCTTTTGAATGGTCCGCCGAATGTGAAGCCACCTTCAATGGCCTCAAGACTTACCTCCGCTCAGTACTATTCTTAACAACACCTGCTACTGGTGACCCGCTCATTCTGTATCTAGCAGTTTCCGACAGGGCCATCAGTACCGTACTGATAAAGGAAGAGCTGGGGGAGCAGCGACCAATGTATTATGTGAGCAAGGCAATGGTTGATGCCGAAACACGCTACCTTCCCCTGAAAAAACTCATCCTAGCCCTAGTCATGGCGGTAAGAAAACTGATGCATTACTTCCAAGGACATAGCATTGGGGTGCTAACAGATTATCCCCTTCGATTAGTACTACGAAGTACAAAAGCATCAGGACGTGTTTCAAAGCGGGATCTTGAACTTGGCTAGTACGACATTCAGTTTCTACCTAGAACCTCAATCAAGGGACAGGTGCTAGCCGACTTTGTTGCCGAATTCACTGGGGGTCTTGCCGATTTCAAGTCCGATGAAATTCGATCAGAGCCGAACTGGAGAATTTATGTTGGGGACATCTGGCAGTTGTACTGTGATGGATCATCCAATTAGTGGGGCAGCGGAGCCGAAGTTGTGATCATGGCCCCTGATGGTGCAATAATTGAGTAAGTCGTCAAGCTTAACTTCGAAGCGTCAAATAACGAAGCTGAGTACAAAGCCCTTCTAACCGGTTTGTGGAATGCACATCTTTTGGGTGCTCGGTTCTTGCTTGTATTTTGCGATTCAAAACTGGTGATAAACCAGCTAAAGGGGGAGTACGCAGCAAGAAACGACCGTATGGCGGCTTACATGAAAACGACCAACTCCATGCTGGCGAAATTTGACCATCATGAATTGAACCGGATAACACGTGATCAGAACACACATGCAGATGCCCTTGCCTGACTAGCCTCCGCCATTAACTCGGAGATTAAACGGACCATTGAAGTGGGTTTTATCTTGGAACCAAGCATCAGCCCTTCGGAGGAAGTCTAGGTCAATGTTATAGAATCTAGACCAAGTTGGATGGATCCCATTGCTACATTCCTGTCTTTCGAACAGCTCCCGAAGGACAAGAAAGAAGCGCACAAGCTATGAAACAAAGCCTTGCGATACTATTTGGATTCGCAAGGAAGGCTTTATAAAAAATCCCTCTCTGGTCCATATTTGGAATGCGTGCACCCTGACAAAATAGAAGAGCTTCTGACTGAAATACATAAAGGCAGTTGCGGTGCCCATTCTGGCGGGCGATCTTTGGCCCATCGAGCTATAACACAGGGGTATTACTGGCCGACAATGAGAGCTGACACTGAATGCTATGTGAAGAAATGTGAACAATGTCAGAAGTTCTCCCCGCTAACCCACCTGTCTGCTGAAGAGTTGAGCTCCATTACCAGTCCCTAGCCGTTTGCCTAGTGGGGGCTTGATATTGTAGGACCACTGCCGAGGGCCCCAGGGAACAAGCCGTACTTGATCGTCGCGACAGATTACTTCACAAAATGGGTCGAAGCAGAGGCATTAACGCACATTCGAGATGCTAATGTTAAGCATTTTGTATGGAGAAATATCATAACACGATTCGGCATTCCAAGAGCTCTTATCTCAGACAACAACACCCAGTTTGATTGTGGCGTCTACCGAGAGCTGTGCAGCAAATATGGCATTCGGCCGTACTTTTCTACGCCGGCTTACCCACAAAGCAATGGTCAAGCCGAAGCCTCTAATAAATCCATCTTGGATGGCATCAAGAAGAGGCTGGAGAAAGCTAAAGGCAAATGGGTCAAAGAATTACCGAGTGTATTGTGGGCTCATCGAACTACGCCGAGGCGATTTACTGGAGAAACGCCGTTTGCTCTGTGCTTTGGAACCCAGGCGATCATACCCCTGGAGATCGGTTACCCAACCTTGAAATCTCAAGTTTTTGATATGGGCCGAAACGACATGATGCTGGCATTGGATTTGATTCTGATCGAAGAACGAAGAGACCGTGCCCTTCCGTCGATGGCGCGGTACCAGCAGCAGCTTGCCAAGTCATATAATCAACGTGTTCAGCTGTGCCGCTACACACCAGGAGAGTTGGTCCTGAAGAAGGTACTTCCTGCTGCCAAAAAATCGGTTGATGGAAAATTGGGTCCTAACTGGGACGGCCCCTATCAGATTGATTCGATCGCAGGAGTAGGAGCATATCGGCTCAAAGACATGTCAGGGAGGAGTCTGCCACGACCTTGGAATTCGACGCATTTACGAAAATTTTATCATTGACCTGACTTGTGGGGCATGATACTTGTTTTGAAAGGTTCGCCATGTACATCTCATTTTCTGTAATACGAAAATCCCTATTTATTCTCAACATTGAATTCAAAGGTGTTCTGAAAAAGCCTCCGGATTCGGAGCGCCCTTCGTGGATATCACGATTGGCCAAATAAAGTCTTCGGATTCGGAGCCCCTTCGGCGCATGACGTCTTTGGGCCGAAAAAGCCTTCGGATTTGGATCGCCCTTCGTGGATATCACGATTGGCCAAATAAAGTCTCCGGATTCGGAGCCTCATCAGCGCACGACGTCTTTGGGCCGAAAAAGCCTCTGAATTCGGAGCCCCTTCGTGGATATCACGATTGGCCAATTAAAGTCTACGGATTCGGAGCCCCATCAGCGCATGACGTCTTTGGGCTGAAAAAGCCTCTGGATTCGGAGCGCCCTTCGTGGATATCACGATTGGCCAATTAAAGTCTCTAGATTCGGAGCCCCATTGGCGCATGACGTCTTTGGGCCGAAAAAGCCTCCGGATTCGGAGCGCCCATCGTGGATATCATGATTGGCCAAATAAAGTCTCCGGATTCAGAGCGCCCTTCGTGGATATCACGATTGGCTAATTAAAGTCTCCGGATTCAGAGCCCCATCGGCGCATGACGTCTTTGGGCCAAAAAAGCCTCTGGATTTGGAGCACCCTTCGTGGATATCACGATTGGCCAAATAAAGTCTCCCAATTCGGAGCCCCATCGGCGCATGACGTCTTTGGGCCAAAAAAGCCTTTGGATTCGGTGCGCCCTTCGTGGAGATCACGATTGGCCAATTAAAGTCTCCGGATTCGGAGCCCCATCGGCGCATGACGTCTTTGGGCTAAAAAAACCTCCGGATTCGGTGCGCCCTTCGTGGATATCATGATTGGCCAATTAAAGTCTCTGGATTCAGAGCCCCATCGGCGCATGACATCTTTGGACCGAAAAAGCCTCTGGATTCAGAGCGCCCTTTGTGGATATCACGATTGGCAAATTAAAGTCTCCGGATTCGGAGCCCCATCGGCCCATGACATCTTTGGGTCGAAAAAGCCTCCGGATTTAGAGCGCCCTTCGTGGATATCATAATTGGCTAATTAAAGTCTCCAGATTTGGAGCCCCATCGGCGCATGACGTCACTGGGTCGAAAAAGCCTCCGGATTTGGAGCGCCCTTCGTGGATATCACGATTGGCCAATTAGTCTCTGGACTCAGAGCCCCATCGGCGCATGACGTCTTTGGGCCGAAAAAGCCTCCGGGTTCGGAGCGCCCTTCGTGGATATCATGATTGGCCAATTAGTCTCCGGACTTAGAGCCCCATCGGCGCATGACATCTTTGGGCAGAAAAAGCCTCCGGGTTCAGAGCGCCCTCAGCGCGTGACGACTTATGCCGGGAAATGTTTATACAATTATCTCAATGTTTATATAATGTTTATACACTTGTTCAAACACGCGAGTGCCGAATAAAAATTACAACGAAACAAATAGTTGAAATAAACAATGTACTATTATTCGAATTAAAGCCTTCGTAAACAAAGGCTGAAAAATGCAAATATTCAAATAAGATTGTTCAAGCCGCATAAACGTAATCTAAAACATGCGCACATTCGGAATAAAATGTGTACTAATATAAATAACAAGTATGCTACAAATTGAGAAATACACATTTTATTAAAATCAGCCAATAAATACATAATTCACTTTCAATCTACGTAATCATTAGAAGGTTTTCTTCAGTTTGGCGGCTTCTTCATCATCACTCTTCTCAATTTCAAAAGCGTAGAAGGGGAAATCATTTTGTTGGTACAACGGAAATGCCGAATCCAACCCTGCTGCTTGGAGACTCTCAGCTTGTGGAAGTGCCTTGATCCAACAGTGCCTAAATCCACGATTTTCGCATCGGCAAACTTTTTCAGCGAGTTTCTCCTTGGTCTTCTGAATTCTGACATTTCGGCTGTCGTGGAAGCCTTTTTCATAGGCCGCAGTCCTTGCAGTCTCGATAGCAAACATGCTGGCCGTGTTTCGATCGGCATCACTAATCAGCCTCTGAGTAACCTTCTCTTCCACAATTGGGTTCGGGTGGCTGGCCGATTGAGGCTCGGTGGACTTGATTTTCCTGAGCTCACGCTCGGCCTTCTCGACACGAGCTTCTAACTTCCGAATGCGTTCATCTCTCTATTCTATATCGCGACGAGCGGCTCGGAGACGCATGCCGATCTCATAAGCAGTGTACAATCCCTTCACCGCCCCGTGAATGCCTTTACGAAACACTTCGAAGTCCTGCCGACCTACCATCGATTGCTGAATTTCGAGTGGAAAGATCTATCCAGCGAACTCGACTGGCACATTTGGATCTCGAACGATCGAATCTACCTCTGTCATTGGTCTATTACCCACGAAGACCGCAAAACTTAACGGGCGAGGAGTCGCGTCGGATTTCCTTCCAGGACAAGGTTGAGGAGACTTGCGCTGTGGCTGCTTGTCCCTTCTGGGCGACCTACTTCGACGACGGGGAGATTGGTGTCTCTCTCGATCCTTCGAAGTCCTACTGCCTGTGCGTGAAGGTTCACCACTTCGATTCATGTTTCCTCCTAGCTCAGCTAGCGTCTTCGTTTCACCTCTGTTGTTGAAGAAAAGTCTATTCGACATTCGCACTTGTTTAATTTTCCACTAAGAACTGGACTAAGTTGCTGTCAAAACATATAAATAAGACCTTCGTTCACGAAGTACACACCCCTTTTACTCCCTACGAAGGCAGCACCTCCGAGGCAATTTCATTAATATCGAAACCTCAACAGCCCGGCGCTGATCGAGTCACGTGCCCTAATCGCCCCCCCTGTTATTCGGCGTCTAACGTTCATGAACCTGCTGGGGCAAGGGCAGATTCATCAATCTATTCGGCTCGAGTGCCCCAGCCGCTCCATGAATCAATTCATTAGCACTTTATGAGTACGTGTTATTCGGCATCTAACGTTCATGAACCAGCTGGGGCAAAGGCAGATTCATCAATCTATTTGGCTCGAGTGCCCTAGCCGCTCCATGAATCAATTCATTAGCACTTCATGAGTACGTGTTATTTAGCGTCTAACGTTCATGAACCAGCTGGGGCAAGGGCAGATTCATCAATCTAGTCGGCTCGAGTGCCCCAGTTGTCCTATGAACCGATTCATCAATCCAATATTATTCGGCACCAAGAGCTCACTGGCTAGGCCAAGGGCATATGACAGTGCCAAATGGATTCACTTATTCGGATTTACATCGTTATCTAATCGGTAACTATGCAATGGGATATTTAATTTACTCATCTCATGATCCTATTTCCTATCAGATCGATAATTAGCAAGCACAACATACAATGATCTTTTTATCCAAAGCAGTGAAAAGCAAAAGCAGAACTCTACGTTAATATCAAAAACTACGTACAGTGAATTATGAAATGAAAAGGAAATTTTCATTAATAAATTAGGCGCAGATAGTAACTAATTTATACATGAAAATTACCTTGAACAAACAGAAATCTACTAAACAAAAACATACATTGAAATTGAGAAAAACGTAGCAAAATTAGAATGTCTCCCAAATCAAGTCTCAGGGTCAGACTCAAGCGGCTCAACGTCCACTTGCTTGTATGGAATTGGCGTGGCCAATGTAACTCCAGCGGCGGCAAGGGCTTTGAGCCAGCCATGTTTGAATCCCCGATTCTCGAACTTGGGGACTTCTTCTGCATAATCATTAAGGGCGGCGCTCTTCCCAGCCTCGAACGCCGCCGAAGCCTCAGAGTCAGCTTTCTCCTTAGCTTGCTTCAACTCTCCCAACTCGGCCTCCAGCTTGGCAAGCGCCTCCTTGGCTAACTTGAGCAATTCCTTGCTCGCGTTTTCCCTCTCCTCGGCGTCAGATCTGAGTTGATCAACAGTCTTGGCCCTTTCCTTCTCAGCCTCGGCCTGCACACTTTCCATCGCGGCTCTCATTGCCTCAAACTCCGCCCTGCTCCTTTGACCATCGACTGCAGATTGCAAACGACCAATCCTTTTAACAACGTTATGCTGGCGGCGGCCTAATTCAGTGATCCTTCCAACTGTCTGCAAAACAAAGGATAGTCATATGCCAAGAAACATCGAATGCAAACCAAACCAAAGAGTTAGTCATGTACCAGAAGAGCCGACTGGGTGGCTAATCCTACTTCCACCAAATCTGGCTCGGCACAAAAGCTTGCCTTGTCAGCCGGCAAGGAGACCGATGTAGCCAAGCTCAGTGCCACAGCTGGATCTTTCAAAGCCGACGCTTCGGAGGAGATCGGCATGTTTTTCATCTTTGGCTCAATAATGAAAGGAGAAACCACAACCGACTCCTCTAAGCGTGACCATTTTTCAATGGGGCCCTCTTCAGAGCCATCCTCGCCCTCAGCGCTTCGTTTTTCTCCCCGATCCTCCGAAATCGGCCGCTCTTCTGTAATCGGGCCCTTGACCTCCTTTTCCGTCTTAGCCACGACAACGTGGGCCGTTTTTTCTACAATAGTAGGGGCAACAGATTCAGTCGGGACAAGTCCAGAACGGATGGCTATGGCCTTTTGTCGGGCAGCCATGCGTTCAGCGTTTCTTTTTCATGCCATCTGCGTAAGATTTTCCCCAGCCATATCCTCAGAAAAATTGCCGGGAAGGTCTCCCAAGTTTGTAAAAATATCTTCGAAGGCGTCCCCTCGGCCTGATGTAGACAGAGGGTCAGAAGAGTTCAATCCGGCTTCCTCGAAGGCCGAATTAATAGCTTCGTCAACTTCCGCTGCCAACCGGTCCGGGTTCTTGGCAATTAGTTCGGCCGCTTGTTCTTCCACGTGTTTAGAATCAGATGATTCTAAGCTAATCTGTCTCAAGTTCTTGAAGCTGGGGAAGATGAGGGCTGTAAGATGGTTGTCACCTCGCGTGAACGGAATATTGTCTGCCGCCGAGAACATCGTGTAAGTTGGCTCGTACCACAGGAGAATGTGGGCTGCCCTCCCTTGTTTTGGAAGGTCTGGACTGCCAACGAACTGTAGCGCGATTTTAATTTCTGCGAGCACAACGTCGTCGTCTGAAATCAACACTCTCTTCAAGTCGCTGCCTGCATAAACAAAACGATTAGATGAGCTTAGTGCTGAATACATACATATGTAAATAACAAAAACAAAGTGATCTGATTGGCCACCTGGTTCGCCTTTTCGCCGTGGTATAGGGTCTAGGCGATCTTCACCTTCGCCGAATTCCTAATTGCCGCGGACAACGACCATCACGTCATCGACACGCTTGCCAGAGCTGGCAAGCATGGTCACTAAGTGATGATCAGTATCCTTGGCTCTAAGAAAGTAGCGTCCTAGCCAGCTGGTAGATTTGGCTAGGACATAACAGTGTCGAATGGCGGGAATACCTAAATTAATTCTAAGACGCCGATTTATCTCTACAATCCTCATTATGATGTGAAAGAAGTTCACATTGGGCTGGGAAGGGATGAGACCCCAGTATCGAAGAACAACCCTCAAAAGTGGATGATGTAAAGCCCTTGAAATATGTATTCACTTTAAAGACCCTAATGTTTGAATTATTTTCTTAAAGCCCCTCGGTTACTTGAATTAATTCGAATCTTGTCGATTAGCGTTACTATTTTTATTTTTATCAAAACATGAATTACCCTAGCTGGATTAGGTTCCCTAACCTAATTTAATTCTACATAAGTTACATGAATTTAACTCCAAACCCCCACTCTTTATTTAAATTCAAAATTACCCCAAAAACTAGTACTTGTACCCTTATACCATGAGTACCATCAATCAAGTGAGATATATATATATATATACACCTTGAGGAGTGTGCCCTAGAACCTAAATTGATTAAAAAAATAGCCCCTTCACCCTTCCCTAGGGCCGGCCATTCTAGGAGGAAGTGAGGAGGCAATTTTCAAAGTTTATCACCATGAAATTCTAGAAAACCACAAACCTAGTACCCTAGACCTAGGATGATAATTCCAATACTAGTTCCATTTCAACTAAATGTTGCCTAAACCTATGAGTAAGCCCTCGCAAATCACTCCTATTCCTTTAAACTTTAAACAAATCCTAACCTTTCCATCCATTTCCAACTAATGGGCTTTTAGGACCTTTTACATCAAAATTGTCTATAAATACCAACATTCCCTAGCTTGGAAAGCACAACAACACACTCACAAACACATTCGGCTAGAGGAGAGCAAGAGGGAGAAGTCTAGAGAGGAAGAGGGAGGAAGAAGAGAGCCTTCTTGTTCAAAACTTAACAAGTAAGCCACAACACAACCTTTTCTTTCATTTTCCTTTTTCAAATACATGTTTCTAATGGTTCTAAATAATGTTTTCAGATATGTTTTTGATGAGTTACTTGTGTTAAAGGTGCTAAGAGTTGAGTATTGACTCTACCTTTCTTGTATTTTTCCCGTTTTGGCACAAAACCATCTTTTTTTACAAATTTCTCAAACTTTCCAAAGGCACACTTCCAAGTAAATTTTCTGAGTTTAAGGTATGTTAGTTGGCCTGTTTTCAGCACAAAAGAAACGAAAATTTTCCCTTGGTGGACCCCTTTCTCATAAATCTTCTTGTTTTGGGCATGGTACCTTAGAATCTGTTTTTCGCAGTCCACTTCCAAAAATTCCAGAAAAATGTACAAAATTATTTTGGACCTCTATTTTATGTCAAAATCTTCCTTGAGGAGTTATCTTTCAACTAAAATTGGTTTCATTGAAAAAAATTAAGCGGTTTGCAAGAAAATCAAATTTTCGTAACGATCAACGGATCTGGACAGAATCTGGACAGCGCTGGAATGTTTTCTAAATAACTTGAAATCTAGAAAAAGCAATCCCATTTCCGAAATATGTCCTAGAAACTAGATCAAATTCTCTACGAGCCATAGGAAGGCCGAGTCCGGTGAAAGATCTAAAATAGTCCTTTCATTTTAATCTTTATGCGATACTAAATCTGGAAATTTTGTTATGTGTGGATGTTTTATGCCCTTGAGTTCATGAGATTGCTTATTAGCTTATGATCATATCTTGGCATGATATTATATGTGTTGTGGTTATGTTATTTACCTTTCTCATCTTAAGAATACATGCTTATATGGATATTATTGTCTTGTAAGTTGGACTAACCTTGATTTAAAACATTTAATTCAACGGGAAACCTAATAGGGAGGGTATTGGGTTTTCGATCACTTGAGTAATGAAAAGATGATAATATGTGATGTATGGTTTGTTGGGATGCGTTCCTTATTTGGAAGTTAAAGTCTTGCGCAAGTGGTTTTCGGGACCTTGAACGGAGCGGTTGTATTCAGACCATAGGTGGTTTGGTGTAAGGAGGGATTCGGGCAAGGCCCTATTTTACCGTCTCTTTTGAGGCTCTGTGGTTGGTGCTGCACGGTACATAACCATTGGTAGGCCTCCGAGGTTAGTTCTGCAACAAAGTAGCAAAACAGGGGGCATACCGAATAATCCGCGTCCGATTCTTGTGGTCGGGAGGACGAAATCTTTTTGGGGCATTTCTAGTTTGCTAACATCTAACTTAACCCTTTATTTATTTATTTGAGTATCATGCTTTACTACTTGATGTTATAATTGTGATTGTGTATTGGACTGGGAAAAAAGGATGGGGTGTGTGTGTGTTTACTGGGCATTCAAAGCTCATGGCGTATCATGCCAGGTGACGAAGAGGAACTCATAGCTGGAGACGACGAGCCTGAAACCTTCGAAGACTTTTGGCTATCCTAGAAAAATTAGAAGTTTCTTTTTGGATATTTTGTAAGACTCATGTGAAGATTTAAGCTTTCTTTGGGATGTAATGTAATGGAACCATCTTTTGAATTAAGTATATTTGTAGTTGTTCTGTATTTATCTTCTATGTATGAACCTTATCGTTGCTTATGAGACCTTGTGTCAATACCTTTTAAGATCTGTCAAAAGGGCAGTGTGCTGTCTAAGAAAGCTGGACTTAGAAGGGAGGCTAATTTGACTCCTCCAGCGATCTGGGATCTTACATGGTTATTGACCATAGGACTCATTAGTGACTCTCCCTTGACTGCAACCAATAGTGCAGAATCGGGGCGTCACAGATGAAGAGGAAAACGGACGTCGCCCTCAGTAATTGATAGGAGAGGAAAGACGATTGTGCTCTCATCTTCCCTCACCATATCAGTGGTGCTGTCTGCCAAAAGTGACAGATGGACGTCGTCAGGGATGGAGAAATGGCGTCGAAAGCTGGAGATTCGATCTGCAGAAAGGAGCTCCTTCAGATGTTTTGCCATTTTGGCCAACCCAAGGATTATGGAAAACTAAAAGTAGATAAAGAAGGGGGATCAAAAATGAAGGAGAAGAAAACTTACAGGAGACGAAGGAAAGAGCGAGAAACAAGGGGTTGCAGAAGCCGCGGAATGTAGGAGTTGCACTAGAAGGTGAGCTAGATATCTTTGAGTATTCAGAACATACATTTGAAGAGACAAATTCAAATCACATTAAATGGCGGCAGTGTACAAAGGGGTGAGAAAGCGTTACAATGACCAAAAAGCATGTACGCGTTTTGATACACATCAGGAAGAGGAGTAACCGCCGAATTTTTAGCCTCCAAACTAGAAGCCAAACACGCCGACTAACTGATGCTAGTGGGGTGTTTAGTGGGCAATTGTGGGAGCCGAATAATATTGGATCAACAGGAGTGGACCGGTCCGGTCTAGAACATAACCTTTATTCGGCATTGACCCTATTCAATTGAAGGGCCGAATAAAATAGCCGGCATTCCTACCAACGAAACAAGGGTCGAGTAGAAGTACATGTAAAGGACTAGGGTTGGGCCAGGCCCCAAGGCCTAAAGAGAATACTATAACTACAAGATCTTCAGTTCTAGGAAGGTATGTGAGAACTATTGTGCTTAACTTAGAATACAAATAATCTTGAGTGTAGGGACTAACTTTCCCGTCGGAGTGCTAATTCCGGCACCCCCGACCGGAGTGTTTATTCCTTTTCAAGTGACTAGCAGAGGATCACTAGCGTCCCCCCCCGGATCAGAAGAGTATTTCCAAACCACTTTTCCACATTACTTATTTGGCATATTTAATCATGGTTTATTGTCTAGTCGCAGGTCGGGGTTGTTACAGTCTTCCCCCCTTAAAAGAGTTTGCTCCTTCAAACTAGAATTACTTCATTTTGGAAGAATGTCGGATCTAGAGGGAACAAATCAGAGTATCTTTTCATCATATCTTCTTCAATCTCCCAAGTTGCATAAGTCCCTCTGTGGTTTTGCCAATCGAGTTTTACCAATGGAATTTCTTTATTTCTCAATCTCTTGATTCGGCGGTTAACAATATATATTGGTCGTTCTTCACAAGCAAAATCCTCTTTCAGAAGCACATGAGTTGGTTCAATCACATGGAATGAATCTCTCAAATATTCTTGAATCATTGAGACATGAAAAACATTATGCATATGTTCCATGACCGGCGGTAGGGTTACTCGATACGTCACCGTGTTGATTTTCTCAAGGATCTCATATGGCCCAACATATCTTGGTGCCAATTTTCCTTTCATTTGAAACCCTGTTTGCCCTTTCATAGAGTCACTTTGATAAACACACGATCCCTAACTTTATATTCTCGATCTCTTCTTCGGACATCCGCATAACTCTTTTGGCGGCCTTGTGCAGTTTTCAATCTTTGTTGAATCAAATTCACATTTTCAGTTGTTTCTTGCACAAGTTCCGATCGTAACAATGGTCTGTCACCCACCTGGCCCAATAGATCGGAGAATGACATTTTCCACCACACAAAGCTTCATAAGAAGCCATACCAATACTCAAATGGTAGCTGTTGTTGTACACAAACTTGGCCAATGGTAAGTTGGTTTCCCAATTTCCTTGGAAATCTAAGACACACATTCTAAGCATGTCTTCCAAAGTCTGTATCATTCTTTCTGATTGACCATCTGTTTATAGGTGATATGCACTGCTCAGTCTTAACTCAGTTCCCAAAGCTTGCTGTAGACTCTGCTAGAATATTGAAGTAAACTTGGGATCTCTGTCAGATACTATGGAAATTGGAACTCCATGCAATTTCATAATCTCATTGACATACAAGTTAGCCAACTTATCTACATTATACAAAGATTTAACAGGCAAAAAATGTGCAGATTTAGTTACACGATCAACAATGACCCAAATAGAATCCATACCCCGGGAGGAGCGAGTAGTCCAATAATGAAATCCATCGTGATGTTCTTCCATTTCCATTCCAGTATTGGAAGCGGCTGAAGTAAACTAGCGGGACGTTGATGTTTAGCTTTAACTTGTTGGCAATATAAGCATCTAGCCACAAAATCAACAATGCTTTTCTTCATTCCAAGCCAACAAAAAATCTGTTTTTAATCGTGGTACCTCTTTGTATTTCCCAGATGCATAGCAAACTTTGAATTGTGAGCCTCAGCCATAACTCATTTTCTCAAATTTGAACAATCCAGTACACAAAGTCTATTCTGGAATTTCAGCACACCATTTTTAATCACAAATCTCGGTGTAGATGCGCCCGAATACCCCGGGAGGACGAGTCCCGTTCTGTTCATTTGGGTTCACTACAGTTTAGGACTCTCAAATTGTCACGGTTCTTAATCTGAACCAAAGAGTCCAAATCCGGCAAATCGTTTTGAGAAAAAATAGATTTTTGAAAGAGGTGCCAAACATGGACTGCTTTGCTAGATACAGAGTCGCCACCTAAATATTTTATTTTGAAAAATTTAGGAAACCCTGACTCGGTGCCAAAGGCCACGTGTCCGTCATCACCAAAGTTGCCTCGGCTCGGGAGCTTGGGTACGATTGGGGAAGGTCAGCTATGAGCACCCCCTCTCGCCCGATCCGAAGATCGGCCCCTACTAACCATGATATCCGTTTTTGAAAACGTTATGTGTTCTTATTCCGGTTATTAGCCTAGAATTACTATGTTATGCGCAGAGCAAACAAGTATAGACCAAATTGCCTAAATTGGAACAAAACATTTCATGCTGGTTTTGAAAATGGTTTACTACTCGCAAGTAGGCTAAAAATGTAGATTTCGCCACCCTCGAGTGGGCTTTAGAAAAGATGATTTTGCCACTATCTGGTGGGCTTAAAACTCACAGTTTTAATGCGTTATCCCAATTTAGTTAATTCAACCTCCATCCACAGGCATTCAAGCAATTATATCACATAAGCAGCTAGCCTCATGGTAATCATGCTATTATGGCAACACTCACACGCATGCGGTATGCTAAAGCATAAATGCTTACCTAGTACCCGAGCCAAAACAGAAGCTAGTTAGTAATCAATGCATGATCCTAGCTCAGGCTAATGCAACACATACAAGATGCAATTACAATAGGCTCGGCTATTCTAAGATGGCATGTGGAATGCTACAACTAACACATATTCAATTTGGAATTGGAATACAAATGCAGTTAGAATGATGCGCTGAGCCCGGTGCATGCAAAATCAATGAATGGATGCAAACGTGCTATCATACTGTATGCTAATTGAAACATGCCCTAGACTAACCATCGAAAGCTAGTAAATAAAATGGAAGAAAGATGTGGGGTTGGGAGACATACACACACTCACGCACACTTATTACACAATTGCCCTCACTCGGAGGGTCCGAATAAATATTACAGTCCAAATAAATAATACTAAATTAATTATTACAGAATTTCTAATTAATTAACAAATTAAATGCAGAAAGAAGGTGGCCACAGCCCCGCCTCGGGATGCGTGAATGATGCATGCTTGACTCGTCTCGCCCGGAAACTCGCTGCCATAGCACTATTGCCTCTGTTTACATTGCTTTGCCCCTCTGAGGATCACATAAATTTCCAGAACTGCTTTGAATCACCCCCTGAGTGCTCTGGAGTGTCACCGGCCAGAACAAAATGCCACCGGCCATGGGAATGGGATTATCGGCCAAATCTTATGCTCTCGGCCAAACATGTTTTGCCGGTCGGCACCCAACACTGCCGGCCGGCCAATTCTTCCGGCTTAAACCTGCAGTCGACAGCAGCAGAGGGCAAGCAGTGTATGGCATGGAATTTTCAAGCAAATGTATGCATGGCCACACTCCCTATCATGCAATGGACTCAAGGGAGCATGGCCCTCGACCCTCGGGCCATCAATCACGCATTTCAATGCATGATGGCCCAAAAGCCAAGTGTGCAACTTCGATATCAAATGAAATGCAAGCACAAAACACATCAAAGGGCCCCAACCCCTATCATGATTGATCAAGAGGCAAGGGATGCATGCTCTATGAAATGCAACCTAGGCATGGAGGCTAAGTATGCAACATGAACATGCAAATGAGCAATGTATACTAGGCACGTAACCTAAACATGTAAGCAAACATGGCATGCAACAACATGCGATGATGGACTTAAACTAACATGAATAGCTCGCAAGCATGCCAAAATCAGTGGCCATGTGATGAAAATGAGGCAACCAAGATGCATGCAAACATGCACAATGCAATGGCTCCGAGTTTAAGGCACAAAACACGACTCCACAAAGGCATTGAAAGGATGAATTATGGCATACAATGGCATATGTTCCAGCACTGAAGTATGATGCTCAATGGTCCCGAAACATGCAAATATGCCACCCAATGCATGAAATAGCCCCCGAAACTCAAAACTAGGCACATGTATTGAACTATAACTATGCAAAGCAAGCATTATTTGACCATGAAGCACAAAGATAGAGCCAAGGCTATCCCAAAATATGCACAATACTAGTTTAAAGCATGGCCAAAAAGTGCTAACATGTAGGGCTAAAACAATATGCAAGATTGGCTAGTAAGCATGGTTTATACCACACCTATATGAAGCATATGAAATCTCACCAAACCAGACAAAAACAATGAACAAAACATGACAAAAGATGCCCAAAAAACCACTGAAATGCAGCCAATACATGCAAAAATGATGAGCTCCTTTAGAGGGCCATACAAGGGGTTATTAAGCACATACAAGATACACATGTAACATGGCAAAACCACCTCTGGAAATGAGTTATGACAGCCCTAAAACTCACCAAAAATACCCTAAAATTAACCTAGGAAGCATGCAAATGAAAGACCCTTTGAAAGGCCTTGAGTGGGATTGTTCTACACATGCATCATAGACATAAAATATGGCAAAATGGGCTCTGGACAGAGCTAATGTACACCATAAAACTCACAAAATGAGGCCTGAAACATGACTTCAATGCATGAAAAATAGAGTCCCTTTGGAAGGCCAACAATGCTAGTAAAGAGAATGAGGGTTGAGAGGGTCAGCCCTCTATGATTTTGGAGCTCAAAGATACATCAAGGCCACTGAAAATCCATTGGATTTCAATGGCTAAGAGGTCAAAACAAGGCCAACGCAAATGCTCACATGCATTGCTCAAAACATGGGGAAACGAAGCATGCAAGGAAGAAAATGACTCCAAACAGAAAAGTGACCTCAATAAAACTTAAAGAGGAGGTCAAAACAAAACTTTCTTCAGTTTAGGTCGAGGTCCAAAAGTGCTCACAAATAAGGCTAATATATCATGCAAAATAAGCCCTAAAAGAGAGATAAAGCATACAAGGGGGTAGGAGACCTCAAACAGAAAAGTACTCTTAAACAAACATGAAGAGGAGCTCAAAATAAGACTATCCTCAGTTTACACCAAGGCTAGAAAATGCTTGCAAATGGAGCTAAGGTTTAGAGCAAAATAATGCAAAAATGGGGGAAATGAGGACTTACCCTTGTAGCACAGCAATGCAGCCAACCTCGGACCAAGAAAGTGAGCTTTGAATCTCTGAAAATGAGTTCCAAGGTGTTGGAATGGATGGTGGAGGTGTTAGGCTTAAAGGTGTAGTGTAAATGGCCAAGAACAAGACCCTTTTGAACCCTCTAACACACCCAAATGTAGAGAGAGAGGGAGATATAGAGAGAGAGGGTGATATATATCATATATCAGATGTATGGTCTAGGTTTTTGCTGAACCCCAACAAAGGAGGAGGAGGGTGTCCTCATAAAGACAAGGGAATGGCTCCAAGCTTCTTAAAGAAGCTAATAAAAGAAGGGTCAAAGAGGCCAAGCTTCCAAGAGAAGCTAACCCAAAGGTTCAAACTTCTTGAGAAAGCTAAGACAAAGGGTCAAGCTAGCAAAGGGTGCAATCTTCTAGAGGAAGTTTGGATAAAAAAAGGGTGCAAAGGGGCCAAAACAGCTACATACGCGTATGGGGGCAGGGTCTGTGCACCGCAACTGGCACAGCTGGTATGCACCATGCCTGCAAGAGTCAAAAAGGTGGTACCGGCCAGAAAAGGAGGCCATCGGCCAAATAAATGGTCGGTCGGCTACTTATTTGGTCGGTCGGCTATTTTTACTGGCTGGTCGGCTAAATTGAAGGCCGGTAGGTGACTTCCGAGGCCAAAAAGTGGCCAGTGGGTGTCTAGATTGAAGCCCCAGAAGTTAGCTTTCCAATGGCGCAAACCTTGCATTAAAATTCCTCCTGTGCAAAAAGGTATGCCTTTTTTGGTGAAGCCGCGTAGATTCGGTCCAACCTGAGTGATGCCCTACTTCAATCAACCATATCTCCCCCACCCAGACTTGGCTTTAGGAGATTCTTGAGTGAAAAATGAATCCCCGGAAGTAATATTTCCAATGATGGTGGCCTCATAGCTAAAATCCAAGTATGCAAATGAATAAGCCCGATTCAGCGAGGGCTGCTCGACTCTCTCCTACCCGGATTCATGCCGAACTTCTCCCAAACTAGTTTTCTCCTTTCCTTTCCTCTTTTCTTCAACTCCAAACCCCTAAATAAAGTGTTTTGAAAGATTTTTCAAAGATTTTATCTCTCTTTCATTCATCTCCATTTTGTCCTTGCTCGGTTTACCGAAAAGCGCAACATTTACCGAAATGCGAGCGTCGGAACATCGTAGGAACTTTATTTTCAAAACATTTTGAAAGAGAGGATTTTAAGATCTAAAATCTTTTGATCAAGATTGTTTTGGTCCAAAAAGGGTATGAAGTTGGGATTTGACTCTCTCATTGCTGAAGAATTTGAACCTTTGCCCTACACACCTTTTACCACCAAGTAAACCATCAGTAACGCCCAAGTCTTAAGGGCAGTAAAAAATGGGGTGTCTACAGTTGCCCCTCTTTGACAGAACTCGGAAGTCAAGAAGTGACGTAAGTAAATGTCAAAGTCCAGAGACGACCCATTTTTGACAAGGCCGAAGACTTGGACAAACAAACAAAATACCGATAAATAAATGGTTGTGCCCGCAGGCTGCCTACGTATCCCTTTGCAAGGAATCAAACCAGCGTAGTTCAGGGACAGGATACAAATGATATGCAGGGAGACTTTGATAATTGGACTTATACGCTACGCGAAGCTGATTTGAAAATTGGACTTATACGATGCAATGCAATGTAAAAAAAAAATGCAATGTAATAGCTAGAAAACGAAGGTACCTTACAGGGGCAATTGGCAATGACCTACCTCATGCTGCTGGGGACCTTCCCCTTCTTCTTGGTTAAACTGCAGGTACTACTTTTCTCCCTGGCTGTGGTCGCAGTTTTCCCTATTCTCCAACAGGGTGACAGACTAGGTTGGATCAGTATCCAGAATTGAGGTGAATACAGATGCTATCTCAATCTATGGGGCTGCCATACAGATTTCAAGCCGAGGATACACCCCTGGGTATTTAAACCAGACTTTAGTCTCTGAAATCCCGAATCTTTGTGTTCTAGGCATGAGCCATTCGAACTCTAGTTTCCACCGTCTCAGTTGGTCTCCTAGGAACTCACCGCAAACACAGGCAGGTGGCTATACCAGACCACCGGAAGTCGTTCGGGCACGACAAACACCAAAGGAATTGCACCTTTAGAGGATTTAAGGTCTCCTAGACCGGAGAGTGCACAAGAAAGTGCGAGTGAAGAGTGAATGCACAAAACAATGCTAAGAAGATGCACGAAACAGTGCGATGCAACGTACTAACAAGTACAGGTTAGGTGCGCAAGAAAGCGTGATAGAATGCATGCAAAATGCAAGTAAGGTGCACAAAACAGTGCGACGCAATGCACTGACAAATGCTACAAGCATTTTCTATGCAAGATGAGAGAGAGCATGTAATGAAATGCACAAGATAGTGCGATGCGCAAGAGAGCGCGAGTGTAAACTGCACAAAATAGTGCGATGCGCAAGAGAGCGCGAGTGATAAACTGCACAAAACAGTGCGAAGCGCAAGAAAGCGCGAGTGATAAACTACACAAAATAGTGCGATGCGTAAGAAAGCGCGAGTGATTTGAAATGCACAAGACAGTGCGATACGCTAAACAGCGCGAGTGATTTGAAATGCACTAAACAGTGTGTACGCTAAACAGCGCGAGTGATTTGAAATGCACTAAAGAGTGTGATACGCTAAACAGCGCGATTGAAATGCACTAAACAGTGCGATACGCTAAACAGCGCGAGTGATTTGAAATGCACTAAACAGTGCGATACGCTAAATAGCTCGAGTGATTTGAAATGCACTAAACAGTGCGATACGCTAAACTGCGCGATTGATTTGAAATGCACTAAACAGTGCGATACGCTAAACAGCGCGATTAATATGCAATGCACAAAATAGTGCGAGTGAGATACAAAGTGTAAGTGCACAAGACAGTGCGAGTGAATGTATGCTCTATGCAAATGAGGTGCATTTTCTATGCAAGTATGGAAGAGTGCATTTTCTATGCAAAAGATACGAGCATTTTCTATGCAAGAAACAAGAGCATATTCTATGCAATATTGAAAGCATATTCTATGCAGAATCGAAAGCAAGCATATTCTATGCATGAATCATAACGATGCGCGGCACGCATGTAACAGAAGTGTATATGAAAGTGCACATTCTATGCAATGGAAGGGCATCAAACATGTACTCTAGTGCCTCCGGTTTACCTTTCGGAGGACTTGGCAACACACTTAACTCGAAAAGGGTACACCCCGTTTATATTGGCAAGGGATAACATCTGCATGTGAAGACCACATGTGTTACTTGGAGTGCCATTCTGACTTGAAGCAAGCTTACATTTGGGGCCGAGATACACTCATACTCCAGAGAAATGGCGAGACCTGAGAAGGTGCACCTGGAGTGCAGTCTCGGAATTTGCCGAAGTTGAAACAGACTAAGATGCTCCAAATTTCCCCTCTTTTCTTTTGCTTTGCAGTCCGAAACCTATATAGCTTCAGATAGGTCCTTGTTCTACTATTTTCACATGACCTGGGTTGAACCTTGCTGTTTATGAAAGAAAGAATCTTTTTTTGCATAAATGTGCAGAATAGCACAGCACTTTGAGCACAAAACGATTTTTTGAAAATGAGAAAAGGGTTCTCAACTGGGTATTGAGCCTACAACTAAACACAGCATACTACGACTCGACAAAGGAAAAACAAAGGTAAACAACCTAAACACATCGAGTAACACTCGAAACGACTCAAAACAAGATTTGTGACAAACAAAACAAAAGGCACGACACACAGACGTGTTACAAAGACAAGAGACCTCTCAGTTCTTGAGGAGCCAGTTTCTCCGGGTAGTGTTTCCCACCCTTTTCTCATTTGTGATTCTCACATCACTCTGGCACTCAATCTCTGTTTTTTCTGAAAAAAAAGCCATATCCTCACTTTTTCTCTCAGCGCACATCTCTCTATTCTTCAATCTCTCATTTTTTATCCCTCCCCTGGGTGGTTGGTGGATAAACAGAAAGTTGCGGGGTCTTGCCCCTAGCATTCCGCTAGATTCTTCTTCTTGTTCACAACAGTGAGTTTCTTCCACAGAGGGGCTGCGCTACAATTGGGTGTGTAGCAAATCTGCAGCTGACATCGGTTGACGATGCTTTGCTGGGGAGTTTGGACGTGATCAGATCTGCCTAGATGAGGGAATGGGATATCTTGTCCCATTCCGGTTCGTGCTTCGCACTTGGCTTGATACGTCGTTGCTTGGAAGATGTGAGAGCTTTCTGCCCTTTTGCGGTTAGCTTCAGTGGTGCCTTTTTTGGCAGGTAGAGTGCCCTTTCTGGCAAGTATGTTGGCAATGGGGAAAAGATAGAAAACCTGGCTCAACTGTGCCCCTATTTCATCATTTTGACCATTTTTTGTTTTTGCTTTCTACTAAAACAATTTTGACCAATATGAGAGTTAGATTAACATACTTATTCAACTTTTTGATTTGAAAATCATGCAAGTCAGGTTATGAGCACTGGAAATTTTCCTTTTTTAGGTCCAAGAAATGGTCCAGTTTTGGAAAAGATGAAATAATTTTCGAGAAAATAGTCAACCTCAGTAAAAATTCTCAAAAACTGTTTTTGCAAATGGCCACTGCTCGACCAATACAGAACTTACTCTTGAGATGCACAACCTCAGATCCGAAGGAAAATTGCCCCTTGCTTGAAGAGAGCTACACGGCAACGAAAAGTTGCCCCTTGTTTGAATGGCACCACGGCACACTGTACGGCAACGAAAAGTTGCCCCTTGTTTGGATAGCATCGCAGCGCATTGTAATCAGTCCTCAGAGTGACGATGACAACTGAACTCTCGGATACAGAGAAGGCAAAGATGATCAAAACCATTACATGGACACAGTTGAATTTGAAGTGTTTTACGACTGGACTTCGGAATGAAGTTGCCTACTTATCCCAAAGATGGGAATCAACCCTTACGTAGTTCGGGGGTTAAGGTACACTCGGGTATTAACCTCTCCTTTTGCACTCTAACTTTTGCCAAGGCCGCCCTTCCGGGTTTTCAACCTTGCGAGCTCTGTTTTTCTTCTTTTCAATTCTTTTTTTTCTTTTCTTTTCTTTTTCATCTTTTCTTTTCATTTTCTTCATTTTTTTTTCTTCTTATCTTTTCTTTTCTTTTTCTTTGTTCTTTTTTTCTTTTTCTTGCTCTAACTTTTGCCTGGGTCACCCTTCTGGGTTTTCAGCCCAGCGAGCCTCTCAAGGGTAAAAGTGTAGCTTTGTCCATGTTGAATGGTTTGAGATCTTTGAAGTCATCTGAATTCAGGAGAATGGCTACTGTTTGCTGATGATGTGGAAGTCCATCTAATGGAGGGTGAATTTGCCCCTAGTGTTGTGGATAGGAACTCGGTTGTCCTTCAGCAATACTTTCTTCTTTCTTCTCTTCTGGGGTTTGGCATTCTTGCCAGTCTTCATTGATTTGCAGGATGATCCATCTTCGGCTCTTCGTGCACATTTGGCATTTTTGCCCCTAGTTCCAGGGATACATCTGATCTAGCTTTGCAAGCTTCTTTTGGCGACATCTGATCTCCTTGATCTGACTTTTCTTGCCCCTAGTTCGAGGGCTGCTTCAAATATGGCCACACATGTCTCCTTTGATGGTTGACCATTGACCATTCTGAATTTAAGTCCAAGGTTTGAAAATGAGGGGTCGAGTCTCGAGGCTGAGAGCGATACTAGGCTACACAATCTCAAGAGCGATTCCACACAGGTCCTCGCAGGATCGCGCAAAATATTTTTTGAAATCTTTTAAGAAAGCGACTAGTTGCTCGCGCTGAAGACAGTGTGGGACTAATCTGGATCAAGCTAGGATCCTTCTCAGTACTCACATTAACAAGCATGATCTCGATCATTAAAGGCTTAGCATGCCTCTCTTTCTCTAAAATGATCAAATTTTTGCAAAACCCGAGGAATTCCTTCCTCTTTGTTTTCAGTGCAGTGTTCAAAAAGTTTTGAAAAACTTAGGTCAATGCAATGATTTTGGGGTGCAGAAGAGTAGGCGAAAAGTACTGCCGTTTCATTCAAACTTTCTGGCACAACTGGCACAAGGCAGAAGCAAGCACAAAAGCATGAAAAACCACTGCTGTTTCATTCATAACTGTTGGTGTAACTGGTTCCATGGCAGAAATAGACTCAAAAGAAAGCAAAAAGACAAACACAAAACAAGGTAGTGATGTCCGAGGTAACACCCCCCGAATCACCCAACTCCAACGCAACAGGACTGACTCGATACAACAAGACAGACCTAACCGACTCAGTAAAAAAAGACTGGCCATATACAAAACAACAAAACTGACCCAATACCCAAGTTAGAAAGTACAAAAACTAGTGTTCACACATTGCTCAAAACTGTGCGTGCCATACGCCATATCTGAAGTAAACTGAGCGCCGCCCGCAGGTGGTTCATCCCCCGATCGCATCACATTATCCCCCATGTTCACTGATCCAATGACGCTAGACTTTACTGAGTTGGTGCGACGATGACCTTATTGTCAATCAGATCTTGTATTTCGTAGCGAAGACGAAAACAACTATCTGTGACATGGCCGACTTGCTGATGAAAGGCACAGTACTTGGCCGGATCATGGGAGGGAGGAAGTTTATCTGGCAGTGGTCGCGGCTCCAAGGGTTTCAGATCCCCCTCTCTAATCAGGACCCTCAAGGCCGCTGATAGAGACATGTACAGTGGTGCGAACACCCTCTGGCCTCGAGGTGGGTGTTTTGAAGTTTGTGGAGTTTTGCTGGATGCACTAGCAAAGGGATTGACAGGCACTGACTGGGCTTTCTGATCTCTTCCGAGCACGGGATTAGGGCTGAAAGGAACATTCCTGGTACAACGGCCCTTCTCCCGGCTTGCCCCTTGATTCAGACTGCTCTCATTCTGAGTGGCAAAAGTGTCATCCACAGTTTTTGCAACAACTGCGAGTACTTGCTGTTTGTTCAACCCTTCGGCTTTCAAAGCCTCAATATCTCACTGAAGATGTTCATGGGGACTAACGCTTGCCCCTGTCTTGCTCTTATCACTGGCCTCTACTTTGCTAAAAGATTGGCCTTCTCCCAATGTAGCCCGTCCTGAGGAGTCTTTTGACATGAACTCCCTGGTATGTGATGTGGTCGATGATGGGTCAAAACCCCAAAGGCCAGATCTGCCACAGTTCTCTGAAGGTCTTCAATCATTTTCATCAGCTCAGAAGTAGTGGGTTTGTGGGCTTGAGATGATTGGGGTTCAGATGCACTCATCATGCATAAGTCCAGGCTCTCTAGGATAAACACATTAGGCTTGGGTAGATGGACTGGGGTGATGTATACGCTGGGGTCGTAAGGGACGGCCAGTGTGTGGATTAGATTGAGATGTGGATGAGGTACTTGGTCATTGGGGTCTGAAGGTGGAGCTATCGCCCGGTTGTCGATGAGATTTTGGACCTCATAACGAAGACAGTAGCAACGGTCGGTGCCATGACCGTGCTGTTGATGGTACATACAGTACTTGGAGGGGTTATGTTTGGCTGGGAGTGGGTTAGGCAGAGGTTGAGGATCAAGGGGTTTGAGATGCCCTCTTTCCATCAAGACTTTTAGTGCGCTAGTCAGGCTCATATAGAGGGGGCTGAAAGTTCTGCCCTGAGCTCGGGCTGGGCCGGCGGTTTGTAGGCTTGGTTTGGCAAAAGGGTTGGCTGTGGCAACTGTATTGATTTCGGTGGGTTTGGGAATAGTGCTACTACCAGCATTGGTGCTTCCTGCAATCGCCCTCCTTGTCGGTTCACTTGTCTTGGGAATGATCCCGCTATTGAACGCATTCTCGACCTGAACCCCCAGTTCATGCAAACTTTTGAAAGTAAATAGTGGAGCGACTATCAACTTTTGCAACATATCATGCTCGAGGTTTCGCACCATCATCTGCACTTGATCCCTCTCGGAAGGCCGATCTGTCATCTGTGCTGCCTTTGCCCTCCACCTCGTAACAAATTCCATAAAAGGCTCTGTTGGGTTCTGGCGGGTTGTTTCAAGCTCTTGCATAGTCATTTCAACTTGGGTATTGTAGGAATACTGATCGACAAAGGCCTCAGCCAATTCTTCCTAGTCTTGCTTCACTTTGTCCTCCAACTTAGTGTACCAAGTGGCTGCTACACCCGACAGGGTTCTTCCATACAGAGAGAGTTTCTGTGGCTTGGTCAGACCCATCGGCTTCAGGATATCCAAGAAAAGTCGGATATGTACCATTGGATCTCCAGACCCGTCGAAACGGTCAATATATGGCATTTTGAATTTGTCTGGGAGCCGAACAGCAGCCTCGGTGTGCCCATCCTCAATGTCGGGAATGGAGTTAAGGCCCTGTGCCTTTTTGAATTGCTTCTCAAGGTTCGCAATCTTCACTGCAGTCGGATTGAGCTCATTAACATCAAGGGAATAAAAGCCTCTCATTAGGCTGCACCAGGGGTTTGAGCACCTGAGCTTGAGTCAACCTTTCTCGAGGATTCGGACACTGCAAATCTTCAACTGGCAGAAGTGGGTCAAAGTTTGGCTGGGGTCCCAAAGCTGGATGTGAGGCAGATGCCCCAGATGGACGCTGCATTTCAATACTGGTCTCAGCCTGCATGGCAGTTCCCTGATTTAATGCTGCTATCACGGCCACAAATTCTTCCGAACCCTGTGCCATCATGGTCTGCTGAGTCTGAACAAATGTGATATGACTGGCGACTGACGGATCAGATAAACCGGTGAGCCTTGACTGGCCTTTCTTTGCCTTGCCTCAGCGAAAGAACACTGGTTGCCCTTGAATTGAATTTCTAACCTAACAAAGTCTATCAGCACTAGTCCAATGTACCCGGGGGATATCAGAGCCTTCTAAAGCTATGGTTCCAAGACTACCTAGCAAAAAAGAAAACAGACAGCACCTCAGCCTGATTTCACCAAAACAGATATGAGCATACTAGGATGACTATGCCTCCTACTGAATTCTGCCCCAAAATTCTGCCTGTAAACTGATACCCTCAGGTAAAACTGATTCCCCAAATACTGATCTTGATGCCCACAGGCCTGATACTCAAACTTGCAAACTGATACATGCACTCCCTGTAGAGATACACTCTAGAGCACATAGCAAACAAGTGAGAGCCAAAACACCCCTATGTTGGGGTAGGGTTTCCCTGTCCTATTTTGTCAGGAGCTAGGGTTTCATTACGCACGCAGCGGTTTTCAAACAACCTAACATCGGGTAAGCAACTTGTCCTTGTTTGGAATAGTCACTATGGATTTCGATATGCACTAGGTCGAATGGTCGAAAAGGGTGCCCCGGTAAAACCGGGGTTGGTGTTCCCATACTGTTAGACCCCACAACCGATCAGCCTTATGGCATGCTTTGACAAAGTCAAGCCTTCGGCAAACCGTTCAAGAATGGCAGATGGCAAACACGGTGTCCTAGGCGCACCAATGCACATGCAATGCAAAGAGACACATAAATGAAATCAAAACAGGATATCATGAGTTCGAGTCAAGCTCTCTAACATCCCCAGCAGAGTCGCCAGAAACTGTAGACGCGCCCGAATACCCGGGAGGACGAGTCCCGTTTTGTTCATTTGGGTTCACTACAGTTCAGGACTCTCAAATTGTCACGGTTCTTAATCTGAACCAAAGAGTCCAAATCCGGCAAATCGTTTTGAGAAAAAATAGATTTTTGAAAGAGGTGCCAAACATGGACTGCTTTGCCAGATATAAAGTCGCCACCTAAATATTTTATTCTGGGAAATTTAGGAAACCCTGACTCGGTGCCAAAGGCCACGTGTCCGTCATCACCAAAGTTGCCTCGGCTCGGGAGCTTGGGTACGATTGGGGAAGGTCAGCTATGAGCACCCCCTCTCGCCCGATCCGAAGATCGGCCCCTACTAACCATGATATCCGTTTTTGAAAACGTTATGTGTTCTTATTCCGGTTATTAGCCTAGAATTACTATGTTATGCGCACAGCAAACAGGTATAGACCAAATCGCCTAAATTGGAACAAAACATTTCATGCTGGTTTTGAAAATGGTTTACTACTCGCAAGTAGGCTAAAAATGTAGATTTCGCCACCCTCGAGTGGGCTTCAGAAAAGATGATTTTGCCACTATCTGGTGGGCTTAAAACTCACAGTTTTAATGCGTTATCCCAATTTAGTTAATTCAACCTCCATCCACAGGCATTCAAGCAGTTATATCACATAAGCAGCTGGCCTCATGGTAATCATGCTATTATGGCAACACTCACACGCATGCGGTATGCTAAAGCATAAATGCTTACCTAGTACTCCGAGCCAAAACAGAAGCTAGTTAGTAATCAATGCATGATCCTAGCTCATGTTAAGATGGCTAATGCAACACATACAAGATGCAATTACAATAGGCTCGGCTATTCTAAGATGGCATGTGGAATGCTACAACTAACACATATTCAATTTGGAATTGGAATACAAATGCAGTTAGAATGATGCGCCGAGCCTGGTGCATGCAAAGCGAATGAATGGATGCAAACGTGCTATCATACTGTATGCTAATTGAAACATGCCCTAGACTAACCATCGAAAGCTAGTAAATAAAATGGAAGAAAGACGTGGGGTTGGGAGACATACACACACTCATGCACACTTATTACACAATTGCCCTCACTCGGAGGGTCCGAATAAATATTATAGTCCAAATAAATAATACTAAATTAATTATTACAGAATTTCTAATTAATTAACAAATTAAATGCAGAAAGAAGGTGGCCACAGCCCCGCCTCGAGATGCGTGAATGATGCATGCTTGACTCGTCTCGCCCGGAAACTCGCTGCCATAGCACTATTGCCTCTGTTTACACTACTTTGCCCCTCTGAGGATCACATAAATTTCCAGAACTGCTTTGAATCACTCCTTGAGTGCTCTGGAGTGTCACCGGCCAGAACAAAATGCCACCGGCCATGGGAATGGGATTATCGGCCAAATCTTATGCTCTCGGCCAAACATGTTTTGCCGGTCGGCACCCAACACTGCCGGCCGGCCAATTCTTCCGGCTTAAACCTGCAGTCGACAGCAGCAGAGGGCAAGCAGTGTATGGCATGGAATTTTCAAGCAAATGTATGCATGGCCACACTCCCTATCATGCAATGGACTCAAGGGAGCATGGCCCTCGACCCTCGGGCCATCAATCACGCATTTCAATGCATGATGGCCCAAAAGCCAAGTGTGCAACTTCGATATCAAATGAAATGCAAGCACAAAACACATCAAAGGGCCCCAACCCCTATCATGATTGATCAAGAGGCAAGGGATGCATGCTCTATGAAATGCAACCTAGGCATGGAGGCTAAGTATGCAACATGAACATGCAAATGAGCAATGTATACTAGGCACGCAACCTAAACATGTAAGCAAACACGGCATGCAACAACATGCGATGATGGACTTAAACTAACATGCATAGCTCGCAAGCATGCCAAAATCAGTGGCCATGTGATGAAAATGAGGCAACCAAGATGCATGCAAACATGCACAATGCAATGGCTCTGAGTCTAAGGCACAAAACAGAACTCCACAAAGGCATTGAAAAGACGAATTATGGCATACAATGGCATATGTTCCAGCCCTGAAGTATGATGCTCAATGGTCCCGAAACATGCAAATATGCCACCCAATGCATGAAATAGCCCCCGAAACTCAAAACTAGGCACATGTATTGAACTACAACTATGCAAAGAAAGCATTATTTGACCATGAAGCACAAAGATAGAACCAAGGCTGTCCCAAAATATGCATAATACTAGTTTAAAGCATGGCCAAAAAGTGCTAACATGTAGGGCTAAAACAATATGCAAGATTTGCTAGTAAGCATGGTTTATACCACACCTATATGAAGCATATGAAATCTCACCAAACCAGCCAAAAACAGTGAACAAAACATGACAAAAGATGCCCAAAAAACCACTGAAATGCAGCCAATACATGCAAAAATGATGAGCTCCTTTAGAGGGCCATACAAGGGGTTATTAAGCACATACAAGTTACACATGTAACATGGCAAAACCACCTATGGAAGTGAGTTATGACAGCCCTAAAACTCACCAAAAATGCCCTGAAATTAACCTAGGAAGCATGCAAATGAAAGACCCTTTGAAAGGCCTTGAGTGGGATTGTTCTACACATGCATCATAGACATAAAATATGGAAAAATAGGCTCTGGACAGAGCTAATGCAGACCATAAAACTCACAAAATGAGGCCTGAAACATGACTTCAATGCATGAAAAATAGAGTCCCTTTGGAAGGCCAACAATGCTAGTAAAGAGAATGAGGGGTGAGAGGGTCACCCCTCTATGATTTTGGAGCTCAAAGATACATTAAGGCCACTGAAAATCCATTGGATTTCAATGGCTAAGAGGTCAAAACAAGGCCAATGCAAATGCTCACATGCATGGCTCAAAACATGGGGAAACGAAGCATGCAAGGAAGAAAATGACTCCAAACAGAAAAGTGAACTCAATAAAACTTAAAGAGGAGGTCAAAAAAAAAAAAAACTTTCTTCCGTTTAGGTCGAGGTCCAAAAATGCTCACAAATAAGGCTAATATATCATGCAAAATAAGCCCTAAAAGAGAGATAAAGCATACAAGGGGGTAGGAGACCTCAAACAGAAAAGTACTCTTAAAAAAACATGAAGAGGAGCTCAAAATAAGACTATCTTCGGTTTACACCAAGGCTCGAAAATGCTTGAAAATGGAGCAAAGATATAGAGAAAAATAATGTAAAAATGGGGGAAATGAGGACTTACCCTTGTAGCACAGCAATGTAGCCAACCTCGGACCAAGAAAGTGAGCTTTGAACCTCTGAAAATGAGTTCCAAGGTGCTGGAATGGATGGTGGAGGTGTTAGGCTTAGAGGTGTAGTGTAAATGGCCAAGAACAATACCATTTTGAACCCTCTAACACACCCAAATGTAGAGAGAGAGGGAGATATAGAGAGGGAGGGTGATATATATCATATATCAGATGTAAGGTCTGGTTTTTTACTGAACCCCAACAAAGGAGGAGGAGGGTCTCCTGATATAGACAAGGGAATGGCTCCAAGCTTCTTAAAGAAGCTAATAAAAGAAGGGTCAAAGAGGCCAAGCTTCCAAGAGAAGCTAACCCAAAGGTTCAAGCTTCTTGAGGAAGCTAACACAAAGGGTCAAGCTTCCTCAAGAAGCGTGAGCAAAGGGTGCAATCTTCTAGAGGAAGTTTGGATAAGAAAAGGGTGCAAAGGGGCCAAAACAGCTACATACGCGTATGGGGGCAGGGTCTGTGCACCGCAACTGGCACAGCTGGGATGCACCATGCCTGCAAAAGTCAAAAAGGTGGTACCGGTCAAAAAGCTACTTATTTGGTCGGTCGGCTATTTTTACTGGTCGGTCGGCTAAATTGATGGCTGGTAGGTGGATGCTGATGCCAAAAAGTGGCCAGTGGCTGTCCAGATTGAAGCCCCAGAAGTTAGCTTTCCAATGGCGCAAACCTTGCATTAAAATTCCTCCTGTGCAAAAAGTTATGCCTTTTTTGGTGAAGCCGCGTAGATTCGGTCCAACCTGAGTGATGCCCTACTTCAATCAACCATATCTCCCCCACCCAGACTTGGCTTTAGGAGATTCTTGAGTGAAAAATGAATCCCCGGAAGTAATATTTCCAATGATGGTGGCCTCATAGCTAAAATCCAAGTATGCAAATGAATAAGCCCGATTCAGCGAGGGCTGCTCGACTCTCTCCTACCCGGATTCATGCCGAACTTCTCCCAAACTAGTTTTCTCCTCTCCTTTCCTCTTTTCTTCAAATCCAAACCCCTAAACAAAGTGTTTTGAAAGATTTTTCAAAGATTTCATCTCTCTTTCATTCATCTCCATTTTGTCCTTGCTCGGTTTATCGAAAAGCGCAACATTTACCGAAATGCGAGCGTCGGAACATCGTAGGAACTTTATTTTCAAAACATTTTGAAAGAGAGGATTTTAAGATCTAAAATCTTTTGATCAAGATTGTTTTGGTCCAAAAGGGGTATGAAGTTAGGATTTAACTCTCTCATTGTTGAAGAATTTGAACCTTTGCCCTGCACACCTTTTACCACCAAGTAAACCATCAGTAACGCCCAAGTCTTAAGGGCAGTCAAAAATGGGGTGTCTACACTCGGCTTCGGTTTTGAGTCAATTCCATCCACAATCTTCTTCAAGAACTCATCTCGCGTTGTTTCTCTTTAATTTCTTCAATGATTGCAGGTTGAGCAGAAATGGTAGCTAGGATTCCACCTTGTTCACGCAACACAATTTCAATCTCATTTCTTTCCAAATCTTGTAACAATTCTCTTCGACCGGTAAGTAAACATGACAAATTGCCAATGAATGTTCAGCTTAAAGCATTTGCAACGATATTGGCTTTCCCTGGATGGCACAAGATCTGCAAATCATAATCCTTGATTAATTCATGCCATCGTCTCTGTTTCATGTTCAGTTTTTTTTAGGTGAAGAAATATTTAAGGCTTTTATGGTCAGTGTACACTTCACAAGTTACCCTATACAAATAATGGCACCAGATTTTTAGTGCAAAAACCACAGCTGCAAGTACAAGGCCATGAGTCGGGGTAGTTCTTTTCATGAGGGTGAAGTTATCGAGAAGCATAGGCAAATACCTTTCTGTTTTGGATTAGTACACATTCCAAGCCTTTGATCTGAAATCTATCTTTACCAGTAGGCGAAGTCAAAATTAGTGCAGTTACCAATCTAGTCTTCAGTTCTTGGAAAGCGGATTCTCTTTGGTCATTCCAATCAAACAACATATTTTTCTGTGTCAACTGTGTTAGTGGCATAGCAAGTTTTGAAAAATCTTTCACAAATTTGTGATAGTAACCTGCAAGCCCCAAAAAGGTTCTGATTCATGACACATTGGTTAGTCTTGGCCAGTCTACAATTGCTTCAATTTTTTGTGGGTCCACTAATATGCCATCCTTCTTGATCACATAACCTAGAAATGTCACACAATCAAGCCAGAATTTACATTTAGACAGTTTCACATACAATTTATTTTCTCTCAAGATCTGTAAGGCAATTCTCAGATGACGCGCATGTTCTTCCCTGCTTTTAGAATAGATCAGAATATCATCAATAAACACAACTATAATTCATTGAGAAATTGTTTGAAAACCCTATTCATCAAGCCCATAAAAGCCGCAGGTGCATTAGTTACCCCAAATGGCATTACCAAAAATTCATAGTGCCCCGTATCTGGTTCTGAATGCAATTTTCTCTATGTCTTCTGCCTTGACCTTTAACTGGTGACACCTGGATCTAAGGTTGATCTTAGAGAACACTTGTGCTCCCTGAAGTTGGTCAAACAGATCATTTATTTGAAGTAATATGTATTTGTTCTTCACGGTTACTTTGTTCAATTCACGGTAGTGTATGCACAACCTCAAACACCCATTCTTCTTCTTAACAAACAAAACTGGAGCACCCTAAGGTGAAGTGCTCGGATGGATAAATTTCTTGTCTAGTAAGTCTTGTAATTGAGTTTTCAATTCTCTTAATTCGGAGGTTGACATTCGATATGAGATTTTTGAAATTGGTTGTGTTTCGGGTACGACATCTATAGAAAATTCAATTTCTCCATCAATCAGATCTCTGGGTAGTTCATTGGGAAACACATCAAGAAACTCATTAACTACAGGGATGTCCTCAACATTAGCATTATTAGCATTCATAATCAAAACACAACAAAGGTAACCTCACCCCGCAACAATTTATTGCCTTTCATAACAAAGATCAGACACGGTGGAGGAACTATCCCATTCCTAGCAAAAACAAATTAAGGTAACCTCGAAGGTCAGAATACAACAGATTTATTCACACAATCAATAATAGCATAATTCTTGGTCAACCAATCCATGCCCAATATACAATCAAAATGATCAATGCTCAAAGGCAGCAAATCAACGTACAATGTCATATCACCAATCATTATATCACATGCCGGATAAACATAAGCACATATCATAGAACCTCCTGATGGTGTAGACACAGACAGTAAGCAATTCATAGGTTCTAAAGGTCTAGTTAATTTTTGAGAAAAAACATGCGATACAAATGAATGCGTGGAACCAAAATCTATCAACACATAGGCATTCTGAGCACAGATAGAGATTATACTTGACACCATTGATTCAGTATTCTGTACATCGCCAGGCACAAGTGTGAACACCCTATCTTGTCTTAAAGATTCTCTCCCCGCATTAGTTCTCACATTTGTTCTTGATCCAAAAACAGACCTTGCTGCACTTGCTACAGGACGGTTGGCATTTTCTGATCCAATTGGACAATCTTTTATCATGTGGCCTGTCTTGCCACACCGGAAACAAGCACCCAATACTAGATGGCAGACCCCTCTATGTCTCCTTCCACGTTGAGGACAAACAGGCTCAGACCTACTACTTTGACTGGAACTGCTAGTAGATCTCGTATTTTGTTTCTTATTCGTAGCAAATGAATGACCCTTCTTAATCCAGATCTTTTACTTCGCCATTATGTTGTTGGCACTTTAACTTCTTTCTTTGCTGCCAAATTAGCCTTTGCCATCACTACTCTGTCAAGTACATCCACATATATAGGCAGTATTAGGACACCTACCTGATCAAATATATCTAGGTCCAATCCACCTTCAAAATTTCAGGCTTTCTTGTAGTCCGTATCCACCATATGAGGAGCAAATTGAGCCAACTCAGTGAATTTAGCCTCATACTCGGCTACAAACATGTTGCCTTGCTTGAGTTCCTTGAATTCTGAAACTTTTCGGTCCCGAAAACACTGGGGAAAGTACTTGTCATAAAAGATCTCATTGAATTGAACTGATGTCATATTCCCATTGCGAGTTCCAATTAGCAACCACCATCTTCGAGCTTCATCTTTTAGAGTATAGGTGGCCAAGAGAACCTTCTGAGTCTCGGAGCAGGGAAATACTTCAAATAATTTTTCCATCTCGAGTAACCATGTTTCTGCCTTCAATGGTTCAATACCACCCAAGAAAGTTATCGATTTCATCTTTATGAACTTCTGAGTTAGATTTATGATGCCATTGTTATCTGGTTCAACTTGCACTGGCAGGGGTGGAGAGAGCAAAGGTTGTTGTTTCAAAGATTCTGTTAAGGCTACAAGCATTTGTTCTATTCGACTCATTCAGGCTTCAGAAAATTAACTTATATCATTACCCCTTTGCATTCTCCATGTTGCTATAGGTAAGCAAAACGATAATAAACATAAGAATAATCTTGTCCATTTTTTCCAATTTCACATGTTCAAGGTCAGATTTAGTTTTCACAGTATAGAAATTAACACACACACACACTCATGTAGATGAAATGTCCATAATTCTTTTCTAGGACATCCTATAGCTCATATGGACTCGTGCGTGTAGTATAACACGTGCTCTAATACCACTCTGTCACAACCCAAACTCGCTTCTATAGGTTTAGCGTCGTAACCGGCCAGTAATCCTTGGATTACCGAAGGCCTCCGACCTGATTAGCAAATTATAAGGGGCTAGCGGAAGCAAATATATAGTCTATTGGTGTAGACATATATGGGACAAAAATTTTAAAACTTTATATACATATACGTGACGTCATAAATACAGTAGTCTTACGTAACATTCTTCACAGATATAGCCAAAAGGTAACTTAGCCCAATATATAGATAAACAAAAAACTTGTATGTATTCCAAAAAGTGAACAAAGTCTCATATATGTGTTAAAAACATGACTACTTGACATTCGGAACCGCCTTGGGAGGCGCAAAGGCTGGCTAAAAAACCAAAACTCCAGGTCATCAACTCTGAGCCTGGTCACGCACCTGGTCACCTATATACAAAAATAATAGAATGAGCAGAAGCCCAGTGAATAATAACAAGGTAAAGGGGTTTAATGAATGTTGTCCATACAATTACAGAAATCGGGATTTAATGGATAACAGAAAAAGAATTTATAGTCATGTTCAGAAATCGGAGTTCATAGCAGAAGCAGATTCATAATCATATTCATAATCAGAATTTACAATTAATCATAGGTGGTACATTCATTAGCACTAACAGAAACAGTTGACCCATAAACGGACGACCATAAAGGCATACAGTTGACTCACGTGCACGGAGACGGTACAGTTGGCTCATGAGACGTACATTTGGCCCATAAATGGGTCGTATACAGAAGGATCCATAATAGTTGGCTCATGAGACATACAGTTGGCCCATAATTGAGACATAACAGAACAGATAATAGATGTCATATGGAGCTAATGATACCACAAGTATATTTCAGAAATATTGGACAACCATTCATTCATGCATAAAATAATATTTCAGAAAAAGATCATCTTATATCATTCAGAAAATACTTATAATTGAGCATAGCTTTACAAAGTTATTACTCACAGATGGCTCCAATAGTAGATAGACAGAACGGATAACCGGATAGCTTATGGCACGTGACCTACATAAACATAACAGATACACACATTGAAACACACATTCAAAGTACTCAATTTATTTCTTTTCGTTCTTAGCGTGTTTCTAGTCTTTGCCCTCATTACTATGTCTTAATTATGGCCTAGGAATGCCTACGATGCAATGAGGATGCCAGAATGCAGTTGAAACCACTTGGTCAGATTTGTTGAAAACAAGGTCTTCGCTCGAGCGTAGCTTCCTTCGCTCGAGCAGAGGTTCAAACATAAGGGTGGTCGCTCGAGTGCAACTTTTGTCACTCGAGCGGTCTGTAAACTCTGCAAAAATATTGGTTGCTTGATTTTTCCATTCGACGCATGCTTGATGGTTGCTCGAGCGTGAGACTGAGGTCTTCGCTCGAGTGCAACTTTGGTCACCCGAGTGATCTGGAAAACTTGTAAACTTCTGGGAGCATGCATTTTACGCTTGAGGCAACTTTTGGTCGCTCGAGCGAGTGTGCAAAATCAAGAGGGGTCGCTCAAGCGGTGAGGCAAAATTTTGGAATTTCCAGATTGCACTCCCAAGTTCAAAACTCGAATTCAAAGATTTTAAACACATCCTTTGAGCTCAAAACTTGAGAAAACATGTCTAAACTTACAAAACATTGAGAATTTCGAGATCATTTCACAAAATCAAAGCCCAGAAGCATGACAATTGTGTAAAATCAAACTTGGTATTTCATGAACAAAACTTATATGAAGTTGCTTGCCTTCAAAGCTTTCAAAACTTGTTCAAATGAGGTGTTGAACACAAAAGCATGCTGAAATCTTAAAACAAGGGCAAGAGGAGTACATGCATGTGAAAATCCTTTGAAATCAAACTCAAATTGTGGTGATATGAACATGCATGCATGATTTGAGTTACCATTCTTTAATTCTAGCTTAAATCTCATGTCAATCCACCTCTTTCACTTGAATTCTTATATGAACTAACTTAATTACACAACTGAGGGTTTGATTTCTTACCTTAGATGCTAAATTGTGTTCTAGAGGTTTAATTGCTTAAGTTTCTGAGTCCAAATCGTCAATTCAACACAATTCTTCTCTTGAGCTCAAACTCTCTCTAGGCTTCAGTCTCTCACTCCCATGTTTTTGCTCTCAAGGGTGATGACATGAAAGTGCAAAATTTATTCTAGAGGTTATATGAGCCTTATATAGGCTTTATTAGTGGCTCTAATTAATAATTAATTAATTGAATTTATGTATTGTAATTATTTGGTTCCAATTCAAATTTCTATTAAACCTACCATAAAATTTTACAAATTCCAAATAACATATACATCAAGTCAATTTCATGTTCTGATGCCGAATAAGCCTTCAATTCGCAGAACAAAATGGAAAGACAAACATATATTCCTACAACAGACAGATATAAACACAAAGAATGCTATACACATGAAATTAATTTAGAATTTCACCTTAATTACTTGTTAGGCATATTTAATCATGGTTTATCGGCTAATCATAGGTTGGATTGTTACTGTAACATCTCCGTTTGTGACTCTATTTTTCCCTATGTACAAAATTCGTAACCAATCCCCCGTTTGTTAACATTGTTTACCTTTTTTTTTACCTTACATACTTCAGATTGGCATATGAATTTGTGTTTGTAATTATCTGGGTTTGCCAACCATTTGGCAAAGTTGGTGTAGCTTGCTTTTCTTGTTCTTTTCGGATACGACTAGCTCTACAGTTCGGACTCCCGTGATTCTGAATCTGATTTCACAAGTGCAATGTGAAATAGATAAACACAAATGAGTCCAAATCCAACAATTCTTTTGGGAAATCAATTTTGAATCAAAATGCCAAAAATAGACTACTTCGCCAGATACAGAGTCGCCACTTAAATATTTTTGGGAAATTTAGAAAACCCGTGACTCGTGCCAAAGGCCACGTGTCCATCATCACCAAGATTGTCTCGGCTCGAGAAATTAGGTATGAGAGAGGAAGGTCATGAAGTGAGCACCCCACTCCCCCGATCAAAGATCGGCCTTTACTAATCATGATGTGATTCTTATTTACATTATATGCTCTTGTTCAGATTATTAGGCTATTTTTACTATTTGTTGCACACAAGTATAGACTAATTTTCAAAAATTAGAACACCTTAATTTTATGTTTGTTTGAATATGTACCACTTGAAAAAGTGGGCTCGTATGTACATTACTCAAATTATTCCTATTCAAGCAATTAGCCTTCATCCACAGGCATTCAAGAGTTATATCAATTAACCATTTAGCCTCACGGTATTCATGCTTGACATGGCAACAATCACACAGATGCGATATGCAAAGGCGAAAAGTGCTCACCTAGTACTCCAAGGCAAGCCGATCAAAGCAAAAGAATTAGAAAATATGCATGTTCCTAACTAATGCAACTTAACTAATGCAACACATGCAATGTGCTATTTAAATAGGCTTGGCTACTAACATGGCATGTTGTAGACCGCCCGAACTCCGCTCCATGAGCGAGGGCACGGATTGTAGTTCTAGCTACTACAGTTCAGACTCCTGCCACGGTTTTGAATCTAATCTCACAAAGTGCAATGCAAAACTGATAAATCACCAAAGAGTTCAAATCCGGCAAATCGTTTTGCAAAATTGATTTTAATCAAAAAGCGCCAAACATAGACTTCTTTGCCAAATTTCAGAGTCACTACCTGCATATTTTGTTTTGGGAAATTTAGGAAACCCTGACTCGTGCCTAAGGCCATGTGTCCTTCATCACCAAAGTTGCCTCGGCTCGGGAACATGGGTACGAGAGGGGAAGGTCCTGAAATGAGTACCCTCGCTCGCTCGATCAAAGATCGGCCCCTACTAACATGATATGTTGTTTTGAAAACACATGTGTTCTTATTCCGGTTATTAGCTAACATTACTACGTGATGCGCACAACACACAAGTATAGACTCAATCGCAAGAATTGGAACAAAACATCTCATATTTGTTTTTCAAAAATGGTTTGAAAGTGCTACTTGTAAGTAGGCTAAGACGCGGATTTGTCACCTTCAAGTGGGCTTAAAAAACAACATGATTTTGCCACTCCGCAAAGTGGGCTTAAAACGCACATTTTGATGAATTGTTTCCATTCAAACAATGAAGCCTTCATCCACAGGCATTCATGCAGTTAATCAATTAAGCAATTAGCCTCATGGCAAGCATGCTATCATGGCAGTGACTTACACACATGCAAGGATGCTAAAGCATAAACACTTACTGTGTACTCCGAGCCAAAAAATAAGCTAATTAGAAATCATGCATGATCCTAACCATACAAGATGCCTAATGCAACGCATGCAAAAATGCAACTAAAATAGGTTCGACTATCTAAGATGGCATATGAATGCTACACTTGATACATGTATTCAAATAGGAATTGAAATACAATGCAGTTTGAATGATGCGCCGAGCCCGGGGCATGCAATACGAAGGAATGATGCACGCATGCAAAGCATAAGTATGCTATTTGAAACATGCTCTAAAACTAACCATCAAAAGCTGATAAATAAAAGTGAGAAAGACGTGGGGTTGGAAGACATTCACACACTCACGCACACTTATTACAACATTGTGCCCTCTCGACGGAGGGTCCAAATGAATTTAGCTAACTAGCTACGCTAATTAAACTAATTATTACAGACCAACTAATTAACTATGCTAAGCTAATTAATTATTACAAAACTTTGACTAATTAATCAAATTAATTAAGTTACAAAGCCAACTAAGTATGAAAAATATCTAAATTAGGCTGCCACAGCTCCGCCTTGAACAATGAAGGATGCATGCTCGGTTTCTGCCCCGAAAAGCTCTCAGGTTTTCTCTTTAGAGGCTCTGTTTGCAGGGTTTCTCCAAGAACTTGCTGCTGAACCTTACCAAATCATTGCTGGGGAATGCACCAGTGGCCTGCCGGCCATGAATGGTGACTGCCGACCCTCATGCCGGCCAAGGATGTGCAGTTCCGGCCATGGATGAAGAGGTGCCGGCCATCAATAAGGCACTGCCGACCACTGATGTACTGAAACTCCATTATGCAACAGAGCTCACAAGAGAGGAAATGGAGGGTCTCCCAAGGACATGTATGTACCGTACCCCTCCATATCACCTCAAAATATGAAGGGAGAGGCACCGTTGGATCCAAAACCATCAATCAAGCATTTCAATGCATGGTGGCCAAAGATTCAACATGTACAAATTCAATAAATGCAATGCAAACAAGACTCTAAATCTGCTACCTCATCATGGATGATCAAAGGCAACAGAGACAAAGGGAGATTGGCTCACTTTCATCACTTTGAGTATGAAGTGGACCAATCAACCTTGTGTTCAACATAACGTCTGGTTGAACACAATGCAATGCAAACAACATATGTAATGCATACTCAAATGCCAAATACATTAAGCTAATAAAGAGCATCACTCAAGAGGCATGCATTATCAATGTTAAATGAATAAACCAGCCATGGACAGACCTCATGCATGCCAAAACAATGGCCTAAGCATGCTGGAATGGAAGCTCAAAATGCAAGAAGAACATGCACACATGTTGGCCTATGAGCAAGGCATGATACACAACCCTCAAAATCTATGAAGTGAAGTATGTGAGAGTGTGACTACATTATATGCACTGAAATTACTTGCTAAATGGTGCCATACCATGCAACCATCACATGCATAACATGTTAAAGGCCTCAAAACCGAAAGTTAGGCAAGGCCCTTTACACTACAACCATAGTAAGCAATGCTTAAATGACCCTAACCATTCAAAATAGATCTAAGACAGGTCAAAATAGTGGCAAAAACATGCTAGACTTGTAGCATAGATGGCAAGAAAAATAAGCTCATGTATTGGCTCACCAACAAGGCATAATGCTTAACTTCTCAAAAACATTGAAAGAGTGATAAACATGAGTATGGCAGTGAAACATGCTCTGAAATCATATATCAAATGATGCTATATCACACAAATGTCACAAATAAGGCATGGTAGGGGTCTCAAAACACAAGACTAGCAAAGCCATTTGAACTATAGCCCTACAAGGCAAGCCATACATGACCAAGACCACTTAAAACAGACCTCAAGCATGTTAAATTAGTGGCAAAAGTGTGCTGGAGAAAAGCTAACACATGCTAGAATGATGAACAAAAGCATGAAGCATGTTAGGCCAACAAACATGATTGCACTACAAGTACCAAAAGCATGCAAGAGGTGACCAAATCAGCCAAAAATAGAGTTATAACATGGCAAATAATGGCTAAAAACATGCTTGAACTAAGCAAATTCAAGGCACAACGACATGCTACTTTGTAAGGCTACAAGTAGGATTACACTACAAGTACAAGAAGCATGCAAGAGGTGACCAAACCAGCCCAAAACAGAGTTATGTCAGGTCTAAAAATTCACAAAAAAGTGCTTGAACAAAGCCACAAAGAGGTAGAAACACATGCTCATTTGGTGGGCCATCAAGACAAGCAAACACGACAAGAGGAGGGGGGACCACCCCCTCCTATTTTGAGCCTCAAAATAGGTTTTCCACCACTGAAATTCCACTGTAATTCAGTGGTTTTAAGGCCAAAACAAGATGATTTCAAAGGCATTAAAGGAAGGCAAGAAGCCTAGCAAATAAGCCACCAAAGAGGGTGAAACACCCCTAATTCCAAAAACACTTTAAAATACCATTTTTAAGCCTTAAAAAAAAAGGTTTTTGTAGTTGACAACTAGGCCAAAATCAGCATGAAAAGGTGGCCAAGGTTGTGTACAAAAACAAGCTTAAAAGAGAGAGAAGCTCACCCTTGAAGCATAGCAGCAAACAGCCAACAAACAGCCACTTTTCTTGAACCAAAACCACCTTTAGCAGCCCAAAACAAGTTCCAAGGGACCTCAGCCCAATGGTGATCAAGTCTTCTTAAGGGTTGATAGGTTGAAGATGGTTGTATGCAAGCCTTCTAGCACAAAAGCTTTGGAGAGGGTGAAATCTAGAGAGAGGTTTGAAGAGAGAGAGGCTCCCAAACCTTTGCCAAATTGTTCTCAAATGTTCTAACCCTTGAATATGAGATATAAAGCTCTCATATATAGCAAAACAAGAGGCTTTGGTCAAAAATATCTCAAGAGAGACAGCTGGAGCAAGCTGGAGCAAAATATCTGTTCAAAATTGCTTTCTGCCATCTATGGCCGGCACTGTACCACTGTTGGCTGGAACCTTACCATTGTTGGCCGGAAGCACACTCCCTTGGATGACAAGGGGCCGGAATTGGCCATTCATGGCCTGCAAATGGCCCAAAAATCCCATTTATGGCCCACATTCTCCACCTCTGGTTGGATAGAAAAATCTGCTTTTTGGGCCCAACTTCAACTAGACATAACTCCTCCATCTGGACTCATTTTTAGGTCATTCTTGAGCCTAAATTGTATCCCTGGAAGTCTTCTTTCCAATGGTGGAAGCCTCACTTCAAAATTCCAAGTGTGAAAAAAGTTATGCCTAATTTGGTGAAGCCACTTAGTTTCGATCCTTCCCGAATTCATGCCAAACTGTTTCTCCAACTTGGTTTCTTCTCTCCTCTCCTCTTTTCTTCAACTCCAAACCCCTAAACAAGGTGTTTTGAAAGATTTTTCAGAAGATTTCATCTCTCCTTCATTCATTTCCACTGTGTCCTTGCTCGGTTTACCGAAAAGCACAACATTTAACAAAATGCGAGCGTCGGAACATCGTAGGAACCTATTTTAAAAAATGTTTTGAAAGAGAGGGTTTTAAGGTCTAAAAACCATTCAAAATAGTTTTGGTCAAAAAAGGGGTGTGAAGTTGGGATTTGACTCTCTCCTTGCCGAAAAAATCGAACCCTTGCACTGCACAACTTTCACCACCAAGTAAACCATTTGTAGCGCCCAATTCTTTAGGGAGGTCAAAAATGGGGTGTCTACACATGTGAATCGATTTGATAGCATGAGGTTTAAGCACGTTTTCAAAGAGGTAATAAATAACAATGTGAGTTAGAATGATACGCTGAGCCTCATGCATGCAAGACAATGGATGCAAATCATGAGAAATGTTAAGTAAACATGATGTTCTATACTATCCATCATAAGCAAGTAAATGAAAGGGAGAAAGATGTGGGGTTGGAAGACATTCACACATTATTACATATTTGGCCCTCGCACAAGAGGGTCCAAATAAATGTCCTAGCTAAGCTACTTAACTAACTATTGCAAACCAAATGAAATAAATTAACTACACTAGCTAATTAGTACAAATTGAATGAATTAGCTAAGCTACTTAACTAACTATAACGACACCACATTTAACTAACTATTCTAACTAATTAAATAATTACAACACACTCTAACTAATTAATACAAATTCACTAATTAAGCTAACTAATTAGTTACATTATGGAATTAATTAACTATATAATTAATTACAAGTTCACTACTTTAGGTACAACTTACTACTATTAACAAAAACAAATTTAACGGACCCGAGGAGCAAGGAAATGGCTTATGCATGCACATGAATTTCTCCCCTCGAAAATGCCTCTGTTTTATTTTGCACCTCAGCCCTTGCTCTGCTCTGTGAAAAAAGTGGCACTGCCTAGATGAAAAAGGTGGCCGACAGGCTAATAAAAGGGGCGGCCGGCCACAAATAGTGGCTTGCTGTATGGTAAAGGTGGCCTACCGGCCACTAATGTTGGGTTTCTCCTGCTACGACAAAAAACAAACAGAGCACAAATAGAGCATTCTCAAGGGATGTTTGTCCAGCCTACCTCTCCTTATCATTAGACAAATCAAAGGAGGGGTAGGCTCGATTTGCAAGCCATCAATCGGTGCAAATTTATTGCATGATAACTTATGAACCAAGGGATACAATTTTAATAAATGCGCAATGAAAGACCCACGAACCTCTTCCATGTCATGATATTTGATCAAGGGAAATGGTTGACACCGAGTTTTGAACCGTTTTCATCACTAACAAGTATGAAACGAATTAAGATTCAATGGGTTCAATTAACATCCGATTGAACCCAAACCATTTTATTAGCTTGCTCCAATTTAAGCCATTGACTACCCTTTTTAATTACCTTTCCATTCATTAGTCATTTCAGTCCAAAATGAGCGTTAAAGTCCACTAAAGGAGGGAAGTGTCAAACAAAGGGTTGTTTTGGGCATGAGAGAGATGTCATGGCGTTGGTAACGAACCTTCGATGAGATCAAACCATTAAGCACAACGATCTCTATCTCAAGCTTAAACAAACAATCAACTGGTAACAACTTTCAAAGCAAGGGAGAAGCCAAGAAATAAGAGAAGTACTGAGATGATTATAGATGAACACAAGTATGGAAAGCTTGAAATAAATGCTATTAACTCAAATAGGTTGGTGTCTAATGCCTAAAACACCAAACCTATGAGAACCGTTACACTGTAAGCATGCCATACAAAGCATATATGACATGAACAACTTCAAACAGTCCTAAGATAGGCTAAAACAACACTGAAATTAATGTAAAAACATCTACAAAAGCAAGCTAAAATAACAAATCAATTAAACTAGTAAACAAACCAAATAAGGGGAGGCTAGGCCCTCCATTTTTAGGACTTCAAAATCGCATTTTAGCCTTTGAAAAACCTCTAAAAGTCAGTGATCAAAAGCTCAAAAAAAGTTTAAGAAAAGGTGGGAAACACAAGGGTAAAGGCCTAGGAAGCAAGCTTCAAAGAAGGGTAGTCAACCCCTCTACATTTAATGGCCTTAAACCACAAGTTTCAGCCCATAAACACAGGTGAAAAATAGCCCAAAAACAGCAAGAAATGATGTATACCTCCTGAAGATGAGTGATCCTTTTATTCACAAACCAATAATTTCACACCCTCAAATGCTAAAATGAAAGCTCAAACACCTCAGCAAAGAAACCTCAAAGTTTGGTTTAGAGTGTCTAGGCAAAGGGTATAGAAGTTGCAAGGGAGAGAGAGAAATGTAAAGAGACAAATATTTTTTAAAACTTTGCTCTACAAATTTTTCTAACCTAATTTTTGAGAGGGAGTCATCTATATATAGAAATATATGAGATTATCTCGAAAATATCCATACAGACACAACTGGTGTAGTGCATGCATCTGTTAAAAAGGTCTATGTTTTTACACAAGTGGCCGACAGGCCACTAATAGGGGGCAGCTGTCCACTAATAGTGGCCGGCAGGCCACTAGCGGGTCTGCTGGTCCTTGGATGGTCGAGTTTGAAAAACTCTTGTTTTGGTCCAAAAACAAGGCACAAGGTTTGTAGGTTTCTGAGGCTCAAAACTGAGGTTTCCAGCTGAGGAAATCGAGCATTTGGACAAGCATTTAAATTCATGATTGGGTGATCAATCGGTGGATCCCAAGTCTTAAGGGCGGTAAAAAATGGGGTGTCTACAGTTGCCCCTTTTTGACAGGGCTTGAAGTCATGAAATGACGTGAGTGAATGTCAAAGCCCAGATATGACCCATTTTGACAAGGCCGTAAGACTTGGGCAAACAATCAAGACATAAATTAAATTGGTTGAGCTCAAAAGCTACCTACGTATCCCTATGCAAGGAATCAAACCAGTGTAGTTCAGGGACAAGATGCAAATGATATTTTTGATGCGATGTAACAATTGAAAATACGAGCGAGCATACCACTCGAAAATTATGAAAAGGAGATTCAAAGCAATGTAACAATTGTAATCAATAAACGAAAGCACTCTTAACTATGCTTCCACGCACAAGTAACAATCCCAAATACACCCCCGTGCAGAGAGGTTAACAAGAGATGAGCCCAAACTACACTTCCACATAGAGAGGCGAGAAACAAAGCAAACTACACTACCGTGTAACAGAGCGCTCCTAACTACACTTTTGTATAGAGTAACAACAACCCAAACTACACTACCGTGTAGAGAGGGAATCCTAACTACACTTCTGTGTAGAGAGGACAATGAAAACAATCCTAGCCACACTACCGCGTAGAGAGGTAAGAGAACAACCCAAACAACACTATTGCATACAAGGATACAAGCAACCAAGCTACACTTCTGCGTAGCAAGGTGATCCTAACTACACTTCCGCATAGAGAGGACATAAGCAAACCGAACTACACTACCGCACAGTAAGGTACAAGAACAAACCAAGCTACACTTCCGCATAACGAGAAACAAGACAACCAGGCTACACTTCTGCGTTGCCAGGTGATCCTAACTACACTCCCGCGTAGAGAGTACACAAGAACAACCAAACTACACTACCTCGTAGTAAGGTATAAGAGCGAACCAAGCTACATTGCCGCGTAGCAAGGTGATCCTAACTACACTTCCACGTAAAGAGGACACAAGAATAACTAAACTACACTACCACATAGTAAGGTACAAGAACAAACCAAGCTACACTATCACGTAGCAAGGTGATCCTAACTACACTTCCATGTAGAGAGGACACAAGAACAACCAAACTACACTACCACGTAATAAGGTGCAAGAACAAACCAAGCTACACTACCGCGTAACAAGGTGATCCTAACTACACTTCTGCGTAGGGAGGATAACATACCACGTGGTGAAATTAATGGGAGGGAATCCAAATCATACTCACATGACGAGGGTGGACACCAAAATTAAAATGCACAATGCACATGAATATGACACAATGCGACATAATTGAATTCAGTATGACAACAACGCATGTTCTATGCAACATAATAGAAAACCGACATAAGATGTAATGCATGTCTTATCCAAATAGGGTAAGCATATGAGTTACAATGCAATGAGCACATGCAATGTAAGAGGTATACGAGAATACATATTCTATGCAAAAGATATGTGAATCGAAAAGACAGACAAAAGCGATGTTCGATAACAACCTCCAACTTACCCCTCGGAGGCTTTACAAAAAGCTCAAAAGGATACAACTTGTTCATAGTTGAAATTGGTGCACGTTCGCGTGCGGGCATTGGAACGGCACAACCAGAACACAATTTCGAGACCCTCAGAAATCAAATCCAATTCAAATACCTCAATCCTTCTTTCCAGACCCAAAATAGAACCTCTCATACACTGTTAGGGAAAAAGGGGAACAAAACCATCACTGGGCCATAAAAAGGGTCGGCCGACCAGTAATAGTGTACGGCCGACCACTAATGGTGTATGGCCGGCAACCAATGCAAAATTGGGGGCACTTTGGTGTTTTCGGCACGTGTCTCTTTAAATACATCACCAAACTTCATTTCCTCACACACCCAAGTCTGAAAATCCTCCCTCTCCCTCTCTAGGCGCTTCCTCTCTCTAGATTTGCACTTTATATACGTTTTCTAACGCCCCAGGCAAACTTTATTCGTAAAACCTCTTTGGTCCTCTTCCCTTTGGACTGATCAGATTTTGTTTTTGTTGATTTTTCAGGTTTTCAACACTTTGGGCTTGTTTCTCTCAATTTTTTATTCGATTTTGTGAACTTTCCCGTGTTTTGACTTTTTCTTCAATTTTCTCTCTCCTACGGTTGACTTTTTCCAAGTTTTCCCTCTTTTCTCTATTTTTCTTCATTTTTCACCCACTTTTCAAATGGCAGACAACATTCCTCATGATGAGACCCCTTCCGAGGTTCTACCTATACTACCACTCCCTGCAGAGATCGAGGAGCCGACGGTTGCTAAGGCCAGTGGGGCGGCAGAGGACATTACCGCTGATTTCGAGGCAGAGTTTGCTTTGGGGCTTGAGCCTGAGTTACTACCATTGAGGGTGAGGCCCTTTGATCCGGCCACTTACCACCCCCGTACGTACACGATGGTGCTTGGAGGCATGATGTGGTTTGATGATTTCGTTGATGACGTGCCGGAGGATATTTTGCTGAGGGAGCCGGACTTCCACCTTTCCCACAGTGCTATTGAGGTACAAACTTTATTTTCATGCTTTACTGCCTGTGATCTGACTGTCTTGCACTACCTTTCATCTGACTCTCCTTTTATCACTGCCTTTATTGTCTTTCATCTAACTTCGTCTTTCTTTACCAATGGAGGACTCTCACTCAAGTAAGAGTTATGGGATGGTGACGGCCAGGGACTAGTACCATGAGCTTCTCGCTCGGATCCGTGACCTTGTTGACAAGGCGGGCTTCGGCCTTTTTTGCACCGGGCTCATGCACCACATGGCCAGTCGGGCCCTACTCGGAGCATTGGTGGAGAGGTGGTAGGATACCATCAACTCCTTCCACTTCTCTTCCAGCGGGGGTTGACGATGACTCTCTATGACTTCTCCATGATCATTGGCTTGAGAATTCGGGGTGATCCGATCCCTTTTGACATGGATATGGGCCAATGGGAGGCAGCCTGGATCTACCTGCTCGGAGCAAGCTTGCCCTTATACAGGCCAGCTATGGTGCGATACAGTTGGTTCCTCGAGCGCTTTTGTAGGAGTTAGCCTGAGACACAGGAGGAGGTAGAGCAGTACACCCGGGGCTTCTTGATGTACTTCTCGGTACCACCTTGTTCGTGAATAGGTGGAATACTGTGGGTTTGTACTTGTTGAGTGCCCTTGTGATCTTGTCCCGAGTTCAATTTTACGACTGGGGTGGAGCCGACCTTGCCACACTCTACGGCTACATGAGCTCCAGTTCCCGCATGAAGGGAGACAAGGTTGGAGGCTACTGGAGAGCCTGAGAGGTATACACTGCACTTTTGATTTTGTTTACTTCTTCTTCTGCTTTCTGCTTTATATTTTCTGCCTTATATCTATTCATGCATTGTGCTTTCTGCCTTGCACTTTCTGTTTAATATTTGTTTACGTAGTATGCCTTCTACTTTGCACTTTTTGTTTAATATCTGTTCACACACTGTTGATGCACACTACTGATCTTTTCTTGTAGCTGTGGGTTCACGCCTATTTCCTGGTCCTTGCCCCAGAGCCGACTGATGCCCGCCGGAGTCAAGGACCAGTATGCTAGGGCTTGGGCTACATCTTGATACCAGATTTTGCTGGAGGGCCCATTCTGCCGCGCCTGGTTCTTGGGAGAGTGGTTTGTACATCAGACACTAGGCTGGCCCAACCCGATTGTTCCTATGCCGCCCCTAGCATCCATGCGGACAGTTGATGGCCTCTCAGCTGAGGCCATTATTCAATATATGGTAGGAATAGATGCTGACTACTTCCGAGGGGATAAAGATTACACAACCTTCATTCGGACTCATCTTATGCCACCCCCGACTAGAGTTCATGTGGGTGACGCAGCAGGTGCTCTTTTGGCTGGAGAGGCTCCTTAGGACGTCGAGGTTGGTATTGGAAAGGCCCCTCCCGTTGCGCAGGCTGCAGGTTGGTCAATGATTCCTCCCACGATTCCTTACGGGTGACTAAGCAGGACGATCTACTAGATCCCAATAGAGCCACCGGCGGTGGAGCATGGGTATGTGTAGACACCTCATTTTTTCCTGTTCTCAAGACTTGGACGTTATCGTTTGAACACTCGATGATCATCCATGTTTGTGTTCGTTTTGAGTTCCCGGAGGTCTCGGCCGCGCGCCTTGCCTCAAGATCTCTCAACTTGTTTGTTTTGTGCTTGGTTATGGACCAAACACTTGTACTTTTGCTTCTAAGGGAAGAGGGTGGCTTTTTTCCCATACCCTTAACCCACCGGCCAAGGCTTGAGGCCATCGACCCTGTTTTCTTTCCTTAAGCCAAAGGTATTGGCCGATTGGCACTTTATTTGGTCGGCCGGCACTTATGTTGGTCGATCGGCCATTTTTGGTGGCCGAACCCTATTCATCTGCTTTATGCAGATATTTTGTGCTAGCTGGTGCAGCTGGCATCCACAATTCACCCCCTCTATACACGTGTATGGAGGGATTTGAGCCTTGCTTAGCTTCTCCAAGAAGCTTTGCAAAATTGGATTTCTATAAAAGGAGAGCCTCCTCTCCCTTCCCAGGGGTTCAGCCAACTGATATAGAAGATATATGTCACTCTCTCTCTATATCTCCTCTCTCTCTCTATAGTTGTGTGTGTAATAGTGTTCTAAAGGGTGTTTTTGTTCATATTTTTGCACTCAAGCACCTAGTGGTACACTATCCCTTAGTTACTGAGGTGCTAAGGAGTTGATTTCAAAGTTTTTGAGTTGGTTTTGATCAGAAGGAGGTGCTGGAGTTGGTGTTCTTGAAGTGTTCTTCAAGGGTGAGAAACTACTCTTTTATTCCCCATTTTTGCTTAAGCTTTTAGCAATACTTGCATACTATTTCAAGCTTAGTGTCCAACTAAAAAAAGTTCTACTTTTGTATGCTAAATATGTTTGTTTAAGGTTACTTTTGGGTTGGGGGTTGTCTACCTCCTCTTAGGCCTTGTTTGGCCTTATTTTGTGACCTTCTTTTTGAGATTTGAAACCTTTTTGTTTTGACCTTCTCACCACTGAAATCCAAAGGATTTTCAGTGGTGGAGAAGTGGTTTTGAAGTCTTGAATAGGGGAAGGACACCCCTCCTCCCTTTGTGTCTCATTTGCTTGCATTGTTGGCTCACCATAGTAGCATGTTTGCTTAGCATGCTTTGGCCCCATTTCAGCAAGTATTTGGTGCTATCTTGGCATGATGTACCTCTGTTTTAAGTTGGTTTATTGGTCTCTTACATGCACCATGTACTTGCCTTGTAATCCCTTCTATTGCCTTAACATGTATCTTGCATTTGGACCATCATGCTTGCATATTTCAGCTCAACTCCAAGGAAGTTTTAGTCATGTTTCACCATGTTTAAGCTCTGTTTGGTGTTGATTTGATCATATATGCATTGCTTTGTATAGCCTTAGTTCATCTTAGCTTGTTAAGCTTTGTGCACCAAATTGATAGCATGCATTGTTTTGACTATTCTCATGATTTGGCATCATTTGAAATCACATTTTAGTCCATGTAGTGTAGCCACACACTTATGTTTGCCATCTTTTCAATGCTTTAAAGAATTGTTGTTTTGTGCCTTAAGATTGGGTCTTTGTGTATGTCGCCATGATTAGGTCTTTGGGATGCCATCTCATTGGGTTTTGGGGCTTATTTTGACATATTATAACTCTGTTTTTCATTGTATAATTCATGCCATGTTTGGTTGTGATAGGCGTAGTGTAATGCTCCCTTGTAGCCTTGCATGCCCCTTGTTTGTGCCCACCTTTTTAGCATGTTTTGGCCTCATTCCATGCATGTTCTAGCCTTGTTTTGGCCTGCCCTAGGACTGTCTTTGGTCACTTTGGCCCTTTGGGGCTTGGTTGATATGGCCGTGATAAGAGCCCCTTGACTAGCTTTGGGCATTAAGCCCCTTAGCATGCTATGCTTCACTTGTGTATATGATTTGGCATCATTCTCCACATGATTTCAGAGCTCATTGCATTGTCATGTTCTCGTGTTTATCCCATTTTGCTCCAGGTTGAGGATTGTGCATCGTTGCCTAGCTTACGGATCCATGTATGTGCATGCATGTCTCCCTTTTTGGTGCCTTGATTTGGGTGTTTTGACTACTATTTTTGGTACGACTGAGGTCTATCCATCTTTAGTGTAAGTCCATGGATCATGCATTTGTGTATTGTTGTATGCTTATCGCATTGCATGTTGTTGCATCCTTATGGTTGGTGTCATTGTTGCATGCTATCACTTTGTGTATTTCTATATCTAGGTTGCATTGTGGTATTGCATACTTGTTGCATTGCCATGCTGTTCGCATGTTAGGTGGCATCACTTTGCACTTGACATGTTCATGTTACATTGCCTTACATTCCCATGTTGCATTGTACTTGGTTGCATGCATTGCATTGTGTTTGGTTTGGGGTGTCAAACCAAACATGAGGGTCGAGGGACGTTTCGTACTTGAAGTGATGAAACATGCCTCAACCCTCGGTTGTCGATGCTCTTGATCAAGCATGATAGAGTTCTAGGCATTCATATGTTTTGTTGCATTCATTCCACATTGATTTGCACACTTGGCACCTTTGGCCATCATGCATTGAAATACGTGATGGGTGGCCCGAGGGTCGAGAGCCACACTTCCTTGAGTTTATAGCATGATAGGGAGGGTGATTGTGCACACCTTATCTTGTAAACACCTTGCCATGTACTATCTATCCTCTGCTGTAGCAAAAATAGAATTCTGCAGGAATATATGGCGGGTTGGCCATCTTAAGTGCTGGCCGGCTACAAAAATCTGGCCGAGAGCCTTACAAATGGTCGATAACCATTTTCCAATGGCCGGTGGTCCTATATCTTGGCCGGTGACATCCCACAGTGCTTAGGGAATGTTTCAGAAACATCATTGGGACTTGTGCAGTTTTTAGAGGAGCAAAACAGTGCAAACAGAGGCAACATGTGGCATGGCAACGGGTTTCCGAGCGAGGCGATCGAGCATGCATCATTCAATCATTCTGAGGTGGAGCTGCAGTGGCCTCTATTTGTAATTAATTTGTTAATTGATTAGGGGTTTGTAATATTTAATTAGCTAGGATAGTTGATTAATCATTTGGTTTGTATTATTTATTCAGACTCTCCGTCGAGAGGGCGAATTTTGTAATAAGTGTGCGTGAGTGTGTGAATGTCTTCCAACCACACGTCTTTCTCTTTTTTACTTACCTGCTTTTGATGGTTAGTTTGGGGTCATTTTCAATTAGCATCCTTATGCTATGCATGTTTGCATCATTCATATGTCTTGCATGCACCGGACTCGACACATCATACAAACCGCATTGTATTTCAATACCAAGTTGAATACATGTATCAGTTGTTGCATTTCACATGACATTTTAGAATAGTCGAGCCTACTTCTAGTTACGTTTTGTATGTGTTGCATTAGCCATCTTAACATAAACTAGGATCATGCATTGATTACTAACAAGTTTTTGTTTTGGCTCAGAATACTCGGTGAGTGTTTATGCTTTAGCATCCTTGCATGAGTGTGAGTGTTGCCATGAGGCTATTTGCTTATGTGATATAATTGCCTGAATGCCTGTGGGTGAAGGTTGGATCACTCGAATTGGAATAATTCATCGAAATGCGAGTTTTTAAGCCCACTTGAGAGTGGCAAAATCATGTTTTCTTAAGCCCGCTTGAGGGTGGCAAATCCACGTCTTAGCCTACTTGCGAGTAGCACTTTCAAACCATTTTCCAACAAACATGAGATGTTTTGTCCCAACTTAGGCGATCTAGTCTATACTTGTATGCTGTGCGCATCACGTAGTAAGCTAGCTAATAATCGGAATAAGAACACATGTGTTTTCAAAAACAAAATATCATGCTTAGTATAGGCCGATCTTTGATCGGGCGAGCGGGGGTGCTCATAGATGACCTTCCCCAATCGTACCCAAGTTCCCGAGCCGAGGCAACTTTGGTGATGACGGACATGTGGCCTTAGGCACGGGTCAGGGTTTCCTAAATTTTCCCCAAAATAAAATATTTAGGTGGCGACTCTGTATCTGGCAAAGCAGTCCATGTTTGGCGCTTCTTTACAAAAATCAATTTTCCAAAACGATTTGTCGGATTTGGACTCTTTGGTGATTTATCAATCTCACATCGCATATTGTGAGATCAGATTAAGAACCGTGACATTTGAGTCCAAACTGTAGCATGAGGCCCTCGGGGCGCGTCTAGAGTTTTTTTCGACTCTGCTGGGGAGTTTGGAGAACTTGACTCGATCTCATGATATCTTGTTTTGAGTACACTTCTGTGTTTCTTTGCATTGCATTTGCATTGGTGCGCCTAGGACACCGTGTTTACCATATGCTATTCCTAAACAGTTTGCCAGAGGCTTGCTTTAAGAAACGTGCCATAAGGTTGACCGGTTGCAGGCTCTGCCACGACGGGAACACAAACTTCAGTTTTTACCGAGGCACCCTTTTTGACCATTCGACCTAGTGCATATGGGAATCCATAGTGACCATTCCAAACTAGGACAGGTTGCTTACCCGATTGTAGGTTGTTTGAAATCCCTGCGTGCATAGTGAAACCCTAGCTCCTGACAAAGTAGGACAGGGAAACCCTATTCGAACATAAGGGTGTTTTGACTCTTACTTGCTTGTTATGTGCTTTTAGAGTTGGCCTCTACAGGTATGCACGTATTAGTCTGCAAGTTTGGGTATCAGGCATGTGGGCATCAGCATCAGTACTTTGAGAGTCAGTTCTATCTGCGGGTATCAGATTCAGATTTGGGGACAGTGATTTGGGAACAGTGATCAGTGGTTGAGAATAGTCCATTCAGCTTATGTTTGCCAACTGTGTGTTGTCTTTATTTAAGCTGTTATGCTGTCCGTTTTTCTGTTCATTATTTCCTTATTATTGCTTTATTTATCTTTTTGCAAGGTAGTTTAGCACCACTGATTCCGACCAGGCAGATATCCCCCGAGCACTCTGGGTTAGAGGTCGCAGACTTAATCGATCTAGGGATCTGATAGACGGACAAGCAGTGTTCCTTTCTTTACCCTTGGTTACCAGACGGAGGTCAAGAGGACGCAGTGTATCGATACAGCGGTCGTCAGATCAGTGGTCTACCCCATCAGTGGGCAATCAGGCTGAGGTCTTAGTTTTTATTGTAAGGACAGATATACCGGTTGTGCAGATAGATCAGCGCGATATGGTAGGCATAGAGGAAATGATGCGTCAGCTTCAGGAGAGTATGAAAGCCATACAGTAGGATGCTGCTCGTCAAGCAGAATTTGCCAAGCAACAGGCCGAGGTCATGGCCCAACAGGCAGAATTAATCGCCAGGTTACAACAGCAAACCGGAGCATCTGCTTCACACCAAGTCCCTCCCCCACTGAGAGTTCCAATACCCGGGGAGACACTAAATGTCCAGGAAGACACGGACGTTTCGATAGGGCCGGCTCCGCCCCCAATCCTACCCCAGCTATCCAAAACACCTACCAACCTACCGGATTCTCCCTTTGAGTTTGAGGTGGACCCCACAACGTTGAATGTGAGCAAGCTTGAAAAGCTGTTCAAGAAATCTCAGGGTGTGAAGTCCATTCCAGATATTGAGGATGGGTACATCGACTTGGCCGTGACACTGCCAGATCGATTTAAAATGCTACACATCGACCGCTTTGACAGGTCTGGGGATCCTATGGTGCATTTACGGTTGTTTTCGGACATACTAAGGCCGATGGGCCTCTCAAGATTGTGGAAGCTTTCTTTGTTTGGCCGGACCTTGTCGGGTGTAGTGGCTATTTTGTATGCAAAACTGGAAGACTCTGTGAAGAGGAACTGGGATGAGATGGCTGAGGCTTTTGTGGCTCAATACTCCTATAATACTCAGATCGAGGTCACAACTTGTGATCTTGAGACAACTAGGCAAGAGCCGAAGGAGAGCTTCTCCAATTTCGTGACCCGATGGAGGGCCAAGGCCTCGATGATGACCATCAAGCTTGTCGACAAAGATCAGATTCGGATGGTTGTACGCAACCTTATGCAGAAGATGATCGTTCTCCCCTTCCCCACCTTTGTAGATTTACATTTGATAGGGGTGCAGATCGAGAATGCTATGAAGCAGGGCCTCATTGATCATGAGAGAGAACAGCCCAAGAGGGCATTCAACCGCAGTACAAATGCAGGCACAAGCAGTGTTGCAGCTACCAGACCTTCGGATGTGAGTATGGTTACCATCACCACTACCCCAAGAACCCTTTCGGCTACACCATTCACCGGTGCGTCCGGAAGTAGCTCACAAACAACCAAATTCGCACCCCGAGGCCAAAGAACCTTCACCCTACTATACATGTCTCCGTCCAAAGCTTTGGGGGCTTTGATTAGGAAAGGGCACCTAAGCCCCTAGAGCCGCAACCTTTACCAAGTAATCTCCCACCAACCTATAACCCGGCGAAGTGCTGCGCTTTTCATCAGCAGAATGATCATGACACTGATCAGTGCTTTCGATTGCGTCATGAGATTCAGGATCTCATCGACAATAGGGTGATCGTGCCTCCGGAGAAATCGAATGTCATAACCAACCCTCTCCCACCACATAACCAAGCCCCACCTCCCAAACGCATCAATTTGATCTAGACAGGGGTTGTGTCATACGACCCCAGTATATGTATCACCCCTTCTCACCTACCTAAGCCGAAGGTGTTCATTCCTGACAGCACTGACTTGTACGTGTTGGACATCTCCCAAACCCAACCTGAAATGGTGGTGGTAGCTATCGAAGATAGAAGTGGGTCGACTACGGAGGTAGATGAGAGTGCAAATACAGAGGCTGAGAGGTCTGCAAGCTTCATGTAGAACCCGAGCAGTTACATTACATCAGCAGGCCAGGCTAGGCCGAATGTGGAATTGCTAGTGGAGGCACAGATTTGTGTAGTATGGGAGGATGGACTTAATCAGGGGCTGGATAACCTGGCAGAACTAGAAGAGGACATTGCTAACCTTCAGGTTTTTAACGAGCTAGATCTAGGAGACGTGACAGTCAACTGGTTTGATTTGAATGGGGCAGTGGAGTCTACTGGGTGGCTTGACGACCAGCCGGATGTTGTTGAACAACCTCAGCTAGAACAGGGTCCGTCAGGGACGGGGATATCAACTGTGGCCGGAAGGGCCAGGAATCTGGATGCATCATCGGAGAGCGCCGGTGTTAAGAATTTCGCTCGGGATCCAGGCAATTTGAATATAGGAGATGTTGGACAGCAAGCTGCGCTGAAGCAGTTTGAGCGAGAAAGGATCGAGGATTCTGAGAGGGCCAGAAAGGCCAAGGCCCCTGCGGGGACAGAACGTGATGTGTGCACAGGAACAGAGAGTGTTGCGGGCACAGGAACGGAAGGTGCTGTGGGCATAGGAATAGTTGTAACGAAGCCGGACAGGTGCCTGTCGGCTACCGATGGCATGTGGTGGGAAGATGATGATCTATGTCTTGCCCACACAGATGAAGACTGGGGGAGTAACCAGCCGGATGATACCTGGTACATTAGCGAAGTTGATCACATGACTAGGAGCGGGTGGTATTTCAAGCCCCCGCACTTAGATCAACCAAAAGCGTCCGGAAAGGACAGGGAGGCAGACAAGCAGAAGGATAAATTGCTCAAAGAGGAGGCTGTGCTGAAACAGCTGAAGAAGATATAGACAGACATCTCCATCTGGGGACTGGTTATGGCTTCAAGAGTACATAGACAAGCTGTCCTTTCTGCTATGGACAAGGCCAAACTTTTAATAGATACCACGCCTGAGCAGCTGGTAGGATTGGTTTTTTCGAGAGGAGCTTCCCCGACGTTGACCTTTTCTGACAAGGAATTACCGCCTAAGGGCACAAATCATAACAAACCGCTCTACATCTCTGTGGAGTGAAGAGACAAGTGGGTACCGGTAGTTTTTGTCGACATGGGATCCGCCATTAACGTGTGCCCGTCGAGGACGGCATATGCAATCGGGTTGAAGCCCGCGGACTTTATGCCAACTGCCAAGGTGATAAGGGCTTATGACAATACTAGCAGAGAAGTGATGGGGACTGTGCAGATTCAGACCAAGGTTGGTCCAAGACATCATGAGATCAACTTTCATGTCTTGGACGTTCCCGTGACCTTTAGTCTACTCTTAGGGCGGCTGTGCTTGCACCAGGTGAAGGCGGTCTCTTCTACCCCGCATTAGATGTTGAAATACCCCCATGGGAAGGGGGTGGCTATAGTTTTTGGGAATTCATCAATCCATCCGCTGCCAGAGGTGTCTACACCGGTTTTGGAAATCGAGCATGGCACGGAGGATGTGTTCCTATCAGGATTCACCCTAGCCGAGGCTTGGGTTGTTCAAAATATCTTGGCTATTGATGAGGCGTTATATGTCAGCGCACAGTCAGTGTACCTCATGAACAAGCTCCAGCATATCCCTGGGATGGGATTAGGAAAGAGTGGCTGAAAAGGCATTGCAGTATCGGCCGAAGTGCCGCATAACCCACATATCTTTGGTCTAGGTTACCTGCCTACCAAGGAGGACTGGGTGAGGAAGGGCAAAGAAATGGCTGGGAGAGCCACAGCCAAGCAGACCGGGAAGTATTTTGAGCTGATACACCGACCTATTCAGGGTACCCTGAACGGACGCCTTGTCTGGGAGGGGGAAGACTTTCCATTCTGCGGCTTCCCAGAGCCATGGTTGAATGCTGAGAAGAGACGCCTGCCGGGTTTTGAGATCTTCTTCGATTTACAATTGTCTGGGGATGATGTTGCCGAGAAGCAGACAGACCCATCAGCTGAGGTTGAGGAGTGTAAGGAAGTGGATTTCGAGAGCACAGAGTTTGAAATGGGGGTAGCACTGGCTTGTCTACTATCAGATCCTCCGATCGTACATGAGTGCTTGGGGGATGACCTCTCAGTGTCCATGATAAGGAATGAAACGGCTGCGGGCCTATCTTCAAGCATTTTGGATGCGTCCATCACACCCTCCCTAATCTGACAATACGAGGAGGGATACTTATCGAGCAGCACCGGGTCAGGTAGTGAGCTGGAATCTAATTCCATCGAGCCTTGTGAGTTAAAATCAGGTTCCAGCTCATCTAAGTCTGAGTCTGGTATTCCTGGGGGTGACAACCCGGATGCCACAGTCCTGTCTAGGTCGTCCTTGTCTTTTTCTTTTGAGTCTGTTGTAACAGAGGAATCAGGCGACTTAGAAGTGATTAATGAGAATGGAATGGCTGTGGCCTTTGAGTATTTTTCTATGCCTTTGATTTATTGCATTAATTCAGACTTTCAAAACTTCGATGAAAACGACGAGGAAGAAATTCATCCGGTTTTGAAATATTTGCTAGATCAGGAGTAGGAGAGGTTTGTAAAACCACTAGTTGATGAAATCATCCAAATTAATGTAGGTACTGAGAAGGACCCGCGGCTGGTCCAGATCGGGTCCACGTTATCTTCGGAGGAACTCAAGCGCTTAGTCGCTTTATTAAAAGATTTCAAAGATGTTTTCATGTGGTCCTACGAAGACATGCCTGAAATCGATCCTAAGATTGTACAACACCGGATCCCTCTTAACCCAGAGGCCCGACCTGTTAAGCAGAAGCTCAGAAGGATTCGCCCGGACTGGGCTATCAAGGTCAAAGAAGAGGTCACCAAGCAAATTGATGCAGGGTTCCTACTGGTATCTGAATACCCAACTTGGTTGGCCAACATCGTTCCAGTGTCGAAGAAGGATAGCAGAATCCGGGTATGTATGGATTTCAAAGATTTGAACAAAGCCAGTCTGAAGGACGACTTTCCTCTGCCGCATATCGATGATTTAGTGGACTTCACAGCAGGGCATGCATTGCTCTCATTTATGGATGGCTTTTTAGGCTACAACTAGATTGTAATGGCACCCGAAGACCGGGAGAAGACTGCTTTTACCACCTCGTGGGGGACTTACTATTATAGAGTGATGCCATTTGGGCTGAAGAATGCTAGAGCTACATATCAATGAGCTGCGACTACAATATTGCATGACATGATCCACAAGCAGGTTGAGGTGTATGTGGACGACATGATTGTCAAGTCCAAAGAAAGAGAGGGCCACTACACCGCCTTGCAAAAGTTTTTCCAAAGGATCAAGGAATTTCGGTTGCGGCTGAATCCTCAAAAATGTACTTTTGGTGTTACAGTAGGGAAAATGTTGGGGTTCTTGATTACATAGAGAGGTATCGAAGTCGACCCTTCCAAAATCAAGGCCATCTTAGAAATGCCACCACCGAGGACTGAAAAGGAGGTGCGTGGCTTTCTAGGTAAAGTGCAATTCATAAGATGGTTTATTTCAAAATTAACTTTGACTTGTGAACCAGTCTTTGGTCTCCTGAAGAAAGGAAAGAAATTCCAATGGGACGGCCGATGCCAAGCTGCTTTTGAACAGATCAAGCAATATTTATAGAACCCACCCGTGTTGTCACCACCTGAGCTGAGAAAATCGTTGATTTTGTACCTTTCAATAACTGAAACTACAATGGGGTGCATGCTTGCACATGAGTCTGAGGACAAGGTAGAGAGAGCTATCTACTACCTGAGAAAGAAGATGCTGGAATACGAGACCCGCTACACTCCGCTGGAGAAGGCTTGTCTGGCCTTGGTATGGGCTACTGGGAAGCTGCGGTACTACCTGTTAGCTCACTCTGTAATGTTGGTTTCAAGATTAGATCCCATCAAATATCTCTTCGAGAAACCGGCACTTACGGGTAGGCTAGCTCGTTGGTTGCTTCTGCTTTTCGAATTCGATCTGAAGTATGTGACTCGCAAGTTAGTGAAAGGGAGAGCAGTAGCGGAGTTCCTAGCCAATCACCCAGTCGAAAGGGATGAAGCAGTTGAGTACCTATTCCCAGACGAGGCCATTTTGCATGTCGAAGACGTGTTTTGGATGATGTACTTTGACGGAGCGTCAAACCAATACGGGTATGGGATAGGGGTGTTGCTGATAGCACCCGACAATTCCCGTATACCTCTAGCATTCAAACTCCTGTTCAAAGTCTCGAACAATGAGGCAGAGTATGAAGCGTGTATTGCTGGACTAGAAGCAGCTCTGGAACTAGGGGCAAAACGGTAGGACGTCATCGTGGACTTGAACCTTGTTGTATCTCAAGCTAAAGGAGATTGGAAAGTCAAAGAAGAAAAGATGAGAATATACCACCAGACCTTGGACTTGTTGATTCCTCAGCTTGAGAAGCTGAACGTCGCTCATCTACTAAGAGAGAACAACAGGTTCGCAGATTCACTAGCAACTCTATCTTCCATGATAGACATCCCTTTTGGAGTCCGGATGCGTTCGATCATCATTGACCAGAAATTTACGCCGGCCTACAAACTGATTGCTGCAATAGATGAGGTTCAAGATGAGACCCCTGGTATGACGATGTCTGGAACTTCTTGGAAAAAGAGGCGTATCCACCAGGGGCAAATGCCAAGGATAAAAAGGCAATTCGAAGAATGGCTACTCAGTTCATCATCTACGGGGGTAAACTGTACAAGAGAGGTCATCTGGGAATGCATAAGCTGTGTGTTGATGCTGAAGAGTAGAAGCACCTAATAGAGGCCATCCATGGAGGAGAGTGCGGAACACAGATGAACAGGGTGGTGCTAGCCCGAAAAATTCTCAGACAGGGTTACTACTGGTCCACCATGGAGGAGGATTGTATTGGCTTTGTTCGGCGATGCCACAAATGTCAAATCCATGTAAACCGCATGAACATCCCACCGTCGAAGCCGTACAATATGACTTCGCCAGGGCCATTTTCAGTTTGGGGAATCGATGCGATCGGGGCTGTCACTCCGAAGGGGTCCAATGGGCATGAGTTCATTCTAGTCGCGATAGACTATTTTACAAAGTGGGTTGAGGCCCAATCTTATGCGGTGTTGAAGGCGTCGCACGTTGTAAAGTTTATCAGGAACAACATCATCTGTCGCTACGAGGTCCCGAACGAGATCATTTTAGATAATGGTTCCCACTTCAAGAAGGAAGTGATCGACTTGTTGGAAAAATATAACGTGGCTTTTCATAAGTCATCTACATATCGGCCGCAGACCAACGGAGCAGTCGAGGCCGCAAACAAGAACATCAAATGCATTTTGCAGAAGATGGTGGAAACCTACTGGAACTGGCCAGATAAGTTGCCATTTGCTCTGTGGGGCTACCGGACGTCAATTAGAACTTCTACTGGAGTGACTCCGTATTCATTGGTTTATGGGATGGAGGCCGTTCTACTTATCGAAATTGAAGTTCCGTCATTACGAGTACTGGCTAAGTGTCAGATAGCTGAGGTAGATTGGCAGCAGAGGAGATTCGAGGAACTCATGATCTTTGATGAGAGAAGGCTGAAAGTACTGTACCATGTTCAAGGTTATCAACGACGAATTGCCAGGGCTTGCAACAAGAAAGTTAAGTCCAGGAATTTGAAGGAAGGAGATTTGGTGCTCAAAGACAACCGAGCTCCCATCCACGACCCTAGGGGCAAGTTCAGACCCAATTGGACTGGCCCTTACATCATCAAGTCTATCTGGTCGGGTGGAGCTGTCGTTCTGATGGACATAGATGGCCTAGAGTTCTCCCAACCGATCAACATGGACAAGTTGAAGAAATATTTTCCCTGAGAGGCTCGTTAGGCCGAAAACCCGAAAGGGTGACCTAGGCAAAAGTTAGAGCACAGAAAATTTGAAATGATAAAAACTGAGCTCGCAAGGTTGAAAACCCGCAAAGGGCGGCCTTGGCAAAAGTTAGAGTGTAAAAGGTGAGGGTTAATACATGAGTGAACTTGAGCCGAACTACATAAAGCTTGATTCCCATGTTTGGGATACGTAGGTAACTTCATCCTGAAGTCCAGCCATAAACACTTCCCCGATCAACTTTGTCCATGTGATCGCCTTGGTCATCTTTGTCTATTCAGCATTCAAAGGCTTGGTTGTAATCTCTGGTGCAATGCTACTCAGACTAGGGGCAACTTTCCAGTTGCTGGGATCCGAGGTTGTGCATCTCAGTGACAGATCTCAGGCGTGTCCAGTTCTGATCCATATCGAAAATGGTTTTGAAAAGTTTTAATAAACGTTGATTTTGTTCAAATTAATCTTTTTACAACTTAGACCATTTTTGGACCAAACGGAGAATTTTTAGTACCCACAACCTTTAATTTTATTGATTTCAAACACAGAGTCCTCCTGCTCTTGAATACAAAATTGAAGTTGCTTTTCATTACATTCATAAAGAAAAATTGAAAGTTTTGATTAAAAGCAAATAAATCTGGGGCATAGTCAGGTGTTCTTGCATCCCCTTCCAGAGCCGGTCGAAGACTCTAATGCCGAGCTGGGCCCGATCTGTGCCTCTTCATTGAGCCAATCTAAGCACTCATCAGAGAGGGTGTAGTTGAAAGTAGGAGCGGGGGCCAGAAGTTCTCTCATCCTCCAGGCTGCGGCATACCGAGCTAGCTACACCCCTCGGACTGGAAATGTAGTAGGGTACTCAATCCCCTATTCTGGGCAAGTCTGATCATGCTCGAACTGGCGCCGGAACCGGAATGGAAAATAGAAGACACAGTGTGTCATGCCAATCAACTGAATCCCGGGCTGACGGGTCATGCTGTAACTCATTGTCGGTAGGTTAAGCCAAGGCAGCACCAAGCAATGCGGTTTGCGGACAAACTGCACATCCAGCTACATCATCCGGAGCATCGACTAGACATCGTCGGGAGAAATAGTCGCGAGCTGAATATGCCGAACACGAGTTCATAACTCTCAACTTGTCCATCAATCATACCTGGGGAGGGATAAAAAAATGAGAGAATAAATAATAGAGAGATGTACATTGAGAGAAAAATCGAGCCTGAGGGCTGAGTGATGTGAGGTACATATGTGAAATGGGGTGGGAAACATTACCTGCAATAGTAGTGGACTCCCCGCAAACCTAGCTGTCTCCCGGCGATGAAAAGTGTCTAAGCCCATCAATGTCTCGGCCAACGTCATGGCGATGCAGCTTTTGCCCTCTTTCAAGCCCTCGGCAACCTCAATCAAATGAGTGCTAAACCCACCAGAGCTTAGGACAAGTAAGAAATGGGACAACATGCATAAGCAGAGCACTTGTCGTCGATAACCCTACCAATGATGATCGCCGCGATTACCAGCATCGGAAAATCGACAAACCAAGCTTGGAATGTCCAACTCTCCATTGTGAATCAATGACCGAGCGTCGTGCAAAGAAAGGCCGCACATCCGTCCTAAGGCTTGGACGTGGCCGAACCGGAACTGAGGCAAAATTTCCTCGTCGCGCTCGGATTCCATTAAAGCTTGGAAATCCTCAAAAGTGGGACACATCTCTTGGCCGCCAAAGCTAAAGACGTGTGTCACCGGATTCCAAAACCTTGCCATGGCGTGGAGGAATAGAAAACGCAGCGGGGTGCGGCCCAGCGTGAATACTGCATTTATGCCAAAACCCCAGAAATTCAGCCTTTCCCAGCCATCCAAGTTGGCAATCCAAGTTGTGAGGTTTTGGGCAAGAAACTCTTCCATTTTGGGGCAAATCAGTGTTGAAATGAGGAAAACTACGAAGCTGAGGCTTTTGTAGAAGATATGGTGGTGAGTGGAAGACAGGTGTCAACATTCTGGAGGTGCTTGCCATTTTCGGCCGATCGGCCAAAAATAGTGCTGATCGACCATCCCTTTCGGCCGATCGGCTAAAAATGGTGGCCGATGGCTATTTCTTATGGCCGGTGGGCTTCCCCTTTGGCCGATGGCCTTCCTTATTGTTCCCTGAGTTGCTTATGTGTTGAGCATGTTGAGAATTTGTGACTGGCACCACTTCCAAAGGCGCCGATGGCCTTCCTTATTGTTCCCTGAGCTGCTTATGTGTTGAGCATGCCGAGAATTTGTGACTGGCACCACTTCCAATGCCTTCTGGTGATGATTTTGCAAAGTCCCGCCCGGGTTACTTCGATTTGTTTATCGAGTTGTTGTACATTTTCTTATCGAGTTGTATTTCACATTCCTTAAGTCTTTGCTTTGCTTATCGAGTTGTATTTACACTTGGTTAGCTTATCTAGTTCTTTGTTTTCATTATCGAGTTGTTTTTGTCGTTAGTTGGTTCACTACCTGATTATTACGATGCAAGTGCTTAATTTTCAAACAAAAGTTCAATCTCATTTACATTGTTATGTAACGCGATGTGATGCGATGTGATGCATAGAATATACAAATGTAACACTTTTTGGAGTAAACAACTATTTCATTTCATCATGTCTTTTGCAAAAAGTACATAGTTTTGAGAAAGTAAAACCTGCCTGAGGCCGTACAATGTGCTCAAACTATCAGTAAAAAGAAAAATAAAGCAAAGCAAAAAGAGGAGAAAAGCAACAAAGTGTCTGAACAGAGCAAAAAAGAAAAAAAGCAGCAGAAAGTCTAGATCAACATCAATGGTCTCAAGTGCGGGAGTCGGTCCTGGTCCTCTTCTTGGACGAGGGTGCAGGATCACCACCGCCATCTCTGTAGTTAGGGTCTGAGCTGGCTCTAGCCTCACCCTGGGACGCCGCCGCCTCCTCATCAGAATCATCGGGAGAGGGCTCTCGTGAACTACTCTCAGCACGAGTGCGCCTGTATCTGCCTCGGCTGTGGATAGTCATCCCCCGCCTGGCTTCCCCTTCTCCTCGAGCAGGAACAGATGGTCTAGCTGGAGCACCTCCCGCGGCCGGAATCTGGAATGGGGCCTGAAAAGGACAAATGGCAAATGCATTAGTTATGCTACGCAAAGCAGAGTATGAATTCTGAATACAGTGTATGAGTACAGTCTATGAATGTTGTGAGCAGTGTATCAATACAGAATACAGTGTATGAGTACAATGTATGAATGCTGTGAGCAGTGTATCAGTACAGAATGCAGTGTATGAGTACAGTGTATGAATGCCTTGAGCAACGCTGTGAGCAATATGTGGGTTACAGGGTATCAGTGCCGTGAGTGCTGTATATCAAGTGCCGTGTTGATAGTGTGATGCATCAGATTATGTATGAAACAGATTAGACAGGGTTTGAGGATGCGGTTGAAAGAGCTTACCGGGATATTGTAAATGGTCAACAAGTCGATGCACCGCTGCAGCATCCTTACCGCTGAGGCTGTCAACTCCAGGGACTGGCGAGTGTACTCGACGGAAGCCTGCAAAAGTGTTGAAGTCATTAGTATTCTGCGGGATATCAAATGAATCGAAATGACTATATAGAATGCAAAGTCCAGTAGTACATACCGGGGTCGAGCCATAGACTCCGACAAGCTCATAATCAGCAAGAGGAGGAGCGAAAGGGATCTGATAAGTCTCCCCACCCTGCCCTCGGCATGTGATCGTCGTGGGCAGTGCTGGCCACTCAGCACCCCGTCCCCTCCGAGATCCACTCCTACCACTGGCTTGAGTCGCCCTCAATACCCCTGCTCTTGCTGCCGGCACCGGTGCTCTCTCTCTCTCGACTTGGCAAGCACCGGTCAGAGGCCGCATGAGATAAGTCTGAATGAACTCGACATAGTCGCCCTCATCTCTAAAGCACTCCGAGTCCCAGCCGATCGTATAATCCATCATCTCCTCAAAGGTATACCTCTCAGTATGCCTCATATGGGTGGGAGGCGGCCTTGGGACTACCAGCTCCGGTAAGCCGAGGGTCTGCCACAAGAAGCGCTCACCTAAGTACCACGCCCGACAAACCGGTCCCTCCAGCAAGTCCCTAAATCAGGCAGTCTCTCGATCACCGGCATACCGCTCCCGAACTGCATCGGGAAACGGGGCCCAAGGCTGCCAAGTGATCTGCAAATAATACACAGTTTGTTATCTACTGTTATTGAGAGTACGATATAAGACGAAGCTTAAATAAACTGTAATGTTTGACATACCTCGGTTGCGGTGATGGTGTTAAAATAGCGACGAAAGAACATGAAGGACTCCCGTGGCTTTCGCTCGCATCTCACATCGAAGCGGTGAAAAAACAGAACCATGGGGGGCATCTCCTCATCTGGCACTGGGCAAGCCTAGGAAAGTAGGCATACACCCACAACTACGGAATACAATAGAGCAGATATGAGTATGCTTATCAGAGAAAGTAGTATACAGATGAAGCAGAGTGTAGTGTGTGCAGTGTATTGTGCAGTGTGTGTAGTGTACAACCAGTGTAAAGCAGATTGCATGTGTGCAGTGTGTGTGGTATACAGATGATGCAAAGCAGAATTGTAAAACAGAAAGGGAAACATATACCTCCCAGGCTCGCCAGTAGCCTCCAAGCAACTGCCCGCTGAGGCGGGAGGATGAGCTCATATATTCGTAAAGGGTGGCCAAGCCCGCGCCACCCCAGTCGTAGCCGCGGATCCGCATCACATCCACAAGGGCGCTCAGTAGGTAGAGGGCGACAGTGTTCGCTCGGTCAGTGAAGAGTGTGGTCCTCAGCAGGAACATGATGAAGCCACGGGCATACTGCTCCTCCTCCTCCTGAGTAGTAGGCACCTAGATCCGGAAGTGATCCTCGAACCATGAGCACCTCACAAACCCTAACCGGGTAAGAGGTGGCTGAGTGCCAAGCAAGTATAGCTGAGCGGCGTCCCACTCGTCCATATCTGTGTTAAAGGGGATCAGATCACCCCCCACTCCGATGCCTGTGAGCATGGAGAAGTCAAAGGGACTCATCGTCATCTCTCTGGTGGCAGAAAGGTGGAGAGAGTCGGTGGTGTCCCACCACCTCTCCACCAAAGCAGCAAGAAGGGGCCTACTCGCAGTGAGGCGTGAGAGTCTCATGCAGAAAGTCCCAAAATCGGCCTAGTCGACAATATAATGGACCGCGTCGGGTAGCTCCATATACCAACCTCGGACGACAGTGTTCCCATACCCCCGGAAGGCATGGGAATCTCCCTATGTTCAAAATAAACAGTTGCAAAGCAGTGTTAGAAATACAGTGTTGAACACACTCAGAATTGATAAAAATACAGTGTGTGTGCATGTGTTTGAATGCGTTCAGAGTTGATGAAAATGCAGTGTGGGTGCATGCGTTCAACTTTACATAAATATCGGGTGTGGGTGTGCTCACCATGAACTCAGTATATGATGAATCAATGTGTTTGGGTCACTCAGTTGAAAATGCAGTGTGTGTGCATGTGTTTGAATGTGTTCAGAATGGATAAAAATGCAGTGCGGGTGCATGTGTTCAAGACTACACAGACTTTGGGTGTGGATGTGTTCACAGTGAACTATAGCGTGTGATGTATCAATGTGTCTGGGTTAAGCAGTTAAAGAACAGTATTGACTATTGCAGTTATACATTCTACATTGCGAAAAATGAAACAGAGGAAGAGTTTACCTCAGCGGCCCCGTAGGACAAATGTGACTCAGGCTCGCGCAGTAGAAGCTCCAATGGCGCGCCCCGGGTATAGCTCCTAAAGTGGCGGATGCCATCGGGAGGAAGTAGATGCCATCGGGAGGAAGCACATGAATCGCCGACTTGTAGGTTGCCGGCTCAAATGGTTGGATGCGAAGAGGTAGAAGCTCGACCTCGGGTCCACGTCCATCTCCGGGGGAGCCCCACCGCCTGGAACATCATCTGTCATCTCAAGAAAGGTGCGAAAATGGCCGAAAGTGCGGAAAATGGGCGAGAATGTGAAAAGTCAACCCCGAGAGGGTGAAAAATAGGAGAAAAGGTTGGAGTGTAGAAAAGGCACAAAGGTCGAAGTATGACTCGAGGGAAACAAACCCCAAGTGGTGGAAACTAAGAAAAGGTCACCAAAACTGAATTTAGTTCGGTTCAAAGTGTGTGAAACAGGAAGGGTTTCGCGAATCAAACAACGGAAAAGTGTCGAAAACAAGAGAAAAATGAGGATCGAAGGTTGGAAAATCACCTAGAGAGAGAGGAGGATTTTTCGAGCTAGGAGGAAGTGAAAATATAGGGTTTGAGGCCCTATATTTAAAGACCTATGTCTAAATGTCAAAACTGCCCTAACATTGCCATTTTTGGCCGGTCGGCCAAATTTTTAGCCGGTCGGCCAAATTTTTGGCCGGTCGGGTAAATATTTGGCTGATGGTCTCATTTTGTGGCCGATCAATGGCCGGTTGCCTCCCCTTGTGGTCGATGCACCCCCACACCCTTTTCTGGGTCAGTTGTGTTGGTTGGTACCCTTGTTTCTCAAGGCCGTGCAAGAAAGTATGCTTTTGAAGCTTAACCGGCCTTCGTGTTGACCTCGAGCCGTGTCTTCTGTGTGCGATGCTCAGTGCGCGAAAGGAGTATCCTTTCTCGTATCCTTTTGTATCTTGCGAGTTCCGTATATCGCTTTAAATATGTTGTACTACATTGCTTTGTTTCGACTGTAATAAGCGCGCTCGTTACGTGTCTTGCATTGAACAATGCCTCGTCTTGTTTTGAAGTTGCATCTCAACATCGCGAGTGACGTGCCTTCACCATACATGTGTTCATGCTTTCCTTGCTTCACACATTGCTATGCGTTGTCATGCATGCTTTACTTACATGTGTTCATGCTTTCCTTGCTTCACACATTGCTATGCGTTGTCACGCATGCTTTACTTACATGTGTTTATGCACCCTTTCGCATTGTTACACACATCGCTTGCGTTGTCGCGTATGCTTTACTTACATGTGTTGTCATGCTCTTGCTTGCATTGTTATGAGTACACTTAGGTTGCATTGTTATGCACCCCTTGCTTGCGTCGTCGCGCATGCCCCTACTTGCATTGTTATGCTCGTTTTACTGGCATTGTTACTTGCATTATTATACTCGTGTTTATCTCATATTTAAATGATTTCTTGATCTAACGTTGAGCGTACCTTGTTACTATATTGTACCTGTCAAGTTTCTTTCTTATGCAGGGCACGATATTATATGTACGGTTTATTTGAGACTGGTGCAACCAGACGGCACTGTATGTGCAGTTTATTTAGAGGAATTCCTGGTAAGACCCTTCTTGTCCTTTGAGTTCGTTTTGTTTCAGTAAGAAACACTTCGGCACGCTCGATGTAATTTGTCGAGTGTTGTGCCTCCCTTCTCTTGCGTGTGATACGCTGAGAATTGCCTTCCTTCTCTTGCGTGTGGTACGCTGAGAATTACCTTCCTTCTCTTGCATGTGATACGCTGAGAATCGTCTTCCTTCTCTTGCGTGTGATATGCTAAGAATTACTCTTCCCTTCTCTTGCGTGTGATATGCTGAGAATTGCCTTCCTTCTCTTGCGTGTGATACGCTGAGAATTGCTCTTTCCTTCTCTTGCGTGTGATACACTGAGAATTGCCTTCCTTCTCTTGCGTGTGATATGCTGAGAATTGCTCTTCCCTTCTCTTGCGTGTGATACGCTAAGAATTGCCTTCCTTCTCTTGCGTGTGATACGCTGAGAATTGCTTACCTTCTCTTGCGTGGGATACGCTGAGAATTGTTACTCTTTCCCTCTCCTGTGTGTGATACGTTAGGAGGTGTTGTGTTTGAGGCTCCGGGTTTCATCGGTAGTCGCTTTTAGAGTTCTCTGCGTGAGACGTAGCGAGAATTGTATAATTCTCTTACATCTTTTCTACATGTAATGCAGTTGGATTTGTATTCGCTTGATTAAGACTGTTGCATGTTATGTTGTTGCATGTTTTGCTTCGTTACAGTTTTCTTTGCATGATCATATGTTATGTTCGGCATCGTGCATGTTCTTCGCATCTTGCCCTTGCCTGCGGGCCCATATCTTGTTATCTTGTATGTTTGTCTAAGTCTTCGGCCTTGTCAAAAATGGGTCGTCTCTGGGCTTTGACATTCACTCCCGTCATCTTATGACTTTCAAGTTCTGTTAAAGAGGGGCAACTGTAGACACCCCATTTTTGACCGTCCTCAAGACTTGGACGTCATCGTTTGAACACTCGATGATCATCTATGTTCGTGTTCGTTTTGAGTTCCCAGAGGTCTTGGCCGCGCGCCTTGCCTCAAGATCTCTCAACTTGTCTGTTTTGTACTTGGTTGTGGACCAAACACTTGTGCTTTTGCTTCTAAGGGAAGAGGGTGGCTTTTTTGCCATACCCTCAACCCACCGGCCAAGGCTTGAGGCCATCGCCCTGTTTTCTTTCCATCAACCAAAGGTATTGGCCGATCGGCACTTTATTTGGTCGGCCGGCACTTATGTTGGTCGATCAACCATTTTTGGTGGTCGAACCCTGTTCATCTTCTTTATGAAGATATTTTGTGCCAGCTGGTGCAGCTGGCATCCACAATTCACCCTCTCCATACACGTGTATGGAGGGATTTGAGCCTTGCTTAGCTTCTCCAAGAAGCTTTGCAAAATTGGATTTCTATAAAAGGAGAGCCTCCTCTCCCTTTCCAGGGGTTCAGCCAACTGATATAGAAGATATATATCACCCTCTCTCTATATCTCCTCTCTCTCTATAGTTGTGTGTGTAATAGTGTTCTAAAGGGTGTTTTTGTTCATATTTTTGCACTCAAGCACCTAGTGGTACACTATCCCTTAGTTACTAAGGTGCTAAGAAGTTGATTTCAGAGTTTTTGAGTTGGTTTTGATCAGAAGGAGGTGTTGGAGTTGGTGTTCTTGAAGCGTTCTTCAAGGGTGAGAAACTACTTTTTTATTCCCCATTTTTGCTTAAGCTTTTAGCGATACTTGCATACTGTTTCAAGCTTAGTGTCCAACTAAAAAAAGTTCTGTTTTTGTATGCTAAATATGTTTGTTTATGGTTACCTTTGGGTTGGGGGTTGTGTACCCCCTCTTAGGCCTTGTTTGGCCTTATTTTGTGACCTTCTTTTTGAGATTTGAAACCTTTTTGTTTTGACCTTCTCACCACTGAAATCCAGTGGATTTTCAGTGGTGGAGAAGTGGTTTTGAAGTCTTGAATAGGGGAAGGACACCCCCCCTCCCTTTGTGTCTCATTTACTTGCATTGTTGGCTCACCATAGTAGCATGTTTGCTTAGCATGTTTTGGCCATATTTCAGCAAGTATTTGGTGCTATCTTGGCATGATGTACCTCCGTTTTAAGTTGGTTTGTTGGTCTCTTGCATGCACCATGTACTTGCCTTGTAATCCCTTCTATTGCCTTAACATGTATCTTGTATTTGGACCATCATGCTTGCATATTTCGGCTCAACTCCGAGGAACTTTTAGTCATGTTTCACCATGTTTAAGCTCTGTTTGGTGTTGATTTGATCATATATGCATTGCTTTATATAGCCTTAGTCCATCCTAGCTTGTTAAGCTTTGTGCACCAAATTGCTAGCATGCATTGTTTTGACTATTCTCATGATTTGGCATCATTTGAAATCACATTTCAGTCCATGTAGTGTAGCCACACACTTACGTTTTCCATCTTTTCAATGCTTTGAAGAATTGTTGTTTTGTGCCTTAAGATTGGGTCTTTGTGTATGTCTCCATGATTAGGTCTTTGGGATGCCATCTCATTGGGTTTTGGGGCTTATTTTGACATATTATAACTCTGTTTTTCATTGCATAATTCATGCCACGTTTGGTTGTGATAGGCGTAGTGTAATGCTCCCTTTGTAGCCTTGCATGCCCCTTGTTTGTGCCCACCTTTTTAGCATGTTTTGGCCTCATTCCATGCATGTTCTAGCCTTGTTTTGGCCTGCCCTAGGACTGTCTTAGGTCACTTTGGTCCTTTGGGGCTTGGTTGATATGGCTGTGGTGAGAGCCCCTTGACTAGCTTTGGGCATTGAGCCCCTTAACATGCTATGCTTCACTTGTGTATATGATTTGGCATCATTCTCCACATGATTTCAGAGCTCACTGCATTGTCATGTTCTCATGTTTATCCCATTTTGCTCAAGGTTGAGGATTGTACATCGTTGCCTAGCTTACGGATCCATGTATGTGCATGCATGTCTCCCTTTTTGGTGCCTTGATTTGGGTGTTTTGGCTATTGTTTTTGGTACGGCTAAGGTCTATCCATCTTTAGTGTAAGTCCATGGATCATGCATTTGTGTATTGTTGTATGCTTGTCGCATTGCATGTTGTTGCATCCGTATGGTTAGTGTCATTGTTGCATGCCTATCAGTTTGTGTATTTCCATATCTAGGTTGCATTGTGGTATTGCATACTTGTTGCATTGCCATGCTGTTTGCATGTTAGGTGGCATCACTTTGCACTTGGCATGTTCATGTTACATTGCCTTACATTCCCATGTTACATTGTACTTGGTTGCATGCATTGCATTGTGTTTGGTTTGGGGTGTCAAACCAAACATGAGGGACGAGGGACATTTCGTACATGAAGTGATGAAACGTGCCTCGACCCTCGGTTGCCGACGCTCTTGATCAAGCATGATAAAGTTCTAGGCATTCATATGTTTTGTTTCATTCATTTCACATTGATTTGCACAATTGGCACCTTTGGCCATCATGCATTGAAATGCATGATCGGTGGCCCGAGGGTCGAGAGCCATACTCCCTTGAGTTTATAGCATGATAGGGAGGGTGGTTGTGCACACATTATCTTGTAAATTTCTTGCCATGCACTGTCTGTCCTTTGCTGCAGCAAAAACAGAATTCTGCAGGAATATATGGCCGGTCGGCCATCTTAAGTGCCGACCAGCTACAAAAATTTGGCCGAGAGCCTTACAAATGGTTGATAACCATTTTCCAATAGCTGGTGGTCCTATATCTTGGCCGGTGACATCCCACGGTGCTTAGGGAGTGGTTCAGAAACATCCTTGGGACTTGTGCAGTTTTTAGAGGAGCAAAACAGCGCAAACAGAGGCAACATGTGGCATGGCAACGGGTTTCCGAGTGAGGCGATCGAGCATGCATCATTCAATCATTCCGAGGTGGAGCTGTGGTGGCCTCCTTTTGTAATTAATTTGTTAATTGATTAAGGGTTTGTAATATTTAATTAGCTAGGATAGTTGATTAATCATTTGGTTTGTATTATTTATTCAGGCCCTCCGTCGAGAGGGCGAATTTTGTAATAAGTGTGCGTGAGTGTGTGAATGTCTTCCAACTCCACGTCTTTCTCCCTTTTACTTGCCTGCTTTTGATGGTTAGTTTAGGGTCATTTTCAATTAGCATCCTTATGTTATGCATGTTTGCATCATTCATCTATCTTGCATGCACCGGGCTCAGCACATCATACAAACCGCATTGTCTTTCAATACCAAGTTGAATACATGTATCAATTGTTTCATTTCGCATGACATTTTAGAAAAGTCGAGCCTACTTCTAGTTGCATATTGTATGTGTTGCATTAGCCATCTTAACATGAACTAGGATCATGCATTGATTACTAACTAGTTTTTGTTTTGGCTCAGAATACTCGGTGAGTGTTTATGCTTTAGCATCCTTACATGAGTGTGAGTGTTGCCATGATGGCATGCTTGTCATGAGGTTATTTGCTTATGTGATATAACTGTCTGAATGCCTGTGGGTGAAGGTTGGATTACTCGAATTTGAACAATTCATCGAAATGCGAGTTTTTAAGCCCACTTGAGAGTGGCAAAATCATGTTTTTTAAAGCCCACTCGAGGGTGGCAAATCCACGTCTTAGCCTACTTATGAGTAGCACTTTCAAACCATTTTCAAACAAACATGAGATGTTTTGTTCCAACTTAGGCGATCTAGTCAATACTTGTATGATGTGCGCATCACGTAGTAAGCTAGCTAATAACCGGAATAAGAATACATGTGTTTTCAAAAACAAAATATCATGCTTAGTACAGGTTGATCTTTGATTGGACGAGCGGGGGTGCTCATAGATGACCTTCCCCAATCATACCCAAGCTCCCGAGCCGAGGCAACTTTGGTGATGATGGACACGTGGCCTTAGGCACGAGTTAGGGTTTCCTAAATTTTCCACAAAATAAAATATTTAGGTGGCGACTCTGTATCTAGCAAAGCAGTCCATGTTTGGCACTTCTTTACAAAAATCAGTTTTCCAAAACGATTTGCCGGATTTGGACTCTTTGGTGATTTATCAATCTCACATCGCATATTGTGAGATCAGATTAAGAACCGTGACATTTGAGTCCGAACTGTAGCATGAGGCCCTAGGGGCGCGTCTACAGTATGTCAGAGCCTCGAGCGCACTTCAGGTACGGACCACACTTGACAACTTGCATCCCGCATTTTTCCTTTTACATACTTTATTCAACTTCACTTGCAGGCACCCACAAAGTACACAGAGGGCCTTCTACAGCAGGTTGCCTCCCTAGTTCACATGGTGCAGAGGACGGAGATGCTGTTTGCTCTACATGGTATCTAGGTATACTTCCCTTCCCCTTATGCATTACATTGCTTCCCACACTGTACTGACATGCCATATTCCCACTGATAAGGGAAACTGACATGTATTCTGATACACTATACTCACACATTATACCCATGTTGCATCTATTTTCTGTATCATACTCATATTGCATACTCCATTCTGCAACAATACATACACTGTATCTGATGTGTTGATGCTTGTTTTTCAGATCCCACCTATACCAAGGCCACCAGCGGCAACGGCAGCACCGGTGGCACCTCCTCCAGCGGTAAGGAGGAGAGGTATATAGGCCCCAGCATGCGGTCGAGATAAGCGTCGAGGTTGAGGCAGAAGCAGAGGTGTGATATCCCTATTCCGTAATATGTTAATTGGTCCTTAAAATGGGTATGATTATGTGTTTAATATGATTTTGTGTGCATGTATGCAAAAATATGTGGTTTTGAATTTCTATCTGTTTACCGTACGAATATCTGTTTGATTATCTGCTTTCGAAATTAAATTGAAGGCCTTATCGGCCACCGAAACCAAAATTGATTGCGCCATTGTGATTGGCATAATTTTTAGAGCCTACGGTGAAATTTAATTGAAAATTGATTCAGATCAGATTAAACTGATTTAATTAAGGAATTTGTGCCCAATTACTTTAATATTATTATAATGGAATTAGTGGAAATTGTTGTATAAGGGCACTACACCCTCATTTCTCCTCCTTTGTTGCATTTTGGCTAGTCATAAACTCAAAGAAAGAAGAGAGGGTCGGCTTAGAGAGAGAGAGAGAGTGTAGGAGATTGAGGTTTTGGTCTTGAGGCTTGGAGATTTTGGAAGATTACTCAAGAATTTGCTATAGATTTGAAGAATTGAGCCTCTATGTAAGTGAATCCATGAGTTTAATGTGTAATTTTTGTGTATTCAAAGTGGATTAATGATCAAGAGCAAGGATTGAAGTGTAATTGAATTGGTTTTGTTGAATTGAGAGCCAATATGTGCATGCATGTAAGAAATTGTTTTGAATTTGCATGTTTGAGCTTGAAATACATGATTCATGTAGAGTTTTGGTTAAAGCTCATGTTATGATCACCATTTGTATCATCTAAGTTGAGAATGAGAGTAATACATCACATGCATGTACAATTTATGAGGATAGGAGCTTTGAATACATGAATGTGTTATGATGAAAATGAGTTTGGTATAATTTGAGCCATGCATGTGATTATTTTGTGAAATTGAGCTCCATTATGTTGTAATTTAGTGTTTGTACCATGTTAGTACATGAATATGTGAAGTTTGAGCTGAGATTAGGAGTTTAGAACCTTTGGAGGTCGTTTTGAGCTCAAGAACACATTCTGGAAAACCCAGAAATTTGATGTCCGCTCGAGCGGGGAAACTGCCGCTCGAGCGTGAATTTCGTGCTCCCAGTATTTTCTGCAAACCATGATGTTCGCTCGAGCAGGTAAGTCCACGCTCGAGTGAGGAGATATGTAGGACGGACTTCCGCCTGAGCGTCCAAGTTCCACGCTCGAGCGTAAAAATGACATGACCAGTACTTTTGCAGACCTCATGGGTCCGCTCGAGTGGGGAAGTCCACGCTCGAGCGGGGACCCTGTTTCTGAAAATTTTGTATGATCGTTCTGTGTTTTGTTTTCCGTTCTCTTTCACTTGCAAGCACTCTTAGGCATGCATTGAGCGTTGTAATTGGGTTAAAGAGATAAGAATGAAGCCTAAAGAGGAATATGTGAATTTAGAACGGATCGAATTGTTTGTGACCCTTTTTGTGTTCATGGAATGTGTAGGGTCAAGCTCCAAGGCAAATCCACAAACCGATCACTGTGAGTAATATCCTAACAAGATATTTGAAATATACTGTTGTCCAATTGTTTACTTCTATGTAAGTTTTGTAAGTTCATTAATTTGAATGGTGTACAATGATTGATATGAATGATTGGGCCGAAGGCCGATTGATATGAATGATTGGGCCAAAGGCCGATTGATATGAATGATTGGGCCAAAGGCCTATGGACATGAATGATTGGGCCGAAGGCCGATTAACATGAATGATTGGGCCGAAGGCCGATTGATATGAATGATTAGGCCGAAGGCCGATTGATCTGAATGATTGGGCCAAAAGCCGATTGATATAAATGATTGGGCCGAAGGCCATCTGCTGTACCTGTTTCAAAGATTGCTTATGTATCTATCTTATTTGATATTATTCACTGGGCTTTCGCTCACGCTCATTCATGTACATATAGGTGAGCCAAGGGACGTCCATAACCAGCCTCGGTGAAATTATGGGAAACAGTCAGAGTTTTGAGGAGTCAACCCAAACGTCTCACGCACGAGACTGTCTTCGCTTTTGTCCTTTGTTCATAGTTTTTGTTATGTTGGCGAAAGCATTGGACTACTTTTGTATATAAGTCTTGGGTTCGACTGTCTTGTACTTGCATGATCCTGTATGTACAGTGTCCTGTGTTAGTACATATTTTGATGTGAGTTATTAACATATAAATGTTTGGAATGTTATGGTGTGCATATAAGCACAACTCTATGGACAAAGTTTTAAATTGCTTTCGTTTGGCCCCTTTACTCTGATTAGTTTTGCTTTATTTGGTTTGAGGTCGTAGGTAATCTCGTGATTACTGGCCGGTTATGGCCTTAACCCATAGGGGCGGGTTCGGGTCGTGACAAGAGGTGCTAGGGGTCGGAACAGCGAGACCGAGCCCATTTTGAGTGAGGACAATACTAAGACCAGTGACTTCGAGGAGGTAGTGGGCCGACACTTTGAGTCTAAGAGCGAGGACGATGACACTGGCTCGAGGTCAGGGAGTAGAGATGACTGAGGCTGGTTCTGAGTCTATGAGTGGAGATGGTGATATTGGCTCTGGCTCGGAGTCCAATTCTAATAGTGGTGCTGATGGAGACAGTGCCCCTGAGTCCCTACCAAGGAAGAGGATGAAGAGAGCCTTTCGACCTTGATGTGACTGGTGCTGATTTTTGTACTTTTTGCTTAGTTTCTTTTATTTTGGTAGCTTAGCACATGTATAGCTTCAGATAGGTTTTTTACTTTTGCTTTTGAAAACTTGTACTCTCTTTTGTAAAAACCATGATCGGTGTAAAAACCCTGCAATTTTATGAAAAGAGTTATCGTTTTTGTTTCATGAGCACCACATTTGCATAAAATGAGAAATGGAATTGAATTTGAACTCGAGCATGCTTGTATTGGAACGATATTCTTAATAGAATAATGAGCCGACCAACAACCAAAATACAAAATACAACTTGTTAAATGGAAAATGAAGTAAAAACAACCTAGCTATGTACACTTGCTAAAAACAAAATACTCAAAACAAAACCCCAAAACACAAAGACCAGGACAAAACCAAAATACCAAACTGTTAAGCCACAAAGTGGGCGGCCCGCCACAAAAAGTGTACGGCCGACTTCTAAAAGTGGGCAGCCGGCAACTTGTGGTGATCCACCAGATGGCTAACAGCTGGCTTCCACTCACAGCCCTTCTACAAAAGGTCATCCTTCACAATTTCTTCACCAAAACCTCATTTTAGCTGCTGTTTTCTTTGAAAATAGAGGTTTCCTTGCCAAGAAACTCAAAGATTGGATAGCCACTTTGGACGGCACGGAAAAGGTAAATTTCTGAGGTTTCGGCATAAATGCGCTTTTCCCGTTGAGTCGTACTCCATTTTGTTTTTCGCTCCTCTATGCCACGGCCCATGTTAGGACCCAATTACGCATGTATTTCACGTTATAGCACAGGAAATGTGTTCGACTCTTGAAGAGTTCCAAGCATTGTTGGAATCCAGACGAGACGAGGAAATCATGCCTCAGCCTCATTTTGGCCATGCCTTGGCTTTGGGACAGATGTGTGGGCTTACTTTGCAAGAAGCTTGATCTTTGGCTCATGACAGGAAGCTAGATATACCTGGTTTGATTCATTGGTTTTTTGACATCGGAGACAGAGGTGACCTTCTCTGGCAAGGCTTTCAGCAACATGCCCTTTATTTATGTGTGCTTGCGCATTTCCTTCTTTCCCCTAGTTATGGCGGTGCGAACATTAGGTTAATCGAAGTAGTCCAATATTTGAAAGAGGCTAAAAGTTGCATTGGTTTGGTACTGGCTGAGACCCTAATAGGTTTAGATGCTTTTCATCGGCGAGAGACCACCAGGTTTGTAGGGAGTCCACTACTGCTCCAGGTATTGTTTCCCACCCTTTCTTATATATAATTCTCACATCACTCGTCACTCACACTCTATTTTTCTCTCAAAAGACCTTTATTTCCTTTTCTCTCAACGTACATCTCTCTATTCTTTAATCTCTCTTCTTTTTCGTCCCTTTCCAGGTATGGCTCGTGGATAAGCTGAAAGTGATGGACCCTTGCCCCGAATATTCAGCCCGAGCTTACTTCTTCTGCCAGCAACCAGTGGACTTTCCTAATGAGGGATGGTTGTGCAACTGGATGTGCAGCAGATCTACAACTGACATAGCTTGGCTTTGTCCTTGGCTTAATTTGACCGAGATGAGCTATAGCATGACTCGACAACCTGGTATACAGTTGATTGACCTCATGCACTGCATGTTCTACTTCCACTTCCGGTTCAGACATCAGTTTGGACATGATAAGACTCGTCTAGACGAGGGGGAATAATACTTGGTCCCATTCCCATTTTGTGGTTCATACTTGACTCAGTACCTCACTGCTTGGAGGATGAAAGAGCTTTTGGCCCCTGCCCCTAGCTTCAATTATACCCTTTCTGGCGAGTGCTTGGCTTGGCTTGAGGACAAGACACAGGTTAGGCCAACTTTGGCGGCAGAGACTTCCGTAGGCACGAGCAGAGGACACAGGAACACCTGACTCATTTATGCTACTAGTTTATTGCTTTGACCTTTCTTTTCAAGTTTTATGATGTAAAAGCAACTTTGATTTAAATTAAAGAGTTGGAGAATCTACTTTTGTGTTGAAATCAACGGAATTAAAGTTGTGAGCACTAAAATTTTTCCTTTTGGTCCCAAAATGGTCGAAGTTCGTAACATTTTGAACAAAATCAACTTTTATTAAAATTTGTCAAAACCATTTTCAAAAATGATCACTACCTGACATGCACAGAATCAACCTTCGTGATGTATAGCCCCAAATCAACAGAACACAACTATCCATAACTGCATTCATACCAGCCCTTCTGCCGATGTGAAGATCACACAACCGAGCTAACTGATATGGAGAAAGATGGCCTAATCAAATAAATGAAGAGGACAGTTGAGTTGGAGATAGTTGCAACCAAACTTCAAGATGAAGTTTCCTACGCATCCCAAAGATGGGAATCAAGCCTTACGTAGTTCAGTTCGGGTTCACTCGAGTATTAACTCTCTCCTTTTGCGCTCTAACTTTTGCCAAAGTCGCCCTTTAGGGTTTTCAACCTTGCGAGTTCAGTTTTTCTTTATTTCTAATTTTTCATACTCTAACTTTTGCCTCGGTTTGCCCTTCCGGGTTTTCGGCCTAGCGAGCCTCTCAAGGATAGTATTTCTTCAACTTGCCCATGTTGATTGGCTGTGAAAACTCCAGGCATCTAGGTCCATGAGAATAATTGCCCCTCCTGACCAGATAGATTTGATGAAGTAAGGACCAATCCAATTAGGTCGAAACTTTCCCCTAGGGTCATGGATAGGAGCTCGGTTGTCTTTCAGTACCATGTCTCCCTCCTTGAGATTTTGGGACTTAACTTTCTCGTTAAAAGCGCCAGCAATTCTGCGTTGGTAGCCCTGGACATGATACAATGCCCTTAGTTTTCTCTTATCAAACAACATTAACTCCTCAAATCTATTCTCCTGCCAGTCCGCCACCACTATTTGACACTCAACCATAACTCGTAGCAACGACACTTCAATTTCAATTGGCAGAACAACCTCCATCCCGTATACCAGAGAGTAAGGGGTTGCCCATATGGATGTCCAAATCGACGTTTTGTAACCCCGGAGTGCAAACGGCAATTTGTCCGGCCAGTCCCTGTAGGTATCAACTATCTTCCGTAGGATGTTCTTAACGTTCTTGTTTATGGCCTTAACAGCTCCATTGGTTTGTAGTCTATATGTTGATGACTTGTGAAAATCCACATTATATATTTCAAGAAGATCTACCACTTCTTTCTTGAAGTGTGAGCCGTTATCTGATATGATCTCGTTCAGAACTCCATATCAGCAGATGATGTTATTTCTGATGAATTTGGCTACATGCGACGCTTTCAACACCGCATATGACTAAGTTTCCACCCACTTTGTAAAATAGTCAATCCCCACTAGGATGAACTCATGTCCATTTAACCCCTTTGGCGAGATTGCACCAATAACGTCAATTCCCCAGACTGAGAATGGCCATGGTGAAGTCATGCTATAAAGCTTAGACGATGGTATGTTCATGTGATTGGCATGGATTTGGCATTTATGACATCGTCGTACAAAACCAATACAATCTTCCTTTATGGTTGACCAGTAATAACCTTGTCTGAGGATCTTCCAGGCTAGCATCACACCATTTATGTGTGCCCCACACTCTCCTCTGTGGATAGTCTCCATAAGGCACTTCAACGCCTCATCTTTGACACACAGCTTATGCATTCCCAGAGGACCTCTTTTGTAGAGCTTACCTTTGCAGATAATATATTGGATGGCCAGACGTCGTATGCCCCATTTGTCTTTGGCATTTGTCCCTAGTGGATACGTCTCCTTTTTTAGAAAGTTCCAAATATCGTAATACCAGGGGTTTTTGTCTTGAATTTCATCTATTGCGACAATGGTCTCATAAGTTGACGTGTATTTCTGTTTAATAATGATTGGACGCATCTTCACTCCCAGCGGGATGTCTACCATAGAAGATAGAGTTGCCAATGCATCGGCAAACCTGTTGTTCTGTCTTAGTGGATGTGTGAATGTAATCTTTTCAAACCTTGGAATCAGCATATCCAGGGCCTGATGGTAAACCTTCTTCTTCTCTTCTTTGACTTTCTAGTCTTCGTTTGCTAGAGAAACAACCAAGTTTGAATCCCCAATGACATCCAACCTTATTGCCCTTAGTTCTAGGGCAGCTTCTAAACTAGCAATACACGCTTCATATTCTGCTTCATTGTTGGACACTTTAAACCGGAGTTTGAAGGCTAGGGGTATATGAGAATCATTGGGCGTTATCAGCAACACACCTATCCCATAACCGTATTGATTGGACTCTCCGTCAAAGTATATCGTCCAAGTTTCCTCTTTAACTGGCAGAATGTCTTCATTTGGGAACAAGTATTCCACTGCCTCATCTCCTTCTACTGAGTGGTCGGCTAGGAATTCCCCTACAGCTCTTCCTTTAATTAACTTGTGTGTAACATATCTGAGATCAAATAAGGAGAGAAAAAGCAGCCAACGAGGTAGCCTACCTGTAAGTGCTGGTTTCTCAAAGAGATATTTGATGGGATCTAATTTCGAAACCAGGATTACAGAGTAAGCTAACAAGTAGTGCCTTAACTTCTTGGTAGCCCATACTAAGGCAAAGCAAGCTTTCTCCAAGGGAGTGTAACAAGTCTCGTAGTCTAGCATCTTCTTGCTCAAGTAGTAGATGGCCTTCTCCATGCTACCTTTAGATTCTTGAGCTAGCATGCACCCCATGGTTGAGTCCATTACTGATAGATAGATATAGAATCAGAGGCTTCCCCGGGTCCAGTTGCGACAACACATGCGGATTCTAGAAGTATTGCTTAACCTGCTCAAAGGCAAACTGACATCGATTGTCCCATCGGAACTTCTTTCCTTTCTTCAGGAGACCAAACAGTGGTTCACAAGTGAAGGTTAATTTGGAGATAAACCGTCTTACAAATTGCACTTTACCCAGAAAGCCGCGCACCTCCTTTTCAGTCGTTGGTGGTGGCATTTCTAAGAAGGCCTTGATTTTGGAAGAATCTACTTCAATTCCCCTTTGTGTGATCAGAAATCCCAGCATTTTTCCTGTCGTTATGCTGAAAGTGCATTTTTGCGGGTTTAACTTCAATCTATATTCCCTGATTTGTTGAAAGAATTTTTCCAGTGCAATGTAGTGGCCTTCTCGCACTTTGGATTTTACAATTATGTCATCCACATACACCTCAACCTCTTTGTGGATCATATCATGCAGAATGGTGGTCGCAACCCTCTAATAGGTAGCCACAGCATTTTTCAACCCAAACACCATGACTCGGTAGCAATACGTACCCTATGGTGTGGTGAAAACAATCTTTTCCCGGTCTTCCAGTGCCATCAAAATCTGATTGTACCCAGAAAACCCATCCATAAAGGAAAGCAGGGCATGGCCAGCAGTAAAGTCCACCAACTCATCTATGTGCAGCAATGGAAAGTCATCCTTTGGACTGGTCTTGTTTAGGTCTCTGAAGTCGACGCAAACTAGAATTCTACCATCCTTTTTCGGCACTGGGACGATATTAGCCAACCAGGTCGGATACTAAGACACTAATAAGAATCCTGCATCAATTTGCTTGGTGACGTCTTCCATGATTTTCAGTGCCCAATCAGAACGAACTTTGCGCAACATCTATTTGATTGGTTGGGCCTCAAGGTCAAGAGGGATCTAATGTTGTACGATCTCAGGGTTGATTCCAGGCATGTCTTCATAGGACCACGCAAAAATATCTTTAAAATCTTTTAACAAAGCGATTAAATGCTCGCGTTCCCCTGAAGACAACGTAGACCCGATCTGGACCAAGCGCGGATCCTTCTCAGTGCCCACATTAATGGCAATGATTTCATCAAAATAAGGCTTAGCATACCTCTCCTCCTCTCAATTAATCAAGTTTTTCAAAGCTAAAGGAATTTATTCCTCTTCATTTTCATTAAAGTTCTGAAAATCTTGGTCTATACAATAAACCAGCAGTACAGAAAAGTACACAGAATCTGCAGAGTTCTCATTGAAAAGGTCTAGATTTTCAATTACAGACTCAAAAGAAAAGCTGACTGAAGACCTAGATAGGATTTTGGTATCCGGGTTGCCACCCCCAAAAATACCAGACTCAGACTCAGAAGAACTTGAATCTAATCCTGACACCATAAATTTAATGGAATCAGATTCTGGCTCATCATCCGATTCTGAACTGGAAAGAAAGCCTTTATCCAGCTGCCAAGTAAGACGTGGTGCCCTCGATACATCCAAAATTTCAGAGGTTGGGTCCGCACCCGGTTCTTCCCCAATCATGGAGATAGTAAAGTTATCCCCCAAGTTCTCTATGTCGGCTATAGGATCTGTTAGGAGATTGGCCAGTGTCACCTCAACTTCAACCTCGTTGTTGTTTGAGTCCTCTTCAGTGCTCTAGCTAGCTTTGATGCTTGGTTCAGCCCTTTCCTCATCACTGTCTTGAAGCTGATGGTCAAAGAAGATCTTGAACCCGGGGACGCGCTCATTCGAGGAATTTACCCAAGGCTCAAGAAAGCCACAAAAAGGGAAATCCTTTCCCTCTAGAACAAAACGACTGTTGAGCATCCCCTGGATTGGCCTGTGGACGAGCTCATAATGCATCCCAACTCTCTTGGCCTTGGCTCTGCCCTTCATTTTTTCTCCCTTCCTTATCCAGTCCTCCTTGGTGAGCACATGGCCTAGCCCAAAGATATGCCAGTTGTGTGGCACCTCTGCCGATGCTGCAACACCTTTCCACCCGCTCTTTCCAAGTCCCATTCCTGGAACATGCCGCAGCTTGTTCATGAAGTAGATGGACTGGGCACTGATATACCTGCCTTCGTCTGTGTCAAGAATGGTTTGCACTACTCGGGCTTCAGCCAGAGTGAATCCTTAGAGGAATACATCTACGTCGCCATGATTGATTTTTCAGACTGGTATAGTCACCTCCGGAGCTGGATGGATGGATAAGTTTCCAAAAATAATTGCTACTCCCCCATGAGGTTACTTCAACATTTGATGGAGGGTGGAGGACACAGCCTTCACGTGATGTAAGCAAGGCCTCCCCAATAGCAGGTTAAAGGTAGCTGGTACATCCAAGACGTGAAACTCGATCTCTTGCTCTAACAGGCCTACCTGGACTCGCACTTTCACTGCGCCCACGACCTCTCAGCTTATGTTATCATATGCCCGTATCACCTAGGTTGGGGGAACAAAATCGGCTGATTTAAGGCCAATTGCATAGGCAGTACGGGAAAGACAATCATTAATGGCAGAACCGGTATCTATCAACACCACCGGTGCCCACTTCTCTCTGCATTCCACAGATATGTATAATGGCTTGTTGTGAGCCGATCCTTCCGGTGGCAGCTCTTTGTCAGAGAAAGTGAGCATTCGCTTGGCACCACCTAGAAAGACTAGGCCCACAAGTTGCTCGAGCGTAGTATCAATGGACAATTTAGACTTGTCCATTGCCGACAATACTGCCTGTCGGTGCACCCGTGAGGCCATGAAAAGCTCCTAGATAGAGATATCAGCTTAGATTTTCTTGAGCTGCTTTAGCATTAACTCCTCTTCTAGTTGCTTCTCATTCTGTTTCTTGGCCTCCTTGTCCTTCCCAGATGCCTCTGCTTGATCTAGGTGAGGCGACTTAAATATGGTCCACTGTGGGTAAGATAGCATATCTCCTTAGCATACCATGTATTATTCGAGCGGCAGCTTGCCCAATCTTCGTCGGTATGGGCCAGACACAAATCATTGTCATCCCACCACTCATTGTCAATTGCCGACAAGTAGTTGTCAGACTCCACTTGAATCATTTTCACATTATAAGTGTCCCCTACAGGGTGCTATGGAATTACAGTTTTCCAACTGTCTTAATTTTTTTCTCTTTCAAACTGCCTCAATGCAACTTTTTGTTCAGTATCTACAGTGTTTATAACACCCACTTCTTGGGCTGGGTTTTTTGCACATTGTAGACACCCTATTTTTGATGGCCCTTAAGACTTGGGCGCCACTGATTGATCACTCAATGATGAATGTGTACACTTGTCAAATGCTGGACTTCCTTAGTAGGAAACCTCAGTGTTAAACCTACAAACCTTATGCCTTGTTTTGGATCAAAATAGTGGTTTTTCAGGCCTGTGCATCCAAGGACCTACAGACCCATTAGTGTGGCATGCCGCCCACTAATGTGGCTTACTGGCCACTAGTGCAAAAAAATAGATATTTTCTACCAGCTGTCCCCACAGATGCATGCACCATTCCAGTTGTGTTTGTAAGGATATTTTCTAGGGTCTCTCATATATTTCTATATATAGATGACCCTCTCTTTGGTTGGAGAGGCTAGAAAAATTTTGGAATTTAGAAAATTTTGGAGAGCAAAATTTTAAAAAATCTCTCTCTCTCTCTCTCTCTCTCTCTCTCTCACTCTCTTGCAATTTGCCTAAACACTCTAAACCAATCCTAGAGAGTTCCTTGCTGAGGTGATTTGAGCTTTCATTTTAGCTCTTGAGGAACTTGAGGGTGTGAGATTAGTGGTTTATAACTCAAGGGATCATTCCTCTTCAAGAGGTATACATTCTAGTGCTTTTGTACCATCTGTACACTACTTGTTTTCTATCTTTTCTTGCTGTTTTTTAGTTGTTTATAACCTGTATTTTTTGATGAAACTTGTGGTTTAAGGCCATTAAAGGTAGGGGGGTTGACAACCCTCTTTGAACCTTGCTTGTAAGGCTTTTGCCCTTGTGTTTCCTACCGTCTCATCAACTTTTTTAAAAATTTTTACAACTGATTTTCAGAGGTTTTTCAGAGGCTAAAATCATGTTTTGAAGTCCCAAAAGTGGAGGGGTTAGCCTCTCCTCCTTGTGTTTGTGTGCTAGTTTTAATCCCTTAATATTTTAGCTAGATGTTGTAGCTGTTTTTGTCTTCATTCCAGCACTTTTTTGGACTATTTTAGGACTGTTTTTGTGAGTTTGCTTCATTCATGCTTTGTATAGTATGCTTGTAGTGTAATGGTCCTCATAAGCTTGGTGGTTTAGGCCTTAACCACCAACCTATTTGAGTTGATAGCTTTAATTTCTTGCTTTCCATACTTGTGATCACCTCTAATCATCTTTGCAACCTCTCTAATTTCTTGGCTTTTTCATTCGCTTTGAGAGTTGTTTCAACCGATGGATTCTTTAAGCTTGAGATTGAGGTCGTTGTGCTTAATGGTTTAATCTCTTCTGAGGTTCATTACCAACGGCATGACATCTCTCTCATGCCTGAAACAAGCCTTCGATTGACATTTCTTTCCATTGGAGGACTTAATCTCCATTTTTGGACTAAATGAATTAAGGAATGAAAGGTAATAAAAATGAAGTAATAAAACTTGGACTAAATTGGAACAAGATAATAAGCTAATTTGGTGTTCAATCGAACATTAATTGAACACATGGAGACTTGAGCCATTTCATACTTGTTAGTGATGAAATGGTTCAAGTTTCCAAGGTCAACCACTTCCCTTGATCAATTCATGATAGGGAAGAGGTTTTGTTGGTCTTTCCTTACCATTTATTAAAATTGTATCTTTTGGTTCATAAGTCGTCATGCAATGAAATTGTGTCGATTGATGGCTTACAAATCAAGCCTGCCCCTCCTTTGACCTGTTTAATGATAAGGAGAGGCAGGGTGGACAAACATCGCCTGAGAATATTCTAGTTTGTGCTCTGTTTGTTCTCTGTTGCTGTAGGAAAAAACCAACATTAGTGGCCGACCGACCACTACTTCTGGGTTGCCTACCACTTTTTCCAGACAGGCAGTGTCCTTTTTCTAGTAGAGCAGAGCAGATTAGAGGCTAAGGTGGAAAAATAATGCAATTTTCTAAACTGTGCAACAGAGGCATTCCGGTAGCAAAACGGAGAGCATTATCGGGTGGAAATCCACATCCATGCATGAACCATCCCTTAATTCTTGGGATTCGTGAAATAATTTTGTAATATTAGTATGTTGTACTTAAAGTAGCGGACTTGTAGCTAATTCGTTAGTTTTGTGTTGTACTTAATTAATTAGCTAAAGTAGTTAGTTAATTCGGTGTTGTAATAATTAGTTAAGTAGCTTAGCTAATTTATTCATTTGGTTTGTAAGAATTAGTAAATAGCTTAGCTAGTCCATTCATTCGGACCCTCTTATGCGAGGGCCAAACTTGTAATAATGTGTATGTCTTCCAACCCTAAGTCTTTCTCCCTTTTATTTACTTGCTTATGATGGATAGAATAGAACATCATGTTTCATTTAGCACATTCCACTATTTGCATCCATTTGTCTTGCATGAATCGAGACTCGATTCATCATGTAACAAGTATTATAGTTTACATACTTCGTTGGAACGTGTTAAAGCGCATGCTATCAAATTAATTCACATGTCATAACTAGTAGCCGAGCCTATTAGTTGCACCATTGCATGTGTTGCATTAGCCATGTCCCATTAGTTAGGAGCATATATGTTTTCTAACTTTTTTGTTTCTTTTGGCTCGTCTCGGAGTAGTAGGTGAGCATTTTTGTGCTTCATCATATTGCATGAGTGTGATTGTTGCCATGTCTAGCATGCTTACCATGAGGCTAACTGCTTAATTGATAAATTTCTTGAATACCTGTAGATGAAGGCTAATTGCTTGAATTGGAATAATTTGAGTAATGTACATATGCGATCACTTTTTCAAGTGGTACATACTTGAAACGCCTTTCAAAACAAACATGAATCAAAGTGTTCCAATTTTTGCAAATTAGCCTATACTTGTGTGCAACACATAGCAAAATAGCCTAATAATTAGAACAAGAGCATATAATGTAAATAAGAATCACATCATGATTAGTAGAGACCGATTTTTGATCGGGTGAGTGGGGTGCTCAGTTCATGACATTCCCCTTTTGTACCTAAGTTCCCGAGCCGAGACAATCTTGGTGATAATGGACATGTGGCCTTTGGCACAAGTCATGGGTTTCTTAAATTTTCCAAAACTATTTGGGTGGCGACTTTGTATTTGGCAAAGCAGTCCATTTTTGGCATTTTGATTCAAAATCGATTTTCCAAAAGATTTGCTGGATTTGGACTCTTTTGTATTTATCTATTTCACATTGCACTTGTGAAATCAGATTCAGAACCACAAGAGTCCGAACTATAGGGCTAGTCGTATCCGAAAGGAGCACGAAAAGTCGAGCTACACACATGCGCCCTCCGGCAATTTTCCTTTCTCATCAACCTTCCCTGGCTATTGCAGCTACCTTTACTTCTTTTCCCTCTGGATTCATCCCAGTTTCTTTTTCTTTGTTTGGTTTATCACTCAGCCATCCGGTGTTATCAGTCGATCCATTCGGGTTGAACCACTTGATCTATACATCTCCCTGATCATGCTCATCAAAGAACTACAGGTTGTCCAAATCCTCTTCGAGGTCTGCCAAATCATCTAACCCTTGGCTCGGGCCATCCTCCCTGACCACATTGATGTCTGCAGAGATTGGTAGCACTAATTCAGGCTTGGTTTGTCTACTTGTCACAATATAGCAACTTGGGTCATACACCCTCTCAAATAAGTCCCTAAGACACTCCGACAATAGACTAGTACCTTCCTCCAAGGTCAAAACCTCCTTTATGGTGGGTGTTGTCACCACTGATCTAGAAAGCTCAGGTTGTAGGTTAGACGTGTCCATCATGTAAAAGTCTGTGCCCTCTGGAATGAACAACGTCGATTTTAGTAGGTGGGAGAGGGTAATGTATACGCTAGGGTCATAAAATGCGGCCAGTGTATGGATAAGGTTAAGGTTTTGAGGTGGGGGGACTTGATTATGGGCTGGGAGTGGGTTGGTAGTTACATTTGGTTTTTGAGGTGGAGCGATCACCTTGTTGTCAATGAGATCCTAAATCTCATGACACAAATGGAAACACCGGTTGGTGTCATGACCGTGCTACTGGTGAACAGCACAGTGTTTTGCGGGGTTGTGCTTGGGTGAAAGAGGATCGGGAAGTGGGCGAGGTTATAAGGGTTTTAGGTGCCCTTTTTTTTACTAGCATCTGCATGGCTTTGGATAGGGTCATGTATAGTTGGTTAAAAGTCCTACCCTGAGTTCAAGTAGGGTTGGATAATGTTTGTGGGCCTAAATTGGCAAAGGGGTCGGCAGTTTTTGTTGTAGTGACAACACTTACATCAGATGGCCTCGCAGTTATGCTACCACTGGCAGCATTGAAACTGTGAACAAATGGCCTCTTGGCAAGCTCCTTATCCTCAGTAATAAGTCCTTGTTTCATGGCATCTTCAATTTGCACTCCTATTTCATGAAGTTTTGTAAACGTAAACAACGGAAGCACAATCATTTTTTGCAACAGCTTGCCATGCAGATTCTGGATGATCATTCTGATCTGGTCTTTCTCTGAAGGCCTCATGGTAATCATTGAGGCTTTAGCTCTCTATCTTGTCAAAAACTCAGAGAAACCCTCCTTCTGCTCTTGATGTGTTTCCTCGAGATCACGAGTTGTGACCTCAATCTGCGTATTGTAAGAGTACTGAGCAATGAAGGCTTCGACCATCTCCTCCCAATTTGGTTTGACGGAATCTTCTAACTTGGCATACCAAATGGCCGCTATAGCCGATATGGTGTGACCAAAGAGAGACAGCTTCTGTAGTTTAGTTAAGCCCATCGGCTACAAAATATCTGAAAACACTTGCAAGTGAACCATCGGATCCCCGAAACTATCAAAACGATCAATGTGCGACATCTTAAACTGATCCGATAATGTAACCACAGAATCAGTGTATCCATCCTCTATGTCTGGAATGGAATTGACCCATTGTGCTCTCTTAAACAATTTCTCCAGTTTAGTGACTTTGACTGCAGTTGGGTTAATCTTGAATTCGAATGGTGCCTCGGTTTGATAAACTGGGGCTCTGGAAGCTTGTGCCAGGATATATTCTGCTGGATTGCCCCTGGTTTTCTTGAACATTGGCAGTATTAGCAGTGGCTGCTGGTGCTGGGATAGCTGTGGTAGGTACATGAGATGCAAAGGCTACGGTCGACTGCGATAGCTGTTATTGTAGCCTAGTTATGACCTCAGCCTAATGGGCTGCAACCTCAGTCTAATGGGCCAAATCATGTTGTAGGGTCTCAACTGTTTGTTGCAGATGGAGTAGTAGTTCCTCTATATTGGCTGGGAGATACTGTGCCATTGGAATAGGTGATTGGTTTTGAATCAGACTGGAGGTGGATGACTGCTCTTGAACCGGACTAAACATAGGTGAGTTAAGAGGTGATTGCTGTAAGAATTGGACTGGCGAACTCTGTCTGGTTCTCCTCTGTCTTGTAACTGGTGAGAGTGAGGTAAACACGGGTTGTCCGTGAACAAGATCCCCGGCCTTGCAAAGTCTTTCGATTCAGGTCCAGAGTACTTGGGCGATATCTGAACTTTCTGAAGCTATGGTTTAAACTACCGAGCAAAAAAAATAAAGTAAAAGAGCAGCAATTAGAAATTGCACAGCACCTCTGCAAAGAGTTTGTATCAACACAGACATGATTAAAGCTGTAGGACTGTACTCCACACTAAATTATGTCCCAAAACAGATACCAACCTTGCAACTGATATGTACATTCATGTGCAGTTTCATTGTAAAGCACATACCAGTTAAGAGAGAGCCAAAACACCCCTATAAGGGGGTCTGGTTACCCTTTCCTAATTTTCGTCAGGAACTAGGGCTTCACTATTTCAAACAAGCGATTTCACGCAATCCTACGCATAAGTGAGCATCATGTCCTAGTTTGGAACAATCATTATGGCTTTCTACATGCAACTAGGCCAAATGGTCAAAGAGGGTACCTCAGCAAGACTACCTAATATACCTCTCACATCTAACACCGAGAAGTGAAAGGAGGATCAAACAATATAGCAGTAGTCTAGATCCAAGGGTTATGTTCCCAACATGGCAGAGCCCACGACCGGTCAGCCTTTTTGCAAGCTTTTAGGCCAGCTTCCGGCAAACCGTCCACGAATAACAGATGGCAAACAAAGTGACTTAAGTGCACCAATGCAAATGCAATGCAAAGAACATATAAGTGTAAATAAAATTTCACATCATTATTAAGTTTGAGTCAATTTCTCTAAATTCTCCAGTAGAGTCGCCAGAAACTGTAGCTTGCCTTTCGTGCTCTTTTCGAATGCGATTAGCCCTACAGTTCGGACTTCCGTAGTTCTGAATCTAATTCCACAAGTGCAATGTGAAATAGATAAACCCAAATGAGTCCAAATCCGGCAATTCTTTTGGAAAATTGATTTTGAATCAAAATGTCAAAAATGGACTGCTTTGCCAGATACAGAGATCTTGTTTGTGAAGTAATCTTTTTAGCTTAAAAGTCAAAAATCACTGAAAAAAACAAAAAGCTAACAATCTATACCAAAAAGTCAAATATTTCATTTTATTTTTACTTTTTACGCATCTTTTCGTAAAAAATAAAAAATTTATCCCAAACATACTAGTTTTTTTTATATCATATTTTAACTAAAAAGCTAAAAAGTTACTAAATTTTTTTTTCCCAAACGAGGCCAGAGTCACCACCTAAATATTCTTGGGAAATTTAGAAAATCCATGACTTGTACCAGAGGTCACGTGTTTGTATCACCAAGATTATGTCAGCTCGGGAACTTAGGTACGAGAGAGGAAGGTTATGAAGTCAGCACCTCACTCGCCCGATCAAAGATCGGCCTCTACTAATCATGATGTGATTCTTATTTACATTATATGCTTTTGTTCCTATTATTATGCTATTTTTACGATGTGTTGCACACAAGTATAGACTAATATGCAAAAATTAGAACACTTTGATTTCATGTTTGTTTGAATACGTACCACTTGAAAAAGTGGGCTCGTATGTACGTTACTCAAATTATTCCAATTCAAGCAATTAGCCTTCATCCACATGCATTCAAGAGTTATATCAGTTAAGCACTTAGCCTCATGGTATTCACTCTTGACATGGCAACGATCACACACATGCGATATGCTAAAGCGAAAAGTGCTCACTTAGTACTCCAAGGCAAGCCAAACAAAGCAAAAGAATTAGAAAATATGCATGTTCCTAACTAATGCAACTTGACTAATGCAACATATGTAATACGTGTAATGTCCCAAAATTCATGACCATAAAAAAAAAAAAATACAAAATAGAACTCAAACAAGATAGATAACCAAAACATTTTAATATACACATATAAGCAAAGTTAATACCATAGTTAATTCATTTGTGTTCCGCAATAGGATTACAAACATTGTCACGCCAAAAGTCAAAGTAAAAAAAAAAAACCTACTAGTCTAAGTCTTCAAGTGAACCACGGCTCCAACATTTCATCTTGGTTGCCTTCGGGATAACTTTCACCATCGTAAATTGCTTCCTCACCTGGCATGACACACCATGAGCTTGGAATGCCCAGTAAAAACACACACGCCCCCATATCTTCTATCAACCAATCAACCATACACATAACAAATCGGGTAACATAACATACGTTCTATGAATTAGTAGCTAGACTAGATATCTAGAATCCCCCAAAGAGAGCCTTTTACCCAACCACAAGGCTGAACACCGGACTACTCAGAACTCCCCATTTTGCTACTTTGCAGACCTTACCACCGATGCTCACCTCCCAGTTATTTACCGGTCAGCGACATTGATGGACCTCAAAAGGGACGACCAAACAAGTGGGCTCGCTTGCACCCAAATCGTGCCTAGGGCTCGCTTACACCCTGCACATACCATACCAAATCGTGTCTAGGGCTCGCTTACACCCTGAAATCACCGCATAGAGTCTAAATACATTCATGCCAACCTAGGGGCTCGCTTAGACTGCTTGCGCAAGACTTAGCTCATTTGGTATTAATCCCATCATAATTCATGTCATTCATATGTATATTACATAAATCATTCTGAAATACAAGGGTGAACGTCGCCCATTACCAACCCCTTTCCATTTCCCGTTTATTAGATCTTTTGCTAAGCAGGTTAGTCACATAAAAGAGCATGAGACAAACATAAGAGAGGAAATATAACCCATGATAAGCATACATAAGTATGGTAAAGCAAACAAACAACATTAGGAATGCTTTGAAACACTTAGAGACAAATAACACAATAAAACACAATTTCCAGCACTATTCAATTCTGCAGGGCTAACAATAATGCTTTGGTAAAAATACTTCCAGGTCAAATTAGGGGCTGAAATTGCACAGAAACAATAATAAACCTGTCTAGTTTCAGTTCCAATTCTCATAATTTGCACAGCACCTCCAGAAATTCATCTATAAGCTATATTCGAAAACCTATTCAGATTTGTCACCCTTTGGGAAAACTAGCTTTCCTCTCAATCTACGTAATGATTTTCACCCAAATAAATTCCATTGGAAATGGACTCAGAATCCTAAATTTTGATAGAAGAACCAACATGAGATGATTTTTTTGAAATTTTATAAAATTGCAAGAATTGGACTGTTTTTCAAAGACTCAGGACCAGATTTTTAAACAAAATATCCAAGCCCAAAAAACACACAATTAGGAGCTAATAAAATTATCACAAGCTCTAAACACACCAAATAGCCTACACTAAATTCAGATTTTATAAATAAATGAATTTGATATTTCTTTTAAATTTGAAAAGTTACAGCAGTGCCTAATTTGACAAATTTGCAAGACAATGTCACTAACTCATACCCACACTTTCATACACACCAAACCCTATTTAACACTAATATGAAACACAAGAGGGAATCTAAAAAATAGGATGAGATGGGTGAAAGCATTGGAGAAGAGAAGGGAGATGTGTTCTTACCTTCTTGAGTCACCTTTTCTTCCTTTTCTTTTTTGTTTTCTTCTTCTCTGCTTCCCCTAATCACACTCTCCGTCTCTCACCCTCTCCTTGGGCTGCTGAAATGTGAGAGTGGAAATTGAGACAATGATCTAAATTTATACGCCATGAATTTGGGTTAAAAAGACCATTCTACCTTTTTAGCTTAATAACTATGAAAACTTATAAATACCTAGATATTTTTCCACTAATTTGCTCCTAATTTCCATAAATAAATATTAAAATAAATAATAAAACTATTTATTTAAAGATATTTATGGCTATTTAATTAATAAAGATTCAAAGAATTAGTAAATATGCAACAAGACTAGTAAATAAATAAATAAAATGTATGAATTCATTTAGAAACTAGGAGGTAAATTAAATAAAAGCCAAGTGTTAGGGTATTTCCAATTATAAAGTAGTGTTCTAGGATTTAAAATTATTTTTTATTGGGCCATTATGCAGACTTTTGTGGAATTAGGGCTAAATGCTATTAACCTAAGGCGTAGGGTTTCAAGTGTAGTTACCAAAGATTAGGGTTTCTACAATATGTGATTTAAATAGGCTCGGCTACTAACATGGCATGTGAATCGATTTGATAGCATAAGGTTTAAGCATGTTTTCAAAGAAGTAATAAATAACAATGTGAGTTAGAATAATGCACTGAGCCTCATGCATGCAAGGCAATGGATGCAAATCATGAGAAATGTTAAGTAAACATGATGTTCTATACTATCCATCATAAGCAAGTAAATGAAAAGGAGAAAGACATGGGGTTGGAAGACATTTACACATTATTACATATTTGGCCCTCGCACAAGAGGGTTTGAATAAATGTTCTAGCTAAGCTACTTAATTAACTATTACAAATCAAATGATATAAATTAACTACACTAGCTAATTAGTACAAATTGAATGAATTAGCTAAGCTACTTAACTAATTATGACAACGTCGCATTTAACTAACTATTCTAGCTAATTAAACAATTACAACACACTAACTAATTAATACAAATTAACTAATTAAACTAACTAATTAGTTACATTACAAAATTAATTAACTAAATAATTAATTACAAGTTCACTACTTTAGGTATAACTTACTACTATTAACAAAAACAAATTTAACGGGTCCTGAGGAGCAAGGAAATGGCTTATGCATGCACATGAATTTCTCCCCCCGAAAATGCCTTTGTTTTGTTTTGCACCTTAGCCTCTGCCCTGCTCTGTGAAGAAAGTGGCACTGCCTGGCTGAAAAAGGTGGCCAGTAGGCCATTAAAAGGGGGCGACCGGCCACTAATAGTGGCCTGCCGTACGGTAATAACCCGACCCTCTTATATGCTTTACGTCTTTAACTATGTGTGATTATATGCTTGAAGTGAAATTCCATGTGAAATTGTATTTAATTATGCGAATTATGTGATTATGAAAGTATATCTGTCGGTTATGAGAAAATCTGTTGGAATTGAGACATTTGGACTAGAAATTGAAAGCCTTAGAGGCGTGATAACCCGAAATTGACTTTATAGTTATGGTTAGCATGATTTTTAGGACATTATATGAAGTTTTGTAAAAATTTGATTCGTAATGAATTAATTGATTTAAATTAGGCTCAAGCTTTAATTAAACTAGCTTAGGCTTATAACTTAAGTCTTGCTAGTTATAAGAGCCACTTATGTAAGTCTTAGAGAACTTAGCCTCAACAAACACTAAGAAAATATCTCTTGGTGAGCCCTGGAGAAGAAAAAAGAAGAGAAAATAGAGAGAGGATTAAGGGATCAACCTAGAGCTTTAGGATTGAAGGAATTAGAAGGGGAATTAGAGACTAGAGGTCAAGGTATGTGTAACTCAACTAAAGTATCCTAAGTCTCACTCCAATTGTTTGGTATCAAGTTTTGAAATGAAGTTTTTCTACTCATCTAACTTAGGGTTTTGGAAGTAATGACTTATTTGGGAAAATATCCATGGAAATCATAAAGATTCATTGTTTTTGGTTGTTTTAAGAGTTAAGTCTTGTAAGTTGAGTATATCTTGAGTTAGTTTGAGAGGAACTACCTTCTAATCTTTAATTTTTGTATGTTTGGTTCCTATATGCATATATGTTGTATCTATTTTGATTAACCAAGAAAAGATAAAGAAATAAGTGAAATGTGGTAATTTGATTTGTAAATGTGCAATTAAGATGGGTTATGATTTATTTAAGTTTGAGATTCTTGTTCATTAGGTTCATATGTTGTGATATTGAAGGGAAATTACTTGTATTTCACTGTAGAAAGGGTTTTGGGAAGTTGATTTTTTTTGCTGAATTTCGGACTGCACACAAAGCCTAGAGCCACACGTGCGGGGCTCACAGCCGCACATGCAGAAAACAAGGGAGGCAAATTAGGCATTCTAGAATAAAAGCATGTGCGGAGCCGCATGTGCGGCACACCTTCCTGCACGTGTAGCCAATGGGGAAAATTTCCCCTCTGAAATTGTGAACGTATACATTTGATCTTTTTGAAAGGTTTACAATTGAATTGGAATTAAACGAATCGGAAAATGGCTAAAGAGAAAAGGCTAAAGGAAAGTGATTTACTTACAAGTTATGTGTCTTGTGTAGGTCACGTACTAGAAGGGACCGTTGCACGGCCATATCACTATGAGTAATAGTAGTGTAACAATATGTTTCATTTATGTATTGTGATTAGGATCCATATGTTTTTGACTTGTGAATGACGTATGTTGTATCAATTGTGTTTGATTGAAATAATGGGAATGATCACAAAATGATATATGCAATGGACCCAAGGTAATTCTACTTTGATTGTGAGGCCGTTATGCTATGGACTACTTGTGATTCATGGCTCTAAGGCCAAGGGAGATGGAGACATGCCAATGTTCCATCTACCTTGTGATGATATGAATTGTTTATGACCCATGGCCTAAGGCCGAGGGAGGTGGAGACATGTCGATGTTCCATCTACCCTATAATGTTCCGAACAGCTGTTGTTCTGTTGGGCCTATGGCCATTTTGTTATTATATTAGGCCTAAGGCCGTTCTGTATTACGTTGGGCCTAAGGCCGTTCTGTCTTGTGTGGGCCCGAGGCCGTTCAGGAATGAGAATATGCATAAGGCCAACTTATAACTTATGATTCTACTCTACAAGACTTATGCTCATTCACATAAACCTCTTTACATTGTTATTATTCATTGAGCCTTGCCCACTCTGTATTTATGTATATTTATGTAGGTGATCAGTCCGGGGGACACCCCTAGGTCAATTCCAGGAGCCTTTTTGCTGGACCTGTTTTGTCAAGCCTTCCGAAGTGGACCCTTTTGTTTTATTGGGAGTTCCGTGTGATGGCATATTTGGTTAAGACTTGGATGACTTGTCTTAGATACATTGTCAATATGTAAATTTGGGATTATTACCTTTTTGTATAGCTTTGCATGACATGGACTTGTTGAGATATGAACTGTATGTGTAAATGTTCTAAATATATGGTATGGTGTACTAAGAGCTGGGCATTTAAACACTGCTCAATGGACGTTTCATTTTGTCTTTATGTTTGCTTCCGTTTTAGGCCCCGGTATTGTATGAAATATTTATTGATTATTTTGTTTTGAGGCCTACAAATAGGCCGGTCATGTCCAAACTTTTAGGGGCAGGTTTGGGTTGTGACAGTAATGGTAGCTTGCCGGGCACAAATGTTGGGTTTCTCCTACTGTAACAGAAAACAAATAGAGCACAGATAGAGCATTCTCAGTGGATGTTTGTCCATCATGCCTCTCCTTATCATCAGACAGATCAAAGGAGGGGTAGGCTCAATTCACAAGCCATCAATCGGTGCAAATTCATTGCATGATGGCTTATGAACCAAGGGAAACAATTTCAATAAATGCGCAATGAAAGACCCACGAAACCTCTTCCCTATCATAATATTTAACCAAGGGAAATGGTTGACATCAACTCTTTAACTGTTTTCATCACTAACAAGTATGAAGTGACTCAAGACTCAATGGGTTCAATTAACGTCCGATTGAACCCAAACCATTTTATTATCTTGCTCTATTTTACTTTTTTAATTACCTTTCCATTCATTAGTCATTTTAGTCCAAAATGAGCATTAAGTCCACTAAAGGATGGAAGTGTCAAACAAAGGGTTGTTTTGGGCAGGGAGAGATGTCATGTTGTTGGTAACGAACCTCCGAAGAGATTAAACCATTAAGCACAGCGATTTTTATCTCAAGCTCAAACAAACAATCGGTTTGAAACGACTCTCAAAGCAAGGGAGAAGCCAAGAAATGAGAGAAGTACTGAGATGATTAGAGATGAACATAAGTATGGAAAGCTTGAAATAAATGCTATCAACTCAAATAGGTCGGTGTCTAATGCCTAAAACACGAAACCTATGAGGACCGTTACACTACAAGCATGCCATACAAAGCATAAATGACATGAACAACTTAAAACAGTCCTAAGATAGGCTAAAACAACACTGCAATTAATGTAAAAACATCTACAAAAGAAAACTAAAATAATAGAGAAATTAAGCTAGTAAACAAACCAAAGGAGGGGAGGCTAATCCCTCCATTTTTGGAACTTCAAAACCACATTTTAGCCTCTAAAAAACCTCTGAAAATCAGTGATAAAAAGCTCAAAAAGAGTTTATGAAAAGGTGGGAAACACAATGGTAAAGGCCTAGGAAGCAAGGTTCAAAGAAGGGTAGTCAACCCCTTTACCTTTAATGGCCTTAAACCACAAGTTTCAGCCCATAAATACAGGTGAAAAATAACCCCAAAACAATAAGAAATGATGGGAAAGGAGTAGTGCAAAGGAGCTAGGATGTATACCTCTTGAAGATGAGTGATCCTTTTGTTCACAAACCAATAATTTCACACCCTCAAGAGCTAAAATGCAAGCTCAAACACCTTAGCAAAGAACCCTCAAAGTTTGGTTGAGAGTGTCTAGGCAAAGGATATAGAAGTTGCAAGGGGGAGAGAGAAATGTAGAGAGAGAAATATTTTTTAAAACTTTTCTCCACAAAATTTTCTAACCTAATTTTTGAGAGGGAGTCATCTATATATAGAAATATATGGGACTATCTCAAAAATATCCATACAGACACAGCCGGTGTAGTGCATGCATCTGTGGAGACAATTGGCACAACTGTCAAAAAGATCTGTGTTTTTACACAAGTGGCTGGTAGGGCACTAATAGGGGGCGTCCGTCCGCTAATAGTGGCCGGCAGGGCACTAGTGGGTTTGCAGGTCTGTGGATGGTCAGGCTTAAAAAACTACTGTTTTGGTCCAAAAACAAGGCACAAGGTTTGTAGGTTTCTGAGGCTCAAAACTGAGGTTTTCTGCTGAGGAAATCGAGCATTTGGACAAGCGTGTAAATTCATCATTGGGTGATCAATTAGTGGCACCCAAGTCTTAAGGATGGTCAAAAATAGGGTGTCTACAGTTGGTATTGTGTCTGTGTTCATTTCTATCCTCTTTGCCCCTCTTTGTTCGTTCTTGTGGTGAAATTTCTGGCCTCTGTTTTTATTTCTCTCATCTTTCCCCTGAAATTTGTGGCCTCTGTTTTCGTGACTTTTTTTTATTAATATTTACTGAAATTGATAATTAAAACACAGAATTGTTCTACTCCTCAGCTATTAAAACAATCCTTGTTATTCTGAAGTATGAAATTACCTACACTTTCAAGTACAAACTATAAAAGGTCACAATTGCCTCACCTTAAAGTGTAAACGACATGACATATTTGTCTTCAACTGTACAATGAATTTTGAGAACAAGTGTACCTAGACAATTGTAAAAGAGGAAAAAAAATAATAAGACAATCTTTTGTGTGCAAAATAATTAGACTGACTATTTATTAAAAGGAATTTTTTTTAATGTGTTTTCATGTTTTGCAAAAGACTTTTCACCCTAAATAATACCCAAAAACAGTTGTTCAAATTAATGTTTAAGAATTATTAGATTATATTTATACATTCTTGTTTCTGCTAATATGTACATGAGTCCTATTTGTGGTAGTAGGAAATCTAAACTGTTGGCCACTAAAAACAACATTTGATTACCTATGAAATTAATCTCTCTCTCACACACACACACACACACACACACACACTTTACAATCTAATCAAATTACTGGTGGCACTTGAAACTCTTTGTCTGAAAATTCCCTGAAAGAAATAAAGTACATTAACAAATTAATCTCACACATGTGAGGGAAACCATTGTCATTTTCTTCTGAAATGCATGCAAATTGGACATAAAAATCACGAAACATATGATATTGAATAATCAACAGGTTAATGAAATGTGATGCAACTACAAGGTTGGTATGAGGGGATGCACGAATGCATAGTTTCCCAAATAATTGCACACAAACACTATATCCACACAAGGCAAATTTAATATATAAGAGTACTTGTAAACCATGTCCATGTTGTCATTTCATTGATTTCATCTATGGTTGTTCCCAAACTAGACGATGGCTTCGTTTGTTTCCTCTGCCACGTCAGCGTGTATAACACCGTTCTGTGCCTGTGGCTTTGGGATGTGTGTTGTGAAGATTTCAAGATCTTTTCAAGAAAACCAGGTCGTGCATACTACCAATGCCCTCGTGCAATGGTGAGTATTCACATGCACAAATCCATTTACATGTTTTAGAACTACACTAATACATGTGTTTATTCAGCCATGTCATTCTTGGATTGGCTGGTGTGACTAATTTGGCCAAACATCCATACCTGACACTTAACAATCACTTAAGGAAATGGTCTTCTAGTTAAGGGCTAACATCATTAACCTATAGCACTCTTTGTATCTCCTACAATTGTTATATTCGTCTTTTCTGTTATCGTTGTTATTTTGTTGTTTCGTACTTGATTTCATTCGGTTCGTAGGTTGTATGTATTTGCCACATGATACTTTTCATGTTTTTCGACTAGTACAATGTGCAGTATGCCAGTTTCATGTTGACAATGCAATCTTCTCTTTATTCGCTTTGCTATTATTTGCTTCTCCTTCATGTTCTTTAATTTCGATTTTGCATGTTACGTTTTACATTATATGATGCACGTATGCCAGAATTATTGCTCCAATGTTGTGATAACCCCATCCCATGTTATGCTAATTGATCTTAATTATGATTGTGATTATATGCTTGATATGATTGTGAGTGATAATTACATGATTATATGTGATTTTGAATTTCTATCTGTTCTCCATAACAAAATCTATTTGATTTCCTGCTTTAGAATTTTAATTGAAGGTCGTAGAGACGTCGGAAACTAAAATTAACTACGCCATTGTGATTAGCGTAATTTTTAGAGCCTACGTGAAATTTAATTGAAAACTAATTCGAAACGAATTAATTAGTTTAAACTGATTGAATTAAACTCAATTATTTAACCCTAATCAAGATGGATTAGTTTAAACTAACCGCTTAGTATATATAAGGGCCAAACACACTTAAACTCCCTATTTTTGAGCTCAAAAATCTGATTATATGCTCTAGAGAGAGAGAGTACACGATTCTAGAGAGAGAGGCGGCACAAATTGCGCATTTTGGCTCAAAGCTTGTGAATTTGGAAGCTACACTCAAGAAATTAGCTAGAATTTGGGAGATTAGAGGTTCTAGGTGAGCAGTTGTGCATAAATTTAAGAGTTTGAGTGTGTAATTTTGTGAATTCAAAATTTAATGGTAATCAAGAGCATGAATTGAGTCGATTATGATGAAATTGAAGTCTATATGCCCATGCATGTATAGGATTGCCATGAATTACCATGAATTTGCATAATCAAGCATGAATCATGTTGAACAAGAAGAATTGAGCTCCAAATTTCACATGCATGCATAATTTTCTGTAGCTTTATGATTTTGAACACTACCTGTACCATTTGAGATGGGATTGAAGTCAATATTTCACATGAATGCATGATTGATGAAGATATGGAGTTTGTATGAAATTGAATGCATGAGTTTTGAAGTTTATGAAGAGAATTCAAGATAATTTATGAGGTGGATAATGATTTTAGCCAATTGGTCCCAATTACTTATGTCTTGTGTTATATGATGTCCTTCTATGCTTTATATCAAAAACATGAGTTTTGGAGCCTTTTTGGGTTGAATTTGAGCTTTAAGAACAATTCGGCAAATTCTAGAATTCGTCGGGTCCGCTTGAGCGCAAAATATTAGCTCCCAGATGTTTTGCATTCGTTTGAGCGGCAGAGAATTACGCTCAAGCGTCCAGTCACGTGTTTGACTCTCAGCTCTAGTGTCCGAAGTCACGCTTGAGCGCAAAAATGAGGTAAGCAGTACTTTTGCAGACCAAAGGGGTCCGCTCGAGCGGCCAAAGTTGGGCTCGAGCAGAGAGTCCTATTTTAGACATTTTAAAAAGTTGTTTTGTGTTTCATTTTCTGTTCTCTTCCATTTCTAGGCACTCTTAGGCATGCATTGGGCTTTGTTTATGACCTAAAAGAGCTTTGTAAAGAAACAAGCCTAAGAGAAATAAATAGATTAAAGAACGGATTGAATTGTTTGTGGGTGTTATAAATTGTGTAGGGTCGAGCACAAGGACGAATCCACCGACAGAACACTGTGAGTAATATCTTAGTAAAAATATTTTGAAGTATGCTATTTGTCCAATTGCTTACTCCTATTTGAGTTTCGTAAGTTTGTTAATTTGAATTGGGGACAAATATTCATTATGCCATATGGTTCGATAAGGCCGTTGGATTACAATTATGATTATGATGAGATTATGATCTTAAGTACGAATGCGCATTTCATAAATGATTAGGCCAAAGGCCGTTTGACATGAACGAATGGGCCAAAGGCCATTTGACATGGGCAAATGGGCCAAAGGTCGTTTGACATGAATGAATGGGTCAAAGGCCGTTTGACATGAACGAATGGGCCAAAGGCCATTTGACATGAATGAATTGGGCTCGAGGCCGTCTGTTAGGAACAAAATGGGCCAAAGGCCGTTTGGTATGTTTGGGCTTGAAACTGTTAATGTACCAGATAGAAACATGAATGGGCCCAAGGCTGTTTGATACGTCCGTTTAAAATTTCATTCGTGTACCTTCTTTATTTGATATTATTCACTGGGCTTTCGCTCACTCTCATTCATGTGTATGTAGGTGAGTAAAGAGATGTTCAAACCCAGCCTCGGTGAAGTATGTGAGGAAAGTCAAGTTTTGTGGAGTCAGTCCGAATGTCTCACGCACGAGACACTATTTTGTTTCCTTTGGTTTACTCTTTTGTTATCTTGGTGAACATGTCCCAATCACCCTTGTATATAAGCTTTTGGTTTGGCTGACTATGACTTGAATGATCCTATATAGACAAAACCATATGTGGTCTTTCTTTTTGTGTGGGTTATTAAAATACACATGTAAAACATCTTGGTGTACCATGTAAGCACAGCTCTGTGGATGAAATTTTTAAGCTTGCTTCCGTTTAGGCCCCTTAACTTTGTTGATCTATGTTTAATTAGGTTTGAGGCCGTAGGTAACCTCTTAATTACTGGCCGATTATGACCTTAATCCATAGGGGCGGGTTCGGGCCATGATAGAGTGGTATCAGAGCACGAGTAATAGCTCACACACTTGGCCAAATAAGCAGTAAGCATCTAGAAAAGATCTAGGATGCATTCATGTAATATGTATGAACTTGAAAGCATCGAGAACATGCCTAAATGCTTCAAAGTGAATGATTATGTGCTATATGTTTTGTGATTTACTTGCATTGTGAACTATTTGAATATGTGTGTATATGCATATTTGTGAATCTTTTGTATAAAGAATAATGCGAGTCTAATTAGATGGTGAGAACAAGAGGTGATGAAATAGACGAGTCTTCTACTGCCAGAATGGCTAGGATGAAAAGATTGATTCAGGAAATGGCAGAAACATTGAGGCAACAACAACAGTGGTAACAACCACATCATCCGCCTCCTCTTCCAGTACCACCTGTCCAAGACCTATAAAATGATGAATGAATAATAGCTCTCATGAAAGAGTTTAAGAAAATGAAACTGCCACAGTTTTATGGGGGATTGGATCTGTTAAAGGCTGAAGCATGGGTCCTCAACATAGAGAAACTATTTGAAGTGTTTCCTTGTTTAGAGACACAGAAGGTACTTCTGGCCACTTTTACTCTTGAAGATCAAGCAAGAAGATGGTGGATGTTAATGCGTGAGAGCAATAAGGATATTGGTTGGGCACGATTTTTGGAGATTTTCTACGACAAATATTTTCCATAATGTGTCCGTGACAGAAAGGTGTCGGAGTTCATGGAACTTAAACAAAACAGCATGACAGTAGCTGAGTATGAGGCCAAGTTCACTGAGTTGGACAGATTTGCACCACATGTGGTCGATACCGACTACAAGAAAGCAAGGCATTTTGAAGGAGGGCTTAGAGATGATATCTTAGAGAAGGTGAATGTTCTAAAGCTAGAAACCTATATTGTGGTACTGGACCGGGCCATAATATCATAAGCTAACATAGCCAGGTAGGCCAAATCAACATTTGACTGGAAAGTTAGTAAAAGACAGGGCTTTTTTTCGAAGAAGAAATTTTCAAAGAAGAAGAATACGGGCTCCTCAAGTACTTTGAATTCTTCCCGAGATACATCCCCAATGTGCAACCAATGTGGTAAAAGGCAGCGTGGGGTTTGTTACTGCATATCAGGGGCCTGCTTTAAGTGTGGCAAGACAGGACACATAGCCAAAGATTGTAATCAGAACAGTGGAAAGCTCGCTTCTAGCTCAACTGCATCAATCCCGAAACCGGCAAATACTACGAGGCCTACTACCACCAGAGATACCGTGAGGCAATGGAGAGTTTTTGCGCTTGTCCCAGGCGATACACGGAATGTCGAAGCCATTGTCTCAGGTACTATCTCTATATGCAATCAGGATGCTTTTGTGTTAATTGACTCTTGATCAGCACACTCTTTCGTAACTTGTGCATTTGTATCTAGACTAAGTAGACCTCTAGAATCATTGCCATATTTGCTATGTGTATCTGTTCCATCTGGGAAATCTGTGTTGTGTACATCTGTATGTCGATTCTGTGATATGCATATTGGGAATGCTGCCTTGTATGTAGACTTATTACCATTGGCCTTTAGACATTTTGATGTAATCCTGGGCATGGACTAGCTAACTAAATACTGTGCCACTATTGATTATGTAACGAAACAAGTTGTATTTAGACCTCCAGAATAGGAAGAAATAGTGTTTGTGGGTAACGGGATAGTGCCTCCACCTTATTTGATATCTGCAATGAAAGCATGTAAATTAATCAGGAAAGGGTGCTAGGGTTATTTGTGTTGTTGTGTGCTATCTGAACAATCTGTGAATATTGAATTGAACAGTATCCCTATTATTAATGAGTTTCTAGATGTATTTCCAAATGAGTTGCCAGGGGAATTGGTAGACAGGGAGATAGAGTTTACTATTGAAGTTGTGCCAGGCACTCAGCCTATTTCTAAAACTCCCTACAGAATGGCTAGTGCTGAAATTAAAGAATTGAAAGAACAATTACAAGACTTACTTGACAAAGGGTTTATTCGACCTAATACTTCACCATGGGATGCGCCGGTGTTATTTGTGAAGAAGAAAAACGGAACTTTACGCCTGTGTATTGACTACCGTGAATTGAACAAGGTAACGATAAAGAACAAATATCGCTTACCTTGTATTGATGATTTGTTTGACCAGTTGCAGGGATCACAACTGTTTTCCAAAATTGATTTGAGATCCGGGTATCACCAGCTGAAGGTAAAGGCATAAGATGTTGAAAAAACTGCATTCAGAATGAGGTATGGTCATTATGAATTCCTTATTATGCTGTTTGGAGTGACTAATGCCCCTACAACATTTATGGACCTAATGAACTAGATTTTTAAGACTTACCTTGATGATTTTGTTATGGTTTTTATTGATGATATCTTGATATATTCAAAGAATAGACTTGAACATGAATACCACTTGAAAACTGTATTGCTAACACTCAGAGAAAAGAAATTACTTGCCAAACTAAAGAAGTGTGAATTTTGGTTGGATGAAGTTATTTTCTTAGGGCATGTTATTAACAAGGAGGGGATTTCAGTAGACCCACAGAAGATAGAGGCAATTGTGAATTGGCCTACTCCAACCAATGTAACAGAAGTCCGCAGTTTCATGGGTCTGGCCGGGTATTACAGACGATTTGTAAAGGATTTTTCAAAAATAGCTGTGCCTCTTACCCAACTAATACGCAAAGGACAACCACTTGAATGAAATGACGAAAAAGAATCTGCCTTTCATGAACTGAAAATGAGATTGACCACTGCACCAATTTTGACGTTACCGTCAGGTACAGAAAACTTAATGATTTTCATTGATGCATCTTATAAAGGTTTGGGTTGTGTATTAATGCAGAATGGAAGGGTGATTTCCTACGCCCTCAACAATTGAGGCCACATGATAAGAACTACCCAACACATAACTTAGAATTGGCCGCAGTTGTATTTGTTTTGAAAATTTGGCGGCATTACTTGTATGGGGCAAAGTCTACACGGATCACAAAAGTCTGAAGTACTTTTTTACACAAAAAGAGCTGAATATACGACAGAAGAGACGACTTGAATTGATAAAAGATTATGATCTTCAGATTCAGTATCACCCCGAGAAAGCCAATGCAGTTGCTGATGCCTTGAGCAAAAAGTTCGACGGGGAATTTAGCTTGCTTGCTTACTGAATAGAAAGAAACCTTACTAGATTTTGAGAGAACCGAGATTGAAGTCGTGTTACACGAACAACCCAGGTTGATCGCTGCCATTTCAGTTGAACCAGCAATAGTTACTGAAGTTAAGCAAAGGCAAAAAGAGGATGAGTTCCTTAAGAAAGTGATTGATGAATTTGAGACAAGTCCGAAAGCAGAGTTCAGCATTGAAGACGAAGTGTTGAAGTTTCAAAACCAAATGTGTGTCCCAGATGTTCTGGAACTAAAGAAAATAATTCTAGATGAAGCTCACATGTCAGTATTTGCTATGTACTCGGGTAATAACAAAATGTATCGGGACTTGAAACAAAGCTATTGGTGGCCCAAAATGAAAAAAGAAATCGCAGAGTATGTGTCCAAGTGCCTTCAATGTCAACAAGTTAAAGCTGAACACCAAAAGCCAGGCAGTCTACTTCAACCTCTCCCTATTCTAGATTGGAAGTGGGAACACTTGACCATGGATTTCGTTGTTGGTTTACCTCGAACTCCTCAAGATATGGATTATATTTGGGTTGTAGTTGATAAACTGACCAAATCCGCACATTTTCTGCCTGTTAGAACTACATTTGATGTTTATAGACTAGCTACTATATATGTTGATGAGATTGTTCACCTACATGGGGTTCCAGTGTCCATTGTCTCGGATAGAGATTCAAAATTTGTATCTAGATTGTGGAAAAGTTTGCAAAGAGCTATAGAAACAGAATTGAGGTTTAGTACTGCATTCCGCCCATAGACAGACGGGCAATCAGAACGGACAATACGGACCTTGGAAGATATGCTAAGAATGTGTGCCTTGGATTTTCAAGGGAGTTGGGAAGATTATTGCCACTGGCAAAGTTTGCATACAATAACAGTTTCCACTCCAGCATCGATATCGCACCATACGAAGCTTTGTATGGTAGAAAGTGTAGATCACCAATTTGTTAGACAGAAGTTGGAGATAGGGCCTTACTTGGGCCTGAAAGTGTACAAGACACTTCTGAGAAGATCAAAATTATTCAACAAAGGCTCAAGACGACTCAGAGTCGATAAAAGAATTAAGCGGATGTTCGGAGAAGACCTCTTGAGTATGAGGTTGGCGACCATGTATTTGTTCGAGTCACTCCGATGAAAGGCCAGCAGAGATTTGGAAAGAAAAGTAAATTGTCGCCCCGTTACATTGGGCCATTTCAAATTCTGGAAAGACTTGGTCCAGTTGCTTATAGGATTGCTTTACCGCCGGGATTCGAACAAATGCATAATGTATTCCACGTATTAATGCTGAGGGGTTATCTCTGAGATCCATTTCATGTGATTGATTATCATCGGATAGCTCTCGATGAAAACATGGAATACGAAGAATGGCCAGAACGAATCATTGACCGACAAGGAAAATAGTTGAGAAATAAGTCCATCCTGATGGTGAAGGTAGAGTGGAAAGAACACTATGGGTGGGATGCTACGTGGGAAAAAAAAGATGAAATGCGACTACGCTATCAACATTTGTTTTCCGACGAAGGTAAAATAAGTCTAGGGGACCAAACTTCCTAAAAGGGGGAAGATTGTGATAACCCCGTCCCATGTTATGCTAATTGATCGTAATTATGATTGTGATTATATGCTTGACATGATTGTGAGTGATAATTACATGATTATATGTGATTTTGAATTTCTATCTGTTCACCATAGGAAAATCTGTTTGACTTCCTACTTTAGAATTTTAATTGAAGGCGGTAGAGACGTCGGAAACTGAAATTGACTACGCCATTGTGATTAACATAATTTTTAGAGCCTACGACGAAATTTAATTGAAAACTGATTCAAAACGAATTAATTAGTTTAAACTGATTGATTAAACTCAATTGTTTAACCCTAATCAAGATGGATTAGTTTAAACTAACCATTTAGTATATATGAGGGCCAAACACACTTAAACTCCCTATTTTTGAGCTCAAAAATCCGATTATATGCTCTAGAGAGAGAGAGAGAGAGAGAGAGAGAGAGAGAGAGAGAGATAGTACACGATTCTAGAGAGAGATGAGGCACAAATTGTGCATTTTGGCTCAAAGCTTGTGAATTTGGAAGTTACACTCAAGAAATTAGCTAGAATTTGGGAGATCGGAGGTTCTAGGTGAGTAGTTGTGCATATATTTAAGAGTTTGAGTTTGTAATTTTGTGAATTCAAAATTTAATGGTAATCAAGAGCATGAATTGAGTTGATTATGATGAAATTGAAGTCTAATGCACATGCATGTATAGGATTGCCATGAATTACCATGAATTTGCATAATCAAGCATGAATCATGTTGAACAAGAAGAATTGAGTACCAAATTTCTCATGCATGCATAATTTTGTGTAGCATTATGATTTTGAACACCACCTGTACCATTTGAGATGGGATTGAAGTCAATATTTCACACGCATGCATGATTGATGAAGATATGGAGTTTGTATGAAATTGAATGTATGAGTTTTGAAGTTTATGAAGAGAATTCAAGATAATTTATGAGGTGGATCATGATTTTAGCCAATTGGTCCCAATTACTTATGTTCTTGTGTTATATGATGTCCTTCTATGCTTTTTGTATCAAAAACATGAGTTTTGGAGCCTTTTTGGGTTGAGTTCGAGCTTTAAGAACAATTCTGGAAATTCCAGAATTTGTCAGGTCCGCTCGAGCTGGGAAAGTACCGCTCGAGCATAAAATGTTAGCTCCCAGAAGTTTTGCAGACATTGATGTCCGCTCGAGCGGGGGAGAATTACGTTCGAGCATCCAGTCACATGTTTGACTCTCAGCTCGAGCGTCTGAAGTCACGCTCAAGAGCAAAAATGAGGTAAGCAGTACTTTTGCAAACCAAAGGGGTCCGCTCAAGCGGCCAAAGCTGCGCTCGAGCGGAGAGCCCTGTTTCAGAAATTTTAAAAAGTTGTTTTGTGTTCCATTTTATGTTCTCTTCCATTTCTAGGCACTCTTAGGCATGCATTGAGCTTTGCATATGACCTAAAAGAGCTTTGTAAAGAAAGAAGCCTAAGAGAAATAAATAGATTAAATAACGGATTGAATTGTTTGTGACCCAATAGGTGTTATAAATTGTGTAGGGTTGAGCACAAGGACGAATCCACCAGGAGAACACTGTGAGTAATATCTTAGTAAAAATATTTTGAAGTATGCTATTTGTCCAATAGCTTACTCCTATTTGAGTTTCGTAATCTTGTTAATTTGAATTGGGGACAAATATTTGTTATGCCATATGATTCGATAAGGCCGTTGGATTACAATTATGATTATGATGAGATTATGATGTTAAGTACGAATGCGCATTTCATAAATGATTGGGCCAAAGTCCGTTTGACATGAATGAATGGACCAAAGGTCGTTTGACATTAGCGAATGGGCCAAAGGCTGTTTGACATGAATGAGTGGGCCAAAGGCCGTTTGACATGAACGAATGGGCCAAAGGCCATTTGACATGAACGAATGGGCCAAAGGCTGTTTGACATGAATGAATTGGGCCCGAGGCCGTCTGTTTGGAACAAAGTGGGCCAGAGGCCATTTGGTATGTTTGGGCTTGAAGCTGTTAATGTACCAGATAGAAACATGAATAGGCCCAAGGCCGTTTGATACGTCCGTTTAAAATTTCATTCATGTACCTTCTTTATTTGATATTATTCACTGGGCTTTCGCTCACTCTCATTCATGTGTATGTAGGTGAGTAAAGAGATGTTCAAACCCAGCCTCGGGGAAGTATGTGAGGAAAGTCAAGTTTTGTGGAGTCAGCCCGAATGTCTCACGCACGAGACATTATTTTGTTTCCTTTGGTTTACTCTTTTGTTATCTTTGTGAACATGTCCTAATCACCCTTGTATATAAGCTTTTGGTTTGGCTGACTATGATTTGAATGATCCTATATAGACAAAATCATATGTGGTCTTTCTTTTTGTGTGGGTTATTAAAATACGCACGTGAAACGTCTTGATGTACCATGTAAGCACAGCTCAATGGACAAAATTTTTAAGCTTGCTTCCGTTTAGGCCCCTTAACTTTGTTGATCTATGTTTAATCAGGTTTGAGGCCGTAGGTAATCTCTTGATTACTGGCCGGTCATGACCTTAATCCATAGGAGCGGGTTCGGGTCATGACAAATGTTGTAGCCACATGGATCAATCCCGAATGATGTCTACGCCGTCCAAAAATTTGTGTAAGCAGGGCAGTAGTCAGTCGCACCCACAGTTCGCATAGGTGCACAAAGCAGTTTTGGACTTAGACGCAGTCAAGCTGTTCATGGAACTTGTTGTGAAGGAGTTGAAATCCAATTACAAGGGATGTGTCCATACGATGACAATGCACAGCTATAGGGCTATGTCCAAGGCCTTCCAAAACCGTACGGGTAGGTTTCATGAGGTGAAGCCACTTCAAAACAAGTACAACTTGCTGAAAATGGACTGGCAGTCGTGGGCACGCCTTATGGACACAAGGCATGGCCCAACCAGCATAAGTTACAACGAAGAAACCGGGTTGATACAAGTATCAGACGATTGGTGGGCCAAATATGAGAAGGTAACGTTTCCAAGTCTTGTTTTTTCCTTCGAAGCACAATCCATTGTCAAACTATTTGCATGTTAGGTTCAATTATGCACTATAATTGTTTTTTTTCTTACAAGTTTGACAAGAAATTTTCTATGAAGCACAATGACTAAACTAACAAAAAAAAAAAAAAACAAAAACAAAAACAAAAACATAGCCTGTCAATTGTAGCTTTAATTATATGTTTTTGCCATTGTAGTACGGATATAATTTGTGAGTATAGCATGGGTATAATTTGTCTGTTTTGGGGCATAATTTGTCATATGGGTGTAATTTGTCTGAAGCTACAAAAACATAGCTTGACAAAAAACAAGACACTAATCATGAGAATATCCTCAGTTTGAGCCTTTAGTTTAGTCATATGGGCATTAATTTGACATAGCCTTAATATAATTAAATAGGACACTAATCATGAGAATATCAACAATATTACATATTTAGAACAATAATTAATATTCTATATTGTGTGATTCATGTCCCATTAGCAACGTATATCTACATCCCACATCAGGTAAGATATGCTGTACAAAACTATACTTAGAGTGGGTGGGGAAGAGGAGAAATTAAGATGTGCTTGATCATTTGTTGTTGCTGCTACTGTATGGTTGTTTCCTGTTATTGTGCATTGCTAGTTAGGGTCCCCATTTGTTGTAGTGTGTAGGTTTGTTGTTTGTTGTTTGGTTGTTTCCTCTGTTGTGTCGGTCTCTCATCAACTTTTTTAGCTTGAGTTAATATAGGATTAAGTGATTTTCTTGATGTCAATCTAATTGGGATTATGAAACGTTACTATGTTGCTTTTTGCTCTATATCCCTTTTATTGATATAATTTCATATATAATGTGTTGATTTCATCAATAAAGTCTATTTTTTTCTAATAAAAAATATCATATCACATAATCACTTTTAGGATAAGATTCAAAGTACATTTTCATGATTGATAGTATTTTTGTGAGACCATAAGGCACAAAATCAACTGCAAGGATGTCCTATTACTGGAAAGGTGAGCACACTTAACATTTCATAGGATTTTTTTTTTTTTTTTTTGGAGCAGTTTCATCAAATTTGTTCAATTTTTAGCTACATTTTGACTAAAAATCTACTTTTCTATTATTTTAACTAGTCATCTTTACAATTACATTATACAACAATTTTTTTTTCTCTATTCTATTTCTTTATATTGTTATTATTATTTTATTATACAACAATTTCATGCACCACACCATTGAATAATTAATTGCTACGTAAATAAATCATGCAGCCTAAATTTTTTTTTTGTTTTTGTGGCCATCAACCCTGTCCTTTCCCTTTCTTTTCATCCCGCCTGTAAAGCCTCTCTTTGGTGCCTCACGAACAAGAAAAATCTATTTCATAAGCAATATGGAAATCTTAACCTACCATGCAACAATTTGCAATGAACACACTTTGGCTCTATAACTTTACAGTAATAGTGGTAATAAGATTAATAGTAGTGATGACCATTTCAAGTTTCTCTTCTCCATGTTGCTTAACTACAATGTAACAATATTTGACATAGCCATTCATATTTTCCTGAAGCAATTATTATTTACTTCCATGTTTACATTTTTTTTTTCTAGATTGACAAGAATGCTGTGCAGTTCAAAACAAAGTCGTTGGAGCACGTGGAACTTATGCAATAGAAAATTTTTCTTGGACACCCGGCCCTGATTTCGACCCAGTTGCAACGGATGACGTGCCATCCCCTATGGATGCAGAAGATTGCGAGGACAGCAATGGGCTGCCACCTTTCCAGCCTGCCGCCCACAGTGAGCACGCAGTTGATGACTGTGTTGTGTCTGTGGAACAAACTCCAATGGTTGGACTGACGAAACGAAAATTCGGAGGCAACACTCAGGGGCAGCGAAAAAAAGGGCAGAGCGAGGGAGCTTCGAAGTTGGCGAGTAGCATGGAAAACCTTGCGTCGTCAGTTAAATCATAACAACGCGAGGTTCGAGTGCATCATGATTACCCACATTTGATGCTGGAGGTGACTAGCAAGTGACTGGCAAGGTTGTACTCCTTGAACGGCCTTGGCTTGGATGACCCGCTTACTGTTTTCACTGTTTCCCTAATGGACAACCCGACAAATCAAGCCATCATGTTGCAGCTTCCCCTAGACAACACGATAATTTGTTGGCTTTGAATCAAGCAGTCCTAGATTTCGGAGGGCCCATCCGACCCAACGGATGGATCTGGAATGGAGGCTGGTGTTGAGGAGTTGTTTCACCTCATGGTTCCTGCATTTTACAAAAACTGTTCCAGAATGTATGTTGAATTTTTTTTTTTACTTTTTTCTCCCTCCCTGTTGTGCTTGTGTTGGCGAATAATTGTGTGTTGTTATTGGATTTCTGTTATATTTTAATAGTATGTGTGTGGGTGATTTTTTGACCACACTGCCTGCTTAGTAACCAGCTGGAGAGCACTGGCAGAATAGATGGCACCTGATTGACCTGCAACAGAAATATAAGAATCCCGCGGTGGTTTCGACCACCCGGGGGCACTCCGACGATCAAGTCAGTATATCTCTCAAAGATAAATCAAGTACTAAACTCACAAGCTTGAGTATCAAAAGCATACCTTAGACCCATGGGGGTGCCTCTCTTTTATAGCCAATACAATCCTAGCCCCAATAGGAGCCTGGCCCTAATGGACTTAGGATTACTGCTAATCTGGGACTCCTAGTGGGATTAGGATAAACTCTCTAAGAGTCTTATCTTTACCCAAACTGAAGTCTTCTCCCAATCTAGGACTCTTGTCCATATCCAAGTTGAGTTCCCTCTTCATTCTAGAACTCTTGTCCCTTACCTGCTTATCTCGGATTCCAATATCTTCGGAGGAAACCTCGGCCTAGCCGAGATGACCTCGGCACAACGACCAAGACACGTGGCACCTCGGCTGACGCGTCGGCGTCACCTTGCCACGTGTTGGTACTCAGAAAATATATCCCCACAACTGCCCCCTAGGTTCTATTATCTCGGCATTCTGAGGTGATGGAACCTACATTGTTCGTTCACCTGTGCCCCTTTGTCCGAGATCAAACTCGCCGGCCTCAAAGTTCCCTGGACTTTACTGTCCACTTTTGTCAAGTATCAAGCTTCATGCTTTCCAAGCTGCTCGAGATCACACCTCCTAGCCGAGGTTCTTGTTCCATTAATTCGTAAACTCCAAGAGCTTTGCAACTGCTCCACTCACATTCTTCGGTGGGTTCCCGACTTCCAGTCATCTATTTGACTCCGGTGATTTTCATATCGGCGTTCATTTGGTAGGTTCATAAATTCTTACTTTTTATTAAGCTCAATCTTTCAAAACTCTTCTGATTTACTTTGAATCTGTTTATTTGCCATCTGTTGCCTTCTATTTTCGTCTGTCTTCAAGTTTTTGATTTCTTATTGCTAAAATGCCTGGAACTGTTCTTTGTCATATCCGCTTTCTGTTGCTAGCATCATGTCTGGTTCATTACTTCCTTGTTCTTCACATACTTACTTAGTGCCTGTGTACTTGGCTTTATTCTTTGAACTTTGTCATCTTCTTCACTTCTGTTTTTTCTCTTCTTGTTTTTCTTGTTGTATTTCCAGATTCTTGCCTTAGTCCCTAGTTCTTAGGGTCTTCATCTTTGTACTTTTGTTTTCTTTGCATATGTCACCTTTTTTGCTTTTGAAAAATGTCTGTTGTTGGTCGATGTTAACATCCCTTGCTCCTTGATTATCATTCCTTTTTCCCCTGTATTTGATAGCCATGTCGGGTAATTGACTTCTCAGATTTCCCTGAGCTCCAAAAGTCTGTCTACTTCTTCCTCTACTGCTTCGGCGTGCATCAACATTGGCCCTCTTGCTCGTTGGATTACAGGTTTGGCCGACTTGTCGACGTTCAATTTGTGGCATGTGACCTCGGGGTCAATGCCAAGCATTTCATAAGATGTCCAAGCAAAAACCTCAATGTTTGCTCTCAAACAAGCTTCCAATTCTATTTCTTCTTCTTCGGCTAAGTTTGAAAAGAAAGAAGCGTTCTTCATCCCCCTCCTGGTCGAGGATTTTATTCAGTGCCTCTTCACTCTTCTCGGCTGGTTCCTTGCCGACATCATCTAGGACCTCTATGTCCTCATTTTCAATCTCTGCCTTCTCTGGTTCTCGAATGCTGCAGGTAGATTTTATTGCTGTCATGGAGCAATTCTCCGCCTGCAGTTGATCCCCTCTGACTTCTTCAATCCCATGTTCTGTTGAGAACCGCAGTAGTTGATGCAATGTTGAGGGAACTGCCCCCATTGTATGCAACCATGGCCTTCCTAAGATGATATTGTCTGGCGAGGGCGTGTCAATCACCATGTATTCTGTCTTGATCTTCTTCTAACTTCTCTTGCATGATTCTATACTTAGAATATTTTGCATGTCTTTCATACTTTGCCTCCTTTGTGCGATCTTCTCGGGGTTACATACCTTGGGTATAATAGCTACAAAACTTTTACTTCGGCAAGATACTGACCTGCAAACTTTTCATAAATTCTAACAAGTGTGAAACATATACTACTCAGTGTTTAACTTTGCAAACTTTTTCTCAAGTTTCAACAAGTGTTTAAACGGTGATCTCGGTCTAGCCTACTTGTAAATTGCTATAAATTTCAACAAGGATTAACATATACTGTAACAGGGATCAACAAGGATTAACATAACAAGTGTTAAACAATAAGCTATTTGTAAATTGCTACGAATTTCAACAAGTGTTTAAACAACATACTTAGCTTTTTCCTCAACCTGTAAATTACTGCAAATTTCAACAGATGATCATATGTCGGCTTAACATTATCTTGTAAATTGCTACAAATTTTAACAAGTTTTAAGCATCTTCTTTGGTTGGACCAACCTGTAGATTGCTACAAGTGTGCAGACTATAACCTCGGCTTCACTTCGACTTGTAAATTGCTACAAATTTCAACAAGTGAAGAGAAACAGTAATCTCGGCTTAACTTCAACTTGTAAATTGCTACAAATTTCAACAAGTGAAGATAAGGAATCAGCTTAACTCCAACTTGTAAATTGCTACAAATTTCAACAAGTGAAGATAAGGAATCAGCTTAACTTCAACTTGTAAATTGCTACAAATTTCAACAAGTGAAGATAAGGAATCATCTCAGCTTAACTTCAACTTGTAAATTGCTACAAATTTCAACAAGTGAAGGTAAGGAACCATCTCAGCTTAACTTCAACTTGTAAATTGCTACAAATTTCAACAAGTGAAGGTAAGGAACCATCTCAGCTTAATTTCAACTAAGCATCATCTCGGCTTAACTTCGGTTAAGTATCGTCTCGGTTTCACTTCGGTTAAACATCATCTGGGCTTAACTTCGGTTAAGCATCATCTCGGCTTAACTTCGGTTAAGCATCGTCTCGGTTTAACTTCGGTTAAACATCATCTGGGCTTAACTTCGGTTAAGCATTATTTCGGCTTAACTTCGGTTAAGTATCATCTCGGCTTAACTTCGGTTAAGAATCATATTAGTTTAACCAACTTATAAATTGCTACAAATTTCAACAAGTAGTAAACGCATTCTTCTTCTCTCTGCCCCACCAGTGTGAACTTAAAATACACTTGGGTTCTCATCATACATGTAGCTTCGACTTTGTCGCCGAGGTTTAATTCAAGCCGAGGTTGTCGGCCTTGGTTTCTCTATTGATCTTACTTGGCTTCAACCTAAGTTTGATTTTCGGCCTCGCATCGGCGAGCCGTTTCTCTTTTCTTGTTCCGACGCCTTTGTTCCCGGCATGTCCTCCTTGGCCCTAGCATACTTCTCAATTCTGTTCAACTTTAGTCTGATCTTGTGTGTTTCCTTTTTATCTTCTGGGATCTGAGATCTGCTCATTGTGCTCTTCTCTTCTCGGACTCAGGTGCCGAGATCTTACCTTCTGGAATCTTGGATCTGCTCACTTAGGTTGAGCTCTTCTTTTCTCGGACCTACTCATCTAGGCCGAGATCATGTCTTCTGGGATCTGGGATCCGGGATTTGCTCACTTAGGTTGAGCTCTTCTATACTTGAATGTTATCTCCTTGGGAGCGCTCATGCCCCCTGTCTTTGCATCCCTTCTAGAAGGGTCTTCGTTCCTCCGCAGGTATCTATCCTTTCATACCTAGAGGTCATCTTCGTTGTAGTATCCGCTTCGATCTGTTGTCTTTGGTGCGTCACCTTCCTGGCCGGCGTCTTTCACTCCGTGACTCTGGTCACGAGTTTTTGTGTTGCGATCGTCCCCTTCAATGTCGAGATCGATAGGTCTCCCACTCCCAGTAGGAGCATTGTCTCTAATTTGATCCTTCTGTCCGTCATTGGCCATCTATTCTTCTTTCTTTCTTTCCCACAGACGGCGCCAAATTGTGTGGGTGATTTTTCGACCACACTGCCCGCTTAGTAACTAGCTGGACAGCACTGGCAGAATAGATGGCACCTGATTGACCTGCAGCAGAAATATAAGAATCTCGCGGTGGTTTCGACCACCCGGGGGCACCCCGACGATCAAGTCAGTATATCTCTCAAAGATAAATCAAGTACTAAACTCACAAGCTTGAGTATCAAAAGCATACCTTAGACCCATGGAGATGCCTCTCTTTTATAGCCAATACAATCCTAGCCCCAATAGGAGCCTGGCCCAAATGGACTTAGGATTACTGCTAATCTGGGACTCCCAGTGGGATTAGGATAAACTCTCTAAGAGTCTTATCTTTACCCAAACTGAAGTCTTCTCCCAATCTAGGACTCTTGTCCATATCCAAGTTGAGCTCCCTCTTCATTCTAGGACTCTTGTCCCTTACCTGCTTATCTCGGATTCTGATATCTTCGGAGGCAACCTCAGCCTAGCCGAGATGACTTCGGCACAACGACCAAGACACGTGGCACCTCGGCTGACGCGTCGGTGTCACCTTGCCACGTGTTGATACTCAGAAAATATATCCCCACAGTATGCATGTTACTGTTTGAACTTTGTTTGCTACATTTATTCATAGACCATATTTGTCCATATTTCTCTATACAGGGACAAAATTCATACATTTGTTGTAGACTACACAACATTTTTTTTTTTTGTAACAACACATGTAAAACACCAATTAGTCCGTGACTACTAAAACAAGAAATTTTTTTTTTTTTTAAGCACAGCATGTCATAAAACTGAATACCAATTGTTGTTCTCACTATGTGATTTAAATGGCGAGTAAAAACCGCAATCATGTGTTGGACTCAATTTTTGAAAAAACTATTATCGGATATCAGAGTTGGACCAAATCAGTTTAAACACACTTTTTTATAATGGTTTAGATGAATTACACTATTTTTGAATATTTTTTAAATTTTGTTTGAACCAAAAACAAAATAGGAATTTTTCTCCATTTGGAGTGATGTGTAATTTCAGTTAGAAAACATTGTTTTTTGTTCAAAATAGTTTCCGAATTTAATATTTGCAACATAATTGCCGATACAAATAATTTCCAAAATAATGCTGAGTATTTAATAATTTTTGAAAAATATTTTTACAAAACAATGATGAGTATTTTTATGTTTTTTAAAATCGTTTTCGATAAAATTTTCATAATATAATGATGAGTATTTATTTTATGAAAATTCAAAGTGAACAAAATATTACTGTGGTGTACAAAAATATTACATTTTGTGGTGCGAAAAGTTATATCATTTCATAATTCATGTATAATTTTTATTTTCATATTAGTACAAAAATTATTATATTGAGAAATCAAAAAAATTGGCAAGGCAACCCACGTGAAGCTTGTTATTTTTGTCCTTGCCCATCTTTTCCTTCACATTAAAAGAATCTTCAATTTTGAATGCATTTGGTTTGAACAAAATATTTCAAAATTAACCACAAATATAAACTAAAAAATATGTTTGTTCAGGTCATAAATATATATATATATATATATATATTTATTATTTATGACAATGGGATCATACATATTATAATTGAAAAAAAATTAATTAAAAAAACTAATTGAAAAAAAAATTAATTGGAAAAAAATTAATTGAAAAAAATAATTTAAAAAAAATTATTTGAAGAAAAAATTAATTGAAAAAAAATTTAATTGACAAAAAAATAATTGAAAAAAAAATTGTCAGTCAAATTTTTAAATTTCTGTTTAAAAACTAACGTAAACTCATTTTTTGAGCTTAAGTTTTTTCCTCAAATTTATAAAGTTAGACAACCATTTATAAACTAAAAAAACTATCAAACAAGATTTATAATAGTTTTTAAAATTTTTATAAACATAAACTGAAAATTGAAAACGAAATGGTTACCAAACAGGCCCTTAATAATTGTCAAAATAAATTTTTCAAAATAATGATGAGTACTATGTTTTTCAAAATCATTTTCGATAAAAATTACAGAATATAATAATGAGTAATTATTTTATAAAAATTCACTGACTGATTGTTATTCAGTTCAATTTATGGTATGTACCATACGGTCAAAAAAATTATATATGATTGTATTGAATGAAAATGTTTATATTTCAAAGTGAACAAAATATTATTGTCGTGTACAAAAATATTACATTTTGAGGTGAGAAAAATTATATCATTTCAAAAAAATGTAAAATATTTTTTCATATTAGTACAACAATTTTATTATATTATGCACTTTATTGAAATCCTTGGCAAGGCAACCCATGTGGGGCTGCCATGCTATTGTCCTTGCCTATCTTTTCCTTCACATTGGTTTTAAAATTCAATTTTGCTTGTAAGGTTGGCAGAGCCCTTCTCTCTCTCTCTTTCTCTTCCTCCATTGTTGGTCACCCTTTTAGTTTCATATACACAACATGGCAGATAGAGCCGGTCCTAGTAACATCTACGAAAATGCACCGTTAGAGGAAGCAATCGATGAAATTGCGCGAGAAATGGTTGTAGAAGCTGACCACAACTTGGTAGAAGCGTAGAACATTGCCGCAACGTATTATTATAACAATTACTACAAAGGCCCGCGAAATACATCAATCTTGTCGGGACGATTATGGATGTATGAGTTGTTTAACAGCCACCAGGTCTGGTTTGATGATGCAGTCAGTATGCCCCGACCAATGTTCTTGAGGTTGTGCAATGCTCTACACGATTTTGGGTTGGCAGCAGTGGGAGCATGGGGTGCCGCTCAAAGAGAAGGTAACGATTTTCATTTTTGTTTTGCAGGGAATTTCATGGAGGAATTTGCAAGAATGGTTCCAACACTCAAAGGAGATATTGCCACGGCATTTCCATGAGATTTTGCAAGTTATGATACTATTTACGTCAATTCATAGTAGGAGTCTTGTGCCCAATCAAGTCCAACAAGGGGGCCATCCACATTTACGCTCCAAGCGGTAATACCGGCCATTCAAGGTGATGCCGTGTAAAAAATTTTCTACGACGAAGTCATTCATAACATGCAATAAGAAGTTACATTTTGTAATTTTTACTTGTTTAGGACTGCATTAGCGCACTGGACGGCCCTCGCGTTATGGCCCGTGTCTCCAACGAATACACCTCGTCATACTACGGTTGGAAATGCGTACCAACGCAAAATATTATTGTCGTCTGTGACTTTGATTTGTGATTCATGTTTGTGTCCGCCAGTTGGGACGTTAGCATGCATGACAGCAGGGTGTTGCACTATGTCACAATCGCGACTAAACATCGATTCCCACACCCCGTGCCTGGTAACAAATTCCCGCTTGACAATGCACTTGACAAGATGTGAAAAATATATCACATAGGTAAGAAAATGTTTTTTGGTACAATAAAAACCAGATTATATCAATTTTCAAATAAGAACTAAAAAAATGTAGGAGTACGTCCTAACAAAACACGAGTAGGGGGTACGCAAGTACGAACAATACATGTTTTTTTTACTGGTTGCACATACGATTTGAAGTTTGAAATTGCGACCAATTTAAAGTGAAAAAGTCATTATATGATTTTAAAAAATTACCATTTCATATTTATCAGTAATATTGTTCTACATGTGTACGCAAATACTACTTGGTCGAGCGGGTACAGCAACAAGACAGGATATCTAGCCCCGTACAAGGGATATCGATATCACCAAAATGCCCATCGTAACCGAATACCACAAAACGAGTTCGAACGGTTCAACAAGGCACATTCGTCCTTGCATAGTTGTATCGAGCGGACATTCAGTGCTTGGAAGTTGAGGTGGGGGGCTTTGCAGAATATACCGAAGATAAAATTTTCTGATCAAGTGCCCTTCGTATGTGCATCAATGGCTTTACATAACTTCATATGTCGAAGTAGTCAATCTGACACGATCATGCAAGAAATCCCAGACGACGACGAGTACGTTGCACCGCAAATGCCCGACCACCCTAAATACACTCAAGTTGGTGACATCATGGAGCCAGGGGACTCAGATCCCCATATGGAAACTGCAAGAGAAAATATTACATACACATTACGACAACAATGGCATGTTTAAGATTGACGCATTTGTTGTTGTGGCAGGTCTTATATTCGTTGTATGTTGTGTAACACTGATGTATGTTGTTGAAAGTGATTCTATTATTATATCATTAATTACAATGAAATAATTTGTTATACCAAATTTGCAACAACTAAAAAAAAATAATACAGTAATCAACACCATTCAATTTTGTATACACGTTACATTTCTTACATAATCAAAATAATTAATAAATAAATAAAATTTACAAAAAATAATAGATTGTAATTTTTTTAAAAAATTTGTTACATAATCAAAATAATTAGAAAAAAAAATTTAAATAAAATATTTGCACAGGCAAATGAAAAGAAAAAAAACCAAATTTTTTGCCACAAATTGAAGTGAACAAGTACAACCTGGACATCACGTGTGAACAAGAAACATGTACCAAAAAAAAATAATAATAATAGACTTTGTACATATCAACAATGATTCATCCCACTAAAAACATCACCACTAATAGCACTAATGCATTAAAAAAGTAAAAAAAAAAAAAGAAAAAGAATACAACTCCAAGACCAAAACATCACATCATTAATGGCGGGACCCACTGTCACCTAATTAGTGGGAGCACTAATTAGTGCTCCCAAGCATTTTTCTTGTACATATATATATCTTCTTAGGTAAAGTCGTCCCACCACACATTGAAAAACCAAGCCGTACTGGCCATCACATGAGGCACTGTCGGTACACATAGGGGCATAGGGACAATATGGTAATTTGCATATTTATTACAATATTATAATGCACATTTTTTTCTTAAAAAGTAAAAAAATTATCCCAAGCACTCATCTTTTTTCTCTAATTTTTTTAACCAAAAAGTCAAAAAGTGCAGTTATATAGAGCATCCCAAACAATCCCTTAATAGGGTTCTCACTTGAGTTTTATTCAAAGTTTATTAAAGATGTTTGATCCAACTTGTCTAGTCCTGAAAAATATCATTATTGATTGAAGCACTTATTTACCATGTGGTGATGCAACTTATGATGTGATTACATCTTTTGATTGGGTTCATCTTGCATTTCACGAGAGATATCATGGATATCACTAATGATCATTGTCCGGCTTTGCAACGCAAGTCTCTAAACATATTGAATGCAATGCATTTGGTGTCAACATCAAAGGTACTGATCCAAAAAATGAAAGAAAGTGGATGGGATCCTTTATTTGGAAAAATAAAACTATTTTGTGTGAAACATGGTACAAAGATTAATGATATGAGTGCTATGTACAATGCTAGTCTAGGTTGACATCTCTATCAAAGAGATCAATTACCATTAGCGCACCATTTTTGGGTTGATGTATTCACAACGACAATGAACTCTCAGCTGCAAGAATGAATAACAGATTCAACGAGGATATGGTGGAGTTACTCATTCTAAGCTCAACTTTGGATTCTAAAGATAATTTCAAATCTTTTAATGCTAACAATATTTGCAAGCTTGCAACTACATTTTATTCTCAGGACTATATTGAACAAGAAAAGTTGCATTTGAAGTTTCAATTGTGACATTATGAACTTGATATCCATCAACATTCAAAGTTGCAAAATGTCTCAAAATATCAGAGTTGTGCCAAGTGTTAGTGACAACAAAAAGATCGATGATATACTCTCTTGTAGATAGATTGATTTGTTTTGTACTAACAACAAAGCGCGCATTTTCAACTATTAGTCTTGTTAAGACCAAACTTCGTAACAAGATGGAAGATGGGTTTCTTGGAAATTACTTGATCACTTACAATGAAAAAGAGATTACTCAAGACTTTGACACCGATTCAATAATAGGTGAGTTTTATTGCATGAAAAAATGTTGAACTTAACTTAAGATGCCTAACACGAATTAATGGGTGGATTTTATTATGGTTAGTTTTCCTGCTTAATGTGAGTCTATATGTATAAATTTTCCCTTTGTTTTTCATTAATGAGGAAAAGGTACTTATTGAATCTTTTTGGCTCCTTTTTGTTTTGTGTAATGTGAAAAATGTACTTATATAATTAGTTTATCAAGAATTTTATTGTGAATTTTAAATGCATATGATTTGGCCCCCTCTGTTTGTAGTTCCCGCATTCGCCATTGTTCTCAAGGTTCCTTATCAGGGCATGCCCTTACTTCTAAGTTCTCTAGGTATTGTATACTTCTTCGAAGTTTCCTTCTTAACAAGTCATAACCCCATCTCCAATGCAACAAAAGGTAACTAAACAAGGACAAGTGTGGAACCCATATTTAATTATTATTATAAATGCATTATATAATATGAATAATAAATGTAATTTTATTTAAACTATTTAATAAAATCAATATTAACTAAATTAGGTAAAAAAGAATTCAATTTAAAACACAAATAAAAATATTACTAAGAATTATAATTTTGTAGATATTCAATATTTATTGTTTGTAATTATTTTTGACAAAGATTCAACTTAATAATTACTTATACTAAGTACTTTAGTTGAAAATTTTAATTAATTGATTTTAAGAACCCACATACATACGCAATTATACAAATTTGTCATTCAATTAAAAAAAGCAAAAACAAAACAAAACCAACACAAACGGGTGAAGTGGTTGTTGGGGGTTTAGTCACTTCACCACATGTAAGCTTGCATGTTGAGCTATGAGTAGGGTTGATGATTATACGTCGGCAATGGAAATTGGATGGGACATGTATAATGTGTGAGATTTTGGGCTGATCATCTCCTCTCTGTATATGAGTGTAATACATTTCCTCCTTCACCTAGCTTCGGGTAGAACAGAGAAAAAAAAAATTATGTGTTAGCTAAGTTAAAGTTAGGAAGAAGAAGAGTAAAAGAAGAAGGAAGCCTATAATTTCACCACCTCATTCCAATTTTATTACTTAGTAAAGAAAATTCTCTTAACTCTCTTATTCTTTTTGTTTGATCAAATTTTCAGATTATGACTAAATATTTTAGAAAGAATATTGTTTGTAGTTATATATAAATTTGTGATATATATATATATATATATTAGCTATTTGAAAGTTATTTATATATTGGTAGCCTTAAAATCATAATATAATCTTAGATTTAGGTTTGCATGTGTAGTTTGTGACATTAAATAGATGATTGAAAATTTTATTTGGTTTGATCATGTATTTCTTAAATTAGTCATAATTTTATACGAATTTTTAGACAATTTTATTCTCAAATTTCGAGATGATTTATTATACACAGTTGTTAAGAATGATGTCTAGTTCATCTAGAAATTTTTGTATCAATTATCCTAACTTAGTATGAATTCATATGAAATTTTAATTAAATCTAAACTTTTAGACAGATTCTTCTACATGTTTGAAAAATCACTAAAAATCCTATATTAGACTAAATCTGGTATTTTCTAGCTTAAAAATGAAATTTGAGAAGTCCAAGTTCATCATCAATATTTAGATTATGAATTTGATTTATAAATTTTAATGTAGAATTATTTTTAAAAAATGTGACAAATCTATGCGGTGTAATTTCTTATAATTTTACAAGCTTATTTATAACTTATTTTTGGGAAATTTTTTTTCCTGAAAAATGACCATAACATGCTTGTTGAACATTTATGAGAATTAGATGAATTTTAAAATTTCCTAAATGATTTTAAGTACGAAAATTATGTTCTGAAAATTCTAGGCAAAATATTAAGGAACCAATATAACCACTTCAATTCTTTATTAGAACTAAAACATAAATGTTGTGCTAGTCTATTTAATTGGATCTTATAAATTAGTAGCTCATGCATGTGTGTGGTTATGATTCATTTTAAGTATTTAAAATTATTATTTCACACCGTCATTTAATTTAACTACTTACCATAATTTTGTACATTAATTGATTGTTGCAGAACGTATGTGTTAATATTTTCTATTGAAAATTATAATAAAATAGTATAACATTAATGATGAATTAATTTTTGTAATTACTATGAAAATTAATTAAACTGATTAATGTCATGTACGAAATTAACAGTTGATGGTTAATACTGGTTGTTCAGGGTAAGCCTTGATTTTGAGAAATTTTTCATAATTTGTGTCGCAAAACCCTAAGATGGTGCGTGACTTATTTGAACCCTTATTGGTATTCGGTTTTGGAGTAAGAGTGGATGTGTAGATGGCACACAGGAAAGTTACATACCCCCTGGCAGATCGTTCCCTTGGGACAGACTACGAATGCCAAAACTTAGGTTTGTAACTTTAGGTATGGGCATCCTTGGTAGTTGCAGTTGGTAACACTTGAATATTTGATCAAGAGGAAATTTTCAAATTAACCGTGGCTATAGCTTAGTAGTTGATAAGTACATCTCTTTAGTGAGATTTTGAGTGTCATCTAAATTATTAAAATTATTGAAATTATTTTAATGGTTATTATATTGCTATGCTATTAATTTCGTTGTTTTTTCTTAAATGTCATGATTATTAATCTGATTATTTTCCCTCAAAAAGAAAGGTAGGTTTATTGTGTTTTCTTATTATGTTGCAAAACTCATGGCATATGTTTTGTTGTCTACAGTTTTATGCTAGATTTTGACGAGGAATGAATGGAAGCTAAAAATTGAGCTGAAGCTAATGCAGAGCTTTGGCTAACTTGAAGTCATGACTATAAGCGAAATAAAATTTTATTTTCTTATGTATTAATAATTAAGGATGTTATAATGTTATTTAATGTTGTATTTGGACTTTTAAGTTTTTATTTGTTGTTGTTTAAACTTTTAGTTGTATGAGAATTGTAATTTTCCCATTAAGATGTTAAGTTTATAATTTAATAAGTTATTTTATTTATTTAATTTCCTTTGATGTTCCAAAATTTTTGGGATGTCAAAATTTTGGTATCAGAGCTTAGATTCGAACCTTTAGGCCTTGGGTAGCAATTAAAATTTATTTATTTTACATTTTAAGACAACCTTACTTTGCCTTGTAATTTTTTACGACATAACTAAATTAGAACCTTTTTAATTGTAGGATGCTAGGATCATCGAATGTTAATTCTCATGAGGAAGAATTTGTGTGGACGCGCCTTTTTCCACACCCCGCCTTTCGGAAAGGGTTGAAATAAAAGGCCTCACAGTTCAGACTCCCACAGTTCTGAATCTAATCTCACAAGTGCAATGTAAATTGATAATCACCAAAGAGTCCAAATCCGGCAAATATTTTTGAAAAATCGATTTTAAATCAAATAATGCCAAAATTGGACTGCTTTGCTAGATTACAGAGTCGCCACCTAAATATTTTGTTTTGGAGAAATTTAAGAAACCCTGACTCGTGCCAAAGGCCACATGTCCGTCATCACCAAAGTTGTCTCAGCTCGGGAACTTAGGTACGAAGGGGGGAAGGTCATGAAATGAGCACCCCCACTCGCCCGATCAAAGATCGACCACTACTAATCATGATATGATTTTTTATAAACATTATGTGTTCTTGTTCCGGTTATTAAACTAGCATTACTATGTGCTGTGCACAAGCAAATATAGACTAGTCGCAAGAATTGGAACATTTCAAGTCATGTTTGTTTGCAAAAATGGTTTGAATTTGCCACCTCAAGTGGGCTTAAAGTTTGCGGATTTACCACCAAACATAGTGGGCTTAAAACATGATTTTCCATTCAATAAAGTGGGCTTAAAACGCACATTCGTTGAATCGCTCTAATTCAAACAACAAAGCCTCAATCCACAGGCATTCATGCAGTTTAGCAAATAAGCACATCGCCTCATGGCAAGCATGCCAATCATGGCAACATCAACACGCATGCGATATGCTAAACCGTAAAAGCTTACTGAGTACTCCAAGCCAAAACAAAAACTAGTTAGAAAGATGCATGATCCTAACTATACAAGATGCCTAATGCAACGCATGCAATAATGCAACTAAATAGGCTCGGCTGCTTAATCATGGTATTTGAAACACTTTTGGTAGCATGCTTTGAAACACGTATTCAAAGAAATATTGAAATGACGATGCAGTTTGAATGATGCACCGAGCCTTGGTGCGTGCAAGATAAATGAATGGATGCAAGCATGTGAACATAAGGTATGCTAATTGAAAATGACCCTAATCTAACCATCAAAAGTGGGTAAACAAAAGGGAGAAAGACGTGGGGTTGGAAGACATGCACACACGCATGCACACTTATTACAACACTATGCCCTCGCGACGGAGGGTCCGAATGAATAAGCGCTAAGCTACTTTAAGATAAGCTAATCAAACTAATCTAATTTAAGCTAGTTAAACTAATTATTATAACACTTTAATCAACTAGTAAACTAATTAATTAAATTACAACACCAAGGCGAATAAACTAAGCAATTAACATATTAAACTACATTGCCACTGCTCCGTCTTGGGTAGTGGAATATACATGCACTCGGTTTTCGCCCCGAAAAGCCCTTCATTATGCTATCGAGGGGCTTTGTTTGCAAGGTTGAGCACACTCTAGAAACTTTCTGCTCCAACTTACCAAATCTCTACTGAGGATCACACCAGTGCCCTGCCGGCCATGGGAGGTTGCTGTCAGCCCCCTGCCGGCCAAAAGGATGCCTTGCCGGCCATGGATAGGGCACTGCCGGCCACTGATGCTCTGAGTCACCATACTGCAACAGAGCACAAATAGAGCACAAGGAAGGCTTTTCCAGGGATTTGTTTGTACTGTACCCCTCCTTATTATCTCAAAACCTCAAAGGAGTGGCATACTTGGATACAAAATCACCAATCAAGCAATTTCATTGCATGATGGCCAAAGATCCAAGTTGTACAATTTCAATAAATGCACGAATATGACTCAAAGGACCACCACCCTATCATGCATGATCAAGGGCAATGAAAACCAAGGAAAATGGCACATTTCATCACTATTGAGTATGAAATGTCCCATTTGCCTTTTGTTCAAACTAACGTCTGATTTGAACACATGCAATGCAACACAAAATATGTTTATCTTGCCTCTTTTACTTATTCATTTTTTGTTTACTCATTTTAGTTACCGATTCATTCTTTAATCGATTAAGTTCAAAAGTGAGTGTCCTCTAATGGAAAGATGGCTCAAACCAAAGGTTGTTTTAGGCATGAAAGTGACCTCATGTCGTTGGTAATGGACCCCAAAAGGGATTAAACCATTAAGCACATATTCCTCAATTTCATGCTTTAAACAAGCAAATGGTTTAAGCCACTTTCAAAGCAAGAATAAAACCAAGAAAAGAGGGAGGTTGTAGATATGATCAAGTGCTGAAAATGAACACTAAAAGCGCTAAAACATGCAACCAACTCAAACCAATGATAGTTAAAGCCTTAAAACACTAAGCTAATGAAGGAATTAACACTACAACTATGCAATACAAGCCTCAACTGAACCAACCCAAAACAGAGCCAAAACAGGTTATTTTAGAGGCAAAAATGTGCTGGACATAAGCTAAGTTAAGCTAGAAAAACATGCTAACATGTAAAGCTATCTAGGCGTGCAAACAAGACATAAGGAGGGGAGGCTAACCCCTTCAATTTTGGACTTCAAAACAAGGTTTTTACCACTGAAATACCTCTGAAAATCAGTGATTAAAAGGCCCAAAAAAGTTGGTTTAAAAGTGATAAGAAATGGCACAAAAGCTTAACAAACAAAGAGACAAGAAGGGTGGATTATCTCTTAACACAAAGTAACCTCAAACCACCATTTTATGTCATAAAAACGGAGGTTTTTGTAGTTGAAAGCCTGGCCAAAAATAGTACAAAAAGATGGTAAAACAAGTTATGCAAAACAAGTTTAAAATGTGAGTCTTATACCTCTTGAAGCACAACACAATTTTAGGCAACAAAACCAAGAAAAAACACTTTTAAGAGCTCAAAAAATACCTCTTAGAACCTCAGCTTAAAGATAACCAACTTTGGTCAAGGATGTATAGGCAAAGGAGAAGTGTATCTCTACTTGTATGCACAAAACTTGAAGAGAGAGAGAAATCTAGAGAGAGAGAGAATTGTAGAGAGAGAGGATTGTAGAGAGAGAGAGGCTCTCAAAATTTCTTCAACCTTGAAAACAATAGAGAATGACCTCTATATATAGAAATATATGACTTTAGGTCGAAAATATCAATTCAGAAACAGTTGGAGCAGTGTAGAACAGCTGGAGGGAAAATATCTGCACAAAAACTGGTTTTTGACACCAATGGCCGGCAAGCCTCATTGTGTGGCTGGACAGAAAATATGTTTTTTGGACCCGACTTTAAATGGGCATATCTCCTTCATTCGGACTCCTTTGTAGGTCATTGTTGAGTCTAAAATGAAGCCCCGGAAGTCCACTTTCCAATGGTGGTGGCCTCATAACTAAAGTCCAAGTATACCAAAGGATAGGCTTGATTTAGTGAAGCTGCCCAGTTCCCTCTTAACGATTTATGCCCAACGTCTTCCCTAATTAGGTTTCTTTCCTCTCCTCCAATTTTCTTCAACTCCAAACCTCTAAACAAGGTGTTTTGAAAGATTTTTCAAAGAGTTCACCTATCTTTCATTTATTTCCACTTTGTCCTTACTCGGTTTACTAAAAAGTACAATTTTTAACGAAATGCGAGCCTCGGAGCATCGTAGAAACTTTTTAAAAAATGGTTTGAAAGAGAGGGTTTTAAAGTCTAAAATCATTTTGGTCAAAATAGTTTTGGTCCAAAATGGGATGTAAGGTTGGGACTTGAAGCTCCTTTTGCCAAAGAAATTGAACCTTTGCACAACATAGCCTTCGTCCTGCCTTCGTCCTCGAACAATCAACCTAAGGCCCCCAAGTCTTAAGGACGGTCAAAAATGGGGTGTCTACACTTGGTGGGAAATTATGAAATAGAGTATGATCTGAGTGAAGAGGTGGCGTCACCAATAGATGGTTAAGAGCCTGAGTTTGGACCTAAAGAAAATGAGCCTATGTATGACCTAATAGAGGTGGTTCAGATTGAGTCTGACATTGGAGAGGAGCCTATGGAAGGTGACACAAACGAAAGTGTTAGAGACATAGAGGTAGTATTTGAAAATTGAAATTTTTAAAATGGGATTGAAATGTTTAAAATGGGTTAGAAATTGGCTCATATGTGTTTGTTAGAATTTATCCATTAGGGGGTTGTGCTTGGAAGTCCGAGAGTTGAGTAAGCACTCATGTAGACACCCCATTTTTGACCGTCCTCAAGACTTGGATGTCACCATTGGAACACTTGGTGATTACCCTTGTTTGTGTTCGTCTTGAGTTCCCGGAGGTCTTGGTCGCGCGCCTTGCCTTAGGATCTCTCGACTCGACCGTGTTGTGTCTGGTTTTGCACCAAACACTTGTGTTTTGCCTTGGAGGGGCAGGGAATGCCTTGTGAGGCATCCCCACACATCACCGGCCATGGCTTGAGGCCACCGGCCAGTGATTTTATGCCGTCGGCAATGTATATTGTCGGTCGGCACTCTTTGTTGCCGGTCGGCCATTTATTTTGCCAAAATGGCAATTTTGAATGGCCGATCACTCTTCATCTACTTTTAGTAGATATTTTGTGCCAGCTGTGATAGCTGGCACCCACTCTGTTCCCCTCCATACACGTGTATGGAGGGATTTCCCTCTTGGATGGCTTGTTTTGGAAGCCTTACAAGAGGGAGTTGCCTATAAGAAGAGGGCTCCTCTCTTGGCATTAGGGTTACAAAAAAATTTCAGAGGGAGCTTTGGATTAGGGTTAGGGTTGATACATATTTCCCTCTCTCTCCTCCCTTGTGTGTGTTTTCTTGGCCTAAAAGTGCATTTTGACCTTACTTTTGCACTAATACACACACCATTACACCTTGCTCCGAGATTGAGAGGCATTGAGGGTTGTTTTTTGAGATTTTGGACTGATTTTGCTCAGTAGAGTGTGGCTGGACCAACTGTTCTTGAAGTGTTCTTCAAGGGTAAGACTTTCACTTTATTATCCCCAATCTTGCATTGGCTTTTGACCTATCTTGCATATTGATTTGAGCTTTGTGTATAACTAAAAAAAGTCTTATATTTTCATGCTTAAGAACTGTCATTAAGGGTTTTTTGGCAATGGGGGTTGAAATCCCCCTCTTAGGTCTCTTTTGGCCCCTTTGGTGTCTTTTTCTTTAAGCCTTATTTGCTTTGTTGTATTAACCATCTCACCACTGAAATCTAGTGGATTTTCAGTGGTGAAGAAAATGGTTTGAAGTCTTGTATAGGGGAGGGACACCCCTCTCCCTTTGTGTCTCGTTTGTGCATGTTTTGGGCTCATAAGGGTAGCATATAGGCTTGGTTGTTTTTGGCTCCATATCAGATGTTTTTGGTGCTACTTAGGTCACATGTTATCTCTGTTTTTGGTCGGATTGGTGGCCCTTTGCATGCTTAACATACTTGCTTTGTATTCCCTTGCTTGTGCCTAGAAATGCATCATGACTTTTGACTACCACGCTCTCATGTTTTGGCTTCACTTTGTGAAGTTCTTAACCATATTTTGCCATGTATGAGGTCTGTTGGCCACTGATTTGGCCTTGTTTAGCATGCTTGATATAGTTGCTTTGCATTTTGGATCATGAGCCTTAAGGGTATGGGTCATGAACATGCATTGGTTAGGCTATTTCGGTGATTCGGAATCACTTAGCATATCATTTTAGCCCCTAAACCATGCTTGTATACTTGCATTCATCGCTCCTCTCATGCTTTGAAGTTGTACCCTCTTATGCCTTGAAACGTGCATTGTGTATGCCTAGGTGTTTGTTTCATTTGGGATGCCATATGTGTGGGTTTTGGAGCTCTTTTTGCATGCTAAAATTCTGTTTTTGGTTGTATAGTTCATGCCATGTTGGTTTGGGTTAGTGGTGGTAGAATGCCTTTTGTTATGCCTTAGCTTTGGCCCCTCTTTTGGCTTGCATGTTTGTAGTGCATTTTGTCCATCACTTGATGCACTTTTAGCCACTGTTTTTGGGGGTGTTTGAGGCCTCCCATTTCAGTCTAAGTCCCTTCTTGGACATGGTTATATGCGTCACTTGTTGCCTCTAATCGCATGCTTGCATTGTACCATATTAGCATTGCGTGATGAGTTGCATTGTAGCATTGCATGTTAGGAACATTGCATGCTTGCCATGATATGTTGCATTGCATTTGGCATGCTTTGCATTTTAGTGATATGTTGCATTTTCGGGCCATGTTTGCATAACACGCATTGCATTGCTTGGTTGGGGGTGTCAAACCAAGTGTGAGGGGGGGCAAGCATTCATACTACAAGTGATGTAACTCGTCTCGACCCTCGGTCACCGAGGCCCTTGACTTTGGCATGATAGGGTTTTGGTATTCATTTATATGTTGCATGCATTTTCATTGAATTGCAACCTTGGCTCCTTAGGCCATCACGCATCAAAATGCATGATTGATGGCCCGAGGGTCGAGGGCCATGCTCCCTTGAGTCCCTTGCATGATAGGGAGTGTGCTCGCGCATACATTTGCTTGAAATTCCGTGCCATACACTGTCTGTCCTTGTTGCTGTCAAAAACCAGTTTCTACAGGAAGTTTTTGCCAACCGGCACTGTAGAGTGCCGACCGGCCGTGGATTGGTGGCCGATAATATGAAACCCCAGCCGATGGATAAGTTCCATGGCCGGTGGGCATTCCCTTTAGCCGATGGTATCCTACAGCATTCAGGGAACCTGTCCCAGGATTTTGGCAGTTTTCAGAGAAGCAGGGCAGTGTAAACAGAGGCAGCAGTGGTATGGTACGGGCTTTCGGGGCAAGATAAATCCGAGCATGCATCATTCACGCATCCCGAGGCGAGGGTTGCGGCCATCCTCTCTTTGCATTTAATTTGTTAATTAGATTAGAAATTTTGTAATAATTAATTTAGTATTATTTATCCGGACTGTAATATTTATTTGGACCCTCCGAGTGAGGGCAGTTGTGTAATAAGTGTGCGTGAGTGTGTGTATGTCTTCCAACCCCACATCTTTCTTCCCTTTTATTTACCCGCTTATGATGGTAGACTAGGGCATATTTAAATTAGCATACCTTATGCTATGCATGCGTGCATTCATACATTTGTCCTGCATGCACCGGGCTCGGCGCATCATTCTAGCTGCATTTGTATTTCAATTCTAAATTGAATACGTGTTAGTTGTAGCATTTCACATGTCATTATAGATTAGTCGAGCCTATCTTAGTTGCATCTTGCATGTGTTGCATTAGCCATCTTAACATGAACTAGGATCACGCATATGATTACTAACTAGTTTTTGTTTTGGCTCGAAGTACTCGGTAAGCATTTATGTTTTAGCATACCGCATGCGTGCGAGTGTTGCCATAACAGCATGATTACCATGAGGCTAGCTGCTTATGTGATATAACTACTTGAATGCCTGTGGATGGAGGTTAAATTACCTAAATTGGGATAACGCATTAAAACTGTGAGTTTTAAGCCCACTAGATAGTGGCAAAACCATCTTTTCTAAAAGCCCACTCGAGGGTGGCAAAACCTGCATTTTAGCCTACTTGCGAGTAGCAAATCATTTTCAAAACAAGCATAAAATGTTTTGTTCCAATTTAGGCGATTTGGTCTATACTTGTTTGTTGTGCGCATAACATATTAATTCTAGACTAATAACCGGATTAAGAACACATAACGTTTTCAAAATTGGATATCATGGTTAGTAGAGGCCGATCTTCGGATCGGGCGAGAGGGGGTGCTCATAGCTGACCTTCCCCAATCGTACCCAAGTTCCCGAGCCGAGGCAACTTTGGTGATGACGGACACGTGGCCTTTGGCACCGAGTCAGGGTTTCCTAAATTGCTCCAAAATAAAATATTTAGGTGGCGACTCTGTATCTGGCAAAGCAGCCATGTTTGGCACTTTTTTTCAAAAATCTGTCTCTCAAAACGATTTGCTGGATTTGGACTCTTTGGTTCAGATTAAGAACCGTGACACAAATTGAGTCCGAACTGTAGTGAGGCCCACAGGCGCGTCTACAGTTTCTGGCAACTCCGCTGGGGATTTTAGAGAGCTTGACTCGAACTCGTAATATCCTGTTTTGATTTCATTTTATGTGTTTCTTTGCATTGCATGTGCATTGGTGCGCCTAGAACACCGTGTTTTCCATCTGCCATTTCTGAACGGTTTGCCGGAGGCAAGTCTTGTCAAGACATGACCATAAGGCTGACCGGTTATGGGCTCTGATAGTATGGGAACACAAACCCCAGTTTTACCGGGGCACCCTTTTCGACCATTCGACCTAGTGCATATCGAAATCCATAGTGACCATTCCAAATTAGGACAGGTTGCTTACCCGATGTTAGGTTGTTTGAAAACTGCTGCGTGCATAGTGAAACCCTAGCTCCTGACAAAATAGGACAGGAAAACCCTACATAGGGGTGTTTTGGCTCTCACTTATCTACTATGTGCTTTAGAGTGTATCTCTACAAGAACGTACATATCAGTTTGCAAGATTGAGTATTAGGCCCAAGGACACCAGTATTAGTGTTGTTGAGAAATCAGTTATCTGCGGGTATCAAGTTCAGTTTTGGGAACAGTGATTTGAGAACAATGATCAGTATCGAGGAACAATGTGTTCGGCTTACCAACTGTGTGTTATAAATACCCAACTGTGCGTTATATGTGTTTATTTTACGCCGTTATGCTGTCCGATTGTCTGGTTATTTATTGCTTTATTTATCTTTTTGCTAAGTAGTTTAGCACAATTGCTTCCAACCCGGTAGATATTCCCCAAGCACTCTGGACTAGAGGTCGCCGACTCCATCGATCCGTGGATTTGGTAGGCGGACAACCAGTGTACCATTCTTTACCCCCGATTACTAAATGGAGGGCAGTTAGGCCAAGGGCATCAATTCAGCAGTCAGTTCAGAGGGCCCTATCTACCCCACCAGAGTACAGTAGGGATCAGGGTTCTGTTTCACCCACAGAGAGGGAACATATACCGATAATTCAGTCAGAACAGAACAGTATGGCTAGTTTAGAGGAGATGGTGCGCCAACTCCAAGAAAGCATGAAAGTGATGCAGCAGGATGTTGTCCAACGGGCAGAGTTCGCCAAGCAGCAGGCCACGGTTATGAATGAACAAGCTGAGTTAATCGTGAGGTTACAACAGCAAAACGGAGCATCTGCTTCGCAACAAGTTCCTCCCCCGCCAGGAATTCCTACCCCCGGGGAGACAGCTAATGTTCAGAATGACACGAACATTCCCACGGGACCACCTCCACCCCTGATCCTACCCCAAATCCAACCCCAGTTATCCAAAACACCCACCAACCTACCGGACTCTCCTTTTGAGTTCGAGACAGATCCCACAGCATTGAAGTTGAGCAAGCTCGAAAAGCTGTTCAAAAGATCCCAGGGAGTCAAGACCATCCCTGACATCGAAGATGGGTATACCGACGCAGCCGTGACGCTGCCTGACAGATTCAAAATGCCGCACATTGATCGATTTGATGGGTCCGGAGACCCCATGGTGCACCTGAGATTGTTTTCAGACATCCTAAGGCCAATGGGCCTCACTAGACTGCAGAAGCTGTCTTTATTTGGCCGGACCCTGTCGGGTGTAGTGGCCATATGGTATGCCAAATTGGAGGATGACGTCAAGAGAAGCTGGGACGAAATGGCTGAGGCCTTCATCTTGCAGTACTCATACAATACACAAATCGAGATTACGACCCGGGATCTCGAGACAACGAGGCAAGAACCCAAAGAGAGCTTTTTAGAATTCGTGACCAGATGGCGGGCTAAGGCTTCGATGATGACCTTAAGGCCCATAGACAAAGACCAGATTCGGATGATTGTGCGCAATCTTCAGCCGAAGTTGATGCAAAAGATGATTATACTCCCCTTCCCTACCTTTTCTGATCTACATGAAATGGGGGTGTAGATTGAGGATGCCTTAAAGCAAGGCTTAATTGATAATGACCGGGAGCAACCCGCAGAACTTTCAATCGTAACACTAATGCAGGCCCGAATGGCGCTACAACTACCAGGACCTCCGAAGTGAGTATGGTCACCACCAACCCTCCCCCAAAAACTATGGCGGCCGCACCATTCTCCGGTGCGTCCGAAAGCAACCCACAAACAGTCAAATACCCACCAAAAAACACCAGAACCTTCGCTCCACTTTATATGCCCCTATCCAAAGCTTTGGGGGTTTTAATCAGAAAAGGGCATCTGAAGCCCCTAGAGCCGCGACCCTTACCAGAAAGACTCCCCGCTACCCACAACCCAGCCAAATATTGTGCATTTTACCAACAGCACGGTCATGACACCGATCTGTGCTTCCGATTACGTCATGAGATTCAAGATCTCATCAATAACGGGGTGATTTTGCCTCCCGAGAAACCCAACGTTACTACGAACCCTCTCCCCACACATAACCAAGCTCCACCACCCAAAAGAGTCAGCTTCATCCAAACTGGGGTCATGCCTTACGATCCTAGCATCTATATCACTCATTCCCACCTGCCTAAGCCGGAAGTGTTCCTTCCCGATTGCACTGATTTGTGCATGATGGACATCTCCATAACCTAACCTAAGCCAGCGGTGGTGACTATCGAGAACAGGAGAGAGAAGATTCCAAAGGAGAAGGGGGTTGTTGATCCAGAGTTTGCAGAATCTGGGAGTGGTGTTGGGAATGCTTATAGTCCAGGTGACTACATTTTGTTAATAGGCCGGGATAGGCCAGATATGGAACTACCAACAGAGGGGGAGCTGTGTGTGATCCAAGGGGACAGTCTGGGATAGGGAACGGATGATTTAACGGTTGTGGAAGAGGACCTTGCCAAGCTCTGATTTTACAGTAACCAAGATCCAGGAGACTCAGCCGTCAACTGGTTCGATTATGAGGAATCAACAGAGGCTACGGGATGGTTGGACGATCAACCAGATGTGGTAGAAGAGTCTCAGCCACAACAAGGCCCGGCACGGGCAAGAATATCAGTGACAACCGGAAGGGTTGAAGAACAGAGTGCATCGCCGAAGAGCGCCGGTGTCAAGAATTTCGCTCGGGATTGGAGCATTTCTAGTACGGGGATTATTGAACAATCGGCTGCATTGACACAGTCGAAACAGGAAAGATTCAAAGATTCTGAGAGAATCAGGAAGGCAAAAGCCCATGTGGGGACTGAGACTGCTGTGAGCACAGAAATGGAGAATGCCGCGAGCATAGGGATAGAAGGTACTGCGAGTATGAGAACAGTCATGCCAGAACCGGACAAGTGCCTGTCAGCTGCAGATGGAATGTGGTGGGAGGACGATGATCTATGTCTTGCCCACACAGACGAAGATTGGGGGAGTAACCAACCAGATGATACCTGGTATATCGGCGAAGTCGATCACATGACTAGGAGTGGACGGTATTTCAAGCCTCCACACCTAGATCAACCAGAGGCGTCTGGAAAAGATAGGGAGGCAGAGAAGCAAAAAGAAAAGCAACTCGAGGATGAGCCGTATTGAGACAATTGAAAAAGATACAAGCAGACATCTCCATCTGGGGGCTGCTTATGGCTTCTCGAGTACATAGGCAGGCTGTCCTTTCAGCCATGGACAAGGCCAAACTCTCGATAGAGACTACGCCGGAGCAGTTGGTTGGATTGGTTTTTCCGGGAGGAGCTACCCCGATGCTGACATTTTCCGACAAGGAATTACCACCCGATGGGGCAAACCATAACAAACCACTCTACATCTCTGTGGAGTGTAGGAATAAATGGATACCAGTGGTACTTGTCGACACAGGGTCCGCCATCAACGTCTGCCCAGCAAGGACAGCCTATGCGATCGGTTTGAAAATCGCGGACTTTGTGCCAACAGCCCAGGTGATTCGGGCGTATGACAACACAAGCCGGGAAGTAATGGGAACAGTTAAGATTCAAACAAATGTTGGGCCGGGACAACATGAGATAGATTTCCATGTCTTGGAGGTTCCTACAACTTTCAACCTGCTTTTGGGGCGGCCGTGGCTGCATCAGGTAAAGGCAGTCTCCTCCACCCTACATCAAGTGGTGAAATACCCCTATGGAAAGGGAGTAGCCATTATTTTTAGAAATTCATCGATTCATCCGTCGCCGGAGGTATCTACGCCTGTTCTAGAAATTGAGCACGATATGGAGGATGTGTTCATATCGGGTTTTACCTTGGCTGAGGCTCAGGTTGTACAGACCATCATGGCAGCTAATGAAGGGATATATGTCAGTGCTCAAGCAGTCTATCTCATGAACAAGCTCTAACACATCCTCGAGATAGGATTGGGAAAGAGCGGCTGGAAGGGCGTTGCAGCATTGGCCGAAGTGCCACACAACCCTCATACCTTTGGATTGGGTTATCTACCCACCAAAGAGGACTGGATAAGGAAGGGAAAGGAAATGGCTAGAAGAGCCAGAGCGAAGCAGGTTGGGAAGCCTTTTCAGTTGATGCATAGGCCCATTCAGGGTACCCTAAACGGACGCTTCGTCCGGGAGGGGGAGGATTTTTCGTTTTGCAGTTTCCCAGAACCGTGGCTGAACGCGGAGAAGAAGCGTGTGCCGGGTTTCGAGATCTTCTTCGACCTGCAAATATCCAGGGATGACGTTGCCAAAGAGCAGACAGACCCATCGGCTGAGGTTGAGCAGTGTAAGGAAGTGGATTCCGAAGGCGCTGAGATTGAAATGGGGGTAGCGCTGGCTTGTCTACTTTCAGATCCTCCGATCGTACAGAAGTGCTTGGGGGATAACTTCTCGGTATGCATGATCGGGAATGAAACAGCTGCGGGCCTACCATCAACTATTTTGGATGCATCCATCGCACCCTCTCTCGTCTGGCAATATGAAGAGGGATTTTTATCAAGCAGCACCGGGTCAGGTAGTGAGCCAGAATCTGATTCCACCGAGTCTTGTGAGTCGGAATCAGGTTCCAGCTCAACTGAGTCTGAGTCCGGTATTCCTGGGGGTGATAACCCGGATGCCACAGTCCTGTCTAGGTCGTTATTTTCTTTCCCTTTTGAGTCTGTTGTAACAGAAGAATCGGATGGCTTGGAAGTATTTAATGAGAATGATGTGGATGTGGTTTCTGAGTATTTTTCTGTGCCTTTGATTTATTGCTTAAATCAGGATTTTCAAAATTTTGATGAAAACGACGATGAAGAAATTCCTCCGGTTTTGCAACGATTAATTGATCAAGAGCAGGAAAGATTTGTTAAACCCTTAATGGATGAAATCACTACTGTGAATGTTGATACTGAGAAGGACCCGCAGCTGGTCCAGATCGGGTCCACGTTGTCTTCGGAGGAACGCGAGCGCTTAGTCGCTTTATTAAAAGATTTCAAAGACGTTTTCGCATGGTCCTACGAAGACATGCCAGGAATCGATCCTGAGATTGTACAGCACCGGATCCCTCTTGACCCCGAGGCCCGACCGATCAAACAGAAACTCAGAAGGATTCGTCCGGACTATTAAGGAAGATGTCACCAAGCAAATCGATGCAGGCTTCCTGCAGGTATCCGAATACCCGACTTGGTTGGCCAACATTGTTCCAGTACCAAAGAAAGATGGCAAGATCCGAGTATGCATGGATTTCAGGGATTTCAATAGAGCTAGTCCAAAGGACGACTTCCCCTTGCCACATATTGATGAGTTGGTGGATTTTAGGGCGGGGCATGCTTTGCTTTCGTTTATGGATGGCTTCTCAGGTTACAATCAGATAGTGATGGCACCCGAAGACCGGGAGAAGACTGCTTTCACCACCCCATGGGGGACTTACTGCTATAGAGTGATGCCGTTCGGGTTGAAAAATGTTAGAGCTACGTATCAACGGGCCGCGACCACAATATTGCATGACATGATCCACAAAGAGGTTGAGGTGTACGTGGACGACATGATTGTCAAGTCCAAAGAAAGGGAGGGCCACTACACCACCTTGCAAAAGTTCTTTCAAAAGATCAGAGAATTCCGGTTGCGGCTGAATCCTCAGAAATGTACATTTGGTGTTACAGCGGGAAAAATGCTGGGTTTTCTAATTACACAAAGGGGCATCGAGGTCGACCCTTCAAAAATCAAGGCCATCTTAGAAATGCCACCACCAAGGACTGAAAAGGAGGTGCGAGGCTTTCTGGGTAAAGTGCAATTCATAAGACGGTTTATCTCAAAATTAACCTTGGCTTGTGAACCACTTTTTGGTCTCCTGAAGAAAGGCAAGAAATTCCAATGGGACGGCCGATGCCAAGTTGCTTTTGAACAGATCAAGGAATATTTACAGAACCCGCCCGTGTTGTCACCGCTAGAGCAGGGGAAACCATTGATATTATACCTATCAGTGACCGAGACCACAATGGGCTGTATGCTCGCGCAAGAGTCAGAGGACAAGATGGAGAGAGCCATCTACTATTTGAGCAAGAAGATGCTAGAGTATGAGACTCGCTATACGCCATTGGAAAAGGCTTGCTTAGCTTAGGTATGGGCTACCAGGAAGCTGCGGCACTACCTGTTAGCTCACTCCGTAATGTTGGTTTCGCGACTCGATCCCATCAAATACCTTTTCGAGAAACCAGCACTTACGGGTAGGCTAGCTCGTTGGTTGCTGTTGCTCTCTGAGTTCGACCTGAAATATGTGACGCACAAGTCAGTCAAGGGAAGAGCAGTGCCAGAGTTCTTAGCTGATCATCCAGTGGAAGAGGGTGAAGCAATTGAATACCTATTCCCAGATGAAGCCATTTTGTACATCGACGATGAGTATTGGATGATGTACCTTGACGGAGCGTCAAACCAATACCGGTACGGAATAGGAGTGTTGCTAATAGCACCTGACAATTCCCGTATCCCTCTAGCCTTCAAGCGCCGGTTCAAAGTCTCGAACAACGAAGCAGAATATGAGGCATGCATCGCCGGTCTAAAAGCAGTCCTGGAACTAGGGGCAAGACGGTTGGACGTCATTGGGGACTCAAACCTTGTTGTGTCTCAAGCAAAAGGAGACTGGAAAGTCAAAGAAGAAAAGATGATAATTTACCACCAGACCTTGGACTTGTTAATTCCTCGGTTTGAGAAGCTAACTTTCACTCATCTAGTAAGAGAGAACAACAAGGTCGCAGATTCTTTAACAACTCTCTCTTCCATGATAGACATCCCATTCGGAGTCCGGATGCGTCCAGTCATCATTGACCAGAAATTCGCGCCAGCCTATGAGTCAATTGCTGCTATAGGTGAGGTTCAAGATGAAAACTCCTGGTATTACGACATTTGGAATTTCTTGGAAAAGGAAGCATACCCGCCAGGGGCAAATGCCAAGGATAAGAGGGCGATCAGAAGAATGGCCGTTTAGTTCATCATCTGTGGGGGTAAGCTGTATAAGAGAGGTCATCTGGGAATGCACAAGCTGTGTGTCGAAGCCGAAGAATCGAAGCGCCTGATGGAGGCCATCCACGGAGGAGAATGCGGTGCACACATGAGCGGAGTAATGCTAGCACGGAAGATCCTCAGACAGGGTTACTACTGGTCTACCATGGAGGAGGATTGTATCAGTTTTGTTCGGCGATGCCACAAATGTCAGATCCATGCAAACCGCATGAACATCCCGCCGTCAAAGCTGTACAACATGACTTCACCATGGCCATTTTCAGTTTGGAGAATTGATGTGATCTGGGCTGTCACTCCAAAAGGGTCGAATGGGCATGAGTTCATCCTGGTCGCGATAGATTACTTTACAAAGTGGGTCGAGGCCCAATCATATGCCGTGTTGAAGGCGTCGCACGTTGCAAAGTTTATCAGAAACAACATCATCTGCCGCTACGGGGTCCCAAACGAGATTATCTCGGATAACGGTTCCCACTTCAAGAAGGAAGTGATTGACTTGTTGGAGAAATACAACATGGCTTTTCATAAGTCATCCACATACCGGCCGCAGACCAACGGAGCAGTTAAGGCCGCCAACAAGAACATCAAGCACAAACTGCAGAAGATGGTGAAAACCTACCGGGATTGGCCAGATAAGCTGCCATTTGCTCTGTGGGGCTACAGGACTTCAATTAGAACTTCTACCGGAGCGACTCCATATTCATTGGTTTATGGGATGGAGGTCGTTCTACCTATCGAGATTGAGGTTCCGTCATTGCGAGTATTGGCTGAGTGTCAAATAGCCGAAGCAGATTGGCAGCAGAGCAGGTTTGAGGAACTCATGCTCTTTGATGAGAGAAGACTGAAAGCACTATACCATGTCCAAGGTTATCAGCGCAGAATTGCCCAGGCTTTCAATAAGAAAGTCAAGTCCAGGAATCTAAAGGAAGGAGATTTGGTGCTCAAGGATAACCGAGCTCCCATCCACGACCCAAGGGGCAAGTTCAGACCCAATTGGACCGGTCCCTACATCGTCAAGTCTATCTGGTCAGGTGGAGCTGTGGTTCTGATGGATCTAGATGGCCTAGAGTTCTCCCATCCGATCAACATGGACAAGTTGAAGAAATATTACCCCTGAGAGGCTCGCTAGGCCGAAAACCCGAAAGGGCGACCTAGGCAAAATTTAGAGCATATAAAAAATTGGAAAATATAAAAACTAAGCTCGCAAGGTTGAAAACCTGCAAAGGGCGGCCTTGGTAAAAGTTAGAGCGCAAAAGGAGAGTGAAAATACCCGAGTGAACCCCAGGCCTGAACTACGTAAGGCTTGATTCCCATCTTTGGGATACGTAGGCAACTTCATCCTAGAGTTCAGCCATAAACTTTTCCCCGATCAACTTTGTCCATTCGATCATCTCAACCATCTTTGTCTATCAGCATCCATTGGAATCTCCAGTGCAGTACTATTCAGACTAGGGGCAACTTTCCGTTGCCATGCAGTGTCGCGGTACTCTTCAGACCAGGGACAACTTTCCAGTTGCAGGGATCCGGGGTTGTGCATCTCAGTGACAAATTTCAGGCATGCCCAGTTCTGATCCATATCGAAAATAGTTTTGAAAAGTTTTGATAAAAGTTGACTTTGTTCAAATTAATCTTTTTACAACTAAGACCATTTTTGGACCAAAGCGGAAAATTTTCAGTGCCACAACCTTCAATTTCATTGATTTCAACATAGAGTTCTCCTGCCCTTGCATACAATCGAAGTTACTTTTTATTACATTCATAAAGAAAACTCGAAAGTACTAATAAAGCAATAAATTCGGGGCATAGTCAAGTTAGGTGCTCCTGAGCCCCCTTCCAGAGCTGGTCGAAGCCTTTGATGCCAAGCTGGGCCTTTCCTATGCCTCTTCATTGAGCCAATCCAAGCACTCATCAGACAAAGTGCAACTGAAAGTAGGAGCGGGGGCCAGGAGTTCTCTCGTCCTCCACTCGGTGGCCTGCCGAGCAAGCTGTGCGCCTCGGGCTGGGAATGCAGCAGGATACTCTATCCCCTCTGGCGGGCAGGTCTGATCATGGCCAAATTGGTGTCGAATCCGGAATAGGAAGTAGAATACACAGTGAGTGAGACCAATCAATTGAATCCCAGTCTGCCGGGACATGTTGTAACTCATTGCCAGAAGGCTGAGCCAAGGGCACCGCCAAGCAATACGATCTGCGGACAAGCGGCCCATCCAAGCGAACCACCATCTCTCATCAAGGGCATTGACTAGACGGTGCCGAAAGAAGTAGCCACGAGCTGAATATGCTGGGCAAGAGTCCACAACCTGCAGTTTGTCCATCAACCATACCTGGGAAGGGATGAAAAATGAAAGAATAAAGAATAGAGAGATGTACGATGAGAGAAAAGTGAGAATAGGGTTTTGTGAGAAAAACCGAGCTTGAGGGCCGAGTGATGTGAGCAATACATATGTGAGATTGGGTGGGAAACATTACCTGTAGTAGTAGTGGGCTCCCTGCTAATCTGGTCGTCTCACGACGATAAAAAGCGTCTAAGCCCATCAACGTCTCAGCCAGAGTCATGGCAATACAGCTCTTGCCCTCCTTCAAGCCTTGGGCAACCTCGGTCAGCCGGACACTAGACCCTCCGGAGCCTGAGACAAATAGGAAATGAGATAGCATGCACAAACAGAGGGCGTGTCGCCGGAAGCCTTGCCAATGATGGTTGTTGCGATCACCGGCATCAAAAAATCGATCGATCAAACTCGGAATATCCAGCATCCCGTCGCAAATCAGAGACCGAGCGTCACGCATAGTGAGTTCACACATTTACCCTAAGGATTGGGCATGGCCAAAATTAAGTTAGGGCAGGAGCTCCTCGTCGCGCTCGGACTCCATTAAGGCTCGGAAATCTTCGAAGGTAGGACATATCTCTTGCCCAGCGAAGCTAAAGACATGTGTCACCGGATTCCAAAACCTCGTCGCAGCATGGAGAAACGGAAGGTGCAATGGGGTACGACCCAGAGTGAATAGTGCATTTATGTCGAAACCCCGGAAATTCAACTTTTCCGAGCCATCCAAGCTAGCAATCCAAGCTGTGAGATTTTGAGCAAGAAACTCTTCCATTAGAGCAAATCAGTGTGGAATTGAGAAAAACTACGAAGCTGAGGTCTTTTGTAGGAGATAAGGTTGGGTGGAGGACAGGTGTCAACATTCTGGTGGTTCCTTCATTCATGGCCGGCCGGCCAAATATTATGCCGACCGGCCATCACTTTTTGCCGACCGAACAAATTTCTGGCCGATGGCCATTTCTTGTGGCCGATGGCCTCTACCCCTGGCCGATGGTCTTCCTCCTCGTTCCCTGAGCTGTTTATGCTAGGGATTGGGGAACTCCACCACCTCCAATCTCCCCCCCGGTGATCGATTCTTGCAGAGTCACACCTGTCTGCTTATCGAGTTATTGTACATTTCCTTATCGAGTTGTATTTCACTCTCTTTAAATCTTCGATTTGTTTATTGAGTTGTACTCACACTTGATTGGTTATCATGCCTTTGATTTGCTTATCGAGTTGTAAGTCGGTTCACTACCTGATTATTACGATGCAAGTACTCAATGTTCAAAACAAGTTCAATTTCGTTCACATTGTGGTGTGATACCTTGCGATGCGATGCATAGAAAATTTTCAAATGCAACATCTTTTGAATAAAATGGTCGTTTCATTTCCCATCACGTGTTTTGCAAAATATGTAATTTTGAGAAAGAATAAAACCTACCCGAGGCAGTGCAATGTGCTTAAACTACCAGTAAAAAGGAAAGTAAAGCATAAAATGGCAGGGTAGCAAAGTGTCAAAATTGATACCAGTAAAACTCCCCTTGCGGTCAACGCACCTTCCGCACCTTTGTTCGGGTCAACTACATGGTTTGGCACCTTCATCACTCGAGACAATGCGGGAAAGCACACTTTTGAGACGTGAACCTTCGAGTTAACCTCAGGCCACAACTTCTACGAGCGATGCTCGGTACGTACGAAGAACATCCCCTCCCGTATCCTTTTCATGTCTTGTGGATTCCGCAAATCGTTTCAATTGTGCTGTGTTACAGTACTTTACTTTCCAGCATCGTGAATAACATGTTTTTACTTACATGTGTACATTCAGCTCTTCTCATACACACTACTTGCGTAGACCGCATGTTTGTAATCAATTTCATTACTTGCGTAGACCGCATGTTTTGCTTGTGTAGACCGCATGGTTTTGCTTGCGTAGACCGCATTGTTTTGCTTGCGTAGACCGCATATTTTGCTTGCGTAGACTGCATGTTTGTAATCAATTTCATTACTTGCGTAGACCACATGGTTTTGCTTGCGTAAACCGCATTGTTTTGCTTGCGTAGACCGCATGTTTTGGTTGCATAGACCGCATTGTTTTGCTTGCGTAGACCGCATGTTTTGCTTGCGTAGACCGCATGTTTGTAATCAATTTCATTACTTGCGTAGACCGCATGTTTTGCTTGCGTAGACCGCATTATTTTGCTTGCGTAGACCGCATGTTTGTAATCAACTTCATTACTTGCGTAGACCGCATGTTTTGCTTGCGTAGACCGCATGTTTGTAATCAATTTCATTCCTTGCGTAGACCGCATGTTTTGCTTGCGTAGACCACATGTTTGTAATCAACGTCATTACTTGCGTAGACCGCATGTTTGTAATCAATTTTATTACTTGCGTAGACCGCATATTTTACTTGTGTAGACCACATGTTTTGCTTGCGTAGACCGCAGGTTCTGCTTGCGTGAACCGCATTTTTATGTTCAAATTCATTACTTGCGTAGACCGCATGTTCTACTTGCGTAGACCGCACGTTTGAAACTAATTTCATTGCTTGCGTAGACCGCATGCTTATGATCAATTTCGTTGCCTGCGTTGACCGCGTGCTCCACTTACATGTCTGTGCCTTCACAGCATTGTTATGCTTCCCACTTGCTTCGCGTTGTCACGCATTTGCAAGTACATTAATATGCATGTTGTTAATAACATTGTACCTGTTAAGTTTGTTTTCTTTGCAGGCATGATATTGTATGTACGGTTCGTTTGAAGCTGGTGCAACCAGACGAGCCGCACAGGTATTGTATCCTCCGAGTGAGACGTATAGAGAATTGCATAATTCTCTTACATCCTTTCTGCATTTGTAATGTAGTGCATGCTAGCTTAAAACTGTCGCATGTGTGCTTCATTACAGCTTTCTTTGCATGATCATAAGTTATGTCCGGCTCTGTGCATTGTCTTGCATCTTGCCCCTGCCTTCGGGCGCATATCTTGTTTGTCTTGCGTATTTGTCTAAGTCTTCGGCCTTGTCAAAAAAGGGTCATCTCTGGGCTTTGACATTCACTCCCGTCATTGTTATGACTTTTGAGTTCTGTCAAAGAGGGGCAACTGTAGACACCCCATTTTTGACCGTCCTCAAGACTTGGACGTCACCATTGAAACACTTGGTGATTACCCTTGTTTGTGTTCGTCTTGAGTTCCCGGAGGTCTCGGTCGCGCGCCTTGCCTCAAGATCTCTCGACTCGACCGTGTTGTGTCTGGTTTTGCACCAAACACTTGTGTTTTGCCTTGGAGGGCAGGGAATGCCTTGTGAGGCATCCCCACACATCACCGGCCATGGCTTGAGGCCACCGGCCAGTGATTTTATGCCATTGGCAATGTATATTGCCGGTCGGCACTCTTTGTTGCCGGTCGGCCATTTATTTTGCCAAAATGGCAATTTTGAATGGCCGATCACTCTTCATCTACTTTTAGTAGATATTTTGTGCCAGCTGTGATAGCTGGCACCCACTCTGTTCCCCTCCATATACGTGTATGGAGGGATTTCCCTCTTGGATGGCTTGTTTTGGAAGCCTTACAAGAGGGAGTTGCCTATAAGAAGAGGGCTCCTCTCTTGGCATTAGGGTTACAAAAAAATTTCAGAGGGAGCTTTGGATTAGGGTTAGGGTTGATACATATTTCCCTCTCTCTCTCCTCCCTTATGTGTGTTTTCTTGGCCTAAAAGTGCATTTTGGCCTTACTTTTGCACTAATACACACACCATTACACCTTGCTCCGAGATTGAGAGGCATTGAGGGTTGTTTTTTGAGATTTTGGACTGATTTTCCTCAGTAGAGTGTGGCTGGACCAACTGTTCTTGAAGTGTTCTTCAAGGGTAAGACTTTCACTTTATTATCCCCAATCTTGCATTCGATTTTGACCTATCTTGCATATTGATTTGAGCTTTGTGTATAACTAAAAAAAGTCTTATATTTTCATGCTTAAGAACTATCATTAAGGGTGTTTTGGCATTGGGGGTCGAAATCCCCCTCTTAGGTCTCTTTTGGCCCCTTTTGGTGTCTTTTTCTTTAAGCCTTATTTGCTTTGTTGTGTTAACCTTCTCACCACTGAAATCCAGTGGATTTTCAGTGGTGAAGAAGATGGTTTGAAGTCTTGTATAGGGGAGGGACACCCCTCTCCCTTTGTGTCTCGTTTGTGCATGTTTTGGGCTCATAAGGGTAGCATATATGCTTGGTTGTTTTTGGCTCCATATCAGATGTTTTTGGTGCTATTTAGGTCATATGTTATCTCTATTTTTGGTCGGATTGGTGGCCCTTTGCATGCTTAACATACTTGTTTTGTATTCCCTTGCTTGTGCCTAGAAATGCATCATGACTTTTGACTACCATGCTCTCATGTTTTGGCTTCATTTTGTGAAGTTCTTAACCATATTTTTCCATGTATGAGGTCTGTTGGCCACTGATTTGGCCTTGTTTAGCATGCTTGATATAGTTGCTTTGCATTTTGGATCATGAGCCTTAAGGGTATGGGTCATGAACATGCATTGGTTAGGCTATTTCGGTGATTCAGAATCACTTAGCATATCATTTCAGTCCCTAAACCATGCTTGTATACTTGCATTCATCGCTCCTCTCATGCTTTGAAGTTGTACCCTCTTATGCCTTAAAATGTACATTGTGTATGCCTAGGTGTTTGTTTCATTTGGGATGCCATATGTGTGGGTTTTGGAGCTCTTTTTGCATGCTAAAATTCTGTTTTTGGTTGTATAGTTCATGCCATGTTGGTTTGGGTTAGTGGTGATAGAATGCCCTTTGTTATGCCTTAGCTTTGGCCCCTCTTTTGGCTTGCATGTTTGTAGTGCATTTTGTCCACCACTTGATGCACTTTTAGCCACTGTTTTTGGGGGTGTTTGAGGCCTCCCATTTCAGTCTAAGTCCCTTCTTGGACATGGTTATATGCGTGACTTGTTGCCTCTAATCGCATGCTTGCATTGTACCATATTAGCATTGCGTGATGAGTTGCATTGTAGCATTGCATGTTAGGAACATTGCATGCTTGCCATGATATGTTGCATTGCATTTGGCATGCTTTGCATTTTAGTGATATGTTGCATTTTCGGGCCATGTTTGCATAACACGCATTGCATTGCTTGGTTTGGGGTGTCAAACCAAGTGTGAGGGGGGGAAGTGTTCATACTACAAGTGATGTAACGCGTCTCGACCCTCGGTCACCGAGGCCCTTGACTTTGGCATGATAGGGTTTTGGTATTCATTTATATGTTGCATGCATTTTCATTGAATTGCAACCTTGGCTCCTTAGGCCATCACGCATCAAAATGCATGATTGATGGCCCAAGGGTCGAGGGTCATGCTCCCTTGAGTCCCTTGCATGATAGGGAGTGTGCCCGCGCATACATTTGCTTGAAATTCCATGCCATACACTGTCTGTCCTTGTTGCTGTCAAATACCAGTTTCTGCAGGAAGTTTTTGCCGACCGGCACTGTAGAGTGCCGACCGGCCGTGGATTGGTGGCCGATAATATGAAACCCCAGCCGATGGATAAGTTCCATGGCCGGTGGGCATTCCCTTTAGCCGATGGTGTCCTACAGCGTTCAAGGAACCTGTCCCAGGATTTTGGCAGTTTTCAGAGAAGCAGGGCAGTGTAAACAGAGGCACCAGTGGTATGGTACGGGCTTTCAGGGCAAGATAAATCCGAGCATGCATCATTCACGCATCCCGAGGCGAGGGCTGCGGCCATCCTCTCTTTGCATTTAATTTGTTAATTAGATTAGAAATTTTGTAATAATTAATTTAGTATTATTTATTCGGACTGTAATATTTATTTGGACCCTCCGAGTGAGGGCAGTTGTGTAATAAGTGTGCGTGAGTGTGTGTATGTCTTCCAACCCCACGTCTTTCTTCCCTTTTGTTTACCCGCTTATGATGGTAGACTAGGGCATATTTAAATTAGCATACCTTATGCTATGCATGTGTGCATTCATACATTTGTCCTACATGCACCGGGCTCGGCGCATCATTCTAACTGCATTTGTATTGCAATTCCAAATTGAATACGTGTTAGTTGTAGCATTTCACATGTCATTATAGATTAGCCGAGCCTATCTTTGTTGCATCTTGCATGTGTTGCATTAGCCATCTTAACATGAACTAGGATCATGCATATGATTACTAACTAGTTTTTGTTTTGGCTCGGAGTACTCAGTAAGCATTTATGCTTTAGCATACCGCATGCGTGCGAGTGTTGCCATAACAACATGATTACCATGAGGCTAGCTGCTTATGTGATATAACTGCTTGAATGCCTGTGGATGGAGGTTAAATTACCTAAATTGGGATAACGCATTAAAACTGTGAGTTTTAAGCCCACTAGATAGTGGCAAAACCATCTTTTCTAAAAGCCCACTCGAGGGTGGAAAAACCTGCATTTTAGCCTACTTGCGAGTAGCAAATCATTTTCAAAACAAGCATGAAATGTTTTGTTCCAATTTAGGCGATTTGGTCTATACTTGTTTGCTATGCGCATAACATAGTAATTCTAGACTAATAACCGGATTAAGAACACATAACGTTTTCAAAATTGGATATCATGGTTAGTAGAGGCCGATCTTCGGATCGGGCGAGAGGGGGTGCTCATAGCTGACCTTCCCCAATTGTACCCAAGTTCCCGAGCCGAGGCAACTTTGGTGATGACGGACACGTGGCCTTTGGCACCGAGTCAGGGTTTCCTAAATTGCTCCAAAATAAAATATTTAGGTGGCGACTCTGTATCTGGCAAAACAGTCCATGTTTGGCACTTCTTTTCAAAAATCTGTCTCTCAAAACGATTTGCCGAATTTGGACTCTTTGGTTCAGATTAAGAACCTTGACACAAATTGAGTCCGAACTGTAGTGAGGCCCACGGGCGCGTCTACAGCTCACATCGGACCTGTCCAGATTTTGAGCCAAGAAAATCTTTGGTTGTACCAGCTAGGCGCTTTTCTAGATGGCTTTACTGATTGAATGAGCCGTCTTTTTTTATATTTGAAGCCTTAAGTACGTCATTCCCAACCCAAATTGAATTCTGAAAACATATGGATCGGTGGATTTCAAAGATTGAAGAATTTATCGAGAAGAACCTATGGATGAAGCCAGTGTTTTTGTGAGGGTGTTGTGGCAGTTCACGGGCTTTTGCAAGCCACGCGGGAGCTGGAAGTCCTTGTGAGGAGGGACTATCCATGGCTATTTGATTTTATAGGTTAGAGGTCTTGAGGATAGATAGACTAGGCTACTAATTATTTTGTAAGATTACAATGTAAAACAAATTGCCTAGTTTAGTGTTATTATTATGGTAACTCTAACCAGCATCTATATCAACCTTGACTAATGGGGCTATCTTTTGTCTTGTATTAGCTCGTAGTATTATTATTTTTTATTTTTCTATTTTGTAACTTGTTCAATCTTAATAAATGAAGTTTTCTCTTATGGAATCTTTAACTATTGTCTTTGCATAAATACATATATAATAATAATAAATAAATAAATAAACAAATAAATTTACAAATAATTTTTATTATTATTTTTTTTATAAATTACAAACAATTCCATCATGCAGAATGGCTAGACGAACAAGAAATAATAACAACAGTAATGATGATAGAGTATCTGATGGCGATATTACTCGAATTATACGTGCAATTGTTGATAGGGTAGGTGATATACAACCCCGAAATAAAGATCAAAGCAAATCTAAAAAGATAGCAAAATTTGAAAAGCTACATCCCCACAAAAATATTTGGTGGATCTAACCCCTATGAAGCTGAGGCTTGGTTAAGATAGATTAAGAAGTTGCTAGTCACTTCTGATATTCAAAATGAGCAAGATAGGGTGACCATGGCAGTGTTCCAAATGGAAGGGAAAGCAGATCATTGGTGGAAAATGATCAGAAGTACCCAACAAGTAGAGACATTGACTTGGAGACAATTTGAAGACCTATTTATAGAAAAATATTTTTCTAACTCACTAAGACAAGAGATGGTTCAAGAGTTCCTCAAACTGAAACAAGAAAAGATGGTAGTTACTCAATATGCAAACCGTTTTGAGGCTCTCTCAAGATTTTCTTTGACAATAGTAGCAAATGAATGTGGAAAGGTTAGACAATTCGAATGGGGTTTGGACATAGATATTAGGGAAAGATTGATTGCAGTACAACTTTCCATCTATGCTTAAATGGTGGATTGAGTTTTAATTGTGGAACGTGAATTAGCGGATGTCAAGCGCATTCAAAATCAGCACAAGAAGAAGGGCCAATTAGAAACACCAAAACTATCTTGTACCATCATTTTATGCCAGAGGATTGCAGCAACAACAAAGGCATAATTGGGGAAACCAGCAAGGATGAAACTTTGTAAATGAATGGACATGAAGGTGTTTTACATGTGGTCGACAGCGGCATCATTAGAGTGCGTGCCCTCAAGGTAGGGAATATTGTACGGATCAATGAAGGGCATAACAATATAGCAAAATGCTAGTCAAGACAAGGTTCTAGACCCACTCAAAATACCCAGACAAACAAGGGGCAGCCACAAACCTCTAGGAATGTAGGCTGACTAAGAACATAACCACAAGGAGTTGGTGTAACACCGCCCAGGGGGTACCCGCGCGCGTTAACAGTTCGGTCCCTCGATTTCTTTGATCTAGTCCTACAAGTGCAATGTGAAATATAGATGAGAGTCCACATTTGACAACTTTTATAGAAAATCCATTTTATTACAAATTCTTTGCCAAAAATGGACTACATCACTAGATTTTCGAGTTGCCACCTAATATTTTGAGAAAATTAGGAAACTTGTGACTCATGCTAAGGCCACTGTTTGTTGTAACCAAGGATGTTTGGCTCGGAACCTTAGGTATTAGGGGAGAAGGTCTTTAATTGAGCACCACCACTCACCTGATCAAAAGATCAACATCTACTAAACCATGATATAAATTTTATTGACTTTATATGTTCATATTCTGATTATTAATAATAAATCATAAAATTTACTATGTGAAGCAAACAAATATAGACCGTGTCATCCATTTTGGAACAACTTTATTTCATTATCTTGAAAATGTTTTGAATAGTGCAATCATGAAAATCAATTTTATTCCAAATTAAATAACACAACCTTCACCCACTGGTGTGCATAGAATTTATTCAAATAAGCACATAGCCGCATGGTAGGATGCTAAACATAGCAGAAAAACACACACGGGTGGGATGCTAAAACACAACAACTTACATATTTACTGACGTCCAGCCAATAGTTACAAAAACAAAGTTAGTAAAATATGTATGATCCCATATACAAGGTCCTAATGCAATTCACTCATGAAATGCAACAACAAATCCGGCTTCTAGTTTATGACATGTGAATCATCTCAAAACATGAGGCAGTACACAAAATCACAAAATAATCAATTAAACTTATAGATGCAAATTTAGCCGGATCTTAAGGCATAAAACACGGATGGAAAGTATGGATATGATGACAAGTAAAATACATTACATATTTATAGATATGGAAAAGAAAAAAAAAAAGGGGGGATAGAAAGAAGCGGGGTGGGGAATTATTATAATTTTGGAATATTACAAATCCGAATAGGAGGGAGAGAGGAAAATAATTACAACAAAATTAAATCCTCGCAAACACTCTCTAATTAAAAGAAAAACAATAAAAAAAAAAAGAAGCTGTATGGGGCCTCAGAGACCATTAGGAATTGTTCTGCTCATCATCGGAGGCTACTGGATTCTGTTTAGGAGGAAATTGGCTAGCTGGCCAAAAAGTTGGCCGGCTGGCCAAACAGGCCAGGCCAAAAACTCTATTTTGCTCAAACACCAGAAAAACAAATGGAAAATATGCAAGTGGCTCAACTAACCTGTAATGACCCCAAAGTGCGTATAGGCAGTAATCCTTATTTAATTAGGGGTTAATGTGTTTGCTATCGGAATTGAAGAACGATCCGTTGGGTTATGCCTTTGAAACTGGAATTTGTGACCTTTACCAAACAATCTGGAACTTTTTCCCTCCGCTCGAGCGGAGCAGTAGGCGCTCGAGCGTACTTTTGGGGTTTCCAGCAAATTGTGCAGACGGCCTGAGATTCTGGGAGTTGTGATTTTCCGCTCGAGCGGGGGAGTTGGCGCTCGAGCAGACGTCTTTGTTGGTCTTCGCGCTCGAGCGCAAGGTTGGGCGCTCGAGCGGGTCTCCAAGTTGAGTTGTATTTCTAAGGCACAGGGGTTCGTTTTTGGACATTTTTATTAGTGTTTTGGAACTTTCTATTTTATTTTGGAGTATTGGTTGAGGTGGTAATATGATGGTAAAGTAAGATTGGACCAAAAGCTTGAATTAGAATGATTTGTCTGCGACCAGCCGTCACTCTTTTGTCCTTTTCTTTCTCCACACTTTGAATTTGGATGTGAGGTTAGAACCATTGGAAAGCTTATTTCCGGGGGCTTCAATTTGGACACAAGAACGACCTAAAACAGAGTTCGGATGGGAGAGTTATATCTGTTTGAAGTTTTGGAATCTGTGCTGAGAGCAGGTCCGCTCGAGCGGGAATAGGGACGCTCGAGCGGGATTTTCGGGACAGCAGCTTTAAAAACGGGATTTTGGATCATTTCTTATATTTTCTTCTTCCCTCTCCCTTCCTTCTTGCCTAAGTCCGAAACCCTAACCCTCAAACCTTTGATTTCATCCATTTTTACCAACAATCCATCATGGGTCGTGCATCAAGGGTGAAGAAGAAGTGAAGATCAACTTTTCCAACCAATTAGATTTTCGGATTTCGAGAGGATGCGTTCAACCTAGCTTCTTTGCTTCTAATTTCGAGGTAGGGGGTTCTCTTAGCCTTGAATGTTTATGATTCAAAGTGATTTTGTTGGTACTTTGGGATTTTGTTGACATTTTAGAATCTTGAGTTGATTATGGGTTAGGGACACTTATGGCTTAATGTTTATGCACAATTTGGGCTCCCACTCTACTTCTCAAAGGATGTTGAATGTTTTTAGCATATTGGCATATAGTAATTATTGATTTGGCGATTTCACTAAGAAAAGAGGAAAACCTCCAATTTTCTTGGAAACCCTAGGTTGATTAATGATGATAACCAATGAATTGGCTCAAGTTGAAAGTAGAGTAGTGAAATTGAAGTATTGAATTATGTGTGTTGAAGTTGAATTAGAATTTGGGAATGTTTGAAAATTGTGTTTAGAATTGTGAATGAATTTGTTATAAATGGTGGAATTCATGCTATCATGTAAAGGAAAAATTAGGGAAATAATCTATTAAGGATATAGATGATATGAACTTGGTTTTAGAAGGTTGAAATAGGATTCAAGGATTTATTGTGGATTATGTGAAGTTGCAAATGGTATTGATGAACCAAGTGATGCTGACTTTGTTGGATAATGTTGTATTGAATAATATTGGAAATTGAATGATGTTGTACTATGATGAATTGTGTAGGGTCAGCTACAGGAGTGGACCAAGCATCTGAACACTGTGAGTAATAGTACTGTAACCGTACGTTTACTTACCGTTAATAATTCTTATTGTTAATACACTGTTCTTTGTAAGCATTTATGTTGTTAGGGATCGGTGAGAACTTTGAAAGATGATGTGTACCTCGGTATGACTCTGAAACTACTGTACATTCCGGTTAAGGTTAATGGTTAGCATTAATGTGTAATAATCTGTAACTTACCTATGACTCTGCACAAGAATTATTAATACCATGCGACTGGTTAACCTTTGAGGAATTATGAATATAAACCCCGCTTAATGGGGATATGATATTTTGAACGTCCTATCCTGGACTCCTACAGCCTTATTTAGTTCGATACATGTTTTATGACATAGACATCTGCCTAGAATGGATTAACGAAATGAAAATCGAACAGAACCATGGGTTGCCTTAAACGTCAAAGAATTGAATATCAATAACATTGTTATATGACTCACATTACGCTGTGAATTGTTTTATCCCCATGAATAGTACTGTAACGACACATGTGTTTGTGTAAATAATTATTATTAATGCTTTGTTATACGTATGACGTCTATGGCACCATGTAATGACTCATAAAGGGAAATTTATGTGCACCATTGTGAACGGTATTCGTACGAACCTAGCATTATTCTATTCTGTTTATCCACTTCGTTTATGCCATGACATGATATGAATTGTTCAGTCTTCAAGAACTATTGATTTCTAGTATGGAACAAAGTGTTGTACGGAACTAAGTGCTGCAATGCGAGTCACCTCTAGAATCCGTACGAGCCACCCCTTGAGTCCATACCTATGTGAACTGGGCTTAAAGCTGATATGAAAGATGTGAGGCCTATGGCCGTTCTATGCAAGATATAATTTGTGAAGTTATGAAGGATACAATTTGTGAAATTATGAAAGATATAATTTGTGAAGATATGAAAGATACAACTTGTGAACTTATGAGGCCGAGGGCCACTTTGTGAATTTGTGAACCTAGGAGGCCGAGGGCCAACTTGTGATTTCTGAAATTATGAGGCCAAGGGCCAACTTGTGAAATATGAATCTGTAACTTGTGAAACTATGAATTTCAAAGGCCGAGGGCCAATTTGTGAAGTTGTGCATCTAAGTTAAGCCAAGGGCTAATTTGTGAATGTGTGAACCCATCAGGCCAAGGGCCAATCTGTGAAGCTATGAATTGACAAGACTATTCTGAAATGTGTACAGAATCAGACTAACCACAGGATTTTTGCGTGTACTTATGTAATTAGATGAATGCGTACATTGTAAGTAAGTTAAGTTAATCTTTAAGTTGTTTATGTACTATTATTCACTGAGTTTTACTCACTCTGTTTTGTCTATTTCTGTAGGTAATCAACTGGGAAGCCAGTCCTGACTTAAGGGACTTGTCTTCTCTTGTCAACCTCAGTGTGTCCAGGCACTTAGGATGGAGCCCACGCATCTAGTAAAGCTTTAACTAGGTTTTTGGTTTGTGCTTTGATGAGTTACTTATGGTTGGATGTAAATGATCCTTTCCCTCTTTTGTACTTTTGTGTGAATGAGAATCACTGTAACTAAGCCCGGATATATGCTTCATGTGTATTATATATTTAATGTAATGATTGCGGTCCTGGCATAGTAGTAGTAGCTCAATGGATGTTATATTTAAGTTATTTTTTAAAATTGCTAATGCTTCCGTTCGGGCCCCACTTATTATATATGTCAGGTTAAATGTCCGTCTTCGAATAGGTCATGCCCAAATCTTTTAGGGACGGGATTGGGGCGTGACAAGTGGTATCAGAGCACGAGTTGCCATCTTACACACGAATCAATTGAGCTTTAGGATGTCTAGCAAGACTTAGGCGTCATGCATAACATTCTGAGAGTAGATTGATGGCAACGTTAAATGAATATGTTGTATCTTCTATTTCTGATGATTTTAATTTATGTCTGTTGCATATTCTTTTATTGCCTTTGTTTATCTTATATAGATTGGTGAATAAAGCAAGATATGCAGATGGGATTAAGTCAACAATGTTGCACTGCGGAAGTGTAGAAAGAATTTGAACTGATCGGTAAGTCAATTTATATATAGATGATTAGATAAAATGTGTGTTATCGGTTGATCATTATCTGTGGGAAATGATGGCGATATAATTGTGCTGTCTTACACTTATTTGAGTAAATTGATTAAATTTTAAGTATTGGATATGTCTAAGAGTAAAAGAAATGTTATATGTGTGTTATCTTATGGCCTGTTATGTTTCCCTTGCTGTAACAATGTTTAGATCAGTACTTCTGAGAAGTTACTGTATTGGAATATTTTGATAAGATGTGTTTGTGTAATAATTGAGGTTATGTTAAGTATGACCAGCCATAAGAAGGACTTCTGCATATAGTGATCCTTTTAAAATTGTGAATTTGCTTCTGGCTGACGATTTAAATAGGCCGAAAGGCTATTCTGGGCCGAAAGGCCGTTCTGATTATTCTGGGCCAATAGGCCGTTCTGTAATAGCTGTAACACTAGACCAAAGGCCGTTCTGGAAGTAAACTAATATCAGACTCACTATTAGATCTCATGTTTCTGTGAACGCACTGTTGTGCATTGTGAGCTATGTTGAGGAAATTGGTTATTGACCTTGAGACAGTATGTAAGTAATATGATTTTGTGAACTACGGAAATTACTGATGACTTCTGCTAGGGAATTATAGATGGTGTCTAATGAGTATTGTTTATGTGTACTTGGGATGTAATTGCGAGAATCTGTATTCTGTACTCTGTACTCTGTACTCTTACTTCTGTAACCTGCAATCTGCAATCTGAAATTCGTAAATTGTAATATGTTTTGTTTATGTGTAACCTGTAAACTATAATTGAGACTTCTTATAAGTAACAGTCAAATGACATGTGAAACCCCGCTTATGATATGTGTCTGTCCATGTAGCACTCGCAAAACAATAGAGAATCATTAACGAATTTGATATCACATTTAAATGATTGATATTCTGATAAGTTACTGTAAGAATTAGAATCTTGCTTCTGTGAAGTGATAATTTATGATTAAGGAATCATTTCAGTGATATAATTCTGTGTAGATATTGCAAATTGTCAAACTAATCCCTATTTCGTATTTAAAGGCCCTAATGTAAACTGTTCTGCATGACACTGTGAATGTATGAAAATTAGTTCAAGGCTTGTTCCTTTAATGTGATCTTTAAACGAGTGATTATCGGTATGAAACTTATGCAATTAATTTGGTTATGATATGATAAGCTTCCCGACTAATTGCTCCAAATTGACTAGATATGCTATGAACTCCGAATGTTCAAGATGTAACAAGTTTTCTGAAAGAGATACTTTGCTATGCATGAAAGGGTTTTCCATTTGATAATTGATTGCGACCATTAAGGTTTCATCTGTATTTGAGTTATTATTTGGAGTCTGTTAGAAATCTGATTTGAACTGATAAGTTTACTTTTGATAGTGAGTAAAGAGCCACGAAGTCGTTGATTTAGGACTTGGTTGTTATTCTGGGTTAATCGTTGAAAAATGTATGTACTTGTGAAACATGATAAGTAGAGAACGTTACCTCAAGTTTGAAAGAAGTATGGTAGTTGGAGTTGTGTGTAAACCGAAAGGGTTTGAACTGTATTTGATGGCTTATGAGTCACATATAATCGAATGCTTGAAGAAAATCTGAGTTGTTATAGTATTTGGAGGATATAACTTCCAGAGCAATAAATGGAAACATATCAGGGTTGTGAATACTGAGATGATGCCTTGATGTTAGTAAGTACTATTATCACTTGGGCTACCAATTAGTTAGTAAAGGCGAATCATTTGTGATTTTGGGAGCAATCTCCATTAGAATTAACTGTATAAGATATGGAATGACTAAATGATTGAGAAATGTTATATGTCCAAGACAGAATCAGACTTGTGACAAGGAGAATCAAGTTTGGAGGACCAAACTTCTTAAGGTGGGGAGAATGTAATGACCCCAAAGTACGTATAGGCAGTAATCCTTATTTAATTAGGGGTTAATGTGTTTGCTATCGGAATTGAAGAACGATCCGTTGGGTTATGCCTTTGAAACTGGAATTTGTGACCTTTACCAAACAATCTGGAACTTTTTCCCTCCGCTCGAGCGGAGCAGTAGGCGCTGGAGCGTACTTTTGGGGTTTCCAGCAAATTGTGCAGACGGCCTGAGATTCTGGGAGTTGTGATTTTCCGCTCGAGCGGGGGAGTTGGCGCTCGAGCAGACGTCTTTGTTGGTCTTCGCGCTCGAGCGCAAGGTTGGGCGCTCGAGCGGGTCTCCAAGTTGAGTTGTATTTCTAAGGCACAGGGGTTCGTTTTTGGACATTTTTATTAGTGTTTTGGAACTTTCTATTTTATTTTGGAGTATTGGTTGAGGTGGTAATATGATGGTAAAGTAAGATTGGACCAAAAGCTTGAATTAGAATGATTTGTCTGCGACCAGCCGTCACTCTTTTGTCCTTTTCTTTTTCCACACTTTGAATTTGGATGTGAGGTTAGAACCATTGGAAAGCTTATTTCCGGGGGCTTCAATTTGGACACAAGAACGACCTAAAACAGAGTTCAGATGGGAGAGTTACATCTGTTTGAAGTTTTGGAATCTGTGCTGAGAGCAGGTCCGCTCGAGCGGGAATAGGGACGCTCGAGCGGGATTTTCGGGACAGCAGCTTTAAAAACGGGATTTTGGATCATTTCTTATATTTTCTTCTTCCCTCTCCCTTCCTTCTTGCCTAAGTCCGAAACCCTAACCCTCAAACCTTTGATTTCATCCATTTTTACCAACAATCCATCATGGGTCGTGCATCAAGGGTGAAGAAGAAGTGAAGATCAACTTTTCCAACCAATTAGATTTTCGGATTTCGAGAGGATGCGTTCAACCTAGCTTCTTTGCTTCTAATTTCGAGGTAGGGGGTTCTCTTAGCCTTGAATGTTTATGATTCAAAGTGATTTTGTTGGTACTTTGGGATTTTGTTGACATTTTAGAATCTTGAGTTGATTATGGGTTAGGGACACTTATGGCTTAATGTTTATGCACAATTGGGGCTCCCACTCTACTTCTCAAAGGATGTTGAATGTTTTTAGCATATTGGCATATAGTAATTATTGATTTGGCGATTTCACTAAGAAAAGAGGAAAACCCCCAATTTTCTTGGAAACCCTAGGTTGATTAATGATGATAACCAATGAATTGGCTCAAGTTGAAAGTAGAGTAGCGAAATTGAAGTATTGAATTATGTGTGTTGAAGTTGAATTAGAATTTGGGAATGTTTGAAAATTGTGTTTAGAATTGCGAATGAATTTGTTATAAATGGTGGAATTCATGCTATCATGTAAAGGAAAAATCAGGGAAATAATCTATTAAGGATATAGATGATATGAACTTGGTTTTAGAAGGTTGAAATAGGATTCAAGGATTTATTGTGGATTATGTGAAGTTGCAAATGGTATTGATGAACCAAGTGATGCTGACTTTGTTGGATAATGTTGTATTGAATAATATTGGAAATTGAATGATGTTGTACTATGATGAATTGTGTAGGGTCAGCTACAGGGGTGGACCAAGCATCTGAACACTGTGAGTAATAGTACTGTAACCGTACGTTTACTTACCGTTAATAATTATTATTGTTAATACACTGTTCTTTGTAAGCATTTATGTTGTTAGGGATCGGTGAGAACTTTGAAAGATGATGTGTACCTCGGTATGACTCTGAAACTACTGTACATTCCGGTTAAGGTTAATGGTTAGCATTAATGTGTAATAATCTGTAACTTACCTATGACTCTGCACAAGAATTATTAATACCATGCGACTGGTTAACCTTTGAGGAATTATGAATATAAACCCCGCTTAATGGGGATATGATATTTTGAACGTCCTATCCTGGACTCCTACAGCCTTATTTAGTTCGATACATGTTTTATGACATAGACATCTGCCTAGAATGGATTAACGAAATGAAAATCGAACAGAACCATGGGTTGCCTTAAACGTCAAAGAATTGAATATCAATAACATTGTTATATGACTCACATTACGCTGTGAATTGTTTTATCCCCATGAATAGTACTGCAACGACACATGTGTTTGTGTAAATAATTATTATTAATGCTTTGTTATACGTATGACGTCTATGGCACCATGTAATGACTCATAAAGGGAAATTTATGTGCACCATTGTGAACGGTATTCGTACGAACCTAGCATTATTCTATTCTGTTTATCCACTTCGTTTATGCCATGACATGATATGAATTTTCAGTCTTCAAGAACTATTGATTTCTAGTATGGAACAAAGTGCTGTACGGAACTAAGTGCTGCAATGCGAGTCACCTTTAGAATCCGTACGAGCCACCCCTTGAGTCCATACCTATGTGAACTGGGCTTAAAGCTGATGTGAAAGATGTGAGGCCTATGGCCGTTCTATGCAAGATATAATTTGTGAAGTTATGAAGGATACAATTTGTGAAATTATGAAAGATATAATTTGTGAAGATATGAAAGATACAACTTGTGAACTTATGAGGCCGAGGGCCACTTTGTGAATTTGTGAACCTAGGAGGCCGAGGGCCAACTTGTGATTTCTGAAATTATGAGGCCAAGGGCCAACTTGTGAAATATGAATCTGTAACTTGTGAAACTATGAATCTCAAAGGCCGAGGGCCAATTTGTGAAGTTGTGCATCTAAGTTAAGCCAAGGGCTAATTTGTGAATGTGTGAACCCATCAGGCCAAGGGCCAATCTGTGAAGCTATGAATTGACAAGACTATTCTGAAATGTGTACAGAATCAGACTAACCACAGGATTTTTGCGTGTACTTATGTAATTAGATGAATGCGTACATTGTAAGTAAGTTAAGTTAATCTTTAAGTTGTTTATGTACTATTATTCACTGAGTTTTACTCACTCTGTTTTGTCTATTTCTGTAGGTAATCAACTGGGAAGCCAGTCCTGACTTAAGGGACTTGTCTTCTCTTGTCAACCTCAGTGTGTCCAGGCACTTAGGATGGAGCCCACGCATCTAGTAAAGCTTTACCTAGGTTTTTGGTTTGTGCTTTGATGAGTTACTTATGGTTGGATGTAAATGATCCTTTCCCTCTTTTGTACTTTTGTGTGAATTAGAATCACTGTAACTAAGCCCGGATATATGCTTCATGTGTATTATATATTTAATGTAATGATTGCGGTCCTGGCATAGTAGTAGTAGCTCAATGGATGTTATATTTAAGTTATTTTTTTAAATTGCTAATGCTTCCGTTCGGGCCCCACTTATTATATATATCAGGTTAAATGTCCGTCTTCGAATAGGTCATGCCCAAATCTTTTTGGGGCGGGATTGGGGTGTGACATAACCACTTCTAGTTTGCTTACAACAGGTTTATAACATGAAATCATAGCAAGAAAAGCAATAGAAGAAAGAAAATGCAAGAAGGTAAAAGAAAATGAAAAGTGTGCAAAATTTATCTTTCAAGGAAGGATTTGGTTTCTAAACTTCCTTTTGATTACCCTCAAGTTTAGGAATGGTGATTTTGGGCTATTTAATAGTGTGTATGGAGGGAGTTGTTCCAATTCTTTGTTTTTCTCTCTTTTGAAGAACACTAACTCTCTTTAGGATTAAGGCTTAAGAATATGGTTCTATCAAAAATTTTGGGATGGTTTTGATGTATAGAAGATGTTATATCAATGTATCTCTAAGCAATGGAGGTTTATGGCTCAAAACTTAAACTTAAACTTAAATTTCTCTCTTTTTCTCTATCTCTTTCTTTTCTCTCCTCTCAATTCATTTATCTCATTCTCCTCCCTGTTGATGCATACATTCTAATCCTCTCCATATAGACAATCAGGGAATACAAAGTCAAGAATGTGGTAGACAAGGTTGATGGAATGATATGGGTGGTTGCATTGGATGCCCAATTTTGGGAAGAAGACAAACTCCCTTTTGACAATGGAGGCAAAGGATGATAATGGAGGGGGTGGGTGTGTACCTCATGCATGAATATATCAACAAAAGATATGAAATGGCATGATCCATACGCATTCAACAAGAATTCTTCCGAAATGCCTTGCTTTTTGGCAAATTAGCTGGCCAGCCAATTTAATGGCTAGCCAACCAATTAAGTTGGCTGGCCAGCCAAAATATTAGCCGTGGCTGACTATTTTGCACGAAATAGAATTGTTTGACATAATTATCATCCTTTCCTCTTATTTCCACACTGTTCTCTGCTCAATTTCCTAAGAAAATATTTCATTTTGAAGTTTAAAAGTGAGCCTTCGAAAAATGGACAAATTTTTTTTCTTAGGAACACATACAAGATTCGTCACTACAAAAAAGACAATGGTAATCCCACCATTAACTACTTCATTTATGAATTTCATAGTAATAGAAATACATGTTTTACTGTGACGCTTCAAAAATTGGGAACATCAGATAATATATTAACCATTAAATACAGGGTTTATCTAAGGTTACAAGAGTAGGAAACGTCACTAATGAGTCCTTTGGCTAATAACCAAGCAAGATCCCAGGAAGATCGGGGGAGTCAAAATAGCCTCCCTTCTAACTCCAACCACCTTAGATAGCAAAGCTACCTTTTTGACAGATCTTGACAAGGTATTAACACAAGGCCTACATGAGTTGACGGAGTATAAGGATAGGTTACAAATGTTATATATATACAAATTACAAAATTATATCTTAAATACAACATGGTATCTATCACTTACAATCTCAAAACACGTTTAACATAACTAACTCCTAACTCATAGAATAGCCATACGTCCTCAAATACTTCAGCTTTGCCTTCGACCAACCTAATAGTTTTCAATACCTGGCATGAAATGCCATGAGCTTTGAATGCCCAGTAAATGCACACACACCCCGTCCCTTTTTCCCAATCCAACACACCATCATATTTATAGTAAGCAAGTAGTGAAGCATGATATTCAAGTCAATAATAGCAATTTCAATAATAGAGGAAAGGAACATGTCATTCAAAAAGATAACAAGTTTATAATGTTAGTGATTAGCATTCTAGAAATCCCCTAAAGAGATTTCATCCTCCCAACCATAAGAATTGGACACCAGACTATTCGGAACTCCCCCTTTTGCTGCTTTGTTACAGAACTAACCTCGGATGCCTACCAACGGTTATATACCACGTAGCGCCAACCGCAAGGCCTCAAAAGGGATAGCGAAAAGAAAAAAGTTTTATCTCTTGAATCCAACCTTATCCTTCCAAAAAGTTTTATCTTCCTGAATGCCCCATCCGGACCCAACCTTATCTCAACAATCAAACCGTCGCAAAGAGTCCGAATACGTCCGTTCCATTCTAGGGTTTACGCGACAACTGCTTGCGCAAGACTTAACCTTCAATTAGGGAGCACATCCCATCGATCCATACATAACACATTATCATCTCTTCATTATTCAAGTGATCGAAAACCCAATACCATCCCAATTAAGTTTTCCGTTTGGATCAATGTTTTATGTCAAGTTAGAACAAACTCAACAAGATAGTAATATCCACATAAGCATGAGCATCATTAAAATTAAGAAGATAAGGAACATAACAATAACACATGTAATATCATACCAAGACATGATCATAAACTAATAAGCATATTCATGAACACAAGAGCATAAAACACCCATGCAAAACTAAATTTTCATATTCAGTACCATTTAAAGATTAAAATCAAAAGGGCTATTTCAAATTTTCACTGAACTCGGCCTTCCTATGGTTCGTAGAGAATTTAATCTAGTTTTCAGAACATGTTTCAGAAATGTGATAGCTTTTCTAGATTTTTAGTTATTTAAGAAATGTTCCAGCGCTGTCCAAATTTGCCGATCGTTACGAAAATTGGAGTTTCTCACAAATCGCTCACTCGTTTTCAATGAAACAAATTTTAGTTGAAAGATAACTCCTTAAGGAATGTTTTGACATAAAATGGAGGTCCAGAATATTTTTCTATAAATTTTTAAAGTTGGATGAAAAATAGATTTTTCTGGCACAGTTCTTGAAAATAGAAATTTGGTGAGAAAAGAGGTCAACTAGGGAAAATTTTCCACTTATATTGTGATGAAAACTTGCTAAATAATACGTGTTAAACTCATAAATTTAAGGTGAAGTTGTGCCTTTGAAAATTTTGAGAGTTTGATATGGAAAAAGGTAGTCCTATACCGATTAAGAGAAATACAAGAAGGGTAGAATCAAGGATCAACTCCTTTCATTTTTAACACAAGAATACCATTAAAACACATCTGAAAATACCATTTTAAACTTCTAATAACATGAATTTGAAAAAGGAAAATGAAAGAGAGAGTTGTGTTGTGGCTTACTCGAAGGTTGTTGGAATTGCTAGCAAACTTCTTCTCCTATCTTCCACCAAGCTCACCCTCCTTCCTCTCTTCTCTCACATGAATATAGTGTGGGTGTGTGTGTGGGTGTGTATATGTGCTCAACAAATGGGGATGAGTGGTATATTTGTAGGGAAAATGGTGTGAATTGTCTAAAATGTCCTTTAGTTGAAATGTAATGGAATTGAGTTGTATTTAGTTCAAATGAAATGGAATAGTGGATAATTAGGACCTTAATTATGTATTTAATTATGATTTAGTTAGGTTTAGGGCTAATTTAAATATCTTCTAGTTAGAAGTACACACATATATATAGCAAATCTTTATAGGTGCCAAAGTCATTATTGCTCCAAGATTTCAAGGGATTTGTTTGTACTAAAGTACAATGATTATAGCCTAGGAGGTATGATGGCTAGCCATGTGATGGTGAATTGATGGACTTGTTTTGTATTTTTTTTATGCAAATCTTGGAAATTGTAAAATATAATGTTAAAAAAAGATTTTAGGGTACAAGTGTATATATAAATATATAATGGTATTTGTTTGGAGTCAATTTGTGATTTAATAAAAATGTGAGGGCTTGGGCTCAATTAAAGTATCTATTTCAAGTGTAGAGTTAATAAATTAGTGTTAGGAAAAATAATTCGGTTTGTATTATCTTGCTTTGAATTCAAAGGTAAATAACTGAATGAAGACTGTGAAAACCGGAAGTTAAGGTTTAGAACGATTAATCTAAAATTTGAGAGTTAAATAATTATTATTAGAGTGTTAGAAATGATTTCTAAGCTTGCAGGGTCGATTCGGGTTTGTATGGGTTCGTTCGTGATGCGTTTTCGGTTCTAGGGTTTAATTTGCGAACAATCAATGAATTAAGGGCTTTATTATAATATCTCAAAATTTAGAGACCTAATAAGATTTACAAAAGTTAGGGGTCTTACATCTACCGAGAAATAATTTGTAACTTGCTATCCTTTTCTCTAACAAGCAAAGATTTACCTCCGTGGAAAGGATAATTCATTCAGATCGACATGAAAGTCCAACTACATTACATTGTCAGGATCCATGTTGTATATTTGAAAGAGGTTGACCTCCTTGCTTTTCTCATGTTACAATCCTCTTCCCACCGAGCCCCCTTTCTCCTCGGTCCACAGAGACAAAATGTAGGACTGATGCCAATAATTCATCACGGAAGAAAGGACTCACTAAGCAAGGATCACTAACTAACACTAATCTAATAGAAGAAATATTCGAAACAAAGCGCGGAAAGAAGATTTCGAAAGATAGTTTTGAATGGGGCTTGAACACTTAGCGAAAATAGGCTTAAGATTATAAATGAAGCAAAAATTCCACCTTTCTTACTAAGGATGCTGCGAGAAACACATTCTTGTTTTCATCATCGAGTAATCAAAAGAAAGTGCCCAAGTCTTAGGGCCGGTCAAAATGAGGTGTCTACATTGCCTCTCTTTGACAGAACTCAAAGTCAATTCTTGACGTAAGTCGATGTCAAAGCCCGAAAATGACCCTTTTGATAAGGCCGTAAGACTTGGGCAAACAAACAAGATACAAATATAGTTGGTTGAACCCGAATGTTGCCTACGTATCCCTTTGCAAGGAATCAAACCAGCGTAGCTTAGGGACATGATGCAAATGATATGCTCGAAATATAATTGAAAGTTGAATTTTTTTCCCTCATATTAGCACAACAGCCTCAGGCCCAATCATATATCATTGTATCTGTAGACGTGCCCGAGAACTCTCTGGCTCCGCGCGCGAAGGCGCAAAATCAATTTGTTCTTTAGGCTACTACAATTCAGACTCAAATGTCACGGTTCTGAATCTAATCTCACAAAGTGCAATGTGAGACCGATAAATCACCAAAGAGTCCAAATCCGGCAAATCGTTTTGGAAAACTGACTTTTGTAAAGAAGTGCCAAACATCGACTACTTTGCCAGATATAGAGTCCCCACCTAAATATTTTATTTTGGGGGAATTTAAGAAACCCTGACTCGTGCCTAAGGCCACGTGTCTGTCATCACCAAAGTTGCCTCAGCTCAGGAACTTGGGTATGAGAGGGGAAGGTCATGCAATGAGCACCCCCGCCTACCCGATCAAGGGATCGGCTTGTACTAAGCATGATATTTTGTTTTTGAAAACACATCTGTTCTTGTTCCATTATTAACTTAGAATTACTATGTGATGCGCACAGCATACAAGTATAGACTGTTCGCCTAAGTTGGAACAAAACATCTCATGTTTGTTTGAAAATGGTTTGAAGGTGCTACTCGCAAGTAGGCTAAGACGTGGATTTGCCACCCTCAAGTGGGCTTAAAACTCGCATTTTAATGAATTGTTCCAATTCAAGAAATCTAACATTCACCCACAGGCATTCAGGCAGTTATATCACATAAGCAGTTAGCCTCATGGCAAGCATGCTATCATGGCAACACTCTCACTCATGCAAGATGCCGAAGCATAAACACTTATAGTGTACTCCGAGCCAAAACAACAACTAGTTAGAAATCAATGCATGATCCTAGTTTATGTTAAGATGGCTAATGCAACACACGCAAAATGCAATTAGAAATAGGCTCGGCTATTCTAAGATGGCATATGAAATGCAACTTGATAACATGCTGTTGAACACGTATTCAAGTAAATGTATTTAAAATACAATGCAGTTAGTATGATGCGCCGAGCCCGATGTATGCAATACAAATGGATGAATGCAAACATGCAAGCATAGGAATGCTAATTGAAACATGACCTGGAACTAACCATCAAAATCTGATAAGTAAAAGGGAGAAAGACGTGGGGTTGGAAGATATTCACACACTTACGCACACTTATTACAAAATTTGCCCTCTTGACGGAGGGTCCGAATGAATCAACTAGCTAGCTACGCTACACTAATTAATTATTACAAAACTTTAACTAATTAAGCAAATTAATTAAGTTACAAAACCAACTAAGTAATAAACGAAAGAAGCTAAAACAAGCTGCCACAGCCCTACCTCAGAATGATAAATGATGCATGCTCGATCGCCTCGCTCAGAAATTCGTTGCCATGCCTCATGTTGCCTCTGTTTGCACTATTTTGCACCTCTTAAAACTATGAAAATCTCTGTGATGCTTCTGATGCTTCTGAACCACCTCATGGACATTCTGAGAGGTCATCGGCCAAGAAGGGTGGCCATCGGCCAAGAGATGAGGGTCATCGACCAAATATGAGGCTGTCGGCCAAGCATTTTTAGCCGATCGGCACACCAGATAGCCGATCGGCCATCTCTTCCTGCAAACTGCTTCTTTTGCTGTAACAGAGCACAAATAGAGGCATGGCAATACATTTACAAGAAAATGTTGTGCAACCACACCCCTTATCATGTTTGAAGCTCAAAGGAGTGTAGTGTTCGACTCTCGAGCCATCAATCACGCATTTCGATGCATGATGGCCAAAGAGGCCAAGTTGCACAAATCAATATGGAATGAAATGCACAAAAACACATAAGTGTTGTAAACACTATCATGTTTGATCAAGAGTGTCGGCGACCGAGAATTGAGGCACGTTTCATCACTTCAAGTATGAAACGTCCCTCGTTCCTCATGTTTGGCTTAACGCGCCAAACCAAACACAATGCAATGTATGCAACATGGAGATGCTATGCAATGCAACAAAAGCATGCCAAATGCAATGCAACAAATATGCAACAATGTCATGCAACCTAAATATGCAAACATGCAATGTACCAAGCATGCAAAATGCAATGTAACCTAGACATGAACATGCAATGTACTAAGCATGCAATAACAACAAAATGGAACAAGCATGCAACAACATGCAAAGATGGACAAAGCATACAACAACATGAAAAAATGCACTTAAACTAAAATGGGCAGACCTCAATCATGCCCAAATCAGTGGCCAATAATGCTGAAATGATGGCTTGAAAAGTAAAGAAATGCATGCTCAATGCATTGGCCCATGACTTAAGCATAATAGTACAACTATCAAACATGATGAAGAGGTGACAAACATGAGAATGTGGCAATCAAATAAGCTCTGAAATCATGTGAGGAATGATGCCAAATCATGCACATAATACAAGCATGGCATGTTAGGAGGTTCATAGCATAAGGCTAGCCAAGGATCTTGTACCAAGGCCACATGAATCAATCCCCAAAGGGCCAAGGACAACCAAAACAATCCTAGATCATGCCAAAATGAGTCTAAAACATGCATGGACCAAGGCCAAAACAAGTCAACATGAAAGGCATAAGGCATGATGCAAGTAAGGCCAACAAAGGGGATTGCGCTACACCTATCAAAACCAAACATGGCATGACTTCGCCAACAAAAATCAGAGTTATATCATGGCAAAATAACCCCAAAAACACACTGAAATGGTAGCTCGCAAGCTTAGGCATGAAGGCATACACAATGACTCATGTTTAAGGCATAAAGAACCAACCTTCCAAAGCATGGAAAGAGTGACAAATATGAGTGCATGAATATGAAACATGGACTGAAATCACATATGAAATAATACCAAATCATGAAAGTAGCCCAAGCAATGCATGCTAGTGGCTTGGAAACTCAAAGCTAGGGAGCTAGATTGAACAATGGCTATACAAAACAATGCATGCATGACCAAAATAACACAAATCATACCTTAAGCATGCTAAAACATGACCAAAAGCTTGCTGAAGTTAAGCCAAAATCATGCTAGAATGATGAGCTCAAGTATGATACACATTAGACTAGTGAGTGGAAATGCACTACAAGTGTATAAACCATGCAAAGGGTGAGTCCACAAACCAAAAACAGAGTTATGGCATGTCAAAATAACACCAAAAATGTGCTGGAATGGAGCCAATGCATGCTAAAATAATAGGCTACAACATCAAGCATGTTAAGCTAGTAAGCATATTTTGCACTACAAGTACAAAATGCAAGCAAAAGGTGATCAAACCAGCCAAAGTCAGAGTTATATCAGGTCTGATAAGTCACAAAAATGAGCCTAAACAAAGCCATAAAGAAGTAAAAACACATGCTCATTTGGTTGGCCATCAACATTAGCAAGCAAGACAAGAGGAGAGGGGACCACCCTCTCCTATTTGGGCCCTCAAAATAGGGTTTTTACCACTAAAAATCCTTTGGATTTCAGTGGTTCAAAGGCCACAAAAAGTTGTTTTGAAAGGCCTTAGAAGATGGCTCAAAAGCTATACAAGTTAAGGAACAAAAGGGAGAGACAAACCCCTAACACAAAATAGGCCTACACCATCACTTATAGGACTGAAAAATAGAGATTTTCTCAGTTCAAAACCAAGCCAAAAATAGTTTACAAAGTTGGTAAAACAAGCATGCAAAGCAAAGGTTTAAAGGAACAAGAGCTTACTCTTGAAGCACCTTGAAGGATAGCAACAAAACCAGCCAAAATCAGCCTTTTGGAGCTCCAAATGATCCTCAAAGAACCTCAGCCCAATGGCGATTAAGTTTGGTTAAGGGTCTCTTTGCAAAGTGTAGAGGATTCTAAGCTTAAGGCTCAAAACAAGAAGAGAAGGAGCTTCTAGGAAGAGAGGCTCAGATTTTGCTCACAAAATCTTGTAGAGAGAGAGGAATTTTTTAGAGAGAGAGAGTCCCACAATTGCCAACCATTCAATCTATGAGATATGGCTCAATATATAGCAATATATGAGCATTTGGTCGAAATATCTCAATTGGAAATATCTGATGCAGTGCACAACAGCTGGAAAGGAAAATATCTGTCAATTTTGGGCTTTCTAGACACTTCTAGCCAACTGGCCATCTTTGGTGCCTACCAGCCATCATTTTTGGCCGATAAGGTTCACTTTTGGCTGACCTATAGCTGCTAAGGTCAAATTATGGCCAATGCACTTTCCATAGAGGCCGATGGCAAAAATCAATCCTGGTCCCTGACTTGAAGAAAGCCTAACTCCTTCATCTGGACTTCTTTTCAGTCATTCTTAAGCCTAAACAGTAGCCCTGGAAGTCTTTTTTCCAATTATGCAAGCCTCACATCAGAATTCCATGTGTGCTAAGAGATATCCCTCTTTTTGTAAAGGCTGCTCAGTTTCGGTCTAACCGGAATGATGCCCAACTTCAGCCAACCATATCTTTCCCATATGGACTCGGCTTTAGGAGACTCTTGAGTGTAAAATGAAGCCCCAGAAGTCTTCTTTCCAATGGTGGTGGCCTCATAGCTTAAATCCAAGTGCATAGGCAGATAAGCCTAATTTAGCGAGGACCACTCGACTCTCTCTTAGCGATTTATACCCAACTTCTTCCTCAGCTAGGTATCTTCGCTCTTCACCTCTTTTATTCAACTCCTAACCCATAAACAAGGTGTTTTGAAATATTTTTCAAAGATTTCAACTCTCTTTCATTCATTTCCACTTTGTCCTTGCTGAGTTTACCGAAAAGCGTAACATTTGACAAAATGCGAGCCTCGGAACATTGTAGAAACTTCTTTTCAAAAAAATATTTTGAAAGAGAGGGTTTTAAGGTCTAAAAATCATTCAAAATAGATTTGGTCGAAAATGGGGTGTGTGGTTTGGATTTGACTCTCCTCTTGCCGAAGGAATCAAACCTTTGCATTGCACAACTTTCACCACCAAGTAAACCATCAGTAGCGCCCAAGTCTTAAGAGCGGTAAAAAATGAGGTGTCTACAGTATCACTAATAGAACGGTCATGGGCCCAAGCACATCATAACATAAACGGAACGAGCTTAGGTCCATATTGCACATGCCATATAATGTTCATAAAACTCATTCATTTCGATCAAAACACAATATCAGAATAAGTCACTGTACCTGGATTAACATAATCAATTAAGAACATATCTTTACAATACTATTACTCATAGTGCATTTGGTCTTGCGGCGTTTCCTCCGACACACAACCTACACAACATTTCATACACACATTCGATAAATAATTCATTCCAATTCGTACACTTTTCTTTTATTAAATCTTTTTACGATTCGTTCATTTTCCATTCATCTTTAGGCATTGCGGAGGGTTAAAACATGCGCACACACAGATTTAGAGGATCGAAAAAATTAACAAAAAAAGACAGGGTTTTCCCCTGTTTATGCACGTGTGGCTCGCACGTGCAATTACAGTAGTAGTGAGCTCAGATTTGTTCTGTTTTCCGCATGTGCGACTGTAACAACCCCGACCTCTAACTAACGTTAATCCATGATTAATTGTGCCTAATTAGTGATTAAGGTGAAGTTCTGAATTAAACTGCATGTGTGTTACATTGTTTGTGTTTATATCTGTTAGGCGTAGGAAGATCGGTTCATGTTATAGTTTCGATTTGCGAATTGAAAGCCTTATCGGCGTCCGAATCAGAAATTGACTTGATTTATGTGCTAATTAGTATTTATAGAATTTTATGGTAGGTTTAATTAAAATTCGGTTCGGAGTGATTAAATTTGATTAAAATAATGCCATTTGATTAGTTTTGTTAAATTACTACCTACAAGGCCATTTTGACCCCACTAAGGTTATGTCTTCATTTCATTTTTCCATTTCCTTGATGCCCAACATGAGGGAGGGAGAAAGTTGGAAGGAAAAATTGAATTCATCTATAGATTAGTTTGAAAAGTAGAGGAATTGAAGGAGAATTGCATGTTTAAGCTCCCACACTTGGAATTCAAGACTTAAGGTAGGAAATTCATTCTTTTAATTGTGGATTTAAGTTGTTCATTCATGAATTCAAGTAATTTGAGCTATAAGATGTGAGAATCGAGTTTAAGGAGTAGAGAAGTAGATCAATCCATGCATGCATGCATGTTTCATAGCATTTTGAAGGTTGATTTTCAAGAATTCCTTCATGCATGTGTTGGGTTCACTTTAATTTTGGAAACACAATGAGTTTCATGTTAGTTAGTAGCATTTGATCATGTTTTGGAGGGCCTTAGCTCAAAATGTACATGCATGTTATGTTCATGAATTAATTTTGAGTTTAAAGTTGAATTTTTGTATAATTGGCAAGCCTTTGGGCCATGATTTCTTGTTATAATTCTTTAAACATGTATTATGAGTTTCATGTATTTCCTCAAGTTTTGGCCTAGAAAAATGAGTTTTGGATGCTTCAAAAGTTGAGTTTGAGCTTGGTGATCGAATCTGGAATTTCCATAAAGTTGATCCATGCTCGAGCGGGGAACTTCACGCTCGAGCGTACAATCTGAGTACATGCACTTCCGCTCGAGCGACGATGGTTACGCTCGAGCGTGAAATGCATATGCCCAGAAGTTCTTGTGTTTTACAATCCGCTCGAGCGAGGGAATCTACGCTTGAGCGAATGTCTGAGTCTCACGCTCGAGCGTAGGTCGAGCGTCCGTCGAGCGTGAAAAACATGCAACCAGTACTTTTTCAAGAGTTTACAGTCCGCTAGAGCGGGGAAAGTCACGCTCAAGCGAAGCTTCATTGTCTGCATGTCCGCTCGAGAGAGGAAAGCCACACTCGAGCATGGACCTTATTTTCAGCAAGTTTTAAGAAATGTTTTCCAATGCATTCTTGTATCCTCATTCCATCCTAGCCATTCCTAGGCCATGTTTAAGACTCCATAATGAGGATTAAAGGTTAGAAACACACTAAGAGCAAACGACATAAGTTATGTACCATTCGAACGTGTGTTTCAAGTGTGTATCTGTTATGTGTCATGTAGGTCACGTGTCGCGTACCGTTTGACCAATATGCTCCGTTTGTCTGTCTCAAGGCTAACTGTGAGTAATAACATAGTAAAGCTATGTTCAACCTTATTTATTTTCTGTATGATGGGATAAGAATTGTTTTCTGAAATGTTATGTTTTGTACAATGAATGATTGTCAAATTTCTGATATGTATTTGTGACATCCTTAGTATCATGTGATATGTGTTGGCTGTTACCTGGTATCGGAGGTTCTATCATGGAACTTAATCTGTCTGCACTTGTTACCCATACCAGAGGCTCCATCATGGGGCTCAGCGTGTTTATTCTCTATTACCCGGGTCCGGAGGTTCCTTTATGGAACTGGTTATTCGTAACCCTCACGTGTCTGTATCTGTTCTGTATCTACTCTGTTAGCGCTTATGGATGTATCACGTATACTTACGCATGACTTATGATTTCGGTATATGATCTGGACAAATTATGAATTTGATACGAAACTGAATTGTGAATTCTGAATCTGTACAGACTCATTCATTGAAACCCCTTTACTCTGTTATTGTTCATTGAGCTTTCGCTCACAGTTTCTATTATGTATGTAGGTGAGCCGACGTGTGATCAGGGCAAGAGTTGACGGCCTTCATTTCTGTTTTTGTCAGCCAACCGTTGTGCCTCCCGAGGAGGTTCTGATTGAAGTCTAGTTGCATTGCTGTTTTTGTACTTATGTTAGTCTCTGTCTATTTTGTACAGTTGGGTCCTGGATATTACACTCTTGTAAATGTTTTCCAATTATGATATCCTTTGACCGACACGCTTATGTATATACAAGTTTTTGAAATATTCTGTCCTATGTTTATTGACACAGCTCATTGGACTATTTACGTTTTGTACATTTGCTTATGCAGCCCCTTATTATGTGCTTATCTGTTAAGAGGCCTTTGGTAATCCACGGATTACTGGTCGGTTACGATGCTAAACCTACAGGGGCGGGTTTGGGTCGTGACAGCGATTGTAAGCTCCGCACATGCGGTTCTGGGCTTTCTTGGATAATCCAAAAATTGATTCAACCTTAAGCTTTTAAACTCATTTTCAAGCTCAAATTCATGCAAAAACAACTCAAAAACATAATATACTAACATGACTCATGTGTAATTACAACTCAAATACATCAATCTTGCTTCAATGACAAAATCAAGGTCTCATCTTTTTTCTGCATTCATAAATTACATAATCAAGCCCAAAATACATATAAACATGGATGATCTTTCAACAAATCAACAATCTAGAGCTTATTTCATGAATTATTCACAAGATTGAACTCAAATCAAACAAAGGTGAAGAGATTAAGGATTCACTTCAGGAATTTAGTTCAAACAATTACACATTTCCAAACCCTAACTCATATAAGTGTTGAATCTTCAAATCCCTCTTGATTTCAAGCAAAAGATGATTTGTATACAAGAATTCTATGTAGATTTCCATACCTTAGCTCAAATCTAGGGTTTGCCCCTTGAATCTCCTCCAAATCCCTAGCTTCTTCTCTTCCTTCCTCTCTAACTCACTCTCTAGCAAAGCTCTCAAAATGATGAACACAAAAAGATATATACATATATACATAGGTCAATTGAACTTATTTAAATCATTACGAATCGTAATTTTACAAAATTTCACCGTAGGTTCTAAAAATCATGCTAAACACATATATGAAGTTGGTTTTAGTTTATGGCACCTCTAAGGTTTTCAATTTCAGTTCAAAGTTGTAATTGCAACAAATATTCCTACATTCAATAGATATAATTCCAAAATCACATAGTTCACATACTTAAACTTACAAATTTATATCAAACACATAATCATATGCATAATTAAGCATCATACGGGTTGGGTTATCACGCCTCTAAGCTAGCAGGTTTCTTTATATCAGTCTGTTATTAGTCTATCATGAATATAGACTCTGTTTGCTCAACTATGAAGGTCTCGAACATCTCTTCCTCAGCCAATATTCTCCCCTGGCCAAGCTCTGGTCTTTCATTTGTCTCAGCCTCATCATCACTCTCCAACAAGGCCTTTTCGAGGCCTGTCAAACTTGATTTTTCCTTGGCTTTCAGTTCAGTATGAACCTCAGTTAATTTTTCTCTACTAGTTTGATTCTTGTTGGCCTTGGGATTAGACCTTGAACTTCCCTCTTTCCTTAATTGTCCTCCTAGTTGTACCAAAGAAGCACCTTCACCAGCTTCTTCTAGATCCTTCTGATATCGTGTAAACCTTTGTTGGATCTTTCTCCTTTAGGATCTAGAAATCATAGAAACCATGTTTGGTTCTTTTGTTTTTGGGTTATTGAGCAAAACCCAATTGTTTGGAGCCACCAAAGAAGACTTGATCATTCTATCCTTACCTACAAAGGCTTTTCCCTAGGTTGCTATCATTTTAGGTTTATTTAGCATGACAAACCAGTCTGGTACTCCTAATACCCATGAACCCACAATACGAGTAGTTGTGCCTGCTATCATTGGCCTCGGTTCCCTGTCTTAAGCCTAACTCGGGCTTACTTACGGGTTTGTTGATCATCTTGTAGTAATTTCGTGGCCTTGTTTTATACAAAGGCCTCTTACCCCTTAACTGATTCCTGGATTTTGATGGCACAGCCAAAGGTGGTTGTTGCCTAGGACCACTTGGGTACATCTTCTTATAGGTATCGGCTGCCCTACTTTCCTTCTGTATGTCTTTGTAATACTATTTCCCATCAATTGAAAGCCCTTTCAGCCATTTGTAGCTCAACCAGCACCTTGGACACATCTGTTGCATCATTGCTGCTTCAAGTGAATCATCATCCAGGGTGTTGGTTTCTTAGCTAGAGCCATTCTCTTGGCCTATGAAGCTCTTTCCACTTGCTGGTGAGCCTTGAGTAGCCTTCTTGAAGGCTACTTGATTGGCAACATGCATCTGCCCATCGACTTCATCCAACTCCTTCAAGGAACTACTCTTTTCCATAGCATGGGCAAGGAAGTCTGGCACACCAATATTAGCTGTTGCTTTTCTGATCTCAGGAAATGGATTTGTGTCAATCCCCATTGCCTTTTCTGTTTTGGCCAGAAACTTTAACCTTCCTTTCCGAATTTGCTCTTGAATCATGTCTCGAAAAATAATATAGTTTTTAGTTGAGTGAGACCAAGAGTTATTCCATTTACAGTACATTTTGCCTTTAATTTATTCTGAAGTTGGGATTTTAACTCCGTCAGGAAATTTTAGAAATTGTGCTGCAAGTAAATGATCAAATATTACATCTGGTTTTGATACATCAAAAGAATATTCCCTATATAGGTCTTTCTTTCTAAATTGATGATCAATAGTTTTATCCTTTTGAATTAACTTCCCAAGTCATAGGCTCCTTTTCTGTGATCCCTACAACATTAATTTCAAAGTTAGGGTCCCTATAATAGGTCCTATAAGATGCATTACCACGGTCTTATTCTTCTTCAAGGAGAGTCTTGTATCTAGTGACCTTATAAGTTAGTTCTACTAGGTCTCGAAACTCTATTGAGTCAAACTTCTTTCGAAGCCTAAACTCTAGCCCATTTTGTTACAACCTCACAAATTTAGGTTCAGGTAATATGACCCTACATTTGTTTCGTGCTCTTTTGAATCTGGTAATGAATTGAGCAGCCTTCTCATCAGGCCTTTGGCTCAACTTTGCGAAGTTTTCCATAGATACTTTAGGCTCTATTTAAAAGAACTGGGCATGAAACACTTCATCTATTTGTTGTCAGGTCTAAATAGAACCAGGTGTAAGATTTGTATACCAGACAAAGGCTGCCCTAGTTAAAGAATTTGGAAAGAGCCTCAACTTCATGTAGTCATTGTTGGTGAACTCACAACATTGCCCTATAAATCTTGCAATATGCTCAGCAGTTGATTGGTTTCCATTCCCATAGAAGAGGGAAAAGTCTGGTATCTTATACCCTCTTGGGTATTCATGTAACCTATCCATCCATTCTAGGTAAGGTTTTCTATAGACAGGGGTCTGGACCCCCTGGGCCATAGGTCCATAAATTTCTCTAACAATGTCAACAATTTGGTCTCTAGGTATAACATTTTGTGCTGGTTGGGCCACTATTGGAGGAGCAAACACAGGGTTTGGAGGAACTCCTTGTGCTTGAAGCCTTTGTAGTCCATGTAAAGGCACATTTGGGGCTGGTTGTCCCTGGGGAATGGTTTGTCCCTATTGTGCTAGTTGATGTTGAGCGTGTCATGACCCGAACCCGCCCTTATGGATTAAGGTCATAACCGGCCAGTAATCAAGGGATTACCTGCGGCCTCAAACCAATTAAAACATATTCCATCAGAGTTAAGGGGCCAAACGGAAGCAAACTTACAAATTGTCCATAGAGTCGTGCTTACATGGCACATCAAATAACACATTTTTGCATTCATTAATAACTCACACCAAAAAGGAAATCAACTTAAAATGTTATATACCCACAAGATCATTCAAGTCTTCGTCAACCTAACCAAAACTTATATACAAAGGTAATCTAACATTTTCGCCAATGTAACAAGATTATGACAAGAGATCAAAAGAGGCGAAAGTAAGTCTCATGCGTGAGACTTTTGGGCTGACTCTCCAAAACTTGACCTTCCTCACAAACTTCACCAGGGTTGGGTTTGGACATCTCTTTACTCACCTACATACACATGAATGAGTGCGAGCAAAAGCCCAGTAAATAATATCAAATAAAGAAGGTACGCAAATGAGATTCACATATATCAGACGGCCTTAGGCCTATGTAGAATTCTATTTAGTGCATTATTTTGGTACATTAGGCGATTCAAGCCCGAACATATCAAACGGCCTCTGGCCCACTTCGTTCCATAACAAACGGCCTCGAGCCCAATTCATTCATGTATATCAAACGGCCTTTGACCCAATCAATTGTATCCAACGGCCTTTGGTCCATTCATTCATTCATTCATGTCAAACAGCCTTCGGCCCATTTATTCATTCATGTCAAACGGCCTTCGGCCCAATCATTCATGTCAAACGGCCTTCAGCCCAATCATTCATGTCAAACGGCCTTCGGCCTAATCGTTCATGCCAAACGGCCCTCAACCCAATCGTTCATGCCAAACGGCCCTCAACCCAATCGTTCATGCCAAACGGCCCTCGGCCCAATCATTCATGTCAAACAGCCTTCGGCCTAATCAATTGCATCCAACGGCCTTTGGCCCAACCATATGGCATAACAAATATTTGTCCACAATTTGATTTAACAAACTTATAAGACTTAGATGGAATTAAGCAATTGGACAAATAACATACTTCAAATATCTTTATTAAAATATTACTCACAGTGATCTACCGATGGATTTGCCCTCATGCTTGACCCTACACATTTCATGAACATAATGGGTCATAAACGATTCAATCCGTTCTTAATTCATACATCCCTCTTAGGCTTCTTTCTTATCATGCTAACTCATTTATGATGCTCAATGCATGCCTGAGAGTGCTTAGAAATGAAAGAGAACAGAAAATGAAACACATAACACCTTTACAAAATTTCTGAAACAGGGGTCCCCGCTCGAGCGTGGGTTCCACCGCTTGAGCAGACCCTCATGGTCTGCAAAAGTACTGGTTGCCTCATTTTTATGCTCGAGCGTGAATTTGGACACTCGAGCTGAAAGTCATACCACATGACTCCCCGCTCGAGCGTGAATGTCCCCGCTCAAGCAAACATCAATGTCTGCAAAAGTTCTGGGAGATCGCATTTCACGCTCGAGCGGCGTTTTCCCCACTCGAGCGGATATGCCAAATTTTGGGTTTTTCCAGCAACCATTTTGAGCTTCAAGCTTGACCTCAAGGCTCCAAAACGCATATTTTTTGACACAAAAACATAAAAACGCATTACATAACATGAGGTCATAATTAATAGGAAGCCAATTGTTCAAAATCATAATCTAATTCTCAAATCAATCAACATTTCTCTTGCATGGTCCAAACTTATGCACTCAAGCTTCATACGAATTTCATAACTTCATCAATCATGCATGCATGTCAATTTTTGACTTCATTTCTATTTCAAATGTTATATATGATAATTATTATTATGAAACCCATGAAAATTATGCATGCATGTGAAGATTGGTGCCCAACTCTCCATGTTCAACATTATTCATGCTAGCTTATGCAATTTCATGGCAATTCATGGTGATTCATAGTAATTTCATGCATGCATGTGCATTCTAACTTCATATTCAACTCAATCTTTTCCATGAGCTACCATATCACTTGAATCCACAAAATTACATACTCAACTTATGAATTAAGAGTTGATTACTCACCTAGGAGCTTCAATTCTCCCAAATTTTAGCTAATTCTTGAGTTTATCTTCCAGATTCCCAAGCTTCTTGATCAAAACTTCAATTGCCTTCACTCTCACTCTCTAAATTCGGTTCTCTTTCTTTCTAGAGAGCTAATTTCAGCCAAATGAATTAAAAGAGAGGAATTGAGTGTGAATGAGCCTATTTATAGGCTCTCTTAATCAAATTACTTAAAATTAATGGTGCTTTAATTAGTCATTCTGAATCTGATTATTTTGATCCGAATAAATTTTCAATTAAATTTCACCGTAGGCTCTAAAAATTACGCTAATCACGATGGCGTAATCAATTTCGGGTTCTGTGGCCGATAGGGCCCTCAATTTAAATTCTAGAGCAGCGAATCAGACAGATTTTCCTACAGTGAACAGATAGAAATTCAAAACCACATATATTCATATAAATGGCACTCAAAATCATATTAAACACATAATCACATTCATAATTAAGATAAATTAGCATAATACAGAACAGGGTTATCACAGAGCATATGGTTGTCCCCTTAGGGCAAGCATTTGTCCCACAAAAGGTGCTGTGAAGGGAACCAGTGGAGGAGGAACATGTGTTATTTCTCTTGCAACTGCAAGAATTCCTTCCAACCCCCTGGGTGTAAGTTCAAACATAGGATTAGTGAATACTCGAGTGCCAGACATAGGTTCAAACATAGCGTTTGAAAACACTCGAATATCATTTCTTTTTGTCAACCCTGGTCTACCAATTTGTATGGTTTCACTAGTAGGTAAAGGTATGCTCTAACTCATTAGTGGCCTGGGAAGAGCTTCGTACCGTGATTGAGGCACAGGTGATGGTCTCTCATGATTTTGATAGCTCGACCACTAGTTTGCTCATTATTTTGTCTATTACTTTGTATAGGTTGTTTATCTCGAGCCAATATTTGCTGAAGTAAGTCTATATTTTCTTCAGTCTGTCCAATGATAGGTGGTTAATAGGAGTTCATTCGATCCAAAAAGGATGTTGCCCATCTTTCCATTGTATGCATTAATTGATGTCCTATAACATCAACCAATCCTCTCCATGGATTCACTAGTTGGGTAGATGGAGCAGTTAAAGGTCCAGTTCCATGGCCCTGTCCAATATTTTGGACTTGCATTACATATCCTACAATGCTGGTCTCTTCGACCAATTGTGTAGGATCACTTGAAGCAGGCACATCCATGGAAATGTGACTCAACATTATCCTCTAGGTTATGTGCTTCTAGATCTCCTTCTACACCTTCTTCTAGGTGTTCTTTTTTGGGTGAATATCTTTTAGGCGTTCATTTTCTCATTGTCTCCTACGTCTAGCCATTATAAAGGTTAGTCCCACTACGCGTGCCAAAAATATATGTTGGCTTTTTTTGGCTTTGGAAGGTTAGAAATGAAATTAAAGTGTGCCAGCAAGGATCAATAAGTCCTTATTGAAATAGTAAATGTTAACTAATTAATCAGACAATTGCTTCGAAGTTCTTTTAGCCTTAATAAAGAAGACTTTCACTAGTGGCTTGTTTTAGGAGAAAACTCAGAAGAGTTAATCAAAAAAAGTAAAAGAAGGAGGGGGAGAACAATGTCAAAAATTGAATTTCATTAAGTAAACAAATGTTTACAATAGTATCTTCACACTTCCACAACTTCAAAGGTAATTATAGCAACGGAAAGACTAACTTAGAATGACTCCTAAGAAATTGAAATGCAGTGCAGGAAAGTAAAGAACTAGAAAGAAAAATATAAAGTAAATAAACTGGTTTCTGGATCTAGTTTTGGTATCTTTCTACTGCCAGCTTTCTTCTTTATTTATAGGCTCTGGTAGTAACCGTCGAAGTGACTGATAATTGTCGAAGTGGATGACAACCATCGAAGCAACATCTATGATCATGGGATAGTTTCAAGCATTTTGCCTCCACTAAGCTATTTCTTGCAATTGGGCTTCCCTTGTGAATTTGAATTTAAATCTTCAAGAACTGTTTAGCCACATCACCTTGCTCCTTTTGATTGTTCTTGTACTTCTTAGATCCATTGCCATTGATATAATTTGCCACGTGTCCTTTGATGACTAGAGACCTTTACTAATTCCTCAAGTTATCCCTGATGGACCACGTGTCAAGCTGTGATTGGATGATACAAAATATATGGTCAACAGAACCTCATCAAAATTGTCCAATAAAATTTGGCTTACTGAATATCTGTAAGAATCTTTCAGATCTTTGCTAGCACACTCTAATTATATTCCTAACCTTCAAAGTGTCAAAATAGCCAACATGTACGTGATTTTATAGTTATGGTTCTGATTTGGAACTGAACCGGATTGTTTACATATATATATATATATATATATATATTAGTGTATGCCCGTGCCTGAAGGCACGGTGTAAATAAATTTTGTAATTCATACGTATCATACGTATCATACATAATATAATGCATACGTATCATATTAAAGTTTATGAAGTCTGTAATATTTTTTGACAAAAATATTGAAAAAATATAAAGAAATACTATTCTTTTTAAAAAATTGTAACAATTTTACTTGTATCATACACTTTATAAAACTCGAATAAAATAACAACAAAATAACCCAAACATCCCCAAAACCGAAATTCCCAAACATCTATGCCCCGTGGGGTACCAAAAGGAGGCTTTTAGCCCAGGCCAAAAAAAACAAAAAAATAACCAATATAACCAAAATAACACACAAAGGTTGATTATCTAACTACTACACATCATTTTGCATTATGAGCAAGCACCTACTGAGACAACGTGTCCAGGCTTCGTTTTATCAATTCCTATAGTACCACCACAAGCATTTCATACTCTTTCCAATTTTCTCGGGTTGCCAAAGTATACAACTAGAATTCCAAATGCTCATCTGTAAGCCTAAAAAACAATCTATTCCAACATGATCTTAAAAAAAAACACAACCTAAACTCCAAAAAACAAACTAATTTTGTTAGTCAAAAGATATCAGACAATTATATTGGTCAATATACCACAGGAACAGGCAATCAAATCAAATCTGCATGATTGACAAAATATGGATGCTAACATCCATCACAACTTCTACAATAAAAAATTTATGCAGTAGACAATAACAAAGTAAGATGGGAAGCCAAAATGCAATTCCCAAAACAACTCCTCTTCAGACATTCCTTTTAAATCCATAGTTTCATACATCTTTCTTAATATCATAACTGGAAAGAGACATGTAGTTAAAGTATAATGTCAAAAACTTTTCAAAAGGGAAAAAAGAAAGTTCATAGATATACACATATAAAACCTAGAGAGAGAGAGAGACAGAGAGAGAGAGAGAGAAGTGCAAATTTGAAATGGAAAATGCGCCTCTTGGGTTTGTCTTGGGTTGGCAAAGAGAGAACGTGGGGTGACAAAAAAAAAAAGGAAAAGAGAGGTGGGTGGGACATAGGAGGAAGGGGGTCATCTCAACAGTCCATCTAAATACAGAAATGAATTATGACCATTAAAATGCCCTAGTAGGACAATTGTCTCTAAGATAAATTCAAAATCCCTCTTCCCTTATATATATATATATATATATATACACTGTACAACATATTAGAATTTTATACACTAAAGTTTTTGGTCTCTAAGGTCTCTAAAAGTGAAAATTTTGTTGCAAAAGAGATTTAGAGAACCAATTTCTGTCGTCGTTAGGATAGTCTCTAAAAGGTTGTCCTGAAAAGTCAAAAATAAGATTTTTAGCGACAAAATTTTGAAAATGTCACTAATAAATAGACTTTTAGTAACAAAATAATTTGGTCTTAAAATGATTTATTTTTTGGGACAAAAAATTTGGTCCCAAAAGGATAATTCATCACTAATGTCCAACTTTGTTGCTAAAAATATAAGAATGACACTTTTTGCAACAAAAATATTTAGTCTCTAAAAAGTAATTATGCCCCTAAATTTTGGTTTCCAAAACCTTAAATTTCTATAGTGATATATCTATATATATTAGCGTATGCCCGTGCCTAAAGGCACGGTGTAAATAATATTAAGATTAAAATGCAGTTACAAAAATATATTTAATAGACTGTACTCTACATTCCAAACAAATCAAATTTTTAAAAAATTAAATATCGAATAATGCATAACAGCCAGTGCTCTGCAATTTAAAAGAAATTAAAATTAAAATGCACACCAGTTAGTGCTATTGCTGCCAATCAAATTAAAACTACATAAAGAAAACAAACATTATATTGTCATACACCAAAAGAGTAGGTTAAAACTTTATAAAAAAGTGAAAAAATATCAAATAGAAATATACCAAACAGAGAAAACTACATAATCATTCTATTCTGGAGAGGTTGTTTTCGAATTGGGTAAGAGAGAGAGAGAGAGAGAGAGTTGTAGAATCTCAGATAAGCTCATCATTTAATTTTTTATTTTTTAGAGAAACAGAAAAAGAGAGCAGTTTTTGGATATAGAAACGGTAGAGACTAAGAAATTGACTACAGAAAATATAACGCACACACATCTATTCTATCATTGAACAAAATTGTTTTCATCTCCAAATGCAAGATGCCTACTTTTTGCAGAGTATTGTTGTGTGATTACCAATTTTTATACCAAATTTATATATTATTTTGACATGTAATCACATAATTAGTACATCAGACCACACCTTTCATGCATTAAAATACATATATGCATGACATATAAGATGCCACCTCAGATGATAAAGGGCAATTGGTTCAAAAGGTTGAAACTGAAATGGCTGACAAAAAATAAAAATCAATAAGTAAAATAAAATCCCAATCAACAAACCCAACTTCTAAGAGACTGGGGGATTATAATGGAACTTACTACAATTGTATAGGGATAACTTGAAAATGGAGCCTAATAGCAAAAGGAACAATACATTATTTAACTGTATAGTATAGAGATAAACAATACATTATTCAAATCGAGCGATTCAAATTAAAAAATTAGCAATTCAAACCAAAAATAGGTTCTAAAAAATTAGCAGTTTACCCCAGAAAACTAGCAGTTCAAACCAAAAACAAGTTTTAAAAAATTAGCAGTTTACCTTAGAAAATTAGCAGTTCAAACCAAACACAGGTTCTAAAAATATAGCAGTTGACAGTCAATTAGCAAGCCAAAAAATTAGCAATCCAAAAACTGTTTGATTAGCAGTTCAAAAACTTGGGTAGTTTCTTTTCAAAAATTTAGAAAATGAAATAAGAGAGTATTTCAGAAGTAAACAATCGATTAAGGGTTTTTTTTTGGCAAAAGAGATTACCTAGAGGCACCACATAAATCAAATCCAACAATATAAAATGAAAAGAAATCATTTAAAACACAAACAAACGCAATCACCTTCTCACCAAAAGTACCACATATATGTGTATATGCCATAAGCATTAGCAAAAAAAAAAAAATTAGCCTTCCAAACGTAGCATTATTAGTAGGAGATAAAGTAAAAAAAATTACAACTCCATAATGGAAGCAATACTCTATGAGAGTGAGCAATGATTGTAGCAAAATGAAAAAATAATAGGCCCAAGAATACTCAATATAAGTTAATGAACACTTCACAAATCAGAGTGCACAATTGGAAACAAAACAGCCAACAGAGCAAGAACAATCTCATTATTGACAGCCTCACTGATTTTACTTTTCCACAGTGATTGGAGGGAATGGAACCTACTACAACTGTATAGGGATAACTTGAAAATTGAGTCTTATAGCAAGAGGAACAATACATTAGTTAACTGAGTAGTATAGAGATAAATTGACATTTTTTTCAGTATCATATTCCATATCAGTTTAGGTGTTTTCTTTTGTCTAACATTAACAATACATTATTTAAAAGGAATACAAATAAAACAAAAATGATTGCCCATAACAAGATAAAAGAATAAAATTATGGAAAGAAATCCTCTTATCTTAGCAAAATCAACAACCCGCCACGAAGCTTAGATATATACATTTCTCTTCTCAAATCAATACTTTACAAATCAACACTTCACAAATCAAAGTGCACAATTGGAAACAAAACAGCCAACAGAGCAAGAAGAACAATGTGGGTTTTTTTTTCAGCAAAAGAGATTACCCAAAAGCAAAATAAAAAATTAGCAGTTGACAGTAATTAGCAAGCCAAAAAATTAGCAACCCAAAAACTGTTTGATTAGCAGTTCAAAAACTTAGGTAGTTTTTTTTTTTCAAAAATTTAGAAAATGAAATAAGAGAGTATTTCGGAAGTTAACAATCAATTAAGGGTTTTTTTTTTTTTTTGGCAAAAGAGATTACCTAGAAGCACCGCATAAATCAAACCCAACAATATAAAATGAAAAGAAATCATTTAAAACACAAACAAACCCAATCACCTTCTCACCAAAAGTACCACATATATGTGTATATGCCATAAGCATTAGTATTAAAAGCAAAAATAACATTAGACTTCCAAACATAGCATTATTAGTAGGAGATAAAGTAAAAAAAATTACAACTCCATAATGGAAGCAATACTCTATGAGAATGAGCAAAGATTGTAGCAAAACGAAAAAAAAAATAGGCCCAAGAATACTCAATATAAGTTAATGAACACTTCACAAATCAGAGTGCACAATTGGAAACAAAACAGCCAATAGAGCAAGAAAAACAATCTCATTATTGATAGCCTCGCTGATTTTGCTTTTCTATAGGGATTGGAGGAAATGGAACCTACTACAATTATATAGGGATAACTTGAAAATGGAGCCTTATAGCAACAAGAACAATACATTATTTAACTGTGTAGTATAGAGATAAATTGACATTTTTTTCAGTATCATATTCCATATCAGTTTAGGTGTTTTCTTTTGTCTAACATCAACAATACATTATTTAAAAGAAATACAAATAAAGCAAAAATGATTGCCCATAACAGGATAAGAGGATAAAATTATGGAAAGAAATCCTCTTATCTTAGCAAAATCAACAACCCGCCACCAAGCTTAGATATATACATATCTCTTCTCAAATTAACACTTTACAAATCAACACTTCACAAATCAAAGTGCACAATTGGAAACAAAACAACCAACAGAGCAAGAAGAACAATGTGGGTCTTTTTTGGGGAAAAAAAATTACCTAGAAGCAAAAGAAATCATTTACCTCAATCACGGAAGTTGTTTGATTAGCAAGCCAATCATTTACCCTAATCACAGAGGCTGTTTGATTAGCAAGCCAGGAAATTAGATAGAAAGACACAGTTAGCAGAATTACTATGTATAGACACATATCTATAGACACCAATAATATGCAAAAAACTGATTGGCTGACAAACCCAAATAAATAGGTTATAAACCCAGATAGCAAAATTACTGTGCATGGACACTGAGAGGGTAATTTATGTGAAAAATTGGGCCGAGCTGGGTAATGGGCCGTTATGAGCCATAGTACAAAGGGCCCAGTAAAATGGCCATGTAAGTTACTCCGGTCGTGTGGATATTCTGAAGTTAGTCCGGTCCTAAGGCTGTGAAGCTAGTCCGGTCCGACGGAAGATCGAAGTTAGATCGGTCTAACGGTACCTTTGAGTTAGACCGGTCTTGGAGTTACACCGGTCATGACTTGTTAGTTCGGTCTAACCACGCCATGGGTTGTGCATGAGAAGCCGACATAAGAGCAGTAAAAGGAAGAGCTAGTTCGGCTTATTCTACGGATGTGCATAGTCATGTTTACTTCGGTCATATTGGAGCTCGGCCATGATAAAGCCATCTCACTTGGTTTAAGCAGTGAGGGGGGTGTTGAAGGATAAGCATTATCTTTCAGGAGTATGAATCCTAGGAGGACTCTGCATGGAGGAGTAGAAGTCCTACTAGGATTGTTCCACACGAAACCTATAAAAGCTCACAAACATCACCTTTGGAGAGGTAACACACAACTTTGCTTTTTGAATACACAGAGCTTTTGTCTATTTGTTAAGCTTACTGACTTAGGAATCGGAGAGGTTTCCGGCACACACCCGCCGGCTAGCTCACGTTTGTGTTTACAGGTGATAAAGCGACGACGTACAGAGGAGCGCAAACTTGATCAACAGGATTATACGAGAAGGTTTATTTTTTTCCCGTACAATTGGCGTCGTCTGTGGGAAGAAAAGACATGACAAAACCTCTTGATCAAGCTTTACTTCTTTAGGAACAATGGCGCACATTGAAGAATTACCACAGTCCACCATCGACGGGCAAACACCAGATGGGGGTGCAAGACGTAAAGGATTACCCTCTATCCCTCCCATGGCAGACTTGGAGCCCCAACGACATAACTCTAGGAGAGATACTAGGGGGAGGCGGACTCACAGCCCCCATCACTCCCATTCACAAAGTCCTGACAGACAAAGGCGGAGGATTGATCCTCAAGTTCTGGAGGACCGCGTGAAGGAGCAAGACGAATTAATAAGGAAGATGGCGGCAGACATGGAGACCTTGAAGTGCCAAATAAAGGGAAAAGGAGTGGCGACAGGAGAGGGGCACAAAAACAAGACGCCCCCTCGCCGCTCAGAAGGCCATGGAAGATTTTCCACACCATCATAAGCAGAGAGTAGAAGCCTCAGGACAGGCGATACTCAGTCTAGAACCTCCAGAACTCGTTACTCCAGGTCTGAGAGAATGAGATCATTGAGGTCTTACACAGAATGAAGTACCTACCGACCCTCGGACTCGCACCAGACATCATCCAAACAGACGGAGTTGCCCAAATCATCCGATTTACGGATCATGCTGGAAGAAAAGGCACGATGGAAGGAGGACACCAGGGCACGCGACCCTCGCAGACTTTCTGCCCTTCAACGATTGGCTCCTCGATCGCATGAAAGCGTCGAGGTTGGAATGCCATTACCACGCCCTGCCTACGAACCAACGGACAAGGCATTAGCAAGGCTGCAGACCTCGCCGTTTGTTCCGGCAATCGAAAACGCGCGCCTACCTACAGGCTTCCTTCAGCCCAAATTCACTACGTATGAGGGGAAGACGGACCCCTACATTCACCTAAGCCACTTCCGCCAGGTTATGGCGGTATATCGGCGAAACGAGGCTCTAATGTGCATTCTCTTCCCGTCAAGCCTTGGCGATCTAGGCTTGACTTGGTTTGAGAAACTTCCAGAAGGCAGCATAGCCTCCTGGGCGCAATTGGCAGAGGCATTTGTCACAAGGTTCAGAACAAACACTAAAACCCCGGTGGAGATTGACCAGTTACTCTCCATCGACATGGGTGACAAAGAGACCCTAAGATCCTACAATAGTCGCTACTGGGAGAAATTCAACCAGATTGGGGACTGCCCCACCAATCTCGCCATTGCACAGTATAAAAGAGGCCTTCTAGTCGGGAACAGACTAAGGGACTCAATCACCATGACGCCACCCCTTACCATGGAAGCCTTGATGGAAAGAGTGCATCAGCACATCAGGGTGGAAGAGGATGGCGCACGTGCCAAAGCAAAATCTGGCGCGACCACAGTACCAGAAAAGAAGACCTCAGCAAAGGTCAACACGGTAGATCGACCTAACAGAAACGGACGTGGCAGACGAGACAACGGAGAGGACCAGGATAAAAGATGGCTGAGGGTCCGCACGGCCATAACCACAGTATTCAAGAAACCGATCTATCGGGTTCTGAGCGAAATACGCGATGAGCCTTTCGTCAAGTGGCCAACTAAGCTAGGAGAAGCACAGAAAGACTATGACGAAAGGTCGCGATGCACCTTCCACAAAGAAAAGGGGCACCGCACTGAAAATTGTACACCATTGAAACAGCATTTGGAGGAGCTGGTGGCAGCCGGTCACCTGGATAAATACATTGAAGGAGGGACGCAACCAGCCCCCGAGGACCATAATAACCCCAACGGGATGCCAGTCGACGCCCCACCTCAAGGCATTATCAATGTGATACATGGAGTCTTTGAACCTGAGCGTGTATGCGAGCTCAGGGGATCAATCAAAAAGGCTGAGCACTTTAGAGAGGTGCTGAGTGCCCAACCTGCCATCAAGAAGGGGAAGACAGAGGCAACAAACGTCATGTCTTTTTCGGATAAAGACTTGGAACGGATATATTGCCCTCACAATGATGCCCTGGTCGTCACTCTCCGAGTCAAGGATTTTGACGTCAAGCGGATTCTGATTGACCAGGGTAGTTCATGTGAAATCATGTACTACGAAACATTTAAACAATTGAAGCTACAAGACAAAGACTTGGCGCCAGCCGTATCTCCCCTAATTGGATTCAACTCCATGCCAGAATGGCCCGTCGGCAAAATAATTCTTCCAGTCAGAGCAGGAAGCGTGACGAAACAAGTGGAGTTCTGGGTATTGAAGGTCCCCTTCACTTACAACATCATCTTAGGCAGAACATGGCTGCATGCCATGCGATCGGTGGCGTCATCCTACCACCAAGTAATGCGGTTCCCCAACGATACCAGGGTAATTGAAGAAGTCTATGGAGATTAGATCATAACAAAGCAATGCTTCGTCACGGTGAATGGCAGCCGCGTTGCCAAAGGATACGTTCATTCGGTGGAAGAACCTGAGAGCAATGAGCTATTCGCAAATGTCGGCAAAGTGGCTTATCAGAAAGCAGTGGAGGACTTGGTAGAGGTAAGAATAGATGAAAAGAACCCGGATAAGTTCTTTTTGCTCGGTTCGTCGTTGTCCAGCACTGAGAGATTAGACGTCTTAGAATTCTTAACCTCTAACATCGAAGTGTTCGCCTGGACGCCCTACGACATGCCAGGCATTGATCCAAACTTCATCAGTCACCAACTTAATGTCCACCCATCTGCCAGACCAATCATCCAACGCACACGCAGATCGGCACTCCACTATGCCGAGATAGTGGCGGAAGAAGTAGGTAACCTGCTGGAGGTAGGAGCAATTAGAGAAGTACACTACCCAAGATGGATCTCCAACACAGTCGTAGTGCCAAAAAAGAATGGCAAATGGCGTGTCTGCGTCGACTATAAAACAGTCAACAAGGCGTGCCCAAAAGATAGCTTTCCTCTACCACGGATAGATCAACTGGTAGACCTAACGGCGGGACACAACCGACTTAGCTTTCTGGATGCATACAGAGGCTACCACCAAATTGCCATACATGAACCAAACCAGGAGGTCACATCCTTTACAACTCCAAGAGGACTATACTGTTACAAGGTCATGCCCTTTGGCCTAAAGAACGCAGGGGCAACATTCCAACGGATGGTCACCAAGATGTTTGAACCATTGTTAGGCAGAACAATGGAGGCTTACATCGACGACATGGTGGTTAAGAGCAAGGATGAGAAAGACCATCTCAAGGACCTAGGCGAGATGTTTGAGATCCTGAAGAAGCACAGGCTGCGGCTCAATGCATCCAAATGTGCATTCGGAGTAGGGTCTGGCAAATTCCTGGGCTTCCTTGTGACCAACCGGGGTATAGAAGCAGACCGCTCCCAGATCAAAGCAATCCAAGATTTGGAGAGACCAAACTCAGTGAAAGAAGTGTAGCATCTCACCGGCATGGCAGCTGCGCTCAATCGGTTCATAAGCCGGTCATCAGACAGACTACGATCATTCTTCCATGCACTAAAAGCCAAGTTCGAATGGGACGAAGAATGCGACCAAGCTTTGGAAAGCCTGAAAGAATACATGTCTTCTCCACCTTTGCTGGTCACCCCAGTACCTGGAGAAGAACTCTTCCTGTACCTGGCAGTCTCTCAGTACGCAATTAGCGCAGTGTTGGTCCGTACGGAAGGAATTCAACATCTACCCATCTATTATGTCAGCAAGACATTGCTAGCAGCCGAAACAAGGTATTTGCCACTGGAAAAGTTAGCATTGGCCTTGATGATGGCCTCCAGGAAATTAGCACACTACTTTCACGCCCACACCATAATCGTCCTCACAGCTTTCCCACTAAAAGCTTTGTTTGAAAGGGTGAACTTTTCTGGGCGAATCTTGAAGTGGGCAGTAGAGTTGGGACAATTCGACATCAAGTTCCAACCCAGAACCGCAGTAAAGGCCCAATCTTTGGCAGACTTCGTCGCAGAGTTTACTCCTGGAAGTCATCATATCTGCCCAGTCGACCTAACTGACACAACCGAACTAGGGATGGAAGTTGACGCCAGAATAGCGCAACCCCTAGCAGAAGGCACTCGGTCAGACTCCAAGGCAGACCAGACTAAAGACAGCAAGGAAGAAGCAAACCAAGACTCACCAACAAATAAAGACTTGGTATAATCAGATAGCGAGGGGCAGACAGCAAGTATGGACCTCGAAGAAAACACTAACAACATTCTTGACCCCACGACATCATCCGACCCCTCCACTTGCTGGAAGTTGTTCGTTGGTGAGATGTGGAAACTTTTTGTGGATGGAGCATCCAACCGGCATGGTGCAGGACTTGGCATAGTCCTCATCTCACCAGACGGCCTGGTTGTGGAGCAAGCAATCAACCTTGGCTTCCCAGCATCAAACAACGAAGCGGAGTATGAAGCGCTTCTTGCAGGACTCAAATCAGCATACTATATGAAGGCCACCGAATTAATGGTCTACAGTGACTCACAGCTGGTGGTAAACCAAATTTCTGGCGACTATGAAGCAAAGGATGATAGGATGGCCAAGTACCAAGAATTGGTCAGAACAGAGATCAAGAAATTTGAAGTAGTGAGGATAGAACAGATAGGCAGGGAAGAGAACGGCAGAGCAGACGAACTAGCAGGCTTTGCTTCAATGGCAGATACATCCATCCCTCATCCATTGCTCATGGACTACTTACCAAGACCAAGCATCGAAGACCCGGAAGCAGAAGAAGTATGCTGCGCCGATCTAGGCCCCTCATGGATGGATCCCATCATACTATTCTTGAAAGATGGCGTCCTACTGGAAGAAAAGAAAGAAGGTAACAAAATTAGAGCAAAGTCACAGCGATTTTGGCTCTCCCCATCTTTGGCATTATACAAAAAGTCGTTCTCAGGACCCTATCTAAAGTGTGTCCACCCCAGCAAAGTGGAAGCATTCTTGTATGAGATACACGAAGGGGTGTGCGGAAGCCATCAAGGAGGAAGATCGCTAGCTTACAGGGCCATTTCGCAAGGATACTGGTGGCCATACATGCAGGCAGACTCAGAGAAATATGTGAAGAAGCGCGAGAAATGCCAAAAATTCGCACACCAAATACATCAACCAGCTAGAGAACTCCTACCATTGACTAGCCCATGGCCCTTTGCAATGTGGGGCTTGGACATCGTAGGACTACTTCCAACAGCACCCGGAAACAGGAAGTTCTTTCTCGCAGCAACAGACTACTTCACAAAGTGGGTGGAAGCAGAAGCATTGGCATCAATCAAGGGAAAAGATGTGAAGAAGTTCATCTAGCAAAATATCATTACTAGATTCGACATACCTAAAGCCCTCATATCATACAACGGCACCTAGTTTGATAGTAAAATCTTTGGAAGCTTTTGTGAAGAATACAAGATAGAGTTCTACAATTCTACACCAGCGTATCCTCAAGCAAATGGCCAAGCAGAAGCATCAAATAAGGTTGTCTTGGATGGACTGAAGAAAAGGTTAGAGAAGGCAAAAGGCAAGTGGGCAGATGAACTTCCTCATGTTTTATGGGCTTACCGCACCACACCTCGACGATCAACAGGAGAGACACCATTCTCCTTAGCCTATGGAATGGAAGCAGTAATCCCACTGGAAGTTGGCCTCCCTACAATTCGAAGCGAAAATTTTGATCCCGACTTGAATGAAGAAGCCATAACATTGGAGATCGACCTCGTTGAAGAAAGAAGAAAAAGAGCACTAGTCCACATTGCCTCGTATCAACAAGAGTTATCCCGGAAATACAACAAAATAGTACATCAAAGACAATTCAAGATCGGAGATTGGGTGCTACGCAAAGTGATGGGAAACACCTTGGTGCTAGGAGATGGCAAGCTAGGGCCTAATTGGGAAGGTCCTTACAAAGTGGTTGGGTTAGCAGGCAAAGGGGCATACCACCTAGAAGACAAGGACGGCAAAGCAATCCCTAGGCCATGGAACACTGCCAATCTCAAGTTATTTTATTTTTAGCTTTCTTCTTTTCAAACATGTGTAATTTTTTCTTTCCTCAATAAAACAAATCGATTCTTTTTAGCATAAGTTGTTCTCTGTAAAAGTCAACTTTAGCAAAGTTAGGTACATTGCAAACATTTTATTCTAAGTTGGCTGGAAAAACTAACTTAGAGGTTGGCTGGATTAAACCAACACCCCTCCTAAGCCCAGGATAAGGATCCAGGCTGCAGGACGTTTGGTCAGAATAACCAAACATTTTATTCTAAGTTGGCTGGAAAAACTAACTTAGAGGTTGGCTGGATTAAACCAACACCCCTCCTAAGCCCAGGATAAGGATCCAGGCTGCAGAACGTTTGGTCGGAATAACCAAACATTTTATTCTAAGTTGGCTGGAAAAACTAACTTAGAGGTTGGCTGGATTAAACCAACACCCCTTCTAAGCCCAGGATAAGGATCCAGGCTGCAGGACGTTTGGACGGAATAACCAACCATTTTATTCTAAGTTGGTTGGATAAAACCAACTTAGAGGTTGACTGGATTAAACCAACTCTTGTTACTCTTCAGCTGAAGTAAGTTTAAGGCTGAAGAGTGGTTGGCTGGATTAAACCAACTCTTGTTACTCTTCAGCCGAAGCAAGTTTAAGGCTGAAGAGTGGTTGGCTGGATTAAACCAACTCTTGTTACTCTTCAGCCGAAGTAAGTTTAAGGCCGAAGAGTGGTTGGCTGGATTAAACCAACTCTTGTTACTCTTTAGCCGAAGTAAGTTTAAGGCTGAAGAGTGGTTGGCTGGATTAAACCAACTCTTGTTACTCTTCAGCCGAAGTAAATTTAAGGCTGAAGAGTGGTTGGCTGGATTAAACCAACTTTTGTTACTCTTCAGCCGAAGCAAGTTTAAGGCTGAAGAGTGGTTGGCTGGATGAAACCAACTCTTATTATTGTTCAGCCGAAGTAAGTTTAAGGTTGAAGAGTAGTTGGCTGGATTAAACCAACTTTCAGTACTCTTTAGCCGAAGTAAGGACATCGGCTAAAGAGTGGTTGGCTGGGTAGCTCAGTCAGATTACTCAGCTGAGACCAGATTAAAGTATCTCGGCCACACTGCTATTAGAAAAGCAAGCTCAAACAGGAATTTAAACCGAGATAACAGTTGGAAGTGAAAAGATCATGGAAGTGAAAAGATCATGGAAAAGTCATTACAAGTACAAGCATGCAGATCAACCGAAGTAAGAGTTCAAAATAAGAAAATTTTCATTCATCAAAAAGCAAATACAAATGAGGGGCCATAGCCCGGTTACAAGAGCAAAAAGTAACAAAGAAAAGAAAGTACAGAATCAAGTGAAAAGGTCTTCAAGGTCGGCGTCAATATCAACTTGAACACCGGTTGCAGATGGAAGATCAGTCTTAGTAGAAACAGGCAGAACGATGTCAGTCGACGGCTCAACAGTCAGGTCTTCAACCGTTGGCTCCAACCAAACTGATTGATCGTTGCCTTGCTCGTTGACTACCGGAGTAACAATTGGCTCAATTTCTTCATCTTCATCATCTGAACCCTGCAAAAATTGTTGTTGGACAGAAGCAGCATATTCCGCTAGTGAGGCCGGAATGAAGTACTGCAGAGCATTATAGACCTCGGTTTCGGGTCCACAGCCGAGCTGTTCCACAGCACTTCTCCAGCTGCACTTAAGAAATAAGTCCTTTTCTCCCTCGCATTGAGGAATGTAGAGGCCCTCCGCCTCTTTGAAACCCTCGGCGTTGGCATCACCGACCTTCTTCTTCAGTTCGGCGATTTCGGCGTCCTTTTTCCCTTCAAGCTTGACTAGCTCACGAAGGTACTTGTCTTTCATTACGATCAACGCCTTCTGTTTGTTAGCTTCAGCCGAGGTAACTAGTCCGGATAGACGAGCTACCTCAACCTCTAGCTCGGCCGTTCTTTGTTGGAACTTCTTCAGCTCGGTTGTTTTTTCTTCAACCTCTGCCATGGCCTGCCTAGTCGTCTTCCTGAGCTCCAATACCTTTTGGTGGGCAATTTGGCTCTTCTGAAGAGACTGAAATGAATGGAAAGAAATCAATGAGGAAACCGAACTGAAAGTTAGAAAAAAAAAATTTAGAGAGAAGGGGCATCATACCAGCATCATGGATTTAGTGGCCGATCAGATGGCCTTTAGCTCGGTCAGATTCTGGTGGTGTTCCATGTCTGCTGGAAGGCAAACACTCTTGGCAAGATTGAAGGCCATCAAGTGATCCTTCTCAACAACCACCGAATCGGTATCTTGAATAAGGCAGTTCTGAAATTTCAGCTTCGGTGCCCACCTGGAAGAGCCAGCCCGGTCAGAAGGTTCCAGTTGTGGAATCGGTGGAGGCGTGGTTTCGTGCTCGTCCACTAGACACTGGTCGGTTGGGGTAGACCGGGCGTGCTTGGACGGGCGTGATAAAGAAGGCTGTTGAGAAGAAAGGACCACAACGGCAGGTTGCGTTTGGCTTGGTGGCGGTACTTCGGGTCTGTTGGTTTCGGTCAATAGCGCCCTGACCCTATTTCTTTTGGCCATTTCTTCTTCAGCGGTTAGTGGGATTAGTCTAATTTCTGGTAAGGTTGGGTCCGGTTCTGGGACCTCCTCTAGCAGAAAGTCGGTTACTCTCGCTTTTCGGCGGCCGCTGTATCTATAGGTCGGTTCGAACTTTAGCAGCTTGGCCCAACTACGTTCTGGATACCGTAGTGCAGCGCGCAAGGTTGCTAGATTTGGGTAGCTGTATAGAGAATGGAGGTGGGCAGAATCTGCGAAAGAAGACAACTGTTAGTTCGGCTGAAAAATTGAAAACCGAAATATTCTAAAGCACACAAGAAAAACCGAAGTAATTATACCAGGTGTTCTTTCTTTCCAATTGATGCTTCGGCCAGGAATCTGGGCTTGGTGATCCTCAAAGTTCCCAGACACCCAGAAAAAATCGTCGTCATTCAAGTCTTTATCCGGTGTTTTTTTTATTATTTTCTCATGACGACGGCGTATTTTGAGATAGAACACCCAGCCGTCTTCCTTCGAACCAATGGAGTATTGGGGAAAGATTTCGGCCAGACCGAGGTTGAGACTGTCTTGGCGATTTAGTTCGGCTATTCCCATTATTATACGGTATGAATTGGTGGATAGCTGGGTTGGGCATAGTCTGGTTTGCCTAAGAAATTCACAAATTAAGGGTTGGACTGGAAATCGTAGTTCGGTTTCAACTATGGACAAGAGGGTGAAGGGGACAAAGCCTTCATTGCCCCAAGGTATGACATCTTTTTCGGCTAAGATTAGGTGGACGTCATCGGGTATATTGTAATCTTTTCGGAATTCGGCTAGACCGCCCGGAGTATTTACTAAAAATCTATACTTCCCCATTTATTTTATAAGTTATGAATAAATTAGTTCGGTACAAAAATTGTGCTCAGTAGCTCGGTTGAGCGCGCAGAGGAGTGCCTGGGCAACCTAAGTCTGCAAAGTGAAGAACAAAGGTGTTAAGCACAGATCATTAGGCTGTGCTACAAATTAAAAGCAAGATAAAAAGTTCTACTTCGACTTTGTGGGATGTTACAGGCTCTATCTCGGTTTCTGCAAGGTGATTGGTAGCTCGGTTTGAGCAAGGTTTTTATTAGCTCGGCCTTGGCAAGCGTCTCGATATCTCGGTTGTGGAAACGATTTTGCTAGACCGGTTGATCGTCTAGGGGCAGCTTTCTGAGTTCGGTCTAAAAAACTAAGAAAGCTGGTTTAGCCCCCCAGGCCTAGATCGGTTGGAATTCAGGTATCTCAGTATGCTAAGTGCAAACTTAGTTCGGTTGGTTACCTCGGCTGAGGTAACGCAAGAAGTGGTTTGACTTATTAAAACTACTGGTGTAAACATGAAGTGTTAGTCCGGTTGTAAACTGACTAGACTTTTACCTAAGCTTAAACAGTGTCCTAGTTCGGTTGCATCATGATTTTGGATCGAAAACCAGTTTTCTACAAGATATTACATGTACTCATGTGTTCTATTGTTAAGTTTTTTCCAGAAAAGTACAGAGCAAAGCGAAATGAAAAAATATGTTTTGCAAAAACACAGAAAACAAAATACGAAAACAAAGTAAGATGTACAGTGCTTACCAGATGAAGAGGCAAGAGCTGGAGAGAGAATAACAGCTATGAAGAACACGAGCTCACGGTCATGACTTGTTAGTTCGGTCTAACCACGCCATGGGTTGTGCATGAGAAGCCGACGTAAGAGCAGTAAAAGGAAGAGCTAGTCCAGCTTATTCTACGGCTGTGCATAGTCATGTTTACTTCGGTCATATTGGAGCTCGGCCATGATAAAGCCATCTCACTTGGTTTAAGCAGTGAGGGAGGTGTTGAAGGATAAGCATTATCTTTCAGGAGTATGAATCCTAGGAGGACTCTGCATGGAGGAGTAGAAGTCCTATGAGGATTGTGCCACACGAAACCTATAAAAGCTCACAAACATCACCTTTGGAAAGGTAACACACAACTTTGCTTTCTGAATACACAGAGCTTTTGTCTATTTGTCAAGCTTACTGACTTAGGCATCGGAGAGGTTTCCGGCACACACCCGCCGGCTAGCTCACGTTTGTGTTTACAGGTGATAAAGCGACGATGTATAGAGGAGCGCAGACTTGATCAACAAGATTATACGAGAAGGTTTATTTCTTTCCCGTACAGACACATATGTATAGACACAAATAATATGCAAAAAACTAATTGCCTGAAAACCCCAATAAACAGGTTATAAACCCAGACAAACACAAATAAACAATGAATATAAACCCAGATAAACCCAAATAAACAATCAAACCCAACCTCAGGAAAGAAATCATTTACCCCAATCGCAGAAGCTGTTTGATAAGCAGGTTATAAACCCAGATAAACCCAAATAAACAATCAATATAAACCCAGATAAACCCAAATAAACAATCAAACCTAACCTCAGGTTATAAATATGACAAAAAGAGACAGAAATCTTACTTTGCGAGCCGAGACTGAAGAGCAGCAGTGTCAAGAGCGAGCGAAGAGGGAGAGTAGGGAAGAAGAAGAAGAAGAAGAGAGAGGGAGAGAGAGAGATAAAGAGGGAATGAGAAGGAGACGTGGGTGAGAACAGAGAGAGGGAGAGAGAGATAAAGATAGAAGAGAGAGGAGACGTGGATGGGTGGAAGTCTAATGTTTGGACGGGAAGTACATAGATCTGAGTCATTGATATATCCTAAGGATTGATATAGACCATTGATTTAAAATGTATCTCTAATACATTTTATATATTTTTCAAAAACCATCCTGGTTTATTATATAGATATATATATAATTTGTTACTTATAGTGAACACTTGAGTTTCTTATTAGTAGCCCATATATATTCACAAGTTTTGCTCTTCTACAATGACAAAACTAGTTCTTAACAATTATTTAACTAATTATTGTTTGCAACATGATAACATGTTGTTTGATGTTAGAGCATGTTGTCATCATATTGTGAACGATGATAAGATTTATAAAAGTCGTGATTTCAAATCGAACCGAATCTCATTTTCATGGTTTATTTTGGTTTGGTTTCAAGATTTTCTTGGTTTAGTTTAGTTCCAAATTTCAGAGAATCATATGTAGTGGTGTGGTGTTGGTTTACTTCAAATTGAACCACCTAGTGCTATAAAATCATTAGGCCAAAGACCTTAATTATATACATTGTGAAGTTCAAAAAATTGAAAATTATAGAGATTTTCTTTACATTTTAACATTTTTCTACAATTTTATTGAAAATTTTTCATTTGTCAATAAAATTTTAGGAGCTTGTTTTAACATTTTTCAAAAATTTTACTGAAAAAATTTTCAAACATTTTTCTCGCTTAATAGTAAAATTTTATTAACAAATGAAAATTTTTAAATATTTTATATTCAATTGACTCCATTTATTAAAGAATGGTATGACACTCTTTAGTATTGAAATTTTTAAGTTCATTAACAGTGTTATTTGTATCAATTTTATGTTACGCAAATTCAATAGTAACCTGACGCGCTTAATAAATGTGTTGCTGGGTCATGTCATAGTCATGTTTATATCGAAAAATGATCAATTCTAACCCTCTAATTTTGTGAACAGCACAAGTTGTGTTATCATATTGTGTTTAAGGGTGTAAATCTGGCTCGCGAGCTTGCGGCTCGGGTGGGCCCAACCAGAGATTCTGGGCCTGGGCCGTGTGTTTTGGAGCCCGACTTGGCTTGTGAGTCTTGCTCATGCCCCAGCCTATCGTTCCACTTAAAGCCCAGCCCAGCTCACCCGACCCACAGAGACCCGATGTCATTTTTGGTTAAAAAATATTTAAAAATTGCTAGGCCCTCCCCAAGCCCAAGTCCAAGCTCATTGGTCTGACCCATCAGCCTGCCTGCCTGAGACCCAAATATCCCTTGAGCCTAGGCCTGTGCTTGGGCTTGGGCTTGGGCTTGGGCTTGGACATAATTTTCTAGTGCGAGTTAAATTTTGAATTTTGGCAGAGCCGCTCGACATGAGCCGTCGAGCTAATTTTACACTCCTAATTGTGTTGAAAATTCCCACCATTAATTTAGTAATATATTTTAGCTCAAAATTAAAAACAGTTCACTAGACCAAAATTATGCCCAAAAAATAAAATAATGCCATTACCCTCAGTCTAACTATAGATCTGATGACTGGGCCTTAATTAAAATTTTAAGCTCGTCTAAGAAAAAAAAAGACAAAATTTTGAGTTTTCCTACGAAGTCTATTAGCTAATAAAAACAAATATTTATAACACAATTTAAATAAAAATAATGCTATTGATTTGATAACTTGTGTGTTGCTTATAATCTAAAAGTTAGCGGTAGTGTTATATGTACCTATTAATTTATATACTAATATATCAATTAGTATTATGTTATTATTACTGATGTCACTTATTATACAAATTATAAATATTTAAAATTTTTAAAATTATATTACATCATCTATTAGTATATTAGTTAATATATTAATTAGTACATCTAACATTATTCAAAAGTTAACGGTAAATTCAAATATTTAAGCTAATCTCTTTGTAAGTTATTTTCACAAGGGAGTATGAGAGGCCCAATATGGGGGTATCAATATTACTCTACTTAATCTCTTTGTAAGTTATTTTCACAAGGGAGTATGAGAGGCCCAATATGGGGGTATCAATATTACTCTACTTGATCGTTTTGTCTCTTTTCAGATACCAAGAAAATTATTTTAGAAAATATTTATAATTTAAAATGTGTGAATTAAATTTATTTTAAATGTGGCACACAACACTATAGATTAAATTATGTGCAGTTTTATGAGCGGTTTTCTTCTTGGGTACATCGTATTTTTGTTTGGTTATAGAGTCTCTTCTTTTATTTGTTTTTATTTTTCCAAGTTAGAAAATTTAACATAATTGTGAAAGGAGAATGGAGTGGGACTTTCCTTTAATGCCAAGTTACGGGTCCATTTAAGAGCTCATGTTGCAAAAAACTTTATGGGCTGCTTAAAAAATGTTCTCTTGGGCCACTGCTAGTTGAATTTGGGCTTTGGTAACCATTCACCTCGGCCCTATCAACTACTGAACAACAAATACAACTAGAGTCTCACAACAAATAAGCCCAAACAAAGCCATTTTTCCTTCCAAAAGCATTCTTGGCAGGCCTTTGCAACTTTGTTACACATTTTTTTTTTTTTTTTTTAAATTATATATATACATTTTATGTATTTTTATGACAAATGTTATGTATTTTTTTTACTAAATTAGGATAATTTGTCACCACAAGAAATCAAGTTTTTAGGGACAAATTTATTCCTTCCCTAAAAGTGTACTATTTGTTAGGAAAAACTTTAGCCAACTAATTTTCTCCGTCGTGAAATTTGTCTCAAATGGCCCGTCCGGAAAAGCCAAAAAATGACTTTTAGAGACAAAATTTTGCATTTGTCACTATAAATAGACTTTTAGAGACAAAAATAGGTGGTTGCAAAAAGTTTTGAAATTTGTTTTTAAAAGTCTAATAACAGTCCAAGGCAAAAGAAATAGTTATGGAGAAAAAAAAATAATTTTTGAGACAACACAAATTGGTCTCTAAAAATTTTAGTTTTTGGGATAAGTGAAAGTGGTGGCTAAAAGTTTTAGTTTTGCAAGGTTCTAATTTTTCTGAAACAACTAAAATCGGTCTCCAAAAGTTTGATAATATTTTTTGCTTTTTTTGGTGGCTTTTTGATTTTGTAACAATTACTCTCAAAATACTAGTTTGAATATCAACTTATATTCCTTTCTTGATTTCTCAACAACCAAACAGAAAATATCAAACACATCACTAGACTATCTATTCATCTTCAAATTAAAATTCAACCAAAAAAAAAAAAAAAAAGTGCTCATCACATTTAATGAGGCTTAATCAAAAGATATTTCAATGACAAACAAATACCTTGCTCTAATTCATTAGTACATAATATCTGCATTGTATATCATAAACTGATAGATATTTCAAAAGTATCATTGCCAATTTATAAGGCCAGTGCCATAAGCATTGCTTGTAGCATTCAACTATTCAATGAACAGATTGTAAATTGGAGTTATATCTACCTACAGAACAAAACAACTCATCACATCTTCTTCTCAAGGGCTTCATTGAAATGTCATTCAAAATCTCGCAAAGAGCTCCCAAGCCTTCAAATCAACGCAAGCTTGCAGAACCTGCATAGAATTGAGATCTTAGAACAGACTTTTTTCATTCAAGGGAAGCTATGTGTTGTGCTTGAGTTAAAGCCTTATTGATGCTAAGCTATGCATTAGTTACATTTCTAAACAACCCTTGATATTAAAGTGCGCATTTAAATTTCAATCTGCCAGATCATAACCACCACATTAGCAAGACAATAAGACAAAGTAGAGGAAATATAACTAGACAATTCACGTATGTACTAAACTAAACTACATTAAAAACTTCATTTTCCATTTCTGAACACATCCCTTTTATATCTATTATCTACTCCAAGTTCCTGTACTTATTCCATATGCAACAATCATAATTCACACCCATTAACCCAAATATTAAATCATTATATCTCTGTGCAACTATGCCTGTTTTGGTATGACGAAGAAATGAATTGCAAATACACCACAACAGCACAATAAATAAACTCTGTTGCTATCAAAAAATCAGACTAAAAAAATTCATCCTAAATAAAGGCTAAATGAATCTTAATCATTAATTTAAAATTCTAAAACTTATCTAAATTTTTTATTATGAAGTTGTAGCATTATTGCCTATTTTATATGTAATTGTAATTCGAAGTGTAGAACATAAAGTGACTTTGTAATTGTATGAAGGATACTTGATTTGATTTGATTTCCACAGAACAAACTTAGCCAATCTAAATCTCAGCAGTTGTACCACTTACCTAAAGGTATGCAATCAATGTTTCTTTATCCTCTTCGCTAATATCAGTCCACGATGGAACATTTTGTGGGGCAAATTACATAGTGACAATCCCTAATTCACTGGTAAATTTTTCAGATGCTAATAAGGTTAAAATTTTATAGCACTTACGTATTTTAGAAACCATGTGTGGAACTCTGATTTTAGCCTCTCTTGCACATTCCTCAAACCTTGTCTCTCAAGTTCATCCATGTATTGCCTATAAATTATTACACAACATTATTTGGCACATATAGTTCTAAAAATAGTAGAATTCAAAAAGAAAAATTTTCTAGTGAATATATTCATATGGTGGTTTACTTATCTCACATACGGTTGAACTTCATCACAATTATTCAACACATACCATCGAGCTTTCTTCAAATCTTTTAAATTCAACACATCATTAATTGCAGCTCTTATTCCACGTACTTTTTGCTTAAATACAAAAATATTTCCATCTTGTGTAGCTTTAATAGGCCCATCATAATTCCACTCTGGTTTATTAAATTTTGTCTCACCTTCGTTGAAGTACATAGAGCAAAAGGTAAGAGCCTCATTATCAATGTAACCTTCAGCAATAGAGCCTTCTGGACGGGCTTTGTTACGTACATAGCCCTTAAGAATATGTATGTACCTCTCAAATGCATACATCCACCGGTCCTGCAAAGATTGCTTCACGTGATAAGTGTACGCATAAATGGATCATAATATCGAAAAAAGATAGTGGAAATATCTTCTCAAGCTTGCACAAAATTAAAATGATATCTTTCTCAAGTTGTTCTAAGACATTAACTCTTAATGTTTTTGTCATTAACTCCTTAAAGAACAAGCAAATCTCAATTAAAGCCTTGCTCGCATCCTTTTTCAAACATCCACGTAGGGCAACAGAAAGCAATCTTTGTAAGATAACATGGTAATTATGGCTTTTCAACTCTATAATTCGACAATCACTAGTGCTGACGCAATGTGATATGTTTGATGCATAGCCATCTGGCAACTTAACTGTACTCAAGAATTCACAAAAACTCCTTTTTTTAGTTGGAGAGAGCATGAAGCAAGAAGTGGGTAGTAAAGTTTTTCCATCTACTTGCCTTGGGTGTAATTCAGGCATTATACCCATAGCCACTAGATCAAGACAAGCCATATATGAGTCATTGGTTTTTACATCAATGTTCATCAATATTCCCATCACACTATCGCATACATTTTTTTTCAGTGTGCATAACATTGAGGTTGTGGCGAACTTTGAGGGTTTTCTAATAAGGTAACTCAAAGAAGATGCTTCACCTTGTCCAATTTAAATATTGAGGAGAACATTTTCGCTTCTTCCCACGTTCATCTATCTTTCCAAATACTGTCGAGTCAAGATGCTCCAATTGCCCCAAAACCTCCTCTCCAGACAGCAACTTGGGTTCCAATCTATGCTCTGGCTCACCATTGAATGCCTTGCTTTTTCTTAAAACATGATCATGCGGCAAAAAATGATGATGTCCCGTGTAACAAGTTTTCTTCCAATGATGCAAGTATTGGTGAGATGCATCCTCATTACATGAAGGATAAGCCAATTTCCCTTTGGTGCTCCAACCAGATAGGTTACGATATGCAGGGAAATCATTGATGGTCCATAACAATACGGCACGTAATTGAAAATTTTGGCCATTTGATGCATCATATATCTCTACCTCTACCTCTCATAACTCCTTTAACTCATCTATCAATGGTCGTAAAAACACATCAATGTCAAACATGGGAGCCCTACGCCCAGGAATAGGCAAAGGGATCATAAAAAAGTAGATCCTTCATACATTTTCGTGGTGGTAAATTGTATGGGATAAGAAAAAATAACCATGTGCTATATGAGTTACTCATGTTTCCAAACAGGTTAAAACCGTTACTAGCTAGTCCGAGCCTAACGTTATGAGGATCTTTGGCGAATGTCTCATGCTTTTTGTCAAAGTCTTTCCACGCTTCAGAGTCAACTGGATGGCGCAATACATTTTCCTCCTCTGTACGTTTATCCTTGTGCCACTTCATATCAGTAGTCGTCTTCCTTGATATGAATAGCCTTTGTAGCCTTGGTTTTAAAGGAAAGTATCACAGAACCTTGTGAGGGATCTTTTTACCTTTACCTTTACCTTTACGAACTTTGTATCTTGGCTCTTTGCAAGTAGGACACTCATCTTCATTTTTATACTCCTTCCAAAGTACGCAATCATTCTTGCATACATGTATTTTTTGATAGTCGAAGCCCAAATCTCGAATTATTTGTTTAGCCTCATTGTAAGAGCATGGAAGCATTTCACCAATGGGAAGTGCCTCCTTCAACAATTCCAGCAATATTGTGAGTGATTTGTTGCTCCATCTATTAAATATCTTTAGATATAACAACTTAACCATGAATGATAATTTGGAGAATCGTTGGCAATCCAGATACAAATCTTGCCCCGTATCCCTCATTAATCTTGCAAATTTATTTGTTTCTCCACCACAACTATTAGGTGAGTCAGGATTACGACTGCAAGATGCTTCTCCCACATAACTATATGTGGTTGTTCCACTTCGTATATCATGAATAACTTCTCGCACCTCAGTATTGGGGGCTATTTGACTTCTTTGTCACATTGTCAAGATATTCGTCATTTTCATTTTGTGAGTCATCATTGTCATTCAACTCAAAACCTTCCCCATGATACACCCACCTAGTGTAACTCGTGACCACCGCATATGCATACAAATGAATTTCAACTTCCTCTATGGTTTTTTGAATATAGTTGTTGCATCTATAACATGGACGCCAAATCTTATCTGCCCCTGGTTTCATATGATCACGAGCAAACATGATAAATTCCCTCACCCCATCAATGTACTGAGGTGACCTTCTAGTATGAAGTTGCATCCAATTCCTATCCATGGTGCAAAAGAACTAAAGAAGAAAGTGAGAAAGGAAAAAAAAATAAAAAATTTGGAAGGGGGGTGTAAAAGCTTAAAAAATAGGATATATTAAAAATAGGAAATATGATGCTAGAATTTTTTACTCTAATAAAACAAGCGAATCAAAATAAATTTAACAATGCAATCAATCGAATTGGCATCTACATTTTCAAACAAAAAATCAAGCAGATAAAGACCAAACAAAATATCAAATTTCTAAGAAAGTGATGAAAGAATGAAATTCGTGGACTGATTTGGCTGGATTTGAAATCCATATGTCATGTGATCAACCGAGTAGGGCGCAAGGATTGTAAGATTAGATTTCAAATCTACTTCATTTGAAATCCTTAAGGTAAAAAATAGAGCCTTAAACTATTTAACAAAGATTAAAAATGTACTCACATAATCATCAATTCATACAGATTCTACAAAATTCTAATCAAATTCAAAATAAAATAAAATAAAAAAGCACAAAACAACAAAATTTATAAGAGCAATAAAATTAGATGTTCGGAATTGTAAAATTTTCCAATAATTCAAACCTAAGGAATCCAATTCTTCAAGCAATAGCAAAAAATAACTTAATCAAAACCCCTCCCTCTCCCAAAAAAAAAAAAAAAAAAAGAAGAGATAGAGATAAACATAGAATAGACATACTGACTTACTAAGACAGATCTCCTTAGCTTTTTCTATAACCCTAGCAGCAATCTTCTTCAGATCCGCTTCGATGTAGGGCAAAACATCAGCAGCCCCTGCAATTCAAAAGAAGAAAAAAAAAAATCAAAACAATCAATTCAGTACATGAATCTGTATATATAGAGGATTGAATAAAGATGATACCCTCGGGGATGAAATTGTTGCCGAGATCAAAAGCAATCAACGAGATACGTAGCGAAGAACCATTGCATTTGCGAGAGAAAAAGAAATTAGGGATTTGAGAGAGAGAGAGAGAGAGAGAGTGTGATCAATCTATCACAATTTCGATCAAGCTATCTGTCCCAATTATTGAGTTCAAAAATGAATATATAAAATAAAATAATGTATGATTTGGGTTTATTACGGACCAACTAAAATTGTAGGTAAAAGTGGCTGATCCTTTTTCAACCAAATATTCTTGTCTAAAAAATGTAATAAAATGATTAAATATATATATATATTTAAAATTCCTTCATTTTTTCTTTAAAAGTATAATTTTTGCAGACAAATTGATTTTGTCCCTAAAAATTTGTCTTTAAAACCTTAATTTCTTGTAGTGTGTGATTAGGAAATAACACATTTTTGTGATTAAAAATTTTTTTATGAAAAAATATGCATCATTACCACAAAAACCCTTTACATCATTTTTTTTAATTACAAATTATCATAACTCTATCAGAGAATTGCGCACCATTTGCTATAAAAATGTCTAATATTACTGCAAAATTGCAAAACAAGATGCATATGGTATCCTTTTAGGGGTGTAGAACAAAGGGATTTTCTTTAATTGTGATTATTGTGGAGCGGATGCTATAACTCTAATATCATTTTCCTTCTTAAAAATATCAAAATATGGAAAAAGAAAATTATATTTGCACACCACGGCTTGTCTAAGTACAAACCATTAGAACATTTCATTTATATTACAATAACATTCTCAAATAAAATGGCTATTAAGAACAATAATGGTATGCCTTCAACCAATTTAAAGAATTTACACCTCAAAGCATAAAACTCTCATTGCAGACCATCACCTATAGACATATATCCTATCTCTTTATCATCTTCAACACTTATCATCCTTTTCATTATACTTTAACACACTGCATCATAATATCTTTTATTATCAATTAGTTCACCTTATTCTCTTTTCCATTCTTCCTCCAACTCAAAAGCATTATTATCTTTGAAGGTTTAGAGTTTAAGAATATTGAAATCAATCGATTTTAAAGATTTGCACACCATGAATATCACTGAAATTGTTTCTTTGGAACAATGCAACAATGAAAAATACAATTTCTTACTTTTTTTTCCTCATATAATCATTGAGAGGATAATTTCGTTCATCACACATTCAGATAACCAGAGTTAAACATTTAAACAATGTTTGACTATTTACATGTGAACAAAAATAATTTGTTTAAACTATTAAGGTTGAACAACTACTAAATGTTTATATGTAAACAATTGAACATTTTGGGTTCGTTCGGAGAAACGAAATTATTATTTTCTTTGTTTGAATACGGTGGCAAAGTTGTGAATTTAGTATAGAGGGGACACTTATTAATCAATGACAATAATATTATAATAATTTTTTGAGTAAATATTAAATACAAAAACTTAAATATTCATTGCAAAAAGTTTTTAATTATAAACTTTTACAATTGACCTTGACTCCATGATAGTATCATTATCAATGTCATAAAAAATGTCTCTCTCTTTATGTAAACAACCAAGCTATCGAAATCTTCAATTTTAACGCAAATCAAAATCCTTAAATTTAGCACAAAGCACAACAAATCAAAATTCTTAATTTTAATAGAAATCATAAGAAATCAAAATTCTAATTTAAATATAAATCACCACAAATTAATATTTTTAATTTTAACACAAATTAAATCCAAAATTTTAGCGCAAATAACAACAAAAATAAAATAAAATGAAGCACTGTTAGTAAGGTATGAAAACCAAACTCTCCTGTAAAGTGTTTAGGGGACTTTTGATGAAATTGGGTGGGCCTATGGCACGTGGTGTGGCGGGCTACTGCTGTAAGTGTCTAATAGAGTTAAAACAGTTTTTATTTATTTATTACCTATTTTTTTTAAAGAAGAATAGAGTTAAGACTTTAAAAACAAACAAAATAAAACAAAATGAAGAGTCTGGTGTGGCATGTGACCCAATAGTCCTTCAGAGCATCCCTATCAATTTCTTTATAATAGTTTTTTGTTATTATAAAAAGTTGATTCATCCAAAATTCTTCTCCACTAGATCTCTTATACAACTCGTTAAATTTAAGATTGTTACAGTCACTTTCTATTTGTAGGAAGTCACTGTAATTTTCTTGTATCTGAAAGGATCGTCCACCTAGATGTCCCAGATAAAACAAAACTTACTTCACCGGTCGTCCTCCTGGACGTCCAGCCCCTGGCTTTTGCTTCTACTGCTTTCTTCTATTTTTGACTTTAATTCCTATTGTTTAATTCATATTACTTCTGCTACTTTCTTCTGTTTTCTTATAGCACTGCCTTTGAGCCTCTATTTTTTACTTTAATTCCTATTGTTTAATTATTTTATTATTAAAAAAATATTTAAATTTAAAAATAGTTAAAAAGATTATTTTATTAAAAAAAATATTCCAATTTTAAAATAGTTAAAAAGATTATTTTAATATAATAGAGAAAAAATAGAGAATTTATTAGGGGAAGTAGATAAAAAAGTGATTCTTAAAATAAGAAATGAATTTTTTAATAATATTTAAGAATAAAATTTAGATAGGCTGATAAGAATGCTCATACTAGCCCCGTCGCTGTTCGGATATAAATTTTTAAACATGTTTATTTTGTTATTAGACTCTATATTTCTAAAGAGTTCTAAACACATTTTGTTATTTTGTATCCACCCAATATAGGCCTTGTTTGGTAGAGCTGTGGGAAAGTGTTTATAGCTTATGCCTAAACAGCTTATAACTTATAACTATGAACATAAACTGAATTCTCATTTATAAATTAAGCATCTCCTGCCCCACTCAAAGAATAAGCTGATTTCTGACTTCCAAAAAGTTATAAGTTATAAGCTATAAGCTAAACCAAACACATCAAAATAGCTTAAATTAAGCTGAAAACTGAAATAAGAAGCTTTTAAGTTGCACCAAATAGGCACATAACAATGTTAGAACTACTGTGTTGTCGACTATATAAGCAATTGTTCGAACACCTTTTCTTTAGTCCCAACAAACAAAACTATTCGTTCAGTTATTAAAAAAACTTTTATTTGTTGTTATATTTGGATTTTAAATTAGTAAAAATAATAATTTAATGTAGTTGTATATTTTTTTTCTTTTTCTTTTTTAATCTAATAGTTAAATTACTTCTTTTTATTTTCAAATTTAATTTAATTTAATTTTTAAAAATTCTATTCCTAAAATTTAATTTAATTTAATTCTAATGTTTTTTCTTTTCTTTTTACAAAAGTGGTGGTTGAGGAGGTGTGTTCAAATTTTTGGAAATTGACAAATAAGACATGTTCAATGGAATAAAAATTAACATATAAGAAATGCTTAACATAATGAGTTTGAACGAGTTTTTTTTCAGTGTAAAAGGTCAGAACTTATTAATTGTGTTCAATGTAAATAGTTCAGACATATTTAATTTATCTAATCTTATTTTTGTTGTACAATAATACTATCTTCAAATAATTATGTTGTGTTTGGTTGAGAGATTTGATGAGGGATTTAGAAAGGGAAATAAAAAAGGTAAGTGAAATTTGAAAAAAATATATTTACATTTCACATAATTTCACACATTTTTTCTATTTTCCTTTCCAAATCTCTCCCTAAATCCTCCAACCAAACACAACATTAATGTCGAGCGAAATTTGAAATTGAAACTACTATTGGAAGATGAGAATCAATAACCAAATCGAAAGTAGATGAGAAAAATTAACCTATGTGATATTCAGAGGTGAGAATCACAAATCTTTGGTGCCAACAATACACCAGTTCAAGCTGGCAATAGTCCTTCAATAATGGCGACAGCAGTGTCGGTGTCATTTAACCCTTCACTGTTGGCAATGCATCGGTTCGAGCCAGCGGTGTATTGCGTGATTACCTCAACCATCGATGTGAGCTATAGAGCATGGTGTATGTGTGTGTGCTCAGATCTGTTCTTGGTGTGTCTTAGGGTATAAAAGAATTATTATGGCATATTTTGAGAAATCAAAAGTTCAAAATATCATATGTGATGGTATGTACTAAGACAAATCATAGTGTGTAAATAGGATTTTCCTATGAATTATATGAACCCTTGAGCTGAGCACCTTATGGTTGATTAATTCATAACTAGTTTCCTCATGGCAGAAATACCAGCACGGTGATCTAACTCCAACTTTGGAAATAGATATGAATGGTTGGACCTATTACATTAAGAATGATTTTACATATACTAACAATCTTATGAAAAGTACTGATGGAAATGCAAAACCAGAGAACAGAGAAAACAAAAAGAGAAAGAATCTGAAAAAAAATATTTCTATTCAGTTGTTCAAAATCCTGAGGATGAAGATAGCTACTATACCTAGATACACATAACGAAATATCTAACTAAGTTCTAACTGCCTTGGAGTTTGTTACAATAGAATTAATATGCTGCAGCAACTCTATAGTGTTGTGATACAATTGCAGAGCCATTGGAACATCTCTTGCATTTGTCTGCAGAACTAGCCTCATCATGTCCAACTGTCTTGGCTACAGCTGCAGCTATACCTGCTCTGCTCTTAACTCTGTTTTCACCTGTCTTAGACTTGTTGTCCTCTTCCTCTTTAGATTTAGCAGGCACAGTATAGTTGTCAGCCCCTCCCAAGCTGAAGGGTGGATGACCAACCAAAAGCTTGGACTGTAAGAAGAGAAACCGAGCCACAAGCCTTCTGTACCTCTCAAGTATTGGTTTGAGGCTCTTGCTACTGCAACTTATTTGATCAATAGAATGACCAGTCCTAAACCAGGCCATCTTAGTGTTAGGATCAAACACACACCCAGAAAAATATCACACACACACAGAGAACACAATATTTACGTGGTTCGGCCCAATGCCTACATCCACGGACAGAAATGAGAATTTTCATTAAAATGGAGCAAAATACAAAATACAGAGGAGGAGATGAAACTCACTCAACTCACAGCTCTTACTCTCCAATTTCTGATATCTCTCATCCTCTCCCTCCCGTCTCTATTTATACACAAAAGGAGTAGGTGGGAGAGCCTTCATTCTTGACTTGGGTAGCCTCCATTCTTGACCTTTGCTATGGTTGGTGGCTGCCAAGCTTGACTTGGTTGGTTGCCTTCCCATGTTTTTCATGCATGTGGGTTGGAACAACAATTCTCCCCCTCCATACCCATATGCATGACTGACTTCTCACTTGAAGTCCATCCCGGCAATGTCTCTGCAAATTTCGAGTTTGTCTCTCGAGACCACCTTTGTAAGCATGTCAGCTGGATTCTTATCTGTGTGAATCTTGGTCAGTTCCAATAACTGCTTGTCCATCACTTCGCGTATCCAATGATACCGAACATCAATGTGCTTTGTGCGAGAATGGTACATTGAATTCTTGCTCAGGTCTATGGCACTCTGACTATCACAATGTACCGTGAACTTTTCTTGCTTTAATCCCAATTCTTGGAGAAACCGTTTCAACCACAACATTTCTTTCCCGGCTTCCGCTGCGGCAATATACTCTGCCTCAGTTGTGGATAAAGCAACACACTTTTGCAGCTTGGACTGCCAAGACACAGCTCCACCTGCGAAAGTGAACAGCAATCCTGATGTAGATTTCCTACCATCAAGATCGCCTGCCATATCTGAATCAGTATAGCCTTCCAAGACTGGTTTAGCATCTCTAAAGCACAAACACATTTTTGCTGTACCCTTGAGGTACCTCAGAATCCACTTGACTGCTTCCCAATGCTCTTTTCCTGGATTGGAAAGGAATCTGCTTACAACTCCAACCGCATGAGCAATATCTGGTCGGGTGGACACCATTGCATACATCAAACTCCCTACAGCGGATGAGTAGGGAATCGCCTCCATCTCTTGTCTTTCCTTCGTAGAGGAGGGACAAGAATTCTTGCTCAGCTTGAAATGATTAGCCAGCGGAGTACTGACTGGCTTGGCATCTTTCATGTTGAACTTCTCAATCACTCGTTCAACGTACTTCTCCTGTGACAGCCACAACTTCTTGGCTTTCCTGTCACGCACAATATTCATGCCCAAAATTTGCTGTGCAGGGCCTAGGTCCTTCATGTCAAAGGACTGTAATAACTCCTTCTTCAGTGATCTGATTGTTGTGGCATCTTGTCCAACGATCAACATGTCATCAACATAGAGTAGAAGTATGATAAAGTTTCCACCGGGAAATGTCCTGACATAAACACACTGGTCTGCAACAGTTCTCTTGTACTCATGACCTACCATGAATGAGTCAAACTTCTTGTATCACTGTCTCGGCGCTTGTTTGAGGCCGTAGAGACTCTTCTTCAATCTGCAGACTAAGTTTTCTTTCCCTTTGACTTCAAAACCTTCTGGTTGCTCCATGTAAATTTCTTCCTTTAGATCACCATGGAGAAATGCTGTCTTCACATCCATTTGTTCAAGTTCCAAATTCAAACTAGCTGCTAGTCCCAAAACTACTCGAATGGATGTCATTTTCACAACTGGCGAGAAGATTTCATCAAAATCAATACCTTTCTTCTGCCCAAAACCTTTGACAACCAATCGAGCCTTATACTTGACTAGCTTTCCGCTGCCATCTTTCTTCAACTTGAACACCCATTTGTTCTGCAATGCTTTTCGACCCTGGGGAAGTTTCACCAAATCATAAGTCTGATTCTTCTGCAAGGATTGCATCTCTTCTTGCATAGATTGCTGCCAGCTACTCTTCTCCTTATGATTTTGAGCTTCTTGAAAACTTTCTGGCTCCCCCTCATCGGTAAGCAAAATATACTCAGAAGCAGGGTATTTGGTTGACGGCTTAAATTCTCTTGTTGATCTTCGTAACTGTGGACCAACAGTCTCTGGTAGAGGGGGTTGTGGCTCCCCCTGCTCAACACCCTCTGCTTCTGGATCTTCTTCTTCTAGAAATCCATCCTGCAACTCTACATTATTGACTGCATGCTGCGGTAACTCTTCTTCATCAGTGGCATGCTGTGATGGTGCAGGGTTTGGAATAATTTCTGAAACATCATCAACTTTGGGTTTGGCTGGTTGCCCAAAGTCTTCAAAGGTCTGGCCTTCTTGAAACACTACATCTCGGCTTCGAATGACCTTTTTGTGTTTCGGATCCCACAATCTGTATCCAAATTCTTCATCTCCATAGCCAATAAAGATGCATGGAGTGACTTTGTCATCCAGCTTCTGTCTGTGCTCTTTGGATACATGTGCAAATGCTTTGCACCCAAACACTCTCAAGTGAGAGTAAGAAATCTCCCTTCCAGACCATACTTCTTCTGGAATCTGAAAATTCAGTGGAACTGATGGCGATCTGTTGATCAAATAGCAAGCAACACGAACAGCTTCTCCCCAAAATGGCTTTGGTAGCTTTGCCATTTTGAGCATACATCTGACCTTCTCCACAATGGTTCGGTTCATTCTCTCGGCTATACCATTGTGTTGTGGGGTTCCAGGAACAGTCTTCTCATGCCGGATGCCGTGAGTAGCACAGTAGGCTTTAAATTCCTTTGATGTGTACTCGCCTCCATTGTCTGTTCGGAGACATTTCAGCTTCTTTTCAGTCTCCCTTTCCACCATAGCATGGAATGTCTGAAAATGCTGGAACACCTCAGCTTTGGTCTTTAAGACATAAACCCATACCTTCCGTGATGCATCATCAATGAACGTCAGAAAGTATTTTCTACCACCCAACGATTCCACTTCAATGGGACCGCAAACATCAGAGTATACTCTGCTCAACAACTCTGATTGTCTTCTGGATGATGAATGGAAAGCTACTCTATGATGCTTCCCAAACAAGCAGTTGTCACAAGGATTTAATTTTGCATCTTTGGCAAAGGGAATAAGTGACTTCTTTGCCAAAATCTGTAACCCTTTCTCACTCATGTGACCCAGCCTTTTGTGCCACAAATTTGGTGACGTCTCATCTTCTGCTGCTTTGAGACTATTTGAATTCACCTCCACATGAGTCTTGTATAGTGTGCCAATTGCCTGTCCTTTGGCTACCACGAGAGATCCCTTTTTCAACTTCCATATGCCTTTGCCAAAGTAGTTCTCATAGCCTTGTCGATCTAAGGCTATCCCTGAAATAAGATTCAGGCGTAAATCGGGAACATGCCTGACATCTTTCAACACCATCGTGCACCCAACTTTGGTTTGGATATGAACATCACCATTTCCCACAATTTTTGAAAAACTGGAGTTACCCATTTTCACTGTACCAAAATCTCCAGCTTGGTATGTACTGAAGAACTCCTTCTGGGATGTAGCGTGGTAGGAAGCTGCTGTATCTACCACCCACTCGGTGTCGTTGTCTGACATATGGAGGCATTCTTCTTCTTCAACAGAGAATAATGCAATATCCTCTGAGACAGAAACTGCAGTGGTCCCATCTTCGGTCTTTGGCTGTCTATTGCCTTGTTGTTGTTCTCCCTTCAAGGCATAGCAATACTTCTTTATGTGACCCTCCTGGCCACAATGGTAACATTTGAACCTTGGCCGGCTCGTTCCTTCTTTGAATTTCCCTCTGTCTTGAGATCTTCCTCTACTGCGTCCTCTACTTTTGCTTCTTCCCCTGCCCCTGCCTCTGCTTTTATTTTCTGTGACGAGGGCATGGGATTGATCTCCACCCATTTCTTTCTTTCTTGCCTCTTCACTAAATAAGGCATCTGTAACCATGCTCATGGTCAGTTTCCCTTCTGGGGCAGAGTTGCTGAGAGACACCACCAATGTCTCCCAACTGTCTGGCAAAGAACTGAGCAGCAATAGGGCCTGCATTTCATCATCTAACTCCATTTTGACAGTTGTTAGTTGGTTCACCAAATTTTGAAACTCACTGGTATGTTCAGCAACAGAGATACCGCCTTTCAACTTCAAATTCACAAGTCTCCTCATCAGGAGGGCTTTGTTCCGAGCAGTCTTCGACTGGTACATGCCTTCTAACTTTATCCAGAGAGCATAGGCATCAGTCTCCTGGGCGACATGGTGAAAGACACTGTGATCAATCCATTGTCTGATCTGGCCAATGGTCTTTCGGTTCTTCCGCTTCCAGTCTTCGTCTTTTTCCGTTGGTGGTTTAACGCCATTAAGCTCAATGGGGTCAAACAAATCTCGGCAATACAAGACATCTTCCATTCTAGGCTTCCAAATGGCATAATTGGAAGCATTTAACTTTATCATAGAACCTGAAGTCGACGTTGATTCCTCCATCATACAATAATGATCGTTGGCTGAAAAACAAGTTTTGCTGTGGAGTCCGGACTGGTCAAATTAGCCGAAAAAACACTTCGGATTTCCAAAATAAAAACTTCAAATTTTTCAAAACTTATTTGCAAAATCTGACCGTACGGATGTGTCCGGAATACTCCAAATAGTCGGAAACCACTATTGGATCACCCAAATCGGATCTCAAATGGCTTAGATCAAGCCAAAACAGATTGAATGGTTCAGATGGGCAGAATCTGGTGCGCCTGCGAAGCACCAGATTATTCCTCCGGTTCTGCTGACGTCAGCGGCTCAGTAAGCGGCTTGGTCAGCGGCTTGGTCAGCGACTTGGTCAACTCGGCTTCGGCTCGGCTTGGGGCGCGCGTGCTGATGGCGCGTGTAAGGCACGCGCTGGTTCCTCAGTCGTCTTCCTCCTTGAACCGCGCGTGGAGCGCGTGTCTGAGAGTGGGATCACGCGCCGGGTGCCTGAACGGCGCGTGTGGGCGCGTGATGAGAGTGGGATTCACGCGCCAACTTCCAGGGGCGCGTGGGAGCGCGTGCGGCCTCCGTTTGGTGTCTGTTTTATATTTCTGGACTCCTCTCGTCGAGTCCTTGCTCCTGGTATGCTCAAAATCGGATTTCGAGCAATACGATTTCTGGGCAGTTTCGAAACAATACTCTGTTTTTCCGAAAAACGTATAATTTGGCTCTGATACCACTTTGTTAGGATCAAACACACACCCAGAAAAATATCACACGCACACAGAGAACACAATATTTACGTGGTTCGGCCCAATGCCTACATCCACGGACAGAAATGAGAATTTTCACTAAAATGGAGCAAAATACAAAATACAGAGGAGGAGATGAAACTCACTCAACTCACAGCTCTTACTCTCCAATTTCTGATATCTCTCATCCTCTCCCTCCCGTCTCTATTTATACACAAAAGGAGTAGGTGGGAGAGCCTTCATTCTTGACTTGGGTAGCCTCCATTCTTGACCTTTGCTATGGTTGGTGGCTGCCAAGCTTGACTTGGTTGGTTGCCTTCCCATGTTTTTCATGCATGTGGGTTGGAACAACACTTAGTCCATTTGAAGTCCTCTTCCATACACCTCCTGATTATGCTTTTCTCAAAGTTTTTGGTTGCAAGTGTTACTCCTGGTTAAGGCCTTATACCTCTCACAAACTTCAACCTAGATCTAAAGCCTGTGTGTTTCTTGGTTATCATTTTAGTTACAAAGGATACAGGTGTTTGGATTCCCTCACTGGTACTGTGTACGTTTCTCGACATGTTGTGTTTGATGAAAAACTCTTTTCCTTTTGCTTCTTCTACTTCTACTTCTACTTCTCCAGCTCTTCTTTCTTCTAAAGTTACTATTAAGGATTTTTTCTGGGGTGCTTCTCCTTCTATCTATTCTTCATATTTTTCTTCTTCTTCTCTTCCCCAAATTTCAAACAGTCCTTCTTTGCCTGCTAGTTCCTTTGATTTTAATTCCTATATACCTGGTGATCTTTCTTCTCTTCTATCTCATTCTTCCTTGGTATTAATCTAACTATTCCTATCTTACCTCCTCTTTCTTCTCTTAATTCTCATCCCATGATTACTAGATCAAAGCTGTTTGTCTTTCTACTTTTCTTCTCATCTCTAAATCCTCTTCTTACAAAATTGCTCTTTAAAGTCCTCATTGGTTTCATTCTATGAAAGAGGAGTTTCAGGCCCTTCAAAATCAACATACTTGGACACTAGTTCCTCCTCCTGCTCATCAACATGTGGTGGGCTGCAAATGGGTCTTTCGCATTAAAAAGGACTCTAATGGCACTATTGCTGGTTACAAATCTAGGCTTGTTGCCAAAGGTTACAATCAAGAGGCTGGCATTGATTTCTTGGATACCTTCAGTCTTGTTGCTAAACAGCCCACCATCAGGGTTTTCTTGTGTATTGCTCATCACAATAATTGGCCTATTCAATAGCTAGATGTGTCTAATGCTTTTCTCCATGGAAAGCTTGAAGAGGATGTTTTTATGGCTCAACCTCTTGGTTTTGAAGACTCTCAATTTCCCACTTATGTTTGCAAGCTTAACAAGGCCCTTTATGGTCTCAAGCAAGCTCCAAGAGCTTGGTTTTCTACTCTTTCCTTTTTTCTTCTTACATTGGGTTTTGTCAATAGTCCTTGTGATCACTCTCTCTTTGTTTAGGCTTCTTTTTCTTCTTTAACATATCTCTTAGTCTATGTTGATGATATTCTTGTTACAGGCAATTCTCTCTCTCATATTCAGTCCATCATCTCTCAGTTACACTCAGCTTTTTTTCTCAAAGAACTACGATCTCTCTCTTATTTCCTAGGCATATCAGTCTCCTCTCATTCTACTGGTACCCTTTTTTTTTTTTTTTTTTAATCTCAATATCATTATGCTTCTACACTTCTTCACAGAGCTGGCATGGCTGAGTGTAAGCCTGCTCCCTCTCCTCTTTCTATCAAAGCTTCTTCTTTTTCTTCATCTTCTTATGTTCCTTGTTCTAATCCTTCTATCTATGCCAATGCCAGAGTTGTGGATATGAAGAGTGTTTGCACCTCCAATCAATACTTAATTCTAACCTTGATAAGGCTGGTACAAATGCAAGTTACTCAGATCATTAGTGAGATGAGAGGTAGCTTCTGAATCAACATACCATGGAGTAGAGAAATTGGGAGGCATTGAGGGAAATCAAGATTGAGTAGTAAAGGCTCTAGGATTTGCAGAAAAAGGACCTATAGTGTATGATTGAAATACTGGTTGGAAATTTGCATTCATTCTATGTCCACATTCCAAAGCAAAGTAAACCAAACCATAGCTTTGTGGTCTGCCACCTCTTCTACCTCCCCTGTAATTGGTGCATCTGCCTCTTCTAGGCTGGAAATTTTGACCACGTCCACTTCTATTATTATATGAAAAATTTCGAGTAGAGTGGGTACTACCATAGACACTTTGTGATGATCCACCAGAAGAAGCAGATGGAATGTTTTGAGAACCAGTAGTAGTAGCATTGAAGGCTACTGTGAGATCTGAAGAAGCTCCTTGTTTATGACTTTGTTTAACATGAATTGCTTCCGAACAAAGTAAAGCACACAACTCATCCGTGGTTAGAACTTCGAATTTAGCATGTATAGCTGTTTTAAAAGCATTTTATTCATCAGGTAGTCCATTGAGAACAAGAAGAATAAGATCTTCATCACAAATAGAAGACGAAGCTAGGGCTAGTTGATCAACAAGATCTTTGACTTCTTGAAGATATTCTTCCATGGATCATGTTTTCTTTGAAACAGTGCTCAATTTATTTTTAAGTTGATGAATATAAGAACATGAGAGAGATGTAAATCTCTTTTCAAGAGCAAACCACAGATCTTTACAGTGCTTCAAATGAAGTACTGGAGAGAAAATTGAAGGTGTGAGTGTGGCTATTATGCAGCTAAGAAGATATGAATCTGTGAGCTTCCATTTCAGAAATTTAGGATTAGCAATTGTTTGATTATTTGCATCCAAAATTGTAGCAGATGGACATACAGATGATCCATCAAGAAATTCAAAAAACTCAGTAGCTTTAAAGAAATTCTGAATTTGTTTTCTCCAAATAGAATAATTTCTAGATTCAAGCTTAACTGTGATTAACGAATTTAGATTTGCAACCAGTAAAAGAAAGATTGGCAATCAGTAGAAGAACATTAGAAGGCAATGAAGCTTTCTCAAATTGGATCGTCACTGTTGCTTGTGAGAACTTAGATTAGCTCTGATACCATAATGGAAATGCAAAACCAGAGAACAAAGAAAATAGAAAGAGAAAGAATCTGATTTATTTATTTATTTATTTATTTTTTTATTCAGTTGTTCAAATTCCTGAGGATCAAGTTAGCTACTATACATATGCACATAACGAAATATCTAACTAAGTTCTAACTGCATTGGAGTTTGTTACAAGAGAATTAATATGCTGCAGTAACTCCATAGTGTTGTGATACAGCTGTAGTACCATTTGAACATCTTTTGCATTTGTCAGCAGAACTAGCCTCATCATGCCCAATAGTCTTAGCTACAGCTGCAGCTATGCCTGCTCTGCTCTTAACTCTTAACTTTGTTTTCACCCTTCTTAGACTTGTTGCCCTCTTCCTCTTTAGATCCAGTAGGCACAAAACATACAAGAGATTCAAATGTGATTGATTAAGAAAAATAAAAAAAAAGTAATGATATTTAAACATCCAATGATATTGAAACGTGCATGTTTTTAATAAGATTGTTAGTATAAGATTTTAAGTATATATAACATTACTCTTACATTAATAATGCGTTGACACATATGTACATAAAGTGATACCAAAAATAGTATAAAAAAATGATAAATGTAGTATTACACTTAAAATATCAATCTTGTTCTTCAATATACTATAGTATTCGTGATTGTGAGATTGAAAGCAATTAATCTGATTCTCATAACTAGAAAAAAATTAAATTCTTTCCATTTGGATATCACTAATTCCGCACTCATTTTTTTTTTCTTCTGATGATTCCACATTCTCTCACGTATGAGACGCGCACTCATCTATAAGAGGGGCAATTGGTTCTGTGTGAGTGATCTTCCGATCACACTGCCCAACTCAGTATTCAGCTGGAGAGAACTGGCAGAATAGATGACACCTGGCTGACCTGCAACAGAAAGAGAAGATTCCGGCGGTGGTTCGTCCACCCGGGGGCACTCCGACGATCAAGTCTGTATATCTCTCAATGATAATCAGTAGTGCTAAATTCACTGTTCAGAACATAAATTGCGTACCTTAGACCCATGGGGGTGCCTTTCTTTTATAGCAAACTCAATCCTAGTCCCAATAGAAGCCTAGCTTCAATGGACTCTTGCTCAGTGCTTATCTTGGACTCTCCAAGAGATAAATATAAACTCCCTGAGAGCTTTATCCTTATCCATGTTATAGTCTCCCTTATTCTAGGACTCTTGTCCCTTATCCGCTTATCTCGGATTCTGATATCTTCGGAGATAATCTCGGTCTTGCCGAGATCACCTCGGCGTCATGTCCTGGACACGTGGCACCTCAGCTGACACGTTGGCATCACCTTGGCCACGTGTTGGGACTCATAAAATATATCCCCACAACTGCCCCCTCGGTTCTATTACCTCGACATCCTGAGGTGATGGAACCTATATCGGTACTGTAGACACCCCATTTTTGACCGACCTTGAGACTCAGACGTCACTAGTTGAGCACTCGGTGATATTGCATATTGTGCTCGTTCAGAAGTTTCAGAGTTTCGGCTGCGAGCCTTGCCTCCGGACTTCCGGACTCTTTTGTGCTCTGCCTCGGTTTGCGAACCAGGCTCCGTTTTCTCTGTTTTCTCTTCCCGAAGGGAGGGAGAGGTCTCGTAGATCATCTCTCAGTGGCCGTAGGCTATGTTTCGTGGTCGTAGGCTGTTTTGCCCGTTTGGAGTCCGGTTTCCGATTTTTCGGAGCCGTTAGCCGTGTGCCTCAGTTCGGGACCGCTTAACCACCTCCGTTTGCTCTAGTTTTTGGCATGCATCTTATTTCCTCCCTTTCGAGGGACACTGTGGTCCGAGAGATTGAATTCGTGGTCGAACACCACTTCCGGTGCCTAACAGTCAGTTTTCGGGGCCCCGGACTGCGCGTTTTGGCCCCCGAGCCTTGCTTACGAGCATTGTTGGGCTCCGACCCAAACTAGAGGTAGTCATATTGTGAGCTCCTTTTCATGTTTAATTAAGAACCTTTTGCTGTTTGAGATCTCCTCCTATCACTTTCTTCTTTAACGCTCTTTTTGGTCTATTTTTGCATGGTATTTTAGGCTTACTTGTGAGCTGTTTCGGACTTGGTCATAAACTACAAAGTGTCTTGTTTTGAGCCCCTATTCAACTTTGTTGAAGGGATCTCGGCCATTTGGATCCAGCAGCTACCACTTGCCTTTATATCCCACTTTTTGGCCTTTTTGGGGGGAAATTTGAATTTCAATTTCCCCCCCATTTTTCCCCCTCTTTTCCACCTCTTTTGCTTATAAAACCAGTAGCTCCCAGATGTATTTGAGGGTTAGAAACTTTTGTTTTTGAGCTCTCACATTAAATCACTCTCTCTCTCTCTTCCAAGCTCCAAAACCCTTTGTTTTTGGACCATTTTTTACACTACAACCCCTAGCCTATCGCCTCCATTACTCATTTCAGTACCTTGGAGGACATTTTAAGAGGTTTAAAGCTCAGATTTTCAGACTAAAAGCTGCTGGAAAGTTGTTCTTCAAGGGTGAGTCCCTATTTCCCTTAAACTTGCACTTTTTTTGCATGATTGTTTAGCTTTACTTGCAAGTATGTTTGGACTTCGATCCAAACTGAAAAAGATCATATTTTGAGGTCATCTTCATGTTTGAATAAGAACTTTTTGCTTTTTGAAGTCTTCTTCTCCCCCTTTGTTCTTTACCTCTCTTTTAGGGCCTATTCTTGCATGATATGTTAGTCCTATTTTTAAGCATTTCTGGGCTCCGAGCCAAAATGTAAAGTGGCTTATTTTGAGTCCTTCTTCAACATTGTTGAAGGGCTCATCACTGTTTGAGGCTTCCATTTGCCACTTGCCTTTATATCCCTCTTTTGGCCTCATATTTGCATGTTTTGTTAGCCCTTTGTGCTTATATTTTTGGGCTCAGGTTCGAACTGTAAATAGCCTTATTTTGACCCCCTTTTCATGTTTGATCAAGGGTCTTTTGCTGTTTGAGGTTCCCTTATTGCTCTTTGTGTTTAAACCTTTTTTTAGGCCTTATTTTGCATAGTATTTTAGGCTTGCATGTGCACTGTTTTGGGTTTGATCATAAACTGTAAAATGCCATGTTTTGGGTCCCTCTTCAACATTGTTGAAGGGCCTTTTCTTTTTTGAGGCCATAAACCATGACTTGCTTCTTTATCTCACATTTAGGGCCATTTTTGCATATTGGTTTAGCCCTATTTGTGTTCACTGTTTGGCATTGCTTAAAACTGTAAATATTCTTATTTTGGAACTTCCTTGAATCTTTCTTCACACTTCATGTTCAAATAATTCATGCTTTGTATAGCTATAGGTCATTGCGTATGCCTAATTTTGCATTTCGGGTCTCATTTCATGCATCGGGTGCCATGTTTCCATGATTCGGGGCTGTTTTGCATCATATTTCGCTTTTGAAATTTGCATGTTTGCATATCATATTTCATGCCTTGCCATGTCTTGTTAGAGTGGCATTTCGTGCCTTAGGCTCGGTCCTCGGTTTGCATGCATGTGTGCACGCATTTCGAGTGTCTCATTTTCATCTCATGGCCTCTTATGTGAGTGTGGCTGAGGTCCACTCATGTTGGTGTAAGTCCATTATGCATTGCGTATGCCATTTCATTTCATAGCATTGCGTATGCTAGGTTGTATGTTAGCGCATTGTGTATGCCATGTTATCTCGTGCATCGTGTATGCCATTTCATAGCATTTTGCATGTTAGGTTGCATCTTAGTTGCATTTCATGCATATCATGCATATTGCATCGTGCATGGGATAGGAGTTAGCCCGAGCACGGGAAACGAGGTACGTTTTGTACTCCGAGTGACGGAACGTGTCTTAATTCCCAATCGCCGACACTCCGGATTATCCATGATGAAGTCTGGGTTTTGTTTTGTTTTCATGTGCATTCATTCTATATTGAGTTGCACAATTCGACTCCTCGGCCATCATGCATCGAGATGCGTGATTGGTGGCACGAGGATCGAGGCATGCATACATTTGTGAAAATACATTGCCATGCCCCTTTTCCTGCTCTCTGTTGCAGCAAATCAAGAATCAGCAGTCTTCCGGGGCTTGGCGCGCTTTTCAAGAAATCATTGCAAAATAGAGGCTAATTGGGGCATCGCAGTGGATTTCCGTGCAAAGACAACCCGAGCATGCATCATTCTTCATCCGGAGAAGAGTCAAGGCAGTCCCTGGCTTGCATGCCAGTTTTATTGTTTTCTTAGTTAAATTTGTAATTTAATTAGGATTTTGTAATTATTTGGACTGTAATATTTATTCGGGACTGTATATTATTTATTCGGACCCTTCGAGCGAGGGCACAACTGTAATAAGTGTGCGTGTGTGTGATGTATGTCTTTCAACCCCACGTCTTTCTCCCTTTTATTTACCCGCTTATGATGGTTAGATTAGGGCATGTTTCAATTAGCATACAGTATGATAGCATGTTTGCATTCATTCATCTGTTTTACATGCACCGGGCTCGGCGCATCATACTAACTGCATCGTATTTTCAATTCCATGTTGAATACATGCTAGCTGTAGCATTTCATATGCCATGTTTAGAATAGCCGAGCCTGCTATAGTTGCATTTTTGCATGTGTTGCATTAGGCATTTCTGTATAGTTAGGATCATGCATGGATTTCTAACTTAGTTTCTGTTTTGCATGTGTGTGAGTGACTGCCATGAATAGCATGCTTACCATGAGACTATATGCTTATGTGATATAAACTGCCTGAATGCCTGTGGGTGAATGTTGGGTTATTTGAATTGGAACAATTCATTCACTGTGTGTTTTAAGCCCACTAGATAGTGGCAAAATCATGTTTTCTAAGCCCACCTGAAGGTGGCAAATCCACGTCTTAGCCTACTTGCGGGTAGCACCATCAAACCATTTTCAAACGAACAAACATGAAATGTTTTGTTCCAATTCAGGCGATCCAGTCTATACTTGTATGCTGTGCGCATCACATAATAAATCTAGGCTAATAACCGGAATAAGAACGCATAATGTTTTCAAAAACAGATATCATGGTTAGTAGAGGCCGATCGGGCGAGCGGGGGTGCTCACGAAGTGACCTTCCCTAATCGTACCCAAGTTCCCGAGTCGAGGCAACTTTGGTGATGACGGACACGTGGCCTTAGGCAATGAGTCAGGGTTTTCTAAATTTCCCAAAATAAAATATTTAGGTGGCGACTCTGTATCTGGCAAAGCAGTCCATGTTTGGCACTTCTTTTCTAAAAATCTGTTTTCTCAAAACGATTTGCCGGATTTGGACTCTTTGGTTCAAATTCAGAACCGTGACATTGAGAGTCCTGAACTGTAGTGAGCCCAATATCGAACGGAACGGGGGGACTCGTTTCCTCCCGGGGGCGTTCGAGGACGTCTACAGGTACTTCCTGTCAGTACATCGACGTAAGCCGAGATCATCATCATAGGCCGATATGTTCTTCTTAAATATTAAGAATCCTAAGGGCTTCTTCACGCGTATGAGCTGTTATACATAACAACTCAACCGTTTAAGCCACGTGCCTTCTCCTTACTGGATCGTGCTTGTGACGCGTTTGTAAGTCGTCTCGTGCCTACATGCGCCGTCTGACGTATTAGCTGTTCCAGGTGCAGTAATTGCCCTGTTTTTGCCGCCGTTTCAAGTTTTTTTTTTTTGTTTTTTGACAAAACCTGTTTTTCCCCTTTCGTCTTTTCACTTTTCATCATTTTTTTTCCAAAACTTTTTCTCTCTCTTGTTTTCTCTCATCCTCCATTGTTCTAAGATCGGAAGCTCTGCAGCCACCGCTGTTTCACTTCTTCCGGCGAAGTTCTTGCCAACTTGTTCCATTGCCGCCGTTCTTCTGACTTCGGCAATCTCAAGCATCGGCTCCTTTTCTCTGGTAAGTCACCACTCCTTCTGGTTTTTATTCTTGTTGTGCTCTAAGAAATTCTGTTTCATCATTAGGCGCCTTTGTTGTTTTACTCAAACATTTGATTCGTGAATCATGTATCTGAACAAGTTTATTTCACAACCTTGCTTTTTGCCCATATCTTGAGTATACGCACTGTTCACAACTTTTTTGCACTTTTGCCACTGTTCTTGACTTCACTCCCTTTGTACTTGCGATGTTCTTGATAGTCCATCTTTGTTCTTGAATCTGAATCGTATTCTTGTTTCTGTTTGCCATGTTTTTCCAGATTCTTATCTTCAATCCTTGCGTTCATAGATCTAGGTTTGGAATTTTCTTGTAGAACCCTTGATTTTTTAGGAAAACTAAAACTATTTCCACACATTCTATGTATCTTCCAGCTTTATCCGAGGTCCATAAAAAACCCTTTAGAGATACCCCTTTTGAAATCCAACCTTTTTAGTTTAAGTCGATATCATGGGTATGTGGAAACATAGAGTAGATACCCCGAGCAAATTAGATCACTTTAGGCGTGAGTTTGATATCCCTGCCGACGTCCATCTGAGGTTGGCTGGGGATGATGACTCTATCATGCCCGATGTAAACCTCATGCCATTCCCAGTAGTAGCGTTTATTAAGTGTGGACTTAGGTTTCCACTTGACTCTTTCTTCCGTGAAATCCTCCACTTCTATAGGTTGAACCTAATGCAACTTGCAATCAATTCGTACCGAGTTATTAATGGTACCATAGCCTTAGCCAAACAAAAGAATGCTAGGATTACTCTTGCCGACTTCCAGTTCTGTTACACCATGTGTCGCCTGAAATCAGAAAAAGGCCACATCTATTACCTTAAGCCGAGGTCCACGGAATACAAAATTATTGCCGACCTCCCTGACTCCAACAAGGGAGCGGGTGATGATTACTTCATCGTTTCGGGTAACTGGGAGTTTCAGCCAAACGATGACCTCCATCTTTATCGCTTAAGTCGAACAGTTTTTGGGGAAGGAGCTGGTGAGGGCCATCCTTCACAAGTTTTCTTACTTTCTTGCATAAAGTTTTCAACATTCTTGCTCTAATGTCTATGCTTCTTTTTTTTTTTTTTTTTTTTTTTTTGCAGTTCTCCCTCAGACACCAAAGGGCTTTCGTCAGTCTTTCTTCCTCAGCAAAGACTTGAAGAAACTACTAAATTTGCCAGCCCACAAGCGGAAGGCCCCTCTGATTCTTAATTTCATTTTGACGTATAAGTCGGCTCTTCCCGGCGTCCCAAAAAAGAAGAAGAAAAGCCTTTCTCCACCTTCGGCCACAACACCACAATGTGCGTCCACATCTCGGACAGACCAAGGATCAACCTCAGATCCAGCTGAGTAGTCGTCAACCTTGGCTCCATACTTGATCCCGATATCCCAACGACAACGCCGGCGATGAACCGTTTTTCCTACTGAGATGGGCCAACAAAAGGCAGTCGCCAAGGACCTCTTAGCCAGCATCCCTTCTGATGTTGACGCTCAGCCAACACAAACCCAACCACCACTAAAGCAAAAGAGGATAAAGAAGGCTCAGCCTAAGGCAAAGGTGACTTAGGTTGACACTGAGGACACCTTGCCAATCTCCAAACTGGCTGAAAGTGACAAGTTGTAGACGCGCCTGTGGGCCTCACTACAGTTCGGACTCAATTTGTGTCATGGTTCTTAATCTGAACCAAAGAGTCCAAATCCGGCAAATCGTTTTGAGAAAACATATTTTTTGAAAGAAGTGCCAAACATGGACTGTTTTGCCAGATACAAAGTCGCCACCTAAATATTTTATTTTGGAAAAATTTAGGAAACCCTGACTCGGTGCCAAAGGCCACGTGTCCGTCATCACAAAAGTTGCCTCGGCTCGGGAACTTGGGTACGATTGGGGAAGGTCAGCTATGAGCACCCCCTCTCGTCCGATCATAGATCGGCCTCTACTAACCGTGATATCTTGTTTTGAAAGCATTATGTGTTCTTATTCCAGTTATTAGCCTAGAGTTACTATGTTATGTGCATAGCAAACAAGTATAGACTAGGTTGCCTAATTTGGAAATAAGCATTGCATATCCGATTGTTTTGGGAAAAATGTTTTGGAATTTGCTACTCGCAAGTAAGCTAAAATACGGATTTCAATGAGTCATTCCAACTCAGACAATCCAACCTTCACCCACAGGCATCCAAACAGTTTATCACATAAGCATCTAGCCTCATGGTAATCATGCTGTTATGGCAACACTCACACGCATGCGGTATGCTAAAGCATAAATGCTTACCGAGTACTCCGAGCCAAAACAAAAAACTAGTTAGCCAACATGCATGGTCCTAGTTCATGTCAAATTGACTAATGCAACACATACAGGATGCAATTAGAGTAGGCTCGGCTAACCTAAACATGGCATGTGAAATGCAATCAATTGATGCACGTATTCAATTTGGAATTGAAGTACAAATGCAGTTAGTATGATGTACCGAACCCGGTGCATGCGAGACAAATGCATGGATGCACGCATGCATAGCATAAGGTATGCTAATTTAAACATGACTTATTACTAACCATCAAAGCAGGTAAGTAAAAGGGAGAAAGAAGTGGGGGTTGGAAGACATGCACACACTCACCCACACTTATTACAAATTCGCCCTCGCTCGGAGGGACCGAAAGAATAATACAAATTAACTAACTTGCAAGCTAATTAATTATTACAAATCACCTAATTAATTTACAAATTAACTAAGCATAAGGAAAGCAATAAAAAGGGGCCTCGGGAAGAGGGTTCGATGCGCGCGTGCTCGGGTCTTGCCCGGAAGTGCACTGCCATGCATAGGCTGCCTCTGTTTTCCCTGCTCTGCCGCTTTGAAGACTGCCAAAGTCTCAGAATTGCTTCCTTGGACATTGGGAGACACCACCGGCTGAGTAGAATGGCCACCGGCAGTGGTATGTGATCACCGACTGTTGTTGAAGCTATCGGCCCAGGAAGGATTGTCGGTCGGCACTGAACACTGTCGGTCGGCAGAAAGTTCCTGCAGAATCTGCAATTGATAGCAGCAGAGGGCAAGGCATAGCATGGCAATGCAATTCAAGCAATGTATGCACCAATCATGTCCCTTATCATGTTAGTGACTCAAAGGGACATGCTCCTTAGTTCTCGGACCATCAATCGCGCATTTCCATGCGTGACGGCCCAAGGGACCAAGTGTGCACATTTTGATGTTAAGTGCAATGCAAATCATCAAACCAAAGGGGCCCAATCCCTATCACTAAATCAAGGGACAAGGCACGCATGTTCAATGCAACCTAAGCATGTTAACTAACATGCAACATGGTATAAAAGGGAGCATGCAAACATGCAATGCATATTAGGTGCACAACCTAAGCAACAAGGCAACCAAGCATGCCACAACTATGCAAACTACTTAGAGCATGCAAGATGTAATCTAATCATACCACATGCTAGTAATTTGACCAAGGGAACGCATGCCAAATGCGAATGATTTCAAGCATGCAACACACGCAACCAAAGCATCCAAACATGAGATAATGTAATAGCACTTGAATGGCATACAAGGGATGGACTTACACTAATTGGACAGCTATAAGTTAGGTCCCAAAACAGTGGCCAAAGCTTAAGAACATGGGACCAAACACACATACACACATGCACATGTTAAGGCCTAAACACTTAAGCATCAAAGGGCATCTTTTAAGCACACTTAAAAGGGAATAATCATGGACATGGGGCATGCATTAAGCTCTGAAAATCATGCAAGAACATGGTGCCAAACCAAGCAAACAAGATAGGCTAAACATGCAACAAGGGGCCCAAGCATTCAAGGCAAGCTAATGAAGTATTGAACTACACTTAGCAAGACCAAACATGGCATGAATTTACTGACCAAAAACAGAGTTTTAGCACATAAAACAAAGCCCAAAAGACCACTTGGATGGCATCTAAATGGCTTGAATTCAAATGCATGCACAAATGCACTTTCAGGGAGCATACCACACAAGCTCATAAGGCATCAAAGAGGCATCCAAGGCAAGCATACAAGCATGCTAAGGGGACTGAAATGATGCTATAAATGGTGCCAAATCATTAAAATAAAGCAAGTAATGCATGCTACACACTCACACACTTAAGGCCAGCAAGCCAAAATGCAAAGGGGCTATACTAAATATGTCATGGCCGACCAAGATAACTAAGGACAGACCTCTAGCATGGTAAAATAAGCACAAAAGCTTCACAAAGCTAGACCTAAAACATGCTTGAACAATGGTTCACAACCTAAGGCACGTTAAGGCCTAAACATGGCATTACAAGGTAGGTATGCTAAGCATGCATGGTGTACCAAAACCAATATACAACAATGCTATTTCATGGCAAAATAAGCATAAATAACAGCCAAGGCATGGTCAACATGAGGCTTTGCTAGGTGCTCATTAAAGAGGCAAAAATGGCCCTTTTCAAGGACAACAAGGAGAGGAGGTGACCCTCTCCTTCTTGGGACTTCAAGGCACCATCCTTACCATTGAAATCCCTCAAGATTTCAGTGGTGAGGAGGCCCAAACACCAAAGTCCCGGAGCTCACTCAAAATGGCACAAAATGGAGCCACTCAAGGCTTAAGAGGAGTCAAACACCTCCAAACCACAAAACACTCTAAACAAACTATTTAGAGGGCCTAAAAACAGAACTTTTTTATATTATACACTAAGCTCAAAAACAGTTCTAAGATAGGCAAAAATAGAATGCAAAAATAGGAAATAAAGGAGTAAGATTGTTACCCTTGAAGACCCTCTTCACAAATGAAGCTCCAGCAGCTTCTTTGAGCTCAAAACAGCTCCCAAGCTTCAAGAACAAACCTCTGGCCCTTCAAGAACCAAGAAAAGGTGTAACACTATGTGTTTGTGTGCAATAGTAAGACACAAACACACTTATACACACACAAAGGCCAAATGAGAGAAAGGTATAGAGATAGAATATATATCAATCCTAACCATAGAACTCAAAACCCTAAAAATGGTTGTCTAAATGTCTAACCCTAAGCCAAGAGAGGAGGGCTCCTCTTATAGAGCTTTTTGTCTTGTAAAGCTTACAAGACAAGCTTCTGAAGAGAGAGATCCCTCCATACACGTGTATGGAGGGGAGCCCAATGCAAGACAGCTGTGTCAAAATATCTGCAAAAGTAGATGTACAGTAGTCGGCCGGTCAAAGATGCAATTGACCAAAAAAAGATGGCCGACCGGCCATCTATAGTGCCGGCCGGCCAAACATTTGGCCGGTGGCAACAAAATACAGCCGATGGCCTCAAGCCACAGCTGGTGATGGGTGGGGATGGTTTACAAGCCCTACCCTGCCTCTCAAAGGAAAAACACAAGTGTTTGGTGTGAAACCAAGCACAAAATAGTCGAGTTCGGAGATCCTGAGGCAAAGCGCGTAGCCGAGACCTCCGGGAACTCCAAACGAACACAAACAAGGGTAATCACCAAGTGTTCCAATGGTGACGCCCAAGTCTTGAGGACGGTCAAAAATGAGGTGTCTACAGTTGCCCCTCTTTGACAGAACTCGAAAGTCATAACAATGACGGGAGTGAATGTCAAAGCCCAGAGACGACCCATTTTTGACAAGGTTGAAGACTCAGACAATCATGCAAGACAAGCAAGATATGCGCCCGAAGGCAGGGGCAAAATGCAAGACAATGCATAGAGCCAGACATAACTTATGATCATGCCAAGAAAGATGTAATGAAGCATACATGCGACAATTTTAAGCTAACATACACCGAACTACACTACAATGCAGAAAGGATGTAAGAGAATTATGCAATTCTCAATATGTCTCACTCGGAGGATACAATACCTGTGCGGCTCGTCTGGTTGCACCAGCCTCAAATGAACCGTACATACAATATCGTGCCTGTAAAGAAAACAACTCAACAGGTACGATGTTATTAGCAACATGCACGACAATGCAAAAATGGATGCAAAAGGATATGCAATATATACAAAACAATGTATAAGAAATGCAAATGAAAATGCAATGCAATTGAAACAATGCAAACTATGTGCAAAGCAATCGGATCATGATCCAATCATGAGCGGTTCAAAACCACACAAATGTCAAATAGATTGATGGAGGTAACGAGTCCGTCTACCATAGAACGGTCAACTGAACTACGAGTAATGTAGACGGACGTAAGCACAAGTATTGGGGGGGGGGATGACATAAGTGGGGAGACGACCCGCTGGAGAAAGGACTACGATCCTAATACTGGATGCGACAATTACACTACAATGTAATATATAATGAAAATGCTGGGGAAATGACAATGGATATGGCACGCGGGCCAAACTAAATCTTGCCTAGGCAAGGCATGTACACATACAAGCCACGTCTAACATAGAACGGTCCACTGAACTATGCTTCGACATGAGAAGTATGGGCACATATCGGACCAAGCTCAACCATGGAAAGGCGCGAGCCATGGGCGGAGGTGATGTGATGAATGCATGCAAGCTGCAATGCAATATCTATACTAGGATGGAAAAGATACGATGGATAGGGCACGCAGGCCAAACCAAATCTTTGCTTAGGAAAGGCATGTACACATACAAGCCGTGTCTAACGTAGAACGGTCTACTGAACTATGTTTCGACGTGAAAAGTATGGGCACATGTTAGACCAAGCTCAACATGGAAAGGTGCAAGCCATAGGCGGAAGGTGATGTAACGAATGCATGCAAACTACAATGCAATATCTACAAATATGCAATGGAATGGAAATGGATACAAATGGATATGGCCTTCGGGCCAAACCAAATCTTGCCTAGGCAAGGCATGTACACGTACAAGCCTCGTCTAACATAGAACGGTCCACTAAACTATGTTTCGACGTGAAAAGTATGGGCACATACCAGACCAAGCTCAATCATGGTAAAGCGCGAGCCATAGATGGAAGGTGATGTAATGAATGCATGCAAGCTACAATGCAATATACACTATATTATAATGATGCATGATAATGCAACTATTTACGATGGTGCATGACAATGCAACTATTTGCGGTGATGCATGACAATATTTTTTTGTTTTTGTTTTTGAGATGCAAATGCATGATGATGCATGATGCATGGAATGCGCGACAACACGCAGCTTAAGATACATGACAATGTAAATGGACTGTGCACATCAATGCACTAAAGGTCTTGCACCTTCCGAGGATTTAAGGTATCATAGACCGTCAAAATATGCATGTTTTTTTTTGTTTTTTGAAATGCAAATGCATGATGATGCATGATTTTGAAGTGCACGACAACGCGCGGCTTTTGAGATGCACATGAACTCGAATATGCGACGATGCGAGTCGCTTGAAATACATGTACAATGCAATTTATCGAAAGTCGTTCGGGCATGACAAACACTGAAGGACTTGCACCTTCAGAGGATTTAGGGTCTCCTAGACCGTACAATACCTGTGCAGCCCGTCTGGTTGCACCAGTCTTGAATGAACCGTACATACAATATCGTGCCTGTAAAGAAAACAAACTTAACAGGTACAATGTGATTAACAATATGCATATTAACGTATTTGAAAATGCGTGACAACGCAAAGCAAGTGGGAAGCATAACAATGCTGTGAAAGCACAAACATGTAAGTGGAGCGCGCGGTCTACGCAGGCAACGAAATTGATCATAAACATGCGGTCTATGCAAGCAATGAGATCGAACATAAGCATGCGGTCTATGCAAGCAGAACATGCGGTCCACGCGAGTAATGGAATTGATTACAAATATGCGGTCTACGCAAGGAAAACATGCGGTCTACGCAAGCAAAACATGCGGTCTACGCAAGTAATGAATTTGAACAAACATGCGGTCTACGCAAGCAAAACGTGCGGTCTACACAAGTAATGAATTTGAACAAACATGCGGTCTACGCAAGCAAAACGTGCGGTCTACGCAAGTAATGAAATTGAACAAACATGCGGTCTACGCAAGTAATGAAATTGAACAAGCATGCGGTCCACGCAAGCAAAATATGCGGTCTACGCGAGTAATGAAATTGAACAAACATGCGGTCTACGCAAGCAAAACATGCGGTCTACGCAAGTAATGAAATTGAACAAGCATGCGGTCTACGCAAGCAAAACATGCGGTCTACGCAAGTAATGGAATTGAACAAGCATGCGGTCTATGCAAGTAAAACATGCGGTCTATGCAAGTAAAACATGCGGTCTATGCAAGTAATGGAATTGAACAAACATGCGGTCTACGCAAGTAATGAAATTGAACAAACATGCGGTCTACGCAAGCAAAACATGCGGTCTACGCAAGTAATGAAATTGAACAAGCATACGGTCTACGCAAGCAAAACATGCGGTCTACGGAAGTAATGGAATTGAACAAGCATGCGGTCTACGCAAGCAAAACATGCGGTCTACGCAAGTAATGGATTTGAACAAACATGCGGTCTACGCAAGCAAAACATGCGGTCTATGCAAGTAATGAAATTGATTGAATGCATGCAAAATGCAATGAGACGCGTGAAACCACGCGATGCGTTTCAGACAACGCGAGCGCGCAAGACAGTGCGATGGATATGCGATACGCATGGGGCAACTTTTGAGTTTTGTAAAGGCCAAAAGGATATGAAAAGGATACACCTTGCACGAATTCGAGTGCCACGCACTGAAGACACGACCCGAGGTCAAAACAGAGGCCGGTTGAGTGTCGGAGATGCACTTTCTTGTACTTCTTCGAGCTATGAAGACCCAAAACTACAGATCTGACCCAAACAAGGATGCAGGAGGCTCACCGGCCGGAAGAGGAGGCCACCGGCTGTCCATCGGCCATCAATACATTCCACCGGCCAAATATTTGGCCGACCGGCCAAAAATGTAGCCGACCGGCCAAATATGCCTGAATCGGGGCAAATTTGACTTTTCACCTCGGGTCTTTTAAAATAGGGTTCCAAACCCTATTTTACACATCCTCCTTAGCTGAAAATCCATTCCCTCTCTCTCTAGAGCATTTTCCTCTCTTCTTTTCTCCGTTTCTTTGCGTTTCACGCCCGTTTTTGTCGTTCGATTCGCGTATATCTTCGCGTTTCGAACATTTTCATCCGAATATTTCTTCATTTCAGTGCTTCCTTTTCCATTTCCACCTTTTGGGGTTTATTCCCCTCGAGTTTCTCTCGACTTGCGTGCCTTTTTCACTTCCCGGCTTCTCGAGCCACTTTTCACCCTCTCGGGTTGACTTTCCGGTTGACTTTCCACATTTTTGCTCGGTTTTCCCTTTTCTGGCTATTTTCCCACCATTTTCGACATGGCCGACGATATTCCATATGGCGGGACTCCCTCAGATCACGAGATGGATCCCGGGGTTGAGCTCTTCCCGTTGAGCGTCTGCCCATTCGACCCGGCGACCTATCGGCCGGCGATTCGTGTGCTACCTCCTGACGGACTTCGCCAATTTTGGACTTTCGACAGAGCGATGCCACCAGAGCTCCTCCTGCGTGAGCTTACATCTCACTTATCCTTCGGCGCTTCCGAGGTAACATTCCTTTCTCCGTTTTATTTTCCGCAATGTAGAATATAAAAACTGCCATAGCTGATTACATTTTTTAACTGCTTGACTCAGATACACTGACACACTGTGCACTGTAGTTGATCGCAACCATACTGGCAACTGATATCTGTTTGAGGCTGACATGTGCACACACTGTAGTTTATTGCAATCATACTGATACCCGATATCTGTTTGAATCTGAAAAACTTGCACGCATGCTATATTTGTACTGAATTCTAAATGCCCTTCAAAACTAGTATATTCAGTATTGCCTCGCAATTATTTGTTTGAAAACAGGGAGATTCCCATACCGTCCGCGGGTATGGGAACATTGCCGCTCGGGACTGGTATGCTGAGCTTCCCGGCGCGGTTCGCCAGATTGTGGACCAGGCGGGCTTCGGCGCTTTTTGCAGGGGATTATCCAGACTCACCATGAGCAGGCCTCTCCTTGCTGCTCTAGCGGAGAGGTGGTGGGACACCACCGACTCGTTCCATCTATCTGCGACAGGAGACATGACGATGACTCCCTATGATTTCTCGATGCTCACAGGCATCGGGGTAAGGGGTGATCCGATCCCCTTCGACACTGATATGGACGAGTGGACTGCCGCTCAGATCCATTTACTTGGCGAGGTGCCACCTCTCGCCCGTCCAGGCTTTGTTCGTTACTCCTGGTTCGAGGTGCAGTTCAGGGTCCAGCCCGCATTGGTGGAGGAGGCTCTGATGACTCCGGAGGCCGTGGAGAGATATGCGCGCGACTTTCTCATGTTCCTGCTGGGGACGACCATTTTTGCCGACCGGGCGAACACCGTGCCCCTCTGCCTGCTTAGTGCACTGGTGGACGTTAGGTAGATCTTACACTATGATTGGGGTGGCGCCGCTCTGGCCACACTCTATGGGTATATGAGCTCGGCTTCCCGTGGTAGCGGACAGTTGCTCGGGTGCTACTGGCGTGCTTGGGAGGTACGTTTCTTTCCTGCTTTTCATTTCTGCTTTTCTATCTTCTGTACTCTATACTGTATTCTGTATTGCACACACTGTAGTTTGCTTTTCACTAACTGTATACTGCACACACGGCACACACATACACTCTGCTTTACACTGACTGTACACTGTACACAATACACTGCACAACACACGGCTCTACCATTTCTGCTTTATTCTGTATTTTGCTTTATCTGATAGTCATATTGATGTTTTCTCTGCAATTGTGGGTGTATGCCTACTTTCCCAGGCTTGCACCCGTGCCAGATGCGGAGACCCCCCTCGTCGTCCCGTTCTCGCGACGCTTCGACGGGAGGTGCGTGCGGAGGCCACGACAGACATTTAGCTTCTTTCGCCGCTACTTCGACACTATCACCCCTGTCGAGGTATGTTTTACTTCAGAATTTATTTGCTTTTCACTACATATTTCAATAATGATAGATAACAAACTGTATGTCATTTTCAGATCACTTGGCAGCCTTGGGCTCCGTTGCCGGCGACGATTCGGGACCGATTTGTCGGCGCTGAGGAGACCTCGAGTTTCCGGATCTTACTGGAGGGCCCGGTCTGTCAGGCTTGGTACCTGGGTGAGCATTTCCTACGCTAGACCCTAGGGTTACTTGAGCAGATAGTCCCGGTTCACCCTCCTGAGGACATGAGGGAGACCAAGAGACTCACTACCGAGCAGATGGCCGATTATACTATCGGCTGGGAGGCAACCCGCTTCAGAGGCGTTGGCGACTACAGAGAGTACGTGCGGACGTACATTATGCGATCTCTGAGCGGCGGCCGTCGAGCGGAGGGAGCTAGGCCCGTGGTGCCAGCAGCTGGGGTAGGAGCGGGAGTTGGAGCAGGAGCTTCGAGGAGGGCTCGAGTTCGTGGCAGGGGCGGAGTTCAGGGAGGACGGGGGACCGGTTGGCCTGCTTTGCCCACTACACTAACATACAGAGGACAGGGTGGGGCGACATACCAGATCCCCTTTGCTCCTCCCCCGGCTGGTCATGAGTTAGCCGGCATCCCCGACTTGCCTCCGGTTTGTATTACTTCATTTTGCATCTTGCATTGGCATTTCATTTCAGTTTATTTGATATTCCGCGGAATACTGATATATCTTGTACTTTTGCAGGCGTCCTCCGAGTACACCCGACAGTCCGTGGAGTTGAATGCCTCCATGATGGGGATGCTACAGCGGACCTTCGACCTTCTGGCCCTCTACAGCATTCCGGTACGTTCTTCTGACCACTGTCTCAAACCATTCATACACCGCTTCACATAATCTGATGCTCGACATAACACCTGACACACTGATCTCACAGCGTTTGATACACTGCATACACTACATTCTGCACTGTACTCTGCTCTGATAAACTGCTCACGGCATTCACACACTGTACTCATACACTATATTCTGCACTGATAAACTGTCCACAGTATACTGATGCATTTGCCTTTTATGCACTTTTTCAGCCTCCCTTCCAGATTCCCGTCGTAGGAGGTGCTCCGACTGGACCTTCCGTCCCCGCCCGAGGGAGAGATGAGGAGGAGAGATGAGGAGGGCAGAGTATTCCCCCGCACCAAGGCAGGGCGCGCTCATATCAGGAGTAGTTCGCGGGCTCCAGTCCCTGATGATGATGACGAGGAGTCGGAGGCGGAGGCAGGGTCGGAGGCGGAGTTGTCGAAGGAGGAGACCGGAGGCGGCACTAGCTCAGGCTCTGATGACGATGCTGATGATGCTCCTGGACCTTCGTCCAGGAAGAGGACTAGGACAGACCGATAGCCCTCGGAGCCGCTTGACATGGATATAGATTTTTGCTGTTTTTCTTCTTTTTTGTACTTTTCTCCTTTGTTGGTAGTTAGGACACTTTGTACTGCCGTAGGCAGATTTTTGTTTCCAAAACTTGTGTATTTGAAAAGATGATGAAATGAAACAGGCTTTTTATCTGAAAAAGTGTTTACATCCGTATATCTTTACATTTCATACTTTGCATTGCATCACACCATATTACACCTCAATGTAAATGAAATTTATTGGTTGTCTGAAAATTGAACACTTGCACTGTAATAATCAGATAATTAAACAACCAACAACAAAATAACCCAAGCAACCCACTGCCTGATTCTGGACACACAGCCCTTACTTTACTGGGGATTAATCTGCATACAGCCCGTAACACAACATTTGGTTCATTTTGCCCACAGCAAATCCTGAACAAACAACCCAATCTGACAAGACGGACTACGGAGGTGAAACCAGCTGGAGTTGAAACACGCTCAGATGCCCCAACTTTTTTGTTCTTTTGCTTCGTACAGATGTAGAGAATGGCACAGCACTCTGAGCATAAACGATTTTCGAAATTAAATAAGGGTTTTCAACCGGGGTATCGAGCCTATAACTGAACACAGCGGGGAGGACTCGAACAAAAGGGTACACGACCTAAACACAACGAGACACGCTCGGGAGAGACCTAAAACAAAGGTTGAGGTAAACAAAACAAAAGACACGACATACGGACGTGTTAACGAAGACGGGGGACCTCAGATCACGAGGAGCCAGTTTCTCTGGGTATTGTTTCCCACCATTTTCTCATTTGTGATTCTTACATCACTCTGGCACTCAAGCTCGGTTTTTCTCTCAAAACCCTTTGGCTCGCTTTTTCTCTCAACTTACACCTCTCTATTCTTTATTCTCTCATTTTTCGTCCCTCCCCAAGGTGATTAATGAATGAATAGGAAGTTACGGGTTCATGCCCGATGCCGTTAGCTCACAGCTATTTCTTCTGGTGGGTGGAGTGCCCTCCTGGCAAGTATGTTGACGACGGGGGAAAGACAGAACGCCTGACTCAACTGTGCCCTTAGTTTATCATTTTGACCATTTTTTCATTTTGGTTTTCTACTAAAATAGTTTTGATCAAGATGAGAGTCGGATTAACGTACTTGTTCGATTTTTGATTTGAAAACCATGCAAGTCAGACTGTAAGCACTGAAGATTTTCCCTTTTGGGTCCAAGAACATGGTCCGGTTTTGGAAAATGAAATAATTTTCGAGAAGATGGTCAACCTTAGCAAAAATTCTCAAAAACTATTTTGCAAACAGTCAATGCTCAACGAGCATGGAACTTACTCTTTGAGATGCGCAACCTCGGATCGGAGGCAATGGAAAATTGCCCCTGGCTTGAAGGATGCTGCACGGCAACGGAAAGTTGCCCCTGGTTTGAATGGTGACTTACGGCAACGGAAAGTTGCCCCTTGTCTGGATGATGTCGCAGCATATTGTAAACAGTTCTCACTAGTGGTGATCATGACCGAACTTTCTCGGATACAGAGAAGACGAAGATGGTCAAAACCAATATGTGGACACAGTCACTTTGAAGGTGTTGGCGACTGGACTTTGGGATGAAATCGAAACCATTGTATAGACTGAGACGCTATGAAAGCGTTGGGGGCTGGACTTTAGGATGAAGTTGCCTACGTATCCCAAACATGGGAATCAAGCCTTACGTAGTTCCGGTTAAGGTACACTCGGGTATTTTAACCTTCACTTTTCAGGCTCTAACTTTTGCCAAGGCGCCCGATGCGGGTTTTCGACCTTGCGAGCTTCTTTTCATTTTCTTCTTTTTTGTTCATTTCTTTCTCTTTTCTTTTTCGCATTTTTTTCTTTTCTTTTCTTCTTTTTTTTTTTTTGTACTTTTTGCTTTTTTTTTTTGTATTTTTCTCTTGCTCTAACTTTTGCCTGGGTCGCCCTTCCGGGTTTTCGGCCCAGTGAGCCTCTCAAAGGGTAAAAGTGTAACAAGTCCATGCCAAATGGTTTTTGAAGTTGAAGCCTCTCTATATCTAGGAGAACGACTGTTGCAATGATTTGTAGAAGAATCCATCATGGCTACTCCACGAGCTTCTTCTGGTGAGATCTACTTTTTTTTATTCGACTTTGGTGCCTCTTGTTCGAGGGCTGCTTCTGATCTGGCCATACAGACCTTGCACGACGTTTGACCGTTGATCTTTCTGAACGGGTTCAAGGTTCGAAACGGACGGGTTGAATCTTGAGGCTGAGAGCGATCCTAGGCTGCACAATCTCAAGAGCGGTTCCACACAGGTCTTCACAGGGCCGCGTAAAACATTTGTTTTTGAAAGTTTTTAAGAAAGCGACAAATTGCTCGCGCCGAAGATAGTGTGGAACCAATCTGGATCGAGCTAGGGTCCTTCCCAGTACTCATGCTGACAAGCAAGATTTCATTCATTAAGGGCTTAGCATGCCTCTCTTTCTCTCAAAATGATCAAAATTTTGCAAAATCTGAGGAATTCCTTCCTCTTCGTTTTTATCACCGCAGTGTTCAAAAGGGTTTTTTTTTTTGAAAAACTTAGGCTAATGCAATGAGTTTGGCGCGCAAGAGAGCAAGCGAGATGTACTGTCAGCCCATTCAAATCCTTTGGCACAACTAACTTACACTGGAAGCAAGCGTGAAAATGAGATAGCCACAGCTGTTTCATTCAGATTTGTTGGTATAACTGGCCCCTCGGCAGAAACAGACTCAAAAATAAAAATGGGTAATTACAAGACAAAACGGTGTTCGAGGCAACAACCCCGGAATCACCTGGTATTCTATACAAAGGAGACTGACTCGTTATAACAAGACAGACCCTTAAGCAAAAAGACTGACTCAAGACAAAGAGACAGACTCAAAACAAAAGACCGACTCGATACCCAAGCCAGAATTTACAAAGCTAGCGTTCACGGATGCTCAAAAATGCGTGTCAGACGCCACATCCAAAATATACCGAATGCCGCCCGCAGGTGGTTCACTTTCTGATTACATACTTGCAGTATCTGTGTCCTCAAAACCCAATAACTGGGTGGTGACGGACTTGGCTGAGGTCGGCGGGAGGATAACCTCGTTGTTAATCAAATCTTGTACCTCATGACGGAGGCGGAAACAATTGTTGGTAGCATGGCCTGTCTGCTGGTGGTACGCGCAGTACTGAGCAGCATCATGCGTAGCAGGGAGATTCTTCGGGAGAGGCCGAGGCTCCAAGGGTTTAAGGTGGCCCCTCTCGGCAAGGATCTGAAGTGCCTTAGACAGAGGCATGTAGAGAGCATGAAAGACCCTGCGCCCTCGGGGCAGGTATTTTGAAGTTTGAGTGTTCTTACTAGGCGCACAAGCGAAAGGGTCGGCAGACGCCACCTTGGCTTTCTGATCCTTTCTCGGTGCAGGGTTGGGAATAGGAGGAACTGTTCTGGCATGACGGGGCCTATCCCGATTTTCTGACTGGCTTGAGCTTCCCTCAGGTGGAGTGGGGAAAGCATCCTCCACAGTTTTTGCCACAACTGTGGATATCTGTTGCTCGTTCATCCCCCCGGCTTTCAAAGCCTCGACTGCCCGCAGCAGTTGTTCGATGGGATCGGCATCTGCCTTCATTTTGTTCTTATCTCTGGCCTCAGCCTGGTCAAGGGTTTGGGCTGCTACTTCAGAGCGAAGCCCGGTTGTTGCTGACATGTCGTGGCTGTAGCTGGAAGCCACCTCTGGCCGGCTGAGCTCTATCACAATCCGCCCCAGTAGCGGGGGCTCCTGTGGCATAAAATTCCCGGCATACGGTGCCGCTGGTGGCGAAGTCGACATTTCATAGGCCAGATCAGCCACGGATCTCTGGAGATCGCCTATCATCCCCATCAATTCAAATGTGGTGGGCTCACGAGCCTGATACAATTGGGGGGCCCAGACTGGGTGTGTGACAGGCGACCTAGGCGGATGCGATACATCAACATGGGTTTCATCCTGCGGGGTGATCCCTTGATCTAGCGTAGCTGTCATAACCACAATCTCTTCTGAATTCTGCGTCGTCATAAGTCCTGCCTCAATCAAAGGGGAACACTAGCTATTCTGTACCAATTCTCTGGATACTCTGAACTGAAAGGAAAAACAAATAGTATTTCCGCCCAAACAGACCAACCACAGGTGTAGCCGAACAACTGCACTCTATTGCTGGTCACTGTTCCCCAGAATCACTGTTCCAAAAACTAAACCTGATACCCGCCGATAACTGATTCTCATAAACTGATACTGATGCCCTCAGGTCTAATACTCAATCTTGCAAACTTTCATGTACGTTCCTGTAGAGATACACTCTAAAGGCACATAGCAAGTAAAGAGAGCCAAAACATCCCTATGTTGGGGTAGGGTTTCCCTGTCCTATTTTGTCAGGAGCTAGGGTTTCACTATGCACGCAGCAGTTTCAAACAACCTATAATCGGGTAAGCAGCCTGTCCTAACTTGAAATGGTCACTATGGATCCGAATATGCACTAGGTCGAATGGTCGAAAAGGGTGCCCCGGTAAAACCGGGGTTTGTGTTCCCATACTGTCAGAGCCCATAACCGGTCAGCCTTATGGTCATGCCTTGACAAGACAAGCCTCCGGCAAACCGTTCAGGAATGGCAGATGGCAAACACGGTGTCCTAAGCGCACCAATGCACATGCAATGCAAAGAAACACATAAGTGTAATCAAAACAGGATATCACGAGTTCGAGTCAAGCTCTCTAAATCCCCAGCAGAGTCGCCAGAAACTGTAGACGCGCCCGTGGGCCTCACTACAGTTCGGACTCAATTTGTGTCACGGTTCTTAATCTAAACCGAAGAGTCCAAATCCGGCAAATCGTTTTGAGAAAACATATTTTTTGAAAGAAGTGCCAAACATGGACTGCTTTGCCAGATACAGAGTCGCCACCTAAATATTTTATTTTGGGAAAATTTAGGAAACCCTGACTCAGTGCCAAAGGCCACGTGTCCGTCATCACCAAAGTTGCCTCGGCTCGGGAACTTGGGTACGATTGGGGAAGGTCAGCTATGAGCACCCCCTCTCGCCCGATCATAGATCGGCCTCTACTAACTGTGATATCTTGTTTTGAAAGCATTATGTGTTCTTATTCCAGTTATTAGCCTAGAATTACTATGTTATGCGCATAGCAAACAAGTATAGACTAGGTTGCCTAATTTGGAAATAAGCATTGCATATCCGATTGTTTTGGGAAAAATGTTTTGGAATTTGCCACTCGCAAGTAGGCTAAAACACAGAATTCAATGAGTCATTCCAACTCAGACAATCCAGCCTTCACCCACAGGCATCCAAACAGTTTATCACATAAGCATCTAGCCTCATGGTAATCATGCTGTTATGGCAACACTCACACGCATACGGTATGCTAAAACATAAATGCTTACCGAGTACTCCGAGCCAAAACAAAAAATTAGTTAGCCAACATGCATGGTCCTAGTTCATGTCAAATTGACTAATGCAACACATACAGGATGCAATTAGAGTAGGCTCGGCTAACCTAAACATGGCATGTGAAATGCAATCAATTGATGCACGTATTCAATGTGGAATTGAAGTACAAATGCAGTTAGTATGATGTACCGAGCCCGGTGCGTGCGAGACAAATGCATGGATGCACACATGCATAGCATAAGGTATGCTAATTTAAACATGACCTATTACTAACCATCAAAGCAGGTAAGTAAAAGGGAGAAAGAAGTGGGGGTTGGAAGACATGCACGCACTCACCCACACTTATTACAAATTCGCCCTAGCTCGGAGGGACCGAAAGAATAATACAAATTAACTAACTCACAAGCTAATTAATTATTACAAATCACCTAATTAATTGACAAATTAACCAAGCATAAGGAAAGCAATAAAAAGGGGCCTCGGGAAGAGGGTTCGATGCGCGCGTGCTCGGGTCTTGCCCGGAAGTGCACTGCCATGCATAGGCTGCCTCTGTTTTCCCTGCTCTGCCGCTTTGAAGACTGCCAAAGTCTCAGAATTGCTTCCCTGGACATTGGGAGACACCACCGGCTGAGTAGAATGGCCACCGGCAGTGGTATGTGATCACCGGCTGTTGTTGAAGCTATCGGCCCAGGAAGGATTGCCGGTCGGCAGAAAGTTCCTGCAGAATCTGCATTTGACAGCAGCAGAGGGCAAGGCATAGCATGGCAATGCAATTCAAGCAATGTATGCACCAATCATGTCCCTTATCATGTTAGTGACTCAAAGGGACATGCTCCTTAGTTCTCGGACCATCAATCGCGCATTTCCATGCGTGACGGCCCAAGGGACCAAGTGTGCACATTTTGATGTTAAGTGCAATGCAAATCATCAAACCAAAGGGGCCCAATCCCTATCACTAAATCAAGGGACAAGGCACGCATGTTCAATGCAACCTAAGCATGTTAACTAACATGCAACATGGTATAAAAGGGAGCATGCAAACATGCAATGCATATTAGGTGCACAACCTAAGCAACAAGGCAACCAAGCATGCCACAACTATGTAAACTACTTAGAGCATGCAAGATGTAATCTAATCATACCACATGCTAGTAATTTGACTAAGGGAACGCATGCCAAATGCGAATGATTTCAAGCATGCAACACACGCAACCAAAGCATGCAAACATGAGATAATGTAATAGCACTTGAATGGCATACAAAGGATGGACTTACACTAATTGGACGGCTCAAAGTTAGGTCCCAAAACAGTGGCCAAAGCTTAAGAAGATGGGACCAAACACACATACACACATGCACATGTTTAGGCCTAAACACTTAAACATCAAAGGGCATTTTTTAAGCACACTTAAAAGGGAATAATCATGGACATGGGGCATGCATTAAGCTCTGAAAATCATGCAAGAACATGGTGCCAAACCAAGCAAACAAGATAGGCTAAACATGCAACAAGTGGCCCAAGCATTCAAGGCAAGCTAATGAAGTATTGAACTACACTTAGCAAGACCAAACATGGCATGAATTTAATGACCAAAAACAGAGTTTTAGCACATAAAACAAAGCCCAAAAGACCACTTAGATGGCTTCTAAATGGCTTGAATTCAAAAGTATGCACAAATGCACTTTCAAGGAGCATACCACACAAGCTCATAAGGCATCAAAGAGGCATCCAAGGCAAGCATACAAGCATGCTAAGGGGACTGAAATGATGCTATAAATGGTGCCAAATCATTAAAATAAAGCAAGTAATGCATGCTACACACTCACACACTTAAGGCCAACAAGCCAAAATGCAAAGGGGCTATACTAAATATGTCATGGCCGACCAAGATAACTAAGGACAGACCTCTAGCATGGCAAAATAAGCACAAAAGCTTCACAAAGCTAGACCTAAAACATGCTTGAACAATGGTTCACAACCTAAGGCACGTTAAGGCCTAAACACGGCATTACAAGGTAGGTATGCTAAGCATGCATGGTGTACCAAAAACGACATACAAAAATGCTATTTCATGGCAAAATAAGCATAAATAACAGCCAAGGCATGGTCAACATGGGGCTTAGCTAGGTGCTCATTAAAGAGGCAAAAATGGCCCTTTTCAAAGACAACAAGGAGAGGGGGTGACCCTCTCCTTCTTGGGACTTCAAGGCACCATCCTTACCACTGAAATCCCTCAAGATTTCAGTGGTGAGGAGGCCCAAACAACAAAGTCCCGGAGCTCACTCAAAATGGCACAAAATGGAGCCTCTCAAGGCTTAAGAGGGGTCAAACACCTCCAAACAACAAAACACTCTAAACAAACTATTTAGAGGGCCTAAAAATAGAACTTTTTTATATTATACACTAAACTCAAAAACAGTTCTAAGATAGGAAAAAATGGTATGCAAAAATGGAGAATAAAGGAGTAAGATTGTTACCCTTGAAGACCCTCTTCACAAATGAAGCTCCAACAGCTTCTTTGAGCTCAAAAAAGCTCCCAAGCTTCAAGAACAAACCTCTGGCCCTTCAAGAACCAAGAAAAGGTGTAACACTATGTGTTTGTGTGCAATAGTTAGACACAAACACACTTATACACACACAAAGGCCAAATGAGAGAGAAGTATAGAGATAGAATATTTATCAATCCTAACCCTAGAACTCAAAACCCTAAAAATGGCTGTCTAAATGTCTAACCCTAAGCCAAGAGAGGAGGGCTCCTCTTATAGAGCTTTTTGTCTTGTAAAGCTTACAAGACAAGCTTCTAAAGAGAGAGATCCCTCCATACACGTGTATGGAGGGGAGCCCAATGCAAGACAGCTGTGTCAAAATATCTGCAAAAGCAGATGCACAGTAGTCGGCCGGCCAAAGGTGCAATTGACCAAAAAAAGATGGCCGGCCGGCCATCTATAGTGCCGGCCGGCCAAACATTTGGCCGGTGGCAACAAAACACAGCCGATGGCCTCAAGCCATAGCCGGTGATGGGTGGGGATGGTCTACAAGCCCTACCCTACCTCTCAATGGCAAAACACAAGTGTTTGGTGTCAAACCAAGCACAAAACAGTCGAGTTCGAAGATCCTGAGGCAAAGCGCGTAGCCGAGACCTCCGGGAACTCCAAACGAACACAAACAAGGGTAATCACCAAGTGTTCCAATGGTGATGCCCAAGTCTTGAGGACGGTCAAAAATGGGGTGTCTACACAAGTCCCAGCCTACCACGGAGAAAAGGCGTGCCGAGGCCCAACCATCCGATTCTCCAAAATCAAAGAGGGCGAGGTCATTCTCTGCAACCACCTCGGGGTCCAAAAAACATGATGCCCTCTGGGCCCCCAGAATCACTGTGGAAGATAAGCCAGTTATGGCCAACGACAGTGTTGATGACATTAACGTCAGCGTAGCCCTCAGTATCGCTCTGCTTCTCCCCAGCGATCTCAACTGAAACGCCGAGTTAAGCGAGTACGAAAACTATGCTCTGATGCTTCAATGCTCCGTTCAAATAAGTGTCTTTGTCTGGCAATGTTTTCTTTATTTTTATTCGTTCTATACTTGTAATTTTTTCTAATAACTTCTGTTCTGTTTACTTTTAGGCCATCCAGCATGCCCATTCTTTCTCAATTCAATCTTTTGAGAATCGGGAGAAACTAGCCGAAATGAAGAGGGAGGTCTCCAGTCTTCAAAATTCCAACAAAAGTTTACAATCAAAAATGAAAAAACTAGAAGACTAGGCCGAGGCTGCTATCAAGGCCCAAAATGATGGCGAAGAAAAGGCAGAGTCTGTTGAGGCCATCAAGAAGGTTCTTGAGGCCCAGAAGAGAGAGGTCGAAGAAAAGATGGCCCAAGCCCAGAAGGAGCTTCAAGACGCTCTGGCCACCAAAGAGGCCGAGGTCAAGGCCGCCGACGAGAAGGGCTACAACGAAGGGGTGGCCGATGTCACGACGGATTATGAAAAGCAGGTGAAGCTGGCATGCAACAAGGGTTTCACCCTTGGCTGGATGACCTTGCTGAAAAGGCTTAATGTCCCCGAGGACTCCCCCCTTAGGAATGCTGATGCCCTTCCTCTGCCATTCCCCCCAACTCCAAGCCAAACCGCCGACGACGACTCTGAGTCCGAGGATGAGGTTCTGGTGAGGAAGTCAAAAGATGTTGCTGGGACCAAGTCTTCTCCTCAAAATGAGCAACTCCTAGACTTGACTCAGGATGAGGAGGATGAGGAAGTCCCCAAGGATGCTACTCCAGAGAAAGTGTCATCGGACGTTTCCCCTGCTGACAAGAGCCTAGACGAAACCCTTAAAGAAATTGATGCTGAACTTGCAGCCGAGAAGGTTGTCGAGATGTCTTCTCAGCAGTCCTCCGAGGTCCAAACCCAGCCTGCTGCTGAAGACTCTCAATTTTGATGTCATTTTCTTCTATCTTTTGTATTTTTGTTTTTCTTCTTTTGGGAACAATTGTAAGCTTTTGGCCAATGTGCCTTTTTTGAAAATTTATACAACTTTCCTTCCCTAAATGCTTGTATCTTTGTCGTCTGTTTACTACTTTTGCATGATTCTATACTTAGAATATATCTTTAGTATACACTTCAATCTTTGTGCAATCTTCTCAAGATAACACACCTCGGTCATACAAACTTTGCTTAACTTTAACTTGTAAACTTTTCTCAAGTTCAACAAGTACCATCATCTAGGTTTGTCTTCAACTTGTAAACTTTTCTTAAGTTTCGACAAGTGTTAAACATCATATCAGTTTAACTTCAACTTGTAAACTTTTCTCAAGTTTCAACAAGTGTTAAACATCATTTCGGTTAAAACTTGTAAACTTTTCTCAAGTTTCAACAAGTATTAAATATCATTTCGGTTTAACTTCAACTTGTAAACTTTTCTCAAGTTTCAACAAGTGTTAAACGTCATATCGCTTTAACTTCAACTTGTAAACTTTTCTCAAGTTTCAACAAGTGTTAAACATCATTTCGGTTTAAACTTGTAAACTTTTCTCAAGTTTCAACAAGTATTAAACATCATTTCGGTTTAACTTCAACTTGTAAACTTTTCTCAAGTTTCAACAAGTGTTAAACATCATTTCTTCTCTCTGCCCCCTAATGTGAACCTAAGTTCTGCTTGGGGTCTCATTATGCATGTATTCCGAAACAACGTTATGTATCTTCATCAGTCACAAATATGGAAGAATTTTGCTAAAATTTTATTCATGACGTCGGCAAATAACAAGGAAAATCTAATGGTAGAAAAATTTCAAATTACAAGTATTCCAGGGTCTTGGCAACTCTTTGCCCTTACTATCTTCAAGCCGATATGCCCCGTTGCCCAATACTGAAGTGATTCTGTAGTGTCCTTCCCAGTTTGGGCCAAGCTTGCCCTCCCTGTGATCCTTTTTGTTGCCGACGACTTTTCTCAAGACTAGGTCGCCGACTTGGAACTCCCTTGGGTTAACCTTTTTATTGTAAGCTCTGGCAAGCTGCTGCTGGTATGCTGCCAGCTGAATTGCAGCTCTTTCTCTTCTTTCTTCTAGTAGGTCCATATCTCGGGCTAAGAGTACATCATTAGTCCCGTTCTCTACTCCCTAGGTTCTGATCCCAGGAATGCCGACCTCCAGCGGAATGACAGCTTCTGTGCCATAGGCCATGGCAAAGGGGGATTCCCCCGTTGATCTTCTCGGCGTAGTCCGATATGCCCAAAGCACACTTGGTAGTTCATCCACCCACTTTCCCTTGGCTGCCTACAGCCTCTTCTTTATCCCATCCAAGATTACTTTGTTGGATGCTTCTGCTTGTCCATTGCTCTGAGAAAAACCTGGGGTTGAAAAGTAGTTCTTGATCTTGAACTTTGCGCAAAAGCTCTTGATTAGCTTACTGTCAAATTGTGTTCCATTGTCGGCAACTATTTCTCTTGGAATCCCAAATCTTGTGATGATATTTTTTCAAATGAAGTTCTTCACATCTACATCTCGGATTTTGACAAGGGGTTCAGCTTTTATCCATTTTGTGAAGTAATCCGTTACTACCAGCAAGTACTTCCTTTGCCCAGTTGCTTGGGGTAGTTGCCCAACGAGATCCATGCCCCATTGGGCAAATGGCCAAGGACTGGATATAGAGTTCAGATCTGCTGCTGGTTGGTGTATCAGAGGTCCAAATCTTTGGCATTTTTCGCATTTCTTCACATAGGTTCTGCATCTTTCTGCATGTAGGACCACTAATACCCCTAGGTAATGTCTCTATGGGCAAGTGATCTGCCCCTAGCGTGGCTTCCACAAATTCCTTCATGTATTTCATATAAAAAATCTTCAACTTGTGAAGGATGTACACACCTCAAAAGGGGTCCAGTGAAAGATCTTCTATAAAGATATCCTTCCACTGTCAGACTGAATCTTGCCGACTTCAATCTAGTCTTGTGTGCCTCCTTGTGGTCGTCTGGTAGCTTTCCTTCTTTCAAGAATGCAACAATTGCATCCATCTAGCTTGGTTCCATGTCCACACTCATTGCTTCTCGTTCTGTGGTCAGTGGTTCGATGCTCGGGCTTGACAAGTAGTCAACCATTATGGTCTTTGCTTTTTCAGGTTGTATCGCACTAGCTAGGTTGGCCAACGCATCGGCGTGGCTATTATCATCTCAGCTTACCTGAAGTAGTCGGCAGTTCTGAAACAAGCCTGACAACCTGATGACCTCCTTTGCGTAGGCCAACATTCTTTCATCTCGGGCTACAAACTCACCTGTTGTCTGGTTAACTATGAGCTGTGAGTCACAAAAAACTATTACCTCATATGCTTGTACTACTGCTGCCAGCTTCAGTCTTGCAATGAGTGCTTCATATTCTGCTTCATTGTTTGAGGCCTTGAACCCCAAACGAATCGACTGTTCTAGTATCTGCCCATCTGGAGATACTAGTACTACTCCTGCCCTCGTTCTCTGTCGGTTGGAACTCCTATCAATGAACAGTCGAAAGGAGTCGCTGATGTAAATACTGCAGAGTCTAAGTTTTTTCTCTTTGCTTTGTTCTTTCGCCTTTGCCTGGGCTCCTCCTTGCTTGTTTGGACATCGTTCACCTCAGCTCAACAGAGCCCGATGTTCGATGGATTCTGGCATGAACTCTGCCACGAAGTCGGCCAAAACTTGGCCCTTGATTTCCGTTTTAGGTCTGTACTCCAGGTCATATTGGGCCAAGGCGACTGCCCATCTGGCTATTGTTCCTATCAAGTCTCCTTGTTGTAGTAATGACTTCAAGGGGTGTTCAATTAGCACCACAATTTTATGGGCCTGGAAGTAATGGTTCAGCTTCTTTGAAGCCATTACTAAGGCCAGTGCCAATTTCTCTAAGGGTAGGTATCTTGTTTCTGCATCGGCCAGGGTTTTGCTTACATAGTAAACAGCCCTTTGCTCCCCTTTTTCTTCTCGGATTACCACTGCGCTTACTGTGTGTTCTGAAACTACTAAGTACAGGAACAACTCCTCTCTAGGTTCTGGGTTTGAGAGGACTGGAGCTGTGGTCAAATATTTCTTCAGGTCGGTCAAAGCGGTTTCGCATTCCTCAGTCCATAGGAAGTCTGTGGCTTTCTTCACTAAATTGAAGAATGGTTTGCACTTGTCTGAGCTTCTGCTGATGAACCTGTTCTGGGCTGCGGCCCTTCCAGTTAGCATTTGTACCTGTTTTGCCGACTTGGGCTCTTCAACTCCAGGATGGCCTTAATCTGATCTAGGCTGGCCTCAATGCCCCTTCTAGTCACCAGGTATCCCAAAAACTTACCAGATCCCACTCCAAATGAACACTTTGCTGCATTGAGTCGGAGCCGATATGTTTTTAGGATGCCAAAGACTGCTTTGAGGTCGGCTAGATGTCCTTCTGGTTCCTTGGTCTTCACGACCATGTCGTCGATGTAGACTTCCATCGTTCGGCCAATCGGGTGTCTGAACATCTTGGTTACCAGTCTTTGGTAAGTTGCTCCCGCGTTTTTCAACCCGAAAGGCATCACTCTGTAGCAGTACAGACCTTTTGGGGTGATAAATGCAGTCTTCTCCTCATCTAGGGGATACATGGCTATCTGATGGTATCCCCTGTAGGCATCTAGGAAGCTCATCCTTCCATGCCCCGAAGTGGCGTCTACCAGCTGGTCAATCTTAGGTAGAGGAAAACTGTCTTTGGAATAACCTTTGTTCAAGCTGGTAAAGTCCACGCAGACCCTCTATTTACCATTCTTTTTCTTCACTACCACTGTGTTTGATAGCCATGTCGGGTAATCTACTTCTCGAATGGCCCTGGCCTCGAGAAATCTGTCTACTTCTTCCTCTACTGCTTCGACGTGTATCAACGTCGGTCTTCTTGCTCTTTGGATTACAGGTTTGGCCGACCTGTCAACGTTCAGCTTATGGCAAGTGACCTCGGGGTCAATGCCTAGCATTTTGTAAGGTGTCCACGCGAACACCTCAATGTTTGCTCTCAAAAAAGCTTCCAACTCTTTTTCCTCTTCTTTGGCTAAGCCCGAGCCGAGAAGAAAGAAGCGTTCTTCATCCCCCTCCTAGATGAGGATTTTCTTTAGTGCTTCTTCACTCTTCTCGGCTAGCTCCTCGCCGACATTCTCTAGGACCTCCACGTCCTTATCTTCAATCTCTGCCTTCTCTGGTTTTCGAATGCTGCAGGTGGATTTCATTGCTGCCATGGAGTAATTTTTTGCCTGCAGTTGGTCTCCTCTGATCTCTTCAATCCCATGCTCTGTTGGGAACCGCAATAGTTGATGTAGTGTTAAGGGAATAGCCCCCATTGCATGCAACCATGGCCTTCCCAAGATGATGTTGTAAAGGAAGGGTGTGTCGATTACGGTGAACTCTGTTATTACCCTTCTAGTGCCTGCTTGCACCTCCAAGCTGGTTGTTCCCAGTGGCCATGTCAGCGTTCCATTGAACCCGACCATTCGGCTATTGGATTGCTCCATATCATCTGGGTGAAGGCCGAGCTCCTTGTAACATCGAACGTACATGATGTCGCAAGAGCTGCCTTGGTCAATCAGGATGCGTTTTACTTGGCACTCCCCAACCTGGAGGGATACTACCAAGGCATCATTATGCAGATGCTGTACCATCTCAAGATCGGCTTCTGAAAAGGACAGTATTCTGCTCGGTGTCTCTTCTCCCCAACTTGGTAGACATGTTGCAGGTGCTTCACCTTCTGAGTCTCCCCTCTAATTTCGTTCTCGTTGACCTTCGAGTGAATTACATTAACTACCCGAGGTCCTCCTTCCTGAGGTTGCTGTGCTGGGGGGGGTGGAGCTGCTGGCGCTTGAGGCAATCTTGCATGTTCTTCCCTTGTCCTGGCCTCATCGACAAGGTCTCTCAGATGGCCTTGCCTCACCAGGTCTTCCAAGTGTGCTTTCAGGGCTCTGCAACCCCGAGTCATGTGCCCATTTTCATTGTGGTAAGCACAATGTCTGCCAAGGTTTCTTCTCATGAATTCTCCTGGTGCCTTTGCTGCTGTTCTGAAATAGGGTTGATTCCGAATTTGATCCAGGACTTTGTAAATTGGGATTCGGAACACAGTTGTCACTGCCTGTGTAGCCCGCAATTCTGTCTCTTGCTTGCTTGATTCATTGTTACCTCGGCCTCGCTTTGGCGAGCCGTTTCCCTTTTCTTGCTTTGTTTCCTTAGTCCAAGACGTATCTTCCTTGGCTCTGGCATACTTCTCGATTCTCACCATGAGCTCTTCCATGCTTTTTGGCAATGTCTTTGCCAAAGATTTTCGTAGTGGATAGTTGTCTTTTAGGCCGTTCTTGAAAAATACAACCGCAACCTCGATTACACTCTGGTATTCGGTTGAACACCTCATAGTACCTTTTTGCATAGGCCCTAAGGCCTTCGTCCTTACTAATCTTCAGAGCCATTAATGCGTCCACCCTTAACGACTGTAGCTTGTTTGTAACGAACCTGGCCACAAACATCTCGGCCAGGCCTTCCCAAGTCTTGACGCTTCCCTTCGGTAATTTGTGGAACCAATCTGATGCAATTTTCCCAAAAGATGAGAGGAAAACTTTGCAGAGCAACGGCTTGTTCCCACTATATAATGCCATCGAGTTCAAGTATAATCCAACGTGGAAGTTGGGGTCCAACTTACCATCGTAAATTTGGAACCTCGGCATACTGAATCTTTTTGGTGCTTCAAATTTGTCTAGTTCCACCGAGAATGGTGTTCTCGGCTTTTCAGGGGAAGTCACCTCGGCATCGGCATTCTGCTGCTTCCTCTTGAGGTAATCCCTCAGGTCTTCTTTGCACCGTCCAGGGGCTCAGCTGTCTCCTGACTTCAATCTTTTTGACATACTACTCTCAGCTTCGTGGTGGGTCCTCTTCGATCTTTCTCCGTGAGTTGTGTCGAAGCAGAGTGCCTGCCCCTGAACATTCCGATGTCCTTTGGGGTCTGCCTCCTTTGTGCGATACGTCTTCCATGATTCTTCTCTTCTTGACTCTCTTCGTCCGACCTCCCTGGAAAGTCGGTGAGAGTATCTTTCGTTCCCGTTGTGCTGAGGGGTGACGGGGATTGTTTTCTGCCCTCCTTTCTGGGCATTGGCTGCTGGAATCGGCGTGTCCTGCAGTGGGAACGGTGGCTGCATGACGTTATTTTGCATCATGAAATTGACGATCGACTGCAGGTCTGCCAATTTGTTTGCCATCTCTTTTACCTCTTCGTCCTTCCGTAGGCACCATCCTTCCATGCCTGGAGGTCATCCTCGTTGTAGTACCCACTTCGATCTGATTTCTTTGGTACGTCACCAGTCTGGCCGATGTCTTTCACTCCGTGATTCTGGTCACGAGTTTCTGCGTTGCACTCGTCCCCTTCGATATCAAGGTCAATAGGTCTCCCACTCCCAGCAGGAGTGTCGTCCCCAATCTTTTCCTTCTGTCCGTTACTGGCCATCTATTTTTCTTTCCTTCCCACAGACGGCGCCAAATTGTGTGAGTGATTTTCCGATCACACTGCCCAACTCAGTATTCAGCTGGAGAGAATTGGCAGAATAAATGACACCTGACTGACTTGCAACAGAAAGAGAAGATTTCGGCGGTGGTTCGTCCACTCAGGGGCACTCCGACGATCAAGTTAGTATATCTCTCAAAGATAATCAATAGTGATAAATTCACTATTCAGAACATAAATTGCGTACCTTAGACCCATTGGGGTGCCTCTCTTTTATAGCAAACTCAATCCTAATCCCTATAAAAGCCTAGCTTCAATGGACTCTTACTCAGTGCTTATCCTGGACTCTCCAAGAGATAAAGATAAACTCCCTAAGAGCTTTATCCTTATCCATGTTAAAGTCTCCCTTATTCTAGGACTCTTGTCCCTTATCCGCTTATCTCGGATTCTGATATATTCGGAGATAATCTCGGCCTTGCCGAGATCACCTCGGCGTCATGTCCTAGACACGTGGCACCTCGACTGACACGTCGGCGTCACCTTGGCCACGTGTTGGGACTCATAAAATATATCCCTACAGGTTCCATTTAGAAGAATAGAAATTCTCTATTTTAAATTTTTTTATTTTATTTTTGTTTTTCAATCATAACATAGTATTAATCGTTGAATTATACAAGAATATTAAGTTATAAAAATATCATGAGAATTCTATAAGTAAAAGTATATCAAGATAGAACAAAAATTAAAAAATGAGAATAAAATCCCAATATGAAAAAAAATGAGAATAAAATCCCAATATGGCTGCAGAAGGGTCGTGAAATACTTCAATTATTCCCTTCTAATTTGAGTCATTCGACAATTAATTAGGGATGTGGTTGTTTGGACTGAGTGGATAAGAGGGGATTGGAATTTACCGGACTGTTAGTCTCGGGATACATTATTCCCGTACTATTTGGTTGGACTGGATTTGTATCTCATGTTTGTTTAGTCATGGGATTAGATAGACTATTTGGTTGAATTAGATATGAATCTTATGTTTGTTTGAGATATTATGGAGAAGAGTAAATATTCAAATGACTATTTTATCCTTTTCAATTATTTAGTAAGTAATAGCAATATTAAACACATTTTTAATATTTTAATTATTTTTAACTAAATTAAATAAAAATTTATTTTATTTTATTTTATTTTTTACACAATTAAATAAATTTATTTTTTTAAATTAAATAATAAAATATCAATAAGAATATATGTTATTTTTTAAATTAAAATTTTAAATAAATTTATTTTAAAAAAAATAATTATTAAATAATGAAATTTTATTAAGACATTTAAATTTTATTAAAATTATTTCATTTTTAAATCGAGACATTTAAATTTTATTAAATTTACTAAATATAATACATAATTAAATAGTAGAAGACTAAAATAGTTATTTCATCACCTAATTTCATATCCCCCTTATCCCTTCATTTCATCCCATGAGACATAATAATTTAATAAATTTGAGACTATTAATCCAGTATAAAAATTTTGAATTAAATAATAAATTATTAATTTGAAAAAATTAATAATTCAATTCCATAAAATAATTTCCAAAACCAACACGATCTAGAAGGATGATCTTATCGCAATACTTTAGTGGGGAACGTAGAAATGCATGACTATTGTCTTCTTCTGAGATTGTGTCATACACGTGCACTTCGTTTCCAACTTCATGTTCACAACCAAGAATCACTAAAGCGTTCAAAAATAAATAAATAAATAAAAAGCCGTTCAAGAGCAAGAGCCACTAAACAAAATGATTATTTAGTCATTTACCTTGGGCGAACCACCAAATATTGAAGGCCCCCACAAATATCAGACAAATTCATGAAATTCCAAGGTCACATTGTGTCCTTCACACCCTTCAATATCATGCCACCGCATTTGGATGATTTTAGGAGTAGATGTGGACAGTTGTTGGCGTTTTTTTGGTGAATGTGTTCAGACAGTTCACATATTATTGGATTGCTATAGATGTCACTGTGAGGGCGTGAGAAGTTGTTATTTTAGTAGGTTATTTTATTATAATATATAAAAGTTTTAAATATTAAATTTTTTAGTTTTTAAAAATAAAAATTTGATTGTAAAAGATATTTAGAGATTAATTTCTATCGTTGTGAGGATAGTCGATAAAAGATCGTTTTAAAAAATAAAAAACAAAGCTTTTAACGACAAAATTTTAAAATGTCACTAATAAATAAATTTTTAAGACAATAATTTGGTCTCAAAATGATTTATTTTTTGACACAAAAAATTTGGTCTCAAAATGATAATAATTCATCACTAATGTCTAGTTATCGTTGTTAAAAATATAATGATTATACTTTTCACAACAAAAATATTTGGTCCTTAAAAAATAATTTTGTCCTTAAATTTTGATCTCTAAAACTTTAGTCTTTGTTATAGTGTTTTAGTTTTTAGTTATTTTAATAGCCTAAAGATGTGAAAAGATAGTTGAATTTTTTTATAGTTGGATTTGATATTTATGAGAAAAAAAGTGCAATGATTATAAATTTAATGTGACATTTTATCTTAGTCTATTTTTATTTTTTTTAAATTTTAACCTAAAAAACCAAAAAATAACTTTTGCCAAACACCCTACTGTAGCTTCGAAAGTATCGTTTAGAGTGGTTGTCTTTGGCCCTGTTTGGTGTAGCTGTTAAAACAGCTTATAGATTATAACTTAACAAATTATAGATTATGACTTTAATCAGAAGTTGTTAATCTGTTTGGTGTAACTATTGGATTATAGATTTAAGTTACTGAGTAGTCACTACTAAAAAAATCACTTTTTGCGACCGCTATAAACCGTCGCAAATAATAAAAAACAGTCGCAAAAGACTTTTTGCGACGGCTCATGCGACGGCAAATGGGGGTCGCGAATATGGGGGTGGCAAATACTTTTTGCGACGGCAAAACAACGGTCGCAAATTATTTGCGACCACCTAAACTACTTATGGCGACCGCTATTTTGCCGTCGCAAAAAACAAAGAAAAACACTAACATGATCTTTGGCGACCATCTTGTTACCGTCGCAAAAAATTAAAAATAAAAATAAAAATAAATAAATGAAAGTGTAGCGTTAAGCACTCTACGAATAACAATAACAATAACAAGAATTCAGACAATATAGCATTATAGTTATATTGAACATTCCATTTGAGTCTCAAAATTTGAGCCATATGTGAAAGTTATTACAACTAAAAACTTGGAAAAAAAAATTTTATGACAAAAATACAATCTAGAACTGGCCAATCTTCTCATCAATTTTTCTTGCTCGGGTGTTTCCCCACTCTATCAATGAACTGGCCAATCTTCTCATCAATTTTCTTTTCAAGTTCCACATCACCACATTGCACCTATGCAACAAAAATTTCAGGCATTAATGATAAAAATTATATACTGCCAAAATAAAAACTATCAATTTTAATCACTCCTATGGATATAGTGCAATTAGATTGAAAAAAGGTAACATGTCACAATCTAGATTTCAAACAGCATGAGGCTACATATTTCTTATTGCAAATTTAACAACGAGATATGTAGTGCAAAGCCTGCCAATGTGCAGAGTAGCATAATAAACATAATAAACAAAGTATGAATTCAACTGGTATTCAGCAAGTCAATGTTTTCAAATGGCAAGATATTGCAGCAATCAGTACAGGCAAACAGGAGACACCAGAATCATAGTTTAATTAATACTTCTGTTCACTATCAGCAAAAGAATTTTTACTTGAGGAGCATACCAAAAGATCTAAGTGTAAAAGGAGAACAGCAAACAAGGGTCTTTGCTCAGGCAGAGAGCTCTGGAGATAAATAATTGGGGAAAAAATATAAAAATATGCAACAAATAGCTTACTTGTAGCCACGCTGATCACAATAAAGGCAAACACTGATTAGGACCAACCACCTCAATAACAGGTAGTTTACAAGTAAATATAATCATCTTTATGTCAGGTGGTTTGAAGGCAGCCACCTTATAACGAAGTCACCTTCACGTTAAGAAAAACTACAATAATACACCTAATGGAAAAAAAAAAAAAAAAAATTATATGCCATGTTTGATATGCTGATAAGGGGATGGGGTAAGATTAAATAATCCAGGGATAAAATTATCCCACCCAATGTTTAACCAAGACCATTTTATCTCTCATGTGCAAGATTATTTTGTCGCGAGGGGACGGAAAATTTATTGGTATTGGGGCAATAAGAATGTGCTGCTCCCTCCTTGTGCTAAACACCTACACAAAATATTAGACACATAATCACATTGGTATTGAGGCACCCCTCCTGGGAATGCTCCAAAAGCACCATGCATACCCTTTATGCATATGCATGTTACTTGCTTTCTAGGTAAATGATGACTATGATTTAAAAAAAGAGGAAATTCCCAATAAGTTACTTTTTCCATAAAAGTACTATTGAATCGTATTAACATATGATTCAACCCTATCAACACAGTCTTGTTAATATGAGTTAGTGGTTTACTTTTATGGGAAAAGTAGGACTTTTTGACAGTATCCATTAAAAAAATGGAAGCCAGTGCAATGTAATTTAAACACTGTTAGTTGTTTTTGTAAATTTCTTCATCAGGCCTATATTGTACAAAAAGAGGTTGCAAATTAAGAAGGTGCAACTGCCACACAAATGTAATGTAACCGACTGTACTTTATACAGAGCACATATTTTTGGAAGAGTGTCTAAACAACCCTTGTGTTGATCTATAGAAAGCATTGAAAGAAAGAAGACAATATGTACTAGTTCAATGATTAAGTTATCAAGTCAAAAGGATTTACTAAAAAAGTATTGAGCCCAAAGAAATTGCTAGATTAATACCCTAAATCAAATATATAGCCAAACCCAACCCAACGAAGCTTTGTGTACCAATCAAGTGGGATCAACTAACCCTCAATTAAATAAATAAATAAAAAGACAACATGCCAAATTGAAGTACCATGTGTGGTTAATTTTGACGGCAAACGTCATTTTTGCCGTTTGGTATTAACCCCAAGGGGTGTTCATTGTACCAAATCGAACTTCAAGGTGACTCTATGTTTTTTGACCTGACCACAGAGGGGTAGATTGTAATTTACCCAAAGATAAATAATTCCATTTCATTATCACTGGTTTGAACCAATTCCAAATATTATGAAGAACCACCTAACACCGTTAGAAAGTTTTACAAAAAATAGTACCTCCCCATAGCTGCATAGCACCATTGCAAAGAGAGTTTCTGAGTGTTTCCTGATCTTGCATTAATTTTTCTAGCTCCTGCTTCCGACTCTCTTGTGTTTCTAGATTATACTCAAAGTCACGAATCTAAATCGCAAGCAAAATCAAATATGCAATACATAAGAAAGAGGAGAAACAGATTTTTTTTTGCACAAAGATCAATATGTACTATTTTTTTTTGCACAGATTTTTTTTTGCACAAAGATTCATATAGGCGTTAAGAGGTTCAGAAAAGATTAGAAAAAGAGATGCAGAAACTAATTAATGACATAAAATGCTAGCACAAACACAAATGACATTTGAAAACTAAAAACAATTTTCAGGTCACATTTGAAAAGCAGCATGAAATTGGACAGAAATGAAATTCCAACCTCTCGTCTCCATGAGACAATGCTCCTGTGTATCCAAATCAAGTTTGCAACCACAGAAACAATTATTGGACTAAAACTAAGAAATTTTATCATGGTCAGCAAATTACAAGAAAGCCAGGAGAAAACAGATATGGAAAATTCAATGTAATCTCCAAGTCACCCCGAATAAATGTCCAGAACAATAAGAATGGCCCACATAATATTCCTACATCAAAAAAGTAAAATGATTTTATCTCACAGTTCTAGAATTTAAAAGAACCATATTTAAGAAGTTTTGTAATGTCCACAGGTTTTTTGTTTGTTTTGAGCTCTATTAACTTACCATTGCACCACATGAGACCAAAGCTATTGAGGCCACTAGATTTTCCTGTGAAAATGAAAGTATCAGCAAAAAAAAGAAGAGATGTGAAGCTGATGAAAAAGAACTGTGAAAACAGAAGAATTACTACCAATACGGGCTATGGTTGCGAGATATATTGCTGTGGTGATGTTGGCCATAAAAACAACAGCATAGCCATAGGAATCAAATGACAAGTCTCGAGCCCCAGCAATAAATGCACCAATAATGATCAATGCCACACTGATAACACCTTATGTTTTTGGTTAAACAGAGGAATTAGAAACATAACAATTCAAGCAAAAGTTGAAATATCTATTTGATGTTGGGAAAAAAATAAAGATAAAAAATAAAGAACAAATTCAAATATCCAAACCAAAGCTCAAGATGTTATGCACTATTATTTACATTTTGATGTACCAAAGAACCCAAGAGTTCATACTCAGATTTGAGTGAAACCAAACAGAACTCAAGAATTTGTCCACACATAGCCTGGTGATGGAATATCACATGTTAAACCATAGTCACTAAAATTATGTATTGTACAGTGAACTACTTCCTAAATATTTGGTATTCCCGTATTGAGTATTGCCTGACAATCCCCTTTTTTGGTTTCTTGTTTTTGTTTGATACATCATATATTAACGAAACAGCAAAAAAAGCTACTTCTTCTTCTTTTTTTTTTTTTCTTTTTTTTTTTTTTTTTTTTTTAAGCACAAAAATGCAAGTATGCTATAATCAGAAAATGCAAAATAATTTCTCTCCATAAAAATTGTATGGTCAAATACCTTTGCTCCCTCACATTATCATTAATAATTAGGATTACACCACATAACTAAGCCATTCATATAACATATCCTGGATCCAGACTCGACTCAACCTGGTATTGCACCGAGTCTTACCTGATGATGATACAAGTGTCTTGTGAGTAGGTGTGTGTATCTGAGGTTTATCCAACCCGTACACAGGGTTCCTCATCATAAAAACAGAAAAAAGTGAAACTCTAGTTGTAAAACCTTTTTTTTTTTTTTTTCTAACTACAGACTATATACTTCATGAGCAATGCATCAATATTTTCATGTTCTAATTTGGCATAAAGCTTTCACCGTTAATCTTTGCTCATATTATTTCATTATTCACATATCTACTAAAAAATCAATACACACATACTTGTGTATGCACATAAGCTTGCAACAGAAGACTTGACTAAATGAGCTAAATTAATGTTTAACTAGAACCATAGCTGTTTCTACTTTACCTCTTCTGATATTTGAATCCTTTGGTATTGATGCTCAGAAATCACAATAAAAAAGTATTGATGCTCAGAAATCACAATAAAAAAGTATTGATGCTCAGAAATCACAATAAAAATTGTCAAGAATTGAAATATGATTATGGCCCCAATGAACAACAATTGAAATATAAGAAGTAGATAGAAAGAGGAAATACAATGATCGAAGAGAAGAAGAACAAAGCGATTATTTGCTAGAAATTGAAACTACATGAAATGAAATAGTGAAAAACAGAAATCACGTACCTTTGAAGAAATCGCGAAGAACAGAATTCCAAATGATATTGAAGGCATCGATCATAAGAAGAAATCGCAAAGAACATAAATTGAAGAATATAAATCGCGAAAGGCAGATGAATGCATCGATCTAAACCCTAGCAAATATATATACAGAGAGAGAGAGAGAGAGACGATAGAGATAGAGATCGAGAGAGAGAGAGGAATTCAGAGATCGAGAGATATTGAGAGATTGAGAGAGGAAGAGTGATTCATACCTGTGTTTGGGTGAGCGAGAGAAAGAGAGCGATGTCGAGAGTTTGAGCAAAGCTGACTAGGGCAAAATAAAAATAAAAGAAAATAAGTGAAATAAAGCACATACATAAACGAGATTAGAAAATAGTATATTTTTTGCTACGGTTAAATAGACGGTCGCAAAAAAATAGACGCAAAAAGTCAATTTTTTAGTAGTGAGTGTTTGTTAAATAAGCTGTGAAGTAGTTTTTTCAATTAATTTTTTTTTTGTTTGTCTACATTTCTCATAAAAAAAAATAATAATAATCTATAGTCCATTTGAATCTTTTTCTATTTTTAAAAAAATAAAAAATAAAAAAATTAAAGAGTATAACCATAAATTAACATGTCCACAGCAGAAGCTAATAATCAGAAGCAAGGGGTGAGCAGCTTCTCAGAATCAACTTTTTTGAGTTAAAATAAGCTATTAGAATCAGAAGCTGTTTGAAATAAATTTAACCAAACAGTCAAAAATAACTTTTTTCATAGCTAAAAGCCATAAGTTGGCTCTGAAAAGCTGAAACAAACACCCCCCTTTATCTTGGGTTTGTCTTCCAAATGTTACCCGGCCAGCTTGCAGTTCGGTGGTTTGCCTCCAAGTTCATTTAAAGAGTTCATATGGGTGTCCTTTTGCTATAAAGGTCCGTTTGATAGAATTGTGAGAAAATAATTATAAATTATAATTTAACAGATTATAAATTATAATTTTAAACATAAGTTATTAACTTGTTTGGTACAGCTGTTGGATTATGAATTTAAGTAGAAGAGTAGTGTTTGGTTGATAAACTGTAAAATAATTTTTTACTCTATAATTGTCCTTTTTGCCCTTATATGATATAAAATAATTATTTTGTTAGTTTTTTATATCTTTTTCTTCATTCAGTCCCGTTACAGAGCCCGAATTTCTCGAGCTCGAATTTGCTCGAAAAATCAAACGACGTCGTTTGATTTTTTTTTTGCCTTTTCTCTTTGAAGATGAGCAGAGAGAGGGAAAGTTGAGAAGATGAACATAGAGAGAGAAGAGAAAGCTGAGAGAGAAGAGGGCATTCATCAACACAACAACACATTCAACAACAATACATTCATCAACAACACAACATCATAACTTTTTTCGAATCTGAAAAAAAAAATTTCAACTACACAACATGCATTCATCAACAACATCAATCACAAAAAAAAAAAAAAAAAAAAAATTCAATTCAATTCAATTCAATTGTCGAATTTAAAAAAAAAAATTAAAAAATCCAACAACACAATATCATCATCAACAACAACAATCATCAACATCTTCATCTTTTTTCGAATCTGAAAAAAAAAAATTCAACTACACAACATACATTCATCAACAACATCAATCACAAAAAAAAAAAATTCAATTCAATTCAATTGTCGACTTTAAAAAAAAAAATTAAAAAATCCAACAACACAACATCATCATCAACAACAACAATCATCAACATCTTCATCTTTCAGATCTAGATCCACTAGAAAAGAAAAAAAAAAAAGTAGAGAGAGCAGAGGCAAGAGACCCACCAGCATCACCGTCGAATCATCTTCTTTTTCTTCAGATCCAGATCTTCATCTGTATTCGAATCATCTTCTTTTTCTTCAGATCCATATCCAAATCAACAAATCATCTTCATCTTCCTCTTCTTTTCTTCCTCTTCTCTCTCTTTTCTCTCTCTCGCCTGTGCCTGTGCCTGTGCCTGTGCCTGTGCCTGTCCCTGTTCAAACAAGAAAAAGAAGTAAAAGGGAAAAAAGCAAGAAAAGGAAGAAAAAGAAAAAAAAAAAAAATGAAACCCAAAACGACGTTTTGGGTTTCGAGCCAACTTTTGAGCCACTGATTTCGGGCCCTCAAACAATTTTCTTCTTCATTATAAATTAATTAATGTCAATTAATAGCTTAATTAGCATCAATACTTTTTTTTTCTTTTTTTTTTCTTCATTTTTTTAATCTTTTTCTTCATTATAAATTAATTAATGTCAATTAATGGCTTAATTAGCATCAATACTTTTTTTTTCTTTTTTTTTTAAATCTTTTTCTTCATAATAAATTAATTAGTGCCAATTAATGGCTTAAAAATTGTGATTATGTTTTTATTAATTTTTTTTCATTACAATTAATAATATAACAATTGTGCAATTTATTTCTTTATTTAAATTGTGCAATTGTGCAATTTATATCAATAATTGTGAAATAAATTGTGTAATTTATTTAATGGATATAAATTGCACAATTTATTTCAATATTAATTGAAATATTTTTTTTAGTAATATTTCATTATAAATTAATTTGTGTCAATATCAATTGATATAAATTGCACAATTTATTTCAATATTAATTGATATTAATTTGCACAATTTATTTCAATATTAATTACACAATTTATTTCATTATAAATTATTTTGTGTCAATTAATGGCTTAAGTAGCATCAATTAATACTAAAATTATCATTTCATTAATAGTATCAATTAATATAAAATTATTTCCTTTTTTTTATTATAAATTAATTGGTGTCAATTAATGACTTAATTACCATCAATTAATACTAAAATTATTAATTACCATCAATTAATACTAAAATTATTAATTAGTGACTAAAATGCTTAATAATTATTTTTTTAATTAAAAAAATTGAAAACCTCCCCCTCCCAAAAAAAAAAAAAAAAAAATTGAAACCCTAGCTTCTGCAGTCACAACAGTGCCGGGGTTTGAGTCGCCTCTTCATCTTCATCTCCTGTCTTCTTTGACAACACAACCACCACCACCGCCTCCACATCCGTTGCCATCGCCATCGCCGAAGGCAGAGAGACCAAATCTGGGCAATGGTAGATCCACCACTGCCTCTGACACCTCTTCTCTCTCTCTCTCTCTCAATTTCGAAAACACCAGGCGACAGAGGAGGAAGCAGAACAGAGGTGGTGGTGGATTCGCCACCATTGATCGAGGCTGTCGATTTGGCTCACATAGACACTGCAACTGTCGATTTGGCTCCCCGCACTTCCCCATACTCTTCACCAAGTCGGAAACTAGGTTTCCGTCGCCCTTCACCACCGTGAGCCTCTTTAGGGCAATGATTGTCACTCTCATAGATCTGAATCTGAACACACAGAGAGAGAGAGAGAGAGAGAGAGAGAGAGAGCTAGGGTTTTAGAGAGCTAGGGTTGGTCGAAAAACGCCTCTCTTTCGCCGGAAATCGCCTCTCAGAGGCGTGCGAGAGACAAAAATGAGTTGTGTTTGGTTTATATACGTGGCACACCGGTAATAACTTGAAATTGTGAGGGGCATTTAAGTCATTTTTCTCCTCAAACCCTAGCTGCACGCTTAAGTTGAATTAAAAAGCACCTCCTCCCCAACTCAAAGAATAATCACTTTTTTGACTTAATTTAAGCTAAAAGTTGATCACTTGAGCTACACCAAACACACAAAAATCACTTAATTTAAGTTAAAAGCTAAAATAAGCTGAATTTAAACTCTACCAAACACCCCCGAAGTTGTGAGCCACGATGGAGCTAGGGATCGGGTCACGTATCTGTCCTGACATTTTTTTTTTTTTTGAAGTATTAGCTCTATTCTTTAAAAAAAAAAGGTTTTAGCTCTATTAAACACTTACAATAGCAGAAAAATCTCCTAAACTCTATAAACTTACAGGAGTTTGGTTTTCAGATCTTACTGACAGTGGTTCATTTTATTTTATTTGTTATCATTTTTTGCACTGAAATTAAGGATTTAATTTGTCCTAAAATTAAAAATATTAATTTGTGGTGATTTATATTTAAATTAAGAATTTTGATTTCTTATGCTTTGTGTTAAAATTTAAAATTTTGATTTGTTGTGGTTTGTGCTAAATTTATGAATTTTGATTTGTATTAAAAGTAGAGATTTCGATAGCTTGATTGTCTACATATAGAGAGAGAGAGAGAGAGAGAGAGAGATTTTTATAACATTGATAATGATAATATCATGGAGTCCGGGTCAATTGTAAAAGTTTACATTTAAAAACTTTTTGGAATGAATATTTAAGTTTTTGTGTTTAATATGAGTTCATAATAATATTATTATTATATTATTGTTATTGATTAAGGAAGAAAATTTTTAAGCTTGTAATTAATAAGTGGGCCCCATACTAAATTCTTGACTCTGCCAATGTAAGGAGCTAAACATTTTATTTATTATGCTAATGTTTGTTGGTTTAAAACCATTTGTTTGATCAAAAAATATGTTTTATGTTTGGTGATAGTAATTGTGGGATGAATGTGGAGGTGGTGGCATAGTGGTAGTACGGTGGCAATGATGGTGATGACAACAGTGATGGTCGCAATAGCCATGGTGATGGTAGTATGATAGTAGCAATGGTAGTACAGTGATATTGGTAAAATTTTAGTTTGGAAAACGTCTCCATCGATAAAAAAAAATATTTTCTGTCCAAATAGATTTTTTTTTTCAGTTGTTCAAAGAAAATGTTTTCCTTTGACTTTTATTTTCGTTTTTTGTTGTACCAAACATTCGAAAATATAAAAAATCTTTTTGGCCCAAACAAACGGATTGTTAGTTAAAGTAGCAGTGGTTTCTCCTTTTTTTTTTATGAGAAAAAATAAGAAATTTAGTGATGTAATGACTATGAGTATATATACGGATGGATTTAAGATTCTAAATTTGGGATAAAATTAATAGTAAAAATGAATTGTTAGAAAATTGTATGCTTTTATCTATAGTTGAAACATGCAAAATTAACTCAAAATAAATCAATTTATGAATAAGGGAATAATTCACCTCAATCGGTAATATCAAATTTCATAAACTCAATTTTAAAAATATCATGTTAAATGAAGACAATATTTTCATGTGATGAAATAGGAAAGTTGAAAAAAAAAATAATAAAAAAAAATCCACAAATGATTCACGGACATAAAACAAAAATGGTAAAAAATAAAAACAATTTGACATATACAATAAGAGAAGCAGCTTTGAACAATATATATATATATATATATAAGGTGTGTACCATATGTGTATTTGGTTACGACGGTTGCGGTTTTTGATTATAACTTATCATGGTATTAATTACAACTCATCGTGATATTGGTTCTAAAGTCTATGAAAACACGACCCAACTTCAGTTTTGACGGTTACAAAAATTTAAAAGGCCAAGAGACTTATTTTGAGAGTTTATCACCCTACCTCTCTACCAACTTATATTTTTCACACATCAACCACCCAAACTCCGTTAATGCTCACCACCAAGTGTCACATCCCAACTTTTATTATTCGAATCCATTACTAAATCTATTATAATAATACCTTTTAGTTGAAAACATAAACAAGAATAACTAATAGCATTCTCTTAGGACAACAATGATGATATAAATAAGACATATCACAATGTCCTTAGGCTTACATTAAATAACAACAAATGAAATCGAAGGGGTTTACCCTTATACAATACATGGCACACGGCCAACAAGTGAAGAGCCTTAAAAGACTTCAAGTCATACACGATTCCTCAAGCCTTGTATCTGAAAAAGTTTATCAACACGTGGGATGAGTACTAAGTTCAGTGGAGATTCCAAAGATCCCAACCAATCACAACATATAGATAAAAAAGATCATGAATGCACTACGACATACCATATAAGTAGTGTGACATTTAATATTCAAATATACACACATAACTTCGATTTTACTCAAAACATTTCTCTTGACACAATTTAGTATAAAAAAAATCAATTCATCTTACTTACAAAAGAAAATGTTTTAAAACCTCATTCTTTCTTTGACCAAAACTTCTCACATTAATATAAATGAATCTCACTTAAACAACTGTTCTGAAAATATAACCCCACATGGAAATCGTAATCCCCATCCGGCCTCTCAATACACCATAAGTATTTACATCTCAACGTATATATCTACAACCTTCCCTGACCATAAGCCCATGGATTTTAAAAAGTGACCGGTATGAAACTGTTAACATATATATATACATTCAAACGAGACAACTGAAGTAATACATACTACCGACTCCATCTCCATCGGCCTACAACACGGATGGCAGATTCAACAATACCAATAACACATAACACTTTAGCCTCACCCGGAAGGAGGTGCTCCTCAGGTCATACTTTACTGGGCACAAACCGGAAGGGAACAAAGAACCTATCACAATGGGCTACGCTTTGCTAGCTAAGATACGGCGGGAAACGGACCCCCTTTTCACACTTTACCAGGCGCAAACCGGAAGGGACAAAGAAACCTCTGTCAAGGCACCACGCTTTGCCGGCTCAACACGGTGGGTAGCAGACCCCCAAACAACATCACATTAAAGGCATAACAAACTAACCAACATCGATATTACTCGGGTGTAATACATACACCAAGTCCAAACATCACAATCCTAACTATTAGCAGTTGAATACATTAACCCATTTCTATCAAAACATGCTCCTCGCACCACCGTTCAACAACGGGTTTTCTTTCATTCTTAAAGTGTTTCCATACATAACTCGAATTACTAAACATCAAAATCATACTATCCGACAACAGTCTCACATACAAATACACTTATATGCATTGCAGTTATCTCTTTAACAACATATTCCATAACTTAACAATGGAATTGTCTATTCACAATATTCATTTACCACTGACAACACATCGTGTTACACCGCATAGCCCATCCAACAATAGTGCTCATAGTCTATATCTAGCAACAAGCAATACCATCCTCCACCGATGGCCAAGGACAAAACTCTAGACACCAATCACATAATCTGAAATAATAAATACAACCTTAGGTAATTTCAAATTCCCATTCATTGCAAACTGTCATGTTTTATAAAAAAGTAGCTAATCCCAATTTGTTTTTATAAAGATAGAACTCCTTTACTCCAATTCACAACGCATGCAACAATAACCAAAATCCACTTTCATTAACCAAAAATCCCAATTTGCTAAACAACCAAAACATAACCCCAATTTCCAATTAACATCAAGCTTTCCTCCAATGTTCTAAAATTTACGAATCGAACACCAAACCCTTCCAATCCCATATCCCAAACAAGCTTTTACAATGCAGAATGAGTAATAAACCTAACCCATATATCCACCAATTAAACCCAAATCAACCATAAATTGTGCTTTTAAATGTAGTAAAAATACCACAAGTCTATCTATAACGAGGTATTGAAAAGAAGCTCAAGAATCCCTACCTCTTAGAGCAAAGAGGAGAAAAGTCGAAAATCCACCGGTGACGAAAACACGATCTGCTCATATCAAAAGAAAGCCCTCGTGACTCTCTATGTTTTGATCTATAGGACTAGGGCTAGAAAATGGGTGTAACTAGATGAAACCCAAGCTTTTTGGTCCAAGAAACCCTAAAATGGTGAAAAGAGAAGGAAAGGAGAGAGAGAAAAGTAAAAAGTGACTTTTTCAGCGTACTATGGCCATATATAGACGCATAGTCTGCTCAAGCGCAAGAAGTGACACTTGAGCGTCCAGACACAAAAAGTGCGATTGCTCGAGCACAGGAAATGTCGCTCAAGCGCAGAATACAAACTCTCAGAAGTTTTACAGACAAGAGACCACCGCTCGAGCACATGAAGTACCGCTCGAGCGAAGAATGACAACCCTTAGTATCTCTGTAGGCCTATAAAAGTGATAGAAGTTCACAATGACCGCTCAAGCGCCAAAGCAAAATTCTGGGTGACGCAGTTTGAAAAACAAGTTACCAACTTGTTTCCAACGCAACCAAGACACTCCCAAAACTAAACCCAATCAACAATGAGTAGAAGCAAGACATGAACAACCATAAAAAACAATGAAAACCGAATCCAAAACATCAACGGGTCGGATTCAAACTATGGTCGCTATAACTTTCTCCCCTTAAGGAATTTCGTCCCCAAAATTAGAGAGGATAGTAAAACACAAGGTACCCAATGGTGAAAAGAAAACACCTACCAAAACCAAAGTTAGATCCATAGGTGGGATACTTTCCCCAGATCTCGGTTTAACGCCTTAGTGCCCTAAAGACCCTTGAGCAACACCCAACAAGAAAGAAGTCACAACTAACTCTCTGACCCACATACTCAATGGGATCCAAGAGGCTAAACCAAACAACCGTGCGACCTGCACCCCAAACGCCAACTGCTTGCCAACCGCACGCAACCAACCAAATAGAAACCAAGCTCCCCATACTCGAACATTAGAGGAAACACCACACTCACAACCAGAAACTCTTAAGCAACTCTCGCCAAAGAGCACTACACCTCCAAATCACGATCTACGGAGACAACTCTCTGGCACCACCAAAAACAAACAATGTCGAGCCCACAAGAAAATTAAAACACATAACAAGTAACTGAGACCAAACCATAACTCAACTCACCCCTACTAGGTTGAACAGAATAATCACATAATCCGATTAAAACAACAGTTTTTCTTATTTTTTCGAAAACTCTTTTGTCACTTACTTCGTTTTCCTCAAAAGTTATTCAAACTCACACCATTTCCAACAATTTTTTGTTCCAAAATTCCAAGAAGGCCAGTTGTTTTGCAAATATTTTCTCCAAACAACCAGTGAAATTTCAAACCCAGAGTTTTCAGTTGAAACTAAATGCCATAAAAGGCTATAAAACCAAACTCATTTTTCCAGTTTATTTCTCAACAACATCCAGTGAACCTCAACCATCACCCAATCACAACCATCACACCCATGGTGATTCCACAAGTCAATACACACATTTCTATCATAAGAATGAATAAAAATAAATACAGTACCAAAAGATATAATACAGCACAAATAGCTTCCCAAATCTCAAAAGTTTCAAACCAACACAAAATCAGTAATATTAATCAACATAATTCAATGGCGCAAAAGCGCTTGCAAAATCTGCACATTAACACGTTACCCTAACTCAATGGGTTCTACACACCCATACCCACCAAACAACACTTATAAGTGAGGCCCCATGCCCCCAAGTACAACTAGACATACCCCTCAACCTTACATCCATTAGCTCAAACCAAAAACAATTCCTGAGGTGACTATGTGTCAACCAACTTTGAATACCTTACAACCAAACCACCAATCCTCTATTCCCACAACTCAAAGCCCAAAACAAAACATTATTACTATACCAAGCACAATACAAAATACACCCCTACCACTCAACAAGGCATATGAGACCAACCTGAGACATCACAAGCCAACATGCTTCGCTAAGACATCAATATGGCATAATAAAACTAGGATTTCCAATTCTTACAACATCTTTCAACACATTACAAATGAATACAAAGTTAATAACATAACCACACTATTTGGGTTTACAGCCACATAACTATGCATAAACAACATCTCTAAGCATACAGCCTTACATAAAATAACATATTACGACATTACAAAGAATCAAAACTCCTTCACACTTCCAACCTCACTACTGTCGCCGCTTGGACTACTGAAATTGGCTTTGCTGTAGCAGAGGGCAATGACGCCGAACATGGCTGGCCTAACTACATTTAGAACACCAAGGTGGTCCCTTATTCCAAGACTAACTCGAGGACGCCTGAGCTTGACTAGACCCTCCACAGGACGAGTCTGAAGAAACGAAAGTAGTTTGAGACGTCAACTGCCTGTGCCTAAGATCTTGCCTGCTTTCAATTCTTAGTAGGTCTACTACCTCTCTGAACATTCGAACTTGTCGGTATGGATTCCTCCTCCTCATCCTGGCCAACACTATCAATAATGGTTTCAACGTGAGCCATTGCCTCTACCAAGGCATGATAATCTTTGTACATTGCCCGACAACCTTTCTTCGAATATCATCACACAACTTCCCCTCGAAAGACAATGCCGCTCCTCTGTTGCAACCAACTCTGGAGCAAATCTCGAAAAACTAGCAAATCTCGCCTCAAACTGTGCCAAAGAAGTATCCTCCTGGTGCAACTTAACTAACTGGTTCCTTAATCTTTCCCGAGCAGAAGGAGAAAAATACTTAGCCAAAAGAACCTCAGTGAAAGCACTCCAGGTAATGCCGACAAAAACTCGTGTAGACTTCCACTAATAACTAGTGTCACCTTTCAGTTGAAAACCAGCCAACACAACCCTTAACTCCTCGTCTTCGACTCTGAGCATACCAAGAGTCTTGGTACTCTGTTCTAACCAGTTATCAACCTCCAACAGCTTAGGCTCCCCCAAAAATAGAGGTGGATTGGAGCGAAAAAACTCCTTGGTCAACTTAAGGTTATTCCTATGGTCCCCCTCATTGCGAGCTAGAGCATCTCCCACCGCTCTCACAATCTCGCGTGCAACTTCCTCACCCACAGCCGATGCTACAGGGGCAGGTACTAACGAAACAGCTATGTCTCTACCGACATACCTACTTCCCCAACGACCTCTACTCCCTCGAGAAGACATCCTATAAAACCAAAACTAAAACAAACTTAGTAAACAACACAACAGCCTTGCCCGAGGCACACACTAACCCCCGCTAAGTTACAAGACATACTTAGTCCCGAAATACATAATTCTATCACATAGAGACAATTAAAAACCTAACCACATAATTGAATCAAGTCCACGAGATAATTACTCGCCCCGGAACTCTCAAGGAATTCCTATCAGAAACCATGTTGATCAGACGTGTTTCCAATAGAACCTCAAAGTAAGTTCACCAGTGACAAGCATTATCCAGGAAACTTAAGCCCATGCTCACATAAATGCAACATATAAGGTCCCAACACATAATCATCTATATGCAACATCCTCACCAAGCATAACGAACCCACTATGGTAAAACCATTTCCCACGAGCCCAAAGTATTCAACTCGGCTGGCTCTGATACCAAGTTGTCACGCCCCAACTTTTATTATTTGAATCCATTACCAAATCCATTATAATAATACCATTTAGTTGAAAACATGAACAAGAATAACTAATAACACTCTCTCACGACAACAATGATGATATAAATAAGACATGGTACAATGCCCTTAGGCTCACATGGAATAACAATAAATGAAACCGAAGGGGTTTACCCTTATACAATACATGGCACATGGCTAACAAGTAAAGGGCCCCGTGGCCAACAATTAAAAGACTTCAAGTTATACACAATTCCTCTAGCCTTATACCTAAAAAAGTTTATCAACACGTGGGATGAGTACTAAACCGCGTTGAGATTCCAAAGATCCTAACCAATCACAACGTATAGATAAAAAAGATCATGAATGCACCATGACACACCATATGAGTAGTGTGACATTTAATATCCAAATATACACATATAACTGCGATTTTTCTCAAAACATTCCTCTTGACACAAGTCAGTATAAAAAAAATCAATTCGTCTTTCACATTCCTATCATTACTTCCAAAAGAAAACATTTTAAAACCTCATTCTTTCTTTGACCAAACCTTCTCATGTTAACATAAAAGAATCTCACTTAAACAATTGTTCTGAATATACAACCCCACATGCAAATCGTAATCCCCATCCTCCCTCTCAATACACTATAAGTATTTACATCTCAACATATATATCTATAACCTTCCCTGACCATAGGTCCAATGATTTTAAAAAGTGACCAGTATGAAATCATTAACACATATATACATTCAAACGAGACAACTGAAGTAATATATATTACCGATTCCATCTCCATCAGCCTATAGCACGGATGACAGATTCAACAATACCAATAACACATAACACTTTACCGGCCTCACCCAGAAGAAGGTGCTCCTCAGGTCATACTTTACCGGGTGCAAACTAGAAGGGAACGAAGAACCTATCACAATGCGCTATGCTTTGCCGGCTAAGATAAGACGGGAAACTGACTCTCTTTTCACACTCAACTGGTTGCAAACCAGAAGGGACGAGGAAACCTCTGTCAAGGCGCCACGCTTTGTCGGCTCAACATGGTGGGTAACGGACCCCCAAACAACATCACATTAAGGGCTTAACAAACGAACCAACATCGATATTACATGGGTGTAATACGTACACCTAGTCCAACCATCACAATCCTGACTATTAGCAGTTAAATACGTTAACCTATTTCTATCAAAACCTACTCCTCTCATTGCCGATCAACAATGGGTTTTCTTTCATTCTTAAAGTGTTTCCAAACACAGCCCGAATTACTAAACATCAAAATCATACTATCCGACAACTGTCTCACAATACAAATACACTTATAAGCGTTGCAGTTGTCTCTTTAACAACATATTTCATAACTCAACAATGGAATTGTCCATTCACAATGTTCATTTACCACTAACAACACATCGTGTTACATCACATAGCCCATCCAACAATAGTACTCATAGTCTATATCTAGCAACAAGCAATACCATCCTCCACCAATGGCCAAGGACAAAACTCTAGACACCGATCACACAATTTGAAATAATAAATACACGCTTAGGTAATTCCAAATTCCCGTTCACTGCAAACTCTCATGTTTTATAAGAAGATAGCTAATCCTAATTTGTTCTGTAAAGAAGGAACTGCTCTACTCCAATTCACAACGCACACAACAATAACCAAAGTGCACTATCATTACCCAAAAATCCCAATTTCGTAAACAACCAAAACATAACCCCAATTTGCAATTAACATTAAACTTTCCTCCAACATTCTAAAATTTACGAATCGAACACCAAACCCTTCCAATCCCATATCCCAAACATGCATTTCCAATGCACAATAAGTAATAAACATAACCCATAAATCCACCAATTAAACCCAAATTTAACAAAATCAACCATAAATTTTGCTTTTAAATGTATTAAAAATACCACAAGTCTATCTATAGTGAGGTATTGAAAAGAAGCTCAAGAATCCCTACCTCTTAGAGCGAAAAGGAGAAAGCCAAAAATCCACCGGTGACAAAAACACGATCAGCTCAGATAAAAAAGAAGCCCTCGCGACCCTCTACATTTTGATCTGTAGGACTAAGGGTAGAAATTGGGTGTAACTAGATGAAACCTAAGCTTTTAGGTCCAAGAAACCCTAAAATAGCGAAAAGAGAAAGAGAGAAGAGAGAGAAAAGTAAAAAGTGACTTTTTTAGTGCAGTACGGCCTTATATAGACGCGTAGTCCGCTCGAGCGCAAGAAATGACGCTCGAGCTTCCAGACACAAAAAGTGTGACCGCTCGAGCGTAGGAAGTGTCGCTCGAATGTAGAATACAAACTCTTAGAAGTTTTACAGACAAGAGACCACCGCTCAAGCGCAAGAATGGCCGCTCAAGCAAAGAATGACAACTCTCAGTATCTCTGTAGACCTTCAAAAGTGTTGGAAGTTCACAATGACTGCTCGAGCGGAGAATGAAAATTCTAGGAAACACAGTTTGAAAAACATGTTACTAACCTGTTCCCAACATAACCAAGACACCTCCAAAACTAAACCCAATCAACAATGAGTAGAAGCAAGACATGAACGACCATAAAAGGCAATGAAACTCGGATCCAAAACATCAACGGGTTGGATTCAAACCATGGTCGCTATACCAAGCTTTCTTGCTGAGGATTATAAGGACCCTAAGCAATTTCTAAAGGACCGTGTGGGTGCTAAAAAGGAGTTTGACTGCCAAGGAGCTCAACCTCCTTTTAGAGGTGAAACTGTTGCACTTTTTTCACTTTTTTCTATCTCTTTCTTCATTTTTAGGCTATGAATTTTGTTATTAGTTTGTTGCAATCATGTGATAAGTTCTTGTGGATGGGTTGCGAAGTAGAAAGTAGCCACACATCCATTGAGTTGATTGTTTCTTTCCTTTTCTACTTGTTGGTACTTATATTTTCTTTTTAGAGGTACAATTCATTGTTGCTGTATGTAAATGTGTTGATTGGAACCTTATGGATGGGTTGGGAATTAGAAAGCAGCCACTCATCCATAAGTTTCTTTACATAGTGTAGTTGTTTTAATGGTCTTGCACTATCTCATCACTTAGCTACTCAATCAAGCATATTGGTTCATGTGCTTGAATCTCTACTCAATCTTGATGAGTTGATATGGTTATTGCATGGAGCCATTTGAATGATCCTTTATATTTGATGTTGAGAAGGTTGTTGGGTATGTTATTTTGATTGATTTTTCCTTAGAAGTAAAATAAGAGATTTTAGGTCAAAAATGTTAAAAACTCTCCCCTTAATCTTTTGTGAACATGAAGAGGGATGGAAACATCATTGTTCCATGAATAGGAGATGAGTTTTCAATAGCCCTTGATGAATCTCTTACTTTAAAGGCGAAACTTCCACCAAGAAATAATGAGCATTAATTTATTCTCTACAATTAATAGCATGGATTTGGGTACTAACCTGCCCTTATTCAGAAAGCGATAATTGTAGGTTCTTATTAATTTTTTAGGCTTGAATTTCTTTTAATCTCTAACTCTTTTCGTTTGATTGATTATTGTTAATATCATGTTATATATAGTTTGTTGTGTTGCTAATTATGGGTTAAGGATTCTCCACTACTTTCTTGAGTTTAACTATGAAGGAGAGAAATGGAGTGGATGAGCACACCTCCTAGAAGGTGTGTTTTGGTTCTGCTTTGTTGTTTTTGCACACAACAGTGTTCATCCTAGAGGTTAGGACTGGTTTGACCTATTTTCATTTGGCTAGATAATTTTGTGTATGGCCTAGTGAACCTTGTTCCAGGAAGAGCAGAGCAAAATGGGGCAATTTTTGCAAAGTCCTCTTCTGGGCATTTTGTGGTTACTGTTTGTAATTTGCTTTTAATTTTAGTATGATTTGTTTGATTTAGCTTAATTTAGCTAAATCAATTCCTTGTTGTAATAACCTCCAGTCCCACGTCTTTTATTCAATTCATTTATTATAATAAGTCACAGCCCTACGTCTCTCATTCAATTCATTTGTTGTAATAACCTCCCAACCTCACATCTTCTATTCAATTAATTTGTTGTAATAACTTCTAACCCACGTCTTCCTATTCCTTTCATTTCAACGCTTTCCATATATGTTGTAGCGCATCATGTTTTATTCATCATACTTATGTTGTGCATCAATTTTTCATGCTTATGGATTCGGTTAATTTGTATTTATGGATTTTATTAATTAAAAGGTGATTTCGTGCGCTAATCATATACCTTGAAATGATACACATGTCACATGATAGTAGCTGAATCCTTAGTTGTATTTTGTGGGTGTATAACATTAGCTATTGGTATATAAGATCATGCATGCATGTATAGTATATTATTTTGGCTTACCATAGAGGAGTACTAGGTGAGCATCTTAATTGTTTTATTTAGTTTTTTGGTTTTAGCATCTTGCATCTGCATGTTACTTACTATATGGCCAAATGCTTAAGTGAAATATCTATATGAATACCAGCGGATGGAGATAGTGTAACTTGTAATGAAATGCGGTTGATTCTTATGTTTTTGTGACAACCCTGACCTGTGATTAGTCTATAATCCTTGGTTAAGAATGCTTAACAAGTAATTAAGATGAAATCCTAAGTAAATTGCATGTGCCATGTGTTATTTGTTTTTATATTTGTTTGTTGTAGAAATATCTGTCGATAATTCTACTTAAATCTGTGAATTGAAGGCCTTATCGGCCACTGAACATGAAATTGACTAAACCAATGTGTTGATTCAAATTTTTAGGATTTTATGGTGGGTTTAATTGAAATTCGATTCGGAATCAAATAATTAGAATAAATTAATTAGAACCAATCATACTTAATTAGCCTAATGATAATCAAGCCTGAAAGTAGATGATTGGGACTGACTGGGCACAGGCAAGGTAAACGGTGACTGCTGAATTGGTGACTGCTGAATTGGTGAGTTATGCCTAACCCCCCTCCGTCTGGTAACCGGTGGGAGTGAAGCAAACATTGGTTGTCCTCTTACAAGATCCCTGGATCGGTAAAGTCACCTTACTCGGGTCCAGAGTGCATGGGGGGTAACAAACTTGTCTGAAGCAATGGTGAAAGACTACCTTGCAAAAAGAAAATAAAACAAAAACAAAATAAACAAAAAATCAGAAAATTGCATAACACCTCGGCTCAGACAGAAACAACAAGCAGTTGCAACCATAAACTAGACAATTGTACGTAAACACTGATTTATGCCACAAATTTCTACCCCAAAACTGATACCCAGACCTGCAACTGATACATACATTCCTGCAGAGTTTCACTCTAAAAGCCTGTATCAAGCAAGTGAGAGCCAAAACACCCCTATAATGGGGTAGGGTTACCCTGTCCTAATTTCGTCAGGAGCTAGGGGTTCACTATGAAAACAAGCGATTTTATACAATTCCTGCATTCGGGTAAGCAACCTGTTCTAGTTTGGAATGGTCTCTATGGTTTTCGATATGCAACTAGGTCGATTGGTCAAAAAAGGGTTCCTCAGCAAGACTACCTAATATACCTCTCACACCTAACACCGAGAAGTGAAAGGAGGATCAAACGGTACAGCGGTAGTTCAGATCCAAGGGTTGTGTTCCCATCGTGGTAGAGCCTGCAACTGATCAACCTTTTGGCATGCTTTTCCAAGCAAGCCTCCGGCAAACCGCTCAGGAATAGCAGATGGCAAACACTGTGACTTAAGCGCACCGATGCAAATGCAAATGCAAAGAAACACATAAGTATAGATAAAATAACATATCATGAGTTCGAGTCAAGTTTTCTAAATCCCCAGTAGAGTCGCCAGAAACTGTGGACTCGCCTTTTTCTCGCCCCCCGCCTTTTAGAAGGTTTGAAATGAAGGCCTCACAGTTCGGACTCCCGTGGTTCTGAATCTAGTCTCACAAGTGCAATGTGAAACTGATAAACACCAAAAAGTCTAAATTCAGCAAATCTTTTTGGAAAAGCGATTTTAAATCAAATAGTGCCCAAATTGGAATGCTTTGCTAGATACGGAGTCGCCACCTAAATATTTTATTTTTGGGAAAATTTAGGAAACCCTAACTCGCGCCAAAGGCCACGTGTTGGTCATCACCAAAGTTGCCTCAGCTCGGGAACTTGGGTACGAGAGGGGAAGGTCCTGAAATAAGCACCCTCGCTCGCTTGATCAAAGATCGGCATCTACTAATCATGACATGTTCTTTTATAAACATTATGTGTTCTTATTCCGGTTATTAAACTAGCTTTATTATGTGACGCACACAAGCAAGTGTAGACTAGTTTGCTCAATTTGGAACAATTCAACTCATGTTTGTTTTCGAAAATGGTTTGAACTTGCCACCTCAAGTGGGCTTAAAAATACGGATTTGCCACCAAACACAGTGGGCTTAAAACAGGATTTGCCACTCAACAAAGTGGGCTTAAAACTCATATTCGTTGAATCGTTCCAATTCAGACAATAAGCCTTCATCCACAAGCATTCATGTAGTTAATCATTTAAGCATATAGCCTCATGGCAAGCATACTAAGCGTGGCAATATGGCAATCACACTCATGCAGGTATGCTAAAGCATAAAACTCACCGAGTACTCCAAGCCAAAACAAAAACTAGTTAGAAAAATGCATGATCCTAACTATACAAGATGCCTAATATAACACATGCAACATGCAATTAATAGGCTCGGCTACTAATATGGCATATGAATTGATTTGAACAGCATGGGATTAAACATGTATTCAAAGAAGATATTGAAAGTGCAATGCAGTTTGAATGATGCACCGAGCCTCGGTGCATGCAAGACAAATGAATGGATGCAAACATGCAAGCATAAGGTATGCTAATCGAAAATGTCCATAATCTAACCATCAAAAGCGATTAAATAAAAGGGAGAAAGACGTAGAGTTTGAAGACATACACACACGCACGCATACTTATTACAGCATTATGCCCTCGCGAAGGAGGGTCCGAATGAATAAGCTAACTAGCTACGCTAATTAAGCTAACTAAACTAATCTAATTAAGCTAATTAGACTAATTATTACAAATCAAATGAATACTTAGAAAACTAATTACTAATTATTACAACACTTTAATGAACTAGTAAACTAATTACTTAAAACAAATGCACACTAACTAAGTATGCAAGGCATTAAACTATGCCGCCACTGCTCTGCCTCGAGAAGTGGGAGATGCACGTGCTCGGTTTTTGCCCCGAAAAGTCCTCTGTTTTGCTCTTGAGAGGCTCTGTTTGCAGGGTTGAGCAAACTCCAAAATCTTTTTGCTCCAACTTACCAAATCTTCCCTGAGACTTACACCAGTGGCTTGCCGGCCATGAATGGCTGCTATCGGCCATCTGCCAGCTAGAGGGGTGCACTGCCGGCCAAAAATGAAGCCTTGCCGGCCATGGATAGGGCCTTGCCGACCACTGGTGCTCTAGGTTACCACGCTGCAACAGAGCACAAATAGAGCAAAAATGGGATTTTGCCAAGGATTGTCTGCACACCCTGTCTCTCCTTTTCATGGGGAAATTAAAGGAGGGACAAGATTTGGTTCACAAAACCACCAATCAAGCAATTTCCATTGCATGATGGCTTGTGAAACCAATTGTGCAAGTTCAATAAATGCACAAATATGACCAACAAGACTACCACCCTATCATGAATGATCAAGGGCAATGGAGGCCTAGGAAAATGGCACATTTCATCACTATTGAGTATCAAATGTCCCACTTGCCTTGTGTTCAAATTAACATCCAATTTGAACACATGCAATGCAACACAAAGAATGCTTATCATGCTTCTTTTACTTGCCAATTTTTGTTTACTCATTTTCATTACCAAAATCACTCTTTAATTGATTTGTCCATTGATGAGTGCCTTCTAAAGTGAAAGAAGCGTCAACCAAGGGGTAATTTAAGGCATCAGAGAGATCATGCCATTGGTAATGAACACTCAAAGAGGATTAAACCATTAAGCATAACCTCAATCTTAAGCTTAAAGGATCCCAAGTTTGAAACAACTCTCAAAAGGAAATAAAAGAGTGAAGCAAAGATGGAGGTTGTAGAGATTTTAGGTACTGGAATGAAGTGTAAAACAACACTAAAACATGCTATCAACTCAAAAAAAAAAATGATGATTGAAGCATTAAAACGTCAAGCTAGTGAAGGAATTAACACTATAACTATGCAATACAAGCCTCAACTGAACTAACCAGTCCAAAACAAAGCCAAAATAGGTTATTTCAGAGGCAAAAACATGCTGGACTTAAGCTAAATCAAGCTAGAAAAACATGCTAACATATGAAGCTATCTAGGCATGCAAACAAGACACAAGGAGGGGAGGCTAACCCCTCCAATTTTGGACTTCAAAACAAGGTTTTTACCACTGAAAAACCTCTGAGATTTAGTTGTTAAAAGGCCCAAAAAAGTTGGTTTGAAAGTGGTGAAAAGATGGCACAAAAGCTTAACAAGCTAAGAAGCAAAAATGGTAGACAACCCCCTAACTCAAAAGGGCTCAAACCACCACTTTTAGGTCTCAAAAATAAAACCTTTTACATGCCAAAACCAGCCCCAAAATAGTTGGAAAAGATGGCAAAGTAAGTATTGAAAGCAAGCTTAAATAACAAGTGTTATACCTCTTGAAGCTAAGGCACAAAATAGGCTACAATCCAAGCCCAAACCACTTTCTAGAGCTCAAATCAAGTCTCAATGAACCTCAGCTCAAAGAGAAGTAACTTTGATCAAGGTAGTGTATGTAAATGTGTAGAGAAAACAAGCTTCAAGGCACAAAATTGTAAGAGAGAGAGAGAGAGAGAGAGAATTTTTTCTTCAAATTTTTCTGTCCCCCTCATATGCAAGAGAGGGGTCCTATATATAGAAAGTACAAAATCCCCTCATAAAGATCTAGCCACACATGTGTTGGAAGATGCATGAACCTATGCAAACAACTGGCACAAAATATTACAAAATATCTGCAAGAAAGACTGATGGCCGGCCGGCAAGGCTTCATTGATGGCTGTCAACGCACATCAATGGCACCGGCAGGCCAAAAGCCATGGCCCGCAGCCTTCAAGGATGGCCGTTAGGCCATCAAAAACTTCATGCTAAAAAGACCTAAGCATGGTCCAAAGATGAGACAAAAGGGATGCAGGGTTTGGAAAACTCAAACCTGTGGCGTTCTACCGCAGACTTCAAGCATTTGGTGAGCAATCAGACTGGCCATCGGATGCACCTGCAAGAACATCCAAGTCTTAAAGGGCCGTCAAAAATGAGGTGTCTACAACAGGACATAAAGAATTGTTATGTGACCTAGAAATCAATAAAATTGAGATAGTTTTGTGTGAACAAGGTGGAGTTTTAGCTGCCACCTCTACACAACCAGCCATCATTGAGGAAGTTAAAGAAAAACAGTTAGAAGATGAATTCTTGAAAAAGATTGTGGCTGAAATTAATTCAAAATCAAGGCCAAGGATTTGTAGTGGAGAGTAATGTGTTTAAATTTCAAAGTAGGCTTTGTGTACCGAACCATTCTGAGTTAAGAAAACGTGTTATGATTGAGGCCCACAACTCCAAATTTGCTATGCATTTGAGAAACACGAAGATGTATCATGATTTGAAACATAATTTTCTGGTGGTCTGGAATGAAGAAATGTATTGCTGATTTTGTAGCCAAGTGATTGCGTTGCCAACAAGTAAAAGTTGAACATCAATGACCCGCTAGATTGCTTCAGCCATTTTCAATACCAAAATGGAAATAGGAGCATAGTATGATGGACTTCATTGTGGGAATACCTCGCTCATCTCGAGGTATGGATTCTGTCTGGGTCATTATTGATCGTTTAACTAAGTCTGCTCACATTTTACCTGTGAAAACTTTTTATAATGTGGATAAATTAGCTAACATTTACATTGATGAGATTGTGAGGCTACACGGGGTGCCAGTGTCTATTGTATCTAACAGAGACTCTAAGTTCAGCTCGAGATTTTGGTAGAGTTTGCAACAAGCCTTGGATACCAAATTGAGGCTGAATAGTGCTTATCACCCACAAACAGACAGCCAATCAGAACGGACCATTCAAACTTTGGAAGATATGCTACTCATATATGTATTTGACTTCCAAGGAAATTAGGAAACTTATTTTCTATTGGCCAAATTTGTGTACAACAACAGTTACCATTCAAGTATCGGTATGGCTCCTTATGAAGCTTTGTATGGTAAAAAATGTCAATCTCCGATTTGTTAGGCCAAAATAGGCAATAGATAGTTATTGGGACTGGAACTTGTGCAAGAGATGACTGAGAAAGTAAAACTGACTCAACAACGTTTGAAAACCGCTCGAGCCATCAAAAGAGTTATGCAGATGTCTAGAGAAGAGATAGAGAATCTGAAGTTGGCGACCATATGTTCATTAAAATAACTCTAATGAAAGGCCAGACACGGTTTGGAGTTAAAGGCAAGTTGGCATTGTGGTACATTTGGCTATATGAAATCATTGAGAAAATTTATCCGGTGACGTATCAAGTGGCTTTACCTCCAGTCATGGAGAATATGCACAATGTCTTTTATGTTTTTATGCTTCGAGATTATTTAAAAGAATCGTTACATGTGATTGAGCCGACACACATGCTACTGAAAGATGATTTCACATATGAAAAACGACCAATCCAAATTGTGAATCGCTGAATCAAAAGATTAAGGAACAAAGAAATTCCACTAGTGAAAGTCGATTGGCAACATAATGGAGGAACATATGCCACGTGGAAAACTAAAGAAGATATGATGAAGAGATATCCATATTTGTTCCCTCTAGACTAGATGTTCTTCACTATGGAAGGTAACTTTAAGTTTGGAAGATCAAACTCTTTAAGGGGAGAAGATTGTGACAACCCCGACCTATGATTAGCCTATAATCGTTGGTTAAGAATGCTTAACAAGTAATTAAGATGAAATCCTAAGTAAATTGCATGTGCCATGTGTTATTTGTGTTTATATATGTCGATAATTTTGCTTGAATCTGTGAATTGAAGGCCTTATCGGTCATCGAACTTGAAATTGACTACGCCAATGTATTGATTTAGATTTTTAGGATTTTATGGTGGGTTTAATTGAAGTTTGACTCGGAATCAAATAATTAGAATAAATTAATTAGAACTAATCACACTTAATTAGCCTAGTGATAATCAAGCCTATATAAGGCATAAGTGACTTCTAGACCATCTTATACACATACTTTTCCTCATCTTTGTGAGCTCTAAACCGTGAGAGAGAGAGAGAGAGAGAGAGAGAGAGAGAGAGAGAGGAAAGAGATTGGAGCCAAAATTTGAAGAGGATGTGAGATCAAGCTAGGAGAATTGCTAGATAAGTAAAGGAAATTAGAGAAAACAAGCAAGATGTACTAGAATTCAAGGGAATTAAAGCTTCTAGGTAAGAATTCAACTCTAAATCTATGACATGAAGTTAGTTTCCATGTGAATTCAAGAGAACTTAAAGATTAAAAAAACAAGAATTGAGCTTTGAAGATAGAATGGGGATCAATTCATGCATGCATGCTTCAGTCACCATGAATTGAAGTTGATTTCCCAGAACTCTCTCTTGCATATACTTATTTCAACTTGGTTTTGGAAATACATCATGTTCTATGTCATTTTCTTTTACTTGATCATGTTTTCAAAGTGAAGAACTTGGATTATTACATGTATGTTCATACCATGTATAAAAGAGCATAGTTTTGATTTGGTTTAGAAGAATTACTAAGCTTTTGGGCCTTGATTTTGTGAATTGGTCTTCATTTCATGTTTTACTACAAGTTTTCAAGTATTTAGTTTTTGGCCTAAAAGTGCAGGTTTGAAGCTTTAAACTCATGTTTTGAACTTGGAACAACAATCTGGAAATTCAAGAATTTGGTCGCATCGCTCGAGCGAACAAAGCTTCACTCGAGCCTAAATTGCGGGCTCTCAGAAATTTTGTAGAGTTTGATGGTTGGCTCGAGCGACCAAAAGATTGCTTGAGTGACCACCCTTTATTTTTAGCCTTGGCTCGAGAAACCAAAAGTTGGCTTGAGCGTGAAATGAGAGCTCCCAGTATTTTTGCAAACTTTGCAGACTGCTCGAGTGACCAAAGCTCCAAAGCTTCGCTCAAGCGAACTGCCCTATTTTCAGAAATTTTGCAAAGTGTTTCAAAGTGCATAATTGCATCCACATTCCATCTTAGGCATTCTTAAGCCATGGTTTAGGTCATATTAATGAGAAAATGAATTACAAACACACTAAGAAAGAAAGTGATAAGTTAAGTGTTTAACGAGCGTGTGTTTCAATATGTCTTTGTTATGTGTTTGTATGTAGCTCACAAGCCTTTATCCAACCGATCTGTCTAAGTTATTTATTCAGCTTTTGGAGCTATCAGTGAGTAATAACTCTGTAAAGCATTATCGGTATTTTATGAATGATAAAATATGATTTGTTTTATGAAATACTATTTTGTGAATCATGAATGATTGTCCAGCTTTTCTGAAATGTATTCGAGGCATCCTTAGCATCAAGTGGTCACGTAATATATGTGACCTGGTACCAGGGTTTCGAGTGGGTTCCATTCATGGAACTGGTTATGCATAACTGCTTATATGATCTGCACGTGGGTCTTTATGACCATCTCTAGTGAAAGTGGGTCTTTATGACCATTCCAATTGAATGTGGGTCTTTATGACCAATTGAATTGTTAGCTAATGGATGTACCACATATAATTGTTTAAGAAATCTATATAAGTATTTGAATCTGTTCTGATTTGAAATTTGATTTCTGAATTTGTTTGGACATCATTTATAAACCTTTTACTCTTTTGTTATTCACTAGGCTCTAGCTCACCATATTATTTATGTATGTAGGTGATTAGGTGTGTGATCAGGCCTAAGTTGCTACCTAGATTTGTCTTGTGTCGGTCAACCTATGCGCCTCCCGAGGAGGTTCCCGAATTGCTTCAAGTGGTTAAAATTGGTGAACTAAGTTTAAGACTTTTGTTTCTTTTGTTTCTTTTGTTTAAGTCCGAATAAGTTTTTGTACACTCTGTATATTGAGCTAAGTCCCATGTTGGTTTATCTATATATAAGATGATGTGAGACTGACGTGAGAATGACATCTTATATTTCTATCCCATGTATGTCTACACAGCTCTATTGACATTAAATGATTGTATTTGTTTCCGCTAGCTCCTTATTTTGTTAAACTGTTTCGGAGGCCTTTGGTAATCCCAGGATTACTGGTTACGATGATAAAGCTATAGGGGCGAGTTTGGGTCGGGACAGAGTGGTATTAGAGCACGTGTTACACTGTACACACGAGTCCATATGAGCTATAGGATGTCCTCGAAAAGAATTAGGGGCATTACGTCTGCATGTGTGGGTCTGTGTGAAATCATAGGAATGTATCTGAATTGAAATGAAAGTATGAACTTGTGTAACATGAAATAAAATGAATATGAACATTGTGAAAACTGTGAAGATTATTTGCAAATGTTTATTAGTGCTCTGTTTGCTTATAGAATATGGAAAGGACAAGAAGTGATGATGTAACAGAATCTTTTGATGCTCGGATGGACCGTATGAAAAGAATGTTAAAAGCTTTAATTGAATTAATAAGACAACAACAAAGACAACAACTACCTCTTCTACCTTCTCGAGTACAAATTGAGCCAACGAACAATGATATCATTAGTTTAACTCAGAAGTTCAACAAGATGAGGCCACCGACTTTTCTGGGTGGTATTGAACCACTAAAGGCCAAGACATGGATGCTAGAGACCGAAAAATTGTTTGAAGTCTTTCCATATACTGAAACTCAAAAAGTTTTGTTGGCTATGTGCACTCGGAAAGACGAAGCCCAACATTGATGGATGCTGATATGAAATAACAATAGAGCTATGACATGGAATCAATTCAGAGAGATCTTTTATGAAAAGGACTTTCCTCTGTGCTTCCGAGATTGTGAAGTGTCGAAGTTTGAGCAATTAAAACAAGGCAATATATCAATGGCAGAGTATGAAACCAAATTTACTGAAGTAAAAGTGGGTCTTTATGACCATCCGAAGTGAATGTGGGCCTTTATGACCAAGTTAATTGTTAGCTAATGAATGTACCACGTACAACTATTTAAGAAATTTTTTTAAGTATGTTAATCTGAATCTGTTCTGATCTGAAATTTGATTTCTGAATCTATTTTAGCATCATTTATAAACCCTTTACTCTTTTGTTATTCACTGGGCTCCAGCTCACCGTATTATTTATGTATGTAGGAGATTAGGCATGTGATCAGGTCTAAGTTGCTAACTGGATCTTTTTTGTGTCAGCCAACTTGTGTGCCTCCTGAGGAGGTTCCTATAATGCTTCAAGTGGTCAAAATTGGTGAACTAAGTTTAGGACTTTTGTTTCTTTTATTTAAGTCTGAACAAGTTTTTGTACATTTTGTATATTGGGCTATGTCCCATGTTGGTTTATATGTATATATGATGATGTAAAACTGACATGAGGATGACATCTTATATTTCTGTCCCATATACATTTGTACAGCTCTATGGACATTAAATGATTGTATTTGCTTCTGCTAGCCCCTTACTTTGTTAAATTGTTTCAAAGGCCTTCGGTAATCCTAGGATTACTGGCCGGTTACGATGCTAAACCTATAGGGGCAGGTTTGGGTCGTGACATCTTCTTAACTCCTTTTTATTGAGAGTTGTGCAAAAAGATTTTCTAGAATGCATGAAATCAAAGCATAACCAGAACAAGTAACATAATCTATATTTATTTGCCTCACATAGTAATGTTAGCATTATTAAAATCGGAACATGAACATATGGGCACTATAAAACTCATATCATGACTTAGTATAGGCTGATCTTTTGATCAGGTGAGTGATGGTGCTCAATTTGTAACCTTTCTCCCCTCAAACCTAAGCTTCCAAACCAAGACACTTTGGTTGTGACGGAAAGTGGTCTTTGGCACAAGTTTAGGTTTTCTAATTTTTTCAAAAGATTAGGTGGCGAGTCTGAGATCTAGTGATGTAGTTGGGCAAAAATTTTGCAATAAAATGAATTTTCTGTATTCATTGTCGGATCTGGACCCTCATTTACGTTTCACATTGTACTGGTGAAACTAGATTAGGAGATTGGGAGTTCGAACCGTTAGGCGTGCTTAGTAACCCCAAAAGGCATTGTACATGGGTTCAATCACTTGTAGAATGTATGGCACTGCCTTAAGCCTTAGAGTCATGGTAACTAGGATGGTCTCGAGTCTTTGACATTCACTTCTCATCACTTCATGATTGTTTGAGCTCTATCAAAAAGAGGCAATTGTAGACATCCCATTTTAACTTACCCTAAGATTTTAGGTGATTGCAAGCCTTTTGATGATGAAACGGTACTTACTTCATCTTTAGAATGTTTAAAAGATTGTTTAGAGTTTCTTGTAGTCATTCGGGGAAATAGTATCAGATTGGTTCCACAAACTCCTGAAAGGATGCATGAAGAGTTGGGAAGGCCTGACTGAGATGTTTGTGGCCAAGTTTGTTGCAAACAAAATGCAGCCACTAAGGGTAGACTCACTACTAGCTTTGAAGACCAGCAATGGCAAAGGTCTTAAGGCTTACGCCAAGAGGTACTATGAGGTTTACAACCGGATCTCGGCTTGTAACCAAGAACTCGCAGTCGTGTTCGTTAGTCAATCTATCAACGATAACCTATATAGAATCCATACCTCGAGGTGTTCGAGGTAAGCCAACAACAAAATCCATAGTTAAGTGCTCCCACTTCCATTCCAGAATAGGGAGAGCTGAAGTGAACTCGTTGGTCTTTGATGCTCCACTTTCACTTGCTACATTGAAGACATCTTGAAATAAACTCTGCAATTTTTCTCTTCATACTAGCCACCAAAAAACTTGCTTGAGATCTTGATACATTTTAGTATTTCCAATATGCATAGCAAATTTGAATTTGTGCGCTTCTTCCAAAACTCTTCCTTTAATTTCTAGAACAATTGGAACACACAGTCTTCCTTTAAACTTTAACACTTGAGCTTTTAAAGAGAATCCTGGTCTTGGCATTGCTTCCATCTCATCAAATATTTTCTTGCGAAATTCATCCTCTCATTGCCTCTATTTAATTTCTTCAATAATAGCCGGTTGTGCTGACATTACAGCTAACATTTCACCCTGTTCATGTAGCACAATTTCCACTTTCCATTCTTTCCAAGTCAAGTAATAATTCATTCCACTCCGTAAGCAAACATGCTAGATTCCCCATTGACTTTCTCTACTAAGAGCATCCGCTACCGTGTTGGTTTTGCTGGGATGGTAATGAATCTGCAAGTCATAATCTTTGATGAGTTCTAACCACCGTCTTTGTCGCATATTAAGCTCCTTCTGAGTAATGAAATACTTGAGGTTCTTGTTGTCATGACCCGAACCCGCCCCCATAGGTTAAGGACATAACCGACCAGTAATCATGAGATTACCTACGGCCTCAAACCAAACCGAACGTATTTTAACAGAGTGAATGGGGGCTAAACGGAAGCAGTTCAAAAATTTATCCGTAGAGCTATGCTTACATGGCACATCCAAACAACCAAACACATATACATTAATAACTCACAACAGAAATACAGTAGCATAAGTTCTGTACAAACAGGATCATCCAAGAACTAAGTCAACCCATGAAAACTATATACAGACATATGCAAAGTCCTCGCCAACATGACAAAAATAACATAGCATAGCAGAAAGGCAAAGACGAGTCTCGTGCGTGAGACACTAGGGCTGACTCTCCAAAACTCGGTTGTTCCACATAGACTTCACTGGGGCTAGGTCTGGACCTCTCTTGGCTCACCTACAAACACATGAATGAGCGTGAGCGCTAGCCCAGTGAATAATATCAAATAAGAAGATACAAACGATATGTAGAACAACATACTCCGAATGGCCTTGGGCCCAATTCACATTTTTATTTAACATTTATATACACAATTTAAGTCAAGTGACTATGGTTTCAAACATACTAGCCTTTGGCCCATTTATCTTTCATTCCTGTCAAAACAGCTTCTGGCCCACTCATTTATGTCCAAACGGCCTCTGGCCCATCCATTCATGTCAAAACGGCCTTTGGCCCATCCATTCATGTCAGAACGGCTTGTGGCCCATCTATTCATGTCAAAACGGCCTCTAGCCCATCCATTCATGTCAAAATGGCCTTTGGCCCATCCATTCATGTCAAAACGGCCTTCGGCCCATCCATTCATGTCAAAACGGCCTTTGGCCTATCCATTCATGTCATATCAAGCATTTGTCCATAATTCAAACCAACAACTTATAAGGCTTATAAGAAATAAGCAACTGGACAAATGACGAGTTTCAAATATTGATATTACTCACAGTGATCGGCTTGTGGATTTGCCCTGGAGCTTGATCCTACACATCATATAGCAAATAACGGTCACAACCGATTCAATCCGTTCTTTAATTCACATATTCCTCTTTAGGCTCCATTCTTATCTCTTTAACTCAATTACAATCCTTAATGCATGCCCAAGAGTGCTTGCAAGTGAAAGAGAACAGAAAACGAAATTCATAATACACTTTCAAAATTTCAAAAAGCAGGGTCCTCGCTCGAGCGGACCCATGAGGTCTGCAAAAGTACTGGTTATGTCATTTTTACGCTCGAGCGTGGAACTTGGACGCTCGAGTGGAAGTCCATCCTACATAGCTCCCCACTCGAGCGTGGACTTCCCCGTTCGAGAGGACATCATGGTCTGCAGAAAATACTAGGAGCACGAAATTCACGCTTGAGCGGCCGTTTCCCCGCTCGAGCGGACATCAAATTTCTGGATTTTCCAGAATGTGTTCTTGAGCTCAAATTCGACATTTCAACCACATTTATTGCATATGATGGCTCAAATCTCACATATGCTTGTACTAACATGGTACCAACACCAAATTACAACACAATGGAGTTCAATTTCACGAATTGATCACATGCATGCCCCAAATTAACTCAAACTCATGCATTCAAGGTTCCCATTTTTAATAAACAACATGCATGCCCATTTTGACTTTCATTTTCACTTCTAATGATGCAATTAGTTCTCATTCCCATGAAACTCAACAAAAACATGCTTGCATGTGGGATTACACTTCCAATCTTTCATAATTTACAATTTACATGCTAGATTTTGTGATTCCGTAGGTATTCTTTACAAGCATGCACATATCAAGCTTTCATTCCAACAAAACCAACTCAACTTATGCTCTTGGTTACAAACAAACCTTGAACACACAAGATTACACATTAAACTCATGAATTCAAGAATCAATTGCTTACCTAGAAGCCCAATCTATGGTTAATTCTTGAACTAGACTTCAAATATCCAAGCTTGAGTCAAAATTGCACAAGTCCCTCCCTTCTATCTCTATAGCCGGCTCCCTCTCTCTCTCAAGGCACCAAAATCAGATTTTTGAGTTCAAAAGAGGCAATGAGAGTATATATGGCCTCACACATAAGGTCCCACTAACTATTATTTAATAACATTAAATAATTGGGCACTAAATCATCAATTAAATCCGACCTGAATAAATTTTCAATTAAATTTCACCGTAGGCTCTAAAGATTACGCTAATCACAATGGCGCAATCAATTCCGGGTTCTGTGGCCGATAAGGCCCTCAATTTAATTTCCAAAGCAGATAATCAAACAGATATTTCTACGGTGGACAGATAGAAATTCAAAACCACATATTTTCACACAATGGCACATGAAATCATATTAAACGCATAATCATACTCAAATTAAGGACCAATTAGCATACTACGGAACAGGGGCATCACACTTGTGATCAGTGTAGACTTCATACGTTTCTCTATAAAGATAATACCGTCATATCTTCAATGCGAACACCACTGTGGCTAACTCCATATCATAAGTAGGATAATTCATTTCATGCGGCTTCAGTTGTTGAGACACATATGTAATTACTCTTCCATTCTACATAAGTACACATCCTAATCCCTTATAAGAAGCATCACTATAAATAACAAACCCTTCTGCACCCGATGGTAGGGCAAGGATTGATGCTGTTATGAGCCTTGTTTTCAGTTCTTGGAAGGCAGACTCCCTCTGTTTTGTCCACTTGAATGGAACACCTTTTTGAGTCAACTGGGTAAGCGGCACTGCAATCTTGGAGAAATCTTTAACAAACCTTCTGTAGTAACTTGCTAAATCGATAAAACTGCACACTTCTATAACATTAGTAGGGGTAAGCTAGTTCACAATAGCTTCTATCTTTTGCGGATCGACAGAAACACCCTCTTTATTAATTACTTGCCCCAAGAATACCACTTCATTCAGCCAAACTTCAATTTAGCATACAATTTCCTGTCTTTAAGTGTTTGAAGAATTAATCTCAAGTGCTTTTCATGTTCCTCTCTACTTCTTGAATAAATAAGGTTTATCATCAATGAATACCACCACAAACTCATCCAAATACGGTTCAAAAATTCGGTTCATCAAATCCATGAAAGTTGCTGGTGCATTCGTAACCTAAAATGGCATGACTAAAAATTCATAATGGCGGTAATGGGTTCGAAAGGCAGTCTTCTCAACATCTTTTACTTTGACTTTCAACTGATGATACCCAAATCTCAAATCAATTTTAGAAAACACTTGTGCACCCTGTAATTGATCAAATAAATCATCAATCCATGTTAAAGGGTATTTATTCTTTACAGTTACCTTATTAAGTTCCCGATAGTCAATACATAACCGGAGTGTCCCATCTTTCTTTTTCACAAACATAAATGGTACGCCCTATGGTGATGCACTCGATCAGATGAACCCTTTGTCAAGCAACTCTTGCAACTATACTTTCAATTCCTTTATTTCTGCCATTGACATTCTGTAAGGAGCTTTTGAAATCGGTTGAGTACTTGGCACAATAGCAATAACAAATTCAATCTCACGGTCTATCAAGTCCCCTGGCAAATCTTCGGGGAAATACATCTAGAAATTCTCTACCAATTGAGATATTATCAACACTCACATATGTTGATTGTACATGAAGGATACTATACAAATAGCCCTTACAACCTTTCTAAAGTAATTTAGAAGCTTTCATAGCCGATATCAAATAGGGTGGAGAAACTACCCTATGTCCCACAAAAGTAAATTCATTTTGTCCAAGAGGTCGGAAAACAACTTGTTTAGACACACAATCGATGGTTGTATGGTACTCACTTAACCAATCCATCCCAAAAATTATGTCAAAATGATCCATTTCAAGAGGCATCAAATTAATATATAATTAAATATCCCCAATTAGAATCTCACATGCAGGATAAATAAAAGCACATAACATAGAACCCCCAGATGGTGAAGACACAAACAACATGTAATCCAATGGTTCCAAAGGTCAATTCAAATTACTAGCAAATGCTTTTGAAACAAATGAATTAGTGGAACCCGAATCAAGTAACACATGAGCAAGTTGACTGTTAATAGAGAGTGTACTTGAAACCATAGCCTCTATATTTTGGGTGTCGTTTGGAATTAGGGCAAAGACTCTCCCTTACCTAACATTGTCTCTAGTAGTAGCAGGTTTTGCAGTAGTCTTCGTTGCCGGAGTGGAACCGGCCGAACTAACAGTTGGCCTATTCACATTTTGTTGTTCAATCAAAGGACAATTTCTCACCACATGACTCGTTTTCCCACACTTAAAACAAGCCCTGGTTGTTCGGTAGCAAACTCCCCAATGTTTTTTTCCACACTCTAGGCAAGTTAGTGCTAAATCAGGAATAGAACCATAAGTACTCGAAGTTCCCAAATTCTATTTCTTGTTTTGTGAGGACGCCAACCCTTTATGCACATTAGAACCCTATCCTTTTTCTTTTCAATCTGAGAACCGATTACGGTTAGCCATGTTAGCTTCAGACATTAGGGTTCTATTCAATACATGAACATATTTTGGCAGCTTCAAGACGTTAATTTTCTCTAGAATGGAATCCCAGAGTCCTCCCTCAAATTTCTTGCCTTCTTATAGTCTGTATCAACCATGTGCGCTGCGAAATAGGCTAGCTTAATGAATTGTGCTTCATACTTTGCCACAATTTTATTTTCTTGCTTCAGGTTTTCAAACTCTGACACCTTTCTATCTTGGATGCATTGTGGGAAGTATTTCTCATAAAAGACTTCCAAAAATTGAGCCCAATTCATCCCTGATGTTTATCTCTAATAAGCATCCACCATCTACGTGCTTCATCTTCTAGTGTAAAAGCAGCAAGTAAGACTTTCAGTGTCTCAGTACACAAAAAGACTTCAAATAGTCTTTCAATGCCAAGCACCCATGCCTCTGCTTTCAGTGGATCAATTCCTCATTCGAACAATGGTGGTTTCATCTTTTCAAATTCTTTTGTAAGTGTAATGGTTCAATCTTCAGCTTGGTGGTCTTGCACTACTGATGGTGGCATAGGCATTGGTGGCGGTGGTGGTGGTGGTTATTATTGTTTCTGTTGTTGTTGTCTAAAAGCTTCTTCCATTCCATTATCATTCTCTCCATTCTATCGAGTCGTGCGGAGGTTGACTGCTCTAATTCTTCCGCTCCTGTTCTCACCATGATCTATATAAACATGTATTATAATTCTCAAAGAAAATATGCATGTAAGTGACACTTACAAATGCACATCTTTATGTCATACCTAGTTATGAATGCATTATGAATGTAACTTAAGCCTTTTCTAGACTCCTTCTTGCTCCAATGGACTGGTGTGTGAGATATTAACTCGTGCTCTGATACCCACTCTATCATGACCCAAACCTCCCCCTAGAGGTTTAGACCATAATAGGCCAGTAATCACTTGATTACCTACAACCTCATACAAACATACATAATGATTATAATAACGGGGCCATAAGCAGAAGCATATAACAATGATGAAAGTCCATTGAGCTGTGCCAATATGATCAAAAATACATCTACATATTCATGCAAAACTTATGTACAATAGAAAACTCCACACTTATAGTTTATATATCCAAAACCATCATAGAAAAATCAATAAAAGTCATAACATGATATGAGCCAAATGACAAAAGCTTCATATTGGACATTCGACCGGTCGGGTTCACAAAAACAATTCCTGAAGAGGACTCTAAGGTTGGGCTCCATGCTACTGATAACTTGCATATATATATATATACATATGTAGACACCCTATTTTTGACCGACCTTAAGACTCAGACGTCATCGATTGAGCGCTCGGTGATCTCGCATGTTGTGCTCGTTTCAAGGTTTCGGAGTTCTTGGCTGAGGGCCTCACCTCCGAACCTCAGGACTCCTTGTACTTTGACTCGGTCTGCAGACTAAGTTTTGTTTTATCTTCCCAGAGGGAGGGAGAGGTCTTGTAGACTATCTCTCAGTGGTTGTAGACTACTTTTCGTGGTCGTAGGCCACTGTTCCCGTTTGGAGACTAGTTTTCGATTTTTAGAGCCGTCGGCCGTGCGCCTCGGTTCAGGACCGCTTAACATTCTCCGTTTGGAACGTTCTTTGGAACACACCTTGTTTCCTATGTCTAGAGGGACACTGTGACCCGGGAGACCACTTTTGTGGTCGTACGCCACTTTTTGTGCTCAACAGCCAGTTTTCGAGGCCCTCGGTCGCGCGCTTTGCTCCCGAACTCTCGTTTTGCATCTGTGTTGGTTCATTTTTGGCATGAACTTTGTCTTGTTTGGAAGGTGGTACAAGGGTGGGAGACTAGCTTTCTCCTTGGAAACCACTTTTCTCCCCGCCAACCGATTTTCTGGTCGGGAAACTGGTTTTCTTGGTCTTTGGGCCATATTTTCTGGTTTCCCACCCCACCATTGGCTTGTTTTCAGTATGGAGACCACCAATACCCTTGGCCAACCACTTTTTATTTGGGAGACCAATTGCCCTGGTCGGCTGACCAGGTAAAGTGGTCGACCGACCACCTTTTCTGGTCAGCTAGTTTCCTCTTGTTTTGTCAGATTGTGTGGATGCCAGCTGTGCCAGCTGGAAGGCACAGATTGTATGCTCCATACACGTGTATGGAGGATTTGCATCCACGATTTTAGCTTATTGAGGAAGCTTAGCTTCAAACCTCTATAGGAGAGACCCTCCCTCTCCTTTGCACAGGTTCTGAAATTGGCTAAGGCAAAAATATATATATCTCTCTATATCTCTACATCTTAGGTTCAAAAGTGTGTTGTTCTTGACCTATTGCACCACACCTCATAGCCATACATCTCCACCATTGATTTGAGGTTCTTGGAGGGTATTTTCATAGGTTGAAGAGTTGGTTTTTGGTCCCAAAACTTGTTGTTTTTGCTGAGCTTCAAGGGTAACTCCTTTTCCCTCTTTTTAAGCTTTATCTTGATCATTCTCTTAGCCATACTTGCATGCATATTTAGGCTTTGTTGTCAACTGAAAAAAGCTTCATATTTGAGTGTTTTTCATGTTTGTTTGAGGCTCTTATGGTGTTGAGGGTCATCTATCCACTTGCATGCTCTATTTAGCCTTGTTTTGTGTCATGCCCTGAGACCTTTGCGTTGATCTTTGCTTGGCCTTTTAGCGACTGAAATCCAGTGGATTTTCAGTGGTTGGCATGTGGTTTTGAGGGCCTAAATCAGAGAGGGGAGACCCTCTCTCTTTGGCCTTATTTGTTTGCATTTTTGGCCTTTCAAAGGAGCACATACTTTCATACTTCCAAAGCTTGGTTCAGGCCCTTTTTGGTGACTTTTGGAACCTGCCTAGACTCTGTCTATGGCTGGTTTGGTCATCTTGTGTTTGCCTCTTGCGTGTGTAGAGTAATCCCTTTTGTGGCTTATCAAAGTAGCACCTCATTCTTGCATGTATTGGTTATGTCTCAATGGGTTTTTGGCCATCTTTTGGCATGCCATGATTCTGTTTTGGCTGGTTTGGTAGCCTCTCATATGCTTCATATGCTTGTGGTGTAAATCATGTTTACTAGCTTGAAATGCATGATGTTTTGGCCCTCTATTCTAGCATATTTTGGCCTTCATCCAAACTTATTTTGTTCATATTTGGGGCTGCCTTAGCTCTGTTTTGAGGCCTCTTGGTCGAAAGATGCTTGCCATGCATGCTTATAGTGTAATAGCCTTGACTAGCTTCGAGTTTTGGAGTCCCTTGCATGCTTAACTTGAGGTATTTTCATGTTTTGGTATCATTGAGCATGATATTTCAGAGCCCTTGGGGCTATCATACTTCCATGTTTTCCACTCTTTAAGTGCCCTTGCGAGTTGTGCTTTTATACCCTATTTTGTGAGCCATTGCATGAGCTTCATTTTTGTCCCTTTCAAGCCATCATCCCAACCCATTTCGCAACTATTTTGGGCCTGCATAGGGTCTATTTGGAGTTGGTTTGGCCATTTGAGCATTGCCTTGCATGCCTATAGTGTAATACACTTCACTAGTTTCGGTGCTTGAGCCATTCAACATGTATTATGTGAGTTGTTTACATCATTTGGAGTCATTTTATATGTCATTTCAGAGTTGGAACATGTGTCCTTACACTCCATATTTCATCTTTTTCAATGCGTTTGGAAAGTTGTGTTTTATGCCTTAGGCTTGGGGCCATTGCATTGGGCATATTTGCATGAGCTTTTGATCCTTGTTTTCATCATCTTTGGCCGCTGATTTGGGTGTGGCTGAGGCCCATCCATTTTGGTTTAAGTCCATTTTGCATTGAGTATGCCATTGTAGTTCATAGCATTGAGTGTGCCATGTCGCATGATTGATCATTGCATTGTGCATGCCTTGTTCATCTCATTGTGTATATTAGTTCCATGTGCGTTGTGTATGCTAGTGTCATGAGCATTGTGCATGCCACGTAGCTTATAGCATTGTGTATGCTAGTTACATTTTTGCATGTTATCCCTTGCATGTTTGCATCACTTAGTTGCATTGCATTAGGATTGCATGCTAGAGTTGCATTTGTGCATGCCATGTTTGTTGCATCGTGTTTGAGATAGGAATTAGTCCGAACACGGGAAATGATGGACATCTCGTACTCAAAGTGACGAAACGTGCCTCGATTCCCGGTCGCCGACATTCTTGACTACCCATGATGGAGTTGTTGGCTTTAGGTGCTTATATGTGCATTCATTTCACATTGAGTAGTGCAATTCGGCTCCTCGGCCATCATGCATCGAAATACGTGATTGGTGGCCTGAGGGTCGAGGACTACACTCACTTGAGCTTATGCAATGATGGGGAGAGTGGTCGTGCACACATGTGTTGCAAATACTTTGTCGTGCCTCTCTCTTTTCCTTTGTTGCAGAAAACCAGAAACTAGGAGAGGAAACTGGTCGGCCGACCAGATTTACTGGCAAGCCGACCACTTTTTTGGTTTCCACCACAAAAGGTGGTTGGCAGTTGGTCTCCCATGCCTATAAGCTGGTCGGCAGCCTTCCCACAGATTCCTAGGGTGGAATTTCATCTCTCTGGAGCTTTGTGCAAGTTTCTGAGATCGATTGCAAATAATGGCGAGTTGGGGCATCGCGAGGGATTTCCGAACAAGGTGACTCGAGCATGCATGCATCCTTTGTCATCCAAAGTAGAGCTGAGGTAGCCTATTTTACTTGGTTTACATGCTTATTTAAATTACTTATTTAGTTAATTTGTTGATTAATTAGAGTTGTGTAATAATTAGCCATAGCTTGTTTTTCATTTCATGTGTAATAACTAGTTTAATTAGATTAGCTTAGATTAGCTAGTTGATTCTGTAATATTCATTCGAACCGTCCGTTAAGAGGGCACAACTATTGTAAATAAGTGTGCGTGTGTGTGATGCATGTCTTCCAACCCCTATTTCTTTCTCCCTTTTATTTACCAGCTTACGATGGTTAATTTTAGGGCATGTTTCAATTAGCATCCTTATGCTCACATGTTTGCATCCATTCATCTGTCTTGCATGCACCGGGCTCGGTGCATCATACTAACTGCATTGTATTTCAATTCCGAGTTGAATACATGTTATCTGTAGCATCTCATATGCCATCTTAGAATAGCCGAGCCTATCTTAGTTTCATTCTGCATGTGTTGCATTAGCCATCTTAACATGAACTAGGATCATGCATTGATTACTAACTAGTTTCTATTTTGGCTTGGGGTACTCGGTGAGTGTCTATGCTTTAGCATCCTTGCATGTGTATGAGTGACTGCCATAATAGCATGCTTACCATGAGGCTAACTGCTTATGTGATATACCTACCTGAATGCCTGTGGGTGAATATTGGATTATTTAAATTGGAACAATTCATCGATTGCGAGTTTTAAGCCCACTTGAGAGTGACAAATCACCATGTTTTCTAGGCCCACTTGAGGTTGGCAAAATCCGCATTTTAGCCTACTTGCGAGTAGCAAACCGCTTTCAAAAACAAACATGAGATGTTTTTGTTCCAACTTAGGCGATCCAATCTATACTTGTGTGTTGTGCGCATCACATAGTAAATTCTAGCTAATAACTGGAATAAGAGCACATATGTTTTCAAAAACAAGATATCATGTTTAGTGGTGGCCGATCTTTGATCGGGCGAGCGGGGGTGCTCATTGCATGACCTTCCCCAATCGTACCCAAGTTCCCGAGCCGGGGCAACTTTGGTGATGACGGACACATGGCCTTAGGCACGAGTCAGGGTTTCCTAAATTCCCCCAAAATAAAATATTTAGGTGGCAACTCTGTATCTGGCAAAGCAGTCCATGTTTGGCACTTCTTTCTAAAAATCAGTTTTTCAAAACGATTTGCCGGATTTGGACTCTTTGGTGATTTATCAATCTCGTATTGCACTTTGCGAGATCGGATTAAGAACCGTGACATTTGAGTCCGAACTGTAGTGAGCCCAATGAACAAAACGGGATTTTCCCGAGACGTTCGGGCGTGTCTACAGTTTCTGGCGACTCTGCTGGGAAATTTGGAGAACTTGACTCGAACCCATGATATCTTGTTTTGACTACGCTTATGTGTTTCTTTGCATTGCATATGCATTGGTGCGCCTAGGACACCGTGTTTGCCGTCTGCTATTCCTGAACGGTTTGTCGGAGGCTCGCTTTGAGAAGTGTGCCATAAGGCTAACCGGTTACGGGCTCTACCACGATGGGAACACAAACCCCAATTTTTACTGGGGCACCCTTTTTGACCATTCGACCTAGTGCATATTCGGAATCCATAGTGACCATTCTAAACTAGGATAGGTTGCTTACCCGATTGTAGGTTGTTTGAAGCCGCTGTGTGCGTAGTGGAACCCTAGCTCCTGACAAAATAGGACAGGGAAACCCTACCCCAACATAGGGGTGTTTTGGCTCTCACTTGCTTGCTATGTGCTTTTAGAATGTGTCTCTACAGGAATGCATGTATCAGTTTGCAAGTTTGGGTATCAGGCCTGCAGGCATCAGTATCAGTATTTGGGAATCAGTTTTACCTGTGCGTATCAGATTCAGATTTGGGGCAGTGATTTGGAAACAACGATCAATATTTGAGAACAGTATATTCAGCTTACAAATGCCAACTGTGTGTTGTCAATGACCGACTGTGTGTTGTGTTTATTTAAGCCGTTATGCTGTCCGTTTTTCTGGTTGTTTATTTCCTTATTATGCTTTATTTATCTTTCTACTAGGTAGTTTAGCACAATTGCTTTCGACCAAGCAGATATTCTCCATGCACTCTGGACTAGAGGTCGCAGACTCCATCGACCTGAGGATCTGATAGACGGACAACCAATGTTCTATTCTTTACCCCCGATTGCTAGACGGAGGTCAGTGAGGCTCAGTGTATTGGTACCGCGGTTCCCAGATCAGTGGTCCTTGAGCAGTCTGGTTGAGATTTCCAAGTCTACTGCAGAGGCAGATATACCGGCAGTTCAGTTAGATCAGGGCAGTACAGCAGGAATGGAGGAAATGATACGTCAACTCCAAAAAAGTATGACAACTATGCAGCAGGACGCTGTTCGTCAAGCAGAATTTGCCAAACAACAGGTTGAGGTCATGGCTCAACAGGCTGAGTTAATTGCCAGGCTATAATACCAAACTGGGGCATCTGCTTCACACCAAGCTCCTCCCCTACCAAGAGTCCCAATACCCGGGGAGACGACGAATGTCCAGAATGTCTAGGAGGATACAGGCATCCCAACGGGGCCACCTCCGCCCCCGATTCTACCTCAACTATCTAAGGCACCCACATATATCAATCTATCGGATTCTCCCTTCGAGTTCGAGGTGGACCCCACGACATTAAAAGTGAGCAAGCTTGAGAAGCTGTTCAAGAAATCTCAATGTGTGAAGTCCATTCCGGACATTGAGGATGGGTATACCGATGCGGCCGTAACTTTGCCGGACCGATTTAAGATGTCACATATTGACCGCTTTGACGGATCTGGGGATCCCATGGTTCATTTGCGGCTGTTTTCAGACATACTAAGGCCGATGGGCCTCACCAGATTACAGAAGCTTTCTTTGTTCGGCCAGACCTTGTCGGGTGTAGCGGCTATTTGGTATGCAAAATTGGAAGATTTCGTCAAGAGGAATTGGGAGGAGATGGCCGACGCCTTCGTAGCTCAATACTCCTACAACACACAGATCGAGATCACAACTCGTGATCTTGAGACGACTAGACAGGAGTCGAATGAGAGCTTTTCTGACTTTGGAACTCGTTGGAGGGCCATGGCCTCAATGATGACCATTAGGCCAACTGACAAAGATCAAATACGGACAGTTGTGCACAACTTCTAGCCCTAACTCATGCAAAAGATGATCGTCCTCCCTCTCCCCACTTTTGGAGATCTACATGAGATTGGAGTGCAGATCGAGGACGCTCTGAAGCAGGGTCTGATTGACAATGACAGAGAGCAGCCCAGGAGAGCCTTCAATCGCAACACCAATACAGGCATGAGCAGTGCTGCAACTGCCAGAGCCTTAGAAGTAAGCATGGTCACCACCACCTCTGCAAGAACCCTTACAGCTACACCATTCACCGGTGCATCCGAAAGCAACTCACAAACAACCAAGTACCAACCTCGAGGCCAAAGAACCTTCACCCCATTATACATGCCCCTGTCCAAAGCTTTGGCGATTTTAATCAGGAAAGGGCACTTGAAGCCCCTTGGGCCGCGGCCATTGCCAGAAACACTTCCCCCCTCCCATAACTGAACCAAGTATTACGCATTTCACCAGCAACATGGTCACGACACTGACCATTGCTTTAGATTGCGTTACGAGATTCAGGATCTCGTCGACAACAGGGTGATCGTGCCTCCGGAGAAGCCGAACGTCAAAACCAACCCTCTCTCACCACACAACCAATCCCCACCTCCCAAACGCATCAACTCAATCCAAACTGGGGTCGTGTCATATGACCCTAGCATATATATCACCCCGTCTCACCTACCTAAGCCGGAGGTGTTCATTCTTGACAGCACTGACGTGTGCATGTTGGACATCTCCCGAGCCTAACCTGAACCAATGGTGGTGATCATTGAAGATGGAACAAGGATGATTTCGGAGGAAAGTGAGGCTGATGATTCAGGATCTGAGGAAATTGAGAGCTGTGCTAAGGAGGTATATGATCCGAGTGGCTACATTGCGTCAGCAGGCCAGGCTAGGTCAAACCTAGAATTGCCAATGGGGGTAGAAATTTGTGTAATACGGGGGAAGGGACTTGATCTGAAGATAGATGACTTAGCAGCTCTGGAAAGGGACATAACTAACCTTCAGTTTTTCAACGAACAAGATCCAGCAGACATGACAATCAATTGGTTTGATTTTGATGGGTCAGCAGAGGTTACAGGGTGGCTTGACGACCAACCAGATATTGTTGAAGAATCTCAGCTGGAAAAGGGCCCATCAGAGGCAAGGACATCAATTGTGGCCGGGAAAGTCGGGGATCAGAATGCATCGTCGGAGAGCGCCGGTGCCAAGAATTTCGCTCAGGATTTGGGTATTTTGAGTACAGGAGATATCAAACAGCAGGTAACATTGAAGCAATCTGAACGGGAAGGGGGCGAAGACTCTGAGAGAGCCAGAAAGGCCAAATCTCCTGTGGGGGCTGAACGTGCCGTGTGCACAAGAACAGAGCGCGCTACGAGCACATGGACGGAAGGTGCTGTGCGTACTAGGACAGTTGTAACAGAGCTAGACAGGTGTCTGTCCGCTGCTGTAGACACCCCATTTTTTACCGTCCTCAAGACTTGGACGTCACCACTTGAACACTCGGTGATCATCCATGTTCGTGTTTGTTTTGAGTTCCCGGAGGTTTTGGCTACGCGCCTTGCCTAAGGATCTCTCGACTTGCTTGTTCTGTGCTTGGTTTTACACCAAGGACTTGTTTGTTTTTGCACCTGAGGGTAGAGTGTAGCTTGCTAGTTACCCCTGATACCCACCGGCCATGGCTTGAGGCTACCGGCCGTGTTTTGAGGCTACCGGCCATTGGTGAAATAGTCCATTGGCCGATCGGCATTTTGTGTGGCCGGCCGACCACCTGTTTGACTGATGGCCTCCTTTTCTGGCCGGTACCACCTTTTTGCCTCTTTCAGGCGTGGTGCATGCCGGCTGTGCCAGCTGGAATGCACAAACCCTGCCCCCGTGCACATCTGTGGCTGTTTTGCCCGTTTTGCACCTTTTTGGTCTAGCTTCTTGAGGAAGCTTGGACCTTTGTCTTATCTTCCTCAAGAAGCTTGGACCTTGCCTCAGCTTCCTCAGGAAGCCTTGGCCCCTTTGCCTTGGCTTCTTGAAGAAGCCTTGATCCTTTTAATTAGCTTCTCTTGGAAGCTTAGCACCTTTGATGGTCTATATAAGGAAACAAACCCTCTCCTTTGTTTTGGTTGAGCAAAACCAGACCTAATTACATGTACCTCTGATATATATCACTCTCCCTCTCTCTCTTGATTTGTGTGTGTTTGAGGGCCTAAAAGTGTAGTTTGTTCTTAGTTTTGCACTAGAACACATAGTATTACACCATACTTCGACTTTGGAGGTGTTGAGGGTTTGTTCTTCAAGTTTTGAGCTGATTTTGATCAGAAGAAGGTTGTTGCACTTGCTGTTCTTGAAGTATTCTTCAAGGGTAACACTTTTGCTTTATTTTCCCCAATCTTGCACTAGTCTTTAACCTATCTTGCATACTGATTTAAGCATTGTGTATAACTGAAAAAAGTCTTGTATTTGCATGCTTAAGATACTTCATTAAGGTCACATTGGTGTTGGGGGTCGACCTCCCCCCCTTAGGCCTTGTTTGGCCCTTTTTGTGCTCTCTTTGTTAAGCTTTGGGCACTTTTGTGTATTGACCTTCTCACCACTGAAATCTAGTGAGTTTTCAGTAGTGAAGAAGGGGTCTTGAAGTCTTGCATAGGGGAGGAACACCCCTCTCCCTTTGTCTCTCTTTTGTTTGCATTTTTGGCTCATAAGGGTAGCATGTATGCATGGTTGCTTTTGGCTTCATTTCAGAGGTTTTTGGGTGTTATTTGGTCATATTATATCTCTATTTTTGGTCAGATTAATGGCTCCTTGCATGCTTAATATACTCGCTTTGTATTCCTTTATTTTGCCTAGAAGTGCATCATGCATTTAGCCTACCATGCTCTCATGTTTTTGCCTAGCTTTGTGAAGCTTTTGGTCATGTTTCATCATGCTTGAGGTCTGTTAGGTATTGATTTGGTCACACCTTTCATGCTTTGTATAGTCCCTTTGCATTCTAGCATGTTGACATCGGGTGTGTGAGTCATTAGCATGCATTACCTTGGCTATTTCAGTGATTTGGAATCACTTATTATGTCATTTCAGTCCATGTTTTGTGCTTACTTGCTTACATTTGTTCTCCTTTCAATGCCTTGAAGAGGTGTGGTCTCATGCTCCATGTTTGGGCTTTTGTGCATGCCTATGTGTTTGAGTCATTCGAGCTGCCATAACAGTGGGTTTTGGGACTTGTTTTGGTGCATTGTAACTCTGTTTTTGGTTGCATAGTCCATACCATGTTTGCTTGGGATAGGTATTGGGCAATGCTCTCTTTTGTGGCCTTGAATGCCTTATATTTCGCACTCATTTCCTAGCATTTTTTGGTATCATTTTTCACATGCTTTTCAGAGTTTAACATGAGTGTTTAACGTCCATATATATCGCCTTCAAGTATGCCTAGAGTTGCCCCCTTCCATGCTTAGATGATGAACCTTGTTGTGTGCATGTTTGCATGTATAATTTGTCCCCTTTTGCATCATCTTTTGGCCACTGTTTTGGGGTGTAGCAGAGGCCTCCCATTTCAATTTAAGACCACCCTTGTACATAATTGCATACTTGGCATGATGTATATTGCATTACATTAGTTGCAGGCTTGCATTATATCTTGTTTGCCTTTTTGCATATTGCTTAGCTAATGGCATCACATGACCTGGTTGCATACTTGGCATACTAATGTGACATTAGATTAGCTTGCATGTCTTGGGTAGTATTGCATTGTATATGGCATGCTTGCATTGCATCTTGTTTGGTTTGGGGTGTCAAACCAAACTTGAGGAATGAGGCGTGTTCGTACATAAAGTGACGAAATACGTCTCATTCTTCGGTCGCCAATGCCCTTGATCTCAACAAGATAGGGCATGAGGCATTCATTTCTTTTGTGCATGCATTTACATTGAATGGAAAACTTGGCCTCTTAGGCCATCATGCATCAAAATGCATAATTGATGGCCTGAGGGTCGAGAGCCACGCTCCATTGAGTCCATTGCATGATAGGAAGTGTGGCTATGCTCACATTTGCTTGAAAATTCCATGCCATACACTGTTTGCCCTCTGCTGCTGTCAACTGCAGGATTCTGCAGGAAGAAATAGCCGACCAGCCATCTCTAGTGCCGACTGGCCATCAGTGTCCAGCCGATGACACAAGCTTTGGCCGATAATCCCATTCCCATGGCAAGTGGCCTTTCGTTCTGGCCGGTGGCACTCCACAGCACTCAGAAGGAAGTTCAAAGCAGTTCTGGAAACTTTCACAATATTCAGAGTAGCAAGGCAGTGTAAACAGAGGCAATAGTGGCATGGTACGGGTTTTCGAGCAAGGCAAGTCAAGCATGCATCATCCACGCATTCCGAGGCAGCCTGAGGCCACCTTCCTTCTGCATTTAATTCGTTAATTAATTAGAAGTTCTGTAATATTTAATTTAGTAGTATTCATTTGGTTGTGTAATATTTATTCGGACCCTTCGAGCGAGGGCAATTGTGTAATAAGTGTAGGTGAATGTATGTATGTTTTCCAGCCCCCACTTCTTTCTTTCCTTTTATTTACTAGCTTTCGATGGTTAGTATTGGGACATATTTAAATTAGCATATCTTATGTTATGCATGAGTGCATTCATACATTTGTCTCGCATACACCGGGCTCGGCGCATCATGCTAACTGCATTGTATTTCAATTCCAAATTGAATACGTGTTATCTGTTGCATTTCACATGCCATGTTTAGGATAGCCGAGCCTGTCTAGATTGTATCTTTGTGTGTGTTGCATTAGCCATTTTTAAACATGAACCAGGATCATGCATATGATTACTAACTAGTTTCTGTTTTGGCTTGGAGTACTCGGTAAGCATTTATGTTTTAGCATCCTTGCATGAGTGTGAGTGTTGCCATGATAACATGCTTACCATGAGGCAATATGCTTACATGTTATAACTGCCTGAATGCCTGTGGGTGAAGGTTGGGTTACTTAAATTGGAATAATGCATTGAATGCAAGTTTTAAGCCCACTTGAGGGTGGTAAAATTCATGTCTTAAGCCTACTTGCGGGTAGCACCATCAAACCATTTTTAAACAAACAAACATGACATGTTCCGTTCCAATTTAGGCTACTTAGTCTATACTTGTTTGCTGTACGCATCACGTAGTAAATCTAGGCTAATAACCAGAATAAGAACGCATAATGTTTTCAAAACTAGACATCATGGTTAGTAGAGGCCAATCTTCGGATCAAGCGAGAGGGGGTGCTCATAGCTAACCTTCCCCAATCGTACCCAAGTTCCCGAGCCGAGGCAACTTTGGTGATGACGGACACGTGGCCTTAGGCAAACGAGTCAGGGTTTCCTAAATTCCCCAAAAATAAAATATTTAGGTGGCGACTCTGTATCTGGCAAAGCAGTCCATGTTTGGCACTTCTTTACAAAAATCTATTTTCCAAAACGATTTGCCGAATTTGGGCTCTTTGGTGATTTATCAATCTCACATTGCACATTGTGAGATCAGTTTAAGAACCGACACAAATCGAGTCCGAACTGTAGCATGGGGCCCATGGGCGCGTCTACAGTTTCTGGCGACTCTGCTGGGGAGTTAGAGAACTTGACTCAAACTCATGATATCTTGTTTCGACTACACTTATGTGTTTCTTTGCATTGCATGTGCATTGGTGTGCCTAGGACACCGTGTTGGCCATCTGTTATTCCTGAGCAGTTTGCTGGAGGCTCGCTTTGAGAAGCGTGCCATAAGGCTGATCGGTTGCGGGCTCTGCCAGTATGGGAACACAAACCCCAGTTTTTACCGGGGCACCCTTTTTGACCATTCGACCTAGTGCATATTCGGAATCCATAGTGACCATTCCAAACTAGGACATGTTGCTTACCCGATAAATAGGTTGTTTGAAACCGTTGCGTGCATAGTGAAACCCTAGCTCCTAACAAAATAGGACAGGGAAACCCTACCCCAACATAGGGGTGTTTTGGCTCTCTTTGCTTGCTATGTGCTTTTAGAGTGTGCCTCTACAGGGAATGCATGTATCAGTTTGCAAGTCTGGGTCTCCAGCTCGAGGGCATCAGTATTTGGGGAATCCGTTTTACCCGAGGGTATCAGATTTGAGGCAGAATTCAGTAGAGAGTGCAGTCATTCAGCTGTGCTCATATCTATTTTGGTGAAATCAGGCAGAGATGCTATCTGTTTTTTCTTTTGCTAGGTAGTCTGGGAACCGTAGCTTCAGAAGGCTCCGATATCCGCCGGGTACATTGGACTAGTGCTGATAGACTTTGTTAGGTCAGAAATTCAATTCAAGGGCAACCAGTGTTCTTTTGTTAAGGTAAGGCAAAGAAGGGCCAGTCAGGGCTCACCGGTTCATTTGATCCGTCAGTCACCAGTCACATCACCTTTGTTCGGACTCAGCAGACCGTGATGGCACAGGGTTCGAAAGAATTTGTGGCTGTGATAGCAGCGTCAAATTAGGGAACTGCCATGCAGGCCGAGACCAGTATTGAAACACAGCACCCATCTGGGGCATCTGCCTCACATCCAGCTTTGGGACCCCAGCCGAACTTTGACCCACTTCCGTCAGTTGAAGATTTGCAGTGTATGAATCCTTGAGAAAGGTTGACTCAAGCTCAAGTTTTCAGACCCCTGGTGCAGCCTAATGAGAGGCTTTATCCCCTTGATGCTAATGAGCTCAATCTGGTTGCAGTGAAAATTGCGAACCTTGAGAAGCAATTCAAAAAGGCACAGAGCCTTAACTCCATCTCCGATATTGAGGATGGGCACACCGAGGCTGCCGTACGACTCCCAGACAGATTCAAAATGCCATATATTGACTGTTTCAACGGGTCTGGAGATCCAATGGTACATATCCGACTTTTCTTGGATGTCCTGAAGCGGATGGGTCTGACTAAGCCACAGAAACTCTCTCTGTATGGAAGAACCCTGTCGGGTGTAGCAGCCACTTGGTACGCTAAGTTGGAAGATAAAGTGATGCAAAACTAGGAAGAACTGGCTGAGGCCTTTGTCGATCAGTATTCGTACAACACCCAAGTTGAAATGACTACCCAAGAGCTTGAAGCAACCCAGCAGAACCCAACAGAGCCTTTTGTGGAATTTGTTGCGAGATAGAGAGCAAAGGCAACACATATGACAGATCATCGCCCTTCTGAGAAGGATCAAGTGCAGATGATGGTGCGAAACCTCAAGCATGATATGTTGCAAAAGTTGATAGTCGCTCCGCTATTCACTTTCAAAAGTTTGCATGAACTGGGGGTTCAAATCGAGAATGCGTTCAATAGTGGGATCATTCCTAGCACAAGTGAACCGACAAGGAGGGTGATTTCAGGGAGTACCAATGCTAGTAGTAGCGTTATTCCCAAACCCACCGAAATCAATACAGTTGTCACAGCCGCCCCTTTTGCCAATCCAAGCCTACAAACCGCCGTTCCAGCCCGAGCTCAGGGTAGAACTTTCACCCCCCTCTATATGAGCCTGACTAGCGCACTAAAAGTCTTGATGGAAAGAGGGTATCTCAAACCCCTCGATCCTCGACCTCTGCCTGACCCACTCCCAGCTAGACATAACCCTTCCAAGTACTGTATGTACCGTCAGCAGCACGGTCATGGCACCGACCGTTGCTACCGCCTTCGTCATGAGGTCCAAAATCTCATCGACAACCGGACGATAGCTCCACCTTCAGCCCCCAATGACCAAGTACCTCATCCACATCTCAACTTAATCCACACACTGGTCGTCCCTTACGACCCCAGCATATACATCACCCCAGCCCATTTACCCAAACCAGAGGTGTTCATTCCAGTCAGCATGGACATATGCATGATGGATGCACCTGGACCCTAATCATCTCAAACCCATGAGCCCACTACTTCTGAGTTGATGAGAATGATCGAAGATCTTCAGAGAACTGTGGCAGATTTAGCCTTTGGGGTTTTGGCCCCATCATCGACCACATCACGTATCAGGGAGTTCATGTCTAAAGGCTCCCCAACCATGGGACGAGCTACATTGGAAGAAGGCCACTCCCTTGGCAGAGTGGAGGCAAGTGGTAAGAACAAGGTAGGGGCAGGCATTGGTCCCCATGAACACCTTCAGTGGGATATTGAGGCTATGAAAGCCGAAGGGCTGAACAAACAGCAAGTACTCGCAGTTGATGCAAAAACTGTGGATCACACTTTCGCCACTCAGAATGAGAGCAGTTCAAATCAAGGGGCAAGTCGGGAGAAGGGTCGTTGCACCAGGAATGTCCCTTTCAGCTCTAATCCCGTGCTCGGAAGAGATCAGCAAACCCAGTCAGTGCCTGTCAATCCCTTTGCTGGCACGTCCAGCAAATCTCCACAAACCTCAAAACACCCACCTCGGGGCCAGAGGGTGTTCACGCCACTGTACATGTCTCTACCAGCGGCCTTGAGGGTCTTGATTAGAAAGGGGGATCTGAAACCCCTGGAGCCGCGGCCACTGCCAAATAAACTCGCTCCCTCCCATGATTCGGCCAAGTACTGTGCCTTCCATCAACAAGTCGGCCACGACACTGATAGTTGTTACTGTCTTCGCCATGGAATACAAGATCTGATTGACAACAAGGCCATCGTCGCGCCGGGTCCTGCAAAGTCTATCGGCACTAGATCAATGAACTTGTGGGGGATAATGTGACTATTTGATCAGGGGATGAACCACCTGCGGGCGGCGCTCGATTTACTCCAGATGTGGCATATGGCACGCACTGTTTTTGAGCATTGCGAATGCTAGTTTCTGACTTGGGTATTTAGGTCAGTTTTGTTGTGTTGTTTCGAGTCTGTCTCTTTGTTTTGAGTCAGTCTTTTTGTTTCGGGTCTGTCTTGTTGTATCGAGTCGGTCCTGTTTGTTAGAGTCAGGTGATTCCGGGGGTGTTACCTCGGGCATCACTATCTTATTTTGTGTTTGTCTTTTTGCTTTCTTTTGAGTCTGTTTCTGCCATGGAGCCAGTTACACCAATAGTTATGAATGAAACAGCAGTGGTTTTTCATGCTTTTGTGCTTACTTCTGCCTTGTGCCAGTTGTGCCAGCAAGTTGAATGGAACGACAGTGCATTTCACCTACTTTTCTGTGCTTTTAAGTCATTGCGTTGACCTAAGTTTTTCAAAACTGTTTTTGAACATTGTGATGAAAACGAAGAGGAAGGAATTCTTCGGTATTTGTAAAAACTTAATCAATTGAGAGAAACAGAGGCGTGCCAAGCCCTTAATGAATGAAATCATGTTTGTTAACGTGAGTACTGAGAAGGATCTTGGCTTGATCCAGATTGGTCCCACACCGTCTTCAGTGCGAGCGATTAGTCACTTTCTTAAAAGATTTCAAAAAATATTTTGCGCGGTCCTGCGAAGATCTGTGTGGAATCGCTCTTGAGATTGTGCAGCTTAGGATCGCTCTCAGCCTCGAGACTCGACCCCTCATTTTCAAACCTTGGACTAGAACTCAGAAAGTTCAAAGGTCAACTACAATGTGAGGCCTGTGTGGCCAGATTTGAAGCAGCCCTCGAACAAGAGGCAAGAAAGTCAGATCAAGAAGATCAGTTGTGATCGAAAGAAGCTTGCAAAGCTAGATCAGAAGCACCCCTCGAACTAGGGGCAAAAATATCAGACATGCTCGAAGAGCCCAAAATGGATCGCTCCGCAAATCAATGAAGATCGGCAAGAATGCCAAATCCTAGAAGGGAGGAAAGACAAAGGTATTGCTGAAGGACAACCGAGTTCCTATCCACAACACTAGGGGAAAATTCAGCCCCCATTGGATGGATTCCTGCATCATCAACGAACAACAGCCGTTCTCCTGGATTCAGATGACTTCAGGATCTCAAACCGTTCAACATGGACAAAGCTACTTTTTTACCCTTAAGAGGCTTGCTGGGCCGAAAACCTGAAAGGGCGACCCAGGCAAAAGTTAGAGCAAGAAAAAAAAATAAATGCAAAAAAAAATAAAGAAAATGAAAAGAAAAGATGAAAAAGAAAAAAGAAGAAAATGAATGAAAAGAATTGAAAAGAAAAGAAGAACAAAGCTCGCAAGGTTGAAAACCCAGAAAGGGCGGCCTTGGCAAAAGTTAGAGCGTAAATGGAGAGGTTAATACCCAAGTGTACCTTAACCCCGAACTACGTAAGGCTTGATTCCCATGTTTGGGACACGTAGGCAACTTCATTCTGAAGTCCAGCCGTAAAACACTTCAAGTTCGACTGTGTCTATGTGATGGTTCTGGTCATCTTTGTCTTCTCTGTATCCGAGAGTTCGGTTGTAATCATTGCTCTGAGGACTGATTACAATGCACTGCGGTGCCATTCAAACAAGGGGCAACTTTCTGTTGCCATACAGCTCTCTTCAAGCAAGGGGCAATTTTCCTTCGGATCTGAGGTTGTGCATCTCAAGAGTAGGTTCCGTGCTTGTTGAGCATTGGCCGTTTGCAAAAATAGTTTTTGAGAATTTTTACAGAGGTTGACTGATTTTCTGGAAAAGTATTCCATTTTTCAAAACTGGACCATTTTCTTGGACCCAAAAAAGGAAAGTTTTCAGTGCTCATAGCCAGACTTGCATGATTTTAAATTAGAAAATTGAACAAGCATGTTAATCTAACTTTCATGATGGTCAAAATTGTTTTAAAACCAAAATAAAAAATGGCCAAAATGATGAACTAGGGGCACAGTTGAGTCAGGCTTCCTGTCTTTTCCCCGTTGTTAATGCATTTTCCAGAAAGGGCACCATACTTGCCAAGAAGGGCACTCTACCTACCAGAAAAGGGCACAACTGAAGTTAACAGCAAAAGGGCTGAAAGCTCTCTCATCCTCCGAGCAGCGAGGTATCAAACCAAGTGCGAAGCACAAACTGGAATGGATCAAGATATTCCACTCCCTCATCTGGATAGATCTGATCACGTCCAAACTCCCCAGTAGAGCATCATCAACTGATGTTAGCCGCAGATTTGCTACAAACCCAGTTGTAGTGCAACCCCACTGTGAGAAAGTTCACTGTTGAGAGCAGAAGAAAGAGAATCTAGCAGAATGCTAGGGCATGAGCCCGCAACTTCCTGTTCATCCATCAACCACCTAAGGGAGGGATGAAAAATGAGAGATTGAAGAATAGAGAGATGTGCGATGAGAGAAAAAGTGAGAAAAGGGCTTTTTCAGAAAAATAGAGATTGAGTGCCAGAGTGATGTGAGAATCACAAATGAGAAAGGGTGGGAAACAATACCCGAAGAAACTAGCTCCTCGCGAATTGAGAGGTCTCTTGCCATTGGTGATACACATCCAAGTGTTGTGTTTATGTCTTTGTTTGTCTCGAATCTTGTTTTGAGTCATTTTGAGTATCAACGGATGTGTTTAGGTTGTTTTACCTTCGTTTTTCCTTTATCGAGTCATTTTGGCTGTGGCCAATCATCGGCTCAATACCCGGTTAAGAACTCATTTCTTAATTTCAAATTAAAAAATAAAATCGTTTTGTGCTCAGAGTGCTGTGCCATTCTCCGCATTTATGCAAAACAAGATTCTTTCTTTCATAAACCGCAGGGCTCAACCCAGGTCATGTGAGAACAGTAGAACAAGGACCTATTTGAAGCTATATAGGTTTCGGACTGCAAAGCAAAAGAAAAAAAAAAGAGAAAAATTTGGAGCATCTTAGTGTGTTTCAACTTCAGCAAATTCCGAGACTGCATTCCAGGTGCACCTTCTCAGACCTCGTCATTTCTCTGGAGTATGAGTGTATCTCGACCCCAAGTGTAAGCCTGCTTCAAGTCAGAATGGCAGTCCAAGCAGCACCCGAGGGTTTCACATGCAGATGTTACCTCTTTCCAAAATGAATAGGGTGTCCCCTTTTCGAGCTGAGTGAGTTGCAAAGTCCTCTAAGAGGTAAACCAGAGGCACCAGAGTACATATTTGATGCTCCTCTATTGCATAGAATATGAACTTTCATATATACTTTTGTTGCATGCGTGCCGCGCATCGTTATGATTCCTGCATGGAATATGCTTGCTTTCGATTTTGCATAGAATATGCTTGCTTTCAATATTGCATAGAATATGCTCCTGTTTCATACATGGAAAATGCCTTCATACTTGCATAGAAGGTGCATTTTTATCGCACTATCTTGTGCATTTCAAATCACTCACGCTGTTTAACGTATCGCACTATCTTGTGCATTTCAAATCAATCGCGCTGTTTAGTGCATTTCAAATCACTCGCGTTGTTTAGCGTATCGCACTGTTTAGTGCATTTCAAATCACCCGCACTGTTTAGCGTATCGCACTGTTTAGTGCATTTCAAATCATTCGCGCTGTTTTGTGCATCGCACTATTTTGTGCAGGTTATCATTCGCGCCGTTTTGTGCATCACACTGTTGTGCAGGTTCAAGTTCGCACTATTTTGCGCATCGCATTGTCTTGTGCACTTTCGCATTTGTAATCACTCGCGCTTTCTTGCGCATCGCACTGTTTTGTGCAGTTTACACTCGCACTGTTTAGCGTATCGCACTGTTTTGTGCAATTTACTTTCGCGCTTTCTTGCGCGTCGCATTGTTTTGTGCATTACATTGTATCATTCGCGCTATCTTGCGTGTCCCACCTGCACTTGTTAGTGCATTCCATTTCATTCGCGCTATTTTGTGCACCTTACTTGCATTGTGCATGCATTTTATCGCGCTATCTTGCGTACCTTACCTGCACTTGTTAGTGCATTGCATCGCGCTATCTTGCGCACCTCACCTGTATCACACTGCTTTGTGTATTAACCCTGCTCGTACTATTTTGTACACCTTTAGCCACATCGTACTATCTTGTGCACCTGTATAGCACTCTCTTGAGCACCTGTATAGCACTGTTTTATGCATTCACTCTTGCATTGCACTGTTTTGTGCATCTTGTTAGCACTGTCTTGTGCATTCCAACCTGTATCGCACTGTTTTGTGCATCTTCTAAGCATTGTTTTGTGCATCACATTGTCTTGTGCACACTGTGTTTTTGTATCACTCGCACTGTCTTGTGCACTCTCGGGTCTAGGAGACCTTAAATTCTCTAAAGGTGCGATTCTTTTTTTTTTTGTATAAATCCTGAATTTTCAATCAAACCGGCTTCGCGTAGCGTATAAGTCCAATTATCAAACCGGCTTCACGCAGCGTATAAGTCCAATTTTCAAACCGGCTTCGCGTAGCGTATAAGTCCAATTATCAAAGTCTTCATGCATATCATTTGCATCCTGCCCTTGAACTATGCTGGTTTGATTCCTTGCAAAGGGATACGTAGGCAGCCTGCGGGCACAACCATTTATTTATCGGCATTTTGTTTGTTTGCCCAAGTCTTCGGCATTGTCAAAAATGGGTCGTCTCTGGGCTTTGACATTCACTCACGTCACTTCTTGACTTTCGAGTTCTGTCAAAGAGGGGCAACTGTAGACACCCCATTTTTGACCGTCCTCAAGACTTGGACATCACCGCTTGAACACTCGGTGATCATCCATGTTCGTGTTTGTTTTGAGTTCCCGGAGGTCTTGGCTACGCGCCTTGCCTTAGGATCTCTCGACTTGCTTGTTCTGTGCTTGGTTTTACACCAAGGACTTGTTTGTTTTTGCACCTGAGGGTAGAGAGTAGCTTGCTAGCTACCCCTGATACCCGCCGGCCATGGCTTGAGGCTACCGGCCGTGTTTTGAGGCTACCGGCCATTGGTGAAATAGTCCATTGGCCGGTCGGCATTTTGTGTGGCCGGCCGACCACCTGTTTGGCCGATGGCCTCCTTTTCTGGCCGATACCACCTTTCTTTCTTTTTCAGGCGTGGTGCATGCCGGCTTTGCCAGCTGGAATGCACAAACCCTGCCCCCGTGCACATCTGTGGCTGTTTTGCCCCTTTTGCACCCTTTTGGTCTAGCTTCTTAAGGAAGCTTGGACCTTTGTCTTAGCTTCCTCAAGAAGCTTGGACCCTGCCTCAGCTTCCTCAGGAAGCCTTGGCCCCTTTGACTTGGCTTCTTGAAGAAGCCTTGATCCTTTTAATTAGCTTCTCTTGGAAGCTTAGCACCTTTGATGGTCTATATAAGGGGACAAACCCTCTCCTTTGTTTTGGTTGAGCAAAACCAGACCTAATTACACATATCTCTGATATATATCACTCTCTCTATATATATATCTCCCTCTCTCTCTTGATTTGTGTGTGTTTGAGGGCCTAAAAGTGTAGTTTGTTCTTAGTTTTGCACTAGAACACATAGTATTACACCATACTTCAACTTTGGAGGTGTTAAGAGTTTGTTCTTCAAGTTTTGAGCTGATTTTGATTAGAAGAAGGTGGTTGCACTTGCTGTTCTTGAGGTGTTCTTCAAGGGTAACACTTTTGCTTTATTTTTCCTAATCTTGCACTAGTCTTTAACCTATCTTGCATACTGATTTAAGCTTTGTTTATAACTGAAAAAAGTCTTGTATTTGCATGCTTAAGATACTTCACTAAGGTCACTTTGGTGTTGGGAGTCGACCTCCCTCCCTTAGGCCTTGTTTGGCCCCTTTTGTGCTCTCTTTGTTAAGCTTTGGGGACTTTTGTGTATTGACCTTCTCACCACTGAAATCTAGTGAATTTTCAGTGGTGAAGAAGGGGACTTGAAGTCTTGCATAGGGAGGGACACCCCTCTCCCTTTGTCTCTCTTTTGTTTGCATTTTTGGCTCATAAGGGTAGCATGTATGCATGGTTGCTTTTGGCTTCATTTTAGAGGTTTTTGGGTGTTATTTGGTCATATTATATCTCTATTTTTGGTCGGATTAATGGCCCCTTGCATGCTTAATATACTTGCTTTGTATTCCCTTATTTTGCCTAGAAGTGCATCATGTATTTAGCCTACCATGCTCTCATGTTTTTGCCTAGCTTTGTGAAGCTTTTCGTCATGTTTCATCATACTTGTGGTCTGTTAGGTATTGATTTGGTCACACCTTTCATGCTTTGTATAGTCCCTTTGCATTCTAGCATGTTGACATCGGGTGTGTGAGTCATTAGCATGCATTACCTTAGCTATTTCAGTGATTTGGAATCACTTATTATGTCATTTCAGTCCATATTTTGTGCTTACATGCTTACATTTGTTCTCCTTTCAATGCCTTGAAGAGGTGTGGTCTCATGCTCCATGTTTGGGCTTTTATGCATGCCTATGTGTTTGAGTCATTCGAGTTGCCATAACAGTGGGTTTTGGGACTTGTTTTGGTGCATTGTAACTCTGTTTTTGGTTGCATAGTCCATACCATGTTTGCTTGGGATAAGTGTTGGGCAATGCTCTCTTTTGTGGCCTTGAATGCCTTCTATTTCGCACTCATTTCCTAGCATGTTTTGGCATCATTCTTCACATGCTTTTCAGAGTTTAACATGAGTGTTTAACGTCCATGTATATCGCCTTCAAGTATGCCTAGAGTTGCCCCTTTCCATACTTAGATGATGAACCTTGTTGTGTGCATGTTTGCATGTATAATTTTTCTCCTTTTGCATCATCTTTTGGCCACTGTTTTGGGGTGTGACTGAGGCCTCCCATTTCAATTTAAGACCACCCTTGTACATAATTGCATACTTGGCCTGATGTATATTGCATTACATTAGTTGCATGCTTGCATTACATCTTGTTTGCATTTTTGCATATTGCTTAGCTAATGGCATCACATGACCTTATTGCATACTTGGCATACTAATGTGACATTAGATTAGCTTGCATGTCTTGGGTAGTATTGCATTGTATATGGCACGCATGCATTGCATCTTGTTTGGTTTGGGGTGTCAAACCAAACTTGAAGAATGAGGCGTGTTCGTACTTAAAGTGACGAAACACGTCTCATTCTTCGGTCGCCAATGCCCTTGATCTTAACATGATAGGGCATGAGGCATTCATTTCTTTTGTTCATGCATTTACATTGAATGGTAAACTTGGCCTCTTAGGCCATCATGCATCAAAATGCATAATTGATGGCCTGAGGGTCGAGAGCCGCGCTCCTTTGAGTCCATTGCATGATAAGAAGTGTGGCTATGCTAACATTTGCTTGAAAATTCCATGCCATACACTGCTTGCCCTCTGCTGTTGTCAACTGCAGGATTCTGCAGGAAGAAATAGCCGACCGGCCATCTCTAGTGCCGACCGGCCATCAGTGTCCAGCCGATGACACAAGCTTTGGCCGATAATCCCATTCCCATGGCCGGTGGCCTTTCGTTCTGGCCGGTGGAGCTCCACAGCACTCAGAAGGAAGTTCAAAGCAATTCTGGTAACTTTCACAATTTTCAGAGTAGCAAGGCAGTGTAAACAGAGCCAATAGTGGCATGGTACGGGTTTCCGAGCAAGGCAAGTCAAGCATGCATCATCCACGCATTCCGAGGCAGGGCTGCGGCCACCTTCCTTCTGCATTTAATTCGTTAATTAATTAGAAGTTCTGTAATATTTAATTTAGTAGTATTCATTTGGTTGTGTAATATTTATTCAGACCCTCCGAGCGAGGGCAATTGTGTAATAAGTGTGTGTGAATGTGTGTATGTTTTCCAACCCCCACTTCTTTCTTCCCTTTTATTTACTAGCTTTCAATGGTTAGTATTATGACATATTTAAATTAGCATATCTTGTGTTATGCATGCGTGCATTCATACATTTGTCTTGCATACACCGGGCTCGGTGCATCATGCTAACTGCATTGTATTTCAATTCCAAATTGAATACGTGTTATCTGTTGCATTTCACATGCCATGTTTAGGATAGCCGAGCCTGTCTAGATTGTATCTTTGCATGTGTTGCATTAGCCATTTTTAAACATGAACCAGGATCATGCATATGATTACTAACTAGTTTCTGTTTTGGCTTGGAGTACTTGGTAAGCATTTATGTTTTAGCATCCTTGCATGAGTGTGAGTGTTGCCATGATAACATGCTTACCATGAGGCTATATGCTTACGTGTTATAACTGCCTGAATGCCTGTGGGTGAAGGTTGGGTTACTTAAATTGGAACAATGCATTGAATGCAAGTTTTAAGCCCACTTGAGGGTGGCAAAATTCATATCTTAAGCCTATTTGCGGGTAGCACCATCAAACCATTTTCAAATAAACAAACATGACATGTTTCGTTCCAATTTAGGCGACTTAGTCTATACTTATTTTCTGTGCGCATCACGTAGTAAATCTAGGCTAACAACCGGAATAAGAACGCATAATGTTTTCAAAACTAGACATCATGGTTAGTAGAGGCCGATATTCAGATCGGGCGAGAGGGGGTGCTCATAGCTGACCTTCCCCAATCGTACCGAAGTTCCTGAGCCGAGGCAACTTTGGTGATGACGGACACGTGGCCTTAGGAAAATGAGTCAGGGTTTCCTAAATTCCCCCAAAATAAAATATTTAGGTGGCGACTCTGTATCTGGCAAAGCAGTCCATGTTTGGCACTTCTTTACAAAAATCTATTTTTCAAAACGATTTGCCGGATTTGGACTCTTTGGTGATTTATCAATCTCACATTGCACATTGTGAAATTAGATTAAGAACCGACACAAATCGAGTCCGAACTGTAGCATGGGGCCCAAGGGCGCGTCTACAGCTGCCGAGGGCATGTGGTGGGAAGACGATGACCTATGTCTTGCCCACACCGATGAGGACTGGGGGAATAACCAGCCAGATGATACCTGGTATATTGGTGAAGTTGACCATATGACTAGGAGTGGGTGGTATTTCAATCCCCCGCACCTAGATCAACCAGAGGCGTCCAGGAAGTACAAGGAGTCGGAGAAGCAAAAAGAGAAGCTACTTGAAGAAGAAGTCGTGCTGAAGCAGTTGAAAAAGATACAAGCAGACAACTCCATCTGGGGACTGCTCATGGCTTCACGTGTTCATAGACAAGCTGTCTTATCAGCAATGGACAAGGCCAAACTCTCAATTGACACCACGCCTGAACAGCTAATGGGATTGGTTTTTCTGGGAGGGGCTTCCCCGATGTTGACCTTTTTCGACAAGGAACTGCCGCCTGAGGGCACGAATCACAACAAACCGTTCTACATCTCTGTGGAATGTAAAAACAAATGGATACCGGTGGTTCTTGTCAACACAAGATCCGCTATTAACATGTGCCCGTCAAGGACGACATATGCAATCAGGTTGAAGCCCGCGGACTTTGTGACAACAGCCCAGGTGATTCGGGCATATGACAACACTAGCAGGGACGTGATGGGGACCGTGAAGATTCAAACTCAGGTTGGTCCAGGACAACACGAGATTGACTTTCATGTCTTGGACGTTCCCGCAACCTTTAACCTACTTTTAGGGCGGCCGTGGCTGCACCAGGTAAAGGTAGTCTCTTCCACCTTGCATCAGATGTTGAAATACCCCCACAGGAAGGGGGTGGCTATTGTTTTTGGGAATTCGTCAATCCGTCCGCCGCCAGAAATGTCTACACTGGTTTTGGAAATCGAGCATGGCACGGAGGATATGTTCCTATCCGAATTTACCCTAGCCGAGGCCCAGGTCGTACAGAACATCTTAGCTATTGATAAGGGGTTGTATGTTAGCGCACAATCAGTGTACCTCATGAATAAGCTCCAACACATCACCAGGATGGGATTAGGGAAGAGTGGCCGGAAGGGCATTGCAGTATCGGCTGAAGTGCCGCACAACCCGCATACCTTTGGCTTGGGTTATCTGCCCACTAAAGAGGATTGGGTGAGGAAAGGAAAGGAGATGGCCGGGAGAGCCAGAGAAAAGCAGGCAGGGAAACCTTATGAATTAATTCACCGACCCATCCAGGGTACCCTAAACGGATGCTTTGTCTGGGAGGGGGAGGATTTTCCATTCTGCAGCTTCCCAGAGCCATGGTTGAACGCAGAGAAGCGTCGCTTGCCAGGGTTTGAGATCTTCTTTGACCTGCAGTTATCCAGGAATGTTGTTGCCGAGGAGTAGGCAGACCCATCAGCCGAAGTTGAGCAGTGTGGGAAAGTGGATTCTGAGAACACCGGATTGAAATGGGGGTAGCGCTGGCTTGTCTACTTTCAGATCCTCCGATCGTACAAAAGTGCTTGGGGGATAACTTCTCGGTGTCCATGATTGGGAATGAAACGGCTGCGAGTCTACCTTTAAGCATTTTGGATGCATCCATCGCACCCTCTCTCATCTGGCAGTACGAGAAGAGATTTTTATCAAGCAGCACCGGGTCAGGTAGTGAGCCAAAATCTGATTCCACCGAGTCTATGGAGTCGGAATCAGGTTCCAGCTCGTCTGAGTCTGAGTCCGGTATTCCTGGGGGTGACAACCCGGATGCCACAGTCCTATCAAGGTCATCTTTTTCTTTCTCTTTTGAGTCTGTTGTAACAGAGGCATCGGACGATTTGGAAGCGATTAATGAGAATGGAATGGCTGTGGCTTCTGAGTACTTTTCTGCGCCTTTGATTTATTGTATTAATCAGGACTTTCAAAATTTTGATGAAAACGACGAGGAAGAAATTTCTCTGGTTTTACAACGATTAATTGATCAAGAGCATGAGAGATTTGTTAAACCCTTGGTTGATGAAATCACTACAGTTAATGTTGGTGCTGAGAAGGACCTACGGCTGGTCCAGATCGGGTCCATGTTGTCTTTGGACGAACGCGAGCGCTTAGTCGCTTTATTAAAAGATTTCAAAGATGTTTTCGCGTGGTCCTACGAAGACATGCCTGGGATCGATCCTGAGATTGTACACACCGGATCCCTCTTGACCTCGAGGCCCGACCCGTTAAACAAAAACTCAGGAGAATCTGCCCGGACTGGGCCCTCAAGATTAAAGAAGAGGTCCCCAAGCAAATTGACGCAGGGTTCCTGCTGGTATCTGAGTATCTAACTTGGCTGGCCAACATAGTTCCGGTGCCAAAGAAGGATGGCAAGATTCGGGTATGCGTGGATTTCAAGGATTTGAACAAAGCCAGTCCGAAGGACGACTTTCCTTTGCCGCATATCGATGAGTTAGTAGACTTCACTGCTGGGCATGCATTGCTTTCGTTTATGGATGGATTCTCAAGCTACAATCAGATACTGATGGCACCCAAAGACCGGGAGAAGACTACTTTCACCACCCCGTGGGGGACCTACTGTTATAGAGTAATGCCATTTGGGTTGAAGAATGCTGGAGCTACATATCAAAAGGCCGCAACCACGATATTGCACGACATGATCCATAAAGAGGTTGAGGTGTACGTGGATGACATGATTGTCAAATCGAAGGAAAGAGAAGGCCACTACACCTCCTTGCAAAAGTTCTTTCAAAGGATCAGAGAATTTCGGTTGCGGCTGAATCCTTAGAAGTGTACGTTTGGTGTTACAGCAGGGAAAATACTGGGGTTCTTGATTACACAGAGAGGTATCGAAGTCGACCCTTCCAAAATCAAGGCCATCTTAGAAATGCCACCACCAAGGACTCAAAAGGAGGTGCGAGGCTTTCTAGGTAAAGTGCAATTCATAAGACGGTTTATTGCTAAATTAACATTGACTTGTGAACCACTCTTTGGTCTCCTGAAGAAAGGAACGAAGTTCCAATGGGACGGCCGATGCCAAGCTGCTTTTGAACAAATCAAACAATACTTACAGAACCCACCTGTGTTGTCACTGCCTGAGCCGGGGAAACCGTTGATTTTGTACCTTTCGGTAACTGAAACTACAATAGGCTGCATGCTTGCACAAGAGTCCGAGGACAAGGTGGAGAGAGCTATCTACTACCTGAGCAAGAAGATGCCGGATTACAAAACCCATTACACTCCGCTGGAAAAGGCTTGCTTAGCCTTGGTATGGGCTACCAGGAAGTTGTGGCACTACCTGTTAGATCACTCTGTAATGTTGGTTTCAAGATTAGATCCCATCAAATATCTCTTCGAGAAACCAGCACTTACGGGTAGGCTAGCTCGTTGGTTGCTTCTGCTTTTCGAATTTGATCTGAAGTATGTAACTCGCAAGTCAGTAAAGGGGAGAGCGGTAGCGGAGTTCCTAGCCGATCACCCAGTTGAAGGGGATGAAGCAGTTGAGTACTTATTTCCAGACAAGGCCATCTTGCATATCGAAGATGAATTTTGGATGATGTATTTTGATGGAGCGTCAAACCAGTACGGGTATGGGATAGGGGTATTGCTGATAGCACCCGACAATTCCCGTATCCCTCTAGCATTTAAGCTCCAATTCAAAGTCTCGAACAACGAAGCAAAGTATGAAGCATGCATTGCTGGTTTAGAAGCCGCCCTAGAACTAGGGATAAAACGGTTGGACGTCATCGGGGACTCGAACCTTGTTGTATCTCAAGCTAAAGGAGATTTGAAAGTCAAAGAAGAAAAGATAAGAATTTACCACCAGACCTTGGACTTGCTGATTCCTCGGTTTGAGAAACTGAACTTCGCTCATCTGTTAAGAGAAAACAACAGGTTTGCAGATTCATTAGCAACTCTATCTTCTATGATAGACATCCCTTTTGGAGTCCGAATGCGTCCGATCATCATTGACCAGAAGTTTGCACCGGCCTACGAGTCGATTGCTGCCATAGAAAAGGTTCAAGATGAGAACCCCTAGTATTACGATGTCTGGAATTTCTTGGAGAAAGAAGCATATCCACCAGGGGCAAATGCCAAAGACAAGAGGGCAATCCGTAGAATGGCTGCTCAATTCATCATCTGCAGAGGAAAACTGTATAAGAGAGGTCATCTGGGAATGCATAAGCTGTGTGTTGAGGCTGAATAGTCGAAGCGCCTAATGGAGGCCATCCATGGAGAAGAGTGTGGAGCGCACATGAACGGGGTGATGCTAGCCCGAAAGATCCTCAGACAGGGTTACTACTGGTCCACCATGGAGGAGGATTGTATCGGCTTTGTTCAGCGATGCCACAAATGTCAGATCCATGCAAACTGCATGAACATCCCGCCGTCGAAGCTTACAATATGACTTCGCCATGGCCATTTTCAGTTTGGGGAATCGATGTGATCAGAGCTGTCACTCCGAAGGGGTCCAATGGGCATGAGTTCATTCTGGTCGCGATAGACTATTTCACAAAGTGGGTTGAGGCCCAATCTTATGCGGTGCGGAGGGCGTCGCACGTTGCAAAGTTTATCAGGAACAACATCATCTGTCGCTATGGGGTCCCAAACGAGATTATCTCAGATAATGGTTCCTACTTCAAAAAGGAAGTGATTGACTTGTTGGAGAAATACAACGTGGCTTGTCACAAGTCATCTACATATCGGCCGCAGACCAACGGAGCAGTTGAGGCCGCCAACAAGAACATCAAGCGTATTTTACAGAAGATGGTGGAAACCTACCGGGACTGGCCAGATAAGTTCCCATTTGCTCTGTGGGGCTACCAGACTTCAATTAGAACTTCTACTGGGGCGACTCTGTATTCGTTGGTTTACGGGATGGAGGTCGTTCTACCTATCGAAATTGAGGTTCCGTCATTATGAGTACTGGTTGAGTGCCGAATAGCTGAGGCAGATTGGCAACAGAGTAGGTTTGAAAAACTCATCTTTTTGACGAGCGAAGGCTGAAAGCACTATACCATGTTCAAGGTTATCAACGACGAATTGCCAGGGCTTTCAACAAGAAAGTTAAGTCCAGGAATTTGAAGGAAGGAGATTTGGTGCTCAAAGACAACCGAGCTCCCATCCATGACCCTAGGGCAAGTTCAGACCCAATTGGACTGGTCCCTACATCATTAAGTCTATTTGGTCGGGTGGAGCTGTCGTTCTAATGGACCTAGATGGCCTAGAGTTCTCACAGCCGATCAACATGGACAAATTGAAGAAATATTATCCTTGAGAGGCTCGCTAGGCCGAAAACCCGAAAGGGTGACCTAGGCAAAAGTTAGAGCACAAAAAATTTAAAATTATAAAAACTGAGCTCGCAAGGTTGAAAACCCACAAAGGGCGGCCTTGGCAAAAGTTAGAGCGTAAAAGGTGAGGGTTAATACACGAGTGAATCTAAGCCGAACTACGTAACGCTTGATTCCTATCTTTGGGATACGTAGGCAACTTCATTCTGAAGTCCAACCATAAACACTTCCCCGATCAACTTTGTCCATGTGATCGCTTTGGTCATCTTTGTCTGTTCCGCATTCAAGAGCTTCGGTTGTGATCTACGATACAACGCTATTCAGACTAGGGGCAACTTTCCAGTTGCTGAAATCCGGGGTTTTGCATCTCAGTGACAGATCTCAGGTATGTCCAGTTCTGATCCATATCGAAAATGGTTTTGAAAATTTTTATTAAAAGTTGATTTTGCTCAAATTAATCTTTTTACGACTTAGACCATTTTTGGACCAAATGGAAAATTTTCAGTACCCACAACCTTCAATTACATTGATTTCAACACAGAGTTCTCCTACTCTTGAATGCAAATTGAAGTTGCTTTTCATTACATTCATAAAGAAAACTTGAAAGTTCTGATTAAAAGTAAATAAATCCAGGACATAGCCAGGTGTTCCTGCGTCCCCTCCCAGAGCTGGTCGAAGCCTCTGATACCAAGCTGGGCCCAACCTGTGCCTCTTCATTGAGCCAATCTATGCACTCATCAGAAAATGTGTAACTGAAAGTGGGAGCAGGGGCCAGAAGCTCTCTCATTCTCCATGTTGTGGCATACCGAGCTAGCTGTGCGCCTCAGACCAAAAATACAGCTGGGTACTTTATCCCCTCTGCCCGGCAAATCTGATCATGGCCAAACTGGCGCTGGAGCCAGAAAGAAAAGTAGAACACGCAGTGTGTCAGGCTAATCAACTGAATCCCGGTCTGTCGGGACGTGCTGTAGCTCATTGCCGGTAGATTTAGCCAAGGACAACGCCAAGCAATACGGTCCGCGGACAAACTGCACATCCAGTCGAACCACCATCCCTCATCAAGGGCATCGACCAGACGTCGCCAGAAGAAGTAGCCGCGAGCTGAGTACATTGGGCAAGAGTCCACAACCTGCAACTTGTCCATCAACCACACCTGGGGTGGGATGGAAAATGAGATATTAAAGAATAGAGAGATGTACAATGAGAGAAAAGTGAGAAAAGGGTTTTGAGAGAAAAATCGAGCTTGAAGGCCGAGTGATGTGAGCAATATATATGTGATGAAGGATGGGAACATTACCTGCAGCAGTAGTAGACTCCCCACAAATCTGGTCGTTTCCCGGCGATGAAAAGTGTCCAAGCCCATCAATGTCTCAGCTAATGTCATGGCAATGCAGCTCTTGCCCTCTTTTAGGCTTTAGGTAACTTCGATCAAACGAGTGCTAGACCCGCTGAAGCCTGGGGCAAGCAAAAAGTGAGATAGCATGCACAAACAAAGGGCATGACGCCGAAAACCTTGCCAGTGGTGATCACCGTGGTCACCAGCATCAGAAAAATGATGAATCAAGTTGAGGATGTCCAATTCTCTGTCGCGGATCAAAGATCGAGTGTCGTGCATAGTGAGCCCACACATTCGTCCTAGGGCTTGAGCGTGGCCGAAGCGAAGCTGGGGCAAGATTTCTTCGTCACGTTTGGATTCCATCAAAGCTTGGAAATCTTCGAACGTAGGACACACCTCTTGCCCGCCAAAGCTAAAGACATGTGTTACCGGATTCCAAAACCTTGCCACGGCGTGGAGAAACAGAAGGTGCAGCGGAGTGCGACTCAGTGTGAATAGTGCATTTATGCCGAAGGCTCAGAAGTTCAACTTTTCTGAGCGGTCTAAAGTAGCAATCCAAGTTGTGAGATTTTGGATGAGAAATGCCTCCATTTTGATGTAAAACTAAGATGGAATGAGAGAACCACGAAGTTGGAACTTTTATAGAGGATAAGGCACTGTTCGGAGGACAAGTGTCAAAAATCTGGAGGTCACCATGCCAATTGGTCGGCCGACCACTTTTTCTGATCGGCTAGCCAGTTTTTCTGGTCGACCGACCACATAACTGGTTTACTGAGCAAAAAAACTGGTCGGCCATGGAGAAAAACTGGTTTTTGGCCTTTTCCTAGTCTCCATAAGAGAGCTCCTAGCCTTTCCATGTGTTGGGAGTGTTGAAGGTCCGAGTTTACCTTTGTTTCAGATGCATTCCGTCGCCCCGTTTGTCCAAAATGCATTTGCTTATCGAGTTGTTAAGTTTTACCGAGTTGTCGAGTTTTGTTCATCGAATTGTTGCCCTTTGTTTATCAACAATTGTTGAAGTTTGTTTATCGAGTAGTAAACTTGCTAAGGTTTTGTTGTTTCTTAGTGAGTTAAGCTGTTTTAGTTTGCTATGTTGGCTTATTACCTGACTTGGCGATGTATAATGCTCCATTTCCATTCAATCTCATTTTTGTGCAAAATGATGCGATGCGATGCGATGCGATGCTAAGAATGCAAAATATAACACTTTTTGAACAAAAGGCTGTTTCATTCCATCATAGCTTCTTTTGTTACAACATTTTACAATAGGGTACAAGTTTTAAAGAAAATAAAACTGCCTAAAGCTGATGTGCTACAACTGCTAGTAAAATAAAAAAAAAAAAAGAAAAAGAAAATAAAGCAAGAACATCTGCATCAGTGCTGTCAGGCTCAAGATCGGGAGGCTCTCTTCATCCTCTTCGGCTGAGCAGCCTATGCACCACCTCCACTAGCACCATCATCCGAATCGGAGCTGCCGTCCTTGGAACCCTCCCCGGCATCACCTCCACTCTCAGAACCGGAGCTAGAGTCCTCTTCTCTGCCTGCGGATGTCTCCGACTGAGGATGCACAGACTCCTCCTCCTCGCTGGACTCCTCATCATCTCTGATAGGTGCTCTACGCCTGCCTCGGCTGCAAGTCGAGTCACCTCTCCTAGCTCCTCAAGAAAGCCTGGATGGCCCAGCATGTAGCGGCGGCATCTAAAAGAAAAGAAAAAAACACAACAAAAGAGGGCAATTTGAATACATCAGCCAAAGTATGTATATTAGATAAAGATGCGGGAATGCTACGTAAGGTGCGTGCTTGCAGATATAGTATGCGAATGCGATGTGTCAGATGTGCTTTATACATGCAGTCAACCAATGTAATGAAATGTTCAATTGCAGTCTGTCATTAGAAGTGTGATGAATGCAAGGAAATCGAAAAGTACCGAGACGCCGGCGATGAACAACTGCGTCTCTCTCCGCAGGACCATGCTCTCCAGTGAGGCCACCACTCTGAGTAGCCCCTCAATGTACCCTCTGGGAGGTTGCAGATGCAAGTGCAAGTCATCAGTGAATGAATGAATACCTAAATATCTCAGTGATAAATCAAAATTGTAAAGCATACCGGTGGCGAGTTAGGGTCACTGACGTATCGATGATTAGGCAATGGGGGCTCTAATGGAATCGGGTAGGATGTCCCATACCACCAGCCTGTCAGCTGGGTCGGAAGATCCGGCCACCCAGCATACTAATAAGTCGGGGGGATCTCTCTAGCCTCACCCCTCGATGTGCCGACTCCGCTGATCGAAGGAATGTCTCTAGCTCGGGTGCGACTCGAGGAAGGCATGCCAGCAGCCCTTCTCGTGGGAGTATGGACACCTGTCAGTGGAGGCATCAAGTATGTATGGCGGTAGGTCGAGTAATCTCCCTCCTCCAATAACAGAACTACATCAGTGCCCAACATGAGCTCCTCGACCTCCGGGGGAGTAAGTCTCTCAGTGGATCGCATGTCATCTGGAGGTGCTGAGGGGATTCCCTGATCAAGGTTGCCCATCGTCTGACTCATGAAGCGATCCCTAAGAAACCAGGCCCTGCCAACTAGCCCCTCAAATAAAGTCCTGTATCGAGAAGAGGCCCACGCCCCAGGGAATCGGTACCGGGCATCTCCTGACAAAGGTGCCCAGGGCTGCCAAGAGATCTACAGATAACAAGTGCATAAACTGATTAGATGTTGTAAATATGCAAGATGAACCAAAGCTAAAAACATGACGAACTGAGAGTTTTGGATTACCTCTGTCAGCCGTACAGTATCAAAGAACTGATGGAGATAGGGCAAAGTCTCCCGGGTCCTCGGCCGACACCGGCTCTCAAATCTGCGGGAGTAAGGGATCTCAAGAGGTGCCTCCACCTCGAGCTCAGGGGCCAGGGTCGGGAAGTATGCATAAACCCATAGTTGTGAAAGGCAAGACAGCGACTGTCAAAACACAGAATATATTGAAAATACTGAATGCTGAGTACAGAATGTCAGTATACAGAATGATGTGTGCAGTGTACAATATACAGAATGCTGGGTGCAGTGTACAATATATTGAATGTTGAGTGCAGAATGTCAATATACAGAATGCTGGGTGCAGTGTACAACATGTAGAATGTACAGAAAATACGGAATACTGAGTGCAGAATGTAGGATATAGAATGAAATGTGTGTCGTGTGTGCAGTGTACAGATAATGAAAAGCGGAAATGTAAATCAAAAGGGCAGAATGTACCTCCCAGGCTCTCCAGTAGCCGCCTACTATGTTCCCTCACCCGCGGGAGGTCGCGCTCATATAACAGTAAAGGGTAGCAAGGCCGGCGCCACCCCAATCATACTGGCTGACCTGTGATAGGTCTACCAAAGCACTGAGCAAATAAAGTCCAACTGTGCTCCCCATGTCGGAGAACAGAGTGGTCTCGATAAGGAACATCAAAAAACCCCGGGCATACTGCTCTATCTCCTCGACAGTCTCGAGCGAAGTCCCCCTGTACTGCACGGGAAACCAGGTGTACCTGACTCTACCCGATGATTTGTCGATCGACGAGCGAACTCCCAGTAGATAAATCCAAGCCGCCTCCCACTCGCCCATGTCTACGTCATAGGGGACCGGTCGGCCGGCCACGTCAAGGCCCGTCAACATAGAAAAATCATATGGGGTCATCGTCATGTCCCCAGTAGTTGAAAAGTGGAATGAGTTGGTGGTGTCCCACCATCTCTCCACAAGTGCCCCTATGAGGGTCTTACTCGCCGGATAACGAGATATCCTCGCGCAGAAAGGTCCAAATCCTGCCTCATCAACGATGTGGCGTACAGCATCTGGGAGCTCCGTATACCACTCCCTAGCAAGGATCGACCCATAGCCCCATGAGGAATAGGAAGATACCTACATTCAGAATGAACAGATGTATTCAGTTTTAGAATGAAATGTATGAGCTGCGTGCAAATGAAGTAAATGAACTGTGTGTTCAGAAATGAAGTAAATGAACTGTGTGTTTAGAAATGAAGTAAATGAACTGTGTGTTCAGAAATGAAGTAAATGAACTGTGTGTTTAGAAATGAAGTAAATGAACTGTGTGATCAGAAATGAAGATGTATGAACTACGTGTTCAAAGTGGAATGTATGAGCTGCGTACAAACAAAAATGTATGGGCTATGTGTTCAGAATTGAAAGGTCTGAGCTGTGTGCCCGAGAAGACGAGCCGTGTGCTCGAAAATGTGCTGTGTGCCTGAAAATATGCTGTGTGCCCGAGAACGAGCCGTGTGCCTGAAAATGTGCTGTGTGCCTGAAAATATGTTGTGTGCCCGAGAACGAGCCGTGTGCCCAAAAATGTGCTGTGTGCCTGAAAATATGTTGTGGGCCTGAAAGGCTTGTTGTATGCCTGAAAGCGAGCCGTGTGCCCAAAAATGTGTTGTGTGCCTGAAAATATGCTGTGTGCCTGAAAGCGAGCCGTGTGCCCGAAAATAAGCTGTGTGCCTGAAAATCTGCTGTGTGCCTGAAAAACGAGCTGTGTTCCCGAAAATGTGCTGTGTGCCTGAAAATGAACTGCGTGACCAAAGAATGAGCTGTGTACCCAAAAATGTACTGTGTGCCCAAAAATGTACTGTGTGCCTGAGATAAACTGCGTGGTCAGGATGAACCATGAGTTCAGAGTGAGTTATATGCCAAATTAACAGAATATTATGCTGTGAGCTGTGTGCCAAGTCAGCATCATATCCTAAGTAAACTGCATGCCAAATCAATATTGTGCTATTTGTGACCCGTATGCCAGAATAAGCAAAAGCACTATGCATATGAAAGTGTTCAGAACGAGCAGATAAAATACATTGCAAAGGCATGAAATACACAGGAAAGGCAGAATACATTGCAGAAAACGTAAAAGGAAGTATGTACCTCTTGCGCTTGGTGAGATAGATGAGACGCTGGCTCCCGTAGCAGTAGGTCCGCGGATGCTCGCCGCTCGAAGTCGGTAAAATGATAGAAGGTGGTAAGAGGAAAAACATGCTCTGGAGGGTCGTACCTCTCGGGGTCAAAAGGCCGAATCCTCGGAGGCAACGACATGATGTCTAGCTTATCCCCGGTATGTGGAGGACCTCCGCCGTGATGGAAATGATCTGCCATCCAAAGAAATCTGCAAAAATGAGCAAAAAATGAGCAAAATGAGCCAAAATCGCAAAAAGTCAACAAAAGTCAACACTCGAGAAAATGTGCCAAACTTCGAGACAAACATACCTCAAGTGGTGAAAATGGAGAAAGAAGCTCCGAAATCAAATTTTAATCGTTCAAAGTGAAGAAAATCGAAAGTTTTCACGAAACAACTTCGCGTGGGACGTTGGAAAACGCGTACAAAGCGCAGATCTGAGGGGGAAAATGGTCTAGGGAGCAAGAGAAGCTGATTTCGGCCTTAGAGGTGTGAGCAAAAGTGATTTGGACAAGTCAACTTTAAGATCCGAACCTGGAAGGACAAAACTACCCCAATTTTTGTAAACTAGTCGGCCGACCAGTTTTTTTGGCTGGCCGACCACCTCGTGAGCAAAAACTGGTCGGTGGCTATTCTAGGTGGTTGACCATCCCCCCTAGTTGGTCTCCAAGGTCCCTTGGTTCTCCCTGTGTATTTTGGTAATGATTGGAGTCCTCAGCTCTCGAGAAAGTACAAGAAAAAGTGCACTTTTCGCGCACAAGATGTCTCCGCGAGAACTTCAATTCAAGTCTTCGACGTATGGCTCGTCGTTACTCGCCAAGAGCAAGGTGTATCCCTTTTGAGTACGTTGCGACCCCTCCGAGAGGTAAATCGAAGGTCGCGCTTGAGTTGTTCTCTTTAAGGCTCGTACTTCTTTACTTAGCGTTTTGTTTCAAGCATGCTTTTGAAGTTGCATTGTCATGCACACCACTTGCATTGTTGTGCACGTTCCATTAGTATTGTCATGCACCCATACTTTACTTATGCCATCACTCATGTTTCGCTTGCATTGCTATGCACTTTTCCACTGGCGTTATACGTATCCGCGTTCGATATAGCATTGAACATATGTTGCTAACTATGTTGTACCTTTTAAGTTTCTCTCTTTTGCAGGCACGATATTGTATGTACAGTTCATTCGAGGCTGGTGCGACCATACGATATTGTATGTACGGTTCATTTGAAGCTGGTGCGACCAGACGAACCGGACGGTATTGTATTCTCCGTGTGAGACGTAGCGAGAATTGTACAATTCTCTTACATCCTTTCTGTATGTGATGTAGTTTGGTCTGTATTCGCTTGCTTAAATTGTTGCATTTATTGTGCATATTTGCTTCATTACAGCTGTCTTTGCATGATCATTAGTTATGCTCAACCTCGTGCATGTCTTTTACATTTTGCCCCTGCCTGCGGGCACATCTCTTTGATTATCTTGCCTGTTTGTCTAAGTCTTCGGCCTTGTCAAAAGTGGGTCGTCTCTGGGCTTTGACATTCACTCCCGTCACTTATGACTTTCGAGTTCTGTCAAAAAGGGGCAACTGTAGAAACCCCATTTTTGACCGACCTTAAGACTCAGACGTCATTGATTGAGCGCTCGGTGATCGCGCATGTTGTGCTCGTTTCGAGGTTTTGGTGTTCTTGGCTGAGGGCCTCACCTCCGAACCTCGGGACTCCTTGTACTTTCACTCAGTCTGCGGACAAAGTTTTGTTTTCTCTTCCCGGAGGGAGGGAGAGGTCTTGTAGACCATCTCTCAGTGGTCATAGACTACTTTTCGTGGTCGTAGGCCACTGTTCCCGTTTGGAGACTAGTTTTCGATTTTCGGAGCCGTCGATCGTGCGCCTCGGTTCGGGACCGCTTAACATTCTCCGTTTGGCACGTTCTTTGAAACACACCTTGTTTTCTATGTCTAGAGGGACACTGTGACCCGAGAGACCACTTTTGTGGTCAACAGCCAGTTTTCGAGGCCTCCAGCCGTGCGCTTTGCCTCCCGAACTCTTGTTTTGCATTCGTGTTGGTTCATTTTTGGCATGAACCTTGTTTTCCTTGTTTGGAAGGTGGTACAAGGGTGAGAGACCAGCTTTCTCATTGGAAACAACTTTTCTCCCCGCCAGCCGATTTTCTGGTCGAGAAACTGATTTTCTTGATCTTTGGGCCACATTTTCTGGTTTCCCACCCCGCCATTGGCTTGCTTTCAGTATGGAGACCACCAATACCCTTGGCCGACCACTTTTTATCTGGGAGACCACTTGCCCTGGTCGGTCGACCAGGTAAAGTGGTCAGCTGACCACCTTTTCTGGTCGGCTGGTTTCCTCCTGTTTTCTCAGATTGTGTGGATTCCAGCTCTGCCAGCTAGAAGGCACAGACTGTATCCTCCATACACGTGTATGAAGGATTTGAATCCAAGCTTTTAGCTTCTTGAGGAAGCTTTAGCTTCAAACCTCTATAAGAGAGACCCTCCATCTCCTTTGCACATGTTCTGAAATTGGCTAAGGCAAAAATATATATATCTTTCTATATCTCTACATCTTAGGTTCAAAAGTGTGTTCTTCTTAACCTATTGCACCACACCTCATAGCCATACACCTCCACCATTGATCTGAGGTTCTTGGCTCTTTTGGTGTTGAGGGCCATCTACCCACTTGCATGCTCTATTTAGCCTTGTTTTGTACCATGCCATGAGACCTTTGCGTTGATCTTTTCTTGGCGTTTTAGCCACTGAAATCCAGCGGATTTTCAGTGGTTGGCATGTGGTTTTGAGGGCCTAAATCAGAGAGGGGAGACCCTCTCTCTTTTGGCCTTGTTTGTTTGCATTTTTGGCCTTTCAAAGGAGCACATACTTTCATACTTCCAAGGCTTAGTTCAGGCCATTTTTTGTGACTTTTGGGACCTGCCTAGACTCTGTCTATGGCTGGTTTGGTCACCTTGTGTTTGCCTCTTGCATGTGTAGAGTAATCCCTTTTGTGGCTTATCAAAGTAGCACCTCATTCTTGCATGTATTGGTCATGTCTCAGTGGGTTTTTGGCAATCTTTTGGCATGCCATGATTCTGTTTTTGGCTGGTTTGGTAGCCTCTCATATGCTTCATATGCTTGTAGTGTAAATCATGTTTACTAGCTTAAAATGCATGATGTTTTGGCCCTCTATTCTAGCATATTTTGGCCTTCATCCAAATTGATTTTGTTCATATTTTGGGCTTCCTTAGCTCTGTTTTGAGGCCTCTTGGTTGAAAGATGCTTGCCATGCATGCTTGTAGTGTAATAGCCTTGACTAGCTTCGAGTTTTGGAGTCCCTTGCATGCTTAACTTGAGGTATTTTCATTTTTTGACATCATTGAGTATGATATTTCAGAGCCTTTGGGGCTGTCATACTTCCATGTTTTTCACTCTTTAAGTGCCCTTGAGAGTTGTGCTTTTATACCCTATTTCGTGAGCCATTGCATGAGTTTCATTTTTGTGCCTTTCAAGCCATCATCCCAACTCATTTCGCTACTGTTTTGGGCCTTTATAGGGTCTGTTTGGAGTTGGTTTGGCCATTTGAGCATTGCCTTGCATGCCTATAGTGTAATACACTTCACTAGTTTCGGTGCTTGAGCCATTCAACATGCATTGTGTGAGTTGTTTACATCATTTGGAGTCATTTTGTATGCCATTTCAGAGTTGGAACATGTGTCCTTACACTCCATATTTCATCCTTTTCAATGCATTTGGAAAGTTGTGTTTTATGCCTTAGGCTTGGGGCCATTGCATTGGGCATGTTTGCATAAGTTTTGGAGCCTTGTTTTCATCATCTTTAGCCACTGATTTGGGTGTGGCTGAGGCCCATCCATTTTGGTTTAAGTCCATTTTGCATCGAGTATGCCATTGTAGTTCATAGCATTGAGTATGCCACGTTGTCGCATGAATGATCATTGGATTGTGCATGCCTTCTCATTGTGTATATTAGTTCCATGTGCATTGTGTATGCTAGTGTCATGAGCATTGTGCATGCCATGTAGCTTATAGCATTGTGTATGCTAGTTACATTTTTGCATGTTATCCCTTGCATGTTTGCATCACTTAGTTGCATTGCATTAGGATTGCATGCTAGAGTTGCATTTGTGCATGCCGTGTTTGTTGCATCGTGTTCAGGATAGGAGTTTGTCCGAACACGGGACACGATGGATGTCTCGTACTCAAAGTGACGAAACGTGCCTCAATTCCCGATCACCGACATTCTTGACTACCCATGATGGAGTTGTTGGCTTTAGGTGCTTGTATGTGCATTCATTTCACATTAAGTCATGCAATTCATCTCCTCGGCCATCATGCATCAAAATGCGTGATTGGTGGCCCGAGGGTCGAGGACTACACTCCCTTGAGCTTATGCAATGATGGGGAGAGTGGTCGTGCACACATGTATTGCAAATACTTTGCCATGCCTCTCTCTTTCCCTTTGTTGCAGAAAACCAGAAACCAAGAGAGGAAACTGGTCGGCCGACCAGATTTACTGGCAGGCCGTCCACTTTTTTTGGTTTCCATCACAAAAGGTGGTCGGCAGTTGGTCTCCCATGCCTATAAGCTGGTCGACAGCCTTCCCACAGATTCCTAGGGTGGAGTTTCATCTCTCTCGAGCTTTGTGCCAGTTTCTGAGATCGATTTCAAACAAAGGCGAGTTGGGGTGTTGTGAGGGATTTTCGAACAAGGCGACTCGAGCATGCATGCATCCTTTGTCATCCAAAGCAGAGCTAAGGCAGCATATTTTATTTGGTTTACATGCTTATTTAAATTGCTTATTTCGTTAATTTATTGATTAATTAGAGTTGTGTAATAATTAGCTAGAGCTTGTTTTTCATTTCGTGTGTAATAACTAGTTTAATTAGATTAGCTTAGATTAGCTAGTTGATTCTATAATATTCATTCGGACCCTCCGTCCAGAGGGCACAACTATTGTAAATAAGTGTGCGTGTGTGTGATGCATGTCTTCCAACCCCCATTTCTTTCTCCCTTTTGTTTACCAGCTTATGATGGTTAGTTTTAGGGCATGTTTCAATTAGCATCCTTATGCTCGCATGTTTGCATCCATTCATCTGTCTTGCATGCACTGGGCTCGGTGCGTCATACTAACTGCATTCTATTTCAATTCCGAGTTGAATACATGTTATCTGTAGCATCTCATATGCCATCTTAGAATAGCCGAGCCTATCTTAGTTGCATTCTGCATGTGTTGCATTAGCCATCTTAACATGAACTAGGATCATGCATTAATTACTAACTAGTTTCTATTTTGGCTTGGAGTACTCGGTGAGTGTCTATGCTTTAGCATCCTTGCATGTGTATGAGTGACTGCCATGATAGCATGCTTGCCATGAGGCTAACTGCTTATGTGATATACCTGTCTGAATGCCTGTGGGTGAAGGTTGGATTATTTAAATTGGAACAATTCATCGATTGCGAGTTTTAAGCCCACTTGAGAGTGGCAAATCACCATGTTTTCTAAGCCCACTTGAGGGTGGCAAAATCCGCATTTTAGCCTACTTGCGAGTAGCAAACCGCTTTCAAAAACAAACATGAGATGTTTTTGTTCCAACTTAGGCGATCCAGTCTATACTTGTGTGTTGTGCTCATCACATAGTAAATTCTAGCTAATAACCGAAATAAGAGCACATATGTTTTGAAAAACAAGATATCATGTTTAGTAGTGGCCGATCTTTGATCGGGTGAGCGGGGGTGCGCATTGCATGACCTTCCCCAATCGTACCCAAGTTCCCGAGCCGAGGCAACTTTGGTAATGACGGACACGTGGCCTTAGGCACGAGACAGGGTTTCCTAAATTCTCTCAAAATAAAATATTTCGGTGGCGACTCTGTATCTGGCAAAGCAGTCCATGTTTGACACTTCTTTCTAAAAATCAGTTTTTTAAAATGATTTGCCTGATTTGGACTCTTTGGTGATTTATCAATCTCGTATTGCACTTTGCGAGATAGGATTAAGAACTGTGACATTTGAGTCCGAACTGTAATGAGCCCAATGAACAAAACGGGATTTTTCCGGGACGTTCAGGCGCGTCTACAACATAAAATAGAGTGAGCAAAACTTAATGAGTTATAATATAGTAAAGAGGTTTGAATGAATGAGCCCACTATCAAAGTAAGTATAACATCATTGTCATGACCCAAACCCGCCCCTATAGGTTTAGCGTCGTAACTGGCCAGTAATCTTGGGATTACCAAAGGCCTCTGAACAAATTAAACAAAATACAGGGGCTAGCAAAAGCAAATACAAACATATAATGTCCATAGAGTTGTGCAACATACATGAGACAGAAAATTTAAAACTTAATTACATATACATGACATCATGTTAACGTTAATCGTACGTCACTATATCCCACATATACAGAACGTACAAAAACTTGTTTAGACAAAAACAAAAGAAATACAAAAGTCATAAACTTGATTCACAAAAATTCAACCCCATGAAACGTTCTAGGAACCTCCTCGAGAGGTGCACAGGTTGGCCGACCCAAAACAGACCTCCAGGCAATCATCATTGAGCCTGATCACGTGCCTGATCACCTACATACATAAATAATACAATGAACCAGAGCCTAGTGAATAATAACAGAGTAAAGGATTTTAATGAATGATGCCCATCACAGATTCAGGAATCAAAGTTCGTATTCAGAAACAGATTCATATGCATATTCATGTTTGTATTCATATTCAAAATTTGCATATGATCATGTGTGGTACATCTATTAGCACTAACAAATCTGATGACCCATAATTATATGGGACGTGGTTCTGATGACTCATGTGCACAGAGACGTTCATAGCTGATGACCCATAAAGGGATCGGATGACCCATAAAGCGACCTAATGACCCATAAAAGGGACATAAGATATCATATGATGCTAAGGATGCCACAAATACATTTCAAAAACTTAGACAATCATTCATTCATACAAAACATAGCATTTCAGAAAACTGATCATTTCATATCATCAGAAGATAATTAAAGTCAAACATAACTTTATAGAGTTATTACTCACAGGTAGCTCTAGTAGCAGAATAGACAGAGCAAATAGATCAGACGGATTATGGTACGTGACCTACACAAACATATAACGGATACACATTGAAACACACTCTCGGAAACCACTTAACTTACTTATTTCCTATCTTGGTGTGTTTTTAGTCCTTATCCTCATTATTATGTCTTAATTAAGGCTTAGAAATGGCTAAGATGCAATGAGGATGCAAAAATGTAATTTGAAACACTTAGACAAATTTGCTAAAAACAGGGTCTTCGCTTGAGCGCAACTTCGGTCGCTCAAGCGGTCTGCAAAACTCTACAAAAGTATTGGTTGCTTGATTTTTACACTCGAGTTCAACTTCTTTCACTCGAGCCATAGTTCAAAAATAAGGGTGGTCGCTCGAGAGTAGCTTATTTTGCTCGAGCCAACCCCCAAACTTTGCAAAACTTATGGGAGCTCGCATTCTTCGCTCGAGCATAGATTCCACCGCTCGAGCGAAGCCTACAAATTCTAGAATTTTCAGATTGCACTCTGAGCTTCAAACCTTGATTTCAAAGCACCAAAACACATCCTTTTAGGCCAAAACTTGAGAAAAAAATTTTAAACTCATACGACTTCATGAATTGAAAGCCATGTCTCCAAAATCAAGCCTAAAAACAAGTGAATTGTTCAAAGTCTAACTTGAAATTGTCAAAATATAGCATGCAAGCAATGATTTGAAATCTTAGCTTCCAAAACATGCACCAATGGAGTGTTTAACTACAAAACCATAATGACTTCTTATAATATAACAAAAATAAACTCTTGCATGTAAGAATTTGTTGAAATCAAAACTCAAAATCCATGAATTATGCATGCATGCATGGTGTAACTTAATTTCGTTCATTTCTAGCTCAAATCATGCATTATCTTCTACATTCTCTTGAATTCACTCATTAACTAACTTAATTACAAAGCTAAAAGCTTGAATTCTTACCTTAAGTGTTCAATTGTGTTCTAAATGACAAGTTGGTTGAGCTCTCAAGTCAAATGCTTTACAATTTCTTCCAATCCTTCTTCCTCTCCCTTGGTTTCAAACTCTAACACTTAATCGCCCTCTATCTCAAGTTTTCAGTCAAAAAGATGAGGAAATGAAAGTGTATGGATACTTCTAGAGCCCACTTAGCCTTATATAGGCTCAATTAGCAATAGTTAATTAAATTGAGTTAAATCTAATCAATTGTGTTTATTTTACTCTAATTATTTGATTCCAAATCGAATTCCAGTTAAACCTACCATAAAATTCTAAAATTCTAAATAACACAAAAACGAAGTCAATTTCGTGTTTGGACACCGATAAGGCTTTCAATTCGCATAATGAAACAAAAACGCAAACATATATTTCTACGACCGACAAATATAACCATGATTAACACATAGAACATACAAGTAACTCAAAATTTCATCTCAATTACTAATTAAGCATCCTTAATTATGGATTATAGGTTAATCACAGGTTAGGGTTGTTACAATCATAAATTCGTAACTTTTTTCATGGTCATAATTACAGAACAACCTCGAGTCCACAGATATTTCAGAACGGCCTTAGGCCCAACATTTATCGGAACGACCTCAGGCCCACACATAGTACAGAATAGCCTCGGGCCCAAACATATGAACCCATAGTATTGAACGGCCTCGGGCCCACTCATTAACAGTTGTTCAAAATGACCTCAAGTTCAATCATATATTATCATATCATGAAGAGAACGGCCTTGGGCCCAAGCACATCATTATATAAATGGAACGATCTTAGGTTCACATTGCATATGTCATATAACATTCATGAAACTCATTCATTTCGATCAAGTACAATTTCAGAAAATCACCATTCATGGATCAAAATAATTAATTTAGAACATATCTTTACAATACTATTACTCACAGTGCGTTTGGTCTTGCGGCGTTCCCTTCGGCTCATAACCTACACAACATTTCACACATACACATTTGATAAATAATTCGTTCCATTTCGTACACTTTTCTTTTAATGACTCACATCATTTTTCAATGGGTTTCTGATCACATTTCATTTTTCAGAGTGTTTAAATATGGTCAAAAATGCGTTCAAACGATCGAGAAGGTCAACAAAATGAAGCAGAATCTTCCCCTATTTTCCTTCTACAAAAGGCCTCACCACTTATGCGGGCAGAAAGTAGAACGCAATTCCCTGTTTTGGATCATGTTCTGCTCATGCAGAACTTGCAGTTGCACGTGCGATCTGGGCAAAATCAGACAACCCCAAAAATGAGGTTCTAAATCCAAGTTTCCAAACTCATTTTCAAGCCCAAATACATGCAAAATTAACTCTAAACATGATCTACGAACATTATATAAGTGTAATTTCAACATCAATCTTGCTTAAAGTTTAAAATCAAGATCTCATCTTTTCCATAATTTCAAGAATCTCATGATAAAGCTCAAAATGCATATTATACATGGATAATCCTTACACAAATCTTGTTGTATGTAAACCCTAGAGCTCATTTCATGAAGTACTCACAAGATTGAAATCAAATCAAACAAAGTTAAAGAGATTAAGGCTCAATTTCTTGAATTTAGCTTAAATGCACTCTCAACTGAAAACCCTAACTCATTTAGGTTATAAATCTTCAAATTAATTCTTGATTTCAATCAAAAGATGAGTTAATCCAAGTGTTCTAGTTGAGTTTTACATACCTTAAACCAATTCTTGAGTTTTCCCCTTGAATCTCTCCTAAATCTTTAGCTTCTCTTCTCAATTCTTAGAGCACTCTCTCTCTCTAACTCCATAGAAAGTGTTTTGTTAATATAAGGTGATCTCAAGACTTAACTAATGACCCTTACTATATATATAACTTTGGCTAGCTTAATCTAAGGTATATGCTAATTAAACCCAATTAATTCATTCCGACTCGTATTTTTGCCAAATTTCATAGTGGGCTCTAAAAATCATGCTAAACACAGATATAAAGTCAATTTTGATTTTTGGCGCCTCTAAGACTACTAATTTTCAGTTCAAAGTTTCTAATTGCGATAGATATTTCTACACTCAACAAATATAATTTCAAAATCACATAACTCACATAATTAATCATGCAATTCATATCAAACACATAATCACATGCTTATTTAAGTATAATACAGGTTGGGTTATCACACATAGGGGACTTTACTATTATAGGGTAATGCCCTTTGGGCTGAAGAATGCAGAAGCTACGTACCAGAGGTTGGTTACCAAGATTTTTAAGCACCTAATTAGGAAGACTGTGGAAGTCTACATTGACGACATGATTGTCAAGAGTAAGGAACCAGGAGATCATCTGGCAGACCTAAAGGAAATTTTTGACATATTGAAGACACACTAGCTTCGGCTGAATGCTGAATGCCTCAAAGTGTGAGTGTGCATTTGGGGTAGGATCTGGTAAGTTGCTAGGGTACTTGGTAACTAGGAGAGGAATTAAAGCGAGCCCAGATCAGATCAAGGCCATTCTTGATCTAAAGAGCCCAACAACAACAAACAAATTCCAGATTTTGACTGGCAAGGCAGCAGTCCTAAACAGATTCATCAGTTGGAGTTCAGATAAATGTAAGCCATTTTTTCAGTTTTTGAAAAAGGCCACAAACTTTTTATGGAGAGAAAAATACGAAGTCGCCTTGGCCGACTTGAAAAGGTATCTGACAACAGCACCAATGTTATCAAACCCAGTACCAGAAGAAGAGTTGTTCTTATACTTGGTAGTTTCAGACCACGATATTAGCGCTGTGGTAATTCGAGATGAAGAATGAGAGAAGAAGGCAGTGTACTATGTCAGCAAGACCCTGGCTAGTGTAGAAACTAGGTACCTACCCTTAGAAAAGTTGACACTTGCTCTGGTAATGACTTCAAAAAAACTGAACCATTATTTTCAAGCCCACAGGATTGTGGTACTGACAGAGCATCCACTAAAGTCTCTGCTTCAACATGGAGACTTGACAGGCAGAGTGGCGTGATGGGCTGTAGTTCTAGGTTAGTATGACTTAGAATTTAGGCCAATGACAGCGATAAAGGGTCAGGTTTTGGCCAACTTTGTTGCAGAATTCACTCCCGGCAGTTGCCCAAGATCGACATTGGTGAACCTCAGCCTAGGGTGCCCAGGAGAGCTGGAGGAAAATCAGTTGGGACCCTAGAATCCCACACCGACCAGACAGAAGAAAAGTGAAGAAAAGTTAAAATCCTGTGATATTTACATCGATGACTCTTTCTGTCTTTTTGTCGATGGTAGCTCAAACCGAGAAGGAGCGGGGGCAGGAGTGGTTTTGGTTTCGCCAAATGGGCGAATGATATAATAGTCTATCCGATTGGGGTTCAAGGTCTCCAACAATGAAGAAAAATATGAGGCATTAATTGCTGACCTAAAACTAGCAACACTTGTTGAAGCTGAAGAGGTGGTAGTCTTTTACAACTCCCAACTCATTGTGCATCAAGTGATGGGCAAATACATAGCCCAAGATGAGAGGATGGTGGCCTACGTCAAAGAGGTCATCAAGTTACTAGCATAATTCCAAAACTACCGGTTGCAGCAGGTTAGCCAAGATGACAATAGTCATGCCGATGCTCTAGCAAACCTGCTAGTGCTATTAAGTCAAACGAGCCAAGAGTAATTATAGTAGATTAGCTATCGGGCCCAAGCATCGAACCTTTGATAACAGAGTACGAAGCAATGTGCGTGGAGTTAGGTCCAAGTTGGATGAATGCCATAGTTATGTACCTTAGAGATGGCAACCTGTCGAAAAATAGAAGGGAAGCTCATAAGATCAGACTCTAAAAATAGAAATCGTAACAGATTTTCCTAATAAGCTCTAAAAATTATGTTGATCACAATAAATTAACAAATTTCGATTTCTGATGCCATTAAGGCCTTCAATTTTCAAATCAAAATAAAAATCATAACAGATCTTCCTACAATCAATAGATATGTAGTCAAAATCACATTAATAACATAATAGTCACTCAAATTCACATCTAACACATAAGCACATGCATAATTAAGGAATTAAAAGAATAACATAGAATGAGGTTGTCACAGAAACACATCAACCCTAACTTGGTACCAAAGTTTGAGGGAGGTTTGCAAGCAAGAAACTTGAGTTTCTTTACTCTCTTTCATATTCGCTCTTCGATTTCTCAAAATCAGCAAGTAAACTACTATATTTTTGTCTATTCCAGTACCTATTCTCTGTTTGTCTTCGATATTCAAGCATGCTACGATGTTAGTCTATCATAGCATTATGTAGCTTATTTATCTTATTCATTTTCTTACTTTATTTCGCATGCTTTCTTTATGTACACTAGAACAGCATGACTAGGCTCATTTAATTGAGTCCAGATCCCCTCCTTGAGCCCCCTCCTTCATTCCCTCCTTGCAGGGGCCTTCGGGTCCACTTTGATGTCTAGTTTTGATAATCTGAACCGTTCATATTTTTAGATTTATTCAGTATATTATACCTGTAAAAAATCAAGTTGATCGGATATCAGAAAGTATGCGTTCAGAAAATTGGGACTACAAACTATTTTTTAATAAACAGTTTTCCGAACGCATACTTTCTGATATCCGATCAACTTGATTTTTTACAGGTATGATATACTGAATAAATCTAAAAATATGAACGGTTCGGATTATCAAAACTGGGCCTCAAAGTGGACCCGAAGGCCCCTACAAGGAGGGAATGAAGGAGGGGCCTCAAGGGGAGGATCCCAATTCATTTAATTATCTAGAACTCATGTGTGTAAGCCTAGTTTGAATCATCATGTAAATAGCTATCATTTTATATATATATATATATATATATTCATTATGTGTTATTTGGTCTTCTTACGCATATTCATCATTTAGTAGCTTCAAATCGAGCCTAGGTTTATATCTTGCATGTATTAGTCGCATTTAAGCCAAATTTATTTTAGCCATGCATGTAAGATGTGGAAGTGGGCATCTGGATAAATGTCTTTGTCCTCCTTGGTATATGTGTTCTATTTGTATTATCTTTTAAATAATACAAGTTTCTATGCTCTTTGTGTACAAAACTGGGTATTTTGTATGTTTTCTTCAATATTGTGCAGCTTAGGTTGTGTTTAAAGCCACGAGTTATCAAAACTCACTTTTCTTTGAAAAATCATTTTTTTATGTAAATATGACTTTATTTATTTAATTTAAAGTACGCGATATTCACTTTTCTTCAAATCACGTAGTTTAGGTTAGTTAAAAATTTTATGTCTAAAATTTTATTTAAAAATTTTTGTTAACAATTAACTATTAAAATAATAAAATAGAGAGTGACTAGAATCTAATCTTCGGATTAGATAAAAGGGGGTGCTTCCTTGTAAATGGTTTTCTCCTTTCGTACCTAAGCTCCCAAACCTAAAATATTCTTGGTTTTGATAAACTAGGCATTAATTTTTTTAAAAAAAATTTAAGCGGCAATTTTATATCAATAAAGTAAGTCGGTGTGAATAATATGCTAGGGGTTTTTTAGGGTGTCCTAAATAAGTGTACTTTTTGACTTTTTGGACTAAAAAGTTAAGGAAAAAAATATGGTTGTTTGGGATAACTTTTTGACTTTTTACGAAAAGATCTGTATTAAAAATTGTATAAATTAGTGTATAGGAGAAGATTGTGATGGAATAGGCTGGGATAGCATGTGCAGAGTAAGGGGGAGATGGTTCCCTGATTTTTGGGCAGTGAATTGAAGGTGTTGTTTGGCCCGTGGAGGCCTACCACGGGTCCCGTTTTGCTAATCAAAACCGTTCGATGTGTAGAACTTGTCAAGTACTATATGCTTGGAAAAAATCACGTTGATTGGATATCGATAGCTATCTAATCGGATTAGTTTTTTTCAACCATTAACTATAACACCATATATTTTATAAATTTTAACTGATTTGATCATATAGTTGCCGATATCCGATCAACATGATTTTTTATAAGTATATAGTATTCAACGAGTTCTACATATAAAACGGTTCAGATTATTAAAATGGGACCCATAATGGCCCCCACGGGCCGAACAGCACAGTGTTATTGTGCACCTAAATCAGTGCAATTTTTTCAAAAATTCAGCTGCGCCTGTGGAACGTCAAAGCTGTTTGAAAATTAATTTTGTATAAAATTAATTTTTTAATATTTTTTTGATAAATCGTAATAATTTTTTAATATTTTGAATAATTTTCAACTTTTTAAATTATTTTAAAGATCCCAACTCAAGCTTAAACTCAATAAAAAGTACGCCGCCCACCACCATAGGCTGAGAAAAGATTATCTTTCTCTGATTTCCTAATAAGATACATGAGTAGCAGTAGTAGTCAACTAAATTAGTCTAAACTAATTATGACTTAAGATTTTTGGTTATGTATATCAAACTTTGTCATTTAGTAATAAAAATAGAAAACACGTTGTCATCCTAAAATAGAATAAAATGTTAGAAGAGGGTGTCTTTCATTGATCCTCCAATAAGACACATGAGTAGTAGTCAACTAAAAATTAATCTAAATCAATTACGAGGCATGATTTTTAGTTATATATATATATATATATATACATCAAACTTTGTCATTAAGTAAAAGAAGATTTGATAAAAACTCCCTTATAATAAAATTTTAATACATTAAAAATAAGTATAAAAAGTTTTTTTAAAAAAATTTAACATATATCACTATTACCAAAATATTAAATTTTCAAATACAATAATTTTTGATGTAGATGTCTGTTTTTAATAAAATTAGTATTTTTAAAATTCTCTCATTAAGATCTATTAAATAATAAGATCCATTTGATTATGAAATTCTTTAAAAAATAATAATAAATAAATAAATAAAAATAAAAATTATTACCGTCAAAATTGATATAAACGGTAATATGTTAGTCTGATAATATTGTCTAAAAAAATATATATACATATATATATATATATATATATTTATAGGGGCGGAGGGAGCTTGGGACTTTTGCAAATTTTTTTTTTTTTTTTCATTTTAAAAGTGTTGTCTGCCGTTACTTTCACACACACATTTAAGCCCACTGACCACTCTCACACACACACGACACACTAGACGCCCATGTTTGTATTTTTATTTATTTTATTTTTTTTTAGGAATCTCAATCCCAATCAAATATTGATACACAACTTTTTTTTAGATGAGTACACACAACTCCAGTTATAATAAGGTTAAAACTTTAAAATCCTATAAGTCTATGAAATTCTTTATTTTTTTATTTATTCACAGTACTTGTGAAGTATCTTCATATTTTCTTTGTCTTCTTTGTCTCCCTTTGCTGTTTTGTAATTTACCGACTCGCGATTCACCAAATTAGGATCACAAAACACAGATTTGGGACCATACTACAACCTTGGTATCTTCTCTTCATTGTTTACATGTAACTTTATTATTTTTTTTTAACTTTTAAATAAAAATTATGAGTATTAATTTATAATTATTTGTTAAGTTTTGATTTGTAAATTTTTTTTATTTGTTATTATTTAAGTTAAAATAAGATATTTTGATATGCTAAAATTATGAATCTTAATTGGTGGTGATTTATATTAAAATTAGGAATTTTAGTTTGTTGTTGTTTGTGCTAAAATTAAAAATATTAATTTGCAGTGATTAATATTTATATTAGGGATTTTGATTTGTTATGATTTGTGCTAAAATTAAAAATTTTGATTTGTTGTGATTTGTGCTAATTTAAATTTTTTGATTTGTATTAAAATTGAAGATTTTGATTTGTGGGGGGTTTGAGATTTTGATTATGAATTTTTATTTTGATGAAGCCCGTGACATATCAATCAAGGAGTAAATGGCAGTTGTAATACGATATGTTGACAAAAAAGACCAAGTGATTGAGCGCTTTTTGGGTATTGAGTATGTTGCTAATACGAACACTCTCTCGCTTAAATAAGCTATGGAAAATTTATTCTCCAAACTTGGATTAACTATTTTCAGATTGCGAGGTCAAGGATATGATAGGGCTAGTAATATACAAGGTGAGTTCAGTGGTCTTTAAAACACTTATACTGAAAGAGAATCCTTGTGTATATTATGTTCATTGTTTTGCTCATCAATTTCAATTGGCACTTGTAGCCGTGGCAAAGAATCATAATCAAATTGCTTTACTTTTCACTTTGGTTTCTAATGTGGTGAATGCTATTGGAGCATCATGTAAACGCCGAGATATTGTTAGGAAGAAGCAAGCTGCAAAAGTTGCTGAGACACTTAATACTGGAGAGCTATCTAGTGGGCAAGGCTTAAATCAAGAAACTAATCTTAAACATGCTGGTGATACACGTTGGGGTTCATACTATGGTACTTTAGTCAGCTTGACTAGTATGTTTTCAACAGTGATTGATGTGCTTGAAATGATTTTGGAGGATCGTTCAAATTCAGAACAACGAGTAGAAGCAAGTATATTGTTGGACTCAATTCAATCGTTTGAGTTTGTATTCAACCTTCATTTGATGAAAACGATATTGGCTATTACAAGTGAGTTATCGCAAGCTAAAAGAAAGATCAAGGTATTGTTAATGCCATGAATTTAGTTCAAATTTCTAAAGTACGACTCCAAAAGATGATGGAGAGTGGGTGGACATCTTTACTTGATGATATTTTATCTTTTTGTGAAAAACATGAAATTGATGTTCCCCAAATTGAAGATATGTTTGTAGCTCGAGAGAGAAAAATGTGTAATGTTCAAGAAATTACAAACTTACATTACTATCGCGCTGAGTTATTCTACACTGTTTTGGATATGCAAATTCAAGAACTAAATGCTCGTTTCACTGAGTCGAACACTGAGTTGTTACTTTGTGTGGCATTTTTGAATCCATCTAACTCTTTCTCTGGTTTTGACAGGAAAAAGTTAATTCATCTTGTTGAATTTTATCCCAAAGAATTTTCTTCAATGGTGCTCATGGGACTTAATGACCAACTTGATACATATATTATCGACATGCTATCTGGTAGTAAGTTCTCAATGTTGAATGAAATTGCCGATCTTGCTAAGAAAATGGTAGAGATTGGAAGAGGCAAAGTACATCCATTGGTGTATTTGATCTTGACTTAGTATTAATCTTACCTGTTGCAACTGCTACTGTTGAGAGGGTATTTTCAGCTATGAATATTGTGAAGAATTGGTTGCGGAACCGAATAGGTGATGAATGGATGAATGATAGCTTGATTGTCTACATTGAGAGAGATATTTTTGATGGCATTGACAATGATACTATTATGGAAAGATTTCAAAAGATGAAAACTCGTCGAAGTCAATTGTAAAAGTTTAAAATTTAAAACTTTTTGTAATGAATTTTAATTTTTAATGTTTAACATTTGTTCGAAAAATTATTATTATGTTATTGTTATTGATTGGGGAAGAAAAAATTTGAGATTGTAATTAATGGGTGTCCCCCTATATTAAATTCCTGGCTCCGCCACTGTATATATATATATATATTTTATTTTGTTCTTTTTCAATTATGTATTTCATCCTTAAGGGGTTTATGAAACAAAAAAATTGGGCTTTCATTTCCACCAAATAAAAGTTCAATGGAAGAGTTTTGGCTAAATTTCTCTATGTTTAAAAAAAAAATGAAAAAAAAAAAAACCATTCTCATCCTAGAATGGAACAAAATTAGATAGCTAAGAAAAGTAAAATTATCTGAACTTTTTGCTACACCTTCGATTTGAGACAGTTCAAACTATTTGCAACAACTTAACCTATAATTCAACTTTGTTTATCATTAGTCAACATTTTTGAAGCCCTTCTCTAACTTTCGGAATCAACTTTCAGAGCAATAACAACATGAAACAATATTTACAAACTTTTATTTTTTTATTTTTTTATGTAAGATATTATGTGAGTGGAGTGAAATTGTAATCTATATCTAGAATAGGTATAATCACTTGTAACCAATTTTAGAAATAAAAAATATTGATTGATCTAGATTTTCTCTCTAAATTCTCTCTTACCTTCTTGATTGGGCCTATCATCACTTTTGAATAAATAATTATTAGAATAGTTGGAAACTTGAAAGCGAAAGCTTCAAAAGAGTCAATTTAAGCTACTTTTTTTTCACGAATTTTAATTTTCGACCTCTAACGTCAATGCTTTAATCATAAAAGAAGCATAAAAGAAAAAATGTTTTACTTAAGAAATGGAGCCAATAAATTTTTTTTGAAAACAAATGCTAAAAGAAGTCATTCTTGCTCGTTCATTTCTAATATTTTCATCTTCTTTCTTCTCGTCAGGCGTAACAAAGCATTTATGACTTCAAAATCAAATTTTTTGTGGTTGTTGACTTCTCCTTTGATTTCAATTCTTCTAACCTTTTGATACTACCCAAAATATAATCAATTATACGTCCTCTCTCTGTTAATACTACCAAGGGATTTGTTTGGCTTCACAAATGTAAATTTGAGACTATTTGAGGTTAGTGTGATTTATTAGAGTCTCACTTTAATGCTTAAATGATTTATTTTGTAATATTTTTAATTTATATTATTCATAAAAAAATTATATTGATTCGTTAATCGTAATATTTTTTACTTTATTATATTTGTTTTTTAAAAAAATAGATAATCTATTTTTGAAAAACATACACGTCTATTTTTTCAGAAACAAATACAATAAAAATAATAAGTTAAAATGTTCCAATAAACCTAATGAAAGGTTTGAATTATTGAAATTAGACTTGTAGTGACCCCAGATATGTCCCTCACGTTTTTTCAGATTTAAATATAAATTTGGGAGAAATATAGCCCTCTTTGAGGGAGTGGTTTTCTTTTTATTGGTATAAGATGGTCAAGGGTTATATATACACATAAAAAATTAAAAAATTAAAAAAAAAAAGAAAAAGAAAAAAGAAAAGACTTCAATGCTAAGAATGCCATGTGACGGTAATAAAAAAATGAACAAAAGATGAAAAATAGACTTAAGGCCAAGATTTAAATTAAGAGTCAATTGAAGCTATCATATTGAAGGTAAATAACTTAAAGCTAATTATCAATTAGTGATAGAGGATCTTTTATACTATATAAATAAAGTATAGATAAATTCAAATTTAAGCAAATAGTAAAAATCTAGCAAATAAAGAAATCCAAATTTTGTCTCAAAATTCAGTTTCTTAAAAAAATATGATTCCAATCATCTTCAAAATCAGCTCAAGAGAATCCCTTTTTTTTTTTTTCAATTAGCAAAATGAAACTTTATTGATGAAAAAAGTAAAAATATGTAAAAAACTTACATCAACAAAGTGAGAAGTACAAAATGTATCAACGCTGCCCTTAACAAGAGAATCCCTTTGGTATACACATCTCAGGGTGTGTGCTATATTCATCTTATTATGTAATTTTTTATTTTTATTTTTTTTATACATGTTAAGTATTTTTTAATATTATGTAATTTTCTAATAGAATGGCAATAATTTGTGATTCAAGAAAAAAGTTATGTATTTTTCTGATAATATTAGATATTTTATAATTTAAAAATGTTTCAATGAAAAAATGTGTACCATTTCACCAATGCGTAATTCGTTTTTGAATCACAAATTACTATAACTTTATTAAAAAAATGATGTAATATCTGTTACAAAAAAGTAACATATATTAAAAATTGTGTAATAAAATGCATATAGGGATTTTCTCCGATCAAACATGCTTGACTTGTAAATCGGATCCGAAGAGTTTGAGCTTTACATACCCAGATGTGATGGCAATATTGAAGAAATGGGATAAATTACACTGCCTGTCTTTAAGATTTAGAAAAAATATAATGAACTCTACATTTTTGACCTAATTGAACCCACTTTTCTTTCAATATTAAATACTAATGTATGTCCGTACCTAAAAGCACATATGATATAATTAATACTGAGATCAAAATATAATTGACTATAAAACTAATAAGTTAAAATGTAACTTATCAAATTTGTTTCTAAAAATTTGATGATGAAAATATAAAGACAAGTCCGATTAGTTATCCGAAAATAAAAATATGTTATCTTTGTCACTGAGGTGCGCTTTTTCAGTCTTTAAACAAATCACACCATCCCATTATCTCTTTTATCTCTCCTTGTGAAAAGATTACATTTTAATAGTAAAACTAAACCAATTTTTTTGGTTAACAGAACCCAATTTAAACTCAATTTAAATTTTGAATTCAAATTTGTTCAGTAAAGAAAAAAAACATTTTCCAAAAAACATCTTCCAATTATATTTTGATCTCATCATTAAACATAAATATTTCTAATAATGTTTCGTCTCTTAATAACCAAACAACTTCAATTTTTTTATTTATTTAAATTTTGAATTCAACTTTGTAAACTAAAAAAAAATTCCACAAACATTTTTTAACATGACTAATCAAGCTCAGCAGCACCACCCAACACACGCTCACGCGTACATGCCCACATACACAAAAAAAAATGACCATTTTCACATGCCCTTTGTCTCCAAATCCCACTTCCCTACTTTTTTTTTTTTTTTTCCTTTTTTTTAAAATTTTTTTTTTTATACTAACTACAAAAACCCATAAATCTAGGGCATACTCTTAACTTTTAAGAGCATGAAACACATAAACCTATAAATCTAGGGCATGCTCGGGTTATAGAAATAAAATAAAATAAAAATAATGTTTGGCTTCTCATTCTTTTTCCTTTCTCTCTCTACCTCTCTCTTCCAACCCCTCTAATTCCAAACCCTTATCCTACAGTTTCTTCCAAAACTACAGTCTCTCTCATAGACAACAACCCAAGATTCAAAAACTCTCACTGTCGATCAAAATCCGAAATCACCCTCTCCGTACAGTTACACCATCCTCATCGACAACAACCCTCTCTGAAACCACCCTCACTGCCAACCCATAACACCTTTTCAACGCCGACGCAGTAGGGCTAAAACCTTATCCACGACTATCTATAGCAACACTACCACCGGCCGTGACTTCGACAGGTATCATACGGCGACGGTTCGTTTGGATCCAATGGTCCCTGTGCCGAAAATGCTACACTTACACTGACCCAATCTCCGATCTAACCAAATTGACTCGCTGAGCTGCAATAGCCATCAGAAGTGTCTATACTAGGTATTATACAGCGACGATTTGTTCATGGTAGGCGATTTCTCAACCGAAATGTTGACGTTTCGGAGGAATAAAGTCCTCAATGTTGCTCTCGGATGCGGTCATGACAACAAAGGCCTTGTTCATCAACATCGCCGGATTGTTGGGTTTGGGCCGGGAGAAGGGAGGCTAAAAGACAAAAGAGAGAGTATTAAGAGAGGCTGGAAATTGAGAAGTGAGGTTGGGAACCTTAAGAGAGATATGAGAGCTTAGAGAGAGAGTGAGAAGAGTCTGGAAGGATAGGGGAAGTGGATGTGTGTTTTGAAATTTAAAATCTGGAAAGTGAGGCTGACAGAAAGAGACATAGGAGAGTGTAGAGAGGGAATGAGATGAAACGTGAGCGAAAGAGAAAGGATGGATGGGTGCAAAGTTTTAGATGATGATGTTAGATGTGAAAATGATGTTGTACCTAAAAAAATATGAACAAAAGATGAAAAATAGACTTAAGGCTAAGATTTAAATTAAGAGATAATTGAAGCTATCATATTGAAGGTAACTAACTTAAAACTAATTATCAATTAGTAATAGAGGATTTTTTTATACTATATGAAAAATCTAGAAATCCCCTAGATATTGATTTTTGATTATGTATCAATTTTTAACAGTAAATAACAATCCCAATCAACCAATCATGACAAATCGACACAACGATTTTAACGTGGAAAACCACAATTGGAGCATCTCCAATTCTGATAAAAAAATCACAGGCAAAAGTCACAAAACAATCCACTAAGAAGACAAAAGGAATTACATAAGTGCACTCTCAATTACCCAGCGAATCCACGCCCGAATTGAACCGACCACTATGTGCTTCTTCCAGCCCCATCTTCACCTCGGAATTATCTTACCCAACGTTGAATCCACAACGCCGATGTCAAATCGCGATGATGAGCCACTCCGAAATCCACCAAAGTTTCACGCCCGAATTTCACGGAATCCACCGAAGAACAACATTCTCTTTTGTATTGAACAAAACAAATAACCCTTTGATATATACTTTTCAAACCATGAGTTAAACTCAAACAAACATCAAAAAAACTAGCAAAATAGCTCCAGAGGAAAACCCTAGAACCCTCAAAGAATATCTGGAAGTCGTGCCCTAAAATATGATTAAAACACATATTTGTAGAAAACTGAATCGCGCTCTCTACTCGAGCACAAGAATGGCCGCTCGAGCGGACCTCGCTCGAGCGTAAAATCCCCACTTCCAGTACTTTTACAGACTGGTCAAGCTTCTGGGGACCAAAGTTCTCCGCTCGAGTGGACAAGCAACTTTGACTCCCGCGAGCTAACTAGGCAGCTTAATCCCCAACATAGTCAGCGAAGTGGCAAACAAGAAAGAATTAATTTCTAAAACATCTCTCTACAAGGCACAATTTGGGTTGAATCGCATCTAAAACTCAAAGCCTCACTGAAATAAAAGATCGAATATAATTACAACTGAAAGGAGTTTTGTCAAGCGGATTGCCAAGAATAAAAACCTAACACTGTATAAATAAAGTATAGATAAATTTAAATCTAAGCACATGGTAAAAATCTACCAAATAAAGAAATCCAAATTTAGTCTCAAAATTCAGTTTCTTAAAAAATTATGATTCCAGTCATATTGAAAATTAGCTCAAGAGAATCCCTTTGGTATACACATCTCAAGGTGTGTGCTATTTTCATCTTATTATGTAATTTTTTATTTATTTATTTTTATATATGTTAAGTATTTTTGAATATTATGTAATTTTCTAATAGAGTGGCAATAATTTGTGATTCAAGAAAAAGTTATGCATTTTTATGATAATATTATATATTTTATAATTAAAAAACGTTTTAATGAAAAAATGTGTACCATTTCACAAATGCGTAATTCAACTTTGAATCACAAATTGTCGTAACTTTATTAAAAGATCATGTAATATCTGTTACAAAAAAGTAACATATATTAAAAAATGTGTAATAAAATGCATATAGGGAATTTCTCGGATCAAACATGCTTGATTTGTAAATCGGATCCAAAGAGCTTGAGCTTTGCATGCCCAGATGTGATGGCAATATTAACGAAATGGGATAAATTACACTGCCTGTCTTTATGATTTAGAAAAAATATAATGAACTCCACATCTTTGACCTAATTGAATTAACAGTGTTAAGTTTCATAATTGAATTATTTTTTCACGCTTATGATTTTATTACCAAAGACCATTTGGTATCAAAATCACCTAAATTAATTAAATAATCTCTCAAAAATAGTTGTGAGAGATAAACAAGTAAGTTTGTCATACTCGTTAACTCTATTTTTTAAAATTTGTTTAAAATAATTAGTATAAGGCTAAAATAAGAATTATAATAAATAAAAATTGTGGTATTGTTAAAAAAATTAAGCGTCATTGTAAACACCCCATTTTAACAAATCCTAAGATTTCAAGCATTTGTAGGCCTCCCAATAATAAAATAGTATTTACTTCATATTTAGAATGTTTAAGAATATTTGGAATTGCTGTGTAAACTTGTTTTGGCAAAAAACTAGCTTTTTACAAAAATGACCATTTTACCTCTAAATTTGTTATTAGCCCAAAATCAATTTCCTAACCCCGAGAAAGAGAAGAAAACTCGATTGTCCTTTAATCGAATGTATTTTTCAAAATTAGTGACCAATTTTAGTAAAAACAATGATAAGAAGACAATTCACACTTATTTAGGCCACAAGCAAGCCAAGAGCATAGAATGCATGTAAGGATGACACGTGTACCATGGCAAATGGTGTGTGTGCACGTGTCTTGTGCGTGCGCACCCTAACTGTGCATACGCACAATCGTTGTGTGTGCGCACATCCAAGCATGATAGAGTTATTTTTGGAAACTAAATCTTGGTTTTTTTTTTAAGGGAGGCGATGGGGGTTGCCCTAACTTGCACCCCACGCCCCATCATGCCTATATAAGGAGCCCCTCTTATTCCCTTTCAAAATGGGAAGAAATTTTGAACTTTCTTTGAGTTTTAAGAACGAAACACTCATCTTCTCTCTCCCTCTGTTTTAACTCCAAAAAATAGCCACCTACAACATCTCTAAACCTCTGAAAAAATCTAAGGACTAAAGAACTTCAACCCTAACTTGGAACCCAAGCTTAAGGGAGGCTTGCAAGCAAGGAATTTGGCATTTCTTGCTACTTTTTGGGCGTGCTCTTCGGTTTACATAAACCAGCAGGTATTTTCCTATTCTTCTTTTATTCTTAGTGTTAAAGCATGTTATGGTATTAATCCATCATCACATCATGTAGTTTGTTAGCTTCTTTACCATTTTCGATTATTTTCGCATATTTTTTGTCTACGTTTTAGAACAGCATGTTTTAAGCTTGCTTTAATCATATAGTGACCATGCATGGCCTAATTTGAATGATCATGTAGTTTAGTTTATATTAATGCATTTTACTTTTCAGTCGTATTTTAATTCTCTTACACTTCTTTCTTATTCTTTAATTCATTTATAATGCATAATGCATGCCTAATAGTACTTAGAAATGGAAAAGAACGAAAAACAGAACATGAAACAGTTTTTCAAAATTTTCTGAAACAGGGGTCCTCGCTTGAGCGGACCCCTTTGGTCTGCAAAAGTACTAGTTGTTTCATTTTTACACTCGAGCGTAACTTTGCTTGCTCGAGCCAAGACTCAAGGATGTGAGCAGTCGCTCGAGCGCAACTCTTTTTGCTCTAGCAAACATCAATGTCTGCAAAACTTCTGGTTGTCTTCATTCTTCGCTCGAGCTGCAACTTCTCCACTCAAGCGAAGAAGTCGATTTTTGGTTTTCATAGCAAGCTATTTGAGCTTCAAAACATAACTCCACGTGGTGTAACTTACATGATATGGCCTATATGTCAACCATACAACCTCTAACATGACATAAATGCCAATTTCACAAGGTTGAAGCTCAAATTCCCCTAAATTCATCACATAAGTTCAATTATATCAAATTTATTTTCATAACTTCAAGACTCATGCAAACAAACGTTATACCTCCTTGGATCTTTCATGCATGTGAAGTATAGCTTCTATTTTCATTTCCAATGGCATAATTGATGCTCAAACTCACGAGGGTCAACAAAATTATGCATGCATGTATGATTTGGTGCCATATTCTTCATGCTCCAAAAATCATCTTCCAAATACAAACATGAATCCTTAGAATTGAGTTTCATACCATGGTAATTCTTACATGCATGTATTAAATGACTCTTAATTTTATGCTCAAATATGCAAAATCATGACAATTCTCTACATGCATGCGCATATAGACTTCAATTTCATCATATACAACTTAAACCTTGTTCTTGATTACCAATTCTCTTTGAATTCATATAATTACAAACTCAAACTCATGAATTAAGGGTTGGTTACGCACCTAGAAGCTCCAATCCTTCCAAATTTAGCTAATTTCTTAAGCCTAGCTTCCAAATTCCCAAGCTTTGAGTCAAAATGCACAATTTGTACCCTCTCTCTAGAACCATCCTTCTAATTCTCTCTAGAGTGTACTTCTGCCAAGTGTGAGAAATGGGCTCAAATATGAGCTTATACATTAATCTCCCATGTATTTCTAAGCTGGACTAATCGATATTACTAATCCAAGCTTAACATTAATCAATTAGGCTCAGTTAATCATTAAATTAATCTAATTACTTTGATCCGAATCAATTTTTAATTGAATTTCACCATAGGCTCTAAAAATTACGCTAATCACAATGGTATTGTCAATTTCAATTTCCGTCGCCTCTACGGCATTCACTTTTAATTTTTAATGGTAAGTTGAACAGGTTTTCCTACGGTGAACAGATATGACTTCAAAAATACAAACTATCACATAATTGACACCCAAATTAGATTAAGCACATAATCACAAACATAATCATGATTAATTAACATAATACAGAACAGGGTTATCACATGGTCACTCGACCCAACGGCCAAATGTCTGTAAAAGTACTGGATGCCTTCATTTTTTGCTCGGGTGATGGATCCTTTGTTTGAGTGAACTAGATGAATTCTGGGTTTTCCAGATTTGTGTTTGAACTTCAAAAACACTTCTTTCAAGTTCAAAGCTCGCTTGGTTGGTCTCAAAAGCTTAGAAACACTTTATAAAACATGTATCTTTGGAAATATTAAGCCATGATCTCAAAACCTCTTTCAATTCTTCAAAACAAAGCTCAAAACACCGTGTTCTTGACATGCATGTAACAAACTCAATTCTTTTCTTTCCAAAACATGTTTATATGAGATGTTGAGTGAAAACCCATGAAGAACTTTAAGAAATAACTCAATTAAGTCCCATACATGTACCAAGTTCAAAATTGAGAATTATGCATGCAGGTACACAATTCACTTAAACTCTTTACATTCATGATGATTCATGCTCATTCCTTCCAAATACATGCAAATGATCCTATAACTTGGTGAGTTCATCTTCCTACATGGATTAATTTCATGAATTATAGGAAAAGATCATACCTAGAGCTTGAATTAGGCTTTAGTTAAGCTAAAACTCTTCAATCTCTCTTGAACTCCCTTGAATTCTCCTTCTTTCTCTCTACAATGTTGAGTTCACCCTCTCTATCTCCAAATTCCAGCTCAAAGTTGTAAAATGAAGCCTAAGCATGCTTAATAATTATATATAGGGTGATTAAGGCCTCACTAATCACACATGATTTAGGCTAATCAAGTGGGCTTAGATCTGATCAATTACGATTACTTTATTCTAATTAGTTTGATCCGAATCAAATTTTAATTAAACTTACCACATGGTTCTAAATATTCTATCTTGCCTTTTGAATTAACTAATTTTGGTTTCTGAATCTGTTTGGGCTTTCAATTTCAAGTTCTAAGTGGGAAATTAAACAGATAATTCACAAACAAATAGTTAAGTATCCAATAAGCACATAATCATGCAAATTATACCTAATAAAATAATATGGAAAAATGATATGGAGGTCGGGGTCATTACACGTTCCCATCACTAGCATCACTACCCCCACTATAATGGTGGTCATCAACACCGTCGAGGAGGTTAAGATCTTCATCATCGTCGTCACCACTGCTAATGACAATCACTTCGAGAAGTGGAGCCATCTCGTCATCTTGCAAGGAAGGAATGTGAACCATTGGTCGAAAAACAAGAATGAAAGTAACTTGAAATGAATTAGTTTGGGTTTCAAAGAGAGAAACCTCATCCAACAGTGTGAGACCCTTGACTTCAATATTTCCATTTAAGGCCCCTATGTAGACACCTCATTTTTGACCGACCTTAAGACTCAGACGTCATCAATTGAGCGCTCGGTGATGACGCATGTTGTGCTCGTCTTGAGGTCACGAAGTCTCGGCTGGGAGACTTGTCTCCGGACTTCGGGACTTTTTGGGCTTCGCCTCGGTTTGCAAACTAGGTTCTGTTTTCTCTTCCCGAAGGGAGGGAGAGGTCTTGTAGACCATCTCTCAGTGGCCGTAGGCTACTTTTCATGGTCGTAGACCACTGTTCCCGTTTGGAAGCCAGTTTCTGGTTTTTAGAGTTGTCGGTCGTGCGCCTCGGTTCGGGATGGCTTAACTTCCTCCGTTTGCTCTGGTTTTTGGCACACACCTTGTTTCCTCTCCCTAGAGGGACACTGTGGCCCGGGAGACCACCTTCGTGGTCGCACGCCACTTCCGGTGCTTGATAGTCAGTTTTCGGGGTACACAGCTGCGCGTTTTGACCCCCGAACCCTCGTTTTGCATCGGTGTGGGTTCATTTTTGGCATGGACCCTATTTTCATTGTTAGGAAGGTGGTACAAGGGTGGGAGACAAACTTTTCTTCTTGGAGATCACCTTTCTCTTTGCCGTCCGATTTTCTTGTTAGAGAGCTGGTCTCCTTCACTTTTGAGCTACATTTTCTGGTCTCCTATACTACTACTGAGTTGCTTTCACCTGGGAGACCACCAATCAGGGCTGCCGACCAGCTTTTGATGATTGACCCTTTTGAACCCGGTCAGCTGACCAGGGTAAGGGGTCGGCCGACCACCTGAACTGGTCGGCCAGCTTTCTCCTTTTTTGTCTCACTGAGTGCTATCCAGTTGTGCCAGCTAGGAGTCATTTGCTCCATCCTCCATACATGTGTATAGAGGATTGACCCTCTTGTTTTGGCTTCTTAAAGAAGTCGAACCCTTTGCTCTAAGTTTCTTAGAGAAGCTTGACTTTTTCTTAGCTTCTTGAGGAAGCTTGACCCCTTTGGTCTAGCTTCCTCAAGAAGCTTGACCCTTTTGGTTTAGCTTCCTTAAGAAGCTTGGTCCCTTTGCTCCAAGCTTCTAAGAGAAGCCTTGGACCTCTTCTTCTATAAGAGAGACCGTCCTCTCCACTTGCAAGGGTTGAAAAAATTTGGCTAAGGCATATACATACACCTCTCTCTATCTTTCTACATCCAAGCTCCAAAGCTCCATTGTTCTTGCACCATTACACTACACCTCCTATCCTAACACCTCCACCATTACTCTAAGAACCTTGGAGCTGGTTTTCAAAGGTTGAAGGCTTACTATTTTTGTCTAGAAGTTGCTGGCTCTTTTGACTACAAGGGTAACTCTCATTTTTCCCATTTTTAGCATTGTTTTGCTTCATATCTTAGCTATATTTGCAAGCATATTTGGGCTTTGTCATAAAATGAAAAAAGTCTTATTTTAAGCTCCTCTTGAAGTTTGTTTAAGGTCATTTTTCTGTAGGGGGACATCTACCCCCTTGCATGCTTGTTTTCATCTTGTTTTGAACCATGCATTAAGGCCTTTGTATTGTGCTTTGTTTGGACTTTTAGCCACTGAAATATAGTGGATTTTCAGTGGCTAGCATGCTGTTTTGAGCCCCAAAATCAGAGAGGGGTGACCCTCTCACCCCTTGTTTTGTTTACTAGCATTGTTGGCCTTACAAAGGAGCCCATATTTGCACACTTATTGAGCATGTTTCAGGCCATTATTTGTGAGTTTTATGACCTGCATGAACTCTGTCCAAAGTTGTTTTTGCCATGTTAGGTGTCTATCTTGCATGTGTAGAGTAATCCTCTTCATGGCCTTTCAAAGGAGCCTTCATTTGCATGCTTCCTAGCCTCATTCCAGGCCCTTTTTAGTGAGTTTTAGGGCCCTCATAACCTCTTTCTGGAGGTGGTTTTTCCATTTTGTATGTCCATTATACATGTGTAGAATAACCCTCTTATTGGCCTTTCAAAGGGACATATCATTCTTGCATGCATTGACTGAGTTTCAGTGGGTTTTTGGTCATATTTTGGCATGGCATACTTCTGTTTTTGGTTGGTTTGGTAACCTCTCATTTTCTTCATATAGTTGTAGTGCAAATTATGGTTCATTAGCTTATTTTGCATGATGTTTTGGCCGCCTTTCCTAGCATATTTTGGCCATGCCTTAAACTGATTTTGTACATGTTTTGGACTGCCTTAGCTCTATTTTTGGGTCTCATGGTCGAATGATGTTTGTTTTGCATGCCTGTAGTTCAATATTCATGCTTAACTTTGAGTTTTGAGGTCCATCGCATGCATATACTGAGGTGTTTTCATGTTTTGGGGCCATTGCACATCATATTTCAGAGCTTATATATGTGCCATATTCCCATGATTTCCACTCTTTAAGTGCATTAGAAAGTCGGGCTTGTATGCCTCATTGACTGACCATTGCATGGGCTTCATTTGAATGCATTCCGAGCCATCATTTTAGACCAATTTTCCACTGTCTTAAACCTACCTAGGGTCTGTTTGGGGTTGGTTTTTCCATTTGTGCATTGCTTTGTGTACCTCTAGTGTAACGCACTTCACTAGTTTCGGTATTCGGGCCATTTAGCATGCATCGTGTGAAGTGTTTGCATGATTCAGGACCATTGTGTATCATATTTCAGAGCTAGATCATGTGCCATTCTATGCCATATTTTATCCTTTGCCATGCTTTGTTAGAGTTGCATGTTGTGCCTTAGGATCGGTCCTTTGCATCCGTGCATGTTTGCATATATTTCGGTTGTCTCATTTTCATCATATGGCCATTGATTTGAGTGTGGCTGAGGTCCACTCATATTGGTTTAAGTCCATCTTGCATTGTGTATGCCATTTGGTTCATGTTGTTGCATGTTTGACCATCGCATTGTGTATGCTTTGATTATGCCTTTGTGTATGTCCATCTTCGTATTTGTGCATTATGTATGTGTAATAACCCTCACCACTGCTTACCGATAAACATTGATTACCATTAAACTGAACTGATTATGACTGACAATTGAACTAATTAAAGTACTGAACTGACTGACTGAAAACTGGAACTGAATTGACTGAGTATGTATGTTAATTGGTATTCTATCTGTTTGATTGTTTATTTGATCTGTCCACGTTTTATGTTTAAACTGCTAATTGAAGGCCTTATCGGCGGCCGAACCGGGAATTGATTGATGTTTTATGATCCTCATAATTAATGTGATTTTATGGTGTATTTATCTGAAAACTGATTAGGTATGATTAAATTAGATTAAATACTGATCAATTGCTTAAGTTGGCCTTATTTACCAAACTAGCCTTAGTGGCCACTTCTTGATTCATCTTTGAGCCTCATTTCATACACTTTTCATTAGCTCTCTCCTTGCCATAGCCGACCAAGATAGAGAGTGAGGGAGTAAGAGGAAGAGAGTGATTCAACTTGATTCATCTTTAGAATTGCTTGGAATTGGAGGAATTGAAAGGAGTTCTTGCTAGATTGAACCTCAAGACTAGTAATTAAGAAACCTAGGTATGAATTTCATTCTCTTGATTGTGTCTTTAAGTTGATTCATGCATGATTCATGCTTCATTGTAGAACTAAGTCATGTTTTGGTTCATTGTTGTTGAATTGAAGCTCAATCCTTGCATGCATGGTTGTATTGTAGATGTTGAGTTGTTCTCATGGCAAAATGTTACATGCATGTTCACAATTATGTTTAAGTCCATGATTTCATCATGTTTTGGAAACAATTGGCTCCTTAGAGCATCAAATTGAAGCTTTGAGTTGATTTGAATTCATGCATGTTTGCATGTTCTCCATGTTCATGAAATTGGTTTGAGATTGGATTTGAATTAAACACCCTTGGGCTTTGATTTCTCAAATTGAGTTTTGAATCATGTTATTCCATGTGTTTACAAGTGTTTTTCCAGAAATTAGCCCAAGAGGACCGGTTTTGAGTTGCTAACAATTTGGTTTTTGGCTTGGAGGTGCAGTCTGGAATTTCCAGATGTTGCACTTCCGCTCGAGCGGGGGAAGTGCCGCTCGAGCGTGGAATCCGAGCATCCAGCATCTTGCACTATTTTACAGTCCGCTCGAGCGGAGGATTGGGCGCTCGAGCGGAGGCATGTGTCTCAAGCTCGAGCGGGCGTCGAGCGCCCGTCGAGCGGAGATTTCACCCATCCAGTACTTTTACAGTACGCTCGAGCGGGGTATTGTACGCTCGAGCGTGTAACGTTGTCGCATGTTCGCTCGAGCGGGGAAACATGTGCTCGAGCGGGACTCTGTTTTCTGAAAATTCTGAAATTGCTTTTTGAGTACATCTTTGCATCCTCATCCCATTCTAGGCATTCTTAGGCCTAGTTTAAGACATCTTATTGAGGGCATAGGTGTAGAACACACCGAGGCAAATTAGGGATTAAGTTATTATCTTTCCCAGCTGTGTAGCTTAGTGTGTTCAATCTGTTAACTGTGTAGGGTTGGCAACTGGGGAGGCACGCTCTAGCATACTGTAGCCCAAACTCTGTGAGTAACGATTGTGTAAAGATATGTTCACAAATGATTATCTTCTGAACAACTGAACTGTATTGTTTCTGAACTGATTACTGTTAACTGAATGAATGTATGTCCTATATTCTGAACTGTATTGTGGCATCCTTAGCACCTACTGTTTACTGTTACTGTTACAGAGATCTCTGTCGGTTCCCTTGTTGGAACCACTACTGTTACTGACTGATGGCCATCATTTACTGCTCGGTCTTTTAAGACTTACTGTTTACTGTACTGTTATGCTAATGGGTGTACCACATATGACTGTACTGACTGAACAACTGAAATACTGTTTAAATGAACTGTTTTCATATTGTAAGGACATTCATTTTTAACCTCTTTATGCATTATGTTATTCACTAGGCTTTAGCTCACTACTCATATATATATGTAGGTGTACAGGCACCAAACCGCGGCTAGGAGCGTCAGGGTTACTCCAGTTTTGTCGAGCCAACTACTATGCCTCACTGCGAGGTTCCGAGCCTATCATGCTAAGGCTTAGGGGTGTTTTAGGATTCCCCCTTCTGTACTGTCTTACTGTTTTGTGATAACCAAATGGATTGTAGAGACTGAATGTTTACTGTACTGTCATGTAAGAGATGGAGTCCCTAGTCTGAATGATTGTATATATTGTGCATACTGCTCTGTACTGATTATGTGTATATGTATGAAAAGTCTTTTTGCATACAGACTGTCACAGCTCATTAGGCATTGTTTAATTACTGTATTGGCTTCTGCCAGGCCCTGTACTCTGTTTTACTGTTCTACTATTAAGCAGGCCTTCGGTAATCTCGGATTACTGGCCGGTTACGGTGCTAAACCCATAGGGCCGGGTTTGGGTCGTTACAGAGTGGTATCAAAGCGATACTTACCACGAGTTATACCGAACACACGTGTTCAAATAAGCTATAGGGTGTCCTAGAAAGGTAATTAGGGCATGTCATGAGCATGATAAGTGTGTGGTTATGTTATGACTGAATATATGCTAACGTGTTAAACTGTTAAACAAATGACTGCTTATGTTTAAAACTGTTATAACTGCTTATAGTGAAATGGATAACGCAAACACTGCAAATGAAACTGAATCCTCATCCTCTGAGGCCAGAATGGCCAGACTGGAACAAATGATGGAACTGATAACTGCAAGACTGGATCAACAACTGAATCAACAGCCCCTACCTCCTCCTCCTCCGGCTGTACCGGAACAAAATATGAATGTGAATGTACAAAATATGAATGCTAATGATGGGGACATAATTGCACTGACCCATAAGTTCAGCAAAATGAAACCGCCGTCCTTTCAGGGAGGCCTAGAACCGTTGAAAGCTGAAGCATGGGTTCTGGAGACTGAAAAATTGTTTGAAGTTTTCCCGTGCTCTGAAGCACACAAGGTACTGTTAGCCACCTTTACATTGCAAGAAGAAGCTAGAAGGTGGTGGATGCTCATCCGTGATGAAAATACCGTTCTGACTTGGGCTCAATTCAAGGGAGCCTTCTTTGAAAAGTACTTCCCTCAGTGTGTTAGGGACAGAAAAGTAACTGAGTTTGAACAACTGAGACAAGGAGCAATGTCTGTGGCTGAATATGAGACGAAATTCACCGAGCTTGCTAGATATGCACCGCATATGGTGGATACTGAGTATAAGAAGGCCAGAAAATTTGAAGGCGGCCTTAATGTTGCAATTCTTGACCGAATAAATGTTCTGAAACTACCGAATTATGTAAATGTTCTTGACAGAGCCTTGATGACTGAATCAAACATTGAAGCACTGAAAACTGAAACACCATTGCCTGAATGGCGGGGAAAAAGGCAGAATTTTAAGTTTAAAAAAGGCAAGCATAGTCCATTGGACAAGAAACAGAATACGGGGTCAACGACTACGTTTAGTCAAGGAAACCGTACGACACCACCTTGTGCTGAATGTGGTAAAAATCACAAGGAAGTCTGTTACAAGATATCAGGAGCCTGTTATAGGTGTGGCAAAGTGGGCCGCATGGTTAAAGACTGTCCCTCTGCTCCACAAGGTAGTAGTAAAGCTACACCAAGCGTAGCGGCATCAACTGTCACACCGAAACCGAACCCCAAAGCTACCGGGAAAGAGCCTATGAGGCAGGGCCGAGTGTTCGCCCTAGTACCGGGAGACATCCAGAATACCGAGACCGTTGTGTCAGGTATTCTCTCTATTTGTACTCAGAATGCTTATGTACTGATTGATTCGGGGTCTACGCATTCTTATGTGTCGCATGCTTTTTCACGTAAATTGAATAGACCCTTAGAACCTATGAATTATCTGTTAGCTGTATCATCACCCGTTGGGGGATCTATGACCTATGCATACATGTACCCTGCTTGTGAAATCATTGTTGGAGATGCACATCTGCTTATCGATTTACTGCCATTGAACATTGACCATTTTGATGTTATATTGGGGATGGACTGGTTAACGAAATATCATGCCACCATAGACTGTGTAACGAAACAAGTAGTTTTCCGTCCACCTGGTCTACCTGAATTTGTGTTTAATGGGATTGGAGTAGTACCTCCTCCATATTTGATTTCATCTGTCAAAGCCGTAAAACTGATTAGAAAAGGATGTAAAGGGTATCTGTGTTCTGTATTGACTGTGTCTACTGATGATAATGCTAATGTGAACTGATGATAATGCTAATGTGAACTGTATTCCTATAGTCAGAGAATTCCCAGATATTTTTCCAGATAATCTTCCAGGAGATTTGACTGACAGGGAGATTGAATTTACTGTTGATGTGATTCCCGGAACACAGCCAGTATCTAAAGCTCCTTACCGAATGGCTCCAACTGAACTGGAAGAACTGAAGGTGCAATTGCAAGAACTATTAGACAAAAAGTTCATCAGACCTAGTACCTCACCATGGGGCGCACCTGTTTTGTTTGTAAAGAAGAAAGACGGCTCACTGAGAATGTGCATTGGCTATCGCGAACTGAATAAGGTAACTGTAAAGAATAAATACCCATTACCGTGTATTGATGACCTGTTTGATCAGTTACAGGGTGCTAAAGTATTTTTGAAGATTGATCTCAGATCTGGATACCATCAGTTGAAAGTTAAATCAGATGACATTGATAAAACTGCTTTTAGAACGAGGTATGGACATTACGAATTTTTAGTTATGCCTTTCGGAGTCACGAACGCACCAACTGCATTTATGGACCTCATGAACAGAATCTTTAAACCATACCTTGACAATTTTATTGTTGTATTCATTGATGACATACTGATTTACTCCAAAAGTATAGAAGAACATGAATATCATCTGAGACTTGCCCTACAAACCCTAAGAGAACAGAAACTGTATGCTAAATTGTCTAAATGTGAATTTTGGCTTGACCATGTTATGTTTTTGGGGCATGTTGTTAGCAAAGATGGAATTTCTGTTGATCCGCAGAAAATCGAAGCTGTAGTGAACTGGCCTAGACCAACCAACGTGACTGAAGTCCGAAGCTTTTTGGGTTTGGCTGGATATTACAGAAGATTTGTCAAAGATTTCTCCAAAATTGCTTTACCGTTGACTCAACTGACTCAGAAGGGGATATCATTTGACTGGACTGACCAAAGGGAATCTGCCTTCCAGGAGTTGAAAACTCGATTAGTGACTGCACCGGTTCTTAACTTACCTTCAGGTACGGATGGTTATACTGTATTTAGTGATGCTTCTCATAAGGGTTTGGGATGTGTTTTAATGCAGAATGGGAGAGTAATTGCCTATGCTTCCCGACAACTGAGACCGCATGAAAAGAACTACCCGACCCATGATCTGGAACTTGCTGTAGTAGTATTTGCACTGAAAATCTGGCGTCACTATCTGTACGGGGTGACATGTGAAGTATATATCGACCACAAGAGTTTAAAATATTTCTTCACACAGAAAAAACTGAACATGAGACAGCGGAGATGGCTAGAACTGATAAAGGACTACGACCTACAGATCTTGTACCACCCAGGAAAAGCCAACACCGTTGCCGATGCACTGAGCCGGAAATCGACTGGAAACTTAGACTGTTTGCTTACCGGGCAGAGAGAGTTACTTTGTGACCTTGAAAAATCTGAAATTAAAATTGTTTTACGAGAACAAGGTGGAACCTTAGCTGCTATTTCTGCTCAACCGGCACTGATTGAAGAGATTAAAGAGAAACAGCAACTGGATGACTTCTTGAAGAGGATCATCGAAGAAAGAGAATCTAAACCGAGACCGAGATTCAAATTTGAGAATAATGTACTGAAATTTCAAGAAAGACTGTGTGTACCAAATGATACTGAATTGAAAAGAAGAGTTCTGCAAGAGGGCCACAACTCAAGATTTTCTATCCATCCGGGGAATACGAAAATGTACCAAGACCTGAAACTGAATTTCTGGTGGCCGGGAATGAAGAAAGAAATTGCTGATTTTGTATCGAAATGTCTTCATTGCCAACAAGTTAAAGCCGAACATCAACGACCCGCAGGCTTATTGCAGCCCTTACCGATACCGGAGTGGAAATGGGAGCATATCACCATGGATTTTATAGTGGGATTGCCTCGCTCCAGTAAAGGTATGGACTCGATTTGGGTTATTGTTGATAGACTGACTAAATCTGCTCATTTCTTGCCTGTTAAGACAATTTATAATGCGGACAAATTGGCTATACTCTATATTGATGAAATTGTTAGACTGCATGGAGTACCTGTGTCCATTGTTTCTGACAGGGATTCGAAGTTTACGTCGAGATTTTGGCAAAGCCTACAGACCGCACTGGGTACTGAACTAAGACTGAGTAGTGCCTATCATCCTCAGACAGATGGCCAATCAGAAAGGACCATCCAGACTTTGGAGGACTTATTGAGAATGTGTGTCCTTGATTTTCAGGAAAACTGGGAAAGCCATTTACCATTGGCTGAATTTGCCTACAATAACAGCTACCATTTGAGTATTGGTATGGCGCCTTTCGAGGCATTGTATGGCAAAAAATGTAGATCTCCGATTTGCTGGGCAGAAGTTGGAGATGGGCCTTTGCTTGGGCCCGAAATTGTTTATGAAACAACTGAGAACGTGAAACTGATACAACAGAGACTGAAAACCGTACAGAGCAGACAGAGAAGTTATGCTGATGTCAGAAGACGAGACAGAGAGTATGAAGTGGGTGATCACGTATTTGTGAAAGTGACACCGATAAAAGGCCAGACTCGTTTTGGAGTCAAAGGCAAGTTAGCACCGAGATACGTCGGACCATATGAGATTATTGAGAAAATCAATCCGGTGGCATATCAAGTTGCGCTTCCTCCTGAAATGGAGCATATGCATAACGTCTTCCACATTTCTATGTTATGAGACTACCTCTGGGATCATTTCCATGTAATAGAGCCTACTCGTGTAGTGCTGAGTGATGACTACACTTACGAGGAACGACCTATACAGATTGTAAACAAACGGATCAAGAAACTGAGGAACAAAGAAATCCCACTGGTAAAAGTTGACTGGCAGAACCATGGTGGTGTGTATGCCACTTGGGAAAGGGAAGAGGACATGGCTAAAAGATATCCTGAACTGTTTCCACTGAATCCTGTTTTCTTCCAGAACGAAGGTAACTCGAGTTTAGAGGACTAAACTCTTTATAAGGAGGGGAGACTGTAATAACCCTCACCACTGCTTACCGATAAACATTGATTACCGTTAAACTGAACTGATTACGACTGATAATTGAACTGATTAAAGTACTGAACTGACTGACTGAAAACTGGAACTGAATTGACTGAGTATGTATGTTAATTGGTATTCTATCTGTTTGATTGTTTATTTGATCTGTCCACGTTTTATGTTTAAACTGCTAATTGAAGGCCTTATCGGCGGTCGAATCGGGAATTGATTGATGTTTTATGATCCTCATAATTAATGTGATTTTATGGTGTATTTATCTGAAAACTGATTAGGTATGATTAAATTAGATTAAATACTGATCAATTGCTTAAGTTGGCCTTATTTACCAAACTAGCCTTAGTGGCCACTTCTTGATTCATCTTTGAGCCTCATTTCATACACTTTTCATTAGCTCTCTCCTTGCCATAGCCGACCAAGATAGAGAGTGAGGGAGTAAGAGGAAGAGAGTGATTCAACTTGATTCATCTTTAGAATTGCTTGGAATTGGAGGAATTGAAAGGAGTTCTTGCTAGATTGATCCTCAAGACTAGTAATTAAGGAACCTAGGTATGAATTCCATCTTCTTGATTGTGTCTTTAAGTTGATTCATGCATGATTCATGCTTCATTGTAGAACTAAGTCATGTTTTGGTTCATTGTTGTTGAATTGAAGCTCAATCCTTGCATGCATGGTTGTCTTGTAGATGTTGAGTTGTTCTCATGGCAAAATGTTACATGCATGTTCACAGTTATGTTTAAGTCCATGATTTCATCATGTTTTGGAAACAATTGGCTCCTTAGAGCATCAAATTGAAGCTTTGAGTTGATTTGAATTCATGCATGTTTGCATGTTCTCCATGTTCATGAAATTGGTTTGAGATTGGATTTGAATTAAACACCCTTGGGCTTTGATTTCTCAAATTGAGTTTTGAATCATGTTGTTCCATGTGTTTACAATTGTTTTTCCATAAATTAGCCCAAGAGGACCGGTTTTGAGTTGCTAATAATTTGGTTTTTGGCTTGGAGGTGCAGTCTGGAATTTCCAGATATTGCACTTCCGCTCGAGCGGGGGAAGTGCCGCTCGAGCGTGGAATCCGAGCATCCAGCATCTTGCACTGTTTTACAGTCCGCTCGAGCGGAGGATTGGGCGCTCGAGCGGGGGCATGTGTCTCAAGCTCGAGCGGGCGTCGAGCGCCCGTCGAGCGGAGATTTCACCCATCCAGTACTTTTACAGTACGCTCGAGCGGGGTATTGTACGCTCGAGCGTGTAACGTTGTCGCATGTCCGCTCGAGTGGGGAAACATGCGCTCGAGCGGGACTCTGTTTTCTGAAAATTCTGAAATTGGTTTTTGAGTACATCTTTGCATCCTCATCCCATTCTAGGCATTCTTAGGCCTAGTTTAAGACATCTTATTGAGGGCATAGGTGTAGAACACACCGAGGCAAATTAGGGATTAAGTTATTATCTTTCCCAGCTGTGTAGCTTAGTGTGTTCAATCTGTTAACTGTGTAGGGTTGGCGACTGGGGAGGCACGCTCTAGCATACTGTAGCCCAAACTCTGTGAGTAATGATTGTGTAAAGATATGTTCGCAAATGATTATCTTCTGAACAACTGAACTGTATTGTTTCTGAACTGATTACTGTTAACTGAATGAATGTATGTCCTATATTCTGAGCTGTATTGTGGCATCCTTAGCACCTACTGTTTACTGTTACTGTTACAGAGATCTCTGTCGGTTCCCTTGTTGGAACCACTACTGTTACTGACTGATGGCCATCATTTACTGCTCGGTCTTTTAAGACCTACTGTTTATTGTACTGTTATGCTAATGGGTGTACCACATATGACTGTACTGACTGAACAACTGAAATACTATTTAAATGAACTGTTTTCATACTGTAAGGACATTCATTCTTAACCTCTTTACGCATTATGTTATTCACTGGGCTTGAGCTCACTGCTCATATATATATGTAGGTGCACAGGCACCAGACCACGGCTAGGAGCGTCAGGGTTACTCCAGTTTTGTCAAGCCAACTACGGTGCCTCACTGCGAGGTTCCGAGCCTATCATGCTAAGGCTTAGGGGTGTTTTAGGATTTCCCCTTCTGTACTGTCTTACTGTTTTGTGATAACCAAATGGATTGTAGAGACTGAATGTTTACTGTACTGTCATGTAAGGGATAGAGTCCCTAGTCTGAATGATTGTTATATTGTGCATACTGCTCAATACTGATTATGTGTATATGTATGAAAAGTCTTTTTGCATGCAGACTGTCACAGCTCATTGGGCATTGTTTAATAACTGTATTGGCTTCCGTCAGGCCCTGTACTCTGTTTTACTGTTCTACTGTTAAGCAGGACTTCGGTAATCTCGGATTACTGGCCGATTACGGTGCTAAACCCATAGGGCCGGGTTTGGGTCGTGACAGTATGCCATATAGCTCATGTGCATTGTGTATACCATTTTAGTCCATGGCATTGCGTATACTAGGTTGCATGTGTGCATATCATCTTTCGCATGCCAGCATGATTAGGTTGCATTGCATTTAGGGTTGCATGTTAGTTGCATTGTGTATGACATCTCATTGCATTGTGTTTGGAGTAGGGTTAGTGCAAACACGGGAAACGAGGGGCATTTCGTACTCAAAATGACGAAACGTGTCTCAATTTCCGGTCATCAACACTCTTGACTATCCATGATAGAGTTGTTGGCTTTAGATGCTTATTTGTGCATTCATGTCACATTAAATCATGAAATTTGACTCCTCGGCCATCATGCATCGAGATGCGTGATTGGTGGTCTGAGGATCAAGGGTTACACTCCCTAGAGCCTATGCTATGACGGAGAGAGTGGTCGAGCACACATTTGTTGAAAATACCTTGCCATGCCTCCCTATTGCTTTGTGTTGCAGAAAACCAGAATCCAGGTGCAGAAAGTGGTCGGCCGACCAGGTTTTCTGGCAGGCCGACCACCTTTTTTGGTCTCCACCACAAAGGGTGGTTGGCAATGATCTCCCATGTCATTGGCTGGTCGGCAGCCCTCCCACAATTTCCCAGAGTGGAGTTTCAGCTTTTTGGAGCTTCGTGCAAGTTTCTGAAATAAATTGCACACAAAGGCGAGACGAGGCACCGCAATTGTTTTCCCACCGAGGCGACACGAGCATGCATGCATCTTTCGTCATTCGGAACAAGAGCTAAGGCAATCCATTTTATAGCCTGCATGCTAGTTTATTCGCTTTCCTAGTTAATTTGTTAATTAATTAGCGTTTTGTAATATTTAATTAGCTAGAGTAGTTAATTATTTATTCGGACTGTATTATTTATTCGGACCCTCCGAGCGAGGGCACAATTGTAATAAGTGTGCGTGTGTGTGATGTATGTCTTCCAACCCCACGTCTTTCTCCCTTTTATTTACCAGCTTATGATGGTTATTTTAGGGCATGTTTCAATTAGCATACTTATGATAGTATGTTTGCATTCATTCATCTGTTTTGCATACACCGGGCTCGGCGCATCATACTAACTGCATCGTATTTCAATTCCAAGTTGAATACATGTATCAATTGTTGCATTTCATATGCCATCTTAGAATAGCCGAGTCTATCTTAGTTGCATTTTTGCATGTGTTGCATTAGGCATTTCAGCATAGTTAGGATTCATGCATGATTTCTAATTAGCTTCTTTCTTTGGCTCGGAGTACTCGGTAAGTGTTTATGTTTTAGCATCCTTGCATGTGTGTGAGTGACTGGCATGATAGCATGCTTACCATGAGGCTAACTGCTTATGTGATACAATTACCTGAATGCTTGTGGGTGAAGGTTGGGTTGCTTGAGTTGGAATAATTCGTCAAAACCCGTGTTTTAGCTTACTTGCGAGTAGCAAACTTCAATCTATTTTTGAAACAAACGGATATGCGATGCATCGTTCCAACTTAGGCAATCCAGTCTGTACTTGTTTTGCTGTGTGCATCACAAAATAATTCTAGGCTAATAACCAGAATAAGAGCACATAATGTTTTCAAAACTCGATATCATGGTTAGTAAAGGCCGATCTTTGATCGGGCGAGCGGGGGTGCTCACGAAGTGACCTTCCCCAATCGTACCCAAGTTTTCGAGCCGAGGCAACTTTGGTAATGACGGACACGTCGCCTTAGGCAAACGAGTCAGGGTTTCCTAAATTCCCCAAAATAAAATATTTAGGTGGCGACTCTGTATCTGGCAAAGTAGTCCATGTTTGGCACTTCTTTCAAAAAAATCTGTTTTCAAAAACAATTTGCCGAATTTAGACTCTTTGATGATTCATCGGTCTTGCATTGCACTCTACGAGATTAGATACAGGACCGTGACATTTGAGTCCCGAACTATAGTGAGCCCATATGAACAAAACGGGATTTGCCTCCCGGGGCGTTCGGGGACGTCTACACCCTACCTTTGAACTATTTCAATTAAAACCCTCCATTTCTTGCTTACTTGCAATTTGAACCCTAGAATCAAAAACGTGTACCAATCGGAAACTTGCAAACCCTAATCGAACCTGAAAACTCAGGGATCATTTCCAAAGCCCTAATAATAATTAAATTAATTCCCTAATTATATTTTCTGCTCAAAACCCTAGGTTTCCAGTTTTCATTATGATTTGTCGTTTAATTTGAAACAATGAAACTTTAACTGAATTGAATTTCCAAATCCTAATTTAATTAAATACTATACTTAAATAAATATTCCAATTCATAAATTAAAGCCTTAGCCCTCACATTTTACTTGAATTACAAATTGATCCCAAGTTAGTACCATTATATATATATATATATATATATGTTTGTGTGTGTGTACACAAAATATCTTCAAATAAATATCAAATTGTACAGATAATCCCCCCAAATCCAAAGCACATGGCCAGCCACCCCCCCTAGGCTACAATTATAGGTACCTTTGAAACATAATTCCTAAAATCATGGAAAAAGATTTGGACAAATAAATACATTGATATATATATATATATATATATCTAATGTACTTGTAACTAGAATGGATTAAATTAGACTTAAGCCTAGCTAGATCATAATTAAGTACATGATTAAGGTCCTAATCACCCCTCATTTCATTACATTCAAACTAAATGAAAGAACTATTCAGTTGAATTGAAATCAAGGGCAAAATAGTCTTTTTCTCACTTTTTTTTTTCTTCTACAAATACACCACTCCCCTTCTCATTTTTGAAGCAGAAACACACTCACATGCACTATTTTTGGTTGAGAGAGAAAAAGAAGAGGAAGAGAGTGAACCTTGGTGGTGGAGGAGAGGAAAAAAGGAATAAATGGAGCAAACACTTCACTAGGCATTCAAGTAAACATGACCATCCTTCCTTTTATTTCCTCTTTCAAATACATCTTTTTAGAGGTTCTAACCATTATTTTTGGATGTGTTTTAATGATTTTGTTTGATTAAAAATGAAAAGAGTTGAGCCTTGTTCCATCTTTACTCGTGTTTTCTCTTAATAGATGCAAAACCATCTTTTTCTACACCTATCTCACATGAATTCCAAAGCCACACCTTGAATATAAAATTTTGAGTTTATGATATATTATTTAGCATGTTTTCATCACAATTGAAGTGAAAAATTATCCATGGTTACCCTATTTTATTACTTTTTCTCTTATTTCAAGCTTTGTCCTCAAGGAACTACTATTTATATCCCATTTTCAAAAATTATATAAAAATGTAGAAAAATTATATCATTCTCACTTTTATATCAAAACTTCCCGTAAGGTGTTACCTTTTAAGTAAAAATGGTTTTATTGTAGCAGTTTGAGGGAAAATATGATTTTCGTAATGATTGATGAATTTTGACAGAGTTGGAGTACTTCATTAATAACTAAAAAAGCTATCTAACTTCAATAAATTAATTTTGAAACTAGACAAAATTCGCTACAAATCTTCAAGAGTCCGAGTTCAAAAAAAAAAAATCTAAAAGTGACATTTTGATAGTTATCTTCAAAGTAAATCAAATCTAAAAATTTGTAAATTTTGGTAGTCTCATACTCTTATTTGTTTGGATGTACCTCTTATTGTTTGTTCAAGCTTTTGTAGGATATCTACGTATGTTTTGGTTGTATCTCCTTATATTTTTGTCCAAAAATGCCTATACATGTGTAGTAAATATTGTTTTGATTGTTTTTCTAACCTTAACATGATACACCTACTTTAACGGGAAACTTAATAATGGTGATATTGGGTTTTCGATCACTAAGGAAAATTTTATGAGATAATGACATGTTGATTTCAAGTATTGATTGGTGTGATGTGTTCCCTATTCGGGGGTTAAGTATTGCACAAGTGTGTTTTCGAACCCTAATATGGCACAGGAGGTATTCTAGCTACCTGACGAAATTTGAAGGTATAAGAGTGGCAGTGAGGGTCTCATACAAGGAGAGTATCCCTGGAAGGCCGTTCCCTAGGAGCAGACCATGATGTCATCACTCGGGTATGTAACCTTGGTGTGTGACGATCATTGGTAATTATACGGTAAGCGATGCAATGGTATTTGTTTTAACCAATAGGGACTCAGAATTGCCTATGGCCAGTGTTAGTGGTTGGGTAGAAACGACATTCTGTGGGGAGTTTCCTAGAACTAACTTGATTGACCGTTATTCTTGAGCATTGAAATTTAATATAACCTCTGCTTGATTATTACTTCCACTATATATTATGATCATGCTCTTATTGTGTATTAGATTGGGAAAAAAAGACAGGGTGTGTGTGCGTTTACTAGGCATTCAAAGCTTATGGCATTTCATTCCATGTATTAAAGACTATTAGCTGGTCGAAGACGAAGCTAAAGCATTTGAAGACATATTACTACCCTAGGAGATCTAAGAACTAGTTTTGTAAACATGTTTTGGGATTGCAAGTGTTAAATCTCCTGTTGTATTTAAGACATGATTATGTAATTATTAGTTTGCTTATATATCTATACATATATCTTTTGTAGCCTATGCTTATATTCCGTCAACTCATGTAGACCTTGTGTTAATACCTTGTTAAAGATCAGTAAAAAAGGTGGCTTTGTTATCTATGGAGATTGAACTTTGAAGTAGGCTATTTTGACTCCTCAGATCTTTCCTAGGACCTTAGTTAGTTATTAACCAAGTACTCATTAGTGACGTTTCCTACACTTGTAACCTTAGAAAAACCCTGTAATTATTTGTTAATATATTCCTTAATGTTCTCAATTTTTTGGGGCATCACAAGCAGGTTTGGGGAGTGTGGAGGAAATGGACCTAGCGATAGTGGACCTCGGCAGTGCCCATGTCACGACCCAAACCCGCCCCTATAGGTTTAGCATTGTAACCGGCTAGTAATCTTAGGATTACCAAAGGCTTCTAAACAGATTAAACAAATTAGAGGGGCTGGCGGAAGCAAATATCAGATACAATGTCCATAGAGCTGTGCAAACATACGTGAGACAGAAAATTTAAAACTTAAATATATATATATATATATATATGACGTCATATTAACGTTAGTCTCGCGTCACCAACACAGATACAGTCAAAGTGACTTAGCCCTGAATACAAAGTATACAAGAACTGTTCAGACAAACAGAAGAAAACAAAAACTTAAAACTTGTTTGCAGAAGCATGACCACACTTTAACTTGAGAACCTCCTCGGGAGGCGCTATGGTTGGCAGACAAAACAGATCTCGAAGCAATTATCACTGAGCCTGGTCACGTGCCTGATCACCTACATACATAAATGATACAATGAACTGGAACCAAATGAATAATAACAGAGTAAAGATTTTAATTAAAAATGTCTATAACAGGTTCAAAAATCAGAATTCAAATCAGAAACAGATTCTTATCAAAAACAAATTCTTATTCATTTTCAGAATTCAGAACTCACAAAATAGTCATACGTGGTACATCCATTAGCGTTAACAAAATAGATGACCATAAAGGGACCAGATGACCATTGAAGGGACCAGATGACCCAAAGAGACATATACGAAGCAGATATAGAGTAAATAATGGTTATGCTTAACTAGTTTCATTATGAAACCTCTGGTACTAGGTAACTGATAATAGATATCACATGATACTAAGGATTTCATGAATGTATTTCAGAAATCTAAGCCATCATTCATCCATACAAAAAGTAGCACTTCAAAAAAAAAATCAATTCATATCATTAAAAAAATAAGTAAAGTCAAACATAGCTTTACAGAGTTATTACTCATAGATAGCTCCAGTAGAAGAATAGTCAGAACAGAAGGATCAGATAGCCTATTACGCATGACCTACACAAATACATAATGGATACACATTGAAACGCATGTTCGGAAAAACATTTAACTCATTTCTTTTCTATCTTGGTGTGTTTCTAATCCTTACCCTCATTATTATATCTTAATTAAGGTTTAAGAATGCCTAAGATTCAATGAGGATGTCAAAATATACTTTGAAACACTTAGTCAAAGTTCTAAAAATAGGACAATTTGCTTGAGCGCAACATTGGTCACTCGAGTAAACACCTTAGTCTGCAAAACTTCTGGGAGCTCTCATTTTACGCTCGAGCGCAACTTTTGGTTGCTCGAGCCAAGGCTCAAAAATAAGAGTAGTCACTTGAGCGCAAGTTTCGTCGCTTAAGCCAACCCCCAACTCTACAAAAGTATTAGGAGCTCACATTCTTCGCTCGAGCACAGATTATATCGCTCGAGCGAACAGTGCAAATTCTGAAATTTCCAGCCTGCTCTCGAAGCTTCAAAACACAATTCTCATGTATCAAAACACATTCTTTTGGGCCAAAACTTGAGAAAACATGTAGAAAATCATAAAAATTTATGAATTGAAAGTCGTTTTGCAAAATCAAGCCTAAAAGCAAGTGAATTATTCCAAAAGTAAACTTGAAATTTTGAAAACATAACATGCATGTAATCATTTGAACTTCACCTTCCAAAACATGATTAATTGAGATGTTTAGCACAAAAACATGTTGAATTCTTAAAACATAGCCATGATTAGAACATGCATGTGAGAATTTTTTGAAATCAAACTCAAATTGTGATGAAATGGACATGCATGCATGGAATGCTCTTCTTTCCTCCCTTCAAACTCAATTCTCATGTTTAGACACTTAAACCTCTTGACTTCATTCACTAATGTCTTGAATATAAGGGTTAAGAGTATGATTCTTACCTAGAGTTCCCAATTCCTTGAATTCTAGTAATTTCTTGCCAAATTTCTCCAATTCTCTTCAATTCTTCTAGCAACCTTTAGCAATTCTCCTTTTTCTCCTTAAATTCAATCTCTTCCTTTGGTCTCTCTCTCTCTCTCTCTCTCTCTCTCTCTCTCTCTCTCTCTCTCTCTCATTTTTTGTTCTCAAGGAATGAAGATGAAATGTTGTTGGGTCACCATTATCCTTATATAGGCTTGATTAGTGGGGTTTAATTAATCCTAGCTTAACTTAATCAGTTATCATTATTCTATTCTAATTATTTGGTTCTAAATCGAATTCTAATTAAATTTACCATAACATTCTAAAAATTCCAAATTACACATTAACCTAGGCAATTTCGTGATCGGATGCTGCAAAGCCTTCAATTCGCATACCGAAACAGAAATACAAACAAATATTCCTATGTCAGATGGATATAAACACAAATAGCACAATACACATGTAAATAACTCAGAATTTTCGCTCAATTACTTATTAAGCATTCTTAATCATGGTTTAGTGACTAATCATAGTTCGGGGTTGTTACAGCCTGCAACCTTGACCTCGGCCTTCACCGAAACCTTGGCCTGGCCCGTAATAACATCCACATACATGAGCATGGCATGGCACTCATCCCTAAGCTCTCCTGTATTCCCGAGCTCTTCCACGGCCTTGGCCGCGACCTCTGGCAAGTACTACTACATATGCTAGCTCCAGGTCCACGTTCTCTATGATAGCAAGAATGAAAGCTTCTTTGATGTTGTGCCTAAAGGAAGAGTCGTTGTAATCTGTGGAATTCAATTTGTCAAAATTGATAGGAGACTCGAGAGAAAAAGGAAGGAAATCGTCGCCATCCATGGGTGGTGGTCGAAAGTGGCTCAGAGGAGTGTGGGAAATGTTTTTGGATGAGAATACATGGAAGTTGGATGGTTTTGCGCTTTTATAGAACTTTTGGAGGTGAAAAGTCCAAACAACCCTTGTTGTCGCTTGATTAATCCAACCGGCTACAATGTCGTACAACCGACGGATAAATCATCTGGCCACAAGAAGGTGTGGCAAATTATCAGTATGTTTTGTACAGAGAATTAGAGAAGTACATGGTTGTTGCCCTATTATTTTCCAAATGACGGTTATCTTGAGTCTCTAGCTATTAACTCCAGAATCAGTACCCCTATCACGAGAATAAGGTCGCCTTTGCGCTATACCTAGAGATTTTGAGGTGATCTCTGAAGTTTGTGGCTTGCACGCCCATTCCCAAAGTTTTAAGGTATGTCTTTTATACTACTTTCTTACATCTATTGCATGTGATATGTGTTGTATCATTTGTTTATCCTGTTGCTTGTCCCCTTTTTTGCATAGAACACATCTAGGCCTATTTTCTTAAGGCTGCAGTGTCTCTTTCTGGTTCATTCTCTTAAGTTGTGGTGTGTTTGGAGTGTGTTTTTTGGGTTCACCTCTTGACTGTCGGTCAGGATTATAGTTCCATGTTGTTGTGACTGCCGATCACATGCAAGTTTTGGCTTTGGCCGCCCTTCCTCTTTTCACGTTGCGACATGTTTGTAGTGTGATTTGAGGTTCACCTTTATTGACTACCAATCAAGATTGAAGTTCCCCGCTGCTGTGACTATCAAGATTAGGTTCACCTTTATTGACTGCTGGTCAATATTGGAGTTCCCTATTGCTATGACTACCAATCAGCTATAAGTTTTAGCTTCGGCCACCCTTCTTCCTATCTTGTTATGGCATGTTTGGAGTGTGTTTCAGAATTCATTTTTGTTCACAACCGGTCAGGATTAGAGTTCTCTATTGCTGTGACTGCCAAACAAATGCAAGTTTTGGCTTCGGCCATCTTTCCTCCATTTGCATTGCCATATGTTTGAAGTGTGCTTTGGGGTTCACTTTTGTTGACTGTCAGTCATGATTGGAGTTCCTTATTTCTGTGGCTACCAGTCACATGCACGTTTTAGTCATGGCTGCCCTTTCTCATCTCATATTACAATGTCCCTGTCATTGTGATTGCCGATCATGAGCAAGTCTGGCTTCGGCCACCTTTCCTCCTTTGGCATGAAGCGTGTATGGATTTTCATTCTCCATTCATGTAGAAAACATGTATGTGCATCTTGTTTTATATCACTCGTGTTGAAAGCACATTTAAGTGACATTTTTTTATTGCGTATGCATTTGTTAGCATGTTGGATGTCATCTGCTTGAGGCTCGCCTCATTCGTTGCCATCTTTGCAGCTTTATCATCAGTCCATCCTATCACAATTCATTTTATTTGCATTATCAAGCTTTTCAAATTTTGGTTGTGTGGTAACGTAAGACCAACTTTCAAGCAACCGGATGCGCATAGTGTGTAAGTGTAACTTTTCAATTGCATTCCGAGCATATCATTTTCATTTTGTCCCTGAACTATCCTGGTTTGATTCCTTGCGAAGGGATACGCAGGAAATCTGTGGGTTCAACCAATTACATTTGCATTTTGTTTGTTTGCCCAAAGTTTTACGGCCTTGTCAAAAGGTTGTCTTCAGGCTTTGACATTCACTCAAGTCATGAGATGACGCATCGAGCTCTGTCAAAGGAAGGCAACTATGGACATCCTATTTTGACCGGCCTTAAGACTTGGGTGCTCCTTTCTGAACACCCGACGATGAAAGCCAAGATGTGCTAGTCTTATGAAACTCTTCAGCAAGGAGTCCAAACTTAGGCTTTAAATCCAACTTCACACCTGTTTTGGCCAAAACATTTTAGACCAAATTAGCACCTTGTTTTTTTAAAATATGTTTGGTTGCGCAGTTTCAAATATTCCTACAATGTCTCAAGGCTCGCCATTTTAAAACTCCAAACATTGTCTTTTTAGTGAATTGGGCGAAGAATATAATGGGAATGAATGGAAATGGTGAAATCCTCAAAAATACTTGTTTCTCATTTTCAAATCATGCTAGCTTCACCCTATTAATCTAACAGTGTATTTATTTTTTTTCTAGTCGTAGAACAATTCATAGTCGAATAAAAAATGTAGTCAGCTAGATGAATGAGAGTACAATAGGATAAAATGTCTAGGTATAGAGCATTTTCTAGAATTTTGGTTTTTTCTGTGACTATTTCACAAATATGTTAGATATTTGGACCCCTAAAGTCATAAAAACACGACCCAGCTTTAGTTTTGAGGGTTACCAAGATTTAAAAGGCCAAGAGACTTGTTTTGAGAGCTTATCACCTTACCTCTCTGCCAACTTCTATTTTTCACACATCAACCACCCAAACTCCATTGAAGCTCAACACCAAGCTTTCTTGTTAAGGATTGTAAAGACCCTAAGTAATATCTTAAGGACCGTGAGGGTGCTAAGGAGGAGTTTGACAACCAAGAAGCTCAACCTTCTTTTAGAGGTGAAACTGTTGAACTTTTCTCACTTTTTCTTCATTTTTAGGCTATTAGTTTGTTGCAATCATGTGATAAGTTCTCGTGGATGGGTTGGAAAGTATAAAGCAGCCACCCATCTATTGAGTTGATTGTTTCTTTTATTTTTCTACATGTTGGTACTCATTTTTTCTTTTTAGAAGTACAATTCAGTGTTGTTGTATGTAAATGTGTTGATTGGAACCTTGTCGATGGGTTGGGAATTAGAAAGCAACCACTCATCCATAAGTTTCATTACATAGTATAGTTCTTTTAATGTTCTTGCACTATCTCATCATTTATCTACTCATTCAAGCATATTAGTTCTTGTGCTTCAATCTCCACTCAATCTTGAAGAGTTGTTATGGTTATTGCATAGAGCCATTTGAATGATCCTTTAGATTTGAAGTTGAGAAGGTTGTTGGGTATGTTATTTTGATTGATTTTTCCTTGGAAGTAGAATAAGAGATTTTAGGTCAAAGATGTTAAAAACTCTCCTCCTCAATCTTTTGTGAACATGGAGAGGGATGGAAACATCCTTGTTTCGTAAATACGAGATGAGTTTTCAATAACCCTTGATGAATCTCTTACTTTAAAGGCAAAGCTTCCACCAAGAAATAGTGGGCATTAATCTATTCTCTCCAATTAATAGCATGGATTTGGGTATTAACATGCCCCTATTCACAAAGAGATAATTGTAGGTTCTTATTAATTTTTTGGGCTTGAATTTCTTCCAATCTCTAATTATTTTCATTTTATTGATTGTTGTTAATATCATGTTGTATATAGTTTGTTGTGTTGCTAATTATGGGTTAAGGCTTCTCTATCATTTTCCTGAGTCTACCTATGAATGAGGGAAGTGGAGAGGATGAGCACCTCCTAGAAGGTGTGTTTTGGTTCTGCTTTGTTGTTTTTGCACAAAATAGTGTTCATCTCGGAGGTTAGGACCAGTTTGACCTATTTCCATTTGGCTAGATGATTTTTCAGGTAAAGCAGAGCAAAATAGGGTAGTTTTTGGGAAGTTCTCTCCTAGGCATTTTCTGGTTACTATTTGTAGTTTGCTTTTGATTTTTGTATGATTTGCTAGATTTAGCTTAATTTAGCTGAATCAACTCCTTATTGTAATGACCTCAAATCCCACGTCTTTTATTCAATTCATTTGTTGTAATAAGTCTCAACCCCACGTCTCCCATTCAATTCATTTGTTGTAATAACCTCCTAAACCCACGTCTTCTATTCAATTAATTTGTTGTAATAACTTCTAACCCACGTCTTTTTATCCCTTTTATTTCAACGCTTTCCATATATGTTGTAGAGCATCATGTTTTATTCATCATACTATTGTGCATTCATTTTTCATGCATATGGATTCCGTTCTTTATATTTGTGGATTTTATCAATTTAAATGTGATTTCGTGTGCTAATCACATGCCTTGAAATGATACACATGTCACAGGATACTAGCCGAATCCTTAGTTATATCTTGTGGGTGTATAACATTAGCTATTGGTATGTAAGATCATGCATGTGTGTATAGCATATTATTTTGGCTTACCACAAAGAAGTACTAGGTGAGTATTTTTATTTTTTATTTTTTGGTTTGAACATCTTACATGTACATGTTACTTACTATATCTGGCATTTTATCATGTGGCTATATGCTTAAGTGGAATATATGTATGAATGTCAGTGGATGGAGGTTGTGTTGCTTGTGTTGGAATGCAGTTTATTCTTATGCTTCTGAACTCCTTTTTATTGAGAGTTGTGCAAAAAGATTTTTCAAAATGCATGAAATCAAAGCATAACCAGAACAAGTGACAAAATCTATATTTATATGCCTCAGATAGTAATGTTAGCATTATTAAAACCAAAACATGAACATATGGAGACTATGTAACGCCCAAACCCTTCACATGTCATCGTTATTGTCCGCTTTGGGCCATGTCCGCACGGATTTGTTCTTCCCAGTGGGTCACCCATCTCAGAACTACTCCAGCCTAAGCACGCTTAACTGGGGAGTTCTGCTACGGATTTCACCACCTGGGAAAAGGCCTTGATGTTATATAAGGGTCCAGGATTTTACTTTTACAGCTCAGGAACTCCCCCTCCATTCCCGATGTAGGACACCAGGACCTTACAGACTATAAAACTTACATCATGACTTAGTAGAGGCCAGTCCTCTAATCAGGTGAGTGAGGGTACTCAATTCATTATCTTTCCCCCTTATACCTAAGTTCCCGAGCCGAAACACTTTGGTTGTGACAGAAAGTGGCCTTTGACATAAGTCACGGGGTTCCTAGTTTTCCCAAAAGGTTAGGTGGCAAGTCTAAGATCTAGAGATGTAGTCCATTTTCGGAAAAAAATTTTACAATAAAATGAATTTTATGTACTAATTGTCGGATCTAGACTCTGATTTGTGTTTTATATTGCACTTGTGAAACTAAATCAGGAGATTGAGAGTCCGCACCATTGGGCGTGCTTAGTAACCCTAAAATGCATCATATATAGGTTTAATCACTTGCAGAATGTATGGCACTGCCTTATGCCTTAAGGTCATGTCAACTTGGATGGTCTCGGGCCTTTGACATTCACTTCTCATTGCTTCATGATTGTTTGAGCTCTATTAAAGAGAGGCAACTGTAGACACCCCATTTTGGCTGACCCTAAGATTTTAGGCGCTTGCAAGCCTCTCGATGATGAAATGATAATTACTTCATCTTTAGAATATTTAAAAGATTGTTTAAAGTTACTGTATAAACCCATGTTAGCCAAAAATCAACTTTTTGTGAAAATGACCATTTTACCCCTGGACCCATTCTTAGCTAAAAACCATCTTCTTAACCCCAAAGAGCCCAATTGTGCTTTTGATTGATCGTAATTTCCAAAATTAGTGACCCGTTTTGTCAAAAACATTTATCAAAATGCAATTTGGGCTTACTTGTGCCACAAGAAAGCCAAGAGCATAACACCATGTACTTGTGTATGCATGCATGACATGTGTGCCAAGGCAAAATGCACGTGCACACGTGAGATGTGAGTGCGCACATTGTTTGTGCATTATTTTTGGAAACTTCGACTTGGTGCAATTTTGGTGGGAACAGCGGAGGGAGGAACAATAAAACCTTAGAAAGGTTCCAGAGGCTTTTCCCAGCTTTATAAATAGAGCCTCTCCCCCTCTCTTTGAAAGGGTTAAGGAATTGAACCACTTTTTGCAAATTTAAGAGCCAAATATCACCACTCCTCTCTCAGCCTCCTCTGAGCTCCAAAAATACACGACCCACAGCAACTAAACAACTCTAAAAACTTCTAAGGACTGAAACTGTCATGACCCCAACCCGTCTCTAGAGGTTTGAATCATAACCGGCCAATAATCATAAGATTACCTACGACCTTAGACAGAAGTCAAATCATATTTAATCATATGGGGCCAGAAGCGGAAGCAGAATTATAAAATTTTGTCTAATGAGCTATGCATAAATGACATAAATAGAAACTTCTCATATATTAATAACTCACACTCATGCATACATAATAAGAATCCATACGTCTAAGATCTTTCAAACATCACTTTAATACAAAACCAGAACTTATATACATAATCGATAAAAAAAAAAGACAGAATTCAAAAGGCAAAAGCTTCGTATGTGAGACCTCCATAGCTGACTCCACAAAACTTGGTATCCTTTATAGGTTCACTAAGGTTAGGGCTAGAAATCCCGCTGCTCACCTACATACATATATATATATATATATATAACAGAATGAGCGAAAGCCCAATGAATAACATCAAAGTAAAGGCGTTATGTGAATGAGATCTTGTAAATGACATAAGCATTTCTATATCATAAGTAATTCATAACAGAATGACCTTAGGTCCAACAGAAAGCAGATGTACAGAATGGAATTGCTCATATCATAAGAGAAGGACCTCAGGTCAAATCATTTACAATTATATATTGACCATTCGGTCAACTCATAATAGACAATTAGACTTATTAGATGCTCAGAACAACCTTAGGTCCATCTTATCAAATGCACAGAACAGCCTTAGGTCTAATTCAGATATATAGAATGACCTTGGGTCCATCATACACATTCATGTCACATCAATCACATTTACAGATATCACATGGATTAGACAAATAGAAACTCATTCACATTTGCAAAATCATAGTTGCGAAAAGTTTCCCACAATAGGATATACAAAAAATAGAGTAATTAGGAAAATATATTCACTAAGATATTACTGACAATGACTTGGTTGTTGATGATCCTACACAATTCATCAACATACACACGTTGAATTACATTGCTTAACCGGATTGTTCTTTAACTTATTCAATTCTCTTAAGCTTCATTTTAACTCTTTAATTCATTTAGGATGTTCAATTTCATGCCTAAGAATGCCTAGAACAGAATAAGGATGCATATGTTATCAGAGTATGTCTTTTTAAAATTTGCTGGAATGTAGCACTTCACTCGAGTGCAATATTGGTCACTTGAGCGGACCACTTAGTCTGCAAATATACTGGATAGTTTGAATCTAGGCTTGATGTTCGCTTGAGCCAAGGTGCAAAATAAAAGGCGGTCACTCGAGCGGTGACTTGGTCACTCGAGCCAACTATAAATGCATGCAAAAATACTAGACACATGAAATGTGCGCTTTAGCGACGGATTGTTTGCTTGAGCGGTGAGACAAAATTCTAGAAATTCCATAATAGAGTTGAGTTTCAAAGCTGTAGTTTAAAATTAAATTCTTGCATGGCATGTAAACAACTTCTCAAACACTTTAAACTCTTCCAAAAACAAGAATTGAAGACCAATTCTCAAGCCTCAAGGCCAAACTTCATGAATTTAACTCAAATGATCATACATGTATGATTAAACTTCAAATTCCTTTTCAAAGTTTACAAAAACATGCAATTCACTTTCAAAAACTTGTAAATCATGGAATTAACCTCCAAAACTTCATAATTCATGATTGCATGTAAAAGATAGCATCAAAACTCAACATGGATGACAAAATCATGCTTTAAAAAGTGGTGAAACTCAATAAAACTATGCATACATGTATGAATTGTCTCTAAATTCAACAATCTTAACTCAATTTTTGTATTCAATCAGATAGTCCTCTTGAATTCACATATGAAATGACTTAAACGTATGAATTAAGGTATAAACACTCACCTAGAATCTTCAAGAACACAAATCCTAGCAAGAACTTGAGTGGTTTTACCCAATTCTCCAATTTCCTTGTCAAATTCCAAGTCCTCTAGCCTCTTCCTTCTCTAGAACGTGAAGTTTCTCTCTCTAGAGCTCTCCCTCAGATTTTTCTAGTTCAAGTATAATTAAGGGAGTCCAAACTCCTAATTATGCCATTTATATACATGGGGATTAGATTAGGAGGTTATTAAGGTTTAAATTAACTAATCACGCGTAATTCTAATTGATTTTATTCTAATTAATTTGGACTGGACTGAATCAAATGTCAATCAAACTTCTTAATAGGCTCTAAAAATTATGTTGATCACAATAAATTTACCAATTTTGATTTTTGACACCATTAAGGTCTTCAATTTTCAAATCAAAATAGAATTCATAACATATTTTCCTACAATCAGCAGATATGTAGTTAAGACCACATTAATGACATAATTATCACTCAAATTTGCACCTAGCACATAAGCACATGCATAATTAAGAAATTAAAAGCATAATACAGAATGAGGTTGTCACAATCTTCCCGCCTTTAAGAAGGTTGGTCCTTCAAACTTACATTACCTTGAGTCGGAAATAACTTGGCATACCTTTGCCACATTTCATCTTCTTTTTCCCAAGTTGCTTCCATTCTATTTTTACTATAGGAATTGATTTGTTCCTCAACTGCTTGACTTGTCAATCAATAATTTGAATTGGCTTTTCTTTATATATCATATCATCAAGTGCTATCCGGTGATAATCTATAACATGGAATGGATCTCGAAGATAGCCCCTTAACATCGATATATGAAACACATTGTGCATTTATTTCATTCCCGATGGTAGAGCAACTCGATACGCAACCTAACCAAGCCTTTTCAGAATTTGAAATGGTCCAATGTATTGAGGTGATAATTTGCCTTTCTTGCCAAACCTCGATTGACACTTCATCAAAATTACCCTTATGAACATATGGTCACATGTTTCATATTTAAGAGCCCTACTTCTATGATTCATATAACTCTTTTGTTAGTTTTATGTTATTTTGAGCCTTTGTTGAATGACTTTAATCTTTTCAGTGGTTGTTTGCACAATTTCAGGTCTAACCAAGATCTTTTCCCCAACTTTAGTACAACATATCGGAGACCTACATTTTTTTCTGTACAAGGCTTCATATGGTGCCATGCCAATGCTAAAGTGGAAACTATTATTGTATGAAAATTCTGCCAATGGCAAATAAATTTCCCAACTCCCTTGAAAGTCTAGAGCACACATTCGGAGCATATCCTCTAAAGTCTGAATAGTTCTTTTTGATTTCCTGTCAGTTTGCAGATGAAATGCAGTACTAAACCTAAATTCCATTACCATTTCTCTTTGAAGACTTTTCCAAAATCTAGACACAATATTTGGATCTCTATCCAAAATAATGGATACCGGTACTCCATGTAAATGAATAATTTCATGAATGTAAATTGTGGCCAATCTTTAAGCATCAAAGCTAGTTTTTACAGGTAGAAAATGTGCAGATTTAGTCAACCTATCCATAATAACCCAAATAGAATTCATATCTTTTAGTGTTCGAGGTAGACCAACAATGAAGTCCATAGTTATGTGCTGTCATTTCCAATCTAAAATATGAAGAGGTTGAAGTAATCCCGCTGGATTTTGATGTTCAATTTTAGCTTGCTGATGTTGAAGACGTCTAGACACATACTTTGCAATTTCCTTCTTCATGCTAGGCCACTAAAAACTTTTCTTTAAATCTCGATACATTTTGTTGTTGCCCGGATGCATTGCAAATTTGGACTTGTGAGCTTCTTCCAAAATACTTGAAATCTCAACACTTCATTTTCAATACTGAACCCTGGTTTCGAATTTGATTCAAATTCATCAAACATTCTCTTAAGGAATTCATCATATTTTTGCTTCTATTTAATCTCATCAATGATTGTCAATTGAGCTGAAATAGCAGCTATCAACCCACGCTGATCATATAACACTACATCAATCTCGGATCTTTCTAAGTCTTTCAATATCCCTTTCTGTTCAGTCAACAAACATGCCAAGTTCCCCGTTGACATCCTACTCAATCATCGACCACGGTGTTAGATATTCCCAAGTGATACTGAATCTAAAGATCATTGTTCTTAATCAACTCGAGTCATCTTCTTTGTCACATATTCAATTCCTTTTGAGTGAAAAAGTTCTTCAGACTCTTATGATCGGTATAGACTTCACACTTTGCTCTGTACAGATAGTGACACAAATCTTCAAAGCAAATACAACTATGGCCAACTCTAGGTCATGAGTCGGGTAGTTCTTTTCGTGAGGTTTCAGATATCGAGATGCATAGGCTATCCCTTTACCATTCTACATCAAAACACAACCCAAACCCTTGTAAGAAGTATCACTATAAATCAAAAAAATTTATGTACCTTAAGGCAATGTCAAAACCGGTGTTATAGTCAATCATCTCTTCAGTTCTTGGAAGGCGAATTCTCTTTCATGAACCCATCCAAACAGTTATCCCTTTCGGGTAAGTTGGGTAAGTGGTACAATTATCTTTAAAAAGTTTTTCACAAATCTTCTATAATACCCAGCTAATCCTATGAAGCTTCGGACTTCCATCACATTTGTTGGTGTAGGCCAATTTACAATAGCCTCAAGCTTTTGTGGGTCTACTGAAATTCCATCCCTATTAATAATATGCCCTAGAAACACAACCTCATCCAATCAAAATTCACATTTCTTCAGCTTAGCATATAATTTCTTCTCCCTAAGTGTTTGTAAAACTGTTCTCAAATGTTGTTCGTGTTCTTCTCTACTTCTTGAATAAATTAAGATATCATCAATAAAAACAACTATGAATTCATCAAGGTAGGATTTAAAAATTCGATTCATGAGGTCCATAAATGCTGCAGGTGCATTTGTACCTCAAAATGGCATAACCAGAATTTGTAATGTCCATAACTTGTTCGAAATATAGTTTTGTAAACATGTTCAATTTTCACTTTCAGTTGATGGTACCCGGATCTCAAATCGATCTTTGAAAACACTTGTAAACCCTACAACTTATCAAACAAGTCATCAATACGAGGTAGAGGGTATTGTCTCTTGATCGTTGCCATATTCAACTATCGGTAATCGATACAAAAACGTAAGGTTCTATCCTTCTTTTTAACAAATAGATTCGGTGCACCCCAAGGCAAAGTACTCGGTCGGATAAAACCCTTGTCAAGAAAATCCTGCAGCTATTCTTTCAATTCTTTCATTTCAGGAGTTAACATTCTATATGGAGTTTTTGAAATGGGTTGAGTACCTGGTACAACTTTAATAATGAATTCAATCTCCTTGTCAACTAATTACCCTATCAATTCCTCTAGATATACATCTAGAGATTCTCTAACAATAGGAATATCATCTAACACAACATTCATAGATTGATCAGTCAAAACACTACACAAATAACCCTGACATCCCTTCTTAAGTAGTTTGCATGCTTTCATTACCGAAATCAAGTAAGGCAGAGGTATTACACCATTGCCCACAAATACAAATTCATCATGTCCCAAAGGTCTATACAAAACCCGTTTCGTTACATAGTCAATAGTAGCACAGTATTTAGACAACCAGTCCATTCCCAAAATTACATCAAAATGTCTAATGTCAAAAGGTAACAAATCTACAAATAATGTGACATCTCCAACACGTATTTCACAAGCACAATATACAGATGAACATAGAACAAATTCACTAGATAGAGCAGACACACACAACAGATATGGCAATGATTTAATGGGTCTATTCAGTCTAGATGCAAATACAGTAGATACAAGGGAATGTGTTGAACCCGAATCAATTAGCACATAAGTATCTTGGTTACAAATAGAGATATTAATTGAGACAAAGGCTTGAGTGTTTCGTGTATTACCTGGGACAAGTGGAAAAACTTTCCCTTGCCTTAGTGTGTCTCTCGTAGCTGTAGGCCTTGCAACGTTTCCTGGCATTGGGATAAATCTAGTTGAACTAGCAGCTGGTCTTCCACTTCTATGTTCTACCTGGGGATAATCTCTAACCATATGTCTAGTCTTGTCACATCGGAAACATGCCCCAGAAGTATGATAACAAACTCTCTGGTGTTTCTTGCCACACACATTACAGGTTGGTGCAGAATCTCTTGTTGAATTAGAAGCACTAGATGTTCCCCAGTTTTGCTTCTTTGAAGACGATGATCCTTTATTCGAATAAAAATCATGCCTCTTTCCTCTTCATTCAAATGGTCGATTATGGGATGCCAAATTTGCCTTGGACATTAGGGCTCGGTCAAGAACATCCATGTACTTTGGCAGTTTCAAGACATTCACTTTTTCTAAAATTGCATTACGAAGTCCGCCTTCAAACTTTCTTGCCTTTTTATAATTGGTGTCGACTATGTGCGATACAAACCTAACCAACTCTATGAACTTTGCTTCATATTCAGCTACTGTCATGTTACCTTGCTTAAGTCCCTCAAACTCAGACACCTTCGATCAGGGACACACTACGGAAAATATTTCTCATATAATATTTCAAGGAATCGTGCCCAATCAATCCCTTTATTATCTTCTCGGATTATCATCCACCATCTTCTTGCCTCATCCTTTAGAGTGAATGCGGCCAATTGAACCCTTTGTGTCTCAATAGACGAAAATACCTCAAATAATTTCTCTATTACAAGGACCCAAGCTTCAGCTTTCAATGGTTCTACTCCCTCATGGAACAACGGTGGCTTCATCTTCTTAAATTCTTTAGTGAAGGCAATACGGTCACCAGTTTGATAATCTTCTATAGGTAGTACTGGCATTGGCAAAGATGGGGGTGGTTACTACTGTTATTGCCTTAATGCCTCAAACATGTTGTGAATCATTTTATCCACTCTATCTAGTCAAGCGGTAGTCGACTCTTCTATTTCATCAGCCCTTGTTCTCGCCATTATTTATATAAACTTGCATTATAATAGACACAAAAATTGCACATATACACATATAGCCACAACAATTCATATTCCATATACTCACATGTTCTCAATGCACACAAAAAGATACTTATCAGATGAATGCACCTTAAGTCTTTTCTTGACACCTTATTGCTCATTTGAACAAGTGTGTGAGTTATTAACTCATGCTTTGCATAATTAAAGAGAGGTGACAGAAGAATGGCTATCACGGAGGGAAGTGAAAGAGGGTGGAATCCGGTTCTTAGAAAACAGAGGATGGGTATGCAAAATGGTCGATCAACGATGAATGACGTGGTCTTTCTTTTCGTTGATGAAGTACCAGAGGCCATGACCCCTAGAGATCTATTTAATCTGTTCAGCAAGTTTGGAGTTGTGAGGGATGTCTTCATACCAATGAAAAGGAGGGAAACTACAAGAACAAGATTTGGATTTGTTAGGTACGACTGCAAGGTGGCTACAGAGGTGGCAGTACAAAAAGCTGATGGCTTATGGTGTCATAACAGAGCCTTGAGAGTAAAGATGGCTGAGTACAGCAAGTCCAATCAAGGTAGACAGATGCTAACAAATGCTAAGCAGAGAGGTATGGTGCAGAAGAAGCAGTGGACCCCCATCCAACCTATGATAGGAATCAAAGGTAAGTCATATACGGAAGTAGTTCAAACTGAAGGAAAAAATGGAGGAGAATTTGGAAAACAAAATGTGTCAGTTAGAGCTAGTAAGGTTGGGAATGAGTGGTTATATGATAGTGTACTGGTCAAGCTCAAAGCATTTTTTTCCTTCCATGACTTTAGAAAGGAGATCTATAAGAGGATTGTAAAGGAAGTGGTAGTTAGGCAAGCAGGAGGAAAGCTAGCAATTTTATCATTCAGCTCCAACCATCAGATGAAGGAAGAAAGAGCGAAAATGGAGAAGTGGATTTATGACTAGAGTGATGAAGTATCTGAATGGGAAAAAGGGAAGTTTTTGGAACATGATAAATGTATCTGGATCAATTGTGTGGGAGTTCCTCTCAATCTCTGGAGTATCAAAACCTTTGAAGCCATTGGCACTGCATGGGGAGAAGTAGTTCAGTATGATGAAAACACAGTGGGAGGCAAACATTTTATGTTTTCCAAAGTAAGGATTATTACAAAAATGATGGAGCCCATCAATACGACAATTAATCTAGTAGGAAACGTGAGGGCTTATCAAGTGCAAGTGTATGAAGAGCCCTTAGTCAGTATCTGTCAATGTAATGGTGAGTATAGTTGCCACAAAAATGAAGTAATGGAATCCAATATGCACAATGAGGTTGAACACTTGTCCAAACGCATGCGACAAGTTGATCATGTTCATCTAGAGGTAACTGTCAATGGTGCTGAAGGTGGGGTTGAAAGTGAAGTCGGTTCAGTTGCAGATGAGGACGATGATGATGATGATGTGGCAAAAACTGATGAGGTGTCAATTAATGGAACTCACACAGTGGAAAGAGTACTATCAGCAGTGGATGGCGACTATCATTGCATGTCTGGAGCAGCTGATAAAGAAACTGAGCGTGCTCTAGGGAAATAAAGGGTGGTGCAGGCGGTCTGCTCAAGGATAGTGGAGAATGGGTTAGCTCAAGGGGTAGAAGATCAGGTATGCACTACAGGTTTTATAAATACTTCAACTGGGGTGGAGTGTGGCAGGCCCAAAATAAATTTAGAAGTTGTGCTACATGAAGCCCAAGTCCAGCCTATAACTAATGGGCCAAGATATGAAGTTAATTCTAATTTAAGTGACTGCATAGCCCAGTCACAATTTATGGCTGTAGGGAAAGATGTAGCACAGAAAGATAAACATGAGAAGGGTGGCCCATTTCAGCAAGCTAATGTTAGATAAAAAATGAAGTCTGATCTGAGGAGGAAAGGAGTTAAACAGAGGAAATAAAGAATAAAGCAGGGTAGACAGCCAAAACAGAAGGGGATCCTATTCAGCAACAGTCTCAAGAGTGGAGTGATCCTTTGAGTGGCAGCAGTTGCTATGTCTCTACCAATATCACAAAGTAGTAGTTCACAAAGGAGAAAAAAGATACTTAAAGAAGCCCAACCTACGATTGAGGTAGGGGAGGCTTTAGGGCTAAACTGCGAAGGGAAGGAAGAGGAAGTGGTGGCCAGAATAATGGAGTTGGAGGAAAAAGATTTGGAAAAAGTTGAAGGAAGGGGTGAGGCTGATTAAGCTGCTGGAAAAATGAAGGAGCATAGGAGCTGTGTTGAAGGTTTTCATGAAGATTATGTCATGGAATGTTAAGGGTCTTAGCCGACCTAAAAAAAGGAGTAGAATTAAGGCATTGGTGAGGGCAAAATTAGTAGATGTTTTGATGCTGCAGGAGACTAAAAGAGAAGCTGTTGATGGTAATTTTGTAAAGTCCTTATGGCCAATGGATGAAATGGGTTTTATGGAGGTAGGTGCAGAGGGAAGTGTAGGTGGTCTCCTTTGCATTTGGAACACCCAAATTTTTCAATTGATAGACTGCTACAGTTCCAGGAATTCATTCTTCTCTCAAGTATCTTATCTCAATCATTTCATTGTGTTATTTGCAATATTTATGCTCCGATTGATGCATTGAAGAGGAGGAAACTTTGGGAGAGTCTTATAAATCTTAAACTCTCTTATCCCAACCCTTCGTGTCTGGGTGGTGGTTTTAATGAGATTAGAGTTATGAGTGAAAGGAAGGGATGTTCAAGTAGGGAAAGGGGAATGAAAGATTTTAATAATTTTATAGATAGCTTGGAATTAATTGATCTGAATATGCATGGAAGATTATCCACATGGTGTAATGCAATGGATGGGGAGAGGTGGAGTAGGATTGATAGGTTTTGGCTTGATCCTATTTGGCTAGAGAGGTATAAATTTAAACAATGGGGATTGTCCAGAGGCATGTCAGATCACTGTCCAGTTTTGCTAATGGAGGATGGAAAGGATTGGGGGCCAAAACCTTTTCGGTTTATTAATGCTTGGACATCCCATCCTCAGTTTAAGAAGGGAGTGGAAAAGGTCTGGGAGGAGGCTCAGATTCAGGGATGGGCTAGTTTTAGAATCATGTTTAAGTTCAAAAGACTGAGAGCATATCTATGTAGGTGGAACATGGAGATCTTTGGTAATATTGATGATGAACTTAAACAAGATGAAGATGAACTCCATGAGTAGGACCTGAAGGCTGAATCTAGATCCTTGTTGGAATCAGAGGTGAATAGAAGACGAGAGATCAGAAGTCAAGTTTGGCATTTAAGTAGAAGTAAGGAGAGGATGTGGTTACAAAAGTCTACCATGTCATGGGCACAAAATGGTGATAAAAATACTAGACTATTTCACTTGATGGCAAGTAACAGGCAGAGGAAAAATTTATTGGATTCAGTTCAGGCAAATGGTGTTGTGGTGGAAGACCCAAGTATGGTGAAGCAAGTAGTGGAGAATTACTTTAGAAGAGTTTTTTTTGAAAGTTAGAAGAGTCGGCCTAAGTTGGGAAGGTCTTTTTTGTCCATTAGTTCTGTTGATTCAAAGGAAGTGCTGGAGGCAGATTTTAGTGATGCAAAAATTTGGGCAGCCATTCAAGATTTTGATAGGAATAAAGCCCCTGGGCGTGATGGCTTCAATCTGTATTGCATTCAAAAGTGCTGGCTTATAATGAAAGGTGAGTCCATTCAGTTGTTCCAAGAGTTTCATCGTAATGGGAAGTTGGCTAAAGGGGTAAGCAACTCTTTCATCACCTTGATTTCTAAAAAGAAGAACCCAATAGATTTGAGCGAATATAGGCCTATAAGCTTGGTTAGCTCAATTTATAAAGTGTTGGCTAAAGTGTTGTCCAGAAGAATAAGACAAGTGCTCCCAAAACTCATAGGAGAAGTTCAAACTGCTTTTCTTTCTGGTAGATGCATCCTTGATGGTGTTTTAATTGCAAACGAAGTGGTGGATTGGTGGAAAAAGTCCAAGAAAAAAGGAATCATTCTTAAATTGGATTTTGAGAAGACCTATGATTCAATTAACTGGGAGTTTTTGCTGTCAATGATGAAAAATTTTGGGTTTGGTGAAAAATGGGTGGGTTGGATTAGGTCCTGCATTTCTACATCAAGGATTTCAATGCTTGTAAATGGGTCACCCACAACAGAGTTTTCTCCTCAGAAGGGTTTAAGACAAGGAGATCCACTATCGCCTTTCCTCTTTAATATAATGGCAGAAGGTCATTCTGTTAGAGAGGGCCAAGGAAAAGGGGCTGATCAGAGGAGCTTCAGTTGGTCATCAAGAACTGAAAATCTCTCATTTACAATTTGCAGATGACACTATTATTTTTTGTGAAGCCAAATGGGACGAAATCATGGTGCTTAAAAGAATTTTGAGGTGTTTTGAAGTCATGTCAGGTCTCAAGATTAATTTTCATAAAAGTATAGTTTGTGGAATTGGAGTGGAAGAGGAGTTAGTTAAGGAGTTTGCTAATAACCTGAATTGCCTCAGCCAGAGTCTACCTCTGTCATATCTTGGCTTACCTTTAGGGGCCAATCCAAGGAGAAGAAGTACTTGGCAACCAGTGGTGAAGAAGTTTAAAAAGAAGTTAGCATCTTGGAAGAGGAGATTATTGTCCTTTGCCAGCAGATTGATCCTAATTAAGTCCGTATTGTCAAGTCTACTAGTGCATTTTCTATCCATCTTTAAAATGCCTGCTAGTATTGCTAAAATAATTGATAGGATTCAATCAAACTTCTTGTGGGGAGGTTCTGAAATTCAAAGGAAAATTCACTTAGTTCAATGGAAGGAGGTGTGTAAAAGTAAAGCCCAAGGGGGGTTAGGTGTGAGAAGTCTTAGTGATGTTAACGTATGTTTAATGATAAAATGGTGGTGGAGGTATGGTCGACAGCATCAGTCACTATGGAAAATGGTGGTATGTAGCAGATATGGTGGGATTGGGGGCAAGTGGAAACCAGAACCAGTGTCAACTGCAATGGTATCTACAATGTAGAAGAATATTGCATCATTAGCCTCATCAAACAGTGTAGTGGCAGAGTTTTTCTCACAAAACTTCAGGATTATTATGGGAAATGAGGAAAGGATTCATTTTTGGATGGATAGATGATTCAATGATATGAGTCTTAGGTGTGAGTTTCCTAGACTGTTTAGTTTATCAGTGGAAAAGGAAGGTTCCTTGCAGTTTTTTTACCAACGGAAAGGGTAGAGCAGTGATTGGAAGTTGGCATTTAGAAGATCACTCTTAGCTTGGGAGGAGGAGGAAGTTCAAAGGATAAATGTATTATTAGCAGAGGTTCCTAATCTAAATCCTTTAAGGATAACTATTTGTGGAGAGCTGGTAATTCTGGAGTATTCTCTGTGGCTTCAGTATGGAAAAGGTTGGAATTAGTTAAGGGATCCATGATTCACACTTCAAAGTTCCTGTGGAAAAATGCAGCACCCCCAAAGGCTCAGTTCTTCAGCTGGTTAGCTTGGAAAGGGAGAATCAAAACTGCAGAATTTATGCAAAGGATTGGAGCTCTACCTGACAATGTCAGCTCCCTATGTGTATTTTGCAAAGCGAAGGTAGAAACCATAAATCATGTGTTGCTTTTATGCTTATTGTTATGGTCTGAGTTGGTAAGCTAGTGGGAAGTGCAGTGGATAACACCAGGATCTGTGGTTGTTTTGCTTAACTGGTGGTCTGGTATGAAATTAAGGAAGGAGTTCAATATTTGGAAGGTGGTCCGTTTGGTCATGTTATGGTCCTTATGGAAACTTAGGAATGAATGCTTATTTAACAATGGTAATGCAGATTTTGCACAGATAGTAGAGCTATTGAAAGTTAGAATTGCATTATGGGTTAAGTGAAATGTTAAAGGGGTGAATTACACAGTGCATGATATTATCACAAACTTGAAACAGGTGAGAGGTTATATGACTTAGGTTTATGGCTGTTCTGTCTGTGAAGGTAAATCTGTCACCAATATTTGGAAGGTGGAAGGTAAATCTGGCACTAGTGTTGCTCTCTTGGCATGGATGTTGCTGTCTCTATTGTATGCACATTGGTATGTAGCAGATTGTTAGAGTGTAGCAGATGTTGCTGTCTATATAGTATGTAGATTGGTATGTAGCAATCTGGTCTGAAGCTATTACTCTAGCTCCAGTGATGCTCCCTTGGAATGTATGTGGCTGTCTGTGAATGTATCCTGATTGGTATGTAGCAGATTGTTGGAGTGCATTGGCCTAATGATGTGCAAGGCTCAAATCAGTAGCTATGAGGGGTAGCAGCTGAATCTGAATTGATATTGGAATGTGCCTTGATCAAAATAGGGCCCATAGTCATGTTTTGTGTTGTTTTTCCCTACTTGTGTTGTTTTTCCATTCCTCTCTTTTTGGTTCTTTTGATTGGTTCCTCACCAATCGTGGGTTAAGTGCTAGCAAAGGATTGCGCTTCCTTATCGATGCCAACCTAGTTTGGATTGATTGGGTTAGTTATGATGCTCTCTGCACTTCCCTTCTTTGTTGATGTAAGTTTTCGCATGTATCTTGCTTTCTTCATCAATAAAGTTTCTTTTGCTGATAAAAAAAAAAGAAGAAAACTCATGCTTTGATACCATTTTGTCATGACCCGAACCCGTCCCTAGAGGTTTGGATCATAATCGGCTTGTAATCATGAGATTACTTACAACCTCAGACTGAAGTTGAATCATATTTAATCATATGGGGCCAAAATCAAAAGTAGAATTATACAATTTTGTTCAATGAGTTGTGCATAAATGACATAAACAAAAACTTCTCATATATTAATAACTCACACTCATACATACATATATGTCCAAGATCTTTCAAACATCACTATTATACAAAACCAAAACTTATATACATATACAAGGTCAAAAGAAGACAGAATTCAAAAGGCAAAAGCCTCATGAGTGAGGCATCCTTAGCTGACTCCACAAAACTTGGTATCCTTCACAAGTTCAAAAGCTGGAGCTGGACATCCCGCTACTCACCTTCATACATATATATAATGGAGCGAGTGAAAGCCCAGTGAATAACATCAAAGTAAAGAGGTTAATGTGAATGAGATCTAGTAAATGACATAAGCATTTCTATATCATAAGTAATTCATAACAGAATGACCTTGGGTCCAACAGAAAATAGATGTACAGAATGAAATTGCACATATCATAACAGAACGATATCAGGTCCAACCATTTATAGTTGTATATTGACCATTCAGTCAACTCATAATAGACAATCAAACTTATCAGATGTTCCAAACTCAGATGTTCCAAACGACCATGGGTCCGTCTTATCAAATGTACAGAACGACCTGGGGTCCAATTTAGATATACAGAACGACTTTGGGTCCATCATACACATTTGTGTCACATCAATCACGTTTACAGATATTACATTGATCAGACAGATAGAAACTCATTCACATTTGTAAAATCACATTTTCAGAAAGCTTACCACAGTAAGATATACAAAAAATAGAGAAATTAAGAAAATATCTTTACTAAGAGATTACTCACAGTGATTTGGTTGTTGATTCGTCCTCACGAATGATCCTACACAATTCATCAACATATACAAGTTGAATTACATTACTTAACCAGATAGTTCTTTAACTTATTCAATTTTCTTAGGCTTCATTTTAACTCTTTAATTCATTTAGGATGTTCAATTTCATGCCTAAGAATGCCCAGAATGGAATGAGGATGCATACGTGATCAGAGTATGTCTTTAAAATTTGTTGAAACAAAGCACTTCGCTCGAGCGCAATATTGGTCTCTTGAGCGGACCACTTGGTCTACAAAAATACGGGATGGTCTAAATCTAGGCTCGATGTTCGGTCGAGCTAAGGTGCAAAATAAAAGGCGGTCGCTCGAGAGGTGACTTGGTCGCTTAAGCAAATTGCAAATGCCTGCAAAAATACTAGATCCATGAAATGTGCTCTCGAGTGACTGATTGTTCACCCGAGCAATGAGATAGAATTCTGGAAATTCCATAACAGAGTTAAGTTTCAAAGCTTGTAGTTTCAAAACAAATTCTTCCATGGCTTGTAAACAACTTCTCAAACACTTCAAACTTTTCCGAAAACATGAATTCAAGACCAATTCTCAAGCCTCAAGGCCAAACTTCCTGAATTCAACTCAAATGATCATGCATGTATGATTAAACTTCAAATTCCTTTCCAAAGTTTACAAAACACATGCAATTCACTTTCAAAACCTTGTAAATCATGGAATTAAGATAAAAAACTTCATAATTCATGATTGCATGTAGAAGATAGCTTCAAAACTCAACATGGATGACAAAATCATGCTCAAAAAATGGTGAAACTCAGTAAAACTATTCATGCATGTATGAATTGCCTCTAAATTCAACGATCTTAACTCAATTTTTGAATTCACATATGAAATGACTTAAACTCATGAATTAAGGTATAAACACTCACCTAGAATCTTCAAGAACACAAATCCTAGCAAGAACTTGAGTGGTTTTATCCAATTCTCCAATTTCCTTGTCAAAATCCAAGTCCTCTAGCCTCTTTTCTCTCTAGAATGTGAAGTTTCTCTCTCTCTAGAGCTCTCTCCTCAAAATTTTGAGTTGAAATATAATTAATGGAGTCCAAACTCCTAATTATGCCATTTATATACATATGGATAAGATCAGAAGGTTAATTAAGGTTTAAGTTAACAAATCACGCTTAATTGTAATTAATTTAGACTGAATCAAATTTTAATCAAACTTCCTAGTAGGCTCTAAAAATTGTGTCGATCACAATAAATTAACTAATTTTGGTTTCTGACGCCATTAAGGCCTTCCATTTTCAGATCAAAATAGAAATCATAACAAATTTTCCTGCAATCAATAAATGTGTAGTTGAAACCACATTAATGACATAATTATCACTCAAATTTACACCTAGCACATAAGCACATGCATAATTAAAAAATTAAAAGCATAATACAGAACGGGTTGTCACAGAAACACATCAACCCTAACTTGGAGCCAAAGCCTGAGGGAGGTTTGCAAGCAAGAAATTTGAGTTTCTTTGCTTTCTTTCATATTCGCTCTTCGATTTCTCAAAACGAGCAAGTAAACTTCTATATTTTTTTCTATTTCGGTACCTATCTTCTGTTTGTCTTCAATATTCAAGCATGCTAGGATGTTAGTCTATCATAGCATCATGTAAGTTATTCATCTTATTCATATTCTTACTTTATTTCGCATGTTTTCTTTATGTACATTAGAACAACATGACTAGGCTCATCTGATCATCTAGAACTCATGTGTTAGGCCCGGCTTGAATTATCTTGTAAATAGCTAATATCATTGTTTTTCTTTTCATTATGTGTTATTTGGTCTTCTTACGCATATTCGTCATCTAATAGCTTCAAATTGGGCCTAGGTTTATATCTTGCATGTATTAGTTGCATTTAGGCCATATTTATTTTAGGCATGCATGTAAGATGTGGAAATAGGCATTCGGGTAAGGGCTGGTTTGGCATGATATAAAAAAGTCAAAAAGTCAAAAATTAGTAAAAAAACAAAAAAGTTCATACTATTCACCTATTTTTTGGCGGGAAATCTGTCCAAAAAAAAAAAAAAAAAAATTTCAAAACAGGTCAGGTTGTGCATCCACTACTGCAGGCAGCCACAATTTCTCATAAAAGTGCAAAATGTGGCACAATGTAAGCCACACTTACAAAAAAAAAATAATAATAAAAATAAAAAATAAAAATGAAAGGAGAGAGAAAGTTAGCGCAACTACATTAGTCTAGGACATAGGGGTAATTTTGTAATTTTGTTATTTTATACAATATTTTACTATATATTTTTTGGTAAAAAGACAAAAAGTTATCCCAAACAACCATCCTTTTTTTTTCTTTGTTTGTTAGTTCAAAAAGTCAAAAAATATACTTAAAAGTCAAAAAATTCAAAACAGGTCAGGTTGTGCATCCACTACTGCAGGCAGCCACAATTTCTCATAAAAGTGCAAAATGTGGCACAATGTAAGCCACACTTACAAAAAAAAAAATAATAATAAAAATAAAAAATAAAAATGAAAGGAGAGAGAAAGTTAGCGCAACTACATTAGTCTAGGACATAGGGGTAATTTTGTAATTTTGTTATTTTATACAATATTTTACTATATATTTTTTGGTAAAAAGACAAAAAGTTATCCCAAACAACCATCCTTTTTTTTTTCTTTGTTTGTTAGTTCAAAAAGTCAAAAAATATACTTATTTAGAACACCCTAAACAATCTCTAAATTTCGTTGTCCTCCTTGGTATATGTGTACTATTTGCATTATCTTTTAAATAATGTAAATTTCTATGCTCTTTGTGTACAAAATTGTGTAGTTTGTATGTTTTCTTCAATATTGTGTAGCTTAGGTTATGTTTAAAGCCATGGGTTCTCAAAACTCACTTTTCCTTGAAAAATCATTTTTTATGTAAATATAACTTTTTTTATTTAATCCAAAGTATACGATATTTACTTTTCTTCAAATCACATAGTTTAGGTTAGTTAAAAATTTTAAGTCAAAAATGATTTTTTGTGTTAAAATAAAAAATAGAGACTGACTAGAAACTCCCTGTTTGATTGCCAGATATAAAGGGTAGGATTGGATATTATATCCTGTGAGGTCTACGTATTCCATGTTTGCAATTTTTTTTCAAAGAGGATATAATATCCCACGGGATTGTATATCCCCTAAAAGTGGAGGATATACAATACCATCCCCCCATTATATCATATCCCCTTGGTTGGGATATGATTTAAAAAGTCCAATTTACCATTTTGTCCATCTAACATAATATAATTTAATATATTTTTTGAATATAATATAATATAATTATTGAATTTAATTTAATATAATATAATAATATTTAAATTAATTTAATTTAATATAATATAATTTAATACAAATTTTGAATTTAATATAATATAATATAATAAAAAATTTTGAATTTAATATAATATAATTTAATATAAATTTTGAATTTAATATAATATAATTATTGAATTTAATTTAATATTATTGAATTTAATATAATATAATTTAATATAGATTTTGAATTTAATATAATATAATATTATTGAATTTAATTTAATATAAATATTATTGAATTTAATTTAATTTAATATAATTTAATTTAATATGAATTTTGAATTTAATATAATATAATATTATGAGGGCAATCTTAGAAATTACTTGTTTATATCTCCCAATATATTTTGTGAAACAAACATGGATAATATATATCCAATCTTATATATCAAGTCAACAAATATAAATTGGGGGATATATTATCTAATACCTATATCCTCTTTATTATATATCTTAACTAAATCTCACATCATATTATATCCTTCATTTTATATCAAGTGAAAGAAACAGGACCTAATTTTCGAATTGGACAAAAGAAAGTACTTCCATGTAAATGGTCTTTTCCTTCTGTATCGAACCTCCCAAACTTAAAGGCTTTGTGTTGGTTTGTGTTTCTCAAAAAATTTTAGAAAAAATTCTCTACAAATAAGTTTTCAAAAGTAATCAAACCAAACAAATTTTTCCAAATTTTTTTTCAAAAACTTGTTTGGTTTACAAGTTTTCCAAACAAATCTCTCTCTCATACACATCAAATCAATCACTTTTTTCAAAACCCTCTCTCAAAATAATTTTTCAAAACATCTTTTAAAAACAAACCAAACCAAACAAATTTTCGTACTTTTTATCTCAAAACATATTTCTCAAATACAAACCAAATATTCTAGATTTTGATAAATTAGAGAAAAATACTTCGTTGCTCAAAAACATTGGCTCGAAATTGGCTCGAATAATAAAACGACGCCGTTTTGTTTTGTTTTGTTTTGTTTTTTCTTTTCTATCTGAAGCAGACACAGAGGGAAAGGGACGCACGAAGAGAGAGAGAAGGAAAAAGAGAAGAGAGAAGGAAGGGGGAAGAGACCACCAGATTTTGTTGATGAAGATGATGATGATGTTGAAGATGTTGAAGATTTCATGGCTGATTGATTCTGAAATGGTGCATTTAAGTGAAAAGGTGCAGTACATGAACCGTAGACGGACACGGGTAAAGCTGAAGGGTTAGATTAGTAGAGATTGATTCTGGAATGATGTTGTACATGATGAAGATGATGATCTTCAAAATCTGAAGCTGTTGAAAAAAAAAAATTGATCTGGATCTGGATCCAAAAAAAAATTGTTCAATGGATCTGGATTTGTATCAGATTTTGAACAAAAAAAATTTGTACAACAGCTTCAGATTTTGATAAAAAAAAATCTGATCTGAGTCTGCAGATTTTGATCAAAAAAAATATGATCTAAGTCTGCAGATTTTGATCAAAAAAAATTTGTACAAAAAAAAAATTTGATGTTGATGATGTTTGATCTGGATCTGCAGACTCAGATCTTGTTGATGTTGATCAACCAAAATTTTTTTTTTTTTGTTGATGTTAATGAACCCAACAGCACAGTTCCTCCTTCTTCTTCTCTTTTCCTTCTTTTTCTTCTTCTTCTTCTTTATCTTCATCAAAACGTGAAAAAAAAAAAAAAATACCAAAACGACATCATTTTAGGGTTGGTTTGGAATGTCCTAAAAAAGTGTACTTTTTGACTTATTGGTGGGTTTGGATTGGGTTTGGGTTGGGTTTGATGTGATGTGTTAGAGAGGTGATGTGATTTAAATAAGATGATGTGACTTAAATAAGATAGTGACTTTTTGACTTTTTGACTTATTTAGTACATGTCAAACTAGCCCTTAATATTGAGCCAATTCCAAGCCAAGCTCTTTCGAATTACGAATCGGAACCGAAAATTAGACATGAACTTAATTTTAACGGTTAAAGATTCTTTAATTACCCTTTTTAAAGATGAAGTGACAACTCTCTTTAATTACCCTTATTAAAGATGAAGCGACAACTCTATATCAATCAAGTAAGCCGGTGTGAATTGTTTGCCTTAAAGTCAAGAAAAGTACGACGTCTACAGTCATAAGCTAATATTTATCGTTCTCTGATTTTCTAATAAGATACGTGAGTAGTTGCAGTTGTCAACTAAATTAGTCTAAGTTAATTATGACTTAAGATTTTTTATTATATATATATATATATATATATGAAACTTTGTCAGCTAGTAATAAAAATAGAAAACACGTTGTCATCTACAATGGAAGAAAACGTTACAACAGAAATAGGGTGTTTTGAAAAGATAGTAAAAAGTTATTTTTAATTTTTTATTAAATTTTTTAATTTTTTGAAAAAGTGATTTGAGAAATTGGTAAAAAATTAATTTTTTTATTAATATTTATTTATGATGTCACATCACAATAAAATAACTAAATTACTCCTATTTAATTTAGTAAATTTACATTTTTATCTAGGTATAACCCTAAATAACATAAAGGATATAATTGCAATTTCATATCTAGCTTTTTTGAACTCCTCAAATCACTCCATGCTAAAAAAAAGCTAATTTAGCTTTTTATCCCAAGTTACAAAAACGCAGCGTACTGCTGGTGCTCCCAAAAGGCCACAATGTCTTTTATTAGGATAGGAATCATGAAAAATATATTATGAAATGATCATAAAAGATTTTTTACTTTTAAATAATACACACAATAAAATGTCATATACTAATTAAAAGTTAAAAAATTTTCATAACGTATTTTATAATATTTTTTTTATAATTCTTAATATTATTCTTCATTGGTCCTCCAATAAGATACATGAGTAGTAGTCAACCAAAATTTAAGGTTGGTTTGGGATGTCCTAAAAAAATGCACTTTTTGACTTATTGGTGGGTTTAGGTTGGGTTTGATGTGATGTGTTAGAGAGGTGATGTGATTTAAATAAGATGATGTGACTTAAATAAGATAGTGACTTTTTGACTTTTTGACTTATTTAGTACATGCCAAACTAACCCTTAATCTAAATTAATTACGAGTTATGATTTTTAGTTATATATATATATATATATATATCAAACTCTGTCATTAAGTAAAAGAAAATTAAGTAAAAACTCCTTAATGATGAAATTTTAATACAACAAGGATAAGTGTAGAAATTTTTTTTTTAAAACTCTAATAAATATTACTATTATTAAAATATTAAACTTTCAAATAATATAACTTTTGATGTAAATATCAATTTTTAATAAAATTAGTATTTTTAGAATTCTAATCAAGATCTATCAAATAAGATCTATATTGATTATGAAATTCTTAAAAAAAAAAAATTGCTACCGTTAAAATTGATATAAATAGTAATATATTATTCCGATTCACAGTAACATATTATTCTGACAATATTATTTATTTATTTTGTCCTTACTCAATTATGTTATTTCATCCTTGGGTGATTTATGAAACAAAATGAATTGGACTTTCATTTCCACTAAATAAAAGTTTAATGAAATTTTTTTGGCTAAATTTCTCTATGTAAAAAATTTTAAAAAAAATGAAAAAAAAAAAACCATTTAGTGTGTTTGGTTTGAGTTTTCTGTGTTAAATTTTTTACAAATTGACTTTTTTTGTTTTCGTATTTTTTTATTTTTAGTGAATATTTTTTAAATTTTAAACATTTTTTTATTTTTTTAGATACACCTTACTTAGATGTATCTAAAAAGTAAAAAATTTGTGAAAAAATATTTTAAAAAATTAATAAATACATAAAATATAAAAAAAATGTACTAAATTCTTGTATTTTTTTTATAATTTTGGTATTTAGTAAATTTTTAAAAGATTTTTTGATAATTTTTTTACTTTTTAGATGTATTTATGTTAAGTGTGTCTAAAAAATAAAAAATTACTTAAAATATTAAAAACATTTAATAAAAATAAAAAAATACTAAAAATAATAAAGTAAAATTTTTTGAAAAGTATTTTTTAAAGTAAAAACAAGGAAGGTGATTGTCATCCTAGAATAGAACAAAATTAGATGGCTAAGAAAAGTAAAACCATCTGAACTTTTTGCTACACCTTCCATTAGAAATAGTCCAAACTATTTGCAACAACATAACCTATAATTCAACTTTGTTTATCATTAGTCAACATTTTTTATGCCCTTCTCTAACTTTCGGAATCAACTTTCGGAGCAATAACAACATGAGGCGCTGTTTGGAAAAATGTTTTTTTTTTTTTAATTTTTTTTATTAAAAGACAAATTAGTTACAAAATTTAAAAAAAATTAAATCCAAACAAAATATCATATCAAATTTTATAATTATTTCATTTTTTCTCTCACAAATATCACATCTAACCACAAAAAAATCTATCTTCCCAAATACAAAAAAAAAAATTCTCTAATAATATCCTACAACTAAAAAAACTTACAAAAAAACTCACTTCCCAAACACCCACAATATTTACAAACTTTCTTTATTTTATTTTTTATGCAGGAGATTATGTGCCTGCTATATGATAGTTAGTGAAGAGAAATTGTAATCTATATTTTAAAGAGGTATAATCATTTTGTAACCAATTTTAAAAATAATAAATATTAATTGATTGAGATTTTCTCTCTAAATTCCCTCTTACGTTCTTGATTGGGCGTATCATCACTTTTGAATAAATAATTATTGGAATAGTTGGAAACTTGAAAGCGAAAGCTTCAAGAGAGTCAATTTAAGCTACTTTTCCTTGAAAATATGATGCCAGTGACTTTATAAGTACTTCCCACGAATTTTAATTTTCGACCTCTAACGTCATTGCTTTAATCATAAAAAAAGCATAAAAGAAAAAATATTTACATTAAAAATGGAGCCAATAAAATTTTGAATTATGTTAGAAATTTTAAATAAATTATTAAATTTTTTATCAAACCTCTCATATGAGTGTAAGATTCACACAAAATCACATATGTGTGAATCTCACACTCATATGAAAGATTTAATAGAAAATTTAATACTTTATTTAGGATCTATAGTATTTTCTTTAAAAAAAAAAATTAAAAACAAATGCCAAAAGGAAGTCATTCTTGCACGTTCATTTATTTTATTTTCACGATGGTACTATATGTACTAATTAGTTTATTAATTAATGTATCAATACTAATTATGACATTATTATTGACTCAACTTATTACACAAATTATAAATATTAAAAATCTCTTAAATTATGACACATTGTCAATTGATACATTAATTAGTACACTAATTAATGTATATAACATTATTCTTATTTTTATAAGAATAATATTATATGTACTAATCCATATACACACTAGTGTACTAACAGATGATGTGCCATCGTTTGTATGGTTTTAGATATTTGTAACTTGTATAATAAATGACGTTAATAATAATATCATAACGCTAGTTAGTACACTAGTGTGTATATTAATTGGTACATATAGCACCACCATTTTTATAAGATCAATTGATATGGGATATTTACACATTTACTAACAATCTTACTACACTACAATACATAAGAGTTTGTGAGACCAAATGTTTTGGTCTTTAAAAGGGAAAATTTTGTTACAAAAGACATTTAGGAACAAAATTTCATTGTCATGAGGATAGTCGCTAAAAGGTTGTCTCGAAAAGTCAAAACAAGGCTTTTAGCGATAAAATTTTGAAAATGTCACTAATAAATAGACTTTTACTGACAAAATAATTTGGTCTCGAACTTGTTTATTTTTTGAGACAAAAATTTGGTCCCGAAAGAATAATAATTCATTATTAATGTCTGATGTAACTCTTTTTCTGACGAGAGATGGGTGGGCCTGGACTAAGCTTCCAACAGGTTTACAGATCCTAAAGTTTGTGGAACACCCCTGCAAAAAGGTCCAATAAGGAGGTAATCCCCCGGCAGACACTCCGACGATCAAGTTAGAATATGAGAGATTGACTGTGTAGAGAGAGAGGAGAGGAAAAAATGAAAAACTTAACCTTTGATGTGTCTCGAAAACTTCCTTATATCCTTTGCGTATCATTTCCTTGTCCATTCCAACCTGTCGTGTTGGCCAAAAGTCTACGTTCTAGCTTGCATTGTTCATGGTAAGTCTGCATATTCCAACGTGAGGAGGTTGTCGCATTTAATGCTGTGAGAGTCTCATTAATGGCTGATGTGTGGTGCAATAACTTTGTAAGATCTTTGTCTGCTTATGTGTCTAGGCCCCTGCTTGGCAAGTGTTAATGTTATTGGTCCTGGCCTAATATTGATGTTATTGGGCTTAGATCGCAAGAATGTGAATTGGGCCCTGATCTGTGGATTGGGCCCTTGTTGTTGCCCATTGAGCCCTTGCAATTGGGCCTTCCTGTGTGTCCATCAGTATCAGTAGTCCCCCATTCCCGAGTGCAGGTTTAGTCTAACGAAGGGAATAAGAAAGGTGGAGGGGAGGGGGATGGGGGGCGAACAAGCGGCAGGGTTGCCATCAGTAAGGAGGGCCGACTGCGAGGGGGACCAACCGCGAAGATAGCCGAGCTAAATGGCCGACTAAGGGGCTAGACCGCGAAGGTGGCCATCGGGAAAGCCAAACAGGAAGAGGGTCGACCGCGAAGAGGGTTGAATAGGATGGTCGATCGGGAGGAGGGTTGGCTGCGAAGGTGACCAAGCGAGATGGCTGACAGGGAGGAGGGCCGACTACGAAGGTGGCTGAGCGGGATGGCCACCCAAGAGGAGAGTCGACCTCGAAGGTGGCCGACCAGGAAGGTCGACCAGGAGGAGGGCTAGCCGTGAAGGTGGTCGAGTGGGATGGTTGAGCGGGAGGAGGGCCGACTACGATGGTGGCCGAGCGAGAAGAGGGCCAACCGCGAGGGAGGGCGAATGGGATGGTCCACTGGGAGGTAGGCCGACCGTGAAGATGGCCAAGTAGGGTGGCCGACTAGGAGAAGGGCCAGGAAAAGAGGGGCGACACACGAGGCTCGAGGGGGTAAAAACACGTGCTAATGTGAAGTGGAATAGACAGGGAAAAGGAAAAAGAATTAGTGGGGTGAAGAAAGGATCATGGACGTATACGTGGTACAACAAGGACCGCTGAGTGGGGAGACGAATAGGGTGTAGAAGGGGAAGGGTTGAGGAAAGTGGTTTGTTGAAAAGGCAAAGGTTTAAATGTTGTGCGAAATTTCAAACTGGCAAATTTTAACCGTGATCCTTGGGGGATAGCTAAACCGTGGGCTTTTGGATTTGTGCGTTTTACTTACTTGATTGCAAAAAACCAGCGCATTCCAGATTTAAGTGATTTCATTGCAAGAGATTCGCCTGTTTGGCATATTGCAATTTTTCTGGCTCCTGCAACCAAAGCAATAGTAAGAAACATAAAGGAGATGGCACAACAGAAAGCGCCAGCCATAGGAGTGGATGCACTGGGGGAAGATGATGGGGTGGAGTTGGCGGAGCAGTATAGGGTGGGGAAAGGGGTGAAAAAGGGGGCGGAGCGGCCGACGCGGCCCCTAGGGTCGACAATGATCTCGGCGGTGCAGCCGATTAGTCAAGTGGCGCCAAACCACTAGTATATGATGACGAAAAAGTCCACTCTGACAATGGAGGATTTGGAGTAGTTGCAGAGCAAATGTCAGATTCCGACTAACATAGAGTTAAGGCTACCGACAATGAAGAAAAGGGTGTCGGATGCATGACCAATGGAGTTTGCACTATATGAGGAGACGCTACGTGGGGACCTAAGGTTGCCCCTTTCACAGCTAGTGGTGGATATGTTAAATCGCCTGGAGATGGCCCTAGGGCAGCTGATGTCAAACGCGTGGAAGATACTGTTCGCCTGTGCCATCTCGTGGCCGCAGGCGACTGAGGGGGAGATGATGATGGTAGATGATTTTTTCTCCTGCTATAAGGCGTCAGGGCAACAGGACACGTAGGTGACTTTGCAGGCCATAACGGGAAGGGGATTGGTGGCGGGACTTCCATCATCGGTGAAGGGTTGGTGGCCAAAGTGGTTCTTTGTGTCGGCGAGCAGCAGAAGAGGGGCGCATGCAATTTGGAAAGTCCCCACAAAGTCTTGGGAGCCGAAGTTAAACGCCGAGGCAGAGAATAGGGTTAAACGGGTGAAGGACTGGAGGGAGAGGGAAGGATTGAAATGGGACAACCTCGTCCATTCCTCAACTCTGCTAGACCTGAATCTGGGGCCACGACCAATCGAAGGAGATCTGACGCCGGAGGAGATGAAGGCAAAGAAGAAAGCTCAGGAGGAGGAGGACAAACGAGCTTTTTCCGAGGCGAAGAAATATAAAGAGAAAAAATTAGGCCCAGTGCCGAAGGTGATTATGAAGAGGTCGGTCAGACCACGTCCCAAGCCATTGGGAGAGAAGGACTTGACCAATTTTGTCCTTTTGCGGGCGCCAGTTGATCTGCTGAAGGAAAGAAGCAAAAGGGAAGTGGAAGCGACGTTGAAGAAGAAAAAAAAGAAAGGTGGCTGCACAAGGGGGGGAGGGAGGGGGGACCGGTTGGAAAGAAATTGAAAGAGGGGGTAGTGGAGTTATCCCCAAGTCGGGGGGGAGAGGACAGGGCTAAGGGGAGGCAGAGGAAGGTGTGGTCAAGGTACTGAGAGACCAAGTGGTGGACGGATTGTGCGGTCCAAAGGAGTTGGAAGAAACCGATCAGTCAGTCAAGCTGCCCTCCAAAGATGTTTCATTACAAGAGGTGTCACCAAGTCAGGAGTTGGGGGGAGAGCGGGCGGGTGGAGAAGAGACCAGCGCTGTGCTAAAGACCGCCATGCATCATGTTTGTGCGATGGCCAACTGCTTGGCGAGAGATGGTGGTGAAGCCAGGGTCACAGCAGACCGACTGTTGGGGGTTATGGAGGATGCTGTCGTATGGAGTATGGCCCAAGTTACAGAGGTTAAGGGCAGAGACAGCAGGTTGGAGAAAGGTGGCGCGTAGTGCCTATGCGAAGGGGCTGGCGTATACGCAGAGGGTGAAGAAGATGAAGGTTTTGTGGGTGGTGTAGGGATACTTGGCTGAGCGCGTCAGTGTAAGCCAAGCTAGGGTCGCCTCTGAGCTCGTAGTCACCAAATTTGAACTGAAAGTGGTGCGCCACAAAATGATATCACTAGAGTTTGAGATGGAGGGCGAGCGAAAAAAAGTAGGCAACGTCCAAGAATCCTACAACACTGGCCAGGAAAGGTTGGAAGAGGCTCTCACCGACAATGAAGATCTACGCGACTAAGCCCTAAAAGACAAAGAAGAGGTAAATGCGCGCATTGTAGAGTTGGAGAAGACCTTGGGGAAGGAGAGGGCCAAGGCAGTAGAGTTAACTAGGATAATGGCATCTGAGAGAGCGGCCTATCTAGACCTGTGTGTGGCGGTGGTGGAGCAGTTTAAGGGGTCTCCTGAATTCCAAATGGCCATCGACGCAGTGGTCGCGAGGAGCTTGATCAGGGAGGATGAAAGGGGTGCTAGGCCATCAGGAGTGGCTACTGCTAGGAGGATCGAAGAAGATATAATCCAAGGTTTTCAGCAGTCAGACTACTATAAGCATGAAATGAGCCAGTACTGGGACAACGGCTGGATGGGCTTCAAATATAGAGCACAGGAGCTATTCCCAGATGTAAACTTTAGTCTGATGAAGGTAAGAGAGGATGACATCACCCAGACTCCCCTGGATGAGGGGGTGGTAAGATTATTATCTCTCTTTTTTTTTTCTTTTTTTTTTTTATGTAAAGATGTAATTTTTGTAATAAGGTGTATGGTGTTGCAAGATGTTAATAAATAAATATGTAAGTTCTGTAACTGTTTGTGTTTGTGTTTGTGTTTGTGTTTGTGTTTGTGTTTTTTTTTTTTTTTTTTTTTTTTTTTTTTTTTTTTTGTGTTGTGTGAGAATAATGAATCGTAAAATTGGATAAGTAATTTAACTTAGGTAAAATTGGATGAATAATTGAACTTAGGTAAAAATGACCTGGGATAGGAATGAACTTAGATTTGACTAGGTATTGGCAATCTTGGTTGGCATGTTTGAATGGTCATATAAGCAGGGCTAATAGCATTGTATGGTTTAGCCTAGTCTGAGTGAACTTTTCATGTTTGGCTTAACTGAGACTGTGGAAAGCCCAATCTAGTTGAGCTCTTGATGCTCAGTTTGGCTGAGTCTTGTTAAACTTAGTTTGGTTGAGCTCTTCGTGCTCAATTTAGCTGAGTCTTCTTAAGCTCAGTCTGGTTGAGCTCTTCGTGCTCAATTTGGCTAAGGGTTGTTAAACTCAGTCGGGCTCAGCTCTTCATGCTCAGTCTGGTTAAGGCTTTGGAGGGCTCAGTCTAGCTGAGACCATGTTTAACTCAGTCTGGCTGAGTTCTTCATGCTCAGTCTGGCTGAGGCTCTAGAGGGCTCAGTCTGGTTGAGATCATGTTTAACTCAGTCTAGCTGAGTTCTTCATGCTCAGTCTGGTTGAGGCTTTGGAGGACTCAGTCTGGCTGAGGCCATGTCCAACTCGGTGAATGTTGTTTAATTTAGAGTCAAGGCACAACACAAATAATGGGAATCTTGAAGTGTTGTCATAATCCTGCGATCATAAGTACATGCATAGTATGATAAGAGCCAAAATGGACAAGTGTCCTGATCACCAAAATGAGCCAAAATGGACAAGTGTCCTGATCACCAAAATGAAATATACAATAATGTAAAGCTAACAAAAAGCATGGAGCGCCACTTTACTGAAAGTAACGTCTCAAGTGTTCGGCATTCCATGAGTGGGGGAGGTCCCTGCCTTCCATGTCTTGGAGATGGTACGTGCCTGGGCGGGATTGTGATTTGACAATGTAAGGGCCTTCTTACTTGGTTGCCAGCTTGCCCTCAGTTGGATTTTTGGTGGTGAGAGTGGCTTCTCGTAAGACGAAGTCTCCCACTGTGAACGCCCTCGATCGAACTTTGCGATTGTAGTGTTTCCTTACTTTCTGTTGATATGAGGCTAGTCGAACAGCGGCTGTTTCTCGTAATTCCTCAATGAGGTCTAGGTGGGCTCTCCGAAGGTCGTCGTTGAGGTTTGGGTTGGAGTGGAAGACTCTGGGTGTGGGTAAGCTGATTTCCATAGGGATGACCGCCTCGGCACCGTATGTGAGGCGAAATGGGGTCTCCCTAGTTAGAGTCCGGGCAGTTGTTCGATAGGCCCAAAGGACGTTGGGTAACTCATCTGCCCAGAGGCCCTAGGCGGCTGCCAACTTGGTCTTGATGATATGCAGCAGGGATTGGTTGGTAACCTCCACCTGTCCGTTGGCTTGAGGATGACCTGGGGAGGAAAAACAGGGCTTGATGTTGAGTTCTGCGTAGAATTCCCTAAATTTGGCGTTGTTGAATTATTTTTTGTTGTCGGAGACAATGGCTTGGGGAACCCAAAAATGACAGACAATGGACTGCCAGATGAACCTAGTGGTATTCTACTCAGTAATTTTGGTGAGAGGTTCCTCTTCGACCCATTTGGTGAAGTAATCGATGGCCACGATGGCGAACTTGACTTGACCCCTGCTAGTTGGCAAGGGATCCACGAGATCAATTCCCTATTTGTCGAATGGACAAGGGCTGTTGAGCGTGATCAACTTCGTTGGAGGGGCGTGAGGAATGTTAGCGAAGCGCTGGCATTTGTCGCATTTCATCACAAAATCAGCAGCGTCCTGACCGAGTGTGGGCCAAAAGTAACATGTTCGGTGAATTTTATGGGCCAGAGATCGCCCCCAGAGTGATTCCCCACAAACTCTTTTATGTATTTCTCTCATTACATAAATTGCTTGGTCATTATTGAGCCATTTGAGATATGGTCGCGAGAATCCCCTCTTATACAAGGTGCCACTAATAATGACGTAATTCGACGACCGAGTTTTGACTTTGGCAACTTCGAGTTTGTCCGCTGGAAGTGTTCCCTACTCAAGGAATGCGGTGATGTCCTGGGCTATGAGATGGGCTCATCTTGGAGTAGTTGAATTGCTCGTTGATTCAGTGAGATTGCTGGATAGGTCAAGTACTCGATCTGAATGTCATGGCAAAGGTCCGATTGATCGGCTGAGGCTAACTATGCCATTTCATCAGGTTGGGAGTTTTCTGAGTGGAAAACATGTCGAATACGAAAACTGTTACAGGGGCGGGTTAGGTGAAGAGCAAGGTCCCTGTATGATTGCATGGCTTCTTCCTTTGCATCAAACTCGCCCGTTATCTGGCCGACTACCAATCGAGAGTCACTAAAGACTTGGAGATAGTCGATTTCGATATCTCTAGCCAATCGGAGACCCGCTATAAGAGCTTCATATTCGGTTTGGTTGTTGCTTGCTTCAAATAGGAATCGGAGGACACATTTGAAAGATTCCCCTTTTGGGGTTTTAAGGATTAAACCAGTTCCGCTGCCCTCTTTGCAGGATGAACTATCAACACAAAGAGTCCAAGAATGGGGGTCTTCCTCCTCGATAGGGGCGTGTGCTAGTGGAGGCAACGTGCATGGGGTAATATTGGTGAATTCTAAGATAAAGTCGGCGACAGCCTGGCCTTTGATGGCTATTTGTGGTCTGTAAGAGATGTCATACTGACTTAGTTCAACGGACCACTGTATGAGCCTGCCTGAAGATTCTAGTTGTTGCATGATCTTTTTCAAAGGCTGGTTAGTAAGAATCACTATAAAATGAGTTCGGAAATAGGGTCGAAGTCGTCTGGAGGCGATGACCAGGGCGAGAGCCATTTTTTCCAATAGAGGGTAGTTTTGTTTAGCTCCCCTGAGTGTGTGACTAATGTAATAAACGGGCGCTGTACTGATCCATCCTCCCTGATGAGGGCAACATTGTCGGCAATGTAGGACATAACTAAGTAGAGGAAGAGGGTTTCTCTTGTTGTAGACACCCCATTTTTGACCGACCATAAAACTCAGACATCACCAACTGAGCGCTCGGTGATGTTGCATATTGTGCTCGTTCTGAGGTTGCGGAGTCTCGGCTGAGAGCCTTGCCTCCGGATTTCGGGACTCTTTTGTGCTTTGCCTTGATTTGTGAACCAGGCCCTGTTTTCTCTGTTTTCTCTTCTTGAAGGGAGGGAGAGGTCTCGTAGACCATCTCTCAGTGGCCGTAGGCTACGTTTAGTGGTCGTAGGCCATTTTTCCCGTTTGGAGACCAGTTTTCGGTTTTCGGTTTTCAGAGCCGTCAGCCGTGTGCCTCGATTCAGGACCGCTTAACTACCTCCATTTGCTCTGGTTTTTGGCACACACCTGGTTTCCTCTCTTTTGAGGGACACTGTGGCCCGAGAGACCACCTTTGTGGTCGCACGCCGCTTCCGGTACCTAACAGCCTGTTTTCGGGGCCCCAGGGCGCGTGTTTTGGCCCCCGAACCCTCGTGTTGCATCCGTTAGGGTTCATTTTTGGTATGGGTCCTATTTTCATTGTTTGGAAGGTGGTAGGATGGTGGAAGACCAGCAATTCTTTTGAAAACCATTTTCTCTCTCCTCCAGCTGGTTTTCTTGACAGAAAGCTGGTTTTTCTCACTTTTGGACCTTAATTTCTGATCTCCCATACCACCATTGTGTTGTACTCATCTGGGAGGCCACCAATATGGGTAGGCCGACCAGCTTTTCTTCCTGACCCTTTTGAACCTTGCTAGAAAGTTGGTTTTTCTCACTCCTGGGTCACATTTTCTAGTCTCCCACCATACAGCTGTATTCTACTCATCTGGGAGGCCACCTTTCTAGTATGGCCGACCAGCATTCCTTCTTGACCTTTTTGAACCCTGGTCGGCCGACCAGGGTAAGTGGTTGGCCGACCACTTGAACTGGTTGGCCTACCTTCTGCTTTTTGGCCTTCCTGAGTGCAATACAACTGTGCCAGCTATGAAGCATTTAACCCTCTTTCCGAGATTTCACCTTCTTGTTTGTCTTCCTAAGGAAGCTTTGGTCCATTTGCTTAGCTTCTAGGAGAAGTTTGACCCTTTTTTCAAGCTTCTTGAGGAAGCTTGACCCCCTTTGGTCTAGCTTCCTCAAGAAGCTTGACCCTTTTGGTTAAGCTTCTTTGAGAAGCTTTGACCCTCTCTTGAGGCTTCTCCAAGAAGTCTTGGCTCTTCTCCTTTATAAAACCAACACTCCCCCTCCATTTTCAAGGGTTAGAAAAACAAGCCAAGGCATATACACTCCACCCTCCATATCTCTCTCATCCAAGCTCAAATACCCCCATTGTTCTTGGCCATTACACCACACCTCATAGCCTACCACCTCCACCATCCATTCAATCATCTTGGAGCTATTTTTCAGTGGTTGAAGACTCACCTTCTTGGTCCAGAACTTGCCGCATTGCTGTGCTAGAAGGGTAAGTCCTCATTTCCCCATTTTTTGCATTATTTTGCTTCATAACTTATCCCCATTTTCAAGCATTTTTGGGTTTTTTTATAAAATGAAAAGTGTCTTATTTTGAGCTCCTCTTAAAGTTTGATTAAGGACACTTTTCTGTTTGAGGTCATATACCTCCTTGTATGCTCTATCCCTCTTTGTAGGCTTATTTTCCCTCATAGCTTAGCCCTACTTATGAGCATTTTCGAGATTTGTCATAAACTGAAAAGAGTCTTATTTTGAGCCCCTCTTGATGTTTGATTAAGGGAATTTTTCTGTTTGAGGTCATTTACTTCCTTGTATGCTTGTTTGCCTCTTGCTTTGAGCCTTGTATCTAGGCCTTTGTTGCATGCTTTCTTTAGCCTTCTAGCCACTGAAAATTCAGTGGCTAACATACTGTTTTGAGAGCCAAAATCAGAGGGGGGTGACCCCCTCTCTCCTTGTCTTGTTTGTTGGCCCTTTTGGCCTTCCAAAGGAGCTCCATCTTACATGCTTTGAAGTCTTGTTTCAGGCCCTATTATGTGAGTTTTGAGGTCTTGCTTAGCTCTATCCAGAGCCCTTTTGGCCATATTTTGTGTCCCTCATGCATGTGTGGAGCAATCCTCCTCAAGGCCTTTCAAGGGGACCTTTCAGTGCATGTTTCATTTACCCATTTCAGGGCCTTTTTGGTGAGTTTTAGGGCTGTCATAACTGATTTCCTGAGTTGGTTTTTCCATTTTACATGTCTATCTTGTATGTGTTGAGTAATCCGCCTCATGGCCCTCCAAAGGAGCCCATCATTTTTGCATATATTGGATACATTTCAGTGGTTATTTGGGCATATTTTAGCATACCATGTTCCTATTTGTGGCTGATTTGGTGACCTCTCTTGTGCGTCATATACATGCCATGTAAACCATGCTTACTAGCCTATGTCGCATGTTGTTTTAGCCCTTCATGTTAGCACATTTTGGCGAAGCTTGAAACTGATTTGGTGCATGTTTAGGACTGCCTTGGCTCTGTTTTCATGCCTCATGATCAAATAATGCTTGCTTTGCATACTTGTGGTTCAATGCATTTTCCTAGTTTTGAGTTTCGGGGCTTATTTCGCGCATTGGGTGACATGTTTCCATGATTTGGGACCATTGAGCATCTTATTTCAGAGCTGGAAATTACATGTTTGTATGCTATCTTTCATCCCTTTCCATGCTTTGGTAGAGTGGCATTTGATGCCTTAGGATCGGTCCTTTGCATCCGTGCATGTTTGCATGTATTTTGATTGTCTCATTTCCATCATATGGCCATTGATTTGAGTGTGGCTGAGGTCCGCTCATATTGGTTTAAGTCCACCTTGCATTGTGTATGCCATGTTGCAATGTTTTTTGCATGTTATGTTGTTAGCATTGTGTATGCCATGTCATTCCTCGCATTGTGTATGCTAGGTTGTTAGTCGCATTGAGTATGCCATAGGTTATTAGTCGCATTTAGTTTATGAGCATTATGCATTCCATGTAGTGTTAACATTGTATATGCTAGGTGCATGTTTGCATTTTCATCCCTTGCATGTTTACGTCATTCAGTGGCATTGCATCTAGGATTGCATGTTAGAATTGCATTCATGTATATCATGCATATTGCGTTGTGTTTGGAGTAGGGTTTAGTCCAAACACGGAAAACGAGGGACGTTTCATACTCCAAGTGACGAAACGTGCCTCGATTCCCGGTCGCCGACGCTCCGGATTATCCATGATGGAGTTTAGCCCTTGTTGCGTTCATATGTGCATTCATTTCACATCGAGTCGTGCAATTCGATTCCTCGGCCATCATGCATCGAGATGCGTGATTGGTGGCACGAGGATCGGGGACCACACTCCCTAGAGCTTGTGCAATGACAGGGAGAGTGGTCGTGCACACATGTGTTGCAAATACCTTACTTTCTCTTTCTCTTGCCTTTGTTGCAGAAAAACCAGAAACTAGAGGCAGGAATTGGTCGGCCGACCAGCTTTTCTGGCAGGCCTACCACCCCTTTTGGTTTTTCCCACATAAACTGGTCGGTGGGTGGTCTCCAAGCCCAACAGCTGGTCGGTCGCCCTCCCACAGCTTCCCAGAGTGGAGTTTCAGCCTCTCGGAGGTTTGTGTAAGTTTCTGGATTCAATTGCAAACAAAGGCGAGACGAGGCATCGCAATGGAATTTCCCGACAAGGCAAATTGAGCATGCATACACCCTCCATCATTCCGAGGAGTGCTGAGGTAGTCCATTGCACGTAGCATAGCATGCTAGTTTACTTTGCTCACCTAGTTCATTTGTTAAGTAATTAGTGTTGTGTAATAATTCGTTATTTATTTTGGTTGTGTAATTTTCATTTGGACCCTCCGAGCGAGGGCACAATTGTAATAAATGTGTGTGTGTGTGTGATGTATGTCTTCCAATCTCACGTCTTTCTCACGTTTATTTATCAGCTTATGATGGTTAGATTAGGGCATGTTTTAATTAGCATATTTATGCTTGCATGTTTGCATCATTCATCTGTCTTGCATGCACCGGGCTTGGCGCATCATACTAACTGCATCGTATTTCAATTCCGAGTTGAATACTTGTTAGTTGTAGCATTTCACATGCCATCTGTAGAATAGCCGAGCCTATTTTAGTTGCATTTTGCATGTGTTGCATTAGGCATTTCTGTATAGCTAGGATCATGCATGGATTTCTAACATAGCTTTTGTTTTGGCTTGGAGTACTCGGTAAGTTTTATGCTTTAGCATCCTTGCATGCGTGTGAGTGACTGCCATGATAGCATGCTTACCATGAGGCTAACTGCTTATGTGATATAACTGCCTGAATGCCTTTGGGTGAAGGTTGGATTATCTGAATTGGAATAATGCATTGACTATGAGTTTTAAGCCCACTAGATAGTGGGTAAACCATCTTTTCTAAGCCCACCCGAGGGTGGCAAAATCTGCATTTTAAGCTTACTTGCGAGTAGCAAACCGCTTTCAAAAACAAACATGAAATGCTTCGCTCCAATTCAGGTGATCCAGTCTATACTTGTATGCTGTGCGCGTCACGTAGTAAATCTAGGCTAATAACCGGAATAAGGATGCATAATGTTTTCAAAACTCAATATCATGATTAGTAGAGGCCGATCTTTGATCGGGCGAGCGGGGGTGCTCACTAAGTGACCTTCCCCAATCGTACCCAAGTTCTCGAGTCGAGGCAACTTTGGTGATGACGGACACGTGGCCTTAGGCAAACGACTCAGGGTTTCCTAAAGTCTCCCATAAAAAATATTTAGGTGGCGACTCTGTATCTGGCAAAGCAGTCCATGTTTGGCACTTCTTTCTAAAAATCAGTTTTCCAAAACGATTTGCCAGATTTGGATTCTTTGATGATTCATCGGTCTTGCATTGTATCCCGCGAGATTAGATACAGGACCGTGACTTTGGAGTCTGAACTGTAGTAAGCCCATATGAACAAAACGGGGGGGATTTCCCTCCCGAGACGTTCGGGGACGTCTACTGTTTCTGGCGACTCCGCTGGGGATTTGGAGAACTTGACTCGAACTCGTGATATCTGGTTTTGACTACACTTGTGTGTTTCTTTGCATTGCATTTGCATTGGTGTGCCTAGGACACCGTGTTTGCCGTATGCTACTCCTAAACGGTTTGCTAGAGGCTCGCTTCGAGAAGCGTGCCATAAGGCTGACCGGTTGCGGGCTCTGCCACGACGGGAACATAAACCCCGATTTTACCAGGGCACCCTTTTTGACCATTCGACCTAGTGCATATTCGGAATTCATAGTAACCATTCCAAAGCTAGGACAAGTTGCTTACTCGATTATAGGTTGTTTGAAACCGCTGTGTGCGTAATGAAACCTTAGCTCCTGACAAAATAGGACAGGGAAACTCTATCCCAATATAGGGGTGTTTTGGCTCTCACTTGCTTGTTATGTGCTTTTAAAGTGCGTCTCTACAGGAATGCATGTATCAGTTTGCGAGTTTGGGACATCAGGCCTGAGGGCACTAGTTCAGTATTTTGGGAATTAGTTATCTGCGGGTATCAGATTCAGTTTTTGGGGCAGTTATTTAGGGATAATGATCAGTGTTTGAGAACAGTATTTTCATCTTATCGACTGTGTGTTGTGATGCCCGACTGTGAGTCGTGTATTTATTTTAAGCTGTTATGCTGTCCGTTTGTCTGGTTGTTGATTTCCTTATTATTGTTTTATTTATCTTATTGCTAGGTAGTTTAGCACAATTGCTTCAGACCAAGCAGATATTCCCCAAGCACTCTGGACAAGAGGTCGCCGACTCAATCGATTTGAGGATCTGGTCGACGGACAACCAGTGTTCCACTCTCTAACCCCAGTTATCAGACGGAGGTCGAGGAAACACAGTGTATCCGAGCAAAGATTGCCAGATCAGTGGACTTTGAACAGTCAGGTTGAGCTTCCCAAGGTTACTCCAGAGTTAGACCTACCGGTAGTTCAGATAGATCAGGGCAGTATGGCAGGAACGACAGGAATTGAGGAAATGATGCGTCAGATGCAGGACACCATGAGAGCCATGCAGCAGGACGCTGTTCGTCGAGATGAATTTGCCAAACAACAGGTCGAGATCATGGCCCAGCAGGTAGAGTTAATTGCCAGGCTGCAACAACAAACTGGGGCATCTGCTTTACATCAAGCTCCTCCACCACCAGGGGTTCAGACACCTGGGGAAACACCCAATGTCCAGGAAGGTATGGACATTCCAGTAGGGCCGGCTCCACTCCCAATTTTACCCCAGCTATCCAAAACACCTACCAATCTACCGGACTCTCCTTTCGAGTTCGAGGTCGACCCTATCGCGTTAAAATTGAGCAAGCTTGAGAAATTGTTCAAGAAATCCCAAGGGGTGAAGTCTATCCCGGACATTGAGGACGGGTACACCGACGTGGCTGTAACGCTGCCAGATAGGTTCAAAATGCCACAAATCGACCGCTTTGACGGATCTAGGGATCCCATGGTGCATCTCCAGTTGTTCTCGGATGTACTACGGCCGATGGGCCTCACCAGACTACAGAAGCTTTCATTATTCGGCCGGACCGTGTCGGGTGTGGCCACTATCTGGTACGCAAAATTAGAAGACGATGTTAAGCGAAACTAGGATGAAATGGCCGAGGCTTTCATTGCGCAGTACTCCTATAACACACAAATCGAGATTACAACCCGTGATCTTGAGACAACAAGGCAGGAGCCTAAGGAGAGCTTCCTTGAATTCGTAGCCCGGTGGAGGGAAAAGGCCTCGATGATGACCCTAAGGCCCATCGATAAAGACCAAATCCGGATGATTGTGCGCAATCTCCAGCCTAAGCTAACGTAGAAAATGATCGTGCTCCCCTTCCCTACCTTTTCAGATCTGCATGAGATGGGAGTACAGATTGAGGATGCCTTGAAATAGGGCTTGATTGATAATGACAGAGAGCAACCCATAAGAACCTTCAACCGCAATAACAATACAGGAACCAGCAATGCCGCAAATGCTAGAGCTTCAGAAGTAAGCATAGTTGTAGACACCTCAATTTTGACCGTCCTCAAGACTTGGACGTCACCGTTTGAACACTCGGTGATCATCCATGTTTGTGTTCGTTTGGAGTTCCCGGAGGTCTTGGCTACGCGCTTTGCCTCAGGATCTCCGAACTCGACTGTATAGTGTCTGGTTTTGCACCAAACACTTGTGTTTTGCCTTGGAGGGGCAGGGAATGCCTTGTGAGGCATCCCCAAACATCACCGGCCATGGCCAGAGGCCACCGGCTGGTGTTTTGTTGCCATCGGCAATGTATATTGCCGGTCGGCATTCTTTGTTGTCGGTCGGCAGTCCATTTTGTCAAAATGGCATTTTTGAGCAGCCGACTACTGTTCATCTGCTTTTGCAGATATTTTAATAAAGCTGTATGGCATTTTGTTCCCCTCCATACACGTGTATGGAGGGATGGCCTTCTTGTTAGGTTACCTTGTAAGCTTTACAAGATTGGCTCCTCTATAAGAGGAGCCCTCCCCTCTTGGCTTTAGGATTAGAGATTTTAGAGAGAAAAAAACATTGTTAGAAGCTCTGGTTCTAGGGTTAGAACTTATATACATTCTATCTCTATATCTCTCTCTCTTAAGTGTTCTAGGTGTATTTGTTCATAGTATTGCACACAAACACCTACCATTACACCTTCCCTTGGCTATTGAGGTTCTAAGGGATTGTTTTCAGAGTTTTGGAGCTGGTTGGGAGCTTAAGAAGCTGCTGGAGCTTCATTTGTGAAAGAAGTCTTCAAGGGTAACAATTTTGCCCTTTTATTCCTCATTTTTGCATAATATTTTTGCCTATCTTAGAACTGTTTTTGAGCTTAGTGTATAATATAAAAAAGTTCTATTTTTGGGCCCTCTAAATAGTTTGTTTAGAGTATTTTGTGGTTTGGAGATGTTTGACCCCTCTTAGGCCTTGAGAGGCCCCATTTTGTGCTATTTTGAGTGAGCTCCGGGACCTTGGTGTTTGGGCCTCCTCACCACTGAAATCTTGAGGGATTTCAGAGGTGAGGATGGTGCCTTGAGGTCCTAGGGAGGAGAGGGCCACCCCCTCTCCTTGTTGTCCTTGAAAAGGACCATTTTTGGCCTCTTGAGGGAGCACCTAGCTTAGGCTCTTGTTGACCATGCCTTTTGTGCTTATTATGTCATGATATGCCTCTGTTTTTAATTGGTTTTGGTACACCGTGCATGCTTAGCATACCTACCTTATAATGCCATGATTTGCCTCAATACATGCATAGCATTTAGACTATCATGCTTTTGTGTTTTGGCCAAGCTTTGTGAAGCTTACTTGCATGATTTGGTGTGCTAAGGGACTGTTTTAAGTCATTTGAGTCATTCATGCCTTGCTTTGTATAGCTATCATGTAATTCCTTTCGTATGCCTTAAGCTTTGGCCCTTCTAGCATGCCATTCTTGCATTGATTTAGTGGTTTGGAACTATCCACCATGTCATTTCAGTCCACTTAGCATGCTCATATGCTCGCATTTCATGGCCCTTTCGATGCTTCAAAAGTTGATGTTTCATGGTTCATGTTTGTGCCATTGTGTACGCCTTTAGGATTAGGTCATTTAGATGCCATCTAAGTGGTTCTTGAGGCTTACTTTTGCATGATTTGGGACTGTTTTGATTCAATTTGGTCATTTGCTTCATGAGTCATATGATCATGTTTTAGGTCCTTGGGCTTGGTTGTATGCATAGCTTGCATTGGTAGGTTTATTCGGCATCATTTCCTACATATTTTCAAGGCTTATAATGCATGCCATATGTCCATGTTATGCCTCTTTCAAGTGTGCTTGAGAGTTGCCCTTTTGTGCTTGAGTGTTAGCCCTTTAACATGTGCATGTGTGTATGTGTGTTTAGTCCTCATTTCATAGCACTTATGGCCACTATTTTGGGCCTAATTAGAGCTGCCTAAATCATACTTAAGTCCATCCTTTGCATGCTTGCATGCTTTCCTTGCATGTTTGTTTGCATGCTTGCATGTACATCTTGCATTCCCATGTTGCATCCTTAGCTTGCATGCCTAGGTTGCATTGCATCTAGCATGCATGTCTTGTTCCTTGATCTAGTGATAGGAATTGGGCTTTGGTTTGTTGGTTTGCATTTCATTTGACATCAAAATGTGCACACTTGGTCCCTTGGGCCATCACGCATGGAAATGTGCGATTGATGGTCCGAGAACCAAGGAGCATGTCCCTTTGACTTACTCACATGATAAGGGACATGATTGGTGCATATATGGCTTGAATTGCATTGCCATGCAAAGTTTTGTCCTCTGCTGCTGTCAAACAGGTTCTGCAGGAACTTCTTGCCGATCGACTGCATAGAGTGCCGACCGGCAATAAATCGGTGGCCGATGGATCCATTGTGTGCCGATGGACACCAAATCACAGCCGGTGATGATTCCCTCCAGCCGGTGGCACTCCTCAGCATCCAGTAAGCACATCCTGAGACTTTGGTAGTCTTCAGAGGAGTATAGCAGGAAAAACAGAGACAGCTTGCGCATGGCAGTGTACTTCCGAGCAGGACCAAGTATGCATTGCATTGGGCTCTCTTCCCGAGGCGGTTTATCTGTTTTCCCTAGATTAGTTAATTTGCTTAGCTAATTAGATGGCCTGTAATATTTAATTAGCTTGTAGGTTAATTATCTGTAATATTTATTTGGTCCCTCCGGGCGAGGGCGAATTTGTAATAAGTGTGGGTGCGTGTGTGTGCGTGTGTGTGCATGTCTTCCAATCCCCACTTCTTTCTTCCCTTTTATTTACCTTCTTATGAAGGTAGATTAGGGCATGTTTAAATTATCATACCTTATGCTATGCATGCGTGCATCCATACATTTGTCTTGCATGCACCGGGCTCGGTACATCATGCTAACTGCATTTGTACTTCAATTCCAAATTGAATGCGTACATCAATTGATCGCATTTCACATGCCATGTTTAGGTTAGCCGAGCCTACTTTAATTGCATCCTGTATGTGTTGCATTAGTCAATTTGACATGAACTAAGACCATGCATGTTGGCTAACTAGTTTATTGTTTTGGCACGAAATACGATGTAAGTATTTTCATGCTTTAGCATATCGCATGCGTGTGAATGCTATCATGACAGCATGCTTACCATGTGGCTAGATGCCTATGTGATAAACTGTTTGAATGCCTGTGGGTGAAGGTTGGATTGTCTGAGTTGGAAAAACTTGTTGAAATCTGTATTTTAGCCTACTTGCGAGTAGCAAATTCCAAAGTGTTTTTCAAAGACAAACGGATATGCAATGCTTATTTCCAAATTAGGCAATCTAGTCTATATTTGTGTGCTGTGTGCATAACATAGTAATTCTAGGCTAATAATTGGAATAAGAACACATAACATTTTCAAAACTGGATATCACGGTTAGTAGAGACCGATCTTCGGATCGGGTGAGAGGGGGTGCTCATAGCTGACCTTCCCCGATCGTACCCAAGTTCCCGAGCCAAGGCAATTCTGGTGATGACGGACACGTGGCCTTTGGCACCGAGTCAGGGTTTCCTAAATTCCCCCATTTTAAAATATTTAGGTGGCGACGCTGTATCTGGCAAAGCAGTCCATGTTTGGCACTTCTTTTCAAAAAATCTGTTTCTCAAAACGATTTGCCGGATTTGGACTCTTTGGTTCAGATTAAGAACCGTGACACAAATCGAGTCCGAATTGTAGCGAGGGCCCCCCACGCAGGCGCGTCTACAGTTTCTGGCGACTCTGATGGGGATTTAGAGAGCTTGACTCGAACTCGTGATATCATGTTTTGATTTCATTTATGTGTCTATTTGCATTGCATGTGCATTGGTGTGCCTAGGACACCGTGTTTGCCATCTGCCATTCCTGAACGGTTTGCCGGAGGCTTGTCTTGTCAAGACATGACCATAAGGCTGACCGGTTATGGGCTCTGACAGTATGGGAACACAAACCCCGGTTCTTACCGGGGCATCCTTTTCGACCATTCGACCTAGTGCATATTCGGATCCATAGTGACCATTCCAAGTTAGGACAGGTTGCTTACCTGATTATAGGTTGTTTGAAACTGCTGCGTGCATAGTGGAACCCTAGCTCCTGACAAAATAGGACAGGAAAACCCTACCCCAACATAGGGGTGTTTTGGCTCTCTTTACTTGCTATGTGCTTTTAGAGTGTATCTCTACAGGAACGTATACATCAGTTTGCAAGATTGAGTATTAGACCTGAGAGCATCAGTATCAGTTTATGAGAATTAGTTATCTGCGGGTATCAGGTTCAGTTTTAGGAACAGTGATTCTGGGGAACAGTGATCAGCAATAGAGTGCAGTTGTTCGGCTACACCTGTGGTTGATCTGTTTGGGCTGAGATGCTGTTTGTTTTTCCTTTCAATTCAGAGTATCTAGAGAATTGGTACGGAATAGCTAGTATTCCCCTTTGATTGAGGTAGGACTTATGACGACGCAGAATTCAGAAGAGATCGTGGTTATGACAGCTGCATTAGATCAAGGGATCACTCTGCAAAGTGAGACCAACATTGATATGTCACATCCACCTAGGTCGCCTGTTGCGCACCCGGTCTGGGCCCCCCAGCTATACCAGGCTCGCGACCCTACTACATTTGAACTAATGGGGATGATAGGTGATCTCCAGAGGTCTGTGGCGGATCTCGCCTACGGAATGTCAGCTTCACCTCCATCCGCACCATATGCCGGGAGTTTTGTACCCCAGGAGCCCCCGCTGTTGGGGCGAATTATGATTGAACTTAGCCAATCAGAGATGGCCTCCAGCTATGGCAATGACATATCAACATCAACCCAAACCCTCGATCAGGACGAGGCCAGAGGCAAGAACAAATGAAGGCAGATGCCGATCCCATTGAACAACTTTTGTGGGCAGTCGAGGCTTTGAAAGCCGAGGGGATGAGTAAACAACAGGTATTCGCAGTCGTAGCTAAGGCTTTGGATGATGTTTTCCCTACTCCACCTGAGGGTAGTTCAAGTCAGTCAGAAAATCGGGATAGGCCTCGTCATGCCAGAACAGTTCCTCCTATTCCTAGCCCTGCACCTGGGAAAGATCAGAAAGCCAAGGTGGCGCTTGCCGACCCTTTCGCTTGTGCGTTTGGTAAGAACGCTCAGACTTCAAAATACCTGCCCCGAGGGCACAGGGTCTTTCATGCTCTCTACATGCCTCTTTCTAAGGCACTTCAGATCCTTGCCGAGAGGGGACACCTCAAACCCTTGGAGCCTCAGCCCCTCCCGAAGAATCTCCCTGCTACGCATGATGCTGCTCAGTACTGAGCGTACCACCAGCAGACAGGCCATGCTACCGACAATTGTTACCGCCTCCGTCATGAGGTGCAAGATTTGATCGACAACGAGGTTATCCTCCCGCCCACCTCAGCCAAGTCCGTTACACCCAGTTATTGGATTTTGAGGACGCAGATACTGCAAGTATGTAATTAGAAAGTGAACCACCTGCGGACGGCATTCAGTATATTTTGGATGTGGTTTCTGGCACGCATTTTTGAGCATCTGCGAACGCTAGCTTTGTAAATTCTGGCTTGGGTATCGAGTCAGTCTTTTGTTTTGAGTCTGTCTCTTTGTCTTGAGTCAGTCTTTTTGCTTAAGGGTCTGTCTTGTTGTATCGAGTCAGTCCCCTTTGTATAGAATACCAGGTGACTCCGGGGTTGTTGCCTCGAACACCGTTTTGTCTTGTAATTACCCGTTTTTGTTTTTTGAGTCTATTTCTGCCGAGGGGCCAGTTATACCAACAAATCTGAATGAAACAGTTGTGGCTATCTCATTTTCATGCCTGCTTTCAGTGTAAGTTAGTTGTGCCAGAGGTTTTGAATGGAACGACCCTGCATCCTACCTGCTCTTCTGTGCCTTAAGAATTATTGCATTGACCTAAGTTCTTCAAAACTTTTTTCGAAACATTGTGTGATAAAAACGAAAAGGAAGGAATTCCTCGGGTTTTGCAAAATTTTGATCATTTTGAGAGAAAGAGAGGCATGCTAAGCCTTTTAACAAATGAAATCATGCTTGTCAGCGTGAGTACTGGGAAGGACCCTGGCTTGATTCAGATTGGTTCCACACTATCTTCGGCGCGAGCGATTTGTCGCCTTCTTAAAAACTTTCAAAAACAAATGTTTCACGCGGCCCTGTGAAGACCTGTGTGGAACCGCTCTTGAGATTGTGCAGCCTAGGATCGCTCTCAGCCTCAAGATTCAACCTGTTTGTTTTGAACCACGAACTCATTCGGAACATTCAACGGTCAACTGTCGGAGGAGGCCCACGTGGCCAGTTCTGAAGCAGCCCTCGAGCAAGAGGCACCAAAGCCGAATCAAGAAGAGTAGATCTCACCAGAAGAAGCTCGGGAGCAGCCATGATGGATTCTCCTACAAATCACTGCAACAGCCGTTTTCCTAGATACAGAGAGGCTTCAACTCCAAAAACCATTTGGCACGGACTTGTTACACTTTTACCCTTTGAGAGGCTCGCTGGGCCGAAAACCTGGAAGGGCGACCCAGGAAAAAATTAGAGCAAGAGAAAAGTACAAAAAAGCAAAAAATACAAAAAAAGAAACGAAAAAAAAATGCGAAAAAGAAATGAACAAAAAAAAAAGGAAAATAAAAAGAGGCTTGCAAGGTCGAAAACCCGTATCGGGCACCTTGCAAAAGTTAGAGCCTGAAAAGTGAAGGTTAAAATACCCGAGTGTACCTTAACCGGAACTACGTAAGGCTTGATTCCCATGTTTGGGATACGTAGGCAACTTCATTCTGAAGTCCAACCCCCAACGCTTTCATAGCATCTCGGTCCATACAATGGTTTCGATTTCATCCCAAAGTCCAGTCGCCAACACCTTCAAAGTGACTGTGTCCATATATTGGTTTTGACCATCTTCGTCTTCTCTGTATCCGAGAAAGTTCGGTCGTGATCATCACTGGTAGAGACTGTTTACGGACTGCTACGGCATCATCCAAACAAGGGGCAACTTTCCGTTGCCGTGCAGCGTCCTTTAAGCCAGGGGCAATTTTCCATTGCCTCCGATCCGAGGTTGCGTATCTCAAAGAGTAAGTTCCATGCTCGTTGAGCATTGACTGTTTGCAAAATAGTTTTTGAAAATTTTTACTGAGGTTGACTATTTTCTCGAAAATTATTTCATTTTCCAAAACTGGACCATTTTCTTGGACCCAAAAAGGAAAATTTTCAGTGCTTACAGCCTGACTTGCATGGCTTTCAAATAAAAAATCGAACAAGTACGTTAATCCAACTCTCATCTTGATCAAAACTGTTTTAGCAGAAAACCAAAACGAAAAAATGGTCAAAATGATGAACTAGGGGCACAGTTGAGTCAGGTGTTCTGTCTTTCCCCCGTCGTCAACATACTTGCCAGGAGGGCACTCTACCTACCAGAAAAAATAGCTGTGAGCTAATGGCATCGGGCATGAACCCACAACTTCCTATTCATTCATTAATCACTTTGGGAAGGGACGAAAAATGAGACAATAAAGAATAGAGAGGTGTAAGTTGAGAGAAAAGTGAGGAAAAGGGTTTTGAGAGAAAAACCGAGCCCGAGGGTCGAGTGATGTGAGAATCACAAATCAGAAAGGGTGGCAAATTTACCCGGAGGAGCCGACTCCTCGAGATTTGAGGTCTCTCAGTTTATAAGCACGTCTGTGTGTCGTGTCTTTTTGACCTGTCGGTCTCACCTTTTGTTTTTAGTCTTTCCCGAGTGTGTCTCGTTGTGTTTAGGTCGTGTACCTTTGTTGAGTCCTTTTCTGCTGTATCCAGTTGTAGGCTCGATACCCCAGTTAAGAAAACCCCTTTTCCGAAAGTTAATCGTTTATGCTCGGAATGCCGTGCCATTCTCTACATTTGGGCGAACTGAAAGAAGGAAAGGAAAATTTGGGGCATCCGAGCATGTTTCAGCCCCAGCAGGTTTCACCTTTGAAGGTCGTCTTGTCAAATTGGGCTGTTCTGTTTAAAGCTTGCCGTGTGTAGAGTAAACCAAGTGTTGGGTTATTGACTGTATGCAGATTAATCCTCAGCAGAGTATGGGCCATGTGTTCAGGTTAAGCAGTGGTTTGTATGGGTTGCTTTGCTGTTACTTGGTTTGGTTATCTTGTTATTACAATGCAAGTGTTCAACATTCAGACCACAGATCAATTTCATTTACATTGAGGTGTAACATGATGCAATGCAGTGGAATATAAAAAAAAATTTAACGCTTCTGCAGATAAAAAGTTCGTTTCATTTCATAATCTTTTTCAAGTACAAAGTTTTGAGGAAAACAAAAATCTGCCCACGGCAGTACAAGGTAATCTAACTACCAGCAAAAAAAAAACAAAACAAAAAACAAACAAAAAAAGAAGAAGAAAAGCAGCAATCTGGGTCATCATCAGTAGTCTCGGGCCCGGGGATCTGCCCTCGCCCTCTTCCTGGACGAAGGTCCAGGGGCATCGTCATCAGCATCGCCGTCTGAGCCTGAGTCTGAGTCATCTCCAGCCTCCTCAGATGACCCGGCCTCTGCCTCTGTCTCGGACTCATCATCGTCACCATCATCATCATCAGGGGTCGGCGCCCGAGAACTACTCCCGACATGAGTACGCCCTCTCCTGGTACGGGGACGTGCAGTGTCTCCACGCCCTCCTCGAGCAGGAATAGAAGGCCCAGCTGGAGCACCGCCCACCGGAGGAATCTGGAAGGGAGGCTTAAAAGCATAAAAAGGTAAACACATCAGAATGCCATAAACAGTTTATCAGTGCAGAATGCAGTGTATGAGTGCGGTGTGTGGATGCCGAGAGCAGTGTATCAGTGCAGAATGCAGTATACAGTGTGTGAATGCCATGGGCAGTTTATCATTGCAGAGTACAGTGTATAAATGCAGTGTATGCAGTGTATCAGATGCTGTGAGATCAGTGCGTCAGGTGTTGTGTCATGCATCAGATTACGCGAATCAGCTTATGAATGGTTTGAGACAGTGGCCAGAGGAACATACCGGAATACTATAAAGGGCCAGAAGGTCGAAGGTCCGCTGCAGCATCCCCATCATGGAGGCATTCAACTCCACAGACTGTCGGGTGTACTCGGAGGACGCCTGCAAGAGTATAAGATATATCAGTATTCCGCGGAATATCAAATAAACTGAAATGAAATGCCAATGCAAGATGCAAAATGAAGTAATACGTACCAGAGGCAAGTCGGGGATACCGGCTAACTCATGACCACCCGGGGGAGGAGCAAAGGGGATCTGGTAAGTCGCCCCATCCTGCCCTCTATATGATAGTACAGTGGGCAGGGCAGGCCAGCCAGTCCCTCATCCCCCCGAGCTCCGCTCCTGCCATGCACTCGAGCCCTCCTCGATGTGCCTGCTCCAGCCCCAGCTCCCACTCCAGCTGCCGGCGCCGCTGGCCTCTCCCTCTCAGCTTGGCGACCACCGCTCAAGGGTCGCATAATGTAGGTCCGGACGTACTCTACGTAGTTGCCCTCGCCTCTGTGATGCTCTGCTCCCCAGCCGACGGTGTAGTCCCTCATCTCCTGGGCGGCGAACCTCTCTGTATCTCTCATGTGGGCAGGAGGTGGACCCGGCACTATCTGCTCCGGTAAACCTAGGGTCTGACGTAAGAAACGCTCACCCAGGTACCAAGCCCGACAGACCGGGCCCTCCAACAAGATCCGACAACAGGCAGTCTCCCCTGCGCCCTCATAGTGATCCCTCACCACGGCCGGCAACGGAGCCCAGGGCTGCCAGGTGATCTAAAAATAATACGCAGTTTGTTATCTACTGTTATTGAAAACATACAATGCTAAGCGAAGCAAAGCCAAAAAAATAAACTCTAAAGTTGAACATACCTCCGCGGTGGTGATGGTGTCGAAGTATCGGCGGAAGAAAATAAGAGACTCCCGTGGTCTCCGCACGCATCGCACATCGAAGCGATGAGAGAAGGGGACGCCGAGTGGGATCTCCTCATCGGGTACTAGGGCAAGCCTAGGAAAGTAGGCATACACCCATAACTGCAGAACAGATATCAGTATGACTATCAGATAAGGCAGAATACAGAATAAAGCAAAATAGCAGAACCGTGTGTTATGCAGTGTATTGTGCAGAGTGTACAGTGTGTGCAGTATACAGTCAGTGTAAAGCAGAGTATATGTGTACCGAGTGTGCAGTGTACAGTCAGTGCGGGGCAGTGTACAGTATATGTGCAGTGTACAGAATACAGAAAGTAGAAGGCAGGAATGTAAAATGGGAAGAAGACGTACCTCCCAAGCTTGCCAGTAGCCACCAAGGAGCTGTCCGCTGAGGCGGGAAGAAGAGCCCATACAACCATATAATGTGGCCAAGCCTGCGCCACCCCAGTCATAATGGCGGATCCGCCTGACGTCCACCAGTGCGCTCAACAGGCATAGAGGCACGGTGTTCGCCCGGTCGGCGAAGAGAGTCGTCCCGAAGAGGAACATGATGAAGCCCCGCACATACTGGTCCACCTCCTCTGGGGACATCTGCGCCTTCTCTGCCAAGGCCGGCTGGACCCGAAAGTGGCTCTCGAACCAGGAATACCAGACGAACCCCGCTCGAGCGAAGGGAGGCTGAGCGTCGAGCAGGTACAGCTGGGCAGCGTCCCACTCATCCATATCCGTGTCGAAGGGGATCGGATCACCCCCTACCCCAATGCCAGTAAGCATCGAGAAGTCGTAAGGGGTCATCGTCATGTCCCCTGCGACGGAAAAGTGGAAGGAGTTGGTGGTATCCCAGCAACTCTCCGCTAGAGCAGCAAGCAAGGGCTTGCAGGTAGTCAGTCGAGAGAGCCCCCTGCAGAAGATGCCAAAACCGGCCTCGTCGACGATGTCACGAACCGCATCTGGCAGCTCGAGGTACCAGTCCCGAGCAACGGTGTTCCCATACCCGCGAATGGTATGGGAATCCCCCTGTAATCAAAAACAACAATTGCAAGGCAATATTCAAAATGCAGTTCTAAAAAGCATATAGGTATACAACATGTGTGCATGTTTTCGGATTCCAACAGATACCAGGTGTCGGTGTGCTCGCCAGTGAACTACAGCGTGTGATGTGTCAGCGTGTTTGGGTGGTTCAGGGTAGATGTAGCATGCGTGCAAGTTTTAACAAATGCAAACAAATACCGGGTGCCGGTGTGCTTACAGTGAACTACAACATGTGATGTGTCAGCGTGTTTGAGTGGTTCAGGGCAGATGTAGCATGCGTGGAAGTTTTAACATATTCAAACAAATACCGGATACCAGTGTGTATGCGTTGAAATACAGTGTGCGCCGTGTGTTTGGGTGATTCAAAGCCAGTGCAATGTGTGTGCATGTGTCAGTCGCAAACAGATATCAGTTGCACGTATGTTTACAATCAACTACAGTATACAGTATATCAGGATTAAGCAGTTAAAGAGCATAACCAGCTATGGCAGTTTTGTATCCTACATTGCAGAAAGTAAAGCAGAGAAAGAAAGTTACCTCGGAAGCGCCAAAGGACAGGTGGGAGGTAGGCTCACGCAGTAGTAGCTCGGGTGGCACGTGCCTCTCGAAGCTCCTGAACTGGCGTAGTCCGTCAGGAAGCATCACGTGAACTGCAGGCCTGTAGGTCTCCGGATTGAACGGCCGGATATGAAGTGGCAAAGGCTCGACCTCGGGGTCCATCTCAAGCTCTGGAGGAGCCCCGCCTTGTGGAAGATCGTCCGCCATCTCGAAGAGAATGTGAAAATGGCCGGAAGACGAAAAACCGAGCAAGAAGGCGAAAAGTCAACAAAAAGTCAAAACCCGAGAGGGTCGAAAAAGGCCGGAAAAGCCGGAGTACGGAAGAGGTACGGGTATCGAGGAAAACTCAAGGGAAACAAGCCCCGAGTGATGGAAATCAAAAAATAAACACCGAAACGAAGTTTCGTTCGGTTGAAAATGTCCGAAACGCGAAGGAGATCGCGAATCGAACAACGAAATGGGAGCTAGAACGCAAGAAAACGAGGAGATCGAAGGACGAAAACACTCTAGAGAGAGAGAGAGGCAATTTTCGAGCAAGAGGGTGTGAGAAATATAGGGTTAGAGGCCCTATATTTAAAGGCCCGTAGCGAAATGACAGAACTACCCCGATACAGGAACTTTTTGCTGGTCGGCCACACTCTTTGCCGGTCGGCAAAACATTGTGCCGATGGAATTTTATGAAGGCCGATGGACGGCCGGTGATGCATTTTGATGGCCGGTGGACATCCGGTGGTCTCCTACAGTGATTTTGGAGCCTCCTGCACCCTTGTTTGAGTTATGTGTGGGGTCCAGGGCCTTTAGTGCTCAAAACAGTGCAAAACAGTGCATTTCCGACGCTCAACCGACCTCCGTTTTGACCTCGGGTCGTGCCTTCTGTGCGTGGCACTCAAATTCATGCAAGGTGTATCCTTTTCGTATCCTTTTGGCTTTTACAAAAACTCAAAAGTTGCCCCATGCGTATCGCATATCAATCGCACTGTCTTGTGCACTCGCGTTGTCTAAACGCATCGCGCTATTTTGCGCGTCTTACTGCATTTTTTATGCATTCAATCGCGCGGTTTTGCGCATCTTATTGCATTTTTACATGTTTGCATGTTTGTTCAAATTTATTACTCGTGTAGACCCCGCATATTTTACTTGCGTAGACCGCATGTTTTACTTGCGTAGACCGCATTCTTATGTTCAATTTCATTACTTGCGTAGACCGCATGTTTTGTTTGCGTAGAACGCATGATCGTTCAATTTCATTACTTGCGTAGACCGCATGTTTTGCTTGCGTAGACTGCATGATTGTTCAATTTCATTACTTGCGTAGACCGCATGTTTTGTTCGCGTAGACTGCATGATTGTTCAATTTCATTACTTGCGTAGACCGCATGTTTTGTTTGCGTAGACCGCATGTTCGTAATCATTTCATTACTTGTGTAGACCGCATGTTTTGTTCGCGCAGACGGCATGTTTGTTCAAATTTCATTACTTGCGTAGACCGCATGTTTTGCTTGCGTAGACCGCATGTTTTGCTTGCGTAGACCGCATGATTGTTCAATTTCATTACTTGCGTAGACCGCATGTTTTGTTTGCGTAGACCGCATGTTTGTTCAAATTCATTGCTTGCGTAGACCGCATGCTTTCCTTGCGTAGACCGCACATTTTCCTTGCGTAGACCTCATGTTTTACTCGCGTGGACCGCATGTCTTACTTGCGTAGACCGCATGCTCATGATCAATTTCATTGCTTGCGTAGACTGCATGTTTATGATCAATTTCATTGCCTGCGTAGACCACGTGCTCCACTTACATGTCTGTACTTTCACAACATTGTTATGCTTCCCATTTGCTTTGCGTTGTCACGCATTTTCAAATACGTTAATATGCATATTGTTAATCACATTGTACCTGTTAAGTTTGTTTTCTTTGCAGGCACGATATTGTATGTACGGTTCATTTAAGGCTGGTGCAACCAGACGAACCACACAGCAATCTACACGGTCTAGGAGACCCTAAATCCTCTGAAGGTGCAAGTCCTTCGGTGTTTGTCGTGCCCGAACAACTTTCGATAAGTTGCATTATACATGTATTTCAAGCGACTCGCGTCATCGCATATTCAAGTTCACGTGCATCTCAAAAGCTGCGCATTGTCGCGCACTTCAAAATCATGCATCATCATGCATTTGCATCTCAAAAAAAAAAAATGCATTGTCATGCACCATCATGCATCATTATAATATAGTGTATATTGCATTGTAGCTTGCATGCATTCATTGCATCACCTTCCGCCTATGGCTTGCGCCTTTCCATGTTGAGCTTGGTCCGGTATGTGCCCCATACTTTTCACGTCGAAACATATTTCAGTGGACCGTTCTGTGTTAGACACAGCTTGTATGTGTACATGCCCTTCCTAGGCAAGATTTGGTTTGGCCCGCAGGCCATATCCATTGTATCCATTTCCATTGCATATTTGTAGATATTGCATTGTCGTTTGCATGCATTCACTGCATCACTTCCGCCTATGGCTCGCGCCTTTCCATGATTGAGCTTGGTCTGGTATGTGCCCATACTTTTCACGTCGAAACATAGTTCAGTAGACCGTTCTATGTTAGACACGACTTGTATGTGTACATGCCTTTCCTAGGCAAGATTTGGTTTGGCCCGCAGGCCATATCCATTATGTTGCATTTCCATTCCATTGCATATTTGTAGATATTGCATTGTAGCTTACATGCATTCACTGCATCACCTTCCATCTATGGCTTGCGCCTTTCCATGTTGAGCTTGGTCTGGCATCTGCCCATACTTCTCATGTCGAAGCATAGTTCAGTAGACCGTTCTATGTTAAACATGGCCTGTATGCGTACATGCCTTGCCTAGGCAAGATTTGGTTTGGCCCGCGTGCCATATCCATTGCCATTTCCCCAGCATTTTCATTATTTATTACATTGTAGTGTAATTGTTACATCCAGCATTAGGATCATTGACCTTTCCCCAGCGGGTCGTTTCCCCACTTGTGTCAATTCCACCCAATACTTGTTCTTGTGTCCATCTACATTACTCATAGTTCAGTAGACCGTTCTATGGTAGACGGACTTGTTACCTCCATCAATCTATTTGACATAGGTGTGGTTTCGAACCGCTCATGATTGGATCATGATTCAATTACTTTGCATATAGTTTGCGTTATTTCAATTGCATTGCATTGTCATTTGCATTGTTTATACATAGTTTTGTATATATTGCATATCATTTTACGTTCATTTTTGCATTGTCATGCATGTTGCTAATAACATCGTACCTGTTGAGTTGTTTTCTTTACAGGCACGATGTTGTATGTGCGGTTCATTTGAGGCTGGTGCAACTAGACGAACCGCACAGGTATTGTATCCTCCGAGTGAGACGTATCGAGAATTGCATAATTCTCTTACATCCTTCCTATATTTGTAATGTAGTTGCATCGGTGTATGCTAGCTTAAAACTGTCGCATGTATGCTTCGTTACAGCTTTCTTTGCATGATCATAAGTTATGTCCGGCTCTGTGCATTGTCTTGCATTTTGCCCCAGCCTTCGGGCGCATATCTTGATTGTCTTGCATGTTTGTCTGAGTCTTCGGCCTTGTCAAAAATGGGTCGTCTCTGGGCTTTGACATTCACTCCCGTCATTGTTATGACTTTCGAGTTCTGTCAAAGAGGGGCAACTGTAGACACCCCATTTTTGACCGTCCTCAAGACTTGGACGTCACCGTTTGAACACTCGGTGATCATCCATGTTTGTGTTCGTTTGGAGTTCCCGGAGGTCTCGGCTACGCGCTTTGCCTCAGGATCTCCGAACTCGACTGTTTAGTGTCTGGTTTTGCACCAAACACTTGTGTTTTGCCTTGGAGGGGCAGGGAATGCCTTGTGAGGCATCCCCAAACATCACCAGCCATGGCCAGAGGCCATCGACTGGTGTTTTGTTGCCATCGGCAATGTATATTGCCGGTCGGCATTCTTTGTTGCCGGTCGGCAGTCCATTTTGTCAAAATGGCATTTTTGAGCAGCCGACTACTGTTCATCTACTTTTGCAGATATTTTAATACAGCTGTATGGCATTTTGTTCCCCTCCATACACGTGTGTGGAGGGATGGCCTTCTTGTTAGGTTACTTTGTAAGCTTTACAAGATTGGCTCCTCTATAAGAGGAGCCCTCCCCTCTTGGCTTTAGGGTTAGAGATTTTAGAGAGAAAAAAACATTGTTAGAAGCTCTGGTTCTAGGATAGGAACTTATATACATTCTATCTCTATATCTCTCTCTCTCTTAAGTGTTCTAGGTGTATTTGTTCATAGTATTGCACACAAACATCTACCATTACACCTTCCCTTGGCTATTGAGGTTCAAAGGGATTGTTATCAGAGTTTTGGAGCTGGTTTGGAGCTTAAGAAGCTGCTGGAGCTTCATTTGTGAAAGAAGTCTTCAAGGGTAACAATTTTGCCCTTTTATTCCCCATTTTTGCATACTATTTTTGCCTATCTTAGAACTATTTTTGAGCTTAGTGTATAATATAAAAAAGTTCTTTTTTTGGGCCCTCTAAATAGTTTGTTTAGAGTGTTTTGTGGTTTGGAGGTGTTTGATCCCTCTTAGGCCTTGAGAGGCCCCATTTTGTGCTATTTTGAGTGAGCTCCGGGACCTTGGTGTTTGGGCCTCCTCACCACTGAAATCTTGAGGGATTTCAGAGGTGAGGATGGTGCCTTGAGGTCCTAGGGAGGAGAGGGCCAGCCCCTCTCCTTGTTGTCCTTGAAAAGGACCATTTTTGGCCTCTTGAGGGAGCACCTAGCTTAGGCTCTTGTTGACTATGCCTTAGCTGATTTTTGTGCTTATTATGTCATGATATGCCTATGTTTTTAATTGGTTTTGGTACACCGTGCATGCTTAGCATACCTACCTTATAATGCCATGATTTGCCTCAATACATGCATAGCATTTAGACTATCAAGCTTTTGTGTTTTGGCCAAGCTTTGTGAAGCTTACTTGCATGATTTGGTGTGCTAAGGGACTGTTTTAAGTCATTTGAGTCATTCATGCCTTGCTTTGTATAGCTATCATGTAATTCCTCTCGTATGCCTTAAGCTTTGGCCCTTCTAGCATGCCATTCTTGCATTGATTTAGTGGTTTGGAACTATCCACCATGTCATTTCAGTCCACTTAGCATGCTCATATGCTCGCATTTCATGGCCCTTTCGATGCTTCAAAAGTTGATGTTTCATGCTTCATGTTTGTGCCATTGTGTACGCCTTTAGGATTAGGTCATTTAGATGCCATCTAAGTGGTTCTTGAGGCTTACTTTTGCATGATTTGAGACTGTTTTGATTCAATTTGGTCATTTGCTTCATGAGTCATATGATCATGTTTTAGGTCCTTGGGCTTGGTTGCATGCATAGCTTGCATTGGTAGGTTGATTCAGCATCATTTCCTACATATTTTCAAGGCTTATAATGCATGCCATATGTCCATGTTATGCCTCTTTCAAGTGTGCTTGAGAGTTGCCCTTTTGTGCTTGAGTGTTAGCCCTTTAACATGTGCATGTGTGTATGTGTGTTTAGTCCTCATTTCATAGCACTTATGGCCACTGTTTTGGGCCTAATTAGAGCTGCCTAAATCATACTTAAGTCCATCCTTTGCTTGCTTACCTTGCATGTTTGTTTGCATGCTTGCATGTACATCTTGCATTCCCATGTTGCATCCTTAGCTTGCATGCCTAGGTTGCATTCCATCTGGCATGCCTGTCTTGTTCCTTGATCTAGTGATAGGAATTGGGCTTTGGTTTGTTGGTTTGCATTGCATTTGACATCAAAATGTGCACACTTGGTCCCTTGGGCCATCACGCATGGAAATGCGCGATTGATGGTCCGAGAACCAAGGAGCATGTCCCTTTGACTTACTCACATGATAAGGGACATGATTGGTGCATATATGGCTTGAATTGCATTGCCATGCAAAGTTCTGTCCTCTGCTACTGTCAAACAGGTTCTGCAGGAACTTCTTGCCGATCGACTGCATAGAGTGCCGACCAGCAATAAATCGGTGGCCGATGGATCCATTGTGTGCCGATGGACACCAAATCACAGCCGGTGATGATTCCCTCCAGCCGGTGGCACTCCTCAACATCCAGTAAGCACATCCTGAGACTTTGGCAATCTGCAGAGGAGTATAGCAGGAAAAACAGAGACAACTTGCGCATGGCAGTGTACTTCCGAGCAGGACCAAGTATGCATTGCATTGGGCTCTCTTCCCGAGGCAGTTTATCTATTTTCCCTAGATTAGTTAATTTGCTTAGCTAATTAGATGGCCTGTAATATTTAATTAGCTTGTAGGTTAATTATCTGTAATATTTATTTGGTCCCTCCGGGCGAGGGCGAATCTGTAATAAGTGTGGGTGCGTGTGTGTGCATGTCTTCCAATCCCCACTTCTTTCTTCCCTTTTATTTACCTGCTTATGAAGGTAGATTAGGGCATGTTTAAATTAGCATACCTTATGCTATGCATGCGTGCATCCATACATTTGTCTTGCATGCACCGGGCTCGGTACATCATGCTAACTGCATTTGTACTTCAATTCCAAATTGAATACGTGCATCAATTGATCGCATTTCACATGCCATGTTTAGGTTAGCCGAGCCTACTCTAATTGCATCCTGTATGTGTTGCATTAGTCAATTTGACATGAACTAGGACCATGCATGTTGGCTAACTAGTTTATTGTTTTGGCACGGAGTACGATGTAAGTATTTTCATGCTTTAGCATATCGCATGCGTGTGAATGCTATCATGACAGCATGCTTACCATGTGGCTAGATGCCTATGTGATAAACTATTTGAATGCCTGTGGGTGAAGGTTGGATTGTCTGAGTTGGAAAAACTCGTTGAAATCCGTATTTTAGCCTACTTGCGAGTAGCAAATTCCAAAGTGTTTTTCAAAGACAAACGGATATGCAATGCTTATTTCCAAATTAGGCAATCTAGTCTATATTTGTGTGCTGTGCGCATAACATAGTAATTCTAGGCTAATAATTGGAATAAGAACACATAACGTTTTCAAAACTGGATATCATGGTTAGTAGAGGCCGATCTTCGGATCGGGTGAGAGGGGGTGCTCATAGCTGACCTTCCCCGATCGTACCCAAGTTCCCGAGCCAAGGCAATTCTGGTGATGACGGACACGTGGCCTTTGGCACCGAGTCAGGGTTTCCTAAATTGCCCCATTTTAAAATATTTAGGTGGCGACTCTGTATCTGGCAAAGCAGTCCATGTTTGGCACTTCTTTTCAAAAAATCTGTTTCTCAAAACGATTTGCCGGATTTGGACTCTTTGGTTCAGATTAAGAACCGTGACACAAATCGAGTCCGAATTGTAGCGAGGGCCCCCCACGCGGGCGCGTCTACAATAGTCACCACCATTTCCCCTCCAAGACCCATGGCAACTACACCTTTCTTTGGCACGTTCGAAAGCAACACACAAACCACCAAATACTAACCTCGAGGCCAAAGGACCTTCACCCCATTATATATGCCCCTGGAGCCAAGGCCATTGCCAAATCCACTCCCTCCCTCTCATAGCCAAGCTCCACCCCCCAAACGTATCAACTTTATCTAGACTAGGGTCGTATCTTACGATCCTAGCATATATATGACCCCGTTCCACCTACCCAAGCCGGAGGTGCTCCTTCCTGACTGCACTGACTTGTGCATGTTGGACATCTCTAGAACTCAACCCGGACCAATGGTGGTAACATGGGAGATTTCAGGGGAGAATGGGATTGTTGAGTCAGAATCCGAGGAATCTAGGAGTTTTGCTGAGGAGGTATACAGTCCAAGTGACTACATTCTATTAGTAGGCCAGGTTGGACCAAATGTGGAATTGCCGGCAGGGACAGAGCTTTGTGTGATACAGGGGAGTGAATTTGGTCAGAGGATAGATGACTTGGCAGCTGTGGAAGGAGACTTTGCTAAACTCCAATTTTTCAATGAATAAGATCCAGAGGGCATGGCAGTCAACTGGTATGATTTTGAGGAGTCAGCAGAGGTCACTGGGTGGCTTGATGAACTACCAGATATTGTCGACGAAACTCAGTTGGAATGGGGCCCGGCAGGGGCAAGAACATCAGTTGTGGCCGGAAAGGCCGAAAATCAGCATGCATTGCCGGAAAGCACCGGTACTAAGAATTTCGCTCAAAATCTGGGCATTTGGAATATAGAAATTATAGAGCAGCCAGCTATACTGACGCAGTTGGAGCAAAAAGGAATCGAGGAGTTTGAGAGAATCAGAAAAGCCAAGGCCCTCATGGGGACTAAAAGTACTGTGTGTACAAGGATAGAGAATGTTGCGAGCATGTGGATGGAAAGTACTGCGAGTACAATTGTACCGGAGCCGGATAGGTGTCTGTTGGCTGCCGACGGAATGTGGTGGGAAGACGATGATTTATGTCTTGCCCACATAGATGAAGATTGGGGGAGTAACCAGCCAAACGATACCTGGTACATCGACGAAGTCGATCATATGACTAGAAGCGGACGGTATTTCAAGCCCCCACATCTAGATCAGCCAGAGGTGTCTGGGAAAGATAAGGAGGCGGAGAAACAGAAAGAGAAGCAACTCGAAGAAGAGGCTGTACTGAAGTAGTTGAAAAAGATACAAGCAGGCATCTCCATCTAGGGATTGCTTATGGCATCGCGAGTGCATCGACAAGCTGTCTTATCGGCCATAGACAAGGCCAAGCTCTCAATAGACACCACGCCCGAACAGTTGGTGGGCTTAGTTTTTCCGAGAGGGGCTACCCCGATGTTGACTTTCTCTGACAAAGAACTACCAACTGAGGGTGCGAACCATAACAAGCCACTCTACATCTCTGTGGAGTGTAGAAACAAATGGATACCCGTGGTGCTTGTTGATACAGGGTCCGCCATCAATGTGTGCCGGGCAAGAACCGCATATGCCATCGGTTTAAAGACCGCAGACTTTGTGCCGACAGCCCAAGTGATTCGGGCATATGATAACACAAGCCGGGAAGTAATGGGGACAATGAAAATTCAGACCAAGGTTGGGCCAGGACAGCATGAGGTAGACTTTCATGTCTTAGAAGTTCTTGTGACCTTCAATCTACTCTTGGGGCGGCCGTGGCTACACCAGGTGAAGGCAGTTTCGTCCACCTTACATCAGATGGTGAAATACCTCCATGGGAAGGGAGTAGCCATTGTTTTTGAGAATTCATCGATCCATCCACCGCCAGAGGTGTCTACACCAGTCCTGGAAATTGAGCATGGTATGGAGGATGTGTTCTTATCCGGTTTCACTCTGGCTGAGGCCCGGGTCATGCAGAACATTTTGGCTATTAATGAGGGAGTGTATGTCAGTGCTCAATCAGTATACCTCATGAACAAGCTTCAACACATCCCCAGGATGGGATTGGGAATGAGCGGCCGGAAGGGCGTTGCAGCGTTGGCCGAAGTGCCGCACAACCCACATACCTTTGGTTTGGGTTATCTGCCCACCAAAGAGGATTGGGTGAGAAAAGGTAAGGAGATGGCTGGTAGAGCCAGAGCAAAGAAGGCAGGGAAGCCATATGAGTTAATGCATCGACCCATCCAGGGTACCCAAAACGGACGCTTTGTCCGGGAGGGGGAGGACTTTCCATTTTGCGGCTTCCCGGAACCATGGTTGAACACGGAAAGGAAGTGCGTGCTGGGGTTTGAGATCTTCTTTGACCTGCAATTATTCGGGGATGACGTTGCCGAAGAGCAGACAGACCCATTAGCTGAGGCTGAGCAGAGGAAGAAAGTGGAGTCTGAGGACACCGAAAGTGAAATGGGGGTAGCACTGGCGTGTCTACTTTCAGATCCTTCGATCGAACAGAAGTGCTTGGGAGATAACTTCTCGGTATGCGTGATCGGGAATGAAATGGTTGCGGGCCTACTAGCAAACATTTCGAATGCATCTATTGCACCCTCTCTCATTTGGCAGTATGAAGTGGGATTTTTGTCAACCAGCACCAGGTCAGGTAGTGAGCTGGAATCTGATTCCACCGAGTCTGTTGAGTCGGAATCTATTCCAGCTCGACTGAGTCTGAGTTCGGTATTCCAGGGAGTGATAACCCAGATACCACAGTCTTGTCCAGGTCGTCTTTTTCTTTCTCTTTTGAGTCTGTTGTAACCGAAGAATCGGACGATTTGGATGTGCTTAATGAGAATGATGTGGCTATGGTTTCTGAGTACTTTTCTGTGCCCTTGATTTATTGCATTAACTCAGACTTTCAAAATTTTGATGAAAACGACGAGGAAGAAATTCCTCCGATTTTGCAATGCTTAATTGAACAAGACCGGGAAAGATTTGTTAAACCCTTAATGGATGAAATCACTACTGTGAACATTGGTACTGAGGAGGACCCGCGACTGGTCCAGATCGGGTCCACGTTGTCTTCGGAGGAACGCGAGCGCTTAGTCGCTTTATTAAAAGATTTCAAAGATGTTTTCGCGTGGTCCTATGAAGACATGTCTGGAATCGATCCTAAGATTGTACAGCACCGGATCCCTCTTGACCCCGAGGCCCGACCCGTTAAACAAAAACTCAGAAGGATCCGCCCGGACTAGGCTCTCAAGATTAAGGAAGAGGTCACCAAGGAAATTGACGCAGGTTTCTTGTTGGTATCTAAATACCTAACTTGGTTGGCCAACATCGTTTCGGTGCCGAAGAAGGATGGTAGGATCCGGGTATGCGTGGATTTCAGGGACTTGAATAGAGCTAGTCCGAAGGACGACTTTCCCTTGCCGCATATTGATGAGTTAGTAGACTTCACAGCAGGGCATGCTTTGCTTTCGTTCATGAATGGCTTTTCGGGCTACAACCAGATAGTGATGGCACCTGAAGACCGAGAAAAGACTGCATTCACCACCCCGTGGGGGACTTATTGCTACAGGATAATGCCATTTGGGCTGAAGAACGCTGCAGCTACATATCAACGGGCCGCAACCACAATATTGCACGACATGATCCACAAAGAGGTTGAGGTGTATGTGGACGACATGATTATTAAGTCCAAAGAAAGAGAGGGCCACTACACCGCCTTGCAAAAGTTCTTTCAAAGGATCAGAGAATTTCGGTTGCGGCTGAATCCTCAGAAGTGTACGTTTGGTGTTACAGCAGGAAAAATGCTGGGGTTTCTGATTACACAGAGAGGTATCAAAGTCGACCCTTCCAAAATCAAGGCCATCCTAGAAATGCCATCACCAAGGACTGAAAAGGAGGTGCGAGGCTTTCTGGGTAAAGTGCAATTCATAAGACGGTTTATCTCAAAATTAACCTTGACTTGTAAACCACTTTTTGGCCTCTTGAAGAAAGGAAAGAAATTCCAATGGGACGGCCGATGCCAAGCTGCTTTTGAACAGATCAAGGAATACTTACAGAACCCTCCTGTGTTGCCGCCGCCAGAGCCGGGGAGACCGTTGATTTTGTATCTTTCAGTGACTAAGACTACAATGGGTTGCATGCTCGCGCAAGAATCAGAGGACAAAGTGGAGAGAGCCATCTACTATCTGAGCAAGAAGATGCTAGAGTATGAAACCCACTACACACCATTGGAAAAGGCTTGCTTAGCCTTGGTATGGGCTACCAGGAAGCTGCGGCACTACCTGTTAGCTCACTCCGTAATGTTGGTTTCAAGATTAGATCCCATCAAATATCTCTTTGAGAAACCAGCATTTACGGGTAGGCTGGCTCGTTGGTTGCTGTTGCTTTCTGAATTTGATCTGAAATATGTGACGCGCAAGTCAGTCAAGGGAAGAGCAGTAGCAGAATTCTTAGCTGATCATCTAGTGAAAGGAGGTGAAGCAGTTGAGTACTTATTCCCAGATGAGGCCATTTTGCATATCGGAGACGAAACTTGGACGATGTACTTTGACGAAGCGTCAAACTAGTACGGGTATGGGATAGGGGTGTTACTGATAGCACCCGACAATTCCCGTATCCCTCTAGCATTCAAACTCCGATTCAAAGTCTCGAACAACGAAGCAGAATATGACGCATGCATTGCCGATCTAGAAACAGCCCTGGAACTAGGGGCAAAACGGTTGGACGTCATCGGGGACTCGAACCTTGTTGTGTCTCAAGCAAAAGGAGATTGAAAGGTCAAAGAGGAAAAGATGATAATGTACCACCAGACCTTGGATCTGCTGATTCCTTGGTTTGCGAAGCTAAACTTCACTCATCTACTAAGAGAAAATAATAGGTTCACAGATTCACTAGCAACTCTATCTTCCATGATAGACATCCCGTTTGGAGCCCGGATGCGTCCAGTCATTATCGACAAGAAATTTGTGCTTGCTTACGAGTCGATTGCTGCTATAGACGAGGTTCAAGATGAGAACCCTTGGTATTACGATATTTGGAATTTCTTGGAGAATGAAGCATATCCACTAGGGGTAAATGCCAAGGATAAAAGGGCAATCAGAAGAATGGCCGTTCAGTTCATCATCTGCGGAGGTAAATTATATAAGAGAGGTCATCTGGGAATGCATAAGCTGTGCGTTGAAGCTGAAGAATCAAAACGCCTGATGGAGGCCATCCATAGAGGGGAATGCGGTGTGCATATGAACGAGGTAATGCTGGCGCAAAAGATCCTCAGACAAGGTTATTATTGGTCCACCATAGAGGAGGATTGTATCAGCTTTGTTCGGCGATGCCACAAGTGTCAGATCCATGCAAACCGCATGAACATTCCGCTGTCGAAGCTGTACAATATGACTTCGCCATGGCCATTTTCAGTTTGGGGAATCGATGTGATCGGGGCTGTTACCCCAAAGGGGTCGAATGGGCATGAGTTCATCCTAGTCGCGATAGATTATTTCACAAAGTGGGTTGAGGCCCAATCTTATGCGCTGTTGAAGGCGTCACATGTTGCAAAGTTTATCAGAAACAACATCATCTGTCGATATGGGGTCCCAAACGAGGTCATTTCAGATAATGGTTCCCACTTCAAGAAGGAAGTGATTGATTTGTTGGAGAAATACAACGTGGCTTTTCATAAGTCATCCACATACCGGCCGCAAACCAATGGAGCGGTTGAGGCCGCCAACAAGAATATCAAGCACATATTGCAGAAGATGGTGGAAACCTACCGGGATTGGCCAAATAAGCTGCCGTTTGCTCTGTGGGGTTACCGGACGTCAATTCGAACTTCTACTGGGGCGACTCCGTATTCATTAGTTTATGGGATGGAGGTCGTTCTGCCTATTGAAATTGAGGTTCTATCTTTGCGAGTACTGGCTGAGTATTAGATAGCTGAAGCAAATTGGCAGCAGAGCAGATTTGAGGAACTCATGCGCTTTGATGAAAGAAGACTGAAAGCACTGTACCATGTTCAAGGTTATCAACACAGAATTGCCCGGGCTTTCAATAAGAAAGTTAAGTTCAGGAATCTAAAAGAAGGAGATTTGGTGCTCAAGGACAACCGAGCTCTCATTCATGACTCTAGGGGCAAGTTCAGACCCAATTGGACTGGCCCTTACATTATCAAGTCTATCTGCTGGTCGGGTGGAGCTATGGTTCTAATGGACCTAGATGGCCTAGAGTTCTCCCAACCGATCAATATGGATAAGTTGAAGAAATATTACCCCTGAGAGGCTCGCTAGGCCGAAAACCCAAAAGGGCGACCTAGGCAAAAGTCAAAGCACAAAAAATTTGAAATTATAAAAACTGAGCTCGCAAAGTTGAAAACCCGCAAAAGGCGGCCTTGGCAAAAGTTAGAGCATAAAAGGAGAGTGAAAATACTCGAGTGAACCTAAGCCTGAACTACGTAAGGCTTGATTCCCATCTCTGGGATACGTAAGCAACTTCATCCTGAAGTTCAGCCATAAACTTTTCCCCGATCAACTTTTTCCATTTGATCATCTCGGCCATCTCTGTCTGTTCAGCATTCAAGAGTTCGGTTATGATCTCCGGTGCAATGCTTTTCAGACTAGGGGCAACTTTCTATTGTTATGCAGTGCCGCGGTACTATTCAGACTAAGCGCAACTTTCCAGTTGCTAGGATCTGAGGTTGTGCATCTCAGTGACAGATTTCAGGCATGTCCAGTTCTGATCCATATCGAAAATGGTTTTGAAAAGTTTTAATAAAAGTAGACTCTGTTCAAAATTAATCTTTTTACAACTTAGACCATTTTGGACCAAAGCGGAAAATTTTCAGTACCCACAACCTTCAATTTCATTGATTTCAATACAGAGTTCTCCTGCTCTTGCATACAAATTGAAGTTGCTTTTTATTACATTCGTAAAGAAAACTTGAAAGTACTAATAAAGCAATAAATCCGGGGCATAGATAAGTCAGGTGTTCCTGTGCCCTCTCCTAGAGCTGGTCGAAGCCTCTGATGCCAAAGTGGGCTCTTCCTGTGCCTCTTCATTAAGCCAATCCAAGCACTCATCAGACAAGGTGCAACTGAAAGTGGGAGCGGGGGCCAGGAGTTCTCTAGTCCTCTATGCTGTGGCATACCGGGCAAGCTGTGCACCTCGGGCTGGGAATGCAGCAGGGTACTCTATCCCCTCTGGCGGGCAAGTCTGATCATGCCCAAACTGGCGTTGGAACCAAAACGGAAAGTAGAAGACACAGTGTATCAAGCCAATTAATTGAATCCCAGGTTGACGGGTCATGTTGTAACTCATTGCCGGCAGATTGAGCCAAGGGCAGCGCCAAGCGATGCGGTTTGCAGACAAACTGCACATCCAGTTGTACCACCACCCCTCATCCAGGGCATCGACTAGGCGTTGCCGAAAAAAGTAGCTGCGAGCTGAGTATGCTGGGCAAGGCTCCACAATCTGTAACTTGTCCATCAACCACAGCTGGGGAGGGATGAAAAATGAGAGAATAAAAGAATAGAGAGATATACGATGAGAGAAAAGAAAGAAAAGGGTTTTGTAAGAAAAACCAAGCCTGAGGGCTGAGTGATGTGAGCTATACATATGTGAGATTGGGTGGGAAACATTACCTGCAATAGTAGTGGGCTCCTCACAAGCCTAGCCATGTCCCGGCGATGAAAAGCGTCTAAGCCCATTAATGTCTCAGCCAACGTCATGGCGATGCAGCTCTTGCCCTCCTTCAAACCTTGGGCAACCTTGATCAACCAGACACTGAATCCACCGGAGCCCGAGGCAAGCAAGAAGTGAGATAGCAAGCATAGGCAAAGCGCGTGTCGCCGATAGCCCTGCCAATGATGGTCGCCGCAGTCACCAGCATCATAAAACCAGCGAACCAAGCTTGGGATGTCCAGCTCCCCGTCGTGAACCAATGATCGAGCATCATGCAAAGTGAGGCCGCACATTCGTCCTAAGGCTTGGACGTGGCCAAATCGGAGTTGAGGCAAGATTTCCTCGTTGCGCTCGGACTCCATCAAAACTCGAAAATCCTCGAAAGTAGGACACATCTCTTGCCCGCTAAAGCTAAAAACGTGTGTTACTGGATTCCAAAACCTTGTCGCGGCATAGAGGAAAGGAAGATGTAGCGGAGTACGGCCCAACGTGAATAGTGCATTCAAGCCGAAGCCCCAGAAGTTCAACTTTTTCGAGCCGTCTAGAGAAGAAATCCAAGCTTTGAGATTTTGGATGAGAAATGCTTCAATTTTGATGCAAAACTAAGATGAAATGAAAGAACCACGAAGCTGGGACTTTTATAGAGGACAAAGCACTGTTCGGGGGACACGTGTCAACAATTTGGTGGTTACCAAGCCAGATGGTCGGCCGACCACCTTTTCTGGTAGGCCGACCACCCCTTTGGTCTCTGATGAAAAAAGCTGGTCGGCCAGCTCCCTCTGATGATCGGCCATGAAGAGAAGTGGGGCTTTGGTCTTGTCCTAGCCTCTAGAAGAAAGTTCCTAGCATTTCCATGCGTCGGGAGTGTTGAAGGTGCGAGTTTTCCTCTGTTTCGGATGTGCTCCGTCACTCCGATCATCCGAAATGCATTTTGTTTATCGAGTTGTTGTTTGAGTCTTGCATATCGAGTTGTTGTTTTGCTTATCGAGTTGTTGCTTTGATCATCGAGTTGTTTTGTTTATCGAGTCATCGAATTTTGTATATTGAGTTATTGCTCTTTGTTTACTCAACGTTGTTGTGTCTTGCTTATCGAGTTGTAAAATTGCCAAGGTTTTGTTATTTCTTAGTAAGTTAAGTTGTTTAGTTTGTTGAGTCGTTTCACTACCTGACTTGGCAATTTTCAGTGCACAATTCCATTCAATCTCATTTTCGTGCAAAATAATGCGATGCGATGCAATGCTAAGAACATAAAATGCAACACTTTTTCAAAAAACTGTTTCATTCCATCATGCTTCCTTTGTTATAACATTTTACAACAATGGTACCAGTTTTACAGAAAACAAAACTGCCTAATAATGTACAAATGTGCTACAACTACTAGTAAAAAAGGCAAATAAAGCAGAACAACTATCAAGCACAGGAGTAAGAGGCCTTCTTCGTCCTCTTCTGCGGAATAACCTCTGCACCATCATCATCATCGGAATCAGAGTCGCCGCCCTCAAAATCCTCCTCGGCATCATCTACATTACCGGAACCGGAACCAGAGTCATCCTCTCTACCAGCGGATGTCTCTGACTGGGGATGTGCAGGCTTCTCCTCCTCGCTAGACTCCTCCTCTACGACAGGTGCTCTGCGCCTGCCTCGGCCGCGAGTCGAACCCCCTCTCCCAGCTCTCCGAGGAGGCCTGGATGGCCCGGCCTGTGGCCCAGTATGTAGTGGAGGCATCTGAAAAGAAAGATCGCAATTTGAATACATCAGCCAAAGTATGTATATCAGATGCGGATGCAAGAAAACTACGAAGGGTGGGTGTATGCAGATACAGTACATGAATGTGGTGTGTGTCGGATGCGCTCTACACATACAGTCAATCAATGCAGTGAAATATTCAAGTTCAACATGTCATTAGAAGTATGATAAATGCAAGAAAACTAAAGAGTACCGGGACGCCGACGATGGACAACTATGTCTCTCTCTGCAGGACCATGCCCTCGAGTGAGGCCACTAACCCGAGTAACCCCTCCGTATACTCCCTGGTAGGCTGCAGATACAAGCTCAAGTCATCAATGAGTAAATAAATGCCTAAGTACCTGAGTGGTAAACGAAAAGCAGTGGAACATACCGGTGGTGAGTCAGGATCACTGACGTATCGATGATCAGGCATGAGGGGGCTCTATCGAAATCGGGTTGGAAGTCCCGTATCGCCATCCTGTCAACTCAGTCGGGATAGCTGACCATCTGACCTGATGATAAGTCGAGGGATTCGGGGGGACTAGTCCAGCTCCGCCTCTCGATGTGTCGGCCCTGCTGGTCGAAGGAATATCTGTAGCTCAGGCCAGGCTCGATGTTGGCATGCCAACAGACCTTCTCGTGGGAGTACGGACACCAGTCAATGGAGGCATCAAGTATGTATGGCGGTAGGTTACGTACTCCCCCTCCTCCAAATGCAGAAGTACATCAGTGCCTAGCATCGCCGACTCAACATCCTGGGGGGTGAGCCCCTCAGTGGACCGCATGTCGACCGGAGGTCCTGCGGGGACACTTTGCTTGGGGTAGCCCATAGCCTGACGCCTGAAGCGGTCCCCCAGAAACCAGGCCCTACCAACGGGCCCCTCAAATAAGATCCTGTACCGGGAAGCGGCCTCCCCCAGCAAGCTAAAATCGGGTATTTCCACCCAAGGGCGCCCAGGGCTTCCATGTGATTTGCGGATAACCAATGCATAAGCCAATTAGAAATTGTAAATGTGCAAGATGAATTAAAGATGAAAATATGGAGAACTGAGAGTTCTGAATTACCTCTGTCGGCCGCACTGTGTCAAAATACTGTCGCAGGTAGGGCAAAGTTTCCCGGGCCCTCGGCCGGTACTGGCCCTCGAATACAAGCGAGTAAGGGATCGTGAGAGGCACCACCACCTCAAGCTCCGGGGCCAGCGTCGGAAGGTATTCAAAAACCCAGAGCTGTGGAAAACAAGGCAATAGCCATCAGAATACAGAATGCTGAGTGCAGAACGTGAATGCAGAATGTACAGAGAATACAGAATGCCAAGAGCAGAATGCAATGTATAGAATGTAAAGTCTGCTGTGCGTACAATATACAGATAATGAAAAGTAGAAATGTAAATCAAAAGGGCAGAAAGTACCTCCTAGGCTCTCCAATAAACGCTGACTATGTTCCCCCATTCGCGGGAGGTCACACTCAAGTAGCAATAGAGGGTAGCCAAGCCGGCGCCACCCCAGTCATGCCGACTGACCTGTGATAGGTCTACCAGGGCACTCAGTAGATAGAGTCCGACGGTGTTCCCCCTATCGGAGAACAGAGTGGTCCCAAGGAGGAACATCAAAAAACCTCGAGTGTACTGCGCTGTCTCCTCGGGAGTCTCGGGCTCAGTCCCCCTGAAATGTGTGGAGAACCAAGTGTACCGGACCCTGCCCGATGCTCTGTCAACCGGTGGGCGAGCTCCCAATAGATAGATCCAGGTGGCCTCCCACTCGTCCATGTCCTCGTCATAAGGGATCGACCAGCCTCCCACGTCAAGGCCTGTCAGCACAGCGAAGTCGAACGGGGTCATAGTTATGTCCCCGGTGGCCGAGAAATGGAAGGAGTTGGTGGTGTCCCACCATCTCCCTACAAGGGCGCCCATCAACGTTCTACTAGCAGGATATCGAGATATCCCCGTGCAAAAGGTTCCGAACCCTGTCTGGTCGACCCAATCACGAACGGCCTCCGGGAGCTCTGTGTACCACTCCTTCGCAACGGTGGAGCCATATCCTCGTGTAACACAGGAAGACACCTGCATTCATAATGAACACATGTATTCAGTTTCAGAATGAAATGAATAAGCTGCGTGCAAATGAAATGTATGAGCTGTGTGCAAACCAAATCAGATACAATGCTGTGAGCTGTGTACAAATACAAGTGTGTGCTGTGCGTTCACCTCATATTTGGGCTGCGTGTTCAGAAACTCAGAGTTTGGGCTGCGTGTTCGACTTTCAACAAGTGTGGGCAGTGTGTTCATCTAGAAGAATGGGCTGTGTGTTCAGATTTCAAAGTTCGAGCTGCGTGTTCAACGTCAAGTGTCTGGCCTGTGTGTTCAGATTTCAAAATCAGTGGGTTGTGTGTTCATCTCAAAGTTTGAGTTGTGTGTTCAACGTCAAGTGTCTAGGCTGTGTGTTCAGATTTCAAAATCAGTGGGCTATGTGTTCATCTCAAAGTTCGAGCTGTGTGTTCAACGTCAAGTATTTGAGCTGTGTGTTCAGATTTCAAAATCAGTGGGCAGTGTGTTCATCTCAAAGTTCAAGCTGCGTGTTCAACGTCAAGTATTTGAGTTGTGTGTTCAGATTTCAAAATCAGTGGGCTGTGTGTTCATTTCAAAGTTCGAGCTGCGTGTTCAACATCAAGTGTTTGGGCTGCGTGTTCAGACTTCAGAAATTCACAGTTTGGGCTGCGTGTTCAACTCTTAACAAGTGTGTGCTGTGTGTTCACAATCAATATGTGGGCTGCGTGTTCAGAAATTCAAGTGATTGAGTTGTGTGTTTAAGATGCGAACGGAATACTGTGTTATAGACTAAGTGTTCAGAACAAGCTGTGTGCTAGAATGAGCAGATAAACATAGCAGAAGCATGAAATGCATAGAAAATGCATAATACATTGCGGAAAACATAAAAGTGAGGTGCATACCTCCCATGCCTAATGAGAAATGTGGGACTCCGGCTCCCGCAATAGCAGATCAACGGGTGCCCGATCATCAAAATCAGTAAAATAGTAGAAAACGGCCCGAGAAAGGATATGCTCCCGAGGGTGATACCTCTCGGGATCGAATGGCCGAACCCTCAGGGGCAAAGACATAATGTTCGGCTCACCTCCGGCACCGGGAGGACCTCCGCCATAAGGGAAATGACCCGCCATCTCAAGATATCTGCAAAAAGGAGCAAAATGAGCCAAAATTAGAAAAAGTCAACTCTTGGGAAAGGAAAAAGTCAACAAAAGTCAACTCCCGAGAAAATGTTCCAAATATTGAGACAAACTTACCCCAAGTGGTGAAAATGGAGAAAGAAGCACCGAAATCAAAATTTAATCGATTTAAAGTGAAGAGAACTGAAAGTTTTTGCGAAACAACTTTTCGTGGGGCATTGGAAAACGCATATAGGGCGCAGATCTGAGGGAGAAAATGGTCTAGGAAGGAGGAGAAGATGATTTCGGACTTAAGTTGTGAGGAAAAGAGCTTTGGCCGAGTATACTTAAAGAAACAAGTGTGAAAGTACCAAACTGTTCCGGATTTGGGCTAGGTGGTCGGCCGACCACCTTTTCTAGTAGGCCGACCACCCCCTTTACCAAACCTGGTCGGTGACCTCCAATGGCCTCCAAATCTGGTCGGTGGTGCTCCCAAGGTAGTCTCCAAGGTCTCTTTGAACTCCCTGCAAATTTTGGTAGTGATCGGAGTCTCCGGCACTCGAGAAAGTACAAGGAAAGTGCACTTTTCGTCACGAAATCCCTCCGCGGGAACTTCAACTCCAACTTTCAATGCGTGTTTCATCGTTACTCGTCAAGAGCGAGATGTACCCTTTTTGAGTATGTTGTGACCCTTCCGAGAGGTAAACCAGAGGCCATGATTGAGTCGCCCTCATCAAAACTTGCATTTCTTTGCTCATTGTTTGTGTCAAATATGCATTCGAGTTTGCACTTATCCTGCATTGTTATGCACGTCACTTGCATTCTCATGCACACCACTTGCATTCTTGTGCACGTTTCATTGGTATTGTCATGCCTTGGTATTGTCATGCCTTGGTATTGTCATGCCTCTATGTTTAACTTGCGTTGTCACGTACGTTTCTTCTTGCATTGTGATGCACTTTCTCATCGACACCATGTTTGTCTGCGTTCGATATAGCGTTGGACATATGTTGCTAACTATGTTGTGCTTGTTAAGTTTCTCTCTTTTACAGGCACGATATTGTATGTACGGTTCATTTGAGGCTGGTGCGACCAGACGAGCCACGCAGGTATTGTATCTTCTCCGTGTGAGACGTGGCGAGAATTGAATAATTCTCCGCATTCTTAAACTGCATGAAATGTAGTTGTTGCTTTGCATTCTTGCTTAAAACTGTTGCATCTATTGTGAATATTTGCTTCATTACAGCTCGCTGCTTTGCATTGTCGTCAGTTGCGTTCAGCTTTGTGCATATCATTTTGCATTTGGCCCCCTTGCCTGCGGGCATGTCTACGGGCACATCTTGTTTATCTCGCCTGTTTGCCTAAGTCTTCGGTCTTGTCAAAAATGGGTCGTCTCTGGACTTTGACATTCACTCCCGTCACTTATGACTTCCGAGTTCTGTCAAAGAGGGGCAACTGTAGACAACGGACAACCTGGCCTTTGATGGCTATTTGTGGTTGATAAGAGATGTCATACTGACTTAGTTCAACGGACCACTGCATGAGCCTTCCTGAAGATTCTGGTTGTTGCATGATCTTTTTCAAAGGCTGGTCGGTAAGAATCACTATAGAATGAGTTCAGAAATAGGGTTGAAGTCGTCTGGAGGCGATGACCAGGGCGAGTGCCATTTTTTCCAATAGAAGGTAGTTTTGTTTAGCTCTCCTGAGTGTGCAGCTAATGTAATAAACGGGCACTGTACTGATCCATACTCCCTGATGAGGGCAACACTGACGGCGGTGTAGGACATAACTAAGTAGAGGAAGAGGGTTTCGCCTGTTGTTGTAGACACCTCATTTTTGACCGACCTTAAGACTCAGACATCACCAACTGAGCGCTTGGTGATGTTGCATATTGTGCTCGTTCTGAGGTTGCGGAGTCTCAGCTGAGAGCCTTGCCTCCGGACTTCGGGGCTCTATTGTGCTTTGCCTCGATTTGCGAACCAGGTCCTGTTTTCTCTATTTTCTCCTCCCGAAGGGAGAGAGAGGTCTCGTAGACCATCTCTCAGTGGCCGTAGGCTACGTTTCGTGGTCGTAGGCCATTTTTCCCGTTTGGAGACCAGTTTCCGATTTTTGGAGCCGTCGGCCGTGTGCCTCAATTCAGGACCGCTTAACTACCTCCGTTTGCTCTGATTTTTGGCACACACCTTGTTTCATCTCTTTTGAGGGACACAGTGGCCCGAGAGACCACCTTCGTAGTCGCACGCCACTTCCGGTACCTAACAGCCTGTTTTTGGGGCCTCGGGCCGCGTGTTTTGGCCCCCGAACCCTCATTTTGCATCGGTTAGGGTTCATTTTTGGTATGGACCCTATTTTCATTGTTTGGAAGGTGGTAGGATGGTGGGAGACCAGCAATTCTTTTGAAAACCATTTTCTCTCTCCTCCAGCCGGTTTTCTTGACAGAAAATTGGTTTTTCTCACTTTTGGACCTTAATTTCTGGTCTCCCATACCACCATTGTGTTGTACTCATCTATGAGGACACCAATATGGGTAGGCCGACCAACTTTTCTTCCTGACCCTTTTGAACCTTGCTAGAAAGCTGGTTTTTCTCTCTCTTGGGTCACATTTTCTGGTCTCCCACCATACAGTTGTATTCTATTCATCTGGGAGGCCACCTTTCTAGTATGGCCGACCAGCATTCCTTCTTGACCTTTTTGAACCCTGGTCGGCCGACCAGGGTAAGTAGTCAGCCGACCACTTGAACTGGTCGGCCTACCTTCTGCTTTTTGGCCTTCTTGAGTGCAACACAGCTGTGCCACCTGTGAAGCATTTGACCCTCTCTCTGATATTTCACACTCTTGTTTGTCTTCTTAAGGAAGCTTTGGTCCATTTTCTTAGCTTATAGGAGAAGCTTGACCATTTTGTCAAGCTTCTTGAAGAAGCTTGACCCCTTTGGTCTAGCTTCCTCAAGAAGCTTGACCCTTTTGGTTAAGCTCCTTTGAGAAGCTTTGACCCTCTCTTGAGGCTTCTCCAAGAAGTCTTGGCTCTTCTCCTCTATAAAACCAACACTCCCCCTCCATTTGTAAGGGTTAGAAAAACCAGCCAAGGCATATACACTCCACCCTCCATATCTCTCTCATCCAAGCTCAAATACCCCATTGTTCTTGGCCATTACACCACACCTCATAGCCTACCACCTTCACCATCCATTCAATCATCTTGGAGCTATTTTTCAGTGGTTGAAGACTCACCTTCTTGGTCCAGAACTTGCTGCATTGCTGTGCTACAAGGGTAAGTCCTCATTTCCCCATTTTTTGCATTATTTTACTTCATAACTTATCCCTATTTTCAAGCATTTCTGGATTTTGTTATAAAATGAAAAGTGTCTTATTTTGAGCTCCTCTTAAAGTTTGATTAAGGACACTTTTCTGTTTGAGGTCATATACCTCCTTGTATGCTCTATCCCTCTTTGTAGGCTTATTTTCCCTCATATCTTAGCCCTACTTATGAGCATTTTTGAGATTTTTCATAAACTGAAAAGAGTCTTATTTTGAGCCCCTCTTGATGTTTGATTAAGGGAATTTTTCTGTTTGAGGTCATTTACTTCCTTGTATGCTTGTTTGCCTCTTGCTTTGAGCCTTGTATCTAGGCCTTTGTTGCATGCTTTCTTTAGCCTTCTAGCCACTGAAATCCAATGGATTTTCAGTGGCTAACATACTGTTTTGAGAGCCAAAATCAGAGGGGGGTGACCCCCTCTCTCCTTGTCTTGTTTGTTGGCCATTTTGGCCTTCCAAAGGAGCTCCATCTTACATGCTTTGAAGTCTTGTTTCAGGCCCTATTATGTGAGTTTTGAGGTCTTCCTTAGCTCTGTCCAGAGCCCTTTTGGCCATATTTTGTGTCCCTCATGCATGTGTGGAGCAATTCTCCTCAAGGCCTTTCAAGGGGACCTTTCGTTGCATGTTTCATTTACCCATTTCAGGGCCTTTTTGGTGAGTTTTAGGGCTGTCATAACTGATTTCCTGAGTTGGTTTTGCCATTTTACATGTCTATCTTGTATGTGTTGAGTAATCCGCCTCATGGCCCTCCAAAGGAGCCCATCATTTTTGCATACATTGGATACATTTCAGTGGTTATTTGGGCATATTTTAGCATACCATGCTCCTATTTGTGGCTGATTTGGTGACCTCTCTTGTGCTTCATATACATGCCATGTAAACCATGCTTACTAGCCTATGTCGCATGTTGTTTTAGCCCTTCATGTTAGCACATTTTGGCCATGCTTGAAACTGATTTGGTGCATGTTTAGGACTGCCTTGGCTCTGTTTTCATGCCTCATGATCAAATAATGCTTGCTTTGCATACTTGTGGTTCAATGCATTTGCCTAGTTTTGAGTTTCGGGGCTTATTTCGCGCATTGGGTGACATGTTTCCATGATTTGGGACCATTGAGCATCTTATTTCAGAGCTGGAAATTGCATGTTTGTATGCTATCTTTCATCCCTTTCTATGCTTTGGTAGAGTGGCATTTGATGCCTTAGGATCGGTCCTTTGCATCCGTGCATGTTTGCATGTATTTTGATTGTCTCATTTCCATCATATGGCCACTGATTTGAGTGTGGCTGAGGTCCACTCATATTGGTTTAAGTCCACCTTGCATTGTGTATGCCATGTTGCAATGTTTTGTGCATGTTATGTTGTTAGCATTGTGTATGTCATGCCATTCCTCGCATTGTGTATGCTAGGTTGTTAGTCGCATTGAGTATTCCATAGGTTGTTAGTCGCATTTAGTTCATGAGCATTATGCATGCCATGTAGTGTTTGCATTGTATATGCTAGGTGCATGTTTGCGTTTTCATCCCTTGCATGTTTACGTCATTCAGTGGCATTGCATCTAGGATTGCATGTTAGAATTGCATTCATGCATATCATGCATATTGCATTGTGTTTGGAGTAGGGTTTAGTCTAAACACGAGAAACGAGGGACGTTTCGTACTCCAAGTGACGAAACGTGCCTCGATTCCCAGTCGCTGATGCTCCGGATTATCCATGATGGAGTTTAGGCCTTGTTGCGTTCTTATGTGCATTCATTTCACATCGAGTCGTGCAATTCGATTCCTCGGCCATCATGCATCGAGATGCGTGATTGGTGGCATGAGGATCGGGGACCACACTCCCTAGAGCTTGTGCAATGACGGGGAGAGTGGTCGTGCACACATGCGTTGCAAATACCTTGCTTTCTCTTTCTCTTGCCTTTGTTGCAGAAAAACCAGAAACTAGAGGCAGGAACTGGTTGGCCGACCAGCTTTTCTGGCAGGCCCACCACCTTTTTTGGTTTTTCCCATATAAACTGGTCGGTGGGTGGTCTCCAAGCCCAATAGCTGGTCGGTGGCCCTCCCACAGCTTCCCAGAGTGGAGTTTTAGCCTCTCGGAGCTTTGTGCAAGTTTCTGGATTCAATTGCAAACAAAGGCGAGACGAGGCATCACGATGGAATTTCCCGACAAGGCAAATTGAGCATGCATACACCCTCCATCATTCCGAGCAGCGCTGAGGCAGTCCATTGCACGTAGCATAGCATGCTAGTTTACTTTGCTCACCTAGTTCATTTGTTAAGTAATTAGTGTTGTGTAATAATTCTTTATTTATTTTGGTTGTGTAACATTCATTCGGACCCTCCGAGCGAGGGCACAATTGTAATAAGTGTGCGTGTGTGATGTATGTCTTCCAACCCCACGTCTTTCTCCCTTTTATTTATCAGCTTAGGATGGTTAGATTAGGGCATGTTTCAATTAGCATACTTATGCTTGCATGTTTGCATCATTCATCTGTCTTGCATGCACCGGGCTCAGCGCATCATACTAACTGCATCGCATCATACTAACTGCATCGTATTTCAATTCCGAGTTGAATACTTGTTAGTTGTAGTATTTCACATGCCATATGTAGAATAGCCGAGCCTATTTTAGTTGCATTTTGCATGTGTTGCATTAGGCATTTCTGTATAGCTAGGATCATGCATGGATTTCTAACATAGCTTTTGTTTTGGCTTGGAATACTCGGTAAGTTTTATGCTTTAGCATCCTTGCATGCGTGTGAGTGACTGCCATGATAGCATGCTTACCATGAGGCTAACTGCTTATGTGATATAACTGCCTAAATGCCTGTGGGTGAAGGTTAGATTATCTGAATTGGAATAATGCATTGACTGTGAGTTTTAAGCCCACTAGATAGTGGGAAAACCATCTTTTCTAAGCCCACCCGAGGGTGGCAAAATCTACATTTTAAGCCTACTTGCGAGTAGCAAACCGCTTTCAAAAACAAACATGAAATGCTTCGCTCCAATTCAGGTGATCCAGTCTATACTTGTATGCTGTGCGCGTCACGTAGTAAATCTAGGCTAATAACCGGAATAAGGATGCATAATGTTTTCAAAACTCGATATCATGATTAGTAGAGGCCGATCTTTGATCGGGGGAGCGGGGGTGCTAACGAAGTGACCTTCCCAAATCGTACCCAAGTTCTCGAGTCGAGGCAACTTTGGTGATGACGGATACGTGGCCTTAGGCAAACGAGTCAGGGTTTCCTAAAGTCTCCCATAAAAAATATTTAGGTGGCGACTCTGTATCTAGCAAAGTAGTCCATGTTTGGCACTTCTTTCTAAAAATCAATTTTCCAAAACGATTTGCCAAATTTGGACTCTTTGATGATTCATCGGTCTTGCATTGTACTCCGCGAGATTAGATATAGGACCGTGACTTTGGAGTCCGAACTGTAGTAAGCCCATATGAACAAAACGGGGGGGATTTCCCTCCCGGGACGTTCGGGGACGTCTACACCTGGCAGTGCTTGGAAGAGGAGAGGCGTGTTAGCCATGCATTGTTTTAGTTATTAGAGGGCTTCCTCAGACTCCGTGTTCCATTCGAAGTCTTGCCGAAGGACTTCGAAGAATAGAAAACATTTGTCAGCCGCTTGCAAAATGAAATGGTTGAGCGCAGTAACTCTGCCTATTAGCCGTTGAACTTCTTTGACCGTCTTGGGAGACCGCATTTTTATCAGGGCCTTGATCTTTTCTGGATTGGCTTCAATGCCTCTCTGGCTGACCATGAACCCTAAAAACTTACCAGATCTAACACCGAAGGCACACTTTTCTGGGTTCAGTTTCATTTGATATTTGCGTAAAGTTTGGTAAGTCTCGCGTAGGTTTGCCAAGTGGTCGGAGGAGAGTTTGCTCTTGACGAGCATGTCATCGACATAGACCTCCATGTTTCAACCTATTTGGTGTTGGAAGATAGCATTGACTATGTGTTGGTAAGTGGTGCTTGCATTCTTCAAACTGAATGGCATGACGTGGTAGCGATAAGTCCCCCTGTCAGTGATGAAAGAGGCGTGTTCTTGGTCGGCGACGTGCATCAAGATCTGATTATAACCAGAGAAAACATCCATAAAGCCAAGCATCTGGTGCCTCGCAGTTACGTCGACCAATAGATCTATCCTGGGAAAAGGGTACCTGTCTTTGGGGTAGGCTCGGTTGAGGTCGGAATAGTCGACACAAAGTTGCCATTTGCTGTTGTTTTTGCGGACCACGACCACGTTGGACAACCATCTAGGATAGTCCACATTTCTGATGAACTTTGCCTTTAACAGTTTGTCAACCTCAGTGGTGATGAGACTGTTATGTTTTGGGTGAAAGATATGTTACTTTTGTCAGAATGGTCAAAAATGTGGTTCAATACTGAGACGATAGGTAATAAAGGACGGGTCAATAGCTGGCATGTCAGAATGGGTCCAATCGAAGACATCATTGTGTTCGGCGATGAGAGCTGTGAGATCGGCCTTGGCCTGAGAGGACAACTGGCTGCCAATCTTAACCATTTTTGTTGAGTCAATAGGATCGACAGATACTTCGATGAGCTCCTCCACTGGTTCCCCTCTTACTAACTCTTGCTCATCTCTAACATTGAGGCCCTCAATGATCATAGCTTCTTGCAATTTGACTTTCTTTAATGAGGCGACATAGCACTCCCGGGCTATCGTCTGTTCACCCTTGACAGTGCCAACCCCCTGGTCAGTGGAAAACTTCATGGGCAGATGGTACATGGAGGTTACGGCTTGGAGAGCGGTGCGCCCTACTATGATGTTGTAAGCAGAAGGACAATTGACGACAAGAAAAGTTAGGAGTTTGGTGGACTGTCGTGGGTACTCTCCGATGGTGATGGAGAGGTCGATGGAGCCCATGGATGTGACCCGATAGCTGGTAAAACCCACCAGAGGGGTTTGTAGAGGTGATAACTTCTCTTCGCCGACTTTTAGTTGGTGGTAGGCGTTGAGGAAGATGATGTCTAAGGAGCTGCCGTTGTCGACTAGAACTCTTCTGACTTTGTAGTTTGACAATAGAACAGAGATGACCAGGGGCTCGTTATAAGGATAGCGAACGCCTGTGCAGTCTGCCGTTGTAAAGATGACCGACTCGGACCATTGCTTGGTTGTTTATTGAACCGATCCACTGTGGCCACTTCTCTATCGGATCCTTGTCGATTTTTCGGAGCTCAGCTTCCTGTGCCAATCGGGACGGTCATCCGCATGCGAGGGCGCCAGCGATGACCTATATTTCGCCTAATGGGGGGGCGTCGCCATGAGCTCAGGGTTAGTGGTGAGGCCGGTCATTATTTTTCTCCGGTTGTGTTGGTAGTTGGGGGGGTGTGTTGGCGGTTATGGTTTGGGAGGCTAGTTCTAAGCCTCTGCGGGGGGACGGGCTGAGGTGAATCGACTGAGGCACCCCTGACGGACCAAATCCTCAATTTGATCTTTGAGGTTGACATATTCGTCAATGTTGTGGCCGTGGTCTTGATGGAAGCGGCAATACTTGGATTGATCTTGTCTGGTGGATAGAGATTTAGATGGTTAAGGCCATTTTAGGTTATAGTCTCGTTGAATTTGGTTCAAGACTTGTTCCATGGGTGAGTTGAGGAGGGTGTATCGATCGAACCGACCAAGTGGGCGAGTTGGTAGCGGTTGGTCCGAGCGTGCGGGCCGATCTGGGTGTGATGAGGGTTGTTATGTGTATTGTGAGGGTTGTGACTCAGGCTCTTTTCTTTTTGTCCTTGGAGGGTGGGATTTTGGATGTGGAGTCTTGGCGAGCTGCCAGGAAGTCTTCGGCATTCATGTATTTTTGGACTTTGGTAAGAAGGGAGGCCATGGTGGTCAAGGGATTTTTGGAGAGGGAGAAAAGGAAATCAGACGGGCACAAACTAGCCATGAAGGCTGTGAGAATGACCATGTCATCATTTTCCTCCACTTAGAGGCCTTCAGTGTTGAAGCTGGTGACATAGCTGCATAACGACTCCTCCTCCATCTACCGGATGTTTAGCAGTTAGGTGGCTGGATGTCATTGTCACTGAGTATCGATGAAATGGCTTAGGAAGGATTTGTTGAGCTGGCGAAATGAAGTAACTGAGTCTAGAGGGAGTTGACTGAACCAAAGGCGCGCCGACCCCTTTAGCATGATAGGGAAAACACGACACATGATTTCGTCTGGAAAGACGTGTAAGATCATGAGTGTCTGGTATGCTTCTACATGGTCGACGGGGTCTGTGGTACCATCAAAAGTGTCGATCGACGACATCTTGAACTTAGAAGGGAGAGCTTTATCCCGAATAGAGGTAGTGCATGGAGAGTTGATGGTAGAAGAAGTCTTGTGTTGCATGTTTGCATGACCCCCTCTAGTTGGAGTTTCATGGCCCGCAGTTCTTTATCCCAGATGGGAGCATTATCCTCACAGACAGGGATCGGGGGTTGGAAACTGCTAGCCTCACCCTCATGGGCGGCCGTATGGTGTGGTAGAGGGTGGTTGTGGAAGGGCGGTGGTATATCTTGGCAAGGGTGGAAAGGTTGAGGATCTGGTGGGGTGAATGGTGGAAAGGTTCATTAAGATACGTGTGGTGGGAATTGATGGTAATGATGGGCTTGTTCTGGGTGCGGGGGAACCATTGGTTGTGGTGGAGATCGGATAGGCAGGTCACGCTGGAGTAGAGCATTGATCAAGGCCTGGTTCTGTTCAGTCAGTCGGTTGATGCTGTTGGTGAGTTTTGCGAAATATGGAGGCAGGTTATTTGGATTGGAGGGCTCAGCTTCGGGGTTACCAGCATTGTGTTGGGAAGCCATGGATCTAGTCGTGACCATCCACTTTGATGTAGGATGAAGATGGGGTTCCTTCCGGCGATAATGAACACAACTGTCTTTCCGAAATGAAGATTCACACAAACGGCGCCAACTGATGTAACTCTTTTTCTGACGGGAGATGGGTTGGGCTGGACTAAGCTTCCAACAGGTCTACTGATCCTGAAGTCTGTGGAGAACCCCTGCAAAGGGGGAGGTAATCCCCCGGAAGAAAGTCGACGATCAAGTTAGAATAGGAGAGATTGACTGTGTAGAGAGAGAGAAGAGGAAAAAATGAAAAACTTAACCTTTGATGTGTCTCGGAAACTTCCTTATATCCTTTGCTCATTATTTCTTTGTCCATTCCAGCCTGTCGTGTTGGCCGAAAGTCTACATTCTAGCTTGCATTGTTCATGGTGAGTCTGTATATTCCGACGTGAGGAGGTTGTCGCATTTAATGCTGTGAAAGCCTCATTAATGGCTAATGTGTGGTGCAATAACTTTGTAGGATCTTTGTCTGCTTATGTGTCTAGTCTCATGTTTGGCAAGTGTTAATGTTATTGGTCCTGGCCTAATATTGATGTTATTGGGCTTAGATCGCAAGAATGTGGACTGAGCCTTGATTTGCCCATCGGACCCTCGTGGTTGCCCATCGGATCCTCGTGGTTGGGCCCTCCTATGTGCCCATTGGTATCAATGTTCAATTTTTGTTGCTAGAAATATAACACTGACACTTTTCACAATAAAATTATTTGGTCCCTAAAAATTAATTTTGTCTTTAAATTTTGGTCTCTAAAACCTTAATTTTTTGTAGTGCTAACACACTCACAAATTTTTATAAAATCAACCATCACTTAGTATAGGACCTATGTCAATTTATGAATGTGTTAATAAAATTATTAGTATCCCTAACAATTTTTTTTTTCCCCTTCTCGTTACACTCAAGAAAGCATTTATGACTTCAAAATCAATTTTTTTGTGTTTGTTGACTTCTCTTTTGATTTCAATTCTTCTAACCTTTTGACCCAAAATATAATCAATTATATGCCCTCTCTCTGTTAAGACTCCCAAGGGATTTGTTTGCCTTCACAAATCTAAATTTGAGATAATTTGAGGCTCGTGTGATTTATTAGGAGTCTCACTTCAATGACTTAAATCATTGTAAGATTTTTAATTTATATTATTTATAAAAAATAAACATTATATTGATTCGATAATCGAAATATTTTTATTTTATTATATATGTTTTTTAAAAAATAGATAATTTATTTTTGAAAGACATACACGTCTATTTTTTCAGAAACAAATACAATAAAATTAATAAGTTAAAATGATCCAATAAACCTAATAAAAGGTTAAATTATTGAAATAAGACTTGTAATGACCCCACATATGTCCCTCATGTTTTTTCAAATTTAAATATATATATTTAGGAGAAATATAACCCTCTTGAGGGAGTGGTTTTCTTTTTATTAGTATAAGGTGGTCAAGATATATATATATATTCATACATAAAAAAAATAAAAAAATAAAAAGACTTCAATAATAAGAATGCCATGTGTCAGTGATAAAAAAAATGAACGAAAGATGAAAAATAGACCTAAGGCCAAGATTTAACTCAAGAGACAATTGAAGCTATCATATTGAAGGTAACTAACTTAAAACTAATTATCAATTAATAATAGAGGATCTTTTATACTATATAGCATGCATTGACTTCAATTTCACCATTCTTAGCTCAATTCTTGAGTTAAAGCTCATACTCTCTTTGAATTCTCATGCTAGATGACTTTAATTCATAAATTAAGAGCTAAACACATAACTAAAGTCTTGGAGTAAGCTTGTACTAGCCAATTCTTGAGTTTCTGTACACAATTCTTCAATCCTTCAAACAATTCTTCAAAATCAAGCCTTCCTCTCTCGAGATTTACACCTCTCTCTCTCTCTCTCTCTCTAGAATGCTCCAACATATTTCCTTGAGCTCAAAAATGTTTAAGTTTATAACTTAACACATACGTACATGGTAATTAGCTTAGACTAATTAAGCAAGCTTTAAATTAACTAATCTCATTTAATTCTAATTGATTTTATCTAATTAATTTAATTTGATTCAAATTTTAATCAAACTTCATAATAGGCTCTAAAAATTATGCCATTAAAACTAAACTTATTAGTTTCGGTTTCGGAAGTCATTAAGGCTTTTAGTTTCAGATTCAAAGTAGAAATCACAACAGATATTCCAACAATGAATAGATATGCACACAATTACACATTAAACATTCAAAATTAAATAAATGAAAGTGTAATACGTGATGAGTTGTCACAGTCTTCCCCCCTTAAGAAGTTTGGTCCTCCAAACTTGCATTATCTTGTACCGGAAATAACTCGGGATACCTTTTCCTTATTTCATCTTCTTTCTCCCAAGTTGCTTTCGTGTCATAATGTTCCTTCCATTCTATCTTAATCATAGGGATTGCTTTACTCCTTAACTATTTCACTTGTCGGTTAATGATCAGCATTGGTCTCTTGTTATATTTCATATTGTCGTCAAGAGTTATCCAGTGATAGTCAATAACGTGAAACTGATCTAAGAGGTAGCCCCTCAACATTGATACACGAAACACATTGTGCATTTGTTCCATTGCTAGCGGTAAAGCAATTCAGTACACAACTGGACCGAGCTTTTCCAAAATCTAAAATGGCCCAATCTATCAGGGTGCTAACTTGCCTTTCTTGCCAAATCTTGATTGACCTTTCATTGGAATTACTCGAATAAACACATGATCACCGGCATCATACTCAAGAGCCCTTCTTCTTTGATCCGCATAACTCTTTTATTGACTTTGCGCAGTTTTGAGCCTTTGCTGAATGATCTTCATCTTCTCAGTGGTTGTTTGTATAATCTCGGGACCAAGCAAGATACTATCCCCAACTTCTGTCCAAAAGCCCGAAGATCTACATTTCCTTCCATACAAGGCCTCATATAGTGCCATGCTAATGCTAGAGTGGAAATTGTTGTTATATACAAATTCTGCCAGTGGTAAATAAGTTTCCCAACTTCCCTGAAAGTCTAGAGCACATATTCAGAACATATCCTCTAAAGTTTGAATAGTTCTTTCTGATTGCCCATCAGTTTGTGGATGAAAAGCGATACTAAACCTCAAATTTGTTCCCATTTCTCTTTAAAGACTCTTCCAGAATCTAGACATGAACTTTAGATCCCTCTCTGAAATAATAGATATCGGAACTCCGTGTAAACGAACTATCTCATCGATATAAATACTAGCAAGTCTATAAGCATCATAAGCAATTCTCACAGGTAGAAAATGTGTAGATTTCATTAATCTATCCATAATAACCCAAATAGAATTCATACCTCTAGGTGTCTGAGGTAGACCAACAATGAAGTCCATGGTTATGTGTTCCCATTTCCATTTTGGAATAGAGAAAGGTTAATGTTGCCCTGCTGGTTTCTGATGTTCAGCTTTAACTTGCTGATATTGAAGGCATCTAGACGCATATTATGCAATTTCATTTTTCATACTAGGCCACCAATAACTCTACTTCAAGTCTTGATACATTTTATAGTTGCCCGGGTGCATTGGAAACTTTGGCTTGTGAGCCTTTTCTAAGATCCTTTTCTTCAAGCCAAAATATTTGGAACACACAATCTCCCTTGAAATTTCAACACTTGGTTCTCAATACCAAACCCCGGTCTTGGATTCGATTTCATTTCACCAAACACTTTCTTGAGGAATTCATCATTTAATTGATTTTGCTTTATCTCTTCAATAATTGCTGGTTGAGTTGAAATGACGGCTAACATTCCACCCTGTTATTGAATCACCACTTTTGTCCTGGATCTTTCTATGTATTTCAATAATTCCCTCTGTTCAATAAGCAAACACGCCAAATTCCCTATTAATTTTCTACTAAGAGCATCGACTACTATATTGGCTTTGCCCAGATGATATTAAGACCTCGTTTGGCAAGTGGCTTTTTTAGCCAAAAAGTCACTAAAAAAACCAAAAAGCCAACAACTCATACCAAAAAATCAAAGATTCTCTTTTCTCTCTACTTTTTGCACATCTTTTAGTAAAAAGCCAAAAAGTCATCCCAAACATACTAGTTTGTTTTACATCATATTTTAGCCAAAAAGTCAAAAAGTTACTAAAAAAGCCTATTCCTAAACGAGGCCTAAATCTGAAATCATAATCTTTAATCAGTTCTAACTATCTCATCTATCACGTGTTCAACTCCATTTGAGTGAAGAAGTACTTTAAACTCTCGTGGTCAATGTAGACTTCACACATTGCTCCATAGAGGTAGTGGGGCCAAATTTTCAAAGCAAACACAACGACAGCCAACTCCAAGTCATGAGTCGGGTAGTTCTTCTAGTAAGGCTTCATTTGCCGAGATGTATAAGCTACCACTTTACCATTCTACATTAAGACACAATCCAATCCTTTATACGAAGCATCCTATAAATAACAAAGCCTTCTGTTCCTTATGATAATGTCAAAACTGGTGTTGTGGTTAACCTTGTTTTCAATTCTAAGAAAACAAATTCTCTTTCATTGGTCCACTCAAACGGTTCTCCTTTTTGAGTAAGTTGGGTAAGTGGACAGCTATCTTTGAAAAGTCTTTTACAATCGTTTGTATTACCCAGCCAATCCCATAAAGCTTTGAACTTCCGTCACATTTGTCAGTGTAGGCCAATTAATAATTACGTCAATCTTTTGAGAGTCCACAGAAATTCCATCCATGTTAATCACATGCCCTAGGAACATAACTTCATGCAACCAAAATTCACATTTCTTCAATTTTACATATAATTTCTTCTCCATAAGTGTTTGCAGAATAATTCTCAAATGTTTCTCATGTTCTTCTGTACTTTTGAATAAATCAAAATATCATCAATGAATAGAATAACAAATTCATTAACATAGGATTTGAAAATTTGATTCATAAGGTCCATAAAGTTGCAGGTGCATTCGGAATGTGGTTTTCTCAATGTCTTCAGCTTTCACTTTCAGTTGATGGTATCTGGATCTCAAATCAATTTTCGAAAACACTTGTGAATCCTGTAACTGATCAAATAAGTCATCAACAAGGGGTAAAGTGTATTTGTTCTTGATTGTTATCTTATTCAATTCTCAGTAGTCAATACACAAGTGAAACGTTCCATCTTTCTTCTTCACAAACAGAACTAGTGCACCTCATGGCAAAGTAATCGGCTGGATGGAATCCTTGTCAAGCAAAATCTTGCAACTGATCCTTCAGTTCCTTCATTTCAATGGTTGACATTCTATACGGAGTCTTTGAAATAGGTTGAGTACTCGGCATAACTTCAATAGTAAATTCAATTGCTCGATCAACCAATTTCCCTTGTAATTCTTCTGAAAACACATCTGAGAATTCTCTGACTACTGGAATATCATCTAACATAGTATTCATAAATTGCACAGCCAAACTGCTATGTAGATAACCCCAACATCCATTCTTAAGTAGTTTACATGCTTTCATTGTCAAAATTAAGTAAGGTGGAGGTACTACACCATTACCCTTAAAGAAAAATCCATCTTGTCCCGGTGGTCTAACCAAAACTTGTTTTGTCACACAATCAATACTAGCATAATATTTAGATAACTAGTCCATCCCTAAAATCACATCAAAATGTCTCATGTCAAGAGGCAATAAATCTACATATAAAGTAGCATTTCCAATAATAATCTCACAAGCATGATACACAGAAGTACACAAAACAGATTCTCCAGATGGAGCAGATACACATAACACATAAGGCAAAGGTTCCATAGGTCTATTCAGTCTATGTGCAAATATAGTAGAAACAAATGAATGTGTTGAACCGAGTCAATTAGCACATAAGCATCTTGATTGCAAATAGAGAGACTACCTGAGACACCGGCCTCGGTATTTTATGTATCACCTAAGATGAGTGCAAAAAACTCTCCCTTGCCTAGGTATGTCTCTTGTAGCAGTAGGTCTTTTAGTGTTTCCTGGCATTGGAACGGATCCAGTTGAACTAGCAACTAGCCTTTCACTTCTTTGTTCAATCTGTGGACAATCTATGACCATATGCCCTATCTTACCATATCTAAAGCATGCCCTAGAAGTATGATAACAAACTCCTCGATGTTTCTTGCCCCATTCATTACAGGTTGGTACATAATCTCTCATAGAGTTGGAAGCACTAGATGTCTCCAAATTTTGCTTCTTTGATAATGTTGATCCCTTATTCGTCTTTACCCATTCCATTCAAATGGTCAGTTTTGTGAATCTAAATTTGATTCATACATTAAAGCTTTGTCAAGAATATCTACATACTTTGGCAATTTCAGAATATTCACTTTTTCTAGGATTGCATTTCGAAGTCCACCCTCAAATTTTCTCGCTTTCTTGTAATCAGTATCAACCATGTGTGGTGCAAATCCGGCCAACTTAGTGAACCGTGCCTAATATTCAACTACTGTTTAGTTACATTGCTTCAGCCTTTCGAATTCAGATATGCATTGGGAGAAGTACTTCTTGTAAAAGATCTCAAGGAATCGCGTCCAACTGATTTCCACATTTTCATCTCTAACTAAAATCCACCATCTTCGGGCATCGCCCTCCAAAGTAAAACTTGCTAATTGAACTTTATGTGCATCAGTGCACGGAAATACTTCGAATAACTTTTCAACGCCAAGAACCCATGCCTCGGCTTTCAGAGTATCAACTCCTCCCCAGAATAGCAGTGGATTCAATTTCTTGAACTCTTTAGTCAAAGCAATTGCGTGGTCATCCGTTTGATGCTCTTTTATCGAAGGTGGCACAGGCATTGGGGGAGGTGGAGGCCGTTGTTGCTGTTGTTGCCTTAGTGATTTAGCCATGTCTTGAATCATTCTCTCCATTCTATCTAAATGGGTGGTAAAAGACTCTTCTATCTCATCAGCCCTTGTTCTCACTATGATCTATATAATAGATACAAAAATTGCACATATCTACATAGGCATCTCAATCCAAAGTTCACATATTCACATCTTTGCGTAATCTCAATGCACACAAACATATACTTATCAGATGAATGCATTCTTAGTCTTTTCTAGACACCTTATTGCTTAATTGCACAAGTGTGTGAGTTATTAACTCATACTCTGATGCCATTCTGTTAAGACCTCAAACTCGCCCCTAGAGGTTTGGATCATGACCTGCCAGTAATCATGAGATTACTTGCAGTTTCAGACAGAATTGAAATCATATTTAATTATATGGGGCCAAACGCGGAAGCAGAATCATAAATTTCGTCCAACGAGCTATGCATTTATGGCATAAATAAAAACTTCTTATACATTAACAACTCATATACATACATATACAAATAAATATTGCATGTCCAAGATCATTCACAAGACATCATCATACAAAACCCAAAAGCTTATGTACAAACATAGTCAAACCAGACCAACAAAAGAAAACAAAAGATCAAAAGACGAAAGCCTCGTTCGTGAGGCGCTCATTGGTTGACATCATAAAAACTTCGATAATCTTTCATAGGTTCAGTAAGGCTGGACATCCCACTCTCACCTACATACATATATATAATAGAGTGAGCTAAAACCCAGCGAATAACATCGGAGTAAAAAGATTATATGAATGTGTTCTAATGCTTAAATAAAATTGTTCTCATATCAATTTCATATCATAGCAAAACAACCTTGGGTCTAATACCTAACAGAATAACCTCTAGTCCAACATAAGCCGAAATACAGAATAGAATAGATCATGCTTGAAGGAACAACCATGGTCCAATTCATTATAGTTATGTAATGACCATTTGGTCAACATATAACATATATTCAAACTTATCAGATATTCGAAACAACCTTAGTTCCATCTTGTCAAATATATAGAATGACCTTAGGTTCATTATATACATTCGTATCTCACCAATCACATTTACAGACATCACGTGGATCGAGCATATAGAAGGCTCATTCATATCACAAAATCACAAGTTTGGAAAACTTACCACGTTGGAAAGATTTAGAAAATAACGTATATGAAAATATCTATATTATGATATTACTCACAGTGATTTGGTTGTGACATGTCTTCGTGAATGAACCTACATAATTCATAAACATATACACACAATGAGGCACGTTACTTAATCGAATCATTCTTAGCTTATTCAACTCTTTTAAGTTTATTTCTAATTCCTTAATTCATTAAGGAGGCTCAAATCATGCCTAGGAATGTTCAAAAAGGAATGAGGATGCAAATATGGATATAATGTAACTTTTCAAAACATACTGAAATAGGGCAGTTCGATCGAGCGCACTATTGGTCGCTCGAGTAGACCACATGGCCTGCAAAAGTACTAGATGGTCGGAATCTAAGCTTGATGGTCGCTCGAGCCAATGTGCAAAGTAAACTGGGGAGCGGTCACTTGATCGCTTGAGCCATGTGTAAGGTACTGTAAAAATGCTAGATGCACAAGATGTGCGCTCGAGCAACAACTTGTTCGCTCAAGTAGTTTGGCCAAATTCTGGATTTTCAAAACAGAATTTTTTGTTTCAAAACTAAAGTCCAAAGCCAAAAACCTTTTCATGACATATTGAAAATCATATATACACATTCAGAAGCATGAATTCAAAACCAATTCCAAACCTCATGCTCAAAACTTCATAATTCTTCATAATTGGAACTCAAATTCTCAGGCATGTGCAATTTAACTTCAAACACTTTTTCAAAACTCTCAAAACATGAAATCGAGCTTCAAACATTCAAAATCATTGATGCATGTATGATTTAACTTCAGTTCAAACAAGGTTCACAAAATCATGCTCAAAGATGATGAAAACCCTTCATTTGATGCATGCATGTGTGAATTAACTTCAATTTCACCATTCTTAGCTCAATTATTGAGTTAAAGCTCATACTCTCTTTGAATTCTCATGCTAAATGACTTTGATTCATAAATTAAGAGTTAAACACATACCCAAAGTCTTGGAGTAAGCTTGAACTAGCCAATTCTTGAGTTCCTCTATACAATTCTTTAATCCTTCAAGCAATTATTCAAATTCAAACCTTCCTCTCTCTAGAATTACACCTCTCTCTCTCTAGAATGCTCCAACAGATTTCCTGGAGCACAAAAATGTTTTAGTCTCTAACTTAACACACACACACACACACACACACACACACACACACACATATATATGGTAATTAGCTTAGACTAATTAAGCAAGCTTTAGATTAACTAATCTCACTTAATTCTAATTGATTTTATCTAACTAATTTAATCTGAATTAAATTTTAATCAAACTTCCTAATAGGCTCTAAAAATTATGCCGTACACACTAAACTTATCAATTCCAATTTTGAAAGTCATTGAGGCCTTCAATTTCAGATTCAAAGTAGAAATCACAATAGATATTCCAACAATGAACCTATATGCATTCAATTACACGTTAAACACATAAATAACATTCAAAATTAAATAAAGAAAAGTATAATACGTGATGGGGTTGTCATAGATCCCCAAAATCAAATCAAATCAAATCATTTCTATTCAAGACAAGATATCACATAAGCATATAATTTGCATTCATGCCTATTTGGAGGTAGGGTTACGTCATCCTAATTTGGAAATGAGATCTATGATTCACTAAATCGTACAACAAGGCAACAATACAATCCTAGAAAAGAGGGTATCCTATCCTAGTTTAGAAAGTGCTAATTCTTTCTACATGTAAAAGGTAGGTTTGGTCTCAAAAGGATACATCAGTTATTACTATCAATATACCTCTCACCCTATGAGGGAATGATCAAAGAGTATTAATAGCGTAATCTGACGCTTGCCTTATTGACATAACATAGCCCGCGAATAGTGTCTGGGATATTATGCAAGAAAGTAGGTTTCCTTCTTTCAAAATGATGCAATGCAATTAACAATTAACCACTTATTTCATAAAATAGAAATTTTCAAGTCAAGGTAACTTAATTCCCCAATGGAGTCACCAACTGTGGGTGCTATACCTTTTTCAAGCCTAAGGCAGGCATCCTACATCAACTTGCTTTGATCAACAAAGAGTTGCCACTTAATTTTTTAAGAGGAATTAAGAAACCTTTAACGATGAAAACTAAGTTGAGGCCTAGTCCATTATAACCAAGAAAATTCCAGGTTCAGGAGCTTCGGTACAAAAGCGGAAGACCATTTATATGAAAACACCCCATTTTGCCCAATCTGAAGATTGGCCTTTACTCACTCTCTATTTTATGATTTTAGTGGTTAATTGTTCAAATAAATTCATTTTGGGCCCTAAAACCTTTAACTAACCCTAAAGCTATGTGATTGAGAAACACAAGTGTCATTCATTTGAGTTTCAAGAATAAAGCCACATCTTTGAGTAAAATAAATATTTTCCACCAAAGATCGATTTTAAGTAAAACATGGCCATAAACTTGAACTACGATGAACAACACTCATAAAACATTCAAAATAACCAAATTTTCATATAAAGAACATATAAACTTGCATAATTGAAAAACAATGCAAATAGCACAAATATGCTAAGGAAGAAAAGAGGAACTTACTCGGATGCCCACTTACGAGTCTTACGTGCAAGACTTGAAATACATATGACCTAATATGCTTCTAATCATGCAAAATATGTACGTAGGCCCAGTTTAAGAGTTCTAATATGATTTAATGCATAAAAAGACATGGAACACATAAAACAATGCAAAACTAACCTACATGATGCATAAATCGGGTCGTGCTTGCTGATTATATGGTTAAAATAAACCTAGAAACAAACATATTGTTTTAATAAAATAAATGAAACATATGAAATAATGTGAAAAACTTGTAGAAATTAATAAACTACATGATGCTCATGCCTTACTACTAACCCTACATGATTATATACTAAACAAATAGATTAAAAGAGGTGTTAAAAATAAGAGGATAATGCTGGTTTGATTAAACCGAAGACACGAGAAGAAAATAACGAGAAACACCGAGTTCCTTGCTTTCAAGCCTCTCTCAAGCTTGGAATCCAAGTTAGGGTTGAAGTTCTTCAGTCCTTAGATGTTTTCAGAGGTTTGTAATTGCTGTTTGGAGGGTTATTTTCGCGGCTAAGGGAAAAGGGAAAGAGAAGGTGGTGTTTTTACTCTCAAACCTCACAAAAAATACTCCAAAGTTCTTGACCTCTTGAAAGAGAGAGGAAGAGGCTCTAGAACCCTTTTAGGGTTTCATTGCTTCTCCGTCCAACGTGCCCTCCGAAAATACACCAAAATTGAGTTTCCTTACTTGGCTTTGCGACGATTCGATGCACGCACCTACAGACAATGTGCGCACACACACTTAGCTAACGTGCACACATGCACCAATTCCCTTGGTACACATGACATGCTTGCATACACAAGTACGGGGTCCCATGCCCCTTGGCTTGCTTGTGGCACAAGAAAGCTCGAATTGCATTCTAATCAATATTTTTGATAAAATCGGCCACTAATTTTGGAAAGTACGATTAATCAAAAATTATCAACTTGATTAGAATTAGTGGCCGCAAGTAAACTTGCTTGCGGCCACTAATTTTGATCAATATTTTTGATAAAACCGGCCACTAATTTTGAAAAATTATGAACTCATCCCAAAAACTACAATATATCCATCCAAAACAACACTAAAGAAAAAAAAAATTTCTAAGGCTCAAACAAAATTCTATGATAGTCATTTGAAATATCCAAAATATGTCTCCAAAAAAAAAAAATACTATTATCTAAGAATCATGGAAAAAAATAAAATAAAAATACTACGTTTCAATTGTGTGGGGGTTGATTGTGAATGACTAATTTTTTTTTTTTAAAAAAAAAAGTTACATTATCTAAGAGTGACTCGGCCCCCATGGGATTGAGCTCCCCTCCATCAAATGATATCCTCTGAAAAAATAAAAATAAACAAGTGTGAAAAAGTATATTGGAATCAATTAATTTTTGTAAAAAACAAATTACATTACAAACTTAAAAAAATTGTATACTTGAGAAATTTGTAGATTACATGATGATTGCGAAGATAAAGGCGCAAGCTGTAAAAAACTTGATGATACGATATTAGTATCATGCTTGAAAAATTTGTAACCATAAAAAATCTTTAAGTAGTATTTGATTGTTTGTATAAAAATAGTAAGGTAATAAATAAAATATATGTACCACATATTATTAAGGAAACATTGTGGTGGTTTATATCTGTGGTTTATATCTGTGCCTCAATTCAGAGGCCCATGGTTAGAAAATCTTGAACAGTAAAATTATTTTTGAAATCAGCTGCTCTGAGCCATAATTTATTTATTTATTTTTTGAAATCGGCTGCTATGACTTGGCATCAAACGATGCCGTTTGGAGCCACAGTCACCCGGGCACTAGTATAATATACCCAAGATATATTTACATAAAGAAATTGGGTAAATTCTATTTAATACAGATTTTCGCCTCACATTCAAAAAAAATTACATTTATTCTCTTATCAGATTAAAATAACATATTTTGCCGCTTAACCTTTATATATATAAAATAATAAGATAATACAGATATCTTATTCATATCATTTCAATAGAAATAACAATCTTCTTTGGTTTAACTCACACAAAAAATGAGTTTTTTTTATTTTTTATTTTTACCGATTTTTTTAATAGTTAAGTTATTATTATTATTATTATTATTATTATTATTATTATTATTATTAGATAAACCTGATTTAGATATACATAAGAAGTATAATATTTTGTAATTTTTTTTTGAATTCACCAAATACAAAAATAAATTAAAAAATTCAATACACTATCTTTTTTCATTATATCAATGAATTTTTTCAAATTTTTTTGTACAAATTTTATTCTTTTTAAATATATCTAGATTGAATTGATCTAATCTAGATATAATGTTGGAAATAAAAATAAAAAATTATATTCATATATAAAAAAATATCATAAAAATGTTGTAATAGTGATATTGTTGTAAATATAAACTATGTTTATGGTTATTTTGTTTTAAAGTGAAAGGTCACCATTAAATTATATCATTGTTTTTGCAAATTTTATATCAAATTTATATTTGTATATCATCACTCAATAAAAATATGATTAGGTAGAATTTAATAATGGAAAGTCGTACACTACAAGCATTCACACTTTTGGCAACAAAAAAATTGGTCGCTAAAAGTCTATTTTTAGTCGGCAAAAGTTATCCGCGACCAATTTTTTTGGTCGCAACTTTGGTCGCCAATTGAGGGTCGACAAAAGTAATTCGCGACCAAAATTTTGGTTGGTCGGCAAAAGTTGGATTTGCCGACTAAATTTTTGGTCGCTAAATATTTAATTACCGTGACTAATTCATTTTGTCGCTAAAACACTTTGGTCGCGAAAAGTGATATTTTTCCGACCAAATATCTTAGTCGCCAATTGACACATTTCACGACCAAAAAGTTTGGTCGCCAATTATCACATTCAACGACCAAAAAGTTTGGTCGCCAATTGTGATATTCCACGACCAAAAAATTTGGTCGCCATTTGTTACTTTTCGCGACCAAAACTTTTGGTCGGCAAAAGTGAGTTTCCATGACCAAGAGCTATTTTGGTCGGCAATAGATGTATTTTTTGCAACCAAAACTCTTGGTCGGCAATTGTCATTTTTTGCGAAAAAAAATTATTTTGGATGTCGCGACTAATAAATTGGTCGCCAAAGTAGGAAAACAATACACCTGTAATTCCTAATAATTCATTCAATCCATAATAAACCTCTAATTTCAAAGCATCATTCAAATTAACTGAATCATTAACATTCGACACAATACATAATTCATTAACATTCGACAGAATACAACTATTCTAAGTTTTCATTCACAAGTCACATCCATCTAGCATAACAATTTGAAACATAACTATTTGTTATCCATGCGCAGCTATCAACAAATAAAACTACTAATATTTGTTATCCATACACATCCATCCAAAAATATTTAATCCTCCCAAAAATGCTCATACTGCCAAGTAGTCTTGTACAATTTAGCTTCGTGAACTTGTTAAGAAATATGTTGGGGAGGGTGCTCGTCTGGTTCGTGAACTTTTGATCCACTTTTCAATGATGGCCCCATCAATATTGTTTTAGCCACTTCAAATCTTTCTGGGAACAAAGAAAAATTATGTCACTATGAAACAGCACTACCGAACAAAGATAATAAAACCTCAACAAACTTCACTACAACATACCTTGAAAAGCCCCAGAGTGCTTCAGTCGTTCAAGAACAATAGCTAAGGCAGGTCCTTGAATATCTTTCAAATTCTTGGTCACCTAGTCATGTAACAAGACAATAAACTCAGGAGTTCTGCTAGATTTTTGACAAAAACCAAAGGAGGCACCAAAAATTTTTGTCTACATACTGCATCAGGATCACAGACTCTGAAAATTTCACCAATGCATACTTCAGCTGCTTTACGAACATTTGCTGATTTATCCTATATATAAATGCAAAACCAAGCAATTAAATAAAGTGATAAAAAAAATGATGAGTTATTTGCCCTTAAATTCTGACTAAAAAATTATCCACAGACCTAAAAATGATCAAACAAGGTCACTAATGGAACAGTATAAAATCTATCTAGATATCTCTGTAAATTGAATGCACAAACTATAAAATTCAATCAAGTTCTATATATGATAAACTCAAACACAAAACCCACAAGTTCTCTCCTTTAAAGTCGTGAGGGAATTTGGGGAATGAGAGATCGATTTCAAAATTCCCTAGCATCCCTCCGATTCAAAGCGATGATAAAAACAAAACTCGTAAGTGCACACTCAGATTATCTCAAATCGTGACAAATCAAACATGATATAGAAAGAAAATAACAAGGTATGAGGCTATTACAATCTGCAACATACATTCCAAGGGAGCAACAGTGGAGCCAGACCAGCTTCCAACTTCCAACAGAGCAGACAGAGCAGATAGATCATTCCAATGGAGCAACACTGGAGCCAGATTACCTTCACAGACAGAACAGACCAGCTGCCTACCTCAGCGAGACTACCAATCTGCAAAGCCCAACTTCTACCTTCCAAATATTGATGACAGATTTACCTGCATCTCAGTCCTAATGCCAAGAATAGCCTAAACATATCTGAGCAATTATTACAACACAATAGAGACCAAGACTGTATTTGAACATATCAGCAATCAGCAACATAGCAACTCTGTTCAATAGGTAGCAGAGCAGACCTATGCAGCCACAGAGTCAACCATCATTAAGATCAGTAATGCCTCATGATTTAAGCCTCAAGATAGCAGCAGATAGGCCATACACACAAACAATAGCAGCATAACTTGGTCAAGATGTCTACGAAGCAAAACTTAAAGTAATAACTAAGCTCTTCGTATGTTACAACGTTAATTATCAAAAAAAAAAAAAAAACAAATTTCTTTGTGGTGTCTATTTATATAGAAGAAGAAAATGTAGTGGTGTCTATTTATATAAACCATTACAACGTTTTCTCAAAATTTCAAGTCATATAATGTTTATTAAAATGTAGTACGTCTATTTATTAATTATACTTTTGTGCATCAACTCAAAATCTGAAAGTAAGTAGGAAAAGAAAACGGGCAACCAGATAACCTTCACAAAAGCAAGAAATTCTCCTGAACACGAACAACAACTGCCATCCGTTTCAAGTGAGATGCGAAGTGGTGTCTCTGCACAATCTGAACAGCATTGCCACCTCCCCTGAAATTGTTGAAAATAAAATTAGGATTGGGAAAAACTTAACATAATAGCCTTTTACAAAAACCAATGAAGTGAAAGATGAACAAGAGATGGAAACAATTATTCATTAAACAATGAATTATAGACTGCACAAGTAACTATAATGTCACTATTTCTAGTCCATGTAACCTAAATATGCAAGACAACAAACAGAGGGGAACTGGAGTTATTATCGATCAAGTGAGCAACAAGTAAATATTCACACTTATCCCATGTGTTTTGGTGCATTTTGGTATGTTTCGGTGGAAACAATGGAATTTCAGTATTCATTTATGTTTCGTTTTGATTTCCTAAGAAATGTAAACATTTTGACCATTTCAATGGAAAAGAAACAAAATGGTGCTCCTTGCTTAGGTGACTGATTCACATAGCAAGAGCAGGAGCAGTAGAGGGAGTAAGAGTGGAGGAGCATCAGATTTCAACACATTTAGGGCCCAAAGCACTGCTAGAGCACTTATACATATGTGTTCGAGTCTGTATCTGTGCAAATGAGCTGGAAATATATTTTCCGTTGCATTAATGAGGGCAGCCGGCCTTTGATTCAAATTTGTTTCACAAGTAAAGATAAAATTTAGCCTTTCATATTGTCCATTAGCATATTTTTTCCCTCATCATTTTCTTTTTATAAGTACAACATTGAAGATACCTAACTACAATAAGAAAAGTGGTAAATAACATTAGTTAGAAGAAATCGAGGGTGCAAGAGAGATTAAAGATTGGAACAATTTATATAATGTAAAGACCAAGACAAACAACAACTGAGTACTAATTAAATAGTGACAACTAATGTTGCTGCTTACTTTTTCGGCATAGCCTTCTCATCAGATTTATAACTCCATTATATTCCCTTAAGTGCAGCCTTCTCAAGAGGATCACCGACCTACAAGCAACAATGAATGATATAGTAACAAAAGCATAAGGCAGTTCAGTACAAAAAAGTTCCAATTAGAGATCTGAAATATGAAATTCTCAGTGCTCAATAAACTTTTAACAAGGATTCTATATGTATTAGGTAGCTGCCTCTAAGCACAAGGCAGTTTAGTACCAAAAAGTTACAATTAGACAAGACCGGTTTGCTCAGGATGTAGAGAATGCAATAAAAGATAGTGTTCAATCCTGCATCAAATCAATCTAAACAATGCCTGCAGGATATGCAAGAAATGTCAATCAAATCTAGTAATAATTTTTTGGTTGATATGACTGAAGCCTCTCACCCAGGTCATTTTGTTTTGACATGTCCAGTTCTTTAAAAAAAAAAATTTATTGTTTGGACAGTGCCCCATAATATAATAAGCTGGACAACTGATATTAGTGACTACCTCAGTGCTCAAAAAAGATAAGTCAAATTTTCTAGGATATTACTTTCTGTGGGGAGTTGGTGGATCTTCTTGGCTGCCTTTATGCCATTCTCCACATTGGACGGGAAGAGGATGGGATGCATTGGACGAGATCAAAATTTGGAAGCTTTAAAGTAATAACTTATTATAAAGTCTTGAGCAGTCAACATTGATCTTTCTTTTTTTCTTGGGAAGGAGTTTGGGTCTAAGGCTCCAACTAAGGTGGCATTTTTTGTGGGGTAGGTTATGCTCCATCTGTTTTACATTGATTTTTTGTGAGGTAGGTTGACAGCAACGATTAGTAGCACCAGATCTTCGCAATTAATAGTCTTACAGATAACGTCAACTTCTCTATCAATCGAATTAGCCTGTTGGTTAACTTTTGGCATATTAGCAAGCCCAAAACACAAATAAATAAAGTTTAGAAAAGAAAAAAAAAGGGCAAGTTCTCAAATATTATCCTTTCAGACAAAGATTAAATCACAATTATTATTGATCTCCAAAAACTATTTAAAAATGAGTTTGAAAAAGGAAAATAATGGTTTGATGAGCTAAAATCTTTGTTAATAATATAACAAATAATAGTATTACCGTTGGCAATGGTCTAATAAAGAACAAATAAAATTTGGGTAATGATCAATGAAAAGAAATAGGTTGGCCTTTTCTTTAACTACCTGGCCAACATGCTCTACTTCAACCTTGTCTCCCCCAACAAAAATTCAATTCTCAATTATTTGTCAACTAACATATTGGAGATTTAGATAAAGCAATCACTACAATGTACAAATTGCCTGCAAAGCACAAATTTATCAATAAATTACAATCATCATATTTCTCTATATCATATTATATATATATATATATATATATATTGTCAATTAGATTGACATATCAAATGATAAGATAAGATGGTTAAAGTAGATAGTCATTGCAATATTACTCCAAATTTATTCTCTTCAACATACCCACTCATGTGTGACTAGACTCTCTCCAAACACGTTTACAATATTATATTTTTTTATTTTTTTTTTTTGTAGGAGGTGAGATTCAAAGTTCTCAAATAGAGCTTCCTTGCCCCCTATGGGACCATTAATTCCATATCAAAGCCAGCCCTATTCTCCTACAACTTAAAAGGGATATCTCTCTCTCTTGTCTTGTGGGTTTTCGAAAGACTATTGATTAATTGTCCCTCTTTTGTCTCTTGTTCTAGTTCATGGTTCCTCAAGCCAACCCCCAAAAATCTAAACACAAATATCAATATCAACTAACAATCAGCACATACAAGTATCAATAGTACTTTATTACTTTCGCTACCAAGTCATCTTGGTGTATAATAATTAAGATCCAATCAATTAACATAACATGAAAGTACCAAATATCAGCAATCATTTCTTATCTGTAGCCTACACTAAAAACTCACAAAGATAATTTCCCTAACAATGCAAGCTTGCGTATTCAAAGATTAGAAATTACCTTCACAAAGAGCAAGCTTAACCTTCCTTCCCTTGCAATGTTTGAAAGCAAAAAGCTCGTATATATCAATCTCTGCTATGTGATTCATGGAACCTATATGTGACTGTGAATCTTAAATGCATCCCCATTATCACATTAAAATGCTTATGAAATCTAAAGAACAAATCATGAATGTTCATGGAATATTTTTTTTCATTTTTAATTGGTAGAAAAATATGAAAAGAATTACATTCGGAATTATAGTCCAATAGTTGTAAAAACTCTAAAAACCAATCTAATAACTAACCAAGTTAAGAAAGAACACCATAATGGGGATATAATAAACAATACAACAAAGACTATCATAATTATTAAATTTAACATTAAATATTGCATAATTAAATTAAATATGATACGATGAGACATAATACAATAGAAATAAAGACAGGAAATGGATTGTCTACTCTTAACAAATAAAGATAAGCTTTTTAATTCTAAATTAAAGAATTCAAAATGAATCAAATCTTTCCCAAGGTAGATACATTTGATCTTCATTTAGAAAAAAAATAAAATTAGCAATCTTATTATTAAGTATAAAGCTTTTCCCACGCTCTATTTATATGCAACATATACAAATTTTTCCTACCAACTTTTCATCTAATTACCAAGAGAAAACAAGCATTAAAAAGTGACTAAGGAGAGAAAATTTGTAATCTGCTCCACATTTGTTGGTGTGTAGGTTAAATTAGCTTTTGGTGTGGAGACTAAAGCAACAATAAAAGGTGGTATTCTATTCAACCATAACTACATGGCTCCAATAGAAAAGCAGTGACCTAACCACAAGGAAAATTCAAGCATACCAATAGAAACAAAGAACATAGCAAAAAAGGAAAAAAGAAGAACATTGAAACCCCCTTTATGCAAAGATTAATAATTAACATTTTGTCATAACTCAATTTGAACACAAAACAACCTACAAAAAACTGAGAAGATTTTCATCTTCTTATAAGGAAATTCCTTTTTCATACAAATTTGTGCCCATATTATTTATCAACAGAAAAATTGAAACTAGACGTACAAGAAAATTAGTCCATAGAAAATTCTATCACAATGAAGTAGATATAAATTCTTCATAGATACAAACTCTAAACTTGAAATTGAAATGGAATGCAACGTAATAATAGAGAGAAAAGGTTCATAACATAAAATATTCTTTATGATTTTAACAGCAAAACCAAACATATTTAGGTGAAATTGTTGTGAAGTTCAAGAAGAAGAGATCAAATTGTTCAGGTGGGAATTTATTACCTAGGTTAGAGGCCAAGAGGTTGAAAGAGAAGCAATTGATCATCTGTATCACAAAAAAGACGTCGAACTCGGTGAAAACAATTTCCTTCTGATCACGTAAAATCTATCAGATTAATATATATGCAGATTAATCATATGTAGTCTTCCTTCTGATCACGTAGCAGATATATATATATATATATATATGCAATTTGTGACAAAATTGAAGGAGAGAGAGAATGATGCAGTTCAGTGAATCAATTTCCTCCAAACCATTGTTCGATCAAATATAAAATTGCTATCTCATTTCTCTCTAGAAGTACGAATTAGTTACCTGGTGAATGAGAGAGGAGAGATCGGAATGGACGAGAAGGAGGCGATCGATGTCGTCGTTTTCGATTGATCTTCGTTCATAGGAAGAAAATTGATGCCGATGGAGAGAAAGGAAAGAGAGAGAGACATCCAATCTGGGTTCTTTCTCAACAAAGGAAATTGATTACTAGAGATCCAATATTAGGAGAAACTTATTACATATCACCATATTAAACCAAATTACCACAATCTGGGTTCGATTGATGCATCAATAGTGTAAAGTAGAAAATTATTGGCGATGGCGATTTGCAGTGGTGGAGACGTGCGACCGATGTGAGCAATGTTGGTGAGGGACTTCGGTGAGCTAGAGAGAGTGGGCACCGATTGAGAGAGAGAACACAGAAAGAGGGAGGGGCAGGCCAACATAGAGAGACACAGATTAGGGCTTTTTTTAGATAGAGACAAGGGAGATCAGGGCTTTAATTTTTTTTTTCTGAAATTCAATTCCCGCGCCCCACGTTTCAAATTTCCCGTATGACATAGAAGAGCAATTATGAAGAATTTTGTGAACCTAGCCTTTATATGGAATCGTCTTAGGTCTAGAAATTCATTTTTTCACATTTTGCTAAAATCCGAACCTCTTTCGTGCCTCAAAATGATTTTTGCCCAACATAAACTCTTTTTGAACTTATAATTATATCCATGTGTTTTGAACATTTTCAAAGTTGATTTCAAGTCCTAAAAAAGGTCCAAAATTTGATTTGCAAACGATCTAGAATCAACCTGGGAAAAAACTAACGGCCAGCACCAAACAAGCCCCAAATGACCGGCAGATCATTCTGTTAAACACCAAAGGGCCAGAGTACGAGGAATTTACAAAAGAAAAAGGTCCCAGTTAATGTATTTAATGTATACTTGATTTGCTTTCTTTGTTTCGCATTCTTTTTGCCATGTTTAGTTTCTAGGCTTCTAGTTTTGCTTATTTAATTCATGTTTATTGCTTTAGTTCTTCTCATGTTTTTGTTCATGCATTATAACATGTTTAGACTAGTTCGAAATTGCTAGTTCACATGAGTATTGCTTACGATTGCATTAAAGTAGAGTCTTTCACACTTTTTTAATTTCTAACCATTTTTGGGGGGCATTTTTCTCTTACAACAGTATGAAGTTCTATAAAAACTATTTTAATTAGCTCAGAAAAACTAGGGGCGAAAGAAAACAAATTGAACACTCAAATGTTCTACTCTTTCAGTTTTTAGAAAAAAAAAATAGAAAGATTGAGACTTCGATGAGACTATTCAAAGGAAGGAGAGGAGGAAGCAACGTACCAAGTAAATAGCCTTCTTCGATGAGACGATTGAGAGAGATTGAGACTGGGCTCCTTCATATTTGCTCCATTAAAACTTCTGTGCATTTTGATAAAACCCTTGGAAGCCAAAGAGCTAGGGTTGTGTAATCTGATATATTTATTTATTTATAAATATATTTTTTGGGGCTTTCATATTTCAATTGTATAAGAAAAAGGGGTTTTCTTCAATCCATGTCAATCAAATTAATTACAGGAGGAAAAAACTACAGGTTTAGCAAATTCAAGGTGAAGAAACTCTTGAGAGGCAAAGATCTGAAAAGTTAAAAATTATAGTTAGGGTTTGAAATTGGGGGAACGAGAGAGAGAGAGAGACAGAGAGAGAGACAGAGAGAGAGCATGTTTACCTGATGCAAGAGGTCTGAAATCGAGAGGATTAGCAATGGTAGAGTGTAGGCGGCTCCACGCACTACTACCTTGTTTGGTCAGTTTGCCGCCGACCTCAGTTCACCGACCTCTACCTTGGTCAGTTCGCCGACCTGTGCCTTGGTCAGTTCGCCGTCGACCTCACGGTGGGGAAATAGGGCAACGCCACCACGGCGTGAGACATTTTTGGTGGTGGTGGTTTTGAATGGTGGTCTAGGGTTTGTGCTTGTGTGAATAATAGAGAGAAACAGAAACAGATGGAGAGCGTCAGAGAAACAGGGATACATTGTGGGCATATTTTGATATATTTGTTTGTTTGTTTGAGAGAAGCAGATGAGAGAGGACAAAATGAAAATGTGTGAGCTAACAGGTTGCTAAAGATAAAAAATTTCAATTCCTGCCCCACGTTTCAAATTTCCCTCACAAATTTTTGGCGACCAAAATACCAAATTAGTCGCAGAAAAGGTACCCTTCGCCGACAAGTTCTTTTAGTTGCCAAATCTCAATCAACGGTGACTAAAATATTAGTCGCTAAAAGTGCTAATTTGGCTACTAATTTTTTTTGGTTGCTGAAAATAAGTTTTTGGCGACCAAATTTTTTGTCGCCAAAAAAAATGTCACCTTCCGCGACCAAATTTGTAGTTGGTAGCCAAAAGCATACCACTTTCTGCGACCAACTCTTTTTTTGGTCGCCAAAATATAACCTTCTGCGATCAATAATATTTAGTCGCCAAAAATAATGATCATTCACGACTAATTAATATTTGGTCGGCAAATGTCATTTTTTTGCGACCAAATTTTTTTTGGCCGGCAAAAGTGGTCGGCAAATGTGTGAATTCTTGTAGTGGTAGAATGTAATCATGATGATAAAAAGAAGAAATGATAGGAAAAAGGGCAAGATGCCATTTTAGAAAATTTTAGAGCATTATAACAACAATTTAAGGAGCAATTTGTAATGAGATTACAAATCACAGGAAGGAAAATATGATTTTTTAAATGTAAAAAAAAAAAATCTGTAATGTACAAAAATCTGAAAGTTATTAGTGTAATTTACCTAAAGAAATTTGTGATGTCTCGTATTCACTTAATAATACAATCGAATAATAAATAAATAAATAATGCATGCCTGCATTTATGACTACTGACGGATTTCATTAAAATTGCGTTAGGTTTGGTTTGATTTTTAACATTTTTTTTAAAATTTAAAATTTATTTAGTAAAAAAATAAAAATTGCATATCATTTTCATATAATTTTATATTCTTTTAAGTCAAGAATAAATTTTTAAATTTACAAATATCTTTTTCGTGTTTATGTTTATCAAACTAATTTTTTTTTAAATTTAAAAATTAATTATGAAATTGAAAACCAAACATGACCTTAATTTTCTCAAAAAAAAAAAAAAACGTTTTGGTTTCTCTCAAATTGTCATCTCAACTTGAAGGGAGCGTTTGGACTTGGTAGACCCATTTTGTAATCGATTTTAGTGATTCGAACTATTTACTCTTTAAGACTCATTTAATAGAATATTTGTACAAAGAGTAAGGTAGTTGAATATCGGTAATTATATGTTTGAATAATTTTTATTTTAAAAAATAGACGACAAATATAATTTCAAGAATAATCATCCATTTTTTAAAATATAAATTTGATTAAAAAATATAGTTGCCAATATCCGATTATCTTAATTTTTTGTATGAATATTTTACTCAACGGGTCTTATAAAGTGAAATGTTCAGATTATCGAAATCGGCTCTAAAATGAGTTTACGAAGTTCAAACACAATCTCAAATTGAAATGATCAACTTATGAGAAGCTAAACCCTTACAAGAAACAAGATGACATATGCCTTGTTTGACAAGTTGATTATTTTAGTTGACTATTTAGTTTTTTAACTTTATTTTAGCTTGGCTAAAATAGTTGTATTTAGGAAGTTAATTTTTTTTTTTCGTACTTAATTTGATTATTGTGAGAGAAAAAATGAGATTATTATATGTTGAATGTGATATTTTATTTTATTAGCTGTTTTAGCCTATTTTGTCTTTATTATATATTTTAGTCCAAATAGCCCTTCCCAAACAAGGCCATAAGATGTAAGAAAAATTGAAAAAGTCGACCAAACCGTTTGAACCGGACCAAACCGGCTATATTTGTTTTTTTTTTTTTAACAATAATCGGTCTGTGCAGTTTTTAAATTTGATTTTTTTATTTTTATTTTCGATTCGATATCAATTCAAGTACCTTATGTACCGAATTGAACCGAAACCAACAATTTCAACATATATTATATTTATAATATATATACATATATATAATCTAATAATCTAATGATATTAATAAGTATAATAAATTATTAGCCTTATCATCCTTATGACTCAAGTGTATAAACTCTTATTATATATAATCTTAATTTTAACTCATTATTCTAGAAATCTTAATTTTTTTAAAATTTATTTCATTTTTATTTTTATTAATTTAAGAATTAAAAGGTATTTATTAAATGGGATTTTTATTGATAAGTCCAATTTAGAAGTGTTTTAACCCAAGAAGTCCATAAAAGAATTTTTTAACCCATTTAGTCCCATGTATGTATAGTTTTATTCCATAAAATCCATTTTCTTGATTTACACTATTTTCTTGGACACTTATACCCTTATATTCAATTTTGATACCTTTATAAATATTTTTTGAATGATTAGCAATTTAATGATGTAAACATTCGTATTTTAAAATTCACATTGGTAGGAATGTAAAATTGGCCCGTAGGTGGCGCGAAACCTGCTAGCGAGCCGGGGCGGGCCCGGCCCGTTGACAATGTGAATATTCACATTGACATATTAACATTCACATTAATAGGAGCGTAAAATTGGCCCACGTCCCGTGGCGGCGCAAAACCCGCTCGCGGCCCATGGGCGGCTCGGGGCGAGCCCGGTCCGGCCCATTGACAATGTGAATATTCACATTGACATGTTAATATTCACATTGATAAAAGTATAAAATTGGCCCGCGACTCGGGGAGGGCCTGACCCGGCCCGTTGACAATGTGAATATTTACATTGACATGTTAACATTCACATTGATAGGTGTGTAAAATTAGTCTGCGCCTCGTGGCTGCCCGAAACCCGCCCACGGCCCGTGGGCAGCCCAGGGCGGGCCCGGCCCGACCTGTTGACAATGTGAATATTCACATTGATATATTAACATTCACATTGATAAGAGTATAAAATTAGCCAGCAGCCCAGGGCGGGCCCGACCCAGCCCGGCCTGTTGACAATGTGAATATTCACATTGACATGTTAACATTCACATTAATAGGAGTGTAAAATTTGCCCCCATCCCGTGGCGGCGCGAAACCCGCCCGCGGCGCACGGGCGGCCCGGGGCCCACGAGCGGCCCGGGGTGGGCCCGTTGACAGTGTGAATAATCACATGAACATGTTAACATTCACATTGATAAGAGTGTAAAATTGGACCGCAGCCCGTGGGCGGCCCGAATCCCGACCGAAGCCCGAGACGGGCTTGGCCCGACCCGTGACAATGTGAATATTCACATTGACATGTTAACATTCACATTGATAGGAGTGTAAAATTAGCCCGCGCCCCGTGACTGCCCGAAACCTGCCCACGGCCCGTGGGCGGCCCGGCCTGTTGACAATGTGAATATTCACATTGACATGTTAATATTCACATTCATAAGAGTGTAAAATTGGCCCGTAACCCGTGGACAGCCCAAAGCCCGACCACAAGCCGGGGCGGGCCCGATCCATTAGCAATGTGAATATTCACATTGACATGTTAACATTTACATTGATAGAAGTGTAAAATTGGCCCACAGCCTGTGGGCGGCCCGAAGCCAGATCGTAGCCCGAGACGGGCTTGGCCCGACCCATGTGTATATTCACATTGACATGTTAACATTAACATTAATAGGATTCTAAAATTTGTCTGTTGCCCGAAGCTCGCCCGCGGCCCGGGTTAGGCCCGGACCCAAACCCGAGCCGCCCATGGGACGCGTGACAATTTTACACTCTTATCAATGTGAATGTTAACATGTCAATGTGAATATTCACATTGTCAACAGGCCGGGCTGGGCCCGCCTCGGGTTGCCCACGGGTTGTAGGCGGGTTTCAGGTAGCCACGGGGCACAGGTTATTGTTACACTCTTATCAATGTGAATGTTAACATATCATTGTGAATATTCACGTTGTCAACGGGCCGGGCCCGCCCCGGCCCGAGGCCGGGCTTCGGGCTGCCCATGGGTCACGGGCCAATTTTACACTGTTGTCAATGTGAATGTTAATATGTCAGTGTGAATATTCACATTATCAACGGGCTCGGTCGGGCCCTCCCCGGGCCGCGGGCGGGCTTTTGGCTGCCCATGGGCCGTGAGCCAATTTTATACTCTTATCAATGTGAATGTTAACATGTCAATGTGAATATTCACATTATCAATGGGCCGGACCGGGCCCGCGCCCTGGCCGCCCATGGGCCGCGAGCGGGTTTTGCGCCGCCACGGGACGCAGGCCAATTTTACGCTCCTATTAATGTGAATGTTAATATGTCAATGTGAATATTCATATTGTCAACAGGTTGGGCCGGTCCCGCCCAGGGCAGCCCACGAGCCGCGGGCGGGTTTCGGGCCAACCACAGGCCGCGGGCTAATTTTACACTCCTATCAATGTGAATGTTAACATGTCAATGTGAATATTCACATTGTCAAAGGGCCAGGCTCGGCCCAGCCCAGGCCCGGGCTTCGGGCTGCCCACGGGTCACGGGCTAATTTTACACTCTTATCAATGTTAATGTTAATATGTGAATGTGAATATTCACATTATGAACGGGCTGGCCCGGGCCCACCCCGGGCGGCAGGCTGGCTTCGGGTCACCCACGGGCCGCGGGCCAATTTTACACTCCGATCAATGTGAATGTTAACTTGTCAATGTGAATATTCACATTATCAACGGGTCGGGCCGGGCCTATTTTTTTTGCCTGTGGGCCGGCCCGGCCCGACTCGAATTTTTCCAGGAACCCACGAGGATCGACATGGGCCGGGCCCCTACACATTGACAATATAAACATTCATATTGACGGTGTGAACATTCACATTAGGGGTATTTCGGTAATTATGTCACCCATAGGACTTATTGAAATATAAGAAAATAATGTGAACTAAATGGAACATAAGTAGATGAAAAGGGTATTTTGGTCTTCTTATCTCAAATTGGACCTAATGGAATAGTCAAAAAGAATATGGGTTGGATGGAATAAAGCTCTTAGAAAATGGATTTATCAAAAAGGCTCCCTTATTAAATCGATGAATTGGATATGTTTGAAATGGTAAACAAATTACTAATTTAATATTTTTATATAAATTAGTGATTATATTTAAAAGTGGCTCAAATTTAAAATGTCCTAAACTGATTAAACTACACTACACCGAACTGTTTCAATCGGTTCAATTTGATTGGAAAAGCTGTTTGTATCAATATTCAAAATAATAAAATTCACATTATCAATTTAATAAAATATTTTACCTAAATATTGACTATACTAAATCAATTAGATACTCGTAATAACTCCGTATATAGCATTTTATAATCTGTAATTAACATTTGAAGCCAACAAAGTGATGAAGCCCAGTCAAATTTTGATAATTATATACCTATCATGAGAGTGTTATTGGCTCAGGACAGAGAGAAATGAAATTATCCGCTTATATGGCTTGTTTTGAGAAATAAATTAAAAGTTAATTTTTTTTTTAATTTTTTAAAATAATATATAAAAAAATAAAAAAGTGACGTGATTTAAAAAAATTAAAAAATCAAAAGTTGACTTTTAATTTAATTGTCAAAATAGAGGCACAAAAGTATATTTTAAAATAGGATAAATTACACTTTAATCTTAGTGGTTTATCCAAAAAATACAAAGCCCATGTAATTTCACACGAATATAACAAAAGTGTAAAAGTCTAAATTACTCTTATTTCTTTTCTAATTTTTTTCTTAATGCCATTACAAACCAAAATATTCTCTCCCATTTTCTTTTAATTTTTATGTATTTTTTTTCTCTTATTCTTCTTCTCTCATTTCTTTCTTATCCCATGGCAAACCACACACCTTTCATACCATCATCAAACACATATCTTTATCTAGAATTTAGACTCAAACAAATACTCATCTCTCTCTCTCTCTCTCTCTCTCTCTCTATAGAATTTACACCCAAACAAATACTCATATCTCTCTATATAGAATTTCGACCCTGTTGGAAATTGGGTCGAGTTTAGAACCCATACCTTATTGCCATGACCCAAGACCCATAAAGAGAGACACAGTCAAAGTGGACTTAGATTAACTTATCTTGGGATAAGTGTGATTAACCCATTATCTCATCTGTTGAAGAGATAGAGTTGTGGGTGGTTATAACTCTGCCACATAATATATGTATTATATTTGGGAGAGTAACAATTTAACTGTATGAGTAATCAGTGTCGTTCTCTCTCTCTCTCTCTCTCTCTTTCTCTCTCTCTCCCCTGGACTCTCTCTTCTTTCCCTCTCCATAGAAACACAAAATAGCTTTTGTACTGTGAATAGTATGGGTAGTTCTCTAATAGTTTTACTCCACTGTTGGAAATTATTCGAAGACATCAATGGAGGCACGTGGTTCACCTATATGATCTATGGATTTGGTTTGAGCGTAAAAGGTATGCCCGAATCCATTTATTTCTGATGTGTATTATTTCTTATTTTTTTGACATTGGTATTAGAACCATTGTTGGGTGCTTTCGTATTATTTGTGCATGAATATGTATATAGATATGATTTATGCATAAAAATTGAGGCTTTTCGAACCATCTCTAATCATTCTGAATTTCATATATGTTGTAATCCATATTATTTAGGTTATATCTGCTAAGTTTTGTAAAAATCAGACAGTCAGATTTTGAGAAAAATACAGATTCATGTTTAATTTTTGTAATTTTAACTGCATGCTGGTTTACGTACTTTGTTTTCATGTTGTGAAAATTATATATTTGAAATTCTTATTTCGAGACCTTCAAAACAGTATATTATGAGTCTGACTTTGACTTACACTTGAAAAGAAAATTCAAATGCTAATTTTGGGGGAGAGTTGAAGCCATGCTTGTGTGCTGATGTCATCACGACGCGTTGAGTTGAGCCGCGCTGCCTGCTTGCAACTGTTTAAGGCTTTGTTTGTTTAATTTTAATTTAAAAATTATGTTAATTGCTTCTAGATTATTCTTTATAATTTTGATTGGAGCATGACTTATACTGTTGCACTCGTAATTCATTTTTACGTAAGATGTTAAAGTTTTAGAATTTTATGGAAAGTAAAATATTTTTCATTAATGAATAATTCAATATTTTTACGTTAAATTGATCTTGGGGGAGCATGACTTGGATTCTGGATTTGAAATTTTTACAGTTGACTACTGCTATGAAATATTATTTACTGGTTGATTTTGTATTTTTTCAAATTCTGTAATATTTATTTCTGATTTTCTATGTAATTATTAATTACTTGTAATTTTAGAAATTTTCAGAAAAATGCAGAAATTATAAAAATATGTTGTGACATTATTTAAATATTGTATATAGCATGTTAAGTTTTTTTAAACGATTAGAACTTGTAGTATGTTGTTATTTTAAATAGTATGATTTATTTATATTGGTGAATTTTAATTCCATGAATAAATATTCTAACATGTTCTCTTTTATGAATTACATAGAGATGTTATCATGTGAAGTTAAATATTTTATCATACTTTAGACATGCCATAGTTAGTGAGAGGTTGTTCGATTAAGAAAAATCTTTGTAGATTTACTCTTAAAAATCAATATTTTACGCAAGAATTAAATTAAATTTTGAATAATTGTCACTTGTGGTGCAAGAGATGATTACGAGTATAGCGGATTGTTAATCTTGTGACTTGTGCAATAGTGTCACTATTTAATTTAGATTTTTGTAGCAAAATTATGTTATGATATGCTAATTGAATTAATCCTAATGTGATATTTTTTTTCTTTCTTCTAATTGACTTAACTTATGGAAGTTAAGTTGGTTGACTTAGACTTAGTAGATATATTCAAATGTGAACAAGGTAATCCTATTGAAAGTCTTGGGGACTTTAAGTCAGATCTTAATTGAGCCAAAGTAAGGAAACATGACTCAACATCATTGTGGTTTTGTTGCTTTGTTTGGCATAATAAAAACTGATGCGTGCACTATGATTAGCGGCATACTAAGTAGTTTTGATTGGCGAGTTTGGAGTTGTGAAAATAGTAAGCCCTCAATAGATCTAGATATGATCATGACTATTGAGCTGCGTGGATTGACTTTGTAATTTGACTTGTAATAATGTTGCATCATTGGATGAAGCAACATCTAAGAGTCACGTCATCCAAGAAATACGAGCTTAAATGAGTTACTCATTAAGTGTAAGATGAGTAGCCAATATGAGCAGTATTTTACTCTCTACCCAACTGATGGGCGTGGATGGAGCAAAATTTCACGCACTATGATAGTATGTGTTGAAATATCACTTGGAGTTACAAGATTATCGCGTAGAAGCTGCAAAATCTATTAACACTAAGTGAGAAGATTAGTGCCTAGTGGCTGCAAAATCTATTAGCACTGGCAACTTGTCTAAGTTGAGACACTTACTATCTCCGCACTTGAGTGTGAGACATGAAGAGGTGCTTCTTTGTATGATTTCTTAGCTAGGCTAATGCTTTTGAATGGCGTTTACCACTAAGTGCAAAAGTTGCAGCATAGTAATGCAAATGTCAAGGCTAACAAGGTTGTTATAACTCTAAGAATTTGACGCATCGCTTGTGAGACCAATGTGTTGAATTAGACTCTTTAGCCTAATTTGTGCTTAAGTTACTTCGGGAGCTGTCATAGATTGATAGCTTATTCTCCCCTTCTTGTGGATAGTAGAATTAAGTGCAACTAACTATGAAGCGAGAAACCGAGATGGCAAGAGTAGTATCACCATGTTTCAACTAGATACAGTAAATGACTTGAAGGTGCAAGGGATTAGCACTTACTAGTTAAATTTGCGACTTAGGTACATTTGATATCTCCGTGACATCTTTTTATGATCTAGTAAACATGAGTTAGTCACAAGTGTTTACCTAGTTGGGCCTAAACCTTTACACTTGTCTTTCAGAACTCACACATTAGAATGATTGGAATTAATTTATGCAATTGGTCATAAACCGATGGCTTGCTGTACTTAATCACATTAAAGAGAAGATGACATGGATGGTTTGAGTAGGCCCTCTCGGGCCCACTCGCTTGTGGTATCTTGCTCTCATGTGCATGTGTAGTTTTGTTCGTAATGGCTGCACACAACTAAGTAGGGAAGCCGCAGAGGGGCATCTGTATTGGTGCATTCAGTCCACTATGATATTTGTGACTGGATATGTGTAAGGGTATGATAGCTAGCCCCAATCTTGACACATTTATAGATTACGATACGCATCTTAGTCAAGACTATTTGATCTCTCATAAGTCAAAATTTTTTAGATGATTTTTGACATTGCACATATGAGATCGAGATCAATTAGATAAGAGCTTTCGTACTTTTAGTTTTGACCGAGGTGACGAGTATCTTTTTAAGTTCTTTTTAAGAAAGCTCTATGAAGAGAAAGGGATGCTTAGAAAATTGATTATTCCTAGTACTCAACGACACAATCGTGTAGTAGAGAGAAAGAATTAAGTATTGTTTATGTTAGGTGGATGATGGCATAATATGTTTCCCAATTGGGAATTGTATTTTAGTTTGTTGCCTATGTCCCTAACTAAGTGCCCTTCATATACACTCCATTTGAGTAATGGGTTAGCGGAGAGCCATTTGTGCGCGATCTATAACCATCAAGAAGCTTATTTTTATTTTACTTCTTATAAGGTTGAAAAGTTAAGACCTAAAGTTCTATGGCGCATTATTGTATAATGCCTTGTAAAAGCTTAGGGACATGTGGCACATTATTGTATGTTGTTATGTAAACCCTCCGGGTCATGTGCTTATAGGTGAGTAATTTTGTGGGAGTGTAACTAAGTCACATAAAATTTTGTTACTAAAGGTGACGTGAATAAAGTTTTGGAACTCTATAAGATAGAGAATTCTGAGTATGACACTTTATGTAGCCTAGTTGAGAATTAAAAGAAATTTCCAATATCCTAGGGATAGTGAAATGGCGTGCTTACTAATGGATTACTCCATTAAAGAAGAACACTTTACATTCTTAGTTGTGTGGTAGCGAATGTGAAAATTTTTCACGTCATCACTGGATGATTAAGAGGGAAGCATTCATGATTGCTTCGTAAGATGATAAAGAGCCTAGGATAATACCAAAGGCTCTCTAGTCCCCTATTTTTAAAAAGTGGATCAATGTTGCACATTTTAAGATAAAGTCTTTGAGGATTAACCATTTCTAGGATTTGGTTGACTTTCTGCTATGACACAAAACTATTTTACAGTTATGCGCGATTTGGATAGTCATTTTTTGAGGCATAAAGCTCGCTAGATACCGAAAAGTCGCACCATTAAGGAAGGTGTAGATCATGAGAAGACTTCCTCTTGGAGAGTGAGGTTACTTCGACTTAGGCTATAATTAAATGAGTTTGAAACTTTACTTTGTGGACATTGTAACCTAACTTCTCGTTAGAGAATTGGATAAGTAGATCCGTAGGGATTTACCTTCTGTTTTTATAGCAAAAAGTTAAGAGCGCAAAAAAGATTGCTAGTTCTAATAAATTTTTTACGGCTTAAAACAATTATCCAAATAGTGCTTCTTAGATTTCATCGAGCCATGATGGGCCAACAATGATCAATGAAGACCATTGAGGCATGATCAATAATCCAAAAGAAGTTTTTCTTTACTTAGTCATTATAAGTCATGAATTTATAAGGTTGTCGCCACCAAGGGTTGGCAGTCCTCTGTTTTAGACATGATGGACATGGGTGATGTAATTTATATGCTCAGATGTATGATCTTTAGGGAATGTTCTGGGAGAATTCTCGATTTGTCTTTGATGACTTGCATAAGGAATATCCTAGAATGATTATAGATGCAAAATTGCAAACCCATTGACTTAGCTATTGGTAAAAGCTAGAGCCTTAATTATTAAGTGAATCCTTCAATTGTCTCTGGAAGAAACATGTGACCTATATTCCTTGATCTTTTGTTGTGGGAGCTAGAAATACGCTATGTAAGTGCATTCAATATTGTGGGTGTTATCTTTGTAAATGGTCAACTGAGTAGTTTGGACATTGACCTTGTCCATTGGATAGTGGATAGGATGCTCTGCTAATAGTGTATAAATTTGCCTTATATAAGATTCAATGTGCTAGTTGGGCGCATCTTGAATCAACGCAAATTGGTCACCAAAATATCTTTAGAAAAGTAATTGCGCAAGAGGTAGTGATCTTGAACCACTTCACGTGAGGTGCACATGGTGGATTCTGTTGTATATGCTTATTGCAAGAGGTGTTGATAGGGCTTATGTTTGGAATCTAGAATTATACAGATTGTGGTTGTGTTTTTTCAATCGATCACTTATTTTTGTGAGATTATAGGATATTGATGCTATTATGGTTTGTGTCATAATGATTAGCAGATAATGATGTCAATAGGCAAGATTGACTCACTCACACGAGCAATCGGCCTTGGCGCTTGGGAACGAGTAAGGATAAGACTAGTGGTATTTTATTTGGAGCCAAGAGGGGCTTAAATTATCCACAATGTATGTCACCTTGGTTGTAACCAAGATGAGGTCGCGTTAATGACCAAGTATGGATGTTAGTACCCACTTTTCATATTGTACCTGTTATGATTAGCCAGATGCGAGATCTCATTTGGCGCTTGAAAGACGAGTAAATAGAGAATTCGAGTTAGGCGCTAGAAAGCGACTAGATTAAGATATGTACAGTGTATCGAGTATGATGTCACTCTTTGAAAGAGTTACTCCACCGTAACATGTATTCCTACTACATATGCTTGGCGACCGAGTAATGAAGTGAGAGAATGGATTCCTGTTTCCTCACCGTGTGAGTCTTACATGTCATTATTGATATGACTTTCACTTATGTACCTTTTGGTGACCTTTGACAATGTCATAAGGTAAGGGGTTGATGTTCTGCTACTTTGGTATGTTGCCTACGGTCATGTATGATTCGGCCTTAAGGGACATCACTAGAAAAACTGTCAATCCTAAACTAAATGGCATGAGGGCGAAGGGAAGATCATCTAGTATTACACCACTGTTGTCTATTCATTGCCGACAACTCACATCGCTCTGTATGAGAGGCAGATTAAGTGTGAATATATTGCAAAAATTGAAATGGTCAAACATGCTCTTTTGAGGGATTATAGATGTTTTTTGGACCGGTGTAATTCGATGTGTATAGGGTATATGAGACACTATTTTTATCTTCGAGTTGATGTCTCTATGCTGGCACTTTTTGAGTTTCTAATGTAGAGCTCCCACATGCAAGTGCTCTCAACGGTCGCACGGTCCATTGGATAATACGATCGTGTTTGATAGATAGATTGAGATAAAGGAAGTGAGGTGTCATGCCAACACATGTTTGAGTGGGAGATGTTGAAAATTGGATCAGGTTTAGAACCCATGGTGGCATGACCCAAGACCTATACAGAGAGACCCAGTCAAAGTGAACTTGGATTAACTTATCTTAGGGATAAGTGTGATTAACCTACTATCTCATCTGTTGAGAAGATAGAGTTGTGGGTGATTATACACTACAACAAAAGACAGATTTGGCAACTAACTTTTTAGTCGCTAAAGGTCCAATTTTGGTTGCCAAAACCTTTTGCCAACTAATATTTTTGGTCGCCACCTTTGTCGTTGAAAGATAGTTGGGGAAAGTAATTGGCGACTAAAAAAATTTTAGTCGCTAAAAGCACACAATTGGCGACTAATAAATTAGTCGCCAAAAGTGTTTCAACTAAATTTAATATGACATTTTCAGCGACTAATATTTTTGGTCGCCAAAACCTAAGTTGTTTAGCTACTAAAACTTTAGTCGCCTAAGGTCTAACATTTTCTGTTTGGCTACTAATACTGTAGTCTCCTAAAGCACTTTTCAGCGACTAATATTTTTGTCCCCAAAGCTTAAATTGCTTAGCTACTAACACTTTCGTTGCCTAAGGTCCAATGTTTTATGTTTTGGCTACTGATAGTTTGGTCACCAAAGTGTTTTTCCTTTCTTTTCTTTTTTGGCTACTAAATTATTAGTCGCCTAAAGTCTTATTTGTTATGGCTACTAAATATTTAGTCGCCAAAAGATTTGTTTTCAATTAATTCTTTTTTTTAGCTACTAACTATTTAGTTGGCAAAAATATTGACTTTATTTTTGGCTACCAATTTTTTAGTCGCCCAAACATCATTTTATGTTTTTTTTTTTTAATTTGTCCACACCCACAACCTATATATATTCCATGCAACCTGTACAATATATACAAACTGGTTTATACATATATTATCGCGCATTCAACAATCTACATCCATTTCACTTCCAACCATCTAAAAATTAATACCTTCAAATGTCAATAATTCCATATAAATGAAATACATTAATTCCAATTTAAAATAATAATTCCATACATAACATAAATGATCATAGGGAAATTTCATCATTTGTATACAAAAATATATTTACTACTATGCCAAATGACCATTTGGTATGGTACAAAATACCATGGTAATATGTACCACGACAAAAGGTAATCAATAGATCACGACATCAATTATCTATTCGAAGGAAAAAATATCATGTACCTTGCCAAAAGTATTTGGTACAATTAATACAAACCTACACAAAAAGCAGAGGACGACAAAAATGCAGGAGTTTACAAAAGCGTAAATTATCATCCGTCCACAAAAATGGAATATCCACAACTCCATACCAAAAGCCATCTAAAAAAAAAAAAAAATTACACCAATTAGTTCCATATATAGCATTTGAGCATAATGCCACACCCCTTGTAACTGTAATAGAACTTTATCTTAACATTCGTAATTTGATATTGGTTTAACAATTTTCCGTCTCATTACTTTTCCTCCAGCAAAGCTATGGTAGCTTCTGTTTTCTTCCATCGCCAAAACATCATTTGATGTTCACTGTTTGGCGGGGTTGATAACATTTTAGTCACTGAAATATGTACTTCCTTTTTGAGTACGAATTGTTGAGTTGCCAAAAAAATGGTCTTATGTTTTATCACAAAATTGTAATTTCTCCACAACCTGTCTATATTCCGTGCAATCTGTAGTATGTATATAAACAAAATAATACATATTTTATCAATCATTCCACAATCCAAATTACTTCCATCCATCCAAAAATGAATAACTGTAAACATACATATTCCATACAAACCAACTATTGTCCAAACTAAAATTATACTTCCACACAAAATAGAGAAGCATACAAAAATCCAACCATCTATATACAAAAAAATATATTTAGTACCATGTGAAATGTCCACAACAAAAGGTCATCTATATGCCACGCCAGTAACTATTAGTTGGATTGCAAAAGTTATATGACAAAAGCTGGTTGTCACATCCGTACGGTGGTTCCCTTAACGCCCTTTTTTCGATTAAGTTTAAGGCATTTTCGGCTCTAACTCGCAACCTACACGTGCTAATTATATTCTGTTAATTGTCCCAAGTCCTATTTGTCGCGAGGAAGCTGGTTGTGACATCCGTGCGGTGGTTCGGGGGCTGTTTTGCATTTTCGCCCTCTTAACGCCCTTTTTTGGTTAAGTTTAAGGCGTTTTCAGCTCTAACTCCCAACCTACACGTGCTAATGATAGTCCATCTATTGTCACTGGTCCTATTTGTCATGAGGAAGCTGGTTGTGACATCCGTACAGTGGTTCGGGGCCGATTCGTATTTTCGCCCCCTTTGTGCCATTTTTCGATTAAGTTTAAGGCATTTTCGGCTTTAACTCTCAACCTACACGTGCTAATGACAGTCCGTCTATTGCCACTAGTCCTATTTGTTGTGAGGAAGTTGGTTGTGACATCTATACTGTGGTTCAGGGGCCGATTCGCATTTTCGCCGCCTATGCGCCCTTTTTCAATTAAGTTTAAGGAGTTTTCGGCTCTAACTCTCAACCGTCACGTGCAAATTACATCCCATCTATTATCACAAGTCCTAATTTCCATGGGAAAGCTAGTTGTGACATCCGTACGGTGGTTCGGGGGCTGATTCGCATTTTCGCCCCTTTAACGCCCCTTTTCGGTTAAGTTTAAAGGGTTTTCGGCTCTAACTCCCAACCTACACGTGCTAATTAGATTCTGTCTATTGTCACAGGTCCTATTCGTCCTGAGGAAGCTAGTTGTGACATTCATATGGTGGTTCAGGGGCTGTTTTGCATTTTCGCCCCCTTAATGCCCTTTTTTCGATTAAATTTAAGGCGTTTTTGGCTCCAACTCCTAACCTACACGTGCTAATTACATTTTGTCTATTTTCATAAGCCCTATTTGTCATGGGGAAGCTGATTGTGACATCTGTATAGTGGTTTGGGGGCTGTTTTGCAATTCGCCCCCTTAATGCCCTTTTTCGGTTAAGTTAAAGGCGTTTTCAGCTCTAACTCCCAACCTACACGTGCTAATTACATTCCGTCTATTGTCATAGGTCCTATTTGTGATGAGAAATCTGGTTGTGATATCCATACAGTGGTTCGGGGCCTGTTTTTCATTTTCGCATCCTTAACGCCCATTTTCGGTTAAGTTAAAGGCGTTTTCGGCTCTAACTCCCAACCTACACGTGCTAATTATATTATGTCTGTTGTCATAGGTCCTATTTGTCATGAGAAGTTTGGTTGTGATATCCATACGGTAGTTTGGGGGCTGTTTTGCATTTTCACCTCCTTAACGTCCTTTTTCAACTCTAACTCCCAACCTACACGTGCTAATTTCATTCTGTTTGTTGTCACAGGTCCTATATGTCATGAGGAAGCTGGTTGTGACATCCGTACAGTGGTTTGGGTTAAGTTAAATGCGTTTTCGGCTCTAACTCCCAACCTACACGTGCTAATTACATTCTTTCTATTGTCATAGGTCTTATTTGTCATGAGGAATTTGGTTGTGATATCCGTATGGTGGTTCGAGGCCTGTTTTGCATTTTTGCCTCCTTAACGCCCTTGTTCGGTTAAGTTAAAGGCATTTTCGGCTCTAATTCCCAACCTACACGTGCTAATTACATTCTGTTTGTTGTCACAGGCCCTATATGTGGTGAGGAAGCTGGTTGTGACATCCATATGGTGGTTTGGGGGCTGTTTTGCATTTTCTCCCCCTTAATGCCCTTTTTCGGTTAAGTTAAAGGAGTTTTCGGCTCTAACTCCCAACCTACACGTGCTAATTACATTCCGTCTACTGTCACAGGTCTTATTTGTCGTAGGGAAACTGGTTGTGATATCCGTACAGTGGTTTGGGGGTTGTTCTGCATTTTCGCCTCTTTAACGCCCTTGTTTGAATAAATTTTAATAAAGAAAGCTACATACGTTTGTCTCTAGGTATCCGATTCCTTTAATTTAACTTGATATCCAAGTACATTACAAAATATTCCTATTTCATTTATTTTCTAGAATAGAATGGTGTGCACAATATGCCATAAAGCATTTTATTCATATTTTTTGTATAGTTTTACGATTAACTCGAATTGGTAAGTATGTTTGTACGTGAATTTCTAATTACACATATTGGCTACATATCTTATGCTCATATCCTATCCAAGTATAATGTCTGACAAGGATACTCTATATATTTAGGAAAGGGTAAATTGCGCTGACCTCTCCTAAAGTTTACAGAAAATACAAGCATTAATTTCGGTACATTTAGTGAGACTAAATGTACCAAAATTTATACAAAAAGTGCAAAGATACAAAGAGAAATAAGGTAAAATAAACATTTCAATGTAAAATAGTTGATAATATCATTTTTTCATAAATATAAATAAATTATTGATGAAAAGGGGTTTAAGTGTTATGTAAATTAAAATTCAGTAATGATTTAGACCCCCCCTCCCCCCAAAACATCACCCCCACAACCTCCACTCACTTGTGATTGGTCCAAGTAAGAAAGACGGAAAAAAAAAATACAAATGCATCATTGGTCCACACACTTGTGATTGGTCCAAGTAAATACAAACACATCATTGGTCCATATCACTGTGGGGGTGGTGGGAGTCTCCCCAAAAGGGGGTCCCAAACATTATTCATTAAAATTTTTAGGGATTCCAATGTAATTATGCCAAACTTGTGGAGTTCAGTATATATTTTTTTTTTCAAATCTTAGGGGAGGTCAGTGAAATTTTCCCTTAGGAAAGTATGTAACATAAAAATAATGAGATCCATATTAATAAATACATATGAAATCCATCGTCTTTGAGTTTAGAAGTAATAAATCAAAAATTGGGTAAGAAATAATACTCAACTAAATTATAGCATTTCACAAAACCATGGAAAATGGGGTAACGTCACCAAAAAGAGATTAAAACAATTTCGCAAAAACAGCAAGTATCTGCCCTCAAGTTTAATTGACAGAAAATTTATTTCTCTTTGCTACCAAAAATCATCCAAAGCATGACAACAAACACAAGTTGACCAAAAAAAATAACAATAAGTCAAGGAACATAAACATTAAACACAGAACTAGACAAAAAATACATTGACGAAACATGATTTTTTAGAAGTGAGACCGTCAACTAATTTTGTAGAAATCATGTTCATTCATGCGTTTCTAGGTCCAGTTCTGTGTTTGGTTTACATATTCCTAAACTTACTGAAAAACTATTAACAAAAGTATACAAAATGAGGAAGGGAACGAGAACAACTACTCTTGGGGAACTAAGCTAATCTCACCTTTATTGAGTGAGTCCTAGAATCCCGTGGTTCTTTTCTTCATGTCCCATTGTTTCTTCTTCCACACACTAGGAACAGACAGACCGATTATAATCCCCAAACAAATCTCCTTGATCACCCCTGGACCTTCCAAGGAGACTTGATGACCAGCCATTTTCACTCTAGTTGTATAGAAGAAATCTATGCAGTTTAGAGAAGGATCATGAAGGGCATATCATAAGTTAATTGTTAATTAACGTAACATGATAATTGGTTCGATTTTCTCCCCCCAAAAAAAAAAAAGAAAAGAAAAGAAGATATAAGATCAACCAATTATTGGCCACCAAAGTATGACAACCTAGTACACGAGTCTTTTTTCTAAAGTGAGTTTTGAGGAAGGCAAGATATATGCAATCTTAGTCTCAATTTTGAAGACGTTGGCCACCAAAGTATGGGATTGAATTTATTTAAAAAAATCTTCAATCTTATTAGTGACATGAATGTTTAGGGTGTTTTCCCTCGCTCAACTTTTCTTTCTTTCTTTTTTTATTTTTGTTTATTATTAGTTTTTTTTCTAGTGCCCACAACTTTAGGCAAGGAATTTAAGGTCCCCTAGATCTTTTAACGTCTTTCAAACTTTATCTACTGATTAAACTCAATTTTCTTAATTTAACCATTATAATTGCAACTTGTTCTAGCACTGTTAGCATGTATGATGCCAAAGAGAAACACATCGCTGTACTAACTTAATTAAAATATAATTAAAAAATAAAAAAGTCCCCATTAGACCGATGATGGAATTGGTGTTCATGGAATTTTCTTAAGAGAAGTGTCCTATAAGTAATCATGACTTGAAAAAATAGGAGCTTCACAACACACTATTACATATCATAGAGTCAGACAAACCAAATTACAATGAACAAAGCCGTGCCTTAGGAATTTACATAATATAAAGGGGAGATGAAAGAAGCAGTTATACAATACCTAATTGATTAGATGATCATCTTTTTCATTACTTATGGTGAATGTCATTGTAAGTTTGGCGAAAAGCCTCATATAGCATAACCCCCAAGTGTTAATACAAGTATAAGAGTGATGCAATGTTATATTAGCAAGGTGCCATGCACAATGTGCGTGAAGTTTATTTATTTTTCTTTCTATCCGATCAAGTTTCACACTTCTCACTTTGCATTTGCAACAAAATAGAATGTTGAATTTAAAATTTAAAATAGTTGCAAGCTAAAAACCTATTATATCGCTTGCAAAAGCTAGAACGTAGAGATATTTATGAAAAAGAAATGGTGTTCTAGGAAAACTAAATATTGACATGGTTTCAAAAACAAGTAAGGGTGTTCTCTCTTTGGAATTTTATAGATATGGATTATAGATAGGTATATGGTGTCCAAGTTTGGGGCCAATTTATTACTACTTTTCCTGAAAGACATCTTGAGTTGAGAATCTCTAATAAAATTGCAAACAGGAGCCTTCAAAGTTTCTAAAATCATCATAACAGTTCCATTTTCCTTATTTTTGTCAACAAAATTGGAGAATACAGACAAACAAAAATACACACACACATACACACACACACACACACACACATATATATATATATATGACATCTGGCCCAAACAAACTTAATTACAAAGCATATAACTTAATTAAATGTTTCTTCAAGTAGATCCACTTAGCTGAACAAAAAGGACATGAATATAGGTTCGATATACCTCAAGAGAACAATCAAATAAGAGAAATTAATATGAATAAAGTGAACAAGTCAAACCAATTCGAACCTAATTTCACTCCCAGACATCTATTTGATACTAATTAGCACAACATAGCATAAAGAAAGAGCAGGTCCTATATTTCACAACATGATGTCACAGATTCATGGATCTGAAACAGGAATTAATGGAAAGCAAATGACACAATTCATAAGTACAAAACCGCAATACAGTGCTTGAAGCTAGGGATCGAATCATAGAAAAGAAAAATGAATGCCAAAGTTCTACATTTTGGTTTAAAGGTCGTAATCCATCTGGGTTTCCTACATTCGCTTTAGTTTTCTTACCATCTTGACTGAAAGTGGACAATACATTCTGTACAAGTTCATTACTGTTACTAAATAGTTTAGAATTAGAATACCCTAGCCATATCCCAAATTCTTGCTCAACCCAGCTTGAAATTAGGATTTCTGTGTAAAAATCAACACAAACCCTATACCAAGTGTGGGAAATCAACACAACATTTACTCAAATTCAACTCAAAATTAAACAACAAAAATCATATAAAACCCTAGGGCAAGTGTGAGAAATGGGGAAATAGAGGAAGAGAGAGAGAGAGAGAGAGAGAGGAGGGAGACCGAATTCACAGAGAGGGAGAGAGAGCTCCATCGATAGATAGAGATAGAGACTGAGAGCGAAAGAGAGGGAGAGGGAGAGGGAGAGGGAGAGGGAGAGGGAGAGGGACCGAGAGCGACAGAGCGAGAGAAACATACCTGTGATTAAGTGGCACTGGTGCTTTGTAGGTGGTGGTGGCAATGTGCGACGGTCTCTCTCACCGGTGGCGAATGACGATGGTGAGCGGGGTAGGGCTTGGTAGTGTCGAAAGAGAGCGAAATTTGTTTGAGACAGTGTATATTGTGTGTGTGTATGTGAAAGACAGATATATTGGGCGCCAAATTATATTGGTTTCCCTCTAAAAAAAAAAAATCAACTTTTAGCGGCTATTTCACATTTTAGTCGCCAAATAGTATTGAATAACGACAACCTGTTTTGCACCCAAAAGATTACATATTAGCGAATAATATATTGGTAGCCAAATGTACCTTTTGGCTACTAATTTTATTTTTCGTCAGCAAAAAGTAAATATGCACCGACTAAATTGTTTAGTTACCAAAAAGTGTAAACAATGTCCATTATATTTGGCAACTAAACTATATTTTTGTCGGCAAATTAGCTTGTTCTGCGACTAAACTTAGAATTAGTAGCGTAAAATATTAACTTTTGGCGACTAATTGCTTTTTAGTCGTCTATAACTATATGTTTTGTGACTAAATTTTTTTTTAGTCGCCAAAAAACAATGTATGTCGACTAAATTAAAATGGTAGCCAAAATTTGAACATTTGGTGACTAAGAAAAAATTAGTCGCCAAAAGGACTATTTTTGGTGACTAAAATTGTTTTGGTGGCCAAATGTGTAAATTCTTGTAGTGATAACTCTCCCACATAATATACATATTATATTTGGGAGAGTAACAATTTAACCGTACGAGTAACCAATCTCTCTCTCTCTCCCCTAGACTCTCTATTCTTTCTCTCTTCATAGAAACACAGATTAGCCTTTGTATTGTGAATCGTGTGGGTAGTTCTTTAATAGTTTTACTCCACTGCTGGGAATTATTCGAATTGGAGGCACGTGATTTACCCACATGATCCATGGATTCGGTTTGAGTGTAAAGAGTATGTCCGAATCCGTTTATTTCCACTGTGTACTAGTTCTTATTTTTTCAACAGACCTAAACAAATAATCCATAGTTGCAAACACCTACCAAGTTCATCATATCTTCTCCACTTGACCAACACCCATCACTTTCCCCTCTTACGACACCCATAGTGGTAGCCACCACTACAATTTGGATCTTGACTTAGGTTATTGGGTATGCCTATGTATATAATGTATGTGTGTCTATAGTGATAAAGAGAAGATGAAGGATGCTGGTGGTTGCATGGTAGAGAATGATAAACATAGATTTTAATTTCTGGGTTAATTTTATTTGAGTTAAGAGAATAATAGACATAGATTTTAGAAGAATAATGAAACAAAAATGAAAAGGAAAGATAGAGAAATGATTAAGATAAGGTAGAAAGAGAGGGAAGCATTTAGAAAGAGAATCAACGTCTTTGGTTCTCAAAATCTTGGAAAGAAGAAGAGGGTAATGAATTATCCAGCGTGGTTGAGGAGGGAAAATTTTGGTTTTATGGTCGTGCAACACACACTCTATTAAAACAAATGGTTCTGTCCGAAATTGTACTTTGGTATGAAGTTCAAGTGATTTAACTGTTACGAATGAAATTATAGGCGGCTCCGTATCTTTGGTGTAAATCACGTGGAGTTAAAGTGTAATTTACCCTTTAAAATATTATACATATATACATATATATATATATATATATATATTTTATATAATACTTACTTTCATTTCATAAAATATAATTTTGATAAGGATAAATTACACTTTCGCCTTTTGTTTGGTTACTTTTTTCACTTTAACTTTTAAAATTTATTTTTTTTCACATTGATTCTTCATGTTTCGAGTTTTTTCAGTTTACTATTAAAGCTAATTTTTATTCAAAATTAGACAAAATATGCCACGATAACTCTCAAATGACATAAAAATATAGAAAAATGATATACAAATCTACTTTTTAAACCCACTTTCTAGACATAGTGATGTGTGAAGAAGATGATCAACCAATCATCTTTTTGACATACCACAAGATCTAAAAAGTGAGTATAATTTTTGATTCTGAATAGCAATACTCAAAAAATATTATTATATTAAGTTTGAGTTTGTGTCAGAGGTGTGAATTAGATATAATAAAACATGCTTTTGCATGTAATATTTTCTTCATCAATAAAGTTTTATTTTACTGATTAAAAAAAATAATAAAATATTTTTATATTATATAACAGTTATTGCGCCAATTTTTTGTCTAATGAATCTAAATTAGTTTTAAAAGTAAGTTGAAAAAAACTTAACATATGAAAGATCAAAAGTTAAATATATATATATATATATATAGAGGGTAGAGTGTAATTTATCTTTTTTATAAAGGGTTAACTTTTTAACATGTACCTGAACACACATTAAGGATGGAGTTCTGTTGTTGGTCATGGAGCTAGTACTGAGTTTTGGCATCTAGCCAACAAGCTTTCATTTTTGGAGAAGCATGCTGCTTTATTATGCTTCTTCCTCCTTTTTTTTCTGTAATGTTTTATTGATACTAATAAAATATTTTTCCTTTGTCTGTTGATAAAAAAAATTAAATTTGTCAAATCATAATAATTATACTAATATTAGGTGATTTCTTGGGCCAACCCTATTGAGAAAATTTGGAAAAATTGGTAAAAAGTCTAATGTAAAGATGGTATAAAACATTAAATTCAAGGTAAAATTTTATTTGGTAATAAAGATATGCCAAAAAATTTACCCGCGGCCGGTGGCGGTGACCAGCAGCAAGTGGTTGTAGTGAGGTGGAAAAATGTGTAATATTCAACAAATGGGTTGGTAAATGAGTGACATATGTTACATTTAAACAGATAAATAATTTGATGAATTTTAATAGATAGAAAAATAGACTCGGTGAATTTTAGCAGATGGACAAATTGAGTGATTTTAAGAAATAGAGAGGATAGAATGATTTTAACAAATAGTTGTACTTTTAGACAAATTGTATCATTTTAGCTAAAGAGGTTATAGTTTAGGCCTAATGACACAAAAGATTAAGCAATGGATTCATTGCCTAAGTGTCCATTAAAATTAGCATTATTTGTTGGGATTGAAATGTTTTGCTAAGATGCATTGAATGCTGACCCCAGCTGTATTAATGTGTTTTATTCAATGTTTGTTCTGTTCATTGAACTTCATCAATAAAACTCATCTTTTTGGACAATAAAAAAATTGAGTTTTATTAAGTCAGAAAATATGGGTGATATAAGTTTAGAATGTTAATACCCTAAACTAGGTTGCGCCCGTTGATTTGAATTTGTTTATGAAAAAAAATCACCAAGTGAATTATCTTTAGCAAATGCATAAATTTTCATCCTTCAACAAAAACAACCTCAAAACTGGTGGGTTAGTTAAATATTTTGACGGCTTCAAACTAAAAATTTAAATGAATTAAGTGGGTTAGAATTACTAAATAGGAAAAAAAAATTAATGATGTTATTCAAAATCATATTTCACAAATTAATATACAAAGAAATCAAATTAGTGATGTTATTGAAAATCATATTTTTCACTTTCCGAATAGCTTAAATTAAGCTAAATACTAAAATAAGCTGGAAATAAGTCCTACCAAACAGGGCCAATGTATTCTGCTTTCTTGTACCTTTAATTCCATATTTTCAATGAATTTTTTACTTTGCTTAAAAATATATATATATATATATATATACATATAAAATGAAGAAAATATGTGACAAAAATAAAGAATAGGTGTCATGACTAATAGTATTAGAGTTAGGGGTTGTTTGGAGTGTCATAAATAAGGGCACTTTTTGTCTTTTTTGACAAAAAAGTTGAGAAAAAAAATATGGATGTTTAGGTTAATTTTTTGACTTTTTATGAAAAATGTGTTTTAAAAAATTATACAAAGAAGTGTTTAGGAAAAGATAGTGAAGTAGGTCGTACGGGTTGGGCAGTGTAGTCAGCTGGGTAGGAGATGGACAAGATTGCCTCCTTTGCGGATTTTAATTGGACGGTATTGTTTGGCTCGTGGCGGCCCACCACGGGTCCCACCATGAGTCTCGTTTTTCTAATCGGAACCGTTCAATGTGTAAAACTCGTTGACTACTATATGCTTGTAAAAAATCACATTGATTACATATCAATAGCTATCTGATTGTATTAGTTTTTTTTTTAAACTGTTAATTATAACACCATTTATTTTTATACAAATCTGATTTGATCATATAGTTAGTGATATTTGATAGACATGATTGCTTACAGACATATAGTGCTAAACGAGCTCTACATATTGCACGGTTCGGATTATCAAAACGGAACCTATGGTGGCCCCCCACGGACCTAACTTTACGATCCAACTTAGTGAATATACACATGTAATTTTTTTTTCCTTTCACTGCCTTTGCTTTGACGTCAATACCTAGAGTGGCGTGAAATTGATTTGTATTTTAATATTATGTATATCAAATTTTTTTTTATTTTTTTTATGAATAATGATAATTTTTAAATTTTTTTAATAAATTTTTGATTTTTTTTTAAAGTTCCCAAATCAGGCCTTAGAAAAAGATTGTGGACTCATTTGTAAATTAATTTTTTAATAACTTTCCCACTTTTTTCCAAAAAAAAAAAGTTAACTTTTTATATTAGTTTTTTAACTTTTCAATTATTTTAATCAATTATGCGCTTATGTAAACAAGTGTAAGTTAGGCCAAGTTTGGCTAACAAAAAAAAGTGTACTTATTTCATCTTTTTATCTTTTTTAGATCACATCAATTAACATTTTCTCTCTATTTTTTTTATACATAATACAAAAAAAATTAAAAAGTACACTTATTTAATCTTCCCAAACTTCACCTTAATTTCTATACATATAGATAGAGGTGGATTGGATGTTTTGTCGGCGGGTTTATCATTCAATTCAACCGCGTCACTTTCTCAAACAGCAAACAGCAAAGGTTATGATGTTGTTTTACACACCCTCAACCTAAACTACTTTTGAACAAAATTGAAATTATCTTCATTTCATGTCTGAAACGAAAATCTTCATCAACTTGATGAATAACCGTTAAAAAAACAAGAAAAAAAAAAGTTTTTTTGTTGATATATAAAATAAATAAAAAAAACCGTTAAAGAAACACAACAATTAAATTTAAAACAAAAAAAATGGAATCATTCCATATGTGAAATAGAAAAAGATTATAAAAAAATAAAAAGTTAATTTTGATGCAGCCAGTGGCGAAGAGAGATAGACTGATTCCACAAAAAGTCAAGTACAGTTTCAACGTTGGGTTACAAGCGTTGGACAACGATTTCCTTCCACACAGCAGAGGGGATGTTTCCAAGCAACCTGAGCGTGTGGTCCCAAAACATTTTTCTCATTTCTCTCTCTCTCTCTCTCTCTCTCTCTCTCTATGCCTAACCCTAGCCCCTCCTCCCCTTTAAATACCCAAAGCATACGTAAAATCAAAAAACAAGCTTTAAGAATTATATATTTATATGAGAGAGATTAATTAAAGAAAACAGTGCAGGAGGAGGAGGAGCAATGGAGGATATGGCGCCAGGTTTTAGGTTCTACCCAACTGAGGAAGAGTTGGTTTCGTTCTATCTGCAAAACAAGCTTCAAGGAAGACAAGACCTTGATCGGGTCATACCAGTGCTCTACATATATCACTACAACCCTTGGGATCTCCCACGTTTGTACCCTCATCTCTTCTTTCTCTCTCCACCATTTCTCTTCTTCTTTTTTTTTTTAATCGAAGTTTCTAAGATGGGTTTTCTGATAGTTTCTCAATTTTCAACTGTCTTTTATCTTTCACCTTTTCTCCTAATGGATGTTTGATCATTATGGTCTTGATTGAAGTCATTACAATCTTAAATTACTTGCCTTACTTTCTGTATTGTGTTGTTGTGTTGTGGCACTGGCAGCTCATTTTAATCTTTGCTTTTCAATTTTTTATTTATTATTTATTATACATTTAATAAATTTACACCATCTTCACTTGGATCCTTCTAGTTTAGTTTCTTGACTACTTCAAAGATTGGTTTGTTTCAATTCAGCTTGTTTTTTAAACTTGGTTTTCACTTTCTTTTTTGGGTTACATCTAATTATTAAATTGCTTCATTTCGATCAATTTCTTGACTACATTTAAGATAGATAAGTTTTGTTGTTTCATCCATTATCTATATTCATAGCATGAACATCTTTTTATTTATTTATTTGTTTATTTATTTTTTTAAAGATTTATGTATTGGTGTCTCATCAAGATGTCAAGAAGATAAAGAAAATAGTAATTCAAACCTTACAAGCAAGTTTACACATCCATATATATATATATATATATAAAATATGAAAAATTAAGAGTATCCAACCTTTACCCAATTAGGTTAAAGATCCCGAGTTTTGATTTTCGTTTATTTCATTTCTCAACATTAAAAAGTCAAGCACAAGTCTGGAAATTAAATTGTTGAGAAAAATTAAGATTACAACCCTAGTATGTAATTAATGTTAATTAAGCTAAGGTTTGGTCTTTGCTAAATTGTTGTATTTGGAACCAGAATTCGCAGGAGAGCGGTGTCGCAGAGACCCTGAGCAATGGTTTTTTTTTATTCCTAGACAAGAGAAAGAGGCTCGTGGAGGAAGACCAAATCGACTCACTACTTCTGGATATTGGAAAGCAATTGGCTCTCCGGGTTATGTTTACTCTTCTCGTAACCGAGTTATTGGAATGAAGAAAACCATGGTTTTCTACAGAGGAAGAGCTCCCACAGGAAGAAAAACGGAATGGAAGATGAATGAGTACAGGGCCATTGAAGGAGAAGCATCATCAAGCAGTGCAATTCCGAAGGTGTGATTTGAATGTGATATATAAGAGCTCTTGCTTTGAACTTTATTTACTAATTTTCATAACAAACAAACTATGGCTAATTCTAGGGTTTCAAGTCGGCATTCCTAGGTCAGTACCCAGTTCATACGCTTGTAGCCTTGCTCTGGGATCCAGGTTAATAGATGGGGAGAATTTTGAAAAATATACCACTGTAACCTTTTAGTTAAAGTTTTAAAATGAACCAACATATTGGAATTTGATTCATTAAAAACTCATACAAGAAGAGTCCCTTAGGTAAACAAATCAAATTTAAGCACATAGATTTTGAAAACGATACCATTGTGTCCATATGACGTAATAAAACTAGTTTAAAGAAATTTTGATAGAAAATAACATAGGATTGCATCTACGTTGGTTCAACCTACTTGAATTTTGATTCATTAAAAATTCATTCCGAGATCAGCTCATTATGCTAACGAACCAAACTTAAAACACAAAGATTTTGAAAATTATATATTGCGACTTTATAGTTGAACTTGTAAAACTAGATTAGGATAATTTTGATAGAAATGAACATAGGGGAGTTTATTTGATTCTAAAACAGTAAAATTAATTAAGCTATTTGAGTTTAATTCGCTAAAAATTCGTTCGAAAACAACTTTGGTACTGTTTGGTTTAGTTTTCAAAACATGATTTGGGTCAAAAAACAAAAAAAAAAAAATTGTTTGATTAACAAACTTTTAAAAGACAACCCAAAACACAATTTTCTCTCTCCTTTCTCCTTTTTTTATTTTTATTTTTTATTATTAATAAATTAATCAATCACTTTTTCTCTCTCCTCTCTCCTCTCTTATTCTTTCACATTCTACATATCAATCAATTAAATTTTCTCACACACATCAATTCAGCTAAAATAAAAAAAAAAATTACATATCATCCCAAAACTATTTTGAAAACTCAAAACCAAATAAATTTTCAACTTTCAAAACTCTTTTTAACAACTTATCTTTCAAAATATAATTCAAAACTCAAAACTTATTTCAAAAACTAAACCAAACGGACCCTTTATATCTAAAAATTAAGTTTAAACACAAAAATTTTGAATTATACAATTGTGACCTATTCGATTTTATTCATTAAAACTCGTGCGAAATGAGCTTCTTAAGTAAGTAAATTAAACTTGAATACACGAATTTTGAAAATTACACCACTGTGTCCGTATAGTTGAAGTTTTAAAACTAGTTTACCGTAATTTTCATAGAAAATAATGTAGGAGTTCATCTAGAGTTCAATTGCGTTGGTTTGTTTTACAAACTTACTTGAATTTGATTCATTAAAAACATATCCAAGACCAGTTCGTTATGTAAACAAACTACACGTAAACACAAGAATTTTGAAAATTATACCATGACCTCATAGTTGAAATTTTAAAACTAGTTTGTAGTAATTTTGATAGAAATGAGCATAGGGGAGTTTATTTGATTCTAAGATTGTAAAACTAATTAAGCTACTTAAATTTAATTCTTTAAAAACTTGTTTAAAATCTACTTTATGAAAACAAATAAGCTTAAACACAAATTTTTTTTTTGAAAACCTTGTGACCTTACAGTTGAAGTTTTAAAACTAGTTTATGGTACTTTCGATAGAAAAGAACATAGGAGTTTATCTGGTTTTAAGATTGTTAAATGAATCAAGCTACTCAAATTTGATTCATTAAAATTTGTTTGAGATTTTGCTTAAATAAGCCAAACTTAAAGATACAATTTTAAAAGCTATACTATTGTGACTTCATAGTTGAAGTTTTAAAACTAGTTTATGGTAATTTTCATAGAAAAGATCATAGAAGTTTATCTAGTTTTAAGACTCTAAAGCGGACTTAAGCTAATTGAATTTGATTAATTAAAAACTCATTCGAAATTGATTCATTATGTAAATAAACTAAACTTAAATATGTAAATTTTGAAAACTATAGCATTGTGAGCTTATAGTTGAAGTTTTAAAGCCTGGTTAAGGTAATTTTGATAGAAAAGAACGTAGGAGTTTATGTAGTTCTAAGATTGCAAAATGAGGCAAACTCGTTAGCATATGAACTGTTTAAAACTATATCATTGTGACCTTATAGTTGAAGTTTTAAAACTAGGTTATCGTAATTTTGATAGAAAAGAAAGCCTGCATGTTTAGCATACATAGGATTTTATTTATAGTTCTAAGATTGGTAAAATAAACCAAGCTACTCAAATTTAATCTATTAAAAACTTGTTTAAGATTGATTCCTTATGTAAATAAGATAAATTTAAATATATTTTAAATCTTGTTAATTTTTTAAGCTTGATTTGAACTTGGCTTAATAAACTTATATACACTATAAATTATTATTATTATTATATATAAATTAACCTCAAGCTCGATTTGAATAAAATTCATTTGATGTTGGCTCAGAAACAAATAAATCAAAGTTAAACACAATTTTAAAGGTGAATAAATTTTCAAACCTAATTTAAACAATCTCATACTTGACTAGTTTACAACCATTGCATTTGGTTTAAATCATATTACAACAGGCCTTACGTTTGCATCTAGTCAGGTACACCAACATGCGTTTTTGATCAGCAAGTACACCAACATGTTGAAACCTAATATTAATAATAATGGTTAAGAAATGTAGTAACAATTACATGGTTATTACAACGCATGGTTGTTGCAACTCCTTTCAAGAGTTCTCTACCTTATTTCTTTTGATCTTAATTATGTTTTTGCAGTTAAGACCAGAGTTTAGTTTGTGCAGAGTGTACAAAAAATCAAAAAGTTTGCGTGCATTTGATAGACGACCATCTCCAGAAGTGCCAGTGACAGGCCAAGAGGCAATGGTTCACCAAGTTATAGCTCACCATGGCACTGAGGCAACAACATCTCATCAGAACCGTCCAACCATGGTGAGAATAGGCTCACCAGAGTCCTCCTCCGATGAAGATCATCCTAATCCTTCTAAAACTGTGAGAAGTGATAACTTGGATATGGATATTGGCAATGAGCCTTTGTGGGATTGGGAACATCTTAATTGGTTTTAAAACAAACGGTCAAAAGGTATCTAAATTATCCAATAAAATTAAGACCATGAGCCAGTAGAATTTTTTTTTTTTTGGGGGGGGGGTAGGTAAAACCTATTACTAGATTTTGATTCATGTCTACATTTTACTAAAGCTTGAGAATCTTTGAGTTGCTCTGTTGCAGTTGGTTAGATTCGGAGAATATGTTGTTGCTACATTGGTTTTTGTTTCTTGTGGTTGTTTTTCGGTTGGTATCTCACCAACTCTCGATGTTGTGCTTGCAGATAATTGAGTTTGTTTTTCAATACCAATCTAATTAGGATTGATTAGCTTTTCTATGATCTATTGTGCACTTGTCTTTACTTTATTAATGTATTTTCTTAGTGTTCTCTACACATTAGTTTTTATCAATAAAATTACTCTTTTCGTTGTTAAAAAAAAAAACACATATTGTTGTATGTGTCAAAAATTTATGAAGTCCACATATAATTTGACAATGTCACTATAAGAAATTAAGATTTTAGTAACAAAAATTTAGGGACAAAATCACTTTGTAGAGACAAAATTGGACATTTAGTGATGAACTACTTACCTTGGGAGACCAAAAGTTTTGTCTAAAAAATGAACCAAAGGGCTTTTTCGTGACGCCATGTGTACTTCGTAGAGAGGTTATATTGATTCTTTCGACTTCTTAGGATCTTAACTGGTCATTAACCAAAGGGCTTTTTCGTGACGTCATCTTTACTTCAACTCCCAGACTAGAGTTGACCTTATATATATAGTGAGCTATAGCACCTTCCCAACTTAGGACAGAATACTCTCCCATTTCTAGGTTTATGACACCACTTGTTTGAATAGTGAAGGTCTAGATCATTTCAAAGCTAGGACAAGGTAACCCTATCCCCCCATAGGGGTGTTTGTTCTATTTCCTACTATATGCTATGAACGACAATTTGTATAGAGGTTCTCAAATTCAAATTAGTGTTTCAGGCATATCAGTTTGTCATGTTGAGTTTAATTTTTCGGTGGGGCAGACAGTGATTAGTTGTGTAAACTGAGCCGAAGTGCTGCTGGAATTTTGATTGGGGGTCTTGTTTTTTGTTTGCTTTTCTATTTTCTATGTAGTTGTAACACCATAGTTTCAGAAAAGTCTGATATCCTACAAAGTCTACCAGCGTGAATCCTTAGAACTTGTGGAATATGAGACTGTTTCTGTGATCAAGGAATGACCACATATTACTTGCACGAGCTTTATTTTGAATGTTGTGGATGGCCCATACTTAAACTGGCAATTCGAGAAAGGTTTCATTTCAAGTTCTGAATCGGATGTTGAGTCCGAGTCTAATTCTATCGAGTCTGTGTAGTCAGAGTCAGACTTAAGTTAGTCTAGTCAGCTAGAATCTGTTAATTTCGGGAGTGCAAACCTAGACATCTCTGTCCTATTTAGGTCTTCTTTATTGTCATCACTGAGTCGGAGTTTCTTTTTAATGAAAGTGTCATAGATTCTGCCTACTTCTCTGTGTCTTTAGTTCATTGCATTAACCAAACTTTTTTAAAAAATAATAATTCAAAACTTCAAAATTTCTCAGGCTTTGCAAAATTTAATCAATTGGGAGGAAGACAGATGTGCTTAGCCCTTGATGGATAAAATCATTTCTGTTAGTGTGAGTACTGAAAAGGATCCTCGTTTGGTCCAGATTGGTTCTACATGGTCTTTAGAAAAACAAGAGTGATTAGTCGCTTTATTAAAAGATTTCAAAACATATTTTTGCGTGATCCTACGAAGACATGTTTGGAATTGATCCTACGATTATACAACATAGAATCCCTCTCGACTTGAGGCCTGACCCCTCTAGCTTTCAAACCTTGATTATGAGTGTCCAATAATCAACCAGAGTATGAGGCTTGCATAGCCAAATTGGAAACAACCCTAGAACTAGGGGGACAATAAGGTTGGATGTGATTAAAGATTCAAACCGGGTTATTTCTCAAGCTAATGGAGGTCGAAAAGAAAGTCAAAACCCAGAATCTAAGAGAAAAATATTTTATGCTAAAGGACAATCGAACTCCTATCTATGACCTTAGGAGCAAATTCACACCCAATTGGACGGGTTCCTACATTATCAAGTCTATCTGGTCAAGAAGAGTAGTCGTTCTCATGGATTTTGATGGTTTCAAATTCTCACAATCAACATAGACAAGCTGCAAAAAGTACTATCCTTGAGAGGCTCGTTGGGCCGAAAACCTAGAAGGGCGATCTAGGCAAAAGTTAGAGCAAAAAAACATAAAATAAAAAATTAAAAAAAATGAAAAATGAAAAAAAAATGAAAAAATTGAAAGAAAGTTTGCAAGGTTGAAAACCCAAAAGGGTGGCTTTGGCAAAAGTTAGAGCACAAAAAGCAAAGTGTTAATACCTGAGTGACCCTTACCCTCGTGAACTACGTAAAGCTTTATTCCTATCTTTGAGATACATGGGCAACTTTATCTTGAAGTTTGGCCCCAACCATTTTCAACTCGCTTATCCCGTCCATGTTTGATTGATGTATCTGTATTCAACTCGGCTATCCTATCCATGTTTGATTGGTTCATCTCCGTTCGATTTAATTGTTCTATTCCTCCTTCATAACGGGTTCAATTGAAAGACAGATTTAGTGGTACTACAATCTATCATGCTCGGGTTATCTAATTTGAGGTTGTGCATCTCAAGGGTTGACTTCATGTCAGTCGGGTAGTGACCATTTGCAAAAATAGATTTTAAGGATTTTTAATGTAGTTGACTGATCTTCTCGAAAATGATTCCATTTTTGCAAAATCAGAACATTATTTGGACCAAAAAGGGAAAATGTTCAGTGCTCACAGCTTGGCTTACATGATTTCAAAACAGAGAGTGGAGCATGCATACTAATCTAACTCTCATGTTGATCAAAACCTTTTTGGAAAAAAATCAAAAAAAAATAGTCAAAGCGATGAACTAGGGGCATAGTCAAGTTAGATTTTCTATCTTTCTCTTGTATTTTCAAAAGTCTCCATTTACCTTGTCAATCACTCGCCAAAAGTGCATAATGTTTGTAATAGAACCTTTCAATTGGCCGATTGTCCGGGTGGTTGGCCGGCAATGTTTTTTTGTTTTGGATCTTGTTTTTCGACATCTTGCCCCCGATATTCTAAATGGTGCACGTGAGTGTCGCCTCCCGATATTCTAAACGATGCCCACAAGTGTTGCACCCGTTGCGTTTATCATCATGTGCACAATGAAGTTTTGTGTTCTTTCCATTCTGGCAAGTGTACATAGGTGTGTTTGGATTGCTTTTGCTTTGGTTTTTATTGAGCCGTTTTTTTGATTTCTGGTCTATTGAGGGCTCAATGTCTAATTCAAAACTCATTTCAATCATTCTTAGATTCAAGTTTAAACAAAATGTTTTCATGTTCAAGTACTGTGCCATTTACGCCATGATGTGCAAACAAAACAAAACTCATTTATTGAAATTCAAGGTGAAGCCCCCCCTCCGTCGGGTGATTATAGCATTACATAGAAAAAAGAGAAGAAAATTCCAAAAACAACAAAAAAGGGGAAAATGTGCTCCTTCCTAAGGGGAAACAGAAAAAAATAAATAAATAAAAACATAGCCAAAAAAAAAAAAAAACAGAAGGACTTTTTCTAGGATTCCGGTAGTAGCCCGGCGACAAAGATAACCGACTGCATGCAACGTCGTCGTTTGACTTTACTGTCAATTGCCTCGCCATATCTTCACTCTCGGGAGGCCTTTGAAGACTCTGCCTCAGTATTGGCAGAGCTTCTAAAAAAAATTACTCCCCATTGGCCGTCAAATGAGGAGCACCAAGGAGCTCCGAATCGGGCTGTAGAAGTCGCTTGTCATTTTAGCTACTTGTTTTGTTTCTTCAAATTGCTAATCTTTGCTCAAGCATCTTTGTACATACTCTGGAGCAGAGAGAGTTGGGTGTTTAATCGATGTATTTCACTCGTCGTACCCCATAGCTGGTAGGACAAATTATAGGCTGCGGTCATGGTCTCCAAATAGGACTTCCATGTGTAGTGGTTGACATTGATATCAAGCTGCGCTGCCATCAATTGCTTGACTAACAACACAGGAAAGCTGAGAATTGGAACAGGGGCACTCTATCGAGGCTTAGAGGAACTGGTAATCTCGATTAGGAAATTGTTAAGGTCAGGGAAGAGAGTAAGGGGATGACGAGGAGAGGCCATGTCAGGAGGAGTATAATGCCAAAGGAAAATTTTGTAGAGTAATGGCAGGGGGAGTTTGTAGTATTTTCCTTTGTCTCTCTCGTAGACCTTGGTTTAAGAAGAAGCTGGAAGAGAAGAAGAAACCAAGAAAGAAGGATTACTGAGGCAATCTTTGACAATTGAGGCCAGTCTAGCTGCTATCGGTTAGGCGCCCCATGATTGTTGAAATCGTGAGCCAGACATGGCGCTCGACAAATACGAACGAGGTAGAGAAAGAGAGACAAAAATAGGGGAGAGTGTATATATGTATATATGCATGTCTGTGTATCTGTATGTTTGTGTATCCATATCTGCATGTCTGTGTCCGTATATATATGTATATGTATATATTCGTATATATATGTGATTTGTATGTGTATATTTTGTCTATGTGTATGTACGTAGTACACATTTTGTATATTATTTGTATATGTATATGTGTATATGGTATGTATATAAATTTAAAAAAAAAAATTCAAAAAGAAATTTTCAACAAAAAACAAACAAAAAAAAAATGTTCAGGAAAAAAAATCAAAAACAATTGAGAAAAAAGAAAATTTTGAAAAAAAAAAAAATCATTTTGTGAAGTTATCTGTTGTGTATCCATCATCTTATTGTTATGTATTCATCACATTGCATATTGTGTGTCTCATATTGCCCCTTCGTGTTTTTGCATTCACCATCACATATGCACTATTTATTACATTTATCATACATGGTTACAATCCATTCACATAACTTCAATTGTCCTAATTTTGTGTTACAACTTTTCTCCTTTACTCGGTTGAAAACCATCCCCTATTTTGTATTGAGATACGGTCTGGGTCTCGCTTGTTGGTAAGACCCCTTTCTGGTTTACCTAGTTGAAAATCATCCCCTATTTTGTATTGTGGTACGATCTAGGCCTTACTTGTTGGTTAAGACCCTTTCTCTTTTACCTGGTTGAAAACCATCCTCTATTTCGCATTGAGGTATGGTCTAGGTCTCACTTGTTGGTTAAGACCCATTTCTCTTTTACCCGGTTGAAAACCATCCCCTATTTCATATTGAGGTACTGTTCAGGTCTCACTTGTTGGTTAAGACCCCTTTCTCCTTTATCCGGTTGAAAATCATCTCTTATTTTGTATTGAGGTACAGTCTAGGTCTTACTTGTTGGTTAAGACCCCTTTCTCCTTTACCTAGTTTAAACATTTCCTTTCTCTATATGAAATACAGTTAGGTATGCCTATTGGTTACACTACCTTTCCACCTTTTGCGTGAAACGCATTAGGATTTGAAGTTTACATGGTTAAAACCTTCCCATTCTCCGTATGAAATATAGTTCGGTACGTCTATTGGTTACACCACTTTTTCTTATTTCACGTGAAACGGGTTAGGATTTAAAATTTACCTGGTTTAAACCTTTCCCCTGCTCATATGAAATACGGTTAGGTATGCCTATTGATTACACCACCTTTCCTCCTTTCGCGTGAAATGTGTTAGAATTTGAAGTTTACCTGGTTTAAACCTTTCCCCTCTCCGTATAAAATACAGTTAGGTATGCTTGTTGATTACATCACATTTTCTCCTTTCGCATGAAATGCTTTAGGATTTGAAGCTCACCTGGTTTAAACCTTCTTCCTCTCCGTATGAAATACGGCTAGGTATGCCTGTTGGTTACACCACCATCGCGTGAAACATATTAGGATTTGAACTTTGCTTGGTTTAAACCTTCTCCCTCTCTGTATGAAATATAGTTAGGTATACCTGTTGGTTATATCACCTATTCTTTCTCTCACGTGAAATACACTTGGATTTCGAGTTCACTATTCCTCTTCTCGCGTGAAACGCGTTTGCATTTCGAGTTACTGTTTCTTCTTCTCGTGTGAAACGCGTTTGGATTTTGAGTTCACTATTCTTTCTCTCGCGTGAAATGCATTTGGATCTTGAGTTCACTACTTTTCCTCTCGCGTGAAATGCGTTTGGATCTCAAGCTCACTAGTCCTCCTCTCGCGTGAAATGCATTCAGATTTTGAGTCCAATATTTCTCCTTTTGTGTGAAACGTGTTTGGATCTCAAGTTCACTATCCCTCCCCTTGCATGAAACGCATTAGAATTTCAAGTTCACTATTTCTTCTCTTACGCGAAATGCATTTGGATCTGCAAATCACTGCTTCTCCTCTCGTGTGAAACACGTTTGGATCTCCAGTTCATTATTCCTTCTCTCACATGAAATGCGTTTGGATTTCGAGTTTACTATTTCTCCTGTCGTATGAAACCTGTTTGGATCTCAAGTTCACTATTCCTCATCTCGCGTGAAATGCGATTGGATCTCAAGTTCACTATGTCTCCTTTCGCGTGAAACGCATTTGGATTTTGAGGCACTAGTCCAACTTTGAATCGGCTATATGGTGGTATATAAGCCAAACTTTCAATTGCATTTCAGGCATATTATTTGCCTGAGGTTTGCCTTACATGTTGTCATCTTTACTGTTTTGTCATCATTGCATTGCATTGATCATGAATTTTCAAATAATCGGCTTCGCGAAGCGTATAAATCCACATTTCAATTGTATTTCGAGCATGTCATTTATATCATGTCCCTAAACTACGTTGGTTTGATACCTTGCAAAGGGATATGTACGCAACCTTTGGGTTTAACAAACTGTATTTGCATCTTATTTGTTTGCCTAAGTCTTACAACCTTATCAAAAGGGTCGTCTTCGGGCATAGACATTCACTCACATCGTGACATGACATCAAGCTCTCTTAAAGAGGGGAAACTATAGACACCCCATTTTGACCGGTCTTAAGACTTTGGCACTTTCTTTTGATCACCTGATGATGAAAATTGAAATATGCTATTTTATGAATTTCTCAACAAAAAAGTTAGATTTAAGCTTTAATTCCAACCTTACACCCATTTTGACCAATTTATTTTAGACCTATTCAAAAATATTTTTTTTGCATTTTTCTTGTTTGAAAGATTTAGCAGTTTTGGAAAAATTGGCTCTTCAAAAACTGAATGGGTTTTGGCTCTTCCGAATTGGTTTTTAGAAAAAGGAAGGGGTGTTGGCTTTTCAAAATTAGCTCTTCAAAAGATGAAAAAGTTTTAGCTTTTCAAAATTGACTCTTCAAAAAATGAAAGGGTGTTAGCTCTTGGCCTATACATAGAAGATTGTTAGAGCTATGAGGAGAGGTCTTAGTTTTGATCAAATGAACGTTTATTTTGTGAAAATTGGGAGAAAATACAAAGTGAGATATAAATCTCTTACCTTTCATTGATATTCCACTGATATACACCATCTAAAATTTCAATAAAGCTAAAACTCAAAACTTCTTGCTGAGATTCTAAAGCATACTCCATAACCGTGAGGGTGTAAAGAAGAAAAATTTGATAAATCAGAAAATCCACCATTTCCTTTAAAGTATCCTCTAGCGGTAAATAGTAACCCTAACGATGAATAGTACATCAGGCGATGAATAGTGACCGCAGATGAAAAAATGTCAGGTAAGATGAGTAATGACCAAGGAGGGTGAATAGTATCTGCTACGGTGAATAGTATTGCCAGCGATGAATAGTACTCCACTGGATGAATAGTGCTCCCGCAAAATAAATTTTCCTAGGCGAAACAGAGCAGGCAACAATAGATAGAATAATTTTCGGTTGATGAATAGTGCTCCACCATATGAACAGTAACAGGTGAATGAATAGTAACTTTTTTTTATTTATATTTTTTTTATCTTATTCGTATGATTTGTTAGTTTCGGTTCATGTTGTAATAATCTCCTAATCCCTCGTCTTTTTTTTATTTTCATTTTATAATTATTCAGTGTTGTAATAATTCCCAACCCCCGGTTCTTTCTATCCCTTTCTATGTATGTCTTCCAACCCCATTTCTTTCTATCCCTTTTATTTACTCGCTTCCCATATCTGTACATAGCATCATATTTTCCTTTTCAACATTGTAGACACCCCATTTTTGACCGCCCTTAAGAATTGGGCACTACTGATGTTTCATTTGGTGGAGAAAGGTGTGCAGGGCAAAAGTTCAGTTTCTTCGGCAAGGGGAAAGTCAAATCTCAACTTCATACCCCATTTTGGACCAAAGCTATTTTGAATGATTTTTAGACCTTAAAGCCCTCTCTTTCAAAACATTTTTGAATTAAAGTTTTTACAATGTTCCAAGGCTCACATTTTGTTAAATGTTGCGCTTTTCGGTAAACTGAGTCAGGACAGAGTGGAAATGAATGAAAGAGAGATGAAATCTTTGAAAAATCTTTCAAAACACCTTGTTTATGGTTTTGGAGTTGAAGAAAAGAGGAGAAGAGAGAAGAAAACTAGTTTGGGAGAAGTTCGGCATGAATCTGGGTAGGACCGAAACTGCGCGGCTTCACCGAAACGGGTATAACGCTTTGCACAGAAGGAATGTTGATTCAAGGTTGGCACCGTTGGAAAGCTTACTTCCGGGGCTTCATTTTTCACTCAAGAATCTTCTAAAACCAATCCCAGACGGGGGAGATATGGTTGATTGAAGTAGGGCATCACTCCGGTTGGACCGAATCTGCGCGGCTTCACCAAAACAGGCATAACTTTTTTCACAGGAGGCATTTTGATGCAAGGTTTGTGCCATTGGAAAGATAACTTCTGGGGCTTCAATTTGGACACCTGAACGACCACTTTTGGACTTCACAATCACTGGCCGACGACCTTTATTTTCGGAAAACCAATTTTTTGTCCTGAAAAACCAGAAAAAGTAGCAGGCCGACCAGAAAAGGTGGTCAGCCGACCACCTGAACCTTTTGACCTGGTCGGATGACTAGGGAAAGTGGTCGGCTGGCCACCTGAACTGGTTGGCCAGATTTCTCCTTTTTTGTCTCAATGAGTTGAAGCCAACTGTGCCAGCTGGAAGCCTCAGAATGCATCCTCCATACACGTGTATGCAGGATGTTTAAGCTAGCTTTTAAGCTTCTTGAAGAAGCTTTAGGCCCTCTCTTCTATAAAGGAAAAGTGCCTTTTCCATTGCAAGGGTTCCAAGATTGGTGAAGGCTCATACATACACCTCTCCCTATATCTCTCTATTCCAAGCTTCAAAACACCCTTGTTCTTGCACCATTACCCTACACCTCCTAGCACAACACCTCCACCATCACTCTAAGCAACTTGGGGATGGTTTTCAGAGATTGAAGGTGTGTTATTTTGGCCCAGAAGCTGCTGGTCCCTTTGGCTACAAGGAAAAACCAGAGTCCAGGGGCAGAAAGTGGTCGACCGATCAGGTTTTCTGGTAGGCCAACCACCTTTTTTGGTTTTCACCATGAGAGGTGGTCGGCAGGGGGTTTCTAAGCCAATACCTGGTCGGTGGCTTTCGCAAGGTGGAGTTTCAGCCTCTTAGAGCTTTGTGTAAGTTTCTGAAATTAGCTGCAAACAATGGCGAGACAAGGCATCGCGATGGAATTTACCGACAAAGTGCATCGAGCATGCATGCATCCATTATCATCCAAAACAGAGCCGGGGCAGTCCATTTGCATGCCAGTTTATAGCTTACTTAGCTAATTTGTTAATTAATTAGAATTGTGTAATAATTAGTTAATTCGGACTGTATTATTTATTCGGACCCTCCGAGCGAGGGCACAATTGTAATAAGTGTGCGTGCGTGTGATGTATGTCTTCCAACCCCACGTCTTTCTCCCTTTTATTTACCAGCTTATGATGGTTAGATTAGGGCATGTTTCAATTAGCACACAGTATGATAGCATGTTTGCATTCATTCTTCTGTCTTGCATGCATCGGGCTCGGCGCATCATAATAACTGCATTGTATTTCAATTCCGAGTTGAATACTTGTTAGTTGTAGCATTTCACATGCCATCCTTAGAATAACCGAGCCTACTATAGTTGCATTTTGCATGTGTTGCATTAGGCATTTCTGTATAGTTAGGATCATGCATGGATTTCTAACATAGCTTTTGTTTTGGCTTGGAGTACTCGGTAAGTGTTTATGCTTTAGCATCCTTGCATGTGTGTGAGTGACTGCCATGATAGCATGCTTACCATGAGGCTATGTGCTTATACGATATAACTACCTGAATGCCTGAGGGTGAAGGTTGGGTTATTTGAATTGGAACAATTCATTAATTGTGAGTTTTAAGCCCACTAGATAGTGACAAAATCATGTTTTCTAAGCCCACCCGAGGGTGGCAAAATCCATGTCTTAGCCTACTTACGAGTAGCACCATCAAACCATTTTCAAATAAACAAACATGAGATGTTTTGTTCCAATTCAGGCGATCCAGTCTGTACTTGTATGCTGTGCGCATCACATAGTAAATCTAGGCTAATAACCGGAATAATAATGCATAATGTTTTCAAAACTAGATATCATGGTTAGTAGAGGCCGATCTTTGATCGGGCGAGCGGGGGTGCTCATGAAGTGACCTTTCCCAATCGTACCCAAGTTCTCGAGCCGAGGCAACTTTGGTGATGACGGACACGTGGCCTTAGGCAACGAGTCATGGTTTCCTAAATTTCCCCAAAATAAATATTTAGGTGGCGACTTTGTATCTGGAAAAGCAGTCCATATTTGGCACTTCTTTCTAAAAAATCTGTTTTCCAAAACGATTTGCCGGATTTGGACTCTTTGATGAGTCATCGGTCTTGCATTACACTCTGCGAGATTAGATACAGGACCGTGACATCGAGTCCGAACTGTAGTGAGCCCAATGAACAAAATGGAATTTTCCCGGGACGTTTAGGCGCGTCTACAGTTTCTGGCGACTCTGTTGGGGATTGAGAGAACTTGACTCGAACTCATGATATCTTGTTTTGATTACACTTATGTGTTTCTTTGCATTGCATTTGCATTAGTGTGCCTAGGACACCGCGTTTTTCGTATGCTATTCCTGAATGGTTTGCCGGAGGCTCGCTTTGTGAAGCGTGCCATAAGGCTGACCGGTTGCGGGCTCTGCCAGTATGGGAACACAAACCTCGTTTTTACCGGGGCACCCTTTTGACCATTCGACCTAGTACATATTCGGAATCCATAGTGACCATTCCAAAGTAGGACATGTTGCTTACCCGATCGTAGGTTGTTTGAAACCGCTGCGTGCGTAGTGAAACCGTAGCTCCTGACAAAATAGGACAAGGAAACCCTACCCCAACATAGGGGTGTATTGGCTCTCACTTGCTTGTTATGCGCTGTTAGAGTGTGCCTCTACAGGAATGCATGTAACAGTTTGCAAGTCTGGGTATCAGGCCTGCGGGCATCAGTATGTGAAGAATCAGTTTTACCCGAGGGTATCAGATTTGAGGCAGAATATTGGGGGCATAATTCAGTAGAGAGCACAGTTATTCGGCTGCTCATATCTGTTTTGGTGAAATCAGGCTGAGATGCTGCATGTTTTCTCTTTTGCTAGGTAGTCTTGGAACCATAGCTTCAAAAGGCTTTGAGATCCCCCGGATTCATTAGACTTGTGTTGATAGACTTTGTTGGGTCAGAGATTCAATTCAAGGGCAATCAGCATTCCTTTGCCAGGGGCAGGGTAAAAAGGGCCAGTTAGGCATAGATCACCGGTTCAGCAGTTACCAGATCAGTGGCCCTTATTCACCCCACCAGTGAACAGTTAGGCTGAGGCCTCAGTTTTTATCACAGAGATAGATATACCAGTCAGTCAGCTGGAACAGTAGAACATGGCAGGGATGAAGGAAATGATGCGTCAACTCCAAGAAAGTATGAAACTCATACAGCAAGACACTGCCTGACAGACGGAATTTTCCAAACAGCAGGCTGCGATCATGGCCCAGCAGGCTGAGCTAATCACCAGGCTGCAACAGCAAAATGGAGCATTTGCTTCGCACCAAGCCCCTCCCCCACAGGAGTTCCAGCACCCGAGGAGGCACCAAATGTCCAGGGAGATAAGAACATTCTGACAGGACCGGCTCCGCCCCCAATCCGACCCCAATTATCCAAAACACCCACCAACCTGCCGGATTCTCCCTTTGAGTCCAAGGGGGACCCCACAGCATTGAAGGTGAGCAAGCTTGAAAAGCTGTTCAAGAAATCTTAGGGCGTCAAGTCCATCCCGGACATTGAGGATGGGTATACCGATGCGGCCGTGACGCTGCCAGACCACTTTAAAATGCCACATTTTGACCGCTTTGACGGGTCCGGGGATCCCATGGTGCACTTACGGCTGTTCTCAGACATATTAAGGTCGATGGGCCTCACTAGACTACAGAAGCTTTCTTTATTCGGCCGGAACCTGTCGGGTGTGGCCGCTATCTGGTATGCAAAATTAGAAGACGATGTCAAAAGGAACTGGGATGAGATGGCCAAGGCCTTCGTTGCGCAGTACTCCTATAACACGCAAATCGAGGTCATAACCCGTGATCTTGAGACAACAAGGCAAGAGCCTAAGGAGAGTTTTTCTGATTTCGTAGCCCGCTGGAGGGCCAAGGCCTCAATGATGACCCTTAGGCCCACTGATAAAGATCAAATTCAGATGATTGTGTGCAATCTCCAGCCCAAGCTTATGCAGAAAATGATCGTTCTCCCCTTTCCTACCTTTTCAGACTTACATGAGATGGGAGTACAGATTGAGGACGCTATGAAGCAGGGCCTTCTTGACCAGGAGAAGGAGCAGCCCAGGAGGGCATTTTCCCGCAGTTCGAATGCGACCACCAGTGGTGATGCAGCTGCAAGATCTTCTGAAGTGGGCATGGTCACCACCACCACATCAAACATAGCTACCCCATTCACCGGTGCGTTCGGAAGTAGCTCAAAAAAAACCAAATATCCGCCTCGAGTCAAAAGGGTTTTTACCCCACTTTATATGCCTTTGTCAAAGGCTCTAGAGGCCTTACTTCGGAAAGGATATCTGAAACCGTTGGAACAACGACCTCTACCTAATCCTCTCCCTCCAAAGCATGACCAGACTAAGTACTGTGCCTACTATCAACAAACCGGTCATGACACTGATAGTTGCTTTTGTCTGTGCCATGATGTACAGGATCTGTTTGACAACAAGGTCATCGCTGCACCAGCTCAGCAAGGTCTATCGCCACTGGATCAGTGAACTCGGGGGATAGTACGAATATGTGATCAGGGGATGAACCACCTGCGGGCGGCACTCAGTTTACTCCAGATGTGGCATGTGGCACGCACTATTTTGAGCATTTGCGAATGCTGGTTTTTGTAGCTTCTGACTTGGGTGTTGAGTCAGTTCTGTGGTTTTGTTTTGAGTCTGTCTCTTTGTTTTGAGTCAGTCTTTTTGATTAAGGGTCCGTCTTGTTGTATCGAGTCAGTCCTATCGTACAGAAGTCGGGTGATTCCGGGGGTGTTACTTTGGATATCACTATTTTGTTTTGTGTTTGTCCTTTTGTTTTCTTTTTGAGTCTGTTTCTGCCGGGGAGCCAGTAATGTCAACCGATTTTTGAATGAAACAACAGTGATTTTCACACTCTCGTGTTTGCTTCTGCCTTGCGCCAGTTATGCTAGAAAGTTTGAATGAAGTGGCAGTACTTTTCACCTGCTCTTCTGTGCCTTGAAATTGTTGCATTGACCTAAGTTTTTCAAAACTTTTTCGTACACTGCGGTGAAAACGAAGAGGAAGGAATTCCTCGGGATTTGCAAAATTTGATCAAATTGAGAGAAATAGAGGCATGCCAAGCCCTTAATGAATGAGATCATGCTTGTTAGTGTGAGTACTGGGAAGGATCCTGGCTTGATCCAGATTGGTTCTACACTGTCTTCAGCGCGAGCGATTTGTCGCTTTTTTAAAAGATTTCAAAAAAATATTTTGCGCGATCCTGCGAAGACCTGTGTGGAATCGCTCTCAGCCTCGAAGCTCGACCCCTCATTTTCAAACCTTGAACTTGGATTTATAATGTTCAATGGTCAACCATCATGTAAAGCCCGTGTGGCCGGATCAGAAGCAGCCCTCGAACTAAGGGCAAGTCAGATCACGAAGATCAGGTGTCGTCAAAAGAAGCTTGCAAAGCCAGATTCGAAGTAGCCCTCGACCTAGAGGCAGAAAAATGTCAGATGTGCTCGAAGAGTTGAAGATGGATCATCTCGCAAATCAATGAAGATCGGCAAGAATGCCAAATCCCAGAAGGGAGGAAAGAAGAAAATAATGTTGAAGGACAACTGAGTTCCTATCCACAACACTAGGGGCAAATTCAGCCCCCATTGGATGGACTCTTGCATCATCAGCGAATGACAGCCATTCTCTTGGATTCAGATGATTTCAGGATCTCAAAACCATTTGACATGGACAAAGCTACACTTTTACCCTTGAGAGGCTCGCTGGGCCGAAAACCCGGAAGGGCGACCCAGGCAAAAGTTAGAGCAAGAAAAAAAAAAGAAAAAGAAAAAAAAAATGCAAAAAAAAAAAAAAAAAAGAGAAGAAGAAAAGAAGAAAAATGAAGAAATGAAAGAAAAAGATGAAAAAAGAAAAAAGAAATGAAAAGAAAAGAAGAACATAGCTCGCAAGGTTGAAAACCAGGAAGGGCGGGCTTGGCAAAAGTTAGAGCGCAAAAGGAGAGGTTAATACACGAGTGTACCTTAAACCCAAACTACGTAAGGCTTGATTTCCATCTTTGGGATACGTAGGCAGCTTCATCCTGAAGTCCAGCCGTAAAACACTTCAAATTGATTGTGCCCATGTATTGGTTTTGATCATCTTTGCCTTCTCTGTATCCGAGAATTTGGTTGTGTTCGTCACTCTGAGGACTGACTACAATGCGCTGCGGTGCCATTCAAACAAGGGGCAACTTTCCGTTGCCATTCAATGCGCCGCGGTGCCGTTCAAACAAGGGGCAACTTTTCGTTGCCATTCAATGCGCCGCAGTGCCATTCAAACAAAGGGCAACTTTCCGTTGCCATGCAGCTCTTTTCAAGCAAGGGGCAATTTTCCTTCGGATCTGAAGTTGTGCATCTCAATAGTAGGTTCTGTGCTCGTTGAGCAGTGACCATTTGCAAAAATAGTTTTTGAGAATTTTTAATAAGGTTGACTAATTCTCTCAAAAATTATTCCATTCTTCTAAAACTGGACCATTTCTTGGACCCAAAAAAGGAAAATTTTTAGTGCTCATAGCCTGACTTGCATGATTTTAAATCAGAAAATTGAACAAGCATGTTCATCTAACTCTCATTTTGGTCAAAATTGTTTTAACAGAAAACCAAAAACAAAATGGTCAAAATGATGAACTAGGAGCACAGTTGAGTCAGGTGTTCTGTCTTTTCCCCATTGTCAACACACTTGCTAGAAAGGGCACTCCATCTGCCAGAAAGGGCATTCTACCTCCCAGAAAGGGGCACCACTGAAGCTGACCACAAAAGGGCAGAAAGCTCTCACATCCTCCAAGCAACGAGGTATCAAGCCAAGTGCGATGCACGAGCTGGAATGGGGCAAGATATTACACTCCCTCATCTAGACAGATCTGATCACGTCCAAACTCCCCAGCAGAGCATCGTCAACCGATGTCAGCTGCAGATTTGCTACACACCCAGTTGTAGCGTAATTCCTCAGTGGGAGGAATTCACTAGCTGTGCGCAGAAGAAAGAGAATCTAGCAGAATGCTAGGGGCAAGAGCCCGCAACTTCTTGTTTATCCATCAACCACCCAGGGGAGGGATAAAAAATGAGAGATTAAAGAATAGAGAGATGTGCGCTGAGATAAAAAGTGAGGAAAAGGGTTTTGTGAGAAAAGCCGGGCCAGAGGGCCGAGTGATGTGAGAATCACAAATAAGCAAGGGTGGGAAACAATACCCGGAGAAACTGGCTCCTCGTGCACCAAGAGGTATCTTGCCTTTGTAACACAGCTGAGTGTTGTGTCTGTGTGTTTTGTTTGTCTCGATTCTTGTTTTGAGTCGTTTGAGTGTCAATAAATGTGTTTAGGTTGTTTTACCTTGTTTTTCCTTTGTTGAGTTGTGTTTAGGTTGTTCTACCTTTGTTTTCCGTTGTTGAGTCGTTTTGGCTGTGGTCAGTTGTAGGCTCAATACCCGGTTAAGAATTCATTTCTCAATTTCAAAATGAATCATTTTGTGCTTAGGAGTGCCGTGTCGTTCTCCACATTTGTGCAAAACAAGATTTTGTTCTTTCAAAAAAAAAAAAAAAAAAAAAAAACCGCAGGGTTCTACCCCGGTCATGTGAGAACAGTAAAACCAGGACCTAGCTGAAGCTATATGGGTTCCAGACTGCAAAGCAAAAGAAAATAGGGAAAATTTGGAGCATCTGAGTTTGTTTCAACTTCTACAGGTTCCGTTTTTGCATCCCGTCTTTTCAGATCGGACTGTCCGTTCAGACTGAGCTGTGTGCCAAGTAAACCGAATACTGTGTTATGAGCTGCGTGTTCAGAATGAGCAGTGTGCTAATACGAGCTGTGTGTTCAAAGTGAACAGAATACTGTGTTGATTGTTTCACTGTTTCAAGTCAGAATGGCGATCAGAAGTACTCTCCTTGAATACCATTCCCCGTCAGAGTAGAGCGGTTTACCACCACTCACTCCATAAGGTGCTTTCTAAAGTGCCACTTTGTTTGTTTATTGCATTCCCTAAACGTCATGCTCTATATCGCTTGTAACATGTACTGCATCATCACACTTATTGAATTCATTTGCGTCTTGTATTATCTCTTATTGTTTATCCTTTTACACTGGGCAACGTTTAGGATTGTGGTCCCCCGGGACTTAACTTAGGATGCATGGAACGTGCTCCTGAGTTACCTGACCTCTTCTCACGATTTCAACGTGGTTAGAGTTTGTTCTTTCCTCACACGATTTCAGCGTGTTTGGAATTTGTTTAGCTCTTCTCACAATTTCAGCATGGTTAGAGTGTTCCTTTCCTTACATGATTTCAGCGTGTTTGGAATTTATCCCAGGTTACATTGTAGATGCGCTGGGCGGATTGTTAGACCTCCTCTCACGATTTCAACGTGGTTTGAGTGTCCCGTTCCTTACACGATTTTCAGCGTGTTTGGAATTTATCTCAGGTTGCGTTGTGTACGCACCTGGGGGGTTGTTTTCAGGCCTCCTCTCACAATTTCAGCTTGGTTTGAGTGTCCCGTTCCTTATGCGATTTCAACGTGTTTGGAATTTATCTCAGGTTGCGTTGTGTACGCACCTGGGTGGTTCTTTTCAGGCATTCTCTCACAATTTCAGCGTGGTTTGAGTGCTCGTTTCCTCACATGATTCCAGCGTGTTTGGAATTTATCTCAGGTTGCGTTGTGTACGCACCGGGGCCGTTGTTTTCTTGGACCACCTCTCACGATTTCAGCATGGTTTGAGTGTCGCCGATCAAAAAAAAAAAAAAAAGCGTGGTTTGAGTGTCCCGTTCCTTACGCGATTTCAGCGTGTTTGGAATTTATCTCAGGTTGCGTTGTGCACGCACCTGGGCGGTTCTTTTCAGGCCTCCTTTCACGATTTCAGCGTGGTTTGAGTGCCCGTTTCCTCACACGATTCTAGCGTGTTGGGAATTTATCTCAGGTTGCGTTGTGTACGCACTTGGGCGGTTGTTTTCCTAGACCTCCTCTCACAATTTCAGCGTGGTTTGAGTGTCGCGTTCCTTACGCGATTTCAACGTGTTTGGAATTTATCTCAGGTTGCGTTGTGTACGCACCTGGGCGTTTCTTTTCAGGCATCCTCTCACGATTTCAGCGTGGTTTGAGTGCCCGTTTTCTCACACGATTCCAGCGTGTTTGGAATTTATCTCAGGTTGCGTTGTGTACGCACCTGGGCGGTTCTTTTCAGGCCTCCTCTCACGATTTCAGCGTGGTTTGAGTGCCCGTTTCCTCACACGATTCCAGCGTGTTTGGAATTTATCTCAGGTTGCGTTGTGTACGCACCTGGACGGTTGTTTTCTTGGACCTCCTCTCACAATTTCAGCGTGGTTTGAGTGTCCCGTTCCTTACGCGATTTCAGCGTGTTTGGAATTTATCTCAGGTTGCGTTGTGTACGCACCTGGGCGATTCTTTTTAGGCCAACTCTCACGATTTCAGCGTGGTTTGAGTGCTCGTTTCCTCACACGATTCCATCGTGTTTGGAATTTATCTCAGGTTGCGTTGTGTACGCACCTAGGCGGTTGTTTTCAGGCCTCCTCTCATGATTTCAGTGTGGTTTGAGTGTCCCGTTCCTTACGCGATTTCAGCGTGTTTGGAATTTATCCCAGGTTGCGTTGTAGACGCGCTGGGCGGATTGTTGGACCTCTTCTCATGATTTCAGCGTGGTTTGAGTGTCCCATTCCTTACGCAATTCCAGCGTGTTTGGAATTTATCCTGGGACGTGTGAAGAGCGAGCCCGAGCGTTTGTTTTCGCACCTCCTCTCACGATTTCAGCGTGGTTAAAGTGTCTCCTTTCCTCACATGATTTTCAGCGTGTTTGGAATTTATCATAGGTTGCGTGGAACGCGTTTCTGATTAATTTTCTTTGTTCTGCCTCCACTCACGAGTCCAGCGTGGTTGGAGTTTGTCACCATTTGCATCTATTGTACTCTCTGTTGCATCGCATCTATTATCTATTGCCTCATATCTGTTTTATTGTCTGGTCTAGGAGACCTTAAATCCCGCATCTTCATTCGCATTGTCTTGTGCACTCTCTGGTCTAGGAGACCTTAAATCCTCTAAAGGTGTAATTCCTTTGGTGTTTGTCGTGCCCGAATGACTTCCGGTGGTCTGGTATAGCCACCTGCCTGTGTTTGTGGTGAGTTCCTAGGAGATCAACTGAGACGGTGGAAACTAGAGTTCGAATGGCTCTTGCTTAGAACACAAAGGTTCGGGATTTCCGAGACTAAAGTCTGGTTTAAATACCCAGGGGTATATCCTCGGCTTGAAATCTGTATGGCAGCCCCATAGATTGAGATAGCATATGTATGTGCCTCAATTCTGGATACTGAATCAACCTAGTCTGTCACCTTGTTGGAGAATAAGGAAAGCTGCAACCATAGTCAGGAAGAAAAGTAGTACCTGTGGTTCAACTGAGAATAAGGGAAAGATTCCCATATCAGCATGAGGTAGGACATTGCTGAGGTAAGTCATTGCCGGTTGCCCCTGTAAGGTACCTTCCCTTCCTAGCTTTTACATTGCATTTTAGTTATTACATTGCATTGCATAAGTGCAATTTTCAAACCGGCTTCACGTAGCGTATAAGTCCAATTTTCAAACCGGCTTCGCGTAGAGTATAAGTCCACTTTTCAAACTGGCTTTGCGTAGCGTATAAGTCCAATTATCAAAATCTTCCTGCATAACATTTTGCATCCTGCCTCTGAACTACGCTAGTTTGATTCCTTGCAAAGGGATACGTAGACAGCCTGCGGGCACAACCATTTATTTGTCTGTACTTTGTTTGTTTGTCCAAGTCTTCCGCCGTGTCAAAAATGGGTGTAGACACCCCATTTTTGACCGACCTTAAGACTCAGACGTCACCAGTTGAGCGCTCGGTGATGTTGCATATTGTGCTCGTTTTGAGGTTTCAGTGTCTCGACTGCGAGCCTTGGCTCCGGACTTCGGGGCTCTTTTGTGCTTTGCCTCGGTTTGCGAACTAGGTCCTATTTTCTCTGTTTTCTCTTCCCGAGGGGAGGGAGAGGTCTCGTAGACCATCTCTCAGTGGCTGTAGGCTACGTTTCGTGGTCGTAGGCCATTTTTCCCATTTGGAGCCTGGTTTTCGATTTTCGGAGCCGTCGGCCGTGTGTCTCGATTCGGGACCGCTTAACTACCTCTGTTTGCTCCGGTTTTTTGGCACACATCTTATACCCTCCCTTTAGAGGGGCACTGTGGCCTGGGAGACCACCTTCGTGGTCATACGCCACTTCCGGTGCCTAACAGCCTGTTTTCGGGGCCCCGAACCGCGCGTTTTGGCCCCCGGACCTCTGTTTTGCATCCGTCTTGGCCCATTTTTGGTGGAGACTCTATTTTCACTGTTAGGAAGGTGGTAGGATGGTGGCCGACCACCTATTCCCTTGAAAAGTCAGTTTTCTCATTTTCTCTCTCCAAAAGCCAATTTTCTCATTTTCTCTCTCCAAAAGCCGATTTTTCTGACAGAAAGCTGGTTTTTCCCACTTTTGAGCCATATTTTCTGGCTTTTCATACCACCATTGTGATCTACTCATCTGGGAGGCCACCAATATGGGTAGGCCGACCAGTAATTCCTCTTGACGCTTTTGAACCCCTATAAAAAGCTAGTTTTTCTCTCTCTTGGGTCACATTTTCTGGTTTTTCTCCACAGGGCTGTGTTCTACTCATCTGGGAGGCCACCTTTCTGGGTAGACCGACCAACAATTGTTCTTGAACCTTTTGGCCCCTGGTCGGCCGACCAGGGGGAGTGGTCGGCCGGCCACTTGAGCTGGCCGGCCTGCTTATTGCTTTCCCTCTCTTTGAGTGTAATCCAGCTGTGCTAGCTGGGGACCATTTGGTACATCCTCCATACATGTGTATGGAGGATCTTTGAAGATTCCAAGAGAAGCTTTGGCTTCTCTTCTCTATAAGAGAGGCCCTCCTCTTCATTTGTAGAGGTTAGACACTTTTGCTTAAGGCTCATCACCTCCCACCTCCATTACTACTATTCCAAGCTCCAAAACCCTAACTTCTTTGGTCCATTTACACTACAACCCATAGCACCACACCGCCATCATCCATTCCAGCCCCTTGGAAGTCATTTGCAGAGGTGGAAAGCTCATTTCCTTGGACCAAAGGCTGCGGGAAAGTTAGGCTACAAGGGTAAGCTCTTATTCTCCCCATTTTTGCACTATTTTGTTCTATATCTTAGCCCCTTTTTATTACAATTTTGGGCTTCAGCCTGAACTAAAAAAAGTCTTATTTTGAGCTCATATTCATGTTTGATTAAGGAATTTTCTCTAATTGAAGTCTTCTCCTCCCCCTTTGTGCTTTATCCCTCTTTTGGGACTTATTTTGCATGATATATTAGCCCTGCTTTTGAGCATTTCTGGGCTTCGAGATAAACTGTAAAGTATCTTGTTTTGAGCCCCTCTTCAACTTTTTTGAAGATCTCTTTACTGTTTGAGGCCATCTACTACCCCTTTCCCTTTATCTCTCTTTTAGGGCTATTTTTGCATCATATTTTAGCCTTACTTGTGAGCATATTAGAGATTTGAAATAAACTGTAAAGTATCTTTTTTTGAGCCCCTCTTCAACTTTGTTGAAGGGATCTTTTCTGTTTGAGGCCTTTTTCTTCCCTGTTTGCTCAATCTCTCCTTTAGGGCTGTTTTTGCATGATACATTAGCCTTATTTGTGAGCCATTTTAGACCTCGAACTAAACTGAAAAAAATCTTGTTTTGATATCATCTTTATGTTTGATTAAGGTCTATTCTCTGTTTGGGGTCATCTTCCCCTATGCATGCTTCATTCCTTCATGATTAAGGCTATGCATTAGAGCATTTGCATTGGCCATGGTTTGGCCTCTTAGCCACTGAAATCCAGTGAATTTTCAGTGGCTTTGATGCATTTTTGAGGGCCAAAATTAGAGGGGGGTGACCCCCTCTCTCCTTGTCTTGGTTGGGGATCTTTTAGGCCTTCCAAAGGGACCCTATTTTGCATGCATCGAAGTCACTTTCTAGGCCTCATTTTGAGGGTTTTGAGGCCTTCCTTGGCTCTATTCGAGGCCGATTTCACCATATTTTAGGTCTATGTTGCATGTGTAGACCAATCCCATTCAAGGCCCTTCAAAGAGGCCTTTCTTTGCATGTTCCCTAGACCAATTTCAGGGTCAATTTGGTGAGTTTTAGGGCTGTCATATTTGATCTCTAGAGTTGGTTGTGCCACGCTAAGTGTCCTTGATGCATGTGCTTAACAACCCCTTGAATGGCCTTCCAAAGAAGCCCCTCATTTTTGCACATGTTGGCTGCATTTTAGTGATTATTTAGACATATTTTGGCATGTTTTGCTGGTTTGGTGAGATTTCATATGCTTCATATGCATGCCATGTAAACCATGTTTGCTAGTCAAAGTTGCATGCTATTTTAGTCCATCATGCTAGCATCTTTTGGTCAAGCTTTGAACTAGAGATGTTCATGTTTTGGGACTACCTTGGCTCTGTCTTTGTGCTTCATGGTCGAATAATGCATGCTTTGTATAGCTACAAGTCAATACATGTGCCTAGTTTTGAAGTTTTGGGGCTCATCTCATGCATCGGGTGCCATATATCCATGATTCGGGATCGTTTTGCATCATATTTTAGTGCTGAAATTTACATGTTTGAATGCCATGTTGCATGCCTTGCCATGCATTGTTAGAGTTGCACGTCGTGCCTTAGGTTCGATCCTCGGTTTGCGTGCATGTGTGCACGCATTTCGGTGGTCTCATTTTCATCTTATGGCCACTGATGTGAGTGTGGCTGAGGTCCACTCATGTTGGTGTAAGTCCATTATGCCTTGTGTATGCCATTTCATAGCATTGCGTATGCTAGGTTGTATGTTAGAGCGTTGTGTATGTCATGTTACGTCATGCATTGTGTATGCCATTTCATAGCATTGCGTATGCTAGCTTGTATGTTAGTCGCATTGTGTATGCCATCTCATTTGCATTGTGTTTGGGATAGGAGTTAGCCCAAGCACGGGAAACGAGGGACGTTTCGTACTCCGAGTGACGGAACGTGTCTCAATTCCCCGGTCGTCGACACTCCGGATTACCCATGATGGAGTTTAGGTCTTGTTGTGCTTTCATGTGCATTCATTTCACATCGAGTCGTGCAATTTGAGTCCTCGGCCATCATGCATCGATATGCATGATTGGTGGCACGAGGATCGAGGACTACACTCCCCGAAGGGTAGTCATGCATACATATGTGAAAATACTTTGCCATGTCCCTTTGTTGCTCTCTGTTGTAGTAAATCATAAATCAGCGGCCTTCTGGAGCTTTGCACAATATTCCGAGAAAAATTGCAAACAGAGGCGAATCGGGGCATCGCAATGGATTTCTGCGCCAGCCAATTCAAGCATGCATCATTCCACCATTCGGAACAGAGCTGAGGCAGTCAATAGGCTTACATGCTAGTTTATCGCTTTCCTAGTTAATTTGTTAATTAATTAGGGTTTTGTAATATTTAATTATTCATTCTGGATTGTAATTATTTATTCGGACCCTCCGAGCGAGGGCACAACTGCAATAAGTGTGTGTGCGTGTGATGTATGTCTTCCAACCCCACGTCTTTCTCCCTTTTATTTACCTGCTTATGATGGTTAGATTAGGGCATGTTTCAATTAGCATACAGTATGATAGCATGTTTGCATTCATTCATCTACATTGCATGCATTGGGCTCAGCGCACCATACTAACTGCATTTGTATTTCAATTCCAAATTGAATATGTGTTAGCTGTAGCATTTCACATGCTATCCTTAGAATAGCCGAGCCTATTGTAGTTGCATTTTGCATGTGTTGTATTTGGCATTTCTGTATAGTTAGGATCATGCATGGATTTCTAACATAGCTTCTGTTTTGGCTTGGAGTACTCGGTAAGTTTTATGCTTTAGCATCCTTGCATGCGTGTGAGTGACTGCCATGATAGCATGCTTACCATGAGGCTATGTGCTTATATGAAATAACTGCCTGAATGCCTGTGGGTAAAGGTTGGGTTATTTGAATTGGAACAATTCCTCGACTGCGAGTTTTAAGCCCACTAGATAGTGGCAAAATCATGTTTTCTAAGCCCACCTGAGGGTAGCAAATCCACGTCTTAACCTACTTGCGGGTAGCACCATCAAACCATTTTCAAATAAACAAACATGAAATGTTTTGTTTCAATTCAGGCGACCTGGTCTATACTTGTATGCTGTACGCATCACATAGTAAATCTAGGCTAATAACCGGAATAAGAACGCATAATGTTTTCAAAACTAGATATCATGGTTAGTAGAGGCCGGTCTTTGACCAGGCGAGCGAGGGTGCTCACGAAGTGACCTTCCCCAATCGTATCCAAGTTCCCGAACCGAGGCAACTTTGGTGATGACGGACACGTGGCCTTAGGCAACGAGTCAGGGTTTCCTAATTTTCAAAAATAAAATATTTAGGTGGTGACTCTGTATCTGGCAAAGCAGTCCATGTCTGGCACTTCTTTCAAAAAAATTTGTTTTCAAAAACGATTTGCCGGATTTGGACTCTTTGATGATTCATCGGTCTTGCATTGCACTCTGCGAGATTAGATACAGGACCGTGACACCAATTGAATCCGAACTGTAGAGAGGCCCGAGGGCGCGTCTACAGTTTTTGGCAACTCCGCTGGGAAGTTAGAGAACTTGACTCGAACTCATGATATCTTGTTTTGACTACACTTATGTGTTTCTTTGCATTGCATTTGCATTGGTGCGCCTAGGACACCGTGTTTGCTATCTGCTATTCCTGAACGGTTTGCCGGAGGCTTGCTTCGAGAAGCATGCCATAAGGCTGACCGGTTACGGGCTTTGCCAGTATGGGAGCACAAACCCCGGTTTTACCGGGGCACCCTTTTTGACCATTCGACCTAGTGCATATTCGGAATCCATAGTGACCATTCCAAAGTAGGACAGGTTGCTTACCCGTTTATAGGTTGTTTGAAACCGCTGCGTGCGTAGTGAAACCCTATTTCCTGACAAAATAGGACAGGGAAACCCTACCCCAACATAGGGGTGTTTTGGCTCTCACTTGTTTGTTATGTGCTTTTAGAGTGCGTCTCTATACTAATGCATGTATCAGTTTACAAGTTTGGGCATTAGGCCTGCGGGCACCAGTTTAGTGTTTCTGGGTATCAGGCCTGCGAGCACCGGTCCAGTATTTCTGAGTATCAAGGGCCTGCGGGCACCAATTCAGCATTTTCGGAATCAGTTATCTACGGGTATCAGATTCAGCTTCGAGGACAGTGATTTGGGAATAATGATCGGTCTTTGAGAACAGTGTATCAATTGCGTGTTAATTATACCCGACTGTGTGTTGTGTTTATTTACGCCGTTATGCTGTTCATTTGTCTGCTCGCTTATTTCCTTATTATTGCTTTATTTATCTTTTTGCTAGGGTAGTTTAGCACAATTGCGCTAGACTAAGCAGATATTCCCCAAGCACCCTGGACAAGAGGTCACCGACTCAATCGATCTGAGGATCTGGTCGACGGACAACCAGTGTTTCACTCTCTACCCCCAGTTATCAGACGGAGGTCAAAAAGATGCAGTATATCTGAGCAGAGGTTACCAGAGCAGCGGATTACCCTATCAGTGGACAGTCGGATTAAGATCCCAACTGTTGCTATAGAGATAGACCTGCCAGTAGTTCAGACAGATCAGGGCAGTATGGCAGGACCGACAGGAGTTGAGGAAATGATGCGTCAGATGCAGGACACCATGAGCGCCATGCAGCAGGATGCTGTTCGCCGAGATAAATTTGCCAAACAACAGGCCGAGATCATGGCCCAACAGGCAGAGTTAATTGCCAGATTGCGACAACAAGCCGGAGCATCTGCTTCACATCCAGTTCCTCCCCTACCAGGAATCCCGGCACCCGAAGAGGCACCAAATGTCCAGGCAAATACGGACATACCAACGGGGCCAGCTCCGCCCCTTATTCTGCCCCAGCTATGTAAGGCACCTACGCCTGTCAATCAACTGGACTCTCCCTTCGAGTTCGAGGTAGACCATACAGCACTGAAATTGAGCAAGCTTGAGAAGTTGTTCAAGAAATCCCAAGGGGTAAAGGCTATCCCGGATATCGAGGATAGATATACCGACGTGGCCGTGACGCTGTCGGATAGGTTTAAAATGCCGCAAATTGATCGTTTCAACGAATCGGGGGACCCCATGGTGCATCTCCGGCTATTTTCAGATATACTACGGCCAATGGGCCTCACCAGACCACAAAAGCTTTCACTATTCGGCCGGACCCTGTCGGGTGTGGCCGCTATCTGGTATGCGAAGTTAGATGATGATGTTAAGCGGAATTGGGATGAAATGGCCGAGGCCTTTGTCGCGCAATACTCTTACAATACCCTAATCGAGATTACGACCCGGGATCTCGAAACAACAAGGCAGGAGCCTAAGGAGAGCTTCTCGGATTTCATAACTCGGTGGAGGGCGAAGGCTTCGATGATGACCCTGAGGCCTACCGACAAAGACCAAATCAGGATGATTGTGCGCAATCTCCAGCCAAAACTGATGCAAAAAATGATTGTGCTCCCCTTTCCCACTTTTTCAGATCTACATGAAATGGGGGTACAAATCGAAGATGTAATGAAACAGGTTCTGATTGACCAAGATAGAGAGCAACCTAGGAGAACCTTTAACCGCAATAACAATACAGGCCCGAGTGGCGCTGCAACCGCAAGAGGTTCGGAGGTGAGTGTGGTCACCACCATTCCCCCTCCCCTTCCAAGACCCATGGCAACTACACCTTTCTCCGGCGCGTCCGGAAGCAACACACAAACCACTTGATTCCAATCCAGAGGCCAAAGAACCTTCACCCCATTGTATATGCCCCTGTCCAAGGCTCTAGGGGTATTAATCAGGAAATGGCATCTAAAACCCCTAGAGCCGAGGCCATTGCCAAATCCACTCCCTCTTTCCCATAACCCAGCAAAATACTGCGCATATCACCAACAACATGGTCACGACACTAACCAATGTTTCAGATTGCATCATGAGATTCAAGACCTCGTTGACAAGCAGGTTATTGTACCTCCAGAAAAACCCATTGTCACAACAAACCCTCTCCCACCACACAACCAAGCTCCACCTCCCAAAAGAATCAACTTCATCTAAACTGGGGTCGTGTCTTACGATCCCAGCATATATATCACTCCTTCCCACCTATCTAAGCCGGAGGTGCTCCTTCCTGACTGCACTGACTCTTTGTGCATGTTGGACATCTCCAGAACCCAACCCGAGCCAATGGTGGTGACTGGCAAAGGTAGAACAGAGGAGATTTCAAAAGAGGATGGAATTGTTCAATCAGGGTTTGAGCAGGCTGGGGGTGTCGCTGGGGAAGCCTATGATCCGAGTGATTACATTATGCCAGGAGGCCAGTTTGAGCCTAATATTGAATTGCCAGAGAGGGCAGAGCTGTGCGTGATCCGAGGAGATGGATTTGAGCAGGGGACAGATGGTTTGACGGTTGTAGAAGAGGACTTGGCCAACCTCCAGTTTTTCAATAACCAAGATCCAAGAGACACGGCAGTCAACTGGTTTGATTATGAGGAATTGGCAGAGGTTACTGGGTGGCTTGATGACTTGCCAGACGTTGTCGACGAAGCTCAGTTAGAACAGGGCTCGGCAGGGACGAGCATATCAGTGGTGGCCGGAAGGGCCGGAAGTTAGAATGAATCGCCGAAGAGCGCCGGTGCTAAGAATTCCGCTCGAGACTTGGGCATTATGAATGCGGGAATTGTTGAACAGCCAGCTGTACTGACGCAGTTGGAACAAGAAAGGTTTCAGGATGCCGAGAGAATTAGGAAAGCTAAGGGCCCTGAGGGGACTGAGAGTGCTGTGTGCACGAAGATAGAGAATGCTGCGAGCATGTGGACAGAGAGTACTGCGGGTACAATTGAATCGGAGCCAGACAGGTGTCTGCTGGCTGCCGACGAAATGTGGTGGGAAGACGATGATTTATGTCTTGCCCACACGGATGAGGATTGGGGGAGTAATCAGCCAGATGATACCTGGTATATCGGTGAGGTCGATCATATGATGAGAAGCGGGCGGTATTTCACGCCCCCCCACCTAGACCAGCCAGAGGCATCTGGGAAAGATAAGGAAGCTGAGAGACAGAAAGAGAAGCAAGTCGAAGAAGAGGTTGTACTGAAGCAGTTAAAGAAGATACAAGCAGACATCTCCAACTGGGGACTGCTTATGGCATCGCGAGTGCATCAACAAGCTGTCTTATCGGCCATGGACAAGGCCAAGCTCTCTATAGACACCACGCCCGAACAGCTGGTGGGCTTAGTTTTTTCGGGAAGAGCTATCCCGATGTTGACCTTTTCTGACAAAGAACTACCACCTGAGGGTGCAGACCATAACAAGCCACTCTACATCTCCGTGGAGTGCAGAAATAAATGGATACCCATGGTGCTTGTCGACACAGGGTCCGCCATCAATGTATGTCCAGCGAGGACTACCTATGCAATTGGCTTGAAGACCGCGGACTTTGTGCCAACAGCCTAGGTGATTCGGGCATACGACAACACAAGTAGAGAAGTCATGGGGACAGCGAAAATTCAGACCAAGGTTGGGCCGGGGCAGCATGAAATTCACTTTCACATCCTAGAGGTTCCCGCCACTTTCAATCTGCTCTTGGGGCGGCCGTGGCTACATCAAGTGAAGGCAGTTTCTTCTACCTTGCATCAAATGGTGAAATACCCCCATGGGAAGGGAGTAGCCATTGTTTTTGGGAATTCATCGATCCATCCACCGCCGGAAGTATCTATGCCGGTTTTGGAAATTGAGCACGGTATGGAGGATGTGTTCTTATCTGGTTCTACCCTAGCTGAGGCCCGGGTTGTGCGGAACATCTTAGCTGTTAATGAGGGGGTGTACGTCAGTGCTCAATCGGTATACCTCATGAACAAGCTTCAACATATCCCCAGGATGGGATTGGGAAAGAGCGGCCGGAAAGGCGTCGCAGCATTGGCCGAGGTGCCACATAACCCACATACCTTTGGCTTGGGTTATCTGCCCACCAAAGAGGACTGGATGAGGAAGGGTAAGGAGATGGCTGGGAGAGCCAGAGCGAAGAAGGCGGGGAAGCCTTTTGACTTAATGCACCGGCCCATTCAAGGTACCCTAAACGGACGCTTCGTCCGGGAGGAGGAGGACTTTCCGTTTTGTGGCTTCCCAGAGCCGTGGCTGAACATGGAGAGGAAGCGTGTGCCGGGGTTTGAGATTTTCTTTGACCTGCAGTTACCCGAGGATGACGTTGCCGAAGAGCAGATAGACCCATTAGCTGAGGCTGAGCAGAATAAGGAAGTGCAGTCTGAGGACGCTGAAAATGAAATGGGGGTAGCGTTGGCATGTCTACTTTCAGATCCTCCGATCGAACAGAAGTGCTTGGGGGATAACTTCTCAGTATGCATGATCGGGAATGGAACGGCTGTGGGCCTACCAGCAACTATTTTGGATGCATCTATCGCACCCTCTCTCATTTGGCAATATGAAGAGGGATTTTTGTCCAGCAGTACCGGGTCAGGTAGTGAGCCGGAATCTGATTCCACCGAATCTTGTGAGTCGGAATCAGGTTCCAGCTCGACTGAGTCTGAGTCCGGTATTCCTGGGGATGATAACCCGAATGCCGCAGTCTTGTCCAGGTCGTCTTTTTCTTTCTCTTTTGAGTCTGTTGTAACCAAGGAATTGGACGATTTGGATGTGCTTAATGAGAATCAAGTAGCTGTGGTTTCTGAGTACTTTTCTGTGCCCTCGATTTATTGCATTAATTTAGACTTTCAAAATTTTGATGAAAATGACGAGGGAGAAATTCCTCCGATTTTGCAACGCTTAATTGAACAAGAGCAGGAAAGATTTGTTAAACCCTTGATGGATGAAATCACTACTGTGAATGTCGGTACTAAGGAGGACCCGCGGTTGGTCCAGATCGGGTCCACGTTGTCTTCGGAGGAACGCGAGCGCTTAGTCGCTTTATTAAAAGATTTCAAAGATGTTTTCGCGTGGTCCTACGAAGACATGCCTGGGATCGATCCTGAGATTGTACAGCACCGGATCTCTCTTGACCCCGAGGCCCGACCCGTCAAGCAAAAACTCAAAAGAATCCGCCCTGACTGGGCCATCAAGATTAAGGAAGAGGTCACCAAGCAAATTGACGCAGGTTTCCTGCTGGTATCTGAATACCCAACTTGGTTGGCTAACATCGTTCCAGTGCCGAAGAAGGATGGCAGGATTAGGGTGTGCGTGGATTTCAGGGACTTAAACAGAGCCAGTCTGAAGGACGACTTTCCCCTGCCGCACATTGATGAGTTAGTGGACTTCACAGCGGGGCATGCTTTGCTTTCATTTATGGATGCTTCTCAGGCTACAACCAGATAGTGATGGCACCTGAAGACCGAGAAAAGACTGCCTTCACCACCCCGTGGGGACATACTGCTACAGAGTGATGCCGTTTGGGTTGAAGAATGCTGGAGCTGCTTATCAATGGACCGCGACCACAATATTGCATGACATGATCCACAAGGAGGTTGAGGTGTACGTGGATGACATGATTGTCAAGTCCAAAGAAAAGGAGGGCCACTACACCGCCTTGCAAAAGTTCTTTCAAAGGATCAGAGAATTCCGGTTGCGGTTGAATCCTCAGAACTGTACGTTCGGTGTCACAGCAGGTAAAATGCTGGGGTTTCTCATTACATAGAGAGGTATCGAAGTCGACCCTTCCAAAATCAAGGCCACCACCAAGGACTGAAAAGGAGGTGCGAGGCTTTCTGGGTAAAGTGCAATTTATAAGACGGTTTATCTCAAAATTAACCTTGACTTGTGAACCACTTTTTGGTCTCCTGAAGAAAGGAATGAAATTCCAATGGGACGGCCGATGCCAAGCTGCTTTTGAGAAGATCAATGAATATTTACAGAACCCACCCGTGTTGTCACCGCTGGAGCCGGGGAGACCATTGATATTGTATCTTTCAGTAACTGAGACTACGATGGGTGGCAGGCTCGCGCAGGAATCAGAGGACAAAGTGGAGAGGGCCATCTACTATCTGAACAAGAAGATGCTAGAGTATGAGACTCGCTACACACCGTTGGAAAAGGTTTACTTAGCTTTGATATGGGCTACCAGAAAGCTGCGGCACTACCTGTTAGCTCACTCCGTAATGTTGGTTTCACGACTCGATCCCATCAAATGTCTTTTCGAGAAACCAGCACTTACGAGTAGGCTAGCTCGTTGGTTGCTGTTGCTTTCCGAATTCGATCTGAAATATGTGACACACAAGTCAGTTAAGGGAAGAGCAGTAGCAGAATTCTTAGCCGATCATCCAGTGAAAGGAGGTGAAGCAGTTGAGTACTTATTCCCAGATGAGGCCATTTTGCATACCGACGACGAGTTTTGGACGATGTACTTTGACGAGCGTCAAACCAGTACGGGTATGGGATAGGGGTGTTACTAATAGCACCCGACAACTCCCGTATCCCTCTAGCATTCAAACTCTGATTCAAAGTCTCGAACAACGAAGCAGAATATGAGGCATGCATTATCGGTCTGGAAGTAGCCCTAGAACTAGGGGCAAAACGGTTGGACGTCATCGGGGACTCGAATCTTGTTGTATCTCAAGCGAAAAGAGATTGGAAAGTCAAAGAAGAAAAGATGATGATGTATCATCAGGCCTTGGATTTGTTGATTCCTCGGTTTGAGAAGTTAAACTTTGCTCATCTACTGAGAGAGAACAACAGGTTTGCAGATTCTTTAGCAACTCTATCTTCCATGATAGACATCCCGTTTGGAGTCCGGATGCGTCCAGTCATTATTGACCAGAAATTTGCACCAGCTTATGAGTCAATTGCTACTATAGACGAGGTTCAAGATAAGAACCCCTGGTATTACGACATTTGGAACTTCTTGGAGAAAGAGGTGTATCCACCAGGGGCAAATGCCAAGGATAAAAGGGCAATCAGAAGAATGGCCGTTCAATTCGTCATCTGCGGAGGTAAATTATACAAGAGATGTCATCTGGGAATGCATAAGCTATGCGTTAAAGCTGAAGAATCAAAACGCCTGATGGAGGCCGTCCATGGAGGAGAATGTGGAGCACATATGAACGGGGTAATGCTAGCACGGAAAATCCTCAGACAGGGTTACTACTGGTCCACCATGGAGGAGGATTGTATCGACTTTGTTCGGCGATGCCACAAATGTCAGATCCATGCAAACCGCATGAACATCCCGCCATCAAAGTTGTACAATATGACTTCGCCATGGCCATTTTCAGTTTGGGGAATCGACGTGATCGGGGCTGTCACTCCGAAGGGGTCTAACGGGCATGAGTTCATCCTGGTCGCAATAGATTATTTCACGAAGTGGGTTGAGGCCCAATCCTATGCGGTGTTGAAGGCGTCACATGTTGCAAAGTTCATCAGAAACAACATCATCTGTCGTTATGGGGTCCCAAACGAGGTCATTTCAAATAATGATTCCCACTTCAAGAAGGAAGTGATTGACTTGTTGGAGAAATACAACGTGGCTTTTCATAAGTCATCCACATATCGGCCGCAAACCAATGGAGCGGTCGAGGCCGCCAACAAGAATATCAAACACATATTGCAGAAGATGGTGAAAACCTATCGGGATTGGCCAGACAAGCTGCCGATTGCTCTGTGGGGGTACCGGACTTCAATTTGAACTTTTACTGGGGCAACTCCGTATTCATTAGTTTATGGGATGGAGGCCATTCTACCTATTGAAATTGAGGTTCTGTCTTTGCGAGTGCTGGCTGAGTGTCAGATAGCCGAAACAGATTGGCAACAGAGCAGATTTGAAGAACTCATGCTTTTTGACGAACGCAGACTGAAAGCACTGTACCATGTTCAAGGATATCAGCGCAGAATTGCCAGGGCTTTTAACAAGAAAGTTAAGTCCAAAAATCTAAAGGAAGGAGATTTGGTGCTCAAGGACAACCGAGCTCCCATCCACGACCCAAGGGGCAAGTTCAGACCCAATTGGACTGGTCCCTACATCATTAAAGCTATCTGGTCAGGTGGAGCTGTGGTTCTAATGGACCTAGATGGCTTGGAGTTCTCGCAACCGATCAACATGGACAAGTTGAAGAAATATTACCCCTGAGAGGCTCTCTAGGCCGAAAACCCGAAAGGGCGACCTAGGCAAAAGTTAGAGCATTGAAAAATTAGAAACTATAAAAACTGAGCTCGCAAGGTTGAAAACCCGCAAAAGGCGGCCTTGGCAAAAGTTAGAGCGTAAAAGGAGAGGGAAAATACTCGAGTGAACCTAAGCGTGAACTACGTAAGGCTTGATTCCCATCTTTGGGATACGTAGGCAACTTCCTCCTGAAGTTCAGCCATAAACGTTTCCCCGATCAACTTTGTCCATTTGATCATTTCGGTCATCTTTGTCTATTCAGCATTCAAGAATTCGGTTATGATATCCGGTGCAGTGCTCTTCAGACTAGGGGCAACTTTCCATTGCTGCGTAGTGCTGCGGTGCTCTTCAGACTAGGGGCAACTTTCCAGTTGCAGGGGTCCGAGGTTGTGCATCTCAGTGAAAGATTTCAGGCATGTCTAGTTCTGATCCATATCGAAAATGGTTTTGAAAAGTTTTAATAAAAGTTGACTTTGTTCAAAATTAATCTTTTTACAACTTAGACCATTTTCGGACCCAAGCGGAAAATTTTCAGTACCCACAACCTTCAATTTCATTGATTTCAATACAGAGTTCTCCTGCTCTTGCATACAAATTGAAGTTGCTTTTTTTATTACAATCATAAAGAAAACTTGAAAGTACTAATAAAGCAATAAATTCGGGGCATAGCTAAGTCAGGTGTTCCTGAGCCCCCTCCCAGAGCTGGTCGAAGCCTTTGATACCAAAGTAGGCCCTTCCTGTGCCTCTTCATTGAGCCAATCCAAGCACTCATCAGACAAGGTGCAATTGAAAGTGGGATCAGGGGCCAGGAGCTCTCTAGTCCTCCATGCTGTGGCACACCGGGCAAGCTGTGCACCTCGAACCGGGAATGCAGCAGGATACTCTATCCCCTCTGGCGAGCAAGTCTGATCATGACCGAACTGGCGCCGGAACCGGAATGGAAAGTAGAACACACAGTGAGTCAGACCAATCAACTGGATCCCGGTCTGCCGGGACATGCTATAGCTCATTGCCGGAAGATCGAGCCAAGGACAGCGCCAAGCAATGCGATCCGCAGACAAATTGCACATCCAGTCGAACCACCATCCCTCATCAAGGGCGTCGACTAGTCGTTGTCGGAAGAAGTAGCTGCGAGCTGAGTAGGCTGGGCAAGAGTCCACAACCTGCAATTTATCCATCAGCCATACCTGGGGAGGGATGAAAAATGAGAGAGTAAAGAATAGAGAGATGTACGATGAGAGAAAATTAAGAAAAGGGTTTTGTGTGAAAAACCGAGCCTGAGGGCCGAGTGATGTGAGCAATATATATGTGAGAAAGGGTGGGAAACATTACCTGCAGCAGTAGTGGACTCCTCGCGAATCTGGTCATCTCTTGGCGATAGAAAGCATCCAAACCCATCAGCGTCTCAGCTCTTTCCTTCTTTCAAGCCTTGAGCAACTTCAATCAGACAGATGCTAGATTCGCTAAAGCCCGAGGCAAGCAAAAAGTGAGATAGCATGCACAAGCAAAGGGCGTGTTGCCGAAAACCTTGCCAATGATGGTCGTCGCGGTTACCGGCATCAGAAAAGCGATGAATCAAGCCAAGGATATCCAGTTCCCCGTTGCAGATCAGAGACCGAGCATCGTGCATGGTGAGCCCACACATCTGTCCTAAAGCTAAGGCATGACCGAATCGAAGCTGAGACAAAATCTCTTCATGGCGCTCAGATTCCATCAAAACTTGAAAATCTTCGAAGGTCGGACACATCTCTTGCCCGCCGAAGCTAAAGACGTGTGTTACCGGATTCCAAAACCTCGCCGCGGCATGAAGGAATGGAATGTGCAGCAAAGTACGGCTCAGCGTGAATAGTGTATTCAAGCCGAAACCCCAAAAGTTCAACTTTTCCGAGCCATCTAAAGAAGCAATCCAAGCTGTGAGAATTTGGGTGAGAAATGCTTCCATTTTGGTGCAAAACTAAGATCAAATGAGCGAACCACGAGGCTGGAGTTTTTAAAGAGGATAAGGCACTGTTCGGAGGACACGTGTCAAAAATTTGGTGGTTGCCAAGCTAGGTGGCCGGCCGGCCACCTTTTCTGGTAGGCCGACCACCCCTCTCTCCTCCAATGCAAAAAGCTGGTCGGCCAGCTCCCTTAGGTGGTCGGCCATCAAGAGGAGGGTGGCTTTAGTGTTGTTCTAGCTTCTAGAAGAAAGTTCCAAGTATTTCCATGCATTGGAGGCCTTAAAGGTGCGAGTTTTCCTCCGTTTCGGATGCGTTCCGTCACCCAGATCGTCCGAAGTGTATTTGTTTATCGAGTTGTTGTTAAATCCAGCTTATTGAGCTGTTGTTTTTGCTTATCGAGTTGTTGCTTTGCTTACCGAGTTGTTAAGCTTACCAAGTTGTTGAATTTTGTCGAGTTGACGAGTTTTGTGTATTGAGTTGTTACTCTTTGTTTATCAACATTGTTGTGTCTTGCTTATCGAGTTGTAAACTTGCTAAGGTTCTGTCCTTTCTTAGTAAGTTAAGATTGCTTTGTTTGTTGCGTCGGTTCACTACCTGACTTGGCAATTTTCAATGCACGATTTCCATTCAATCTCATTTTTGTGCAAAATAATGCGATGCGATGCAAGAACATAAAATGCAACACTTTTTCAAAAGCTGTTTCATTCCATCATGCCTCATTTGTTACAACATTTTACAACAAGAGTACAAGTTTTACAGAAAATAAAACTACCTAATAATGTACAATGTGCTACAACTACTAGTAAAAAAAAAAAAAAGGGCAAATAAAGTAGGAACATCTGTGCTCTCAAGCATAAGAAGAAGAGGCCCTCTTCGTCCTCTTCTGCAGAACAGCCTCAGCGCCATCATCACCATCTGAATCGGAACCACTACCTTCGGAATCCTCCTTGGCATCACCTCCGCCCTCAGAGCCAGACTCAGAGTCATCCTCTCTGCCAGCAGATGTCTGTGACTGACGATGCGCAGACTCCTCCTCCTCACTGGACTCCTCCTCAATAATATGTGCTCTGCGCCCGCCTCGTCTGCGAGACGACTCCCCTCTCCCGGCCCCTCGAGAAGGCCTAGATAGCCCAGCTCCTCGGGAAGGCCCAGAAGGCCCGGCCTGTGGTCCGGTATATATCGAAGGCATCTGAAAAGAAAGAGTGCAGTTTGAATGCATCAGCCAAAATATATATATCAGATGTATAGATAAAAAGCTACATGGAGTGAATGCATGCCAATATAGTACATGGATATGGTGTGTGTCAGATGTGCTCTCTGCATACAATCGGTCAATCAATGTATTGAAATGTTCAAATTCAGCATGTCATCAGAAATGTGATAAATGCAAGAAAGCTAAGCAGTACCGAGACGCCCATGATGGACAGCTGCACCTCTCTCCGCAAGACCATGCCTTCAAGCGAGGCCACTAGCCCGAGTAACCCCTTAGCATACTCCGTGGTAGGCTGTAGATGCAAGTGCAAATCATCAGTGAATGAATGAATGTCCAAGTATCTAAGTGATAAAGCAAAGCTGTAAAACATACCGGTGGTGAGTCAGGGTCTCTAATGTATGGATGATCTGGCATAGGAGGCTCTAGCAGAATTGGGTAAGAAGCCCCGTATCTCCATCCCGTCAACTCAGTCGGGATACCTGGCCATCCGGCATCATGATAAGTCGGAGGAATCGGAGGAACCAGTCCAGCCCCACCTCTGGATGTGCTAGCCCTACTGGCCGAAGGAATGTCTCTGGCTCGGGTGCGACTCGAAGACGGCATGCCTGTAGGCCTCCTCGAGGGAGTACGAACGCCTGTCAATGGAGGCATCAAGTAAGTGTGATGGTAAGTCGCGTACTCCCCGTCCTCCAAACGCAGCAGTGCATCAATGCCCAGCCTGGCATCAATGACACCCTGGGGAGTAAGCCTATCAGCGAGCCGCATACCGTCTGGGGGTGTTGAAGGGACACTCGGCTCAGGGAAGCCCATAGTCTGACGAAGAAAGCATTCCCCCAGGAACCAGGCCCTACCAACTGGCCCCTCGAACAAGATCCTATACCGGGAGGAGGCCCATCCTCCGGCAAACTGGAATCGGAGATCTCCACCCAGAGGCGCCTAAGGCTGCCATAAGATCTGCGGATAGCCAATGCATAAGCCGATTAGAAATCGCAAATGTCCAAGCATGAATCAAAGATTTACACGGGAAGAATTGAGAGTTCTGACACACCTCGGTCGCCCGCACAGTGTCAAAATACTGCCGTAGGTAAAGGAGAGTCTCCCGGGGCCGCGACCGGTACTGGCCCTTGAAGATGAGCAAATAAGGGGTCATGAGAGGGGCTTCCACCTCGAGCTCCGGGGCTAGCGTCGGAAAGTACGTGAAGACCCATAACTGTGGAAAACAGGGCAAAAGCCATCAGAATACACAATGCTGAGTGCAGAATCTGAATACAGAATGTTAAGGGCAGAATGCAAGTACAGAATGTAAAGTGTGCCGTGTGTGCAATATACAGATAATGAAAAGCAGAAATGTGAATCAAGAGGGCAGAAGGTACCTCCCAGGCTCTCCAATAATCGCTGACTATGTTCCCCCGCCCACGGGAGGTCGCACTCATATAGCAATAGAGGGTAGCCAAGCTGGCGCCACCCCAGTCATACTGACTAACCTGCGTAAGGTCCACCAGGGCACTCAGCAAATATAGCCCAACGGTGTTCCCCCTGTCGGCGAACAGAGTGGTCCCGAAGAGGAACATCAAAAACCCACGGGTGAACTGTGCAATCTCCTCAGGAGTCTCGGGCTCAGTCCCCCTGAACTATGTAGAGAACCAGGTATATCGGACACGGCCTGAAGATCGGTCTACCGGTGGGCGGGCTCCCAACAGATGAATCCAGGCTGCCTCCCACTCGCCCATGTCGTCGTCGTAAGGGATCACCCAGCCTCCCACGTCAAGGCCCGTCAAAACAGCGCAGTCAAAATGGGGTCATGGTCATGTCCCCGACAGCTGAGAAATGGAAGGAGTTGGTGGTGTCCCACCATCTCTCTACCAAGGCGCCCATCAATGTCCGGCTAGCTGGATAACGAGATATCCCGGTACAAAAGGTCCCGAATCCGGCCAGATCAATCCAATCGCAGACAGCTTCCGGGAGCTCCGCGTACCAATCTCTTGCAGCAATAAAACCATATCCCCATGTAACGCGGGAGGATGTCTGCATTCATAATAAACACAAGTATTCAGTTTCAGAACGAAATGAATAAGCTATGTGCAAATGAAAAGATATGAGTTGTGTACAAATCAAATCAACTTTCAATAAATGTGGGCTGCGTGTTCATAATCAAATTTGGGCTGTGTGTTCAGATTTCAGAAAATTAAAGTTTGGGCTGCGTGTTCAACTTTCAATCAAATGTGGGCTGCGTGTTCACAATCAAATTTGGGCTGTGTGTTCAGATTTCAGAAATTTAAAGTTCGGGCTGCGTGTTCAACTTTCAATCAAATGTGGGCTGCGTGTTCACAATCAAATTTGGGCTGCGTGTTCGGATCTCAGAAAATTAAAGTTTGGGCTGTGTGTTCAACTTTCAACAAATGTGGGCTGCGTGTTCACAATCAAATTTAGGCTGCGTGTTCGGATTTCAGAAAATTAAAGTTTGGGTTGTGTGTTCAACTTTCAACAAATGTGGGCTGCGTGTTCACAATCAAATTTGGGCTGTGTGTTCAGATTTCAGAAATTTAAAGTTTGGGCTGCGTGTTCAACTTTCAATCAAATGTGGACAGCGTGTTCAGATTTCAGAAAATTAAAGTTTGGGCTGCGTGTTCAACTTTCAATCAAATGTGGGCTACGTGTTCACAATCAAATTTGGGCTGCGTGTTCAGATTTCAGAAAATTAAAGTTTGGGCTGCGTGTTCAACTTTCAACAAATGTGGGCTGCGTGTTCACAATCAAATTTGGGTTGTATGTTCAAATTTCAGAAATTTAAAGTTTGGGCTGCGTGTTCAACTTTGAATCAAATGTGGGCTGCGTGTTCACAATCAAATTTAGGCTGCGTGTTCAGATTTCAGAAAATTAAAGTTTGGGCTGCGTGTTCAACTTTCAATCAAACGTGAGCTGCGTGTTCACAATCAAATTTGGGCTGCGTGTTCAAATTTCATAAATTTAAAGTTTGGGCTGCGTGTTCACCTTCAAATTTGGGCTGCGTGTTCAGATTTTAGAAATTTAAAGTTTGGGCTGCGTGTTCAACTTTCAATTAAATGTGGGCTGCGTGTTCACCAATCAAATTTGGGCTGCGTGTTCAGATTTCAGAAATTTAAAGTTTGGGCTGCATGTTCAACTTTCAATTAAATGTGGGCTGTGTGTTCACCTTCAAATTTGGACTGCGTGTTCAGATTTCAGAAATTTAAAGTTCGGGCTGCGTGTTCAACTTTCAGTTAAATGTGGGCTGCGTGTTCACCTTCAAATTTGGGCTGCGTGTTCAGATTTCAGAAATTTAAAGTTTGGGCTGCGTGTTCAACTTTCAATTAAATGTGGGCTACGTGTTCACCAATCGAATTTGGGCTGCGTGTTCAAATTTCAGAAACTTAAAGTTTAGACTGCGTGTTCAACTTTCAGCGAATGTGGGCTGCGTGTTCACAATTAAATTTGGGCTGTGTGTTCAGATTTCAGAGATTCAAGTGATTGAGCTGTGCGTTCAAGACAGAGTATTGTGTTATAGACTAAGCATGCAGAACAAGTTGTGTGCTAAAATGAGCAGAAGTATGGCATGCAAATGTGTCCAGAACGAGCAATAAGCATACATGGCATGAAAAGCAAGGAAAATGCAGAATTAAAGCAGGAAATGTAAAAAGGTGAAGTACATACCTCTCGTGCCTCATGAGAGAGATGGGACTCCGGCTCCCGCAATAGCAGGTCTATAGGAGCTCAAGGGTCGAAGTCGGTAAAATGATAAAAAATCGCCCGAGGGAGGACATGAGTCGAAGGATTGTACCTCTTGGGGATAAAGGGGCGAACCCTCGGATGCAAAGACATGATGTCAGGCTCGCCTCCGGCGCCTAGAGAACATCCGCCATGGGGAAAGTGACCTGCCATTTCAAGAAATCTGCAAAAAGGAGCAAAAATGAGCGAAATGAGCCAAAATTGGAAAAAGTCAACAAAAGTCAACTCTCGGGAAATGAAAAAGTCAACAAAAGTCAACTCCCGAGAAAATCTTCCAAATATTGAGACAAACTTACCTCAAGTGGTGAAAATGAGAAAAGAAGCTCTGAAATCAAATTTTAATCGGTTCAAAGCAAAGAGAACTGAAAGTTTTCGCGAAACAACTTGGCGTGGGGCGTTGGAAAAAGCGTATAGAGCACAGATCTGAGGGAGAAAATAGTTTAAGAAGGGGGATAAGGTGATTTTGGATCTGAAGATGTGAGCAAAAATAGCTTTGGCCGAGTATACTTAAAGATCCAAGTGTGAAAGTACCAAACTGCCCCGGATTTGGGCTAGGTGGTCGGCCGGTCACCTTTTCTGGCAGGCCGACCACCCCTTGCACTCCAACCTAGTCGGTGGCCTCCCCTGGACTCCAAACCTGGTCGGTGGTGTTCCCAAGAGGGCCTCCAAGGTCTCTGCAAATTTTGGTGATGATTGGAGTCCTCGGGACCCGAGAGAGTACAAGAAAAGTGCACTTTTTGTCGCGAAATCCCTCCGCAGGAACTCCAACTCCAACTTTCGATGCGTGTCTCATCGTCACTCGTCAAGAGCAAGATGTATCCTTTTTGAGTATGTTGTGACCCTTCCGGGAGGTAAACCGGAGGTCGCGATTGAATCGCACTCGTCGAAACTTGCATTTCTTTGCTCGTTGTCTCGCGTCAAACACGCATTCGAATTCGCACTTATCCTGCATTGTTATGCACGTCACTTGCATTCTCATGCATACCACTTGCATTGTTGTGCATGTTTCATTGGTATTGTTATACCCTCACGCTTAGCTTACATTGTTACGCGCGTGTCTCTCGCATTGTGATGCGCCTTCCCATCAACACCCTGTTTGTCTGCATTCGATGTAGTGTTGAACATGTGTTGCTAACTATATTGTGCTTGTTAAGTTTCTTTCTTTTGCAAGCACGATATTGTATGTACGGTTCATTTGAAGCTGGTGCAACCAAACGAATCGCGCAGGTATTGTATCTTCTTCGTGTGAGACGTGGCGAGAATCGAACAATTCTCCGCATTCTTAAACTGCATGAAATGTAGTTATTACTTTGCATTCTTGCTTAAAACTGTTGCGTGTGCGCTTCATTACAGAGTTATATCCGACTTTATGCATACCATTTTGCATGCTGCCCCTGCTTGAGGGCACATCTTTGTTATCTTGCCTGTTTGTCTAAGTCTTTGGCCTCGTCAAAAATGGGTCGTCTTTGGGCTTTGACATTCACTCCCGTCACGTGTGACTTCCGAGTTCTGTCAAAGAGGGGCAACTGTAGACACCCCATTTTTGGCCAACCTTAAGACTCAGACGTCACCAGTTGAGCGTTCGGTGATGTTGCATATTGTGCTCGTTCTGAGGTTTCAGAGTCTCGGCTGCGAGCCTTGCCTCCGAACTTCGGGGCTCTTTTGTGCTTTGCCTCGGTTTGCGAACCAGGTCTTATTTTCTCTATTTTCTCTTCCCGAAGGGAGGGAGAGGTCTCGTAGACCATCTCTCAGGGGCCGTAGGCCACGTTTCGTGGTCGTAGGCCATTTTTTCCATTTGGAGCCCGGTTTCTGGTTTTCGGAGCCGTCGGCCGTGTGCCTCGGTTCGGGACCGCTTAACTACCTCCGTTTGCTCTGATTTTTGGCACACATCTTATTTCCTCCCTTTAGAGGGGCACTGTGGCCCGGGAGACCACCTTCGTGGTCATACGCCACTTCCGGTGCCTAACAGCCTGTTTTCGAGGCCCCAAACCGCGCGTTTTGGCCCACAGACCTCCGTTTTGCATTCGTCTTGGCCCATTTTTGGTGGAGACTCTATCTTCACTGTTAGGAAGGTGGTAGGATGGTGGCCGGCCACCTATTCCCCTGAAAAGTCAGTTTTCTCATTTTCTCTCTCCAAAAGCCGATTTTTCTGACAAAAAACTGGTTTTTCCCACTTTTGAGCCACATTTTCTGGCTTTTCACACAACCATTGTGATCTACTCATCTGGGAGGCCACCAATATGGGTAGGCCGACCAGTAATTCCTCTTGACCCTTTTGAACCCCTCTAAAAAGCTAGCTTTTCTCTCTCTTGGATCACATTTTATGGTTTTTCTCCACAGGGCTGTGTTCTACTCATCTGGGAGGCTACCTTTCTGGGTAGGCCGACCAGCAATTGTTCTTGAACCTTTTGACCGCTGGTCGGCCGACCAGGGGGAGTGGCCGGCCGGCCACTTGAACTGGCCGGCCTGCTTATTGTTTTCCCTCTCTTTGAGTGTAATCCAGTTGTGCCAGCTGGGGACCATTTGGTGCATCCTCCATACACGTGTATGGAGGATCTTTGAAGCTTCCAAGAGAAGCTTTGGCCTCTCTTCTCTATAAGGGAGGCCCTCCTCTTCATTTGTAGAGGTTAGACACTTTTGCTTAAGGCTCATCACCTCCCACCTCCATTGCTACTATTCCAAGCTCCAAAACCCTAACTTCTTTGGTCCATTTACACTACAACCCATAGCACCACACCACCATCATCCATTCCAGACCCTTGGAAGTCATTTGCAGAGGTGGAAAGCTCATTTCCTTGGACCAAAGGCTGCTGGAAAGTTAGGCTACAAGGGTAAGCTCCTATTCTCCCAATTTTTGCACTATTTTGTTCTATATCTTAGCCCCTTTTTCTTACATTTTTGGGCTTTGTCCTGAACTAAAAAAAGTCTTATTTTGAGCTCGTCTTCATGTTTTATTAAGGACTTTTCTCTGTTTGAAGTCTTCTACTCCCCCTTTGTGCTTTATCCCTCTTTTGGGACTTATTTTGCATGATATATTAGCCCTATTTTTAAGCATTTCTAGGCTTCGAGCCAAACTGTAAAGTATCTTGTTTTGAGCCCTTCTTAAACTTTGTTGATGATCTCTTTACTGTTTGAGGCCATCTACTACCCTTTTCCCTTTATCTCTCTTTTAGGGCTATTTTTGCATCATATTTTAGCCTTACTTGTGAGCATATTCGAGATTTGCTATAAACTGTAAAGTATCTTGATTTGAGCCCTTATTCAACTTTGTTGAGGGTTCTTTGCTGTTTGAGACCTTTTTCTTCCCTGTTTGCTCAATCTCTCCTTTAGGGCTGTTTTTGCATGATACATTAGCCTTATTTGTGAGCCATTTTAGACCTCGACCTAAACTGAAAAAATTTTTGTTTTGATATCATCTTTATGTTTGATTCAGGTCTATTCTCTGTTTGGGGTCATCTTCCCCTATGCATGCTTCATTCCTTCTTGATTAAGGCTATGCATTAGAGCATTTGCATTGGCCATAGTTTGGCCTCTTAGCCACTGAAATCCAGTGGATTTTTAGTGGCTTTGACGCATTTTTGAGGGCCAAAATTAGAGGGGGGTGACCCCCTCTCTCCTTGTCTTGGTTGGGGATCTTTTAGGCCTTCCAAAGGGACCCTATTTTGTATGCATCAAAGTCATTTTCCAGGCCTCATTCTGAGGGTTTTGAGGCCTGCCTTGGCTCTGTCCGAGGCCCATTTCGCCATATTTTAGGTCTATGTTGCATGTGTAGACCAATCCCATTCAAGGCCCTTCAAAGAGGCCTTTCTTTACATGTTCCCTAGACCAATTTCAGGGTCAATTTGGTGAGTTTTAGGGCTGTCATATTTGATCTCCAGAGTTGGTTGTGCCATGCTAAGTGTCCTTGATGCATGTGCTTAACAACCCCTTGAATGGCCTTTCAAAGAAGCCCCTCATTTTTGCACATGTTGGCTGCATTTCAGTGATTATTTGGACATATTTTGGCATGTTTTATTCACTGATTTTTGCTAGTTTGGTGAGATTTCATATGCTTCATATCCATGCCATGTAAACCATGTTTGCTAGTCAAAGTTGCATGCTATTTTAGTCCATCATGCTAGCATCTTTTAGTCATGCTTTGAACTAGAGATGTTCATGTTTTGGGACTGTCTTGGCTCTGTCTTTGTGCTTCATGGTCGAATAATGCATGCTTTGTATAGCTACAAGTCAATACATGTGCCTAGTTTTGAAGTTTCGGGGCTCATCTCATGCATCGGGTGCCATATATCCACGATTCGGGATCGTTTTGCATCATATTTCAGTGCTGAAATTTATTTGTTTGAATTCCAAGTTGCATGCCTTGCCATACCTTGTTAGAGTTGCACGTCGTGGCTTAGGTTCGGTCCTCGGTTTGCGTGCATGTGTGCATGCATTTCGGTGGTCTCATTTTCATCTTATGGCCACTGATGTGAGTGTGGCTGAGGTCCACTCATGTTGGTGTAAGTCCATTATCCCTTGTGTATGCTATTTCATAGCATTGCGTATGCTAGGTTGTATGTTAGAGCGTTGTGTATGTCATGTTACGTCGTGCATTGTGTATGCCATTTCATAGCATTACGTATGCTAGGTTGTATGTTAGTCGCATTGTGTATGCCATCTCATTTGCATTGTGTTTGGGATAGGAGCTAGCCCAAGCACGGGAAACGAGGGACGTTTCGTACTCCGAGTGACGGAACGTGTCTCAATTCCCCAGTCGCCGAAACTCCGGATTACCCATGATGGAGTTTAGGTCTTGTTGTGTTTTCATGTGCATTCATTTCACATCGAGTCGTGCAATTTGAGTCCTCAGCCATCATGCATCGATATGCGTGATTGGTGGCACGAGGATCGAGGACTACACTCCCCGAAGGGTAGTCATGCATACATATGTGAAAATAGTTTGCCATGCCCCTTTGTTGCTCTCTGTTGCAGTAAATCATAAATCAGCGGCCTTCTGGAGCTTTGCACAATATTCTAAGAAAAATTGCAAATAGAGGCGAATCGGGGCATCGCAATGGATTTCCGCGCCAGGCAATTCAAGCATACATCATTCCACCATTCAAAATAGAGCTAAGGCAGTCAATAGGCTTACATGCTAGTTTATCGCTTTCCTAGTTAATTTGTTAATTAATTAGGTTTTGTAATATTTAATTATTCATTCTGGACTGTAATTATTTATTCGGACCCTCCGAGCGAGGGCACAACTGTAACAAGTGTGCGTGCGTGTGATGTATGTCTTCTAAGCCCACGTCTTTCTCCTTTTTATTTACCAGCTTATGATGGTTAGATTAGGGCATGTTTCAATTAGCATACAGTATGATAGCATGTTTGCATTCATTCATCTGCATTGCATGCACCGGGCTCGGCGCACCATACTAACTGCATTTGTATTTCAAATCCAAATTGAATACGTGTTAGCTGTAGCATTTCACATGCCATCCTTAGAATAGCCGAGCCTATTGTAGTTGCATTTTGCATGTGTTGCATTAGGCATTTCTGTATAGTTAGGATCATGCATGGATTTCTAACATAGCTTATGTTTTGGCTTAGAGTACTCGGTAAGTTTTATGCTTTAGCATCCTTGCATGCGTGTGAGTGACTGCCATGATAGCATGCTTACCATGAGGCTATGTGCTTATATGAAATAACTGCCTGAATGCCTGTGGGTGAAGGTTAGGTTATTTGAATTGGAACAATTCATCGACTGCGAGTTTTAAGCCCATTAGATAGTGGCAAAATCATGTTTTCTAAGCCCACCTGAGGGTGGCAAATCCACGTCTTAGCCTACTTGCGTGTAGCACCATCAAACCATTTTCAAATAAACAAACATGAAATGTTTTGTTCCAATTTAGGCGACCCGGTCTATACTTGTATGCTGTGCGCATCACATAGTAAATCTAGGCTAATAACCGGAATAAGAACACATAATGTTTTCAAAACTAGATATCATGGTTAGTAGAGGCCGATCTTTGATCGGGCGAGCGGGGGTGCTCACAAAGTGACCTTCCCCAATCGTACCCAAGTTCCCAAATCGTGGCAACTTTGGTGATGACGGCCACGTGGCCTTAGGCAACGAGTCAGGGTTTCCTAAATTTCTCAAAATAAAATATTTAGGTGGCGACTCTGTATCTGGCAAAGCAGTCCATGTTTGGCACTTCTTTCAAAAAAATTTGTTTTCAAAAATGATTTGCTGGATTTGGACTCTTTGATGATTCATCGGTCTTGCATTGCACTCTGCGAGATTAGATACAGGACCGTGACACCAATTGAGTCCGAACTGTAGAGAGGCCCGAGGGCGCGTCTACAATGGGTTGTCTCTGGGATTTGACATTCACTCCCGTCACTTCTTGACTTCTGAGTTCTGTCAAAGAGGGGCAACTGTAAACACCCCATTTTTGACCGCCCTTAAGAATTGGGCACTACTGATGTTTCATTTGGTGGAGAAAGGTGTGCAGGGCAAAAGTTTAGTTTCTTCGGCAAGGGGAAATTCAAATCTCAACTTCATACCCCATTTTGGACCAAAGCTATTTTAAATGGTTTTTAGACCTTAAAACCCTCTCTTTCAAAACATTTTTGAATTAAAGTTTTTACAATGTTTCGAGGCTCACATTTTGTTAAATGTTGCGCTTTTCGGTTAACCGAGTCAGGACAAAGTGGAAATGAATGAAAGAGAGATGAAATCTTTGAAAAATCTTTCAAAACACCTTGTTTAGGGGTTTGGATTTGAAGAAAAGAGGAGAAGAGAGAAGAAAACTAGTTTGGGAGAAGTTCGGCATGAATCTGGGTAGGACCGAAACTACGCGGCTTCACCGAAACGGGCATAACTCTTTTTACAGAAGGAATTTTGATTCAAGGTTGGCACCGTTGGAAAGGTTACTTCTGAGGCTTCATTTTTCACTCAAGAATCTCCTAAACCCAAGTCCGGACGGGGGAGATATGGTTGATTGAAGTAGGGCATCACTCTGGTTGGACCGAATCTGCGCGGCTTCACCAAAACAGGCATAACTTTTTGCACAGGAGGAATTTTGATGCAAGGTTTACGCCATTGGAAAGATAACTTCTGGGGATTCAATTTGGATACCTGACCGACCACTTTTGGACTTCCCAATCACTGGCCGACCACCTTTCTTTCTGAAAAACCAATTTTTTGTCCTAAAAAACTAGAAAAAGTAACAGGCCGACCAGAAAAGGTGGTCGGCCGACCACCTAAACCTTTTGACCTGGTCGGCTGACCAGGGAAAGTGGTCAGCCGACCACCTGAACTGGTCGGCCAGATTTCTCCTTTTTTGTCTCAATGAGTTGAAGCCAGTTGTGCCAGCTGGAAGCCTTAGAATGTATCCTCCATACATGTATGGGGGATGTTTAAGCTAGCTTTTAAGCTTCTTGAAGAAGCTTTAGGCCCTCTCTTCTATAAAGAAAAAGCGCCTCTTCCATTACAAGGGTTCCAAGATTGGTGAAGGCTCATACATACACCTCTCCCTGTATCTCTCTATTCTAAGCTTCAAAACACCCTTGTTCTTACACCATTGCCCTACACCTCCTAGCACAACACCTCCACCATCACTCTAAGCAACTTGGGGCTGGTTTTCAGAGATTGAAGGTGTGTTATTTTGGTCCAGAAGCTGCTGGTCCCTTTGGCTACAAGGAAAAACCAGAGTCCAGGGGCAGAAAGTGGTCGGCCGACTAGGTTTTCTGGTAGGCCGACCACCTTTTTTGGTTTTCACGATGAGAGGTGGTTGGCAGGGGGTTTCTAAGCCAATACCTGGTCAGTGGCTTTCCCAAGGTGGAGTTTCAGCCTCCTGGAGCTTTGTGTAAGTTTCTGAAATCAGCTGCAAACAATGGCGAGACAAGGCATCGCGATGGAATTTACCAACAAAGCGCATCGAGCATGCATGCATCCATTATCATCCAAAACAGAGCCAGGGCAGTCCATTTGCATGCCAGTTTATAGCTTACTTAGCTAATTTGTTAATTAATTAGAATTGTGTAATAATTAGTTAATTTAGACAGTATTATTTATTCGAACTGTATTATTTATTCGGACCCTCCGAGCGAGGGAGCAATTGTAATAAGTGTGCGTGTGTGTGATGTATGTCTTCCAACCCCACGTCTTTCTCCCTTTTATTTACCAGCTTATGATGGTTAGATTAGGGCATGTTTTAATTAGCACACAGTATGATAGCATGTTTGCATTCATTCATCTGTCTTGCATGCACCGGGCTCGGTGCATCATACTAACTGCATTGTATTTCAATTCCGAGTTGAATACTTGTTAGTTGTAGCATTTTACATGCCATCCTTAGAATAACCGAGCCTTCTATAGTTACATTTTGCATGTGTTACATTAGGCATTTCTGTATAGTTAGGATCATGCATGGATTTCTAACATAGTTTTTGTTTTGGCTTGGAGTACTCAGTAAGTGTTTATGCTTTAGCTTCCTTGCATGTATGTGAGTGACTGCCATGATAGCATGCTTACCATGAGGCCATGTGCTTATATGATATAACTGCTTGAATGCCTGAGGGTGAAGGTTGGGTTATTTGAATTGGAACAATTCATTAATTGTGAGTTTTAAGCCCACTAGATAGTGGCAAAATCATGTTTTCTAAGCCCACCCGAGGGTGGCAAAATCCACGTCTTAGCCTACTTACGAGTAGCACCATCAAACCATTTTCAAATAAACAAACATGAGATGTTTTGCTCCAATTCAAGCGATCCAGTCTGTACTTGTATGCTGTGCGCATCACATAGTAAATCTAGGCTAATAACCGAAATAAGAACGCATAATGTTTTCAAAACTAGATATCATGGTTAGTAGAGGCCGATCTTTGATCGGGCGAGCGGGGGTGCTCACGAAGTGACCTTCCCCAATCCTACCCAAGTTCCCGAGCCGAGGCAACTTTGGTGATGACAGACACGTGGCCTTAGGCAACGAGTCAGGGTTTCCTAAATTCCCCCAAAGTAAATATTTAGGTGGCGACTCTGTATCTGGCAAAGCAGTCCATGTTTGGCACTTCTTTTTAAAAATTCTGTTTTCCAAAACGATTTGTCGGATTTGGACTTTGATGAGTCATCGGTCTTGCATTGCACTCTGCGAGATTAGATACAGGACCGTGACATCAAGTCCGAACTGTAGTGAGCCTAATGAACAAAACGGGATTTTCCCGGGACGTTCGGGCGCGTCTACAATCATATCCATGTTCTGCATCCATATTTCATGCATCTAGATTCGACTTATTTGCATCTATGGGTTTAATCCATTCCTATGTGATTTTGTGCGCTACCTCATGTCTTCAGAACATGTCATATATCAGAAGCCAAATCTGTATTTACATTTCATGAGTGAATTGCATTATGATTTTGTAAATAAGATCATGCATATTTCACTAACTTTGTTTTGTTGCTATTCGTGGGACATCGGAAAATATGTAAATTGTTATGCTTTAGCATCAGCGTTTGTGTGTTTTTCTTACTATATTTAGCATCCTATCATTTGGCTATTTGCTTATTTGATATATCTCTATGAATGCCAGTGGATAGAGGTTGTGTTGTTCAATTTGGAATAATGTTGATTTTTGTGTTTGTGAACTTAATTTATGTTGAGTTGAACATTATTCAAATTCTTTTAAAATACATGAAATCAAGTTGTTCCAAAATGAATGACATAGTCTATACTTGTTTTCTTTCACGTAGTAATTTTTAGGATTATTAATAATTGGAACGTGAACCTATAAAGTTACTAAAACTCATATCATGGTTTAGTAGCGGCCGATCTTTTGATCTGGTGAACGGAAGTGCTCAATTAATGTCCTTCTCCTCTTATACCTAAGGTTCTGAGCCAAGCATCATTGGTTACGATAAACAGTGGCCTTGTCGTGACTCATAAGTTTTCGACTTTTCTTAAAATATTAGGTGGCAACTCTGAGATCTGGTGATATAGTCCATTTCTGGCAAAGGTTTTGTAATAAAATGGATTTTCTACAAACGTTTCCAGATTTGGACTCTCATATTTCACATTGTACTCGCGAGACTATATCAAGGGTCTGAACTGTTCAACGCGCACGGGTACCCCCTGGTGATGTTACAGTGGGTTCCCTCATTTACACTCTGATTGGACCATGTGGTAACTCCCATTAAACTATCTATAGCTCCGTACGATGTTGTCTGCTCTCCAAGACCACGCTATTTCCAACCAGTCCAATTCCGGGGTGTCCAACTGATCAGCTCCAGCCTGGTCAAGCTATGTGAACCTATACAAGCCAAACCCGCTCGGCTTCAAAGCATGGCCAAAGTGATCAACCCAGTCGTAGACGGAGTCATCAACCTCAGCTATTCTTTAGTTTAGTTGAATCCTATTCACCCTTTAAGGAAAATTCTGCCTAGCTTCAGAGCTTGGCCGAAGTAATTGGCCGTCGACCCTTAGTCCAGCTGAAAGTAAGATTATCATTTGACCAAGCTCTACCCTTGGTCCAGGAAAACTAGACATCCCGACCTAACACCTGGGTATCTTTCTAGCTCGGTTGAGAGATCTAGGACAATGGCTCAAATCTGGATTTTGCTCAGCCCATTTGTTCGGCATAAAATTCCTTCTCAATTGCCTCTTAATTTCGTCCATGCTCGCATGACTGGAATTTCTTCACACAGCCGAGCTAAACTTTGTGATTGATCAATGATATTGCTCGGTTTAGAAGTAGTTCATCTTCTGTGGCACTTTCCCCAACGTCTGACATGACGTCTATTTGTGGACATGTAGCAGCTCCCCAATGGCTTCGTACAGACAATCGAGCCGTCAAGCACCTGTGCCCAAAATTTCAAATCATGGCACCTTTTTACCTCCTTCATATATAACCACTGCCTACACCCCTTCATCTATACTATTCATCATCTGCAATGAAAAACTCAATGATCCGGAGACCCATCCCCGTCTTCTCAGATCCTACCTAAATCGAAGCACTTTTCTTGTGGATTATGCATCGCCGTCGATGTTGGAGCATCTTCCACCAATCAGAGCGTCGATTAGAGCTCTAATCTGTAAGTTCTTCATACCTATTAGTATTTCTCATTGCTATTCATAAAGTTCTTCATGTTCGAATGCCCTAACTACGATATTCGCATCTGAAACACAATAATAGTATGTAAGGCCCCAAAAACCTCTGAATGAATAAAGGTTTTTGCCCATTTTAAGAACTAAATTGCCTCAAATTCTTGGCTCTCTATTGTACGATTCATCTTCTGAGATGAACATGAAAAGATATAGGCCAAACCGGGTAAAAAAATAATTTTTTAAATCCCAAATCATAACTCAGTTAGTTAAACTTCATGTTTATGATATTTGAGAAGAAGACCGAGCTATAACACAACCCAGTTGCCTAGGTAACCACACGGTCGAGTAATATCCAGTTCGTTCTTGCAACCGAGCTAGAATCAAGCCACCCGTGCGACCGACGTTAAGGCTCAGGTTATTCGTGCAACAAAGCTAAAACCTAGCTCACTCATGTGACCGAGCTAAAATTTTGCTTACCTGTGCAACCAAGCTAAAATCTAGCTCATCTTCGTGACCGCGCTGCCACTTGCACTTAATTTTGATTTTCCACTATGCAGAATCCTAGAAGACTACAAGCACTCTTAAAGGCCAAGCAGTCACTGCATAACTAGGCCAACACATTTTGCCTAGCAAATTACACCGAGCTCCATGGGGTGGTATCGCTTCTCGGTACACACACCGAGTGGACTGGCCGAGTTTTACAAAGATTATGGCATCCCAGCCGACGTACATTTTAAGCTCAGCAAGGAAGGGATCCTTTCTTAGGGCCGAAAGAATGCTTGTCCCTTCATCGTGTTGTCCATAGTTTAAGGGGGATTCCGCTTCCCGGTACAACCCTTGATCTCCAAGTTCTGAAGACGACTGGGTTGTGCCCTACACAAGTATACACCAACACATTTTAAAAAATAAACGGGGTTACCGAGTTGAACTACTAGCTTGATGCACATTTAATTTTGGCCTAGATATTACACCAATAACACTCAGCCATACAACAGATGGTTTTAATTGGTACTTGAAAATAAGACTAGGCCGCGAACGCTTGGTAACCGGCACACCAGACAAAGACTTGCATGGCGACAACTTCTTTTGGGTGACCAGCAACTATGAGATCGCTGATGTGCCTGGTTGGTACATAAGTAAAAATAAAAGCTCAACAAGTAAGCTGAACTCAACCGGTCAACTTGTTTGGGCTTGTTATTCCAAGCTAACAAATTTTCTTTCGCAGGTATTGTCGAGCTATAAACTTTATATCCTAACCCAAACGAGGAGGCAGTGAGAGCCATGTTAAGATACAAGAACTGCGGCTGCCACAATCTCCCTAGTCATGTGCTGAGCTATCGGTATTCGGTGAAGCGTAAAAGCAAAGTAGCCAACTTCCTAACAGAACCTTCCCCTATGCCAAATCCAACTCTTCTAGACGTTTCACTTATCCGCTTAACCGAGGAAGAAGAAATGGTGAAGAGAAACAGAATCAAGAACCTTATTGCTGCCACTTCTTCCGAGAAGACAACCAGCTCATCGCCGCCTATGCAAATGACCAGTCCAAGCTCAAAAACTATGCTGGACTTGGCTACAACTGCCATCTAATCCACCAACTCAAAGTCATGCTGGGCTAGTAAAAGGTCCTTCACAGCTAATCCTTCGATCGAGCTAGTGGTCGAGCTGAGCCCTAAACAATTGTTGAGGAGGTTAAACCAACGCAGACCTGGCAACCCAAGCTGAAGCACCGCGGAAAGGACATCTCGGCAAATGCTTTCATCAGTGAGGACATAGAGCACCTTCTTACCTTTGATCTGACGAAAGTGTTGCTGATGCCAACTGACGTGATGAGGAGTGACCACGTTCTAGACACCTGGATGGTGAAGTCCGCGGTGAAGTCCATGGCTAGGGTAAGTATACTTATGAAAATCATTTAACTGTTTGCTCGATTTTTCCTTCTAACATTTTCGTCTTGTAGGCAATTCAGAAGACCCATCTTGTGATGCACTGAGTTGTCAAGCTGCAGCAGAAAGTGGCTGATAGGACCGCGCAAGGGAAGTATTTTGAAATCGAACTAGGTTGAGCTAATGTCTCATTGGAGATTGCCAATGCTGACAATGTTAAGGTTCTCAGCCAATTCGCTAACGCCGAGAGTAGAAGGATGCGGCACGCGCCAAGCTGGAGAAGCCAATGAAAGAGAAGTCAAACACTGAGCAAGAGGCTAAAGACAAGGGCTTTAAATAAGCCAAATAAAGCAATACCAAATAAGTTGATGCCGACAAGGACATCTTTTTCTAGTCCGGTAGGAAGGCAGCATGTGAGAAACTTGGGCATGGGCTAGACGCCGAGATGTTCACCACTCCTCCCCCCTACTTCTTGCTGGATTACATGACCTCCTATGCTGAAAATGTTTTGAAAGCATTGCAAGATGAGGAAGTCAAGAAAGGGGAGAAAGTTGCGCAAGAAGATCTCGGTGGGAGCAATGAGGCTCCTGCTACTAAACAAGAGAGAGATGCAACCAGAGAGGATTTTACTGATGATTTGTCTCCGTTAGTTGACTTGTTTGTTTTGATTTTCTTTTCTTTTCTTTTCTTTTTTGAACCGTGTAACTAAGCTATTTCCCTTACTTATGTACTTGGACTATTCAGTCAATGAAAATTTCACAACTTTTTATTTTGTGATTTCAAATTGATGCACGCTTTTACTTTGAGTCGAGCAGCGACACCTCGACATGAAACTTTAAACAAAACAACTCAACTTGTTGAGCAAAATTAGATCAGTGAGAAGCTTGGAGGGACAAAGCATCAACTCGACTTGCTAAGCGTATAAAGCTCGGCAAGAAGCTCGGGATTGAACAAAACATCAACTCCACTTGTCAAGAAAAAATCAGGTCGACAAGAAGCTTGGAGTTGAACAAAACATCAACTCAACTTGTCAAGCAAAAATCAACTTGACTTGCCGAGCAAAAATCAGGTCAACAAGAAGCTTGGAGTTGAACAAAACATCAACTCAACTTGCTGAGCAAAAATCAACTTGACAAAAAGCTTGGAGTTGAACGAAACATCAACTCAACTTGATGAGCAAAGTCAACTCAGCAAGAAGCTTGGAGTTGAACAAAATATGAATTCAACTTGCCGAGCAAAGTTAGCCTGGCAAGAAGTTTGGAGTTAAACAAAACATCAACTCGACTTGTCGAGCAAAAATAAGGTCGGCAAGAAGCTTGGAGTTGAACAAAACATCAACTTAACTTGCTGAGCAAAGTTAACTAAGCAAGAAGCTTGGAGTTGAACAAAGCATCAACTCATCTTGCCAAACAAAATCAGCTCGGCAAGAAATGGTCCGGCAACTTATTGCCCCCCTCGACCGCAGTATTATATCAGACGAAAGGATGCCAAATACAACAGCATGCATGCAAAGCGAACTACTATTTCAAACAATTATGGAAAGTTAAAATTACAACATAAAATGAGAAATTACGTTAAGATTTGAACTAGAAGTAAAATAACTTTAGATTCGCTATGTTCCATGGCTGGAGTATTGCTTGGCCGTTCAAATCTTCCAAGTAGATACCCCCTTGCTTGCCAAACCGATAACCTTGTAAGGTCCCTCCTAGTTTGCCCCTAGTTTTCCTTCGTCCGACACTAGGATATTACCCATAACTTTGTGGAAGACCCAATCCCCAATCTTGAATTGTCTACGATGAACCATTTTGTTATACTTCTTGGATAACTCATGTTGATATGTCATGACGTGGATCAGCGCCTTTTCGCTCTGCTCTTTTGTGAGGTTGAACTCTAGAGCAATAGCTTTCGCATTTAAGTCCGGTTCAAAATTTTCGCTTTAGATGGTAGACATGCACATCTCAAGTGGGATGACTGGCTCCATGCCATAAGACAAGACAAAAGGCATCTCCTTGGTTGAATGTATTGCAATTGTACGGTAAGCCCAGAGGACATTAGAAAATTCCTTGGTACATTTTCCCTTTGCTTTCTCCAAACTTTTCTTGAATCCATCAAGAATAATTTTGTTCGATGCTTCAACTTGACCATTCGATTGAGGGTACGTCAGTGTTGAATTGTAGAATTTGAAATTTAACTCTTCACAGAATCCTCCAAAACATCTTTCCATCAAATTTGGTGTTGTTGTCAGAGATCAAGGCCTTGGGGACTCCAAAGTGCGTTATCATATTCTGCTAGAAAAATTTCTTCATATATTTTTCCTTGATGGTTGCCAAAGGTTCAGCATCTACCAACTTGGTGAAGTAATCAATCGCGGCAATGAAGAACTTGCGGTTGCCTAGCGCAGTCGGGAGTGGTCCCTCTCACTATGTCTAATCCCTACATTGTGAATGACCAAGGACTCATTAGAGGAAGGAGTTCTTTGGTTGGTTAATGTGTCGGGTGTGCAAATTTTTGGCACTTCTTGCATTTTGTCACGTATTTCTATGCATCGACCAGCATGCAAGAGCACCAATACCCTTGTGAAATGGCGGGGTAAACCAGAGATCTTCGTTCAATATGGCTTCCACACATGCCTTCATGGATCTCGAAGAGAAAGGCTTCGACTTTGCTTAGGTGAATGCATTTCATGTATGGCCTAGTGAAGGATTTCTTATACAAAGCGCCAAACTAGGAGAGCCAAAACTACTCAGACTTAGCCCAAATTTTGTTTGCTTCTTTCTTGTCAGTCGGCAGAACTCTATCCTTGATAAAGATTATGATGGAGTCCATCAAGGAGGGCCCTAACTAAGCACAAAGTACTTCTGCTGCTTTCAGTTCTTAAATGCTAGGCATTGGAAGGAATTCAATCAATAGAGGGCCATGTTGATGGTCTTATAGTTGAAGTAGACTCACCATTTTCCATTCTTCTTGGGTACCACTACTGTGTTGGAGATCCATCTAGGGAAATGCACATCTTGGATTGCTCCTGTTTCCAGAAAATTTTTAACTTCTTCCGCCACCACCTCGGTGTGACGAAGTTTTGATTGCCATGTGCTTTGTATGACTAGCTGGGCATCTGGGAAGACATTGAGTTAGTGGAAAATGAAGTTTGGATCGACACCAGGCATGTTGTAAGGCGTTCATGCAAACACTTCAATGTTAGCCACCAAGAAGCTCACAATCTCCAATCGTTCTTGGGTGGACAAAGATGATCCGAGCAAAAAGAACTTGCTCGAATTGTTTTTGTCGATTCTCACTTCTACCAAGTCTTCGAATGCCTTATCTTCAGTTGCTTCTCAACATCGTCTAGGACCTTCTAATCTTCCGATCCTTCGATCATTTGTATGAAGCCTTTGTCTACTCGGTTTTCGTTTATGGCCACAAAACATTGCTTGGCCATGACCTGATTACCCCATACTTCCTCTATCATCCTAGTCATAGAGGGAAACCTCATTACTTAGTCGTAAGTTGATGTCACTGCTTGCGTGGCGTGAAGCCATCCTCTACCTAGGATTAGGTTGTAAGTTGAGCGTACCTTCAATACCCAAAACTTCACTTTCTTAACGACATGCCCTACTTTGATCGGTAGGATAATCTTCCCAACTGGCCATTCTGGTTATGAGTTGAAGCCAACTAGTGGCAAGGTTGCTAGGGCTAAGTCTTTGTTTTCTAGCTTGAGCTGCTTGAAAGTGTCATAATACATTATCCCGACCAAGCTACCTTGGTCGATTAGAATGCGTTTGATGTCAAAGTGCTTGACGCACAGTGTGATGACTAGAGCATCATTGTATGGGGTTTGGATTCACTCCAAGTCTCTACTTGAGAAAGTTAGGACATTCTTTACTTCAGTCTTCCCTTTTTTCACGGCGGGCTGAACGGATAGAACCTTCCTCATGTGTTCAGCTTTCTTGATCATCCCTCTAAGTCGTAAACCCGCGTTGGCTAGATGATCCTATAGATTACATTGATGACCCTCTGAGGAGGGTGTCTAAGGTGGCTAGACTAATAGGCTCAGCATGGCCCTAAGGTGCGGCTTTGATGCTTACGTCGATGTAGTGGTCTACATGCCCGACCGCCACCAATTCTTCTAAGTGTTGCTCTAAAGGCACACAATCCTCTGTGTGGTGCCATCGTTCGTCATGATAGGTGTAGCAGTACCTTGGATTAAAACCTCGCTGGGTATCACCCAACTTAGTCAACCCCTGTACGTATGCCTCATCACGAATCTCGCTAAAGATGCGATAAATTGGGATTTTGAAGGCCGTGATGCTGCCAGTTTGGGCGTTCAACTTTCTCTTGGCATCATCCACGGCGTCATGGGGGTAGTTTTCCCGGTCAGAGTTGCGATCCTTGTTATTGCTATTGTTTCCATGGTTTTGCTCTCTTCTGCAGTTGTTTGGACAATTTTTCTCTTGTCCAACTGTGTGAACCATTCCCGCCACTCTCTTGTCCACCACTATCGGATTTGCCTTCACGGTAGCTGTGGCTGCATCGTCTTCAACTCGGATGTGCTCATTGATATGTTGCATGAGCAACTCCATGGTTGATGGTTGGTTCATGGTAAGCAAGTCTCTAAGTCTATGTTTGACTAGAAGACCACGCTTATATTGGGTGATTGCAAGGTTGGCTGCGCAATCAAGGATCTCGTTAAAAGTCTCCCAATACTTAGCATTATACGCCTTCAAAGAGTTGTCCGGTTCCATCTTGATTCCCAAGAGATGGTAAACTTCCTTGGGTGTTTTGGTGTTTGTCTTAAATCTGGTGATTAACGCCTCCGCCAACAGCTGCCACCTCTCGATACATTTCTCTGGCAGCCTCTCGAACTATTTTAAGCCTAATTCTCCTAAACTCGTCTCGAGTCCGATTGCTGTTTCCGGTCTGCTCGTCCAAAACTATTGGCAATACTAGGCCCTTATCCATCATCTTCTCCGTCAGTGGAGTAGACGCAGATAGGGGAATATCCTCAATTTCCATTGCTGAAATCAGATGTAGTACTTAAAGATGAAGAGTCCACGTTCACCGCACCAATTGTGCATATCGAATCCCACACTAGATGAAAATGGATCGGAGCTTCGCGACTAAATGGACTATCCGGGAATTGAGGACCTACAAACACAAAACACCTTCAGAGCTGCCCGGTCGGGGTTGGCCAAAAAACCCCTCTGATGTAGAAATTAGTGGTCGATGAAGATAAGGGACTCTCTTTAGGTCCAAAGAGAGGAAAGGAAATGGTGAATTTAGTTGTGTTTAAGTGAGTAGAGTTGCCATGAGATGTGATTGAATTAGATGAGTTTAGTTACCTTCAATGTGAAGAGAGTAAGGTTTATATAGAGCACTTTACTTGCTGCCAAAGATAGTTTCATGGAGCTTTGGTGCTTCAAGTCTTCCTCTAGCATTGCTCAAGGTAGAGGACCACAAGGTAGTTGATGATGGATCCATGTGCTCATTGTAACCATGTATATAACAGATCACATTCCCTTGGTTAAATGTTTCTGTGATTCTAGGGAGAAGAGACCAGCTGAGATGGCAGCCTTCATGTGCTTGCATTCATAACTTCCACATTTCTCTGAAAGGTTTTCTTAGCTTGGTGCCGTTGTGCCTCGACTTGGCCTTTCGTAAGACTGCTTATAGAGATGGGTAGACATCTTTGTATGGGCTCGACCCTGTTTGGTTCTGATGATGGGTTCGGCCCATCAGTTTGGTTCATGGGTTAAGTCTAGCAACTTGGCCCAGCCCAGCACCGTGGCCTGAATTGGCCTTTCCACTGCGAGTTGGGCCCAAGTACTTGAGGGCTTGGGAAGTCCTTTCTTTATGGAGATGGGCTTAACTGACTGGTCCACACATTCGCTTGACCCACTCGGGTTTGGGCTTAGCGGATTGGGCCAGCCCAAGACTTGGATCCGACTCGTTATATATTCTGCCCCTTCAATTAATTTTCATTTTTTTCCTCTTTCGGTGGCGCAGGCATCTTGTCTTCCCCCTTGGCGGCTACTGGCAGTGCAGATGATTGTTTGTGGTCATGAGCCAACCTTGTTGGGTAATGCTTCTCCAATATGATGCCTTTGCCCCCGTCCTGTTTTATTGATGTTTTGTGTGTAATCTCTTATATGCTTATCATAAATAAATAAATAAAATAATAATAAAAATAAATAAATAAATAAAATTGCCGATAAAAAAATACAATATGATAGTTTAACGTTATGTTTGATTAAAGAATTTGGAAAAAGGATTTGAAAACGAAAAGGAAAAAAGTGTGTGAAATTAAATGAAATATATGTATATTTTATTTATGTTTCACCTAATCTTTCTCTTTTCAAATCTCTTTTCAAATTTCTCAATTAAACACAACGTAAAAGTGCAAGCAAAACATTAAAATACAACATGTTACTGATAGAGAGAATCCAAATCCAACTCAAGTCGGCAGCTATAATGACTTCATTCATTTAAAATAAAAAATAAAAAATAAAAGTCTCTCTAATGTCATAAAAATACAACGTTTTAGTTTAACACTATGTTTGATTAAGGAATTTGGGAAATGATTTGAAAACGAAAAGGAAAAAAATGTGTGAAATTAAATAAAATATATGTATATTTTTTTTTATGTTTCACCTAACATTTCTTTTTCTAAATCCCTTTTCAAATTTCTCAATCAAATACAACGTAGAGTAATGATTCATCCCCCCTTTTCTCCCCACCCCCTTTGACCCCCTCTCTCTCTCATTGGTCACCTTTTCTTTTTCTTTTTCTTTTTTTTCCTGCTCCACCAATCACCCCCTGCCACGTGGCAAAGGGGGGTGAGGGGGTGACCCCCAAAAGGGGGTCCCAAGCATTATTCTACAACGTAAAGTTACAAGCAAAACATTAAAATACAACATTTTACTGATAGAGAGAAACCAAATCCAACTCAAGTCGGCAGCTATAATGACTTCATTCATTTAAAATAAAAAATAAAAAATAAAAATCTCTCTAATGTCATAAAAATGATAACGTTTGACTTGTGTCAATTCAGCTCACTCCCTATAGTTTGAATGTGAGATATTTAACAAATACTGTCAAAATTTAGCGTTTTGCAATCAAAAAAATCAGAGGTGCTAACTGGATTAAAAGTAAAAATTAAAGCTGATATCAAGGAGAGTATTATGGTAATGATTTTATCTTTCACATTATGGTGTGAAAAATATTAATAAAAGGTGAGAAGGGTGAGCTGTTAACAGGTTGAGGGTATTATTTTAAGGGTGGGGCACTTACCGACTCGTGTTTTTGGTTAAATTAAGGTTGTTCTAGTTTGGGACATCTATTTAGTACTCGGAGTGGTTTTTGGCTAGCTGCCCTATTCAACTTGATATTTTTAAGGTTTGAAAAATTATATTAACTATACGAATAGGTTGAAGAGATTTTGTACCTATTTAATATTCAGGTTAGGTATGAAATAAAGAATTTTAATCCAATCTAACTTGGCCTGCCCATTTATAAAATATTAGTTATATTTTATATTATTTAAGTTATAAAATAAAGTAGAAAAAATATACAAGGCAAAAAAAAAAAGTACATATAATTTTTTTTAGGGTTTAAATTAAAATATTTATTAAAAATTATATTTATTTTACCATTAAATTTCTTTAACGTTTTAAATTTGAATATTAAATAAATAATTTAAATAATTTAATATCTATTTTTCGTAGTGTAGTTGGATAACTCTTGTAGCTGTTGGTGGTTTCTTCTTGTACTTGATGTTAGAGGTGGCAATTATGGATAGAAAAATGCTTGGGAGCACTAATTAGTGCTCCCACTAATTAGGTGGCAGTGGGTCCCGTCATTAATGATGTGATGTTTTGGTCTTTGAGTTGTATTTTTTTTTTTTTTTTTTTACTTTTTTAATGCATTAGTGCTATTAGTGGTGATGTTTTTAGTGGGATGAATCATTGTTGTTATGGATATGAGGGGTGGGGTCGATGTACCCAAAAATTTAAAAATATCATATATTATATTACAAAAATTTAAATAATTAAAAATTATAAAGATTTGCACCGTCAAACATACTTTAGCATCTCTATAGTGATAATCCTATATCCGTCCTTTAGGGATGGACATCGATCAGTTAGCCCGCCCAACCCGCTTGGCCTATTCCCATTTTTTTAGGGTTTGGGAAGGTTGTTTTAGCTCATAGGGTCGGATTGAACCAACATTATTAGCCGAATATAATTAATTAATTATAATATATTAATTTTTTTTTGTGCTTAGGATCTAAATTTTATCTTTGTTAATTTTGTTGAAACTCATATTTGTGGTGATATTTGATTGAATTTATTTAAAAAATCATTCAATTTATACCCAAAATTCTTTAATTTATAATAATGTGAGTATATTTATTTAAGAAATATAATGTGTGATTGAATTTAATTATGAAAAACATAGCCCAATGGGTAGACTTGGGATTTAAATTATTTTTTGGGCCAGACTTAGGCAAATGTAATGGTTTGATGATAGGGTCGAGCCAAGTTTATGTAACTCCTCGCACTTTAGAACCGAGTCACATTGTTATATCCGTCAATATTTATCCAATTTCATATATGAACTCACGGAAGCTACATCATTACCATATCCATCTATTTTGGGTTCTTTTGTTTTGATCCACTATGGTTTGAGTTGTTTTTTCCTTAGTTAGTGTCTTGCTAACTAAGCTTTTGTAGTTGTGGAAGTGTGAAATTATTTTCATAGGGAAAATGAGATGATGTGTCCCCTCCTTCATCTCTGCAAAGAAAAACCAAATGTCAGTTATCACTCTCGACCAGAGTTGGTTGGGAGGATCCTTTGACAATTAAGTCAGTATACTAATCGGCCATTATGAAAAATATGTATTGACTATATTAAATAGGTTTCTTGGATTACCTCCATTTCCCTTTGTACTTTAATTGCTTATCTTTCTATCGTTATTTGGTTTAAATCTTGTTCATCCATTCATTTGTTGATCGAAGGGTCTTTCCTTTGTCAAATACAAGTTGAACTAATTGCCAACTTGCCTTTATCTTTGATCACTAGATCTAACCTCATTGGATGACTAGAATCATTTCAGGTGTTAGCGGCCAACTTACTACTTGTCATGACCGTAGAATGAAGTTAATTAGATGACTTTTCCTTTTATTAGGCCCAGCCTATACTCTTGCATTTTTTGACATGTGCTTTTATCTATTGGATCAAGGCTTAATCAACGTTTTCTCCTCATTTAAGAGATCTTTCTACTAGAAGGAAATCTCCATGCTTAGTTGTCTTTCATATGCTTACGTCTGTGCCTTATTAAGTTGATTCTCCTTATTGGCTCAATATGCTTTTCTTGAGCCTTTTTCTCCCTTCGAACTGGATTAAGTGTGTTAGGCTTGGACCTATATTTTTTCCCTCCACAATTGCCCCATTCGACTACTAAACTAGTAAGGTTGTCGAAGCGTCATTGCCAATCTGATGAGGTACTGAGGTCTTGATGCTGAACTTTTTTTTATTAATGACACGCGTCCTTTGGTTTCACATAGTAGGGCATTAATGATGACAACCGTCACATCATCCCTTGTGTGTTGTTTTACTTTTGACACGTTTAACATGGAAGCTTCCCTTACTCTCTATCACTTTATTTACACTTCTCCCAAAAGCTCAGACGCTCTTTCTATCATTCAATCGTTTGAAGTCTCTGCTTTATCTTCTATAAGTCTCTTTTCTCTCATCCTTTTCGAATTTCTTTTGTTTCTGTGATTTAACTGCTTTTACTATAACCCTTCTTCGTCGTGCACCATGAATCATCTTAGGCACCTACTAGATTCTGAAAAGAGTACTCAAGAGTTTAGAATTCTCTACAATATTTCAGATGATGTCGTTGTTCACCTCCCCGTTGGTAATGACGACATTGTGAAGGGTCAGAGGTGTAGATGCCTTAAACCCTTATCGCTATTGTTAAGGGAGGTGTTCAATTCCCTTTGCAACCTCTTTTCAGGGAGGCAATGCATTTCTATAACATCCCTTCTTCCTAACTTGCCCCCGGTTTCTTTAGGATAGTAATGGGAGTAATTGCTACAAATAATATTTTGGGAGTAAACCTAGGTCTTTCAAAAATTAGGTATTGCTATAATCTTGTTCCTACCTGTAGACGTCCCCGAACGCCCCGGGGGAGAACCCCCGTTCTGTTCAATTGGGCTCACTACAGTTCAAACTCAAATTGTCACGGTTCTTAATCCGATCTAACAATGTGCAATGTGAGATGGATAAATCACCAAAGAGTCCAAATCTGGCAAATCGTTTTGGAAAACAGATTTTTGTAAAGAAGTGCCAAACATGGACTGGTTTGCCAGATACAGAGTCGCCACCTAAATATTTATTTTGGGGGAATTTAGGAAACCCTGACTCATTGCCTAAGGCCACATGTCCGTCATCACCAAAGTTGCCTCGGCTCGGGAACTTGGGTACGATTGGGGAAGGTCAATTATGACCACCCCCGCTCACCCGATCAAAGATTGGCCTCTACTAACCATGATATCTAGTTTTGAAAACATTTTGCGTTCTTATTCTAGTTATTAGCCTAGATTTACTATGTGATGCGCACAGCATACAAGTATAGACTGGATTGCCTGAATTTGAACAAAATATTTCATGTTTGTTTTGAAAATGGTTTGCCACTCGCAAGTAGGCTAAAATGCAGGTTTTGCCACCCTCGAGTAGGCTTAGAAAAGATGGTTTTGCCACTATCTAGTGGGCTTTAAACTTATAGTTAATGCATTGTTCCAATTTAGATAATCCAACCTTCACCCACAGGCACTCAGGCAGATATATCACATAAGCACATAGCCTCATGGTAAGCATGCTATCATGGAAGTCACTCACACACATGCAAGGATACTAAAGCATAAACACTTACCGAGTACTCCGAGCCAAAACAGAAACTAGTTAGTAATCGATGCATGATCCTAGTTCATGTTAAGATGGCTAATGCAACACATGCAAAATGCGACTAGAAATAGGCTCGGCTATCCTAAGAATGGCATATGAGATGCTACAACTAACACGTATTTAACTTGGAATTGAAATACAATGCAGTTAGTATGATGCGCCGAGCCCGGTGTATGCAATACAGATGAATGATGCAAGCATGCGAGCATAAGTATGCTAATTGAAACATGCTCTAATCTAACCATCATAAGCTGGTAAATAAATGGGAGAAAGACGTGGGGTTGGAAGACATTCATCACGCACACGCACGCTTATTACAAATTCGCCCTCGCTCGGAGGGACCAAAAGAATAATACAATTTAATTAACCTACAAGCTAATTAAATAATTTACAGACCACCTAATTAATTAACAAGTCAATTAAGCTAAGGAAAGCGGTAAAAGGCCTCGAGAAGAGGGATGCACGCATGCTCGGATTGACTTCGCCCGGAAATCCAATGCCATGCACAAGCTACCTCTGTTTACCCTGCTCTGCTCCTCTAAGGACTGCACAAGTCCCAAGGTACACCTTATGAACACTGGGGAATGCCACCGGCCATGAGGAATGGTCACCGGCCAAAGGGAAATGGTCATCGACCATCTATGGAGCTATCGGCCATCCATCATTGGTCGATCGGCACTTGATGTAGTCGACCGGCCAAAGCTTCCTGCAGAACCTGTTTTGACAGTAGCAGAGGGAAAAACAAGGCATGACAATGCATTTCAAGCAAATGTGTGCACCAACACACCCCTTATCATGTTTATGATTCAAAGGGGGATGGTACTCGATTCTCAGACCACCAATCGCGCATTTCAATGTGTGACGGCCCAAGAAACCAAGTTGTGCATTTCAATGTCAAATGTAATGCACACAAACACATAAGGAACCCAACCTCAATCATGGTGATTCAAGAGGCAAGGCATGCATGCCAAATGCAACCTAAGCATGTGAGCTAAATATGCAATATGAGCATGCAAGCAAGTAATGTACATTAGGCACACAACCTAAGCAAACAAGCATGCAAGGCATGAAGCAATGTAACAACATTTGAGCAACATGCAAAAGGTGGACTTAGACTAATTTGGGCAGCTCTCAAATAAGCCCAAAACAGTGGCCAAATGCTATGGAAATGAGGGCAAATGTTCATACAAACATGCATGCACACATGGTCCAACACTTAAGTACAAAGAAGAAACTTTTAAATACATTTAAAAGAGACTATTATGGACAAATGGAAAGCACATTAAACTCTGAAAAATACATGATGGATGATGCCAAATCAAACTATCAATGCAAGAAAGGTATGCAACTATGTCCAAAACTCAAGGCAACCCAAGGGGCTTAAATCATGGCTATATAAAGCAAGTCCCAAAGGGCGAAGAGGACTCAAAACAGTCCCAATGTAGGTCGAGACAAGGCCCAAAACACACTTAGATGGCATCTAAATGGCCTACACAAGGGAGCATACACAAAGGTCCAAATATAGGGCATGAAACACGAACCTTTTAAAGCATTAAAGGGGCATCAAATGCAAGCATACAAGCATGGAGTAAGGACTGAAATATCATAACTAATGGTGCCAAATCACTGAAATGATGCAAATAGAGCATGGTAGAGAAGCCAACACTCAAAGCATACAAGTTAGATTGCATGGTAGCTATACAAAGCAAGTCATGGATGACCCAAACAACCAAAATCAGACCTAAATCATGCCAAAATATGCATAAAAGCTTCACAAAGCTAAGCCAAAATCATGCTAGAAACAAGGCTCAAAGCACAAAGCATGTTAAGGCAATTTCATGGCATTACAAGACAAGTATGCTAAGCATGCATGGTGTGTCTAAACCAACTTAAAACAGTGTTATATCATGGCAAAATAAGCACAAATAACACTTAAGACATGGCCAACATGAACTCAAGAATGCTACTCTCACATGAGGCTAAAATGGCACATTTTGAAGACAATAAGGAGAGGGGGGACCTTAAAGCACCATCCCCACCACTGAAATCCCTCAAGATTTCAGTGGTGAGGAGGCCCAAACAAGGTGGTCCCGGAGCTCACCAAAATAGCACAAAATGGGGGCCAAACAAGGCCTAAGAGGGGTCAAACAACTCCAAACAACAAAGTGACCTTAAACAACTATTTAAAGAACTAAAAAAAAAAAGACTTTTTTCAGTTTATGACAAAGCCCAAAATAGGATGCAAGATAGGATAAAAGCTTGTGCAAGAAAAGGGGATTTAAGGCTTAGAAACTCACCCTTGAAGACCTTCTTCAAAACCAGTACTCCGGCAGATTTTTCTAAGTCAAAACCAAGTCTTGAGTCCCCACAAGACCCTCCAAGAACCTTAGATGAGTGGTGGAGGTGTGTGCTTAGGAGTTGTGGTGCAAAGGGGTCAAGAACCAAGCACTTTGGAGGCTTGGATGTAGAGATATCAAGAGAGATATATGTTTTGTCTTAGACAAAAGTGTTGGAACCCTTGCAATGGAAGAGGAGCACTTCTTTTATAGAGGAAGAAGGGTCCAAGCTTCTCTTAGAAGCTTGGAGCAAAGAGGCCAAGCTTCTCTTAAAAGCTTGGAGCAAAAAGGGCCAAGAAGGCCAAGCTTCATGGAGAAGCTAGACAAAGGGTTCAAGCTTCTTGGAGAAGCTAGAACCAAGGGTTCAAAAGGTTCAAGCTTCCTCAAGAAGCTAAAACCAAGGGTTCAAAAGGTTCAAACCCCCTCAAGAAAAGGTTTCGGCCAGAAAAAGTGGCCGATTGACCAAAATTAGTGGCCGGCCGACCAAACACAATGCCGACCGACCATCAATAGTGCCGACCGGCCATCACCAATGGCCAGTGGCAAGGAAACAAGGCCGGTGGCCTCAAGCCATGGCCGGTGAGGTGTGGCGATGGCCTACAAGCTATTTCCCACCCTCAGAAGCAAAACAACAAGTGTTTGATGCAAAACCAAACACAAAACGAACAAGTCGAGAGGTCTTGAGGTAAGGCGCGTAGCCGAAACCTCCGAGAACTCAAGATGAACACAAACAAGGGTAAACATCGAGTGTTCAAACGATGTCTTAAGGACAGTCAAAAATGGGGTGTCTACAGTTGCCCCTTTTTGATAGAACTCGAAAGTCATAAAAATGACGGGAGTGAATGTCAAAGTCCAGAGACGACCCATTTTTTATAAGGCCGAAGACTTAGACAAAGCATACAAGCAGCAGACAAAGATATGTGCCCGAGGACAGGGGCAAAATGCAAGACGATGCACAAAGCCGAGCATAACTTATGATCATGCAAGAAACATAGCGACGTATCCCGGTGTTTCGGAAAGGTATAAGTATTAGAACGTATTCCAAATGCTCTTAACCAAAGAGGGAGAAACATAGGGACATATCCTGGTGTTTCGAAACGAAGGAGAAACATAGGGACGTATCCCAGTGTTTCAGAGTGGTTCAAGCACCAGAACGTATTCCAAATGCTCTTAACCAAAGAGGGAGAAACATAGGGACGTATCCCGGTGTTTCGAAAAGAGAGAGAAACATAGGGACGTCTCCCGGTGTTTCGAAATGAAAGAGAAACATAGGGACGTATCACAGTGTTTCAGAGTGGTTCAAGCACCGGAACGTATTGCAAATGCTCTTAACCAAAGAAGGAGAAACATAGGGACGTATCCCGGTGTTTCGAAACGAAAGAGAAACATAGGGACGTATCCCAGTGTTTCAGAGTGGTTCAAGCACCGGAACGTATTCCAAATGCTCTTAACCAAAGAGGGGGAAACATAGGGACGTATCCCGGTGTTTCGGAAAGAGAGAGAAACATAGGGGCGTATCTCGGTGTTTCAGAAAGGTAGAGAAACATAGGAACGTATCCTGGTGTTTCGGAATGAAACAGAAACATAGGGATGTATCCCGGTGTTTCGGAAAAAGAAGGAGAAACATAGGGACGTATCCCGGGTGTTTTGAAAAGGAGAAGAAACATAGGGACGTATCTCGGTGTTTCGGAATGAAGAAGAAACATAGGGACCTATCCCAGTGTTTCGAAATGAAGGAGAAACATAGGGACGTATCCCGATATTTCAGAAAGAAGGAGAAACATAGAGACGTATCCCGGTGTTTCGGAAAGAAGGAAGAAGAAACATAGGGACGTATCCCAGTATTTCGAAAAGGAATGAGAAACATAAGGACGTATCTTGGTGTTTCAGAGTGAGAGAGAAACATAGGGACGTATCCCGGTGTTTCGGAAGGAAGGAGAAACATAGGGACATATCCCGGTGTTTCGGAGGGAAGGAGAAACATAGGGACGTATCCCAGTGTTTCAGAGTGGTTCAAGCACCGGAACGTATTCCAAATGCTCTTAACCAAAGAGGGAGAAACATAGGGACGTATCGTGGTATTTCGGAAAGAGAGAGAAACATAGGGACGTATCCCAGTGTTTCAGAGTGGTTCAAGCACCGGACCGTATTCCAAATGCTCTTAACCAAAGAGGGAGAAACATAGGGACGTATCCTGGTGTTTCAAAAAGGGAGAGAAACATAGGGACGTATCCTAGTGTTTCATAGTGGTTCAAGCACCGGAACGTATTCCAAATGCTCTTAACCAAAGAGAGAGAAACATAGGGACATATCCCGGTGTTTCGGAAAGAGAGAGAAACATAGGGACGTATCCCATTGTTTCAGAGTGGTTTCAAGCAGCGGAACGTATTCCAAATGCTCTTAACCAAAGTGGGAGAAACATAGGGACGTATCTCGGTGTTTCGGAAAGAGAGAGAAACATAGGGACATATCCCGGTGTTTCAGAGGGAAGGAGAAACATAGGGACGTATCCCGGTGTTTCAGAGAGAGAGAAACATAGGGATGTATCCTGGTGTTTCGGAGGGAAGGAGAAACATAGGGACGTATCCCGGTGTTTCGGAAAGAGGGAAACATAGGGACGTATCCCGGTGTTTCGAAAAGGTAGGAGAAACATAGGGGCGTATCCCAGTGTTTCGGAACGGCGTGGGCATGGGAACGTATTCTGAATGCTTTTAACCGAAGAGGGAGAAACATAGGGACGTATCCCCGTGTTTCGGAATGAATGAGAAACATAAGGACGTATCCCAGTGTTTTGCAAGGAACGAGAAACATAGGGACGTATCTCGGTGTTTCGAAAAGAGAGAGAAACGTAGGGACGTATCCCGGTGTTTCACAAGGAATGAGAAACATAAGGACGTATCTCGGTGTTTCGCAAAGAAGGAGAAACATAGGGATGTATCCCGGTGTTTCGGAAAGGTATAAGCATTGGAACATATTCCAAATGCTCTTAACCAAAGGGGGAGAGGCAAAGGGACGTATGCCGGTGTTTAGGAAAGGTATAAGCATTGGAACGTATTCCAAATGCTCTTAACCAAAGGGGGAGAGGCAAAGGGACGTATCCCGGTGTTTAGGGACATATCCCGGTGTTTAGGGACGTATCCCAGTGTTTAGGAAAGGAGAAGAAACATAGGGACGTATCTCGGGTGTTTCCAAACAAAGAAGCAGAAACATAGGGATGTATCCTAGCGTTCCGCAAGGAATGAGAAACATAGGGATATATCCCGGTGTTTAGGAAAGGTATAAGCATTGGAACATGTTCCAAATGCTCTAAACCAAAGGAGGTCTAACCCATCGCACGCGCGAGGAGAAAGAACGACAATTTGCAAGTGAAAATGTGCATAACAATTCAACTAGAAAGTACATCCCAATGCAAGTAAAGAGGTGCATAACAATGCAATACAGGTGCACAAGGCAGTGCGATGTAGATTAAATGCACAAAACAGTGCGATGTAATGCACTAACAAGTACAGGTAAGGTGCGCAAGATAGCGCGAGTGAGGTGCACAAAAGAAGTGCGATAAAATGCATGTTCTATGCAAGTATGGGGGCACTAATCATGTACTCTGGTGCCTCCGATTTACCTCTCAGAGGACTTTGCAACACACTCTGCTCGAAAAGGGGACGCCCTATTTATATTGGCGAGAGATAACATCTGCTGCTGCTTTAATTGCCATTCTGACTTGAAGCAAGCTTAAGCTTGGAGTAGAGGCACACTCATTCTTTGGAGAAAGGCGAGGCTTGACAAGATGCACTTGGAATGCAGTCTCGGAATTTGCTGAAGGTGAAACATACTCAAATGCTCCAAATTTTCCCTCTTTTCTTTTGCTTTGCAGTCTAGAACCCATATAGCTTCAGATAGGTCTTGGTTTTACTGTTTTCACATGACCTAGGTTGAACCCTGCAGTTTTATGAAAGAACAAATCCTGTTTTGCACAAATGTGGAGAATGGCACAGGACTCTGAGCACAAAACGATTTATTTTTGAAATTAAGAAATAAGTTCTTAACCGGGTATTGAGCCGATGACTAGCCACAGCCAAAACGACTCGACAAAGGAAAAACAAAGGTAAACAACCTAAACACATCGAGTAACACTCGAAACGACTCAAAGCAAGAATTGAGACAAAACAAAAGACACGATACACAGACGCGTTACAAAGATGAGAGACCTCTTAGTTTGCGAGGAGCCAGTTTCTCCGGGTAGTGTTTCCCACCCTTTTCTCATTTGTGATTCTCATATCACTAGGTCCTCAAGCTCGGTTTTTCTGAAAAAGCCCTTTTCTCACTTTTTCTCTCAGCGTACATCTCTCTATTCTTCAATCTCTCATTTTTTTATCCCTCCCCTGGGTGGTTGGTGGATAAACAGAAAGTTGCGGTGTCTTGCCCCTAGCATTCCGCTAGAATCTTCTTCTTGTTCACAACAGTGAGTTTCTTTCATAGAGGGGCTGCGCTACAATTGGGTGTGTAGCAAATCTGCAGCTGACATCGGTTGACGATGCTCTGCTGGGGAGTTTGGACGTGATCAGATCCGTCCAAATGAGGGAGTGGAATATCTTGATCCATTCCAGTTCATGCTTCGCACTTGGCTTGATACCTCGTTGCTTGGAGGATGTTGAGGGCTTTCAGCCCTTTTCTAGTTAGCTTCAGTGGTGCCCTTTTCCGACAGGTATGGTGCCCTTTCTGGCAAGTGCGTTGATAAAGGGGAAAGAACATAAAACATGACTCAACTATGCCCCTATTTCATCATTTTGTCCATTTTTTTTTGTTTTTGCTTTCTACTAGAACAGTTTTGACCAACATGAGAGTTAGATTAACATGCTTGTTCGATTTTTGATTTGAAAATCATGCAAGTCAGGCTGTGAGCACTGAAAATTTTCCTTTTTTAGGTCCAAGAAATGGTCCAGTTTTGGAAAAGATGGAATAATTTTCGAGAAAATCAGTCAACCTCAGTAAAAATTCTCAAAAATTGTTTTTGCAAACGGCCACTGCTCAACTAGCTCGGAACCTACTCTTGAGATGCACAACCTCAGATCCGAAGGAAAATTGCCCCTTGCTCGAAGAGAGCTGCATGGCAACGGAAAGTTGCCCCTTATTTGAATGGCATCGTAGCGCATTGAATGGCAACAGAAAGTTGCCCCTTGTCTAAATGGCACCGCAGCGCATTGTAATCAGTCCTCAGAGCAATGAACACAACCAAATTCTCGGACATAGAGAAGGCTAAGATGATCAAAACCATTTCATGGACACAATCAATTTGGAAGTGTTTGTGGCTGGACTTCAGAATGAAGTTGCCTACGTATCCCAAACATAGGAATCAAGCCTTACGTAGTTCAGGGTTAAGGTACACTCGGGTATTAACCTCTCCTTTTGCGCACCAACTTTTGCCAAGGCCGCCCTTGCGAGTTTTCAACCTTGCGAGCTATGTTTTTCTTCTTTTCTTTTCAATTCTTTTTATCTTTTCTTTTTCATTCTTTGCATTTTTCTTCTCTTTTTTTTTTTGTTCTTTTTTTCTTCTTTTTCTTGCTCTAACTTTTGCCTGGGTTGCCCTTTCGGGTTTTCGGCCCAGCGAGCCTCTCAAGGGTAAAAGTGTAGCTTTGTCCATGTCAAACGGTTTTAGGATCCTGAAGTTTTCTGAATCCAGGAGAATGGCTGTTGTTCGCTAACGATGCAGGAGTCCATCCAACGGGGGGCTGATTTTGCCCCTAGTGTTGCGGATAGGAACTCAGTTGTTCTTCAGCAGAAACTATCTTCTTTCCTCCCTTTTGGGATTTGGCATTCTTGCCGACCTCCTTTGATTTGTGGAATGATCCATCTTCGGCTCTTCGAGCACATTTGAAATTCTTTGCCCCTAGTTCCAAGGGTGCTTCTGATCTAGCTTTGCAAGCTTCTTTTGATGACATCTGATCTTCTTGATCTGACTTTCTTGTCTCTTGTTCGAGGGCTGCTTTGAATCTGGCTACACAGGCCTCACATTGTAGTTGACCATTGAACATTTTGAATTTAAGTCCAAGGTTTGATAATGAGGGATCGAGTCTTGAGGCTGAGAGCGATCCTAGGCTGCACAATCTCAAGAGTGATTCCACACAGGTCTTCGCAAGATTGCGCAAAATAGTTTTTGAAATCTTTTAAGAAAGCGACAAATCGCTCGTGCTGAAGACAATGTAGAACCAATCTAGATCAAGTCAGGATCCTTCTCAGTACTCACATTAACAAGCATGATCTCGATCATTAAGGGCTTAGCATGCCTCTCTTTCTCTCAATTTGATCAAAGTTTTGCAAATCCCGAGGAATTCATTCCTCTTTGTTTTCATCACAATATTCAAAAAGTTTTAGAAAACTTAAGTCGATGCAATGAATTCAAGGCACAGAAAAGACACAGCTTCTAGTCAGATACTGCCATCTCATTTAGAATTTCTGGCACAACTGGCACACGGCAGAAGCAAACACGAGTGTGAAAATCACTGCTGTTCCATTCAGATCTATTGGCATAACTGGCTCCAAGGCAGAAACAGACTCAAAGGAAAGCAAAAAGACAAACACAAAACAAGATAGTGCTGTCCGAGGTAATACCCCCGGAATCACCAGACCTTCGTACAACGGGACTGACTCGATACAACAAGACAGACCCTAACTGACTCAGTATGAAAAGGCTGACTGAAAACAAAGCGACAGACTCAAAACAAAACAACAGAACTGACTCAATACCCAAGCCAGAACATACAAAAACCAGCATTCACAAATGCTCAAAACAGTGCATGCCATACACAACATCTGAAATAAACTGAACGCCGCCGGCAGGTAGTTCATCCCCCGATCACACAGTCACATTATCCCCCACAAGTTCACTGATCAAGTGCCGATAGACTTTGCAGAGCTTGGTGCAACGATAACCTCATGGTCAATCAGATTTTGTATCTCGTGACGAAGGCGGACGCAACTATCAGTGTCATGACCGGTTTGTTGATGGAAAGCACAGTACTTAGCCGGGTCATGCTTTTGAGGGAGAGGATCGGGTAGAGGCCATTGTTCTAACGGTTTCAGATGTCCTTTCCTGAGTAAGACCCCTAGGGCTTTAGACAAAGGCATATAGAGTGGGGTGAAAACCCTCTTGCCTCGGGGTAGATAGTCCGAAGTTCGGGGGTTTGGATTGGATGCACCAACAAAGGTGGTAGCTGTTCTTGGTGTGGTGGTGGCGACCATGCCTACTTTGAAAGATCTTGCAGCTGCATCACCACTGGTGGTCGCATTCGAACTGCGGGAAAATGCCCTCCTGGGCTGCTCTCTGTCATTGTCAATCAGACCCTGTTTCAAAGCATCCTCAATCTGTACTCCCATCTCATGCAGATCTGAAAAGGTAGGGAAGGGGAGCACGATCATTTTCTGCATCAGTTTGTGTTGGAGGTTGCGCACAACCATCTGTATTTGATCCTTATCCATCGGCCTTATGGTCATCATTGAGGCCTTGGCCCTCCAGCGGGTTACGAATTCAGAGAAACTCTCCTTAGGCTCCTGCCTTGTTGTCTCGAGATCACGGGTTGTAATCTCGATTTGCACGTTATAGGAGTACTGTGCAACAAAGGCCTCGACCATCTCCTCCTAGTTTCTTTTGACGGAGTCTTCCTGTTTTGCGTACCAGATGGCCGCTATACCCGACAGGGTCCGGCCGAACAAAGAAAGCTTCTATAACCTGGTGAGGCCCATCGGCCTTAGTATATCTGAGAACAACCGTAGATGCACCATGGGATCCCCAGATCCGTCAAAACGATCAATTTGTGGCATCTTAAACCGATCTGGCAGCGTCACGGCTGAGTCGGTGTATCCGTCCTCAATGTCTGGAATGGACTTTACTCCCTGAGATTTCTTGAACAACTTTTCCAGCTTGCTCACCTTCAGCGTTGTAGGGTCTAATTCGAACTCAAAGGGTGAATGCGGCGGGTTGATCGGTGCTTTAGATAGCTGGGGTAGGATCGGGGGCGGAGGTGCCCCTGTCGGAATGTTCGTATCTTCCTGGACATTAGCTGTCTCCCCGAGTGTTGGAACTCTGGGTGGAGGAGGAGCCTAATGTGAAGCAGATGCTCCTATTTGCTGCTGCAGCCGGGCAATTAAGGCTGCCTGTTGAGCCATGATCTCAGCCTGCTGTTTGGCAAATTCTGCTTGATGAGTAGCATCCTACTGCATGGTTTTCATGCTCTCTTAGAGTTGACGCATCATTTCCTCCATCCCTGCCATGTTCTGCTGTTCCGACTGACTGACTGGTATACCTATCTCTGTGATAAAAACTGAGGCCTCAGCCTGACTGTTCACTGGTGGGGTGGATAAGGGCCACTGATCTGGTAACCGCTGAACTGATGATCTGTGCTTGACTGACCCTTTTACCCTGCCTCTGGCAATGGAACACTGATTGCCCTTGAACTGAATCTCTGACCTGACACAGTCTATCAGCACAAGTCCAATGAACCTCGGGGGATATCGGACCCTTCTGAAGCTATGGTTCCAGGACTACCTAGCAAAAGAGAAAACAGACAGCACCTCAGCCTGATTTCACCAAAACAGATATGAGCATACTAGGATGACTGTGCCCTCTACTGAATTCTGCTCCAAAATTCTGTCTGTAAACTGATACCCTCAAGTAAAATTGATTCCCCAAATACTGATCCTGATGCCCACAGGCCTGATACTCAAACTTGCAAACTGATACATGCATTCCCTGTAGAGACGCACTCTAAAAGCACATAACAAGCAAGTGAGAGCCAAAACACCTCTATGTTGGGGTAGGGTTTCCCTGTCCTATTTTGTCAGGAGCTAGGGTTTCACTACGCACGCAGTGGTTTCAAACAACCTATCGGGTAAGCAACCTGTCCTAATTTGGAATGGTTACTATGGATTCCGAATATGCACTAGGTCGAATGGTCAAAAAGGGTGCCCCGGTAAAATCGGGGTTGGTGCTCCCATACTGGCAGAGCCCATAACCGGTCAGCCTTATGGCATGCTTTGACAAAGCAAGCCTCCAGCAAACCGTTCAGGTATAGCAGATGGCAAACACGGTGTCCTAGGCGCACCAATGCACATGCAATGCAAAGAAACACATAAGTGCAATCAAAACAGGATATCATGCGTTCGAGTCAAGTTCTCTTTCTCCCCAGCAGAGTCGCCAGAACCTGTAGACGTCCCCGAACGCCCCGGGGGAGAACCCCCGTTCTGTTCAATTGGGCTCACTACAGCTCGGACTCAAATTGTCACGGTTCTTAATCTGATCTCACAATATGCAATGTGAGATTGATAAATCACCAAAGAGTCCAAATCTGGCAAATCGTTTTGGAAAATAGATTTTTGTAAAGAAGTGCCAAACATGGACTGCTTTGCCAGATACAGAGTCGCCACCTAAATATTTATTTTAGGGGAATTTAGGAGACCCTGACTCGTTGCCTAAGACCACGTGTCCGTCATCACCAAAGTTTCCTCGGCTCGGGAACTTGGGTACGATTGGGGAAGGTCAGCTATGAGAACCCCCGCTCGCTCGATCAAAGATCGGCCTCTACTAACCATGATATCTAGTTTTGAAAACATTATGCGTTCTTATTCAGGTTATTAGCCTAGATTTACTATGTGATGCGTACAGCATACAAGTATAGACTGGATCGCCTGAATTGGAAGAAAATATTTCATGTTTGTTTTGAAAATGGTTTGCCACTCGCAAGTAGGCTAAAATGCAGGTTTTGCCACCCTCGAGTGGGCTTAGAAAAGATGGTTTTGCCACTATCTAGTGGGCTTAAAACTCATAGTTAATGCATTGTTCCAATTTAGATAATCCAACCTTCACCCACAGGCACTCAGGTAGATATATCACATAAGCACATAGCCTCATGGTAAGCATGCTATCATGGAAGTCACTCACACACATGCAAGGATGCTAAAGCATAAACACTTACCGAGTACTCCGAGCCAAAACAAAAACTAGTTAGTAATCGATGCATGATCCTAGTTCATATTAAGATGGCTAATGCAACACATGCAAAATGTGACTAGAAATAGGCTCGGCTATCCTAAGAATGGCATATGAGATACTACAACTAACACGTATTCAACTTGGAATTAAAGTATAATACATCTAGTATGATGCGCCGAGCCCGGTGCATGCAATACAGATGAATGATACAAACATGCGAGCATAAGTATGCTAATTGAAACATGCCCTAATCTAACCATCATAAGCTGGTAAATAAAAGGGAGAAAGACGTGGGGTTGGAAGACATGCATCACACGCACGCACGCTTATTACAAATTCGCCCTCGCTCGGAGGGACCAAAAGAATAATACAATTTAATTAACCTACAAGCTAATTAAATAATTTACAGACCACCTAATTAATTAACAAGTCAATTAAGCTAAGGAAAAGCAGTAAAAGGCCTCGGGAAGAGGGATGCACGCATGCTCGGATTGACTTCGCCCGAAAATCCAATGCCATGCACAAGTTGCCTCTGTTTACCCTGCTCTGCTCCTCTGAGGACTGCACAAGTCCCAAGGTACACCTTATGAACACTGGAGAATGCCACCGGCCATGAGGAATGGTCACCGGCCAAAGGGAAGTGGTCATCGACCATCTATGGAGCTATCAGCCATCCATCATTGGTCGATCGGCACTTCATGTAGTCGACCGGCCAAAGCTTCCTACAGAACCTGTTTTGACAGCAACAGAGGGCAAAACAAGGCATGGCAATGCATTTCAAGCAAATGTGTGCACCAACACACCCCTTATCATGTTTATGACTCAAAGGGGGATGGTACTCGATTCTCGGACCACCAATAATCCGGCATTTCAATGCGTGACGGCCCAAGAAACCAAGTTGTGCATTTTAATGTCAAATATAATGCACACAAACACATAAGGAACCCAACCTCAATCATGGAGATTCAAGAGGCAAGGCATGCATGCCATATGCAACCTAAGCATGTGAGCTAAATATGCAATATGAGTATGCAAGCAAGTAATGTACATTAGGCACACAACCTAAGCAAACAAGCATGCATGGCGTGAAGCAATGTAACAACATTTGAGCAACATGCAAAAGGTGGACTTAGACTAATTTGGGCAGCTCTCAAGGAAGCCCAAAATAGTGGCCAAATGCTATGGAAATGAGGGCGAATGTTCATACAAACATGCATGCACACATGGTCCAACACTTAAGCACAAAGAAGAAACTTTTAAACACATTTAAAAGAGACTATTATGGACAAATGGCAAGCACATTAAACTCTGAAAAATACATGAGGGATGATGCCAAATCAGCCTATCAATGCAAGGAAGGTATGCAACTATGTCCAAAACTCAAGGCAAGCCAAGGGGCTTAAATCATGGCTATATGAAGCAAGTCCCAAAGGGCCGAGGGGACTCAAAACAATCCCAATGTAGGTCGAGACAAGGCCCAAAACACACTTAGATGGCATCTAAATGGCCTACACAAGGGAGCATACACAAAGGTCCAAATATGGGACATGAAACACCAACCTTTTAAAGCATTAAAGGGGCATCAAATGCAAGCATACAAGCATGGAGCAAGGACTGAAATATCATAACTAATGGTGCCAAATCACTGAAATGATGCAAATAGAGCATGGTAGAGGAGCCAACACTGAAAGCATCCAAGCTAGATTGCATGGTAGCTATACAAACCAAGTCATGGATGACCCAGACAACCAAAATCAGACCTAAATCATGCCAAAATATGCATAAAATCTTCACAAATCTAAGCCAAAATCATGCTAGAAACAAGGCTCAAAGCACAAAGCATGTTAAGGCAATTTCATGGCATTACAAGACAAGTATGCTAAGCATGCATGGTGTGCCTAAACCAACTTAAAATAGTGCTATATCATGGCAAAATAAGTACAAATAACACTTAAGGCATGGCCAACACTAACTCAAGAATGCTGCTCACACATGAAGCTAAAATGGCACATTTTGAAGACAATAAGGAGAGGGGATGGCCCTCTCCTTTTTAGGACCTTAAAGCACCATCCCCACCACTAAAATCCCTCAAGATTTCAGTGGTGAGGAGGCCCAAACAAGGTGGTCCCAGAGCTCACCAAAATAGCACAAAATGGGGGCCAAACAAGTCCTAAGAGGGGTCAAACAACCCCAAACCACAAAGTGACCTGAAACAACTATTTAAAGTACTCAAAAATAAGACTTTTTTCAGTTTATGACAAAGCCCAAAATGGCATGCAAGATAGGCTAAAATCTTGTGCAAGAAAGGGGGATTTAAGGCTTAGAAACTCACCCTTGAAGACCTTCTTCAAAACCAGCACTCCAGCAGATTTTTCTGAGTCAAAACCAAGTCTTGAGTCCCCACAAGACCCTCCAAGAACCTTAGATGAGTGGTGGAGGCGTGTGCTTAGGAGTTGTGGTGCAAAGGGGTCAAGAACTAAGCACTTTGGAGGCTTGGATGTAGAGCTATCAAGAGAGATATATGTTTTGTCTTAGACAAAAGTGTTGGAACCCTTGCAATGGAAGAGGAGCTCTTCTTTTATAAAGGAAGAAGGGTCCAAGCTTCTCTTAGAAACTTGGAGCAAAGGGGCCAAGCTTCTCTTAGAAGCTTGGAGCAAAAATGGCTAAGAAGGCCAAGCTTCTTGGAGAAGCTAGACAAAAAGGCCAAGCTTCTTGGAGAAGCTAGACAAAGGGTTCAAGCTTCTTGGAGAAACTAGAACAAAGATTCAAAAGGTTCAAGCTTCCTCAAGAAGCTAAAACCAAGGGTTCAAAAGGTTCAAGCTTCCTCAAGAAGCTAAAACCAAGGATTCAAAAGGTTCAAACCCCCTCAAGAAAAGGTCTCGGCCAGAAAAAGTGGTCGATTGACCAAAATCAGTGGCCGGTCGACCAAGCACAATGCCGACCGACCATCAATAGTGCCGACCGACCATCACCAATGGCCGGTGGCAAGGAAACAAGGCCGGTGGCCTCAAGCCATGGCCAGTAAGGTGTGGGGATGGCCTACAAGCTATTTCCTACCCTCAGAAGCAAAACAACAAGTTTTTGATGCAAAACCAAACACAAAACAAACAAGTCGAGAGGTCTTGAGGTAAGGCGCGTAGCCGAAACCTCCGAGAACTCAAGACGAACACAAACAAGGGTAATCATCAAGTGTTCAAACGATGACGTCCAAGTCTTAAAGACGGTCAAAAATGGGGTGTCTACACTACCATGAGGGAAAGAGTGAACTTTTACTTCAAGCCAAGATCAGCGAAGCGTCAATTGGTCCAGATGCTTCCTAACTCCGACAAGCGTGTCAATGACGGGTTCATCATAATGGAGGAGAATTAGGAATTCACTTCTAGTGTCAATAGGACATGGCCTATTTACAAACGCATTGCTTGACCATGTCCTTGTTTTACAATTCTCTAAGATTTATACTTATTATTTATTGTATTCTAAATTGCCTCATAATTGTTTTTACTATTCTTTTTATAGCTCCTGTGGTTTTCTCTCACCCTAGCGAGTGGGAGGACCAAGTTAACATTCATTTTCTTCAAAAGTTTGGGTGTACAGGGTTCCTTATGAGCAGTTGGGTCAAGGTCGAGTGGCTCACGTCTTTCTTTCATATATCCTCCATTACAGCTTGGTGGTTACTACTAACGGCATTCCCCTTCACGCTGACGACAACATTTTCTATTACATCCCTCCACATCTCAGGAAGGATGAAGATGAGGAGCAACTAGTCGAAGAAGATCAATCCCAGTCCCAGAGTCAATCATCTGATTCTAAAGCCACCACTTCTGGCCAACACCCTGACGATATGCTGCCGAATTTTTTTTTGGATATTGTTGTTGACAGGAAGCCCCAGTGGGAGAGGGAATATGCTAGCTCTACTTCTGATGCTTTTGGCTCCATTACCCTTGATCGGCCTCAGCAACTGCAGCTCGTGGTGGTTGACGACGTTCCCCCCTCTACCACCGTCGTCATTGCTAGGGATCCAACTTTCCTTTCTTCGCCGGAATAGAGACCCAGCAAATGCCACGCCAATCAATCAGCGAAGGTTCGCAAGAAGGGCTAGTATGATCCTTCTGCAACTACTGTTGTTATTGCTACCACTACTATAGTTGCCACTATAGCTGATATGGCTGCCATCACTTCCCCCATCATCCTCACCTTGTCTTTAAAAGATCGGTCGGTGATAAATGCTTATACAGCATAGGGAGTGCGGCTGTGGTCACCGCCGTTTTAACCGAGTTATCAGATTTGGCCATTTTTCACAAGCCCTACTGCAAGCGCCCCATTTTGACCGGCCTTAAGATTTAGTCGCTTTATTTCAAACACCTGATTATGAAAGTCGCAATGTGCAATCTTTTGAATTATTTAGCAGGAAAGCCAAAGTTCAAGTTTTAATCCCAACTATCCTAACCTAATGCCCGTTTTGGCCAAGCTACTTTTTGCCCTTTTAAAACACTTTTTCAAAATGTTTTGATTGCGTGGTTCCAAACATTTCTTCAATGTTTCGAGGCTTGCGTTTTTCGAACTCCAAATATTATTTTTTTCAATAGATCGAGTGAAAAATAGAATAAGAGTGAATGGAAGGGATGGAATTCTCTAAAAATACCTATTTTCCTTTCAAAATTATGCTATCCTTACAGTATTGATCTAATTGTACATTTTTCTCACTGACTGTATAACAACTTATAGCTGGATAAAAAATGTGGACGGTCGGATGAATAATTATACGGCCAGCTGAATTGTCCGAGTGTAGAGCATTTTCGGGAAATTCAGCTTCCTCTGCAAGTTTTACACAAATATCTTAGATATTTTATCCAAAATTCTATATATGCACGCCTCAGACCTTATTTTGAAGGGTTACCAAAATTTCCAAGAGCTAAAAACTTGTAAGAGGCATAGAGTACTCCCACACCTCCTCAATCATTTTCAACCTTCAACTCTTTTACCAATGCCACCTAAAACACCATTGAAGCTTGATCGTTTAGGCTCCTTGCTAGGTGTTCAAACCATCTCCAAGGACCTTGAGGGCGTTAGGAAGGAGTTTGACAACTAAAAGCTGTTCATTTCTTTGAAAGGTAACCTTTAAAGGACTTTACTCATCCTTTTCTCCTTTGTTTCTCTTTGTCCTATAGCTTTTTGTTGTTCTAGCATGTGATCCTCCTTGGGATGTGGATGGCTCGACCCCTATAAAGTTATAGTATGATTTCTCTTTGTTTCAATATAATCTTTTAGTTTGGGTTGTGGATGGCTAAGCCAACCCCCTCCCCCAATATAATCTTTTAGCTTTGGGTTGTGTTTGGTGGACTTTTGGTCTCCTTTGATTTTGCCAAAACCATTTTCAATTGGGATTTGAATGACTTGGTGAAAAGTGGATGGGACCGCCTTCGTTTTATGGAGCCATGATCTTCCCATTATCACATTGTAGGGGGAAGGCACATCCACCACCTGGAATTCTACTTGTTGTGTTACTACAACCGCCTTTACTGGCAAAAAGATTTGCCCAAGGGGTACACCAAACTAGAGTTGAAGCCGATCAAAGAGGAGTCAATAGCCTGAAGGTCATTGTATGACAACCCTAATCTCTTAAATAATCCATGGTATATGATTTTGGAGGAATTGCCTTGGTCTATCAATATCCTCTTCACAATATATTCACCAATTTGCAATGTCACCACTAGGGTGTCACTATATGGGTGTTGGACCTATGCTAGGTCTTCATTAAAGAATGAGATTTCTAGTTTAGGCAATCGTCTCGTCTTCAAGAGATTATCGAATAGAGCCATCACTTCTTTTAGGTATGCCAACCTTCTCATTTCTTATACGACTTCGTTTATTTGCCTCTTTGGCTGGATCAAGTAGCTTATGTTGATGGTTGCCATCGGTTGGGCATTTCTTCCTTGTGATACGAGCATCGCAACCTTCAATTCTTGAGGGAAGGATTTCTGATCATTTCAGGGTGGCCATAAGAATAAGGCTTGTCCTGGATCTTAGTAAAGACGTGATATATAGGCTCTGTGAATGTAGTGATGACTACTTTTATAGGCCTCCTTTCTTATTTCAGTTGTTCGACAATTGCATTTGACTCTTTCACTTAGGAGTTGAGGCCTTCATTTCCGTCTTCCTTGGCTGAGCAATGAAGGTTGAACTTGTATATACTACACACCCCTTCTTCGATCATCTTTAATATTACAGTGATGGTCCATGTGATTCATCAAACTACCTACGTCGATAGGGGGCTTCTTCGTCAGGGACTATCGAAGCTTATTGGTCAGTTGTAGGCCAAGCTTGAAAGATGCAACTACCAATTCCGTTGTTGATCTCATTGTAGATTGCCTAGTACCTACTAGGATAGTCTCTAAAACTCTCCACTTCTTCCTTCTTCATCGTGAGGAGCACGTCCACATCTTTGGGTGGTCGGCTATTAGTGATAAAGTATGAGATGAATGCACACTGCAACTGTTTCCAATCACTAATGGACCTGGCCTCCAATTTGTAATACTATCTAAGGGCCATTTCTTCCAAGCTTATGGAGAACATCTGGTACATGATCAGCTCATTGTTACTCCATAAGGTCATGATCAGCGTGTAAGGCTATATATGGCTATTTAGATCTCTTTTTCCATCATACAGGTTGTATTTTGGAGGAGTGAATCTCTTCGGGGTTTAGCACTATCAATTGCCTTAGAGAAATGGGATGTAATTTCTTCAGCAAAGAGCTTTGCTAAACTTTCTAAGGTTTCCCTTAGTTCACTGATCAAGCCAACTCCACCGATCACTCTTTGGGTTGTTTGGAGAGTTGTCTCGTTTTGTGGCCTGAGCTTTTTCTCTTAGGTGTGGCCGCAGTGACTACTAGCAGTCTAGCTCACTTTTCCTGAGAAGCATTCTTTTATGTCCGGATACTTTGCCCTCCGACCATGTTAGTTCTTGTGGGATCAGGTTGCCTACTTCGAGCTTCCTAATTCCTTTGGGCTATTCGCAATTCTCCTTTTAGTGCTTCTACTTGGAAAGTAAGTCAATCAATGAGTCGATTTCACTAGTTTCCTTTTTTCCATCTGGGTAAGAATTCCTCCTGAATTCGCTAACCCATCCAACTCTCTTTCTGAATCTTGACCAAAGTTTTGTCTAAGTGTCTTGTCGATCAAGGTACGTTGATGATCATTTGGTATTTCTTCTAGAGAAGGATGGGGCACCCATCTTCTCATTCTTCCCACAAATGGCACCAAATGTGGGAGATGAAACTATTTCCATAAGGAAAGCGAGATGACGTGTCCCTTCCTTGATCTGTGCAAAGAGAAACCAAATGCCAGTGATCACCCCCAACCAGGGTTGGTCAGGACGATCCTCTAACGATCAAATTAGTATACTTATTGGCCATTAAGAGAAATATGTACTGATTGTATTAAATGGGTTTCTTGGGTTACCCCCCTTTCTCTTCGTGTTTTTCTTGCTTATTGTAAGCATCCCATTTTGACTGACCCTAAGACTTTGGGCAATTGTAATCCTCCCCATAATATGATTGTAAATTGCTTTATCTTTAAAATGTTTAAGAATGTTCAGAGTTACTATGTAAACCTTTTTTGGGCAAAAATTAACTTTTTGAAAAATTGACCATTTTACCTTTGAACCCATTTTTAGCCAAAAAATAACTTTTTAACCCTGAGAAAGAGTGATAAGCCTGATTCTACTTTAATCAAACATATTTCTAAAATTTGTGACTAGTTTTTATCAAAAACATTGATCAGAAGACAATTCAGACTTACTTGGGCCACAAAAAAGCCAAGAACATGGAATACATGCAGGGATAACATGTGTACCATCGTAAAGGATGGTGCGCACCTTATTTGTGTGCGCACATCCAAGCGCGACAAAGCCAGGTGTAGAAACTCAATCTTGGTTCATTTTTTATGGGAAACAGAGGAAAAAAGCGATGAAACCCTACAAAGGGTTCCAGAACCCTCTCCTTTGGCCATAAATAAAGCCATTCCCCCTCCCTTTCAAGGGGTAGAGATTTTCAGAGCCATTTTGTAAGTATGAGAGCAAAAACACCCTTTTCTCTCCCTCCTTGGCCTTAGCCACAAAATTTCTCCACCCATAGAAACTCTAAAACACTGAAAATCATCCTAAGAAGTGAAGAACCCGAACTACTTCAGAAACCTAAGCTTGGGGGAAGCTTACAAGCAAGAAACTTGAGTTTCTTTACGTTTTTCTTTGTATTTTCTTTAGTTTAATCAAACCAGCCAGTAAAACTCCTTTACCTTTTGTATTTCAGTACCATTTTGCTTCATTTTTTAGTATTTATCCATGCTAGGTTGTTAGTTCATCATTCCATCATGCAATTTATTCATCTTACTAGCTTGTTTGCCTTCTTCTTGCATGTTATACTTATTTTATTAGAACATGATGTTTTAGGCTTCATTTAGTCATATAATAATCATGCATAGTCTAGTTTGAATCATCATGTAGTTTAGTTTGTATTTATGCTTTTTACTTGTTAGTTCTATTCTATGCATAGCCATTATGTTAGTAGCCTTAAACCGACTTAGGATCATATGTTGTATGGTTAGTGGTATATTTAGGACATGTTTATTTATGTTCTTGCATGTAAGACACATAAGTGGGCATACGGGTAAGTATTCTTATCCCACTTGGCATATGTGTGCTATTTGCATTGTCTTTGAAATTATGCAAGTTAGATGCTCTTATGTATAAAATTGTGTGTTTTGTATGTTTTTCATGAATATTGTGTATTTTAGTTTGTGTTTAAGGCCATGGATTGTTAAGGATCCACTTTTAATATATATATATATATATATAGATAAATAAAATTACTTTTCATGAAAAATATGGCTTTATTCATTCAATCTACAATATATGATATTCATTGTTTACTAAAATCACATAGTTTTAAGTTAGTTAAAGGATTTAGGGTAAATTGCACTTTGCACCCCTACACTTTTGGTCAAGTGTCACTTTGGCCCTTCTGTTAGCCTCATTGTTAATAGAGGTTAGTCACATGAAAAACATGTGAGGATAAATTACACTTTGTACCCCTACACTTTACACAAAATCCCACTTTAGTCCCTATACATCAAAATTGTGACACTTAGCTCCCTAAAGGATAACTTATGTTAGCCTCACTGTTAACAGAAGGGCCAATGTGACACTTGACCAAAAGTGCAGGGGGTTAAGTGTCACAATTTGATGTGTAGGGACTAAAGTGAGATTTTGTGTAAAATGCAGGGGTGCAAAGTATAATTTACCCAAGGATTTAGGGCTTAAAATGAATTAATGTGAATAATTAACCACAAAAATCATAAAATAGAAAGTGAATAAAGGCCAATATTCAGATTGGGCAAAATGGGGCACTTTCATTCAATGACCTTCCTATTTTGTACCTAAGCGCCCGAACCTAGAATTTTATTGGATGTGATGGAATGGTCCTTAACTTAGTTTTCATTGTTAAAATGTTATTAATTCCCTTTAAAAATTAAGTGGCGCCTCTTTGTTAGTCAAAGCAAGTTGGTGTGGAAAACGAGGCCTTGGACTTAGAAAAGGCACAACGCTCACAATTAGCGACTCTGCTGGGGAATTAAGTTAACTTGAGTTGAAAATTTCTATTTTATAAAATTAGTGGTTAATTGTTAATTGCATTGCATCATTTTAGACTAAGGAAACTTGCTTTGTTACATAATGTCCCCGACACTATTCGTGGGCTACGTTATGTCAATATGGCAAGCATCAGATTATGTTATTAGTATTGTTTGATCATTCCCTTATGGGATGAGAGGTATATTGATAGTAATAACTGATGTACCCTTTTGTGACCGAACCTACCTTTTGCATATAGAGAGCATTCGCACCTTCCAAACTAGAATATGATACCCTCATTTCTAGGATTGTACTTTTGCCTTTTTGTATGATTTAGTGAATCACAGATCTCATTTCCAAATTAGGACAGGGTAACCCTTCCCCAAATAGCCATGAATGCAAATTATGTGCTTATATAATATTTCGAAAATGATTTGATTCTAGGAACAACAATTAGAAAGGCAATGAGTACATTCCACACAAAAAAAAATAAATAAATAAATAAAAAATACAAAGAAACCAAAAAAAAAAAAAATCTAGGGAGTTTGATATGGCAGTGATTTGATTCTAGGACAATTTGAGTTATTTGGGACAGTGATCCAATTACAAAATTTGAGTGTTCAATTTAGGTAGTGATTCAAATTTTGATTATGGTTTGAGCAATTAGAGGGAAATTAGGGGGTAGTTTCCTAATTTAAAGGGTTTGAGTTTGAATTTGAATTTTTACCTTAGTGATCATTTGAGAATGATTGCCTTTCCAAATTTTAAATCCCCAACAAAACATGTGATCAAAGAGTAACTTCTAAAAAAAAAAAAATCAACTTAAGTACAGCCTTGGAGCTTGCATGCCTCCTGATCATAAAATGATAAATTACTTCATCTTTAGAATGTTTAAGGATGTTTGGAGTTGCTGTGTAAACCCGTTTTGGCCAAAAACTAACTTTTTTGCAAAATGACCATTTTGCCCTTGAACCCGTTTTTAGCCCCCCCCCCCCCCAAAAAAAAAAAAAAGAAGCTAACTTCATAACCCCGAGAAAGAGAGATAAGCCTAATTGTGCTTTGATCAAACATATTTTCCAAAATTAGTGACCAGCTTTATCAAAAACATTGATCAGAAAACAATTCGGACTTACTTGGGCCACAAGCAAGCCAAGAACATAGAATGCGACGTGTACCATAGCAAAGGATGCGTATGTACCGTATTTGTGTGTGCGCATATCCAAGTGTAGCAGAGCCAGGTATGGAAACTCAATCTTGGTGCATTTTTGGTGGAAGACAGAGGAAGAAAGCTATGGAACCCTAGAAAGGATTCCAGAACCTTTCCCCTTTAGCTTACAAGCAAGAAACTTGAGGTTTTTTTTTTTATGTTTTTCTTTGTGTTTTCTTCGATTTAATCAAACCAATAGGTAGAACTCTTTTACCTTTTATATTTCAGTACCTTCTTGCTTCATTTTTCAATATCTATCCATGCAAGGTTATTGGTTCATCATTCCATCATGTAGTTTATTCATCTTACTAGCTTTTTCGCCTTTTTTCTCATATGTTTTATTTATTTTATTAGAACAACATGTTTTAGGCTTCATTTAGTCACATAATAATCATGCATGGCCCGGTTTGAATCATTATGTAGTTTAGTTTGTATTTATGCTTTTTGCTTGTTAGTTGTATTCTATGTATAATCATCATGTTAGTAGCCTCAAACCAGACTTAGGATCATATGTTGTATGTTTAGTTGTATATTTAGGACATGTTTATTTATGTTCTTGTATGTAAGACACGTAAGTGGGTATTTAGACAAGTTTTCTTGTCCCCTTTGGCATATGTGTGCTATTTGCATTGTCTTTTAAATTATGCAAGTTAGATGCTCTTTATGTGCAAAATTGTGTGTTTTGTATGTTTTTCATGAATATTTTGTACTTTAGTTTGTGTTTAAAGCCATTGATTGTTAAGAATCCAATTTTAATATTAAAAAAAAAGAAATTATGAAAAAAAATGACTATATTCATTTAATCTAAAATATATGATATTCATTTTTTATTCAAATAACATAGTTTTAGGTTAATTAATGGTTTTAGGGTTATTCACTACTAAAATCATAAAATAGAAAGTGAGTAGAGGCCAATATTCGGATTGGGCAAAAAGAGGTGCTTTCATTCAATGACCTTCCTATTTTGTACTTAAGCTCTGGAACCCAAAATTTTCTTGGCTGTGACGAATTGGTCCTTAACTTAGTTTTCATTGTTAAAGGTTTTTTTTAATCCCCTTTAAAATTTTAATGGTGACTCTTTGATAGTCAAAGCAAGTCGGTGTGAAAAATGGGCCTTACACTCGAAAAAGGTACGACACCCACACTTATCCTTTTATAGTTATCTGGTTAAAATCCTGTTTTTCCATTCATCTATTGATCGGAGGGTCCTGCCTTTGTTAGATACAAGTTGAGCCAATTGCCAACTTGCCTTTATCTTTGATCATTGGATCTAACCTTATTGGACAGCTAGAATCATGTCAGGTGTTAGTGGCTAACTTCTACTTGTTATGACCGTAGAATGGAGTTGATTGGACGGCTTCCCCTTGTATTAGGCCCAGCTTATACTCCTGTGTTTTCTGACATGTGTGTTTATTCGTTGGATAAAGGCTAGATCAATGGTTTCTCCTCATTTGAGATACCCTTCTTCTAGAAGGAAATCTTCACGCTTAGCTGTCCTTCATGCGCCTTAGTCTAGATCATATTAAGTTGATTCTCCTTATAGGCTCAATATGCTTTTATTGGGCCTTTTTCTTCCTTTAGACTAGATTAAGTGGGTTGGGTCTAGACCCATATTTTTTCCCTCCACAGTAGTGTTTTTCATGGGGGTTACATATGATTGTGTTGTCTTCAAAGTGCCAACCTCGTTGGGACGTTCTTTTTCAACTATGATGCAACTATTTCCCTATGCTTTTTATTGATGTGTAATCCTTTGTTTTGATTATTATTAATAAAAAATTTCCCTTTGTCGATCCAAAAAAAAAAAGATGATGCATAAGAAATCAGATATAAGTGCCCTTAGGCTTACATTTATATAAATAAAAATAGTTTAACCCTTAATACATAACAATAGCATTATGCCTACATATAGAATGCCTTGTGGTCGAAAACACATAGGAGCATCTCAACTCAAATAAAATCTTCCATGTCTGCACTTGAAAATATTGCACAATATAGGATGAACATATATTCTAGTAGTGATCCCAATAATTCTAATTAATATAGTCTTGTACATGTATATGATCATAAATGCTCCATATACTACATATATAAATAATCTCCCCTCCCTTTTTTTTAGTCCAAAATGCATATATATATAATTATACTTTTCCTCAAAAGTCATTATTTAACATTTCAAAAATGGTCATTACTTTATCATTATTCACTTCTTTGAATGGTTTTAAAAGAATTCATTAACTTCGAATGGTTTTAAAATATAACATTATTCAATAAACATTCACAAATCCACTATGATAGATGACCTAAAACAATCTCAACAACTACATTACAATTCACTAACTACATTGCCATGTAAACTGTGAATAATCCCAAAAGTCTATAATATCATATAATCCACTAGTATCGCAACAAGATATAAACAACTCATAACGTTTCCAAAAACATTCCCCCACATTTTCTAGCCATAAACACAGGGGGGCAATTAGGTACCCTTCACCACAAACGCATATACATATCTAAATGAAATAATATTCGCACATAACACAATTCGACCTTTGTCAAGTCACTACCCCCAATTTACCAGAAGCTAGTTGGAAGGAACTTGGGACCTATTATTAAAGTGGAATCCACTTTACCAAGTGCTAGCTGGAGGGAAATTGGAACCTACTATTCGAAATGCAACCCACTTTACTAGGCACGAGTTAGAAGGAAATTGGTATCTATCATTCAAAGCGCAATCCACTTTATCGAGTGCTAACCAAAAGGACATTGGAACCTCTTTATAGCACTTTTATCATATATCTCAATACAAACAACATCAATTCTATTTGTGTAATTAATCGACCAAATTACATAACAATAAAAGTTTTAATTCCACCTAGTTCCACATTGATTCTATGACAAACAATGCAATCATCCACCCATTGTCAAAACAGATATCTCTAAACAATATATATTATGATATGAACGATATATATGACGTGTAATTCACAATATCACCCATAATTTTCCTTACTTCTGACATATTCGAGTTTCACAATTACATCCTTATATTCTCAATTTTGTTTAATTAAGCTAATAATGGTTATCTATATTCAAATAATCCAATTTGACAATATTAGGGCATAACTAACAAAAATGTATACATGATAATCTCAATGAATTCAATAAAGCATGAAATGAATAATTTTTTAGTTATTATCAATCCAAATCGATTTCTCAATTTCTTGATATTTCATTTAATCGCAAACTTCAACTCAAATTCTTCAAAATGACTATCAAATTCTAATTTCCCTAAATCATACCATTTCTTGCTTTTCATAAAAAGACATTTGATTAATGTTCAACAATTTCCATGAGTTCAAATTAATAACTTTTCTCATCAATTTCATATATGTGCATGCAATTTCCTGACTTTTTTGTAATTTCACAAAGCAACGTAATTTAGGGCTTCTCAATTTCAATGAAATCATATGCTCTAAAGCTTCTAAAATTTCATACTTGGTAAAGAAAGGTTGATATATGTGCATATAAACAACACATACCAAACCCTAAATTCACATAATATATCCCTTAAAAACTTCTACAATGCTTCTAAAAATTGTATAATAAAATACCACATATACATGTATACAAACTACATTAAGAATTTTTTTTTTTTAAAAAAAAAAAAATCCCTACCTTTTGAAAAGAAGAGGAGAACCAAGAAGAGAAGCCCCAAATTTCAACATCGTTGGATTTTGATCTGCACTGTAGCTCTCAGAATGCTTGTTGATTTGTCCTTGAGAACTAGTACCAAAATCTTCTTTGATTTTATTGGATTGAAGGATTTGTAAATTTCTAGGTCATGGTCTAGAGAGAAGAGGGAGACAAAAGAGTTTAGAGATAAAGAAAAAGAATGGAGAAAATTGAGGGAAGAGAAGGTAGGATTAGATTTGAGGAGATTGAGCACGAAAATCGAAGCAGAAACACGTTTTGTCTTATGCACAGAGCCTCAACCGGCACATGCGGTGGTTCCTTCTGTGAGACCCCTAACTTCCTAGTAAGGCCCTCACTTTCAAATTATTATAATGAAAGTCCTCATTTCCTCGTTTACTTGCAATTTTAACCCTATAATCGAAAACGCATCCCAAATGAAAACGTGCAAGCCCTAATCGACCCTGGTTGTTTAATAATCATTTCTAACACCTAAAACTAATTAATTAACCCCCTAATTATAGATTGATTGCTCAAAACCCTAATTTATGATTTTCATCATATCGTTCAATAATTTGTCTTTCGATTCAGAGCATAATGGTTTATACAAAATTGTTTTCCCAAGCTCTAATTCAATTAATTCTACACTTAAAATAGGAATTCTAGTTCATAAATTTAGCCAAAACCATCACACTTTATTAGAATTATACTTTGACCCCAAATCAAGTACCTTTACACGCATATATACATATAGACATATATATATATTTGTACCATTTTCCTTATTAAATCTTTTTGTACACAAAATATCTACATTATTATAGACACCCCATTTTCGACCGCCCGTAAGACTTGGGCGCCTTAGATTGATCACCTAATGATGAAAATTATGATGTACAAACATTTGTTTTCCTTAGCGGGAAGCCTCGGTTTTGAGTCTCAAAAGCCTGCAAACCTTGCACCATTTTTGGACCAAAACAATTTTTGCTTTTCAAGCCTGACCACCCAAAGGCCTGCAGGCCAAAAGGTGCCCGGCTGGCCAGATTAGTGGCCGGCTGTCCTCCACTTGGCCGGCCTGGTAGAATAGATATTTGTTACCAGCTGTCCCTCTATGTGCATGCACTGCACCAGCTGACTCAATACAAATATTTTTGAGATATCAACCAGTGGTTGTATATATAGAGAGCCATACCTTATGTTTTTAGGTTAGAAAAAATTCCAAGAGCTCAAATTTTTGAAAATATATATCTCTCTATCTTGCAACCTATATACACCCTACCTATACTCCCTAAACCAAATTTTTAGGGCTCTTTGTTGAGGTTATTGAGCTTAAATTTTAGCACTTGAGGGTGAGAATTTGTTGGTTTATGAATCAAAGTGTTACTCCTCTCCAAGACGTATAACTTCTAGCTTCTTTACACCACTTCTTCCCTATCTTTACTTGCTATTTTTACACTATTTTTCCACTATTTTTATGGGTTGAAACTTGTAGCTTAAAGCTATCAAAGGTAGAGGGGTAAACCACCATTCTTTGAACCTTATTTTCCAAGCTTCTGCCCTTGTGTTTCCCATTTATTTTCCAACTTTTTCCTACTATTTTTTTAGAGTTTTTCAGAGGCTAAAAAAGTAGTTTTGAGGTTCAAAAAGTGAAGGGGTTAGCCACCTGTAGACACTCCATTTTTTACATCCCTTACGACTTGGGTGCCAATGCTTGCGCACCCAATGATGAATTTGTACATGCTTGTTAAGTGCTCGAAGTCCTCAGCAGACTGCCGCAACCTTGAGCCTTTGAAACCCTGTGACCAAAATAGTAGCTTTTCAAGCCTATCAACCCTGGGACTTGTCGGCCCCTTTCTTTAGGCTGCCGGCCACTGCTATTGGCTGTCGGCCACTGATCTTGGATGCCGGTCATGTGTGTGGCCTGCCGGCCAAAATTAGTGTCTGGCGAGCCAACATTAGTGGTTTGCCAGCCATAAGTATGTTTTGGTAGATATTTTGGCTAGTTGTGCCAACTATTTCCACTGATGCTTGCACCTACCTATACATGTATGTAATGATTTTTCTGAGGGATTTTGATGCTTTTCTATATATAGGAGACCTCCCCTTCCATTTTTTAGGGTTGAACATTTTGGAGCAAAATTATCTCTATCTCTCTCTACAATTCTCTCTATTTCTTGCAAACTCCTAAGCTTTTGCAAGCTTTTTCATATACACTCTAAACCAAACCTTGTGGTATTTGAGTTGAGGAATTTTTTAGCCTACTTTGAGCTCTTGAGGGTGTGGAAGTGTTGGTTTAACACTTGGAAAAGGTTATCCTCTTCAAGAGATATAAGTCTTGGCCTATTGCTTTGCTTTATTTGCTATTTTGTCTACAATTTTTAGGTTGTTTTTGGGATGTTTATAATTTTTATTTTTGGGCTAAAACTTGTGGTTTAAGGCCATTAGGGGTGAAGGGGTGGATCACCCTTCTTTATACGTCATTTCTTAGGCCTTTGCCCTTGTGTTTCCCACCTCTTTGTCCACTTTTTTTGAGCTTTTTAATACTAAATCTCAAAGGTTTTTTAATGGCTAAAACCATATTTTGAAGTCCCAAAAATGGAGGGGGTAGCCTCCCCTCCTTGTGCTTGCTTGCTAGCTTAACATGCTCCATGTTTTAGCTTTTTGTTCTAGCTATTTTTGTCTTAATTCCAGCATGTTTTAGGACCGATTTAGCACTATTTTAGGATTGTTACTAAGTGTTCATTACATTTGAGCTTTGTATAGCATGCTTGTAGTGTAATTGTTCTTATAGGCTTGGTGGTTTAGGCCTTAGCCACCAACCTATTTGAGTTGATAGCATTTATTTCTTTCTTTCCATACTTGTGATCACCTCTGCAACCTCCCTCCTTTCTTCGCTTTGTGCTTTGCTTTGAAAGTTGTTTCAAGCTACTTGTTTGTTTAAGCTTGAGGTTGAGGTGTTGTGCTTAATGGTTTAATCCCTTTGGGGGTTCATTACCAACGGCATGACACTTCTTTCATGCCTAAAACAATACTTGGTTTGGTACTCCTTTCCATTAAAGGTTAAAGCTCACTTTTGGACTTAATTGACTAAGGAATGGTTGGTAATTAAAATGGAGTATTAAAATGAGGACTAAAAATGATGCAAGATAATAACTTGGTTAGGGTTCAATCAGATGTTAATTGAGCCCTTGAGTCTTGAATCGTTTCATACTTGTTCGTGATGAAAACGGTTTGAGAGTCATTGTCAACTACTTCCCTTGATCAAGCCATGATAGGGAGGAGGTTTGAGAGTCATTATTTGCACATTTATTGAAATTGTACCCTTTGGTTCATAGGCCATCATGCAATGAAATTGCATCAATTGATGTTTTGTGAATCAAATTTACCACTCCTTTGAGCTGTTTGATGATAAGGAGGGGTAAGTTGTACAAACATACCTTGAGAATACCATGTTTTGTGCTCTGTATGCTTTTTGTTGTAACAGAAGGAACCAAGCATCTGTGGCCGGCAGGGTACCATTTGTGGTCGGCCGGCCACCACTTCTGGCCTGTCGGCCACTTTTGTCAAATTAAGCAACAGTGTTTTTGGAATAGAACAGAGCAGTGGCTGAGGTAAAAAGATGTTCTACCATGCAACAGAAACATTCTGGTAGCAAAATAGTGTACTTTTTGGGTGAAAGTCTGCACATGCATGAGCATCCCTCGCTTCTTGAGGCAAATTAGTTAATTTAGTTACTTTATTTCATGTTGTATTTATGTTGTAATTAATTAGTTAGCTAATTAGAATTTTGTAATTAATTAATTAGTGTAATTAATTAGTTAATTCTAATTTGTAATAATTAGCTAGAATAGTTAATTAGTTGTGATGTTGTAATAACTAGCTAGCATAGTTAGTTATTTCGTTTTGCAATAGCTAGTTAATTGGTTTAGCTAGTTAGTTTATTCGGATCCTCCTGCGCGAGGGTGCAATTGTAATAATGTGTATATCTTCCAACCCCACGTCTTTCTCCTTTTTATTTAACTGCTTATGATGGTTAGTTTTAGGGCATCATGTTTTGTTTGGCATCATGTTTTGTTTAGCATCACTCATGCCTTGCATCCATTGTCTTGCATGCATTAAGTCGGTTCATCATTCTAACAATGCATTGTTAGTTAGCACTTCATTGAATACGTGCTTAGACCACATGCTATCAAATTGATTCATATGCCATGTTAAGTAGCCCAGGTTAGTAATTGCACATCGTATGCGTTGCATTAGTCATAATGCATAGTTAGGATCACTCATTTTCCCTAACTCTTTTATTTTTTTTGGCTTGGAGTACGAGGTGAGCTTTTACTCGCTTTAGCATATTGCATTGTATGTTAGTGTTGCCATGTCAAAGCATGTTCACCATGAGGCTAAGTGCTTAAGTGATAAACTGTTTGAATGCCTGTGGATGACGACTATTTGCTTGAATTGAAATAATTTGAGTAATGTTCATATGCGATTACTTTTTCGAGTGGTACATATTCGAAACAATTTTCAAAATCAAACATGAAATCAAGTGCTCTAATTCTTGCAAATTAGTCTATACTTGTGTGTGCGCATCACATAATATAAATGTAAATAAGATTCACATCATGATTAGTAGAGGCCGGTCTTTGATTGGGCGAGCATGGGTGCTCAATTCATGACCTTCCCCTTTCGTACCTGAGTTTCCGAGTCGAGACAATCTTGGTGATGACGGACACATGACCTTTGGCGTGAGTCATGGGTTTCCTAAATTTTCTAAAAATATTTAGGTGGCGACTCTATATCTGGCATAGCAATCCATTTTTGGCAATTTGATTCAAAATCAATTTTTCAAAAGATTTGTCGGATTTAGACTCTTTGGTGTTTATCTATTTCACATTGCACTTATGAGTTTAGATTCAGAACCGCGGGAGTATGATACTGTAGGGCTTATTCGTCTTTCGAAAGGAGCATGAAAAGTCGAGCTACAACTTCTGGTGACTCTGCTGGTGACATTAGAGAACTTGACTCGAATTTCATAATGTGAAATTTTATCTAAACTTATATGTTTCTTTGCATTGCATTTTCATTGGTGTGCTTAAGTTATTGTGTTTGCTATCTACTATTCCTGGACGGTTTGCCGGAGGCTTGCCTAAAAGCTTGCCAAAAGGCTGACCGGTCGTGGGCTCTGCCATGATGGGAACAGAACCCTTGGATCTGGACTACCGTTGTACCGTTTGATCCTCATTTCACTTCTCAGTGTTAGGTGCAAGAGGTATATTAGGTAGTCATGCTGAGGTACTCTTTTTGACCATTTAGCCTAGTTACATATCGAAAAGCCTTAGAGTCTATTCTAAACTAGGACAGGATGCTCACCCGAAATGCTGGCTTACGTGAAACCACTTTGTTTGATTAGTGAAACCCTAGTTCCAGACGAAACTAGGACAGGGTAACCCTACCCCCTCATAGGGGTGTTTTGGCTCTCACTTAACTGGTATGTGCTTTATAGTGAAACTGTACAAGGATGTGCATAGCAGTTGCAAATTTGGTATCTATTTTGGGGGAAAGGGGTAGAATTTAGTGTGGAGTACAGTCTTACAGCTGTGATCATGTCTGTGTTGATAACATAATTAGCTGAGGTGCTATATGGTTTCTGATTACTATTATTTTTGCTTTATTTCTTTTGCTAGGTAGTTTAACACCATAGCTTCAGAAAGTTCGAATATCCCCCAAGTACTCCAGACCTAAGTCAGAAGACTTTGAAAAGTCGGGGATTTTGTTCGGGGACAGCCCGTGTTTACCTCACTCCCACCGATTACAAGACGGAGGAGAACCATGCAGAGCTCACCGGTTCAGTTTTAAAGCAGTCACTCCTTAATTCACTTGTATCCGGTCAGGTTCGGGAATGATCATCTACTTCTAGTCCAGCACGAGATCACTTGCCTATTCCGATGACACAGTATCCCTTTGTTGTCACAGGCCCTATATGTTGTGTGGAAGCTGGTTGTGACATCCGTACGGTGGTTTGGGGGCTGTTTTGCATTTTCTCCCCTTTAATGCCCTTTTTTGGTTAAGTTAAGGGCGTTTTTTACTCTAACTCCCAACCTACACGTGCTAATTACATTTTGTCTATTGTCACAGGTCCTATTTGTCATAGGGAAGCTGGTTGTGATATCCATACAGTGGTTCAGGGACTGTTTTGCATTTTCGTCTCCTTAACACCCTTGTTTGAATAAATTTTAACAAAGAAAGCTACATAGGTTTGTCTCTAGGCATCCGATTCCTTTAATTTAACTTGATATCCAAGTACATTACAAAATATTCCTATTTCTTAACCAATTTCATTTATTTTCTAGAATAGAATGGTGTGCACAATATGCCATAAAGCATTTTATTCATATTTTTTGTATAGTTTTAGGATTAACTCGAATTGGTAAGTATGTTTGTAGGTGAATGTCTAATTACACATATTGGCTACATATCTCATACTCATATCCTTATTCAAGTATAATGTCTGACAAAGATACTCTATACATTTAGAAAAGGATAAATTACATTGACCTCTCCTAAAGTTTACAAAAAATACAAGCATTAATTTCGGTACATTTAGTAAGACTAAATGTACCGAAATTAATACAAATAGTGCAAAGATAGAAAGAGAAATAAGGTAAAATAAACATTTCAATGTAAAAGAGTTGATAATATCATTTTTTCATAAATATGAATAAATTATTGATGAAAAAGGGCTTAAGTGTTATGTAAATTAAAATTCAGTAATGATTTAGACCCCCACAAAACATCACCCCCACAGCCCCCACTCACTTGTGATTGGTCCAAGTAAATACAAACACATCATTGGTCCATATCACTGTGGGGGTGGTGGGAGTCTCCCCAAAAGAGGGTTCCAAACATTATTCATTAAAATTTTTAGAGATCCCAATGTAATTATGCCAAACTTGTGGAGTTCACGGTATTTTTTTTTTTTTCAAATCTTATGGGAGGTCAGTGAAATTTACCCTTAGGAAAGGATGTAACATATAGATAATGAGATCCATATTAATAAATACATATGAAATCCATCGTCTTTGAGTTTAGAAGTAATAAATTGAAAATTGGGTAAGAAATAATACTCAACTAAATTATAGCATTTCACAAAACCATGGAAAATAGAATAATGTCACCAAAAAGAGATTAAAACAATTTCGCAATAACAGTAAGTATCTGCCCTCAAGTTTAATTGACGGAAATTTTGTTTCTCTTTGCTACCAAAAAGCATCCAAAGCATGAACAAACACAACTTGACCAAAAAAATAACAATAAGTCAAGGAACATAAACATTATATACAGAACTTGACAAAAAATACATTGACGAAACATGATTTTTCAGAAGTGAGACCGTCAACTAATTTTGTAGAAATCATGTTCATTCATGTGTTTCTAGGTTCGGTTCTGTGTTTGGTTTACATATTCCTAAACTTACTGAAAAACTATTAACAAAAGTAGATAAAATGAGGAAGGGCACGAGAACAACTACTCTTGGGGAGCTAAGCTAATCTCACCTTCATTGAGCGAGTCATAGAATCCCGTGGTTCTTTCCTTCATGTTCCACTGTTTCTTCTTCCACACGGTGGCAACAAACAGACTAATTATAACCCCCAAACAAATCTCCTTGATCACCCCTGGACCTTTCAAGGTGACCTGATGACCAGCCATTTTCACTTTAGTTGTAAAGAAGAAATCTATGCAGTTTAGAGAAGGATCATGAAGGGCATATCGTAAGTTAATTGTTAATTAATGTAACATGATAATTGGTTCAATTTTCTCCCCATAAAAAAGAAAAGAAGATATAAGATCAACCAATTATTGGCCACCAAAGTATGACAACCTAGTACACGAGTCTTTTTTCTAAAGCGAGTTTTGAGGAATGCAAGATGTATGCAATCTTAGTCTCAATTTTGAAGACGCTGGCCACCAAAGTATCGGATTGAATTTATTTAAAAAAATCTTCGATCTTATTAGTGACATGAATGTTCAGAGTGTTTTCCCTTGCTCAACTTTTCTTTCTTTTTTATTTTTATTTTTATTTGTTATTAGTTTTTTTTCTAGTGCCCACAACTTTAGGCAAGGAATTTAAGGTCCCCTAGATCTTTTAAAGTCTTTCAAACTTTATCTACTGATTAAACTCAATTTTCTTAATATAACTATTATAATTGCCACTTGTTCTAGCATTGTTAGCATGTATGAGGCCAAAGAGAAACACATCGGTGTACAAACTTAATCAAAATATAATAAAAAATACAAAAGTCCCCATTAGACCGATGATGGAATTGGTGTTCATGGAAATTTCTTAAGAGAAGTGTCCTATAAGCAATCATGACTTGAAAAAATAGGAGCTTCACAACACACTATTGCATATCATAGAGTCAGACAAACCAAATTACAATGAACAAAGTCGTGCCTTAGGAATTTACATAATATAAAGGGGAGATGAAGGAAGTAGTTATACAATACCTAATTGATTAGATGATCATCTTTTTCATTACTTATCGTGAATGTCATTGTAAGTTTAGCAAAAAGCCTCATATAGCATAACCCCCAAGTGTTAATACAAGTATAAGAGTGATGCAATGTTATATTAGCAAGGTGCCATGCACGATGTGCGTGAAGTTTATTTATTTTTCTTTCTATCTGATCAAGTTTCACACTTCTCACTTTGCATTTGCAACAAAATAGAATGTTGAATTTAAAATTTAAAATAGTTGCAAGCTAAAAAACTATTATATCGCTTGCATAAGCTAGAACGTAGAGATATTTATGAAAAACAAATGGTGTTCTAGGATAACTAAATATTGACATGGTTTAAAAAACAAGTAAGGGTGTTCTCTCTTTGGAATTTCATAGATATGGATTATAGATAGGTATATGGTGTCCAAGTTTGGAGCCAATTTATTACTATTTTTCCTGAAAGACATCTTGAGTTGAGAATCCCTAATAAAATTGCAAATAGGGGCCTTCAAAGTTTCTAAAAGCATCATAACAGTTCCATTTTCCTTCTTTTTGTCAACAAAACTAGAGAATGAAGACAAACAAAAATACACACATACACACACACACACACATATATATATATATGATGTCACGGATTCATGGATCTGAAACAGGAATTAATGGAAAGCAAATGACACAATTCATAAGTACAGAACCGCAATACAATGCTTGAAGCTAGGGATCGAATCATAGGAAAGCAAAATGAATGCCAAAGTTCTACATTTTGGTTTAAAGGTCGTAATCCATCTAGGTTTTCAACATTCGCTTTAATTTTCTTACCATCTTGACTGAAAGTGGACAATACATTCTGTACAAATTCATTACTGTTACTAAATAGTTTAGAATTAGAATACTTCAGTCATATCCCAAATTCTTGCTCAACCCAGCTTGAATTTGGGATTTCTGTGTAAAAATCAACACAAACTCTATGCCAAGTGTAGGAAATCGACACAACATTAACTGAAATTCAACACAAAATTAAACAACAAAAATCATATAAAACTCTAGGGCAAGTGTGAGAAATGGGGAAATAGAGGAAGGGGAAGAGAGAGAGAGAGAGAGAGAGAGAGAGAGGGGGGGAGAGGGAAAGAGAGGGAGATCGAATTCATAGAGAGGGAGTGAGAGCGCCATCGACAGATAAAGATAGAGACTGAGAGCGACAGGGAGGGAGAGAGACCGAGAGCGACAGAGCGAGAGAAACATACTTGTGATTAAGTGGCGTTGGTGCTTTGCAGGTGGCGGTGGTGATGTGCGACAGTCTCTTTCGTCGGTGGTCAACGACGGTGGTGAACGGGGTGAGGCTTGGTAGTGTCAAAAGAAAGCGAAATTTGTTTGAGACAGTGTATATCGTGTTTGTGTGTGTGAGTAAGAGACAGACATATTGGGCGCCAAATTATATTGGTTTCCCTCTAAAAAAAAATTTCAGCTTTTAGTGACTATTTCACATTTTAGTTGCCAAATAGTACTGAATAACGACAACCTATTTTGCACCCAAAAGATTACGTATTAGCTACTAATAGATTGGTAGCCAAAAGTATCTTTTGGCTACTAATTTTATTTTTCGTCGGCAAAAAGTAATATAAACCGACTAAATTGTTTAGTCACCAAAAAGTGTAAACAATGTCCATTATATTTGGCGACTAAACTATATTTTTGTCGGCAAATCAGCTTGTTCTATGACTAAACTTAGAATTAGTAGCGTAAAATATTAACTTTTGGCTACTAATTGCTTTTTAGTCGCCTATAACTATATGTTTTGCGACTAAATGTTTTTTAGTTGCCAAAAAACAATTATGTCAACTAAATTAAAATGGTAGCCAAAATTTAAACTTTTCGCGACTAAAAAAAAAATTAGTCGCCAAAAGGACTATTTTTGGCAACTGAAATTGTTTTGGTCCCTAATTTTGGTCACCAAATGTGTAAATTCTTGTAGTGATAACTCTCTCACATAATATACGTATTATATTTGGGAGAGTAAGAATTTAACCGTATGAGTAATCAATCTCTCTCTCTCTCCCCCTAGACTCTCTATTCTTTCTCTCTTCATAGAAACACAGATTAGTCTTTGTATTGTGAATAGTGTGGATAGTTCTTTAGTAGTTCTACTCTACTGTTGGGAATTATTCGAAGACATCATTGGAGGCACATGATTCACCCACATGATCCATGGATTCAGTTTGAGCGTAAAGAGTATGTCCGAATCCGTTTATTCCGTTGTGTACTAGTTCTTATTTTTTCGACAAACATAAACAAATAATCCATAGTTGCAAACACCTGCCAAGCTCATCATATCTTCTCCATTTAACCAACACCCATCACCTTCCCCTCTTACGACACCTATAGTGGTAGCCACCACTACAATTTGGATCTTGACTTAGTTAATTGGGTATGCCTATGTATATAATGTATGTGTGTCTATAGTGATAAAGAGAAGATGAAGAATGATGGTGGTTGCCATGGTAGAGAATGATAAACATAGATGTTAATTTCTGGGTTAATTTTATTTGAGTTAAGAGAATAATATAAATAGATTTTAGTAGAATAATAAAACAAAAACGAAAGGGGAAGATGGAGAAATGATTAAGATAAGGTAGAAAAAGAGGGAAGCATTTAGAAAGAGAATCAACGTCTTTGGTTTTCAAAATCTTGGAAAGAAGAAGGGGGTAATGAATTATCTAGTGTGGTTGAGGAGGGAAAATTTTGGTTTTATGGTCGTGCAACACATACTCTATTGAAACAAACGGTTGCGTTCGAAATTGCACTTTGGTATGAAGTTCAAGTGGTTTAACTGTTAAGAATGAAATTATAGGTGGCTCCGTGTCTTTGAGGTAAATCACATGGAGTTAAATTGTAATTTACCCTTTAAAATATTATATATATATATATATATATATTTATATAATACTCACTTTCATTTCATAAAATATAATTTTTATAAGGATAAATTACACTTTGGCCTTTTTTTGTTTGGTTACTTTTTTCAGTTTAACTTTTAAAATTTATTTTTTCTCACTTTGATTCTTCATGTTTTGAGTTTTTTCAGTTTATTATTAAAGATAATTTTTATTCAAAATTAGACAAAATATGCCCCGATAACTCTCACAGGACATAAAAATATAGAAAAATGATGTACAAATCTACTTTTTAAACCCACTTTCTAGACCTAGTGATGTGTGAAGAAGATGATTGGCTGATAATTAAAAAATATCTAATTATCAACCAATCATCTTTTTGATACACCACTAGGTCTAAAAAGTGGGTCTAATTTTTGAGTCTGAATAGCAATACTCAAAAAAAATTATTATATTAAGTTTGAGTTTGGGTCAGAGGTGTGAATTAGATATAATAAAATATGTTTTTGCATGTAATGTTTTCTTCATCAATAAAGTTTCATTTTGTTGATTAAAAAAATAATAAAATATTTTTATATTATGTGACAGTTATTATGACATTTTTTGTCTAATGAATCTAAATTAGTTTTAAAAGTAAGTTGAAAAAAACTTAAAATATGAAAGATCAAAAGTTAAAAAAAATAAAAAATATAAAGAGGGTTGATGTGGACGCGCCCTCGGGCCCCCGATGCCACAGTTCGGACTCGTTTTGTTGTCGGTTCTTAATCTGATCTCACGATATGCAATATGAGGCTGATAAATCACCAAAGAGTCCAAATCTGGCAAATCGTTTTGAAAAATAGATTTTTGAGAAAGAAGTGCCAAACATGGACTGCTTTTCCAGATACAGAGTCGCCACCTAAATATTTTTTATGGGGGAATTTAGGAAACCCTGACTCGTTTGCCTAAGGCCACGTGTCCGTCATCACCAAAGTTGCCTCGGCTCGGGAACTTGGGTACAATTGGGGAAGGTCAGCTATGAGCACCCCTGCTCGCCCGATCCGAAGATCGGCCTCTACTAACCATGATATCTGGTTTTGAAAACGTTATGTGTTCTTATTCCGGTTAATTAGCTAATCTTACTATGTGATGCGCACAACACAAAAGTATAGACTAGATCGCCTAATTTGGAACAAAGCATCGCATATCCGTTTGTTTGGAAATCGGTTTGAAATTTGCTACTTGCAGGTAGGCTAAAACACGAATTTCAAGGAGTTGTTCCAACTCAAACAATCCAACCTTCAACCATAGGCATTCCGGCAGATATATCACATAAGCACATAGCCACATGGTAAGCATGATGTCATGTCATCATTCACACTCATACGAGATGCTAAAGCATAAATACTTACATCGTACTCCAAGCCAAAACAAGGAACTTGTTAGCAATCAAATGTATGATCCAAGTCCATGTTAAATGACTAATGCATCGCATACAAAATGCAACTAGAATAGGCTCGGCTAATCTAGGGATGGCATGTGAAATGCAACTAATAGCATGTATTCAAGTTTGGGTTTGAAATACTTATGCAGTTAGTATGATGCACCGAGCCCGGTGCATGCAATACAAATGAATGATGCACACATGCATAGCATAAGGTATGCTAAATGAAACGTGCCCTAATACTAACCATCAAAAGCAGGTAAGTAAAAGGGAGAAAGAAGTGGGGGTTGGAAGATATGCACACACGCACCCACACTTATTACACAATTATGCTCTCTCTCGGAGAGACCGAATAAATAATACAAACCCGAATAAATAATCAACTATTCTAGCTAATTAAATATTACAGACCACTTAACTAGTTAAGAAAAATAACTAAGCTAAGAAAGCAATAAAACAGCCTCGGGAAGAGGGTCCAATGCATGCGTGCTCGGGTTCGCTCGGAAATCCGTTGCCATGCACAAGCTGCCTCTGTTTACACTGCTCTGCATCTCTGAGATTTGCACAAATCCCAAGGATGCTTCAGCATCACTCCCTGAAGGTTGTGGGATGTCACCGGCCAAGGGGGAACACCACTGGCTATAGGGAATTGGTCATCGACCACTGATATGGCTCTCGACCTCAAATGTTTGGTCGGTCGGCAATAGAGATGGTCGGTCGACCATGTATGCCTGCAAAATCCTGTTTTGACAGCAGCAGAGGACAAACATGGCATGGCAATACATTTCAAGCAAATGTGTGCACCAACACCCTCCTTATCATGTTCATGACTCAAAGGAGGATGGTCCTCGACCCTCGGACCAAAAATCGCGCATTTCAATGCGTGATGGTCCAAGAAGCCAAGTATGCATTTTGATGTCAAAAGTAATGCAAACCAAATAAACAAATGGACCCAACCTCTATTATAATCGATTCAAGAGGCAAGGCATGCATGCCAAATGCAACCTAAGCATATAGGCTAGTATGCAACATGAACATGGAGGTAAGTATGCAAACATGTAACAAGTATGCAAGCTAACAAGCATGCAAAATGTAATGCCAACAAACAAACATGCAAGACATGTGACATGTTAAGCAACCAAAGCAAAAGAAATGCATGCCAAATGCACTACCACCTAAGCATGCAACAACATACAAAGGGGTCAAGTGTGTGACAACATGCAAGGCAAATGTACACATAAAAATTCATGCACGCGAGGTCCAACACTTATGCATCAAAGAACAACTTTTAAGCACGCTTAAAAAAAGGATGAAAAGCATGTAAATGTGACAATGTTGCAAGCTCTGAAATGGTGGTAAGAGTGATGCCAAATCACATAAACAAACCAAGCATAGCATGCAATAGAGCTTAAAGCCCAAAAATAGCAAGAGGGCTTGAACCAAAACCATGCAAAACAGAGGGAATATGGCAAATGTGAGCCAAGACAGTCCTAAAGCATGGCAAAGTAAGCTTAACACATGAGATGACCAAAGCCAACAAGCTAAAAACAAAAGGGGCAAATGCATGAGGCATGCAAGGCCACTAAAGAGGCATTACACCACACTTAATGCAACCAAGCATGGCATGAATTAAGCGACCAAAACAAAGATATGACATGCTAAAATGAGCCCCAAAACCCACCTAGATGGCATCTAAATGGCCTAGACCTAAAGACATGCAAAATGACCCAAGCATGAGACATAAGGCATCAACCTTTTAAAGTATTAAAGGAGCATCAAAGGCAAGCATACAAGCATACCACAAGGACTGAAATGATGCTATAAGTGGTGCCAAACCACTGAAACAAGCCAAGCAATGCATGCTCAACACTCACACACCCAAGACTAACAAGCCAAAATGCAAGGTGGCTATACAAAGCATGTCATGGATGGCCAAAACAACCATGAACAGACCTTAGGCATACTAAAACATGCATAAAACCTTCACAAAGCTAGGCCAAAACAAGTAAGCATAGTGGTCTAGATGCTAAATACATGTTAAGGCAATTTCATGGCATTACAAGACAAGTATGCAAAGCAAGCATGGTGTGTCTAAACTAACTTAAAATAGTGCTATATCATGGCAAAATCAGCACAAATGACACTTAAGACATGGCCAACATGAACTCAAGAAAGGTGCTCACACATGAGGCTAAAATGGCCAATATTGAAGGCAACAAGAAGAGGAGATGGCCCTCTCCTTCTTAAGACCTTAAAGCACCATCCCCACCACTGAAATCCCACTGGATTTTAGTGGTGAGGAGGCCCAAACAAGGTGGTCCCGGAGCTCACCAAAATACCACAAAATGGGGGCCAAACAAGGCCTAAGAGGGGTCAAATAACCCCAAACACCAAAACAACCTTAAACAACTATTTTAAGCACTTAAAATCATAACTTTTATATGTCATAAGTTAAGCTTAAAAATAGATGCAAGGATGGCTAAAAGCCTATGCAAAAATGGGGAACAAAGAGCAAAGTTCTTACCCTTGAAGACCCCCTTCAAGAGCTGAGCTCCAGCTGCTTCCTCAAGTTTGAATCCACTCAAGAACTTCAAGAACACGCCTTTGGCTCCTCAGCAACCAAGGTAAGGTGTGATACTAGGTGTCCTAGTGCAAAACTAAGAACAAAACACCTTTGAACACACACAAAAAACAAAAGAGAGAGAGATATAGAGATAGATAGATACACAAGACCTAACCCTAATTCAGACCTCTGGAACTCTTTTTTTTGTAACCCTCAAGGAGGGAGGAGGAGACCTCTCTTTATAGAGGATCACTCTTACAAAGCTTACAAAATAAGCTAAGCAAGAGTGAAATCCCTCCATACACGTGTATGGAGGGGGTGTAAAGTGGGTGCCAGCTATCCCAACTGGCATAAAATATCTGCCAAAAGCAGATGCACAGTGATCGGCCATCCAAAAATGACAAATTGACCAAATAAATGGTCATCCGACCAAACAGAGTGCCGATCGGCCAAACATTTGGCCGATGGCAACAAAACACAGCCGGTGGCCTCAAGCCATGGCTGGTGAGGTGTGGGGATGGCCAAAAAGCCATTCCCTGCCCCTCAAAAGCAAAACACAAGTGTTTGGTGCAAAACCAAACACAAAACAGGCAAGTCGAGAGGTCTTGAGGCAAGGCGCGTAACCGAGACCTCCGAGGACTCAAGACGAACACGAACATGGATGATCACCGAGTGTTCAAACGGTGACGTCCAAGTCTTGAGGGTGGTCAAAAATGGGGTGTCTACAGTAGAGTGTAATTTATCCTTTTTATAAAGGGTTAACTTTTTAACATGTACTTGAACACACATTAAGGATGGAGTTCTGTTGTTGGTCATAGAGCTAGTACTGAGTTTTGGCATCTAGCCAACAAGCTTTCATTTTTGGAGAAGCATGCTGCTTTATTGTGCTTCTTCCTCCTTTCTTCTGTAATGTTTTATTGATACTAATAAAATATTTTTCTTTTGTCTGTTGATAAAAAAAAATTAAATTTGTCAAATCATAATAATTATACTAATATTAATGATTACTTGGGCCAACCCTATTGAGAAAATTAGGAAAAATTTGTAAAAAGTCCAATTTAAAGTACAAAACATTAAATTCAAGGTGAAATTTTATTTGGTAATAAAGATATGCCAAAAAATTCGTTGGCTGCCGGTGGCAGTGACTAGCAGCAGCAATTGGTTGTGATGAGGTGGAAAAATGTGTAATATTTAACAAATGGGGTGGTAAATGAGTGACATGTGTTACATTTTAACAGATAGGTAGTTTGATGACACTATAACAAAACAAACTATTCACGGCATCATATTTACGACATGCATTAAATGCATGTCGTAGTTAGTACATTTTACGACATTTTTTTTTTTGCAAGCTGTAAATGTTTTTTCAATAACTGCATACATACTATGTAAGTCGTTGATTCATATATTTATAGCATGCAAAAATATGCCGTAAAAAATGTATGTTTTTACGACTTACAAAAATTTGTCGTAAAATATTTGCACTTAAGATGACATACACTTCATGTTATAAAATATTATAACTTTACACGGCATGCATTAACATGTCGTGAAAACTTCTGCAAAAAAAAAAAAAAAAAAAAAAAATCAATCCAAAATTTTTTTATGGCATGCAAAAGCATGCCGTAAAAAACGTATATTTTCACGGCATACAAAAATATGTCAAAAAATATTTAAACTTAAGACAACATACATTTCATGTCGTAAAAATATTATAACTTTACACGGCATGCATTAGCATGCTGTGAAAACTTTTATTAAAAAAAATTTCAATCTGATTTTTTTTTTTTTTTGTTGATTTAAAAAAGCTAACAATTTCCAACCAAGCTTCTCACTTTAAATTTTCCTAATTGAGGACAATGTAAAAAATAATTTATACATTATTTTATAATTTAGTGTCTTCTTTTAAGGGATAATTGCACCTAGTGGGATTTTGAAAAAAATTACATATCACTGCAGCATTTTTTTTAAACTTTTTATAATATTTAACGACGTTTTATAAGTGTCGCATTTTGTATTAATTAAAACGGTACCATTTAGCTAATATAAACGCCTCCAAATGTGTTACAATCTCTGCTGGGCTCCCTCAAATCTCTCGCTCACTCTCTTCACTTCAACTCGGTGATTTTGATTTCGTAGAGCAGCTTCCTTTTCATAAATCAATACCTTGTCCCCTTCTCATAAATCAATATGTAGCTCGATGATTTCAATTTTGAAGTTCTCTCTCCCAATTTCAAAGCTCCACCGTCACCGCCATCGCCATTTGCATCGTCTACTAAGGTGAGCCATCGTCATCGATTTTGATTCAATCTCAATTTTTTACTCTCTCTCTCTCTCTCTCTCTCTCTCTCTCTCTCAAGCTCTTCATTTCGTCGATTCTTCTCCTCCTAGGGTTTACAATCTTGAATCTCCTCCTAGGGTTTGCCCCTTCTATTTCAAGCGGTAAATTCTCTCTCTGATCTAGAAGTTCATATTTAATTATAAATTTGTTATGAGAGATTTGAATTTGAATCCATGTGTTAATTTGATTTGAATTTGAATATGAATATGAATTTATAGTTGTCAAATCGTGAAATTCAATCTGTGATGCTATGATATTCACGAGAGAGAATGTGACAGTTTTAGAGAGAGAGAGAGAGAGGTTTGAGTGGGTGGGTTGCTTGCTTGGTGGTTTGTGTGATCATCATCAGCTTAAAGGAGAGATTGCATTCAAAAAGCAATCAATGTCAGTTCTTTAATCCCTCTTTAGCCTCTCTCTCAAGCAATCAATATTCTTATCTCACATTTATCTTTCTTTCTTTCTTTATTCATTCTAGATCCAAATTCCAATTCATTCATTTCGATTTCCTTTAATTTTCTTTTGCGTCTCGAGGAAATCCGCTAATTAATGTCTCGAAAAATTTTATTTATTTAATTATTATTATTATTATTTTTCTTTCTGTTTCTTTAGAATTGTTGAAGTTTGAGGAGTGAGTTAATCAATGGAAGTAATGTGATTGAAGGTAGTATTCATTTTGATGTGTAATGTGGATTCTTTTTCCCTATTTAGTTGCTCAGAAAATGTAGGCCCTAGGGAAATAGATTACATATGGACTCCTTGAGATTCTTAATTTTAGAAACCGAACAGAGTAGTTTAATTTTTAGTGAAGTTTTCCGGAGAAATCATGTTGAAATTAGCTGTAATTTGTCAAATGTTGTGTTGGCTTAGGTTCTTCTATATTTTCCTGTTGTTTTCTTCAGGTTGTTCTTGAAAAAATATATATATATATATATATATTTAGTGTGAATCTCTCTTGAGAATTTATTCATCTTTGATAAGTAATCTCTATGGGAAAATTTACTATGTCTTGTATCAACTTTGAGGAGAGATGCCCAATAATTGTTCATAATTCTAACACATAGACTTTTGCTAATTGAAGATTTGTACAAAATTGAAGACAGTAGTTAATGCAGTCATGCTGAATTTAGATCATTAGCTGGTTTTATATTGTGGGATGGATTTTATTTGAAGTTCTAAAAATTTGTTTCTGAATTCGCATTATAACTTATTTCTCCTGTAGTTGTTTTTGCATCAGGATTTGCAGAAAGATATGAAATTGAACAGAAAACTATAATGAGCTGCTGCTTTTCAGTTGTTAGTTGTTATTAATAGATATCAATCTAAGAGAGATAGCATTTCTAGGGTGGCAATTTTGTAACAAAAGGATCTGAAGAGTTAATGGAGTATCAATATTCTATCCTAAGTTCCTAACATTCCGAAGTTGAGTTACAACTATCTTTTTTTAGAATAATGAGAAATAGATATCCCAATTATTATAATTTTGCTGAGCTGAGTTATAATGACGCTTATTTTATTTTTAGAATACTAATTGATTTGTATACTCCAGGCATCCAACTCAACACCATCTCGATTCAGGGGAGCAGTTTTACTGTTTTAATTTTGTTTCTCTGAAGTCAAAAAAATTCAATTGAATGCCATGGAGTTATAGTGACAGACACCAAATTCCCTACGTCTTTTACATTTATAGGGAATATCTACAATAAGAGGAAACTCTCAGCTTGATGAAATCATCAAATCATAGATGGAAATGATGATTCTGCAGTTTTACATACCTCAGACATTATAACCCAAGGAACCACGCCCATTCCTACTGAAAATTCTCCTATGTATACCTGACCAAGAAAAAAAGTTATCATATAGAATAAATTGATATTGGTGGAAATTTTGGTTTTAGAGAGTTGATAGTATTACCAGTATGCCAGTTACAACAAGTATTGGTGATGCATTGATTGCTATTTTGTGGACCTAGTCCACACAATGATCATTGTAGATCAAAATTAAAACCAAAAAAAAAAAAAAAAACATGAGCGAAGCTCTTACTATTAATTGTTTAGAAATTACCTCTAGATAGAATGAAATAGTTGTTAGTGCACAACCTATGACCAATCCTGATCCAGAAACCTAGAATGAAAAAAAAAAAATCTGACCTTACTTGAATATTTGAAGCTAATAGTACTTCATACTAGGATTTACCAATGAAAAGGGGTTTTCTTCCAGCTTTGTCTATTAAGGTTGCACCTAGAGCAGTAATAGGTACCTAAAAGAAGAACACTAGAACCAATTCATTGTAAGAAGAGATATCTAGATCTCGAGAAAACTAAGGGTGTGAACGTTGATAACCTGAATACATGCGTAGATTATAGTTCCAGTGCTGGAAGGAAATCTTGTGAGATTAGATATGCAATTATTGAGGTTATTGACTATAAAATTAAACTAATGTTAACTTAATATTTAGAGTTGAGCAGTCAAATTTGCCTTGTGTTGACTTATTCTGAATGAATAGAAACTAGATATGTCCATTTATCATCCTCATCTATGAATATTGTTTCATTAGCCTTTGTGATTTATGGTTTTTCTGATAGGATTTGTGAACAATGGAAATATGTCCAGGATAACCTCTTTCACAGGAAGGAAACTTAATGTTTAACAAACCTCTGCTAGTGATAGATCGAGATCGTCCGTGATGGCCGATTGAGTAGGTAATGAATAACCTGCTGTAGACGTCCCCGAACGTCCCAGGAGGATGAGTCCCGTTCTGTTCATTTGGGCTCACTACATGTTCGGACTCTCAAATTGTCACGGTTCTAAATCTGAACCAAAGAGTCCAAATCCGGCAAATCGTTTTGAGAAAACAAATTTTGAAAGAAGTGCCAAACATGGACTGCTTTACCAGATACAGAGTCGCCACCTAAATGTTTTATTTTGGGGAAATTTAGGAAACCCTGATTCGCTTGCCTAAGGCCACGTGTCCGTCATCACCAAAGTTGCCTCGGCTCGGGAACTTGGGTACGATTGGGGAAGGTCACTTCGTGAGCACCCCCGCTCGCCCGATCAAAGATCAGCCTCTACTAACCATGATATCTATTTTTGAAAACATTATGCGTTCTTATTCCGGTTATTAGCCTAGATTTACTATGTGATGCGCACAGCATACAAGTATAGACTGGGTCGCCTGAATTGGAACAAAACATTTCATGTTTGTTTATTTGAAAATGGTTTGATGGTGCTACCCGCAAGTAGGCTAAGACGTGGATTTGCCACCCTCGGATGGGCTTAGAAAACATGATTTTGCCACTATCTAGTGGGCTTAAAACTCACAGTCAACAAATTGTTCCAATTCAAATAACCCAGCCTTCACCCACAGGCATTCAGGCAGTTTATATCACATAAGCACATAGCCTCATGGTAAGCATGCTATCATGACAGTCACTCACACGCATGCAAGGATGCTAAAGCATAAAACTTACCGAGTATTCCAAGCCAAAACAGAAGCTGATTAGAAACCCATGCATGATCGTAACTATACAGAAATGCCTAATGCAACACATGCAAGATGCAACTAAGATAGGCTCGGTTATTCTAAAGATGGCATGCGAAATGCTACAACTAACAAGTATTCAACTCGGAATTGAAATGCAATGTAGTTAGTATGATGCGTCGAGCCCAGTGCATGCAAAACAGATGAATAAATGCAAACATGCTATCATACTGTATATTAATTGAAACATGCCCTAATCTATCCATCATAAGCGGGTAAATAAAAGGGAGAAAGATGTGGGATTGGAAGACATACATCACACACACGCACACTTATTACAGTTGTGCCCTCACTCGGAGGGTCCGAATAAATAATATACAGTCCCGAATAAATAGTACAGTCCGAATAAGTATAAAATCCTAATTAATTAGCAAATTAATCTAGGAAAGCAGTAAATTGCACGCAAATCTGTGGACCGCCTCAGCTCCGTTCCGAATGATGGATGATGCATGCTCAAGTTGCCTTGCGCGGAAATCTATTGCGATGCCCCGGTTCGCCTCTGTTTGCAATTGTTCTCGGGATGCGTGCCAAGCTCCGGAAGGCTGTCGATTTTTTATTTACTGCAACAGAGAGCAACACAGGGGCATGGCAAAGTATTTTCACATATGTATGCATGACTACTCTTCAGGGAGTGTAGTCCTCGATCCTCGTGCCACCAATCACGCATCTCGATGCATGATGGCCGAGGAGTCGATTTGCACGACTCAATATGAAATGAATGCACATATGGACACAACAAGGCCCAAACTCCATCATGGGTAATCCGGAATGTCGACGACAGGGAATTGAGACACGTTCCGTCACTCGGAGTACGAAACGTCCCTCGTTTCCCGTGCTTAGACTAACTCCTATCCCAAGCACTATGCAATATGTATGACATGCATGAATGCGATCCTAACATGCATCCTAGCATACACAATGCTATGAAATGGCATACACAATGCTCTAACATACAACCTAGCATACACAATGCTGCGAAATGAAATGGCATACACAATGCATGATGGACTTACATCAACATGAGTGGACCTCAGCCACACTCACATCAGTAGCCATTAGGTGAAAATGGGACTATCGAAATGCGTGCACACATGCACGCAAATCGAGGACTAATCCTAGGCATAACATGCGACTCTAACAAGGCATGACAAGGGATGCAAGATGGCATACAAACTCACAAATTCCAGCACTGAAATATGATGCTAAACAGCCCCGAAACATGGAAAAATGGCACCCGATGCATGAGATAAACCCCGAAACTCGAAACTAGGCACATGGAATGACTTATAGCTATACAAAGCATGCATTATTTGATCATGAAGTCTAAAGACAGAGCCAAGGCAGTCCCAAAACATGAACATTTCCAGTTCAAAGCATGGCCAAAAGATGCTAGCAAAATGGACTAAAATAGCATGCAACTTTGACTAGCAAACATGAGTTATATGGCAAGTATAGGATGCACATGGAATCTTACCAAACCAGAAAAAATCAGTGAATAAAACATGTGAAAATATTCCCAAATAACCATGGAGATGCAACCAATACATGCAAAAATGATGAGCTCCTTTAGAGGGCCATGCAATGGATTATTAAGCACATACAAGGTGGACACTTAGCATGGCATAATCAACTATGAAAATCAAATATGGTAGTCTTAGAACTCACCAAATTGACCCTGGAAAGTGACTTCAAAGCATGCAAGATAGGGTCTCTTTGGAAGTCCAAGAATGACCACCAAACAAGTCAAGGTGAGAGGGGGTCACCCCCCTCTGATTTGGAGGCTCAAAATAGTGTGCTAGCCACTAAAAATCCACTGGATTTCAGTGGCTAGAAGGCCAAACCAAGCATGCAACAAGAGCTTAGGTGTAAGGCTCAAAATAAGGGACAATCAAGCATACAAGGAAGCATATGACCTCAAACAAGAAAATTCCCTTAATCAAACATGAAGATGATGTCAAAAGGAGACTTTTTCCAGTTTATAACAAATCTCAAAAGTGAACACAAATAGGGCTAATCTATTATGCAAAAATGGCCCTAAAAGAGAGATTAGAGACAAGGGACAGCAGCTGGCCCCAAATAGCAAAGAGACCTTCAACAAAGTTTAAGAGAGGCTCAAAAAAAGGAACTTTACAGTTTATATCAAGTCTCGAAAATAAACACAAGTGAGGCTAAAACAACATGCAAGAAAAAGGCCTAAGAGAGGGATAAAGAGACAAGTGGTAGCATCTGGCCTTAAACAGAGGAGAGCCCTTCAACAAAGTTGAAGAGGGGCTCAAAAAAAGACATTTTACAGTTTATGACCAAGTCCAAAACAGCTCACAAATAAGACTAAAATACCATGCAAAAATAGGCCTAAAAGAGAGATTAAACACAAAGGGTAAGGAGAAGATCTCAAACAGCAAAAAGTCCTTGATCAAACATGAAGAGGAGCTCAAAATATAACTATTTACAGTTCATGTTAGAGCTCAAAAATGTAAGAAAAATGGGCTAAGATATAGAACAAAATAAGGCAAGAAAGAGGGAGAAGAGGACTCACCCTTGTAGCACAAGTCTTCAGCAGCTTTTGGACCAAGGAAAGGTGCTCCTAACCTCTAAAAAACTGCCTCAAGTTGCTGGAATGGAGTGTGGAGGTTGTAGGCTTGGAGGTGGTGTGTAAAGGGTGCATGAACCGTAGGGTTTGGAGGGTTGAATGAGAGATATAGAGGGTGTATGTATCAATGCCTCAGCTGGTTTTTGTAACCCTTAGAAATGAGGTAGGGTGCTAGTTATATAGAGGGAGAGAGGTTAAGGAAAGGGGGGGAAAAACAAATTCAAATTTCCCCCCCAAAAGGCAGCCCCTCGAATACAGAATCTGGGGGAAAACAGCTGGCACAGTTGGAATACACTTGGAGAGAGGATCATGGCCGGCTAGGTTCAAAAGGTTCAAGTGGCCGGCCGGCCACCCCCCCGACCGGCCGGCCACCCCCCCGGCCGGCCGGCCAGGGGTCAAAAGGGTCAATCAAAATTGTTGGCTGGCCACCCCAAAAAGGTGGCCTCCTATGTGTGCACAACACAAATATGTGGTCAAAACCCAAAAAATGTGAACCAAGAGAGAGAAAACCAACTTTTTAGAGGGGTTCAAAAGGGTCAGAGACAATTACTGGCCAGCCTATTCATATTGGTGGCCTCCCAGGTGTGTACAACACAAATATGGGGTTTAGGGATAAAGAAAGTGGCCCGGGAGTGGTCAACATTAGCTTTCTAGTGAGGAAAACGGGCGATGGAGAGTGATGAAGAAATAAAGCTAGCTTTTCAGAAAAATTGCTGGCCTCCCACCCTCCTACAAGCTTTCTAACAGTGAAAATAAGGTCTCCACCAAAAATGAACCAAAACGGATGTAAAACGGAGGTTCGGGGACTGAAACGCGCGGCCCGGGGCCCCGAAAATGGGCTGTTAAGCACCGGAGGTGGCATTCGACCACGAAGTTGGTCTCTTGGGCCACAGTGTTCCTCAAAAGGGAAGAAATAAGGTGTATACCAAAACCGGAGCAAACGGAGGTGGTTAGGCGGTCCCGAACCGAGGCACACGGCCGTCGGCTCCAAAAAACCGAAAACCGGGCTCCAAACGGAAAAAATGGCCTACGACCACGAAATGTAGCCTACGGCCACTGAGAGATGATCTACAAGACCTCTCCCTCCCTTTGGGAAGAGAAAACAGAGAAAACAGAGCCTGGTTCGCAAACCGAGACAAGGCACGAAAGAGTCCGGAAGTCCGGAGGCAAGGCTAGCAGCCGGGATTCTAAAACTTCTGAACGAGCACAATATGCAATATCACCGAGCGCTCAATCAGTGATGTCTGAGTCTTAAGGTCGGTCAAAAATGTGGTGTCTATAGTTGCCCCTCTTTGATAGAACTCAGAAGTCATAAGTGATGGGAGTGAATGTCAAAGCCCAGAGACGACCCATTTTTGACAAGGCCGAAGACTTAGACAAACAGGCGAGATAAACAGAGATGCGCCCGCAGGCGTGCCCGCAGGCAAGGGGCAAGATGCGAAATGATATGCACAAAGCCAGACGTAACTTATGATTATGCAAAGGCAGCCGTAGCGAAGTAATCATACACAATGAATGCGACAGTTTAAGCAGGCGAATGATATCAAACCAAACTACATTACATGCAGAAAGGATGCAAGAGAATTATGCAATTCTCACCACGTCTCACACGGAGAATACAATACCGTCCGGTTCGTCTGGTCGCACCAGCTTCAAATGAACCGTACATACAATATCGTGCCTCATGCTGTTGGGGATCTTTTGCTTCTTCTCGGTTGAACTGCGGGTACTACTTTTCTCCCTGGCTATGGTTGCAGCTTTCCCTATTCTCCAACAGGGTGACAAACTAGGTTGGTTCAGTATCCAGAATTGAGGTGCATACACATGCTATCTCAATCTATGGGGCTGCCATACAGATTTCAAGCCGAGGATATACCCCTGGGTATTTAAACCAGACTTTAGTCTCGGAAATCCCGAACCTTTGCGTTCTAGGCGTGAGCCATTCGAACTCTAGTTTCCACCGTCTCAGTTGGTCTCCTAGGAACTCACCGTAAACACAGGCAGGTGGCTATACCAGACCGTCGAAAGCCGTTCGGACACGACAAACACCAAAGGAATTACACCTTTAGAGGATTTAAGGTCTCCTAGACCAGAGGATTTAAGATCTCCTAGACCAGAAAGTGCACAAGACAGTGCGAATGATACAAAAAAACAATGTGCACAAGACAGTGCGATGCAGAGCGAATGCACAAAACAGTGCTAAACAGATGTACAAAATAGTGCGATGCTAAAGGTGTACAAACCAGTACGAGCAGGGTGAATGCACAAAACAGTGCGATACAGATAAAGTGCGCAAGATAGCGCGATGCTATGCACTAACAAGTGCAGGTAAGGTGCGCAAGATAGCGCGATGCGATACGCAAAGCACAAGACAGTGCGATGCGTGAAATAGCGCGATGAATGCAATGCACAAAACAGTGCGAATGAGGTGTGCAAGATAGCGCGATAAAATGCATGCACAACGCAAGACTTGGCACACGGCTTACGACATAGCAGTCCATTCATTTGGCACACGGCTCACAACACAATATTCTGTTCATTTGGCACGCAGCTCAAAACACAGCACTCTGTTTATCTGGACACACGGCTCTTTTGGGCACACAGCTCATTCAGGCACACAGCTCATTTCGGGCACACGGCTCATTTTCGGGCACACAGCTCATAACACTGCTCAATCTGAACACTCAGTCCATAACGCAGCATTTGGTTTGCATTTTGAACACACAGCTCAAGCACTTGAATTTCTGAACACACAGCTCAAACTTTTGGCGTGAACACGTATCCCGCCTTTTTGAAACCTGAACACACAGCTCAAACTTTTGTCGTGAACACACAGCCCACATTTTCTTGAAATCTGAACACACGGCTCAAACTTGTCGTCGTGAACACACAGCTCACAGTTTTTGGAAGTTGAACACGCAGCTCGAACTTTTGAATTTCTGAACACGCGGCCCATCTTTTATTGTGAACACGCAGCACACACTTGTTGAAAGTTGAACACGCAGCTCAAGCTTTTGAACTTCTGAACACGCAACCCATTTTTTTTTATTGTGAACGCACGGCGCACACTTGTTGAAAGTCGAACACGCAGCCCACACTTTTGAATTTCTGAACACGCAGCCCATTTTTTGATTGTGAACACGCAGCACACATTTGTTGAAAGTTGAACACGCAGCTCAAACTATTGAACTTCTGAACACGCAGCCCATTTTTTGATTGTGAACACGCAGCACACACTTATTGAAAGTTGAACACACAGCTCAAACTTTTGAATTTCTGAACACGCAGCCCATTTTTTGATTGTTAACACGCAGCACACATTTGTTGAAAGTTGAACACGCAGCTCAAACTTTTGAACTTCTGAACACGCAGCCCATATTTTGAATGTGAACACGCAGCACACTCTTGTTGAAAGTTGAACACGCAGCTCAAACTTTTGAACTTCTGAACATGCAGCCCATTTTTGAAAGTTGAACACGCAGTCCATTTTTTGATTGTGAACACGCAGCACACACTTGTTGAAAGTTAAACACGCAGCTCAAACTTTTGAACTTCTGAAAACACAGCCCATTTTTTGATTGTGAACACGCAGCACACTCTTGTTGAAAGTTGAACACGCAGCTCAAACTTTTGAACTTCTAAACACGCAGCCCATTTTTGAAAGTTGAACACGCAGTCCGAACTCTTGATGGTGAACACACAGCCCACAGTTTTTAAAAGTTGAACGCGCAGCTCATTCATTTCATTTGCACGCAGCTTATACATCCCACTTTGAACACACAGCTCACACATTTCACTTGTGAACACGCAGCCCACACATTTCTCTTCTGAACACGCAACTCATTCATTTCATTTGCACGCCGCTTATACTGAATACACAGTTCATACACTTCACTTCTGAACACACAGCTCATTCACTTCAGTTTGAACACTCAGCTCGCATATTTCAATTCTGAACGCGCAGCTCATCCATTTTCATTTGCACGCAGCTCATTCTTAATTCTGAACACGCAGCTCATAAATTTTCACTTCTGAACTCACAGCTCATTCACTTCATGTTGAACACGCAGCTCACATACTTCAATTCTGAACACATAGCTCATATACTTCATGTTGAACACGCAGCTCACATACTTCAATTCTGAACACACAGCTCACATACTTCAATTCTGAACACACAGCTCATATACTTTATGTTGAACGCGCAGCTCATGTACTGCAATTCTGAACACACCGCTCATATACTTCAATTTTTGAACACGCAGCTCATAACATAACACTGCTCAATTTGAACACACGGCTCATAACTCAGTAGTCTTTTAATTTTAAACACACAGCTCATTCTGAACATACAGAATGCGATGACGGAACTTGCAGAAGTTGAAACAAACTCAGATGTCCGACATCTTCCTCTTTTCCTTTTGTTCGAAGTTTGGAACCTATATAGCTTCAGATGGGTTCTGGCTTTACTGTTCCCACATGACTCGGGTTGAACCCTGTGGTTTTTTGAAAGAACAAAATCTTGTTTTGCACAAATGTGGAGAATGACACGGCACTCTGAGCACAAGACAATTTTTTGAAATTAAGAAATGTGTTCTTAACTGGGTATTGAGCCTACGACTGAACACAGCGAAAAAGAATCAACAACAGAAAACAAAAGGTAAACAACCTAAACACAATGAGACACGCTCGGAAAGACTCAAGACAAGAATCGAGACAAACAAAACAAAAGACATGACACACAGACGTGTTACAAAGACGAGAGACCTCTCAGTAGGCGAGGAGCCAATTTGTTCGGGTATTATTTCCCACCCTTTCTCATTTGTGATTCTCACATCACTTGGCCCTCAGGCTCTGTTTTTGCTGAAAAAGCCCTTTTTCTCACTTTTTCTCTCAGCACACATCTCTCTATTCTTTAATCTCTCATTTTTTTATCCCTCCCCTGGGTGGTTAAGGGATGAACAGGAAGTTGCGGGCTCACGCCCACCATATGAGGGAATGGAGTATCTTGATCCATTCCAATTCGTGCTTCGCACTCGGCTTGATACCTCGCTGCTTGGAGGATGAGAGAGCTTTCAGCCCTTTGTTGTTAACTTTAGTTATGCCCTTTTCTGGCGGGTAGAGTGTCCTTTCTGGCAAGTAGAGTGCCCTTTTCTGGCAAGTATGTTGACAACGGGGAAAAGACAGAACACCTGACTTAACTTTGCCCTTAGTTCATTATTTTGACCATTTTTTGTTTTTGACGTTCTATTAAAACAATTTTAACCAACATGAGAGTTAGATTAACATGCTTGTTCGATTTTCTGATTTAAAATCATGCAAGTTAGGTTATGAGCACTGAAAATTTTCCTTTTTGGGTCCAAGAAATGGCCCAGTTTTGGAAAAATGGAATAATTTTTCGAGAAAATTAGTCAACTTCATTAAAAAATTCTCAAAATTGTTTTTACAAACGACCGCTGCTCAACGAGCACGGAACCTACTCTTGAGATGCACAACCTCAGATCCGAAGGAAAATTGCCCCTTGCTTGGAGGACATTGCATGGCAACGGAAAATTGCCCTTTGTTTGAACGGCACCACGGTGCATTGAATGGCAACGGAAAGTTGCCCCTTGTTTGAATGGCACCGCAGCGCATTGTAGTCAATCCTCAGAGTGACGATCACAACCGAACTCCCGGATACAAAAAAGACAAAGATGACCAGAACCATCACATGGACATAGTTGAGTTTGAAGTGTTTTACAGCTGGACTTCAAAATGATGTTGCCTACGTATCCCAAAGATGGGAATCAAGCCTTACGTAGTTCGGGGTTAAGGTACACTCGGGTATTTAACCTCTCCTTTTGCGCTCTAACTTTTGCCAAGGCCGCCCTTCCGGGTTTTCAACCTTGCAAGCTATGTTCTTCTTTTCTTTTCAATTCTTTTCATTTCTTTTCTACTTTGTTCATTCTTTTTCAGAATTTTTCATTTCTTTTTCTTCATTTCTTTTTTTTGTTCTTTGCATTTTTCTTCTCTTTTTCTTTTTGTTCTTTTTCTTGCTCCAACTTTTGCCTGGGTCGCCCTTCCGGGTTTTCTGCCCAGCGAGCCTCTCAAGGGTAAAAGTGTAGTGTAGACGTCCCCCGAATGCCCCGGGAGGGTGAGTCCCGTTCTGTTCATTTGGGCTCACTACATGTTCGGACTCTCAAATTGTCACGGTTCTAAATCTGAACCAAAGAGTCCAAATCTGGCAAATCATTTTGAGAAAACAGATTTTGAAAGAAGTGCCAAACATGGACTGCTTTGCCAGATACAGAGTCACTACCTAAATGTTTTATTTTTGAGAAATTTAGGAAACCCTGACTCGTTTGCCTAAGGTCACGTGTCCGTCATCACCAAAGTTGCCTCGGCTCGGGAACTTGGGTACGATTGGGGAAGGTCACTTCGTGAGCACCCCCGCTCGCCCGATCAAAGATCGGCCTCTATTAACCATGATATCTATTTTTGAAAACATTATGCGTCCTTATTCCGGTTATTAGCCTGGATTTGCTATGTGATGCGCACAGCATACAAGTATAGACTGGGTCGCCTGAATTGGAACAAAACATTTCATTTTTGTTTGTTTGAAAATGGTTTGATGGTGCTACCCGCAAGTAGGCTAAGACATGGATTTGCCACCCTCAGGTGGGCTTAGAAAAACATGATTTTTGCCACTATCTAGTGGGCTTAAAACACACATTTGATGAATTGTTCCAATCCAAATAACCCAACCTTCACCCACAGGCATTCAGGCAGTTATATCACATAAGCATATAGCCTCATGGTAAGCATGCTATTCATGGCAGTCACTCACACGCATGCAAGGATGCTAAAGCATAAAACTTATAGAGTACTGCAAGCCAAAACAGAAGCTAATTAGAAATCCATGCATGATCCTGACTATACAGAAATGCCTAATGCAACACATGCAAAAATGCAACTATAGTAGGCTCGGCTATTCTAGACATGGCATATGAAATGCTACAGCTAACATGTATTCAACTTGGAATTGAAAATACAATGCAGTTAGTATGATGCGCCGAGCCCGGTGCATGCTAGACAGATGAATGAATGCAAACATGCTATCATACTGTATGCTAATTGAACATGCCCTAATCTAACCATCATAAGCGGGTAAATAAAAGGGAGAAAGACGTGGGTTTGGAAGACTTACATCACACACACGCACACTTATTACAGTTGTGCCCTCACTTGGAGGGTCCGAATAAATAATATACAGTCCTAAATGAATAATTACAGTCCAAATATGTACAAAACCCTAATTAATTAAAAAATTAAAATAGGAAAGCAATAAATTGGCATGTAAGCCAGGGACTGCCTCAAATCTGCTCCGGATGATGAATGATGCATGCTCGGGTTGCCTTGTGCGGAGAATCCCTCGCGATGCCCCGGTTTGCCTCTGTTTGCAATTGTTCTCAGAATGCGTGTCAAGCTTCGGAAGGCTGTCGATTTCTGATTTGCTACAACAGAGAGCAACAAAGGGGCATGGCAAAGTATTTTCACATATGTATGCATGACTACTCTTCGGGGAGTGTAGTCCTCGGTCCTCGTGCCACCAATCACGCATATCGATGCATGATGGCCGGGGAGTCAAATTGCACGACTCAATATGAAATGAATGCACCTATAAACACAACAAAACCTAAACTCCATCATGGATAATCCGGAGTGTCGGTGACTGGGAATTGAGACACGTTCCGTCACTCGAAGTACGAAACGTTCCTCGTTTCCCGTGCTCGGGCTAACTCCTATCCCAAGCACAATTGAATATGCATAACATGTATGAATGCAACTAATATACAACCTAGCATGCACAATGCTATGAGATGGCATACACAATGCACGATGTAACAAGGCATACGCAATGCTCTAACAAACAACCTAGCATACACAATGCTATAAAATGAAATGGCATACTCAATGCAAAATGGACTTACACCAACATGAGTGGACCTCAGCCACACTCACATTAGTAGCCACAAGATGAAAAATGAGACACTCGAAATGCGTGCACACATGTACCCAAACCGAGGACCGATCCTAAGGCACAAATGCCACTCTAGCAAGGCATGGCAAGGCACGAAATATGGCATACAAACATGCAAGTTTCAGCACTGAAATGTGATGCAAAATGACCCCGAAACATGGAAACATGGCACCCGATACATGGAATGGCCCCGAAACACAAAACTAGGCATACGTATTGGCCTATAGCTATACAAAGCATGCATTATTTTATTATGAAGCATGAAGACAGATGAAAGAAAGTCCCAAAACATGCATATTTCCAGTTTATAACAAGCCTCAAAAATGAACACAAATAGGGCTAACCTATCATGCAAAAGAGGCCCTAAAAGAGAGGTTAAACATGAAGGGACAGCAGCTGGCCCCAAATGGCAAAGAGCCCTTCAACAAAGTTGAAGAGGGGCTCAAAAAAAGTCACTTTACAGTCTAAATCAAGCCACGAAAATAATCACAAATAAGGCAAAACTATCATGCAAGAAAAGGCCTAAAAGACAGATAAAAGAGAAAGTGATAGCAGGAGGCCTCAAACAGAGGAGAGCCCTTCAACAATGTTGAAGAGGGGCTCAAAAAAAGATATTTTACAGTTTATGGAAAAGTCCAAAACAACTCAAAAATAGGCCTAAAATACTATGCAAGAATTGGCCTAAAAGAGAGATAAAGAAGTAAGTGATAGCAGGAGGACTCAAACTGAGGAGAGCCCTTCAACAATGTTGAATAGGGGCTCAAAAAAAGCTATTTTACAGTTTATGGAAAAGTCCAAAACAGCTCACAAATAGGCCAAAAATACTATGCAAAAATAAGGCCTAAAAGAGAGTTAAAGAAGCAAGTGATAGCAGGAGGCCTCAAATAGAGAAAGACCCTTAATCAAACATGAAAAGGGGCTCAAAATATGACTATTTACAGTTAGGGTCGGAGCCCAAAAATGCAAGAAACTAAGACTTATATACAAAGAAAAAAAAGACTAGAAAATGGAAGAAAGTGACTCACCCTTGTAGACCAATGCTCCAACAACTTTTGAGCCAAGTTTGGGAGTTCTTCACCTCTGGAAAGCAGCCTCAAGTTGCTGGAATGGAGGATGGAGGTGTGGTGCTATGAGATGGTGTAGAAATGGTGTAGGAGCAAGGTGGTTTGGAGGGTTGGAATAGAGGGAGAGAGAGATTGAGTGCAAGGGCTCAAGACCAAATTTTTGTAACCTCCCAAAATGCAGCTGAGGGGCTGGTTATATAGGCAAAGGAGGGGAGAAAAAATGGGGGAAAATGAATTCAAATTTCTCCCCCAAAAGGGCACCCCCTCGGATATAGGATCTGGGGGGAAAAAGAGGTCACAGCTGGAAGGAACAGGGAGTGGGGGTCACAGCCGGCCAGGTTTTGGGGGTTCAGGTGGTCGGCCGACCACCTCCCATGGCCGACCGACCAAGGGTCAAAGGGGTCAAGCAAAATTACTGGTCGGCCACCTCAAAAAGGTGGCCTCCCATGTGTGCACAACACAACTAAGTGGTTGAAATTCAGAAAAAGTGAACCAGGAGAGAGAAAAGACCATTTTTTAGAAGGGGTCAAAAGCGTCAGGAACAATTACTGGTCGGCCACCAAATATTGGTGGCCTCCCAGGTGTGTACAACACAAATATGGGGTTTAGGGTTCAAGAAAGTGGCTCCAGGGTGGTCAACATTGGCTTTCAAGTGAGGAAAACGGGCGTCGAAGAGCGATGAAGAAATAAAACTGATTTTTTGGAACAATTGCTGGCCTCGCACCCTCCTACAAGCTTCCTAACTATGAAAATAAGGTCTCCACCAAAAATGAACCAAAACGGATGCAAAACGGCGGTTCAGGGACCGAAACGCGCGGCCCGAGGCCCCGAAAATGGGCTGTTAAGCACCGGAGGTGGCGTTTGACACGAAGTTGGTCTCTCAGGCCACAGTGTTCCTCAAAAGGGAGGAAATAAGGTGTATACCAAAAACCGGAGCAAACGGAGGTGGTTAGGTGGTCCCGAACCGAGGCACACGGCCATCGGCTCCGAAAAATCGAAAACCGGGCTCCAAATGGGAAAAATGGCTTACGACCGCAAAACGTAGCCTACGGCCACTGAGAGATGGTCTACGAGACCTCTCCCTCCCTCCAGGAAAAGAAAGCAGAGAAAACAGAGCTTGGTTCGCAAACCGAGGCAAGGCGCAAAAGAGTCCGGAAGTCCAGAAGCAAGGCTCGCAGCCGAGACTCTGAAACTTCTGAACGAGCACTATATGCAATATCACCGAGCGCTCAACTGGTGACGTCTGAGTCTTAAGGTCGGTCAAAAATGGGGTGTCTACAGTTGCCCCTCTTTGACAGAACTCGGAAGTCATAAGTGACAGGAGTGAATGTCAATGCCTAGAGACGACCTATTTTTGACAAGGCCGAAGACTTAGACAAACAGGCAAGACAAACAGAGATGTGCCCGCAGGCATGCCCGCAGGCAGGGGCAAAATGCAACTGACAATGCAAGAAGCTGAAGGTATCTCAATGATCATGCAAATGCAGCAAGCTGTAATGAAGCACATATTCACAATAGATGCAACAGTTTTAAGCAAGAATGCAAAGCAACAACTACATTTCATGCAGTTTAAGAATGCGGAGAATTATTCAATTCTCGCCACGTCTCACACGGAGAAGATACAATACCTGCGCAGTTCGTCTGGTCGCGCCAGCCTCAAATGAACCGTACATACAATATCGTGCCCTGAAAAGAGAGAGACTCAACAAGCACAACATTGTTAACAACATGTTTTCAAAACGCTATTGAATGTAGACAATCGCGGCGTTGATAGAAAAGTGCATCGCAATGCGAGGAGTAGTGCGCGTGACAACGTGGGTTAAGCATGAGGGTATGACAACACCCGTGAAACGTGCCCAATAGTATGAGTGGTGTGCATGAGAATGCAAGTGACGTGCATAACAATGCAGAGCAAGTGCAAACTAGAATGCATGTTTGTCATGAAACGACGAGCGAAGAAATGCAAGTTTTTGATGAGGGCAACTCAATCGCGACCTCCGGTTTACCTCCCGAAGGGGTCGCAACGTGTTCAAAAAGGATACATCTTACTTTTGACAAGCAATGATGACAGATGCACTGAAAGTTGGAGTTGACGTTCCGGCGGCGCGACTTTGCGACGGAAAGTGCACTTTTCTTTTACTTTTTTAGGTCCCGGGGACTCCAATCCTTCCCAAAATTTGCAGAGAGCTTGGTGGGTGCTTGGGGAACACCACCGACCAGGTCTTGTCCCAGGGAGAGGCCACCGACCAGCTTTTTGCAAAGGGGGTGGTCGGCCTGCCACAAAAGGTGGTCGGCCGACCACTTAGCCCAAATCCGGGGCAGTTTAGTCTTTTTGCTCCTATTTCTTTAAATACACTCGGCCAAACACCTTTTCCTCACAACTCCAACTCCGAAATCAGTCCCTCTCCCTTCCTAGAGCATTCTCCCTCTCAGATCTGCGCTCTATACGCGTTTTCCAACGCTCCACGCAAGTTGTTTTCGCAAAATCTTTCAGTTTTCATCACTTTGGACTGATTAAATTTTGATTTCGGTGCTTCTTTTCTCATTTTCACCACTTGAGGTAAGTTTTTCTCAACATTTGGAAGATTTTCTCGGGGGTTGACTTTGGTTGACTTTTTCATTTCCCGAGAGTTGACTTTTGTTGACTTTTTCCAATTTTGGCTCATTTTGCTCATTTTTGCTCCTTTTTGCAGATTTCTTGAAATGGCGGGTCACTTTCCCCATGGCGGAGGTTCTCCAGGCGCCGGAGGCGAGCCTGACATCATGTCTTTGCATCCGAGGGTTCGCCCCTTTATCCCTGAGAGGTACAATCCTTCGACTCATGTCCTCCCTCGGGCTATTTTTTATCACTTCACTGATTTCGATGATCGAGCGCCTGGGGATCTGCTTTTGCGAGAGCCAGAGTCTCACCTCTCTCATGAGGAACGAGAGGTATTTATTTCACCCTTTTTTACATTTCTGCAACGTATTCCGCATTTTTGTATGTTTCATGCCTTTTGCTATGCATATCTGCTCCCTTTAGCACGTAGCTTGTTCTGACGCTTAGCCCATGGTAGAGTATTCTGTTTGCATTTTGTACGCTTGAATTTCTGATCACGTAGCCTATGACCTGATGGTGAACACACAGCATACATATATGTTGACAGTTGAACACACAGCCCAAACTCTGAATTTCTGAATACACAGCCCAAGTTAATAGTGAACACACAGCACACACTTGTTGAGAGTAGAACACACAGCCCAAACTCTGAATTTCTGAACACGCAGCCCAAGTTGAGGTGAACACACAGCCCACTGATTTGTTGAGAGTAAAACACATAGCCCGAACTCTGAACTTTTGAACACGCAGCCCAAGTTGAGGTGAACACACAGTCCACACTGATTTGTTGAAATCTGAACACACAGCCCAAACTCTGAATTTCTGAACACGCAGCCCAAGTTAAGGTGAACACACAGCACACTGATTTGTTGAAATCTGAACACACAGCCCAAACTCTGAATTTCTAAACACGCAGCCCACATTAAGGTGAACACACGGCCCGCTGATTTGTTGAAATCTGAACACACAGCCCAAATATTTTGATGTTGAACACTCGGCTCGGACTTTGAGGTGAACACACAGCCCACATATTTTGATGTTGAACACTCGGCTCGAACTTTGAGGTGAACACACAGGCCACTGGTTTTGAAATCTGAACACACAGCCCAAACTCTGATGTTGAACACTCGGCTCGAATTTTGAGGTGAACACACAGTCCACTGGTTTTGAAATCTGAACACACAGCCCAAATATTTGAATTCTGATTTGATCCTGCATATAGCTTATACATTTCATTTGCACGCAGCTTGTATATCTCATTTATACGCAGCTTGTTTATTTCATTTGCACACAGCTTGTTTATTTCATTTGCACGCAGCTTGTTTATTTCATTCTGAAACTGAATATATGTATTCACCGTGAATGCAGGTGTCGTCCCGTGTTACACGGGGATACGGCTCCATCGTTGCAAGAGAGTGGTACGCGGAGCTCCCAGAGGCCGTCCGCGATTGGGTTGACCTAGCAGGATTCAGCCCCTTTTGTGCCGGGATATCTCGTCATCCAGCTAGCAGGACGTTAATGGGCGCCCTGGTGGAAAGGTGGTGGGACACCACCAACTCTTTTTATTTCTCATCCACCGGGGATATGACCATGACCCCGTTTGACTTTGCCGTATTGACTGGCCTTGACGTGGGAGGTTGGGCGATCCCATATGACGAGGACATGGGCCAGTGGGAGGCTGCTTGGATCTTCTTACTGGGAGCTCGTCCACTGGTCGACCGATCCTCGGGCCGAGTCCGGTACACTTGGTTTTCTTCCCATTCTAGGCATACTGAGCCCGAGACTCTGGAGGAGATTACACAGTACGCCCGCGAGTTTCTGATGTTCCTCTTCGGGACCACTCTGTTCTCCGACAGGGGGAACACCGTTGGGCTATATCTGCTGGGTGCCCTGGCAGACCTCACACAGGTTAGTCGGTATGATTGCGGTGGCACCAGCTTGGCTACCCTTTATTGTTATATGAGCGCGACCTCCCGCGGACGGGGGAACACCGTCGGCGGCTACTGGAGAGCCTGGGAGGTACCTTCTACCCTCTTGATTTAAATTTTTGCTTTTCAATGTATGTATATTGTACACATGGCACACTTTATACTCTGTCCTGACATCCTGCACTCAGCATTCTGTATTCTGATGGCTTCTGCGCCGTTTTCCGCAGTTATGGGTTTTTGCATATTTTCCCGTACTAGCGCCAGAGCTGGAGGTGGAGGCGCCCCTTGTGACCCTCTACTCTCTTGTTTTCGAGGGCCAGTACCGGTCGCGGCCTCGGGAGACCCTTCTCTACCTACGGCAGTACTTTGACACGATGCGGCCGTCAGAGGTAATCCAAAACTCCCAATTCCCAAGGCTCTCATCTTTCGTTTATTCCGTACATCTACAATTTCTTATCAGCCTATGCATTGGTTGTCCGCAGATTGCCTGGCAGCCCTGGTTACCTTTGGGTGGGGACCTTCGATTTCAGTTTGCCGGAGGATGGGGCTCTTCCCGGTATAGGATTTTGTTCGAGGGGCCAGTTAGTAGGGCCTGGTTCCTGGGGGAACGCTTCCTTCGTCAGACTATGGGCTTTCCTGAGTTAATTGTCTGTAATATTTAATTAACTTGATAGTTAGTTAAATTGTATTATTCTTTCGGTCCCCCCGAGCGAGGGCAAATTTGTAATAAGTGTGGGTGCGTATGTGCATGTCTTCCAACCCCCATTTCTTTCTCCCTTTTACTTACCTGGTTTGATGGTTAGTACTAGGGCATATTTAATTTAGCATCCTTATGCTATGCATGCGTGCATCATTCATCAGTATTACATGTACCGGGCTCAGCGCATCATACTAACTGCATAGTATTTGTAGACATCCCATTTTTGACCGTCCTCAAGACTTGGACGTCACCGCTTGAACACTCAGTGATCATCCATGTTTGTGTTCATCTTGAGTTCCCGAAGGTCTCGGCTACGCGCCTTGCCTCAGGATCTCTCGACTCGGCTGTTTTGTGTCTGGTTTTGTACCAAACACTTGTGCTTTGCCTTGGAGGGGCAGGGAATGGCTTGTGGGCCATCCCCACACTCCACCGGCCATGGCTTGAGGCCACCGGCTGTGTTTTGTTGCCACTGGCCAAATTGGCCGGCCGGCACTATAGACAGCCGGCCGGCTATTTTTTTTTGGTCAATTGCAATTTTGGCCGGCCGACTACTGTGCATCTGCTTTTGCAGATATTTTTGTGCAGCTGGCATACACTGTCACACCCTCCATACACGTGTATGGAGGAATTGCCTTCTTGTTAGCTTCCTTTGGAAGCTTTACAAGACTAATTGTCTATAAAGGAGAACCTCTTCTCTCTTGTTCAAGGGTTAGACAACTTAGACAATATTTTCAGAGCTTGTGCTTTAGGGTTAGGGTTTACATATATCCTCTATCTCTATATATCTCTCTCTCTCTCTCTCTCTCTCTTGTGTTTAGTGTGTGTTTAGTCTTATTTTTGTGCACAAACACCCATCATCACACCTTTTCTTAGTTGCTGAGGTACCAGACGTCTTTCCTTGAAGCTTTTGGACTGGTTTGGAACCAAAAGAACTGCTGGAACATTGTTTGTGAAGAGGGTCTACAAGGGTAAGACTTTTGTCCCTTTTTACCCCATTTTTGCAAAGCTTTTTAGCCTATCTTGAATCTATTTTTGAGCTTAGCATATAACATATAAAAGTCTTGTTTTTGTCTGCTCTAAATAGTTTGTTAAGGGCGTTTTAATCTTTGGGGTTGTTTGACCCCTCTTAAGGCTTGTTTGGCCTTTGTTTTGTGCCATTTTGGTTGAGCTCCGAGACCATTGTGTTTGGGCCTCCTCACCACTGAAATCTTGAGGGATTTCAGAGGTGAGGATGGTGCCTTGAGGTCCTAGGAAAGAGAGGGCCACCCCCCTCTCCTTGTCCTTGAAAAGGGCTATTTTTGCCTCTTGAGGGAGCATCTAGTTTAAGTGTGTGTTGACCATGCCTTGACTGATATTTATGCTTATTTTTCCATGAAATAGCATTGTGTTGAGTTGGTTTTGGTACACCATGCTTGCTTAGCATACATGCATAGCATTTAGACTACCATGCTCATGTGTTTTGGCTAAGCTTTGTGAAGCTTATATGCATATTTTGATGTGCTAAGGGACTGTTTTAGGTCATTTGAGTCATTCATGTCTTGCTTTGTATAGCTACCATGCAATCCCTCTTGAATGCCTTAAGCTTTGGCCTCTCTAGCATGCCATCCTTACTTTATTTCAGTGGTTTGACACCACTTATAGCATCATTTCAGTCCTCATGACATGCTTGCATGCTTGCCTTTGATGCCTCTTTGATGCCTTATGAGGTTGTGCCTTATGCTCCATGTTTGGTCATTGTGCATGCCCTAAGTCATTTAGATGCCATCTAAGTGGTCTTTAGGCTTTGTTTTAATATGCTAAAACTCTGTTTTTGGTCATTTAATTCATGCCATGTTTGGTTTTGCTAAGGGTAGCTCAATACCTCCCTAGCTTGCCTTGAGTTTTGGACCTCTAATTGCATGCTTATGCTTGTCTTGTTGGCTTGGTTTGGCACCATTTTAACATGATTTTCAGAGCTTATGTTGCATGTCATTAGTCCATGTTTTTGTGCTTACAAGTTGTCTTCATATGCTTAAGTGTTGGACCATATTTGCATGTATGCGTGTGTGTGTGTGTTGGACCTCACTTCCATAGTATTGGCCACTGATTTTGGCAAGCTTGCAAGCTACCCATGTTAGTTTAAGCCCACCCATTTGCATGTTGTTGCATGCCCACCTTATATGTTGTTGCATATTTGTGTGTTGTTGCATGATTGAATGAAGTCACATGCTTGCTTGCATGCTCGAACACCCACATTGCGCCTTGCATACTTGTTAGTTGCATTGTCTCATGCCCTATGTCTTGCATGACCATTGTATACCTTGTATGCTTCTTAGCATTGTCCATGTTGCATACGAGTCGACATGCTTAGGATTGCATTGCATTGGCATGCATGCTTCGCCTCTTGAATTGCTAGTGATAAAGGTTGAGTTCAATTTGCTTGATTATGTGCATTGCATTCCATATCAACATGCACACTTGATTCTTTGGGCCATCATGCATGGAAATGCGTGATTGGTGGCCTGAGAATCGAGGCCCATCCTCCTTTGAGTCATAAATATGATAAGGAGTGTGGTCGGTGCATACATTGTTTGAAATGCATTGCCATGCCAAGTTCTGTCCTCTACTACTGTCAAACCAGTTTTTGCAGGAAGATTTGGCCGGCCGGCCATCTTAAGTGCCGACCGGCCATCCATTTTTGGCTGATGGATTATTTTGTGGCCGGTGACCATCATACATGACCGGTGACCAATCCCTTCAGCCGGTGGTGTTCTACAGTACTCAGAGAAGCAACATTGGGACTTGTGCAGTCTTCAGAGGAGGATAACAGCCAAAGCAGAGGCATTTTGTGCATGGTGGTGACTTTCCGAGCGGAACCGAGCGCGCATGCATTGGACCCTCTTCCTGAGGCTGTTGTTTACTGCTTAATTAGATTAGTTAATTTGCTTAGCTAATTTAATTGGTTTGTAATATTTAATTAGCTTGTAGGTTAATTAAATTGAATTATTCTTTCGGTCCCTCCGAGCGAGGGCAAATTTGTAACAAGTGTGGATGCGTTTGTACATGTCTTCCAACCCCCACTTCTTTCTCCCTTTTACTTACCTGCTTTGGTGATTAGCATTAGGGCATATTTACTTTAGCATACCTTATGCTATGCATGCGTGCATCATTCATCAGTATTGCATGTACCAGGCTCGGCGCATCATACTAACTGCATAAGTATTTCAAATCTAACTTGAATACATGCTACTTGTGCATTTTTACATGTCATTTATAGACTAGCCGAGCCTATTCTAGTGACATACCATATGCGTTGCATTAGGCATTTAAACATGGACTTGGATCATGCGTGATTGCTAACATGTTCTTTTTTTGGCACGGAGTACTAGGTGAGCTCTTTATGCTTTAGCATACCGCATGCATGTGAGTGTTGCCATAATAGCATGATTACCATGAGGTTAGCTGCTTATGTGATATAACTACTTGAATGCCTGTGGATGGAGGTTGAATTGACTAAATTGTGATAACGCATTAAAACAGTGAGTTTTGAGCCCACTAGATAGTGGCAAAACCATCTTTTCTAAAGCCCACTTGAGGGTGGCAAAACCTGCATTTTAGCCTACTTACGAGTAGCAAACCATTTTCGAAACAAGCATGAAATGTTTTGTTCCAATTTAGGCGATTTGATCTATACTTGTTTGCTGTGCGCATAACATAGTAATTTTAGGCTAATAACCGGAATAAGAACATATAACGTTTTCAAAAACGGATATCACGGTTAGTAGAGGCCGATCTTCGGATCGGGCGAGAGGGGGTGCTCATAGCTAACCTTCCCCAATCGTACCCAAGCTCCCGAGCCGAGGCAACTTTGGTGATGACGGACACGTGGCCTTTGGCACCGAGTCAGGGTTTCCTAAATTCCCCATAAAAAATATTTAGGTGGCGACTCTGTATCTGGCAAAGCAGTCCATGTTTGGCACTTCTTTTCTACAAATCTGTTTTCCAAAACGATTTGCCAGATCTGAACTCTTTGATGATTCATCGGTCTTGCATTGCACTCTGCGAGATTAGATACAAGACCGTGACACCAATTGAGTCCGAACTGTAGCATGAGGCCCAAGGGCGCGTCTACAGTATTTCAAATCGAACTTGAATACCTGTTATCTGTCGCATCTCACATGCCATTCGTAAATTAGCCGAGCCTATTCTAGTGACATTTTGTATGAGATACATTAGCCACCTTAACATGAATTAGGATCATGCATATGATTACTAACTAGTTCACTGTTCTGGCACGGAGTACGATGTAAGTATTTATGCTTTAGCATCTCACATGAGTGTGAATGTTAACATGATAGCATGCTTACCATGTGGCTATATGCTTATGTGATATAACTTCATGAATGCCTGTGGGTAAAGGTTGGATTGTTTGAATTGGGATAATTCATCGAAATTCGTATTTTAGTCTACTCGCGAGTAGCAAAATTCAAACCAATTTCCAAACAAACGGAAATGCGATGCTTTGTTCCGACTTAGGCAATTCAGTCTATACTTGTTTTGATGTACGCATCACGTAGTAAATCTAGGCTAATAACCGGAATAAGAACGCATAATGTTTTCAAAACAAGATATCATGGTTAGTAGAGGCTGATCTTCGGATCAGGCGAGAGGGTGTGCTCATAGATGACCTTCCCCAATCGTACCCAAGTTCCCGAGCTGAGGCAACTCTGGTGATGACAGACACGTGGCCTTAGGCAAACGAGTCGGGATTTTCTAAATTTCTCCAAAATAAAATATTTAGGTGGCGACTCTGTATCTGGCAAAGCAGTCCATGTTTGGCACTTCTTTCTAAAAATCTATTTTTCTAAACGATTTACTGGATTTGGACTCTTTGGTTCAGATTAAGAACCGTGACAATTTGAGAGTCCGAACTGTAGTGAGCCCAATATAAACAGAACGGCGGGGGGAGGGGATCTCCCTCCTGGGGCGTTCGGGGACGTCTACAGTTTCTGGTGACTCTGCTGGGGATTTAGAGAACTTGACTCGAACTCATGATATCTTGTTTTGACTACACTTGGGTGTTTCTTTGCATTGCATGTGCATTGGTGCGCCTAGGACACCGTGTTGGCCATCTGCTATTCCTGAACGGTTTGCCGGAGGCTTGCCTTGTCAAGGCATGACCATAAGGCTGACCGGTTGCGGGCTCTGCCAGTATGGGAACACAAACCCCGATTGTTACCGAGGCACCCTTTTGAGCATTCGACCTAGTGCATATTCGGAATCCATAGTGACCATTCCAAAGCTAGGACAGGTTACATACCTGATTTTAGGTTGTTTAAAACTGCTATGTGCGTAGTGAAACCCTAGCTCCTGACAAAATAGGACAGGGAAACCCTACCTCAACATAGGGGTGTTTTGGCTCTTACTTACGTGTTATGTGCTATGTGCTTTTTGAGTTGACCCCCCACAGGGAACGCACATATTCATTTACAAGTTTGGGTATCAGGCCTGAGGGCAATAGTATCCGTAGTTTGGGGAATCAGTTATATCTGCGGGTATCAGACTCAGTTTTGGGACAGCAATTTTGGAGAACAGTGATCAGTAGTAGAGTACAGTTATTCAGTCATGTCTGTGTCTGTTCCGTCTGGGCTGAACTACTGCTTGTTTTCCCTTTCAGTTCAGAGATTTAGGTTCAGAGATTTAGTACAGAATAGCCAGTGTTCTCCTTCGCTGAGGCGAGATAGATATTTGATCTGTCAGTCACCGTTCAGTTTAGCGGACTTATGATAGCCCAAAGTTCAGAGGAAATTGTGGTTATGGCAGCCGCGTTAGACCAAGGGATCATCTTGCAGGATGAGATCAATGTTGATATATCGCATCCGCCCAGGTCGCCTGCTGCACACTCGATCAAGACCCTCTAGTTGTATCAGGCTCGTGAGCCCACCACATTCGAGTTAATGGGAATGATTGGTGACCTCCAAAGGTCTGTGGTTGATCTCGCCTACGGAATGTCGGCTTCGCCACCGGCCACATCATATGCTGGGAATTTTGTACCACAGGAGCCCTTGCTACTGGGGCGGATTGTGATCGAGCTCAGCCAACCAGAGGTTGCCTCCAGTCAACAACAATCGGGTTTCACTCTGATGTAGTAACCCAAACCCTCGATCAGGCTGAGGCTAGAGGTAAGAATAAAGTGGGAACAGATGCTGATCCCATTGAACAACTACTGTGGGCAGTCGAGGCTTTGAAAGCCGGGGGAATGAATAAGCGGCAAGTATTCGCAGTCATGACTAAAGCTATGGATGATGCTTTCCCCACTCCAACCGAAGGCAGTTCAAGCCAGGCAGAAAATCGGGATAGGCCCCGTCATGCCAAGACAGTTCCTTCCATTCCCAACCCTGCACCAGGAAAAGACGACCCTTTCGCTAGTGCATCTAGCAAGAACCCTCAAACTTCGAAGTACCTGCCTCGAGGGCGCAGAGTCTTTCACGCCCTCTACATGCCTTTGTCTAGGGCATTTCAAATTTTGGCTAAAAAGGGACATCTTAAACCCCTCGAACCTCGACCTCTCCTGAAGAATCTCCCTCTTACACATGATGCTGCCTTGTACTGCACGTACCACCAGCAAACCGGTCACAGCATCGACGGTTGTTTCTGCCTTCGCCACGAAGTGCAAGATTTGATCGACAATGAGGTCATCCTCCCACCCACCTCAGCAAAGTCTGTCACCATTGAATTGTTGGATTTCGAGGATACTGCAAGCATGTGATCGGGGGTTGGACCACCTGCAGGCGGCGCTCGGTGTATTTCGATATGGCATTTGGCACGCACTCTTAGGAGCATTTGCGAATGCAGTTTTGTAATTTCTGGCTTGGGTGTCGAGTCAGTTCTTTGTTTTGTTTCGGGTCTATCTCATTGTCTTAAGTTAGTCTTTTTGCTTAAAGGGTCTGTCTTGTTGTGTAGAGTCAATCCCATTGTATAGAATGTCAGGTGATTCCGGGATTGTTTGCCTCGAACACCGTTTTGTTTTGTAATTATCCTTTTGCTTTCTTTTGAGTCTGTCTCTGCTGTGGAGCCAGTTGCAACCAGGAAATCTGAATGAAACAGCTGCGGCTATCATGTTTTCTGTGCCTATTGCTACTTCGAGCTAGCTGTGCCAGAAAATTTGAATGAAGCGACGGAGCATCTCACTCACTCTTCTGCACCCCAAACTCATTGCATTGACCTAAGTTTTTAACTTTTTGAACATTGTGGTGTTGAAAACGAAGAGGAAGAAATTCCTCGGGATTTGCAAAACTTTGATCAAATTGAGAGAAAGAGAGGCATGCTAAGCCCTTAATGATTGAAATCTTGTTTGTCAACATGAGTACTGAGAAGGACCCTGGCTTGATCCAGATTGGTTCCGCACTATCTTCAGCGCGAGCGATTTGTCGCTTTCTTAAAAAAAAAAATCAAAAACAAAATGTTTTGCGCAGTCCTGCGAAGACCTGTGTGGAATCGCTCTTGAGATTGTGCAGCTTAGGATCGCTCTCAGCCTCAAGACTTGAGCTCTTGCTTTCAAACCTTGGACCTTAGTTCAGAATGCTCAACAGTCAACTACAACATAAGGCCTGCGTGGCCAAATTTGAAGCAACCCTCGAACAAGAGGCCAAGAAAGTCAGATCAAGAAGATCAGATCAGAAGAAGCTTGCAAAGCTAAATCAGAAGCGCCCCTCGAACTAGGGGCAAAAAATGTCCAATGTGCTCGAAGAGTCGAAGATGGATCTTTCTGTAAATCAATACAACAGCCACTCTCCTGAATACGGATGGCTTCAAAACCCTAAAACCATTTGGCATGGACTTGTTACACTTTTACCCTTTGAGAGGCTCGCTGGGCCGAAAACCCGGAAGGGCGACCCAGGCAAAAGTTAGAGCAAGAGAAAAATACAAAAAAGAACAAAAAGAACAAAAAAAAAAGAAAAATGCAAAGAATGAAGAAAAGAAAAAAAAAGAACAAGAAAAGAAAAAAAAAGAAATGAAAAGAAAAGAAAAGAAAAACCTAGCTCGCAAGGTTGAAAACCCAGAAAGGGCGGCATTGGCAAAAGTTAGAGCGCAAAAAGTGAGGGTTAATACATGAGTGTACCTTAACCGGAACTACGTAAGGCTTGATTCCCATATTTGGGATACGTAGGCAACTTCATCCTGAAGTCCAGCCCCCAACGCTTTCATAGCGACTAAGTCTATATAATGGTTTTAATCATCCTTGATTCCCATGTTTGGGATACGTAGGCAACTTCATCCTGAAGTCCAGCCACCAACACTTTCAAAGTGACTGTGTCCATATATTGGTTTTGACCATCTTCGTCTTCTCTGTATCCGAGAGTTCGGTTGTAATCGTCACTAAGGAGGACTGTTTACAATATGCTGCGGCGTCATCCAGACAAGGGGCAACTTTCCGTTGCCATTCAAAGCGCTGCAGTGCCATTCAAATAAGGGGCAACTTTCCGTTGCCGTGCAGTGTCCTTCAGAAAATGGGTAGTTTTCCTTCCGATCTGAGGTTGTACGTCTCGAGAGTAAGTTTTGCGCTCGTTGAGCAGTGACCATTTGCAAAAACAGTTTTTGAGAATTTTTACTGAGGTTGACCATCCTCTCAAAAATTGTTTCATTTTCCAAAACTGGACCATTTTCTTGGACCCAAAAAAGGAAAATTTTCAGTGCTCATAGCCTGACTTGCATGATTTTCAAATCAAAAATTGCACAAGTATGTTAATCTAACTCTCATATTGGTCAAAATTGTTTTCGTAGAAACCAAAACAAAAAATGGTCAAAATGATGAACTATGGGTACAGTTGAGTCAAGCTTCCTGTCTTTCCCCCATCACCAGCAAACTTGCCAAGAAGGGCATAACTGAAGCTGTCATTAAAGGGCTGAAAGCTCTCTCAACCTCTGAGCAACGAGGTATCGAACCAAGTGCGAAGCATGAATCAGAACGGATCAAGATACTTTATTCCCTTGTCTGGGGCGTCGACCAAACGCCACCAGAAGAAATAGCCGCGAGCTAACCGTATCGGGTGTGAACCCACAACTTCTTATTAATCCATCAAACACCCCGGGGAGGGATAAAAAATGAGAGAATAAAGAATAGAGAGGTGTAAGTTGAGAGAAAAAGCGAGCCAAAGGGTTTTGAGAGAAAAACCGAGCCTAAGAGCCGAGTGATGTGAGAATCACACAAATGAGAAAGGGTGGGAAACAATACCCAGAGAAACTGGCTCCTCGTGATCTGAGGTCCCCCGTCTTCGATAACACGTCTGTATGTCGTGTCTTTTGTTCTGTTTACCTCAACCTTTGTTTTGAGTCTTTTCCGAGTGTGTCTCGCTGTGTTTAGGCTGTTTACCTTTTTTGTTTCTACTGTTGAGTCGTTCTCGCTGTGTCTAGTTGTAGGCTCACTACCCCAGTTTGAAAAACCTTTAAAAAATTAATCGTTTTGTGCTCAGAGTGCTGTGCCATTCTCCACATTTGTGTAAAAACATGACTTGGTTCTTTCATACAATTGCAGGGTCCACCCCCGATAAGTGTGAACAGAAAAACATGGGCCTCTCTGAAGCTTTTGGGTTTCGGATTACATCTGAGTGTGCTTCAACTTCAGCCGATCCCACCTTTGTATTCCGTCTTTTCTGATTGGACTGTTTGTTCAGGATTCGCTGTATGCAGATTAATCCCCAGCAGAGTATGAGCCGAGTGTTCGGACTGAGCAGTGGGTTGTTTAAGTTGTTTTGTCGTTCGCTGGTTCATTACCTGGTTATTACAATACAAGTGTTTGATTTTTCAGACAGGAGATCAATCTCATTTACATTAAGGTGTAATATGATGCAATGCGATGCAGTGTATGAAATGTATCAATGTAACACTTTTTCAGATAAAAAGTTTGTGTTATTTCATCATCTTTTCAAGTACAAAGTTTTGGAGAAAACAAAAGCCTGCCTGCGGCAGTATAAGGTACTCTAGCTACCAGCAAAAAGAAAAGCAAAATAAGAAGAAGAAAAAAATAGCAAAAATCTGGATCAATGTCAAATGGTCTCAGGCCTAGAGGTCCGTCCTCATCCTCTTCCTGGACAAAGGTCCAGGAGCATCATCATCAGCGCCGTCATCTGAGCCCGAGTCAGTGCCATCTCCGGTCTCCTCCTCAGATGACTCTGCCTCCGCCTCCGCCTTGGACTCGTCGTCATCTGGAACTGGCGCCCGAGAGCTACTCCCAACATGAGTGCGCCCCGCCTTGGTGCGAGGGTATACTCTGCCATCTCCTCCTCCTCGGGTAGGAACCGAAGGTCCGGCTGGAGCACCTCCTGCAGCGGGAATCAAAAATGGAGGCTAAAAAGTACAAATTGCAGACGCATCAGTATGCTATGCAAAACAGAGTATTAGTACAGAATGCGGTGTATGAGTACAGAGTATGAATGCTATGAGCAGTATGATGGTACAGAATGCAGTGACTGAGTACAGTGTATGAATGTTGTGAGTAATGCTGTGAACAGTCTGTGGGCTACAGTGTATCAGATGCCATGAGGGCAGTGTATTGAGTGTTGTGTTAACAGGGCAATGCATCAGATTATGTGAAACAGTTTATGTATGGTTTGAGACCGTGGTCAGAAGAGCATACCGGAATACTGTACATGGCCAAAAGATCGAGGCTCTGCTGGAACATCCCCATCACCGAAGCAGTCAACTCCAAGGACTGGCGAGTGTACTCGGAGGAAGCCTGCAAAAGTGTTAGAAGTATCAATATTCTGCGGAATATCAAATGAAATGAAATGAAATGACGGTGCAAAATGCAAAATGCAGTAGTACATGCCGGAGGCAAGTCGTAGAAACCGACTAACTCATGATCAGCCGGAGAAAGAGCGATGGGGATCTGGTAAGTCGCCCCACCCCGCCTTCTGCATGTCATCATCGTGGGCAGTGCTGGCCAACTAGCCCCTCGTCCCCTCCGAGCTCCACTCCTGCCACGGACTCGAGCTATCCTCGATGTCCCTGCCCCTGCTCCAGCCTCTGGCGCCGCCGGCCTCTCTCTCTCAGCTCGACGGCCACTGCTCAAAGGCCGCATGATATACGTACGGACGTACTCTGTGTAGTCGCCTATGCCTCTATAATGTATCGAATCCCAGCCGATCGTATAATCAGCCATCTACTCGGGAGTGAACCTCTCGGTGTCCCTCATATGCTCAGGGGGCGGAGCTGGAACTATCTGCTCTGACAAACCCAGGGTCTGGTGCAAGAAGCGCTCACCTAGGTACCAGGCCCGACAGATAGGGCCCTCTAATAGAAGCCTGAAGCGGGCAGTGTCCTCCGCACCGACAAATCACTCCCGAATCCCAACTGGCAATAGAGCCCAAGGCTACCAGGTGATCTGTAAATGGCATACAGTTTGTTATCTACTGTTATCCGAAAATACAGTGCAAAGCGAAGCTTAAATGAACTGCAAGTTCTAAACATACCTCTGCGGGGGTGATAGTGTCGAAATAACGGCGGAAGAATATGAACGTCTCCCGTGGTCTCCGCACACACCTCACATCGAAGCGTCGGGAGAATGGAACGACAAGAGGGGTCTCCTCGTCAGGCACTGGCGCGAGCCTTGGAATGTAGGCGTAGACCCACAACTGCAGAGTAAGTATCAGTATGCTTATCAGATAAAGCGGAATGCAGAATAAAGCAGAAATCACAGAGCCGTGTATTGTGCAGTGTATTGTGCAGAGTGTACAGTGTGTGCAGTATACAGTCAGTGAAAAGCAGGGTATATGTGTGCCGTGTGTGCAGTATACAGTTAGTGTGAAGCAGACCGCAGTGTGTGCAGTGTACAGAGTACAGGTAATGGAAAGCAAAAATGAAAAACAAAAGAAGCAAATGTATGTGACACCCCTGTTCCGTAGTATGTTAATTAGTCCTTAACATGATGTGATTATGTATTTTGATATGATTTTGTGTTCCACTATGTGAAAATATGTGGTTTGAAATTTTATCTGTTCATCGTAGGAATATCTGTTTGAGTAGTCTGTTTTGGAAATTTAATTGAGGGCCTTATCGGCCACGGAACCCGAAATTGATTACGCCATTGTGGTTGGCATAATTTTTAGGGCCTACGGTGAAATTTAATTGAAATTTGATTCTGGTCAATTTAAACTGATTAAATTGAGAAATTAAGTACCCCATTATTTTATATTAAAATATTTGTTAGTGGGGCTTGTTGTATATTTGTATTGCACTCTCCTTTAGCTCTCTTAAAACTCAAAATCTGAGTTAGACAATTGAGAGTGAGAGAGAGGCCGGCCATGGAGAGAAAAAGGGAGAGATTTGTGTAATTTGGGCTCAAGACTTGGGAATTTGAAGATCTAGCTCAAGATTTGGCTAGGGCTTGAGTGTTGAAGCTCTCAGGTAAGTGATTTCATGAAATCTTACTTGTAATTTGTAAGTTCAAGGGTTGTTTGTGATCAAGAACATGTAATGAGTTGATTTTTGTTGAGATTGAAGTCTTAGAACTCATGCATGTAAGAAATTACTTTGAATTTGCATGTTTGAGCTTGAAACACATGATTCATGTGGAGTTTTGGGTAAAGCTCATATTGTAGTCACCATTTGTACCATCTAAGTTGAGAATGATGAGCATCTCCCACATGCATGTACAAATCATGGGAGTATAAGTCTTGAATGTTGAATTTGAGCATGTTGATGATGGGTTTGAGACAATTTGGGACATGCATGTAGATAATTCATGTAATTGAGCTTCCTAATGTTGTAATCTGCATTAGTAGCATGTTAGCATGTGTAAATGTGTAATTTGAACCATTGCATGCAAGAAATGTAGATGGAAAACTGATTTGGAGCTCAAGAACACGATCTGGGAAACCCAGATTTTTGAGGTCCGCTCGAGCGGGGTAATGGCCGCTCGAGCGGGAAAATCGTGCTCCCAGCATTTTTGCAGAGTTGGATGCCCGCTCGAGCGGGACATTTCACGCTCGAGCGTGGATTTTTGTAGACGGACCTTCAGCTCGAGCGCATCTTTTGTGCAACCAGTACCTTGCAGGCCTTAAGGGTCCGCTCGAGCGGAGAATCTTACGCTCGAGCGGGGACCCTGTTTCCTGGAATTTTGTTCATGCATTTTGTGATTCGTTTTCCGTTCTCTTTCACTTGTAAGCACTCCTAGGCATGTGTTAAGCATTGTAAATGAGTTAATGAGATAAGAACAAAGCCTAAAGAGGAATATGTGAATTAAAGAACGGATTGAACTGTTAGTGACCCTTATGTATTCATGAAATGTGTAGGGTCAAGCTCCAGGGCGCATCCACAAGCCGATCACTGTGAGTAATATCAATATTTGAAAACTTGTCAATGTCCAATTGTTATTCCCCTATAAATATTATGAGTTGTTAATTGGAATTGTGGACAAAAGTTTGACATGAATGAATGGGCCAAAGGCCGTTTGACATGAATGAATGGGCCAAAGGCCGTTTGACATGAATGAATGGGCCAAAGGCCGTTTGACATGAATGAATGGGCCAAAGGCCGTTTGACATGAATGAATGGGCCAAAGGCCGTTTGACATGAATGAATGGGCCAAAGGCCGTTTGACATGAGTGAATGGGCCAAAGGCCGTTTGACATGAACGAATGGGCCGAAGGCCGTTTTGCCATGAATGGAAACCCGGAGGGGCCAAAGGCCAGAATGTTTGGAACTACAGTTACTTGACTTGCATTTCGTATAGTTATATATATATTTTGCTGTTAAACAGAAGTATGAATTGGGCCCAAGGCCGTTTGGAGCGTGTTGATCTACATATTGTTATGTAACTGTTATATTTGATATTATTCACTGGGCTATCGCTCACGCTCATTCATGTATTTGTAGGTGAGCCAAGGGAAGTCCAAACCCAGCCCCAGTGAAGTCTGCTAGGAACAACAGGAGTTTTGGGAGAGTCAGCCTTATGCCTCGCGCATGAGACCATCCTTGCCCTTTTACTATGTACCTATGTTTTGTCTTGTTGGCAAGGACCCAGTGCATGTCTGTACATAGTCTGTTATAGGTTGACTCGTTTTGGACGATCCTGTCTGTAATGAATTTTGTGAAGCTGTACTTTTGATGTGAGTTATTAACGTATCTGAGTATGGTTTGTTTGATGTGCATATAAGCACGGCTCTATGGAAAAAGTTTTTAATTTTGCTTCCGTTTGGCCCCCATTAACTCTGTTAAAATACGTTTAGTACAGTTTGAGGCCGTAGGTAATCTCATGATTACTGGCCGGTTACGTCCTTAACCCACGGGGGCGGGTTCGGGTCGTGACAAATGAAAAACAAAAGAAGCAAATGTACCTCCCAAGCTCGCCAGTAGCCCCCGAGCAACTGTCCGCTGCCACGGGAAGCTGAGCTCATGTATCTGTACAGCGTGGCCAAACCGGTGCCACCCCAGTCGTAGCGCAAGATCCGCGTGACGTCCACAAGCGCACTCAACAAACAGAGGGGCACAGTATTTTCCCGATCAGCGAAAATGGTTGTCCCCAGCAGAAACATGAGGAAGCCGCGGGCGTACTGCTCTACCTCCTCCTGAGCCATCGGTGCCTCCTCGGCCAAGGTCAACTGAACCCTGAAGTGGCTCTTGAACCATGAATATCTAACGAATCCTGGGCGCGCAAGAGGCAGCATCTCGCCCAGCAAGTAAATCTGAGCGGCCTCCCACTCATCCATGTCTGTGTCGAAGGGGATCGAATCACCCCCTACCCCGATGCTGGTGAGCATCGAGAAGTCATAGGGAGTCATCGTCATATCTCCCGCAACCGAGAAGTGGAATGAGTCGGTGGTGTCCCACCACCTCTCCACCAGAGTGGCGAGAAGAGGCCTGCTCGCAGTAAGTCGGGAAAGTCCTCTGCAAAAGGCGCCGAAGCCGGCCTGGTCTACGATGTGGCGGACCGCATCTGGCAGCTCCATATACCAATCTCTGGCGGCAACATTCCCATACCCCGAGAAGGCATGGGAACCTCCCTGTATTCGAAAGCAAACAGTTGCGAAGCCATATAAAATGTACAGTTTTGAAAAGCATTCAGAATTGGTGACAATATAGCGTATGTGCACGTTCTCAAGTTCAAACAAACATCGGATGCCGGTGTGCTTGCAGTAAACTACAACATGTGACGTGTCAGCATGTTTGAGTGGTTCAGGGTAAATACAGTATGTGTGCACGTGTTCCAATTCAAACAGATATCAAGTGCAAGTGTGTTCACAATCAACTACAGCATACAGTGTATCGGTGTATCCGGGCTAAGCAATTAAAGAACAGAATCAACTATGGCGGTTAAGTGTTCTACATTGCAAAAAATGAAACGGGAAAGAATATACCTCAGAAGCGTCGTATGATAGATGTGACTCCGGCTCGCTCAGGAGAAGTTCTGGAGGCACTGTCCTATCAAAACTCCGGAACTGGCGAAGTCCGTCGGGAGGTAGTATGTGAATCGCCGGCCGGTAGGTCGCCGAGTCGAACGGGCGGACGCTCAGAGGCAAGAGCTCGGCCTCGGGATCCATCTCATGCTCCGGGGGAGTCCCGCCCTGTGGAAGATTGTCTACCATCTCAGAGAGAATGTGAAAATGGCCGGAAATGTGGAAACCGGGCTAGAATGTGAAAAGTCAACGGAAAGTCAACCCCGAGAGGGCAGAAAATGGCCGAAAAAGTTAGAATATGGAAAAGGCATGAAGATCAAGAGGAACTCGGGGGAAACAAACCCCAAGTGTCGGAAATCAAGAAAAAGACACCGAAACAAAGTTTCGTTCGGTTCAAAACGTCCGAAACAGCGAGGTATTCGCGAATCGAACAACGAAAAAGTGTTGAAAACACAAGAAAATGGAGAAATGAAGGAAGGAAAATGATCTAGAGAGAGAGAGAGAGGGAGTTTTCGACAAAAAACAAGTGAAGAAAATAGGGCTAGAGGCCCTATTTTAAAAGACCCGAGGCCAAAAGACCAAACTGCCCCGATTCAGGCATGTTTGGCCGGTCGGCCACACTGTTGGCCGGTCGGCCACACTGTTGGCCGGTCAGCCAAATATTTGGCCGGTAGACTTTTCTGATGGCCGGTGACCTCCCCTGATGGCCGTTGAACCTCCTACAACCTTTTTTGGGGTCAGAGGTGTGGTTTGGGGCCTTCATTGCTCAAAGACAGTGCAAGAAAATGCATTTCCGAAGCTCAGTCGATCTCCGTTTCGATCTCAAACCGTGTCTTCTGTGCGTGGCACCTGAATACGGGTGCAGTGTATCCTTTTTGTATCCTTTTGTCTCTTTCAAGATTCGAAAGTTGCCCTCACATGCATTGTCTTGCATTTGCATACCTTACTTGCATTGTTTTGCATTTTAAATCGCCTTGGTCTGGCGAGACCTTAAACACGTACGGTCTGGCGAGACCTTAAACACGCTCGGTCTAGGAGACCTTAAATCCTCTAAAGATGCAAGACCTTTGGTTTTTGCATGCATACATACGTCGTAACAAGCACAACTTGCATTGATGTGCACTGCTCACATGCATTATCATGCATCTCAAGCAACACGCGTTGTCGCGCATTCGAGTCCACATGCATTATCATGCATCTCAAGTAACACGCGTTGTCCCGCATTCGAGTCCACACGCATTACCATGCATTTCAAGCGACGCACGTTGTCGCATATTTGAGCTCACATACATTTCGAAAGTCGTGCGTTGTCGCACATTCCAAGATCATTTGCATTGTCATGCATCTCAAAAGCCGCGCGTTGTCACGCGTTTCAAAATCATGCACCATCATGCATTTGCATTTCAAAAAAAAAAGGGAAGAAAACAACAAAAACAACATGCATCATTTGCATTACAAAAACACAAAAAAAAAAACATGCATTATCATGCATTTTCCCTTCATCATGCATTGTCATGCATTCAAAAAACAAAACAAAAAACAAACATGCATATGTCATGCATTTCACTGTAAATAGTGCATATGTCATGTATTTCACTGTAAATAGGGCATATGTCATGCATTTCACTGTAAATAGTGCATATGTCATGCATTTCACTGTAAATAGTGCATATGTCATGCATCATTGTAAATAGTGCATATGTCATGCATTTCATTATATATAATGCATATGTCATGCATTTCACTATAAATATTGCATATGTCATGCATTTTACTGTAAATATTTCATCCATTGCATATTTGTAAATATTGCATTGTAGCTTGCATGCATTCACTGCATCACCCCCATCTATGGCTTGCGCATTTCCATGTTGAGCTTGGTCTGGTATGTGCCCACACTTTTCACGTCGAAGCATAGTGCTGCATGTGTACGCGCCTATTCCACTGTTGGTATTGTGGTTTGAGGGTTGCGGCACCTTTTCTGTGTTAGACGTGGCTTGTTTGTGTCCATGCTTTTCCTAGGCAAGACACGGTTTGGGCCGCAGGCCTTATCCATTGTAAATATTCCATTCCATTGCATATTTTTATATGTTGCATTGTGGCTTGCATGCATTTGCCGCATCACATCTAGCTATGGCTTGCGCCTTTCCATGTTGAGCTTGGTCCGGTATGTGCCCATACTTTTCACGTAGAAGCACGGATCTGAGACTTTTGTGTACGCGCCTATTCCACTACTAGTATTGTGGTTTGAGGGTCGCGGCACCATTTCTGTGTTAAACGCGATTTGCATGTGTACATGCCTTTCCTAGGCAAGATATGTTTCGGTCGCGCGCCATATCCACTGTATATACTGCATTGTAGTGTAGTTCGATTGCATCTAGCATTAGAGTCATAATCTTTTCTGAGCAGAGCATGCCTCACTTATGTCATTCCACCCAATTACTTGTTCCTGTGTCCGTCTACATCACTCATAGTTCTGCATGTGTACGCGCCTATTCCACTGCTAGTATTGTGGTTTGAGGGTTGCGGCACCTTTTCTATGGTAGACGGACTTTGCATCTCCATCAATCTATTTGACATTTGTGTGGTTTTGAACCTCTCATGATTGGATCATGATTCAATTGCATTGCATATCGTTTGCATTGTTTATATATAGTTTTGTATGTTTTGCATATTATTTGCATTGTTTTTACATTTGTTTTGTGATTTTGCATATCATTTGCATTATGTTAGATTCAATTGCATATCATTGCACTGTTTGTGCACCCCTTGGTCTAAGGAGACCTTAAATCCTACATTCGTGTTGTCACGCAGCTTTCGATTGCATTGTTATGCATGTTGCTAACGATATTGCACCTGTTGAGTTTTCGTTCTCTTTCAGGCACGATATTGTATGTACGGTTCATTTGAAGCTGGGGCAACCAGACGAGCCGCACAGGTATTGTATCCTCCGAGTGAGACGTATCGAGAATTGCATAATTCTCTTGCACCCTCTTTGCATTGTAGTGTAGTTTGGTTTGTGCTAGCTTAAAATTGGTGCATTGTATGTGCTTCGTTACAGCTTTCTTTGTATGATCATAAGTTATGCTCGGCTTTGTGCATTGTCAGTTGCATTCGCCCCTGCCTTCGGGCGCATATCTTTATTGTCTTGCATGCATTGTCCAAGGCTTCGGCCTTGTCAAAAATGGGCCGTCTCTAGGCTTTGACACTCACTCCCGTCATTGTTATGACTTTCGAGTTCTGTCAAAGAGGGACAACTATAAACACTCCATTTTTTACCGTCCTCAAGACTTGGACGTCACCGTTTGAACACTCGGTGATCATCCATGTTTGTGTTCGTCTTGAGTTCCCGGAGGTCTCAGCCACGCACCCTGCCTCAGGATCTCTCGACTCGACTGTTTTGTGTTTGGTTTTGCACCAAACACTTGTGTTTTGCCTTTGAGGGGCAGGGAATGGCTTGTTGGCCATTCCCACACATCACCGGCCATGGCTTGAGGCCACCGGCTGGGTTTTGTTGCCATCGGCCAAATATTTGGTCAGTCGGCACTCTGGTTGGTCGGTCGGCCATCTATTTTGGTCAAATTACATTTTTGGCCGACTGACCACTATGCATCTGCTTTTGGCAAATATTTTGTGCCAGCTGTGATAGCTGGTACCCACTTTGCTCCCCTCCATACACGTGTATGGAGGGATCTCCCTCTTGACTAGCTTACTTGAGAAGCTTTGCAAGAGTGAGCTCTATAAGAGGGAGCCTCTTCTCCCTCCATTAGGGTTACACAAAAAAAAGTCTAGAGAGAGCTCTGAACTAGGGTTAGGTCATAGTGTATCTATCCTATCTCTATATCTCCCTCTCTTTGCCTTAGTGTGTGTTTGTTCTTAGTTTTGCATTCAAACACCTAGTGTTACACCTTACCTTGGCTACTGAGGTGCTAAGGAGTCATTTTCGGAGTTTTGGAGCTGGTTTGAACCTAAGGAGGCTGCTGGTCTTCCATTTTTTAAGAGGGTCTACAAGGGTAACAACTTTCCCCCTTTATTCCCCATTTTTGCATAGCCTTTTTACCAATCTTGCACCTATTTTTAGGCTTTGTGTATAACATATAAAAGTCTTATTTTTACCTACCTAAAATAGTTGTTTAAGGTTGCTTTGAGCTTTGGGATTGTTTGACCCCTCTTAGGGCTTGTTTGGCCCCCATTTTGTGCCATTTTGGTGAGCTCCGGGACCACCTTGTTTGGGCCTCCTCACCGCTGAAATCTTGAGAGATTTCAGTGGTGAGGATGGTGGTTTAAGGTCCTAAGAAGGAGAGGGCCACCCCCTCTCCTTGTTGTCCTTGAAAATGGTCATTTTAGCCTCATGTATGAGCACCATTTTTAAGTGCATTTTGGCCATGTCTTAGTTGTTATTTGTGCTTATTTTGTCATGATATAGCACTGTTTTTACTTGATTTAGACACACCATGCTTGCCTTGCATACATGTCCTGTAATGCCATGATTTGCCTTAACATGTGCCTAGCATTTAGCCTATTATGCTTACTTGTTTTGGCCTAGCTTTGTGAAGCTTTTGTGCTTGTTTTAGCATGCTTAAGTTCTGTTTTTGGTTGTTTTGGTCGACCATGACATGCTTAGTATAGCCACCTTGCATTTTGGCTTGTTAGCCTTGGGTGTGTGAGTGTGGAGCATGCTTTACTTGCTTTGTTTCAGTGGTTTGGAACCATTTGCCATGTCATTTCAGTCCTCATGGTATGCTTGAATGCTTACATTTGATGCCCCTTTAATGTATTAAGAGGTTGGTGTTTCATGCTTCATGTTTGTGCTATTGTGTATGCCTCTAGGATTAGGTCATTTAGATGACATCTAAGTGGTTCTTAGGGCTTACTTTTGCATGATTTAAGACTTTTTTGGTTCATTTTGGTCATTTGCTTCATGCGTCATATGATCATGTTTTAGGTCCTTGGGCTTGGTTGCATGCCTAGCTTGCATTGGTAGGTTGATTTGGCACCATTTCCTACATGTTCTCAAAGCTTATTATGTATGCCATATGTCCATGGTTATTCCCTTTTAAGTGTGCTTAAAAGATGCTTCTTGATGCTTAAGTGTTTAGGCCTTAACATGTGCATGCTTGTGTGTGTTTTGCCTCTCATTTCCATAGCATTTGGCCACTGTTCTGGGCCTAATAGAGAGCTGTCCAAATTAGTGTAAGTTCCTCCTTTGCATGTTGTGGCATGCTCACCTTGTGTGTTGATTGTATACTTGACTTACCATGTATTGTTGTTGCATGTTTAACTGACACTTGCACTTGGCACGCATTTCCTTGACTAGGTTGCATAACATGTTGCATGCCTTACACACTTGCATGATTAGGTTACATCTTGCATGTTGATCATTAGCATAGTTATTACATGCTTGCATGCTTGCTAACTTAGGTTGTGTGCCTAGCATACTTGTCTTCATGTTCATATTGCATGCCTAGTTCGCATGCCTAGGTTACATTGCATTGACATGCATGCCTTGCCTCTTGATCAAGTGATAAAGGTTGGGCCATTTGTTTATTTAAGTGCATTTCATTCGACATTGAAATGGCACACTTGGTTTCTTGGGCCATCACGCATTGAAATGCGCGATTGATGGTTCGAGAATCGAGGACCATCCTCCTTCGAGTCATAAACATGATAAGGAGTGTGGTTGGTGCAAACATTGCTTGAAATGCATTGCCATGCCATGTTTTGCCCTCTGCTGCTGTCAAAACAGGTTTCTGCAAAAAGCTTTGACCGGCCGGCCATCTATACTACCGACCGATCAAATATTTGTGGCTGAGAGCTCAACAAATGGTTGATGACCATCCATACATGGTCGGTGAGGTTTCCACTTGGTCGGTGGTGATCCACAATGTCCATGGAGCATACCTTGGGAGTTGTGCAATTTTCGGAGGAGCAGGGCAGGGGAAACAGAGGCAAACTTGTGCATGGTGGTGGGTTTTCGAGCGGAACCGAGCGCGCATACATTGGGCCCTCTTCCCGAGGCTGCTTTTACTGCTTAATTAGCTTAGTTAATTTGCTTAACCAGTTAATTGTCTGTAATATTTAATTAGCTTGATAGTTAGTTAAATTGTATTATTCTTTCGGTCCCTCCGAGCGAGGGCAAATTTGTAATAAGTGTGGGTGCGTATGTGCATGTCTTCCAACCCCTATTTCTTTCTCCCTTTTACTTACCTGCTTTGATGGTTAGTACTAAGACATATTTAATTTAGCATCCTTATGCTATGCATGCGTGCATCATTCATCAGTATTGCATGTATCGGGCTCGGCGCATCATACTAACTGCATAGTATTTCAAATCGAACTTGAATACATGTTATCTGTCGCATCGCACATGCCATTCATAGATTAGTCGAGCCAATTCTAGTGACATTTTGTATGAGATACATTAGCCACCTTAACATGAATTAGGATCATGCATATGATTACTAACTAGTTCACTGTTCTGGCACGGAGAAAGATGTAAGTATTTATGCTTTAGCATCTCGCATGAGTGTGAATGTTAACATGATATCATGCTTACCATGTGGCTATATGCTTATGTGATGTAACTGCATGAATGCCTGTGGGTAAAGGTTGGATTGTTTGAATTGGGATAATTCATCGAAATCCGTATTTTAGTCTACTCGCGAGTAGCAAAATTAAAATCATTTTCCAAACAAACGGAAATGCGATGCTTTGTTCCGACTTAGGCAATTTAGTCTATACTTGTTTTACTGTCCGCATCACGTAGTAAATCTAGGCTAATAACCGGAATAAGAATGCATAATATTTTCAAAACAAGATATCATGGTTAGTAGAGGCCGATCTACGGATCGGGCGAGAGGGGGTGCTCATAGCTGACCTTTCCTAATCGTACCCAAGTTCCCGAGCCGATGCAACTCTGGTGATGACGGACACGTGGCCTTAGGCAAATGAGTCAGGGTTTCCTAAATTTTCCCGAAATAAAATATTTAGGTGGCGACTCTGCATCTGGCAAAGCAGTCCATGTTTGGCACTTCTTTCTAAAAATCTGTTTTTCAAAACGATTTGCCAGATTTGGACTTTTTGGTTCAGATTAAGAACCGTGACAATTTGAGACTCCGAACTGTAATGAGCCCAATATGAACAGAACGGCGGGGGAGGGGGGATCTCCCTCCCGAGGCGTTCGGGGACGTCTACACCAGGTCAAAGATTTTCCTTAATTCATGCAAGTTTGTCTCAAAAAGTACATGCATTGAATCTATATAGGTATTGGCCAGCCACATGATGGAGATTTGAGGGACTCATTTTATTTTTTTTCTTGTGTACAAAAGTTTGGAAATTGTAAAATATAGTGTATAAAATAGATTTTAGGGTACAAGTGTATATATATAATGGTACTTGTTTGGGGTCAATTTGTGATTTAATAAAAATGTGAGGGCTTTGGGTTTAATTTATGAAGTGGGACATTTATTTTAGTGTAGAATTAAATTAAATTAGCATTAGAGAGTCTAATTCGGTTTGGATATCTTGTTTCAAATAAAAAGGCAATCAACTGACGAACGTGATAAAGACCGAAAAAATCTAGGATTTTTAAGTGGTAATTCCATATTTAGGGATTCAATTAATCAGTATTAGGGTATTAGAAATTATTCCTAAGTTTTGGGTTCAATTAGGGTTTGTACGGGTTCATCCGTGACACATTTTCAGTTCTAGGGTTAATTTTGTGAATAAACGGAGAACTAAGGGCTTTTATTATAATAATTCAAAAGTAAGGGTCTTACTAGGATCTAAAAAAATTAGGGGTCTCACATTGACGACCCGGGACATCACAACTTGGGCAGACACAAAATCCATTATTATGTAGTGTCGTCCATATTACTTGGTGTGCTTTGGGGTTGCATATGATTGGTCTTACAATTGGTGCCAACATAGATAAGATGCATTACATTGACAATGATGCAATAGTCCCCCAAGTGTTTTTGTATCTTTCACTTTAATAAAATTTCTTTTTGATTGGCTACTCAAAAAATAAATAAATAAATAAAATTTGGGCATGTTTGAGATTTAACTTCTTTTTAGTAATAGACTTGAGGTGGTTAGATTAGACTTGATGTCTGGCCGAAGCAAGTTTAGGATGACACAAATCTTCTTACTATATAGTGCAAACTCAGCTCGAAATTTGTCCACCCCTAGTTAGTACACACTCTTTAAATGGTGTGTATTAAATGCACCTTATTACGTATTTTTTAATACATGTTACATTTTTTTTATGGAAAAATGTTACGTAATTCTTTGTTAAATTTAGAATAATTTATAATTCAAAAATAAAATTATTTATTTTTGTGATAATATTGGACATTCATCCAAGAATACCCCTTTAGATTTTGAAGGATTTTGCATGTAGGTGTCGTAGCCAACCTTTTGTTGGTGTTGGCATCGATGTATGCACATGATTTGCTTGTGAATGTGTCTCAATTCAATTGAGATGGGTTGGTGCATCTTATACATTGTATGTTTATTTATTTAATTTCTTTATTCATATATAATATTATAATAAAAATTAATGAATTATATCATAATAATAAAAATTAAACACAATACATAATTATGAGGACATAACTTTTTACTTGGCCACGTGACAGGGCCCTATGCTAAGGTGACACATGGCAGGGCATGAGTGTGAGTAGTCGAACGATCCACTATCATGTGCGAGACAACCAATGTGGAATGTGAGTCCCAGTTAAAGATTGACTCCAAGATTGGGTGAGTTAGGTGTCTTATGACAGGTCAATCCTAATCCAACTAGGGGAGATGAATCCTAGATGAAGTGATATTCCTAGAGGGAATAAGTGTTTGACATGATTACTACTTGTAGGATAAGGTAGGACACTCTATATAAAGCAAGCACCCCGTAGGTCTAAGATATGCAAATGTTGTCTAAGTTTAGTATTACTCTGTCGAATTATTTTAAGAGAGATTTGTTTATTGACTTTATCATCGGAGTGCCCCCTGGTTAATGAGCAACAGGTTTACTTATTCTACTCACTTTTTTAGTCGTGGATCTAGGTTATGTACTCTACAGTTTTGTACCTAGAATTCGAGGAGAATGATCTTTGTTGTGGTTAGATTTTGTTAGGGAATTTTCAAAATGGGTTTTCAAATTTATAGTTTATTTTTGAGTGTTTTCAAAACCTTTCATGTTTTTCTTTGGAAAGCATGAAATAAGCTTAGGGCTTTGTCCCACATCAGAAAGAGAGGAAAACAAGGAGCACTTAATAAAGTACTACATAGAATATTCCTTTGAATATAGAATTATGAGGTGAAAGCTAGTGTGCAAGCATCCACACCGCAAGGATGGTGCTTCACACCATCTGCACACGCACACTCACACGCGTGCGTACCCCTGGCGTGGGCTGTGTGGCGTTTGATAGTGCACTTTGCACTTAGCACGGACTTATCGGCGCAAGGCGCCATGATGGTGCTGTCCTACCTGTATTGGATAGGTTGGAGAGATGATGAGGATCCAACGTGGCATTGGTGACGTGGAATACAGTTAGCTCCACGTGGCAGTGACGTGTCATCCGTTGGCGATGAGTCAACCAACTGATCAAACAGTTGTGTGTTCGATCTGGAACGGGTTGATCATAGTCGTTGATTGGAGATGCACGCGATCGTACGGATGAGATGACACCCGATCGTGATCAGGTGTGATTAGTCAAGGCGTCTATTCGGTGTGAGAATTATCTGCACCGTAAATCATTGATCCAACAGTCAGATCTGATTGGATGCGATCCAGGGACATGACCATTTGATCAGGTACATCAAGGCCTATAAATAGGCTGCGAAATTAGCCATTTCATTCCATCCAAAAATTCAGTATTTATTCCTGCAATTATCTCTCTCTCTCTCTCTCCCCCCTTCTTGATTTAGAGTTTTCATTCAAGTGTTTCTTAAGCAAATTTCTGCTTTTCTTACTGGTAATCAAGTTCTACAAATTTGATTATCAGTGTCTTGGTTTTCTTGATTATATCAAGATTATTCTGATCTACTGTCGTCAATGCAGACGCCGGCAGATTTGATCTTTAGATCAGGCTTCATTGTATCCTAGAAGCAAATTTGCTGTGACCCCTTGCACACATTTTGGTGGGTGCAAATATTGTCTTTAGGAAAGTGACTTAGTAATACAACTTGAAGTACCAAATTTCTATCCTACATAGACAAGATCATCGCCAAGTTTTGAAGACCCGAAGACCACCAACTGAAGAATTCAAGACAATTTGTTCTAACAATCTAAAGAAAATATTTAGATATGGCCATGTCTATTCAGAAAATGACTTAAGATTTCATGAAGCTTGACCGGTTTGATGACGGCAATTTCCAACCCTGGCAAAAGAAGATGCACTTTTTGCTCACCACTCTCAAAGTGGTCTATGTGCTGATTGCCTCCTATCCTATGGAGCAAAAAGATGAGACTATGGAGAAAACCCATACCAAAACCAAATAGGAGAATGACGACTACATTTTCCGATAACACATTCTGAATGCGCTGTTAGACTCTCTGTTCGATGTGTATCAACATCTGGAAACGGCAAAGCAACTCTGGGACATACTACAGTCAAAGTACCTCACCGAGGATGCCACCAGTAATAAATTTCTTGTTAGTAATTTTATGCGTTTTACTATGATTGGTACAAAGCCCATTATGGAACAATTCCATGAGATCCAACATATTCTGAGTTAGTTTCGACAAAAAAATATGAACATGGATGAATTAATTGTAGTTTCGTCTATAATAAAGAAACTGCCATCTTCTTGGAAGGATTTTAAGAAACTCTAAAACACAAAAAGGAAGATCTAACTTTAGAGGAATTGGCTCAACACCTCCAAGTTGAGGAAGAGTCAAGACTTCTTGAAAGTAAAGAAAACCAATTGGCTTAGACTTCCAAGATTCATATGGTGATGATGGAAAGAGGTTCAACAAAAAGAAGCGTAAGCGTGGACCCCAACCCGAGAAAGATGCTAAGAAGCTGAAAGGCGCTTGCTGGCACTGTGGCAAGCCAGGGCACTTCAGGAATGAATAGGAGTCATACAAGAAGAAGCCAGAAGCATCAAATACCAAGAACAAGTTCGTGGCTGTTGTATCTGAGGTGAACATGCTCTAAAATGCTAGTGACTGGTGGATTGACTCAGGAGCAACAAGGCACGTCTACAACGACAAAAGCCATTTCACTACTTACAAGCAAGTGAGTGATGGAAGAGTTCTCTACATGGGCAACTCTTTAACTGCTATTATCAAAGGCAAAGGGATGGTAGATCTAGAGTTCACATCTAGAAAAGTCTTAAGTCTTAATGATGTTTATCATGTACTTGATGTCAGGAAAAACCTTGTATCTAGAAGCCTGCTTAATAAGCATTGTTTCAAGTTAGTATTTGAGTCAGACAAATTTGTCCTATCTAAGGGTGGAATTTTTGTTGGAAAGGACTACATGTATCAGGGAATGTTCAAACTTAACATTATCAATAATACATCTATTTTTGCTTATATTGTTGATTCTCTTTCTTTATGGCATGCTCGTTTAGGTCATGTCAATACTAGGAAAATGCATGATATGGTTAATTTAGATTTAATTTTTAAGTATGACATTGATATGTTTGAAAAATGTAAATTTTGTGTGCAGTAAAAAATTACTCACATTTCATTTCCTAAAGTAGATAAAACCACATCTCTGCTTGAACTTGTACATAGTGATGTATGTGACAAGCATAGTACCCCCACTATAGGTGGTAAGAAATATTTTGTAACATTCATTGATAATTTTTCTAAGTACTGTCATATCTATCTTTTGCATTCAAAAGATGAGGTGCTTGATAAATTCAAGATTTTTAAGACAGAAGTAGAAAATCAGTGTAATGTCAAAATAAAGAGACTTAGGTCTGATAGAGGCAGTGAATACCATTTTTCAGAATATTGTGAAAATGTTGGTATTATTCACGAGAAGTTTGCACCCTACACACCACAATAAAATGGAGTAGCTGAAAGAAAGAATAGGACATTAACAGAAATGATTAATGCTATGTTTTCTTACTCCAGTTTAAGTTCTGGTTTTTTTGGGTGAAGCCTTGCTCACTACCTGTCACATACTCAATAGAATTCCTCTCAAGAAATGAAATGTTACTCCTTATGAACTTTGGAAAAACAAGAAACCTAATCTTGGTTACTTGAAAACATGGGGCTGTAGAGAAATAGTTAGATTGCCTGAATCTAAAAGGAAGAAATTAGGTGAAAAGGGAATTGAAGTCCTTCGCTATGCTATACATACATGGGGCTATAGAGAAATAGTTAGATTGCCTGAACCTAAAAGGAAGAAATTAGGTGAAAAGGGAATTGAAGTCCTTCGCTATGCTATACATAACAAAGCATATAAGTTTCTGGTAGTAGAGCCCAATGGTTCAGTGGAAACAAATACCATCATTGAATCACATGATGCAGTATTTTATGAGAATCGTTTCACAACCATTCCAAGGTTGGATTCTAATCAAGAAAATGAATCAACTCCTTTGATGTCTATAGAGGAAAGTGAACGACATGAACTCATTGAGCCTAATAAACCTAATGAGCCTATTGAGCTAAGGAGGAGTAAGAAGGCTACGACTGAGAAGTCATTTAGCCCTGATTTCGTTATTTACCTTGTAGAAAGAACTTGGAAAGCTTATTGTAAGCAAACAATGATTTCTTTGAATATGGATTTAGATCCACTAACCTTTGAGGAGGCTATGAAGTCTCAAGATGTTGCTTTCTGGAAAGAAGCAATAAACGATGAGATGAATTCTATCATGGGTAACAATACCTGGATACTTGCTGATTTGCCACCTGGATCCAAACCAATTGGTTATAAATGGATTTTCAAAAGGAAAATAAAAGTTGATGGCACAATTGACAAGTTCAAAGCAAGATTAGTTGCTAAGGGTTTTACTCAAAAGGAGGGTATTAATTATTTTGATACATATGCTTTGGTGACTAGAATCGCCACCATTCGAGTGTTGATTGCCTTAGCCTCAATCTATAAGCTTGAAATCCATCAAATGGATGTTAAGACCACTTTCTTAAATGGAGAGTTAGATGAGGAAATCTACATGCAACAACCGGAAGGATTTTTTGTACAAGGTCAAGAGCACAAAGTGTGTAAACTCTTGAAGTCACTATATGGACTAAAACAAACTCCAAAACAGTGGCATGAGAAATTTGACAAAGTAATAGTGTCAAATGGTTTTAGGATACATGAATCTGATAAGTGTGTGTACAGTAAGTTTACTGGAAATAGAGGTGTAATCATATGCCTATATGTAGATGACATGCTTATTTTTGGTACTGATAATGATGTCATTGAAAGTACTAAAAGTTTGTTGTCGTCTAGCTTTAGTATGAAAGACATGGGCTTGCCTGATGTAATTCTGGGTATTAAGATCAAACGAGAGAACAATAATTTGATTCTAACCCAGTCGCACTATATTGAGAAATTTTTTAAGAAATTTAATCAATATAATTGTACACCCATGTCTACACCTTTTGATTTAAATTTGAAATTGTATCCTAATACTGGACGAGTTGTTGATCAGCTAGAATACTCAAGAGTAATAGGTAACCTGATGTATGCCATGACTTGCACTAGAGCTGATATTGCTTTTGCAGTGGGAAAACTTAGTAGATACACTAGTAATCCCAGTAGTGTACATTGGCATGCTGTTAACCGAGTACTTAGGTACTTGAGGAAAACAATAGACTATGGAACAGTCTATAATGGCTATCCAACAGTGCTAGAAGGATTCACGGATGCTAGTTGGATAACCGACCTTGAAGATCACTCGTCCACAAGTGGTTGGATTTTTACTCTTGGAGGAGGAGCTATCTCCTGGGGTTCTAAGAAGCAAACATGCATAATAGACTCAACCATGGCGTCAGAGTTTGTAGCATTGGCTTCTTGTAGCAAAGAGGCAGAGTGGCTAAGGAATCTCTTGTTAGAGATTAAGATATGGCCAAAACCTATCCCACTAATATCTTTGCATTGTGATAGTGAAGCAACTCTATCACAGGCCTATAGCCATGTCTATAATGGAAAGTCCAGGCATATAGGACTGAGACATATATAGCTGTGTTAGGCAGTTAATCATGGAAGGTGTGATTACCATTAGTTATGTAAAGTCGAGTGAAAACTTGGCTTACCCCTTAACAAAGGGACTTACAAGGGATTTGGTGTGGAAAACATCAAAGGGGATGGGTCTTAAGCCCACTTAACATAATCACTCCTGGTGGAAACTCGACTCAACGCTTGAAGAAACATCAAGTCTTGAGTTCAATGAGTCCAAGTACACCATATGTTGTGATTGCAAGCACTTAGTTTTATTTCATTTTCATCCCAAGGTTGAAGTGCTTGGTACCTGTAATGTGAAAAGAAAATGATGAGTTAGAAAACTCTTAATAAGCTTACAACTAAGTTGTTAGGGTACTATAAATTATAGGGGTACTCTTAGCAAGCTTATCTATGTGAGTGTAGGAGGTGGTGCCGCTTCCTATGAGTCTAAGGGCTTGACCCTAGAGCGCTCATGAAACAGGATATAGACACAAGGCCAATCCACGTGTCGATTTGTTTGAATACTTGAGGTAACCTGTACTATGCATGAGACATGTCCGGTTAGTCGAATAAGATCACTAGTTCAAAGACAAGTCTACTATGCCATCTTGACTAACTTTGAGATGTCTTCACTAAGTGAATGATTCAAATTGTAAGATATCTTCACCTATGCATAAGGCTACCAAGTGAACCAAGAATCATCATCTGATATTTTGAAAATGGTGGGGGAATGTTAGGGAATTTTCAAAATGGGTTTTCAAATTTGTAGTTTATTTTTGGGTGTTTTCAAAACCTTCCATGTTTTTCTTTGGAAAGCATGAAATAAGCTTGGGGCTTTGTCCTATATCGAAAAGAGAGGAAAACATGGAGCACTTAATAAAGTGTTACATGAAATATTCCTTTGAATATAGAATTGTGAGGTGAAAGCTAGTGTGCATGCATCCACATCGTAAAGATGGTGCTTTGCACCATCCGCACATGCACACGCACACGCACACGCGCGCAGTCGTGTCGTGGGCAGTGGGCTGTGTGGCGTTTGATGGCACACTTTGCACTTGCACATAGCACAGACGCATCGGCACAAGGTGCCATGAGGGTGCTTTCCCATTTACATCGGACAGGTTAGAGTGATGACGTGGATCCAACGTGCCATGGGTGACGTGGAATACAGTTAGCTCTACGTGGCAGTGACGTGTCGTTCATTGGCAATGAGTCAACCAACCAATCAAACGGTTATGTGTCTAATCTGGACCGGGTTGATCATAGCTGTTGATTGGAGATGCGCACGATCGTACTTATGAGATGGCACCCACTACAAGAAATTGCACTTTTAGCGACTACTTTTGGCGACGACGTCAATTTTTCATAGCCAAAACTATATTTTTGGCGGCGCAGTGATGAATTTCGTTGGTAAAAGTAGACCTTTACCGACGCAATTTATTACCGTTGCTAAAAAAACATAACATTCACTAGGCGGCAAAATAATTGGTAGGCGCCAAAATTTCAAAAAATTTAGCTACGAGGCTTATGTTTTAGCAACACAATATGCGTCGCTATTAGTGTGCTTACTTTTGGCGACGACAAGTTAGCGTGGGCAAAGAGTAAAACATTTGGCGACAACAACACTAATCGTTGGTAAAAGTTTTGCTAGTGAAATAAGGTGATTTAGTGATTTGTGTTTTTATTATAACTTTTTAAAAGTTTTAAATATTCTAGTTATTGAATTGTAAAATTAAAGTGATTATCAAATTAGATCACAAAATGAACCCATCAAGCCCAAACACACTCTTAAGTTGAGGTGGCTAATTTGAGATAATTTAAACTTTTCCAAAGAATGCGGTTAGATTATCAATTTCAATATGTTTGGTTTTACTTTCAGAAACTTGTTTCAGAATTTTTTTCTTCTAAAAAACTAAAAAAAAATTTGGTAAAAAAATTAAAAAAATACTTATTATTTTTGTACAATTTTATCTTTTAGGAGGCCATAAATAATTTTAAAAATTTTAAAAATATATTTTTGATTTTTATAATTTTCAAATTGGTTGTAATTTTTACAAATATATATATATATATATATATATATTTATTTATTTTATTTCAATTTTTTTTTTTTTTTTGCCTCAAAAAATTGAGGCAGTGGAAAGTTTCCCCCTCAAAATTCCCCTCCTTTTTTTCAGGATGGGTAAACCCTTGTCTTTCATTCTTGCACAGCCTTCTCACAATTTTTTTTGTTTATTAGCTAACACTACAAGATTTTATTTTATTTTATTTTTCAATCAAATACAAACTCTTTGGGTTCGTTGAAAATTGTATAAGTTGCAAAACAGAAAAAGGGAGGGTTCGAAAAGGGGACTTCGCAGCGGCGAGATTTCAACCTGGAAACTGTGCTTTCTCTTCGGTGGTGAGACTGCTTGAGCGGCGGCGATGATCGACGGTTCGAAGGGGAAGGGTTTCATTCTCTTCTCTTCGATCTGAAAAAATATTAGTTCGATTCTTGAGGTATGTTCGAATTCCACCATTCTCTCTCTCTCTCCCTCTCTCTCTCTCTCTCACACACACACACACATTCACTCCATATTTGTTCAATTATTTGGTTTTTTTAACTGCAATTTTGATTATGGGTTTGTAGAATTTTGATCGATGGATTAATGTTATGGATTGTTGGATCTATTTGAGTGTTGGGTTTGTTTGGGTGTCTACATTGAGACTCTAGTTCATCAATTGTTTGAAGGGTTATCCATCAGAGTCCATATCATACTTCCACTATTGTCGATCATACTTTCAAGAAGGTCAGACCCTCGAGGTTCTACTTGCTAATTCTTCATCTATATTCTTATGGATGGCGTGTCATGTAAACATTCAGATAATGATAAAATCACTTTCATATCCTCATCTAAATCTGCTATAACCGCCCCTGCCCACACAATGCATTCATCTTCATCTTCATCTTATTCTTCTTCTTCATTTTTTATTTTTATTTCTTCTGGGTGGGCTTTCCCTCTTATATTTTATAATCCTAAAATGCAAATGAGTAAAAATGAAATGAATGTAATATCGGTCTCTGCTTCGAGCAACCAGAGCATAGAAAAAAAAAAAGGTTCAATGAGAGTGATTTTGCGGTTAATTTAGGAAACTATGAAGACGAACAAAATTTGAATTGGATGAATTTGAGCCTTTAAAGGTGATTGGAAAGAAAAACAGTTGCCACATGTGGGTCTTTAAGTGTTCAAGCTGATAAGCAGAACTTGCCTGTCTTGAAAGAATGGAAATTGATCTAGTTAACAAATCAAAAGGGTTGCCAATTCAACAAGCAGTCAAATGATTCTAGATTTCAAATTTCAAAGCATGTCTTTTATTTATTTTTATTTGCAAACACTTCAAAACCTGTTAACTAATAATATATAAAGCTTGAACACAATTCAATTCACACAATCCTTTTAAGTGGTCAAACAAAGTGTTTCAACTGGCAGTTGAACAATTCTATTTAATTTGCCAAAAAAAAAAAAAAGGAAAAATAGCTTTGGGGTTTTCAATGAAGCTTTACTGGTTATGGTCAGGGTTGTCCAACTACTGAGTGGGTTTTGGTTTCAAATATTGCATTAAGTATTGATACCAAAGTCAGTATCAGTTTTGTTCATGATCTTCTGGATGGAAGTGAGCATGCTATGTTTTTTTTTTTGTAATTGTTATTATTGTTTCTGTCATTTTTATTATTATGATGATTTTGTTATTGGTGTTTTTATCATTACTATTAATGCTATCACTGTCATTATTTTTCTTTAAAAGAGAGTAAGTAGTTAGTCAACAATCTCATATTTATGTGATGGAAATACTAAATGTTTGTTAACAGAGTCTACTGTTTTATTAGGCTTTGAGTCAGCAAAGTTCATGTTATAATGCCATATGATAGGATCATTACGTGCAAATGTTGATATGCATGCATACATAATTGTCAAAAACTCAGATTTTATTGTATAGAAGATTAGTTGAGTTATTTATTTATTAATTCTATTAAATTTGACAAGGGATATTTATAATCTCTAAATTTACAAGAGACAATATATATTTTAAACAAATTTCATAAGGTATATTTGTAGTTTATTCTAAAAATAATATGGAGGTCATCCACTTGAATTTTATTATTGATGTTCTTATCTTCAATTTTCCTTTCTTTACTGTGTGTGTGAGAGAGAGAGAGAGAGAGAGAGAGAGAGTGAGTGAGTATTGGGATATGGTCTAGCTCAAGCATCCTGGAAGTTTGCAAGGGCCGAGTTTGGACACAACAGAGGTGAAGTTCTGTTGCACCTCAAAGAAAAGGTGAATAAATTTTCTTTGCCGCCAAACTTTAATATCAGTGACAAAGCCCCCAAAATTGTGTTTGCTTAAAGACTAATTTGAACAGATGTAGCCTTGAACCTAATCAGATCTCAATTTTTATCCCATTAGGTAGAAAGGGATATGAATTGTGAATTTTCCTTGGATGACCACTCAGTGTTCATCATAATACTCTTCTAGAGTTCCTTAAATCAAAGATTGGCCGCATAAAAACCTAGTTAAATCATAAAGCTATTCCAAGATATATAACATCCCATTTGTATGTTGATATGCTACTGTTATTCCAATTTTGTGGCAGTTTTTTTTTTTTGGTGTGCATGCCTCTGGCTATTTTTGGATGTTGGTTATGAGTTATTTCTTTATTTCTTATTTGGCATTTGTCATTACATAATTTGATGAGGTGAAAATGTTAATCATTTGATGGATTTATTTTTCAATGGACTAAAGCAAGTTATATAGAGTCTTATGTTGATGGCATAGTGTTAGACTCCACTTTCAGCTTTTTTTGGTAAAAGGTTTCGTATCGTTTTCAATAGATTTTGCTAGTTTAGTGAGCGATCCATTGTTTTCACTGTAGAATTGGTTTTATTTTTGGCATTTTAAAGTTTTTCAATTATGTGGATCGGATTTCGTTGAATCTTTTGATTGTTTCGTCTTGAAATTCGACTTTCGGGAGCAAAGTGTTTGAACCTTGTTTTGTTTTTTGCTAGAAATGTCCTGTTTAGATCTTTGCCTCATTTGAATTGTTTTCAACACTCCTTTCGGGTTAGATTTTATTTGAATTTATCAGTATTGTGAAGATTTTTATGTGTTTCAGTTGAATTTCAAATCTCACTTGATGTCATACAGTGTTTGGTTCATGAAATGCTTAGAATTTAATATCAATTTGCATATTTGATTGCCTAAGCCTATTTAGATGTAGTTTCTGCTTATTTAGAATTGTAACAGTGGTTAATGAGTTTTCACTGACTGATCCAATTTAAATTTTGTTTGTTGCTCAGACATTGGACGGAATTTTAGGTGATAATAAAGGAATTAACAGTCTCTTGCATTGAGTGATCGTTTACTGCTTTCCATTTGAAGCACTTTCCTTGTAAATAGAAGTGATAGTAAAGTCTAATTGAAGTGTGTCCCATGTGAGAGGAAACATGGATTTTTTTAGGAATTACTCTAATGAAACGGTTTCGCAGAGTGCCTTGGATGACAGAGGCCAGGGACAGACCATGACTTCACTACAACTGTTCTGTTCTTAAACGTGATTTCTATCCCAGATATATTACTTACTCAAAGGAGGAGGAAGCGGTTCGATGTATTCAATCAGTGCATGGGTTTACCTTGGATGGTAGATCATTTAGGTGGGAAATGGCTACATTCAAGATTTATATTCTATTCTGTATTCTGTTATGTAGGTGTTGTTGGGATTTCATTTTGCAGGGCATGCTTTGGAACCACAAAGTATTGTCATGCCTGGCTGAGAAATGTGGTATGATTTCTGAATTATTGATTGGAAATTAGACTATTGGTTATAGGTGAGGATTGAAATTTTTTTGGCGCAGTCTTGCAGCAATCCTGATTCTGTATTTGCATGAGATTGGCACACAAGAAGATAGTTTCACTAAAGATGAAATAATATCAGCATACACAAGGTATTTTCATATTTTGATTACCCTCTGCTTTTCCTCTCATTTAATTAAAATATGGCCCTAAGTCCATACTATAAGATTTTGAATGAACGTTGTGCATAACACTTGAGTTTGTAGTGGTAGACTTGGGATTATTTTTCTGCGAGCTAACTAAGAACGTCCCTGATGTGGATTTTATCTTTTTAAGCAACGTAATTGGTCACTGATACAACTATAATTAGCATCATTGTTGGTGGCGGTGAGGCAAATCAGAAATACAAGATGTCCTTGGAAAATTTGTCTTAAAATGAAAAGGAATATAAACCTGAGACTAGGCCCATCAATGGATTGTATTCTAAGCTGAATCTAATCCAATAATTTGTGGTTGAAATGTAATTATTCAATTACTATCAGAATCTAATAGGTCTGATTGTTAACAGATCAGACATGGATTTAGTTAATCTGATCTGTTAATGATTCTGTTCAATTATAAAGATGAATATGCTAGTTATAAAATGTTTCAGCTGTCAAATCCTAATTTATTGTATGGTGGCTTCTCCGTATACTGCAGAACAACAACACTTATTTGACTATAGGATTTTTTTTAACAACACTTGTTTAGAAACTTATATATGATATAGTTTTTGGGTAGTTTATAACTTTTTGGACAATTATAACTTAAGGATAGTTCTTTTTGGATGGTTTTGAATTAAGGCTAGTTTTTAGATGATTGGAATGTATAGACAATTCTGAATCTAGGTTGAGAGAGGAAGACAATAACTGGACCATGATTTTGTGTTCACTGGCTGCCCAACTACATAATGACAGCAACCTGTATTCAGTCAGTATTAGAGAGTAGTATAGTATAGTGTAACTTACCCAAAAACTTTTCTCCATAGTCACAGATCCATACCCACCATAGCTACCCATCTGCCCTACAGCAAGCATTCCAGGTGATGAAGATGAAGATGGCGATGGAACTGCTGCAAAAACACACACCACCAAACTAATATTAAAAAAAAAAATTAAAAATTAAATGGTATGAAAGTACATATATTTTTTTTCCCGGGTGTCAAAATTAGTTGGTTAGTTAATTAGTTAGTAGTAAGTTAAATTACTACTAATAACATTCGATGCTTCATCATAAATTCAAACTTAGAATCTCCCCCAATTTATTTCTTAGAAATTAAGGAGTATAACCACTTGAATGTTTGAAAAAAAATAAATAAATAAAACCCAAGGATCTCAACTGCTTGACCTAGACTTAAGTTCTTCATAAAACTATTAATTGATCCACATTAAAAATAAAAAAACCAGCTTAGTCTTTAGCATAATTTGAACGGAGTAACAAATGTAAAGCAATAAATATATACATATCATAAGTACATCTACAAAAGCATTGTGGAGAAATGAACAATGAAGAGAGAGAGAGAGAGAGAGAGAGAGAGAGAGGTTGCTGACTGTTGATGCTTTACCAGGGCTGATGTTAGGGTACTTGTTATAAACAGGATCTTCAGATCTCCAACCTCCTCCTCCATTTCCACCAACACCACTTCTCTGCATGGGGATATCAGTGGTGAACCTCTTCTTCTGCCTCTCTCAAGCTTTATGGTTCTGAAACCAATAAAACACATTCTTCCCTTCAATCTTTCCATACTGTCTCAACCTTGCAGATATCCTCTGAATCTGCTCAAAGACATTAGCAGTAGCAGTAGAGGATTCAATTTGCCCGACACACCTCACAAATCCCATGTGGATGATTCTCTTCAAGTGGTCCTCTTTGCTATTTGGAGAAATGTAGTGGATGCTAACAAATAATGGGCAAATCACTGGCAATGATTTGAAAGCAGTATAATTAACCATTTCATGGGACTTTGTTTGATTCTTGTTTGAGGTCCTCCCAATTATACCCATGAATGATCAACACTTTTCTGCTACATTAACTTTGAATATGATTTTTTAAATTTTTTATTTTTGCTTTATTTCTGGGGTGATTAGTCAAGGCTAAATACCAATTAAGGTCCACTTGAAATAACTATTTCCCTTTAGTAGTAAATTCTCAATCTCTTCTATTTTTTGATCGATCGCGTATATTAGTTTTTTACCTGCTGGTTCAGTCATAAACAGATCTTTACAACAAAGCATGAACCTAATAATTCCAAAGGGATCTTGCTTGATTTTGTTTGTATTGGCACTGATTTTAGACAAAGCTTCTCCCAAACCGGGGGGGGGGGGGAGGGGGGATTAGAAAAAACTCTTATTTCTTCCTAAATTACGCATGCTATTATAAATAATATTCAAGGGGGCCGATTATTTTTATTTTCTATTTTTTCAAGCTGAGGCCTTGTCCAGTCTCCATATTGGTTTGAACAAGCTCATTAATCAATAACCTAAAACAGTCTGATTGTTTAAGAAACTTATTTGATTGAATGATACCCATAGAGAAAACAATTCAGAGTGGCAAGCACCTCCTCACATAATTCACCATTAGACAGCAAATTGTATGTGCTCTGTGTTGCTAATAGAATTCAATTGAGAAAATGGACATGAAAATACCAATGCAATGATGCTTTTGCCTTTAAATGTGAGAGAATTCCATAACTGTCTAATTATAACATTCTTTCCTTCAGAGATTCTCTTGTTATTTGCTCAAAGACATTAGCAGTAGAGGATTCAATTATGTAGGCTTACGTGACAGATGCATTTCCTCATGAAGTGTTTTTTGTTTGAATCTTCACAATCTTTGCAGCCCAATCTGCTGGTTGTTGACCTAAATCTTCCAGTAGCATCCAGTTTAGTTGGCGAACATGAACTAGAATTTGCGTTGGGATTGCACGGGGACTTGCCATTCTTCATGAGGAATTGCGACCACATATTGTTCATCGAGATATCAAAGCTACCAATATTCTCCTTGACAAAGACTTGACACCCAAAATTTCAGATTTTGGCCTACCAAAACTTATCCCAGCCAACATGACTCATGTCAGTACCTGTGTGGCAGGAACAATGTAAGTTCTAACAATAATGCATCCATTTTTTTAATCCATCTAATCATAAGAGTTCATCTTCATTACGTTCTTAGAGAAATTACCAAAAACATACATTGCATTTGTACTCGAGATAGTGACTTGCACAAGATGAGTTATTGGTTTGATATCAAATAATCCCCAGTCATGCACATGATGTCTACAAAGAAATGGCAACTTAATCAGTCGTCTTTAAATCATGCTACTTTTTGGTTGTTGAATTGTCTAGATAGTAGATAGTTATTTTCTGTTGATTTTGTTGATGAAAGAGATTCATTGTGGAATCTTTTGGGTAGAATTATGGATGGCAATTAAATCCGAACCCAATGGAAACCCACCCTGCCCCGCTATTATTAGCGGATTTCCCCAAATTCCCCCTCAATGATTAACTGTTTTTCTTCTCTCATTTTTCAGAGCACTGTTGGCTGATGGTTGTTGCTTGTTGGTCCGCTGCTGCTGCTGCCGGTGTGCTGCTGCAGAATTTTGCTCTGCTGCTGCTGCTGCTGCAATGTTATTGTAAAGCGGGCTGCTACTAGATGATGGTCTGCTGCAAATTTGGGTTGTTAGTTTCATGTTTTCATTTTGTTATTTGTTGTTTTTACTATGGGTTCATAATTTGGATGAATTTGAGTATTTTAGTGAGTTTACCTGTTCAGATTTTATACACCGCTTCCAAAAGCATATTTTTCAACAGTGTTTTTTGGCCTACACATCAACTTTAGGTGATTTAATATCAATATTATTAGTTTGTAATAATAGTGCCTGAGGGATGCCTCTTGTAAATATGTACATCTTATAAAAAAATATAAATGATTTTCAATTTTTTTTGCCGCTACAAATTTGTCGTTGTCAAAAAGTAAAGCTTTCTTGACAAACAACTTGTCGGTAAATGTGTAGCCAAAAGTTTATTTTTGCCCACTCATATTGTGTTGCTAAAAGTGTATTTTTTGCCAATGTCAATTTGTCGTTGCCAAAAGTAAAGCTTTATCGACAACCAAATTGTTGGCAAATGGCAACATTTACCAACGTAAATGTGTCGTTAAAAGTTTACTTTTGCCCACTCATTGTGTTGGTAGAAGTGTATTTTTTGCCAATGCCAATTTGTCGTTGCCAAAAGTAAAGCTTTAGCGACAAACAAATCATCGGTAAATGGCAACATTTACCGACGTAAATGTGTCGCCAAAAGTTTATTTTTTCCGACGCATATTTTGTTGCTAAAAGTATATTTTTTGCCCATACAAATTTGTGTCGCGAAAAGTGCCACATAATCATCATATTTGAATGACTTTTACCGACGCAAGGTAAATTGCCAACGATGGATGAAGGCTTTTATCGACGACTATGTTCGTCGCTAAAGGCATTACTTTCACCAATGCAATGATAATTTCGTCGGTAAAAACTTTTGCCAACTCACTTTTGCCTACGGGTTGCCAACGTAGCTTTGTGTGTCGGTAAAACTCTTTGCCAACGAATTTTCCCTTTTAGCAACATATTTTGTTGCGTTGCGAAAAATGCAATTTCTTGTAGTGACCCCATCGTGATCAGGTGTGATTAGTCAAGGCGTCTGTTCGGTGTGAGAATTATCTGCACCGTAGATCGTCGATCCAACGGTCAAATATGATTTGATGCGATCAAGGGACATCACCATTCGATCAGGTGCATCAAGGCCTATAAATAGGCTACAAAATTAGTCATTTCATTCCATTCAAAAATTTAGTATTTATTCTTGCAATTCTCTCTCTTCCTCTCTCCCTCTTGATTTAGAATTTTCAATCAAGAGTTTCTTAAGCAAATTTCTGCTTTTCTTACTGCTAATCAAGTTCTGCAAATTTGATTATTAATGTCTTGGTTTTCTTGATTATATCAAGAGTATTCTGATCTACTGTTGGCAGTGCAGACGCCGATAGATTTGATCTTTAGATCAGGCTTCATTGTATCGTGGAGGCAAATTTGTTGTAACCCCTGCACACCTTTTGATGGGTGCAAATATTGTCTTTAGGAAAGCGACTTAGTAATGCAACTTGAAGCACCAAATTTTTATCCCACATAGACAAGATTATCACCAAGTTTTGAAGATCCGAAAACCACCAACTGAAAAATTCAAGATAATTTGTTCCAATAGATTTTAGCACACACAATAATAATACAAAGAAACTTTTAAAATGAGATAGAGAAATCTTAATAAATACACCAAGAATGAGACACCAAGAATGAGACACACGCAAGTAAGGTGATTCAAATCACTATCCTCCTAATGAGACATAAATTTTGGCCAAATGAACTAGCCCTGTTGATTTTGATGGGATTAGTCTTGTACATTATTCCGTTCTTCTTATTACATCAACAAATTTATTTATTTATTTACTGATTAAAAAGAAAATATATCGATTTATAGCTTTGGGAATGACTAATAGAGTATTGGTAAAATAGATTGTTAAAATTTAATCGAGGCTTTTTTTTTTTTTTTGCTTACCATTTTCAAGAACTTCATTACTAACTAGTTTTTTTACCCTTGTTATGAAGGAGTTGTGTTAGAATGTTTTTAAATAAAAGAGTAATATAAATAATTACAAATAATATTAATTAAAAATTAAGAAATTGTGGAAATATAGTAAGATAATCATACAACAAAATTATAAAAGTTCTTCCAAGTTTAAAAAAAAAAATTATCAAAACTGTAAAAAATAAAACCTATAAAAAATAGTTTAAATTACAATTTATACTCTCAGTTAAAACGAGAAAAAAAAAATTGAAGAAGAATTGTACAAAATCTAGACAAATAATTTAAAATATTCAGTATCTATTAAATATAAAAAAAAAATTGCGAATCATTTTAAATAGACATCAACCATAATTAAATTGAGTTTGCAAAAAATATTGTATTAGTAGGTTCCAAAGAATCTCTCTCTCTCTTACTATCACATATGTAAAGACTCAGACCAACATAAACTTAAAAAAGCTTTTCATCAAATTTATAAAGGAATTAGTTTCATAATACATGCGAATAGAAAATATTAGTTTATTGTTGTTACAGTTCATAGGATTGAATGCAAGTAAGAAATCAGAACAACTTAATTTAATAATGATACGAAATTACAATGATAAAAGCAGAACTTTTTTTTTTGATCGGCAAAAAACTTTATTGATGGAAAGAAAATTTACATCAATAAAGAGGAGCTTGGAGCTAAAACAAGCTCCAACCTCCTAGTTGGTGAGAAACCAACGCACAAAGAAAAGAACAAAAGCATGGAGAAAAAAAGACAGATCAGACAGCCCTTCCAAGAGTGGAGAGCAGCTGCGACTCCGAGAGGTGGATGACTGCTGGAGTTATGCACCAGATCAGGGAAGCAACCAGCAGAATGCCTCCACAACCCCAACACAGCCAGCACTCCAAAGCAGAGGTCCCAGTTCAGTACTCAAACAGAACAGCACCAGCAGACATGCACCCAAGCACTCCCCTGGCAATGCTGCAACCCACTCATCTCTGTTGAGATCTGATGGAATAGCAGCCAAAACATTACCAGCAACCAGCATCCATTCCAGCAGCCCTACAAGCAATCCACTCCCCAATTTTGTTTAATCCATCTCAATAGAACAGCAGGTCCAGATGAACTGACACACCCAAGTGATATTTGACTCCATCTCAACCAGCCCAATTACGGCATTCCAATTGTGCACACCTGATGCAACACAGCATACCTTTCAACCCAGCATGACAGCCCCTCCTAACGCAAGCACTTACTAATCTGCTGCATATTATTCACCAGATCATGGACCGTATATTTCAAATCTGGGACATAAGATTTAACCCACAGAGCAATTCGTACCTCGATGGTTTCACACAGAACACTGAAATTAGGTTCCACCCCATTGAACACAGATTCGTTCCTCTGTTTCCATATTGACCAGAAAATAGCAAATGGTATTACACTCCACAGCTTCTTTTCAATTTTCCTCATACTACAGCCATACCACCATTGAAGAGCACCCTGAACCGAACCAGGTGAAACCCACTGCATCCCCCACCTTTTGACAAAATAAGACCAAATCATCCATACATAAGGGCAATGAAGTAACACATGATTAATAGTTTCCTCCCCTTCTTTGCAAAAAACACAGCAGACATCCACATTGGCATTGAGGATACCAATCCTATGCAAATAACTAGCAGATTTGATTCTCCCCCTCCAAACCAACCAACCAAAGAATAGTGCTCTTGGTGGAGCAGGGGCCTTCCACAACCAAGTAGAGATCAAACTATTAGACCCAAAGCCCACTTCAAACCACTGGTAGACAGATGATACACTAAAGCCGCCAGATGCCGTAGCATTCCAAGTCAGACAATCAGCAACATTAACTCTGAGCACAGGGGGGCTACTTAGATGCTGTAACAATCTACTCAATTCTTCTGTCTCCCAGACAAAGAGGGGCCTCCTAAAATTCAACACCCAATTCCCATATACATCTCTATTGTTGTGAAACATGAATACAGACCCTTGCTTGTCAACTGATAGGGAGTATAATCTAGGAAATTCATCTCTAAGACATACGCCCCCTATCCAACAGTCAAACCAAAATCTAATTCTTCTGCCATCCCCAATCTTGACCACAGCATTGCTCTTAAAAAATTGCATAAGCTCTGCCTTAGACTCCACAGTATAAATAATGTCAGCCCATATCTTGGAGAAAGTTCTAGTCCTCTCACTAGAAGGAAACCATGCCCCACCTAACTCCCTATACTTTCCACAAATAACCTTCTTCCAAAGAGAGTTCTCCTCAGTACCAAACCTCCACTACCACTTCAGTAAAAGGCATACATTCATAGTTCTAATTCTCTTAACACCCAATCCTCCTATGCTTTTATTTTTAGAAACATCCTCCCATTTCACCAAGTGCACTTTCCTCCTCAAATCTGAGCCACCCCAAAGAAACCCAGACTGAATGCTTTCCATCTTTTTTGCTACCATCTCCGGCATCTTAAAAATTGAGAGATAAAAAATTGGTAAGCTGGCAAGGACAGACTTAATCAAAGTTAGCCGACCTGCAAATGATAGATATCTCCTCTTCCAAGAAGCAAGCCTTTGTTTACACTTATCAATCACTGGCGGCCACATTCTACTACTTCTTGGGCTGGCCCCTAATGGCAGCCCCAAGTATTTGATGGGCAATTTCTGGAATTTACAATTCAACCTTCTTGCAAAATCTTGACCCAGCTCATCTGGAATTCCCACCCCACAGACCACACTTTTGTTAAAATTAATTCTAAGTCCTGATAAGACTTCAAAGCACCTGAGAATTCGTTTTATATTGGCCATTTCCTCCCAATCTGTTTCACAGAACAAGATGGTATCATCCGCAAATTGAAGATGAGTAATCCGAAGACCATTGGGCCCAACAGACGCCCCTCTAATCAGGCCCACATTTTTAGCTCTACCCAACAAGATATTAAGTGCTTCAGCCACAATGATGAATAGGAAAGGTGACAGTGGGTCTCCCTGACGAAGTCCCCTCTGAGGGCAAAATTCAGGAGTTGGAGACCCATTAACCAACACTGAGGTTCTCACAGAGGCAACACACTCCTTCATCCAACTAACCCACTTAGGGCCAAAACCAAATTTAGACAACATAGTATACAAAAATTCCCAATTGACCGAATCGTAGGCTTTATGGAAATCCAGTTTAAGCACAACTCCCCTTCCTCTAGTCTTCTTCCACCCATCTATTATCTCGTTAGCAATAAGTATGCCATCTAAAATATTTCTGCCCTTCAAAAATGCTGATTGAGATTCACTTATGATCCTAGGTAGCACTAGTTTCAATCTATTTGACAGTACCTTGGCCAATATCTTGTATACGGAGCCCACTAAGCTGACGGGCCTATATTCATTAAGGCTAGCTGGGTTTTCATTTTTTGGGATTAAAGCTATGAAGGAACTATTTAACCCTCTAACCAACTTGGCATTTTGATGAAATTCCCTCATAACTTGCAAGACCTCCTCCTTCACAATGTGCCAGCATTTCTGAAAGAAACCCATATTAAAACCATCGGGCCCGGGGGCCTTGTTACCCCCACAAGATTTAATAGCACTAAAAATTTCCTCCTCAGAAAATTCTGCTTCCAAAGAACCAGACTCATGACCTTCCCCAATTGACCTAAAGGGGCCATCTAAGGTTGGCCTAACCCTCCAAGGCTCCTCGAACATGTTGGAAAAGTGTTTGAAGACCTCATCCTTAATCACTATTGGCTCTTCTACAGTATTTCCACCCACCAAAATAGAGCATAATGCATTTCTGTTACTTCTACACCTGGCCATAGCATGAAAAAAGGAGGTATTTCTGTCACCCAATAATGCCCATTTAAGTCTAGATTTTTGAAACCACATTCTCTCCAGCATTGTACTTAATTTCCACGCATCCCCTTTCAGTTCTCTTTTCCTAGCTACTTCATCCGCCGACAAAGCCCTTACTTCAGCCACCAACTCAAGTGCATGAACTTCGTTCTCTGTAGCTTTAAGCTTGTTCTCCACATTTCCAAACACCTCAATATTCCACCTCTTTAATGCTGATTTTAACCCTTTGAATTTGACTAAGCACCTGTATCCAGCCCAACCCACCACATTTACAGCAGCCCAAGTTTGTTCCACAAATGATAAGAATTTTGGGTGCATAATCCAAGCACTTATAAACCTGAATGGTCTAGGCCCCCAATCCCTCTCATCTTCCATCAAAACAATAGGGCAATGGTCAGAGATCAGTCTAGGTAAGCCCCAAAGCTTGAAATTGAATGTCTGCACCCATCAAAACACTAGTTTCTTTTTGTTTTCATTTTCAATATGTGATTTTTTTTTTCCCCATTCTTTGATATAAAAAATGAGTGAAGCTTAAAAGCATTAATGTTTTGTACCAATTTCATTTTTTAATTCAATCCTTTTTTTACAACTCTGAACATAGTTTAAAATTATTTGAAAACAATATATTTTGCTAAAATAATTCCACAAATGCATTTTAGGCATTGTTTTGATATTTTTTTGTGTCTTCAATAAAAGAAAATAATTTTTCAAATGATACCAAATGGATCCATTTTTTTTAATGTCCCTTTTTTTTTATACTCTTATTTAAAAATTTTAAGTTACAATTTCCCTATAAAACGTATAAAAATACCCAAAAAATACACTATAATTTTTATAAAATATTAAATTCTGATTTTGTGTATATATAATGAGTACTCTATAAAATATAAGAAAAATACCATTAACAACTTACAAAATAGATATGGAAGAGAACTTAGCTTTATTGACTTGAATAATAAATAAATAAAATATTAAAAATGAGTAAAGCAGCAAAATAATAATAACAATAATAATAAAGAACATATAATATATGTGCACCCCAAAAAAAAAAATTAGAGAGAGAGGACCAAATGAATAGTGTATTTTATTTGTAAAGATCAAAATTATAAATAAAATAAAATAAAAAGAAAAGAGCAGGCGATAATTACTTTACTAATGAAATTCTTTTATCTCCTACATATATTCTCGTATATTTATATTCCACTAAATGAATAAGTACATATAAATAAAAGAAAATGATTATAAATGAACATATTTAATAAACAAACTTAAAAGAAAATCAAAAGACAATAAAAATAAAATAAAATAAATAGAAAGACACATGACCATTGGTCAGGACATGGAATCCGCTGGACTAGTTGAGCCATTCTCAAAAGGGGAAATTCGGAGAGTTGTTAAGGAAAGTGATGGTAACAAGGCGCCAAGACCAGATGGATTTGGCATGTTGTGCTTTCAAAAATGTTGGAAGGTGTTTAAGAAGGATATCTTGAAGTTCTTCAATGAATTCTATGCTAATGGGTGTTTGGCTAAAGGTATTAACAACTCTTTCATAACACTGATTCCTAAGAAAGATTGTCCAGATGGTATTTTGGACTATAGACCAATTAGCCTTCTTGGTTCTATATATAAAATTCTTTCTAAGCTCCTAGCATCGCTGCTCAAAAAGGTGTTGTCTAAAATAGTAGGAGAATCCCAATCTGCGTTTATTGGTGATAGGAGCATTTTGGATGGGGTGTTAATTTCCAATGAAGTTGTGGATTGGTGGAAGAAGAAAAAGCAGAAGGGGTTAGTCCTAAAACTGGACTTTGAGAAAGCCTACAACACTGTAAACTGGGAGTGTCTTTTTTCCATGATGACAAACTTTGGTTTTCAAAATAAATGGATCAGGTAGATAAAGGAATGTTTGCAATCATCTAGAGTTTCAAACCTTGTTAATGGCTCACCCGCTATTGAGTTTAGCCGTGAAAAAGGACTAAGACAAGGGGATCCAATGTCACATTTTCTCTTTAACATTGTGGCAGAAGGGTTGAATATGTTATTTGAAAGGGCTAAAGCATTGGGGCTGATCAAAGGAGCTATTATAGGTCATGGGCAAATTATTGTCACTCATCTGCAATTTGCAGATGATACAGTGGTGTTCTGTAAGGCTAAGGAGCAGGAAGTTTTGAATGTCAAAAGAATTCTGAGGTGCTTTGAGGTGATGTTTGGCTTGAGGATCAACTTTCATAAAAGTCATGTTTGTGGGGTTGGAATACAGAAGGAGGTTTTGGCTGATTTTGCTGTGCAATTGAACTGCCAGAATCAAAAGTTGTCGTTCATGTATATGGGTTTGCCACTTGGTGCTAGCCCAAAGAAGAGGAGCACCTGGTTGCCTGTGATCAACAAATTCAAATCTAAGCTTGCTTCTTGGAAGAAAAAGTTGCTTTCTTTTGGGGGAAGGTTAACACTAATCGAAGCAGTGTTATCCTCATTACCAGTTTATTACCTCACTATATTTAAAGTACCTGTAGGTGTGGCTAAACAGCTTGATAAAATTCAAGCCAAGTTTTTGTGGGGAGGGTCAGAAATTAAAAAGAAGCTTCATATGGTAAAATGGGAGAAGGTTACCATGAAGAAAAGTTTGGCAGGGCTGGGTATTAAAAGGTTGATGGATTTTAATGAGTGTCTTCTAGTTAAATAGTGGTGGAGATATGGAATTGAAGACAGGGTATTGTGGAAAGATATTGTGATTAGTAATTATGGCAGCTTTGATGGGAGATGGAGACCATTCTTGGCAAATGGTGCCTAGTGCTCAAAAATCTGGGGAGATGTACTTAGTTTGGAACACAGCAGCCCCAATTTGTGGAATTTTTTCAAGGATAATTATGTCTATCAAGTTGGGAATGGGATGAGGGTTAGTTTTTGGAAGGATCCATGGGCATCTAATAGATGTTTAAAGGATGAGTTTCCCAGACTCTGTAACCTATCAACGGACAAAGAAGTTAATCTTAAACAAATGATTGACATGAGAAGTAAATCATTTGGGTGGTCCTTTAATTTTAGGAGAAGTTTGAGGGCTTGGGAGGATGATGAAGTGGAAAGATTAAGATCCTATCTTCCTTCACTTGGGCCCATTTTGTCAGATAGATATGATTATCTAGTTTGGAATGCCTCATCTTTAGGTATGTTCACTGTAAATTGAGCTTACTGTAGGAATGATGTGGGTCAAGGGTTGGGGTCAGCTAGGTGGATCTGGAACAATATTTCCCCACCAAAAGTGCAATTCTTTGGATGGTTCGCTTGGAAGGGTAGAATTAAAACAATAGCTTTTCTTCAAAGGATGGGATGCCTCAGTTAAGATGCTAGGACAGAGTGTGTTTTCTGTGGCTGTGATGTTGAAACAGACAGTCATGTATTGTTGCAGTGGCAGTTTGCTTGGAAGATATGGACAAATATTCTAAATTGGTGGGGTATGCAATGGGTGGTCCCTGAAAATGCTGAAGGTGTGATGGACTGGTCGAGAGGGATCAGATGGGGTAAGCTGGAAACTAAAATCTGGGATGTAATTCCCTTTGCTGTTCTCTGGTCCATTTGGACTATGAGAAATGACTGCATATTTAATGGCAAGCAACATATTTTGGAGGAGGCCTGCGATCTGATTAAGCTTAGAGTAGCACTGTGGATCAAAGCCATAATTACTGAGTTGCAGTACTCCATACCAAGGTTGTTAAAATCGGGATCCTACGTTGGATCGTTGGAGGTGTTTATAGGATCGGATCGTAGAATCGGATCGAGGATCGTAAGATCCTACCAAGAAAGATAAATTACATAATAATATAATTTAAATAAATATTTCTTATAAAGTATATACAAAATGAACCTATATTTTATTAAAAAGAAGTGAGGATATTGTGAAAAATATAATACTCCATGTAAAATGTACATATAATATTATGCAATAGAAAACTCGATGGTAAAAGTTTTGTATTTTATCAAAAAAGAAGGGGAAAAAGAAGAAGAATTCTATAACAAATACTTTATAATGTACAATAATGCATAAAAAGTGAAGAAAAAATATTTAACAAAATTGGATATGAAAATAGATTAAGAACTCAAAAGAGTAGCTTAGTCGAATGATAAGGTTTGTCGTTAGCATCCCTGGTGGAGCAGATTCGAGTCACAAAAATAATTTCTGCAGAAATTGGGATAAAGTTGCAATCATCTTACCCTTCTTAGACTCCGCTAAAGCTAAGTTTGTTTTTCTGACTATTTAATTTTCTTAAATTACCGCAATATTTGAATGTTTGTTTCCTAGTTTGTTTTTCTTAGTCTATTTGATTCAATACTACTTAATTTTTATTATTAATTTTGACAACATAAATTGGTATTTAGACAACAAACATAAAATTTTCAAAAAAATATGTCATACAATACAAAACAAGGCTTGTAAATTGGATCGGATTCGGATCAGGATTCCACGATCCTATAAGATCCCACTACCAGGATCGAAAGATCCTACCAATAAGGATTTTTTTACACGATCCGGATCGATTGTATTCAAATGGATCGTAAGATCGTAGGATCGTAAGATCCGAATCGGGATTCTGATAACCATGCTCCATACATGATGTGGTGGAAAATTTGTAACAAGTTAGGTACTCATTACATTGAAGTCTTGAAATCTTGAAGTTTGGTATTTAGGGTGCTTGCACTAAGTTGGAACATTGTTATGACTATTATGTTGCTGCTGTGTTTGTACCTCACCAACATGGAGAGATGGTGGAGCTATTGGAAAGTTAGAATTGCTTTATGGTTTTGTCAAATGCTAAGGGAGTGAATTACTCAGTGTGTGAGATTGTGGCAAACCTGAAGCAGGTATGATGTATGCTACTGTTGTTTGGCCTACGGGTGTATGCTATTATTTGGCCTGCTGCTGTAGGAGACTGTTCTAGTTGTTGCTTGGCCTGCTACTGTAGGAGACAGTTCTGGTCTTCGCTGCTGTTCGAAGCTCAATGGGTTAGAGCTGGTGAAGAATTATGTTGATGTTTGCTTTGGTTGTGTTGGTGAAGAATTATGTTGATGTTTGCTTTGGTTGCTCTTGCTTGGCTTTTCACCAATCTTGGGTCAAGTACTTGCAAATGACACTTGGCACATTTCTAAAACTTCCTATGAGAAAATTCTACTTTACTTATATGATTATATGATATGATGGGGTGAGATCTCCTAAACCTTTTGTACTCCATCTTTCTCTCCCTCATTTTTTTTTTTTTTTTGGAATTCCATTAAAAAATAGCCTTTTATAGAAATGAAGTATTTAGAACCAAAGGAAGAGAATTTCTCTGGTCTATAATTTGGATTGGACAACATTGTTTGGGTCTGTGGAGTCCATCAAGGAACCTATTTCGATAATCTCCAAACCGTTTTATTGAGCACTTTGTGTGTTTCATTCACACACACACACAAAATAAAAAATAAAAAATAAAATAAAATAAAATAAATCGATCCGATAATCATATTCTACTCACTTTATCACGTTTATCACTAAAAAATGAATAGCATATTCAAGTCACTTTAGTACTAATGTAAATCTAGCCTTTTATGGAAATGAAGGATTTAGACACAAAATTGTTATGGAGATTAAGAAAATTTATTACGAATCTTATCTTAAAAATGTCGTGTAGATTTAAAATTAATAGAATGTAGGTCACACCAATAATAAATGTAAACCATTGATTTAATTTTCTAAATATTTTTTCTGAAGTGTAATAGTGTTGATTTAGACCACATCTCAAAAAATTCTTGATGAGTTCAAAGGTTAATAAGTCCTCTGGCAAAGGTTTTTGTGTCAACACTTGACCTCTTAATGCCACCCTCATCCTTTGATCAAATTATCAACTGGTGTTTTGAAGACTATAGCTAAGCAGTTTAATGTTTGAATTGAACCATTATAATCAATGAATGGATTGATTCTGACACCATATATATTATTTCATCCTGAACACAACTATATTAATGTAAAAGACTTGTGCAACTTTACTAAAAGCAATAAGCCAATTGGCTTTTCACAACCAATTGGAATAAGATAGACTTCAAGATATAAGTATTCCAAAATACTTTATTCCATCGAACTAAAAGCCTTGTTTATTATAATCTAAAATAGTTAAAAAGTCACTATCCTATTTAAGTCACATCATCTTATTTAAATCACACCATCTCTCTGCTAATGCATACCCAATCCATATTTTATAAAAAAGTCAAAAAAGTACACTTATTTAGATTATTCCAAACCACCATGTAATCTATATGGCCATGGATATGGAGTTGTTCCCTTGAAAATGTACACCAAGGATCTTCTAGAGTGTTTTTTTCATAAAGTTTCCTAAAGTGGTGTATTGTGTGGTTGAGATTTAATGCTGAAAAATTGATGTGACTTGTCATTAAATCTCAACCACGCACCACTCTAGGAAACTTTAGGGAAAAAAAACTCTAGAGAATCCTTGCTCGAAAATGTAAATCCATTAGTCTATGTAAACCCATAAATTAAGGGCATGATGACCTTGACCTATGTGGTAGAGAGACGTACATAGAGAGAGACTAATGGACACATATTTTTAAACAAATTGAAACAAATTTGAATGTATCTTTGTTAATTAGAGCCCTTTGAATGCTCGTTGATTCTAAGCCGTGAGAGGAGAGACTTCTGAGCCTAACATGCCAAATTCAGACTCTATGACAGGCTGTAAAGTCTATGTAAAATTCTCATTGGTACAAATGTGTAACACATGCATAATCGGTTATAATATTGCATTATGCAAACTGGCCAGAAAATATAATATACAATTATAAAATAGGTCTTATGTTTTTCATATGTTAGGATGCAAAGAGCGGGCCTCTATACATAAGATTTTTAACATGTGTCCCATTGAGTTGTATCTTTTACATTAAAAATAATTTTTTTAAGGGTTGTATTATATGCATCAATTGATCAATTAAGTAATGTACCAACATATGTTATAACATTATTACTGACTCTACCCATCATACAAATTATAAATACACAAAACTTCTAAAATTATATCACATTATCTATTACTACACTAATTGATATACTAATTGATGCATATAATATTATTATTTTTTTCATGTAAATTTTAAAACTTTAAAATTATGTAGCAACAGTTGTTCAAAACAAGTCAAATAAAAAATAAACATCGACCAATTGTAATGTTGTAGGAGCATCACCCGGTGGGGCAACAACTAATAATTTTTCGAGAGTGTAATAATTTTAAATAATAATTTACCGTTATGTGTATTACTTAATAAAATTAATTCAAAATATATTTTATTGCTTAACAATAGGATTAATTGGTAAAAAGTTCATACTTATATATATTATTTGGTCTAATCTTATTTGGTAATAAAGACACGTTTAAAAGTAGTTAGAAAAGTCATCATCATTGGAAAAATTAATAAAACAAATTGACAACAAAGGTCGCCGACAGATGCTGGTCGATGGTGGCTAGTGGTGGTGGCTAGTGGCAATGAAGTGGACAGATATGTGATACTGGACAAATAATTGAATATATAGGTAACATGTGTTTAGATAGGTGACATTTGGACAAATAGTTGAATAGATCGGTGACACATGTATAGATAAGTGACATTTAGACAAATAAACATGTATGTTATATTTGGACAAATAAACAAATAGGTAAGCTTTGTTGGAAATGGTTTTGTGAAATAAAAACTTTGGCTAACTTTGAAGTAAATTAAAGGTGAATCCCATTCAATATTTTTTGATGGATTTGAGTGGTGAAATCATTTACAAAATCATTTACAAATAATTTGGAAATTGACTCTAAAGTGAGCTTCGTGAAAATGGAGTTTTGGTACGTTATACATTATTGAAATAGGCTTGTCCCACATAGAAAAGATAAGAGAACTTATGTGTATATATAAGTTTGAAGTTCGAGATTTTAGTTTGGGCCCTTAGGGTGCCTAGTTTTTATAAGGTGGAAGTTATAGACAAATGGGCTTGGACTCAAATTATCACACACCCACACAACCGAGCTCTAGCATAGGTGTGAGTTGTGGATCAGATCAATTCATATTATATTTTTGGACAAAATTCATTTTAGGACAGAATTCATTTTAATTTTTTAAGTCTTTTGCTCGAAATTCAAATTAATTTCATTTGAGTCAAAATTTTGAATTTAAATTTGAATTATGTCTCTTTCTTCCAATCAGTGTTTTTCTGACCAACTACGATTTGCAATCACATCTTTTCGACCAACTCCGAACAGCCACCAAAGAGGCTACAAATAGCCTCTCTATTCCTACAATTTCTTCATCCAATTTTTGAATTCTTTCCTTCTTCTATGCTCTCTTCTACTTCTACATTTTCTACATAAATTAGAGTTTAGGATTTGCTGAGAGAGAGAGAGAGAGTTTCAACACTGATTTGGTTTGTCAGACTTTAAATTGTAGTGTTGCAGTGTTAGTCATTGCATTTTGAAAAACTGAGGCCAATCAAAACTCAAAGTATTAGAGCGAGAGTGAAATCTATTTAAAGAGATTCTATCCACTACAAGCCTTGACTTCCAATTTTTGCATTATGGAAGAATTCTGCTAAAGCTCTGGAAGATTTAATTTATAGATTTTAATTTATAAAATTATTTTTTAAAATTTTATTTTCACTGCAGGAAAATTATTTTTAGCGGCGTTTCAGAAACGCCGCTATAGGCTTCAAAAACACTGTCATAAGTTATAGCAACGTTTAATATTTGTGTCGTTAATACGGCCGCCGTAATAACTTTACAACATTTTAAAAACGTCGCGAAAAAAACTAAGTGGCATTTTAAAAAACATCACGAAAAATTTGGCGTCCGCTTTCTTTCCATCACAAAATAACTTATGACATCATGATGACGTCATTTAGTAGCTTTTTTTCTAGAAGCTAGCATAACACAGCCAAAGAATGATGCCGTCATTTAGTGGCTTTTTTTTAAAAAACGCCACTTTTTTTTTATTTTTTATAACAGACTATTAACCAAAGAATTTAACTAATTTCTCCACAAAAAAAAAAAAAAAGAGAATTTAGTGGCAGCTTGAGAATTTAACTAAAAACACAAATGGCTCAAATTTACATATCCATATGCCAACCATGTATTAAGCTAATCACATTTTTTATATATCCAATATAATTGTACATTTCATGAGATTTGTACTGCACAAAATATATGTACTCTTCAATCCAAAAAAAAATTTAAAAAAAAACCACCAAATATATGTCAGTGCAAGGTAACATTAAATCCAAATTGCCACCCAAAACATAATCCAATCACAACATTTGAAGAACTAACTTCCAATTCTTTCTTTTCCACATGCTTCTCAGTCTTTTCAGATGACTGTTTTGAGCCATGACCTGGTTTCATCCTCAGGGGTATATTTGGGATGATTTAAATAAATGCACTTTTTGATTTTTTACGAAAAAACGTAAAATATGAATTGAGTTTGAAGTGATGTGATAGAGAGATGATGTGATTTAAATAAGATGATATGACTTAAATAGGATAGTGACTTTTTGACTTTTTAAAATTATACCAAACTAGGCCTCAGTGAAATTCCCAAATAGTACCTACAAAAGAGGGAGAAAAGTTACATATATCTCACCTTAAAAATCTACATATAGAGAAGATAAAAAAACTATAAAATGCAATCTGGTATGAGGAAGGTGTGAGGAAGATGAAGAGGAGAGAGAAGATGAAGAGAAGCCTCATATTAGGTTCAGAGGCAGCCATTAATGGAAGATTTGTTGAACTCAGAAAGTGGTGATTTTAAAGAATTCAACTGAGCTGCCACAGACACAGAGGAAGAGAGTCTTTGGATGCTTTTGATATGGGAATGGCATTGGGTTTAATTTCTTTTTTAAAATTGCTTTTGGTTTATGATTGTGTATTGATTGTGGATTCATCTTTAGCTTTATCAAGAAAAGCAAAAGCAGAGTTTATGCATAAAGATGCATCTTTAGCTTTATCAAGTTGACCACAGCACAGCCATCCAAGCCAACATTTTCACTTATAAGTTTAAAAAAAATCAGTTCCAAAACATAAGACAATAACTTGATGTTTTTGCTTAAAAAGAATGTCAATCAATGTGAAGAAGAAAATGAGACATGGTGTTACAAAACCATAATATGATTAAAGGCTGAGTATTATAGGATAACAGGAATAATATTTTAGAGAAAACATACTTATGAAAAGATTTCTGAATTTCACATTGACTTGCATTCCGTTCAACCCCAAGAACCTGAAACAACTTAGTCACAAGGAATTAAGCAATTAGTGCCCCCCCCCCCCCCCCCCCAACGCGAAAAAAAAAAAAAAAAAAACCCAAGGGAAAGAACCTCCATTTATCAACCATTTTAACGAAACACACAATATTAAATCCCTACTTAGACAACGTAGATTATTCATTGTAAAACAAAGACTTCACTTCAACTTTTGAGCAATCAATTCAAGTATGAGATAGAGATGATTTCATCAACCACACTGACATTCCCAGCACCACAGTAAAGATTACTAAACAAAATCTAAGATACCCATTCTGGGACAACTTGGCTGAATACAAGCCAAAGGTTTACTTCAAGTTTTTACATTTTAGTCTATCTGAAAATCTCAAGAATCATGGCACTCATGTAAAACCATTAAGTCCAGTTATTCCAGTAGCACACTGTTCATCACTCGATATCAAATTACTCAGATACAATCTCTATTGGAGGCATCACCGTAACATGCATATCACTATCAATTCAAAAACCTAAAAAATTGATGACTCAAAATGTGCACATCTTCTTCAAATAGCAATTTTAAAATTGAACTTTTCGACCAAGAAACATATGACTGAACTATCAGTTGAACGGAGACAAAAATGGCATGCTTTGAATGATACCTTGTGCAAATGAATCATTGGAAGTTTTTTGTTCTTCAACCATAAACTGGATATGTTTAGTAACTTCCTTTTCTCATTTTTTACATCAAAACAATTCTTACAATGATATGTAAGATTGAACATGGTGCTGTGAAACATGTAGAGTCTATGCAAAATGGAAAATGAAGCTACTACAAGTAAGATGTAAACACAAGTTACTTTTAGAAATACCTCATCCAAAAGAAATTCTCGAAAAAAGTTCCCCTTCTCCGACAATAGAAATGCCAAGGCTGCTCTTGTTTGGATTGGCTGCCCTGATTGAGATGATGAACTAAATGGAAATGGAAATACGGGGACATTGCTTCCTTGAATTTGCAGAATACCAAGCTCAGTCATATCCCCGTTCAGATCCTCACCACCTCCACTTTTGGCTGCAGTTATGAAATTCTCAAAGGCTTGCATAACATCTATGAATCTTTCAGCATCAAAAACTCTAGATTTTCCATATATTGCGTAGCGTAAAGCACTCCTTAGAAGTGGTGATTCATCAGTCAGGAGCCTCTGACATTACAATCAAAATATATAAATAAAATGAAAAGAAATAAGAAATGGTATAATAAACTTCAATCTAGACCAATATTCAGCAAAAACATAGGAACAATATATTACATCAAAAATGTTAGTGAAATAAAATAGTAATGCACAATTGGTTATTGAACAAGGCAAAGTGCATACAGTATTTTTTATGAACAAATGCATCCCATGGTTCAAGTCTCATAACAAAAACACTCTAACAAACTATATCAGCTACCAATTACCAGCCCAGATTGGCACTAAAAATGACATATTAGGTATTTGTTTTAAGGGTAGCTGATCTGGAGATTTATATATGAACCTCAAAAATGATTACACAATGAACATCATAACCATTGAGGATGATGAAATTTTTTTAAATAACTTTTTTGTGAAAAATTTTCCCCTCAAATATTAGCCAGGTTGATTAGATGATGCAGTCGGAAAAAATTAGCTACCCCATATAATAACTTCAAATTTTGTTCATTTTGGATTCCTTATGTTTGTTGAAATTTGATTATATCCACTGAAAGAACACAACTCTCTTTAAGACATCTTAAAGGCTGCCACATAAAACTTTCAATTCAAATAAATATATCCACTACACAATTTGAAACACATATACTTGATATCTGAGGTAGCTAAATCAAGAGAATTAACCAATAAAGAAATAATCAAATTTTAGTAACTAAGAAGAGTCAAAAAAGTGTTTTCAGAATATTGATTTCAAGCATACTGATTTAAATCCAAATTGAAGCCATGAATCTAAATGGCACAAACTTTACCATAAATTACCATAAGGATTAACATAAATAAAACCACATTCTTCCACCAATCTATCAAACTGGAAAACAACATTCAGTTGCACTTGCAATGTTACAGAATAGTAGTACGTCAGAAAAAATGACCAAATGGATAAAGAAGATAAAACCAAATAAAACGCACGACATTGAAGCATGTGCTAAGCATTCCAGCCAAGATGAGGATGCTCTCCCGTAATTCCCTGGGGTCAAGGGAAAAGAGGAAAAGAGGACAATAAATCAAAGGTCAAAAGTGTATAAACCAAGAAAAACCACCAAGAAAGAAAGAAACTCAAGATACATAAGTGCACTGTCATAATTAGCTGCAACAAAATCAAATGTGATTTTGTGAGTTATAATGCCTACAAAAAATAATAATTTGAATTAAGCAATGGTCCAAGAAGGTAATGGATTATCAACCATCTGCTCACACTAAAGCATAAAAATAATGGCCCATCATATTCTTTTGGAATTTATATTTTCCTATTTAGGAGAATGAAGCAATTTTCAGTAGCACCAACAACAACTTACTCTTAAATAACTTCTAAAAAGAAAAGTCAGTCATAGATCAATTTCTTTGCTGGGGGGATATTTTGGCAGACATGAAGGATCACAGGCAAGTGGTTTTGTGGTAAAATATTGTTATAGAAAAATTCAATCAAAAACTCTCAGAAAAATCATACGACAATGAAAAAGAATTAATATGAAACAAGTATTCAAACATTTCAGAGTTTAGTAGTGTCAAGATAATAAAGAAATCACCTTCCACTAAACATAAGACATTATCATAGAATAAATCCATTTTGGATGACGTAAAATGACAACTGAAGGTAAACACAGAAAAAAATAAAGGGGGAAATTCGTAGGACAAGGGTCGGAAGTCCAGAGACGGTATAATTTTTCATTCCTTTATAAACTTCTCAATTTTTATGTGTATTTACATTATTATAATTATAATTGTTATTATTTTCCTTTTTGTGTGTGTGATAGGCTCTGCATTCCCTTTATCCCAAAAATATATATATATATTCAAGAAATTCAAAAAAATGGGAACTTATGAAAGAGAAACTCTCAAGCTACCTAGACCATGTAATGGTAGCTTGAGAACACATTTACATGTTAAGGATAGTTGAATTGCCTTCATTGCATAATTGTATAATTTTGTGAACACATGCATATTTGCAAATGGGGATTACATAAAAGGAACATCAAGCCGGTTGTAAATAGGCTTTCCTTATGCTTCCGTTTGATTCAGTAGATTGGGGAAATAAATTCCAAGAAAAAGCCAGATTTTGGTTTGATTGTTTTTCTCCCAGTTAATGTTTGTTTCAATGGAATGAAGTTGAATGGAATGATCATTTCATCAAATTGTCCATTCCTATGTTTGGTTTACTAAAAAATATGAAAAATACATTATAAATGGAATCGTCATTCACCATTGTAAGAGAATGATCATTCTACAAGAGAGCCTAAGGAATAATCATTCCATCCCATTCCAATCAACCGAACAGAGCATAAGTTCCAAAAATTTAACAAGGTAAAAAATTCCAGGAAGGCAAAAAAATATCAGAAAACATCCCAGGTTTTGACCCCAAAGCTGTTTTACCTAAAAAGAATTTTGGTCAAATGTTTAACAAGGAAAGTCTCTCTCTCTCTCTCTCTCTCTCTCTCTCTCTCTCTCTCAAAAGACCCAAAACAAACACCCATTGAACCCTCTGTACTTTTTCTTACGGGTTGTTTGAATGAATGATCACTGATGAATAACAGTTACGGATATTGAATAATGATAAATATAATTATCAAAGTTTTCTTTAATTTTTTTTTTCCCTTTTCCTTATGTTCTTTTCTGTTTTAAATACTCCCGCACAATATTAAACCCACCCACAAATAATGGAAGTACTGTTCTTCGTGTTACATGTGATCTTTATTCATTTGTTCTATGTTATATAGACAACATTTTACACTTTGTGCTTATCCAAACAACAAACACAAAGAATGACCATCATCGAGTTTTGTGGAGTCATCCAAGGATGCCTCACGCTCAAGGCTTTTATCTATGATCTTTTGTCCTTTGTTTTGTCGGTCATATTTGACTTTATTTTTGTATCTACTGCATTTTCCTCCATTGAGCTTGTTATGCAATGACTCGTACTTGTGAATGACTCCAGGACATATATGTTATCTATGTGTTTGCATACGGATGTAAGTTATTAACGTATGAATATTCTATTTACTTCATATATGCACTATTCATTGGACAAAATTTGTTAGTCTGCTTCCGCTTCTGGCCCCATTACTAATTAAATATTTTGTTAATTCCAATTTTGTGGCTGGATAATCTGGGATTACTGGCCGGTCTTGGCTTAAACCTTTAGGAGCGGGTTTGGATCGTGACATGTCATGTCCTATATTTTTTTAAAATTACTGTGTTGGCATATCCGTGTCGTGTCCTTGCTATATTGTGTGTTCGTGTTTGTGCTTCTTAGTTAATTAGTATTAAGGTTGTGGTCGTTGTGTTAGGGTTGTCACCTAAGAAGGATGGATATGGATACAAGCACGGTGATTTCAAAACAAATGGGGACACTGACACGGCAGGGACATGGTAATAACAAAAAAAAATCATATATTTTTATTTGCTTTGTAGATTAATATTACATCCACAAACAATCAAAATTAACAAAATTAACACTAATTCAATATTTAAAATAAATAAATAAACATCACTTTTAAGTTAAACACTTATTTTTTATATCTTTTTTTATGAATGATCTAATAAGTATTTAATCTAAGCAAAAAGTAATAAATATCCAACATCCATCAAAAGCACTAAAATAAAATAAAAATAAAAAACTAGTTGGTGTGTTCCTAAAGTGTCATTGGCGTGTCCCCAACATGTCCCTTGAAAAAAAATAAGTAAATAAAGGGACACGTCACATGACGTGTCCCATACATGTCCGCACCGTGCCCCTGTGTCCAAAAACCCCTACGACACTTGTTTTGAAGTATCGGTGATTCATAGGTTGTTACTCTTATCTTCTCTTTCCTTGCAGTGTTTTTTGTCGTAGTGTCCATATTCGTGCTTCTTAGCTTATTCCTATTCCTTTTCCTTTTCTCCCCGTTTCTACCCACTCTCTGTTCTACCTATCAAAGCCCCAAATGCGTTCCATAACCCCAACCTGCCATAAATTCACAGGCTACAGGTACACTATACAATGTCTCCTCGTTCTCTCTTGGATAATTTTTCCTTTCCTAGCAAGACATGAAAGGGGCTTACAATTTGGTATTGTTTAAATGATAAAAATCCAATAAAGAATGTTAATAATTATTAGAATTCTGATAACTGAGATATTCCTAACCAAGAAAAATCAAAATAAAATTAATAAATAGGTTTTTAAGTTTTAGCTCATTTGGCTCACACAATTCAAAAGCAAATGACAATCAATCTTTTATGCAAGTACTAAGAATGAATGACTATCCTATCCAAGACTCTTTAAATGAGCAACGGTCAAAGAATTGTACATTCCCAACAAAACATAAATCAATTGAGAAGATCATAGAAGTGAAAAGATTCCCCCAAAAATCAACCAATCTAAACATTTATTTCCTTTTGGCTAAATGAAAAAATTGCAGCATACAACAGTGTCAAAGGTAGAAAGAAAGGAGAAAAAAGAAAAAGGAAACAAGAGGTTACAAGTTGGTAGTTAATCATTTGAGACAAAATAAATATTAATGTGATGGGAAAGACCTACCATATGGTGTGTCCATTCTACATTTCCATTGCATATCTTCTGCCCATTTGGTCCTCCTTCCATATGTTCTGGATGAATTACTACATGGAAGATCATAAGACCTGAACTATGAAACAAGTACTTGGTATAAACTTGATGATAAGTTACGTGTGAATGAGCACAGAAAATAATTTTTTTTTTTTTTTTTTTATCAGCAACAAAAATAGAATTTATAAATGAAGAAATTCAGATATATGAAATAGCAAAGCAATTGACATATGCAAACGGTAACCATATGGACGTAATTTTTAGAAGGAATTCACCTACTTGTGGTGTAGGCATAGAACTCAGTTACTGCTGCAGGCCCGTAGATCGCTTGTTGATCTAAAAGCTTAAGCAGTTAAGAGCTGACATATCATCAGTAAGCAACTGGTTAGAGTATATCTGCACACAAATCATTACCCAAAATGCACTCATCAGTAATTCCAAAACAATTGGTTACTCCGATACTTCTTCTTGAGATAGGTTGAGATCAGCTCCTTATAAGTCCAGTTCTTCCTCTTAAACTCCAAAAATGCCTCTGAGCTTGAGTGAAAGTCTCCTTTTCCCAAAACCTCAAAAACAAATGGATCCGTAAATACCTGTGGAGACGCATGTACATTCATTTTACTTAAAGCAAAGTCCAAATTCATTCCCAGTCTTTTGTCCAAGTAAGCATCAACAATGCAACCGTAAGTCACAAGATCAGGGACAACTTGTTCATGCTTCATATGTTCAAGGCTTAAATGGAGATCCCAAAACAAAGACATTTTTGAAAAAGCTAGAGCTCGAATGTTAAATGTTGTAAGATCAGGATGGAATCCGGCTTCCACCATTCTCAAAAATTCTCTCTGCAAGGTTTTCATTTTGAAATTCGCAGCATATGATAGAAGCAGAAGATTCCACAGAAGATTTCCCACGTTTCTCCTACCAAGACCCACATCCCTCAGAAACTCACCTAATCTATAAAATTTCTTTTCCTTTATGTAAGCAAATGACATTGCCCTTATTCCGTCTTTTTCTATGAGAATTCTAGACCTTTTAAGACGGCCATAAGCAGCTTCAATCTCAGTCAGAGAACCAAACAAGCTGTAATATATGATATAAGCATTTCCAATGGCAGAATCTACTGAGAAACCCCTTGAACCCATCTCTCTGAGTGTATTTTCCATCAGCTCAAGCTGTCCTTGCTTTCCAAAGCAAGAGAGAGCCACTACATAAATCTCAGGTAGCAAGTTAGAGTCTCTCAAACTTGCTTGATGCAGAATTCTGGTCACATCATCAAAACGTTCCATCCTACCATAGGCTTCAATGAGTTTTGAAATTATATGAATATTAGACCTAAAAGAACTGTTTAAAACTTCATCCCCAATTGCCTGTGCTTCATGGAAAAGACCATTATCAGCATAGCAAAGCATCAGAGCTGACAAGGCAGGGTTGTCAAGTGGAAGACTTCCAGAATTGATCTCAAGTAAAATCTCCTGAGCAACATGAGGTAAGTTTTTTCTTCTTAAGGTTTGAACCAATGCAACCAAATCCACATTAATGTTGTGATCGACACTTAGTTCCCGCTTCCAGTGTATCTATCTCAAGCACACAAGAAAAGGAGAAGGATCATTATGTGTGTGTGTGTGTGTGTGTGTGTGTGTGTGTGTGTGTGTGAGAGAGAGAGAGAGAGAGAAGCTAATTATAGTTGATGCCCATCACGAAAAGTTTACAAATTAGCATAACAGAGACAACATGAAAATACCATCAGCATTGGGCCCACCCCAGTAAAATGAATGACTGAATTTTCATTTCATACATCAAGATAAAATATGAAAGTTCTATAAGAACACATTTAGATGAGACGGTAAACATAAAACAATTTTCCATAGATCAATGGTTATCTAATTAACCAATTAGAAAGAAAAAGGGTAGACAGTTAGGCTATCCTGGAAGACTGAAACTAGAAAAATGGCTTCATTCAAATTGGACATAGCATAATAGTATTGAGTGAGAGTGCTACAGTGTAACAGTGCAAGCTGAAAAATCAGGTGCTCTGTTTTTGTTTTTGGTTTCGTTTTTTTCTTTTTCTTTTTATAAAGATGCAAGATATCAGTAGAGCTCTCCTTTAAACTGCATGAAGAAAATCTGATCACGGCTATTTCTTGACAGAATCCTAACACAGAAAAAGCAGCAGATGTTTACGATTCTATATATGTGGAACAAGAATCTAATGGCCCCAGGTTTTGCAAGGAAGTCTGTATTTGGAATGCAAGGACATCACTAGGAAGGATTCCCATTAGCCGTTTTGAAATGAAACGGAATTCTTCTCCTCCAAATGTTAACGTTCATTTAAAAGACAAAAGCGGAGGACCTCCCCCTCTCCAGAAAAGAATGCATTTATGATCAAAGCAAATCTTGGAAGCAAAGCACCAAACTCTCCTTCAATCAATTTTTGAAGGCCAATGGTTGTCAAATCGGAATACGAATCGTGCGTATCGTTTTCTATTTTTCTAAATCGCTTACCGTACCTTATCATGTATCATAAGATACTTCAACACCTTTAAAAATAGGTAGAAAAATACATATAATTATAAATAAAAAAATATATATCTTGTGAGAATGAAACACTAAACAATGTATAATTTTTTAAATTACATAAGCAAATTACCTTAAATTAAATATACACATATACATATTGTCTTCGCAAGGAATAAATTAATAACACAAGATACTTAATACCATACAATAGATATGTCAGAAAGGTCAAGAAATAAAATAAAAGAGTACTATGACATCTCAAAAATACTTTTTTTAATAAGTTAATGAAAAAAATTGACTATTAATTTACATAAAATAATTTGAATAATGTTTTTTCAAAATTGCTAAAGAAATTTAAGTATTTATGTAACATACGTATCACATTATGTATCGCGTATCCTATATCGCATCACATATTGTATATGTATCGTAAGATACATTTAATTTAAGATACGTATTGATGATAGCATTGAATTACCTCTAAAAAGTATTGAATCATAAGATACGTATCGTGAATCGTAAGATACTAACAACACTCATGACTCCAGAGCTTTTTGTCAAATGCCCTTCTTCAGATAAGATTACTTGCCACTATCCTAAACAAACTACAGGTGTTCTTGGTCAAATCAGCCTACTTAGCTGACCAGGCTAACAGGTTAACATTGACAACAGTCATTGTAGACACAAATTTTGAAATGTGCTAACAGTCATTCTTCACCATGTGGAAAAAGCTTTGGCACTTAAAAACCCATGAACATCATAAGATCTCCTATGCCAATTCTTACCAAGAGTTATTTCAACCAGATCAGTTTTTCTCATCAAGATTGGATATTGAAGAAGCCTGCTGCCCATTTTTTGGTTTTGAAGACAAAACTTCTGAACCCATTTTCTTCTTCTGCACTGCAATAAGATGATTTTTCTCCAAGTATTGGACAACACTATTAATTTCTCCTTAGAAATTGGACTTTTGGGTCTTAAAACCAAGACAATTATTCAAAGAAGACCCTGATATTAAATTTCATTTCCTATTATTCACTAGTCTGTTTGGATAAGATCTGAAAAAGTCACTACACATTGTAAGCACATTAAGACATCTCCAAAGGACATTAAATCAGATGTGCTGAAAGCGTATTCAGAATTCATGCTTCCCGCAAACTTCAATTTCAAGAAACCCTACTCCTCTCCTTCACTTACTTTCCTACCCCCAATTATGGTTTATCCCACCAGAAGGTCTGCGTAAGTTTAGTTTTGATAATTATTCAAATGGATGTCTGATCCAGATTCTGTAAAATGTTTGGCAGTTAAATTAGCAATGAAGGAAGCAGTTCATACTAACACAGCTGCAGCTTAAATTAAGGCGGACTTGCAATCATATTTGTTGACAGAAGCTAATCATCAGATTCCCCCTGACCAGCATATCTGTCCTATTTGTTGGAATTAGAATTTCATATCATTGTATTTATGGTAGTTTGTATAAAATCCGTAATTGTACAAATCACAGATTCAGTGCCTTGATTAGAATATTTCCTACTTTGTAATATTGATTCAATATATATACATAGTCTTGCCTCATTCAAAGGTAAGCCATTCCATTCTTTCCATTCAATTTGGTATCAGAGCCAAACCCTGGCGTCTCTCTCTCTCTCTCTCTGTCAGCAACTCCCACCCACCACCCGAAAGTTCTCACCTACCAGCCGACACACCTCCTTCTCCCTCACCCACCAGCCGACAGCCCCTCTTCTCTCTTCCTAGCCTCCCGACAGCCCTTCTTCCTCCTTCCTAGCCCCTCGGAAGTGCCCAGAAATTCCTGCCGAGGGTCTGTAATTGCTGACCAGACTCCTATGTGAGTGGGTATGGTTCGGTTCTCTCCCTAGGGTGATTTACACTCCTTTTTGACCCTTCCTAGGTGTTTGGTGCTTACTTTCTCGTTCTTTTTTGTGGTTGGGCTACCGGTTTGTTCAGTGGCACTTGTTGGATTACGTCGTTTTTTCCTGCTTCTTTGTTCGTCATCTGTTGCTGTGTGATATCTCGGATTTGTTCATCATACCATGACAGAGTCTCCTTCTGTTGTGTTACCAACTAAACCCGTTCCGGTTAGTTCATATGACAAAAATCAGTAACATACTGTAGTGATGAGAATATTTTGAAGGACTTGAACTTTCACAAAGATCAATCGACAAACCCACTGCACCAAAAATTCTTAATGAGACTAGTTTTCCCATAAATTCTATCTATTTTTTTTTTTTTTTGGTTATATAGAAAGAAAAACAGAGGCTATATTTTTAACTAAAAAATTTCATTTTTATAGTAGTGATATTGGGTTGGAAACTTGTTGTAAAGCTTTTCCAAAAGTAAGCCTCACCCCCCACAAATCATAAATCCTAAATCCACAACAATTAAACAACATAGATCTAAGAAAGGATACCTACCATAGATGTATTCTTTATGGACCACACATGAATAAATCTAAGGATAAACCTCAACTAAGGAACATACCTTACCTACGTCTGGATCTGGTGGTGGGAGGTTGTTTTCACCGGAATAAGACTGAATGGAGTGATCATCTGGTGGTGCCTTCTTCTTCTTGCTTGTAGCCATTGTCAAAAATTGGGATTTTTGTATGTTAGCTGCAGAGTGAAAGAACCCATATTTCAAAAATGAAAAAGAAAACCCACATTCAAAAGCAAATAAAAAAATAAACCAGATAGAAGACAAAGATTCAAATCCAGAATAAAAAACTTGATGAAAAAAAAAAAAAAAAAAAAAAAAATCAGACCATACCACGTTGCTGTCGAAACTTGGTGTAACGGAGCAAAAATTGACCACAACGGAGTATGGTATTCCTAGATGAAGCCCTCGGTAGTCTTGTGGAACCAGATTTGGGCATAGCAAAGGAAGAGAGAGATAGAGGAGAGTCGTTGGGAAAAGCTGTTGTTTAAGAAGGATTAGAGTTCTTCATATCACACAGCAAAGGAAAGTTAAGAGAAATAAAGACGGAGTGAGAGAAACGTGATTTGGTTCTATTTTTCAAAAATGTATTCCAAAACTTACAATAAAGAAGTTTAAAAACCAAAAATGTAATGTAAAACCGCAAGCAACCAGATTACATATTTCCCAATTAACTTCTCCAATCATGCACATACGCATACAAACTTACCCAACTATGATTACTCCTATATTAACTTGCTCTCTTTCTTTGACTCCACAACCACACTGACCATTAAACTGAGATTCTCTTCATACATAAATTTCCGAGTTTCTTCGTAAGTGGCCTGGCAGGCACTACGGCAGTGGGCTGCGACTTCAATTTGGAGGCAAAGCCCATGTTGAAATACACTCAGTAGAGAGTGAACAGGAGAGAGAAGAATAAAGTTATGAGAGTAGAGAAAATGTATTATTCGAGATGTTTTTTACAACTATATGAAGGGTATATATAGTACAATGGTGAGTGTTGTCCAAGAACACACAAAAGGAAAGAGAAATCAAATCCTATCACAATCATATCAAATCAAATCATACCTAAAGTAATTATGCTAGTAATGCTAGAATAGGTAGAAGTCAATCATGGTAAAAAAGGAAATGATAACTATTAACAGGTAACAGCCCAAATGGCAGTGCATATAGCAACTGTGGTTGAAATCATAGAGAAGATGCCACTATATTCAAATGCCAATTGACAGTGAAACTACAATAAAATCAAACATTATCTTCTATTTGAATCATGAACATGAATCACCCAAATAAAATCAAAGACTGATGCTTAAAGATAGATCCAATCTTCTCCAGAGCGATCTTTAACTCAACCCATTTGAGTCAATTACCATTTAACCAACTACATCACACATAAATTGAATAAACTAAACTAGTTTAGTCCTAACTAGTTGGGGGTGGTCGGCTATATCAATTTGCCTTCTCTATTCGGCTTTATGAAAGCAAACCATATCATCAGTTAAAAAACAGCATCATGCATAACGACACACCTCAAATCAAATTAAGATCAGCAATATCTCAGAACTACCCATCACTGTTATAAATCACATTTTTATGTACTGACATATAACTTAGGGCAACTATCAATAAGTCTTAATAGTTGGATTTAATTCTCAAAAAGTCCTATTGAAAATAAGTCCTAATAAAATCGTCGCTAAAAATAATTTTTTGTGACGATTTTTTGCATGTCACTAAAAATTAATAATTAGTAACTTTTTTGTCATGATTTTTATAAATTATCACTAAAATTTACAATTAGTAACGTTTTTCTGTGACAAATTTTTCAAACTATTGCTAAAAATTAAAAATTAGTGACTTTTTGTGACAGATTTTTTTAACTGTCGCTAAAACTTATAATTAGTTAGCTTCTATGATAATTAATTAAAAAAATCTCTAATCTTTAATTTTCAGTGACGTCTAAATTTTTTTATACCAAGTCTCCAACTTAATGAACACAACCTATACACACAAATGTATCTAACATGGGAATAAATAAAAGGAAAAAAGCAAAACCTTCTCCTTTGAGCTTGTTCCAGGATGATTCGAGGCCATTGTTAGGTGGCCAAACATTTCTGCCTTGGAGTTGAGCAAGCCCCATATCTCTCTCTGCCAAACAAACAAATCATATACCCAGATAAATAGATTATATATATATATATACAAAATGGTATAAAGAAATTGAAATTTACGGGAAAGATTGAAATGGGTCTAATTAATTGAAGTAAAGTGTGTTGTTGGAGTTACGGTGAAGGAATTTCTGGAAGAGAAGGCAACGGAGAGAGTTGAGGCTGCCCAGGAAGAGCTAATTGGAAGAGGAGAGGGTTTTGTGGATTGGAAGTGAAGAAGAGGAAGAAGAAGAAGAATTAAGAGAGAAACGGCGGGAAGTGAGGGTTGAGAAAGGGATGGTGGTGGCTTCCATGGTGAAGAAGACTAGTCTCTCTCTCTCTCTCTGTCGCTTGTTTTCTCTGTCTAGAAATATCATCCGACTGGTTCCGCTATGTAGCTCGAAAAGGAGCCCCCCGAAAGTAATAAAGGTGGTTTTGTAGTGTTTGCCCAGTCGCACAACACAGAGATTGACACCACGCGTTTGCAAAGAAAGAAATAGAAGAAGAGAGAGGAGAGAGAGAGAGAGAGAGGAACTAGCCGACGAAGAAGAACTGAGAGCGACCGGCTCTGACCACCGACGACCAGCGGAATACTCACTGTGCTGTTCGCCGTCCGTCAATCTCTGCCGAGAGAGAGAGAGGAACTAGTCGACGAAGAAGAAGAGTGACCTAGCGGGACTGAGAGCGACCGGCCCTGACCACCGACGACCACCGAAATACTCCCTGTGCTGTTCGCCGTCCGTTAATCTCTGTGTAAGATCCTGTCATGTTCGCCGTCCGTTAATCTCTGTGTAAGATCCTGTCAATGACATTAAGATACTGAGTGTTGGGTTACCGCTTGTGGTGTGCATATATATATACTAGCGGTGTGCAAATCGTTTAGATTTATAATATGAATTTGATATTAACTTTTCTAATAATATACATGTAAATTATATGAATAATTATGTATAATAAAAAATACAATATTAACATATTTGATAAATAAAATATATGTACATTAAAATATATACATATCTTTTAAAAAATGTAATATTTACTAATCTTAACTAAAAAAAATTATACAATAAAAATTCATATAAAATCTAAATTTAGTAACATGAGACCGGAGATCCTGCAAATTTTGTAAAATATATATATATATATATATATAAGATATATGTAAAAATTAGTTTGTTAATAATATACATTGATTAAATTAAAATTTTACGTTTTTAAAGTGAGCTATAATTATACATATGCATATTTTAACTAATAGAGTACAATAATAACATTGGTTTTATAATTGGCTTATTCGGTATAAAGACACAAAAGGTAATTATTTTATTAATTTTTGATAAACAAAATTAAAAATTTACATATTGGCATAGATTGACATAGTTCATATCAAATGTCACGTTCAATAATCTCTTCAAATTATTTCGATGCAATTTTTGCCATAGATCTATGACAACATTAAATTATAAAAAAATAAGATGGAATTGACAAAAAATGAAGTACATAACTTCTGTTATACATACAAACCTAGAAGTAGATTACCTTGTAATAACGTTGCACATATATTTGTAAGCTTTCAATTTTTGTATCATTCGTTGCCTATAAAACTAAGAAAAAATATCTCACTTCCTTGTAAGTTGATTGTTTGACAAATTTATAAAATCTAAAATTAATTTGTAAATTCACAAATATGAATATATGGAGCATAGTAGTAAAGTTCATAAGACTTGATTTTTTACCACATATATGTCCATATTGTCTTTGCAGCATATACTTGCTCTATCAAATATGATAGGATTTATGTAAAAAGATTACAATAACTATTAGCAAATGTAACATATTGAAATTATTCATATAAAATGCCACAAACACATTATCATACCGATGTTGTCGTTGCCTCAAAAGCTCTCGCACAATTAATTTTCCCAATTGTTTTTTATTAACTTTAATAGAGACCTTCCATCCAAGACTGTATATGGAGAACTGTTTGACCTACATTAATTTAAAAGGTATAGTCAAACTCAAAATATATGTGAATATTGTCAGATTAAATAGCAAAAATTTTACAAACATTATTTTTTGAACATAAGTGAAGCCAATACCTGATTTTTAACTTTCTTATCTGCAACCATATTTGCTTCCTCTTAATAATTCTCCCAAAGCTGAAGTAGCTTTATTCCTACAATCAATAATTATATGAAGATATATTATAAGTATATTAATTGTAGATTTTAAGAAATGACATAATATAAGCTCAATAAGAACATATTTAGTACATACCTCATGTATCAATAATTTGGTAACAAAACGTCTTTGTAGACTACATTGCGAGTATACACTCCTTCTTCATTATTAACTGAACCTTTTTTAACCAAGACTTTCGTTGTTTGATCTGACACCCCTCGAGATAAAGCAACATATAGTTGTCCACGACTAAATACATGATCCGGAAGGTAAATTCCCACATGTGGAATTATTTGACCTTGTGATTTATTTATCGTCAAAGCAAAACTAAGGCGAACTGGAAATTGTGTGCGAGTCATTTCAAATGGAAGTTTTAAGTTTTCCGGAGCCTTTAATGGAATGCGATGTAGGAAAACTCTCGTGTCTTTGAAATGTCCTGTTAAAATCTCTGAATCTATGAAATTATCGTTCAAAGCTCGACACAGTAGCCTTGTGCCATTGCACAAACCAGAAGAAGGGTCAAGATTCCTCAAAAGCATAATTGGGGCTCCAACTTTCAAATGCAATGCATGTGTGGGCATTCCTCCTGGTGAAATGGAATTTAAAAACTCTTGTTAATACAAATTTTGGGTATCATTTTCAACTTTATCAAATGAGTGGTACACTCTTGATTCCCCTGGAAATCTTTGAATGATTTTCTCATTGAGCTCGTCGACATCTTCATTGTGAGGAGTTATTATTCCCCTACTAACCATATACTCGGCGTCAAAAGAATGGTTTATGATATCAAGATAAATTTCTTCTAATAGTTGAACTATTGATTCTTCGCCATTCCATGGTATCGCCCTTCCATGGTATTGCCATCGATCTTGGTACTTTGATCATTTCATCTATAATGATAGGTTGTACACCATTTCCAACAAATAAAAGAAATTCACCAAACTATTGGTCATTTATAGAGCGCATGTTTTGCTTTAAATGAAGTATTTGAATGTGACTCAAAAGAGGTGATTTGACTATCGATGCAACAATAGTTTCAGTTTTTGTACCTTTAGGAACAACTAGAAGTACTTGTCAAAAATCACCACCAAACACCATAATTTTGCCACCAAATGGATAATCAACACCAGTGATGTCTATGAGTGTTCGATTCAAAGCTTCAAAAGCATAACGATTTGTCATTGTAGCTTCATTCCAAATGATGACTGCTGCACGTCTAATCAGTTTTGCCAAATATGATTGTTTAGTAATGGAACACACGGACGAAGCCTCTGGATTTAAGGAAATCTTGAATGGGCTGTCCTTCCACCAGGTAAAAGTGTAGCTGCAATTCTAGAAGTTGTTGTTGCAATGGCAATTCTCCCTTGACTTCTCACTAAGGCCAACAGTGCACGATATAAATATGTCTTTCCAGTTCCTCCTGGGCCATCCACAAAGAAGATTGCACCAGTATTGCATTCCACAGCCTCCATGATTGAATTGAATGCTAAGTGTTGATCACTATTTAATGTGGCAATAGAATTTAAGTCTTCTCGAGGAGTTACAATGGAAAACTCATCTTGTATGACCTTTGGAACTGTTGAATTATCATCCAAATTCATTGTCATCTCAAGCAAATCGTATTCTGATATGTTCTTATTATGCTGTAGCAGGAGACGATTTATATCTTGTAGAGTTTTGTTAAGGATATACATATTATTCATACTGTTTGAAGATATGTAATCTTCAATCAAGTAAGGATAAATTTCATCCTACAAACTTCGCACCCCTATTGACACACAGTAAACCAAAATTGTAACGAACAATCTCCTTAAAGCTGATGGCATGTGCATGGTTGCAGCTTCTAACAAACATTGTCGTATGCTATCATCATGCTCTAACAAACCATGATGTTCAGTTGCTTGTTTAAAAGTTGGGTACGCAATTCCATTAACCATTAACAAATGATTAAATGATTTTGGTCCTCGAATATGATTGAGTAAAATTCTCAAGTAAAATCTCTCCCCTTCTGATGGCGAAATTGTGTAAATTCTACCAATTACTCTTTGATGCTTCAATCTCAACTGCCAAATCTTTGCGCTATTGCACCATCTATAGTGTTGCGGTATCTCTCAATAAAAGTATCGATTTGCAGTTTCATCATCAACATTTAATTGAAAGAATTGGGTAAGCATTGTTTTAGAATAATACTCATCACCTAAAATATTTGTGATGTCTTGGAACGTATAAAACCTCACTTGCTGCTTATTTGGTAAGTGTAATTGGAGGCGTTCTACGCTAGGAGTCATTTTGGTTATTGGAAATTTGAATATTTTCCACAATGCTTTTGGAGTACAAACCCATCTTCCATCTATGAACTGTTGTACTTCGTCATAATTAGGACCTTGACGAACTTCTAGTGCAACACGGTCAGGCCCTTTATAAACATATTTGTATAAATACTTCACACTTGTAACACTACTACAAATTTCAAGATTGATATGACAATCATATTTCAAGAGCAACCATGGGTTGTACGGAATGACCCAACTATTATCCACCAAGACGCTTGGATTATTCTCTAAAGGAACTGACTCCCCTTTTCTTCTTCGATAAACAAGATATGAATCGTTTCCAAGTGTAGTAATTGAAGAAAATGGCTTTGGAAAACGTCTTTTGCACCGACCATTTGTCATACACGGGGACCGTTCATTGTACATTCCACATGGGCCATGTATCATGTGTTTCAGAACTGCACTGTATAATGTAGGCTCTAATCTCTTGTCTGGAATTTCAGCTCTGACAATGTAATCATAATCATCAGGAGTGCGTAACTTATCATTGTCATCCAAAATAATGACCATGTGGGCATGTGGTAAGCCTCTTTTTTGGTACTCAATAACATATGCGTATGCCAGAACCTTCCCGAGTACATGTTTTGTAAGAATGTCAGTCTTCATCTCATCAAATTTTGAATGAAATATTCTTGTTAGCAAATCAGGACGATCATGTGGTGACTATCCAGGTAGCAACTCAGCTTTAATTTTAGGCCAATTTGGATTGCAGGTCATTGTAAGGAAAAGATCAGGTTTTCCATACTTTTGGACCAGAACCATTGCATCTTGATATCGCTGATACATGTCTCGTGGGCTACCAACAAATGACGATGGCAATATTGTTCTACGACCAACATTACCTAAACAAATATTTCACAAAAGGAAAAAAGAAATTTTATGTATGAATATAAACAAACATGTGTACATGTAATTGTAATATCATACGTGACAATTTGTACCTCCATAATTTTCACCGGCATGTACTGCATCTAGAAAACCTTGATAAAAATCTGCTCGAATGTGATTCTGATGAGTACATATCCATCTTAATTTGTTGGACTCAATCTTCACGTAATTATCTACGACATACTGCTGTAAGAGACGACCTCCTCGAAGAAAAAGAGATTGATCACCAGGGCGAATCTGAATTGATAGTATTTCAATACTTATAAATAATTAAAAGTAAAGATTTTATATGAAATAATTATAGATTGAATAACTTCGACAAAGTAATTTTTTAATATTATGTATACGTCGTTACCTGTAGCATATAAGAATATAAATCACAACATGTTACTTTTCTGCCATCATTACTTCTGGTATTTGCATCCCATCCATATAAACCGTAGGGTGACAACAGAGGATAGTGTAATGGATCATAGTATCCGACAATATTAGAAATATTTAGGAGGTGACCACTGGTTGATTGGACAATGATATCTCTTGGTTTTAAATTTCCAGCTTCTTTGCCACCAACTAAAACTGCAGCAACTTCAGGAGCAGTAAGAAGGTTGTATTGGGGCCTATTACGTGGTTTCTCTTTGATTTGAAGTCTGCATTCATGTATGTATGGACGCTGAGCCAATTGGCGAAATGTGTGTACAAATGGATTATGAGTATTTAAAATATTCTTTATCTTGTCAAGCAAATCCAAGTGCAATTCTTCATTTTTGAACATTCGATTCTCATTCTCGTAGTCAGTGTCATAAACATACAGTTGCAAATATCTCGGTCTGTCGCTAGAATTTGGTAAGAGACTCCCAATCTTATGATATATGGCTCCTTGTGCACGAAACGTGTACACACCTTGAGTTCTTGTTGCTAAGTTTTCATCAACATGAACATCCATTGAAGTGAATGAGAAAACATGATTGTAGGCTCGAATATTTTGTCTGAAATGACGACCTTCCACTGTTTGGTCAGAGAAAATATCAATAATCTCATTTGGAGCTGTTACTGGTGGCAAAATAATTGTTCCATTATTACAACACATGGTAGATGTTTCACGGTGGAACAATCTTGCGTTGCAATGTCTACATGTAGTTGGAGCAGGGAACCGCATTCTTGGGAACCTTTCACTTTCATGAAAATTTCTTGCACAATTATGATATCTCCTATGGATAAATGATCGATTATCTGGAATATCTTCATCACTCAAAGCATCCTGATTGTGGTCAACATGAGGGATATTTCCTATGACAATACATGTATGATGTATGGGTTTATTATTAACACAATAGTATTTGTTTGAAAGTGTTTGAGTTTCATGTCCAATATTAAATGTAATTGTATTGCATATCATATTTGCATGATCATATTTTTTACATTTATTGTAAAGGTTGTTTATTTTGTAAAAGTACTTAAACTAAATAAATTATTTGTACCTTCCATCTGAACTTCGCGAGGATCTTGTCTGCTGCCACTTGTGCTTCCATGCTCATAAGTCGAATGAGTAGGTGCATATCGGGGTAAGTCGATACGTGTGAGTACAGTGATTCTACTTTCCCGTCTGAAAACATTAGTCGCAACCGAATTGCCTTCTTCGTGAATGGTTGGCAAAACTGTTGGTCGCGGCCTACGCCATCCTGTTCTATTTCTTCTTGGGATTGCATCGAAAAAGTTTAACATGCATCCTAGCAGTTAAAATTATAAATAATAAATTAAATGAATATTAATGTCAAAAGTGTAAAAGCTTACCAAAAAAAAAATAATGTTTATAACATTTGAATACTTACTACTTGTTTGTGCATTCGTCATATTATATACTTGATTTGGATGAGAAGTTTGTTCGAGATTTTTCAGATATTTGCCTTCTTTGTCGATAATTTGTTCGTCGCCTTGCAGGTTGTTGTTCGCGTTGTTCAATAGTCAAAGCAGCCCTCCTTTGTCTAGCATAATAACGCCAACTTTCCCTTTGAATTTCTCTTTGTTGCACATTAGAGGTCGCACTTTCTTCGCGAATAAACAATCTTCGTCTGCGCTGAGCAAGACGACGTTGCTCCAATCTTGTTGAGCGTTGTTCAGTGCTTAAGTTTTGAAGGCATAACTGTTCGAATTCTCTTTGTGGTTGTTCAGTTTGAGCATTTGGTTCCGAAGCTGAGCGTTGCCTCCTTTGTTGTAGGTATAAACGACTTCGTTCACGATTTTGTTGTTGTACATGTCTCAAATTTGATGTGTCAGGGTAATCGTGATTCATTTTTCCTAAGATTGTTAACAAACTAAAACTTACGTAGATGAAATCCGGCTATCTTTAAAATGTGCCTACGTTATATAAAATTATGTAAGAGGCAGTAATAGTATATTCACAATGCGACTCGTATACTCACAATATAATAAGCTTTATATTTTTATGTAAGTGTTTTCATATGTTTGTTTTTATATTTTTATAATGCATATTATTTTAAGTACTAATCTCATTTTATGGAGAATTAAATAAAATTGCAAGTGAAAGAGATTACCTAGTAATGATGAGCCAAAGTGTGTGCAACTTGAGATATGATTTAAAAACAAACTGAATATAAATTTTTCAAACATTCAATTAAATATTAAAAAAATAAAAAATAGAATTAAAAATACTTACAGTCAAAAGAGAAGTAGAAGATAAGTATTAATAAAACACGATTGTAGAAGTTATTTGTTTTGACTATCACAAACTCATTATGTAATAAATATAAAAAAAATCATATGAAATTTTGGGACCACTGAATTCTTTCTTATCAAAAAAATACACTTCAAAACAAACATATGACTAAACAAAGGGTTTTTTAGAAAAGTTACAATAAAAAAAATTAGACACCTACAACTTTCTTTGAATTTTGGCCACCCATGGATTTTCCCAAATTTCATGAGATTTGGCCAAACTTTCATGAATTTTAACTAAAAAATTATACAACAAAAATTCATATAAATAAAAAAAAAAAAAATACATATAAATAAAAATAAAAACAAAGATTGAATAAAAAAATTACATATTTGATTTTTTGAAGCATAGAAAAAGAAATTATATATTTGAAGCATTACAAACTCATGCAATAGAATTCTTTTAGAATTATTCAAGTTTCAAGCATTACAAACTCAACATTCATATAGAATACTTACAGTCAGAGCAAATAGGTGTTGATAGAGAAAAATTCGAAAAGTTTATTCTGAACAACACAAAGTTATAAAGGAACCTGCAAAAAATATAAACGAAGGAAAATAATAGTCAATATTTTTCTCCAAGAAATCTATTAACATAATTTTTTTTCTTTTACTTTTTAATGAAGAAAATTAAAAGTGTAAGTAATAATGGTTCACAAAATAACTAAACAGAAACCCATATTCTTGGAATAGTTGCAGTAAAAAAGATTTGATATAATTATAATATGAAATTCATATTTTTTTTAAACACACACAAAAGTAAAATTATGTACAATGAAAAATGCGATGCGTGTGCAAACTCGTTTAGAATTATAATATGAATTTGATATTATTTTTTCTAATAATATACATGTAAATCATATGAATAATTATGTACAATGAAAAATGCAATATTAACATATTTGATAAATAAAATATATGCACATTAAAATATGTACACATATTTTAAAAATGCAATATTTACTAATCTTAACTAAAAAAGCTGTACAATAAAACTTCATATAAAATCTAACATGAGACCGGGGATCCTGCAAATCCTACAAAATAAAAAAAAAAAAGAAGATATATGTAAAAATTAGTTTGCTAATAATATACATTGATTAAATTAAAATTTTACGTTTTTAAAGTGAGGCAATCAGTGTTATACTAAATTTTTTTAAGAGCAATGAATTTTATTTTAAATAAAAGACAGAAAAACACATACACAAAATTAAGCAATCAAACAACCTAATTTTTCACCTATATTTTAAATATATTTTTTTATCCTTTTAAATTCAGAACCGCACACAGCTTTAAACATTTCTATTTTCTTCAAAATTGGGAATTTTGTTATTTTTTATTTTATTTTATTTATTTTTCATATTGGGAAAAATCAAATCCTTCAAGTTCCAGACACGTCCATCCACGCTCTCAACATTCGTATATTATTACAAACGGTTAAAACGCTGATTATATTAACAAACAATTATCTTATTCAATTCTCGGTAGTCAATACACAAGTGAAACGTTCCATCTTTCTTCTTCACAAACAGAACCGGTGCACCTCATGGCAAAGTACTCGGCTGGATGGAATCCTTGTCAAGCAAAATCTTGTAACTAATCCTTCAGTTCCTTCATTTCAACGGTTGACATTCTATACGGAGTCTTTCAAATAGGTTGAGTACCTGGCATAACTTCAATAGTAAATTCAATTTCTCGATCAACCAATTTCCCTTGTAATTCTTCTGGAAACACATCTGAGAATTCTCTAACTACTAGAATATCGTCTAACATAGTATTCATAGTTTGCACAGCCAAACTACTATGTAGATAACCCCAACATCCCTTCTTAAGTAGTTTACATGCTTTCATTGTCGAAATTAAGTAAGGTGGAGGTACTACACCATTACCCTCAAAGAATAATCCATCTTGTCTCAGTGGTCTAACCAAAACTTATTTCGTCACACAATCAATACTAGAATAATATTTAGACAACTAGTCCATCCCTAAAATCACATCAAAATGTCTCATGTCAAAAGGCAATAAATCTACATATAAAGTAGCATTTCCAATAATAATCTCACAAGCATGATACACAGAAGTACACAAAACAGATTCTCCAGATGGAGCAGATACACATAACACATAAGGCAGAGGTTCCATAGGTCTATTCAGTCTATGTGCAAATATAGTAGAAACAAATGAATGTGTTGAACTGAGTCAATTAGCACATAAGCATCTTGATTGCAAATAGAGAGACTACCTGAGACACGGGCCTTGGTATTTTATGTATCACCTAAGACGAGTGCAAAAAGCTCTCCCTTCCCTAAGTATGTCTCTTGTAACAGTAGGTCTTTTAGTGTTTCCTGGCATTGGAACGGATCCAGTTGAACTAGCAACTAGCCTTCCATTTCTTTGTTCAATCTGTGGACAATCTATGACCATATGCCCTATCTTACCATATCTAAAGCATGCCCCAGAAGTACGATAACAAACTCATCGATGTTTCTTGCCACATTCATTACAGGTTGGTACATAATCTCTCATAGAGTTGGAAGCACTAGATGTCCCCAAATTTTGCTTCTTTGATGATGTTGATCCCTTATTTGTCTTTTCCCATTCCATTCAAATGGTCAGTTTTGTGAATCTAAATTTGATTCATACATTAAAGCTTTATCAAGAATATCTACATACTTTGGCAATTTCAGAATATTCACTTTTTCTAGGATTGCATTTCGAAGTCCACCCTCAAATTTTCTCGCTTTCTTGTAATCAGCATCAATAGTGTGTGGTGCAAATCTGGCCAACTCAGTGAACCGTGCCTTATATTCAACTACTATTTAGTTACCTTGCTTCAGCCTTTCAAATTCAAATATGCATTGAGAGAAGTACTTCTTGTAAAAGATCTCAAGGAATCGCGTCCAACTGATTTCCACATTTTCATCTCTAACTAAAATCCACCATCTTCGGGCATCGCCCTCCAAAGTAAAACCTACTAACTGAACTTTATGTGCATCAGTGCACGAAAATACTTCGAATAACTTTTCAACGCCAAGAACCCATGCCTCAGCTTTCAGAGTATCAACTCCTCCCCAGAATAGCAGTGGTTTCATTTTCTTGAACTCTTTAGTCAAAGCAACTGCGTGGTCATCCGTTTGATGTTCTTTTATCGAAGGTGGCACAGGCATTGGGGGAGGTGGAGGCGGTTGTTGCTGTTGTTGCCTTAGTGATTTAGCCATGTCTTGAATCATTCTCTCCATTCTATCTAAATGGGTGGTAAAAGACTCTTCTATCTCATCAGCCCTTGTTCTCATTATGATCTATATGAACTCATATTATAATAAATACAAAAATTGCACATATTTACATAGGTGTCTCAATCCAAAGTTCACATATTCACATCTTTGCATAATCTCAATGCACACAAACATATACTTATCAGATGAATGCATTCTTAGTCTTTTCTAGACACCTTATTGCTTAATTGCACAAGTGTGTGAGTTATTAACTCATACTCTGATGCCATTCTGTCAATACCTCGAACCCGCCCCTAGAGGTTTGGATCATGACCGGCCAGTAATCATAAGATTACCTGCGGTTTCGGACAGAATTGTAATCATATTTAATTATATGGGGCCAAACGCGGAAGCAGAATCATAAATTTCGTCCAATGAGCTATGCATTTACGGGATAAATAAAAACTTCTTATCCGTTAACAACTCATATCCATACATATACAAGTAAATATTGCATGTCCAAGATCATTCACAAGTCATCATCATACAAAACCCAAAAGCTTATGTACAAACATAGTCAAACCAGACCAACAAAAGAAAACAAAAGATCAAATGACGAAAGCCTCGTTCGTGAGGCGCTCATTGGTTGACATCATAAAAACTTTGATAATCTTTCATAGGTTCAGTAAGGCTGGACATCCCACTCTCAGCTACATACATATATATAATAGAGTGACCTAAAACCCAGCGAATAACATCAGAATAAAAAGATTATATGAATGTGTTCTAATGCTTAAATAAAATTGTTCTCATATCAATTTCGTATCATAGCAAAACAACCTTGGGTCAAATACCTGACAGAACAACCTCTAGTCCAACATAAGCTGAAATACAGAATAGAACAGATCATACTTGAAGGAACAACCATGGGTCCAATTCATTATAGCTGTATAATGACCATTCGGTCAACATATAACATATATTCAAACTTATCAGATATTCAAAACAACCTTAGGTCCATCTTGTCAAATATATAGAACGGCCTTAGGTTCATTATAGACATTCGTATCTCATCAATCACATTTACAGACATCACGTGGATCGAGCATATAGAAGGCTCATTCATATCACAAAATCATAAGTTTGGAAAACTTACCACGTTGGAAAGATTTAGAAAATAACGTATATGAAAATATCTATATTATGATATTACTCATAGTGATTTGGTTGTGACATGTCTTCGTGAATGAACCTACATAATTCATAAACATATACACAATGAACCTACATAATTCATAAACATATACACACATTGAGGCACGTTACTTAATCGAATCATTCTTATCTTATTCAATTCTTTTAAGTTCATTTCTAATTCCTTAATTCATTAAGGAGGCTCAAATCATGCCTAGGAATGTTCAAAAGGAATGAGGATGCAAATATAGACATAATGTAACTTTTCAAAACATACTAAAATATGGTAGTTCGATCGAGCGCACTATTGGTCACTCGAGCAGACCACACGGTCTACAAAAGTACTGGATAGTCAAAATCTAAGCTCGATAGCCGCTCGAGCCAATGTGCAAAGTAAACTAGGGAGCGATCACTTGGTCACTTGAGCCATGTGTAAGGTACTGTAAAAATGCTAGATGCACAAGATGTGCGCTCGAGCAATAACTTGTTCACTAAAGGGGTTTGGCCAAATTTTGGGTTTTTAAAACAAAATTTTTTGTTTCAAAACTTAAGTCCAAAGCCAAAAACCTTTGCATGACATATTGAAAATCATATATACACATTCAGAAGCATGAATTCAAAACCAATTCCAAACCTCATGCTCAAAACTTCATAATTCTTCATAATTGGAACTCAAATTCTCAGGCATGTGCAATTTAACTTCAAACACTTTTCCAAAACTCTCAAAACATGAAATCGAGCTTCAAAACATTCAAAATCATTGATGCATGTATGATTTAACTTCAATTCAAACAACGTTGACAAAATCATGCTCAAAGATGATGAAAACCCTTCATTTGATGCATGCATGTGTGAATTAACTTCAATTTCACCATTCTTAGCTCAATTCTTGAGTTAAAACTCATACTCTCTTTGAATTCTCATGCTAGATGACTTTGATTCATAAATTAAGAGTTAAACACATACCCAAAGTCTTGGAGTAAGCTTGAACTAGCCAATTCTTGAGTTCCTCTATACAATTATTCAATCCTTCAAGCAATTCTTCAAAATCAAACCTTCCTCTCTCTAGAATTACACCTCTCTCTCTCTCTCTAGAATGCTCCAACAGATTTCCTGGAGCACAAAAATGTTTTAGTCTCTAACTTAGCGCGCGCGCGCAGACACACACACACACACACATATATGGTAATTAGCTTAGACTAATTAAGCAAGCTTTAGATTAACTAATCTCACTTAGTTCTAGTTGATTTTATCTAACTAATTTAATCTGAATTAAATTTTAATCAAACTTCCTAATAGGCTCTAAAAATTATGACGTACACACTAAACTTATCAATTCCGATTTCGAAAGTCATTGAGGCCTTCAATTTCAGATTCAAAGTAGAAATCACAACAGATATTCCAACAATGAACATATATGCATTCAATTACACATTAAACACATAAATACCATTCAAAATTAAATAAAGAAAAGTATAATACGTGATGGGGTTGTCATAGATCCCCAAAATCAAATCAAATCAAATCATTTCTATTCAAGACAAGATATCACATAAACACATAATTTGCATTCATGCCTATTTGGAGGTAGGGTTACGTCATCCTAATTTGGAAATGAGATCTATGATTCACTAAATCGTACAACAAGGCAACAATACAATCCTAGAAATGAGGGTATCCTATCCTAGTTTAGAAAGTGCTAATTCTTTCTACATGTAAAAGGTAGGTTTGGTCTCAAAAGGATACATCAGTTATTACTATCAATATACCTCTCACCCTATGAGTGAATGATCAAAGAGTACTAATAGCGTAATCTGACGCTTACCTTATTGACATAACATAGCCCGCGAATAGTGTCTGGGATATTATGCAACAAAGTAGGTTTCCTTCTTTTAAAATGATGCAACGCAATTAACAATTAACCACTTATTTCATAAAATAGAAATTTTCAAGTCAAGGTAACTTAGATCCCCAATGAAGTCGCCAACTGTGGGTGTTGTACCTTTTTCGAGCCTAAGGCATGCATCCTACATCGACTTGCTTTGATCAACAAAGAGTTGCCACTTAATTTTTTAAGGGGAATTAAGAAACCTTTAACGATGAAAACTAAGTTGAGGCCTAGTCCATTATAACCAAGAAAATTCCAGGTTCAGGAGCTTAGGTACAAAAGCGAAAGACCATTTATATAAAACACCCCATTTTGCCCAATCTGAAGATTGGCCTTTACTCACTCTCTATTTTATGATTTTAGTGGTTAATTGTTCAAATAAATTCATTTTGGGCCCTAAAACCTTTAACTAACCCTAAAGCTATGTGATTGAGGAAAACAAGTGTCATTCATTTGAGTTTCAAGAATAAAGCCACATCTTTGAATAAAATAAATATTTTCCACCAAAGATCGATTTTAAGTAAAACATGGCCATAAACTTGAACTAAGATGAACAACACTCATAAAACATTCAAAATAACCAATTTTTCATATAAAGAACATATAAACTTGCATAATTGAAAGACAATGCAAATAGAACAAATATGCTAAGGAAGAAAAGAGGAACTTAACCACTTACGAGTCTTATGTGCAAGACTTGAAATACATATGACCTAATATGCTTCTAATCATGCAAAATATGTACGCAGGCCCAGTTTAAGAGTTCTAATATGATTTACTGCATAAAAAGACATGGAACACACAAAACAATGCAAAACTAACCTACATGATGCTTAAATCGGGTCGTGCTTGCTGATTATATGATTAAAATAAACCTAGAAACAAACATATTGTTTTAATAAAATAAATGAAACATGTGAAAGAATGTGAAAAACTTGTAGAAATTAATAAACTACATGATGCTCATGCCTTACTACTAACCCTACATGATTACATACTAAACAAATAGATTAAAAGAGGTGTTGAAATAAGAGGATAATGTTGGTTTCATTAAACCGAAGACACGAGAAGAAAATAACGAGAAACACCGAGTTCCTTGCTTTCAAGCCTCTCTCAAGCTTGGAAGCCAAGTTAGGGTTGAAGTTCTTCAGTCCTTAGATGTTTTCAGAGGTTTGTAATTGCTGTTTGGTGGGTTATTTCCGCGGCTAAGGGAAAAGGGAAAGAGAAGGTGGTGTTTTTACTCTCAAACCTCACAAAAAATACTCCAAAGTTCTTGACCTCTTGAAAGAGAGAGGAAGAGGCTCTAGAACCCTTTTAGGGTTTCATTGCTTCTCCCTCTATCGTTCCCTCCAAAAATACACCAAAATTGAGTTTCCTTACTTGGCTTTGCGACGATTCGATGCACGCACCTACAGACAATGTCCGTACACACACTTAGCTAACGTGCACACATGCACCAATTCCCTTGGTACACATGACATGCTTGCATACACAAGTACGGGGTCCCATGCCCCTTGGCTTGCTTGTGGCACAAGAAAGCTTGAATTGCATTCTAATCAATATTTTTGATAAAATCGGCCACTAATTTTGGAAAATACAATTAATCAAAAATTATCAACTTGATCAGAATTAGTGGCCGCAAGTAAGCTTGCTTGCAACCACTAATTTTGATCAATATTTTTGATAAAACCGGCCACTAATTTTGAAAAATTATGAACTCATCCCAAAAACTACAATATATCCATCCAAAACAACACTAAAAAAAAAAAAAAATTCCAAGGCTCAAACAAAATTCTATGATAGTCATTTGAAATATCCAAAATATGCCTCCCAAAAAAAAAAAAAATACTATTATTTAAGAATCATGGAAAAAAATAAAATAAAAATACTACATTTCAATTGTGTGGGGGTTGATTGTGAATGACTAATTCTTTTTTTAAAAAAAAGTTACATTATCTAAGAGTGACGTGGCCCCCATGGGATTGAGCTCCCCTCCATCAAATGACATCCTTTGAAAAAATAAATATAAATAAGTGTGAAAAAGTATATTGGTGTGTGAGTGATTTTCTGATCACACTACCCGCTTAGTAATCAGTTGGAGAGCACCGGCAGAATAGATGGCTTTTAGCTAACCTATAACAGAAAGAGAAGTCTTCGGTGGTGGTTCGCCCACCCGGGGGCACTCCGACGATCAAATCAGCCTATCTCTCAAAGATAATCAATAGTGCAAAACTCACTATTCAGAATATAAATTGTGTACCTTAGACCCACGGGGGTGCCTCATCTTTTATAGTTAACCCATTCCCTAATCCCACTAGAAGCCTGACTACCATGGACTCCTGTTCTGTGCTTACTTTGGATTCCTCAAGAGATAAGGATAGATTCCCTAGGAATACTATCCCTATCCATCTTGAAGTCTTTCTGCATTCTAGGACTCTTGTCCTTATCCGCTTATCTCGGATTCTGATATCTTCGGAGATAACCTCTGCCTAGCCGAGATAACCTCGGCATTATGTCCAGGACACGTTGCAACTCGGCTGACACGTCGGCGTCGTCTTGCCACGTGTTGGTACTCAAAAAATATATCCCTACAACTGCCCCCTAGGTTCTATTACCTCGGCATCCTGAGGTAATGGAACCTATAACGGTACCTCCTGCCAGTACATCGGCCTAACATCTTTAGCCGTGATCAATAGTCAAGGCCGATATGTCTTCTTTAAAGAACAAGAATTCCAATGAACTCTTTCATGCGCATGAGCTGTTATGCACCACTATTCAACCGTTTCATTCACGTGTCTTAACCTCATTGGACCGTGCATGCGATGCGCCTATAATCCGTTTTGCATCTGCATGTGCCGTCTGACGTATGCGTTGTTCCAAGCGCATTAATTCAGTTGTTGCCGCCATTTTGCATCAAGCAAAACTTTTCTCCCCTCTTTCGTCTCTTCACTTTTTGCATTCAGTCCTCTAGCTTTCTCTCTCTCTAACTCTTTTCTCTCGAATCCGCCATTGTTCCAGTCTTCAAGCTCTGCAACTGCCTCCATTCCTTCATTCTAGTGAAGCTCTCACCGTTCTGTTACTTCTGTAACCGCTGCCTGACTTCGGCGATCCTTACACCGACTTCTTTTCTTCGGTGAGTTTACTGTTCCCTTCGTTTTCAATCCTTTGATACTCTTCATTACCTGTTGCCATTACTACTTTCTTCAAATGTTAATCCTGTGAATCACATACTTCGAATGCATTTATTCCGTGATTTTCCCCTGCCCATGTTTTGAACACACCCACTGTTTCACCACTTTCTTGCACTTTTGCCACTGTTCTTGATTCTAAAACTTCGTTCTTGTTTTCTCTGTTTTGTGTCTTTTCCAGATCCGTGCCTTTGATCTTCGTTTTCATAGATCTAGGTTTGGGATTTGTCTGTAGAGCCCCCAATTCTTAGGAAAAACTGAAACAATCCTCACAAATTCTTGCACAAGCACATACCTACGTGTTTTGCCGAGGTCCCAATAACCCTTCTTTAAAATATCTTCTTTCTGAAATCCAGTACCTTTAGTCAAGCTGACATCATGGGTATGTGAAAACATAGGGTAGACACCCCATCCAAGCTAGAAAATTTTAGGCGAGAGTTTGAAATTTCAGCCGACGTTAATCTGAGGTTGGCTGGGGATGATGACTCCATAATGCCTACAACTACCTCCATGCCTTTTCCTGTGGTGGCCTTCATTGAATGTGGACTTAGGCTCCCACTTAACACCCTTTTTCCGTGAAATACTTCACTACTACAAGTTGAACCCCATGCAACTTTCCATCAATTCCTATCAGACCATTAATGGTATCATAGCTTTAGCCAAACAAGAAAACGCTAGGATCACATTAGCCGATATCCAATACTGCTACACTATGTGTGGCCTCAAAAAAGACACCGACTACATTTACTACCTTAAGCTGAGGTCAACTGAATACAAAATCGTTGCCGACCTCCCTGACTCCAACAAGGGAGCTGGGGATGACTATTTTATCATTTCGGGGAACTGGGAGTTTGTCCCAGATGAAGACCTCCATCTGTTCCCTCTCCCTCGATCAGTCTTTATAGAGGATAATGTTAAGAGCCCTGCAATCATATTTACTCGTTTTCTTTCAAAATCTTTAATATTGTATTTGTCTCTAATGTCTGTTTCTCTTGCAGCTGTTCCTAAGCCACCAAAAAACTTTCGCCAATCCTTCTTTCCTAGCAAGGATTTGAAGAGACTTTTGGACCTGCCAGTCCAAAAACGGAAGGTGCCTCTGCTTCTGAATTTTATTCCAACATACAGGTCAGCTTTGCCCGACATCCCAAAGAGGAAGAAAAAAAGCCTTTCTCCTTCTTCTGCCACAACTCCCCAGACTGCATCCATATCTCGGCCAGATCAAGGGTCAACCTCTGATCCAGCTGACCAACCGTCAACCTCGGCTCCACATCTGGTCCCAATATCCCAACAAAAGCGTCGGCGATGACTTGTGCATACAGCCAAGATGGGCCGCCCAAAACCAATTACGAAAGACTTCTTAGTCAGCATCCTTTCCGATGTTGATGCTCAACCAGCTCAAGTCCAGCTCCCAACAAAACCAAAATGAGTAAAAAAGGCTCAACCAAAGGCGAAGGTAACTCAGGTTGAGACTAAGGATACTTTGCTGATCTCCAAGCTGGCTGAGAGTGACAAATCTCAACCTTCTGCTGAGAAGAGGCGTTCTGAGGCCCAACCATTTGAATCCCCAAAATCGAAGAAGCCGAGGTCATCCTCTGCAATGACCTCGGGGTCTAAAAAACTTGGTGCCCCCTGGGCCCCCGAAATCACCCTTGAAGACAAGCCTGTTATGGCTAGTGATAGTGCTAATGACATCAACGTCGGTGTCGCCCTAAGTACTGCCCTTCTCCTTCCCGGCGATCTTGATCGGAACGCTGAGATAAGCGAATATGAGAACTACGCTCTGATGCTTCAACGTTCTGTCCAAGTAAGCGTCTTCTTTTTGGTGATTTCTTCTTTCTAAATTGCACTCAGAAAATTTTGCAATAACCTTTGCCTTATGTTCTTCCAGGCTATCCAGCATGCTCATTCCTTTTCCCTTCAATCTTTTGAGAACCGTAAAAAGCTGGCCGAGAAGAAAAGGGAGGTCTCCAGCCTTCAAAAGATCAATAAAGGTCTACAATCAAAAATGAAGAAGCTGGAGGACCAGGCCGAGGCTGCCATCAAGGCCCAGACTAATGCCGAGGAAAAGGCTGACTCTGCCGAGGCCATCAAGAAGGTGGCTGAGGCCCAAAAAAGAGAGGCCGGGGAGAAAATGACCTAGGCCCAAAAAGAGCTTCAGGAGGCCTTGGCCACTAAAGAAGCCAAAATCAAAGATGTCGATGAGAAGGCGTATGCCCAGGGCATGGCTGATGTTACAGAGGCTTACGAACAACAAGTGAAACAGGCATGCAACAAGGGTTTCACCCTTGGTTGGATGTCTCTTCTCAAAAAGCTTAATGTCCCTGATCATTTGCCTCTGAGAAACGCCGATGCCATTCCTCTTTCATTCCCTCTACCTTCACCTCCAAGTCAATCTGATGGCGATTCGGAGTTTGAGGATGAGGAAGAGGATGAGGCCTTGGTGAGGAAATCTAAGGAGGTTGCTGGGACCAACATTACAAGAAAATACACAATTGGCGACCACTTTTGCTGACTAAAAATATTTTGGTTGCCAAAAGTTGTGGAATTGGCGACCAAAAATTATGTTAGTCGATAAAAGTACAATATTTAGCTACTAAATTTTTTTAGTCGGGGCATATTAATTTTTGGCGACTAAAAAAAATTTAGTCGCTAAAAATCTCACAATTGGCGACTAAAAAAAATTTAGTCGTTAAATTTGCCACAATTGGCGACTAAAAAAATATTTTAGTCGCTGTATAGATAGTTTTGGCAACTAAAATAATTTAGTCGTTGAAATAAAAATGAAAATTTATTTTTTATCTTTTGGCGACCAAAATTTTGGTCGGCAAAAATGTAATTTCAGCGACTAAAAAATATTTTAGTCGCTGTATAGATACTTTTGGCAACTAAAATAATTTATTCACTGAAAGAAAAATAAAAATTTACTTTTTATTTTTGGCGACCAAAATTTTGGTCGGCAAAAATTTAATTTCAACGACTAAAAAATATTTTGGTTGCTGTATATATAGTTTTGGCAACTAAACTAATTTAGTCACTGAAAGAAAAATAAAAATTTACTTTTTATCTTTGGCGACCAAAATTTTGGTGGGCAAAAATTTAATTTCAACGACTAAAAAATATTTTGGTCGCTGTATATATAGTTTTGGCAACTACACTAATTTAGTCGCTGAAATTAAATTTTTGCCGACCAAAATTTTGGTCGCCAAAGATAAAAAGTAAAATTTTAAAATAATTTAGTCGCTCAATGAAAAATAAAAATTTACTTTTTATCTTTGCTGACCAAAATTTTGGTCGGCAAAAATGTAATTTTAGCGACTAAAAAATATTTTAGTCGCTGTATAGATACTTTTGGCAACTAAAATAATTTAGTCGCTGAATGAAAAATAAAAATTTACTTTTTATCTTTGGCGACCAAAATTTTGGTCGGCAAAAATTTAATTTCAGCAACTAAAAAATATTTTGATCGCTATATATAAGTTCGGCAACTAAAATAATTTAGTTGCTCAATGAAAAATCAAAATTCACTTTTTATCTTTGGCGACCAAACTTTTGGTCGGCAAAAATTTAATTTCAGCGACTAAAAAATATTTTTGTCGCTGTATAGATAGTTTTGGCAACTAAAATAATTTAGTCGCTGAATGAAAAATAAAAATTTATTTTTTATCTTTGGCGACCAAAATTTTGGTCGGCAAAAAGTTAATTTCAGTGATTAAAAAATATGTTAGTCGCTGTATAGATAGTTTTGGCAACTAAAATAATTTAGTCGCTGAATGAAAAATGAAAATTTATTTTTTATCTTTTGGCAACCAAAATTTTGGTCGGCAAAAATGTAATTTCAGAGACTAAAAAATATTTTAGTCGCTGAAAGAAAAATGAAAATTTATTTTTTATCTTAGGCGACCAAAAGTTTGGTTGGCAAAAATTCAATTTTAGCGACTAAAAAATATTTTGGTCGCTGTATATATAGTTTTGGCAACTAAACTAATTTAGTCGGTGAAAGAAAAATGAAAATTTATTTTTTATCTTTGGCGAACAAAAGTTTGGTCGGTAAAAATTTAATTTCAATGACTAAATATATTTTGGTCACTGTATAAATAGTTTTGGCAACTAAAATAATTTAGTCGCTGAATGAAAAGTAAAAATTTATTTTTTATCTTTGGCGACCAAAAGTTTGGTCGGTAGCGACTAAAAATATGTTAGTCGCGGTATAGATAGTTTTGGCAACTAAACTAATTTAGTCGCTGAATGAAAAATAAAAATTTATTTTTTATCTTTGGCGACTAAAAAATATGTTGGTCGCGGTATAGATAGTTTTGGCAACTAAACTAATTTAGTCACTGAATGAAAAATGAAAATTTATTTTTTATCTTTTGGCGACCAAAATTTTGGTCGGCAAAAATGTAATTTCAGCGACTAAAAAATATTCTAATCGCTGTATAGATAGTTTTGGTAACTAAAATAATTTACTCGCTGAAAGAAAAATAAAAATTTACTTTTTATTTTTGGCGACCAAAATTTTGGTCGGCAAAAATTTAATTTCAACGACTAAAAAATATTTTGGTCGCTGTATATATAGTTTTGGCAACTAAACTAATTTAATCGTTCAAAGAAAAATAAAAATTTACTTTTTATCTTTGACGACCAAAATTTTGGTTGGCAAAAATTTAATTTCAGCAACTAAAAGATATTCTAGTTGCGGTATAAATAGTTTTGGCAACTAAACTAATTTAGTCGCTGAATGAAAAATGAAAATTTATTTTTTATTTTTTGGTGACCAAAATTTTGGTCGGCAAAAATGTAATTTCAGCGACTAAAAAATATTTTAGTCGCTGTATAGATACTTTTGGCATCTAAAATAATTTAGTCGCTGAATAAAAATAAAAATTTACTTTCACTCATCACTCTTTCTCTTTCTTTCTGTTTGTCTATCTCTCTTTCTCTCTGTGTCACTGTCTCTCTTCTCTTTCTCTCTCTCTCACTTATCACTCTTCTCTATCTGTCTATCTCTTTCTCTCTGTGTTTCTATTTTTGTCTCTGTCTCTCTTCTTTTTCTCTCTCTCACTCATCACTCTTCTCTGTCTGTCTGTCTGTCTGTCTCTTTGTCTCTCTCTCTCTGTGTCTCTCGCGCATCTCTCTATCTCTCTCATCTGTCTATGTCTCTCTGTCTCTTTCGTTCATCTCTCTCCTCTCTCTCTCTCTTGCTCTTGCTCATCTCTCTTCTCTCGCTCTCTCTCATCTCTTTTCTCTCTGTCTCTCTCGCTCATATCTCTTATCTCTATCTCTCTCGTTCATCTCTCTTCTCTCTGTGTCTCTCTCGCTCATTTCTCTTCTCTCTATCTCTCTCTGTCTCTCTCGTTCATCTCTTCTCTCCCTTTGTCTCTTTTTCTGTCTCACTCTTTATCTCTCTCTCTTTGTCTCTCTCTATTTCTCTCTCTCACTCATCACTCTTCTCTGTCTGTTTGTGTCTTTGTCTCTTTTTCTCTTTGTCTCTCGCTCATCTCTCTTCTTTCTATCTCTCTCATCTTTTTTCTTTCTCTATCTCTCTCACCCATCTCTCATCTCTCTATCTCTCTCTCTGTCTCTCCTGCTCATCTTTCTTCTCTTTCTATCTCTCTCTTTTTCTATGTCTTTCTCTCGATCATCTCTTTTCGCTCTCTTTCTCTCTCTCTCTTTGTCTATCTCTCACTTATCTCTTGTTTCTCTCTGTCTCTATCTCTTTCTCTCTCTGTCTCTTTCTCACTCATTACTCTTCTCTCTCTCTTTCTCTCTCTATGTCTTTCTCTCTGTGTGTCTGTCTGTCTCCCCTATTGTGTTCACTTTGCTCACTCTCTCCTTCCCCTCTTCTCTATTTACCGAGCTCTTCACTAGGCAAAAATGCACTTTTAGCGATCACTCTGTCTGTCTCTCACTCATCACTCTATCTCTATCTCTCTCTCACTCATCTCTCTCTCACCACCCACCATTGTTGCCACTCCACCTCTACAACTACCATTATTACCACCGTCATTACCACTCCACTACCACTACCACCACTACTACTACTATTACCTCTCCTCTACCACCGCCACTCCATCTCCTCTACCCCTACCACAACTTCACCACTAATCTCCTTCGCCATTACCACTCCACTATCACCAGTTTCGCCATCACAACTCCACCTCTCTGTCTCTCTCTCTTGCTCATTTATCTTCTCTCTCTCTTTCACTCATCTCTCTTCTCTATCTCTTCTCAAATATTTTTTTTTTCAATTATTGTTTTTTTCCAATTATTTTTCTTTCAATCATAATGTGTATGATCCCATCGTCATAAATAATAAAAATAATAAATATAAATATTTTAGGCCTAGACAAACATGTTTTTTTTTAAAAAAAGAGCCATTTTGTTGTTTAAATATTACCAAAAAAAACAAGAAAATATTCCCGCTCGATTTCCCACCCCCCTTTTTTCCATTCCCGCTCGGCTTCCCTCCCTCCCTATCTCTTGAACCAAAATCCCGAATTTGAAAAACCAAAAATCCCCTTCAACCAAAAATCCCTAATTCTTACGGCTCCGCCGAGTTCGATAAGATATGACTAAGAGGGTATCTAGGCTCCAATCTATGGAGATCGAAGCCATGGCCGTTTGCCACTCATTTTCCACGATTGTACTAACGGTTGTAGCCACGACTACTGCCTGCGAGTGAGGAAGAGAAGAGATGAGAGGCGAGCGTTTAGAGATAGAGGTGCAAGAAGAAAGTGAAGAAAAGGTGTGTAGCTTTGCAAAATTGTTTTTTTTTTTGGAATTGGAGAGGCGAAATAGACAGCTTTGCAAAGTTGTCTCCCAGACGATATTGCCCTCAAAATCGCCTCTTCCCTTCAGGTTTCTTCCCTGCAAATTGTTTTTTTTTGTTTTTATTGTTATTTGAATGTGATGGTTTTGTTTATTTATTTTTATTCTTTATTCTTTTTTGGAATTTCAAGCTATCAAATGTGTAGTCGTTGGGTAGTTGCTCATGGTTTTGGCGCGCGCTGTATGGGTCAGATTGTGTGTGGGAGAGTCTGTACAAAGACAGATGGCCAGCCCTTGATTTGGGCAGAGACTCTTCTTCAGCTCCACAGATCAAAACCCATCAGCTTGACCCACAAATTCAGTCCTCCTCCATGGTTCTCTCTCTCTCTCTCTCATATTCAGTTCATTATCTTGTTTGCTCTTTTTTTTTTCTTTTTTTTTTTGGGTTCAGTTTCTTGTTTCAATTATTTGATTTTGGGAATTTTGTGTTATGTGCTTGAATGAAGTGATTATTAATAGTGCAACATAATTTAATTTATTTGGGTTTGTTACTCTGTCTATTGTTTTTTAGCTGGGTTTGAACTTTGAAGTCTTTATGAGGACTATACCTTTGTCAATTTCTATTGAAATATAGAATGGTGTCCTATGCATTTGCCGTGCAACATCCCCTTTTTAATGAGAACAATTGTAGACTTTAGAATGTTGGGAACACTGACAGTGTCCATGACTTCACGCTTTATTGTACTTTGATTAGGTTCCTATAGTAGATAATACCTTACTAAAAGTGAAAAGTGAAATTCAGTCACAATACATGGATAGAATGGAAGAGACTAGAGGGTCCTACCTTACTAAAGAAAATAGTGAGGGGGATATTTCTGTCAAAGGTCTGCCAGGAATACAACTGACAGAAGAAGAAGAGAAGGAAATTGGCAATGTTGGATGGAAGCAATTTTTAGATTGCATCCTCGTCTCAAAGGGATCGTTGATGCTTTCTTCAGTAATAATTACTCAGATTGGTTTTGTTGCTCTTCAAGCTGTTTCAAGTTATTGGCTAGCTTTCAGCATTCAAATTCCTAAAATTGGTAGTGGCATCTTAATTGGAGTATACACTACAATTTCGACAATAAGTACCCTCTTTGTATATCTAAGGTCTTTATCAGCTGCTCTTTTAGGATTAAAAGCTTCGAAGGCTTTCTTTTCAAATTTCACTAATTCTATTTTCAATGCTCCTATGCTCTTCTTTGATTCCACCCCAGTTGGACGAATTTTGATCCGAGTAAGATTTTATTCTTCTTCAATCAATTCTAAAGTAACAATAGTATTTATGTATCGTAGTGAAGTGTAATGTATTGCATAGCTAGTTACTGATATGCACTTTTATATACATGCTTGTTATATGTAGGCTTCATCAGATTTATGTGTGGTGGATTTCGACATACCTTTCTCATTTGCCTTTGTGGTTGCTCCTTTAATTGAATCGGTAGCAATCATTGGCATTATGGCGTCAGTCACGTGGCAAGTTCTCTTTGTAGCATTCTTTGCTACAGCGGCTTCAAAATATGTTCAGGTGAGTTTCATTTTCCAACTTAATAATAATATTTTTCTTATTTTCATTGATGAAAGGAAATTTTTAATTAAGGAAATTCTTTATTGACTCAAGGGATATTATCAAGCCTCTGCAAGGGAACTAATGAGAATCAATGGAACAACAAAAGCACCTGCCATGAATTATGCCGCCGAGACCTCACTTGGAGTGGTAACTATAAGAGCATTTAACATGGCAAACAGGTTCTTCCAAAACTACCTAAAGCTTGTAGACAATGATGCAAAACTTTTCTTTTACTCCAATGCAACCATGGAGTGGTTAATTTTGAGAGTAGAAGCACTTCAAAATCTAACTTTATTCACTGCTGTTTTTCTCTTGGTTTTACTTCCCAAGGGTTATGTTGATCCAGGTATATCCATGGTTCAGTGGAATAATTCATTTATTGCTTAGAAATTTTCTTTTAGATTCTTAAAACATGTCTTTTTTGCAGGGCTTGTTGGACTTTCTCTTTCTTATGCTTTGGCTTTGACAAGCACCCAAGTGTTCATGATTCAATGGTATAGCAGCTTGGCTAATTATATTATTTCAGTGGAACGAATCAAACAGTTCATGCACATACCTCAAGAGCCTCCAGCAATTGTGGAAGATAGAAGGCCACCATCTTCATGGCCTTCTAAAGGGAGGATAGACTTACAGGATCTAAGGGTAAGGGAACTTATTATTAATCCCACTACATATGGAAGGTAAAGATAATCAATTTTACCACTTCATCACACTCCTCATAGTATATGATGAAGTGCCATGGCGGTTATCGATTTTCATAATGTAAAAGCAATCTTATGTTAGTAAACATATGACAAATCAAATTAATTCTTGATTGCAGGCTCTAGAAAAGTGTCAACTCAAGACTACCATCAACAGTCTTCCAAGTTTGCTAGATTCTTCTGGTGAATTGAACTCCGAAACATGGAAGCAACTTCATTGAAATGCATATTATGATGCAATTTAAAACATGAAAGATTTAGATAAAGTCATTATTTAGTGAAGTTGCAGTCCATAGTCCATACATAACCTTACATTTATAAACAAAGCATAAATTTTGTTCTTTCTTCTTGTTCCAACAGTGAGTGATGAAGGCGAAAATTGGAGCGTGGGGCAACGCCAACTCTTCTATCTCGGAAGAGTCCTGCTAAGAAGAAACAAATTTCTAGTTTTGGATGAAGCAACAACTTCAATTGATTCTACCACTGATGCCATTCTACAAAGGATAATTAGGGAAGAATTCTCAAATTGCACAGTGATAACTGTAGCTTATAGCGTTCCAACTGTCATAGACAGTGACATGGTCATGGTCCTTTCTTTTGGTATGCTTCTAATCCACCCAACAGCTTTTGAGTATTATCTTCTTATTTTTAAATGTTTTGGTAAACACCCCTTGCTCCAATAAAAAAAGATTAATTATAATAATTTGAGGATAATTTTATGATACACTGTTTGAAAAATTTTAGGTAAAACTTTCACTAAAGACCCAAAAAAAAAAAAAAAAAAAAAAAACTTAAAAAGTCTAAAAAATTGGCTTATTTTTGTCTTTTGTATACTTTGTAAAAATGCTTTCCACTTTTTTAAAAAAACTTCTAGGATTGTTTAGTCCATATGAACCTTTTATTTTTATTTTTTAAAATTAAAAACTGACTTAAAGGTGAAAAGAATTAACTAAAGACAAAAATAAATCAATTTATATGTCCTGTGTAAGTCTTCCATTGTGTTGAATTGGATTTTAGCACTTGTTTCATTGGGTAAGATCCAATTTTTTTTAATGGCATTGTTAAGATATTCTAGACTGATGGGTTTAACTTCAAATTCAAATTACGTGATTGTTGTAAATGTAACAGGTCATCAAAGAAGAGAGTAAGTGCTGTTGCCATAAGCAATGATGGTCTGTTTGTTTGTTTTGCTGACAAATTTGGGGTTGTTTGGGTTGTGGATTTGGATGGATTACATGAAAATCAAGCTTCACCCAGTAAGAAGAAGGCAGTGACAATTCTTGCCCACTACTGTAGCATTATTACTAGCCTGGTTTGTCATTTGTTATCTTTGTATCTTTTCTCTTCTTCATTGCTCTGTTCTATATATAGGCATTTGTTAATGCCTACCTATTTCCATCATAATTATATCAAAAAACAGATCATAACATTAATAATACATCTAAGACTTGGCAATGCAGATTTATGCTTAGCAATTATGGGTAATTTGTTTCGGTATATTATCATAGACATTTCTACCATTCAAAGTTTTTTTTATTTTTTTTTATTTTTGTGAATCAGTGGTCATTTCTCCCATTAATGACAGAAAAAAAATGGGATGGATATTATTCTAAACAGTTGTATCTTCTTACAGGAATACTCACCAGATGGACGATTCATTGTTCGTGCTGATTGGGATTTTAAAATTCGTGTAACTCATTTTCCTCCCCATTGAAATAAATAATTATTTAGTCAATTCCATTTTATTTGTTTATCCAATAATGTTCATCTTATGACAGGTTACTGTGTTTCCCAAGAAGCCTTTGGATGGAGCTCATGAGATATAAAGTTTTTGCCTTGGGCATACCGAGTGAGTGATTTTTTTTGTTATCACATGTTTATATTACATCAGTGGTAAGAGAAAATGAAGTTGACAGTAGACAAGAATTGGGGTTTTGGCTTATGTCTTTGAGAATTTTGCTGCTTGAGCTAAAAATAAATTTTTTTTTTGGAAAAGTTATTAACATAGTGACATTGAGAATCCGATTGTAGCATCTATCTGACATAATGGTCCAGATTAACTTAATACATTTTGTTATAACAGACGGATGTTTTTTGGCTGATGTTTATTAACTTCACTCAATGCTTGTCAATTATAAGGTTTTGAACTAGATAGCTTTTGAACTACATATTTAGTAATATTCTACATATTTATTAATATTCTACATAGATAGCTTTTGCTGGAAAATTGAGTATCTTATCTGTTTCACTAATTGATTTGTGTGTCTTTCTCTTTGTTGAATTTCAATATTTGTGGTTCTACTCACACAGCAATGATTACCTTGAAATATGTCATTGTCACAAGGCAATATATGAGATTCCCTCTGTCAAAGAAGGCCCTGCTCAGTGGATACTAGTATCAAAACTAAACTTGTGCTCTTTTTTTTTTCTTTGTTTGAAGGAGGGAAAAAAATAGAAAAATAAGCTTTCTCCATTGTTTTTCAGCTTGTCTAACAATTATTTGATGCAGGTCCTGCGAAAAATATGTTGGTATTTAGTTTTGTCACCGCATGATCCTATACAGTCAAGGCTTCTTAATTCCACATTGGAGGATAAAGATCCAATAGTAAATTCCTAATTTTAGGTATGTCTATCCAATTAATCTAAAACCAATAGTAATGACCGAAAAAAAAAAAACAGAGAGCATAATTTTGTTCTGTTAACACTGTTGGATGCTTGCCCTTCTGTTCTGTCATAGGTTGCTCTTGAAACAGCTTGTTACAATGGAGGTTATTCAGTGGATGACTTTATGGAATACATTCAAGGATGAATTTGAGAATGAAAAGAACATGCTTGGTGGTTCTTTAGGTAATAGAGTAGCTGAAGATTTGAGACAAAGAGTAATAGAACATGTAATCTTTCACTCATGTTCAATTATATATTTCAATTATATGCTGCAATGGTTCATCTACAAGACATTATTGTTTCTTGAAGAACATCCTTGTTGTCTCAAAGTATTACTGAAGGATTACCTTGGCAAGACTTGCTGAGCTGCTTTGTTTCATTGTTCAGGTATGCCAATACTTAATTGTGGTTTAGTCATCATCAAATGTTTGTAATGTAATCATATAAATTTTTGCCATATGGTTAATTTTTTTTTTATGAGAATACTTCATTTTGGATGTTTTTCTAGATTCTAACTTTTCTTATTTTATTTGTAGGTGACTTCCAAAAACGATCAAGCACAAGGCTGATGCTTCAAAACCATATATATTCCTTCATGTTTTAGAATTTTTTTTGGATTCCTTCATTGATTTTCCTTTTAATTTTTGTTCAATTACTTACTGGTTTTCAATGGATGGATGTTTAAAACTTGTCTCAATTAATGTTTTGAATGGAATGATTGTAAAGTTTGGGATTGAGTAGGAAAATATGATGAATTTTAATGTTATATTTAGGTTGGGTTGAATGAATTTTGTTCAATATTGGATTGAATGTTTATAAACAAAAATTGATTGTTCAAAAAAAAAAAGAAAAAAAAAAGAGATTCGGCGACTAACTAATTAGTCGTTGATTGTTTAATGTCTTTTGGCGACTAAATAATTGGTCGCCAAATTCTACACTTTTGCGACTGAAATCATTGGTCGGCAATTCCTTACCTTTTGGCAACTAAATTATTAGTTGGCGATTCTTCAACTTTTGGCGACGAAAATAGTTGGTCGTCGATTTTTTGCTTTTGGCAACAAACATATTTTGTTGGGAAAATATCACTTTTCGCGACCAAAGTGTTTTAGCGACTAAATGAATTAGCCGTGGTAGTGATATATTTAGCGACCAAAAATTTAGTCGACAAATCTAACTTTTTGCCGACTGACAAAAGTTTTGGTCGCCAATTACTTTTGCCGACCCTCAATTGGCGACCAAAGTGGCGACCAAAAAAATTGGTTACGAATGACTTTTGCCGACTAAAAATGGATTTTTGCCGACCAAATTTTTAGTCGGCAAAAGTGTAATTTTTTTGTAGTGAATATTGCTGACCAATTTTTGGTCGTGGAATGTGACAATTTGCGACCAAATTAGTTGGTCGTGGAAATGGGCGACAAATGCCGACCAAACTATTTGGTTGTTGAATGTGCGAATTGGCGACTAACATGTTTGGTCGGGAAAATATGACTTTTCGCGACTAAAGTGTTTTAGTTACTAAATGGATTAGTCGCAGTAATTATATATTTAGCGACCAAAAATTTAGTCGGCAAATATACCTTTTTCGCGACTAAAAATTTTTTTAGTCGCTAGTTACTTTCCGCGACCCTCAATTGGCGACCAAAGTGGCGACCAAAAAAATTAGTCGCGAATAACTTTTGCCGACTAAAAATAGACTTTTGCCGACCAAATTTTTAGTCGGCAAAAGTGTGAATTCTTGTAGTGCAAGTTTCCTTCTCCGAATGAGCAAGTCCTGGACTTGACTTAGGATGAGGAAGATGAGGAGGTTACCAAGGAAGCCACCCCTGAGCAGGCCTCATCCGATGTTCCTTTAGCCGAAAAGAGCATTGATGAAACCCTTGCCCAAATTGATGCCGAGCGCGTGGCGGAAAAGGCGGCCGAGGTGGATTCTCAACAGTTTTTCGAGGTCCAAACCCACCCTGTTGCTAATGCTGAAGAATCTTAGTTTTGATGTTTTTCCTTTCTTGTTTTTTGTTTCTCATACAATGTAAGCTCTGCATATGGCCGATGTGCCTCCTTGTTCTGGAATGTCTATTTTAACTTTCCCTCTCTTGAATGTTGTGCCTTTGTCTTTTCTTGACTGCCTTTGCATGTTTCTATACTTAGAATATTTTGCGTGTCTTTAGTGTGCTCTTTCTTCTTTGTGCAACCTTCTCGGGGTGATGCACCTCGATTATACCAACTTGTAAACTTCCCTCAAGTTTTAATAAGTGCTAAACAATGATCTTGGTTTAACTTTCAACTTGTAAATTGCTACAAATTTCAACAAGTGTTAAACAATGATCTCGGTTTAACTTCAACTTGTAAATTGCTACAAATTTCAACAAGTGTTTAAACAATGATCTCGGTTTAACTTCAACTTGTAAATTGCTACAAATTTCAACAAGTGTTAAACAATGATCTTGGTTTAACTTCAACTTGTAAATTGCTACAAATTTCATCAAGTGTTAAACAACGATCTCGGTTTAACTTCAACTTGTAAATTGCTACAAATTTCATTAAGTGTTAAACAACGATCTCGGTTTAACTTCAACTTGTAAATTGCTACAAATTTCAACAAGTGTTAAACAACGATCTCGGTTTAACTTAAACTTGTAAATTGCTACAAATTTCAACAAGTGTTAAACAAGGATCTCTGTTTAACTTCAACTTGTAAATTGCTACAAATTTCAACAAGTGTTAAATGATGATCTCGGTTTAACTTCAACTTGTAAATTGCTACAAATTTCAACAAGTGTTAAAAGATGATCACGGTTTAACTTAAACTTGTAAATTGCTACAAATTTCAACAAGTGTTAAACGATGGTCTCGGTTTAACTTAAACTTGTAAATTGCTACAAATTTCATCAAGTGTTAAACAATGGTCACGGTTTAACTTAAACTTGTAAATTGCTACAAATTTCAACAAGTGTTAAACGATGATCTCGGTTTAACTTTAACTTGTAAATTGCTACAAATTTCAACAAGTGTTAAACGATGATCTCGGTTTAACTTCAACTTGTAAATTGTTACAAATTTCAACAAGTGTTAAACGATGATCACGGTTTAACTTAAACTTGTAAATTGCTACAAATTTCAACAAGTGTTAAACGATGGTCACGGTTTAACTTAAACTTGTAAATTGCTACAAATTTCAACAAGTGTTAAACAATGATCATGGTTTAACTTTAACTTGTAAATTGCTACAAATTTCAACAAGTGTTAAACAATGATCTCGATTTAACTTCAACTTGTAAATTGCTACAAATTTCAACAAGTGTTAAACCATGATCTCGGTTTAACTTAAACTTGTAAATTGTTACAAATTTCAAACAAGTGTTAAACAATGATCTCGGTTTAACTTCAACTTGTAAATTGCTACAAATTTTAACAAGTGTTAAACAATGACCTCAGTTTAACTTAAACTTATAAATTGCTACAAATTTCAACAAGTGTTAAACAATGATCTCGATTTAACTTCAACTTGTAAATTGCTACAGATATCAACAAGTGTTAAACAATGATCTCGGTTTAACTTCAACTTGTAAATTGCTACAAATTTCAACAAGTGTTAAACAATGATCTCGGTTTAACTTCAACTTGTAAATTGCTAAAAATTTCAACAAGTGTTAGACAACTTTCTCTTCTTCCTGCCCCCTAATGTGAACCTGAGTTCCACTTGGGTTCTTATTATTCATGTCTTCTAGAAACCACATTACGCATTTTTATCAGTCATAAGTGTTGAAGAATTCTGCTAAGATTTTATTGATCACGTCGGTAAAAAACAAGTAACATCTAATGATAGAAAAATTTCAAATTACAAGTGTTCCAGGGTCTTGGCAATGCTTTGCCCTCATTATCTTCAAGCCGATATGCCCCATTGCCCAATACCGCAGTGATTCTGTAGGGTCCTTCCCAGTTTGGGCCAAGCTTGCCCTCCGTGGGATCCTTCTTGTTGCCGACAACGTTTCTCAGGACTAGGTCGCCGACTTGAAACTCCCTTGGATTAATCTTCTTGTTATAAGCTCTGGCAAGCTGTTGCTGGTATGCTGCAAGCTGTGTTACAGCTTTCTCTCTTCTTTCTTCTATAAGATCCAGATCTCAGGGTAAGAGTACATCATTAGTCCCGTTCTCAACTCCCTGGGTTCTGATCCCTGGGATGCCGACCTCCAGTGGAATGACTGCTTCTGTGCCATAAGCCATGACAAAGAGGGATTCCCCTGTTGATCTTCTCGGCGTAGTCCGATATGCCCAGAGTACATTGGGCAATTCGTCTACCCACTTTCCTTTTGCTGCCTGCAGCCTCTTCTTTATCCCATCCAAGATTACTTTGTTGGATGCTTCTGCTTGCCCATTGCTTTGGGAAAAACTTGGTGTTGAGAAGTAGTTCTTGATCTTGAACTTAGTACAGAAGCTCTTAATCAGCTTACTGTCAAACTGCGTTCCATTGTCAGCAACTATTGCTCTTGGAATCCCAAATCTGGTGATGATGTTTCTCCATATGAAGTTCTTGACATCCACATCTTGGATCTTGGCAAGAGGTTCTGCTTCTATCCACTTCATGAAATAATCTGTTGCTACCAGTAGATACTTCCTTTGACCAGTTGCTTGGGGCAATTGCCCAACGAGATCCATGCCCCATTGGGCAAATGGCCAAGGACTGGACACAGGGTTCAGGTCAGCAGCTGGCTGGTGTATTAAAGGTGCAAACCTTTGGCATTGTTCACACTTCTTCATGTAGGCTTCTGCAGCTTTTTATATGTAGGGCCACCAATACCCTTGGGTAATGGCCCTGTGAGCTAGCAATCTGCCCCCAGCGTGGCTTCCACAAATTCCTTCATGAATTTCATATAAAAAATCTTCAACCTGCAAAGGGTGTACGCACCTTAAAAGGGGTCCAGTGAAGGACCTTCTGTAGAGATGTCCTTCCGCTGTCAGACTGAATCTTGTCGACTTCAATCTGACCTTGTGTGCCTCCTTGTGGTCTTCTGGCAACTTTCCTTCTTCAGGAATGCAACAATTGCATCCATCCAGCTTGGTCCCATGTCCACACATATCACTTCATGCTCTGTGGTCGGCGGTTCTATGCTCGGGCCTAACAAATAGTCAATCATTATTGTCCTTGTTTTTCCAGTTTGTATTGAACTTGCCAGGTTGGCCAACGCGTCGGCGTGGCTGTTATCATCTCGGCTAACCTGAAGAAGTCGGCAGTTCTGAAATAAGGCCGCCAATCTGATGACCTCTTTTACGTAGGCCGACATCCTTTCATCTCTTGCTGCAAACTCACCCGTTATTTGGTTGACTATAAGTTGTGAGTCACAAAAGACTATTACCCCATCTGCTTCTGCTGCTGCTGCCAGCTTTAGTCCTGCAATCAATGCCTCATATTCTACCTCATTGTTTGAGGCCTTGAACCCCAATCGAATGGACTGTTCCAATATCTCCCCACCTGGAGATATCAGTACTACTCCTGCCCCCGCTCCTTGTCGGTTTGAACTCCCATCAATGAACAGTCGAAAGGAGTCGCCGATGTAAATGCTGCAGGGTCTGAGCTTCTTTTCTTTCCTTCTTTGTGTTGTTTCCGGCTGTACTTCTTTCTCCTTGCTTGGGCATTGTTCTCTTTGGCTCAACGGAGCCCGGTGTATGATGGATTCTGGCGTGAACTCGGCCACGAAGTCGGCCAAAACTTGGCCTTTGATTGCTGTTCTTGGCCTGAACTCCAAGTCATACTGGCCCAAGACTACTGCCCATCTGGCTATTCTTCCTGTCAAGTCTCCTTGTTGTAACAAGGACTTCAGTGGGTGTTCTGTTAGCACCACAATCTTGTGGGCCTGGAAGTAATGGTTCAATTTCTTTGAAGCCATTACTAAGGCCAGCATCAATTTTTCTAAGGGTAGATACCTTGTTTCTGCATTGGCCAAGGTCTTGCTTACATAGTAAACAGCCTTTTGCTCCATTTTTTCTTCTCAGATTACCACTGCACTTACTGCGTGTTCCGAAACCGCTAAGTACAAAAACAGCTCTTCCCCAGGTTCATGTGTTGGGAGGACCGGAGCCGTGGTCAGATATATCTTTAGGTTGGCCAAAGCCTCTTCATACTCCTCTGTCCATAGGAAGTCCGTGGCCTTCTTCACTAGGTTGAAGAAAGGTTTACATTTGTTTGAGCTTCGGCTTATGAACCTGTTTAGGGCTGCGGCCCTTCCAGTAAGCATTTGTACCTGTTTTGTCGATGTCGAGCTCTGTAATTCTAGGATGGCCTTGATCTGATCTGGGCTGGCCTCAATGCCCTTTCTGGTTACCAGGTACCCCAAGAACTTACCAGATCTAACTCCAAATGCGCACTTCGATGCGTTGAGTCGGAGCCGATATGTTTTGAGGATTTCAAAGACCTCTGACAGGTTGGCAAGATGACCGTTTGGTTCCTTGGTCTTCACGACCATGTCATCGATGTAGACTTCTACTGTCTGGCCAATCAGGTGTTTGAACATCTTGGTTACCAACCTTTGGTAAGTTGCTCCTGCGTTTTTCAACCCAAAAGGCATTACTCTGTAACAGTACAGGCCTTTTGGGGTGATAAACGTTGTCTTCTCCTCATCTGGGGGGTACATGGCTATCTGGTGGTACCCCCTATAAGCATCCAGGAAGCTCATCCTTCCATATCCAGATGTGGCGTCTACCAGCTGGTCAATCTTGGGTAAAGAAAAGCCATCTTTGGGACAATCTTTATTCAGGCTTGTAAAGTCTACGCAGACCCTCCAGTTACCATTATTTTTCTTTACTACCACTGTGTTTGATAGCCATGTCGGATAATTGACTTCTCTGATGGCCCTGGCCTCTAGAAGTCTGTCTACTTCCTCCTCCACTGCTTCGACATGCATCAACGTCAGTCTTCTGGCTCGTTGTATTACAGGTTTGGCTAACCTGTCAACGTTCAGTTTGTGGCATGTGACCTCGGGGTCAATGCCAGACATTTCATAAGGTGTCCAAGCGAACACCTCAATGTCTGTTCTCAAAAAAGCCTCAAACTCTCTTTCTTCTTCTTCGGCTAAGCCCAAGCCGAGAAGAAAGAAGCGTTCTTCATCCCCCTCCTGGACGAGTATTTTCTTCAATGCCTCTTCACTCTTCTCGGCGGGCTCCTTGCCGACATCATCTAGAACCTCCATGTCCTCATCTTCGATCTCTGCCTTCTCTGGTTCTTGAATGCTGTAGGTGGATTTCATTGCTGCCATGGAGCAATTTTTTGCTTGCAGTTGATCTCCTCTGATTTCTTCGATTCCATGTTTTGTTGGGAACCGTAATAGTTGATGCAATGTTGAAGGAACTCCTCCCATTGCATGCAACCATGGCCTTCCCAAGATGATGTTGTAAGGGGAGGGTGTGTCAATTACAGTAAACTCTGTCTTGATCTTTTTAATGCCAGCTTGCACTTCCAAGCTTGTTGCTCCCAGTGGCCATGTCGGGGTTCCATTGAACCCAACCATCAGGCCGTTGGATTGCTCCATGTCATTTGGGTGAAGGCCCAGCTCCTTGTAACATCTAACATACATGATGTCGCAAGAGCTGCCTTGGTCAATCAGGATGCATTTTACTTGGCACTCCCCAACCTGGAGGGATACTACCAAGGCATCATTATGCGGATGCTGGACCATTTCTAGGTCGGCTTCAGTAAAGGCTATCATCGGTCCCTGGCACTCTTTAGGCCGATGTCTTTTCTGTCCGACCTGGTTTACGTGCTGCAGGTGTTTTACCCTCTGGGTCTCCCCTCGTATGTTGTTTTTGTTTACATTCGAGTGGATTACATTAACCACCCGAGGTCCTCCTGTTGCTATGCTTGGTGAGGCAGTGCTGCTGGTGCTTGAGGCAACCTTGCCTGTTCTTCTCTTGTTCTGGCCTCGTCGACCAGATCTCTCAGATGGCCTTGCCTTATCAAATCTTCCAAGTGTGCTTTCAGGGCTCTACAACCCTGAGTTACGTGCCCCTCTTCATTGTGGTAAGCCCAACGCCTACCAACGTTCCTTCCCATAAATTCCCCTAGTGCCCTCGCTGGTGTTCTGAAATAGGGTTGGTTCCGTATTTGATCCAGGACTTTGTGGATCGGGATTCGGAACACAGTCATCACTGCTTATGCAGCCCTTAGTTCTACCTCTTGCTTGTTTGATCCATTGTTACCTCGGTCTCGCTTCGGCGAGCCGTTCCCTTTCTCTTGCTTCGTCTCCTTGTTTCCCGACGTATCTTCCTCGGCTCTGGCATACTTCTCGATTTTGGCCATGAGCTCTTCCATGCTTTTTGGCAATGTTTTTGCCAATGACTTTCGTAATGGACAGTCATCTTTCAGGCCGTTCTTGAAAGACACGACCGCCACCTCCTGGTTGCATTCAGGTATTCGATTGAACACCTCATAGTACCTTTTTGCATAGGCCCTAAGGCCTTCATCCTTGGTGATTTTTAGAGCCATCAATGCGTCGACCCTTAAGGGCTGTAGTTTGTTCATCACAAACCTGGCCACAAACATCTCGGCCAGGCCTTCCCAAGTTTTTATGTTTCCCTTTGGTAGTTTATGGAACCAATCTGATGCAATCTCCCCAAAGGATGAGGGGAATACTTTGCAGAGCAACGGCTCATTCCCACTGTACAATGCCATTGAATTCAAGTATAATCCAACGTGGAAGTTGGGGTCTGACTTATCATCATAGATTTGGAACCTCGGCATACTGAATCTCTTTGGTGCCTCAAATCTGTCTAATTCTACTGAGAATGGTGTTCTCGGCTTGGCAGGTGAAGTTACCTCGGCATCGACATTCTGCTACCTCCTCTTGAGGTAATCTCTCAAGTCTTCTTTGCTCCGCCCAGGAGCTCGGCTATCTTTTGACTTCAGTCTTTTCGGTACACTGCTCTCGGCTTCGTAGTGAGCCCTTCTCGATCTTTCTCCATGAGGTGTGTCGAAGCATAGTGCTTGCCCTTGAACATGCCGATGTTCTTTAGGCTCTGCTTCCTTTGTGTAATGCGTCCTCTGTGATTTTTCCCTTCTGGACTCTCCTCGTCCGACCTCCCTGTTGGGTTGGTGAGAGTGTATTCCGTTCCTGGTGTGCTGTGGGGCTACGAGGATTATTTTTTGCCCTTCCTTCTGGGTATTGGCCGCTGGAATCGGCGTGTTCTGCAATGGGAATGGTGGCTTCATGACATTGTTTTGCATCATGAAGTTGACGACTGACTGCAGGTCTGCCAACTTGTTTGCCATCTCTTTTACCTCTTCATCCCTTCGTAGGCATCTATCCCTCCATACCTGGAGGTTATCTTCGTTATAGTACCCGCTTTGATCTGGATTCTTTGGTACGTCGCCAGTCTGGCCGACGTCTTTCTCTCCGTGGCCCTGGTCACGAGTTTCTGTATTGTGGTTGTCTCTTTCGATATCAAGGTTGATAGGTCTGCCACTCCCAGCAGGAGTGTCGTCCCCAATCTTTTCCTTCTGTCCGTTACTGGCCATCTATTCTTCTTTCTTTCCCACAGCCGGCGCCAAATTGTGTGAATGATTTTCTGATCACACTGCCCGCTTAGTAATCAGTTGGAGAGCACCGGCAGAATAGATGGCTGTAGACACCCCATTTTTGACTGTCCTCAAGACTTGGACGTCACCGTTTGAACACCCAGTGATCATCCATGTTTGTGTTTGTTTGGAGTTCCCGGAGGTCTCAGCTACGCGCCTTGCCTCAGGATCTCCGAACTCGACTGTTTAGTGTCTGGTTTTGCACCAAACACTTGTGTTTTGCCTTGGAGGGGCAGGGAATACCCTGTGAGGCATCCCCACACATCACCGGCCATGGCCAGAGGCCACCGGCTGGTGTTTTGTTGCCATCGGCAATGTCTATTGCCGGTCGGCATTCTTTGTTGCCGGTCGGCAGTCCATTTTGTCAAAATGACAATTTTGAGCAGCCAACTACTGTTCATCTACTTTTGCAGATATTTTAATACAGCTGTCTTGCATTTGGCTCCCCTCCATACACGTGTATGGAGGGATCTCTCTCTTTAGAAGCTTGTCTTGTAAGCTTTACAAGACAAAAAGCTCTATAAAGAGAGGTCTTCTCTCTTGTTGAGGGGGTTAGACATTTTAGACAGCTATTTTTAGGGTTTGAGTTCTAGGGTTAGGGTTTATCTATATCCTAGCTCTATATCTCTCTTCCTCTTGTGTTTAGTGTGTGTGTTTAGGCTCATTATTGCACACAAACACATAGTGTTACACCTTTTCTTGGTTCTGAAGGACCAGAGGTCTGTTCTTGGAGTTTTGGGGCTGGTTTGAGCTCAAGGAAGCAGCTGGTCCACCATTTGTGAAGGAGGTCTTCAAGGGTAAGAAGTTTGTTCCTTTATTCCCCATTTTTACATTGTATTTTTACCTACCTTGCAATTGTTTTTGTGTTTAGTATATAACATAAAAAAGTTCTGTTTTTGGCCCCTCTAAATAGTTTGTTTAGAGTGTTTTGTGGTTTGGAGGTCTTTGACCCCTCTTAAGCCTTGAGGGGCTCCTTTTTGTGCTATTTTGAGTGAGCTCCGGGACTTGGGTGTTTGGGCCTCCTCACCACTGAAATCTTGAGGGATTTCAGTAGTAAGGATGGTGCTTTGAAGTCCCAAGAAGGAGAGGGCCACCCCCTCTCCTTGTTGTCCTTGAAAAGGACCATTTTTGGCCTCTTGAGGGAGCACCTAGCTTAGGCTCTTGTTGACCATGCCTTAGCTGATTTTTGTGCTTATTATGTCATAATATGCCTCTGTTTTTAGTTGGTTTTGGTACACCATGCATGCTTAGCATACCTACCTTGTAATGCCATGTTTAGGCCTTAACATGCCTTAGGTTGTAAACCATGGTTCTAGCATGTTTTAGGCCTAACTTTGTAAAGATTTTGTGCTTATTTTGCCATGTTTGAGGTCTGTCTTTAGTCATTTTGGTCGGCCATGACATGCATTATATACCCCCTTTGCATTTTAGGTTTGTTGGCCTTAAGTGTGTGAGTGTGTAGCATGCATTACTTGCTTTATTTCAGTGGTTTGGCACCATTTGTAGCATCATTTCAGTCCCTTTGACATGCTTGTATGCTTGCCTTGGATGCCTCTTTGAAGCTTTGAAAGCTTGTCTTGCATGCTCTATGTTTTGGTCATTGTGTATGCTTTTGAATTCAAGCCATTTAGATGCCATCTAAGTGGTCTTTTGGGCTTTGTTTTATGTGCTAAAACTCTGTTTTTGGTCATTTAAGTCTTGCCATGTGTGGTCATATCAAGTGTAGTTCAATACTTTATTAGCTTGCCTTGAATGCTTGGGCCATTTGTTGCATGTTTAGCCTATTTTGTTTGCTTGGATTGGCACCATGTTCTTGCATGATTTTCAGAGCTTAATGCATGCCCCATGTCCATGATTACTCCCTTTTAAGTGTGCTTAAAAGATGCCCTTTGATGGTTAAGTGTTTAGGCCTCAACATGTGCATGTGTGTATGTGTGTTTGGTCCCATCTTCTTAAGCTTTGGCCACTGTTTTGGGACCTAACTTAGAGCCGTCCAATTAGTGTAAGTCCATTCCTTGTATGCCATTCAAGTGCTATTACATTATCTCATGTTTGCATGCTTTGGTTGCATATGTTGCATGCTTGAAATCATTTGCATTTGGCATGCATTCCCTTGGTCAAATTACTAGCATGTTGCATGATTAGATTACATCTTGCATGCTCTAAGTAGTTTGCATAGTTGTGGCATGCTTGTTTGCCTTGTTGCTTAGGTTGTGTACCTAATGTGCATTGCATGTTTGCATGCTCCCTTTCATAACATGTTGCATGTTAGTTAACATGCTTAGGTTGCATTGAACATGCATGCCTTGTCCCTTGATTTAGCGATAGGGATTGGGCCCTTATGTGTTTGCATGTATTACATTTGAAATCAAAGTGCATACTTGATTCTTTGGACCATCACGCATTGAAATGCGCGATTGATGGTCCGAGAACCAAGGACCATATCCCTTTGAGTCGTACACATGATGAGGGATAGGATTGGTGCATACATTGCTTGAATTGCATTGCCATGCTATGCCTTGCCCTCTGCTGCTATCAATTGTAGGTTCTGCAGACATTATTTGCCTACTGGCAGTGTTTAATGCCGACCGGCAACCCATTGGTGGCCGATAGCTTCACCAACAGTCGATGATCATATACCACTGCCGGTGGCTATTCTACTCAGCCGGTGGTGTCTCCCAATGTCCAGGGAAGCAATTATGAGACTTTGGCAGTCTTCAAAGAGGCAGAGCAGGGAAAACAAAGGCAGCCTATGCATGGCAGTGCACTTCCGAGCAGGACCGAGCATGCATTGCATTGGGCTCTCTTCCCGAGGCAGTTTATCTGCTTTCCCTAGATTAGTTAATTTGCTTAGCTAATTAGATGGCCTGTAATATTTAATTAGTTTGTAGGTTAATTATCTATAATATTTATTCGGTCCCTCCGAGCGAGGGCAAATTTGTAATAAGTGTGAGTGAGTGTGTGCATGTCTCCCAACCCCCACTTCTTTCTTCCCTTTTATTTACCTGCTTATGAAGGTAGATTAGGGCATGTTTAAATTAGCATACCTTATGCTATGCATGCGTGCATCCATACATTTGTCTCGCATGCACCAGGCTCGGTACATCATGCTAACTGCATTTGTACTTCAATTCCAAATTGAATACGTGCATCAATTGATTGCATTTCATATGCTGTGTTTAGGTTAGCCGAGCCTGCTCTAATTGCATCCTGTATGTGTTGCATTAGTCAATTTGACATGAACTAGGACCATGCATGTTGGCTAACTAGTTTATTGTTTTGGCACGGAGTACGATGTAAGTATTTTCATGCTTTAGCATATCGCATGCGTGTGAATGCTATCATGACAGCATGCTTACCATGTGGCTAGATGCTTATGTGATAAACTGTTTGAATGCCTGTGGGTGAAGGTTGGATTGTCTGAATTGGAAACACTCGTTGAAATCCGTATTTTAGTCTACTTGCGAGTAGCAAATTCCAAAGTTTTTTTTTTTTTTAAAACAAACGGATATGCAATGCTTATTTCCAAATTAGGCAATCTAGTCTATACTTGTTTGCCGTGCGCATAACATAGTAATTCTAGGCTAATAACTGGAATAAGAACACATAACGTTTTCAAAAACGGATATCACGGTTAGTAGAGGCCGATCTTCGGATCGGGCGAGAGGGGGTGCTCATAGCTGACCTTCCCCAATCGTACCCAAGTTCCCGAGCCGAGGCAACTTTGGTGATGACGGACACGTGGCCTTTGGCACCGAGTCAGGGTTTCCTAAATTCCCCCCCAAAAAATAAAATATTTAGGTGGCGACTTTGTATCTGGCAAAGCAGTCCATGTTTAGCACTTCTTTTCAAAAATCTGTTTCTCAAAACGATTTGCCGCATTTGGACTCTTTGGTTCAGATTAAGGACCGTGACACAAATCGAGTCTGAATTGTGGCGTGTAGCGCGGGGTCCCTCGCGGGCGCGTGCTACAATGGCTTTTAGCTAACCTGTAACGGAAAGAGAAGTCTTTGGTGGTGGTTCGTCCACCCGGGAGCACTCCGACGATCAAATCAGTATATCTCTCAAAGATAATCAATAGTGCAAAACTCACTATTCAGAATATAAATTGCGTACGTTAGACTCACGGGGGTGCCTCCTCTTTTATAGTTAACCCATTCTCTAATCCCACTAGAAGCCTGACTTCCATGGACTCCTATTCTGTGCTTACTTTGAATTCCTCAAGAAATAAGGATAGATTCCCTAAGAATACTATCCCTATCCATCTTGAAGTCTTTCTCCATTTTAGGACTCTTGTCCTTATTCGCTTATCTCGGATTCTGATATCTTCGGAGATAACCTCGGCCTAGCCGAGATAATCTCGGCGTTATGTCCAGGATAAATATACCCAAGATATATTTACATAAAGAAATTGGGTAAATTCTATTTAATACAGATTTTCTCCTCGCATTCAAAAAAATTACACTTATTTTCTTATCAGATTAAAATAACATATTTTACCGCTTAATTTTATACATATAAAATAATAAAATAATACAGATATTTTATTCATATCATTTCAATAGAAATAACAATCTTTTTTGGTTTAACTTACACAAAAAATGAGTTTTTTTATTTTCATTTTTTATTTTTACTGATTTTTTTTAATATTTAATTTTTTTAATTATTTTTAGATACACCTGATTTAGATATACGTAAGAAGTATAATATTTTGTAATTTTTTTTAAATTCACCAAATAGAAAAATAAATTCAAAAATTCAATACATTATTTTTTTTCGTTTTATTCAATGAATTTTTTCAAATTTTTTTGTACAAATTTTATTCTTTTTAAATATATCTAGATTGAATTGATCTAATCTAGATGTAATGTTGGAAATAAAAATAAAAAACTATATTCACATATAAAAAAATATCATAAAAATGTTATAATAGTGATATTATTGTAAATATAAACTATGTTTATAGGTATTTTGTTTTAAAATGAAAGGTCACCATTAAATTATATTATTGTGTTTGCAAATTTTATATAAAATTTATATTTATATATCATCACTCAATAAAAATATGATTAAGTAGAATTTAATAATGAAAAGTTGTAGAATGTAATCATAATGATAAAAAGAAGAAATGATAAGAAAAAGAGCAAGATGCCATTTCAGAAAATTTTAGGGCATGATATCAACAATTTAAGAAGTAATGAGATTACAAATCACAGGGAGGAAAATATAATTTTTTAAATGTCAAAAAAAAAAAAATCTGTATTAAATAAAAATCTCAAAAGTATTAGTATAATTTACCTAAAGAAATTTGGGGTGTTCTAAATAAGTGTACTTTTTATCTTTTTATACTAAAAAGTTGAGGAAAAAACTATAGATGTTTGGATTAACTTTTTGACTTTTTATGAAAAAATGTGTATTAAAAAATTATATAAATTAGTATGCAGGGAAAAATTAAGATTGAGAGTTGTACAGCCATACTTTGACCTTTGGTGAATAGTAATAACTTTTTAACTTTTTGAATAATTTTTTAATTTTTTGACTCTTTTAGCACATGCCAAGTTTGGCCTTATAATGAATCGTATTCACTTAATAATACAATCGAATAATAAATAAATTAATAATGCATGCCTGCATTTATGACCACTGACGGATTTCATTAAAATTAGGTTAGGTTTGGTTTGATTTTTAACATTTTTTTTTTAAATTAAAAATTTATTTAGTAAAAAAATAAAAATTACATATAATTTTCATATAATTTTATATTTTTTTAAGTCAAGAATTAAATTTTGAATTTACAAATATCTTTTTCGTGTTTATGTTTATCAAACTAATTTTTTTTTTTAAATTTTAAAATTAATTCTAAAATTGAAAACCAAACATGACCTTAATTTTCTCAAATATCTACAAAAAAAAAAAAAAAAAAAAGTTTTGGTTTCTCTCAAATCGTCATCTCAACTTGAAGGGAGTGTTTAGACTTGGTAGACCCATTTTGTAATCGATTTTAATGATTCGAACTATTTACTTTCTAAGACTCATTGAATCAAATATCGTACAAAAAATCAAGGTAGTTGAATATCAGTAACTATATGTTTGAATAATTTTTGTTTTAAAAAAATAGACGATAAATATAATTTCAACAATAGTCATCCATTTTTTAAAATACATATTTGATTCAAAGATATAGTTATCAACAGGGATGGGGCCACGTTGGGCTCAGAAGGGTCACATGCCCCTTGAGTTTTGGGAATTTTTTTTTTAAACATAAAGAAAATATATTAAATAAAAAAATTATAAAAATATGATTTAAAGTGAAATGTCAATGACATTTTTAAAATTATGAGAACAATAATGGTTATTTTGATTGAAAATAAAGAGGCTATAATAAGTCATATTATTATTTATAAAAATTTCAATATAATGGTGATATCTATCATTATTGACATGCAAACATAATTAATTTCAATGAAGATATAGAATTTATTGGATTGTTAATTGCATTTGACATGGGGAGTTTATCCTTCATGTGTTTCTTTCCATTTATAACTAAAATGACCACTATATAAATTATAATCAAGCAACACAACTTCAATTATAAAAATAAAAAATAAAAAAAAATTACAATAGGTCATAACTAATATCAGAATGAGTCATAACTAACTATTACTTGATACATAGTTATAACTAAAATAACAACCACAAGAAATTATAACTAAATTATATCTAACACTATAATGTGTTATAACTAAAGACCATGAAAATCATAATTGCAACATATGATAGACATTTTTTTTTTGCGGTATGTTTTATAGAATTTCTCTACTAAAATATATCATTTCTGTCTTAACGTGTCTTTTTTTTAATTTTCCAATCCATCTATAAAATAGTTATTCCCCAAAATTTGTATAAAATTTAATCTCAAATCCTTTAATTTAAAATTCACATTTATCTAAATGGACTCTTAACATTTAAGTTTAGTAATATCTCATTGTTATTTATTATGAAAAAAAAAATCAGTATGTTTGGTTTGAGTTTTTGGATTAAGTTTTTTGAAAATTGAGCTTTTTGATTTTTGTGTTTTTTTGTTTTTAGTGAATATTTTTAAAATTTTAAACATTTTTTTTTTGTTTTTTAGATGCACCTTACTTAGATGTATCTAAAAAGTAAAAAATTTGTGAAAAAATATTTTGAAAAATTAATAAATGCATAAAAATATAAAAAATGTACTGAATTCTCAATTTTTTTTTTGTATTTTGGTATTTAGTGAATTTTTAAAAGGTTTTTTTCACAATTTTTTTTTTTAATTTTTAGGTATATTTATGTAGGTATGTCTAAAAAGTAAAAAAAAAAAATTGCTTAAAATATTTTAAAAAATCAGCGAAAACAAAAAAACACAGAAAATAAGAAAGTAAATTTTTTTGGAAAGTGTTTTTAGAAAAATGGAACCAACTTATTATTAATTTGAGCCCTATCTGTACTGAATTCCTAGCTACGCCACTGGTTACCAATATCCAATTATCTTAATTTTTTGTATGAATATTTTACTCAATGGATCTTATAAAGTGAAATGTTCATATTATTGAAATCAGCCCTAAAATGAGTTTACTAAGTTCAAACACAATCTCAAATTGAAATGATCAACTTATGAGAAGCTAAACCCCTACAAGAAACAAGATGACATATGCCTTGTTTGAAAAGTTGATTATTTTAGTTGACTATTTAGTTTTTTTGACTTTATTTTGGCTTGGCTAAAATAGTTGTATTTAGGAAGTTAATTTTTTTTTTTGTTTTTTGTACTTAATTTGATTATTGTGAGAGAAAAAATGAAATTATTATAGGTTGAATGTGACATTTTATTTTATTAGCTATTTTAGCCTATTTTGTCTTTATTAGATATTTTAGCCCAAATAGCCCTTCCCAAACAAGGCTATGATGTAAAAAAAATTGAAAAAGTCAACCAAACCGTTTGAACCGGACCAAACTGGCTATATTTGTCTTTTTTTTAACAATAATCAGTTTGTGCAGTTTTTAAATTTGATTTTTTTGATTTTTGATTCGATATCAAATCAAGTACCTTATGTACCGAATTAAACCGAAACTAACAATTTCAACATATATTATATTTATAATATATATACATATATATAATCTAATAATATAATGATATTAATAAATCTAATAAATTATTAACCTTATCATCCTTATAACTCAAGTGTATAAATTCTTATTATATATAATCTTCTAACTCATTATTCTTGAAACCTTAATATTTTTTTCATTTTTATTTTTGTTAATCTAACAATTAAAAGGTATTTATTAAATGGATGAATTGGATATGTTTGAAATGGTAGACAAATAACTAATTTAATATTTTTATATAAATTAGTGATTACATTTAAGGAAAAATTATTCATAAATCCCATTTTAGTAAATGTTGCTCTACTTAATTAGTCCTAAGTGTTTTTTTCTTAAACCATTTAGTCCTTTTTATTTTTAGTATGATATATGTTTTTGATATATTGTATATAGAGTTTACATTTTTACCCACCATTGAACAACATCATCAACATCAACATCCGAATCAATCTCTCTCATCTCGAGTTTGAAACCCTAGTTTTCTCTCTTTAGACTCTCTAATGGCACCCAAAGCAGCAGTAGAGAAGAAGAACAAATTGAATCAGCGTAGCGTTGAGGCTGTTGAGGTTGGAGAAATGGCAAAGAAGGGGGAGCCGGTGAACGGAATCCCGTACACAGGCAATTACCAGGCTATGATGGCTCCACAATTTCATCAACAATACTGCGTGGGTCATAACCCCCATCAAGCCGGAGCCATCCCTCCCAACGCCTTTGTGGGCGATCCCAAGGGCATTTTCGAACATCAGATTCATGATCAACATCGCTGATCTCTCTGCCGGGAAGAAGCTGCCATGATTGACATCATCGCTATCATCAACATCAGCGCCACCACTGACCTCTCTGCTTTTGTGGTTCACAATCGTCTGCAACATCAACGCCATGATCAACATCGCAACATCATGCTGGGCAGAAACAATGTTTGTGGGTGTTTAGTAGTTCGAACATCAGATTCATGTTGTTTGTGGGTGTTTGTGGGTGTTCTTGATGTTTGTGGGTGTTTAGTGGTTTGAACATCAGATTCATGTTGGGCAATTAAAATGGGAACATAAGGGAACATCAGATTCATGAGCATCAGATTCATGAAATCAAAATGGGAAAGGGTGTTCAGTGGTTCTTGATGTTTATGGGTGTTTAGTGGATGTTCATGTTCGATGTTCTGATGATGTTTGATGTTCGATGTTCTGATGATGTTCGATGTTGATGATTGTTCGATGTTCGATGTTCTGATGATATGTTTTGATGATGTTGTTTCGATTCCTATTTTTGATGATGTTTTTTTTAGTGATGTTGGTGTTTTTTTTATTCCTATTTTTGATGATGTTTTTTTAGTGATGTTGGTGGTGTAGTTGATGTTGTTAATGGTGATGATAGAGGTGTTTGGTGTAGCTGTTAAAATAGATTATAGATTATAGCTTAACAGATTATAGATTATAACTTTAATCAGAAGCTGTTAATCTGTTTGGCGTAACTGTTGGATTATAGATTTAAGTTGCCGAGTAGTGTTTGTTAAATAAACTGTGAAGTAGCTTTTTCAATTAACTTTTATTTTTTATTATTCACTATTTGTCTACATTTCTCATAAAAAATAATAATAATATTCTATAGTCCATTTGAGTATTTTTCTATTTTTAAAAAAATAAAACATAAAAAAATCTAAGAGTATAATCGTGAATTAATATGTTCACAGCAGAAGCTGATAATCAGAAGTAAGGAGTGAGCAGCTTCTCAGAATCAGCTTTTTTGACTTAAAATAAGTTGTTAGAATCAGAAGCTGTTTGAAATAAGTTTAACCAAACAGTCCAAAATAACTTTTTAAAAGCCAGAAGCCATAAGTTGGCTCAAAAAAGCCCCACCAAACACCCCCGATGTAGTAAGCTTCTTAGGCATTTTGGTAAATTGCACATAAACACCAGCCCAAAATTACCCCCTTAATTACTGACCCAGGCACCTAAAAAAATGGGTACTAATGTTTTTACACATAAAATAGGACCTATTAGTCCAACAAAAAAATGTCGGGACCAAATGCGTTAACATTCCCAAATTAAGGATTTAATGGTGCTTTCCCCTATATTTAAAAGTGGCTCAAATTTAAAATGTCCTAAATTGATTAAACTACACTGCACCAAACTGTTTCAATTGATTCAGTTTGATTGGAGAAACTGTTTGTATCAATATTCAAAATAATAAAATTGATTTTATCAATTTAATAAAATATTTTATTTAAATACCGACCATACCAAACCAATTAGACACTTGTAATAACTCCGTATATAGCATTTTACAATCTGTAATTAACATTTGAAGCCAACGAAGTGATGAAGCCTAGTCAAATTTTGATAATTATATACCTATCATGAGAGTGTTATTGGCTCAGAACAGAGAGAAATGAAATTATCTGCTTATTTGGCTTGTTTTGAGAAATAAATTAAAAGTTCATTTTTTTTTAATTTTTTAAAATAATATATAAAAAAAATAAAAAAATGACGTGACTTAAAAAAATTAAAAAATCAAAAAGTTGACTTTTAATTCAATTGTCAAAATAGAGGCACATAAGTATATTTTAAAATAGGATAAATTACACTTTAACCCCAGTGATTTATCCATAAAATACAAAGCCCCCTGTAATTTCATTTATCACACTTAAGCACTTTGAATTTCATACCAAAATGTAATTTCAGAAGAATATAACAAAAGCGTAAAAAGTCTAAATTACTCTTATTTCTTTTCTAATTTTCTTCTTAATGCTATTACAAACCAAAATATTCTCTCCCATTTTCTTGTAATTTTTATGTATTTTTTTCCTCTTATACTTCTTCTCTCATTTCTTTCTTATCCCATGGCAAACCACACACCTTTCATACCATCATCAAATACATATCTTTATCTAGAATTTAGACTCAAGCAAGTACTCATCTCTCTCTCTCTATAGAATTTACGCCCAAACAAATACTCATTTCTCTCTATATAGAATTTAGACCCTGCTGGAAATTGGGTCGAGTTTAGAACCCATACCTGATTGGCATGACCCAAGACCCGTAAATAGAGACCCAGTCAAAGTGGACTTAGATTAACTTATCTTGGGATAAGTGTGATTAATCTATTATGTCATCTGTTGAGGAGATAGAGTTGTGGGTGATTATAACTCTCCAACATAATATACATATTATGTTTGGGAGAGTAACAAATTTAACTGTATAAGTAATCAGTATCGTTCTCTCTCTCTCTCTCTCTCTCTCTCTCTCTCTCTCTCTCTCCTGGACTCTCTATTCTTTCCCTCTCCATAGAAACATAGAATAGCTTTTGTACTGTGAATAGTAGAGGTAGTTCTCTAATAGTTTTACTCCACTGTTGGAAATTATTCAAAGACATCAATGGAGGCATGTGATTCACTCATATGATCCATGGACTTGGTTTGTGCGTAAAAGGTATGCTCGAATCCGTTTATTTCTGATGTGTATTATTTCTTATTTTTTTGACATTGGTATTAGAACCATTGTCGAGTGCTTTCATATTATTTGTGCATGAATATGTATATAAATATGATTTATACATAAAAATTGAAGCTTTTCGAACCATCTCTGATCATTCTGAATTTCATATATGTTGTAATCCATATTATTTAGATTATATCTGCAAAGTTTTGTAAAAATCAGACAGTCAAATTTTGAGAAAAATAGAGATTTATGTTTTATTTTTATAATTTTGACTGCATGCTAGTTTTACGTGCTTTGTTTTCATGTTGTGAAAACTATATATTTGAAATTCAAAACGGTATATTATGAGCCTGACTCCAACTTACGGTTGAAGAGAAAATTCAAACGCTAATTTTGGGTGAGAGTTGAAGCCATGCTTGTGTGCTGATGTCATCATGACGCGTTGAGTTGAGTTGCGTTGCCTGCTTGCAACTGTTTAAGGCTTTGTTTGTTTAATTTTAATTTAAAAATTACGTTAATTGCTTCTAGATTATTCATTATAATTCTGATTGGAGCATGACTTGTACCGTTGGACTTATAATTCATTTTTATGTAAGATGTTAAAGTTTTAGTATTTTATGGAAAGTAAAATATTTTTCATTAATGAATAATTCAATATTTTTACATTAAATTGATCTTGGGAGAGCATGACTTGGACTCTGGATTTGAAATTTTTACAGTTTACTACTGCTATGAAATATTATTTACTGGTTAATTTTGTATTTTTTCAAATTCTGTAATATTTATTTCTGATTTTCTGTGTGATTATTAATTATTTGTAATTCTAAAAATTTTCAAAAAATTGCTTAAATTATAAAATATGTTATGACATTATTTAAATATTGTATATAGCATGTTAAGTTTTTTTAAACGATTAGAACTTGTAGTATGTTGTTATTTTAAATGGTATGATTTATTTATATTGGTGAATTTTAATTCCATGATTAAATATTCTAACATGTTCTCTTTTATGAATTACATTGAGATGTTATCATGTGAAGTTAAATATTTTATCATACTTCAGACATGCCATAGTTAGTGAGAGGTTGTTTGGTTAAGAAAAATCTTTGTAGATTTACTCTTGAAAATCAATATTTTACGCAAGAATTAAATTAATTTTTGAATAATTGTCACTTGTGGCGCAAGAGATGATTACGAGTATAGCGGATTGTTGATCTTGTGACTTGTGTAATAGTGTCACTATTTAATTTAGATTTTTGTAGCAAAATTATGTTATGATATGCCAATTGAATTAATCCCAAATGTGATTTTTTTTTTCTTTCTTTCTTCTAATTGACTTAACTTATGGAAGTTAAGTTGGTTGACTTAGACTTAGTAGAGATGTTCAAATGTGAACAAGGTAATCCTATTGAAAGTCTTGGAGACTTTAAGTCAGACCTTAATTGAGCCAAAGTAAGGAAACATGACTCAACATCATTGTGGTTTTGTTGCTTTGTTTGGCACAATAAAAACTGATGTGTGCACTATGATTAGCGGCAAACTAAGTAGTTTTGATTGGCGAGTTGAGAGTTGTGAAATTAGTAATCCCTCAATAGATCTAGATATGATCATGACTATTGAGTTGCGCGGATTGACTTTGTAATTTGACTTGTAATAATGTTGCATCATTAGATGAAGCAACATCCAAGAGTCACGTCATCCAAGAAATATGAGCTTAAATGAGTTACTCATTAAGTGTAAGATGAGCAGCTAGTATGAGCAGTATTTTACTCTCTACCCAACTGATGGGCGTGGATGGAGCAAAATTTCACGCACTATGATAGTATGTGTTGAAATATCACTTGGAGTTAAAAGATTATCGCGTAGAAGCTGAAAAATCTATTAACACTAAGTGAGAAGATTAGTGCTTAGTAGCTGCAAAATCTATTAGCATTGGCAACTTGTCGAAGTCGAGACACTTACTATCTCCGCACTTGAGTGTGAGACATGAAGAGGTGCTTCTTTGTATGATTTCTTAGCTAGGCTAATGCTTTTGAATGACGTTTACCACTGAGTGCAAAAGTTGCAGCATAGTAATGAAAAGGTCAAGGCCAACAAGGTTGTCATGACTCTAAGAATTTGACGCATCGCTTGTGAGACCAATGTGTTGAGTTAGACTCTTTAGCCTAATTTGTGCTTAAGTTACTTCAGGAGCTGTCATAGATTGATAGCTTATTCTCTCCTTCTTGTGGATAGTAGAGTTAAGTGCAACTAACTATGAAGCGAGAAACCGAGATGGCAAGAGTAATATCACCATGTTTCAACTAGATGTAGTAAATGACTTAAAGGTGTAGGGGATTAGCACTTACTAGTTAAATTTTCGACGTAGGCACACTTGATATCTCCGTGACATCTTTTTATGATCTAGTGAACATGAGTTAGTCACGAGTGTTTACCTAGTTGGGCCTAAACCTTTATACTTGTCTTTAACAACTCACACATTAGAATGATTGGAATTAATTTATGCAATTGGTCATAAACTGATGGCTTGTTGTACTTAATCACATTAATGAGAAGATGACATGGATAGTTTGAGTAGGCCCTCTTAGACCCACTCGCTTTGTGGTATCTTGCTCTCATGTGCATGTGTAGTTTTGTTCGCAATGGCTGCACACAACTAAGTAGGAAAGCTGCAGAAGGACATTTGTATTGGTGCATTTAGTCCACTATGATATTTGTGACTGGATATGTGTAAGGGTATGATAGCTAGCCCCAATCTTGACACATTTATAGATTACAATAAGCATCTTAGCCAAGGCTATTTGATCTCTCATAAGTCAAAATTTTTTAGATGATTTTTGACATTGCACATATGAGATCGAGATCAATTAGATAAGAGCTTTCGTGCTTTTAGTTTTGATCGAGGTGACGAGTATCTATTTGAGTTGTTTTTTAGAAAGCTCTGTGAAGAGAAAGAGCTGCTTAGAAAATTGATTATTCCTAGTACTCAATGACACAATCGCGTAGTAAAGATAAGGAATTAAGTATTGTTTATGTTAGGTGGATGATGGCGCAATATGTTTCCTAATTGGGAATTGCACTTTAGTTTGTTGCCGATGTCCTTAACTAAGTGCCCTCCACATCAGATTTTACACTCCATTTGAGTAATGGGTTAGTGGAGAGCCATTTGTGCGCGATCTGTAACCATCAAGAAGCTTATTTATATTTTACTTCTCATAAGGTTGAAAAGTTAAGACCTAAGGTTCTATGGCGCATTATTGTATAACGCCTTGTAAAAGCTTAGGGACATGTGGCACATTATTGTATGCTGTTATGTAAACCCTCCGGGTCATGTGCTTATAGGTGAGTAGCTTTGTGGGAGTGTAACTAAGTCACATAAAATTTTGTTACTAAAGGTGATGTGAATAAAGTTTTGGAACTCTATAAGATAGAGAATTCTGAGTATGACACTTTATGTAGCCTAGTTGAGAATTGAAAGAAATTTCCAATATCCTAGGGATAGTGAAGCGACGTGCTTACTAATGGATTACTCCATTAAAGAAGAATACTTTACATTCTTAGTTGTGTGGTAGTGAATGTGAAAATTTTTCATGTCATCACTGGATGATTAAGAGGGAAGCATTCATGATTTCTTCGTAAGATGATAAAGAGCCTAGGATAATACCAAACGCTCTCTAGTCCCCTATTTTTAGAAAGTGGATCAATGTTGCACATTTTAAGACAAAGTCTTTGAGGATTAACCATTTCTAGGATTTGGTTGACTTTCTGCTTTGACACGAAACTATTCTAAAGTTATGCGCGAATTGGATAGTTATTTTCTGAGGCATAAGGCTCGCTAGATACCAAAAAGTTGCACCATTGAGGAAGGTGTAGACCATGAGAAGACTTCCTCTTGGAGAGTGAGGTTACTTTGACTTAGGCTATAATTAAATGAGTTTGAAACTTTACTTTGTGGACATTGTAACCCAACTTCTTGTTAGAGAATTGGATAAGTAGATTCATAGGGATTTATCTTCTGTTTTTATAGCAAAAAGTTAAGAGCGCAAAAAAGATTGCTAGTTCTAATAAATCTTTTACGGCTTAAAACAATTATCCAAATAATGTTTCTTAGATTTCATCGAGCCATGATGGGCCAACGATGATCAATGAAGACCATTGGGGCATGATCAATGATCCAATTTTTTTTTTTCCTTACTTAGTCATTATAAGTCATGAATTTATAAGGTTGTCACTACCAAGGGTTGGCAGTCCTCTGTTTTAGACATGATGGACATGGGTGATATAATTTATATGCTCAGATGTACGATCTTTAGGGCTTGTTCTGGGAGAATTCTCGATTTGTCTTTGATGACTTACATAAGGAATATCCTAGAATGATTATAGATATGAAATTGCAAACCCATTGACTTACCTATCGGTAAAAGCTAGAGCCTTAACTATTGAGTGAATCCTTCAATTGTCTCTAGAAGAAATAGATGACCTATATTCCTTGATCTTTTGTTGTGAGAGCTAGAAATACGCTATGTAGGTGTATTCGGAATTGTGGGTGTTATCTTTTGTAAATGGTCAACTGAGTAGTTTGGACATTGACCTTGTCCATTAGACAATGGATAGGATGCTTTGCTAATAGTGTATAAATTTGCCTCATATAAGATTCAATGCGCTAGTTGGGCGCATCTTGAATCAAAGCAAATTGGTCACCAAAATATCTTTAGAAAGGTAATTGCGCAAGAGGTAGTGATCTTGAACCACTTTATGTGAGGTGCACATGGTGGATTTTGTTCTATATGCTTATTGCAAGAGGTGTTGATAGGGCTTATGTTTGGAATCTAGAATTATGTAGATTGTGCTTGTGTTTTTTCAATCGATCACTTATTTTTGTGAGATTATGGGATATTGATGCTATTATGGTTTGTGTCATAATGATTAGTAGATGATGATGTCAGCAGGCAAGATTGACTCACTCACACGAGCAATCGACCTTGGCACTTGGGAACGAGTAAGGATAAGACTAGTGGTATTTTATTTAGAGCCAAGAGAGGCTTAAATTATCCACAATGTATGTCGCCTTGGTTGCAACCAAGATGAGGTCGCGTTAATGACCAAGTATGGATGTTAGTACCCACTTTCCATATTTTGCCTGTTATGATTAGCCAGATGCGAGATCTCATTTGGCGCTTGAAAGGCTAGTAAATAGAGAATTTGAGTTAGGCACTAGAAAGCGACTAGACTAAGATATGCACAGTGTATCAAGTATGATGTCACTCTTTGAAAGAGTTACTCCACCGTAACATGTATTCCTACTACATATGCTTGGTGACCGAGTAATGAAGTGAGAGAATAGATTTCTGTTTCCTCACCGTGTGAGTCTTATATGTTATTATTGATATTACTTTCACTTGTGTACCTTTTTGTGACCTTTGACAATGTCATAAGGTAACGGGTTGATGTTCTGCTACTTTGGTATGTTGCGTACGGTCATGTATGATTCAGCCTTAAGGGACATCACTGGTGTACGGGGAGCCAAAGTGTTTTCATTTAGTGTCATTTAGTTTGGTCGCCAAAGTGTTTTTCTTTTTTGTTTTCTTTTTTTGGCTACTAAATTATTAGTCGCCTAAAGTCTTATTTGTTATGGCTACTAAATATTTAGCCGCCAAAAGATTTGTTTTCATTTAATTCTTTTTTTTAGTTACTAACTATTTAGTTGGCAAAAATATTGACTTTATTTTTGGCTACCAATTTTTTAATCGCCCAAACATCATTTTATGGTTTTTTTTTTTTTTTTTTTGTCCACACCCACAACCTGTATATATTCCATGCAACCTATACAATATATACAAACTAGTTTATCACCCATTCAACAATCTACATCCATTTCACTTCCAACCATCTAAAAATTAATACCTTCAAATGTCAATAATTCCATATAAATCAAATACATTAATTCCAATTTAAAATAAGAATTCCATACATAACATAAATGATCATAGGGAAATTTCATCCTTCGTATTCAAAAATATATTTACTACCATGCCAAATGACCATTTGGCATGGTACAAAATACCATGGTAATATGTACCACGACAAAAGGTAATCAATAGATCACGACATCAATTATCTATTCGAAGGAAAAAATATTATGTACCTTGCCAAAAGTATTTGGTACAAAATACAAACCTACACAAAAAGCAGAGGACGACAAAAATGCAGGAGTTTACAAAAGCGTAAATTTTCATCCGTCCACAAAAATGGAATATCCACAACTCCATACCAAAAGCCATCTAAAAAAAAAAAAAAAAATACACCAATTAGTTCAATATATAGCATTTGAGCATAATGTCACACCCCTTGTAACTGTAATAGAACTTTATCCTAACATTCATAATTTGATATTGGTTTAACAATTTTCTGCCTCATTACTTTTCCTCCAGCAAGGCTAGAGTTGCTTCTGTTTTCTTCCATCGCCAAAACATCATTTGACGTTCACTGTTTGGCAGGGTTGATAACATTTTAGTCACTGAAATATGTACTTCCTTTTTTAGTACGAATTGTTGAGTTGCCAAAAAAATGGTCTTATGTTTTATCACAAAATTATAATTTCTCCACAACCTGTCTATATTCCGTGCAACCTGTAGTATGTATACAAACAAAAAAATACATATTTTATCAATCATTCCACAATCCAAATTACTTCCATCCATCCAAAAATGAATAACTGTAAATATACATACTCCATACAAACCAACTATTGTCCAAACTAAAATTATATTTAGTACCATGTGAAATGTCAATTTGGCATGGTACAAATTACCATCGTAATCTGTACCACAACAAAAGGTCATCTATATGCCACACCAATAACTATTAGTTGGATTACAAAAGTTATTTGACAAAAGCTGGTTGTCACATCCGTACGGTGGTTCCCTTAACGCTTTTTTTCAGTTAAGTTTAAAGCATTTTCGGCTCTAACTCCCAACCTACACATGCTAATTACATTCTGTCTATTGTCACAGGTCCTATTTGTCGTGAGGAATCTAGTTGTGACATTCGTATGGTGGTTTAGGGGCTGTTTTGCATTTGCGCCCCCTTAACGCTCTTTTTTGGTTAAGTTTAAGGCGTTTTCGGCTCTAAGTCCCAACCTACATGTGCTAATGATAGTCTGTCTATTGTCACTGGTCCTATTTGTCGTGAGGAAGCTGGTTGTCACATCCGTACGATGGTTCGGGGCCAATTCGCATTTTCACTCCCTTTGTGCCCTTTTTCGATTAAGTTTAAGGCATTTTCGGCTTTAACTCTCAGCCTACACGTGCTAATGACAGCCCGTCTATTGCCACTAGTCCTATTTGTTGTGAGGAAGTTGGTTGTGACATCCGTATGGTGGTTCAGGGGCCGATTCGCATTTTCGTTGCCTATGCGCCCTTTTTCGGTTAAGTTTAAGGAGTTTTCGGCTCTAACTCCCAACCTGCACGGGCAAATTACATCTCGTCTATTGTCACGGGTCCTAATTTCCATGGGAAAGCTGGTTGTGACATCCGTACGATGGTTTGGGGGCTAATTCGTATTTTCGCCCCTTTAACGCCCTTTTTTCGGTTAAGTTTAAATCGTTTTCGGCTTTAACTCCCAACCTACACGTGCTAATCACATTTCGTCTATTGTCACAGGTCCTATTCATTGTGAGGAAACTGGTTGTGACATCCGTACGGTGGTTCGGTGCTGTTTTGCATTTTTGCCCCCTTAATGCCCTTTTTTTTAGTTAAGTTTAAGGCTTTTTTGGCTGTAACTCCCAACCTACACGTGCTAATTACATTTAGCCTATTTTCATAGGTCCTATTTGTCATGGGGAAGCTGGTTATGACATCTGTACAGTGGTTTGGGGGCTGTTTTGCAATTCCCCCCTTAATGCCCTTTTTCGGTTAAGTTAAAGGCATTTTTGGCTCTAACTCCCAACCTACATGTGCTAATTACATTCCGTCTATTGTCATAGGTCCTATTTGTGATGAGAAATCTGGTTGTGATATCCATACGGTGGTTCGGGGGATGTTTTGCATTTTTGTCTCCTTAACGCCCTTTTTCGGTTAAGTTAAAGGTGTTTTTGGCTTTAACTCCCAACCTACACGTGCTAATTACATTCCGTCTATTGTCATAGATCCTATTTGTGATGAGAACTCTAGTTGTGATATCCATACGGTGGTTCGGGGGCTATTTTGCATTTTCACCTCCTTAACGCCCTTTTTCGGTTAAGTTAAAGGCTTTTTCTGCTCTAACTCCCAACCTACACGTGCTAATTTCATTCTGTTTATTGTCACAAGTCCTATATGTCATGAGGAAGCTGGTTGTGACAACTGTACGATGGTTTCGGGGCTATTTTGCATTTTCGGCCCCTTAACGCTTTTTTTCGGTTAAGTTAAAGGCGTTTTCGGCTCTAACTTCCAACCTACACGTGTTAATTACATTCTTTCTATTGTCATAGGTCCTATTTGTCATGAGGAATTTGGTTGTGATATCCGTATGGTGGTTCGGGGGTTGTTTTATATTTTCGTCTCCTTAACGCCCTTGTTCGATTAAGTTAAAGGTATTTTCGGCTCTAATTCCCAACCTACACGTGCTAAATACATTCCGTTTGTTGTTATAGGCCATATATGTCGTGAGGAAGCTGGTCGTGACATCCATACGGTGGTTTGGGGGCTGTTTTGTATTTCTCCCCCTTAACGCCGTTTTTTGGTTAAGTTAAAGGCATTTTCGGCTCTAACTCCCAACCTACGCGTGCTAATTACATTCCATCTATTGTCACAGGTCCTATTTGTCATAGGGAAGCTGGTTGTGATATCTGTATAGTGGTTCAGGGGCTGTTTTGCATTTTCGCCTCCTTAACGCCCTTGTTTGAAAAAAATTTAATAAAGAAAGCTACATATGGTTGTCTCTAGGTATCCGATTCCTTTAATTTAACTTGATATCCAAGTACATTACAAAATATTCCTATTTCTTAATTTATTTATTTTCTAGAATAGAATGGTGTGCACAATATGTCATAAAGCATTTTATTCATATTTTCTGTATAGTTTTACGATTAACTCGAACTGGTAAGTATGTTTGTAGGTGAATGTCTAATTACACATATTGGCTGCATATCTTATACTCATATCCTTATCCAAGTATAATGTCTGACAGGGATACTTTATACATTTAGAAAAGGGTAAATTACGCTGACCTCTCCTAAAGTTTATAGAAAATACAAGCATTAATTTCGGTACATTTAGTAAGAGTAAATGTACTGAAATTGATACAAAATCGTGTAAAGATACAAAGAGAAATAAGTTAAAATAAACATTTCAATGTAAAAGAGTTGATAATATCATTTTTTCATAAATATGAATAAATTATTGATGAAAAGGGGTTTAAGTGTTATGTAAATTAAAATTCAATAATGATTTAGACCCCCACAAAACATCACCCTCACAACCCCCACTCACTTGTGATTGGTCTAAGTAAGAAAGAGGAGAAAAAAAAATACAAATACATCATTGGTCCACGTCACTGTGGGGGTGGTGGGAGTCTCTCCAAAAGAGGGCCCTAAACATTATTCATTAAAATTTTTAGGGATCCCAATGTAATTATGCCAAACTTGTGGGGTTAACTGTTTTTTTTTTTTCAAATTTTAGGGGAGGTCAGTGAAATTTACCCTTAGGAAAGTATGTAACATAAAGATCATGAGATCCATATTAATAAATACATATGAAATCCATCGTCTTTGAGTTTAGAAGTAATAAATCGAAAATTGGGTAAGAAATAATACTCAACTAAATTTAGCATTTCACAAAACCATGGAAAATAGGATAACGTCACCAAAAAGAGATTAAAACAATTTTGCAATAACAGTAAGTATCAGCCCTTAAGTTTAATTGACAGAAAATTTATTTCTCTTTGCTACCAAAAAGCATCCAAAGCATGACAACAAACATAACTTGACCAAAAAAATAACAATAAGTCAAGGAACATAAACATTAAACACAGAACTTGACAAAAAATACATTGACGAAACATGATTTTTCAGAAGTGAGACCGTCAACTAATTTTGTAAAAATCATGTTCATTCATGTGTTTCTAGGTCTGGTTCTGTGTTTGGTTTACATATTCCTAAACTTACTAAAATACTATTAACAAAAGTATATAAAATGAGGAAGGGAACAAGAACAACTACTCTTGAGGAACTAAGCTAATCTCACCTTCATTGAGTGAGTCATAGAATCCCATGGTTCTTTTTTTCATGTCCCACTGTTTCTTCTTCGACACACTAGGAATAGACAGACTGATTATAATCCCCCAAAAAATCTCCTTGATCACCCCTGGACCTTTCAAGGAGACCTGATGACCAGTCATTTTCACTCCAGTTGTAAAGAAGAAATCTATGCAGTTTAGAGAAGGATCATGAAGGGCATATCATAAGTTAATTGTTAATTAACATAACAAGATAATTGGCTCAATTTTCTCCCAAAAAAAAAGAAAAGAAAAGAAGATATAAGATCAACCAATTATTGGCCACCAAAGTATGACAACCTAGTACACGAGTCTTTTTTCTAAAGCGAGTTTTGAGGAAGGCAAGATGTATGCAATCTTAGTCTCAATTTTGAAGACGTTGGCCACCAAAGTATGGGATTGAATTTATTTAAAAAAATCTTCCATCTTATTAGTGACATGAATGTTCAGGGTGTTTTGCCTCGCTCAACTTTTCTTTCTTTCTTTTTTTATTTTTATTTATTATTAGTTTTTTTATTTTTTTTTGGTGTCCACAACTTTAGGCAAGGAATTTAAGGTCCCCTAGATCTTTTAACGTCTTTCAAACTTTATCTACTGATTAAACTCAATTTTCTTAATTTAACCATTATAATTGCAACTTGTTCTAGCACTGTTAGCATGTATGAGGCCAAAGAGAAACACATCGGTGTACAAACTTAATCAAAATATAATAAAAAAATACAAAAGTCCCGATTAGACCGATGATGGAATTGGTGTTCATGGAAATTTCTTAAGAGAAGTGTCCTATAAGCAATCATGACTCGAAAAAGTAGGAGCTTCACAACACACTATTGCATATCATAGAGTCAGACAAACCAAATTACAATGAACAAAGGTGTGTCTTAGGAATTTACATAATATAAAGGGGAGATGAAAGAAGCAGTTATACAATACCTAATTGATTAGATGATCATCTTTTTCATTACTTATGGTGAATGTCATTGTAAGTTCGGCGAAAAGCCTTATATAGCATAACCCTCTAGTGTTAATACAAGTATAAGAGTGATGCAATGTTATATAGCAAGGTGCCATGCACAATGTGCGTGAAGTTTATTTATTTTTCTTTCTATCCGATCAAGTTTCACACTTCTCACTTTGCATTTGCAACAAAATAGAGTGTTGAATTTAAAATTTAAAATAGTTCAAGCTAAAAACCTATTATATCACTTGCAGAAGCTAGAACGTAGAGATATTTATGAAAAACAAATGGTGTTCTAGGAAAACTAAATATTGACATGGTTTCAAAAACAAGTAAGGGTGTTCTCTCTTTGGAATTTTATAGATATGGATTATAGATAGGTATATGGTGTCCAAGTTTGGGGCCAATTTATTACTACTTTTCCTGAAAGACATCTTGAGTTGAGAATCTCTAATAAAATTGCAAATAGGGGCCTTCAAAGTTTCTAAAAGCATCATAACAGTTCCATTTTCCTTCTTTTTGTCAACAAAACTGGAGAATACAGACAAACAAAAATAAACACACACACACACACCCATATATATATATATATATATATGACATTTGGCCCAAACAAACTTAATTACAAAGCATATAATTTAATTAAATGTTTCTTCAAGTAGATCCACTTAGCTGAACAAAAAGGACATGAATATAGGTTTGATATAGCTCAAGAGAACAATCAAATAAGAGAGATTGATATGAATAAAGTGAACAAGTCAAACCAATTCGAACCTAATTTCACTCCCAAACATCTATTTGATACTAATTAGCACAACATAGCATAAAGAGAGAGCAGGTGCTATATTTCACAACATGATGTCACAGATTCATGGATCTGAAACAGGAATTAATGGAAAGCAAATGACACAATTCATAAGTACAAAACCGCAATACAGTGCTTGAAGCTAGGGATCGAATCATAGAAAAGCAAAATGAATGCCAAAGTTCTACATTTTGGTTTAAAGGTTGTAATCCATTTGGGTTTCCCACATTCACTTTAGTTTTCTCACCATCTTGACTAAAAATGGGCAATACATTCTGTACAAGTTCATTACTGTTACTAAATAGTTTAGAATTAGAATACCCTAGTCATATCCCAAATTCTTGCTCAACCCAACTTGAAATTGGGATTTTTGTGTAAAAATCAACACAAATCCTATACCAATTGTGGGAAATCAACACAGCATTAACTCAAATTCAACACAAAATTAAACAACAAAAATCATATAAAACCCTAGGGCAAGTGTGAGAAATAGGGAAATAGTGAAAGAGAGAGAGAGAGAGAGAGAGAGAGAGAGAGAGAGAGACAGACAGACAGAGAGAGGGAGGCTGAATTCACAGAGAGGGAGAGAGAGCTCCATCGACAGATAGAGATAGAGATAGAGACTGAGAGCGACAGAGAGGGAGTGAGACCGAGAGCGACAGAGCGAGAGAAACATACCTGTGATTAAGTGGCATTGGTGCTTTGTAGGTGGCGGTGGCGATGTGCAACGGTCTCTCTCGCCGGTGGCCAACGACAGTGGTGAGTGGGGTGAGGTTTGGTAGTGTCGAAAGAGAGCAAAATTTGTTTGAGATAGTGTATATCGTGTGTGTATGCGAGAGACAGAAATATCAGGTGCCAAATTATATTGGTTTCCCTTTAAAAAAAATAATTCAACTTTTAGCGACTATTTCACATTTTAGTTGCCAAATAGTACTGAATAACGACAACCTATTTTGCACCCAAAAGATTATGTATTAGCGACTAATATACTGGTAGGCAAAAGTATCTTTTGGCTACTAATTTTATTAGTAAATATGCATCGACTAAATTGTTTAGTCACCAAAAAGTGTAAACAATGTCCATTATATTTGGCGACTAAACTATATTTTTGTCGGCAAATCAGCTTGTTCTGCGACTAAACTTAGAATTAGTAGCGTAAAATATTGACTTTTGGCGACTAATTGCTTTTTAGTTGCCTACAACTATATGTTTTGCAAATAAATTTTTTTTTAGTCGCCAAAAAACAATGTATGTCGACTAAATTAAAATGGTAGCCAAAATTTGAACATTTGGCGACTAAGAAAAAATTAGTTGCTAAAAGGACTATTTTTGGCGACTAAAATTGTTTTGGTCGCCAAATGTGTAAATTCTTGTAGTGATAACTCTCCCACATAATATACGTATTATATTTGAGAGAGTAACAATTTAACCGTACGAGTAATCTCTCTCTCTCTCTCTCCTCTAGACTTTCTATTCTTTCTCTCTTCATAGAAACACAAATTAGCCTTTGTACTGTGAATAGTGTGGGTAGTTCTTTGGTAGTTCTACTCCACTACTGGGAATTATTCGAAGACATCATTGAAGGCACGTGATTCACCACACGATCCATGGATTCGGTTTGAGCGTAAAGAGTATGTCCGAATTCGTTTATTTCCGCTGTGTACTAGTTCTTATTTTTTCGACAGACCTAAACAAATAATCCATAGTTGCAAACACCTACCAAGCTCATCATATCTTCTCCACTTAACCAACACCCATCACCTTCCCCTCTTACAACACCCATAGTGGTAGCCACCACTACAATTTGGATATTGACTTAGTTAATTGGGTATGCCTATGTATATAATGTATGTGTGTCTATAGTGATAAAGAGAAGATGAAGGATGAGGGTGGTTGCCATGGTAGAGAATGATAAACATAGATTTTAATTTCTGGGTTAATTTTATTTGAGTTAAGAGAATAATAGACATAGATTTTAGAAGAATAATGAAACAAAAATGAAAGGGAAAGATGGAGAAATGATTAAGATAAGGTAGAAAGAGAGGGAAGCATTTAGAAAGAGAATTAGCGCCTTTGGTTTTCAAAATCTTGGAAAGAAGAAGAGGGTAATGAATTATCCAGTGTGGTTGAGGAGGGAAAATTTTGATTTTATGGTCGTACAACACACACTCTATTGAAACAAGCGGTTCTGTCCGAAATTGCGCTTTGGTATGAAGTTCAAGTGGTTTAACTGTTAGGAATGAAATTATAGGCGGCTCAATATCTTTGGGGTAAATCACATGGAGTTAAAGTGTAATTTACCCTTTAATATATATATATATATATATTTTATATAATACTTACTTTCATTTCATAAAATATAATTTTTATAAGGATAAATTACACTTTGGCCTTTTGTTTGGTTTCTTTTTTCACTTTAACTTTTAAAATTCATTTTTTCTCACTTTGATTCTTCATGTTTCAAGTTTTTTCAGTTTACTATTAAAGCTAATTTTTATTCAAAATTAGACAAAATATGCCACGATAACTCTCACATGACATAAAAATATAAAAAAATGATATACAAATCCACTTTTTAAACCCACTTTCTAGACCTAGTGATGTATGAAGAAGATGATTGGCTGATAATTAAAAAATATTTATGTGTGCGTCAATTTCTGACCACACTGCCAATCAAGCACTCAGCTAGAGAACACTAGTAGGATAGATGTAGCCCAAACAACCTGTCACAGAAAGAAAAAACTCCGACGGTGGTTCGTCCACCTGGGGGCACTCCGACGATCAAGTTAGTTATCTCTCAAAGATAGCAAAAGTGCTTAACTCACTATTCAGAATGTAAAAACATACCTTAGACCCATGAGAGTGCCTCTCTTTTATAGCCAACACTTACCTATTCCCAATAGAAGCCTAGCTTCAATGGACTTAGGATTACTGCTAATCTTGGACTCCCAGTGGGATTGGGATAAACTCTCTAAGAGTTTCATCTTTACCCAAACTGAAGTCTCCTTTCATTCTGGGACTCTTGACCCTTATCCGTTTATCCCGGACGCCAGTTTGTTCGCAAATAACCTCGGCTAACGGAGATGATCTCGGTGTCATGACCGGGACACGTGGTACCTCGGCTGACACTTCGGTGCCACCTCGGCCACATGCTATCATTCAAAAATTATGTCCCCATAACTGTCCCCTAGGTTCTATTACCTCGGCATCCTGAGGTAATGGAACCTATATCATTTCTTCCATTTAACACATCAGCTAAGCTCAATTTATCCTTTATACCGAGGTCATTGCTTCATTAAGTCAAGAACTCCAAGAGTTTCAATACGCGTATGAGCTTTCAATACGCGTATGAGCTGTCACGCATTGCAACTAAACCGTTTTTGCCATGCTTCTTTCCCTCACTGGTTCATACTTGACACGCGCCTTTAAGTCACCTTGCGTCTGCGTGCGCCGTCTGACAATCACGTCGTCCTAGGCACATTGATGGTAATTCTGCTGCCATTTCATTTGTTTGATCAAAATTGCCTCTCTCTCTCTCTCTCTCTCCGTCTTTTCACTTTTTCATCATCACTTTCGTAAAAAAAAAAAACTCTCTCTCTCTACTCTCCCAATTCTACCATTGTTCCAAGCTCGTAAGCTCTGCAACTACTCCATTCACCTCCTCCGGCGAAGTTTTTGCTGCTCCTCCCCGTCTACGGTCACCGTCTGACCCCGGTGAACTTTACACCGGCTTCATTTTTCTTCGGTGAGTCACTATTTCTATCCCATTCGACTTCTTGTTTTAATTTCTTGTTTTTCTTCAATGAACTCCACTATTTTACTTGATATCTTTGTAATCCTGCTTATGTCTTTGAACATGTTTGTTTTATGATTCTGTTTTTGCCCAACTCGTTCTTGAATGTACACACACTGCTCACATACTTGTTGATTTTTGGAACTGTTCCTGGCTTCACACCCTTGTACACACTCTGTCACAGTGTTCTTGGTGGCTGATCACGATTCTTAATTCTGAATCATTGTTTTTGTTTTTGTGTTTTCTTCAGATTCTTGTCTTCAATCTTCGTTTCCATAGATTTAGGTTTAGGATTTGTTGTAGAACCCACGATTTTTAGGAAACATTGAAACGAATTCCTCTTAGATCCTCACAAATTCTTACCCGAGCACATATTTAGGTTTTAGCCAAGGTCCTTCAAGCCCTCACAAAACTCACCCTTCTGAAATCCAGCACCTTCCCCTTAAGCCGACATCATGGGTATGTGAAAGCATAGAGTAGACACCGCAACTAAGTTAGAATACTTTAAGCAGGAGTTTTCTATCCCAACTGACGTTCACCTTAGATTAGCTGGGGACGACGACTCCATTATGCCCACAGTCGACTCCATGCCCTTTCCGGTCGTCGCCTTCATTGAGTGTGGACTTAGGCTCCAACTAGACATCCTTTTCCGAGAAGTCCTCCATTATTACAAATTAAACCCGATGCAGCTTGCCATTAACTCTTATTGAGTTATCAAGGGTATAATTGCCTTAGCATGCTGAGAAAAGCTAGGGTAACCTTAGCTAACATTCAATACTGCTATACCATGTATGGCCTCAAGTTAGAAAAAGGCTATGCCTACTACCTTAAACCGAGGTCTACTGAATACAAACTTGTTGCCGACCTCCCAAACTCCAACAAGGGAGCCGGAGATGATTACTTCATTGTCTCGGGCAACTGGGAGTTTGCTCCAGATGACGATCTTCACCTCTACCCTCTTAGCCGAACAGTATTCATAGAGGGTGTAGACGTGCCCTTGGGCCTCATGCTACGGTTCGGACTCGATTTATGTCGGTTCTTAATCTGATCTCACAATGTGCAATGTGAGATTGATAAATCACCAAAGAGTCCAAATCTGGCAAATCATTTTGGAAAACAGATTTTTGTAAAGAAGTGCCAAACATGGACTGTTTTACCAGATACAGAGTCGCCACCTAAATATTTTATTTTGGGGGAATTTAGGAAACCCTGACTCGTTTGCCTAAGGCCACGTATCCGTCATCACCAAAGTTGCCTCGGCTCGGGAACTTTGGTACGATTGGGGAAGGTCAGCTATGAGCACCCCCTCTCGCCCGATCAGAAGATCGGCCTCTACTAACCATGATATCTAATTTTGAAAACGTTATGTGTTCTTATTCCGGTTAATTAGCCTAGAATTACTATGTGATGCACGCAGCAAAACAAGTATAGACTAGATCGCCTAATTTGGAACAGAGCATTGCATATCCATTTGTTTGGAAAATGGTTTGAAATTGCTACTCACGAGTAGGCTAAAACATGGATTTCAATGAGTTGTTCCAACTCAAGCAATCCAACCTTCACCCACAGGCATTCAGGCAGTAAATCACGTAAGCATATAGCCGCATGGTAAGCATGCTGTCATGTTAATATTCGCACTCATGCGAGATGCTAAAGCATAAATACTTACATCGTACTCCGTGCCAAAACAATGAACTAGTCAGTAATCATGCATGATCTAGTTCATGTTAAAAAAATGGCTAATGCATCGCATACAAAATGTCATTAGAATAGGCTCGGCTAATCTAAGGATGACATGTGAAATGCAACAATTTGATGCACGTATTCAAGTTTGGAATTCGAAATACTATGCAGTTAGCATGATGCGCCGAGCCCGGTGCATGCAAGATTGATGAATGATGCACGCATGCATAACATAAGGTATGCTAAATTAAACGTGCCCTAATACTAACCATCAAAGCAGGTAAGTAAAAGGGAGAAAGAAGTGGGGGTTGGAAGACATGCACACACGCACCCACACTTATTACAAATTCGCCCTCGCTCGAAGGGACCAAAAGAATAATACAATTTAATTAACCTACAAGCTAATTAAATATTACAGACAATTAACTAGTTAAGTGAATTAACTAAGCTAATTAAGCAGTAAAAATCAGCCTCGGGAAGAGGGTCCAATGCATGCACGCTCGGTTTCGCTCGGAAATCCGCCACCATGCACAAGTTGCCTCTGTTTTCCCTGCTCTGCTCCTCTGAAAAGGGCACAATTCCCAAGGAACACTCTCTGGACATTGTGAAACACCACCGGCCAAGGGAAATGGTCACCGGCCGTGGCAGGGTGGTCATCGACCATCTATGGAGCTATCGGCCATCCATAAATGGTCGATCGACACTTGGTGTAGTTGACCGGCCAAAGCTTCCTGCAGAACTTGTTTTGACAGCAGTAGAGGGCAAAACAAGGCATGGCAATGCATTTCAAGCAATGTTTGCACCAACCACACTCCTTATCATATGCATGACTCAAAAGGGCATAGTACTCGATTCTCGGACCTCCAATCGCGCATTTCAATGTGTGACGGCCCAAAAACCAAGTATGCATTTTCAATGTGGGATGAAATGCACACAAACAAACAATGAGCTCAACCTCTGTCATACTCAATTCAAGAGGCAAAGCATGCATGCTAATGCCATTTAACCTAGGCATGTGAGCTAGTATGCAACATGACAATGCAAACAAGCACACAAGGCATGAAGCATCAATGCTAACCAACAAACATACAAGATGTAATACGGATGTTGAAGCACACAAACAAGCATGTGATGGGCCAAGTATGCAACAACATACAAGGTTAATGGACATGCAAGACATGATGTAATCAAAGCATGCAAAGTGTAAGACATGAACAACATGTAAAGGGTGGACTTAGACTAATTTGGGCAGCTCTCAACTAGGCCCAAAACAGTGGCCAAAAGCCATAGAAATGATGGCCAAAACACATACAAACATGCATGCATACAAGGTCCAACACTTAGGCATATAGAGACAACTTTTAAGCACACTTAAAAGGGGGCATATGGCATGCATTATAAACTCTAAAATCATGTTATAAAATGATGCCAAATCAATCTAAACAAGGCAATCAAAGCATGCAAGCAAAGTCCGAGGTCTAAGGCTCACCAAAGAGGTATTGAACTACCCTTAACAAAACCAAACATGGCATGAATTGAATGACCAAAATCAGAGTTTTAGCATGCTAAAACAAAGCCAAAAACACAACGGCATGGCATCCTAGAGGCCTACACATGATGGCATACGCAATGGCACATTCATGGAGCATTAAACATGAACTCTTTAAGGCTTTAAAGGAACACCAAATGCAAGCATACAAGCATGCTAAATGGACTGAAATGGCATGACAAGTGGTTCCAAATCACTGAAACAAAGCAAGGATGGCATGCTAGGGGGTCAATGCTCAAGGCATACAAGGGGGATTACATGGTAGCTATACAAAGCAAAGCATGGATGACCCAAATGACCAAAAACAGACCTTTGGCATGCTAACACACACATAAAAGCTTCACAAAGCTAGGCCTAAATCATGCTAGAACAAGGCTCAAAGCACAAAGCATGTTAAGGCTAAAACATGGCATTACAAGACAAGTATGCAAGGCAAGCATGGTGTGTCTAAACCAAGTAAAAATAGAGGTAAAACATGGAAAAATACTACCAAATACCTACTGAAACATGGCCAACATGGTCTCAAAAATGGTGCTCACACTTGAGGCTTAAATGGCACATATTGAAGACAACAAGGAGAGGGGGTGGCCCTCTCCTTCTTGGGACCTTAAACCACCATCCTCACCACTGAAATCCCTCAAGATTTCAGTGGTGAGGAGGCCCAACCAAGGTGGTCCCGAAGCTCACCAAAGATGCACAAAATGGGGGCCAAACAAGGCCTAAGAGCGGTCAAACAACCCCAAACAACAAAACACCCTTAAGAAACTATTTTAATCAATGAAAAATAAGACTTTTATTAGTTATATGAAAAGTCTAAAAATAGTTGCAAGATAGTCAAAAAAACTATGCAAAAATGGGAAATAAAGGGCAAGAACATTCACCCTTGAAGAACACTTCCAAGATCACAAGACCAGACCTCTTCTTGGATCGAAACCAACTCAAAAAGTAAAAGATCAACCCTCTAATGCCTCAGCAACTAAGGAAAGGTGTAATGGTAGGTGTTTGTGTGCAATAGTAAGGACAAACACACACTTAACTCACAAGGGAGGGAGGTATAGAGATAGAATAGACACACACTTCTAACCCTAAAAACTAGACCTCTGGAGCTTTTTTCTAACCTTAGAGGAGGGAGGAGAGGCCTCCTCTTTATAGAAGATCACTCTTGCAAAGCTTACAAAACAAGCTTGGCAAGAGTGAAATCCCTCCATACACATGTATGGAGGGGGGTAAAGGTGCATGCCAGCTAGCACAGCTGGCATAAAAATATCTGCAAAAGCAGATGCACAGTGATCGACCAGCCAAAAATGCTATTTTGACAAAATAAATGGCTGACCGACCATCCAGAGTGCCGACCGACCAAACATCTAGATGATGGCAACAAAACACTGGCCGGTGGCCTGAAGCCATGGCCGGTGATGTATGGGGATGGCCCACAAGCCATTCCCTGCCCCTCCAAGGCAAAACATAAGTGTTTGGTGCAAAACCAAACACAAAACAGTCGAGTCGAGAGATCCTGAGGCAAGGCGCGTGGCCGAGACCTCCGGGAACTCAAGATGAACACAAACGGGGATGATCACCGAGTGTTCAAACGGTGACGTCCAAGTCTTGAGGACGGTCAAAAATGGGGTGTCTACAGAGGGTAATGGTAAGAACCAAGTGTTACACTCACTTATTTTTCAAGTCTTTAATACTTTGTTCTTTCCATATGTTCTAATGTCTGTTTTTCTTGCAGCTCTTCCACAATTGCCGAAAGACTTTCGTAAGTCCTTCTTCCCCAGTAAGGATCTTAAGAAGTTGCTGGATCTGCCAGTCCACAGGCGGAGGGCTCCTCTACTGCTTAACTTCATCCCGACTTACAAGTCGGTACTTCCCGACGTCCCAAAGAAGCAAAAAGGCAAGTCTCCTCCTTCCGCCACAACTCCACCAACAACTTTATCATCTCGGCCAGATCAGGGGTCAACCTTAGATCCAGCAGAACAATTATCTACCTTAGCTCCACAGTTGATCCCACCATCTCAACACCAACACCGACGCCGCACTGCAATTTCCGCGGAGATGGGTCGCTAGAAAGCAGTCGTAGATGATCTTTTAGCCGACATCCCCGACACAGTCAGCACTCAACCAGCACAATCCCAGCCTCAACCTAAGCCAAAGCCCAAAAGAATAAAGAAGGCCCAACATAAGGCAACGGTGACTCAGATTGACACTAAGGACACCTTGCCAATTTCAAAATTGGCCGAGAGCGAGAAGACCTCCACCACTGCTGAGAAGAGGCCCACCGAGGCCTAACCATCTGAATCCACCAAGTCAAAGAGGCCGAGGTCGGCCTCTGCAGCCACCTGGGGGTCTCTAAAATCGGATTCCCCCTAGGCCCCGCCAATCATAATTGAGGACAAGCCGGTGAGAGCCGGCGACAGTGCGACTGACCTCGAAGTCGACGTTGCCCTCTCTACGGCTTTGCTCCTTCCCAATGACCTCAATCGAAACGCCGAGATGAGCGAGTATGAAAACTTCGCTTTGATGCTGCAGCATTCCGTTCAAGTAAGTTCCTTACAATTGGTATGTTTCTTTCTCTATTTTGCCATACTTGTAGAATTTCCACTAACTTTTGTTTTGTCCTATTTTCTTTTAGGCGATCCAACACGTCCACTCCTTCTCAATGCAAGCTTTTGAAATGAGGAAGGAGTTGGCCGACAAGATCAGGGAGGTTACTGGTCTACAGAAGACCATCAAAAAGGCCGAGGCAAAAATGAAGACCTTGTCAGATCAAGCCATGGCAGCCATTAAGGTTAAAGATGAGGCCGAGGAAAAAGCAGATGACGTAGATGCCATTGCCAAGGTCCTTACAACCGAAGAGAATGAGACAGGCAAAAATGGTTGAGGCCCAGAAAGAACTTCAGGATGCCTTAGCCACCAAAGAAGCCAAGATCCAGGCTGCTGATGAAAAGGCATACATCGAGGGGTTGGCTAACGTCAAGGAGGACTATAAAAAGCAAGTGAGGTAGGCATGCAACAAAGGTTTTACCCTTGGTTGGATGGCTGCCCTCAAAAAGCTTGATGTCCCCGACGACTCCGCCCTCAAGAACATTGACGTCCTGCCCCTGCCATTCCCCCCTACTCCAAGCCAATCCGAGGACAATTTTGAGTCCGAGGAGGAAGCTTTGGATAGGAAGAAGAAGGAAGCTGCTGGGGCCCAGTTCCCTACTCTAAATAAGCAAGTCTTGGACTTGACTCAGGATGAGGAGGATGAGGTCTCAAAGGACGCCTCCTCCCAGAAGACAAACTCCGAGGTGCCAATCGCCGAGAAGAGCCTCGATCAAACTCTACAAGAGCTCGAGGCTGAGAAGGCTGCCGAGAAGTCTTCCCAATTATCTTCTGGGGTCGAGACCCAGTCTGAAGCTGATGCCAAGTAGTCCATTTCTCTTTATTTCTGTACCTTATACTTCTTTTTATTTGAAACAATGTAAGCTCTTTATCTGGCCGAAGTTTCTTCATTTTGTAATCTGAACAATTACTCTTCATGTAGGCCGGAGTGCCTTTTTCTTGAATGTAAATACAACTTCTACTTTCAAATGCTTGTATGGTTGTCTTCTTTTTTCCAGATTCTATACTTAGAATAATTTGGATGTTTTCAACATACACCTTAATCTATGCAATCTTCTCGGGGTGATGTACCTCGGTCAAAGAAAATAAATGTTTTTATCTCGACAAGTACATTACAACCTTGGCTTAACTTGTAAATTTTTATAAAAAATTTCAACAAGTGTTTAAATCAATCTTCCTTTAAGATAACCTCGGTTTAACTTCAACTTGTAAACTTAAATTTCAACAAGTGTTAAACATGGGCTCGGTTTAACTGCAACTTGTAAACTTAAATTTCAACAAGTGTTAAACATGACTTCGGTTTAACTTCAACTTGTAAACTTAAATTTCAACAAGTGTTAAACATGACTTCTGTTTAACTTCAACTTGTAAACTTAAATTTCAACAAGTATTAAACATGACTTTAGTTTAACTTCAACTTGTAAACTTAAATTTCAACAAGTATTAAACATGACTTTAGTTTAACTTCAACTTGTAAACTTAAATTTCAACAAGTGTTAGACATGACTTCGGTTTAACTTCAACTTGCAAACTTAAATTTTAACAATTGTTAAACATGACTTCGATTTAACTTCAACTTGTAAACTTAAATTTCAACAAGTGTTAAACTAGTCTTAGCCTGTAGATTCCAGCTCTCAGGCATCATTCTCCAACTCTCTGCCCCCTAATGTGAACCTAAGTTTCACTTGGGTTCTCATTAAGCATGTGCCAACAATCTTGTCGCCGAGATCAAATTCAAACAGAGAATGGCCGAGGTTAACAACCTTGGTCTCCCTGTTAACTCATCGGTTAACTCAACTTAGTTCAACTCTATTATATGCAAGTATAATTCACCTCTGCCATATAATAAGTTTAAGTTATTCACTATGTTTCAATTAGAAACGTCGTCTAAGTGACTGGTCAGTCATATTACACAAACGTAAAAATCAAGCTATAACTTTATTATTACTTTAACAGGAAACTTAAAAAACAATAAAATCTAATGATAGAAAAACTTCAGATTACAAGTATTCCAGGGTCTTGGCAACTCTTTGCCTTCACAGTCTTGAAGCCGATATGCCCCATTGCCCAGGACCGAGATGATTCTATAAGGTCCCTCCCAGTTTGGGCCAAGCTTGCCCTCTCTGGGATCCTTCTTATTGCCGACGACCTTTCTCAGGATGAGGTTCCCAACTTGGAACTCTCGTGGTTTAACCTTTTTGTTGTAAGCTCTAGCAAGCTACTGATGGTATGCCCCTAGCTGAATTGCTGCTTTCTTTCTTCTTTCTTCCAGCAGATCCAGATCTCGGGCCAAAAATGCCTCATTAGTCCCATTCTCCACTCCCTGGGTTCTGATCCTTGGGATGCTGACCTCCAGAGGAATGATTGCTTTTGTGCCATAAGCCATGGCAAATGGGGATTCCCCAGTTGATCTTCTCGGCATAGTCCGATATGCCCAGAGTACACTGGGCAATTCATCCACACACTTTCCTTTTGCTGCTTGCAACATTTTCTTAATCCCATCTAAGATAACTTTGTTGGATGCTTCTGCTTGTCCATTGCTTTGAGGAAAACTTGAGGTGGAAAAATAATTTTTGATTTTGAACTTTGCACAGAAGCTCTTGATTAGCTTACTATCAAACTTTGTGCCATTGTCAGCTATTATTGCTCTTGGGATTCCAAACCTGGTGATGATGTTCTTCTATATGAAGTTCTTCACATCAACGTCCCGAATCTTGGTAAGGGGTTCAGCTTCTATCCATTTGGTGAAGTAATCTGTTGCTACCAGCAGGTGCTTCCTTTGTGTAGTTGCTTGAGGCAATCTTCCAACAAGATCCATACTCCATTGGGCAAATGGCCAAGGGTTGGACACCGGGTTAAAGTCTGCTGCTGGTTAATGTATTAAAGGTGCAAACCTCTGGCACTTCTCACACTTTTTGACATAAGCTTCGACATCTTTTTGCATGTAGGGCCACCAGTACCCCTGAGTAATGGCCCTATGAGCAAGTGACATGCCCCCAGCGTGGCTTCCACGTACTCCTTCATGTATCTCGTATAGAAAGTCTTCAACCTATGCAGGATGCACACACCTCAGAAGGGGTCCAGTAAAAGATCTTCGGTAGAGATGTCCTTCTACGGTCAAACTGAATCTTGCCGACTTCAGTCTGATCTTGTGCGCTTCTTTTTGGTCATCTGGTAGCTTCCCATCTTTAAGGAATACTATTATTGCATCCATCCAACTTGGTCCCATCTCTACACACATTGCTTCACGCTCTGTGTTCAGTGGTTCTATGCTTGGACCTGACAAGTAGTCAACCATTATCGTTCTTGCCTCTCCAGGCTTCATTGCACTAGCCAGGTTGGCCAGAGCATCGGCATGGCTATTGTCATCTTGGCTTACCTGCTGTAGTCGGCAATTTTGAAATGAGGCTACCAGTCTGCCCACTTCCTTTGCATAAGTCGACATTCTTTCATCTCGGGCTGCATATTCACCTGTTACCTGGTTGACTATTAGTTGGGAGTCACAGAAGACTATTACCTCGTCGGCTTCCATGGCTGCTGCCAGCTTTAACCCTACGATTAGTGCTTCATATTCTGCTTCATTGTTTGAGGCCTTAAACCCCAGACGAATGGATTGTTCTAGTAGCTGCCCATCTGGCGATATTAGTACTACTCCTGCTTCCGCTTCTTGTCAGTTTGAACTCCCATCAACAAATAGTCGAAAGGAGTCGCCGATGTAAATGCTGCAGGGCTTGAGTTTCTCTTTGTTCCTTTGTTCTGTTATCCCCTGCTGGGTTTTTTCTTGCTTATTTGGACGTTGTATACCTCGGCTCAACGGAGTTCGATGTATGACGGCGTCTGGTGTGAACTCGGCCACGAAGTCGGCTAAGACTTGGCCTTTGATTGCTGTCCTAGGTCTGAATTCCAGGTCATATTGGCCTAAGGCTACTGCCCATCTGCCAATTCTGCCTGTCAGATCTCCTTGCTATAACAGGGACCTTAAAGGGTGTTCAGTTAACATCACAATTTTGTAGGCTTGAAAGTAATGATTCAGCTTCTTGGAAGCCATTACTAAAGCCAGTGTTAACTTCTCCAAGGGTAAGTATCTGGTCTCTACATCTGCCAGGGTTTTACTCACGTAATAAACTGCCATTTGCTCTTATTTTTCTTCTCTGACTATTACTGCACTTACCGTATGCACTGAAATTGCCAAGTATAAGAACAACTCCTCTCCAGGTACTGGATTTGAGAGAACTGGAGCTGTGGTCAAATACTTCTTTAAGTCGGCCAAGGCGGTTTCGCATTCTTCAGTCCATAAGAAGTTTGTGGCTTTCTTTACTAAGCTAAAGAAAGGCTTACACTTATCAGAACTTCTGCTTATGAATCTGTTGAAGGCTGCATCCTTTCCAGTCAATATCTGCACTTGTTTTGCCGATATTGGGCTCTTCAGTTCTAAGATAGCCTCAATCTGATCTGAGCTTGCCTCGATGCCCCTTCTGGTTACCAAGTATCCTAAGAACTTACCAGACCCAACTCCAAATGCACACTTCGATGCATTGAGTCAAAGCTGATATGTTTTAAGGATGTCAAAGACTGTCTTTAAGTCTTCCAGATGATCCTTAGGCTCCTTGGTCTTCACGACCATGTCGTTTATGTATACCTCCACTATTCTGCCAATTAGATGTCTAAACATCTTGGTTAATAGCCTCTGGTAAGTTGCTCCTGCATTTTTTAACCCAAAATGCATTACCCTATAGCAATACAGCCCTTTTGGGGTGATAAATGCAGTCTTCTCCTCATCTGGGGGATATATAGCTATCTGATGGTACGTCTTGTATGCATCCAAGAAGCTCATCCTTCCATGCCCTGAAGTGGCGTCCACCAATTAGTCAATTTTGGGCAGTGTGAAACTGTCTTTGGGACAAGCCTTATTCAGGCTGGTGAAATCCACATAAACCCTCCACTTCCTATTCTTTTTCTTTACAACCACCGTGTTTGATAACCATGTCGGGTAATTTACCTCTCGAATGGCCCTAGCCTCAAGAAGCCTATCCACTTATTCTTCTATTGCCTTGACATGTATCAATGTCGGCTTTCTTGCCCGTTGAATGACAAGTTTAGCCGACCTGTCCATATTTAGTCTATGACAAGTGACCTCGGGGTCAATGCCAAGCATCTCGTACGACGTCCACGCAAACACTTCAATGTTTGCTCTCAAGAACGCTTCTAGCTATTTTTTCTCTTCCTCGGCCAAGCCCGAGCCGAGAAGGAAGTAGCACTCTTCATCCCCTTGCTGGACGAAGACTTTCTTTAGGGCTTCCTCACTCTTCTCGGCTGACTCTTTGCTGACGTCTTCCAGGACTTTTGTGTCCTCATCCTCAATCTCTGCTGATTTTACTTTTCGTACATTGCAGGTAGATTTTGTTACTGTCATGGAGCAATTCTTTGCCTGCACTTGGTCTTCTCTGACCTCCTTTATTCCATGCTCTGTTGGGAACCGTAACAGCTGGTGCAATGTTGAGGGTACAACCTCTATTACATGCAGCCATAGCCTTCCCAAGATAGCATTGTAATGGGAGGGGGTGTCAATTATGGTGAACTCAGTTTTCACCTTTTTGGTGCCAGCCTGCACCTCCAGACTTGCTGCTTCCAGGGGCCATGTCGGTGTTTCATTGAACCCGATCATTGGGCCATTGGACCGCTCCAGATCGTCTTGGTCAAGTCCAAGCTCCTTGTAACATCGGGCATACATGATGTCGTAAGAGCTGCCTTGGTCAATTAAGATGCGCTTCACTTGGCATTCTCCAATCCGAGGGATATTACCAAGGCATCGTTGTGTGGATGCTATACCATTTCTAGGTCGGCTTCAATAAATGACACCACTTGTCCCAGGCAATCGTCTACCCTATGTCTTTTCTGTCTGGCCTCGTACACATGTTGCAAGTGTTTTACCTTCTGTGTCTCCCCACGTATTTCATTCTCATTGACCTTCCAGTGAATCACATTGATCACCCAAGGTCCGCATGCATGCAGCTGTGGTGCTGGGGGAGGCGGTGTTGCCAGTGCCTGAGGCAGTCTTGCTTGCTCTTCCCTGGTCTTGCCCTCGTCTATAAGGTCCCTTAGATGACCTTGTCTTATCAGGTCTTTAAGATGTGCTTTCAAGGCTCTGCAACCCTGAGTTAGGTGCCCATCTTCGTTGAGGAAGGCATAGTGCTTGCCAAGGATTCTTCCCATAAATTCTCCTGGAACCCTTGCTGGTGCTCTGTAATATGGTTGATTTTGGATCTTCTCCAAGACTTTGTGAACTAGGATTCAGAATACGGTTGTGACTGCCTGTGCAGCTCTCAACCCAGTCTCTTGCTTGTTAGATCCATTGTTACCTCGACCTCGCTTTGGTGAGCCGTTCCTCTTCTCTTGCTTCGACGCCTTTGTCCCTGGCGTGTCCTCCTCGGCCCTGGCATACTTTTCTATCCTGGCCATAAGTTCTTCCATGTTTTTTGGCAATGTTTTTGCTAGTGATTTTCGGAGCAAGCGATCTTTCAGGCCGTTCTTAAACGATACGACGGCCACCTCTTGGTTGCATTCTGGTATTCGGTTGAATACCTCATAATACCTTTTGGCATAAGCCCTCAAGCTTTCGTCCTCGCCAATTTTCAGAGCCATCAGGGCGTCTACCCTCAATGGTTGTAGTTTGTTTGTCATAAACCTGGCCACAAACATCTCGGCCAGGCCTTCCCAGGTTTTCATAGTTCTTTTTGGCAACTTGTGAAACCAGTCCGATGTAATTTCCCCGAAGGATGAGGGGAACACCTTGCAAAGCAACGGCTTGTTCCCTATGTACAATGCCATCGAGTTCAGGTACAAATCGACGTGAAAGTTGGGGTCCGGCTTACCGTCGTATATCTAGAACCTCGGCATACTGAACCTTTTCAGGGCCTCAAATTTGTCCAACTCTACTGAGAATGGTGTTCTCGGCTTAATTGGGGAGGTTACTTCGGCATTTTGTTGCTTCCTTTGGAGGTAATCCCTCAAGTCCTCTTTGGTTTGTCCAGGAGCTCGGCTATCTTTGGATTTCAGCCTTTTTGGTGTGCTATTGTCTGTGTCATTGTGAGTCCTTTTGGACTTCCCTCCATAGGTCGTATCAAAACAGAGTTCCTTTCCCTAAACATCCCGATGTTCTTTGGTATGGTCTTCTCTGGTTCGTCGCGTCTTCTGGGATTCCTCTTTCCTTGATTCTCTATGCCCGACCTCTCGCGAAGGCCGGTGAGAATGTCCCTTGGTCTCGTCGTGTTGAGGGACTGCAGGAACCGCTTTCTGTCCTCCATTCTGGGCATTTTTTTTTGTTGTTGGAATTGACGTATCTTATAACAAGAATGGTGGCTGCATGACGTTGTTTTGTATCATGAAATTGACCACCGTTTGTAGGTCCACCAATTTGTTCGCCATGGCCTTCACTTCATCCTCCCTCCGTAGGCATTTTTTTCCCCATACCTGGAGGTTGTCCTTGTTATAATACCCGCTTCAGTCCGTTTTCCTTGGTACGTCGCCCTCCTGGCTGACGTCATTTTCTCCGTGATTCTTATCGTGAGTCTCTTTGTTGCAGTTGTCATCTTTGACGTCAAGGTCAACAGGTTTCCCACTCCCAGTAGGAGTGTCGTTAATAATCTGCTCTTTCTGTCCGTTGTTGGCCATCTATTCTCCTTTTTTTCCCACAGACGGCGCCAAATTGTGTGTGTCAATTCCGACCACACTGCCAATCAAGCACTCAGCTAGAAAACACTGGCAGAATAGATGTGGCCCGAACAACTTGTCATAGAAAGAAGAAACTCCGGCGGTGGTTCGTTCATTCGGGGGCACTCCGACGATCAAGTCAGTTATCTCTCAAAGATAGCAAAAGTGCTTAATTAAAAACATACTTTAGACCCATGAGAGTGCCTCTCTTTTATAGCCAACACTTACCTATTTCCAATAGAAGCCTAGCTTCAATCGACTTAGGATTATTGCTCATCTTAGACTACTAGTGGGATTGGGATAAACTCCTTAAGAGTTTCATCTTTACCCAAACTGAAGTCTTCTTTCATTCAGGGACTCTTGACCCTTATCTGTTTATCTCGGATTTCGGTTTCTTCGCAGATAACCTCGGCTAACCGAGATGATCTCGGCGTCATGACCGGGACACGTGGTACCTCGGCTGACACTTCGGTGCCACCTCAGCTACGTGCTGTCATTCAAAAATTATGTCCCCATAATTTAATTATCAGCCAATCATCTTTTTGACATACCACAAGGTCTAAAAAGTGGGTCTAATTTTTGAGTCTGAATAGCAATACTAAAAAAATATTATTATATTAAGTTTGAGTTTGTGTCGGAGGTGTGAATTAGATATAATAAAACATGCTTTTGCATGTAATGCTTTCTTCATCAATATAGTTTTATTTTACTGATTAAAAAAGATAATAAAATATTTTTATATTATGTAACAGTTATTGTAGCATTTTTTGTCTAATGAATCTAAATTAGTTTTTAAAGTAAGTTGAAAAAAACTTAACATATGAAAGATCAAAAGTTAAAAAAATTAAAAATATATATATATATATATATATATAAAAAGAGGGTAGAGTGTAATTTATCCTTTTTATAAAGGGTTAACTTTTTAACACGTACCTGAACACACATTAAGGATGGAGTTCTGTTTTTGGTCATGGAGCTAGTACTGAGTTTTGGCATCTAGCCAACAAGCTTTCATTTTTGGAGAAGCATGCTGCTTTATCATGCTTCTTCCTCCTTTCTTCTGTAATGTTTTATTGATACTAATAAAATATTTTTCCTTTGTCTGTTGATAAAAAAAATTAAATTTGTCAAATCATAATAATTATACTAATATTAAATGATTTCTTGGGCCAACCCTAATGAGAAAATTAGGAAAAATTGGTAAAAAGTCTAATTTAAAGATGTTACAAAACATTAAATTCAAGGTAAAATTTTATTTGGTAATAAAGATATGTCAAAAAATTCACCCGCGGCCGGTGGCGGTGACCAGCAGCAGCCAGTGGTTGAGGTGGAAAAATGTGTAATATTCAACAAATGGGGTGGTAAACGAGTGACATGTGTTACATTTTAACAGATAGATAGTTTGATGAATTTTAATAGATAGAAAAATAGACTTGGTGAATTTCAGCAGATGAACAAATTGAGTGATTTCAAGAAATAGACAGGATAGGATGATTTTAACAAATAGTTGTACTTTTAGACAAATTGTATCATTTTAGCCAAAGAAATTATAGTTTAGGCCTAATGACACAAAAGATTAAGGAATGGATTCATTGCCTAAGTGTCCATTAAAATTAGCATAATTTGTTGGGATTGAAATGTTTTGCTAAGATGCATTGAATACTGACCCCAGCTGTATTAATGTGTTTTATTCAATGTTTGTTTTGTTCATTGAACTTCATCAATAAAACTCATCTTTTTGGACAATAAAAAAAATTGAGTTTAATTAAGTCAAAAAATATGGGTGATATAAGTTTAGAATGTTAATACCCTAAACTAGGTTGCGCCCGTTGATTTGAATTTGTTTATGAAAAAAAAATCATCAAGTGAATTATCTTCGGCAAATGCATAATTTTTCATCCTTCAACCCAAACAACCTCAAAACTGGTGGGTTAGTTAAATATATTGACGGCTTCAAACTAAAAATTTAAATGAATTAAGTGGGTTAGAATTACTAAATAGGAAAAAAAAAATTAATGATGTTATTCAAAATCATATTTCACAAATTAATATACAAAGAAATCAAATTAATGATGTTATTGAAAATCATATTTTTCACTTTCCGAGTCTCTTTCAATGTATTCTACTTTCTTGTACCTTTAATTTCATATTTTCAATGAATTTTTTACTTTGCTTAAAAAAAAAAAAATTATGAAGAAAATATGTGACAGAAATAAAGAATAGGTGTCATGACTAATAGTATTAGAGTTAGGGGTTGTTTGGAGTGTCATAAATAAGTGTATTTTTTTTGTCTTTTTGGACTAAAAAGTTGAGGAAAAAAATATGAATGTTTAGATTAATTTTGACTTTTTATGAAAAAATGTGTATTAAAAAATTGTATAAATAAGTGTATAGGAGAAGATAGTGAAGTAGGCCGTACGGGTTGTGCAGTGCAATTAGCTGGGTAGGAGATGGGAAAGATTGTCTCTTTTTCGGACTTTAATTGGACGGTGTTGTTTGGCTCGTTGGGGCCCACCACGGGTCCTGTTTTTCTAATTGAAACCGTTCAATGTATAGAACTCGTCGAGTACTACATGTTTGTAAAAAATCACGTTGATTGGATATCAATAGCTATCTGATCGTATTAGTTTTTTTTGTCAACGGTTAACTATAACACCATCTATTTTTATACAAAACTGATTTGATTATGTAGATAGCGATATCAGATAGACGTGATTGTTTACAGGCATATAGTATTAGACGAGTTCTATATATTGAACGGTTCGGATTATCAAAACGGAATCTAGGGTGGGCCACACGGACCCAATTTTGCCATCCAACTTAGTAAATATACACATGTATTTTTTCTTTTCCTTTTACTACCTTTGCTTTGACGTTAGTATCTAGAGTGACATGAAGTTGATTTGTATTTTAATATTATATATATTAAATTTTTTTATTTTTTTTGGTAAATAGTAATAGTTTTTTAATTTTTTTTGTAACTTTTTAACTTTTATAAAAATTTAGAAAGAGATTGTGGGCTCATTTGTAAATTAACTTTTTAATAACTTTCTCACTTTTTTACAAAATATATATATAACAATAAAAAAAAATGAGTTAACTTTTTATATTAATTTATTAACTTTTTAATTATTTTAATCAATTATGCGCTTATGTAAACAAGTGTAAGTTAATTTCTATACATATAGATAGAGGTGGATTGGATGTTTTGTCGGCGGGTTTATCATTCAATTCAACCGCGTCACATTCTCAAACAGCAAACAGCAAACAGCAAAGGTTATGATGATTTTTTTACACACCCTTAACCTAAACTACTTTTGAACAAAATTGAAATTATGTTCATTTCATGTCTGAAACGAAAATCTTCATCAACTTGATGAATAACCGTTAAAAAAACACCCTCAAAGAAAAAAAAAGTTTTTTTTGTTGATATATAAAAAAAAAAACCGTTAAAGAAACACAACAATTAAATTTAAAACAAAAAAAATGGAATCATTCCATATGTGAAATAGAAAAAGATTATAAAAAAATAAAAAGTTAATTTTGATGCAGCCAGTGGCGAAGAGAGATAGACTGATTCCACAAAAAGTCAAGTACAGTGTGTACAACGTTGGGTAACAAGCATTGGACAACGGTTTCCTTCCACACAGCAGATGGGATGTTTCCAAGCAACACCTGAGTGTGGTCCCAAAACATTTTTCTCATTTCTCTCTCTCTCTCTCTCTCTCTCTCTCTCTATGCCTAACCCTAGCCCCTCGTCCCCTTTAAATACCCAAGGCATACGTAAAATCAAAAAATCAGAAGGAGGAGGAGCAATGGAGGATATGGCGCCAGGTTTTAGGTTCTACCCAACTGAGGAAGAGTTGGTTTCATTCTATCTGCAAAATAAGCTTCAAGGAAGACAAGACCTTGATCGGGTCATACCAGTGCTCTACATATATCACTACAACCCTTGGGATCTCCCACGTTTGTACTCTCATCTCATCTTTCTCTCTCCATCGTTTCTCTTCTTCTTCTTTTTTTTTTTAATCGAAGTTTCTAAGATGGGTTTTCTGATAGTCTCTCAATTTTCAACTGTCTTTCACCTTTCAACTTTTCTCCTAATGGATGTTTGATCATTATGGTGTTGATTGAAGTTATTACAATCTTAAAATTACTTGCCTTACTTTCTGTAATGTGTTGTTGTGTTGTGGCAATGGCAGCTCATTTTTAATCATTGCTTTTCAATTTTTATTTTTTTTATTTTTTTATACATTTAATAAATTTACACCATCTTCACTTGGATCCTTCTAGTTCAATTTCTTGACTACTTCAAAGATTGGTTCGTTTCAATTCAGCTTGTTTTTTGAACTTGGTTTTCACTTTTTTTTTTTTTTTTTTTTTTTTTTTTTTTTGGGGTTACATCTAATTATTAAATTGCTTCATTTCGATCAATTTCTTGACTACATTTAAGATATATAAGTTTTTTTGTTTCAACCATTATCTATTCTCATAGCATGAACATTTTTGTTTTTTTTTTTAAAGATTTATGTCAAGGTGTCTCATCAAGATGTCAAGAAGATAAAGAAAATAGTAATTCAATCCTTACAAGCAAGTTTACACATCCACATATATATATATATATATATTATGTAAAATTAAGAGTAGCCAAGCTTTACCCAATTAGGTTAAAGATCCCAAGTTTTGATTTTCGTTTATTTCATTTCTCAACATTTAAAAGTCAAGCACAGGTCTGGAAATTAAATTGTTGAGAAAAATTAATATTACAACCCTAGTATGTAATTAATGTTAATTAAGCTAAGGTTTGGTCTTTGCTAAATTGTTGTATTTGGAACCAGAATTCGCAGGAGAGCGGTGTCGCAGAGACCCTGAGCAATGGTTTTTTTTATTCCTAGACAAGAGAAAGAGGCCCGTGGAGGAAGACCGAACCGACTCACTACTTCTGGATATTGGAAAGCAATTGGCTCTCCTGGTTATGTTTACTCACTACAAGAAAACTGGATATATGAGACGGAACTATTTGCGACGGCACACTTGTCGTCTCAAAAAGTCACTTTTTGTGACGGCAGAAAATGCCGTCTCAAAAAAGCAAAGTATTTGCGACGGCACCATTTGCCGTCTCAAAAAAGCAGAGCATTTGCGACGGCACTATTTGCCGTCTCAAAAAATAAGAGTATTGGCGACGGCAGAAAATACCGTCGCAAATACTCTCATTTTTTGAGACGGCAAATAGTGCCGTCGCAAATGCTCTGCTTTTTTGAGACGGCAAATGGTGCCGTCGCAAATACTCTGCTTTTTTGAGACGGCATTTTCTGCCGTCACAAAAAGTGGCTTTCATGTTTTTTTTTTAGTGAATATTTTTAAAATTTTAAATATTTTTTTTTAGATGTACCTTACTTAGATGTATCTAAAAAATAAAAAATTTATGAAAAAATATTTTTAAAAATTAATAAATACATAAAAATACAAAAAAAAAAATGTATTGAATTATGGTATTTTTTTGTATTTTTGGTATTTAGTGAATTTTTAAAAGATTTTGGTGATTGTGGTTTTGAGATAGCTTCATATATATACAGTCACAAAATGATTTGAATAAATTCAACGGTATTTTTCTGTCGCAAAAAAAATTAAAAAAAAACAATGTCGTCTTACTCTTTTGATATAACATTTCTCTTTTCATTCATTTTTTCATTTTCCTGTCTCTCTGTCTCTATCTCTCTCTCTTCTCTTTATCTCTTTTCATTCATTTCTCTCTATCTCTACCTCTCTCTCTTTCTATGTCTGCCTGTTTCTCTCACTCTCATTTTCTCTCTGTGTCTCTCGTCTATCTCTCTTCTCTCTATCTCTCTCATCTGTTTTCTCTCTCTGTCTCTCTCGCTCATCTCTCTTATCTCTATGTCTCTCATTTCTTTTTTTTTCTCTCTCTTTCTCTCTCTCTTATCTTTCTATCTCTCTCTATCTTTCTCGCTCATTTCTCTTCTCCTTCTGTCTCTCTCTTTTTCCGTGTCTCTCCCTCGCTCATCTCTTTTCGCTCTATTTCTCTTTTTTTTGTCTATCTCTCGCTCATCTCTTGTTTCTCTCTCTTTTTCTATCTTTCCATCTCTCTCTTTCTTTCTCTCTCTATCTCTTTTTCTGTCTATCTCTCTCTCTCTGTCTCTCTCTCACTCATCTCTCTTTTCTCTCTCTGTGTCTACTTGTCTATTTGTCTATTTCTCCCTCACTATGTTCGACTTGCTCACTCTCTTACTCCTATCTTCTCTATTTATCGAGCTCCTTCTCGATTTATCGATCCACTATAAGAAAATACACTTTTGACAACCACTTTGTCTATCTCTCTCTCGCTCATCACTCTATCTCTGTGTCTCTCTCTCTCTCTATCTCTCTTCTTTATCTGTCTCTCACAAAATTAAAATATTTTTAAAACATTTTAAAAATTGATTTGAATTAAGTTTTGAACAGAGTTTTGAATTATCTGTCTTCTTTATTTATTAAGCTCCCTATCGATTTATCGATCCACTACAAGAAAATGCACTTTTAGCGACCACTTTGTCTCTTTCTCGCTCATCACTCTGTCTCTCTATCTCTTTTCTCTATTCGTCTCTCACTCATCTTTCTCTCTCACTACCCATCTTCTCTACCGCATTTACCACTACTGCAAATGCCATTCAACTACCACCACTCTTCTCTTTCTCTTTCACTCATCACTTTTATTTCTCTGTCTGTTTGTCTATCTATCTGTTTGTCTGTTTGTCTGTGTGTCTTTCGTTCATCTTTCTTCTCTCTATCTCTCTCATTTGTCTTCTCTCTATGTCTCTCTCGCTCATCTCTCTTCTCTCTATCTCTCTCATCTCTTTTCTCTCTCTGTCTCTCTCGCTCATCTCTTTTATCTCTATCTCTCTATTTTTCTATTCTCTTTATCGTTCATCTCTTTTCGCTCTCTTTCTATATGTCTCTCTCATCTTTTGTTTATCTCTATTTTTCTATATGTCTCTCTCTATCGATTTCTCTCTCTGCCTCTCTATCTCTCCCTCTCTATATCTCTTTCTCTCTTTATCTCTCTCTCGCTCATCACTCTGTCTTTCTCTCTCTTCTCTATCTGTCTCTCACTCATTTCTCTCTCTCACCACCCATCTCCTCTATCACCTTCACCACTACTGCAAACACCATTCCACCACCACCATTACTTCTACTGTAGCCACTTCACCTCTACGACTACCATTACTACTACTATCGCCACCACTCCACTACCACCACTGCCATACTACTACATTACCTCTTTTTCACCCCTGCCACTCCATTTACACTACCACTACCACAACTTCACCACTAATCTGTTTCGCTATCACCATCACCGTCGCCACCACCATCATCTCTTATCCACCACCTTTACTACTGCTGCCGCTCCTTTTCCTCTATTACAAAAAATTAGTTCATGATTTTTAATAATAAAAAAAAATAGACCGCAGAAAAATATTTTTCATTGACTACAGAAAATTAACTTTTATTTTAGTGAAAATATTTTTCATTAAAATATATATGAAACAAATCAACTTTAATAACAAAAAGAAAATAAAAATTATTATTTATTTATATTTATTATTTAAATATTTATTTATGATTTTTTTTTTTTTTTTCATCCCGCCCGCTCGGTTCCCCTCATTTTTTCCATTCCCACGCCCCAAAATCCCCAACCTCTTTAGAACAAAAAAATTCCTAAATCTAATCGTCTCCCTCACATCACTCTCTCAGTCGCCTCTCTCTCTCTCTCTCTCTCACCCTCTCGTTTATCTCTGCACCGATCACTCTCTCAGTCGCCTCTCTCTCTCTCTCACCCTCTCGTTTATCTCTGCACCGATCTCGTTCATCTCTGCACCGATCACTCTCTTACTCTCTCGTTGCTCATTTCATCGATTCGCACCGATCATCGCACCGCCGATCTACTCACAGGTAAACTCTCTCTCTCAATTTGTCTCTCTCTCTCGGCCCGATGGTTGTTTTATATATATATATCAGATATATCTCTGATTTATAGTCATTAGTTGCGATGTATGTGTAAAAATTGTGTAGAAGTATGTGAATAGTGTACGAAAATATCTCTAAAAATTGTAAATATTGTATGAAATATGTGAAAATGCATTAGGTTTCTAATTATTGGGAAGATTCCACAAAGAAATATAAAAAAGAAGAAATCTATAATATTTTGGTTGCTTTGAAAGTTGAAAGAACGAAAAATCCATAGTATTATGCTCTGATGAGTAGAGATTCATTTTTTTTTTTTTTGGTTGTCATATACCAAATAATGAGAAATCGAAGATTCAGGGTCTATTTAGATCTTGTTGTGGATCTATGATTGACTGAAAAGGGGAAATGACTAAAAATTATTTTTCAAGTGGAATCATTTCTGTTATAGAAATGTGAATGGTGTATGAAACTATCTAAAAATTGTGAAAACATCTCTAAAAATTGTGAATATTGTATGCAACATGTGAAAAATGCATTAGGATTCAAGTTATGAGGAAGCTGCCACAAATATATATATTTAAAAGAAGAAATCTGCCACAAATATCCCAAATAATCAGAAACTGAAGATTTAGGTCTATTTAGATCTCATTGTGAATCTGTCATGGACAGAAAGTGGAAAAATGACTCAAAATGCTTTTCCAAGTTGCTTCATTTCCGTTATAGAAAGATTGTGCCATTTCTTGACCATTTGTTTCTAAACATAAACAGTACACCTAATTCACCCATTCCTGTTGTCCATAGAATCAATCTGGCTAAGAACTGTCCATAGAATAGAAGGCACAAAATAATTACCCGCCAAACGCAGACCCAAATACTCCATAAAACTTGAATGAGTGACGCGTGGCACATTCACAGAGTCGAAAGAACAAACAAGGAAGGAGGAATACAAAAGCAAGGCAGTTGCGATCCGTAAAGTCGCACCGTTTTACGTTCTCAGAATAATTCAGCTGAAAACAAGGACCCAATAACCCCATACACAACAACAATAGAATTGTATATTACACAATTGCTTAACTTTTCTTTCTCATACACAACAACAACACCACTCTCTCTCATTCTCTCTGTGCTTGTTCTACTTTGTTTGGCTTTTATTTTTTTGATAGGATATATTTGTGGGAGAGGGAAATGGGGAGGAGTATGATCGGGTATTTGGCCATGAAGACTGATCTGGCCACGGTCGAATTGATCAATTCCGACATCAATGAGCTCAAGATCGCTGCTAAGCGCCTCCTTAACCACGCCACCAATCTCGTTGGCCTTGGCTTCGGCACTAGCTTACTCAAATGGGTTGCCTCCTTTGCGGCTATGTCAGTCCACTTTTATCTACTTCTCTACAATTTTGAATATATATGTGCCCTGAATTGTGTTAGATGTTTTTTTTTTCCTTTTTTCCCAATTAAATTGTTATTGATCTTTGATTCTGTTAAGCAATTGGAATGTGATTTTGGTGGCTTATAGTAGCAATGAATGGTTGATTGTTGTTAGTTGTGTGTGTCATTTAATTTGGGTTGCTTTTCAGTGTGGAATTGTGAGGAGTGCCATGTGGGAAGTGCTGATTCGTTGCCTATTAATGTTTCCATTGAATTATATGTGGCTAGGCCTAAAACAATTATGCTAGAATGATAGTTTAAAATATGTAATTAAAATAATTACTGAATTAGTAATTAAAACAAATGGTGGGAACCAACTCCAACCACGCAATCTGGTGGGAATCTTGAAATATATGAGAATTTTGAAGCACGATCATATGATTGGAAGTGCATTGGGATAAGAGGACAAAATATTTTGTGATGAATTATGATGCGAAGAATGTCAATTTATGCTGATTTCTTATTGTCAAAAAGGGAAGGAGAACGAAATGTTCTTTCTCACTTATTTTTGGTGGATAAATATTATTTTATTTGGCATATTTTTCAGCCCTCCTTTCTGTCATTGTTGAGATTTGTTTTTGACAAGTTGACCTACTCATCAACTTTTTGTTACATAGTTTGCACCATTTTACAACTTTGATGGGAATTTTTTATTTAATTTTTTTGGTTAGCACTGTTAGGCTAGAAATCTATACCACGGTGCATTGATCCCTCAAAAAACAGTTGATTAGTTGGCTTTTTAGTCTCTTTGGTATGGTATGGTATGGTATGGATGAATAGTACAATGAAGTTGATCTTGAGTAAAACGCAGTCATCCAGATAATTTGTGGGTTCAGCCTTCTTATGTTGATTTTCTGCTAAATGCTCATTGCTCATATTTTGTTGGGAGACGGAGAAAGGTCCCAAAACTTGCAGTGAGCTGGGTTGTAAGTCAACCAAAGAACTTGATTGAATATTTAATATATTGTTCGAAATCTTAGTACCATATTAGCCAATTTGTTTCCAATAACATGTTTTGATAAATTTCTTACAATTCATTTATGTTAGATGATGATGAGAAAAATATGTAAGAGGAAAAGTAACCCATAATAAATCACATGTTCAAGGTGCAGTAGTTTTCTAGGCTTTTCTGCCCTTTGCTTTTGCTATTCCTGTTGTCATTCAATTCTGAGAGCTTGACAAACAATCTTTTTCAGTGATCATTGCACACAGTTTGATTATCTTTGAAAATACTACCGGAAAATTTGTACTCATACATAGCCAGTTTTGCTATACCTTTCAAGGTGCTCTACCCAAATGATATACAGTCTTCGCTCTTTGATTTGGGACTCTTACCTAAGCAAAGCAGGTTGGACTCGTTCACTCAAGTTACCCTCTAACTGGAGTTGATTTGGGCAGAACTTCTTAGGCAAACATCATTAAGGACTCCAATGCTTCATTTAGAGGTCATCAATAATTATCGTGAAGCCAATTCCCATGTTGCTTACCTGGTAAAAAAATTGGTGCTAATTCGGAGCATGGGGTGGCCTCTGGATTCTTGGGAAACCCCAGAAGGACATAAGCTCATATTATTGGAAGACATGAAGAGCAGAGTGTGGCCCTTTAATTTTCATATTTAAATAGGTTGCATAGGCCCACCCTTAGATCCATCTTTTAAGTTGATAGTTTGCATAATGCTGTTCTGATATTTTGTTTTGAGTATGGCATTTCTATTACATATGTGGTTTTAAGATAAAATGTCCAACTTGCATTCTTGGCATTATTTGAGCATGTTTGACCCAATTTTAATTGAGCTTGGTCTGATCCAATTTTGGAGTTTTTATGGCAGCATGAACTGCATGGCACGGAGTGGTGCTTGCTTGAGTCTTAACACTTTTTTGGCAAATTGACAGTATCATTTCTCAATTACCACTTAGCTTGCTTTCATATATTAGATTATAACTTCTGTTTTTCAATTACATTTGGAACAGGGAATATATGGTTATCCAATTGAGATCCAGGCCCTTTTCTTTTTTGCACTGAGGTGTGCACAACAAATGTTAAAACCAGAGGGTGGTGGCAAGGAATTGATTGAGCGGATTGACAAGAGGATTACAGCCCTGAGCTTCCACATACAAAATTACTACTGGCTTGATTTCACTCAATTGAATATTGAATTTGAACATGTACAGTTTAATTATTCTTTGTAAAATATTGAATTTGATTGTTTGATCAATTTTTATTTTTATTTTCTGTTACGATGTTTTTGTGAATGGATTGTAAATAATCAGCTCTTAGAGAGTGAGAGACGGCACCACCGTCAGAAAAAATAGAAAGTCTTAATATTTTTGTTAATTTTGTTATAGGTTTTACTTTTTGCGACGACATTATACTGTGGCAAAAAATAGAAATTTTATTATTTAAATAAAAAAATTTATTATTTTTTAATATTTTTTGCGATGGCATTACACTGTCGCAAAAAATAGAAAATTTTATATTTTTTATACTTTTTGCGACGGCACCACATCGTCGCAAAAAATAGTGTTTTTTTTATAAAAAAAAGACTATTAGCGACGGTGTTTTTTGCCGTCTCAAATAATATTTTTAGCGACGGTAAAATAGGGCCGTCGCAAAAAAGTCAAGAAAATTCAAACGTTATTAGCGACTGCACGGTGCCGTCGCGAAAAAGTAAAAAATGCCGTCGCAAAACATTAGCGACGGCACTTACCGTCGCAAAAACTCTTTTGCAACCCCTGCAGTTGCGACCCCCCTCTTGCCGTCGCAAAAAGTATTAGCGACGGCATTAAGAGTATTAGCGACGGTATTTTACCGTCGCAAAAAGTCAATTTTTTTGTAGTGACTCTTCTCATAACCGAGTTATTGGAATGAAGAAAACCATGGTTTTCTACAGAGGAAGAGCTCCCACAGGAAGAAAAACGGAATGGAAGATGAATGAGTACAGGGCCATTGAAGGAGAAGCATCATCAAGCAGTGCAATTCCGAAGGTGTGATTTGAATGTGATATATAAGAGCTTTTGCTTTGAACTTATTTACTAATTTTCATAACAAACAAACTATGGCTAATTCTAGGGTTTCAAGTCTGCATTCCTAGGTCAGTACCCAGTTCATACGCATGCAGCCTTGCTCTGGGATCCAGGTTAATAGATGGGGAGAATTTTGAAAAATATACCATTGTGACCTTTTAGGGTTGGTTTGGAAAGTGGGTTGGCTTTTTGATTTTTTGATTTTTTTGGCTATTTTAGCCTGGGCTAAAAAGCTTGGTTTGGGAAGAATTTTTTGACTTTTTTGATTTTTTTTGTGAGAGAATAGTATAATGATTATGGATTAGATGTGATGTTCTGTTGGTTATGGCTGAAATAGCCTATTTGGTCTTTTCTGGCTAAAATAGCCAAAAAAAACCTACAAACCTTCTTCCCAAATGGTGCCTAGTTAAAGTTTCAAAATGAACCAACATATTCGAATTTGATTCATTAAAAACTCATACAAGATGAGTCCGTTAGGTAAACAAATCAAACTTAAGCATATGAATTTTGAAAGCTATACCATTGTGTCCATATGACGTAATAAAACTAGTTTAAAGAAATTTTGATAGAAAAAAACACAATCTACTTGAATTTTGATTCATTAAAAATTCATTCCAAGATCAGCTCATCACGCTAACAAACCAAACTTAAAGCACACAGATTTTGAAAATTATACATTGCGACTTTATAGTTGAAAGTTGTAAAACTAGTTTTAGGATAATTTTGATAGAAATGAACGTAGGGGAGTTTATTTGATTCTAAAACAGTAAAATTAATTAAGCTACTTGAGTTTAATTGGTTAAAAATTCGTTCGAAAACAACTTTAGTGCTGTTTGGTTTAGTTTTCAAAGCATGATTTGGGTCAAAAAATAAAAGATTTGTTTGGTTAACAAACTTTTAAAATACAACTCCAAACACAATTTTCTCTCTCCTTTCTCCTTTTTATTTTTTATTTTTTATTATTAATAAATTAATCAATCACTTTTTCTCTATCCTTTCTACTCTCTCCTCTCTTATTCTTTCACATTCTACATACCAATCAATCAAATTTTCTCATATACATCAATTCAACTAAAATAAAAAAAATAAAAAAAAATTACATATCAACTCAAAACTATTTTCAAAACTCATAACCAAATAAATTTTCAACTTTCAAAACTCTTTTCAACAACCTATCTTTCAAAATATAACTCAAAACTCAAAACTCATTTCAAAAATTAAACCAAACAGATCCTTTATATTTATAAATTAAGTTTAAGCACACAAATTTTGAATAATACAATTATGACTTCTTGAATTTTGTTCATTAAAACTGGTGCAAAATGAGCTTCTTAAATAAGCAAATCAAACTTGAATACACAAATTTTGAAAACTACACCATTGTGTCCATATAGTTGAAGTTTTAAAACTAATTTACCGTAATTTTCATCGAATTCAACATGGGAGTTCATCTAGAGTCCAATTACGTTGGTTCGTTTTACAAACTTACTTGAATTTGATTCATTAAAAACACATTCAAAATCAGTTCGTTATGTAAACAAACTACACTTAAACACAAGAATTTTGAAAATTATACCATGACCTCATAGTTGAAATTTTAAAACTAGTTTATAGTAATTTTGATAGAAATGATCATAGGGGAGTTTATTTGATTCTAAGATTGTAAAACTAATTAAGCTACTTAAATTTAATTCTTTAAAAACTTGTTTAAAATCTACTTTATGTAAACAAATAAGCCTAAACACACACACACAAAAATAAATAAATAAATAAAAATAAAAATTGAAAGCCTTGTGACCTTATAGTTGAAGTTTTAAAACTAGTTTATGGTACTTTCGATAGAAAAAAAACATGTGAGTTTATCTAGTTTTAAGATTGTTAAATGAATCAAGCTACTCAAATTTGATTCATTAAAATTTGTTTGAGATTTTGCTTAAATAAGCCAAACTTAAACATACAATTTTAAAAGCTATACTATTGGTAGTTGAAGTTTTAAAACTAGTTTATGGTAATTTTGATAGAAAAGAACATAGGAGTTTATCTAGTTTTAGGACTCTAAAACGTGCTTAAGCTACTTGAATTTGATTAATTAAAAACTCGTTCGAAATTGATTCATTATGTAAATAAACTAAAATTAAATACATAAATTTTGAAAACTATACCATTGTGACCTTATAGTCGAAGTTTTAAAACCAGGTTAAGGTAATTTTCATAGAAAAGAAACATAGGAGTGTATGTGGTTCTAAGATTGTAAAATGAGCCAAACTCGTTAGCATATGAACTGTTTAAAACTATATCATTTTGACCTTATAGTTGAAGTTTTAAAACTACGTTATCGTAATTTTGATAGAAAAGAAAGCCTGCATGTTTAGCATACATAGGATTTTATTTATAGGTCTAAGATTGGTAAAATAAACCAAGCTACTCAAATTTGATCTATTAAAAACTCGTTTAAGATTGATTCTTTTATACACAATAAATTATTATTATTATATATAAATTAATCTCAAGCTCGATTTGAATAAAGTTCATTTGATGTTGGCTCAAGAAACAAATCACAATTTTAAAGGTGAACAAATTTTCAAACCTAATTTAAACAATCTCATACTTGACTAGTTTACAACCATTGCATTTGGTTTAAATCATATTACAACAGGCCTTACGTTTGCATCTAGTCAAGTACACCAATATGCGTTTTTTATCAGCAAGTACACCAATATGTTGAAACCTAATATTAATAATAATGGTAAAGAAATATAGTAACAATTACATGGTTATTACAACTCATGGTTGTTGCAACTCCTTTCAAGACTTCTCTACCTTATTTCTTTTGATCTTAATTATGTTTTTGCAGTTAAGACAAGAGTTTAGTTTGTGCAGAGTGTACAAAAAATCAAAAAGTTTGCATGCATTTGATAGACGACCATCTCCAGAAGTGCCAATGACAGGCCAAGAGGCAATGGTTCACCAAGTTATAGCTCATCATGGTACTGAGGCAACAACATCTCATCAGAACCGTCCAACCATGGAGAGAACAGGCTCACCAGAGTCCTCCTCCGATGAAGATCATCCTAATCCTTCTAACACTGTGAGAAGTGATAACTTGGATATGGATATTGGCAATGAGCCTTTGTGGGATTGGGAACATCTTAATTGGTTTTAAAACAAACGGTCAAGAGGTATCTAAATTATCCAATAAAATGGAGACCATGAGCCAGTAGATTTTTATTTTTTATTTTTTATTGTTTTTGGGGTTGGTAAATCCTATTACTAGATTTTGATTCATGTCTACATTTTACTAAAGCTTGAAAATCTTTGAGTTGCTCAATTGCAGTTGGTAGGATTTGGAGAATATATTGTTGCTACATTGGTTTTTGTTTCTTGTGTTTGTTTTTCAGTTGGCATCTCACCAACTCTCGATGTTGTGCTTGCAGATGATTGAGTTTGTTTTCGATACCAACTATATTAGGATTGATTGGCTTTTCTATGATCTATTGTGCACTTCTCTTTTTTTTATTAATGTATTTTCTCAGTGTTCTCTATATATTGATTTTCATCAATAAAATTACTCTTTTCATTGTAAAAAATAAAAAATAAATAAAAAATACCCAACTGTTGTATGTGTCAATAATTTATGAAGACCACATAAGGTACAACTTGACAATGTCACTATAAGAAATTAAGATTTTAGTGTCAACAATTTATGGACAAAATCACTTTTTAGAGACAAAGTTGGACATTTAGTGATGAACTACTAACCTTGTGAGACCAAAAGTTTTGTCTAAAAAATAAACTTTTTTGGAACCCAAGTTATCTTGTCCCTAAAGTGCATTTTCAAAATTTTGTCCCTAAAAACTCATTTTTTGACTTTTCAAAATGACTTTTTATCAACTATCCTCGCAACAACTAAAATTAATCCCTAAATATTTTATTTATTTATTTATTTTGTAACAAAATTTATACTTTTAGACACAAAAACACTTAATCTCTAAAACTCTTATATGCCGTAGTGTCAATTAATATCTTTTACTAATCATAGATGACTATTGACTATTGACTATTGACTATCCACTATCAACTATCCACTATGTTATTTATTTCTAAGGGGCGTTTTATGTATTATTGAAGGTGTACGGGAAGCAAATATTCTTCGCTTTCGTGCTCCTTTCGTTCAAGCTTTGCGTTACTCCAAGCGGTGTCGTACAATCTGGAAGTACAACGACAGTGAGCTACTCGACAGGTGTGTTGCTTGAAAACCCTTCTGATGGTTAAGTTAGCACCCTTAGACAGAGAAAAGAGAGACTAAAGCAAGGATATATTAGTGTAAGGAGAAAATTGCAAACATTTTGCATGGAGGGGCCGTAGGGCTTATATAATTTGTGTGCGCACTACCTTGCTTGCCCTTTCTTGGACGTGTGGATGTACTATCCTCTCTTTATCTTACACATGTGTGTGTTAATACTGCCAAACGGCATCAACAAAACCCCCAAATGGTATTGACGCGTATGGATGGCAAGTGTAGACACCCCTTTTTGACTAGCCATAAGACTTGAGCACTTTCTTTTGATCACTTGATACTGAAAATTGGAATATGCTATTTTATAAATTTCTCAGCAGAAAAGTCAAATTTATGCTTTAATTTCAATCTTACACCCGTTTTGGCCAAATTATTTTAGACATATTCAAAAATCGTTTTTTGCATTTTTCTTGTTCGGAAAATTTAGCAGTTTTAAAAAAATTGGCTCTTCAAAAACTGAATGGGTTTTGACTCTTCAAAATTAGCTTTTCAAAAAAAGAAAAGGGTGTTGGCTTTTCAAAATTGACTCTTCCAAAAATGAAGGGGTCTTAGCTCTTGGCTTATGTATAGACGATTATTAGAGCTATGAGGAGAGGTCTAAGTTTTGATGAAAAGAAAGTTTATTTTGTCAAAATTGAGAGAAAATACAAAGTGAGACATACACCTCTTACCTTTCATTGATATTCCACTGATATACACCTTCCAAAATTCTATTAAAGCTATAGCTCAAAACTTCTTGCTAAGATTTTGAAACATACTCAATAACCGTGAGGGTGTAAAGAAGAAACTTTGATAAATCAAAAAATCCACCATTTCCTTTAAAGTATCCTCTAGTAGTAAATAGTAACCCCGCCAATGAATAGCACCTTCGGCGATAAATAGTGACCGCGGATGAAAAAATGTCTGATAAGATGAGTAATGACCAATGAGGGTGAATAGTACCTGTGAATAGTACTGCTGGCGATGAATAGTACTTCGTTGGCTGAATAGTGCTCCCTTAAAATAAGTTTTATTGGGCGAAACAAAGCAGTCAATAGCGGACAAAATAATTTTCGGTAGATGAATAGTGCTCCGCCGGATGAACAGTAACCGACGAATGAATAGTAACTTTTTTTTTAAAAAAAAATTTCTCTTATTCGTATGATTTGTTAGTTTCAATTCGTGTTGTAATAATCTCCCAATCCCACATCTTTTTTATTTGATTTTGTAATTATTTTGTGTTATAATAATTTCCAACCCCCGCTTCTTTCTATCCCTTTCTATGTATGTCTTCCAACCCCATTTCTTTTTATCCCTTTTATTTATTCACTTCCCAAATATGTACATAGCATCATATTTTCCTTTTCATCATATCCATGTTCTGCATCCATATTTTATGCATCTAGATTCGGCTCATTTGCATCTGTGGGTTTAATCAATTCCTATGTGATTTTGTGCGCTACCTCATGTCTTAAGATGCTTCACATGTTATATATTAGAAGCCGAATATTTACGCTATGTTTGGATTGAGTGATTTGGAGAGCAAAGAAAAGAAATGGAGTGATATGTATTTCTCTTATTTGTTTGGATAACTTAAGTAGAGAGAAATGGCAAAGAAATGAAGAGAAATAGAGAGAAACTCATTTCTCTTGTAAGCCTCATTTTCAATCTTCCCAAAAGTGGAGAGATTGAGAGAGAAAAGAAATCACTATTTTCATAATACCAATTTTGTCCCTATAAAAATAAAAGAAATAAAATGATTGAAAATATAAAAAGGTTATTTTGGTAATATAACATAAAATAATTTCTTTTCTTTTCTCTTAATGAAACCTAACCAAACAAGAATGAGAGAAATCACAATCATTTCGTTTCTTTTATTTCTTCCTTATCCAAACAAAAATGAGAGAAATCACAATAATTTCTTTTCTTTTCTTTTCTCTTATTACTTAAGTAATCATTTCTTTTCTTTCCTCTCCTAAGTTCCCAAACATAGTGTTAGTTGCATTCATGAGTGAATTACATTATGATTTTGTATATAAGATCATGCATATTTCACTAACTTTGTTTTGTCTGTTCGCCAGACATCGGAAAATATGTAAGTTTTTATGCTTTAACATCTCATTTTTGTGTGTCTTTATTACTTTGTTTAGCATCCTATCATGTGGCTATTTGCTTATTTGATATATCTCTATAAAAGCTAGTGGATGGAAGTTGTGTTGTTCAATTTAAAATAATATCGATTTTTTTATTTGTCAACTAATTTCTATTAAGTTGAACGTTATTCAAATTCTTTCAAAATATATGAAATCAAGTTGTTCCAAAATGAATGACATGATTTATACTTGTTTGCTTTCACATAGTAATTTTTAGGATTATTAATAATTAGAACGTGAACATATAAGTTAATAAAACTCATATAATAGTTTAGTAGAGGCCAATCTTTTGATCGAGTGAGCGGGGGTGCTCAATTAATGACATTCTCCTCTTATGCCTAAGGTTCCAAGCCAAGCATCCTTGGTTACGATGAACAGTGACCTTGCCACGAGTCATGGGTTTTCTATTTTTCCTAAAATATTAGGTGGCGACTCTAAGATCATCCATTTTTGGCAAAGATTTTCCAATAAAATGGATTTTCTATAAAAGTTAATGGATTTGGACTCCATCTATGTTTCACATTGCACTCGTGACACTAGATCAAAGAACTTGAGGGTCTAAACTATTTAACGCGCACGGGTACCCCCGGGGTGATGTTACAGTTTTTAGCGACTCTGTTGGGGATATTATGAAACCTTGGCTTGAACTCCATGGTATGACTTTTGTTTTCAATTATATGTTCATTGCATTGCATGCATTGGTGCACTTAAAATCCCTTTGTTGCTCAGATATTAGTGGGAATATAGGCAAGCTTTTTGTGACACTAAACCTATCCCCGTGTTACTTTTGAGACCTTATGTTAATACTTTTTAAGATCTGTCAAAAAGGTAGCTCCACTATCTCAGGTTATCGGATTTCGAAGAGAGGTCATATTGACACTTTCGACTTCTTAGGATCTTAACTGCTCATTAACCAAAAGGCTTTTTCATGATGTTATCTTTACTTCAGCCCCTAGAGTAGAGCTGGCCTTGTACATATAGTGAGCTATAGCACTTCCTAACTTATGATAGAATACTCTACCATTTCTCAGATGTATGGCACCATTTGTTTGAATAGTGAACCTCTAGATCATTTCAAAGCTAGAACAAGGTAACCTTACCCCTCATAGGGGTGTTTGTTCTCTTTCCAACTGTGTGCTATGAATGACAATCTGTATAGAGGTTCTTCAATTCAAATTAGTGGTTCAGGTATATTAGTTTGTGAGGTTGAGTTTAATTTTTCAGTGGGGCAGATAGTGATCAGTTGTGCAAACTGAGCCGAAGGGCTGCTAGAATTTTGATTGAGGGTCTTGTTTTTTGTTTTGTTTTCTATTTTCTTTTCTGTTTGCTAGGCAGTTGTAACACCATAGTTTTAGAAAAGTCTGATATACAAAGTCTACTAGAATGAATCCCTAGAACTTGTGGGATATGAGACTGTTTTTGTGATCGGGGAATGACCACCTGTTACTTGCACGAGCTTTATTTTGAACGCTGGATGTCCTGCACTTAAACTGGCAATTCAAGAAAGGTTTCATTTCAAGTTCTGAATCTGATGTTGAGTCCGATTCTGTGGAGTCGGAGTCAGACTCGAGTCAGTCTAGTCAGCCGGAATCTGTTGATTTTGAGAGTGCTAACCTAGACATCTCTGTCATTTTTAGGTCTTCTTTGTCGGTTTTTTTTGTTTTGTTTTTTTTTTTTTTTTGAGTCTTTTGTCATCACTGAGTCGAAGTTTGTTTTTAATGAAAGTGTCGTAGATTCTGCCTACTTCTCTGTGTCTTTAGTTCATTGCATTGACCAAAATTTCAACCAAAAAAAAAAAAATCAAAACTTCAAAATTTCTCAGGCTCTGCAAAATTTGATAGATTTGGAGGAAGAGAGACGTGCTAAGCCCTTGATAGATGAGATCATTTCTGTTAGTATGGGTACTGAGAAGAATCCTCGCTTGGTCCAGATTGGTTCTACATGGTCTTCAGAAAAACAGGAGTGATTAGTCGCTTTATTAAAAGATTTCAAAGAATATTTTTGCGTGATCCTACGAAGACATCTTTGGAATTGATCCTAAGATTGTACAACAGAGAATGCTTCTTGACCTGAGGCCTAACCCCTCTAGCTTTCAAACTTTGATTTTGAGTGTCCAATAATCAACCAGAATATGAGGCTTGCATAGCCAAATTGGAAACAACCGTAGAACTAGGGGGCAATAAGGTTGGATGGGATTAGAGATTCAAACCAGGTCATTTCTCAAGCCTATCTGAGAGAAAAAGATTTTATGTTAAAGGACAATCGAACTCCTATTCACCACCTTAGGGGCAAATTCACATCCAATTGGATGGGTTCCTACATCATCAAGTCTATCTGGTCAAGAAGAGTAGTCGTTCTCATGGATTTGGATGGTTTTGAATTCTCACAATCAACATGGACAAGCTGAAAAAAGTACTATCCTTGAGAGACTCGCTGGGTCAAAAACGTAGAAGGGCAATTCAGGCAAAAGTTAGAGCAGAAAAAAAAATTAAATAAATAAAAAAATGAAAAATGAGAAAAAATGAAAAAATGAAAAAATTGAAAGAAAGTTCGCAAGGTTGAAAACCCAGAAGGGTGGCTTTGGAGAAAGTTAGAGCACAAAAGGAGAGTGTTAATACTCGAGTGACTTTTACCCCTGTGAACTACGTAAATCCTGATTCCTATCTCTGAGATACATAGGCAGCTTCATCTTGAAGTTCGGCCCCAACCATTTTCAACTCATCCCGTCTATATTTGAATTGTGTATCTTTATTCGACTCGGTTATCCTATCCATGTTTGATTGGCTCATCTCCGTTCGATTTAGTTGTTCTATTCCTCCTTCATAACGAGTTCAATTGCAAGACAGATTCAGTGGTACTACCATATATCATGCTCGAGTTATCTAATTTGAGGTTGTGCATCTCAAGGGTTGATTTCATGTTGGTCGGGCAGTGGCCATTTGGGAAAGCAGATTTTGAGGATTTTTAATGAAGTTGATTGATCTTCTCGAAAATTATTCCATTTTTGCAAAAATAGACCATTATTTGGACCAAAAAGGGAAAATGTTCAGTGCTCACAGCTTGGCTTACATGATTTCAAAACAGAGAGTGGAACAAGCATACTAATCTAATTCTCATGTTGATCAAAACCTTTTTACAAGAAAACCAAAAAAATAGTCAAAGCGATGAACTAAGGGCATAATCAAGTTAGGTTTTCTAACTTTCTCTTGTATTTTCAAAATTCTCCATTTACATTGTTAATCACTCTCCAGAAAGTGTGTAATCTTTGTAACAGAACCCTTCAGTTGGCTAGTTTTCTAGGTGGTTGGCCAGCAATGTTTTTTTTGTTTTGGATCTTGTTTTTTGACATCATGACCTCGATATTCTAAACGGCGCCCTCGAGTGTTCCCCCTCGATATTCTAAACAACACCAGCGAGTGTTGCACCCGATGTGTTTATCATCGCACCCACAATGAAGTTTTGTGTTCTATTCCAGCAAGTGTACATAGGTATGTTTCGATTGCTTTTGTTTTGTTTTTTATTGAATCATTTTTTTAATTTTTGATTAGTTGATGGCTCAATGTCCAATTCAAAACTCATTTCAATCATTCTCAAATTCAAGTTTAAACAAAATGTTTTCATGTTCAAGTACTGTGTCATTTATGCCATGATGTGCAAACAAAACGAAACTCGTTTATTGAAATTCAAGATGAAGCCCCCCCCCACGGCATTTACAACATTACACAGAAAAAAAAAGAAGAAAATTCCAAAAACAACAAAAAGGAGGAAAATCATCCGAAGCATTGGTGCTCCTTCTTAAGCAAAAACATAAAATACAAAAAAAAAAAAAAAAAAAAAAAAAAAAAAAAAACAGATAGACTTTTTCTCAGAATTCGGTAGTAGCTTGGCAACAAAGATAACAGACTTCATTGGCAGGCAACTTCGTCATTCGACTCTACTGTCAATTGCCTCGCCACATCTTCACTCTCTGGAGGCCTTTGAAGACTTTACCTCAGTATTGGCAGAGCTTTTGAAAGAAATTATTCCCCGTCGGCCGTCAAATGAGGAGCACCAAGGAGATCTAAATCGGGTTGTAGATATCGGTTGTCATTTCAACTTCTTGTTTTGTTTCTTCAAATTGCTGATCTCTACTCGAGCATCCTTGTATATACTCTAGAGCAGAGAGAGTTGGGTGTTTAATCGATGTAATTCACTCGTCCTACCCTACAGCCGGTGGGACAAATTGTAGGCCGCGGTTATAGTCTCCATACAGGACTTCAACGTGTAGTTGTTAACATCGTTATCAGACTGAGCTGCCATCAGTTGCTCGACTAACAATGCAGGAAAGCCGAGAATAGGGGCAGAGACACTCTGTCGAGGCTTAGAGGAGCTGGTAATCTCAATTGGGAAATTGTTAAGGTCAGGGAAGAGGCTAAGGGAACTGCGAGAAGAGGCCATGTCAGGAGAAGTATAATGGTAAAGGAAAAATTTGCAGAGTAATGGTAGGGGAAGTTTGTAGTTTTTTGCTTTGTCTCTCTCATAGACCTTGGTTTAAAAAGAAGCTGGAAGAGAAGAAGAAGCCAATCAAGACGGATTGCCGAGGCAATCTTTCATAATCGAGGCCAGTCCAACTGCTATCGGTTAGGCGCGATGTGATTGTTGAAATCGCGAGCCAGATATGGCGCTAGATGAAGACGAACGAGGCAGATAGAGTGAGACAAAAAAACAGTGAAGGAGTGTATATATGTATATATTTTGTATATAGATACGTCTATGTATCTGTATCCGTATGTCTGTATATATATGTCAGTGTATCCATATCTGCATATTTGTGTTCGTATATATGTATATATATATATTCATATATACATGGTTTGCATGTGTATATTTTGTCTGTTTATATGTACGTAGTACGTATTCTGTATATTATTTATATCTGTATGTGTATATGGTATATATATAAGTTTTGAAAAAATAATTTCAAAAAGAAATTTTCAACAAAAAACAAAAAACAAAATAAAAATGTTCAAGAAAAAAAAAATAAAAAACAATCTAGAAAAAAGAAAATTTTGGAAAAAAAAAAAACATTTTGTGAAGTTATTTGTTGTGCATCCATCATCTTATTGTTATGTATTCATCACATTGCATATTGTGTGTCTTACATTGCCTCTTCATGTTTTTACATTCACCATCACACATTCATTGTCTATTACATTTATCATGCATGGTTACAATCCATTCACATTACTTCAGTTGTCCCAATTTTTGGTTACAACTTTTCTCCTTTACTTGGTTGAAAACCATCCCCTATTTTGTATTAAGATACGGTCTAGGTCTCGCTCATTGGTTAAGACCCCTTTCTCCTTTACCTGGTTGAAAACTATCTCCTATTTTGTACTGACGTATGGTCTAGCCCTAGCCTTTACTTGTTGGTTAAGACCCCTTTCTCTTTTACCTGGTTAAAAACCATCCCCTATTTCACATTAAGGTATGGTCTAGGTCTCATTTGTTGGTTAAGACCCATTTCTCTTTTACCTAGTTGAAAACCATCTCCTATTTCGTATTAAGGTACAGTCCAGGTCTCGCTTGTTGGTTAAGACCCCTTTTTTCTTTATCCAGTTGAAAACCATCCCCTATTTCGTATTGAGGTATAGTCTAGGTCTCGTTTGTTGGTTAAGACCCCTTTTTCCTTGACCTGGTTTAAACATTCCCTTTCTCTATATGAAATACAGTTAGGTACACCTATTGGTTACACTACCTTTCCTCATTTTGCGTGAAACGCATTAGGATTTGAAGTTCACATGGTTTAAACTTTCCCATTCTCCATATGAAATGTAGTTAGGTATGCCTGTTGGTTACACCACATTTCATTATTTCGCGTGAAACGGGTTAGGATTTAAAGTTTACCTGGTTTAAACCTCTTCCCTCCTCGTATGAAATACAGTTGGGTACGCCTGTTGGTTACATCACCTTTCATTCTTTCACATGAAACGTGTTAGAATTTGAAGTTTACATGGTTTAAACCTTTCCCCCCGCCGTATAAAATACAGTTAGGTATGCCTGTTGGTTACACCACTTTTCCTCATTTCTCGTGAAATGCATTAGGATTTAAAGTTTACCTAGTTTAAACCTTCCCTCTCTTTGTATGAAATACGATTAGGTATGCCTGTTGGTTACACCACCTTCACGTGAAACACATTAGGATTTGAAGTTTACCTGGTTTAAACCTCCTCCCTTTCTGTATGAAATATGGTTAGGTATGCCTATTGGTTATACCACCTATTCTTCCACTCGCATGAAATACTCTTGGATTTCGAGTTCATTATTCCTCCTCTCATGTGAAACACGTTTGCATTTCGATATCATTGTTTCTTCCTCTCATGTGAAACACGTTTTGATTTCGAGTTCACTATTCTTCCTCTCACGTGAAACACATTTGGATTTTGAGTTCACTATTCTTCCTCTCGCATGAAACGCTTTTGGATCTCAAGTTCACTATTCCTCCTCTTGTGTGAAACACATTCGGATTTTGAGTTCAATATTTCTCCTTTTGCGTGAAATGCGTTTGGATCTCAAGTTCACTATTCCTTTTCTTGCGTGAAACGCATTGGGATTTCGAGTTCACTATTTCTCCTCTTGTGTGAAATGCGTTTGGATCTTCAAATCATTGTTTCTCCTCTCATGTGAAATGCGTTTGGATCTCCAGTTCATTATTTCTTCTCTCATGTGAAACGCATTTGGATTTCGAGTTCACTATTTCCCTTATCACGTGAAACGCGTTTGTATCTCAAGTTCACTATTCCTCCTCTCGTGTGAAAAGCATTTTGATTTCAAGTTCACTATTTTCTCCTTTCATGTGAAACGTTTTTGGATTTTGAGTTCACTAATCCAACTTTGAACCGACTATATGGTAACATATAAGTCCAACTTTCAATTGCATTTCGAGCATATTTTTGCATGAGGTTTCCCTCACATGTTGTCATCTTTACTATTTTATCATCATTGCATTACATTGCATTGATCATGAATTTTCAAATAATCGGCTTCGTGAAGCTTGTAAATCCACCTTTCAATTGTATTTTGAGTATGTCATTTATATAGTGCCCCTAAACTACGTTGGTTTGATACCTTGTAAAGGAATATGTAGGCAACCTTCGGGTTCAACCAACTGCATTTGCATCTTGTTTGTTTGCCCAAGTCTTACAACCTTGTCAAGAGGGTCGTCTTCGGGCATTGACATTCACTCACGTTATGAAATGACTTCAAGCTCTCTTAAAGATGGACAATTGTAGACATCCTATTTTAACCGATCTTAAAACTTTGGCGCTTTCTTTTGATTACCCGATGATGAAAATTAAAATATGATATTTTATGAATTTCTCAACAAAAAAGTTAGATTTAAGTTGTAATTCCAACCTTACACCCGTTTTGACCAATTTATTTTAGACCTATTCAAAAAAAAAATTCTGCATTTTTCTTGTTCGAAAAATTTAGCAGTTTTGGAGAAATTGGCTCTTCAAAATTTGAATTGGTTTTGGCTTTTCCAAATTGGATTTTCAGAAAAAGGAAAGGGTGTTAGCTTTTCAAAAGATGAAAAAAAATTTGCTTTTCAAAATTAACTCTTTGAAAAAATGAAGCGTTGTTAGCTCTTGGCCTATATATAGAAGATTGTTAGAGCTATGAGGAGAGGTCTTAGTTTTGATCAAAAGAAGGTTTATTTTGTGAAAATTGAGAGAAAATACAAAGTGAGATATAAACCTCTTACCTTTCATTGATATTCCACTGATATACACCATTCAAAATTTTACTAAAGCTAAAACTCAAAACTTCTTGCTGAGATTCTAAAGCATACTCCATAACCGTGAGGGTGTAAAGAAGAAAATTTGATAAATCAGAAAATCCAGCATTTCCTTTAATGTATCCTTTAGCAGAAAATAGTAACCCCGACGATGAATAGTGACCGCAGATGAAAAAATGTCCAATTAGATAAGTAATGACCAAAGAGAGTGAATAGTACTAGCTACGGTGAATAGTACTATCAGCGATGAATAATACTCCGCTGGATGAATAGTGCTTTGGTAAAATAAGTTTTCTCGGGCAAAATAGAGTAGGCAATAGTTTCTGGTTGATGAATATTGCTCCGCCAGATGAACAGTAACCGGTGAATGAATAGTAACTTTATTTTTATTTTTATTTTTTTATCTTATTCGCATGATTTGTTAGTTTTGGTTCCTATTGTAATAATCTCCCAATCCCTCGTCTTTTTTTATTTGGTTTTGTAATTATTCAATGTTGTAATAATTCCAACCCCCCGCTTCTTTCTATCCCTTTTTATTTATGTCTTCCAAACCCATTTCTTTCTATCCCTTTTATTTACTCGCTTTCCACATCTGTACATAGCATCATATTTTCTTTTTCATCATATCCATGTTCTGCATCCATGTTTCATGCATCTAGATTCGACTAATTTGCATCTGTGGGTTTAATCTATTCCTATGTGATTTTATGCGCTACCTCATGTCTTGAGATGATTCACATGTCATATATCAGAAGCCAAATCTTTAGTTGCATTTCATGAGTGAATTGCATTATGATTTTGTATATAAGATCATGCATATTTCACTAACTTTGTTTTATAGCTGGTCGCGGGACATCGGAAAATATGTAAGTTATTATGCTTTAGTATCCCACTTTTGTGTGTTTTTCTTACTATGTTTAGCATCCTATCATGTGGCTATTTGCTTGTTTGATACATCTCTATGAGTGCCAGTGGATGGAGGATTGTGTTGTTCAATTTGGAATAATATCAATTTTTCATGTTTGTAAACTCAATTTATGTTGAGTTGAACATTATTCAAATTCTTTCAAAATATATAAAATCACGTTGTTCCAAAATGAATGACACAGTCTATACTTGTTTGCTTTCACATAGTAATTTTTAGGATTATTAATAATTGGAACATAAACATATAAAGTTAATAAAACTCATATCATGATATAGTAGAGGCCAATCTTTTGATCCGGTGAGTGGAGGTGCTTAATTAATGACCTTCCCCTCTCATACCTAACGTTTCGGGTCCAGCATCACTAGTTACAATGAATAGTGGTCTTGTCACGAGTCATGGGTTTCTTAATTTTCCTAAAATATCAGGTGGCGACTCTGAGATCTGGTGATGTAGTCCATTTTTGGAAAATGTTTTGCAATAAAATGGATTTTCTATAAAAGTTGCAAGATTTAGACTCTCATCTATGTTTCACATTGCACTTGTGAGACTAGATCAAACAAATCAAGGGTCTGAATTGTCTAACGCGCACGGGTACCCCCCGGTGATATTACAGCAAGTCCCCTCCTTTATATCCTGATTGGGCCATGTGGTAACTCCCATTGAACTATCTATAGCTCGGTGCAATGTTGTCTACCCTCTAAGACCACATTATTTCCAACCGGTCCAGTTCCGAGGTGTCCAACTGGTTAGCTCTAGCCTAGTCAAGCTATGTGAACCCATCCAAGCCAAACCCGCTCGGCTTCAAAGCATGGCCGACGTGATTAGCCTAGTCATGGATGGAGTCATCGACCTCGACCATTCTTAGCTTGGTCAAATCCTATTCACCCTTCAAGCCAAAATCCTCTTACCTTCAGTGTTTGGCCGAAGTTATTGGCCGTCGACCCTTAGCCCAGCTGAATGCAACATTATCATTTGACCGAGCTCCACCCATGGTCCAGGAAACTAGACATCCCAACCTAACACCTGGGTATCTTTATAGCTCGATTGAGAGATCTAGGACAATGGCTAAAATTTGGATTCTGGTCGGCCCATTTGTTCAACATAAATTTCCCTTTCAATTGCCACTTAATTTCGTTCGCACCCGCGTGACTAGAATTTCTTTACCCAGCTGAGCTAAACTCCGTGATCGATCAATTATATTGCTAGGTTTAGAAACAGTTCATCTTCTGTGGCACTTTTCCCAATGTTTGGCATCACGTTTAATAATGGTCACGTAGCAGCTCCCAATGGCTCCGTATAGACGATCGACCCATTAAGCACCTGTTCCCAAAATTTCAAATCATGGCACCTTTTTACCTCCTTCATATATAACCAATGCCTACACCCCTTGATCTCTACTATTCATCATCTATGATGAAAAACTCAATGATCTAGAGACGCATCCCTATTTTCTCAGATCCTACCTAAATCGAAGCACTCTTCTTGCGGATTATGTATTGCCTTCGACGTTGGAGCATCTTCTATAGATCAGGGCATCGATTATAGCTCTAACCCGTAAGTTCTTCATACCTATTAGTATTTCTCATTGTTATTCATGAAGTTCTTCATGTTCAAATGCCCCAATTGCGATATTCGCATCTAAAACACAATAATAGTATCTAAAGCCCCTAAAACCTTCGAAGGAATAAAGGTTTTTTCCCAATTTAAGAATTAAATTACCCCAAATTCTTGGCTCTCCATTGTATGGTTCATCTTCTAAGATTAATATGAAAAGGTATGGGCCAAACCGGGTAAAATCATTTTTTAAATCCCAAATCATAACTCGATTGGTCAAACTTCATGTTTTTGATACTTGAGAAGAAGACCGAGCTATAACACAACCCACTTTCCTAGGCAACTGCGTGACTGAGCTAATATCTAGTTCGTTCTCACAACTGAGTTAGAACCAAGCCACCCGTGCAGCCGAGGTCAAGGTTCAAGTTATTCATGCAGCCGAGCTAAAACCCATCTCACTCATTCGACCGAGCTAAAATTTAGTTGACCTATGCAACCGATCTAAATCCCAGCTCATCTTCGCGATCGCGCTGCTACTTGCACTTAATTTTGATTTTCCACCATGTAGAATTCTAGAAGACTAGGCATGCCAACACAAGCACTCTCAAAGGCCGAGCAGTCACTACATAACTAGGCCAACACATTTTTCCCAACAAATTACACCGAGCTTCATGGGGCACTATCACTTCTTGGCAAACACGCCGAGTGGACTGGCTGAGTTTTACAAAGATTACGACATCCTAACCGATGTACATTTTGAGCTCGACAAGGAAGGAATCCTTCATTGGGGCTTAAAGAATGCTTGCCCCTTCATCGTGTTGTCCATAGTTGAATGGGGATTCCGCTTCCCGGTATAACCCTTGATCTATGAGTTCTGAAGATGAACCGAGTTGTGCCCTACACAAGTATCCACCAACACTTTCCGAATAATAAACGGGGTTACTGAGCTGAATTGCCAGCTTGATCTAAATTTAGGTTTGGCCTAGATATTGCGCCAATACTCACTCAGCCATACAACAGATGGTTTTAATTGGTACTTGAAAATAAGATCGGGCTACGAACGCTTGGTAACCGGTACACCTGACAAAGACTTGCACGATGACAACTTCTTTTGGGTGACTGGCAACTATGAGACTACTGATGTGCCCGGTTGGTACATAAGTAAAAATAAAGGCTCAACAAGTAAGCTAATCTCAGTTGGACAACTTGTTTGGGCTTGTTATTCTGATCTGACAAATTTTCTTTCGTCGGTATTGTCGAGCTACAAGCTTATATCCTTACCTAAATGAGGACGCAGTGAGAGCCATACTAAGATACAAGAAGCGCAGCTGCCACGATCTCCTTGGTCATGTGCTGAGCTATCAGTATTCGGCAAAGCGTAAAAGCAAAGTAACCAACTTCCTAGGAGAACCTTCCCCTCTGCCAAATCCAACTCTTCTAGACGTTTCACTTATTCAGTTAACCGAGGAAGAAGAAATGGTGAAGAGAAACAGAATCAAGAACCTCATTGCTGCCACTTCTTTTGAGAAGACAACCGGCTCATCGTTGACTATGCAAGCGACCGGTCAGAGCTCAAGAACTGTGCTGGCCATGGCTACAACTGTCATCCAATCCACCAACTCAAAATCGCGCAGGGCTATTAAAAGGCCCCGCACAGGTAATCCTTTGGTAGAGCTAGTAGCTGAGCTGAGCACTGAATAACTTTTAAGGAGGTTGAACCAATGACCACCTGGTAACCCAAGTTGAAGCACCGGGGAAAGGGCATCCCAGCGAATGCTTCCATTAGTGAGGACATAGAACACTTTCTTGCCATTGATCTGATGAAAGCGTTGCTGGTGCCAACCGATGTAACAGGGAGTGACCATGTTCCAGACACCCGGATAGTGAAGTCAGCGATGAAGTCCATGGCTAGGATAAGTATACTTATGAAAATCGTTTAACTGTTTGCTTGATTTTTCCTTCTAACATTTTCATCTTGTAGGCAATTTAGAAGACCCATCATGTGATAGACCAAGTTGTCAAGCTGTAGTAGAAAGTGGCTGGTAGGACAGCGCAAGGGAAGTATTTTGAAATAGAACTAGGGTGAGCTAACACCTCATTGGAGATTGCCAATGCTAACAATGTCAAGGTTCTCAGCCAATTTGCGAATGCCGAGTATTAGAAGGATGTAGCACGCACCGAGTTGAAGAAGTTAAGGAAAGAGAAGTCTAACGCCGAGCAAGAGGCTGAAGACAATGGCTTTAAATAAGCCAAGGAAAGCTATACCAAATAAGTTGACACCGCCAAGGACATCTTTTTCTAGTCCGGCAGGAAGGTAGTATGTGAGAAACTTGGGCAAGGGCCAGACACCGAGATATTGACCACTCATCCCCCTACTTCCTGCTAGACTACATGACCTCCTATACTGAAAATGTTTTCAAAACATTGCAAGATGACGAAGTCAAAGAAGGGGACATAGCTGCACAAGAAGATCTTGGTGGGAGCAAAGAGATTGCTGCTACTAAACAAGAGAGAGATGAAACCAAAGAGGATTTTGTTGATGATTTGTCTCCGTTAGTTTGACTTGTTTGTTTTGATTTTCTTTTCTTTTCTTTTCTTTTTTGAACCGTGTAACCGAGCTCTTTTTCTCTACTTATGTACTCTCAACTATTCAATCAATGAAAATTTCACAACTTTTTGTTCTGTGATTTCAAATTGATGCACACTTTTACTTTGAGCCGAGCAGCGACACCTCATCATGAAACTTTGAACAAAACAACTAAACTTGCCGAGCAAAATCAGCTCGGCTAGAAGCTTGGAGGGACAAAACATCAACTGGACTTACTGAGCGAATTCATTTTGGCAAGAAGCTCGGGATTGAACAAAACATCAACTCCACTTGTCGAGCAAATATCAGGTCAACAAGAACCTTGGAGTAGAACAAAACATCAACTCAACTTGCCAAGCAAAAATCAACTTGACTTGCCGAGCGAAAATTAGGTCTGCAAGAAGCTTGGAGTTGAACGAAACATCAACGCAACTTGTTGAGCAAAAATCAATGCGACAAGAAGCTTGGAGTTGAACAAAACATTAACTCAACTTGATGAGAAAAGTCAGCTTGGCAAAAAGCTTGGAGTTGAACAAGATATCAACTCAACTTGTCGAGCAAAGTCAGCTCGACAAGAAGCTTGGAGTTGAACAAAATATCAACTCAACTTGCCGAGCAAAATCAGCTCGGCAAGAAGCTTGGAGTTAAACAAAACACCAACTCGACTTACTGAGCAAAAATCACGTCAGCAAGAAGCTCGGAGTTGAACAAAACATCAACTCATCTTGCCAGGCAAAATCAGCTCGACAAGAAATGGTCCGACAACTTATTACCCCTCGACGGTAGTATTATATCAAACCAAAGGATGCCAAAATACAACAGCTTGCATGCAAAGCGAACTACTATTTCAAACAATTATTGAATGTTAAAGTTACAACATAAAATGAGAAATTACATTAAGATTTCAATTAGAAGCAAAATAACTTCAGATTCGCCGTGTTCCATGGCTGGGGTATTGCTTCGCCGTTCAAATCTTCCAAGTAGTATGCCCCCTTGGTTGCCAAACTGGTAATCTTGTAAGGTCCCTCCCAGTTTGCCCCTAGCTTTCCTTCGCCCGACAGTAGGATATTACCCATAACTTTGTGGAAGACCTAATCCCCAATCTCAAATTGTTTGGGATGAACCGTTTTGTTATACTTCTTAGATAACTCATGGTGATATATCGGACGTGGATCAGTGCCTTTTCACTCTGCTCTTTTGCGAGGTCCAACTCTAGAGCAATAGCTTTCGCATTTAAGTTCGATTTAAAATTTTTGCTCCAGATCGTAGGCATGCACATCTCAAGTGGGGTGACTGCCTCCATGCCATAAGACAAGGCAAAAGGCATCTCTCCGGTTGAATGTATTGGCGTTGTTTGTTAAGCCTAGAGGACATTAGAAAGTTCCTAGGTGCATTTTTCCTTTGCTCTCTCTAGACTTTTCTTTAATCCATCAAGAATGATTTTGCTCGACGCTTCAACTTGACCATTTGATTGAGGGTACGTTAGTGTTGAATTATAGAATTTGATCTTTAGCTCTTCACAGAATCCTCCAAAACAGCTTTCCATCAAATTGGATGTCGTTGTCAGAGATTAAAGCCTTGGGGACTCCAAACCGTGTTATCACATTCTGCCAGACAAATTTCTTCACATCTTTTTCCTTGATGGTCGCCAAAGGTTCGGTTTCCACCCACTTGGTGAAGTAATCAGTCTCGGCAATGAAGAACTTGTAGTTGCTCGACGCAGTCGGAAGTGGTCCCTCTTACTATGTCCAATCCCCACATTGTAAATGACTAAGGACTCAATAGAAGAAGGAGTTCTCTGGTCGGTTGATGTGTCTAGTGTGCAAATTTTTGACACTTCTCGCATTTTCTCACGTATTTCTATGCGTCGGCCTGCATGCATGACCACCAATACCCTTGTGAAATGGCGCAGTAAGTCAGAGATCTTCGTTCAATGTGGCTTCCACACATGCCTTCATGGATCTCGAAGAGAAAGGCTTCGACTTTACTTGGGTGAACATATTTCAAGTATGGTGCACTGAAGGATTTCTTATACAAAGCACTAGACGAGGAAAGCCAAAACTGCTCAAACTTAACCCAAAGTTTGTTTGTTTCTTTCTTGTTATTCGACAGAACTCTATCATTGAGAAAGATTATGACGAGGTCTATCCAGGAGGGCCCTAACTTAGCACAAAGTAGTTCTGCCGCTTTTGGTTTTTCAATTCTAGGCCTTGGAAGGAATTCAATCAATAGAGGGCCATGTTGACAGTCTTCTAGTTGACTTAGACTCACCATTTTTCATTCTTCTTAGGGACCACTACTGTGTTGGAGATCCATCTAGAGAAATGCACCTTTTGGATTGCTCCCGCATCTGGCAAATTTTTAACTTCTTCCGCCACCACCTCGGCGTGATGAAGTGTTAATTGCCATGTTCTTTGTATGACTAGCCAGACGTCTGGGAAGACATTAAGTTAGTGGAAAATGAAGTTTGGATCGACGCTAGGGATGTTATAAGGCGTTCATGCAAACACTTCAATGTTAGCCACCTAGAAGTTCACAATCTCTAAACACTCTTGGGCGGACAAAGATGATCCAAGCAAAAAGAACTTGATTGGATCGTTTTTGTCAATTCTCACTTCTACCAAGTCTTCGAAAGCCTTATCTTCAACTTTCTTGCCAACATCGTCTAGGACCTTCTAATCTTCCGATCCTTCGATCATTTGCACGAAGCCTTTGGCTGCTCAGCTTCTATTTATGGCCATAAAACATTCCTTGGCCATCACCTGATTACCCTATACTTCCTCTATCATCTTGGTCATAGAGGGAAACCTCATTACCTGGTGGTAAATTGATGTCATCGCTTATATGGCGTAAAGCCATCCTCTGCCTAGGATCAAGTTGTAAGTTGAGGGCACCTTCAATACTCAAAACTCCACCTGCTTAACAACAGACCTTGCTTTGACCAGTAGGATAATCTTTCCAACTGGCCATTCAGGTTGTGAGTTGAAGCCAACCAGTGGCAAGGTTGTTGGGCTAAGTCTTTGTTTTCTAGCTTGAGCTGCTTGAAAGCGTCGTAATACATTATCTCGACCAAGCTGCCTTGGTCGATCAAACTGCATTTGATGTCGAAGTCCTTGATGTGCAGCGTGACGACTAGTGTGTCATTCTATGGCGTTTATCCTTCACTTCGGTCTTTCCCTTTTTCATAGCGGGTTGAACGGATAGAACCTTCCTCATATATTCGGCTTTCTTGATCATCCCTCTAAGCTTGTGAACCCGCGTTGGCTTGGTGATCCTATAGACTACATTGATGACCCTCAGAGGAGAGGTGTCTAAGACGGCTAGACTAATAGGCACAACTTGGCCCTGAGATGAGGCTTTGATGCCTCCGTCGATGTACCAATCTAGATGCCCAACTGCCACTAATTCTTCTAAGTGTTGCTTTAAAGGCACACAATCCTCTCTGCGGTGCCCTTGTTCATCATGATAGGTGCAACGATACCTTGGATTAAAACCTCGCTAAGCATTGCCCAACTTGGTCGGCCCCCGTATGTGTGCCTCATCACGAATCTCGCTAAAGATGCGATAAATTGGGATTTTGAAGATTGTGGTGATGCTAATTCGGGTGTTCAACTTTCTCTTGGCGTCATCCACGGCGTCGTAGTTCCATGGTTTTGCTCTCTTCTGTATTTGTTTGGATAATTTTTCTCTTGTTCGACCGTGTGAATCTTTCCCGCCACTCTCTTGTCCGCCACTACCGGATTTGCCTTCATGGTAGCTATGGTTGCATCGTCTTCATCTCGAATGTCTCGTTCATACGTTGCATGAGTAACTCCATGGTCGATGGTTGGTTCATGGTAAGCGAGTCTCTGCGTCTATGTTTGACTAGAAGACCGTGTTTATATTGGATGATTACAAGGTTGGCCGAGTAATCAAGGATCTCGTTGAAAGTCTCCCAATAGTTTGCATTATACGCCTTCAAAGAGTCATCTAGTTCCATCTTGATTCCCAAGAGATGGTCAACTTCTTTGGGCATTTTAGTGTTTGTCTTAAATCTATTGACAAACGCCTCCGCCAACTGCTACCACCTCTCAATACATTCTTTCGACAACCTCTCGAACCATTTTAAGCCCAATTTGCCTAAACTCGTCTAGAGTCCCGTTGTTGTTTTCAGTCTGCTCCTCCAAAACTGTTGGCAGCGCTAGGCCCTTATCCTTCGTTTTCTCTATCAGTGGAGTTGACGCAGAGGGTGTAATATCCTCAATTCCCATTGTTGAAATCAGATACAGAACTCAGAAATTAAAAATACACATTCACTGCACCAATTGAACGTACCGAATCTCGCACTAGATGAAAGTGGATCAGAGCTCCATGGCCGAATGGACTATCCAGGAACTGAGGACTTGCAAACACAGAACACCTTCAGTGCTACCCAGTCGAGGTTGGCCGGAAAACCCCTCCGATGTGGGAATGAGTGGTCAGAGAAGATAAGGGACTCTCTCTAGGTCCAAAGAGAGGAAAGGAATGGGTGAATTTAGTTGTGTTTAAGTGAGTAGAGTTGTCATGAGATGTGATTGGATTAGATAGTTACCTTCAATATGAAGAGAGTGAGGTTTATATAGAACACTTTACTTGCTGCCCAAGATGGTTTCATGGAGCTTTGGTGCTTCAAGACTTCCTCTAGTATTGCTCAAGGTAGGGGACCACAAGGTAGTTGATGATGGATCAATGTGCTTATTGTAACCACTCATATAACAAATCACATTCCCTTGGTAAATTGTTTCCGTGATTCTAGGAGGAATGGACTAACTGAGGTGGCAGCTTCATGTGCATATGTTCAGAACTTCCACGTTTGTCTGAGAGGTTTCCTCAGCTTCGTACCATTGTATCTCGGCTCAGTCTTTAGTAAGACTGCTTGTAGAGATGGGCTGGCCCATTTAGACATCTTTGTGTGAGCTCGGCCCACTTTGGTTCTGATGATGGGTTCGGCTCATCAGTTCGATCCATGGGTTAAGTCTAGCAGCTCGGCCCAGCTTAACATCGTGGCCTGGACTGGCCTTTCCACTGTGAGTTGGGCCTAAGTGTTTGAGGACATGGGAAGACCTTTCTTCATGGAGATGGGCTTAACTGATTGGCCCACACATTTGCTTGACCCACTCTAGTTTGGGTTTAGCGGATTGGGCCAACCCAAGGCTTTCATCCAACTCGTTATATATTCTGCCCCTCCAATTAATTTTCTTTTTCTTTCCTTTTCGGTGGTGCAGGCATCTTGCCTTCCCCCTTGGTGACTCTTGGCAAGGCAGATGATTGTTGGTGGTCATGAGCCAACCTAGCTGGGTTATGCTTCCTCATTGTGATACCTTTGCCTCCGTCCAATTTTATTGATGTTTTGTGTGTAATCTCTTATATGCTTATCATAAAAAATAAAAATAATAATAATAAAAATAAGTAAATAAATAAATAAATAAAATTGCCGATAAAAAAATACAATATAATAGTTTAACGCTATGTTTGATTAAGGAATTTGGGAAAGGGTTTGAAAAGGGGAAAGGAAAAATATGTGTGAAATTAAATAAAATATAAATATATTTTATTCATGTTTCACGTACCATTTTTCTCTCTAAATCTCTTTTCAAATTTCTCAACTAAACACAACGTAAAGGTGCAAGAAAAACATTAAAATACAACATTTTACTGATAGAGAGAATCCAAATCCAACTCAAGTCGGTAGCTATAATGACTTCAGTAATTTAAAAATTAAAAAAATTAAAAAAAATAAAAAATTCTCTCTAATGTCATAAAAACGATAAAGCTTGACTTGTGTCAATTCAGCTCACTCCCTATAGCTTGAATGTGAGATATCTAACAAATATTCTCAAAATTTAGCGTTTTGCAATCTAACATGTCAAATTAAAATAATCAAAAAAGGTCAGAGATGCTAACTGGATTAAAAGTAATAATTAAGGCTGATATCAAGGAGAGTATCGTGTTAACGATTTTATTTTCACATTATGGTGTGAAAAATATGAATAAAAGGTGAGAAGGGTGGGCTGTTAACAGGTTGAGGGAATTATTTTAAGGGTGGGGCACTTACCGACTCTTGTTTTTGGTTAAATTAAGGTTGTTCTAGTTCGGGAAATCTATTTGGCACTACGAGTGGTTATCGGCTAGCTACCCTATTCAACTCGGTATTTTTAAGGTTTGAAAAATTATATTGCCTGTAGAGTTACGTTGAATTGAGATTTTGTACCAATTTAATATTCATATTAAGTATGAGATAAAGATTTTTTACTTCAATCCAACTTGACCCATCCATTTATAAAATATTAATTATATTTTATATTATTTTAGTTATAAAATAAAGTAGAAAAAATATAAAAGGCAAAAAAAAAAAAAAGAGTACATATATTTTTCTAGGGTTTAAATTAAAATATTTATTAAAAATTATATTTATTTTACTATTGAATTTCTTTAACGTTTTAAATTTAAATATTTAATAAAAAAATTTAAATATTTTAATATCTATTCTTCGTAGTCTAGTTGGATAACTATTGTAGTTGTTGGTTGTTTCTGATTGTAGTTGAGGCGGTTGCTTCTTGTACTTGATGCTACGGGTGGCAATTATAGATCTAGGGAGTGGAGGCGATGTACTCAAAAATTTAAAAATATCATATATTATATTAAAAAAAATTTAATAATTAAAAATTATAAAAATTTACACCGCCAAACATATATTTGCACTTTTATGGTGATAATCTTATATTCGTCCTTGAGAGATGGACATCCGTCAGTTAGTCGTCCAACCTGCTTGGCCCATCCTTATTTTTTAGGGTTTGGAAAGGTTGTTTTAGCTCATAGGGTCAGATTGAACCAACATTATTAGCCCAATATAATTAATTAATTATAATATATTATTATTATTATTTTCGGGTTAGGATCTAAATTTTATCTTTGTTAATTTTACTGAAACTCATATTTGTGGTGATATTTGATTGAATTTATTTAAAAAATCATTCAATTTATACTAAAATTCTTTAATTTATAATAATGTGAGTATATTTATTTAAGAAATATAATGTGTGATTGAATTTAATTATGAAAAATATGGCCCAATGGGTAGACTTGGGATTTAAATTATTTTTTGGGCCAGACTAAGGCAAATGTAAAGGTTTGATGATAGGGCTGAGCCAAGTTTATATAACTCCTTGCATTTTAGAACCGAGTCACATTATCATATCCATCAATATTTATTCAATTTCATATATGAACTTGCGAAAGCTACATCATTACCATATCCATCTGTTTTGGGTTATTTTGTTTTGATCCACTATGGTTTGAGTTGTTTTTTCCGTAGCTGGTGTCTTGCTAAGTAAGCTTTTGTAGTTGTGGAAAGTGAAATTATTTTCACAGGGAAAATGAGATGACGTGTCCCCTCCTTCATCTCTACAAAGAGAAACCAAATATCAGTGATCACCCTTGACCAGAGTTGGTTGGAAGGATCCTCTGACGTTTAAATCAGTATACTGATCGGCCATTATGAAAAATATGTATTGACTATATTAGTAGGTTTCTTGGATTACCTCCATTTCCCTTTGTACTTTACTTGCTTATCTTTCTATAGTTATCTGGTTTAAATCTTGTTCATCTATTCATCTGTTGATCGAAGGGTCTTGCCTTTGTCAGATACAATTTGAACTAATTGCCAACTTGCCTTTATCTTTGATCATTGGATCTAACCTCATTGGACGACTACAATCATTTCAGGTGTTAGTGGCCAACTTGGTACTTGTTATGACCGTAGAATGGAGTTAATCAGACGACTTTCCCTTTTATTAGGCCTAGCCTATACTCTTGCATTTTTTGACATGTGCTTTTATCTATTGGATCAAGGCCTAATCAACGTTTTCTCCTCATTTAAGAGATCTTGCCACTAGAAGGAAATCTCCATGCTTAGTTGTCTTTCATGCGCTTAAGTCTGTGCCTTATTAAGTTGATTCTCCTTGTTGGCTCAATATGCTTTTCTTGGGCCTTTTTCTTCCTTCGAATTGGATTAAGTATGTTAGGCCTGGACCCATAGTTTTTTTCCTTCGACTACTAAGCTAGTAAGGCTGTCGAAGCGTCAATGACAATCTGATGAAGTACTGAGGTCTTGATGTTGAACTTATTTTTTTTTATTAATTACATGCGTCCTTTGGTTTCACATAGTAGGGCATTAACAATGGCAACCGTCACATCGTCTCTTATGTGTTGTTTTACTTTTGACACATTTAATGTGGAAGTGTCCCTTACTCTCCATCACTTCATTTACACTTCTCCCAAAAGCTCAGACGCACCTTTTATCCTTCAACATTTTGAAGTCTCTGCTTTATTTTCTATAAGTCCCTTTTCTCTCTCCCTTTTTGAATTTCTTTTGTTTCCGCGATTTAACTACTTTTACTGTAACCCTTTTTCATTGTGCACCATGAATCATCTTAGGCACCTACTAGATTCTGAAGAGTGTACTCAAGAGTTTAGAATTCCCTACAATATTTCAGATGATGTCATCGTTTACCTCCTCGTTGGTAACGACGACATTGTGAAGGGTCAGAGGTGTAGATGCCATAGACCCTTATCGATATTGTTGAGGGAGGTGTTCCATTCCCTTTGCACCCTCTTCTTAGGGAGGCGATGCATTTCTATAGCATCTCTTCCTTCCAGCTTGCCCCTAGTTTCTTTAGGATAGTAATGGGAGTAATTGCTACAAATAATATTTTGGGAGTAGACCTAGGTCTTCCAAAAATTAGGTATTGCTACGATCTTGTTCCTACCATGGGAAGAAGAGTGAAATTTTACTTCAAGTCGAGATCAGCGAAGTGTCAATAGGTCCAGATGCTTCCCAACTCTGGCAAGCGTGTCGATGACGTGGTCATCATAGTGGAGGAGAATTGGGAATTCGTTTCTAGTGTCGATATGACATGGCCTATTTCCAAACGCATTGGCTGACCAGGACCTTGTTTTACAATTCTCTAAGATTTATACTTATTATTTATTGTATTCTAAAATGTCTCATAATTATTTTTACTGTTCTTTTTATAGCTCATGTGGTTTTTTCTCACCCTAGCGAGTGGGAGGACTAAGTTAACATTCCTTTTCTTCGAAATTTTAGGTGTACAGGGGTCCTCATTAGCAATTGGGTTAAGGCCGATCGGCTCACGTCTTTCTCTTCTATGTCCTTCATAACGGCTTGCTGGTTACTACTAACAACATTCCCCTTGACGCTGACAACAACATTTTCTACTACATCCCTCCACATCTTAGGGAGGACGAAGATGAGAAGCAACCAGTCGAAGAAGATCAGCCTCAGTCCCACTCCCAGAGTCAATCATCTGACACTAAAGCCACCACTTCTGACCAATACCCTGATGATTTGCTGCTGAATTTTTTTTTTTTTTTTTTTGGATATTGTTGTTGTTAGGAAGTGCCAGAGGGAGAGGGAATCAGCTAGCTCTAGTTCTGATACTTTTGGCTCCATTACCCTTGATCGGTCTCAGCAAATGCAGCTCATGGTGGTTAACGACATTCCCCAATCTACCACTGTGGCTGCTGTTAAGGATCTCACTTCCATTTCCCCACTGGAATAGAGGCCCAGCAAATGCCACACTGGTCAATCTACGGAGGTTCGCAAGAAGGGCTAGTATGATCCATCTACCACTACTGTTGTTATTGCCACCACTATTACTGTTGCCACTATAGTTGACATGGCTACCATCACTACCCCTATCATCCTCACCTCGTCTTTAAAAGAGCAATCAGTGATAAATGCTGATACAACATAGGGAGTGCTAATGTGGCCACCGCTATTTTTACCGAGTTGTCAGATGTGGGTGCCAAGTTTAAGTTTGCGCATATTGGGCTTTACCCTCAAGATTGCCGAGAAGACGGTGAAGAGCAGGACCGTGGCCGACTAGAACATAGTTGTCGGGTCGAATACGCCACGGATTCTGTGGTACGATGGGGGCCTCGGCTATGAGGGCAGAGTTTCCATAATAGAAAATGGGCCCCTGGAGAGCGATATAAAAAGGAGGAGCATCAGCCAAAGAGGAGGTATGTAAAAAAAAAAAAAAGAGTAATAACTTGTGATATAAGAAAAACTTGAGAGAATATTAACATACCCGTTGGAATGCTAATTTCGGCACCCCTGACCGGAGTGTACATCCCTATTTCAGGTGCCAATTCGAGGATCAATATTTAATAAAAATATGTATTGACTATGTGATGCGCATAGCATACAAGTATAGACTGGATCACCTGAATTGGAACAAAACATTTCAGGTTTGTTTGTTTGAAAATGGTTTGATGGTGCTACCCGCAAGTAGGCTAAGACGTGGATTTGCCACCCTCGGGTGGGTTTAGAAAACATGATTTTGCCACTATCTAGTGGGCTTAAAACACACATTTGATGAATTGTTCCAATTCAAATAACCCAACCTTCACCCACAGGCATTCAGGCAGTTATATCACATAAGCATATAGCCTCATGGTAAGCATGCTATTCATGGCAGTCACTCACACGCATGCAAGGATGCTAAAGCATAAAACTTACCGAGTACTCCAAGCCAAAACAGAAACTAATTAGAAATCCATGCATGATCCTAATTATACGGAAATGCCTAATGCAACACATGCAAAAATGCAACTATAGCAGGCTCGGCTATTCTAAACATGGCATATGAAATGCTACAGCTAACATGTATTCAACTTGGAATTGAAAATACAATGCAGTTAGTATGATGCGCTGAGCCCGGTGCATGCAAAACAGATGAATGAATGCAAACATGCTATCATACTGTATGCTAATTGAAACATGCCCTAATCTAACCATCATAAGCGGGTAAATAAAAGGGAGAAAGACGTGGGGTTGGAAGACATACATCACACACACGCACACTTATTACAACATTGCCCTCGCGTAGAGGGTCCGAATAAATAATATACAGTCCGGAATGAATATTACAGTCCAAATATGTACAAAACCCTAATTAATTAACAAATTAAATTAGGAAAGTAATAAATTGGCATGCAAGTCAGGGACTGCCTCAACTCTGCTCCGGATGATGGATGATGCATACTTGAGTTGTCTTGTGCAGAAATCCACTGCGATGCCCCAATTAGCCTCTGTTTGCAACTATTCTCGGGATGCGTGCCAAGCTTCGGAAGGCTGCTGATTTTTGATTTGCTGCCACAGAGAGCAACAAAGGGGCATGGCAAAGTATTTTCACATATGTATGCATGACTACTCTTCAGGGAGTGTAGTCCTCGATCCTCGTGCCACCAATCACGCATCTCGATGCATGATGGCCGAGGAGTCGATTTGCACGACTCAATATGAAATGAATGCACATATGGACACAACAAGGCCTAGACTTCATCATGGATAATCCGGAGCGTCGGCGACCAGGAATTGAGACACGTTCCGTCACTCGGAGTATGAAACGTACCTCGTTTCCCGTGCTTGGGCTAATTCCTATCCCAAGCATAATGCAATATGCATGACATGCATGAATGCAACTAATATACAATCTATCATGCACAATGCTATGAAATGGCATACACAATGCACGATGTAACATGGCATACACGATGCTCTAACATACAACCTAGCATACGCAATGCTATGAATTGAAATGGCATACACAATGCACAATGGACTTATACCAACATGAGTGGTACAGTACTCAAATCCACAGAAATTGCAAAAACTGCAAAACAGGAGATTTAGACCTTTTCCTCCTTGAATTTAGTCGTCGATCGCAGCAGATATCGGAGTTTGGAACCTGATTTCCCTGCGTTCGCTGCAAAATCAAGGTCAAAAACATTAGAAACACACATATATCAATATGTAGAGAGAAAGAGAGAGAGATTAGAAAGGCTCACGGCCGAGACTTCGCGACCTCTGAACGAGCACAATATGCACCATCACCGAGCGCTCAATCGGTGACGTCTGAGTCTTAAGGTCGGTCAAAAATGGGGTGTCTACACTTACAAGCAAGAAACTTGAGTTTCTTTATGTTTTTCTTCGTGTTTTCTTCAATTTAATCAAACCAACAGGTGAAACTCTTTTACCTTTTATATTTTAGTACCTTCCTGCTTCATTTTTCAATATCTATCCATGCTAGGTCGTTAGTTCATCATCCCATCATGTAGTTTATTCATCTTACTAGCTCTTTTGCATTTTTCTCACTTGTTTTATTTATTTTATTAGAACAACATGTTTTAGGCCTCATTTATTCACATAATAATCATGCATGGCCCGGTTTGAATCATTATGCAGTTTAGTTTGTATTTATGCTTTTTACTTGTTAGTTGTATTCTATGCAAAATCATCATGTTAATAGCCTCAAACCAACCTTAGGATCATATGTTGTATGTTTAGTTGTATATTTAGGACATGTTTATTTATGTTCTTGAATGTAAGACACATAAGTGGGTATCCGGGTAAGTCTTCTTGTCCCCTTTGGCATATGTGTGCTATTTGTATTGTCTTTTAAATTATGCAAGTTAGATGCTCTTTATGTGCAAAATTGTATGTTTTGTATGTTTTTCATGAATATTGTGTACTTTAGTTTGTGTTTAAAGCCATGGATTGTTAAGAACCCACTTTTAATATTAAAAAAAAAATTATGAAAAATATGACTCTAAAATATATGATATTCATCTTTTCCTCAAATAACATAGTTTTAGGTTAATTAATGGTTTTAGGGTTGAATAATTAACTACTAAAATCATAAAATAAAAAGTGAGTAGAGGCCAATATTCGGATTGGCCAAAAAGAGGTGTTTTCATTCAATGACCTTCCTCTTTTGTACTTAAGCTCTGGAACCTAGAATTTTCTTGGTTGTCACGGATTGGTCCTTAACTTAGTTGTCATTGTTAATTTTTTTTTAATTCCCTTTAAAATTTTAGTGGCGACTCTTTTTTGGTTAAAGCAAGTTGTGTGGAAAACGGGCCTTAGACTCAAAAAAGGTACGGCACCCACACTTATCCTTTTATAGTTATCTGGTTAAAATCTTGTTTTTCCGTTATCTATTGATCGGAGGGTCCTGCCTTTGTTAGATACAAGTAGAGCCAATTGCCAACTTGCCTTTATCTTTGATCATTGGATCCGACCTCATTGGATGGCTAGAATCATGTCAGGTGTTAGTGGCCAACTTCTACTTGTTATGACCATAGGATGGAGTTGATTGGATGGCTTCTCCTTATATTAGTCCCAACTTATACTCGTGTTCTCTAATATGTGCGTTTATTTGTTGGATCAAGGCCTGATCAACGGTTTCTCTTTATTTGAGATATTCTCATTCTAGAAGGAAATCTTCATGCTTAGCTATCCTTCATGCGCCTTAGTCTAGATCATATTAAGTTGATTCTCCTTATAGGCTCAATATGCTTTTATTGGGCCTTTTTCTTCCTTCAGACTAGAGTAAGTGGGTTGGGCCTGGACCCATATTTTTTCCCTCCACAATAGTGTTTTTCATGGGAATTACATATGATTGTGTTGTCTTCGAAGTGCCAACCTTGTTGGGATGTTCTTCTTTAACTATGATGCAGCTATTTCCCTATGCTTTTATTGATGTGTAATCCTTTGTTTTGATTATTATTAATAAAATTTTCCCTTTTCCAATCAAAAAAAGAAAAAAATGATGCATAAGAAATTACAATAGATGAAGGTGCCCTTAGGCTTACATTTATATAAATAGAAATAGTTTAACCATTAATACATAACAATAGCATTATGCTTACATATAGAATGCCTTGTGGCCGAAAACACATGGGAGCTACTCAACTCAAATAAAATCTTCCATATCTGCACCTGAAAATATTGCACAATATAGGATGAACAAATATTCCCAGTAGTGATCCCGATAATTCTAATTAATATAGTCTTATAAATGTCTGTGATCATAAATGCTGCATTTACTACATATATAAATAATCTTCCCTTTTTCTTTTCTTTTTTTAAATCCAAAATACATATATATAATTATACTTTTCCTTGAAAGTCATTATTTAACATTTCAAAAATGGTCATTCCTTTATCTTAGTATTTCATTCTTAATGATTCAAAAGAATTCCTTAACTTCGAATGGTTTTAAAACATAACAATTTCAATAAGCATTCACAAATCCACTATGATAGATGACCTAAAACAATCTCAACAACTACATTACAATCCACTAACTACATTGCCATGTAAACCTTGAATAATCCCAAAAGTCTATAATATCATATAATCCACTAGTATCACAACAAGCTATAACCAACTCATAATGTTTTCAAAAGCATTCCTCCAAATTTTCTAGTTATAAACACAGGAGGGAATTGGGTACTGTAGACACCCCATTTTTGACCGTCCTCAAGACTTGGACGTCATCGTTTGAACACTCGATGATCATCCATGCTCGTGTTCGTTTTGAGTTCCCGAAGGTCTCGGCTGCGCGCCTTGCCTTAAGATTTCTCAACTTGTCTGTTTTGTGCTTGGTTGTGGACCAAGGACTTGTGGTTTGCTTCTAAGGGAAGAGGGTGGCTTGTTGGACATCCCTACAACCCATCGGCTAAGGCCTTGTGCCATTGGCCTTGTTTTCTTGCCATCAGCCATAAGTGTTGGTTGATCGGCCATATTTTCTGGCCGAGACCTTTCTATCTACTTTTTCAGATATTTTCAAGCTAGCTGTGACAGCTGGTGAGCACAGATTTCATCCTCCATACGTATGGAGGGATTGATTCAAGTCCTTAGCTTGCTCAACAAGCTTAGGAATTGAATTTCTATAAGAAGGGAGACCCCTCTCCCTTTCCAGAGGTTCTAAAAAATTGAGTTAGAAGTTATATATCTCTCTCTATATTTCCTCTCTCTCTCTCTCTCTCTCTCTCTCTATTTGTGCTTGTTTGTGCTCAAAAGTGCATTTTCTTCACACTTTTGCACTAAAGCACCTAGTGAAACACCATCCTTTTGTTGATGAGGCTCATAGAAGCTGGTTTTGGTGTTCTTGGTTTGGTTTGAGCTCAAAGAGTTGCTGGAGTTGTAGCTTCAAAGTGGTTCTATAAGGGTGAGCCTTTAACCCATTAAACCTTTTTTTTTCTTAAGCTTTTGGACCTATTTGCATGCTTATTTAGGCTTGACTTTCTACTGAAAAAAGTTCTGATTTTGCATGCTTATAATGTTTGTTTGAGGTCACTTTTGTGTTGGGGGTGGTCTACCCCCTCTTAGGCCTTGTTTAGCCTTGTTCTTGTGCCATCTTTTTAAGCTATTGGGATCACCTTGTTTTGGCCTTCTCACCACTGAAACTCAGAGGAACTTCAGTGGTGGAAATGGTGTTTTAAGGTCCCAAATAGGAGAGGGTCATCCCCTCTCCTTGTGTCTTGCATGCTTGTATAGATGGCTCATCAAAGTAGCATGTTTGTCTAGCATATGTTGGCCATATCTCAGCTTGTTTTTGGTGTTGTTTTACCATGCTATGCCTCTATTTTAGGTTGGCTTGATAGCATCTTGCATGCTTCACATACTTGTAGTGCAATCTTGCATGATAGCCTAACATGCATCATGTGTTTGGACCATCATTCTTGCATATTTTGGCTCAACTATAAGAAGCTTTTAGCCTCATTTTACCATGCTTAAGCTCTTATTTGTGTTGTTTTGGTCATGCATGCCATGCTTTGTATAGCCATAGTGCATTCTAGCTTGTTAGCTTTGAGTTTCTAAGTCACTAGCATGCATTGCTTGGGCCATGTACCTGATTTGGCATCATTCAACATGATATTTCAGAGCATGTTTCATTGCCATGCCCTCACATCTTTCATTCATTCATTGCTTTGGAGGGTTCATGCTTTATACTTTAAACGTGAGCCTTTGTACATGCCATCTTGCCTAGCCTTTTGGGCCACCATTTTAGTGTGTATTTGGTCTTATTTTGCCATGATATAGCTCTAATTTTTGTTGTTGAAGTCATCTCATGTTTGGTTTTGGTAGATGTAGTGTAATCCTCCATTTTGGCCTTGCATGCTTGTTGTTTTTAACCTTTCATGCTAGCATGTTTTAGCTATGGTCAGTGCATGTTTTAGACTCATTTTGGCATGCTCTAGGACTTTTTTGGGTTGTTTTGGCCATATGCTTCATGTTTTGCATAGCTATAGTGCAAGTGCCTATGTTAGTTTCAAGCTTTGAGCCCTCTTGCATGTACTCCTTGTATTGTTTGAGTGGTTTGGCACCATTCCATACATGATTTCAAAGCTAATAGTGTTGACACATGTCCATGCTTGTCACTCTTTAAGTGCTCTTGAGGGTAGTCCTCTTATGCCTTAATTCTTGAACCAATTGGCATGCATGCTTGTCTTGCATTTCATGCCTTTATTTCAACATTTTGGCCTCTGTTTTGGACCCTCTTAGGTCTGTCGTCCATATGCGGTTTAAGTCCACTAAGTGTTGCATTACATGGTCCATTGCCATTGCATTGTTGTTTGCATATTGTTGCATGACATTACAATTTGCATGTTGTAGCATGTTGTTGCATGCTTGTTCCATTATATTGTTATTGCATGCTTGAGTTGCATTGCATGGTGCTTGCATGCTCATGTTGCATTGCATTGTTTGCGTGCCATTAGCTTTATTAAGTTGTGCATGCATTGCATTGTGTTTGGTTTGGGTGTTAAGCCAAATGCGAGAAACAAGGGAAGTTTCACACTTGAAGTGATGAAACGTGCCTCAATTCTCAGTCGCCGACCCTCTTGATCATGCATGATAGATGTTAAGGCATTTATGTATTTTTGTGCATTCATTTGCCATTGATTTGTGCAACTCGGCCTCTTTGGTCATCATGCATCGAAATGCGTGATTGATGGCTCGAGAGCCAAGCACTACACACCTTTGAGCCTTAGACATGATAAGGGGTGTAGTTGCATACACATTTTCTTGGAAATACATTGTCATGCCTCTGTTTGTGCTCTGTTGCAGCAAAAAAGAGAGTTTGCAGGAAGAGATGGCTGATCGGCTGTCTAGTGTGCCGATCGGCAATCAATAATTGGCCGATAGCCTCAAAATTGGTCGATGACCTTTATCCTTTGGCCGATAGCCATACCTCTTGGCCGATGACCTCTCAGCATGTCCATGAGGTGGATCAGAAGTGTTTTGGAGATTGGCACAATTTTCAAAAGTCTAAAACAGTGCAAACAGAGACAACATGAGGCGTGGTAATGGATTTCCGAGTGAGGCGATTGAGCATGCATCTTTGAACTCTTGGAACTGAGCTGAGGCTTCATAATTAATAATTAGCTTTACTTGTTAGTTAGCTTTTGAATTTGTAATTAAATTAGCTAATTTGTTAATTAGTTAACGTGTTGTAATAATTAGCTTAGTGTTAGATAGTCATTCAATTTGATTATGTAATAATTAGTCTAATGAGATTATTAGATTAGTTAAAATAGCTTAGCGTAGCTAGTTTAACGTATTTATTTGGACCCTCCGTTGAGAGGGCAAATTTTATAATAAGTGTGCGTAAGTGTGTGAATGTCTTCCAACCCCACGTCTTTCTCCCTTTTACTTATCAACTTTTGATGGTTAGTGTTAGGGCATATTACAATTAGCATCCTTATGCTAGCACGCTTGCATTCATTCATCTGTCTTGCATGCACCGGGCTCAGCGCATCATACAAACCTCATTGTATTTCAATACATTTACTTGAATACGTGTTCAACAACATGTTATCAAGTTGCATTTCATATGCCATCTTAGAATAGTCGAGCCTATTTCTAGTTGCATTTTGCATGTGTTGCATTAGCCATCATAACATGAACTAGGATCATACATGATTTCTAACTAGTTGTTGTTTGGGCTCGGAGTACACTGTAAGTGTTTATGCTTTAGCATACTGCAAGCGTGTAAGTGTTGTCATGTTAGCATGCTTGCCATGAGGCTATCTGCTTAAGTGATTAATTGCATGAATGCCTGTGGATGAAGGTTGGATTGCCTGAATTGGAACAATTCATCGAAATGCGAGTTTTAAGCCCACTTTACGAAGCGGCAAAATCTTGTTTTCTAAGACCACTTGAGGGTGGCAAAATCCACATCTTAGCCTACTTGCGAGTAGCACCTTCAAACCATTTTCAAATAAACAAACATGAGATATTTTGTTCCAACTTAGGCAATTTAGCCTATACTTGTATGTTGTGTGCATCACATAGTAATGATAGATTAATAAACCGGAATAAGAACACATGTGCTTTCAAAAACAAAATATCATGTTAGTAACGGCCAATCTTTGATTGGGCGAGCGGGGGTGCTCATTGCATGACCTTCCCCTCTCGTACCCAAGTTCTCGAGCCGAGGCAACTTTGGTGATGACGGACACGTGGCCTTAGGCACGAGTTAGGGTTTCCTAAATTTTCCAAAATAAAATATTTAGGTGGCGACTCTGTATCTGGCAAAGCAGTCCATTTTGGCACTTCTTTATAAAAATCAGTTTTTCAAAACGATTTGCCGGATTTGGACTCTTTGGTGATTTATCGATCTCACATTGCACGTTGTGAGATTAGATTCAGAACCGTGACATTGAGTCCGAACTGTAGTAGCTAATGAACAAAATGATTTCACGCATTCGCGCGCGGAGCCGGGACGTTCGGGGACATCTATAGGTACCATTCACCACAAACACATATACACATCTAAATGAAACAATATTAGCACATAACACAATCTGACCTTCGTCAAGCCACTATCCACACTTTACCAGGAGCGAGTTGGAAGGAACTTGGGACCTACTATTAAAACGGAATCCATTTTACCAAGCGCTAGCTAGAGGGAAATTGGAACCTACCATTCAAAGTGTAACCCACTTTACCAGGCACTAGTTGGAAGGAAATTGGTACCTATCATTCGAAACTAACCAAAAGGACAATGGAACCACTTTATAGCACTTTTATCACATATCTCAATACAGACAACATCAATTCTATTTATGTAATTAATCGACCAAATTACATAACAATAAAAGTTTTAATTCAACCTAGTTCCACATTGATTCTACAACAAACAATGCAATCATCCACCGATTGTCAAAACAGATATCTCTAAACAATATATATATATATATATATTATGCTATGAACAATATATATAGCGTGTAATTAGCAATATCACCCATAATTTCCCTTACTTCCGACATATCTGAGTTTCAGAATTACATCCTTATATTCTCAATTTCATTTAATTAAGCGAATAATGGTTATCTATATTCAAATAATCCAATTTAACAATATTAGGCCATAACTAACAAAAATGTATACATGATACTCTCAATGAATTCAATAAAGCATGAAATGAATAATTTTCGAGTTATTATCAATCCAAATCAATTTATCAATTTCTTAACATTTCATAAACTTTAACTCAAATTCTTCAAAATGACTATCAAATTATAGTTTCACTAAATCATACCATTTCTTACTTTTCATAAAAAGACATTTGATTAATGTTGAACAATTTCCATGAGTTCAAATGAATAACTTTTCTTATTAATTTCATGTATGTATATAAAATTTCCCGACTTTTCTGTAATTTCACAAAGTAATGTAATTTAGGGCTTCTCAATTTCGAAGAAATCACATGCTCTAAAGCTTCTAAAATTTCATACTTGATAGAGAAAGGTTGACATATGTGCATATAAACAACACATACCAAACCCTAAATTCATGTAATACATGCCTTAAAAACTTCTACAATGTTTCTAAAATTTGTATAACAAAATACCACATATTCATGTATACAAACTCCATTAAGAAAAATTAAAAAAAAAAAAAAAATCCCTACCTTTTGAAAAGAAGAGGAGAACCAAGAAGAGAACCCCCAAATTTAAAAAATCGTTGGATTTTGATCTACACCATAGCTCTCGGAATGCTTGTTGATTTGTCCTTAAGAACTAGTACCAAAATCTTCTTTGATTTTATTGGATTAAAGGATTTGTAAATTTTTGGGTGAGGGTCTAGAGAGAAGAAGGAGAGAAAAGAGTTTAGAGAAAAATAAAGAGAATGGAGAAAATTGAGGGAAAAGAGAGGGTGAGATCAGATTTGAGGAGACTAAGCACAAAAATCGAAGCACAAACACGTTTTGTCTTACACACAGAGCCTCAACCCGCACGTGTAGCGGCTCCTTCTGTGAGACCCTTAGCTTCCTAGTAAGGTGCTCACTTTCAAATTATTATAATGAAGGCCCTTAGTTCCTCATTTACTGGCAATTTTAACCCTAGAATCGAAAACGCATCCCGAATGAAAACGTACAAACCCTAATTGACCCCGGTTGTTTAATAATCATTTCTAACACCCTAATACTAATTAATTAACCCCCTAATTATAGATTAATTTCTCAAAATCCTAATTTTTTATTTTCATTATTTTGTTCAATAATTTGTCTTTCGATTCAGAGCTTAGTGGCTTATACAAAATCGTTTTCCCAAACTCTAATTCAATTAAATTCTACACTTAAAATAGGAATTCTAGTTCATAAATTTAGCCAAAACCATCACACTCTATTAGAATTATACTTTGATCCCAAATCAAGTACCTTTACATACATACATGCATACATACATACATACATATATATATATATATATATATTTTACCTTTTTCCTTATTAAATCTTTTTGTACACAAAATATCTACATTAAATAGGAATTTGTACACACAAAATAATAGAAAAATCCCTCAAAATCTTTCCTACATGACCATCCATATGCATATAGATATATTGTAGTGTACTTTTTAGAACAAGTTTATGGTGATAATGAAGAATTTTGATTAGGACCCCAAAATCATGGATGTTTATCTTCTACTAACTTGTCAATCTAGTTCCAAGCAAGATTTAAATGAATTAAACCACACTTAACCTTCTTAATCACCTTTCATTTCATTACATTCTAACTAAATCCAAAACTATTCCATTCCAACAAAGGGCACTTTAGACTTTTCACCACAATTTTCCTATAAATAGAACCATCTCCCTAACACTTTTGCACACTCAAACTCATAGACACACACACAAATTTAGAAAGGAACGAGATAGAGGAAAGAGAAGTGTGAGCTTGGAGGTGGAGGTGGAGGTGGAGGGAAGGAAAGAAGAGTAAATTTTGTCCAAATTTAGCAACTTAGCAAGCAAGTAAGCCACAACACAACCCATTCTTTTGTTTTCTCTTTCAAATGCATGATATTAGAGGCTTATATTATTATTTTCAGATGTGTACGTATGGTGTTCTTATATTTGAATAAGAGAAGTTGAGCCTTGATTGCCACCTTGCATGTATTCTCTCTTAATCGGAGCAAACCCACCACTTTCAATCTAAATCTTACATTATTTTTAAAGGCAAACCTTCAAACTAAAAATTTGAGTTATTAATATATTATTTGACATGTTTTCATCATAAGAGAAGTGGAAATTTTCTCATAGTTTCCTTCTTTTTCTGTTACTCTTCTTAATTCAAGTGTAGTGCTTGAAAGACAGACATTTTCAACCCAGTTAAAAAAATTCTAGTAAAATGAAAACAAATCCCCTTGATCTCATTTTTCTATCAAAACCTTCCTTTAAGTGTTAACTTTCCAGTAAAATTTGTTTTGTTAAAAAAGAGTGAGTAGTTTGAGAGAAAGTTCAATTTTCGTAACAGTCAACGAATCTGGACAGCGCTGGAGTATTTCTTTAATAACAAAAAATCTAGGAAAGCTATCCCATTTCTGAAAAATGATCTTGAAACTAGATAAAATTTTCTACAAACCGTAGGAAGGCCAAGTTCAAGAAAAATCTGAACATGCTCCTTTGATAGGGACATCTTTAAAATAAACCGAATCTGGAAATTTGTTTTATTAATGGTCTCATGTTCTTAGTTACTTGATTATGCTCCTAATTGTCTGTCTAAGTCTTAGTATGACATCTACATATGTTTGTGCCTATATTATTTTAAATTTGTGCTGATGAATGCTAATACTTTTATAGAAATTATTATTTCAATAGTGTAGCTCGACTTTTCGTGCTCCTTTCGGATATTATTAGCCCTACAGTTCGAACTCTCGTGGTTCTGAATCTGATTTCACAAGTGTAATCTAAAATAGATAAATACAAATGAGTCCAAATCTGGCAATTCTTTTAGAAAATCGATTTTGAATCAAAATGTCAAAAATGCACTGTTTTGCCAGATACAGAGTCGACACCAAAATATTTTTGAAAAATTTAGAAAACCCATTACTCGTGCCAAAAACCACATGTCCGTCATCACCAAGATTGTTTCGGCTCAGGAACTTAGGTACAAGAGGGGAAGGTCATGAATTGAGCAACCCACTCACTCGATCAAAGATCGGCCTCTAATAATCATGATGTGATTCTTATTTACATTATATGCTCTTATTCCGATTATTTAGGCTAATTCTACTATGTGACGCACACAAGTATAGACTAATTTGTAAAAATTTTGAACATTTTGATTTCATGTTTGTTTGAAAAATTTGTTGAATATGTACCACTTGAAAAAGTGATCGCATAGGTACATTACTCAAATTATTCCAATTCAAACAATTAGCCTTCATTCGCAGGCATTCAAGCAAGTATATCAATTAAGCACTTAGCCTCATGGCAAGCATGCTAGACAGGGCAACAATCACACGCATGCGATATGCTAAGGCACAAAAATGCTCAACTCGTACTCCAAGGCAAGCTAAAAGAAATAAAAGAGTTAGAAAACGCGCATGCCCCTAATTAATACAACATGCCTAATGCAACACATACAATGATGCAATTAATACGCTCGGCTACTAATTATGACATGTGAATCAATTTGAAAGCATGTGGTTTAAACACGTATTCAACGAAGTAATAAACGACAATGCTTGTTAGAATGATGAACCGAGCCTCGATGCATGCAAGACAAGTGCAAACATGGGAAATGCTAAAAGAAACATGATGTTCTAAACTACCCATTATAAGCAAGTAAATAAAAGGGAGAAAGACGTGGGGTTGGAAGACATACACATTATTACATATTTGCCCTCGCGCAGGAGGGTATGAATGAATGGACTAGCTAAGCTAATTAACTAGCTATTACAAATCAAATGAAATAAATTAACTACACTAGCTAATTATTACGATACCACGAATTAACTAACTATTTTAACTAATTAATTATTACACAAAATTTAAGCTATTCTACTTAATTAATTACAAATTAGAACTTATACTAATTAATTGACTACAAAACATCATTAATCAACTTAATTTATTAACTACTACAAGCATAATTTAATGAGCCCCAAGAGACGAGGGATGACTCATGCATGCACGCGGATTTTCCACCCGAAGATGCCTCTATTTTGCTACCAAGAGGGTTCTATTTTGCTGCCAGAAACTTGCACTGTTTTACCTCAGCCTCTACTTTGTTCTATAAATAAATAAATAATAAAAAAAAGAGGGTACTACTTGGTGGACAAAAGTGGCCGGCAAGCCAGAAATGTTGTGTTTCTCCTGTTGTAATAGATAACAAACAAAGCATAAATAGGGCATTCTCAGGGGATGTCTATCCACCCTGCTTCTCCTTATCATCAAATAGCTCAAAGGAGAGGTAGGCTTGATTGGCAAGTCATCAATCGGCACAATTTCATTGCGTGATGATTTATGAACCAAGGGATACAATTTCAATAAATGCACAATGAAAGACTCGCAAATCTCCTCCCTATCATGATTTGATCAAGGAAAGTGGTTGACCTTGGAAACTCAAACCATTTCATTACTAGCAAGTATGAAATGAAATGTCAGATTGAACACCAAACTATTTTATTATCTAGGTCCATTTCAACGCCAATTTTATTACTCCATTTTAATTACCTTTCCATTATTTAGTCATTTAAGTCCAAAAATGATAGTTAAGTCCACTAATGTAGAGGAGTGTCAAACCGAGGGTTGTTTTAAGCATGAGAGAGAGATCATGCCATTGGTAATGAACCTCCAAAGAGATTAAACCATTAAGTACAAGGTCACCTCTCAAGCTTAAACAACACTCATTTTGAAGCAACTCTCAAAGTAATAAAAAGCCAAGAAATGAGGGAGGTTGCAAAGGTGATTAGAGGTGAACACATGTATGGAAAGTAAGAAATAAATGCTATCAACTCAAATACGTTGGTGGCTAAGGCCTAAACCACCAAGCCTATGAGCACCATTACACTACAAGCCTACTATACAAAGAATGAATGAAGCTAACTCATAAAAAGAGTCCTAATTTACACTAAAATAGTGCTGGAATTGAAGTAAAAACAACTAAAAGAGTAAGCTAAAAACATAGAGCAATTAAGCTAGTAAACAAGAACAAGGAGGGAAGGGTACCCCCTCCATTTTTGGGACTTTAAAACATGATTTTTAGCCTCTGGAAAACTCTGAAAACTAGTGGTAAAAAGTTCAAAAAAAGTTGATGAAAAGGTGGCAAACACAAGGGTAAAAAAACCTATGAAGATGATTCAAAGAAGGGTAGTAAACCCCTCTACCTTTAATGGCCCTAAACTACAAGCTTCATCCCATAAAAATAGTCCAAAAATAGTTCAAAAACAGTAAGAAAAGATAGAGGAGAAGTAGTGTAGAGAAGGCCAAGGTTATACCTCTTGAAGAGGAATAACACTTTTGTTAACAAACCCACAAGTTCTCACTCTCAATGGCTGAAATTTCAGCTCAGGAACCTCCGTAAGAAGAGCTAAATTTTTGGTTTAGGAAGTATAGAGAGAGAGTATGTAGGTTACAAGATAAAGAGGGAGAGAGAGAGAGAGCGCTATGCAAGTTGTGGTCCTTAAGAAATTTTTTCTAATCTTAAAACCAAGAGGGAAGGTCGCCTATATATAGAAATATATGTTACTATCTCGGAAATATCCATATAGAGACAGCTGAAATGGTGCACGCATTTGTGGATACAGTTAGCCAAAAATATCTGGGTTTTGTCACAAGTGGACGGCAGACCACTAGTGGGTTTGTGGGTCCCTGGGTGACCAATCCACTCAAAATGGCCAAATTCACAACTGGGCGGCAGGCCACTAAAACTGGGTGGGCGGCCACTAATAGTGGGTGGCCGGCCACAAAAATCTGCTTCTAGGCCCGACTTCAAACGGGCATATCTTCTTCATCCAAACTCGGTTTTAGGTCATTCTTGAGTCTAAATTGAATCACTAGAAGTCTAATTTCTAATGGTGGTGGTCTCACATATAAATTCTAAGTGTGCAAAGAGATATGTCTATTTTAGTGAAGACTCCTCATTTCTATCCTAACAGATTGTTGCCCAACTTTTTCCCCAGCTAGTTTTCTTCTCTCCCCTCCTATTTCCTTCAACTCCAAATCTCTAAATAAGATGTTTTTAAAGATTTTAAAAAAGTTCACCTCCATACCATTTATTTCCACTTTGTCCTTACTTGGTTTACTAAAAAGTGCAATGTTTTCGACGAAATGCGAGTCTCGGAACATCGTAGAAACTTTTGGGAAAAATATTCTAAAAAAGAGGGTTTTTAGATCTAAAATAGGGTGTAAGGTTGGGATTAGAAGCTCTTCTCTCTGAAGAAATCGAACACTTGTACAACATAACTTTCATCATCGAGTGATCAACCTAGGGTGCCCAAGTCTTAAGGGCGGTCAAAAATGGGGTGTCTACAAATAGCTTGTTCTAACCTTAACTTAAAAGATCTAACTCAACGGGAAACTTTATTGGGGGTGTAAATGGGTTTTTGATCACTTGAGTAACTTCATAAGATAATGCTTGTGTTACAATTGAATTGGTTGGTGGGACGTGTTCCCTATTGAAAGTAAAGTCTTGCACAAGTAGTTATTTCGGAACCCTTAATGAATTGGTTATATTTGGACCCTAGTTGGTTTCGGTGTGATAAGGTTGGAGTAGGTTATAAGTAACGCCCTTATTTTTACCATCTCTTTTGAGGTCCTCAGTTGGCACTACACGGTATACAACTATTGTAGGCATCCAAAATAAGGTCTGCAAACTAGCAAAAGAGGGGGCATACCGAATAATCTAAGTCCAATTCTTGTGGTTGGGACAATGAAATCTCTTTGACGGATTTCCATATTACTAACATCCATCTCTATAACCCTTTGCTTGTTTACTTGAATATCATGCTTCATTACTGGTTATAATGGTAATTGTGCAATGGACAGTGAAAAAGGGACGAGGTGTGTGTGTTTGTGTTTTCTGGGCATTTCAAGCTCATGGTGTTTTATGCTACATATTGAAGACTATTAGCCGGTCAAATGCGAAACTGAAGCATTTGAGCACATATGGCTACCCTAGAAGAATTGGATACTAATTTTGTTAGGTCCCTTTTGTAACCATGTTTGAGACTGTAACTATTAAAACTCTTGATGTAATTAAGACATACCTCTTGTAATTATTATTTTGCTTATATATCTATGTATATCTTTTGTATCCTACGTTTTTATTCTGTCAACTCATGTAGACATTGTGTTAATACCTTGTTAAGACCTGTCAAAAAGGTAGCATTGCTATCTAAGGAGATTGGACTTAGAAGGGAGGCTATTTTGACTTTTTCGATCTTTCCTGAGATCTTACTTGGTTATTGACCAAAGGACTTATTAGTGATGTTTCCTACACTTATAACCTTAGAAAAATCATGTATTTATTGTTAATATATTCTTTGATATTTTTTATTTTTGGGGCACCACACCTTCTGCACATGTGGTCCACTACAGAACCAAACTTTCTTGCTACCTCATTCCACTGCACATGCAGACCCAACCCACCGCACGAAGGAATGAAAGGATACGAAACAGTTATAGCATCAATTAAGATAAGAATCAACTGAAATATGAACAATATAATGGAATGGATGACATTATGGTTTCAAACTTTAATTTAGTCAAGGTTATGGAAATAGTGACTAAACTAAATATTTAACTTGAAACTGCGTTGGCCATTCACGTTTTAAACTGAATATCCAAGATTTGTCACGAAGTAAGGACAATGAAACTATTTATCAAAAGCCTTGTGCTAAATAATCAGGGCTCAAGGGAGGTCAATTTTACAAAAGGTAATATATAAAATAGAACTATATGGTCATGACTTAATCTTAGAAAATGATGACATCAGATAAAGGTTACGAATATAAGATGAGGGTACGACGATTGATAGAAGACGCGTAGAATTAATAGTATCCTTACTGTGCGATGTGAGGCCTTACTCAGAGTTAAAACCACTTCATGATCCTGATATACATCCTCATGAGTCGATGTTGCTGTGCCCGAAATTCGAAGAAATGCCCTAAGATAGGTTAAGAAAATTTTTATTTTTGATGTCTTTTAGTTGATAGAATAGGTAGTGTTATAATAATATAACATAGTCAGAGCAAGGCAGTCGCTAACCGGAGGTTGAAACACGTGGGTAGGGGTTGAACCTAGGCTCTGATACCAAGTTGTAACACCGGAAAAATTAAGAACATCATAGAATATATTAACAAATAAATACAGGGTTTATCTAAGATTACAAAATAGGAAACGTCACTAATGAGTCCTTTGGTTAATAACCAGCCAAGATCCCAGGAAGGTCGGAGGAGTCAATATAGCCTCCCTTTAAAGTCCAACCACCTTAGATACCAAAGCTATCCTTTTGACAGATCTTACCAACATATTAACACAAGGCCTACATGAGTTGACGGAGCATAAGGCTAGGTTACAAATAATATAGATAATTATTACAAAATCATGTCTTAAATACAACATGGGATCTATCACTTACAATCTCAAAACACATTTACAAACTAGTTTCTAAACCTCCTAGGGTAGCTATACATCTTCAAATACTTCAGCTTTGCCTTCGACCGGGCTTATAGTCTTCAATACCTGGCATGAAACGTCATGAGCTTTGAATGCCCAGTAAATGCATACACACCCCATCCCTTTTTCCCAATCCAATACACCATCACATTTATAACAAGCAAATAATGAAGCATGATATTTAACTCAATAACAAGGATTACAAGGTTAGATGTTAGTATTCTAGAAATCTCCCAAAGAGATTTCACCCTCCCAACCGCAAGAATTGGACACCAAACTTTTTGGAACTCCCCTTTTTGCTGCTTTATTGCAGAACTTACCTCAAATGCTTATCAATGGTTATATACCACGTAACGCCAACCGCAGGGCCTCAAAAAAGGTGTCGAAAAGGAAAAGATTTTATCAACCTGAATCCAACCTTATCTTTTCAAAAAAAGTTTTATCCTCCTGAATGTCCCATCTGGACCCAACCTTATCTCACCAATCAAACCATCGCAAAAGAGTCCGAATACGTCTGTTCCATGCTAGGGTTTACGTGATAACAGCTTGCGCAAGACTTAACCTTCAATTAGGGAGCATATCCCATCAATCCATACCTAACACATTATCATCTCTTCATTATCCAAGTGATCGAAAACAAAATACCACCCTAATTAAGGTTTCCGTTGAGTTAGATGTCTTAAAATAAAATTAGAACAACTTAACAAGATAATAATATCCATAGAAGTATGAACATCATCAATTGAAGAAGATAAAGAACATAACCATAACACATGAAACATCATACCAATACATGATCATATACTAATAAGTGTATTCATGAAGACAAGAGCTTAGAATACCAATGCAAGATTCGGTACCATTTAAAGATTAAAATCAAAAGGGTTATTTCAGATTTTTCCTAAACTCGGCCTTCCCATGGTTCATATAGACTTTAATCTAGTTTTCAGAACATGTTTCAGAAATGGAATAGCTTTTCTAGACTTTTAGTTGTTTAAGAAACATTACAGCGCTGTCCAGAGTCGTCGACCATTACGAAAATTGGATTTTCTTACAAACCGCTCACTTTTTTTCAATGAAACTAATTTTCATCGAAAGATAACTCCTTAAGGAATATTTTGACATAAAACCGAGGTCCAGAATATTTTTCTACAAGTTTCTAGAATTTTTGAAAGTTGGCTATAAAACAGATTTTTCATGCACAATACTCAAAATAAGAAGATTTGTGAGAAAAGAGGCCAAGTAAGGGAAATTTTTCACTTCTTTTGTGATGAAAACATACTAAATAATGTATAAATAACTCATATTTTTAGAGTGATGGTATGCCTTTGGAAAAAATGTGAGATATGGGAAGAGCAATGTAGTTTTGCATCTATTAAGAGGTAATATGAATAGAAGAATGATCATGGCCCAATTCATCAACTTTGAACACATGAACACAATTACAACACATTTGAAAATATGATTTTAAATCTCTAGTAACATGTATTTGAGAAAAGAAATAGAAGGAGAGATGGTGATGTGGCTTACTTAAGGCTTGGTTGGTTAGCTAGCAAGAACTTTCCTTTCTTTCCTTTCCTCCACCAAGCTCACTCTCTTCTCTTCTCTTCTCTTCTCTTTCTCTCAGCTAAATGAAGTTTTTGTGTGTGTGTTCTTGTATGTAAAATTCTAAGGGAGGGTTTTTTTTTTAATAAAATTGGTGCAAAAGGTCCAAAATGTCCATTGGTTGGAATTGGATTGGATATTTTGGATTTAGTTTGAATTCAATGGAATAGTGGATGATTAGAGGCCTTAATTGAGTACCTAAGCATGGTGTTGTTAGGGTTTTATCTTAATCAAAGCATCCTAGTTACAAGTACAATGCATATATACATATATATATATATATATATATAAGTTTGTACCTAGGTCAAAGATTTTCTTTAATTCATGCAAGTTTGTCTCAAAAAGTACACGCATTGAATCTATATAGGTATTGGCCAGCCACATGATGGGGATTTGAGGGACCCATTTTATTTTTTTTCTTGTGTACAAAAGTTTGGAAATTGTAAAATATAGTGTATAAAATAAATTTTAGGGTACAAGTGTATATATATAATGGTACTTGTTTGGGGTCAATTTGTGATTTAATAAAAATGTGAGGGATTTCGGTTTAATTTATGAACTGGGACATTTAATTTAGTGTAGAATTAAATTAAATTAGGGTTAGAGAGTCTAATTCAGTTTGGATATCTTGTTTCAAATAAAAAGGCGATCAACTGACGAACGTGATAAAGACCGAAAAAATCTAGGGTTTTTAAGTGGTAATTCCATATTTAGGGATTCAATTATTAGGGTATTAGAAATTATTCCTAAGTTTTGGGTTCAATTAGGGTTTGTACGGGTTCATCCGTGACACATTTTCAGTTCTAGGGTTAATTTTGTGAATAAACGGAGAACTAAGGGCTTTTATTATAATAATTCAAAAGTAAGGGTCTTACTAGGATCTAAAAAAATTAGGGGTCTCACATTGACGACCCGAGACATCACAACTTGGGCAGACACAAAATCCCTTATTATGTAGTGTCGTCCATATTACTTGGTGTGCTTTGGGGTTGCATATGATTGGTCTTAAAATTAGTGCCAACATAAATAAGATGCATTGCATTGACAATGATGCAATAGTCCCCCAAGTGTTTTTGTATCTTTCACTTTAATAAAATTTCTTTTTGATTGGCTACTCAAAAAGTAAATAAATAAATAAAATTTGGGCATGTTTGAGATTTAACTTCTTTTTAGGAATAGACTTGAGGTGGTTAGATTAGACTTGATGTCGGGCCGGAGCAAGTTTAGGATGACACAAATCTTCTTACTATATAGTGCAAACTCAGCTTGAAATTTGTCCACCCCTAGTTAGTACACACTCTTTAAATGGTGTGTATTAAATGCACCTTATTCCGTATTTTTTAATACGTGTTACATTTTTTTTATGGAAAAATGTTACGTAATTCTTTGTTAAATTTAGAATAATTTATAATTCAAAAATAAAATTATTTATTTTTGTGATAATATTGGACATTCATCCAAGAATACCCCTTTAGATTTCGAAGGATTTTGCATGTAGGTGTCGTAGCCAACCTTTTGTTGGTGTTGGCATCGATGTATGCACATGATTTGCTTGTGAATGTGACTCAATTCAATTGAGATGGGTTAGTGCATCTTATACATTGTATGTTTATTTATTTAATTTCTTTATTCATATATAATATTATAATAAAATTTAATGAATTATATCATAATAATAAAAATTAAACACAATACATAATTATGAGGACATAACTTTTTACTTGGCCACGTGACAGGGCCCTATGCTGAGGTGCCACATAGCAGGGCATGAGTGTGAGTAGTCGAACAATCCACTACCATGTGCGAGACAACCAATGTGGAATGTGAGTCCCAGTTAAAGATTGACTCCAAGATTGGGTGAGTTAGGTGTCTTATGACAGGTCAATCCTAATCCAACTAGGGGAGATAAATCCTAGATGAAGTGATATTCCTAGAGGGAATAAGTGTTTGACATGATTACTACTTATAGGATGAGGTAGGACACTCTATATAAAGCAAGCACCCCATAGGTCTAAGATATGCAAATGTTGTCTAAGTTTAGTATTATCTGTCAAATTATTTTAAGAGAGATTTGTTTATTGACTTTATCATCGGAGTGCCCTCCTGGTTAATGAGTAACAGGTTTACTTATTCTGCTCACTTTTTTAGTTGTGGATCTAGGTTACGTACTCTACGGTTTTGTTCCTAGAAGTCGAGGAGAAAGATCTTTGTTGTGGTTAGATTTTGTTAGGGAATTTTCAAAATGGGTTTTCAAATTTATAGTTTATTTTTGGGTGTTTTCAAAACCTTCCATGTTTTTCTTTGGAAAGCGTAAAATAAGCTTAGAGCTTTATCTCACATCGGAAAGAGAGGAAAACATGGAGCACTTAATAAAGTGCTACATAGAATATTCCCATGAATATAGAATTATGAGGTGAAAGCTAGTGTGCAAGCATCCACACCGCAAGGATGGTGCTGCGCACCATCTGCACACGCACACTCACACGCGTGCGTACCTGTGGCGTAGGCTGTGTGGCGTTTGATAGTGCACTTTGCACTTAGCATGGACTTATCGGCACAAGGCGCCATGATGATGCTGTCATATCTGCATCAGATAGGTTGGAGAGATGACGAGGATCCAACATGGCATGGGTGACGTGGAATACAGTTAGCTCCACGTGGCAATGACGTGTCGTCCATTGGCGATGAGTCAACCAACTGATCAAACGGTTGTGTGTCCGATCTGGAGTGGGTTGATCATAGTCGTTGATTGGAGATTTACGCGATCGTACGAATGAGATGACACCCGATCGTGATCAGGTGTGATTAGTCAAGGCGTCTATTCGGTGTGAGAATTATCTGCACCGTAAATCATTGATCCAACAGTCAAATCTGATTGGATGCGATCAAGGGACATGACCATTCGATCAGGTACATCAAGGCCTATAAATAGGCTTCGAAATCAGCCATTTCATTCCATCCAAAAATTCAGTATTTATTCCTGCAATTCTCTCTCTCTCTCTCTCTCCCCCTCTTGATTTAGAGTTTTCAATCAAGAGTTTCTTAAGCAAATTTATGCTTTTCCTACTGGTAATCAAGTTCTACAAATTTGATTATCAGTGTCTTGGTTTTCTTGATTATATCAAGATTATTCTGATCTACTGTCGTCAATGCAGACGCCGGTAGATTTGATCTTTAGATCAGGCTTCATTGTATCCTGGAGGCAAATTTGTTACAACCCCATGCACACCTTTTGGTGGGTGCAAATATTGTCTTTAGGAAAGCGACTTAGTAAGACGACTTAAAGTACCAAATTTCTATCCTACATAGACAAGATCATCGCCAAGTTTTGAAGACCCGAAAACCACCAACTGAAGAATTCAAGACAATTTGTTCCAACAATCTAAAGAAAATATTTAGATATGGCAACGTCTATTCAAAAAATGACTTAAGATTTCATGAAGCTTGACCGGTTTGATGGCGGCAATTTCCAACGCTGGCAAAAGAAGATGCACTATTTGCTCACCACTCTCAAAGTGGTCTATGTGCTGATTGCCTCCTATCCGGTCGAGCAAAAAGATGAGACTATGGAGAAAACCCGTACCAAAACCAAATGGGAGAATGACGACTACATTTGCCGATGACACATTCTAAATGCACTGTTAAACTCTCTGTTCGATGTGTATCAACATCTGGAAATGACAAAGCAACTCTGGGACATACTACAGTCAAAGTACCTCACCGAGGTTGCCACCAGTAATAAATTTCTTGTTAGTAATTTTATGCGTTTTACTATGATTGGTACAAAGCCCATTATGGAACAATTCCATGAGATCCAACATATTCTGAGTTAGTTTCGACAAAAGAATATGAACATGGATGAATCTATTGTAGTTTCGTCTATAATAGAGAAACTGCCATCTTCTTGGAAGGATTTTAAGAAACTCTGAAACACAAAAAGGAAGATCTAACTTTAGAGGAATTGGCTCAACACCTCCAAGTTGAGGAAGAGTCAAGACTTCTTGAAAGTAAAGAAAAGCAATTGGCTTAGACTTCCAAGATTCACATGGTGATGATGGCAAGAGGTTCAACAAAAAGAAGCGTAAGCATGAACCCCAACCCGAGAAAGATGCTAAGAAGCTGAAAAGCGCTTGCAGGCACTGTGGCAAGCCAAGGCACTTCAGGAATGAATGCGAGTCATACAAGAAGAAGCCAGAAGCATCAAATGCCAAGAACAAGTTCATGACTGTTGTATCTGAGGTGAACATGCTCGAAGATGCTAGTGACTGGTGGATTGACTCAGGAGCAACAAGGCACGTCTACAACGACAAAAGTCGTTTCACTACTTACGAACAAGTGAGTTATAGAAGAATTCTCTACATGGGCAACTCTTCAACTGCTATTATCAAAGGCAAAGGGATGGTGGATCTAGAGTTCACATCTAGAAAAGTCTTAAGTCTTAATGATGTTTATCATGTACCTGATGTCAGGAAAAACCTTGTATCTAGAAGCCTACTTAATAAGCATGGTTTCAAGTTAGTATTTGAGTCAGACAAATTTTTCCTATCTAATGGTGGAATTTTTGTTGGGAAGGGCAACGTGTATCAGGGAATGTTCAAACTTAACATTATCAATAATACATCTATTTTTGCTTATATTGTTGATTCTCTTTCTTTATGGCATGCTCGTTTAGGTCATGTTAATACTAGGAAAATGCATGATATGGTTAATTTAGATTTAATTTCTAAGTATGACATTGATATGTTTGAAAAATGTAAATTTTGTGTGCAGTAAAAAATTACTCACATTCCATTTCCTAAAATAGATAAAACCACATCTCTCCTTGAACTTGTACATAGTGATGTATGTGACAAGCATAGTACCCCCACTATAGGTGGTAAGAAATATTTTGTAACATTCATTGATAATTTTTCTAAGTACTGTCATATCTATCTTTTGCATTCAAAAGATGAGGTGCTTGATAAATTCAAGATTTTTAAGACAGAAGTAGAAAATCAGTGTAATGTCAAAATAAAGAGACTAAGGTCTGATAGAGGCAGTGAATACCATTTTCTAGAATATTGTGAAAATGTTGGTATTATTCATGAGAAATTTGCATCCTACACACCATAACAAAATGGAGTAGCCGAAAGAAAGAATAGGACATTAACAAAAATGATTAATGCTATGTTTTCTTACTCCAGTTTAAGTTCTGGTTTTTTGGGTGAAGCCTTGCTCACTACCTGTCACATACTCAATAGAATTCCTCTCAAGAAAAGAAATGTTACTCCTTATGAACTTTGGAAAAACAAGAAACCTAATCTCGGTTAATTGAAAACATGGGTTTGTAGAGAAATAGTTAGATTGCCTGAACCTAAAAAAGAAATTAGGTGAAAAGGGAATTGAAGTCCTTCACTATGCTATACATAGCAAAGCATATAAGTTTCTGGTAGTAGAGCCCAATGGTTCAGTGGAAATAAATACCATCATTGAATCACATGATGCAGTATTTTATGAGAAACGTTTCACAACCATTCCAAGGTTGGATTCTAATCAAGGAAATGAATCAACTCCTTTGATGTCTGCAGAGGAAAGTGAACAACATAAACCCATTGAGCCTAATGAACCTAATGAGCCTATTGAGCTAAGGAAGAGTAAGGGGGCTACGACTGAGAAGTCATTTGGCCCTGATTTCGTTATTTACCTTGTAGAAAGAACTAGGAAAGCTTATTGTAAGCAAATAATGATTTCTTTGAATATGGATTTAGATCCATTAACCTTTTAGGAGGCTATGAAGTCTCAAGATGTTGTTTTCTGGAAAGAAGCAATAAACGATGAGATGAATTCTATCATGGGTAACAATACCTGGACACTTACTGATTTGCCATCTGGATCCAAACCAATTGGTTATAAATGGATTTTCAAAAGGAAAATAAAATTTGATGGTACAATTGACAAGTTCAAAGCAAGATTAGTTACTAAGGGTTTTACTTAAAAGGAGGGTATCGATTATTTTGATACATATGCTTTAGTGGTTAGAGTCGCCACCATTCAAGTGTTGATTGCCTTAGCCTCAATCTATAAGCTTGAAATCCATCAAATAGATGTTAAGACCACTTTCTTAAATGGAGAGTTAGATGAGGAAATCTACATGCAACAACCGGAAGGATTTGTTGTATAGGGTCAAGAGCACAAAGTGTGTAAACTCGTGAAGTCACTATAAGGACTAAAACAAACTCCAAAACAGTGGCATGAGAAATTTGACAAAGTAATAGTGTCAAATGGTTTTAGGATTCATGAATCTGATAAGTGTGTATACAGTAAGTTTACTGGAAATAGAGGTGTAATCATATGCTTATATGTAGATGACATGCTTATTTTTTGTACTGACAATGATGTCATTGAAAGTACTAAAAGTTTCTTGTCGTCTAGCTTTAGTATTAAAGACATGGGCTTGGTTGATGTAATTCTGGGTATTAAGATCAAACGATAGGACAATAATTTGATTTTAACCCAGTCGCACTATATTGAGAAAATTTTTAAGAAATTTAATCAATATAATTGTACACGCATGTGCCTTTTGATTTAAATTTGAAATTGTATCCTAATACTGGACGAGTTGTTGATCAGCTAGAATACTCAAGAGTAATAGGTAGCCTGATGTATGCAATGACTTGCACTAGACCTGATATTGCTTTTGTAGTGGAAAAATTTAGTAGATACACTAGTAATCCCAGTAGTGTACATTGGCATGCTGTTAACCGAGTACTTAGGTACTTGAGGAAAACAATAGACTATGGAATAGTCTATAATGGCTATCCAACAGTGCTAGAAGGATTCACGAATGCTAGTTGGATAACTGACCGTGAAGATCACTCATCCACGAGTGGTTGAATTTTTACTCTTGGAGGAGGAGCTATCTCCTGGGGTTCTAAGAAGCAAACATGCATAATAGACTCAACCATGGCGTCAGAGTTTGCAGCATTGGCTTCTTGTAGCAAAGAGGCAGAGTGGTTAAGGAATCTCTTGTTAGAGATTAAGATATGGCCAAAACCTATGCCACTAATATCTTTGCATTGTGATAGTGAAGCAACTCTATCACGGGCCTATAGCCATGTCTATAATGGAAAGTCCAGGCATATAGGACTGAGACATATATAGCTGTGTTAGGCAGTTAATCACGGAAGGTGTGATTACCATTAGTTATGTAAAGTCGAGTGAAAACTTGGCTGACCCCTTAACAAAGGGACTCACAAGGGATTTGGTGTGGAAAACATCAAAGGGGATGGATCTTAAGCCCACTTAACATAATCACTCCTGGTGGAAACTCAACTCAACGCTTGAAGAAACATCAAGTCTTGAGTTCAATGAGTCCAGGTACACCATATATTGTGATTGCAAGCACTTAGTTTTATTTCATTTTCATCCCAAGGTTGAAGTGCTTGGTACCTGTAATGTGAAAAGAAAAGGATGAGTTAGAAAACTCTTAATAAGCTTACAACTAAGTTGTTAGGATACTGTAAATTACAGGGGTACTCTTAGTAAGCTCATCTATGTGAGTGTAAGAGGTGCTGCCGCTTCCTATGAGTCTAAGGGCTTGACTCTAGAGCGCTCATGAAATAGGATACAGACACAAGGCCAATCCATGTGTCGGTTTGTTTGAATACTTGAGGTAACCTGTACTATGTGTGAGACATGTCCGGTTAGTCGAATAAGATCACTAGTTCAAAGACAAGTCTACTATGCCATCTTGACTAACTTTGAGATGTCTTCACTAAGTGAATGATTCAAATTGTAAGATATCTTCACCTATGCATAAGGCTGCCAAGTGAACCAAGAATCATCATCTGATATTTTGAAAATGGTGGGGGAATGTTGGGGAATTTTCAAAATGAGTTTTCAAATTTGTAGTTTATTTTTGGGTGTTTTCAAAACCTTCCATGTTTTTCTTTGGAAAGCATGAAATAAGCTTGGGGCTTTGTCCTACATCAAAAAGAGAGAAAAACATGGAGCACTTAATAAAGTGTTACATGGAATATTCCTTTGAATATGGAATTGTGAGGTGAAAGCTAGTGTGCATGCATCCACATCGCAAAGATGGTGCTTCACACCACCCGCACATGCACACACACGCGCGCACAGGCGTGTCGTAGGCAGTGGGATGTGTGGCATTTGATGGCACACTTTGCACTTGCACTTAGCACAGACACATTGGCACAAGGCGCCATGAGGGTGCTTTCCTATTTACATTGGACAGGTTGAAGCGATGACGTGGATCCAATGTGCCATGGGTGACGTGGAATATAGTTAGCTCTACGTGGCAGTGACGTGTCGTCCATTGGCAATGAGTCAACCAATCGATCAAACGGTTATGTGTCTGATCTGGAGCGGGTTGATCATAGCCATTGATTGGAGATACGCACGATCATACTTATGAGATGGCACCCCATCGTGATCAGGTGTGATTAGTCAAGGCGTCTATTCGGTGTGAGAATTATCTGCACCGTAGATCGTCGATCCAACGATCAAATATGATTTGATGCGATCAAGGGACATGACCATTCGATCAGGTGCATCAAGGCCTATAAATAGGCTGCGAAATTAGTCATTTCATTCCATTCAAAAATTTAGTATTTATTCCTGCAATTCTCTCTCTTCCTCTCTCCCTCTTGATTTAAAGTTTTCAATCAAGAGTTTCTTAAGCAAATTTCTGCTTTTCTTACTGCTAATCAAGTTCTGCAAATTTGATTATTAATGTCTTGGTTTTCTTAATTATATCAAGAGTATTCTGATCTACTGTTGTCAGTGCAGACGCCAGTATATTTGATCTTTAGATCAGGCTTCATTGTATCGTGGAGGTAAATTTGTTGTAACCCCTGCACACCTTTTGATAGGTGTAAATATTGTCTTTAGGAAAGCGACTTAGTAATGCGACTTGAAGCACCAAATTTCTATCCTACATAGACAAGATTATCACCAAGTTTTGAAGACCCGAAGACCACCAATTGAAAAATTCAAGATAATTTGTTCCAATAGATTTTAGCACACACAATAATAATACAAAGAAACTTTTAAAATGAGATAGAGAAATCTTAATAAATACACCAAGAATGAGACACACACGCAAGTAAGGTGATTCAAATCACTATCCTCCTAATGAGACATAAATTTTGGCTAAATGAACCAGCCCTGTTGATTTTGATGGGATTAGTCTTGTACATTATTTCGTTCTTCTTATTATATCAACAAATTTATTTATTTATTTACTGATTAAAAAGAAAATATATCGATTTATAGCTTTGGGAATGACTAATAGAGTATTGGTAAAATAGATTGTTAAAATTTAATCGAGGCTTTTTTTTTTTTTTTTTTGCTTACCATTTTCAAGAACTTCATTACTAACTAGTTTTTTTACCCTTGTTATGAAGGAGTTGTGTTAGAATATTTTTAAATAAAAGAGTAATATAAATAATTACAAATAATATTAATTAAAAATTAAGAAATTGTGGAAATATAGTAAGATAATCATACAACAAAATTATAAAAGTTCTTCCAAGTTTAAAAAAAAAATTATCAAAACTGTAAAAAATAAAACCTATAAAAAATAGTTTAAATTACAATTTATACTCTCAGTTAAAACGAGAAAAAAAAATTGAAGAAGAATTGTACAAAATCTAGACAAATAATTTAAAATATTCAGTATCTATTAAATATAAAAAAAAATTGCGAATCATTTTAAATAGACATCAACCATAATTAAATTGAGTTTGCAAAAAATATTGTATTAGTAGGTTCCAAAGAATCTCTCTCTCTCTTACTATCACATATGTAAAGACTCAGACCAACATAAACTTAAAAAAGCTTTTCATCAAATTTATAAAGGAATTAGTTTCATAATACATGCGAATAGAAAATATTAGTTTATTGTTGTTACAGTTCATAGGATTGAATGCAAGTAAGAAATCAGAACAACTTAATTTAATAATGATACGAAATTACAATGATAAAAGCAGAACTTATTACACCATTTCAGTGTATTTTCAAATTTCTTTTTGTTTTCATTGTCAATATGTGATTTTTTTTTTTCCCCATTCTTTGATATAAAAAATGAGTGAAGCTTAAAAGCATTAATGTTTTGTACCAATTTCATTTTTTAATTCAATCCTTTTTTTACAACTCTGAACATAGTTTAAAATTATTTGAAAACAATATATTTTGCTAAAATAATTCCACAAACGCATTTTAGGCATTGTTTTGATATTTTTTTGTGTCTTCAATAAAAGAAAATAATTTTTCAAATGATACCAAATGGATCCATTTTTTTTAATGTCCCTTTTTTTTTATACTCTTATTTAAAAAATTTAAGTTACAATTTCCCTATAAAACGTATAAAAATACCCAAAAAATACACTATAATTTTTATAAAATATTAAATTCTGATTTTGTGTATATATAATGAGTACTCTATAAAATATAAGAAAAATACCATTAACAACTTACAAAATAGATATGGAAGAGAACTTAGCTTTATTGACTTGAATAATAAATAAATAAAATATTAAAAATGAGTAAAGCAGCAAAATAATAATAACAATAATAATAAAGAACATATAATATATGTGCACCCCAAAAAAAAAAAATAGAGAGAGAGGACCAAATGAATAGTGTATTTTATTTGTAAAGATCAAAATTATAAATAAAATAAAATAAAAAGAAAAGAGCAGGCGATAATTACTTTACTAATGAAATTCTTTTATCTCCTACATATATTCTCATATATTTATATTCCACTAAATGAATAAGTACATATAAATAAAAGAAAATGATTATAAATGAGCATATTTAATAAACAAACTTAAAAGAAAAACAAAAGACAATAAAAATAAAATAAAATAAATAGAAAGACACATGACCATTGGTCAGGACATGGAATCCGCTGGACTAGTTGAGCCATTCTCAGAAGGGGAAATTCGGAGAGTTGTTAAGGAAAGTGATGGTAACAAGGCGCCAAGACCAGATGGATTTGGCATGTTGTGCTTTCAAAAATGTTGGAAGGTGTTTAAGAAGGATATCTTGAAGTTCTTCAATGAATTCTATGCTAATGGGTGTTTGGCTAAAGGTATTAACAACTCTTTCATAACACTGATTCCTAAGAAAGATTGTCCAGATGGTATTTTGGACTATAGACCAATTAGCCTTCTTGGTTCTATATATAAAATTCTTTCTAAGCTCCTAGCATCGCTGCTCAAAAAGGTGTTGTCTAAAATAGTAGGAGAATCCCAATCTACGTTTATTGGTGATAGGAGCATTTTGGATGGGGTGTTAATTTCCAATGAAGTTGTGGATTGGTGGAAGAAGAAAAAGCAAAAGGGGTTAATCCTAAAACTGGACTTTGAGAAAGCCTACAACACTGTAAACTGGGAGTGTCTTTTTTCCATGATGACAAACTTTGGTTTTCAAAATAAATGGATCAGGTAGATAAAGGAATGTTTGCAATCATCTAGAGTTTCAATCCTTGTTAATGGCTCACCCGCTATTGAGTTTAGCCGTGAAAAAGGACTAAGACAAGGGGATCCAATGTCACATTTTCTCTTTAACATTGTGGCAGAAGGGTTGAATATGTTATTCGAAAGGGCTAAAGCATTGGGGCTGATCAAAGGAGCTATTATAGGTCATGGGCAAATTATTGTCACTCATCTGCAATTTGCAGATGATACAGTGGTGTTCTGTAAGGCTAAGGAGCAGGAAGTTTTGAATGTCAAAAGAATTCTAAGGTGCTTTGAGGTGATGTTTGGCTTGAGGATCAACTTTCATAAAAGTCATGTTTGTGGGGTTGGAATACAGAAGGAGGTTTTGGCTGATTTTGCTGTGCAATTGAACTGCCAGAATCAAAAGTTGTCGTTCATGTATATGGGTTTGCCACTTGGTGCTAGCCCAAAGAAGACGAGCACCTGGTTGCCTGTGATCAACAAATTCAAATCTAAGCTTGCTTCTTGGAAGAAAAAGTTGCTTTCTTTTGGGGGAAGGTTAACACTAATCAAAGCAGTGTTATCCTCATTACCAGTTTATTACCTCACTATATTTAAAGTACCTGTAGGTGTGGCTAAGCAACTTGATAAAATTCAAGCCAAGTTTTTGTGGGGAGGGTCAGAAATTAAAAAGAAGCTTCATATGGTAAAATGGGAGAAGGTTACCATGAAGAAAAGTTTGGCAGGGCTGGGTATTAAAAGGTTGATGGATTTTAATGAGTGTCTTCTAGTTAAATAGTGGTGGAGATATGGAATTGAAGACAGGGTATTGTGGAAAGATATTGTGATTAGTAATTATGGCAGCTTTGATGGGAGATGGAGACCATTCTTGGCAAATGGTGCCTAGTGCTCAAAAATCTGGGGAGATGTACTTAGTTTGGAACACAGCAGCCCCAATTTGTGGAATTTTTTCAAGGATAATTCTGTCTATCAAGTTGGGAATGGGATGAAGGGTTAGTTTTTGGAAGGATCCATGGACATCTAATAGATGTTTAAAGGATGAGTTTCCCAGACTCTGTAACCTATCAACAGACAAAGAAGTTAATCTTAAACAAATGATTGACATGAGAAGTAAATCATTTGGGTGGTCCTTTAATTTTAGGAGAAGTTTGAGGGCTTGGGAGGATGATGAAGTGGAAAGATTAAGATCCTATCTTCCTTCACTTGGGCCCATTTTGTCAGATAGATATGATTATCTAGTTTGGAATGCCTCATCTTTAGGTATGTTCACTGTAAATTGAGCTTACTGTAGGAATGATGTGGGTCAAGGGTTGGGGTCAGCTAGGTGGATCTGGAACAATATTTCCCCACCAAAAGTGCAATTCTTTGGATGGCTCGCTTGTAAGGGTAGAATTAAAACAATAGCTTTTCTTCAAAGGATGGGATGCCTCAGTTAAGATGCTAGGACAGAGTGTGTTTTCTGTGGCTGTGATGTTGAAACAGACAGTCATGTATTGTTGCAGTGGCAGTTTGCTTGGAAGATATGGACAAATATTCTAAATTGGTGGGGTATGCAATGGGTGGTCCTTGAAAATGCTGAAGGTGTGATGGACTGGTCGAGAGGGATCAGATGGGGTAAGCTGGAAACTAAAATCTGGGATGTAATTCCCTTTGCTGTTCTCTGGTCCATTTGGACTATGAGAAATGACTGCATATTTAATGGCAAGCAACATATTTTGGAGGAGGCTTGCGATCTGATTAAGCTTAGAGTAGCACTGTGGATCAAAGCCATAATTACTGAGTTGCAGTACTCCATACCAAGGTTGTTAAAATCGGGATCCTACGTTGGATAGTTGGAGGTGTTTATAGGATCGGATCGTAGAATCGGATCGAGGATCGTAAGATCCTACCAAGAAAGATAAATTACATAATAATTTAATTTAAATAAATATTTCTTATAAAGTATATACAAAATGAACCTATATTTTATTAAAAAGAAGTGAAGATATTGTGAAAAATATAATACTCCATGTAAAATGTACATATAATATTATGCAATAGAAAACTCGATGATAAAAGTTTTGTATTTTATCAAAAAAGAAGGGGAAAAAGAAGAAGAATTCTATAACAAAATACTTTATAATGTACAATAATGCATAAAAAGTGAAGAAAAAATATTTAACAAAATTGGATATGAAAATAGATTAAGAACTCAAAAGAGTAGCTTAGTCGAATGATAAGGTTTGTCGTTAGCATCCCTGGTGGAGCAGATTCGAGTCACAAAAATAATTTCTGCAGAAATTGGGATAAAGTTGCAATCATCTTACCCTTCTTAGACTCCGCTAAAGCTAAGTTTGTTTTTCTGACTATTTAATTTTCTTAAATTACAGCAATATTTGAATGTTTGTTTCCTAGTTTGTTTTTCTTAGTCTATTTGATTCAATACTACTTAATTTTTATTATTAATTTTGACAACATAAATTGGTATTTAGACAACAAACATAAAATTTTCAAAAAAATATGTCATATAATACAAAACAAGGCTTGTAAATTGGATCGGATTCGGATCGGGATTCCACGATCCTATAAGATCCCACTACCAGGATCGAAAGATCCTACCAATAAGGATTTTTTTACACGATCCGGATCGATTGTATTCAAATGGATCGTAAGATCGTAGGATCGTAAGATCCGAATCGGGATTCTGATAACCATGCTCCATACATGATGTGGTGGAAAATTTGTAACAAGTTAGGTACTCATTACATTGAAGTCTTGAAATCTTGAAGTTTGGTATTTAGGGTGCTTGCACTAAGTTGGAACATTGTTATGACTATTATGTTGCTGCTGTGTTTGTACCTCACCAACATGGAGAGATGGTGGAGCTATTGGAAAGTTAGAATTGCTTTATGGTTTTGTCAAATGCTAAGGGAGTGAATTACTCAGTGTGTGAGATTGTGGCAAACCTGAAGCAGGTATGATGTATGCTACTGTTGTTTGGCCTACGGGTGTATGCTATTATTTGGCCTGCTGCTGTAGGAGACTGTTCTAGTTGTTGCTTGGCCTGCTACTGTAGGAGACAGTTCTGGTCTTCGCTGCTGTTCGAAGCTCAATGGGTTAGAGCTGGTGAAGAATTATGTTGATGTTTGCTTTGGTTGTGTTGTTGGTGAAGAATTATGTTGATGTTTGCTTTGGTTGCTCTTGATTGGCTTTTCACCAATCTTGGGTCAAGTGCTTGCAAATGACACTTGGCACATTTCTAAAACTTCCTAAGAGAAAATTCTACTTTACTTATATGATTATATGATATGATGGGGTGATAGAGATCTCCTAAACCTTTTGTACTCCATCTTTCTCTCCCTCATTTTTTTTTTTTTTTTGGAATTCCATTAAAAAATAGCCTTTTATAGAAATGAAGTATTTAGAACCAAAGGAAGAGAATTTCTCTAGTCTATAATTTGGATTGGACAACATTGTTTGGGTCTGTGGAGTCCATCAAGGAACCTATTTCGATAATCTCCAAACCGTTTTATTGAGCACTTTGTGTGTTTCATTCACACACGCACACAAAATAAAAAATAAAAAATAAAATAAAATAAAATAAATCGATCCGATAATCATATTCTACTCACTTTATCACGTTTATCACTAAAAAATGAATAGCATATTCAAGTCACTTTAGTACCAATGTAAATCTAGCCTTTTATGGAAATGAAGGATTTAGACACAAAATTGTTATGGAGATTAAGAAAATTTATTACGAATCTTATCTTAAAAATGTGGTGTAGATTTAAAATTAATAGAATGTAGGTCACACCAATAATAAATGTAAACCATTGATTTAATTTTCTAAATATTTTTTCTGAAGTGTAATAGTGTTGATTTAGACCACATCTCAAAAAATTCTTGATGAGTTCAAAGGTTAATAAGTCCTCTGGCAAAGGTTTTTGTGTCAACACTTGACCTCTTAATGCAACCCTCATCCTTTGATCAAATTATCAACTGGTGTTTTGAAAACATTTTGAAGACTATAGCTAAGCAGTTTAATGTTTGAATTGAACCATTATAATCAATGAATGGATTGATTCTGACACCATATATATTATTTCATACTGAACACAACTATATTAATGTAAAAGACTTGTGCAACTTTACTAAAAGCAATAAGCCAATTGGCTTTTCACAACCAATTGGAATAAGATAGACTTCAAGATATAAGTATTCCAAAATACTTTATTCCATCGAACTAAAAGCCTTGTTTATTATAATCTAAAATAGTTAAAAAATCACTATCCTATTTAAGTCACATCATCTTATTTAAATCACACCATCTCTCTGCTAATGCATACCCAATCCATATTTTATAAAAAAGTCAAAAAAGTACACTTATTTAGATTATTCCAAACCACCATGTAATCTATATGGCCATGGATATGGAGTTGTTCCCTTGAAAATGTACACCAAGGATCTTCTAGAGTGTTTTTTTCATAAAGTTTCCTAAAGTGGTGTATTGTGTGGTTGAGATTTAATGTTGAAAAATTGATGTGACTTGTCATTAAATCTCAACCACGCACCACTCTAGGAAACTTTAGGGAAAAAAAACTCTAGAGAATCCTTGCTCGAAAATGTAAATCCATTAGTCTATGTAAACCCATAAATTAAGGGCATGATGACCTTGACCTATGTGGTAGAGAGACGTACATAGAGAGAGACTAATGGACACATATTTTTAAACAAATTGAAACAAATTTGAATGTATCTTTGTTAATTAGAGCCCTTTGAATGCTCGTTGATTCTAAGCCGTGAGAGGAGAGACTTCTGAGCCTAACATGCCAAATTCAGACTCTATGACAGGCTGTAAAGTCTATGTAAAATTCTCATTGGTACAAATGTGTAACACATGCATAATCGGTTATAATATTGCATTATGCAAACTGGCCAGAAAATATAATATACAATTATAAAATAGGTCTTATGTTTTTCATATGTTAGGATGCAAAGAGCGGGCCTCTATATATAAGATTTTTAACATTTGTCCCATTGAGTTGTATCTTTCACATTAAAAATAATTTTTTTAAGGGTTGTATTATATGCATCAATTGATAAATTAAGTAATATACCAACATATGTTATAACATTATTACTGACTCCACCCATTATACAAATTATAAATACACAAAACTTCTAAAATTATATCACATTATCTATTACTACACTAATTGATATACTAATTGATGCATATAATATTATTATTTTTTTTCATGTAAATTTTAAAACTTTAAAATTATGTAGCAACAGTTGTTCAAAACAAGTCAAATAAAAAATAAACATTGACCAATTGTAATGTTGTAGGAGCATCACCCGGTGGGGCAACAACTAATAATTTTTCGAGAGTGTAATAATTTTAAATAATAATTTACCGTTATGTGTATTACTTAATAAAATTAATTCAAAATATATTTTATTGCTTAACAATAGGATTAATTGGTAAAAAGTTCATACTTATATATATTATTTGGTCTAATCTTATTTGGTAATAAAGACACGTTTAAAAGTAGTTAGAAAAGTCATCATCATTGGAAAAATTAATAAAACAAATTGACAACAAAGGTCGCCGACAGATGCTGGTCGATGGTGGCTAGTGGTGGTGGCTAGTGGCAATGAAGTGGACAATATGTGATACTGGACAAATAATTGAATATATAGGTAACATGTGTTTAGATAGGTGACATTTGGACAAATAGTTGAATAGATCGGTGACACATGTATAGATAAGTGACATTTAGACAAATAAACATGTATGTTATATTTGGACAAATAAACAAATAGGTAAGCTTTGTTGGAAATGGTTTTGTGAAATAAAAACTTTGGCTAACTTTGAAGTAAATTAAAGGTGAATCCCATTCAATATTTTTTGATGGATTTGAGTGGTGAAATCATTTACAAAATCATTTACAAATAATTTGGAAATTGACTCTAAAGTGAGCTTCGTGAAAATGGAGTTTTGGTACGTTATACATTATTGAAATAGGCTTGTCCCACATAGAAAAGATAAGAGAACTTATGTGTATATATAAGTTTGAAGTTCGAGATTTTAGTTTGGGCCCTTAGGGTGCCTAGTTTTTATAAGGTGGAAGTTATAGACAAATGGGCTTGGACTCAAATTATCACACACCCACACAACCGAGCTCTAGCATAGGTGTGAGTTGTGGATCAGATCAATTCATATTATATTTTTGGACAAAATTCATTTTAGGACAAAATTCATTTTAATTTTTTAAGTCTTTTGCTCGAAATTCAAATTAATTTCATTTGAGTCAAAATTTTGAATTTAAATTTGAATTATGTCTCTTTCTTCCAATCAGTGTTTTTCTGACCAACTACGATTTGCAATCACATCTTTTCGACCAACTCCGAACAGCCACCAAAGAGGCTACAAATAGCCTCTCTATTCCTACAATTTCTTCATCCAATTTTTGAATTCTTTCCTTCTTCTATGCTCTCTTCTACTTCTACATTTTCTACATAAATTAGAGTTTAGGATTTGCTGAGAGAGAGAGAGAGAGTTTCAACACTGATTTGGTTTGTCAGACTTTAAATTGTAGTGTTGCAGTGTTAGTCATTGCATTTTGAAAAACTGAGGCCAATCAAAACTCAAAGTATTAGAGCGAGAGTGAAATCTATTTAAAGAGATTCTATCCACTACAAGCCTTGACTTCCAATTTTTGCATTATGGAAGAATTCTGCTAAAGCTCTGGAAGATTTAATTTATAGATTTTAATTTATAAAAGTATTTTTTAAAATTTTATTTTCACTGCAGGAAAATTATTTTTAGCGGCGTTTCAGAAACGCCGCTATAGGCTTCAAAAACACTGTCATAAGTTGTAGCAACGTTTAATATTTGTGTCGTTAATACGGCCGCCGTAATAACTTTACAACATTTTAAAAACGTCGCGAAAAAAACTAAGTGGCATTTTAAAAAACATCACGAAAAATTTGGCGTCCGCTTTCTTTCCATCACAAAATAACTTATGACATCATGATGACGTCATTTAGTAGCTTTTTTTCTGGAAGCTAGCATAACACAGCCAAAGAATGATGCCGTCATTTAGTGGCTTTTTTTTAAAAACGCTACTTTTTTTTTATTTTTTATAACAGACTATTAACCAAAGAATTTAACTAATTTCTCCACAAAAAAAAAAAAAAGAGAATTTAGTGGCAGCTTGAGAATTTAACTAAAAACACAAATGGCTCAAATTTACATATCCATATGCCAACCATGTATTAAGCTAATCACATTTTTTATATATCCAATATAATTGTACATTTCATGAGATTTGTACTGCACAAAATATATGTACTCTTCAATCCAAAAAAAAAATTAAAAAAAAACCACCAAATATATGTCAGTGCAAGGTAACATTAAATCCAAATTGCCACCCAAAACATAATCCAATCACAACATTTGAAGAACTAACTTCCAATTCTTTCTTTTCCACATGCTTCTCAGTCTTTTCAGATGACTGTTTTGAGCCATGACCTGGTTTCATCCTCAGGGGTATATTTGGAATGATTTAAATAAATGCACTTTTTGATTTTTTACGAAAAAACGTAAAATATGAATTGAGTTTGAAGTGATGTGATAGAGAGATGATGTGATTTAAATAAGATGATATGACTTAAATAGGATAGTGACTTTTTGACTTTTTAAAATTATACCAAACTAGGCCTCAGTGAAATTCCCAAATAGTACCTACAAAAGTGGGAGAAAAGTTACATATATCTCACCTTAAAAATCTACATATAGAGAAGATAAAAAAACTATAAAATGCAATCTGGTATGAGGAAGGTGTGAGGAAGATGAAGAGGAGAGAGAAGATGAAGAGAAGCCTCATATTAGGTTCAGAGGCAGCCATTAATGGAAGATTTGTTGAACTCAGAAGGTGGTGATTTTAAAGAATTCAACTGAGCTGCCACAGACACAGAGGAAGAGAGTCTTTGGATGCTTTTGATATGGGAATGGCATTGGGTTTAATTTCTTTTTTAAAATTGCTTTTGGTTTATGATTGTGTATTGATTGTGGATTCATCTTTAGCTTTATCAAGAAAAGCAAAAGCAGAGTTTATGCATAAAGATGCATCTTTAGCTTTATCAAGTTGACCACAGCACAGCCATCCAAGCCAACATTTTCACTTATAAGTTTAAAAAAAAATCAGTTCCAAAACATAAGACAATAACTTGATGTTTTTGCTTAAAAAGAATGTCAATCAATGTGAAGAAGAAAATGAGACATGGTGTTACAAAACCATAATATGATTAAAGGCTGAGTATTATAGGATAACAGGAATAATATTATAGAGAAAACATACTTATGAAAAGATTTCTGAATTTCACATTGACTTGCATTCCGTTCAACCCCAAGAACCTGAAACAACTTAGTCACAAGGAATTAAGCAATTAGTGCCCCCCCCCCCCCCCCCAACGCGAAAAAAAAAAAAAAAAAACCCAAGGGAAAGAACCTCCATTTATCAGCCATTTTAACGAAACACACAATATTAAATCCCTACTTAGACAACGTAGATTATTCATTGTAAAACAAAGACTTCACTTCAACTTTTGAGCAATCAATTCAAGTATGAGATAGAGATGATTTCATCAACCACACTGACATTCCCAGCACCACAGTAAAGATTACTAAACAAAATCTAAGATACCCATTCTGGGACAACTTGGCTGAATACAAGCCAAAGGTTTACTTCAAGTTTTTACATTTTAGTCTATCTGAAAATCTCAAGAATCATGGCACTCATGTAAAACCATTAAGTCCAGTTATTCCAGTAGCACACTGTTCATCACTCGATATCAAATTACTCAGATACAATCTCTATTGGAGGCATCACCGTAACATGCATATCACTATCAATTCAAAAACCTAAAAAATTGATGACTCAAAATGTGCACATCTTCTTCAAATAGCAATTTTAAAATTGAACTTTTCGACCAAGAAACATATGACTGAACTATCAGTTGAACGGAGACAAAAATGGCATGCTTTGAATGATACCTTGTGCAAATGAATCATTGGAAGTTTTTTGTTCTTCAACCATAAACTGGATATGTTTAGTAACTTCCTTTTCTCATTTTTTACATCAAAACAATTCTTACAATGATATGTAAGATTGAACATGGTGCTGTGAAACATGTAGAGTCTATGCTAAATGGAAAATGAAGCTACTACAAGTAAGATGTAAACACAAGTTACTTTTAGAAATACCTCATCCAAAAGAAATTCTCGAAAAAAGTTCCCCTTCTCCGACAATAGAAATGCCAAGGCTGCTCTTGTTTGGATTGGCTGCCCTGATTGAGATGATGAACTAAATGGAAATGGAAATACGGGGACATTGCTTCCTTGAATTTGCAGAATACCAAGCTCAGTCATATCCCCGTTCAGATCCTCACCACCTCCACTTTTGGCTGCAGTTATGAAATTCTCAAAGGCTTGCATAACATCTATGAATCTTTCAGCATCAAAAACTCTAGATTTTCCATATATTGCGTAGCGTAAAGCACTCCTTAGAAGTGGTGATTCATCAGTCAGGAGCCTCTGACATTACAATCAAAATATATAAATAAAATGAAAAGAAATAAGAAATGGTATAATAAACTTCAATCTAGACCAATATTCAGCAAAAACATAGGAACAATATATTACATCAAAAATGTTAGTGAAATAAAATAGTAATGCACAATTGGTTATTGAACAAGGCAAAGTGCATACAGTATTTTTTATGAACAAATGCATCCCATGGTTCAAGTCTCATAACAAAAACACTCTAACAAACTATATCAGCTACCAATTACCAGCCCAGATTGGCACTAAAAATGACATATTAGGTATTTGTTTTAAGGGTAGCTGATCTGGAGATTTATATATGAACCTCAAAAATGATTACACAATGAACATCATAACCATTGAGGATGATGAAATTTTTTTAAATAACTTTTTTGTGAAAAATTTTCCCCTCAAATATTAGCCAGGTTGATTAGATGATGCAGTCGGAAAAAATTAGCTACCCCATATAATAACTTCAAATTTTGTTCATTTTGGATTCCTTATGTTTGTTGAAATTTGATTATATCCACTGAAAGAACACAACTCTCTTTAAGACATCTTAAAGGCTGCCACATAAAACTTTCAATTCAAATAAATATATCCACTACACAATTTGAAACACATATACTTGATATCTGAGGTAGCTAAATCAAGAGAATTAACCAATAAAGAAATAATCAAATTTTAGTAACTAAGAAGAGTCAAAAAAGTGTTTTCAGAATATTGATTTCAAGCATACTGATTTAAATCCAAATTGAAGCCATGAATCTAAATGGCACAAACTTTACCATAAATTACCATAAGGATTAACATAAATAAAACCACATTCTTCCACCAATCTATCAAACTGGAAAACAACATTCAGTTGCACTTGCAATGTTACAGAATAGTAGTACATCAGAAAAAATGACCAAATGGATAAAGAAGATAAAACCAAATAAAACGCACGACATTGAAGCATGTGCTAAGCATTCCAGCCAAGATGAGGATGCTCTCCCGTAATTCCCTGGGGTCAAGGGAAAAGAGGAAAAGAGGACAATAAATCAAAGGTCAAAAGTGTATAAACCAAGAAAAACCACCAAGAAAGAAAGAAACTCAAGATACAAAAGTGCACTGTCATAATTAGCTGCAACAAAATCAAATGTGATTTTGTGAGTTATAATGCCTACAAAAAATAATAATTTGAATTAAGCAATGGTCCAAGAAGGTAATGGATTATCAACCATCTGCTCACACTAAAGCATAAAAATAATGGCCCATCATATTCTTTTGGAATTTATATTTTCCTATTTAGGAGAATGAAGCAATTTTCAGTAGCACCAACAACAACTTACTCTTAAATAACTTCTAAAAAGAAAAGTCAGTCATAGATCAATTTCTTTGCTGGGGGGATATTTTGGCAGACATGAAGGATCACAGGCAAGTGGTTTTGTGGTAAAATATTGTTATAGAAAAATTCAATCAAAAACTCTCAGAAAAATCATACGACAATGAAAAAGAATTAATATGAAACAAGTATTCAAACATTTCAGAGTTTAGTAGTGTCAAGATAATAAAGAAATCACCTTCCACTAAACATAAGACATTATCATAGAATAAATCCATTTTGGATGACGTAAAATGACAACTGAAGGTAAACACAGAAAAAAATAAAGGGGGAAATTCGTAGGACAAGGGTCGGAAGTCCAGAGACGGTATAATTTTTCATTCCTTTATAAACTTCTCAATTTTTATGTGTATTTACATTATTATAATTATAATTGTTATTATTTTCCTTTTTGTGTGTGTGATAGGCTCTGCATTCCCTTTATCCCAAAAATATATATATATATTCAAGAAATTCAAAAAAATGGGAACTTATGAAAGAGAAACTCTCAAGCTACCTAGACCATATAATGGTAGCTTGAGAACACATTTACATGTTAAGGATAGTTGAATTGCCTTCATTGCATAATTGTATAATTTTGTGAACACATGCATATTTGCAAATGGGGATTACATAAAAGGAACATCAAGCCGGTTGTAAATAGGCTTTCCTTATGCTTCCGTTTGATTCAGTAGATTGGGGAAATAAATTCCAAGAAAAAGCCAGATTTTGGTTTGATTGTTTTTCTCCCAGTTAATGTTTGTTTCAATGGAATGAAGTTGAATGGAATGATCATTTCATCAAATTGTCCATTCCTATGTTTGGTTTACTAAAAAATATGAAAAATACATTATAAATGGAATCGTCATTCACCATTGTAAGAGAATGATCATTCTACAAGAGAGCCTAAGGAATAATCATTCCATCCCATTCCAATCAACCGAACAGAGCATAAGTTCCAAAAATTTAACAAGGTAAAAAATTCCAGGAAAGCAAAAAAATATCAGAAAACATCCCAGGTTTTGACCCCAAAGCTGTTTTACCTAAAAAGAATTTTGGTCAAATGTTTAACAAGGAAAGTCTCTCTCTCTCTCTCTCTCTCTCTCTCTCTCTCAAAAGACCCAAAACAAACACCCATTGAACCCTCTGTACTTTTTCTTACGGGTTGTTTGAATGAATGATCACTGATGAATAACAGTTACGGATATTGAATAATGATAAATATAATTATCAAAGTTTTCTTTAATTTTTTTTTTTCCTTTTCCTTATGTTCTTTTCTGTTTTAAATACTCCCGCACAATATTAAACCCACCCACAAATAATGGAAGTACTGTTCTTCGTGTTACATGTGATCTTTATTCATTTGTTCTATGTTATATAGACAACATTTTACACTTTGTGCTTATCCAAACAACAAACACAAAGAATGACCATCATCGAGTTTTGTGGAGTCATCCAAGGATGCCTCACGCTCAAGGCTTTTATCTATGATCTTTTGTCCTTTGTTTTGTCGGTCATATTTGACTTTATTTTTGTATCTACTGCATTTTCCTCCATTGAGCTTGTTATGCAATGACTCGTACTTGTGAATGACTCCAGGACATATATGTTATCTATGTGTTTGCATACGGATGTAAGTTATTAACGTATGAATATTCTATTTACTTCATATATGCACTATTCATTGGACAAAATTTGTTAGTCTGCTTCCGCTTCTGGCCCCATTACTAATTAAATATTTTGTTAATTCCAATTTTGTGGCTGGATAATCTGGGATTACTGGCCGGTCTTGGCTTAAACCTTTAGGAGCGGGTTTGGATCGTGACATGTCATGTCCTATATTTTTTTAAAATTACTGTGTTGGCATATCCGTGTCGTGTCCTTGCTATATTGTGTGTTCGTGTTTGTGCTTCTTAGTTAATTAGTATTAAGGTTGTGGTCGTTGTGTTAGGGTTGTCACCTAAGAAGGATGGATATGGATACAAGCACGGTGATTTCAAAACAAATGGGGACACTGACACGGCAGGGACATGGTAATAACAAAAAAAAATCATATATTTTTATTTGCTTTGTAGATTAATATTACATCCACAAACAATCAAAATTAACAAAATTAACACTAATTCAATATTTAAAATAAATAAATAAACATCACTTTTAAGTTAAACACTTATTTTTTATATCTTTTTTTATGAATGATCTAATAAGTATTTAATCTAAGCAAAAAGTAATAAATATCCAACATCCATCAAAAGCACTAAAATAAAATAAAAATAAAAAACTAGTTGGTGTGTTCCTAAAGTGTCATTGGCGTGTCCCCAACATGTCCCTTGAAAAAAAATAAGTAAATAAAGGGACACGTCACATGACGTGTCCCATACATGTCCGCACCGTGCCCCTGTGTCCAAAAACCCCTACGACACTTGTTTTGAAGTATCGGTGATTCATAGGTTGTTACTCTTATCTTCTCTTTCCTTGCAGTGTTTTTTGTCGTAGTGTCCATATTCGTGCTTCTTAGCTTATTCCTATTCCTTTTCCTTTTCTCCCCGTTTCTACCCACTCTCTGTTCTACCTATCAAAGCCCCAAATGCGTTCCATAACCCCAACCTGCCATAAATTCACAGGCTACAGGTACACTATACAATGTCTCCTCGTTCTCTCTTGGATAATTTTTCCTTTCCTAGCAAGACATGAAAGGGGCTTACAATTTGGTATTGTTTAAATGATAAAAATCCAATAAAGAATGTTAATAATTATTAGAATTCTGATAACTGAGATATTCCTAACCAAGAAAAATCAAAATAAAATTAATAAATAGGTTTTTAAGTTTTAGCTCATTTGGCTCACACAATTCAAAAGCAAATGACAATCAATCTTTTATGCAAGTACTAAGAATGAATGACTATCCTACCCAAGACTCTTTAAATGAGCAACGGTCAAAGAATTGTACATTCCCAACAAAACATAAATCAATTGAGAAGATCATAGAAGTGAAAAGATTCCCCCAAAAATCAACCAATCTAAACATTTATTTCCTTTTGGCTAAATGAAAAAATTGCAGCATACAACAGTGTCAAAGGTAGAAAGAAAGGAGAAAAAAGAAAAAGGAAACAAGAGGTTACAAGTTGGTAGTTAATCATTTGAGACAAAATAAATATTAATGTGATGGGAAAGACCTACCATATGGTGTGTCCATTCTACATTTCCATTGCATATCTTCTGCCCATTTGGTCCTCCTTCCATATGTTCTGGATGAATTACTACATGGAAGATCATAAGACCTGAACTATGAAACAAGTACTTGGTATAAACTTGATGATAAGTTACGTGTGAATGAGCACAGAAAATAATTTTTTTTTTTTTTTTTTTATCAGCAACAAAAATAGAATTTATAAATGAAGAAATTCAGATATATGAAATAGCAAAGCAATTGACATATGCAAACGGTAACCATATGGACGTAATTTTTAGAAGGAATTCACCTACTTGTGGTGTAGGCATAGAACTCAGTTACTGCTGCAGGCCCGTAGATCGCTTGTTGATCTAAAAGCTTAAGCAGTTAAGAGCTGACATATCATCAGTAAGCAACTGGTTAGAGTATATCTGCACACAAATCATTACCCAAAATGCACTCATCAGTAATTCCAAAACAATTGGTTACTCCGATACTTCTTCTTGAGATAGGTTGAGATCAGCTCCTTATAAGTCCAGTTCTTCCTCTTAAACTCCAAAAATGCCTCTGAGCTTGAGTGAAAGTCTCCTTTTCCCAAAACCTCAAAAACAAATGGATCCGTAAATACCTGTGGAGACGCATGTACATTCATTTTACTTAAAGCAAAGTCCAAATTCATTCCCAGTCTTTTGTCCAAGTAAGCATCAACAATGCAACCGTAAGTCACAAGATCAGGGACAACTTGTTCATGCTTCATATGTTCAAGGCTTAAATGGAGATCCCAAAACAAAGACATTTTTGAAAAAGCTAGAGCTCGAATGTTAAATGTTGTAAGATCAGGATGGAATCCGGCTTCCACCATTCTCAAAAATTCTCTCTGCAAGGTTTTCATTTTGAAATTCGCAGCATATGATAGAAGCAGAAGATTCCACAGAAGATTTCCCACGTTTCTCCTACCAAGACCCACATCCCTCAGAAACTCACCTAATCTATAAAATTTCTTTTCCTTTATGTAAGCAAATGACATTGCCCTTATTCCGTCTTTTTCTATGAGAATTCTAGACCTTTTAAGACGGCCATAAGCAGCTTCAATCTCAGTCAGAGAACCAAACAAGCTGTAATATATGATATAAGCATTTCCAATGGCAGAATCTACTGAGAAACCCCTTGAACCCATCTCTCTGAGTGTATTTTCCATCAGCTCAAGCTGTCCTTGCTTTCCAAAGCAAGAGAGAGCCACTACATAAATCTCAGGTAGCAAGTTAGAGTCTCTCAAACTTGCTTGATGCAGAATTCTGGTCACATCATCAAAACGTTCCATCCTACCATAGGCTTCAATGAGTTTTGAAATTATATGAATATTAGACCTAAAAGAACTGTTTAAAACTTCATCCCCAATTGCCTGTGCTTCATGGAAAAGACCATTATCAGCATAGCAAAGCATCAGAGCTGACAAGGCAGGGTTGTCAAGTGGAAGACTTCCAGAATTGATCTCAAGTAAAATCTCCTGAGCAACATGAGGTAAGTTTTTTCTTCTTAAGGTTTGAACCAATGCAACCAAATCCACATTAATGTTGTGATCGACACTTAGTTCCCGCTTCCAGTGTATCTATCTCAAGCACACAAGAAAAGGAGAAGGATCATTATGTGTGTGTGTGTGTGTGTGTGTGTGTGTGTGTGTGTGAGAGAGAGAGAGAGAGAGAAGCTAATTATAGTTGATGCCCATCACGAAAAGTTTACAAATTAGCATAACAGAGACAACATGAAAATACCATCAGCATTGGGCCCACCCCAGTAAAATGAATGACTGAATTTTCATTTCATACATCAAGATAAAATATGAAAGTTCTATAAGAACACATTTAGATGAGACGGTAAACATAAAACAATTTTCCATAGATCAATGGTTATCTAATTAACCAATTAGAAAGAAAAAGGGTAGACAGTTAGGCTATCCTGGAAGACTGAAACTAGAAAAATGGCTTCATTCAAATTGGACATAGCATAATAGTATTGAGTGAGAGTGCTACAGTGTAACAGTGCAAGCTGAAAAATCAGGTGCTCTGTTTTTGTTTTTGGTTTCGTTTTTTTCTTTTTCTTTTTATAAAGATGCAAGATATCAGTAGAGCTCTCCTTTAAACTGCATGAAGAAAATCTGATCACGGCTATTTCTTGACAGAATCCTAACACAGAAAAAGCAGCAGATGTTTACGATTCTATATATGTGGAACAAGAATCTAATGGCCCCAGGTTTTGCAAGGAAGTCTGTATTTGGAATGCAAGGACATCACTAGGAAGGATTCCCATTAGCCGTTTTGAAATGAAACGGAATTCTTCTCCTCCAAATGTTAACGTTCATTTAAAAGACAAAAGCGGAGGACCTCCCCCTCTCCAGAAAAGAATGCATTTATGATCAAAGCAAATCTTGGAAGCAAAGCACCAAACTCTCCTTCAATCAATTTTTGAAGGCCAATGGTTGTCAAATCGGAATACGAATCGTGCGTATCGTTTTCTATTTTTCTAAATCGCTTACCGTACCTTATCATGTATCATAAGATACTTCAACACCTTTAAAAATAGGTAGAAAAATACATATAATTATAAATAAAAAAATATATATCTTGTGAGAATGAAACACTAAACAATGTATAATTTTTTAAATTACATAAGCAAATTACCTTAAATTAAATATACACATATACATATTGTCTTCGCAAGGAATAAATTAATAACACAAGATACTTAATACCATACAATAGATATGTCAGAAAGGTCGAGAAATAAAATAAAAGAGTACTATGACATCTCAAAAATACTTTTTTTAATAAGTTAATGAAAAAAATTGACTATTAATTTACATAAAATAATTTGAATAATGTTTTTTCAAAATTGCTAAAGAAATTTAAGTATTTATGTAACATACGTATCACATTATGTATCGCGTATCCTATATCGCATCACATATTGTATATGTATCGTAAGATACATTTAATTTAAGATACGTATTGATGATAGCATTGAATTACCTCTAAAAAGTATTGAATCATAAGATACGTATCGTGAATCGTAAGATACTAACAACACTCATGACTCCAGAGCTTTTTGTCAAATGCCCTTCTTCAGATAAGATTACTTGCCACTATCCTAAACAAACTACAGGTGTTCTTGGTCAAATCAGCCTACTTAGCTGACCAGGCTAACAGGTTAACATTGACAACAGTCATTGTAGACACAAATTTTGAAATGTGCTAACAGTCATTCTTCACCATGTGGAAAAAGCTTTGGCACTTAAAAACCCATGAACATCATAAGATCTCCTATGCCAATTCTTACCAAGAGTTATTTCAACCAGATCAGTTTTTCTCATCAAGATTGGATATTGAAGAAGCCTGCTGCCCATTTTTTGGTTTTGAAGACAAAACTTCTGAACCCATTTTCTTCTTCTGCACTGCAATAAGATGATTTTTCTCCAAGTATTGGACAACACTATTAATTTCTCCTTAGAAATTGGACTTTTGGGTCTTAAAACCAAGACAATTATTCAAAGAAGACCCTGATATTAAATTTCATTTCCTATTATTCACTAGTCTGTTTGGATAAGATCTGAAAAAGTCACTACACATTGTAAGCACATTAAGACATCTCCAAAGGACATTAAATCAGATGTGCTGAAAGCGTATTCAGAATTCATGCTTCCCGCAAACTTCAATTTCAAGAAACCCTACTCCTCTCCTTCACTTACTTTCCTACCCCCAATTATGGTTTATCCCACCAGAAGGTCTGCGTAAGTTTAGTTTTGATAATTATTCAAATGGATGTCTGATCCAGATTCTGTAAAATGTTTGGCAGTTAAATTAGCAATGAAGGAAGCAGTTCATACTAACACAGCTGCAGCTTAAATTAAGGCGGACTTGCAATCATATTTGTTGACAGAAGCTAATCATCAGATTCCCCCTGACCAGCATATCTGTCCTATTTGTTGGAATTAGAATTTCATATCATTGTATTTATGGTAGTTTGTATAAAATCCGTAATTGAACAAATCACAGATTCAGTGCCTTGATTAGAATATTTCCTACTTTGTAATATTGATTCAATATATATACATAGTCTTGCCTCATTCAAAGGTAAGCCATTCCATTCTTTCCATTCAATTTGGTATCAGAGCCAAACCCTGGCGTCTCTCTCTCTCTCTCTCTGTCAGCAACTCCCACCCACCACCCGAAAGTTCTCACCTACCAGCCGACACACCTCCTTCTCCCTCACCCACCAGCCGACAGCCCCTCTTCTCTCTTCCTAGCCTCCCGACAGCCCTTCTTCCTCCTTCCTAGCCCCTCGGAAGTGCCCAGAAATTCCTGCCGAGGGTCTGTAATTGCTGACCAGACTCCTATGTGAGTGGGTATGGTTCGGTTCTCTCCCTAGGGTGATTTACACTCCTTTTTGACCCTTCCTAGGTGTTTGGTGCTTACTTTCTCGTTCTTTTTTGTGGTTGGGCTACCGGTTTGTTCAGTGGCACTTGTTGGATTACGTCGTTTTTTCCTGCTTCTTTGTTCGTCATCTGTTGCTGTGTGATATCTCGGATTTGTTCATCATACCATGACAGAGTCTCCTTCTGTTGTGTTACCAACTAAACCCGTTCCGGTTAGTTCATATGACAAAAATCAGTAACATACTGTAGTGATGAGAATATTTTGAAGGACTTGAACTTTCACAAAGATCAATCGACAAACCCACTGCACCAAAAATTCTTAATGAGACTAGTTTTCCCATAAATTCTATCTATTTTTTTTTTTTTTTGGTTATATAGAAAGAAAAACAGAGGCTATATTTTTAACTAAAAAATTTCATTTTTATAGTAGTGATATTGGGTTGGAAACTTGTTGTAAAGCTTTTCCAAAAGTAAGCCTCACCCCCCACAAATCATAAATCCTAAATCCACAACAATTAAACAACATAGATCTAAGAAAGGATACCTACCATAGATGTATTCTTTATGGACCACACATGAATAAATCTAAGGATAAACCTCAACTAAGGAACATACCTTACCTACGTCTGGATCTGGTGGTGGGAGGTTGTTTTCACCGGAATAAGACTGAATGGAGTGATCATCTGGTGGTGCCTTCTTCTTCTTGCTTGTAGCCATTGTCAAAAATTGGGATTTTTGTATGTTAGCTGCAGAGTGAAAGAACCCATATTTCAAAAATGAAAAAGAAAACCCACATTCAAAAGCAAATAAAAAAATAAACCAGATAGAAGACAAAGATTCAAATCCAGAATAAAAAACTTGATGAAAAAAAAAAAAAAAAAAAAATCAGACCATACCACGTTGCTGTCGAAACTTGGTGTAACGGAGCAAAAATTGACCACAACGGAGTATGGTATTCCTAGATGAAGCCCTCGGTAGTCTTGTGGAACCAGATTTGGGCATAGCAAAGGAAGAGAGAGATAGAGGAGAGTCGTTGGGAAAAGCTGTTGTTTAAGAAGGATTAGAGTTCTTCATATCACACAGCAAAGGAAAGTTAAGAGAAATAAAGACGGAGTGAGAGAAACGTGATTTGGTTCTATTTTTCAAAAATGTATTCCAAAACTTACAATAAAGAAGTTTAAAAACCAAAAATGTAATGTAAAACCGCAAGCAACCAGATTACATATTTCCCAATTAACTTCTCCAATCATGCACATACGCATACAAACTTACCCAACTATGATTACTCCTATATTAACTTGCTCTCTTTCTTTGACTCCACAACCACACTGACCATTAAACTGAGATTCTCTTCATACATAAATTTCCGAGTTTCTTCGTAAGTGGCCTGGCAGGCACTACGGCAGTGGGCTGCGACTTCAATTTGGAGGCAAAGCCCATGTTGAAATACACTCAGTAGAGAGTGAACAGGAGAGAGAAGAATAAAGTTATGAGAGTAGAGAAAATGTATTATTCGAGATGTTTTTTACAACTATATGAAGGGTATATATAGTACAATGGTGAGTGTTGTCCAAGAACACACAAAAGGAAAGAGAAATCAAATCCTATCACAATCATATCAAATCAAATCATACCTAAAGTAATTATGCTAGTAATGCTAGAATAGGTAGAAGTCAATCATGGTAAAAAAGGAAATGATAACTATTAACAGGTAACAGCCCAAATGGCAGTGCATATAGCAACTGTGGTTGAAATCATAGAGAAGATGCCACTATATTCAAATGCCAATTGACAGTGAAACTACAATAAAATCAAACATTATCTTCTATTTGAATCATGAACATGAATCACCCAAATAAAATCAAAGACTGATGCTTAAAGATAGATCCAATCTTCTCCAGAGCGATCTTTAACTCAACCCATTTGAGTCAATTACCATTTAACCAACTACATCACACATAAATTGAATAAACTAAACTAGTTTAGTCCTAACTAGTTGGGGGTGGTCGGCTATATCAATTTGCCTTCTCTATTCGGCTTTATGAAAGCAAACCATATCATCAGTTAAAAAACAGCATCATGCATAACGACACACCTCAAATCAAATTAAGATCAGCAATATCTCAGAACTACCCATCACTGTTATAAATCACATTTTTATGTACTGACATATAACTTAGGGCAACTATCAATAAGGCTTAATAGTTGGATTTAATTCTCAAAAAGTCCTATTGAAAATAAGTCCTAATAAAATCGTCGCTAAAAATAATTTTTTGTGACGATTTTTTGCATGTCACTAAAAATTAATAATTAGTAACTTTTTTGTCATGATTTTTATAAATTATCACTAAAATTTACAATTAGTAACGTTTTTCTGTGACAAATTTTTCAAACTATTGCTAAAAATTAAAAATTAGTGACTTTTTGTGACAGATTTTTTTAACTGTCGCTAAAACTTATAATTAGTTAGCTTCTATGATAATTAATTAAAAAAATCTCTAATCTTTAATTTTCAGTGACGTCTAAATTTTTTTATACCAAGTCTCCAACTTAATGAACACAACCTATACACACAAATGTATCTAACATGGGAATAAATAAAAGGAAAAAAGCAAAACCTTCTCCTTTGAGCTTGTTCCAGGATGATTCGAGGCCATTGTTAGGTGGCCAAACATTTCTGCCTTGGAGTTGAGCAAGCCCCATATCTCTCTCTGCCAAACAAACAAATCATATACCCAGATAAATAGATTATATATATATATATACAAAATGGTATAAAGAAATTGAAATTTACGGGAAAGATTGAAATGGGTCTAATTAATTGAAGTAAAGTGTGTTGTTGGAGTTACGGTGAAGGAATTTCTGGAAGAGAAGGCAACGGAGAGAGTTGAGGCTGCCCAGGAAGAGCTAATTGGAAGAGGAGAGGGTTTTGTGGATTGGAAGTGAAGAAGAGGAAGAAGAAGAAGAATTAAGAGAGAAACGGCGGGAAGTGAGGGTTGAGAAAGGGATGGTGGTGGCTTCCATGGTGAAGAAGACTAGTCTCTCTCTCTCTCTCTCTCGCTTGTTTTCTCTGTCTAGAAATATCATCCGACTGGTTCCGCTATGTAGCTCGAAAAGGAGCCCCCCGAAAGTAATAAAGGTAGTTTTGTAGTGTTTGCCCAGTCGCACAACACAGAGATTGACACCACGCGTTTGCAAAGAAAGAAATAGAAGAAGAGAGAGGAGAGAGAGAGAGAGAGAGGAACTAGCCGACGAAGAAGAACTGAGAGCGACCGGCTCTGACCACCGACGACCAGCGGAATACTCACTGTGCTGTTCGCCGTCCGTCAATCTCTGCCGAGAGAGAGAGAGGAACTAGTCGACGAAGAAGAAGAGTGACCTAGCGGGACTGAGAGCGACCGGCCCTGACCACCGACGACCACCGAAATACTCCCTGTGCTGTTCGCCGTCCGTTAATCTCTGTGTAAGATCCTGTCATGTTCGCCGTCCGTTAATCTCTGTGTAAGATCCTGTCAATGACATTAAGATACTGAGTGTTGGGTTACCGCTTGTGGTGTGCATATATATATACTAGCGGTGTGCAAATCGTTTAGATTTATAATATGAATTTGATATTAACTTTTCTAATAATATACATGTAAATTATATGAATAATTATGTATAATAAAAAATACAATATTAACATATTTGATAAATAAAATATATGTACATTAAAATATATACATATCTTTTAAAAAATGTAATATTTACTAATCTTAACTAAAAAAAATTATACAATAAAAATTCATATAAAATCTAAATTTAGTAACATGAGACCGGAGATCCTGCAAATTTTGTAAAATATATATATATATATATATATATAAGATATATGTAAAAATTAGTTTGTTAATAATATACATTGATTAAATTAAAATTTTACGTTTTTAAAGTGAGCTATAATTATACATATGCATATTTTAACTAATAGAGTACAATAATAACATTGGTTTTATAATTGGCTTATTCGGTATAAAGACACACAAAAGGTAATTATTTTATTAATTTTTGATAAACAAAATTAAAAATTTACATATTGGCATAGATTGACATAGTTCATATCAAATGTCACGTTCAATAATCTCTTCAAATTATTTCGATGCAATTTTTGCCATAGATCTATGACAACATTAAATTATAAAAAAATAAGATGGAATTGACAAAAAATGAAGTACATAACTTCTGTTATACATACAAACCTAGAAGTAGATTACCTTGTAATAACGTTGCACATATATTTGTAAGCTTTCAATTTTTGTATCATTCGTTGCCTATAAAACTAAGAAAAAATATCTCACTTCCTTGTAACACTACAGGAAAAATGACATATAACCACGTTTTTTTGGTGGCGTTTTTGACAAATGCCGTCCAATTTGTGAACAAATCTTTTAAATTCCCAATTATGCTATACTAGTTTATTAGCAAACGGTGGTATAACATGGTATGAAACGGAGGGTAAGTGAAACGGCACAGTTTTGTGTACGTGAATAGGGGATTTTTTTTTCCCTTTTACAAAGGTAATTTTACCTATCTAGATATGCTTTTCGATTTCAGTCGATGGAACAGAGATGCGACTTGAGAGAGAGAGAGAGAGAGAGAGAGGGCTGGTTCTTTGATTTCCATCGATTTTTGGTGATTTTGATCTAGAAAATCTTGTTCTCCCTCCTGACCTGAGCGTATATCTTCGAGATTGTTCGAATCCTTCTGATCTAAATCGATCTAGGGCTCAAGGTAAGGGTTTTCTAACCTAGATTTGCTAAGTTCACTCAAGATCTGTAAAATCTCATGGTTAAAACAACGATTTGGAATATATTTTTGGTTGATGTTTGTAGATTCACTTGCATTTTTTTCCCAAATCTAGCGTATTTCTTGCATTTTTGCTTTTGTTTTGTGTTCTTTCTCTTCGTTTGTGGTCTCTTGCTCTTTCTAGTCCATGCAATGGGATACATGGAAAGCTTTTCTCGTTCATAGCGATTGCATTTTGTCTAGGGTTTCTAGTGCAATGTCAATGTCTCCAGGCAATTACCGGTTCATATAATCGAGATGGGTCGTGAGTTTAACGATCTAGAGACGTTGATCTTATTCTCAGATCTGCTATCTCTCCGATCAGATCTGTAAATATTAGGTCTAAATTCTATTTGTTACTTTCTTCTAGTTTTGATTGGATTTATGTTTCAGCCCCAATACTATTTTGAGCAATTGGAAATTGTGTTTTATGTTAGTTTTTGACATAGAATTTAATTTGTTGACAGTCCATTTAGTATTAGCAAGTACAGAGAAATATGTTTAGAAATAGTTTAGAAAGGATTGTTGAAAAGATTGTTTACTGAAGTAGTAGGAGATGAAAAGGACTCATTTGAGTTTGTTGAAAAGATTGTTTACTCCTTAGAAAAAAGAAAAAAGAAAAAAGAAAAAAAAAAGAAAAAGAAAAAGAGTGCTGGTTTTGTAATACATAGGTTGTGGGATCTGGAGTTGTTTTATTTGTCAGTATGTGATTTGTTTATTTGTTCTAGTTTTCATTGATTTGCATTCCATCACTCTTGTTTTGATTTGTTTTATTTAGCTTGCTATGTATTCAACTTAAGTATTTGAGTCAAGGAGGGGTTCTTCAGTGCCCATTGGGACACCAAGAAAAATCACAAAGATCTGGTAGGTTTAGTTGAAACTCTGAACTCAGTTTGGTTGCTAAAATTTTTTTTTTTCTCATTCTTCTGTTTGGTGACCATTGGTTCAATGGTTAATACTTTGCCTAATAACCTTAAGGTTATGGGTTCAAGTTTTGGGGCCATCACTTTGTGCATTATACCAAAGGTTAGGTGTGTACTTAATCTTTCCCCTCCCAAACACACATTAATGTGTACTAATTGGGCGTTATTTTTTATTCTTCTGTCAAATATTGGTTTCTTTTAAAAAAATTATATCTTTGTTCCATGTGCCTATATTGCTTAGAATCAAAGGTCTGAAACTTTAGATTTTCTTATAAAAATTTCTTCTCTCTCTCTCTCTCTCTCTCTCTCTCTCTCTCTCTCTCTCTCTCTCTCTCTCTCAGCTATGAAGCTTTGGTTCGAATCAATCTTTGTGTTATATTTTCATATATATATATATATATATATATATTTATATCTGTGTTCATTCATTGCTGAGTAGTTTTGATTTATACCGAGATTCACATATCTTTTTTATCTACTTTTAATTTTCGTCTATATATCTTTACTGTAAGTTCAATAGTCATGATTAGTGATGGATTTCTATGGTTTTGGTGTCTTTTTTTTCTTGATTGGCAAAAATATCACCTTCTGTTAGGAAAAAAAAAAGAAATATTACCGGAATTTTTATACAAAATATATACGTCATTGATCGGTCTTTAGTTTTACAACGAGCTGCCACATTATTCTAGATCATACAAAAGTGGATATTTTTGCCTTATCAACTTTAGCACCTCACTGCCTTAAGAGACTTGTCAATTGAATTCTTTGATGGGTTGGAATCTCTGCCGGAGTGGCTGGGTAACCTTTCATCTCTTCATTCTTTGGAGATCAAGTAAAGTTTAATGGAGTACAGATAACTCTTCTTCACAGCCACTCACATGGTATAAGGTAAGTAGAAGCTTTATACTCCTTATTTAATGAATGTATTACATTGTAAATTTGAAATGAAAAATAATAGGCTGTCTCATTTTTGTTTCTCTGCATCACTGTGGTGGTGCGCTCGATTCTAATTTTTATGCAGTTTATAGTCAAATAGGAGAGTCAAAAGTGGCATTAATGTAAAATAAAATTAGTTTGATGCGATGACCATTAAGATGATCATAAACACTACATGGTATTTGTGTGTTCCAGGTGATTCAACTCATTTTAGTGCATGTGCTCCAAAGATTGCCATCTATGAAGCGCACACACCTCTCTGGAGGTCAAATATCGGTGTCTGACATGTGTTGGACATGGACACACTCCAACCCCGTGTTGGACACGCTGGACGAATTAGCCTGTGTTCCATTTTATTTTATTTTTTTATAATTTTTTTCACCGGAATAGCATACCCAAGATTAATGAATTTGATGAGAATAAATATTTGATATAAAATAAATATGTAATATTAAAAAATATGACATAATAAATATATAAAAATTATATGTTTTGTACGTGTCCCCCGCATGTTGTGTTGTATGTCTGTGCTTCTTAGTTTGCCATAGTCGCAAAGGGATCTAGGTTGATCGTCCTAGTCTAACCCCTGGTCCAAACTCTTGTTTCCACAACATGATCGACAAGAACAGAGAGAAAGGGATAAATTTTATACATGCCTATGGTTATAATTGTTTCATGATGTCCACCAAAAATGATTTAGTATAGTAATTAATTCATTTATATCATTTCAATTCTAAGTTAATGAATATAATAGGTGACATATTTTTTCTACTCAGTGCACAGACACATGATGACTTTGTAAATTATAGGTTTTCTATTAAAGTTTTGTGTTGACATCTTTCGCGTTGTTCAATAGTTGAAGTCATAGTCAAGATAAAAATATATGATAGGTCGTCTCTATTGTTCAATGCAATGTTGTTGAAACTTTAATATGAACTAACCATGTGGTTCATTGCTACTTTAACAGACTACATTTGATGCACCTGGGGGTACTGACCCCGTTGTATTAAGCCTTGGTTCCATGGGGAAAGGTGAAGCTTGGGTTAATGGCCAAAGTATAGGTCGATATTGGATCTCATTTCTTACCCCTGCAGGGACTCTTACACAGATATGGTAAATACTTTGAAAATACATTTGGAACTTCTATTCAACAAAGTACTACTTTCTTATGCAATTGACTCAGCATCAAAGGGAAATAAAGAGAGGAGAGGACATAGCAGGAAGAAAATCTAGGCTCTCATATAATATGATTTCTACAATCATAAGATTGCCGAAATGCAAGCACGTGAAAACATGAAATAGATACAATTTTCCACCCATCAACATACCCCACATTTCCAATTGCCCATATTCATGATTTCTTCTCTTCTCTTCTCTTCTCACCCCTATCCCCACCACCCGTTTCTTTAATTCTTCATAAGATCTATTCTCATGAGTCATGATTTTGAAAATGAAAAGATCATTCAACTATTCAACTGTTACTTTTATAATGCTCTACTGAACCATACTCTGTGTATATGGATGTGTTAAACAAGTAGCTTATTGAAATTGTTATGTAAAGTAATTCCATTGACATGATTTGTTGGGTTTCAGGTTATGAGACATTTGTGTGAGCTTAAGTATAACAGTTTCCTCTGCAAATCCACTTCTTCAAGATCAAGCATGAAAAGTCTTCACCATTTATGTAATTTCTCTCTGTCTCTAACCAAGCAAACAATTTAATTAACTTCTGAAAAAAGAATTAGTTAACATCCTCTCTCTCTCTCTCTCTCTCTCTCTCTCTCTCTCTCTCTAAGGTCCATTATCTCTTTTTATAGGCTTCATACGAGAGCTATGTATTGGTGTAGGCCTGTGATTAGTTATGTATGCTTTTTGGTAAACAGAGATTTTTAATGTAGTTTATTTTATTTAGAAAAACCTGCACCCCTACACCCATCCACCCACATACACGAGAAAAGGGTGATTTGTAGTATTAAAATGTTTTAGGGCTTATTGAGCATATAATGATATGATAATCGGCTTATGATTCTTGAAGGCTGGTGCATTCTACAGTCTTACTTGTTCAGTATCTTCATCTGATGCCCATTTGGTCTCTTTTTTTTTCTTTTTCTTTTTTCTTCTTTTTTTGATTTGCATTTGGCTTTTGTTTTGGTATGTGCAAAATGTCCATGTCTAGAGCTGTTTACTAATTAATTTATTCGCAAGGAAGCATAGTGCTACAGAATAACATACATGATTCCCGCATAATCATGTTTAAGTTGACAAATATTTTCAAAACCATACTCTTTCTCTATGTGATGGTTTGGGAAAATTTTCTCTGAACTCCTCCCCTTCTCTACCTAGGTTCCCATTATTTGTTTTGGTACATGAATTATTGAAAGCGCTCTCACCTCTCAGTATATTTTCTTGTATTAGATGTTTGTTGGAACGAGCTCATGACTGAATTTTTTTCTGCAGGCCCCAAGGCCTGGATTTTTTCCAGATGATAAATATCAAAAGAAAGGTGTAGATTTTGCCATATCTAGGCTGTTTTTGAACTTCTGACCGATGATTTGACTTGATGCTATCTCTTTATGTACTAACTTGTATCTCTGTGTCTTCAAGCACACCTGTAGATGGAACGCGTGATAAAGACTGGACATGTCCTAAATGTGGAAATGTCAACTTCTCTTTTAGAACAGTTTGCAATATGAGGAAGTGCAATACTCCAAAGCCCGGACCTTAGGTTTGAGCTACTTTCATTTCTAGATTTTACTCAACATTTAAAATGTCTGGTATTATAGCTTGCTCTTTGTCATTTTGGATGCTGAATTTGGAAATTTCTTCATTATGTTGTGTCATCATCCTGTTAGTTTAGAAAAATTTCCTTTGATGTTGGTTTAAAGTTTCATTGGTTTGAAACATTACTTCGTTGAATATGCAGGCTGTGAAATCTTATTCCAATTCTTGTGAGTCCTTTTAAACCTTCCTTGTGGTTGGCTGCAATTTCTTAGCATGATACTTATAGATCTCGTCTTTCAGAACACAAAATGCCCGATGGGAGCTGGAAGTGTGAGAAATGCAATAACATAAACTACCCTTTTAGGACCAATAGTAACAGACAAAGCTGTGGGGCCGATAAACCATCTGAGGGACAGAAATCCTCTTCAGAATCAGCAAATGAAAACAGGTCTGTCAGGAGATACATTTACTTACTATGTCCATTTGTTGCTTGAAATTTCCATTAAGATTGTTAACCATCTATGTGTATAGCACAAACAAAAAAAGTACTAAAGCTCACGATATGTCTTTAGTTAATGATCTTTTGACAAGGTGATTTAATTGTGATTCATCTCTAATATTTTCTACATTTCGGTTTAGTGAAATGTGTTGTCTTTTTTCTTTTTTTTTTCTTGGCAGGAATGCAACTTATATGAACTCAGGAAAAATTGGGAAACTTTTCTCCAAAGTTGAAGAAGTTCGAAATTGATGCTTCGAAGTGTTGTGTATTAATCATATTTGTATTTTTTTTTTTTTGGTTACATTTATTCTTTTCTTAGTATTTTAAATTTTGAGATGATGATGGAGTATATGAATTTGGTTGTGATCTTTGTAATTTCAATTTTGATATGTTTGGTTGAATATATGTATTTTTTGAAACAGGGTTTGTAAATAAAATATTATTGCTGAATGGTTTCATTAGGTTGCATTCCTACAAAAAAAGAAAAAAGTGCTTTTAGCGGCGTTTTTGTAAAAAAAACGCCTCTATAGGGTCTGTATGACGTCATCTGGCCGGAAGGAATCACCGCCGGTGACTATAGCATGACGTTTCTAAAACGTCGCAATAAGGTCTACAACGGCGTTTTTTAAACGTTGCAAACATATAACGACGGCCGTATCTTCGACGTTCAATAAAAACGTCACCAAAAGTTTTAACGGCGTTTTTCAGATATTTCGCGGCGTTTTACAAACGCCATTAAAAACTGTATTTCCTGTAGTGTAAGTTGATTGTTTGACAAATTTATAAAATCTAAAATTAATTTGTAAATTCACAAATATGAATATATGGAGCATAGTAGTAAAGTTCATAAGACTTGATTTTTTACCACATATATGTCCATATTGTCTTTGCAGCATATACTTGCTCTATCAAATATGATAGGATTTCTGTAAAAAGATTACAATAACTATTAGCAAATGTAACATATTGAAATTATTCATATAAAATGCCACAAACACATTATCATACCGATGTTGTCGTTGCCTCAAAAGCTCTCGCACAATTAATTTTCCCAATTGTTTTTTATTAACTTTAATAGAGACCTTCCATCCAAGACTGTATATGGAGAACTGTTTGACCTACATTAATTTAAAAGGTATAGTCAAACTCAAAATATATGTGAATATTGTCAGATTAAATAGCAAAAATTTTACAAACATTATTTTTTGAACATAAGTGAAGCCAATACCTGATTTTTAACTTTCTTATCTGCAACCATATTTGCTTCCTCTTAATAATTCTCCCAAAGCTGAAGTAGCTTTATTCCTACAATCAATAATTATATGAAGATATATTATAAGTATATTAATTGTAGATTTTAAGAAATGACATAATATAAGCTCAATAAGAACATATTTAGTACATACCTCATGTATCAATAATTTGGTAACAAAACGTCTTTGTAGACTACATTGCGAGTATACACTCCTTCTTCATTATTAACTGAACCTTTTTTAACCAAGACTTTCGTTGTTTGATCTGACACCCCTCGAGATAAAGCAACATATAGTTGTCCACGACTAAATACATGATCCGGAAGGTAAATTCCCACATGTGGAATTATTTGACCTTGTGATTTATTTATCGTCAAAGCAAAACTAAGGCGAACTGGAAATTGTGTGCGAGTCATTTCAAATGGAAGTTTTAAGTTTTCCGGAGCCTTTAATGGAATGCGATGTAGGAAAACTCTCGTGTCTTTGAAATGTCCTGTTAAAATCTCTGAATCTATGAAATTATCGTTCAAAGCTCGACACAGTAGCCTTGTGCCATTGCACAAACCAGAAGAAGGGTCAAGATTCCTCAAAAGCATAATTGGGGCTCCAACTTTCAAATGCAATGCATGTGGGGGCATTCCTCCTGGTGAAATGGAATTTAAAAACTCTTGTTAATACAAATTTTGGGTATCATTTTCAACTTTATCAAATGAGTGGTACACTCTTGATTCCCCTGGAAATCTTTGAATGATTTTCTCATTGAGCTCGTCGACATCTTCATTGTGAGGAGTTATTATTCCCCTACTAACCATATACTCGGCGTCAAAAGAATGGTTTATGATATCAAGATAAATTTCTTCTAATAGTTGAACTATTGATTCTTCGCCATTCCATGGTATCGCCCTTCCATGGTATTGCCATCGATCTTGGTACTTTGATCATTTCATCTATAATGATAGGTTGTACACCATTTCCAACAAATAAAAGAAATTCACCAAACTATTGGTCATTTATAGAGCGCATGTTTTGCTTTAAATGAAGTATTTGAATGTGACTCAAAAGAGGTGATTTGACTATCGATGCAACAATAGTTTCAGTTTTTGTACCTTTAGGAACAACTGGAAGTACTTGTCAAAAATCACCACCAAACACCATAATTTTGCCACCAAATGGATAATCAACACCAGTGATGTCTATGAGTGTTCGATTCAAAGCTTCAAAAGCATAACGATTTGTCATTGTAGCTTCATTCCAAATGATGACTGCTGCACGTCTAATCAGTTTTGCCAAATATGATTGTTTAGTAATGGAACACACGGACGAAGCCTCTGGATTTAAGGAAATCTTGAATGGGCTGTCCTTCCACCAGGTAAAAGTGTAGCTGCAATTCTAGAAGTTGTTGTTGCAATGGCAATTCTCCCTTGACTTCTCACTAAGGCCAACAGTGCACGATATAAATATGTCTTTCCAGTTCCTCCTGGGCCATCCACAAAGAAGATTGCACCAGTATTGCATTCCACAGCCTCCATGATTGAATTGAATGCTAAGTGTTGATCACTATTTAATGTGGCAATAGAATTTAAGTCTTCTCGAGGAGTTACAATGGAAAACTCATCTTGTATGACCTTTGGAACTGTTGAATTATCATCCAAATTCATTGTCATCTCAAGCAAATCGTATTCTGATATGTTCTTATTATGCTGTAGCAGGAGACGATTTATATCTTGTAGAGTTTTGTTAAGGATATACATATTATTCATACTGTTTGAAGATATGTAATCTTCAATCAAGTAAGGATAAATTTCATCCTACAAACTTCGCACCCCTATTGACACACAGTAAACCAAAATTGTAACGAACAATCTCCTTAAAGCTGATGGCATGTGCATGGTTGCAGCTTCTAACAAACATTGTCGTATGCTATCATCATGCTCTAACAAACCATGATGTTCAGTTGCTTGTTTAAAAGTTGGGTACGCAATTCCATTAACCATTAACAAATGATTAAATGATTTTGGTCCTCGAATATGATTGAGTAAAATTCTCAAGTAAAATCTCTCCCCTTCTGATGGCGAAATTGTGTAAATTCTACCAATTACTCTTTGATGCTTCAATCTCAACTGCCAAATCTTTGCGCTATTGCACCATCTATAGTGTTGCGGTATCTCTCAATAAAAGTATCGATTTGCAGTTTCATCATCAACATTTAATTGAAAGAATTGGGTAAGCATTGTTTTAGAATAATACTCATCACCTAAAATATTTGTGATGTCTTGGAACGTATAAAACCTCACTTGCTGCTTATTTGGTAAGTGTAATTGGAGGCGTTCTACGCTAGGAGTCATTTTGGTCATTGGGAATTTGAATATTTTCCACAATGCTTTTGGAGTACAAACCCATCTTCCATCTATGAACTGTTGTACTTCGTCATAATTAGGACCTTGACGAACTTCTAGTGCAACACGGTCAGGCCCTTTATAAACATATTTGTATAAATACTTCACACTTGTAACACTACTACAAATTTCAAGATTGATATGACAATCATATTTCAAGAGCAACCATGGGTTGTACGGAATGACCCAACTATTATCCACCAAGACGCTTGGATTATTCTCTAAAGGAACTGACTCCCCTTTTCTTCTTCGATAAACAAGATATGAATCGTTTCCAAGTGTAGTAATTGAAGAAAATGGCTTTGGAAAACGTCTTTTGCACCGACCATTTGTCATACACGGGGACCGTTCATTGTACATTCCACATGGGCCATGTATCATGTGTTTCAGAACTGCACTGTATAATGTAGGCTCTAATCTCTTGTCTGGAATTTCAGCTCTGACAATGTAATCATAATCATCAGGAGTGCGTAACTTATCATTGTCATCCAAAATAATGACCATGTGGGCATGTGGTAAGCCTCTTTTTTGGTACTCAATAACATATGCGTATGCCAGAACCTTCCCGAGTACATGTTTTGTAAGAATGTCAGTCTTCATCTCATCAAATTTTGAATGAAATATTCTTGTTAGCAAATCAGGACGATCATGTGGTGACTATCCAGGTAGCAACTCAGCTTTAATTTTAGGCCAATTTGGATTGCAGGTCATTGTAAGGAAAAGATCAGGTTTTCCATACTTTTGGACCAGAACCATTGCATCTTGATATCGCTGATACATGTCTCGTGGGCTACCAACAAATGACGATGGCAATATTGTTCTACGACCAACATTACCTAAACAAATATTTCACAAAAGGAAAAAAGAAATTTTATGTATGAATATAAACAAACATGTGTACATGTAATTGTAATATCATACGTGACAATTTGTACCTCCATAATTTTCACCGGCATGTACTGCATCTAGAAAACCTTGATAAAAATCTGCTCGAATGTGATTCTGATGAGTACATATCCATCTTAATTTGTTGGACTCAATCTTCACGTAATTATCTACGACATACTGCTGTAAGAGACGACCTCCTCGAAGAAAAAGAGATTGATCACCAGGGCGAATCTGAATTGATAGTATTTCAATACTTATAAATAATTAAAAGTAAAGATTTTATATGAAATAATTATAGATTGAATAACTTTGACAAAGTAATTTTTTAATATTATGTATACGTCGTTACCTGTAGCATATAAGAATATAAATCACAACATGTTACTTTTCTGCCATCATTACTTCTGGTATTTGCATCCCATCCATATAAACCGTAGGGTGACAACAGAGGATAGTGTAATGGATCATAGTATCCGACAATATTAGAAATATTTAGGAGGTGACCACTGGTTGATTGGACAATGATATCTCTTGGTTTTAAATTTCCAGCTTCTTTGCCACCAACTAAAACTGCAGCAACTTCAGGAGCAGTAAGAAGGTTGTATTGGGGCCTATTACGTGGTTTCTCTTTGATTTGAAGTCTGCATTCATGTATGTATGGACGCTGAGCCAATTGGCGAAATGTGTGTACAAATGGATTATGAGTATTTAAAATATTCTTTATCTTGTCAAGCAAATCCAAGTGCAATTCTTCATTTTTGAACATTCGATTCTCATTCTCGTAGTCAGTGTCATAAACATACAGTTGCAAATATCTCGGTCTGTCGCTAGAATTTGGTAAGAGACTCCCAATCTTATGATATATGGCTCCTTGTGCACGAAACGTGTACACACCTTGAGTTCTTGTTGCTAAGTTTTCATCAACATGAACATCCATTGAAGTGAATGAGAAAACATGATTGTAGGCTCGAATATTTTGTCTGAAATGATGACCTTCCACTGTTTGGTCAGAGAAAATATCAATAATCTCATTTGGAGCTGTTACTGGTGGCAAAATAATTGTTCCATTATTACAACACATGGTAGATGTTTCACGGTGGAACAATCTTGCGTTGCAATGTCTACATGTAGTTGGAGCAGGGAACCGCATTCTTGGGAACCTTTCACTTTCATGAAAATTTCTTGCACAATTATGATATCTCCTATGGATAAATGATCGATTATCTGGAATATCTTCATCACTCAAAGCATCCTGATTGTGGTCAACATGAGGGATATTTCCTATGACAATACATGTATGATGTATGGGTTTATTATTAACACAATAGTATTTGTTTGAAAGTGTTTGAGTTTCATGTCCAATATTAAATGTAATTGTACTGCATATCATATTTGCATGATCATATTTTTTACATTTATTGTAAAGGTTGTTTATTTTGTAAAAGTACTTAAACTAAATAAATTATTTGTACCTTCCATCTGAACTTCGCGAGGATCTTGTCTGCTGCCACTTGTGCTTCCATGCTCATAAGTCGAATGAGTAGGTGCATATCGGGGTAAGTCGATACGTGTGAGTACAGTGATTCTACTTTCCCGTCTGAAAACATTAGTCGCAACCGAATTGCCTTCTTCGTGAATGGTTGGCAAAACTGTTGGTCGCGGCCTACGCCATCCTGTTCTATTTCTTCTTGGGATTGCATCGAAAAAGTTTAACATGCATCCTAGCAGTTAAAATTATAAATAATAAATTAAATGAATATTAATGTCAAAAGTGTAAAAGCTTACCAAAAAAAAGGAAAATGATTGGTGGCCCTAAAAAATTTGCCCCTAATGCCCCTAATTTCCATTTTTAGAAACTGTTTTCTTTTTTTCTTTCTTTTTCCCTTTTTTTTTTTTTTTTTTTTACCTAAAGTGGAAATTTCGGGGCATTCGAGCCCCGAAATTCGGGCCCTCAAGCAGCGCCGCAAAAAAAAAATAATGTTTATAACATTTGAATACTTACTACTTGTTTGTGCATTCGTCATATTATATACTTGATTTGGATGAGAAGTTTGTTCGAGATTTTTCAGATATTTGCCTTCTTTGTCGATAATTTGTTCGTCGCCTTGCAGGTTGTTGTTCGCGTTGTTCAATAGTCAAAGCAGCCCTCCTTTGTCTAGCATAATAACGCCAACTTTCCCTTTGAATTTCTCTTTGTTGCACATTAGAGGTCGCACTTTCTTCGCGAATAAACAATCTTCGTCTGCGCTGAGCAAGACGACGTTGCTCCAATCTTGTTGAGCGTTGTTCAGTGCTTAAGTTTTGAAGGCATAACTGTTCGAATTCTCTTTGTGGTTGTTCAGTTTGAGCATTTGGTTCCGAAGCTGAGCGTTGCCTCCTTTGTTGTAGGTATAAACGACTTCGTTCACGATTTTGTTGTTGTACATGTCTCAAATTTGATGTGTCAGGGTAATCGTGATTCATTTTTCCTAAGATTGTTAACAAACTAAAACTTACGTAGATGAAATCCGGCTATCTTTAAAATGTGCCTACGTTATATAAAATTATGTAAGAGGCAGTAATAGTATATTCACAATGCGACTCGTATACTCACAATATAATAAGCTTTATATTTTTATGTAAGTGTTTTCATATGTTTGTTTTTATATTTTTATAATGCATATTATTTTAAGTACTAATCTCATTTTATGGAGAATTAAATAAAATTGCAAGTGAAAGAGATTACCTAGTAATGATGAGCCAAAGTGTGTGCAACTTGAGATATGATTTAAAAACAAACTGAATATAAATTTTTCAAACATTCAATTAAATATTAAAAAAATAAAAAATAGAATTAAAAATACTTACAGTCAAAAGAGAAGTAGAAGATAAGTATTAATAAAACACGATTGTAGAAGTTATTTGTTTTGACTATCACAAACTCATTATGTAATAAATATAAAAAAAATCATATGAAATTTTGGGACCACTGAATTCTTTCTTATCAAAAAAATACACTTCAAAACAAACATATGACTAAACAAAGGGTTTTTTAGAAAAGTTACAATAAAAAAGATTAGACACCTACAACTTTCTTTGAATTTTGGCCACCCATGGATTTTCCCAAATTTCATGAGATTTGGCCAAACTTTCATGAATTTTAACTAAAAAATTATACAACAAAAATTCATATAAATAAATAAAAAAAAAATACATATAAATAAAAATAAAAACAAAGATTGAATAAAAAAATTACATATTTGATTTTTTGAAGCATAGAAAAAGAAATTATATATTTGAAGCATTACAAACTCATGCAATAGAATTCTTTTAGAATTATTCAAGTTTCAAGCATTACAAACTCAACATTCATATAGAATACTTACAGTCAGAGCAAATAGGTGTTGATAGAGAAAAATTCGAAAAGTTTATTCTGAACAACACAAAGTTATAAAGGAACCTGCAAAAAATATAAACGAAGGAAAATAATAGTCAATATTTTTCTCCAAGAAATCTATTAACATAATTTTTTTTCTTTTACTTTTTAATGAAGAAAATTAAAAGTGTAAGTAATAATGGTTCACAAAATAACTAAACAGAAACCCATATTCTTGGAATAGTTGCAGTAAAAAAGATTTGATATAATTATAATATGAAATTCATATTTTTTTTAAACACACACAAAAGTAAAATTATGTACAATGAAAAATGCGATGCGTGTGCAAACTCGTTTAGAATTATAATATGAATTTGATATTATTTTTTCTAATAATATACATGTAAATCATATGAATAATTATGTACAATGAAAAATGCAATATTAACATATTTGATAAATAAAATATATGCACATTAAAATATGTACACATATTTTAAAAATGCAATATTTACTAATCTTAACTAAAAAAGCTGTACAATAAAACTTCATATAAAATCTAACATGAGACCGGGGATCCTGCAAATCCTACAAAATAAAATAAAAAAAGAAGATATATGTAAAAATTAGTTTGCTAATAATATACATTGATTAAATTAAAATTTTACGTTTTTAAAGTGAGGCAATCAGTGTTATACTAAATTTTTTTAAGAGCAATGAATTTTATTTTAAATAAAAGACAGAAAAACACATACACAAAATTAAGCAATCAAACAACCTAATTTTTCACCTATATTTTAAATATATTTTTTTATCCTTTTAAATTCAGAACCGCACACAGCTTTAAACATTTCTATTTTCTTCAAAATTGGGAATTTTGTTATTTTTTATTTTATTTTATTTATTTTTCATATTGGGAAAAATCAAATCCTTCAAGTTCCAGACACGTCCATCCACGCTCTCAACATTCGTATATTATTACAAACGGTTAAAACGCTGATTATATTAACAAACAATTATCTTATTCAATTCTCGGTAGTCAATACACAAGTGAAACGTTCCATCTTTCTTCTTCACAAACAGAACCGGTGCACCTCATGGCAAAGTACTCGGCTGGATGGAATCCTTGTCAAGCAAAATCTTGTAACTAATCCTTCAGTTCCTTCATTTCAACGGTTGACATTCTATACGGAGTCTTTCAAATAGGTTGAGTACCTGGCATAACTTCAATAGTAAATTCAATTTCTCGATCAACCAATTTCCCTTGTAATTCTTCTGGAAACACATCTGAGAATTCTCTAACTACTAGAATATCGTCTAACATAGTATTCATAGTTTGCACAGCCAAACTACTATGTAGATAACCCCAACATCCCTTCTTAAGTAGTTTACATGCTTTCATTGTCGAAATTAAGTAAGGTGGAGGTACTACACCATTACCCTCAAAGAATAATCCATCTTGTCTCAGTGGTCTAACCAAAACTTATTTCGTCACACAATCAATACTAGAATAATATTTAGACAACTAGTCCATCCCTAAAATCACATCAAAATGTCTCATGTCAAAAGGCAATAAATCTACATATAAAGTAGCATTTCCAATAATAATCTCACAAGCATGATACACAGAAGTACACAAAACAGATTCTCCAGATGGAGCAGATACACATAACACATAAGGCAGAGGTTCCATAGGTCTATTCAGTCTATGTGCAAATATAGTAGAAACAAATGAATGTGTTGAACTGAGTCAATTAGCACATAAGCATCTTGATTGCAAATAGAGAGACTACCTGAGACACGGGCCTTGGTATTTTATGTATCACCTAAGACGAGTGCAAAAAGCTCTCCCTTCCCTAAGTATGTCTCTTGTAACAGTAGGTCTTTTAGTGTTTCCTGGCATTGGAAAGGATCCAGTTGAACTAGCAACTAGCCTTCCATTTCTTTGTTCAATCTGTGGACAATCTATGACCATATGCCCTATCTTACCATATCTAAAGCATGCCCCAGAAGTACGATAACAAACTCATCGATGTTTCTTGCCACATTCATTACAGGTTGGTACATAATCTCTCATAGAGTTGGAAGCACTAGATGTCCCCAAATTTTGCTTCTTTGATGATGTTGATCCCTTATTTGTCTTTTCCCATTCCATTCAAATGGTCAGTTTTGTGAATCTAAATTTGATTCATACATTAAAGCTTTATCAAGAATATCTACATACTTTGGCAATTTCAGAATATTCACTTTTTCTAGGATTGCATTTCGAAGTCCACCCTCAAATTTTCTCGCTTTCTTGTAATCAGCATCAATAGTGTGTGGTGCAAATCTGGCCAACTCAGTGAACCGTGCCTTATATTCAACTACTATTTAGTTACCTTGCTTCAGCCTTTCAAATTCAAATATGCATTGAGAGAAGTACTTCTTGTAAAAGATCTCAAGGAATCGCGTCCAACTGATTTCCACATTTTCATCTCTAACTAAAATCCACCATCTTCGGGCATCGCCCTCCAAAGTAAAACCTACTAACTGAACTTTATGTGCATCAGTGCACGAAAATACTTCGAATAACTTTTCAACGCCAAGAACCCATGCCTCAGCTTTCAGAGTATCAACTCCTCCCCAGAATAGCAGTGGTTTCATTTTCTTGAACTCTTTAGTCAAAGCAACTGCGTGGTCATCCGTTTGATGTTCTTTTATCGAAGGTGGCACAGGCATTGGGGGAGGTGGAGGCGGTTGTTGCTGTTGTTGCCTTAGTGATTTAGCCATGTCTTGAATCATTCTCTCCATTCTATCTAAATGGGTGGTAAAAGACTCTTCTATCTCATCAGCCCTTGTTCTCATTATGATCTATATGAACTCATATTATAATAAATACAAAAATTGCACATATTTACATAGGTGTCTCAATCCAAAGTTCACATATTCACATCTTTGCATAATCTCAATGCACACAAACATATACTTATCAGATGAATGCATTCTTAGTCTTTTCTAGACACCTTATTGCTTAATTGCACAAGTGTGTGAGTTATTAACTCATACTCTGATGCCATTCTGTCAATACCTCGAACCCGCCCCTAGAGGTTTGGATCATGACCGGCCAGTAATCATAAGATTACCTGCGGTTTCGGACAGAATTGTAATCATATTTAATTATATGGGGCCAAACGCGGAAGCAGAATCATAAATTTCGTCCAATGAGCTATGCATTTACGGGATAAATAAAAACTTCTTATCCGTTAACAACTCATATCCATACATATACAAGTAAATATTGCATGTCCAAGATCATTCACAAGTCATCATCATACAAAACCCAAAAGCTTATGTACAAACATAGTCAAACCAGACCAACAAAAGATCAAATGACGAAAGCCTCGTTCGTGAGGCGCTCATTGGTTGACATCATAAAAACTTTGATAATCTTTCATAGGTTCAGTAAGGCTGGACATCCCACTCTCAGCTACATACATATATATAATAGAGTGACCTAAAACCCAGCGAATAACATCAGAATAAAAAGATTATATGAATGTGTTCTAATGCTTAAATAAAATTGTTCTCATATCAATTTCGTATCATAGCAAAACAACCTTGGGTCAAATACCTGACAGAACAACCTCTAGTCCAACATAAGCTGAAATACAGAATAGAACAGATCATACTTGAAGGAACAACCATGGGTCCAATTCATTATAGCTGTATAATGACCATTCGGTCAACATATAACATATATTCAAACTTATCAGATATTCAAAACAACCTTAGGTCCATCTTGTCAAATATATAGAACGGCCTTAGGTTCATTATAGACATTCGTATCTCATCAATCACATTTACAGACATCACGTGGATCGAGCATAAAGAAGGCTCATTCATATCACAAAATCATAAGTTTGGAAAACTTACCACGTTGGAAAGATTTAGAAAATAACGTATATGAAAATATCTATATTATGATATTACTCATAGTGATTTGGTTGTGACATGTCTTCGTGAATGAACCTACATAATTCATAAACATATACACAATGAACCTACATAATTCATAAACATATACACACATTGAGGCACGTTACTTAATCGAATCATTCTTATCTTATTCAATTCTTTTAAGTTCATTTCTAATTCCTTAATTCATTAAGGAGGCTCAAATCATGCCTAGGAATGTTCAAAAGGAATGAGGATGCAAATATAGACATAATGTAACTTTTCAAAACATACTAAAATATGGTAGTTCGATCGAGCGCACTATTGGTCACTCGAGCAGACCACACGGTCTACAAAAGTACTGGATAGTCAAAATCTAAGCTCGATAGCCGCTCGAGCCAATGTGCAAAGTAAACTAGGGAGCGATCACTTGGTCACTTGAGCCATGTGTAAGGTACTGTAAAAATGCTAGATGCACAAGATGTGCGCTCGAGCAATAACTTGTTCACTAAAGGGGTTTGGCCAAATTTTGGGTTTTTAAAACAAAATTTTTTGTTTCAAAACTTAAGTCCAAAGCCAAAAACCTTTGCATGACATATTGAAAATCATATATACACATTCAGAAGCATGAATTCAAAACCAATTCCAAACCTCATGCTCAAAACTTCATAATTCTTCATAATTGGAACTCAAATTCTCAGGCATGTGCAATTTAACTTCAAACACTTTTCCAAAACTCTCAAAACATGAAATCGAGCTTCAAAACATTCAAAATCATTGATGCATGTATGATTTAACTTCAATTCAAACAACGTTGACAAAATCATGCTCAAAGATGATGAAAACCCTTCATTTGATGCATGCATGTGTGAATTAACTTCAATTTCACCATTCTTAGCTCAATTCTTGAGTTAAAGCTCATACTCTCTTTGAATTCTCATGCTAGATGACTTTGATTCATAAATTAAGAGTTAAACACATACCCAAAGTCTTGGAGTAAGCTTGAACTAGCCAATTCTTGAGTTCCTCTATACAATTATTCAATCCTTCAAGCAATTCTTCAAAATCAAACCTTCCTCTCTCTAGAATTACACCTCTCTCTCTCTCTCTCTAGAATGCTCCAACAGATTTCCTGGAGCACAAAAATGTTTTAGTCTCTAACTTAGCGCGCGCGCGCAGACACACACACACACACACATATATGGTAATTAGCTTAGACTAATTAAGCAAGCTTTAGATTAACTAATCTCACTTAGTTCTAGTTGATTTTATCTAACTAATTTAATCTGAATTAAATTTTAATCAAACTTCCTAATAGGCTCTAAAAATTATGACGTACACACTAAACTTATCAATTCCGATTTCGAAAGTCATTGAGGCCTTCAATTTCAGATTCAAAGTAGAAATCACAACAGATATTCCAACAATGAACATATATGCATTCAATTACACATTAAACACATAAATACCATTCAAAATTAAATAAAGAAAAGTATAATACGTGATGGGGTTGTCATAGATCCCCAAAATCAAATCAAATCAAATCATTTCTATTCAAGACAAGATATCACATAAACACATAATTTGCATTCATGCCTATTTGGAGGTAGGGTTACGTCATCCTAATTTGGAAATGAGATCTATGATTCACTAAATCGTACAACAAGGCAACAATACAATCCTAGAAATGAGGGTATCCTATCCTAGTTTAGAAAGTGCTAATTCTTTCTACATGTAAAAGGTAGGTTTGGTCTCAAAAGGATACATCAGTTATTACTATCAATATACCTCTCACCCTATGAGTGAATGATCAAAGAGTACTAATAGCGTAATCTGACGCTTACCTTATTGACATAACATAGCCCGCGAATAGTGTCTGGGATATTATGCAACAAAGTAGGTTTCCTTCTTTTAAAATGATGCAACGCAATTAACAATTAACCACTTATTTCATAAAATAGAAATTTTCAAGTCAAGGTAACTTAGATCCCCAATGAAGTCGCCAACTGTGGATGTTGTACCTTTTTCGAGCCTAAGGCATGCATCCTACATCGACTTGCTTTGATCAACAAAGAGTTGCCACTTAATTTTTTAAGGGGAATTAAGAAACCTTTAACGATGAAAACTAAGTTGAGGCCTAGTCCATTATAACCAAGAAAATTCCAGGTTCAGGAGCTTAGGTACAAAAGCGAAAGACCATTTATATAAAACACCCCATTTTGCCCAATCTGAAGATTGGCCTTTACTCACTCTCTATTTTATGATTTTAGTGGTTAATTGTTCAAATAAATTCATTTTGGGCCCTAAAACCTTTAACTAACCCTAAAGCTATGTGATTGAGGAAAACAAGTGTCATTCATTTGAGTTTCAAGAATAAAGCCACATCTTTGAATAAAATAAATATTTTCCACCAAAGATCGATTTTAAGTAAAACATGGCCATAAACTTGAACTAAGATGAACAACACTCATAAAACATTCAAAATAACCAATTTTTCATATAAAGAACATATAAACTTGCATAATTGAAAGACAATGCAAATAGAACAAATATGCTAAGGAAGAAAAGAGGAACTTAACCACTTACGAGTCTTATGTGCAAGACTTGAAATACATATGACCTAATATGCTTCTAATCATGCAAAATATGTACGCAGGCCCAGTTTAAGAGTTCTAATATGATTTACTGCATAAAAAGACATGGAACACATAAAACAATGCAAAACTAACCTACATGATGCTTAAATCGGGTCGTGCTTGCTGATTATATGATTAAAATAAACCTAGAAACAAACATATTGTTTTAATAAAATAAATGAAACATGTGAAAGAATGTGAAAAACTTGTAGAAATTAATAAACTACATGATGCTCATGCCTTACTACTAACCCTACATGATTACATACTAAACAAATAGATTAAAAGAGGTGTTGAAATAAGAGGATAATGTTGGTTTCATTAAACCGAAGACACGAGAAGAAAATAACGAGAAACACCGAGTTCCTTGCTTTCAAGCCTCTCTCAAGCTTGGAAGCCAAGTTAGGGTTGAAGTTCTTCAGTCCTTAGATGTTTTCAGAGGTTTGTAATTGCTGTTTGGTGGGTTATTTCCGCGGCTAAGGGAAAAGGGAAAGAGAAGGTGGTGTTTTTACTCTCAAACCTCACAAAAAATACTCCAAAGTTCTTGACCTCTTGAAAGAGAGAGGAAGAGGCTCTAGAACCCTTTTAGGGTTTCATTGCTTCTCCCTCTATCGTTCCCTCCAAAAATACACCAAAATTGAGTTTCCTTACTTGGCTTTGCGACGATTCGATGCACGCACCTACAGACAATGTCCGTACACACACTTAGCTAACGTGCACACATGCACCAATTCCCTTGGTACACATGACATGCTTGCATACACAAGTACGGGGTCCCATGCCCCTTGGCTTGCTTGTGGCACAAGAAAGCTTGAATTGCATTCTAATCAATATTTTTGATAAAATCGGCCACTAATTTTGGAAAATACAATTAATCAAAAATTATCAACTTGATCAGAATTAGTGGCCGCAAGTAAGCTTGCTTGCAACCACTAATTTTGATCAATATTTTTGATAAAACCGGCCACTAATTTTGAAAAATTATGAACTCATCCCAAAAACTACAATATATCCATCCAAAACAACACTAAAAAAAAAAAAAAATTCCAAGGCTCAAACAAAATTCTATGATAGTCATTTGAAATATCCAAAATATGCCTCCCAAAAAAAAAAATACTATTATTTAAGAATCATGGAAAAAAATAAAATAAAAATACTACATTTCAATTGTGTGGGGGTTGATTGTGAATGACTAATTCTTTTTTTAAAAAAAAGTTACATTATCTAAGAGTGACGTGGCCCCCATGGGATTGAGCTCCCCTCCATCAAATGACATCCTTTGAAAAAATAAATATAAATAAGTGTGAAAAAGTATATTGGTGTGTGAGTGATTTTCTGATCACACTACCCGCTTAGTAATCAGTTGGAGAGCACCGGCAGAATAGATGGCTTTTAGCTAACCTATAACAGAAAGAGAAGTCTTCGGTGGTGGTTCGCCCACCCGGGGGCACTCCGACGATCAAATCAGCCTATCTCTCAAAGATAATCAATAGTGCAAAACTCACTATTCAGAATATAAATTGTGTACCTTAGACCCACGGGGGTGCCTCATCTTTTATAGTTAACCCATTCCCTAATCCCACTAGAAGCCTGACTTCCATGGACTCCTGTTCTGTGCTTACTTTGGATTCCTCAAGAGATAAGGATAGATTCCCTAGGAATACTATCCCTATCCATCTTGAAGTCTTTCTGCATTCTAGGACTCTTGTCCTTATCCGCTTATCTCGGATTCTGATATCTTCGGAGATAACCTCTGCCTAGCCGAGATAACCTCGGCATTATGTCCAGGACACGTTGCAACTCGGCTGACACGTCGGCGTCGTCTTGCCACGTGTTGGTACTCAAAAAATATATCCCTACAACTGCCCCCTAGGTTCTATTACCTCGGCATCCTGAGGTAATGGAACCTATAACGGTACCTCCTGCCAGTACATCGGCCTAACATCTTTAGCCGTGATCAATAGTCAAGGCCGATATGTCTTCTTTAAAGAACAAGAATTCCAATGAACTCTTTCATGCGCATGAGCTGTTATGCACCACTATTCAACCGTTTCATTCACGTGTCTTAACCTCATTGGACCGTGCATGCGATGCGCCTATAATCCGTTTTGCATCTGCATGTGCCGTCTGACGTATGCGTTGTTCCAAGCGCATTAATTCAGTTGTTGCCGCCATTTTGCATCAAGCAAAACTTTTCTCCCCTCTTTCGTCTCTTCACTTTTTGCATTCAGTCCTCTAGCTTTCTCTCTCTCTAACTCTTTTCTCTCGAATCCGCCATTGTTCCAGTCTTCAAGCTCTGCAACTGCCTCCATTCCTTCATTCTAGTGAAGCTCTCACCGTTCTGTTACTTCTGTAACCGCTGCCTGACTTCGGCGATCCTTACACCGACTTCTTTTCTTCGGTGAGTTTACTGTTCCCTTCGTTTTCAATCCTTTGATACTCTTCATTACCTTTTGCCATTACTACTTTCTTCAAATGTTAATCCTGTGAATCACATACTTCGAATGCATTTATTCCGTGATTTTCCCCTGCCCATGTTTTGAACACACCCACTGTTTCACCACTTTCTTGCACTTTTGCCACTGTTCTTGATTCTGAAACTCCGTTCTTGTTTTCTCTGTTTTGTGTCTTTTCCAGATCCGTGCCTTTGATCTTCGTTTTCATAGATCTAGGTTTGGGATTTGTCTGTAGAGCCCCCAATTCTTAGGAAAAACTAAAACAATCCTCACAAATTCTTGCACAAGCACATACCTACGTGTTTTGCCGAGGTCCCAATAACCCTTCTTTAAAATATCTTCTTTCTGAAATCCAGTACCTTTAGTCAAGCTGACATCATGGGTATGTGAAAACATAGGGTAGACACCCCATCCAAGCTAGAAAATTTTAGGTGAGAGTTTGAAATTTCAGCCGACGTTAATCTGAGGTTGGCTGGGGATGATGACTCCATAATGCCTACAACTACCTCCATGCCTTTTCCTGTGGTGGCCTTCATTGAATGTGGACTTAGGCTCCCACTTAACACCCTTTTCCGTGAAATACTTCACTACTACAAGTTGAACCCCATGCAACTTTCCATCAATTCCTATCAGACCATTAATGGTATCATAGCTTTAGCCAAACAAGAAAACGCTAGGATCACATTAGCCGATATCCAATACTGCTACACTATGTGTGGCCTCAAAAAAGACACCGACTACATTTACTACCTTAAGCTGAGGTCAACTGAATACAAAATCGTTGCCGACCTCCCTGACTCCAACAAGGGAGCTGGGGATGACTATTTTATCATTTCGGGGAACTGGGAGTTTGTCCCAGATGAAGACCTCTATCTGTTCCCTCTCCCTCGATCAGTCTTTATAGAGGATAATGTTAAGAGCCCTGCAATCATATTTACTCGTTTTCTTTCAAAATCTTTAATATTGTATTTGTCTCTAATGTCTGTTTCTCTTGCAGCTGTTCCTAAGCCACCAAAAAACTTTCGCCAATCCTTCTTTCCTAGCAAGGATTTGAAGAGACTTTTGGACCTGCCAGTCCAAAAACGGAAGGTGCCTCTGCTTTTGAATTTTATTCCAACATACAGGTCAGCTTTGCCCGACATCCCAAAGAGGAAGAAAAAAAGCCTTTCTCCTTCTTCTGCCACAACTCCCCAGACTGCATCCATATCTCGGCCAGATCAAGGGTCAACCTCTGATCCAGCTGACCAACCGTCAACCTCGGCTCCACATCTGGTCCCAATATCCCAACGAAAGCGTCGGCGATGACTTGTGCATACAGCCGAGATGGGCCGCCCAAAACCAATTACGAAAGACTTCTTAGTCAGCATCCTTTCCGATGTTGATGCTCAACCAGCTCAAGTCCAGCTCCCAACAAAACCAAAATGAGTAAAAAAGGCTCAACCAAAGGTGAAGGTAACTCAGGTTGAGACTAAGGATACTTTGCTGATCTCCAAGCTGGCTGAGAGTGACAAATCTCAACCTTCTGCTGAGAAGAGGCGTTCTGAGGCCCAACCATTTGAATCCCCAAAATCGAAGAAGCCGAGGTCATCCTCTGCAATGACCTCGGGGTCTAAAAAACTTGGTGCCCCCTGGGCCCCCGAAATCACCCTTGAAGACAAGCCTGTTATGGCTAGTGATAGTGCTAATGACATCAACGTCGGTGTCGCCCTAAGTACTGCCCTTCTCCTTCCCGGCGATCTTGATCGGAACGCTGAGATAAGCGAATATGAGAACTACGCTCTGATGCTTCAACGTTCTGTCCAAGTAAGCGTCTTCTTTTTGGTGATTTCTTCTTTCTAAATTGCACTCAGAAAATTTTGCAATAACCTTTGCCTTATGTTCTTCCAGGCTATCCAGCATGCTCATTCCTTCTCCCTTCAATCTTTTGAGAACCGTAAGAAGCTGGCCGAGAAGAAAAGGGAGGTCTCCAGCCTTCAAAAGATCAATAAAGGTCTACAATCAAAAATGAAGAAGCTGGAGGACCAGGCCGAGGCTGCCATCAAGGCCCAGACTAATGCCGAGGAAAAGGCTGACTCTGCCGAGGCCATCAAGAAGGTGGCTGAGGCCCAAAAAAGAGAGGCCGGGGAGAAAATGACCCAGGCCCAAAAAGAGCTTCAGGAGGCCTTGGCCACTAAAGAAGCCAAAATCAAAGATGTCGATGAGAAGGCGTATGCCCAGGGCATGGCTGATGTTACAGAGGCTTACGAACAACAAGTGAAACAGGCATGCAACAAGGATTTCACCCTTGGTTGGATGTCTCTTCTCAAAAAGCTTAATGTCCCTGATCATTTGCCTCTGAGAAACGTCGATGCCATTCCTCTTTCATTCCCTCTACCTTCACCTCCAAGTCAATCTGATGGCGATTCGGAGTTTGAGGATGAGGAAGAGGATGAGGCCTTGGTGAGGAAATCTAAGGAGGTTGCTGGGACCAACATTACAAGAAAATACACAATTGGCGACCACTTTTGCTGATTAAAAATATTTTGGTTGCCAAAAGTTGTGGAATTGGCGACCAAAAATTATGTTAGTCGATAAAAGTACAATATTTAGCTACTAAATTTTTTTAGTCGGGGCATATTAATTTTTGGCGACTAAAAAAAATTTAGTCGCTAAAAATCTCACAATTGGCGACTAAAAAAAATTTAGTCGTTAAATTTGCCACAATTGGCGACTAAAAAAATATTTTAGTCGCTGTATAGATAGTTTTGGCAACTAAAATAATTTAGTCGTTGAAATAAAAATGAAAATTTATTTTTTATCTTTTGGCGACCAAAATTTTGGTCGGCAAAAATGTAATTTCAGCGACTAAAAAATATTTTAGTCGCTGTATAGATACTTTTGGCAACTAAAATAATTTATTCACTGAAAGAAAAATAAAAATTTACTTTTTATTTTTGGCGACCAAAATTTTGGTCGGCAAAAATTTAATTTCAACGACTAAAAAATATTTTGGTTGCTGTATATATAGTTTTGGCAACTAAACTAATTTAGCCACTGAAAGAAAAATAAAAATTTACTTTTTATCTTTGGCGACCAAAATTTTGGTGGGCAAAAATTTAATTTCAACGACTAAAAAATATTTTGGTCGCTGTATATATAGTTTTGGCAACTACACTAATTTAGTCGCTGAAATTAAATTTTTGCCCACCAAAATTTTGGTCGCCAAAGATAAAAAGTAAAATTTTAAAATAATTTAGTCGCTCAATGAAAAATAAAAATTTACTTTTTATCTTTGCTGACCAAAATTTTGGTCGGCAAAAATGTAATTTTAGCGACTAAAAAATATTTTAGTCGCTGTATAGATACTTTTGGCAACTAAAATAATTTAGTCGCTGAATGAAAAATAAAAATTTACTTTTTATCTTTGGCGACCAAAATTTTGGTCGGCAAAAATTTAATTTCAGCGACTAAAAAATATTTTGATCGCTATATATAAGTTCGGCAACTAAAATAATTTAGTTGCTCAATGAAAAATCAAAATTCACTTTTTATCTTTGGCGACCAAACTTTTGGTCGGCAAAAATTTAATTTCAGCGACTAAAAAATATTTTTGTCGCTGTATAGATAGTTTTGGCAACTAAAATAATTTAGTCGCTGAATGAAAAATAAAAATTTATTTTTTATCTTTGGCGACCAAAATTTTGGTCGGCAAAAAGTTAATTTCAGTGATTAAAAAATATGTTAGTCGCTGTATAGATAGTTTTGGCAACTAAAATAATTTAGTCGCTGAATGAAAAATGAAAATTTATTTTTTATCTTTTGGCAACCAAAATTTTGGTCGGCAAAAATGTAATTTCAGAGACTAAAAAATATTTTAGTCGCTGAAAGAAAAATGAAAATTTATTTTTTATCTTAGGCGACCAAAAGTTTGGTTGGCAAAAATTCAATTTTAGCGACTAAAAAATATTTTGGTCGCTGTATATATAGTTTTGGCAACTAAACTAATTTAGTCGGTGAAAGAAAAATGAAAATTTATTTTTTATCTTTGGCGAACAAAAGTTTGGTCGGTAAAAATTTAATTTCAATGACTAAATATATTTTGGTCACTGTATAAATAGTTTTGGCAACTAAAATAATTTAGTCGCTGAATGAAAAGTAAAAATTTATTTTTTATCTTTGGCGACCAAAAGTTTGGTCGGCAAAAAATTAATTTCAGCGACTAAAAATATGTTAGTCGCGGTATAGATAGTTTTGGCAACTAAACTAATTTAGTCGCTGAATGAAAAATAAAAATTTATTTTTTATCTTTGGCGACTAAAAAATATGTTGGTCGCGGTATAGATAGTTTTGGCAACTAAACTAATTTAGTCACTGAATGAAAAATGAAAATTTATTTTTTATCTTTTGGCGACCAAAATTTTGGTCGGCAAAAATGTAATTTCAGCGACTAAAAAATATTCTAATCGCTGTATAGATAGTTTTGGTAACTAAAATAATTTACTCGCTGAAAGAAAAATAAAAATTTACTTTTTATTTTTGGCGACCAAAATTTTGGTCGGCAAAAATTTAATTTCAACGACTAAAAAATATTTTGGTCGCTGTATATATAGTTTTGGCAACTAAACTAATTTAATCGTTCAAAGAAAAATAAAAATTTACTTTTTATCTTTGACGACCAAAATTTTGGTTGGCAAAAATTTAATTTCAGCAACTAAAAGATATTCTAGTTGCGGTATAAATAGTTTTGGCAACTAAACTAATTTAGTCGCTGAATGAAAAATGAAAATTTATTTTTTATTTTTTGGTGACCAAAATTTTGGTCGGCAAAAATGTAATTTCAGCGACTAAAAAATATTTTAGTCGCTGTATAGATACTTTTGGCATCTAAAATAATTTAGTCGCTGAATAAAAATAAAAATTTACTTTCACTCATCACTCTTTCTCTTTCTTTCTGTTTGTCTATCTCTCTTTCTCTCTGTGTCACTGTCTCTCTTCTCTTTCTCTCTCTCTCACTTATCACTCTTCTCTATCTGTCTATCTCTTTCTCTCTGTGTTTCTATTTTTGTCTCTGTCTCTCTTCTTTTTCTCTCTCTCACTCATCACTCTTCTCTGTCTGTCTGTCTGTCTGTCTCTTTGTCTCTCTCTCTCTGTGTCTCTCGCGCATCTCTCTATCTCTCTCATCTGTCTATGTCTCTCTGTCTCTTTCGTTCATCTCTCTCCTCTCTCTCTCTCTTGCTCTTGCTCATCTCTCTTCTCTCGCTCTCTCTCATCTCTTTTCTCTCTGTCTCTCTCGCTCATATCTCTTATCTCTATCTCTCTCGTTCATCTCTCTTCTCTCTGTGTCTCTCTCGCTCATTTCTCTTCTCTCTATCTCTCTCTCTGTCTCTCTCGTTCATCTCTTCTCTCCCTTTGTCTCTTTTTCTGTCTCACTCTTTATCTCTCTCTCTTTGTCTCTCTCTATTTCTCTCTCTCACTCATCACTCTTCTCTGTCTGTTTGTGTCTTTGTCTCTTTTTCTCTTTGTCTCTCGCTCATCTCTCTTCTTTCTATCTCTCTCATCTTTTTTCTTTCTCTATCTCTCTCACCCATCTCTCATCTCTCTATCTCTCTCTCTGTCTCTCCTGCTCATCTTTCTTCTCTTTCTATCTCTCTCTTTTTCTATGTCTTTCTCTCGATCATCTCTTTTCGCTCTCTTTCTCTCTCTCTCTTTGTCTATCTCTCACTCATCTCTTGTTTCTCTCTGTCTCTATCTCTTTCTCTCTCTGTCTCTTTCTCACTCATTACTCTTCTCTCTCTCTTTCTCTCTCTATGTCTTTCTCTCTGTGTGTCTGTCTGTCTCCCCTATTGTGTTCACTTTGCTCACTCTCTCCTTCCCCTCTTCTCTATTTACCGAGCTCTTCACTAGGCAAAAATGCACTTTTAGCGATCACTCTGTCTGTCTCTCACTCATCACTCTATCTCTATCTCTCTCTCACTCATCTCTCTCTCACCACCCACCATTGTTGCCACTCCACCTCTACAACTACCATTATTACCACCGTCATTACCACTCCACTACCACTACCACCACTACTACTACTATTACCTCTCCTCTACCACCGCCACTCCATCTCCTCTACCCCTACCACAACTTCACCACTAATCTCCTTCGCCATTACCACTCCACTATCACCAGTTTCGCCATCACAACTCCACCTCTCTGTCTCTCTCTCTTGCTCATTTATCTTCTCTCTCTCTTTCACTCATCTCTCTTCTCTATCTCTTCTCAAATATTTTTTTTTTCAATTATTGTTTTTTTCCAATTATTTTTCTTTCAATCATAATGTGTATGATCCCATCGTCATAAATAATAAAAATAATAAATATAAATATTTTAGGCCTAGACAAACATGTTTTTTTTTAAAAAAAGAGCCATTTTGTTGTTTAAATATTACCAAAAAAAACAAGAAAATATTCCCGCTCGATTTCCCACCCCCCTTTTTTCCATTCCCGCTCGGCTTCCCCCCCTCCCTATCTCTTGAACCAAAATCCCGAATTTGAAAAACCAAAAATCCCCTTCAACCAAAAATCCCTAATTCTTACGGCTCCGCCGAGTTCGATAAGATATGACTAAGAGGGTATCTAGGCTCCAATCTATGGAGATCGAAGCCATGGCCGTTTGCCACTCATTTTCCACGATTGTACTAACGGTTGTAGCCACGACTACTGCCTGCGAGTGAGGAAGAGAAGAGATGAGAGGCGAGCGTTTAGAGATAGAGGTGCAAGAAGAAAGTGAAGAAAAGGTGTGTAGCTTTGCAAAATTGTTTTTTTTTTTGGAATTGGAGAGGCGAAATAGACAGCTTTGCAAAGTTGTCTCCCAGACGATATTGCCCTCAAAATCGCCTCTTCCCTTCAGGTTTCTTCCCTGCAAATTGTTTTTTTTTGTTTTTATTGTTATTTGAATGTGATGGTTTTGTTTATTTATTTTTATTCTTTATTCTTTTTTGGAATTTCAAGCTATCAAATGTGTAGTCGTTGGGTAGTTGCTCATGGTTTTGGCGCGCGCTGTATGGGTCAGATTGTGTGTGGGAGAGTCTGTACAAAGACAGATGGCCAGCCCTTGATTTGGGCAGAGACTCTTCTTCAGCTCCACAGATCAAAACCCATCAGCTTGACCCACAAATTCAGTCCTCCTCCATGGTTCTCTCTCTCTCTCTCTCATATTCAGTTCATTATCTTGTTTGCTCTTTTTTTTTTCTTTTTTTTTTTGGGTTCAGTTTCTTGTTTCAATTATTTGATTTTGGGAATTTTGTGTTATGTGCTTGAATGAAGTGATTATTAATAGTGCAACATAATTTAATTTATTTGGGTTTGTTACTCTGTCTATTGTTTTTTAGCTGGGTTTGAACTTTGAAGTCTTTATGAGGACTATACCTTTGTCAATTTCTATTGAAATATAGAATGGTGTCCTATGCATTTGCCGTGCAACATCCCCTTTTTAATGAGAACAATTGTAGACTTTAGAATGTTGGGAACACTGACAGTGTCCATGACTTCACGCTTTATTGTACTTTGATTAGGTTCCTATAGTAGATAATACCTTACTAAAAGTGAAAAGTGAAATTCAGTCACAATACATGGATAGAATGGAAGAGACTAGAGGGTCCTACCTTACTAAAGAAAATAGTGAGGGGGATATTTCTGTCAAAGGTCTGCCAGGAATACAACTGACAGAAGAAGAAGAGAAGGAAATTGGCAATGTTGGATGGAAGCAATTTTTAGATTGCATCCTCGTCTCAAAGGGATCGTTGATGCTTTCTTCAGTAATAATTACTCAGATTGGTTTTGTTGCTCTTCAAGCTGTTTCAAGTTATTGGCTAGCTTTCAGCATTCAAATTCCTAAAATTGGTAGTGGCATCTTAATTGGAGTATACACTACAATTTCGACAATAAGTACCCTCTTTGTATATCTAAGGTCTTTATCAGCTGCTCTTTTAGGATTAAAAGCTTCGAAGGCTTTCTTTTCAAATTTCACTAATTCTATTTTCAATGCTCCTATGCTCTTCTTTGATTCCACCCCAGTTGGACGAATTTTGATCCGAGTAAGATTTTATTCTTCTTCAATCAATTCTAAAGTAACAATAGTATTTATGTATCGTAGTGAAGTGTAATGTATCGCATAGCTAGTTACTGATATGCACTTTTATATACATGCTTGTTATATGTAGGCTTCATCAGATTTATGTGTGGTGGATTTCGACATACCTTTCTCATTTGCCTTTGTGGTTGCTCCTTTAATTGAATCGGTAGCAATCATTGGCATTATGGCGTCAGTCACGTGGCAAGTTCTCTTTGTAGCATTCTTTGCTACAGCGGCTTCAAAATATGTTCAGGTGAGTTTCATTTTCCAACTTAATAATAATATTTTTCTTATTTTCATTGATGAAAGGAAATTTTTAATTAAGGAAATTCTTTATTGACTCAAGGGATATTATCAAGCCTCTGCAAGGGAACTAATGAGAATCAATGGAACAACAAAAGCACCTGCCATGAATTATGCCGCCGAGACCTCACTTGGAGTGGTAACTATAAGAGCATTTAACATGGCAAACAGGTTCTTCCAAAACTACCTAAAGCTTGCAGACAATGATGCAAAACTTTTCTTTTACTCCAATGCAACCATGGAGTGGTTAATTTTGAGAGTAGAAGCACTTCAAAATCTAACTTTATTCACTGCTGTTTTTCTCTTGGTTTTACTTCCCAAGGGTTATGTTGATCCAGGTATATCCATGGTTCAGTGGAATAATTCATTTATTGCTTAGAAATTTTCTTTTAGATTCTTAAAACATGTCTTTTTTGCAGGGCTTGTTGGACTTTCTCTTTCTTATGCTTTGGCTTTGACAAGCACCCAAGTGTTCATGATTCAATGGTATAGCAGCTTGGCTAATTATATTATTTCAGTGGAACGAATCAAACAGTTCATGCACATACCTCCAGAGCCTCCAGCAATTGTGGAAGATAGAAGGCCACCATCTTCATGGCCTTCTAAAGGGAGGATAGACTTACAGGATCTAAGGGTAAGGGAACTTATTATTAATCCCACTACATATGGAAGGTAAAGATAATCAATTTTACCACTTCATCACACTCCTCATAGTATATGATGAAGTGCCATGGCGGTTATCGATTTTCATAATGTAAAAGCAATCTTATGTTAGTAAACATATGACAAATCAAATTAATTCTTGATTGCAGGCTCTAGAAAAGTGTCAACTCAAGACTACCATCAACAGTCTTCCAAGTTTGCTAGATTCTTCTGGTGAATTGAACTCCGAAACATATGGAAGCAACTTCATTGAAATGCATATTATGATGCAATTTAAAACATGAAAGATTTAGATAAAGTCATTATTTAGTGAAGTTGCAGTCCATAGTCCATACATAACCTTACATTTATAAACAAAGCATAAATTTTGTTCTTTCTTCTTGTTCCAACAGTGAGTGATGAAGGCGAAAATTGGAGCGTGGGGCAACGCCAACTCTTCTATCTCGGAAGAGTCCTGCTAAGAAGAAACAAATTTCTAGTTTTGGATGAAGCAACAACTTCAATTGATTCTACCACTGATGCCATTCTACAAAGGATAATTAGGGAAGAATTCTCAAATTGCACAGTGATAACTGTAGCTTATAGCGTTCCAACTGTCATAGACAGTGACATGGTCATGGTCCTTTCTTTTGGTATGCTTCTAATCCACCCAACAGCTTTTGAGTATTATCTTCTTATTTTTAAATGTTTTGGTAAACACCCCTTGCTCCAATAAAAAAAGATTAATTATAATAATTTGAGGATAATTTTATGATACACTGTTTGAAAAATTTTAGGTAAAACTTTCACTAAAGACCCAAAAAAAAAAAAAAAAAAAAAAAAAACTTAAAAAGTCTAAAAAATTGGCTTATTTTTGTCTTTTGTATACTTTGTAAAAATGCTTTCCACTTTTTTAAAAAAACTTCTAGGATTGTTTAGTCCATATGAACCTTTTATTTTTATTTTTTAAAATTAAAAACTGACTTAAAGGTGAAAAGAATTAACTAAAGACAAAAATAAATCAATTTATATGTCCTGTGTAAGTCTTCCATTGTGTTGAATTGGGTTTTAGCACTTGTTTCATTGGGTAAGATCCAATTTTTTTTAATGGCATTGTTAAGATATTCTAGACTGATGGGTTTAACTTCAAATTCAAATTACGTGATTGTTGTAAATGTAACAGGTCATCAAAGAAGAGAGTAAGTGCTGTTGCCATAAGCAATGATGGTCTGTTTGTTTGTTTTGCTGACAAATTTGGGGTTGTTTAGGTTGTGGATTTGGATGGATTACATGAAAATCAAGCTTCACCCAGTAAGAAGAAGGCAGTGACAATTCTTGCCCACTACTGTAGCATTATTACTAGCCTGGTTTGTCATTTGTTATCTTTGTATCTTTTCTCTTCTTCATTGCTCTGTTCTATATATAGGCATTTGTTAATGCCTACCTATTTCCATCATAATTATATCAAAAAACAGATCATAACATTAATAATACATCTAAGACTTGGCAATGCAGATTTATGCTTAGCAATTATGGGTAATTTGTTTCGGTATATTATCATAGACATTTCTACCATTCAAAGTTTTTTTTATTTTTTTTTATTTTTGTGAATCAGTGGTCATTTCTCCCATTAATGACAGAAAAAAAATGGGATGGATATTATTCTAAACAGTTGTATCTTCTTACAGGAATACTCACCAGATGGACGATTCATTGTTCGTGCTGATTGGGATTTTAAAATTCGTGTAACTCATTTTCCTCCCCATTGAAATAAATAATTATTTAGTCAATTCCATTTTATTTGTTTATCCAATAATGTTCATCTTATGACAGGTTACTGTGTTTCCCAAGAAGCCTTTGGATGGAGCTCATGAGATATAAAGTTTTTGCCTTGGGCATACCGAGTGAGTGATTTTTTTTGTTATCACATGTTTATATTACATCAGTGGTAAGAGAAAATGAAGTTGACAGTAGACAAGAATTGGGGTTTTGGCTTATGTCTTTGAGAATTTTGCTGCTTGAGCTAAAAATAAATTTTTTTTTTGGAAAAGTTATTAACATAGTGACATTGAGAATCCGATTGTAGCATCTATCTGACATAATGGTCCAGATTAACTTAATACATTTTGTTATAACAGACGGATGTTTTTTGGCTGATGTTTATTAACTTCACTCAATGCTTGTCAATTATAAGGTTTTGAACTAGATAGCTTTTGAACTACATATTTAGTAATATTCTACATATTTATTAATATTCTACATAGATAGCTTTTGCTGGAAAATTGAGTATCTTATCTGTTTCACTAATTGATTTGTGTGTCTTTCTCTTTGTTGAATTTCAATATTTGTGGTTCTACTCACACAGCAATGATTACCTTGAAATATGTCATTGTCACAAGGCAATATATGAGATTCCCTCTGTCAAAGAAGGCCCTGCTCAGTGGATACTAGTATCAAAACTAAACTTGTGCTCTTTTTTTTTTCTTTGTTTGAAGGAGGGAAAAAAATAGAAAAATAAGCTTTCTCCACTGTTTTTCAGCTTGTCTAACAATTATTTGATGCAGGTCCTGCGAAAAATATGTTGGTATTTAGTTTTGTCACCGCATGATCCTATACAGTCAAGGCTTCTTAATTCCACATTGGAGGATAAAGATCCAATAGTAAATTCCTAATTTTAGGTATGTCTATCCAATTAATCTAAAACCAATAGTAATGACCGAAAAAAAAAAACAGAGAGCATAATTTTGTTCTGTTAACACTGTTGGATGCTTGCCCTTCTGTTCTGTCATAGGTTGCTCTTGAAACAGCTTGTTACAATGGAGGTTATTCAGTGGATGACTTTATGGAATACATTCAAGGATGAATTTGAGAATGAAAAGAACATGCTTGGTGGTTCTTTAGGTAATAGAGCAGCTGAAGATTTGAGACAAAGAGTAATAGAACATGTAATCTTTCACTCATGTTCAATTATATATTTCAATTATATGCTGCAATGGTTCATCTACAAGACATTATTGTTTCTTGCAGAACATCCTTGTTGTCTCAAAGTATTACTGAAGGATTACCTTGGCAAGACTTGCTGAGCTGCTTTGTTTCATTGTTCAGGTATGCCAATACTTAATTGTGGTTTAGTCATCATCAAATGTTTGTAATGTAATCATATAAATTTTTGCCATATGGTTAATTTTTTTTTTATGAGAATACTTCATTTTGGATGTTTTTCTAGATTCTAACTTTTCTTATTTTATTTGTAGGTGACTTCCAAAAACGATCAAGCACAAGGCTGATGCTTCAAAACCATATATATTCCTTCATGTTTTAGAATTTTTTTTGGATTCCTTCATTGATTTTCCTTTTAATTTTTGTTCAATTACTTACTGGTTTTCAATGGATGGATGTTTAAAACTTGTCTCAATTAATGTTTTGAATGGAATGATTGTAAAGTTTGGGATTGAGTAGGAAAATATGATGAATTTTAATGTTATATTTAGGTTGGGTTGAATGAATTTTGTTCAATATTGGATTGAATGTTTATAAACAAAAATTGATTGTTAAAAAAAAAAAAGAAAAAAAAAAGAGATTCGGCGACTAACTAATTAGTCGTTGATTGTTTAATGTCTTTTGGCGACTAAATAATTGGTCGCCAAATTCTACACTTTTGCGACTGAAATCATTGGTCGGCAATTCCTTACCTTTTGGCAACTAAATTATTAGTTGGCGATTCTTCAACTTTTGGCGACGAAAATAGTTGGTCGTCGATTTTTTGCTTTTGGCAACAAACATATTTTGTTGGGAAAATATCACTTTTCGCGACCAAAGTGTTTTAGCGACTAAATGAATTAGCCGTGGTAGTGATATATTTAGCGACCAAAAATTTAGTCGACAAATCTAACTTTTTGCCGACTGACAAAAGTTTTGGTCGCCAATTACTTTTGCCGACCCTCAATTGGCGACCAAAGTGGCGACCAAAAAAATTGGTTACGAATGACTTTTGCCGACTAAAAATGGATTTTTGCCGACCAAATTTTTAGTCGGCAAAAGTGTAATTTTTTTGTAGTGAATATTGCTGACCAATTTTTGGTCGTGGAATGTGACAATTTGCGACCAAATTAGTTGGTCGTGGAAATGGGCGACAAATGCCGACCAAACTATTTGGTTGTTGAATGTGCGAATTGGCGACTAACATGTTTGGTCGGGAAAATATGACTTTTCGCGACTAAAGTGTTTTAGTTACTAAATGGATTAGTCGCAGTAATTATATATTTAGCGACCAAAAATTTAGTCGGCAAATATACCTTTTTCGCGACTAAAAATTTTTTTAGTCGCTAGTTACTTTCCGCGACCCTCAATTGGCGACCAAAGTGGCGACCAAAAAAATTAGTCGCGAATAACTTTTGCCGACTAAAAATAGACTTTTGCCGACCAAATTTTTAGTCGGCAAAAGTGTGAATTCTTGTAGTGCAAGTTTCCTTCTCCGAATGAGCAAGTCCTGGACTTGACTTAGGATGAGGAAGATGAGGAGGTTACCAAGGAAGCCACCCCTGAGCAGGCCTCATCCGATGTTCCTTTAGCCGAAAAGAGCATTGATGAAACCCTTGCCCAAATTGATGCCGAGCGCGTGGCGGAAAAGGCGGCCGAGGTGGATTCTCAACAGTTTTTCGAGGTCCAAACCCACCCTGTTGCTAATGCTGAAGAATCTTAGTTTTGATGTTTTTCCTTTCTTGTTTTTTGTTTCTCATACAATGTAAGCTCTGCATATGGCCGATGTGCCTCCTTGTTCTGGAATGTCTATTTTAACTTTCCCTCTCTTGAATGTTGTGCCTTTGTCTTTTCTTGACTGCCTTTGCATGTTTCTATACTTAGAATATTTTGCGTGTCTTTAGTGTGCTCTTCCTTCTTTGTGCAACCTTCTCGGGGTGATGCACCTCGATTATACCAACTTGTAAACTTCCCTCAAGTTTTAATAAGTGCTAAACAATGATCTTGGTTTAACTTTCAACTTGTAAATTGCTACAAATTTCAACAAGTGTTAAACAATGATCTCGGTTTAACTTCAACTTGTAAATTGCTACAAATTTCAACAAGTGTTTAAACAATGATCTCGGTTTAACTTCAACTTGTAAATTGCTACAAATTTCAACAAGTGTTAAACAATGATCTTGGTTTAACTTCAACTTGTAAATTGCTACAAATTTCATCAAGTGTTAAACAACGATCTCGGTTTAACTTCAACTTGTAAATTGCTACAAATTTCATTAAGTGTTAAACAACGATCTCGGTTTAACTTCAACTTGTAAATTGCTACAAATTTCAACAAGTGTTAAACAACGATCTCGGTTTAACTTAAACTTGTAAATTGCTACAAATTTCAACAAGTGTTAAACAAGGATCTCTGTTTAACTTCAACTTGTAAATTGCTACAAATTTCAACAAGTGTTAAATGATGATCTCGGTTTAACTTCAACTTGTAAATTGCTACAAATTTCAACAAGTGTTAAAAGATGATCACGGTTTAACTTAAACTTGTAAATTGCTACAAATTTCAACAAGTGTTAAACGATGGTCTCGGTTTAACTTAAACTTGTAAATTGCTACAAATTTCATCAAGTGTTAAACAATGGTCACGGTTTAACTTAAACTTGTAAATTGCTACAAATTTCAACAAGTGTTAAACGATGATCTCGGTTTAACTTTAACTTGTAAATTGCTACAAATTTCAACAAGTGTTAAACGATGATCTCGGTTTAACTTCAACTTGTAAATTGCTACAAATTTCAACAAGTGTTAAACGATGATCACGGTTTAACTTAAACTTGTAAATTGCTACAAATTTCAACAAGTGTTAAACGATGGTCACGGTTTAACTTAAACTTGTAAATTGCTACAAATTTCAACAAGTGTTAAACAATGATCATGGTTTAACTTTAACTTGTAAATTGCTACAAATTTCAACAAGTGTTAAACAATGATCTCGATTTAACTTCAACTTGTAAATTGCTACAAATTTCAACAAGTGTTAAACCATGATCTCGGTTTAACTTAAACTTGTAAATTGTTACAAATTTCAAACAAGTGTTAAACAATGATCTCGGTTTAACTTCAACTTGTAAATTGCTACAAATTTTAACAAGTGTTAAACAATGACCTCAGTTTAACTTAAACTTATAAATTGCTACAAATTTCAACAAGTGTTAAACAATGATCTCGATTTAACTTCAACTTGTAAATTGCTACAGATATCAACAAGTGTTAAACAATGATCTCGGTTTAACTTCAACTTGTAAATTGCTACAAATTTCAACAAGTGTTAAACAATGATCTCGGTTTAACTTCAACTTGTAAATTGCTAAAAATTTCAACAAGTGTTAGACAACTTTCTCTTCTTCCTGCCCCCTAATGTGAACCTGAGTTCCACTTGGGTTCTTATTATTCATGTCTTCTAGAAACCACATTACGCATTTTTATCAGTCATAAGTGTTGAAGAATTCTGCTAAGATTTTATTGATCACGTCGGTAAAAAACAAGTAACATCTAATGATAGAAAAATTTCAAATTACAAGTGTTCCAGGGTCTTGGCAATGCTTTGCCCTCATTATCTTCAAGCCGATATGCCCCATTGCCCAATACCGCAGTGATTCTGTAGGGTCCTTCCCAGTTTGGGCCAAGCTTGCCCTCCGTGGGATCCTTCTTGTTGCCGACAACGTTTCTCAGGACTAGGTCGCCGACTTGAAACTCCCTTGGATTAATCTTCTTGTTATAAGCTCTGGCAAGCTGTTGCTGGTATGCTGCAAGCTGTGTTACAGCTTTCTCTCTTCTTTCTTCTATAAGATCCAGATCTCAGGGTAAGAGTACATCATTAGTCCCGTTCTCAACTCCCTGGGTTCTGATCCCTGGGATGCCGACCTCCAGTGGAATGACTGCTTCTGTGCCATAAGCCATGACAAAGAGGGATTCCCCTGTTGATCTTCTCGGCGTAGTCCGATATGCCCAGAGTACATTGGGCAATTCGTCTACCCACTTTCCTTTTGCTGCCTGCAGCCTCTTCTTTATCCCATCCAAGATTACTTTGTTGGATGCTTCTGCTTGCCCATTGCTTTGGGAAAAACTTGGTGTTGAGAAGTAGTTCTTGATCTTGAACTTAGTACAGAAGCTCTTAATCAGCTTACTGTCAAACTGCGTTCCATTGTCAGCAACTATTGCTCTTGGAATCCCAAATCTGGTGATGATGTTTCTCCATATGAAGTTCTTGACATCCACATCTTGGATCTTGGCAAGAGGTTCTGCTTCTATCCACTTCATGAAATAATCTGTTGCTATCAGTAGATACTTCCTTTGACCAGTTGCTTGGGGCAATTGCCCAACGAGATCCATGCCCCATTGGGCAAATGGCCAAGGACTGGACACAGGGTTCAGGTCAGCAGCTGGCTGGTGTATCAAAGGTGCAAACCTTTGGCATTGTTCACACTTCTTCATGTAGGCTTCTGCAGCTTTTTATATGTAGGGCCACCAATACCCTTGGGTAATGGCCCTGTGAGCTAGCAATCTGCCCCCAGCGTGGCTTCCACAAATTCCTTCATGAATTTCATATAAAAAATCTTCAACCTGCAAAGGGTGTACGCACCTTAAAAGGGGTCCAGTGAAGGACCTTCTGTAGAGATGTCCTTCCGCTGTCAGACTGAATCTTGTCGACTTCAATCTGACCTTGTGTGCCTCCTTGTGGTCTTCTGGCAGCTTTCCTTCTTTCAGGAATGCAACAATTCCATCCATCCAGCTTGGTCCCATGTCCACACATATCACTTCATGCTCTGTGGTCGGCGGTTCTATGCTCGGGCCTAACAAATAGTCAATCATTATTGTCCTTGTTTTTCCAGTTTGTATTGAACTTGCCAGGTTGGCCAACGCGTCGGCGTGGCTGTTATCATCTCGGCTAACCTGAAGAAGTCGGCAGTTCTGAAATAAGGCCGCCAATCTGATGACCTCTTTTGCGTAGGCCGACATCCTTTCATCTCTTGCTGCAAACTCACCCGTTATTTGGTTGACTATAAGTTGTGAGTCACAAAAGACTATTACCCCATCTGCTTCTGCTGCTGCTGCCAGCTTTAGTCCTGCAATCAATGCCTCATATTCTACCTCATTGTTTGAGGCCTTGAACCCCAATCGAATGGACTGTTCCAATATCTCCCCACCTGGAGATATCAGTACTACTCCTGCCCCCGCTCCTTGTCGGTTTGAACTCCCATCAATGAACAGTCGAAAGGAGTCGCCGATGTAAATGCTGCAGGGTCTGAGCTTCTTTTCTTTCCTTCTTTGTGTTGTTTCCGGGTGTACTTCTTTCTCCTTGCTTGGGCATTGTTCTCTTTGGCTCAACGGAGCCCGGTGTATGATGGATTCTGGCGTGAACTCGGCCACGAAGTCGGCCAAAACTTGGCCTTTGATTGCTGTTCTTGGCCTGAACTCCAAGTCATACTGGCCCAAGACTACTGCCCATCTGGCTATTCTTCCTGTCAAGTCTCCTTGTTGTAACAAGGACTTCAGTGGGTGTTCTGTTAGCACCACAATCTTGTGGGCCTGGAAGTAATGGTTCAATTTCTTTGAAGCCATTACTAAGGCCAGCATCAATTTTTCTAAGGGTAGATACCTTGTTTCTGCATTGGCCAAGGTCTTGCTTACATAGTAAACAGCCTTTTGCTCCATTTTTTCTTCTCAGATTACCACTGCACTTACTGCGTGTTCCGAAACCGCTAAGTACAAAAACAGCTCTTCCCCAGGTTCATGTGTTGGGAGGACCGGAGCCGTGGTCAGATATATCTTTAGGTTGGCCAAAGCCTCTTCATACTCCTCTGTCCATAGGAAGTCCGTGGCCTTCTTCACTAGGTTGAAGAAAGGTTTACATTTGTTTGAGCTTCGGCTTATGAACCTGTTTAGGGCTGCGGCCCTTCCAGTAAACATTTGTACCTGTTTTGTCGATGTCGAGCTCTGTAATTCTAGGATGGCCTTGATCTGATCTGGGCTGGCCTCAATGCCCTTTCTGGTTACCAGGTACCCCAAGAACTTACCGGATCCAACTCCAAATGCGCACTTCGATGAGTTGAGTCGGAGCCGATATGTTTTGAGGATTTCAAAGACCTCTGACAGGTTGGCAAGATGACCGTTTGGTTCCTTGGTCTTCACGACCATGTCATCGATGTAGACTTCTACTGTCTGGCCAATCAGGTGTTTGAACATCTTGGTTACCAACCTTTGGTAAGTTGCTCCTGCGTTTTTCAACCCAAAAGGCATTACTCTGTAACAGTACAGGCCTTTTGGGGTGATAAACGTTGTCTTCTCCTCATCTGGGGGGTACATGGCTATCTGGTGGTACCCCCTATAAGCATCCAGGAAGCTCATCCTTCCATATCCAGATGTGGCGTCTACCAGCTGGTCAATCTTGGGTAAAGAAAAGCCATCTTTGGGACAATCTTTATTCAGGCTTGTAAAGTCTACGCAGACCCTCCATTTACCATTATTTTTCTTTACTACCACTGTGTTTGATAGCCATGTCGGATAATTGACTTCTCTGATGGCCCTGGCCTCTAGAAGTCTGTCTACTTCCTCCTCCACTGCTTCGACATGCATCAACGTCAGTCTTCTGGCTCGTTGTATTACAGGTTTGGCTAACCTGTCAACGTTCAGTTTGTGGCATGTGACCTCGGGGTCAATGCCAGACATTTCATAAGGTGTCCAAGCGAACACCTCAATGTCTGTTCTCAAAAAAGCCTCAAACTCTCTTTCTTCTTCTTCGGCTAAGCCCAAGCCGAGAAGAAAGAAGCGTTCTTCATCCCCCTCCTGGACGAGTATTTTCTTCAATGCCTCTTCACTCTTCTCGGCGGGCTCCTTGCCGACATCATCTAGAACCTCCATGTCCTCATCTTCGATCTCTGCCTTCTCTGGTTCTTGAATGCTATAGGTGGATTTCATTGCTGCCATGGAGCAATTTTTTGCTTGCAGTTGATCTCCTCTGATTTCTTCGATTCCATGTTTTGTTGGGAACCGTAATAGTTGATGCAATGTTGAAGGAACTCCTCCCATTGCATGCAACCATGGCCTTCCCAAGATGATGTTGTAAGGGGAGGGTGTGTCAATTACAGTAAACTCTGTCTTGATCTTTTTAATGCCAGCTTGCACTTCCAAGCTTGTTGCTCCCAGTGGCCATGTCGGGGTTCCATTGAACCCAACCATCAGGCCGTTGGATTGCTCCATGTCATTTGGGTGAAGGCCCAGCTCCTTGTAACATCTAACATACATGATGTCGCAAGAGCTGCCTTGGTCAATCAGGATGCGTTTTACTTGGCACTCCCCAACCTGGAGGGATACTACCAAGGCATCATTATGCGGATGCTGGACCATTTCTAGGTCGGCTTCAGTAAAGGCTATCATCGGTCCCTGGCACTCTTTAGGCCGATGTCTTTTCTGTCCGACCTGGTTTACGTGCTGCAGGTGTTTTACCCTCTGGGTCTCCCCTCGTATGTTGTTTTTGTTTACATTCGAGTGGATTACATTAACCACCCGAGGTCCTCCTGTTGCTATGCTGGGTGAGGCAGTGCTGCTGGTGCTTGAGGCAACCTTGCCTGTTCTTCTCTTGTTCTGGCCTCGTCGACCAGATCTCTCAGATGGCCTTGCCTTATCAAATCTTCCAAGTGTGCTTTCAGGGCTCTACAACCCTGAGTTACGTGCCCCTCTTCATTGTGGTAAGCCCAACGCCTACCAACGTTCCTTCCCATAAATTCCCCTAGTGCCCTCGCTGGTGTTCTGAAATAGGGTTGGTTCCGTATTTGATCCAGGACTTTGTGGATCGGGATTCGGAACACAGTCGTCACTGCTTATGCAGCCCTTAGTTCTACCTCTTGCTTGTTTGATCCATTGTTACCTCGGTCTCGCTTCGGCGAGCCGTTCCCTTTCTCTTGCTTCGTCTCCTTGTTTCCCGACGTATCTTCCTCGGCTCTGGCATACTTCTCGATTTTGGCCATGAGCTCTTCCATGCTTTTTGGCAATGTTTTTGCCAATGACTTTCGTAATGGACAGTCATCTTTCAGGCCGTTCTTGAAAGACACGACCGCCACCTCCTGGTTGCATTCAGGTATTCGATTGAACACCTCATAGTACCTTTTTGCATAGGCCCTAAGGCCTTCATCCTTGGTGATTTTTAGAGCCATCAATGCGTCGACCCTTAAGGGCTGTAGTTTGTTCATCACAAACCTGGCCACAAACATCTCGGCCAGGCCTTCCCAAGTTTTTATGTTTCCCTTTGGTAGTTTATGGAACCAATCTGATGCAATCTCCCCAAAGGATGAGGGGAATACTTTGCAGAGCAACGGCTCATTCCCACTGTACAATGCCATTGAATTCAAGTATAATCCAACGTGGAAGTTGGGGTCTGACTTATCATCATAGATTTGGAACCTCGGCATACTGAATCTCTTTGGTGCCTCAAATCTGTCTAATTCTACTGAGAATGGTGTTCTCGGCTTGGCAGGTGAAGTTACCTCGGCATCGACATTCTGCTACCTCCTCTTGAGGTAATCTCTCAAGTCTTCTTTGCTCCGCCCAGGAGCTCGGCTATCTTTTGACTTCAGTCTTTTCGGTACACTGCTCTCGGCTTCGTAGTGAGCCCTTCTCGATCTTTCTCCATGAGGTGTGTCGAAGCATAGTGCTTGCCCTTGAACATGCCGATGTTCTTTAGGCTCTGCTTCCTTTGTGTAATGCGTCCTCTGTGATTTTTCCCTTCTGGACTCTCCTCGTCCGACCTCCCTGTTGGGTTGGTGAGAGTGTATTCCGTTCCTGGTGTGCTGTGGGGCTACGAGGATTATTTTTTGCCCTTCCTTCTGGGTATTGGCCGCTGGAATCGGCGTGTTCTGCAATGGGAATGGTGGCTTCATGACATTGTTTTGCATCATGAAGTTGACGACCGACTGCAGGTCTGCCAACTTGTTTGCCATCTCTTTTACCTCTTCATCCCTTCGTAGGCATCTATCCCTCCATACCTGGAGGTTATCTTCGTTATAGTACCCGCTTTGATCTGGATTCTTTGGTACGTCGCCAGTCTGGCCGACGTCTTTCTCTCCGTGGCCCTGGTCACGAGTTTCTGTATTGTGGTTGTCTCTTTCGATATCAAGGTTGATAGGTCTGCCACTCCCAGCAGGAGTGTCGTCCCCAATCTTTTCCTTCTGTCCGTTACTGGCCATCTATTCTTCTTTCTTTCCCACAGCCGGCGCCAAATTGTGTGAGTGATTTTCTGATCACACTGCCCGCTTAGTAATCAGTTGGAGAGCACCGGCAGAATAGATGGCTGTAGACACCCCATTTTTGACTGTCCTCAAGACTTGGACGTCACCGTTTGAACACCCAGTGATCATCCATGTTTGTGTTTGTTTGGAGTTCCCGGAGGTCTCAGCTACGCGCCTTGCCTCAGGATCTCCGAACTCGACTGTTTAGTGTCTGGTTTTGCACCAAACACTTGTGTTTTGCCTTGGAGGGGCAGGGAATACCCTGTGAGGCATCCCCACACATCACCGGCCATGGCCAGAGGCCACCGGCTGGTGTTTTGTTGCCATCGGCAATGTCTATTGCCGGTCGGCATTCTTTGTTGCCGGTCGGCAGTCCATTTTGTCAAAATGACAATTTTGAGCAGCCAACTACTGTTCATCTACTTTTGCAGATATTTTAATACAGCTGTCTTGCATTTGGCTCCCCTCCATACACGTGTATGGAGGGATCTCTCTCTTTAGAAGCTTGTCTTGTAAGCTTTACAAGACAAAAAGCTCTATAAAGAGAGGTCTTCTCTCTTGTTGAGGGGGTTAGACATTTTAGACAGCCATTTTTAGGGTTTGAGTTCTAGGGTTAGGGTTTATCTATATCCTAGCTCTATATCTCTCTTCCTCTTGTGTTTAGTGTGTGTGTTTAGGCTCATTATTGCACACAAACACATAGTGTTACACCTTTTCTTGGTTCTGAAGGACCAGAGGTCTGTTCTTGGAGTTTTGGGGCTGGTTTGAGTTCAAGGAAGCAGCTGGTCCACCATTTGTGAAGGAGGTCTTCAAGGGTAAGAAGTTTGTTCCTTTATTCCCCATTTTTACATTGTATTTTTACCTACCTTGCAATTGTTTTTGTGTTTAGTATATAACATAAAAAAGTTCTGTTTTTGGCCCTTCTAAATAGTTTGTTTAGAGTGTTTTGTGGTTTGGAGGTCTTTGACCCCTCTTAAGCCTTGAGGGGCTCCTTTTTGTGCTATTTTGAGTGAGCTCCGGGACTTGGGTGTTTGGGCCTCCTCACCACTGAAATCTTGAGGGATTTCAGTAGTAAGGATGGTGCTTTGAAGTCCCAAGAAGGAGAGGGCCACCCCCTCTCCTTGTTGTCCTTGAAAAGGACCATTTTTGGCCTCTTGAGGGAGCACCTAGCTTAGGCTCTTGTTGACCATGCCTTAGCTGATTTTTGTGCTTATTATGTCATAATATGCCTCTGTTTTTAGTTGGTTTTGGTATACCATGCATGCTTAGCATACCTACCTTGTAATGCCATGTTTAGGCCTTAACATGCCTTAGGTTGTAAACCATGGTTCTAGCATGTTTTAGGCCTAACTTTGTAAAGCTTTTGTGCTTATTTTGCCATGTTTGAGGTCTGTCTTTAGTCATTTTGGTCGGCCATGACATGCATTATATACCCCCTTTGCATTTTAGGTTTGTTGGCCTTAAGTGTGTGAGTGTGTAGCATGCATTACTTGCTTTATTTCAGTGGTTTGGCACCATTTGTAGCATCATTTCAGTCCCTTTGACATGCTTGTATGCTTGCCTTGGATGCCTCTTTGAAGCTTTGAAAGCTTGTCTTGCATGCTCTATGTTTTGGTCATTGTGTATGCTTTTGAATTCAAGCCATTTAGATGCCATCTAAGTGGTCTTTTGGGCTTTGTTTTATGTGCTAAAACTCTGTTTTTGGTCATTTAAGTCTTGCCATGTGTGGTCATATCAAGTGTAGTTCAATACTTTATTAGCTTGCCTTGAATGCTTGGGCCATTTGTTGCATGTTTAGCCTATTTTGTTTGCTTGGATTGGCACCATGTTCTTGCATGATTTTCAGAGCTTAATGCATGCCCCATGTCCATGATTACTCCCTTTTAAGTGTGCTTAAAAGATGCCCTTTGATGGTTAAGTGTTTAGGCCTCAACATGTGTATGTGTGTATGTGTGTTTGGTCCCATCTTCTTAAGCTTTGGCCACTGTTTTGGGACCTAACTTAGAGCCGTCCAATTAGTGTAAGTCCATTCCTTGTATGCCATTCAAGTGCTATTACATTATCTCATGTTTGCATGCTTTGGTTGCATATGTTGCATGCTTGAAATCATTTGCATTTGGCATGCATTCCCTTGGTCAAATTACTAGCATGTTGCATGATTAGATTATATCTTGCATGCTCTAAGTAGTTTGCATAGTTGTGGCATGCTTGTTTGCCTTGTTGCTTAGGTTGTGTACCTAATGTGCATTGCATGTTTGCATGCTCCCTTTCATAACATGTTGCATGTTAGTTAACATGCTTAGGTTGCATTGAACATGCATGCCTTGTCCCTTGATTTAGCGATAGGGATTGGGCCCTTATGTGTTTGCATGTATTACATTTGAAATCAAAGTGCATACTTGATTCTTTGGACCATCACGCATTAAAATGCGCGATTGATGGTCCGAGAACCAAGGACCATATCCCTTTGAGTCGTACACATGATGAGGGATAGGATTGGTGCATACATTGCTTGAATTGCATTGCCATGCTATGCCTTGCCCTCTGCTGCTATCAATTGTAGGTTCTGCAGACATTATTTGCCTACTGGCAGTGTTTAATGCCGACCGGCAACCCATTGGTGGCCGATAGCTTCACCAACAGTCGATGATCATATACCACTGCCGGTGGCTATTCTACTCAGCCGGTGGTGTCTCCCAATGTCCAGGGAAGCAATTATGAGACTTTGGCAGTCTTCAAAGAGGCAGAGCAGGGAAAACAAAGGCAGCCTATGCATGGCAGTGCACTTCCGAGCAGGACCGAGCATGCATTGCATTGGGCTCTCTTCCCGAGGCAGTTTATCTGCTTTCCCTAGATTAGTTAATTTGCTTAGCTAATTAGATGGCCTGTAATATTTAATTAGTTTGTAGGTTAATTATCTATAATATTTATTCGGTCCCTCCGAGCGAGGGCAAATTTGTAATAAGTGTGGGTGAGTGTGTGCATGTCTCCCAACCCCCACTTCTTTCTTCCCTTTTATTTACCTGCTTATGAAGGTAGATTAGGGCATGTTTAAATTAGCATACCTTATGCTATGCATGCGTGCATCCATACATTTGTCTCGCATGCACCAGGCTCGGTACATCATGCTAACTGCATTTGTACTTCAATTCCAAATTGAATACGTGCATCAATTGATTGCATTTCATATGCTGTGTTTAGGTTAGCCGAGCCTGCTCTAATTGCATCCTGTATGTGTTGCATTAGTCAATTTGACATGAACTAGGACCATGCATGTTGGCTAACTAGTTTATTGTTTTGGCACGGAGTACGATGTAAGTATTTTCATGCTTTAGCATATCGCATGCGTGTGAATGCTATCATGACAGCATGCTTACCATGTGGCTAGATGCTTATGTGATAAACTGTTTGAATGCCTGTGGGTGAAGGTTGGATTGTCTGAATTGGAAACACTCGTTGAAATCCGTATTTTAGTCTACTTGCGAGTAGCAAATTCCAAAGTTTTTTTTTTTTTTTAAAACAAACGGATATGCAATGCTTATTTCCAAATTAGGCAATCTAGTCTATACTTGTTTGCCGTGCGCATAACATAGTAATTCTAGGCTAATAACTGGAATAAGAACACATAACGTTTTCAAAAACGGATATCACGGTTAGTAGAGGCCGATCTTCGGATCGGGCGAGAGGGGGTGCTCATAGCTGACCTTCCCCAATCGTACCCAAGTTCCCGAGCCGAGGCAACTTTGGTGATGACGGACACGTGGCCTTTGGCACCGAGTCAGGGTTTCCTAAATTCCCCCCCAAAAAATAAAATATTTAGGTGGCGACTTTGTATCTGGCAAAGCAGTCCATGTTTAGCACTTCTTTTCAAAAATCTGTTTCTCAAAACGATTTGCCGCATTTGGACTCTTTGGTTCAGATTAAGGACCGTGACACAAATCGAGTCTGAACTGTGGCGTGTAGCGCGGGGTCCCTCGCGGGCGCGTGCTACAATGGCTTTTAGCTAACCTGTAACGGAAAGAGAAGTCTTTGGTGGTGGTTCGTCCACCCGGGAGCACTCCGACGATCAAATCAGTATATCTCTCAAAGATAATCAATAGTGCAAAACTCACTATTCAGAATATAAATTGCGTACGTTAGACCCACGGGGGTGCCTCCTCTTTTATAGTTAACCCATTCTCTAATCCCACTAGAAGCCTGACTTCCATGGACTCCTATTCTGTGCTTACTTTGGATTCCTCAAGAAATAAGGATAGATTCCCTAAGAATACTATCCCTATCCATCTTGAAGTCTTTCTCCATTTTAGGACTCTTGTCCTTATTCGCTTATCTCGGATTCTGATATCTTCGGAGATAACCTCGGCCTAGCCGAGATAATCTCGGCGTTATGTCCAGGATAAATATACCCAAGATATATTTACATAAAGAAATTGGGTAAATTCTATTTAATACAGATTTTCTCCTCGCATTCAAAAAAATTACACTTATTTTCTTATCAGATTAAAATAACATATTTTACCGCTTAATTTTATACATATAAAATAATAAAATAATACAGATATTTTATTCATATCATTTCAATAGAAATAACAATCTTTTTTGGTTTAACTTACACAAAAAATGAGTTTTTTTATTTTCATTTTTTATTTTTACTGATTTTTTTTAATATTTAATTTTTTTAATTATTTTTAGATACACCTGATTTAGATATACGTAAGAAGTATAATATTTTGTAATTTTTTTTAAATTCACCAAATAGAAAAATAAATTCAAAAATTCAATACATTATTTTTTTTCGTTTTATTCAATGAATTTTTTCAAATTTTTTTGTACAAATTTTATTCTTTTTAAATATATCTAGATTGAATTGATCTAATCTAGATATAATGTTGGAAATAAAAATAAAAAACTATATTCACATATAAAAAAATATCATAAAAATGTTATAATAGTGATATTATTGTAAATATAAACTATGTTTATAGGTATTTTGTTTTAAAATGAAAGGTCACCATTAAATTATATTATTGTGTTTGCAAATTTTATATAAAATTTATATTTATATATCATCACTCAATAAAAATATGATTAAGTAGAATTTAATAATGAAAAGTTGTAGAATGTAATCATAATGATAAAAAGAAGAAATGATAAGAAAAAGAGCAAGATGCCATTTCAGAAAATTTTAGGGCATGATATCAACAATTTAAGAAGTAATGAGATTACAAATCACAGGGAGGAAAATATAATTTTTTAAATGTCAAAAAAAAAAAATCTGTATTAAATAAAAATCTCAAAAGTATTAGTATAATTTACCTAAAGAAATTTGGGGTGTTCTAAATAAGTGTACTTTTTATCTTTTTATACTAAAAAGTTGAGGAAAAAACTATAGATGTTTGGATTAACTTTTTGACTTTTTATGAAAAAATGTGTATTAAAAAATTATATAAATTAGTATGCAGGGAAAAATTAAGATTGAGAGTTGTACAGCCATACTTTGACCTTTGGTGAATAGTAATAACTTTTTAACTTTTTGAATAACTTTTTAATTTTTTGACTCTTTTAGCACATGCCAAGTTTGGCCTTATAATGAATCGTATTCACTTAATAATACAATCGAATAATAAATAAATTAATAATGCATGCCTGCATTTATGACCACTGACGGATTTCATTAAAATTAGGTTAGGTTTGGTTTGATTTTTAACATTTTTTTTAAATTAAAAATTTATTTAGTAAAAAAATAAAAATTACATATCATTTTCATATAATTTTATATTTTTTTAAGTCAAGAATTAAATTTTGAATTTACAAATATCTTTTTCGTGTTTATGTTTATCAAACTAATTTTTTTTTAAATTTTAAAATTAATTCTAAAATTGAAAACCAAACATGACCTTAATTTTCTCAAATATCTACAAAAAAAAAAAAAAGTTTTGGTTTCTCTCAAATCGTCATCTCAACTTGAAGGGAGTGTTTAGACTTGGTAGACCCATTTTGTAATCGATTTTAATGATTCGAACTATTTACTTTTTAAGACTCATTGAATCAAATATCGTACAAAAAATCAAGGTAGTTGAATATCAGTAACTATATGTTTGAATAATTTTTGTTTTAAAAAAATAGACGATAAATATAATTTCAACAATAGTCATCCATTTTTTAAAATACATATTTGATTCAAAGATATAGTTATCAACAGGGATGGGGCCACGTTGGGCTCAGAAGGGTCACATGCCCCTTGAGTTTTGGGAATTTTTTTTTTTAACATAAAGAAAATATATTAAATAAAAAAATTATAAAAATATGATTTAAAGTGAAATGTCAATGACATTTTTAAAATTATGAGAACAATAATGGTTATTTTGATTGAAAATAAAGAGGCTATAATAAGTCATATTATTATTTATAAAAATTTCAATATAATGGTGATATCTATCATTATTGACATGCAAACATAATTAATTTCAATGAAGATATAGAATTTAGGGTTTGGTTATGGTGTGCAATTTACACCTTACACCTTATACCTTACACTTACACCTTACACTTACACCTTTTGTAAAAAATTAAACCTTACACTTACACCTTTTTTGAGGTTGCACACCATGTGCAACCCACTTACACCTTACACCTTACACTTACACCTTACACTTACACCTTATACTTATACTTACACCTTACACTTACACTTTTTGTGTAAGTGGCACATGGTGTGCACTTGCACACTTAAGAAAACTCCTAGAATTTATTGGATTGTTAATTGCATTTGACATGGGGAGTTTATCCTTCATGTGTTTCTTTCCATTTATAACTAAAATGACCACTATATAAATTATAATCAAGCAACACAACTTCAATTATAAAAATAAAAAATAAAAAAAAATTACAATAGGTCATAACTAATATCAGAATGAGTCATAACTAACTATTACTTGATACATAGTTATAACTAAAATAACAACCACAAGAAATTATAACTAAATTATATCTAACACTATAATGTGTTATAACTAAAGACCATGAAAATCATAATTGCAACATATGATAGACATTTTTTTTTTGCGGTATGTTTTATAGAATTTCTCTACTAAAATATATCATTTCTGTCTTAACGTGTCTTTTTTTTTAATTTTCCAATCCATCTATAAAATAGTTATTCCCCAAAATTTGTATAAAATTTAATCTCAAATCCTTTAATTTAAAATTCACATTTATCTAAATGGACTCTTAACATTTAAGTTTAGTAATATCTCATTGTTATTTATTATGAAAAAAAAAAATCAGTATGTTTGGTTTGAGTTTTTGGATTAAGTTTTTTGAAAATTGAGCTTTTTGATTTTTGTGTTTTTTTGTTTTTAGTGAATATTTTTAAAATTTTAAACATTTTTTTTTGTTTTTTAGATGCACCTTACTTAGATGTATCTAAAAAGTAAAAAATTTGTGAAAAAATATTTTGAAAAATTAATAAATGCATAAAAATATAAAAAATGTACTGAATTCTCAATTTTTTTTTTGTATTTTGGTATTTAGTGAATTTTTAAAAGGTTTTTTTCACAAATTTTTTTTTTAATTTTTAGGTATATTTATGTAGGTATGTCTAAAAAGTAAAAAAAAAAAAATTGCTTAAAATATTTTAAAAAATCAGCGAAAACAAAAAAACACAGAAAATAAGAAAGTAAAATTTTTTGGAAAGTGTTTTTAGAAAAATGGAACCAACTTATTATTAATTTGATCCCTATCTGTACTGAATTCCTAGCTACGCCACTGGTTACCAATATCCAATTATCTTAATTTTTTGTATGAATATTTTACTCAATGGATCTTATAAAGTGAAATGTTCATATTATTGAAATCAGCCCTAAAATGAGTTTACTAAGTTCAAACACAATCTCAAATTGAAATGATCAACTTATGAGAAGCTAAACCCCTACAAGAAACAAGATGACATATGCCTTGTTTGAAAAGTTGATTATTTTAGTTGACTATTTAGTTTTTTTGACTTTATTTTGGCTTGGCTAAAATAGTTGTATTTAGGAAGTTAATTTTTTTTTTGTTTTTTGTACTTAATTTGATTATTGTGAGAGAAAAAATGAAATTATTATAGGTTGAATGTGACATTTTATTTTATTAGCTATTTTAGCCTATTTTGTCTTTATTAGATATTTTAGCCCAAATAGCCCTTCCCAAACAAGGCTATGATGTAAAAAAAATTGAAAAAGTCAAGCAAACCGTTTGAACCGGACCAAACTGACTATATTTGTCTTTTTTTTTAACAATAATCAGTTTGTGCAGTTTTTAAATTTGATTTTTTTGATTTTTGATTCGATATCAAATCAAGTACCTTATGTACCGAATTAAACCGAAACTAACAATTTCAACATATATTATATTTATAATATATATACATATATATAATCTAATAATATAATGATATTAATAAATCTAATAAATTATTAACCTTATCATCCTTATAACTCAAGTGTATAAATTCTTATTATATATAATCTTCTAACTCATTATTCTTGAAACCTTAATATTTTTTTCATTTTTATTTTTGTTAATCTAACAATTAAAAGGTATTTATTAAATGGATGAATTGGATATGTTTAAAATGGTAGACAAATAACTAATTTAATATTTTTATATAAATTAGTGATTACATTTAAGGAAAAATTATTCATAAATCCCATTTTAGTAAATGTTGCTCTACTTAATTAGTCCTAAGTGTTTTTTTCTTAAACCATTTAGTCCTTTTTATTTTTAGTATGATATATATTTTTGATATATTGTATATAGAGTTTACATTTTTACCCACCATTGAACAACATCATCAACATCAACATCCGAATCAATCTCTCTCATCTCGAGTTTGAAACCCTAGTTTTCTCTCTTTAGACTCTCTAATGGCACCCAAAGCAGCAGTAGAGAAGAAGAACAAATTGAATCAGCGTAGCGTTGAGGCTGTTGAGGTTGGAGAAATGGCAAAGAAGGGGGAGCCGGCGAACGGAATCCCGTACACAGGCAATTACCAGGCTATGATGGCTCAACAATTTCATCAACAATACTGCGTGGGTCATAACCCCCATCAAGCCGGAGCCATCCCTCCCAACGCCTTTGTGGGCGATCCCAAGGGCATTTTCGAACATCAGATTCATGATCAACATCGCTGATCTCTCTGCCGGGAAGAAGCTGCCATGATTGACATCATCGCTATCATCAACATCAGCGCCACCACTGACCTCTCTGCTTTTGTGGTTCACAATCGTCTGCAACATCAACGCCATGATCAACATCGCAACATCATGCTGGGCAGAAACAATGTTTGTGGGTGTTTAGTAGTTCGAACATCAGATTCATGTTGTTTGTGGGTGTTTGTGGGTGTTCTTGATGTTTGTGGGTGTTTAGTGGTTTGAACATCAGATTCATGTTGGGCAATTAAAATGGGAACATAAGGGAACATCAGATTCATGAGCATCAGATTCATGAAATCAAAATGGGAAAGGGTGTTCAGTGGTTCTTGATGTTTATGGGTGTTTAGTGGATGTTCATGTTCGATGTTCTGATGATGTTTGATGTTCGATGTTCTGATGATGTTCGATGTTGATGATTGTTCGATGTTCTGATGATATGTTTTGATGATGTTGTTTCGATTCCTATTTTTGATGATGTTTTTTTTAGTGATGTTGGTGTTTTTTTTATTCCTATTTTTGATGATGTTTTTTTAGTGATGTTGGTGGTGTAGTTGATGTTGTTAATGGTGATGATAGAGGTGTTTGGTGTAGCTGTTAAAATAGATTATAGATTATAGCTTAACAGATTATAGATTATAACTTTAATCAGAAGCTGTTAATCTGTTTGGCGTAACTGTTGGATTATAGATTTAAGTTGCCGAGTAGTGTTTGTTAAATAAACTGTGAAGTAGCTTTTTCAATTAACTTTTATTTTTTATTATTCACTATTTGTCTACATTTCTCATAAAAAATAATAATAATATTCTATAGTCCATTTGAGTATTTTTCTATTTTTAAAAAAATAAAACATAAAAAAATCTAAGAGTATAATCGTGAATTAATATGTTCACAGCAGAAGCTGATAATCAGAAGTAAGGAGTGAGCAGTTTCTCAGAATCAGCTTTTTTGACTTAAAATAAGTTGTTAGAATCAGAAGCTGTTTGAAATAAGTTTAACCAAACAGTCCAAAATAACTTTTTAAAAGCCAGAAGCCATAAGTTGGCTCAAAAAAGCCCCACCAAACACCCCCGATGTAGTAAGCTTCTTAGGCATTTTGGTAAATTGCACATAAACACCAGCCCAAAATTACCCCCTTAATTACTGACCCAGGCGCCTAAAAAAATAGGTACTAATGTTTTTACACATAAAATAGGACCTATTAGTCCAACAAAAAAATGTCGGGACCAAATGGGTTAACATTCCCAAATTAAGGATTTAATGGTGCTTTCCCCTATATTTAAAAGTGGCTCAAATTTAAAATGTCCTAAATTGATTAAACTACACTGCACCAAACTGTTTCAATTGATTCAGTTTGATTGGAGAAACTATTTGTATCAATATCCAAAATAATAAAATTGATTTTATCAATTTAATAAAATATTTTATTTAAATACCGACCATACCAAACCAATTAGACACTTGTAATAACTCCGTATATAGCATTTTACAATCTGTAATTAACATTTGAAGCCAACGAAGTGATGAAGCCTAGTCAAATTTTGATAATTATATACCTATCATGAGAGTGTTATTGGCTCAGAACAGAGAGAAATGAAATTATCTGCTTATTTGGCTTGTTTTGAGAAATAAATTAAAAGTTCATTTTTTTTTAATTTTTTAAAATAATATATAAAAAAAATAAAAAAATGACGTGACTTAAAAAAATTAAAAAATCAAAAAGTTGACTTTTAATTCAATTGTCAAAATAGAGGCACGTAAGTATATTTTAAAATAGGATAAATTACACTTTAACCCCAGTGATTTATCCATAAAATACAAAGCCCCCTGTAATTTCATTTATCACACTTAAGCACTTTGAATTTCATACCAAAATGTAATTTCAGAAGAATATAACAAAAGCGTAAAAAGTCTAAATTACTCTTATTTCTTTTCTAATTTTCTTCTTAATGCTATTACAAACCAAAATATTCTCTCCCATTTTCTTGTAATTTTTATGTATTTTTTTCCTCTTATACTTCTTCTCTCATTTCTTTCTTATCCCATGGCAAACCACACACCTTTCATACCATCATCAAATACATATCTTTATCTAGAATTTAGACTCAAGCAAGTACTCATCTCTCTCTCTCTATAGAATTTACGCCCAAACAAATACTCATTTCTCTCTATATAGAATTTAGACCCTGCTGGAAATTGGGTCGAGTTTAGAACCCATACCTGATTGGCATGACCCAAGACCCGTAAATAGAGACCCAGTCAAAGTGGACTTAGATTAACTTATCTTGGGATAAGTGTGATTAATCTATTATGTCATCTGTTGAGGAGATAGAGTTGTGGGTGATTATAACTCTCCAACATAATATACATATTATGTTTGGGAGAGTAACAAATTTAACTGTATAAGTAATCAGTATCGTTCTCTCTCTCTCTCTCTCTCTCTCTCTCTCTCTCCTGGACTCTCTATTCTTTCCCTCTCCATAGAAACATAGAATAGCTTTTGTACTGTGAATAGTAGAGGTAGTTCTCTAATAGTTTTACTCCACTGTTGGAAATTATTCAAAGACATCAATGGAGGCATGTGATTCACTCATATGATCCATGGACTTGGTTTGTGCGTAAAAGGTATGCTCGAATCCGTTTATTTCTGATGTGTATTATTTCTTATTTTTTTGACATTGGTATTAGAACCATTGTCGAGTGCTTTCATATTATTTGTGCATGAATATGTATATAAATATGATTTATACATAAAAATTGAAGCTTTTCGAACCATCTCTGATCATTCTGAATTTCATATATGTTGTAATCCATATTATTTAGATTATATCTGCAAAGTTTTGTAAAAATCAGACAGTCAAATTTTGAGAAAAATAGAGATTTATGTTTTATTTTTATAATTTTGACTGCATGCTAGTTTTACGTGCTTTGTTTTCATGTTGTGAAAACTATATATTTGAAATTCAAAACGGTATATTATGAGCCTGACTCCAACTTACGGTTGAAGAGAAAATTCAAACGCTAATTTTGGGTGAGAGTTGAAGCCATGCTTGTGTGCTGATGTCATCATGACGCGTTGAGTTGAGTTGCGTTGCCTGCTTGCAACTGTTTAAGGCTTTGTTTGTTTAATTTTAATTTAAAAATTACGTTAATTGCTTCTAGATTATTCATTATAATTCTGATTGGAGCATGACTTGTACCGTTGGACTTATAATTCATTTTTATGTAAGATTTTAAAGTTTTAGTATTTTATGGAAAGTAAAATATTTTTCATTAATGAATAATTCAATATTTTTACATTAAATTGATCTTGGGAGAGCATGACTTGGACTCTGGATTTGAAATTTTTACAGTTTACTACTGCTATGAAATATTATTTACTGGTTAATTTTGTATTTTTTCAAATTCTGTAATATTTATTTCTGATTTTCTGTGTGATTATTAATTATTTGTAATTCTAAAAATTTTCAAAAAATTGCTTAAATTATAAAATATGTTATGACATTATTTAAATATTGTATATAGCATGTTAAGTTTTTTTAAACGATTAGAACTTGTAGTATGTTGTTATTTTAAATGGTATGATTTATTTATATTGGTGAATTTTAATTCCATGATTAAATATTCTAACATGTTCTCTTTTATGAATTACATTGAGATGTTATCATGTGAAGTTAAATATTTTATCATACTTCAGACATGCCATAGTTAGTGAGAGGTTGTTTGGTTAAGAAAAATCTTTGTAGATTTACTCTTGAAAATCAATATTTTACGCAAGAATTAAATTAATTTTTGAATAATTGTCACTTGTGGCGCAAGAGATGATTACGAGTATAGCGGATTGTTGATCTTGTGACTTGTGTAATAGTGTCACTATTTAATTTAGATTTTTGTAGCAAAATTATGTTATGATATGCCAATTGAATTAATCCCAAATGTGATTTTTTTTTTCTTTCTTTCTTCTAATTGACTTAACTTATGGAAGTTAAGTTGGTTGACTTAGACTTAGTAGAGATGTTCAAATGTGAACAAGGTAATCCTATTGAAAGTCTTGGAGACTTTAAGTCAGACCTTAATTGAGCCAAAGTAAGGAAACATGACTCAACATCATTGTGGTTTTGTTGCTTTGTTTGGCACAATAAAAACTGATGTGTGCACTATGATTAGCGGCAAACTAAGTAGTTTTGATTGGCGAGTTGAGAGTTGTGAAATTAGTAATCCCTCAATAGATCTAGATATGATCATGACTATTGAGTTGCGCGGATTGACTTTGTAATTTGACTTGTAATAATGTTGCATCATTAGATGAAGCAACATCCAAGAGTCACGTCATCCAAGAAATATGAGCTTAAATGAGTTACTCATTAAGTGTAAGATGAGCAGCTAGTATGAGCAGTATTTTACTCTCTACCCAACTGATGGGCGTGGATGGAGCAAAATTTCACGCACTATGATAGTATGTGTTGAAATATCACTTGGAGTTAAAAGATTATCGCGTAGAAGCTGAAAAATCTATTAACACTAAGTGAGAAGATTAGTGCTTAGTAGCTGCAAAATCTATTAGCATTGGCAACTTGTCGAAGTCGAGACACTTACTATCTCCGCACTTGAGTGTGAGACATGAAGAGGTGCTTCTTTGTATGATTTCTTAGCTAGGCTAATGCTTTTGAATGACGTTTACCACTGAGTGCAAAAGTTGCAGCATAGTAATGAAAAGGTCAAGGCCAACAAGGTTGTCATGACTCTAAGAATTTGACGCATCGCTTGTGAGACCAATGTGTTGAGTTAGACTCTTTAGCCTAATTTGTGCTTAAGTTACTTCAGGAGCTGTCATAGATTGATAGCTTATTCTCTCCTTCTTGTGGATAGTAGAGTTAAGTGCAACTAACTATGAAGCGAGAAACCGAGATGGCAAGAGTAATATCACCATGTTTCAACTAGATGTAGTAAATGACTTAAAGGTGTAGGGGATTAGCACTTACTAGTTAAATTTTCGACGTAGGCACACTTGATATCTCCGTGACATCTTTTTATGATCTAGTGAACATGAGTTAGTCACGAGTGTTTACCTAGTTGGGCCTAAACCTTTATACTTGTCTTTAACAACTCACACATTAGAATGATTGGAATTAATTTATGCAATTGGTCATAAACTGATGGCTTGTTGTACTTAATCACATTAATGAGAAGATGACATGGATAGTTTGAGTAGGCCCTCTTAGACCCACTCGCTTTGTGGTATCTTGCTCTCATGTGCATGTGTAGTTTTGTTCGCAATGGCTGCACACAACTAAGTAGGAAAGCTGCAGAAGGACATTTGTATTGGTGCATTTAGTCCACTATGATATTTGTGACTGGATATGTGTAAGGGTATGATAGCTAGCCCCAATCTTGACACATTTATAGATTACAATACGCATCTTAGCCAAGGCTATTTGATCTCTCATAAGTCAAAATTTTTTAGATGATTTTTGACATTGCACATATGAGATCGAGATCAATTAGATAAGAGCTTTCGTGCTTTTAGTTTTGATCGAGGTGACGAGTATCTATTTGAGTTGTTTTTTAGAAAGCTCTGTGAAGAGAAAGAGCTGCTTAGAAAATTGATTATTCCTAGTACTCAATGACACAATCGCGTAGTAAAGATAAGGAATTAAGTATTGTTTATGTTAGGTGGATGATGGCGCAATATGTTTCCTAATTGGGAATTGCACTTTAGTTTGTTGCCTATGTCCTTAACTAAGTGCCCTCCACATCAGATTTTACACTCCATTTGAGTAATGGGTTAGTGGAGAGCCATTTGTGCGCGATCTGTAACCATCAAGAAGCTTATTTATATTTTACTTCTCATAAGGTTGAAAAGTTAAGACCTAAGGTTCTATGGCGCATTATTGTATAACGCCTTGTAAAAGCTTAGGGACATGTGGCACATTATTGTATGCTGTTATGTAAACCCTCCGGGTCATGTGCTTATAGGTGAGTAGCTTTGTGGGAGTGTAACTAAGTCACATAAAATTTTGTTACTAAAGGTGATGTGAATAAAGTTTTGGAACTCTATAAGATAGAGAATTCTGAGTATGACACTTTATGTAGCCTAGTTGAGAATTGAAAGAAATTTCCAATATCCTAGGGATAGTGAAGCGACGTGCTTACTAATGGATTACTCCATTAAAGAAGAATACTTTACATTCTTAGTTGTGTGGTAGCGAATGTGAAAATTTTTCATGTCATCACTGGATGATTAAGAGGGAAGCATTCATGATTGCTTCGTAAGATGATAAAGAGCCTAGGATAATACCAAACGCTCTCTAGTCCCCTATTTTTAGAAAGTGGATCAATGTTGCACATTTTAAGACAAAGTCTTTGAGGATTAACCATTTCTAGGATTTGGTTGACTTTCTGCTTTGACACGAAACTATTCTAAAGTTATGCGCGAATTGGATAGTTATTTTCTGAGGCATAAGGCTCGCTAGATACCAAAAAGTTGCACCATTGAGGAAGGTGTAGACCATGAGAAGACTTCCTCTTGGAGAGTGAGGTTACTTTGACTTAGGCTATAATTAAATGAGTTTGAAACTTTACTTTGTGGACATTGTAACCCAACTTCTTGTTAGAGAATTGGATAAGTAGATTCATAGGGATTTATCTTCTGTTTTTATAGCAAAAAGTTAAGAGCGCAAAAAAGATTGCTAGTTCTAATAAATCTTTTACGGCTTAAAACAATTATCCAAATAATGTTTCTTAGATTTCATCGAGCCATGATGGGCCAACGATGATCAATGAAGACCATTGGGGCATGATCAATGATCCAATTTTTTTTTTCCTTACTTAGTCATTATAAGTCATGAATTTATAAGGTTGTCACTACCAAGGGTTGGCAGTCCTCTGTTTTAGACATGATGGACATGGGTGATATAATTTATATGCTCAGATGTACGATCTTTAGGGCTTGTTCTGGGAGAATTCTCGATTTGTCTTTGATGACTTACATAAGGAATATCCTAGAATGATTATAGATATGAAATTGCAAACCCATTGACTTACCTATCGGTAAAAGCTAGAGCCTTAACTATTGAGTGAATCCTTCAATTGTCTCTAGAAGAAATAGATGACCTATATTCCTTGATCTTTTGTTGTGAGAGCTAGAAATACGCTATGTAGGTGTATTCGGAATTGTGGGTGTTATCTTTTGTAAATGGTCAACTGAGTAGTTTGGACATTGACCTTGTCCATTAGACAATGGATAGGATGCTTTGCTAATAGTGTATAAATTTGCCTCATATAAGATTCAATGCGCTAGTTGGGCGCATCTTGAATCAAAGCAAATTGGTCACCAAAATATCTTTAGAAAGGTAATTGCGCAAGAGGTAGTGATCTTGAACCACTTTATGTGAGGTGCACATGGTGGATTTTGTTCTATATGCTTATTGCAAGAGGTGTTGATAGGGCTTATGTTTGGAATCTAGAATTATGTAGATTGTGCTTGTGCTTTTTCAATCGATCACTTATTTTTGTGAGATTATGGGATATTGATGCTATTATGGTTTGTGTCATAATGATTAGTAGATGATGATGTCAGCAGGCAAGATTGACTCACTCACACGAGCAATCGACCTTGGCACTTGGGAACGAGTAAGGATAAGACTAGTGGTATTTTATTTAGAGCCAAGAGAGGCTTAAATTATCCACAATGTATGTCGCCTTGGTTGCAACCAAGATGAGGTCGCGTTAATGACCAAGTATGGATGTTAGTACCCACTTTCCATATTTTGCCTGTTATGATTAGCCAGATGCGAGATCTCATTTGGCGCTTGAAAGGCTAGTAAATAGAGAATTTGAGTTAGGCACTAGAAAGCGACTAGACTAAGATATGCACAGTGTATCAAGTATGATGTCACTCTTTGAAAGAGTTACTCCACCGTAACATGTATTCCTACTACATATGCTTGGCGACCGAGTAATGAAGTGAGAGAATAGATTTCTGTTTCCTCACCGTGTGAGTCTTATATGTTATTATTGATATTACTTTCACTTGTGTACCTTTTTGTGACCTTTGACAATGTCATAAGGTAACGGGTTGATGTTCTGCTACTTTGGTATGTTGCGTACGGTCATGTATGATTCAGCCTTAAGGGACATCACTGGTGTACGGGGAGCCAAAGTGTTTTCATTTAGTGTCATTTAGTTTGGTCGCCAAAGTGTTTTTCTTTTTTGTTTTCTTTTTTTGGCTACTAAATTATTAGTCGCCTAAAGTCTTATTTGTTATGGCTACTAAATATTTAGCCGCCAAAAGATTTGTTTTCATTTAATTCTTTTTTTTAGTTACTAACTATTTAGTTGGCAAAAATATTGACTTTATTTTTGGCTACCAATTTTTTAATCGCCCAAACATCATTTTATGGTTTTTTTTTTTTTTTTTTTGTCCACACCCACAACCTGTATATATTCCATGCAACCTATACAATATATACAAACTAGTTTATCACCCATTCAACAATCTACATCCATTTCACTTCCAACCATCTAAAAATTAATACCTTCAAATGTCAATAATTCCATATAAATCAAATACATTAATTCCAATTTAAAATAAGAATTCCATACATAACATAAATGATCATAGGGAAATTTCATCCTTCGTATTCAAAAATATATTTACTACCATGCCAAATGACCATTTGGCATGGTACAAAATACCATGGTAATATGTACCACGACAAAAGGTAATCAATAGATCACGACATCAATTATCTATTCGAAGGAAAAAATATTATGTACCTTGCCAAAAGTATTTGGTACAAAATACAAACCTACACAAAAAGCAGAGGACGACAAAAATGCAGGAGTTTACAAAAGCGTAAATTTTCATCCGTCCACAAAAATGGAATATCCACAACTCCATACCAAAAGCCATCTAAAAAAAAAAAAAAAAAATACACCAATTAGTTCAATATATAGCATTTGAGCATAATGTCACACCCCTTGTAACTGTAATAGAACTTTATCCTAACATTCATAATTTGATATTGGTTTAACAATTTTCTGCCTCATTACTTTTCCTCCAGCAAGGCTAGAGTTGCTTCTGTTTTCTTCCATCGCCAAAACATCATTTGACGTTCACTGTTTGGCAGGGTTGATAACATTTTAGTCACTGAAATATGTACTTCCTTTTTTAGTACGAATTGTTGAGTTGCCAAAAAAATGGTCTTATGTTTTATCACAAAATTATAATTTCTCCACAACCTGTCTATATTCCGTGCAACCTGTAGTATGTATACAAACAAAAAAATACATATTTTATCAATCATTCCACAATCCAAATTACTTCCATCCATCCAAAAATGAATAACTGTAAATATACATACTCCATACAAACCAACTATTGTCCAAACTAAAATTATATTTAGTACCATGTGAAATGTCAATTTGGCATGGTACAAATTACCATCGTAATCTGTACCACAACAAAAGGTCATCTATATGCCACACCAATAACTATTAGTTGGATTACAAAAGTTATTTGACAAAAGCTGGTTGTCACATCCGTACGGTGGTTCCCTTAACGCTTTTTTTCAGTTAAGTTTAAAGCATTTTCGGCTCTAACTCCCAACCTACACATGCTAATTACATTCTGTCTATTGTCACAGGTCCTATTTGTCGTGAGGAATCTAGTTGTGACATTCGTATGGTGGTTTAGGGGCTGTTTTGCATTTGCGCCCCCTTAACGCTCTTTTTTGGTTAAGTTTAAGGCGTTTTCGGCTCTAAGTCCCAACCTACATGTGCTAATGATAGTCTGTCTATTGTCACTGGTCCTATTTGTCGTGAGGAAGCTGGTTGTCACATCCGTACGATGGTTCGGGGCCAATTCGCATTTTCACTCCCTTTGTGCCCTTTTTCGATTAAGTTTAAGGCATTTTCGGCTTTAACTCTCAGCCTACACGTGCTAATGACAGCCCGTCTATTGCCACTAGTCCTATTTGTTGTGAGGAAGTTGGTTGTGACATCCGTATGGTGGTTCAGGGGCCGATTCGCATTTTCGTTGCCTATGCGCCCTTTTTCGGTTAAGTTTAAGGAGTTTTCGGCTCTAACTCCCAACCTGCACGGGCAAATTACATCTCGTCTATTGTCACGGGTCCTAATTTCCATGGGAAAGCTGGTTGTGACATCCGTACGATGGTTTGGGGGCTAATTCGTATTTTCGCCCCTTTAACGCCCTTTTTTCGGTTAAGTTTAAATCGTTTTCGGCTTTAACTCCCAACCTACACGTGCTAATCACATTTCGTCTATTGTCACAGGTCCTATTCATTGTGAGGAAACTGGTTGTGACATCCGTACGGTGGTTCGGTGCTGTTTTGCATTTTTGCCCCCTTAATGCCCTTTTTTTTAGTTAAGTTTAAGGCTTTTTTGGCTGTAACTCCCAACCTACACGTGCTAATTACATTTAGCCTATTTTCATAGGTCCTATTTGTCATGGGGAAGCTGGTTATGACATCTGTACAGTGGTTTGGGGGCTGTTTTGCAATTCCCCCCTTAATGCCCTTTTTCGGTTAAGTTAAAGGCATTTTTGGCTCTAACTCCCAACCTACATGTGCTAATTACATTCCGTCTATTGTCATAGGTCCTATTTGTGATGAGAAATCTGGTTGTGATATCCATACGGTGGTTCGGGGGATGTTTTGCATTTTTGTCTCCTTAACGCCCTTTTTCGGTTAAGTTAAAGGCGTTTTTGGCTTTAACTCCCAACCTACACGTGCTAATTACATTCCCTCTATTGTCATAGATCCTATTTGTGATGAGAACTCTAGTTGTGATATCCATACGGTGGTTCGGGGGCTATTTTGCATTTTCACCTCCTTAACGCCCTTTTTCGGTTAAGTTAAAGGCTTTTTCTACTCTAACTCCCAACCTACACGTGCTAATTTCATTCTGTTTATTGTCACAAGTCCTATATGTCATGAGGAAGCTGGTTGTGACAACTGTACGATGGTTTCGGGGCTATTTTGCATTTTCGGCCCCTTAACGCTTTTTTTCGGTTAAGTTAAAGGCGTTTTCGGCTCTAACTTCCAACCTACACGTGTTAATTACATTCTTTCTATTGTCATAGGTCCTATTTGTCATGAGGAATTTGGTTGTGATATCCGTACGGTGGTTCGGGGGTTGTTTTATATTTTCGTCTCCTTAACGCCCTTGTTCGATTAAGTTAAAGGTATTTTCGGCTCTAATTCCCAACCTACACGTGCTAAATACATTCCGTTTGTTGTTATAGGCCATATATGTCGTGAGGAAGCTGGTCGTGACATCCATACGGTGGTTTGGGGGCTGTTTTGTATTTCTCCCCCTTAACGCCGTTTTTTGGTTAAGTTAAAGGCGTTTTCGGCTCTAACTCCCAACCTACGCGTGCTAATTACATTCCATCTATTGTCACAGGTCCTATTTGTCATAGGGAAGCTGGTTGTGATATCTGTATAGTGGTTCAGGGGCTGTTTTGCATTTTCGCCTCCTTAACGCCCTTGTTTGAAAAAAATTTAATAAAGAAAGCTACATATGGTTGTCTCTAGGTATCCGATTCCTTTAATTTAACTTGATATCCAAGTACATTACAAAATATTCCTATTTCTTAATTTATTTATTTTCTAGAATAGAATGGTGTGCACAATATGTCATAAAGCATTTTATTCATATTTTCTGTATAGTTTTACGATTAACTCGAACTGGTAAGTATGTTTGTAGGTGAATGTCTAATTACACATATTGGCTGCATATCTTATACTCATATCCTTATCCAAGTATAATGTCTGACAGGGATACTTTATACATTTAGAAAAGGGTAAATTACGCTGACCTCTCCTAAAGTTTATAGAAAATACAAGCATTAATTTCGGTACATTTAGTAAGAGTAAATGTACTGAAATTGATACAAAATCGTGTAAAGATACAAAGAGAAATAAGTTAAAATAAACATTTCAATGTAAAAGAGTTGATAATATCATTTTTTCATAAATATGAATAAATTATTGATGAAAAGGGGTTTAAGTGTTATGTAAATTAAAATTCAATAATGATTTAGACCCCCACAAAACATCACCCTCACAACCCCCACTCACTTGTGATTGGTCTAAGTAAGAAAGAGGAGAAAAAAAAATACAAATACATCATTGGTCCACGTCACTGTGGGGGTGGTGGGAGTCTCTCCAAAAGAGGGCCCTAAACATTATTCATTAAAATTTTTAGGGATCCCAATGTAATTATGCCAAACTTGTGGGGTTAACTGTTTTTTTTTTTTCAAATTTTAGGGGAGGTCAGTGAAATTTACCCTTAGGAAAGTATGTAACATAAAGATCATGAGATCCATATTAATAAATACATATGAAATCCATCGTCTTTGAGTTTAGAAGTAATAAATCGAAAATTGGGTAAGAAATAATACTCAACTAAATTTAGCATTTCACAAAACCATGGAAAATAGGATAACGTCACCAAAAAGAGATTAAAACAATTTTGCAATAACAGTAAGTATCAGCCCTTAAGTTTAATTGACAGAAAATTTATTTCTCTTTGCTACCAAAAAGCATCCAAAGCATGACAACAAACATAACTTGACCAAAAAAATAACAATAAGTCAAGGAACATAAACATTAAACACAGAACTTGACAAAAAATACATTGACGAAACATGATTTTTCAGAAGTGAGACCGTCAACTAATTTTGTAAAAATCATGTTCATTCATGTGTTTCTAGGTCTGGTTCTGTGTTTGGTTTACATATTCCTAAACTTACTAAAATACTATTAACAAAAGTATATAAAATGAGGAAGGGAACAAGAACAACTACTCTTGAGGAACTAAGCTAATCTCACCTTCATTGAGTGAGTCATAGAATCCCATGGTTCTTTTTTTCATGTCCCACTGTTTCTTCTTCGACACACTAGGAATAGACAGACTGATTATAATCCCCCAAAAAATCTCCTTGATCACCCCTGGACCTTTCAAGGAGACCTGATGACCAGTCATTTTCACTCCAGTTGTAAAGAAGAAATCTATGCAGTTTAGAGAAGGATCATGAAGGGCATATCATAAGTTAATTGTTAATTAACATAACAAGATAATTGGCTCAATTTTCTCCCAAAAAAAAAGAAAAGAAAAGAAGATATAAGATCAACCAATTATTGGCCACCAAAGTATGACAACCTAGTACACGAGTCTTTTTTCTAAAGCGAGTTTTGAGGAAGGCAAGATGTATGCAATCTTAGTCTCAATTTTGAAGACGTTGGCCACCAAAGTATGGGATTGAATTTATTTAAAAAAATCTTCCATCTTATTAGTGACATGAATGTTCAGGGTGTTTTGCCTCGCTCAACTTTTCTTTCTTTCTTTTTTTATTTTTATTTATTATTAGTTTTTTTATTTTTTTTTTGGTGTCCACAACTTTAGGCAAGGAATTTAAGGTCCCCTAGATCTTTTAACGTCTTTCAAACTTTATCTACTGATTAAACTCAATTTTCTTAATTTAACCATTATAATTGCAACTTGTTCTAGCACTGTTAGCATGTATGAGGCCAAAGAGAAACACATCGGTGTACAAACTTAATCAAAATATAATAAAAAAATACAAAAGTCCCGATTAGACCAATGATGGAATTGGTGTTCATGGAAATTTCTTAAGAGAAGTGTCCTATAAGCAATCATGACTCGAAAAAGTAGGAGCTTCACAACACACTATTGCATATCATAGAGTCAGACAAACCAAATTACAATGAACAAAGGTGTGTCTTAGGAATTTACATAATATAAAGGGGAGATGAAAGAAGCAGTTATACAATACCTAATTGATTAGATGATCATCTTTTTCATTACTTATGGTGAATGTCATTGTAAGTTCGGCGAAAAGCCTCATATAGCATAACCCTCTAGTGTTAATACAAGTATAAGAGTGATGCAATGTTATATAGCAAGGTGCCATGCACAATGTGCGTGAAGTTTATTTATTTTTCTTTCTATCCGATCAAGTTTCACACTTCTCACTTTGCATTTGCAACAAAATAGAGTGTTGAATTTAAAATTTAAAATAGTTCAAGCTAAAAACCTATTATATCACTTGCAGAAGCTAGAACGTAGAGATATTTATGAAAAACAAATGGTGTTCTAGGAAAACTAAATATTGACATGGTTTCAAAAACAAGTAAGGGTGTTCTCTCTTTGGAATTTTATAGATATGGATTATAGATAGGTATATGGTGTCCAAGTTTGGGGCCAATTTATTACTACTTTTCCTGAAAGACATCTTGAGTTGAGAATCTCTAATAAAATTGCAAATAGGGGCCTTCAAAGTTTCTAAAAGCATCATAACAGTTCCATTTTCCTTCTTTTTGTCAACAAAACTGGAGAATACAGACAAACAAAAATAAACACACACACACACACCCATATATATATATATATATGACATTTGGCCCAAACAAACTTAATTACAAAGCATATAATTTAATTAAATGTTTCTTCAAGTAGATCCACTTAGCTGAACAAAAAGGACATGAATATAGGTTTGATATAGCTCAAGAGAACAATCAAATAAGAGAGATTGATATGAATAAAGTGAACAAGTCAAACCAATTCGAACCTAATTTCACTCCCAAACATCTATTTGATACTAATTAGCACAACATAGCATAAAGAGAGAGCAGGTGCTATATTTCACAACATGATGTCACAGATTCATGGATCTGAAACAGGAATTAATGGAAAGCAAATGACACAATTCATAAGTACAAAACCGCAATACAGTGCTTGAAGCTAGGGATCGAATCATAGAAAAGCAAAATGAATGCCAAAGTTCTACATTTTGGTTTAAAGGTTGTAATCCATCTGGGTTTCCCACATTCACTTTAGTTTTCTCACCATCTTGACTAAAAATGGGCAATACATTCTGTACAAGTTCATTACTGTTACTAAATAGTTTAGAATTAGAATACCCTAGTCATATCCCAAATTCTTGCTCAACCCAACTTGAAATTGGGATTTTTGTGTAAAAATCAACACAAATCCTATACCAATTGTGGGAAATCAACACAGCATTAACTCAAATTCAACACAAAATTAAACAACAAAAATCATATAAAACCCTAGGGCAAGTGTGAGAAATAGGGAAATAGTGAAAGAGAGAGAGAGAGAGAGAGAGAGACAGACAGACAGAGAGAGGGAGGCTGAATTCACAGAGAGGGAGAGAGAGCTCCATCGACAGATAGAGATAGAGATAGAGACTGAGAGCGACAGAGAGGGAGTGAGACCGAGAGCGACAGAGCGAGAGAAACATACCTGTGATTAAGTGGCATTGGTGCTTTGTAGGTGGCGGTGGCGATGTGCAACGGTCTCTCTCGCCGGTGGCCAACGACAGTGGTGAGTGGGGTGAGGTTTGGTAGTGTCGAAAGAGAGCAAAATTTGTTTGAGATAGTGTATATCGTGTGTGTATGCGAGAGACAGAAATATCAGGTGCCAAATTATATTGGTTTCCCTTTAAAAAAAATAATTCAACTTTTAGCGACTATTTCACATTTTAGTTGCCAAATAGTACTGAATAACGACAACCTATTTTGCACCCAAAAGATTATGTATTAGCGACTAATATACTGGTAGGCAAAAGTATCTTTTGGCTACTAATTTTATTAGTAAATATGCATCGACTAAATTGTTTAGTCACCAAAAAGTGTAAACAATGTCCATTATATTTGGCGACTAAACTATATTTTTGTCGGCAAATCAGCTTGTTCTGCGACTAAACTTAGAATTAGTAGCGTAAAATATTGACTTTTGGCGACTAATTGCTTTTTAGTTGCCTACAACTATATGTTTTGCAAATAAATTTTTTTTTAGTCGCCAAAAAACAATGTATGTCGACTAAATTAAAATGGTAGCCAAAATTTGAACATTTGGCGACTAAGAAAAAATTAGTTGCTAAAAGGACTATTTTTGGCGACTAAAATTGTTTTGGTCGCCAAATGTGTAAATTCTTGTAGTGATAACTCTCCCACATAATATACGTATTATATTTGAGAGAGTAACAATTTAACCGTACGAGTAATCTCTCTCTCTCTCTCTCCTCTAGACTTTCTATTCTTTCTCTCTTCATAGAAACACAAATTAGCCTTTGTACTGTGAATAGTGTGGGTAGTTCTTTGGTAGTTCTACTCCACTACTGGGAATTATTCGAAGACATCATTGAAGGCACGTGATTCACCACACGATCCATGGATTCGGTTTGAGCGTAAAGAGTATGTCCGAATTCGTTTATTTCCGCTGTGTACTAGTTCTTATTTTTTCGACAGACCTAAACAAATAATCCATAGTTGCAAACACCTACCAAGCTCATCATATCTTCTCCACTTAACCAACACCCATCACCTTCCCCTCTTACAACACCCATAGTGGTAGCCACCACTACAATTTGGATATTGACTTAGTTAATTGGGTATGCCTATGTATATAATGTATGTGTGTCTATAGTGATAAAGAGAAGATGAAGGATGAGGGTGGTTGCCATGGTAGAGAATGATAAACATAGATTTTAATTTCTGGGTTAATTTTATTTGAGTTAAGAGAATAATAGACATAGATTTTAGAAGAATAATGAAACAAAAATGAAAGGGAAAGATGGAGAAATGATTAAGATAAGGTAGAAAGAGAGGGAAGCATTTAGAAAGAGAATTAGCGCCTTTGGTTTTCAAAATCTTGGAAAGAAGAAGAGGGTAATGAATTATCCAGTGTGGTTGAGGAGGGAAAATTTTGATTTTATGGTCGTACAACACACACTCTATTGAAACAAGCGGTTCTGTCCGAAATTGCGCTTTGGTATGAAGTTCAAGTGGTTTAACTGTTAGGAATGAAATTATAGGCGGCTCAATATCTTTGGGGTAAATCACATGGAGTTAAAGTGTAATTTACCCTTTAATATATATATATATATATATATTTTATATAATACTTACTTTCATTTCATAAAATATAATTTTTATAAGGATAAATTACACTTTGGCCTTTTGTTTGGTTTCTTTTTTCACTTTAACTTTTAAAATTCATTTTTTCTCACTTTGATTCTTCATGTTTCGAGTTTTTTCAGTTTACTATTAAAGCTAATTTTTATTCAAAATTAGACAAAATATGCCACGATAACTCTCACATGACATAAAAATATAAAAAAATGATATACAAATCCACTTTTTAAACCCACTTTCTAGACCTAGTGATGTATGAAGAAGATGATTGGCTGATAATTAAAAAATATTTATGTGTGCGTCAATTTTTGACCACACTGCCAATCAAGCACTCAGCTAGAGAACACTAGTAGGATAGATGTAGCCCAAACAACCTGTCACAGAAAGAAAAAACTCCGACGGTGGTTCGTCCACCTGGGGGCACTCCGACGATCAAGTTAGTTATCTCTCAAAGATAGCAAAAGTGCTTAACTCACTATTCAGAATGTAAAAACATACCTTAGACCCATGAGAGTGCCTCTCTTTTATAGCCAACACTTACCTATTCCCAATAGAAGCCTAGCTTCAATGGACTTAGGATTACTGCTAATCTTGGACTCCCAGTGGGATTGGGATAAACTCTCTAAGAGTTTCATCTTTACCCAAACTGAAGTCTCCTTTCATTCTGGGACTCTTGACCCTTATCCGTTTATCCCGGATGCCAGTTTGTTCGCAAATAACCTCGGCTAACGGAGATGATCTCGGTGTCATGACCGGGACACGTGGTACCTCGGCTGACACTTCGGTGCCACCTCGGCCACATGCTATCATTCAAAAATTATGTCCCCATAACTGTCCCCTAGGTTCTATTACCTCGGCATCCTGAGGTAATGGAACCTATATCATTTCTTCCATTTAACACATCAGCTAAGCTCAATTTATCCTTTATACCGAGGTCATTGCTTCATTAAGTCAAGAACTCCAAGAGTTTCAATACGCGTATGAGCTTTCAATACGCGTATGAGCTGTCACGCATTGCAACTAAACCGTTTTTGCCATGCTTCTTTCCCTCACTGGTTCATACTTGACACGCGCCTTTAAGTCACCTTGCGTCTGCGTGCGCCGTCTGACAATCACGTCGTCCTAGGCACATTGATGGTAATTCTGCTGCCATTTCATTTGTTTGATCAAAATTGCCTCTCTCTCTCTCTCTCTCTCCGTCTTTTCACTTTTTCATCATCACTTTCGTAAAAAAAAAAAACTCTCTCTCTCTACTCTCCCAATTCTACCATTGTTCCAAGCTCGTAAGCTCTGCAACTACTCCATTCACCTCATCCGGCGAAGTTTTTGCTGCTCCTCCCCGTCTACGGTCACCGTCTGACCCCGGTGAACTTTACACCGGCTTCATTTTTCTTCGGTGAGTCACTATTTCTATCCCATTCGACTTCTTGTTTTAATTTCTTGTTTTTCTTCAATGAACTCCACTATTTTACTTGATATCTTTGTAATCCTGCTTATGTCTTTGAACATGTTTGTTTTATGATTCTGTTTTTGCCCAACTCGTTCTTGAATGTACACACACTGCTCACATACTTGTTGATTTTTGGAACTGTTCCTGGCTTCACACCCTTGTACACACTCTGTCACAGTGTTCTTGGTGGCTGATCACGATTCTTAATTCTGAATCATTGTTTTTGTTTTTGTGTTTTCTTCAGATTCTTGTCTTCAATCTTCGTTTCCATAGATTTAGGTTTAGGATTTGTTGTAGAACCCACGATTTTTAGGAAACATTGAAACGAATTCCTCTTAGATCCTCACAAATTCTTACCCGAGCACATATTTAGGTTTTAGCCAAGGTCCTTCAAGCCCTCACAAAACTCACCCTTCTGAAATCCAGCACCTTCCCCTTAAGCCGACATCATGGGTATGTGAAAGCATAGAGTAGACACCGCAACTAAGTTAGAATACTTTAAGCAGGAGTTTTCTATCCCAACTGACGTTCACCTTAGATTAGCTGGGGAGGACGACTCCATTATGCCCACAGTCGACTCCATGCCCTTTCCGGTCGTCGCCTTCATTGAGTGTGGACTTAGGCTCCAACTAGACATCCTTTTCCGAGAAGTCCTCCATTATTACAAATTAAACCCGATGCAGCTTGCCATTAACTCTTATTGAGTTATCAAGGGTATAATTGCCTTAGCATGCTGAGAAAAGCTAGGGTAACCTTAGCTAACATTCAATACTGCTATACCATGTATGGCCTCAAGTTAGAAAAAGGCTATGCCTACTACCTTAAACCGAGGTCTACTGAATACAAACTTGTTGCCGACCTCCCAAACTCCAACAAGGGAGCCGGAGATGATTACTTCATTGTCTCGGGCAACTGGGAGTTTGCTCCAGATGACGATCTTCACCTCTACCCTCTTAGCCGAACAGTATTCATAGAGGGTGTAGACGTGCCCTTGGGCCTCATGCTACGGTTCGGACTCGATTTATGTCGGTTCTTAATCTGATCTCACAATGTGCAATGTGAGATTGATAAATCACCAAAGAGTCCAAATCTGGCAAATCATTTTGGAAAACAGATTTTTGTAAAGAAGTGCCAAACATGGACTGTTTTACCAGATACAGAGTCGCCACCTAAATATTTTATTTTGGGGGAATTTAGGAAACCCTGACTCGTTTGCCTAAGGCCACGTATCCGTCATCACCAAAGTTGCCTCGGCTCGGGAACTTTGGTACGATTGGGGAAGGTCAGCTATGAGCACCCCCTCTCGCCCGATCAGAAGATCGGCCTCTACTAACCATGATATCTAATTTTGAAAACGTTATGTGTTCTTATTCCGGTTAATTAGCCTAGAATTACTATGTGATGCACGCAGCAAAACAAGTATAGACTAGATCGCCTAATTTGGAACAGAGCATTGCATATCCATTTGTTTGGAAAATGGTTTGAAATTGCTACTCACGAGTAGGCTAAAACATGGATTTCAATGAGTTGTTCCAACTCAAGCAATCCAACCTTCACCCACAGGCATTCAGGCAGTAAATCACGTAAGCATATAGCCGCATGGTAAGCATGCTGTCATGTTAATATTCGCACTCATGCGAGATGCTAAAGCATAAATACTTACATCGTACTCCGTGCCAAAACAATGAACTAGTCAGTAATCATGCATGATCTAGTTCATGTTAAAAAAATGGCTAATGCATCGCATACAAAATGTCATTAGAATAGGCTCGGCTAATCTAAGGATGACATGTGAAATGCAACAATTTGATGCACGTATTCAAGTTTGGAATTCGAAATACTATGCAGTTAGCATGATGCGCCGAGCCCGGTGCATGCAAGATTGATGAATGATGCACGCATGCATAACATAAGGTATGCTAAATTAAACGTGCCCTAATACTAACCATCAAAGCAGGTAAGTAAAAGGGAGAAAGAAGTGGGGGTTGGAAGACATGCACACACGCACCCACACTTATTACAAATTCGCCCTCGCTCGAAGGGACCAAAAGAATAATACAATTTAATTAACCTACAAGCTAATTAAATATTACAGACAATTAACTAGTTAAGTGAATTAACTAAGCTAATTAAGCAGTAAAAATCAGCCTCGGGAAGAGGGTCCAATGCATGCACGCTCGGTTTCGCTCGGAAATCCGCCACCATGCACAAGTTGCCTCTGTTTTCCCTGCTCTGCTCCTCTGAAAAGGGCACAATTCCCAAGGAACACTCTCTGGACATTGTGAAACACCACCGGCCAAGGGAAATGGTCACCGGCCGTGGCAGGGTGGTCATCGACCATCTATGGAGCTATCGGCCATCCATAAATGGTCGATCGACACTTGGTGTAGTTGACCGGCCAAAGCTTCCTGCAGAACTTGTTTTGACAGCAGTAGAGGGCAAAACAAGGCATGGCAATGCATTTCAAGCAATGTTTGCACCAACCACACTCCTTATCATATGCATGACTCAAAAGGGCATAGTACTCGATTCTCGGACCTCCAATCGCGCATTTCAATGTGTGACGGCCCAAAAACCAAGTATGCATTTTCAATGTGGGATGAAATGCACACAAACAAACAATGAGCTCAACCTCTGTCATACTCAATTCAAGAGGCAAAGCATGCATGCTAATGCCATGTAACCTAGGCATGTGAGCTAGTATGCAACATGACAATGCAAACAAGCACACAAGGCATGAAGCATCAATGCTAACCAACAAACATACAAGATGTAATACGGATGTTGAAGCACACAAACAAGCATGTGATGGGCCAAGTATGCAACAACATACAAGGTTAATGGACATGCAAGACATGATGTAATCAAAGCATGCAAAGTGTAAGACATGTAACAACATGTAAAGGGTGGACTTAGACTAATTTGGGCAGCTCTCAACTAGGCCCAAAACAGTGGCCAAAAGCCATAGAAATGATGGCCAAAACACATACAAACATGCATGCATACAAGGTCCAACACTTAGGCATATAGAGACAACTTTTAAGCACACTTAAAAGGGGGCATATGGCATGCATTATAAACTCTAAAATCATGTTATAAAATGATGCCAAATCAATCTAAACAAGGCAATCAAAGCATGCAAGCAAAGTCCGAGGTCTAAGGCTCACCAAAGAGGTATTGAACTACCCTTAACAAAACCAAACATGGCATGAATTGAATGACCAAAATCAGAGTTTTAGCATGCTAAAACAAAGCCAAAAACACAACGGCATGGCATCCTAGAGGCCTACACATGATGGCATACGCAATGGCACATTCATGGAGCATTAAACATGAACTCTTTAAGGCTTTAAAGGAACACCAAATGCAAGCATACAAGCATGCTAAATGGACTGAAATGGCATGACAAGTGGTTCCAAATCACTGAAACAAAGCAAGGATGGCATGCTAGGGGGTCAATGCTCAAGGCATACAAGGGGGATTACATGGTAGCTATACAAAGCAAAGCATGGATGACCCAAATGACCAAAAACAGACCTTTGGCATGCTAACACACACATAAAAGCTTCACAAAGCTAGGCCTAAATCATGCTAGAACAAGGCTCAAAGCACAAAGCATGTTAAGGCTAAAACATGGCATTACAAGACAAGTATGCAAGGCAAGCATGGTGTGTCTAAACCAAGTAAAAATAGAGGTAAAACATGGAAAAATACTACCAAATACCTACTGAAACATGGCCAACATGGTCTCAAAAATGGTGCTCACACTTGAGGCTTAAATGGCACATATTGAAGACAACAAGGAGAGGGGGTGGCCCTCTCCTTCTTGGGACCTTAAACCACCATCCTCACCACTGAAATCCCTCAAGATTTCAGTGGTGAGGAGGCCCAACCAAGGTGGTCCCGAAGCTCACCAAAGATGCACAAAATGGGGGCCAAACAAGGCCTAAGAGCGGTCAAACAACCCCAAACAACAAAACACCCTTAAGAAACTATTTTAATCAATGAAAAATAAGACTTTTATTAGTTATATGAAAAGTCTAAAAATAGTTGCAAGATAGTCAAAAAAACTATGCAAAAATGGGAAATAAAGGGCAAGAACATTCACCCTTGAAGAACACTTCCAAGATCACAAGACCAGACCTCTTCTTGGATCGAAACCAACTCAAAAAGTAAAAGATCAACCCTCTAATGCCTCAGCAACTAAGGAAAGGTGTAATGGTAGGTGTTTGTGTGCAATAGTAAGGACAAACACACACTTAACTCACAAGGGAGGGAGGTATAGAGATAGAATAGACACACACTTCTAACCCTAAAAACTAGACCTCTGGAGCTTTTTTCTAACCTTAGAGGAGGGAGGAGAGGCCTCCTCTTTATAGAAGATCACTCTTGCAAAGCTTACAAAACAAGCTTGGCAAGAGTGAAATCCCTCCATACACGTGTATGGAGGGGGGTAAAGGTGCATGCCAGCTAGCACAGCTGGCATAAAAATATCTGCAAAAGCAGATGCACAGTGATCGACCAGCCAAAAATGCTATTTTGACAAAATAAATGGCTGACCGACCATCCAGAGTGCCGACCGACCAAACATCTAGATGATGGCAACAAAACACTGGCCGGTGGCCTGAAGCCATGGCCGGTGATGTATGGGGATGGCCCACAAGCCATTCCCTGCCCCTCCAAGGCAAAACATAAGTGTTTGGTGCAAAACCAAACACAAAACAGTCGAGTCGAGAGATCCTGAGGCAAGGCGCGTGGCCGAGACCTCCGGGAACTCAAGATGAACACAAACGGGGATGATCACCGAGTGTTCAAACGGTGACGTCCAAGTCTTGAGGACGGTCAAAAATGGGGTGTCTACAGAGGGTAATGGTAAGAACCAAGTGTTACACTCACTTATTTTTCAAGTCTTTAATACTTTGTTCTTTCCATATGTTCTAATGTCTGTTTTTCTTGCAGCTCTTCCACAATTGCCGAAAGACTTTCGTAAGTCCTTCTTCCCCAGTAAGGATCTTAAGAAGTTGCTGGATCTGCCAGTCCACAGGCGGAGGGCTCCTCTACTGCTTAACTTCATCCCAACTTACAAGTCGGTACTTCCCGACGTCCCAAAGAAGCAAAAAGGCAAGTCTCCTCCTTCCGCCACAACTCCACCAACAACTTCATCATCTCGGCCAGATCAGGGGTCAACCTTAGATCCAGCAGAACAATTATCTACCTTAGCTCCACAGTTGATCCCACCATCTCAACACCAACACCGACGCCGCACTGCAATTTCCGCGGAGATGGGTCGCTAGAAAGCAGTCGTAGATGATCTTTTAGCCGACATCCCCGACACAGTCAGCACTCAACCAGCACAATCCCAGCCTCAACCTAAGCCAAAGCCCAAAAGAATAAAGAAGGCCCAACATAAGGCAACGGTGACTCAGATTGACACTAAGGACACCTTGCCAATTTCAAAATTGGCCGAGAGCGAGAAGACCTCCACCACTGCTGAGAAGAGGCCCACCGAGGCCTAACCATCTGAATCCACCAAGTCAAAGAGGCCGAGGTCGGCCTCTGCAGCCACCTGGGGGTCTCTAAAATCGGATTCCCCCTAGGCCCCGCCAATCATAATTGAGGACAAGCCGGTGAGAGCCGGCGACAGTGCGACTGACCTCGAAGTCGACGTTGCCCTCTCTACGGCTTTGCTCCTTCCCAATGACCTCAATCGAAACGCCGAGATGAGCGAGTATGAAAACTTCGCTTTGATGCTGCAGCATTCTGTTCAAGTAAGTTCCTTACAATTGGTATGTTTCTTTCTCTATTTTGCCATACTTGTAGAATTTCCACTAACTTTTGTTTTGTCCTATTTTCTTTTAGGCGATCCAACACGTCCACTCCTTCTCAATGCAAGCTTTTGAAATGAGGAAGGAGTTGGCCGACAAGATCAGGGAGGTTACTGGTCTACAGAAGACCATCAAAAAGGCCGAGGCAAAAATGAAAACCTTGTCAGATCAAGCCATGGCAGCCATTAAGGTTAAAGATGAGGCCGAGGAAAAAGCAGATGACGTAGATGCCATTGCCAAAGTCCTTACAACCGAAGAGAATGAGACAGAGGCAAAAATGGTTGAGGCCCAGAAAGAACTTCAGGATGCCTTAGCCACCAAAGAAGCCAAGATCCAGGCGGCTGATGAAAAGGCATACATCGAGGGGTTGGCTAACGTCAAGGAGGACTATAAAAAGCAAGTGAGGTAGGCATGCAACAAAGGTTTTACCCTTGGTTGGATTGTTGCCCTCAAAAAGCTTGATGTCCCCGACGACTCCCCCCTCAAGAACATTGACGTCCTGCCCCTGCCATTCCCCCCTACTCCAAGCCAATCCGAGGACGATTTTGAGTCCGAGGAGGAAGCTTTGGATAGGAAGAAGAAGGAAGCTGCTGGGGCCCAGTTCCCTACTCTAAATAAGCAAGTCTTGGACTTGACTCAGGATGAGGAGGATGAGGTCTCAAAGGACGCTTCCTCCCAGAAGACAAACTCCGAGGTGCCAATCGCCGAGAAGAGCCTCGATCAAACTCTACAAGAGCTCGAGGCTGAGAAGGCTGCCGAGAAGTCTTCCCAATTATCTTCTGGGGTCGAGACCCAGTCTGAAGCTGATGCCAAGTAGTCCATTTCTCTTTATTTCTGTACCTTATACTTCTTTTTATTTGAAACAATGTAAGCTCTTTATCTGGCCGAAGTTTCTTCATTTTGTAATCTGAACAATTACTCTTCATGTAGGCCGGAGTGCCTTTTTCTTGAATGTAAATACAACTTCTACTTTCAAATGCTTGTATGGTTGTCTTCTTTTTGCCAGATTCTATACTTAGAATAATTTGGATGTTTTCAACATACACCTTAATCTATGCAATCTTCTCGGGGTGATGTACCTCGGTCAAAGAAAATAAATGTTTTTATCTCAACAAGTACATTACAACCTTGGCTTAACTTGTAAATTTTTATAAAAAGTTTCAACAAGTGTTTAAATCAATCTTCCTTTAAGATAAGCTCGGTTTAACTTCAACTTGTAAACTTAAATTTCAACAAGTGTTAAACATGGCCTCGGTTTAACTGCAACTTGTAAACTTAAATTTCAACAAGTGTTAAACATGACTTCGGTTTAACTTCAACTTGTAAGTATTAAACATGACTTTAGTTTAACTTCAACTTGTAAACTTAAATTTCAACAAGTATTAAACATGACTTTAGTTTAACTTCAACTTGTAAACTTAAATTTCAACAAGTGTTAGACATGACTTCGGTTTAACTTCAACTTGCAAACTTAAATTTTAACAATTGTTAAACATGACTTCGATTTAACTTCAACTTGTAAACTTAAATTTCAACAAGTGTTAAACTAGTCTTAGCCTGTAGATTCCAGCTCTCAGGCATCATTCTCCAACTCTCTGCCCCCTAATGTGAACCTAAGTTTCACTTGGGTTCTCATTAAGCATGTGCCAACAATCTTGTCGCCGAGATCAAATTCAAACAGAGAATGGCCGAGGTTAACAACCTTGGTCTCCCTGTTAACTCATCGGTTAACTCAACTTAGTTCAACTCTATTATATGCAAGTATAATTCACCTCTGCCATATAATAAGTTTAAGTTATTCACTATGTTTCAATTAGAAACGTCGTCTAAGTGACTGGTCAGTCATATTACACAAACGTAAAAATCAAGCTAAAACTTTATTATTACTTTAACAGGAAACTTAAAAAACAATAAAATCTAATGATAGAAAAACTTCAGATTACAAGTATTCCAGGGTCTTGGCAACTCTTTGCCTTCACAGTCTTGAAGCCGATATGCCCCATTGCCCAGGACCGAGATGATTCTATAAGGTCCCTCCCAGTTTGGGCCAAGCTTGCCCTCTCTGGGATCCTTCTTATTGCCGACGACCTTTCTCAGGATGAGGTTCCCAACTTGGAACTCTCGTGGTTTAACCTTTTTGTTGTAAGCTCTAGCAAGCTACTGATGGTATGCCCCTAGCTGAATTGCTGCTTTCTTTCTTCTTTCTTCCAGCAGATCCAGATCTCGGGCCAAAAATGCCTCATTAGTCCCATTCTCCACTCCCTGGGTTCTGATCCTTGGGATGCTGACCTCCAGAGGAATGATTGCTTTTGTGCCATAAGCCATGGCAAATGGGGATTCCCCAGTTGATCTTCTCGGCATAGTCCGATATGCCCAGAGTACACTGGGCAATTCATCCACACACTTTCCTTTTGCTGCTTGCAACATTTTCTTAATCCCATCTAAGATAACTTTGTTGGATGCTTCTGCTTGTCCATTGCTTTGAGGAAAACTTGAGGTGGAAAAATAATTTTTGATTTTGAACTTTGCACAGAAGCTCTTGATTAGCTTACTATCAAACTTTGTGCCATTGTCAGCTATTATTGCTCTTGGGATTCCAAACCTGGTGATGATGTTCTTCTATATGAAGTTCTTCACATCAACGTCCCGAATCTTGGTAAGGGGTTCAGCTTCTATCCATTTGGTGAAGTAATCTGTTGCTACCAGCAGGTGCTTCCTTTGTCTAGTTGCTTGAGGCAATCTTCCAACAAGATCCATACTCCATTGGGCAAATGGCCAAGGGTTGGACACCGGGTTAAAGTCTGCTGCTGGTTAATGTATTAAAGGTGCAAACCTCTGGCACTTCTCACACTTTTTGACATAAGCTTCGACATCTTTTTGCATGTAGGGCCACCAGTACCCCTGAGTAATGGCCCTATGAGCAAGTGACATGCCCCCAGCGTGGCTTCCACGTACTCCTTCATGTATCTCGTATAGAAAGTCTTCAACCTATGCAGGATGCACACACCTCAGAAGGGGTCCAGTAAAAGATCTTCGGTAGAGATGTCCTTCTACGGTCAAACTGAATCTTGCCGACTTCAGTCTGATCTTGTGCGCTTCTTTTTGGTCATCTGGTAGCTTCCCATCTTTAAGGAATACTATTATTGCATCCATCCAACTTGGTCCCATCTCTACACACATTGCTTCACGCTCTGTGTTCAGTGGTTCTATGCTTGGACCTGACAAGTAGTCAACCATTATCGTTCTTGCCTCTCCAGGCTTCATTGCACTAGCCAGGTTGGCCAGAGCATCGGCATGGCTATTGTCATCTTGGCTTACCTGCTGTAGTCGGCAATTTTGAAATGAGGCTACCAGTCTGCCCACTTCCTTTGCATAAGTCGACATTCTTTCATCTCGGGCTGCATATTCACCTGTTGCCTGGTTGACTATTAGTTGGGAGTCACAGAAGACTATTACCTCGTCGGCTTCCATGGCTGCTGCCAGCTTTAACCCTACGATTAGTGCTTCATATTCTGCTTCATTGTTTGAGGCCTTAAACCCCAGACGAATGGATTGTTCTAGTAGCTGCCCATCTGGCGATATTAGTACTACTCCTGCTTCCGCTTCTTGTCAGTTTGAACTCCCATCAACAAATAGTCGAAAGGAGTCGCCGATGTAAATGCTGCAGGGCTTGAGTTTCTCTTTGTTCCTTTGTTCTGTTATCCCCTGCTGGGTTTTTTCTTGCTTATTTGGACGTTGTATACCTCGGCTCAACGGAGTTCGATGTATGACGGCGTCTGGTGTGAACTCGGCCACGAAGTCGGCTAAGACTTGGCCTTTGATTGCTGTCCTAGGTCTGAATTCCAGGTCATATTGGCCTAAGGCTACTGCCCATCTGCCAATTCTGCCTGTCAGATCTCCTTGCTATAACAGGGACCTTAAAGGGTGTTCAGTTAACATCACAATTTTGTAGGCTTGAAAGTAATGATTCAGCTTCTTGGAAGCCATTACTAAAGCCAGTGTTAACTTCTCCAAGGGTAAGTATCTGGTCTCTACATCTGCCAGGGTTTTACTCACGTAATAAACTGCCATTTGCTCTTATTTTTCTTCTCTGACTATTACTGCACTTACCGTATGCACTGAAATTGCCAAGTATAAGAACAACTCCTCTCCAGGTACTGGATTTGAGAGAACTGGAGCTGTGGTCAAATACTTCTTTAAGTCGGCCAAGGCGGTTTCGCATTCTTCAGTCCATAAGAAGTTTGTGGCTTTCTTTACTAAGCTAAAGAAAGGCTTACACTTATCAGAACTTCTGCTTATGAATCTGTTGAAGGCTGCATCCTTTCCAGTCAATATCTGCACTTGTTTTGCCGATATTGGGCTCTTCAGTTCTAAGATAGCCTCAATCTGATCTGAGCTTGCCTCGATGCCCCTTCTGGTTACCAAGTATCCTAAGAACTTACCAGACCCAACTCCAAATGCACACTTCGATGCATTGAGTCAAAGCTGATATGTTTTAAGGATGTCAAAGACTGTCTTTAAGTCTTCCAGATGATCCTTAGGCTCCTTGGTCTTCACGACCATGTCGTTTATGTATACCTCCACTATTCTGCCAATTAGATGTCTAAACATCTTGGTTAATAGCCTCTGGTAAGTTGCTCCTGCATTTTTTAACCCAAAAGGCATTACCCTATAGCAATACAGCCCTTTTGGGGTGATAAATGCAGTCTTCTCCTCATCTGGGGGATATATAGCTATCTGATGGTACGTCTTGTATGCATCCAAGAAGCTCATCCTTCCATGCCCTGAAGTGGCGTCCACTAATTAGTCAATTTTGGGCAGTGTGAAACTGTCTTTGGGACAAGCCTTATTCAGGCTGGTGAAATCCACATAAACCCTCCACTTCCTATTCTTTTTCTTTACAACCACCGTGTTTGATAACCATGTCGGGTAATTTACCTCTCGAATGGCCCTAGCCTCAAGAAACCTATCCACTTATTCTTCTACTGCCTTAACATGTATCAATGTCGGCTTTCTTGCCCGTTGAATGACAAGTTTAGCCGACCTGTCCATATTTAGTCTATGACAAGTGACCTCGGGGTCAATGCCAAGCATCTCGTACGACGTCCACGCAAACACTTCAATGTTTGCTCTCAAGAACGCTTCTAGCTATTTTTTCTCTTCCTCGGCCAAGCCCGAGCCGAGAAGGAAGTAGCACTCTTCATCCCCTTGCTGGACGAAGACTTTCTTTAGGGCTTCCTCACTCTTCTCGGCTGACTCTTTGCTGACGTCTTCCAGGACTTTTGTGTCCTCATCCTCAATCTCTGCTGATTTTACTTTTCGTACATTGCAGGTAGATTTTGTTACTGTCATGGAGCAATTCTTTGCCTGCACTTGGTCTTCTCTGACCTCCTTTATTCCATGCTCTGTTGGGAACCGTAACAGCTGGTGCAATATTGAGGGTACAACCTCTATTACATGCAGCCATAGCCTTCCCAAGATAGCATTGTAATGGGAGGGGGTGTCAATTATGGTGAACTCAGTTTTCACCTTTTTGGTGCCAGCCTGCACCTCCAGACTTGCTGCTTCCAGGGGCCATGTCGGTGTTTCATTGAACCCGATCATTGGGCCATTGGACCGCTCCAGATCGTCTTGGTCAAGTCCAAGCTCCTTGTAACATCGGGCATACATGATGTCGTAAGAGCTGCCTTGGTCAATTAAGATGCGCTTCACTTGGCATTCTCCAATCCGAGGGATATTACCAAGGCATCGTTGTGTGGATGCTATACCATTTCTAGGTCGGCTTCAATAAATGACACCACTTGTCCCAGGCAATCGTCTACCCTATGTCTTTTCTGTCTGGCCTCGTACACATGTTGCAAGTGTTTTACCTTCTGTGTCTCCCCACGTATTTCATTCTCATTGACCTTCCAGTGAATCACATTGATCACCCAAGGTCCGCATGCATGCAGCTGTGGTGCTGGGGGAGGCGGTGTTGCTAGTGCCTGAGGCAGTCTTGCTTGCTCTTCCCTGGTCTTGCCCTCGTCTATAAGGTCCCTTAGATGACCTTGTCTTATCAGGTCTTTAAGATGTGCTTTCAAGGCTCTGCAACCCTGAGTTAGGTGCCCATCTTCGTTGAGGAAGGCATAGTGCTTGCCAAGGCTTCTTCCCATAAATTCTCCTGGAACCCTTGCTGGTGCTCTGTAATATGGTTGATTTTGGATCTTCTCCAAGACTTTGTGAACTAGGATTCAGAATACGGTTGTGACTGCCTGTGCAGCTCTCAACCCAGTCTCTTGCTTGTTAGATCCATTGTTACCTCGACCTCGCTTTGGTGAGCCGTTCCTCTTCTCTTGCTTCGACGCCTTTGTCCCTGGCGTGTCCTCCTCGGCCCTGGCATACTTTTCTATCCTGGCCATAAGTTCTTCCATGTTTTTTGGCAATGTTTTTGCTAGTGATTTTCGGAGCAAGCGATCTTTCAGGCCGTTCTTAAACGATACGACGGCCACCTCTTGGTTGCATTCTGGTATTCGGTTGAATACCTCATAATACCTTTTGGCATAAGCCCTCAAGCTTTCGTCCTCGCCAATTTTCAGAGCCATCAGGGCGTCTACCCTCAATGGTTGTAGTTTGTTTGTCATAAACCTGGCCACAAACATCTCGGCCAGGCCTTCCCAGGTTTTCATAGTTCTTTTTGGCAACTTGTGAAACCAGTCCGATGTAATTTCCCCGAAGGATGAGGGGAACACCTTGCAAAGCAACGGCTTGTTCCCTATGTACAATGCCATCGAGTTCAGGTACAAATCGACGTGAAAGTTGGGGTCCGGCTTACCGTCGTATATCTAGAACCTCGGCATACTGAACCTTTTCAGGGCCTCAAATTTGTCCAACTCTACTGAGAATGGTGTTCTCGGCTTAATTGGGGAGGTTACTTCGGCATTTTGTTGCTTCCTTTGGAGGTAATCCCTCAAGTCCTCTTTGGTTTGTCCAGGAGCTCGGCTATCTTTGGATTTCAGCCTTTTTGGTGTGCTACTGTCTGTGTCATTGTGAGTCCTTTTGGACTTCCCTCCATAGGTCGTATCAAAACAGAGTTCCTTTCCCTGAACATCCCGATGTTCTTTGGTATGGTCTTCTCTGGTTCGTCGCGTCTTCTGGGATTCCTCTTTCCTTGATTCTCTATGCCCGACCTCTCGCGAAGGCCGGTGAGAATGTCCCTTGGTCTCGTCGTGTTGAGGGACTGCAGGAACCGCTTTCTGTCCTCCATTCTGGGCATTTTTTTTTGTTGTTGGAATTGACGTATCTTATAACAAGAATGGTGGCTGCATGACGTTGTTTTGTATCATGAAATTGACCACCGTTTGTAGGTCCGCCAATTTGTTCGCCATGGCCTTCACTTCATCCTCCCTCCGTAGGCATTTTTTTTCCCATACCTGGAGGTTGTCCTTGTTATAATACCCGCTTCAGTCCGTTTTCCTTGGTACGTCGCCCTCCTGGCTGACGTCATTTTCTCCGTGATTCTTATCGTGAGTCTCTTTGTTGCAGTTGTCATCTTTGACGTCAAGGTCAACAGGTTTCCCACTCCCAGTAGGAGTGTCGTTAATAATCTGCTCTTTCTGTCCGTTGTTGGCCATCTATTCTCCTTTTTTTCCCACAGACGGCGCCAAATTGTGTGTGTCAATTCCGACCACACTGCCAATCAAGCACTCAGCTAGAAAACACTGGCAGAATAGATGTGGCCCGAACAACTTGTCATAGAAAGAAGAAACTCCGGCGGTGGTTCGTTCATTCGGGGGCACTCCGACGATCAAGTCAGTTATCTCTCAAAGATAGCAAAAGTGCTTAATTAAAAACATACTTTAGACCCATGAGAGTGCCTCTCTTTTATAGCCAACACTTACCTATTTCCAATAGAAGCCTAGCTTCAATCGACTTAGGATTATTGCTCATCTTAGACTACTAGTGGGATTGGGATAAACTCCTTAAGAGTTTCATCTTTACCCAAACTGAAGTCTTCTTTCATTCAGGGACTCTTGACCCTTATCTGTTTATCTCGGATTTCGGTTTCTTCGCAGATAACCTCGGCTAACCGAGATGATCTCGGCGTCATGACCGGGACACGTGGTACCTCGGCTGACACTTCGGTGCCACCTCAGCCACGTGCTGTCATTCAAAAATTATGTCCCCATAATTTAATTATCAGCCAATCATCTTTTTGACATACCACAAGGTCTAAAAAGTGGGTCTAATTTTTGAGTCTGAATAGCAATACTAAAAAAATATTATTATATTAAGTTTGAGTTTGTGTCGGAGGTGTGAATTAGATATAATAAAACATGCTTTTGCATGTAATGCTTTCTTCATCAATATAGTTTTATTTTACTGATTAAAAAAGATAATAAAATATTTTTATATTATGTAACAGTTATTGTAGCATTTTTTGTCTAATGAATCTAAATTAGTTTTTAAAGTAAGTTGAAAAAAACTTAACATATGAAAGATCAAAAGTTAAAAAAATTAAAAATATATATATATATATATATATATATATATATAAAAAGAGGGTAGAGTGTAATTTATCCTTTTTATAAAGGGTTAACTTTTTAACACGTACCTGAACACACATTAAGGATGGAGTTCTGTTTTTGGTCATGGAGCTAGTACTGAGTTTTGGCATCTAGCCAACAAGCTTTCATTTTTGGAGAAGCATGCTGCTTTATCATGCTTCTTCCTCCTTTCTTCTGTAATGTTTTATTGATACTAATAAAATATTTTTCCTTTGTCTGTTGATAAAAAAAATTAAATTTGTCAAATCATAATAATTATACTAATATTAAATGATTTCTTGGGCCAACCCTAATGAGAAAATTAGGAAAAATTGGTAAAAAGTCTAATTTAAAGATGTTACAAAACATTAAATTCAAGGTAAAATTTTATTTGGTAATAAAGATATGTCAAAAAATTCACCCGCGGCCGGTGGCGGTGACCAGCAGCAGCCAGTGGTTGAGGTGGAAAAATGTGTAATATTCAACAAATGGGGTGGTAAACGAGTGACATGTGTTACATTTTAACAGATAGATAGTTTGATGAATTTTAATAGATAGAAAAATAGACTTGGTGAATTTCAGCAGATGAACAAATTGAGTGATTTCAAGAAATAGACAGGATAGGATGATTTTAACAAATAGTTGTACTTTTAGACAAATTGTATCATTTTAGCCAAAGAAATTATAGTTTAGGCCTAATGACACAAAAGATTAAGGAATGGATTCATTGCCTAAGTGTCCATTAAAATTAGCATAATTTGTTGGGATTGAAATGTTTTGCTAAGATGCATTGAATACTGACCCCAGCTGTATTAATGTGTTTTATTCAATGTTTGTTTTGTTCATTGAACTTCATCAATAAAACTCATCTTTTTGGACAATAAAAAAAATTGAGTTTAATTAAGTCAAAAAATATGGGTGATATAAGTTTAGAATGTTAATACCCTAAACTAGGTTGCGCCCGTTGATTTGAATTTGTTTATGAAAAAAAAATCATCAAGTGAATTATCTTCGGCAAATGCATAATTTTTCATCCTTCAACCCAAACAACCTCAAAACTGGTGGGTTAGTTAAATATATTGACGGCTTCAAACTAAAAATTTAAATGAATTAAGTGGGTTAGAATTACTAAATAGGAAAAAAAAAATTAATGATGTTATTCAAAATCATATTTCACAAATTAATATACAAAGAAATCAAATTAATGATGTTATTGAAAATCATATTTTTCACTTTCCGAGTCTCTTTCAATGTATTCTACTTTCTTGTACCTTTAATTTCATATTTTCAATGAATTTTTTACTTTGCTTAAAAAAAAAAAATTATGAAGAAAATATGTGACAGAAATAAAGAATAGGTGTCATGACTAATAGTATTAGAGTTAGGGGTTGTTTGGAGTGTCATAAATAAGTGTATTTTTTTTGTCTTTTTGGACTAAAAAGTTGAGGAAAAAAATATGAATGTTTAGATTAATTTTGACTTTTTATGAAAAAATGTGTATTAAAAAATTGTATAAATAAGTGTATAGGAGAAGATAGTGAAGTAGGCCGTACGGGTTGTGCAGTGCAATTAGCTGGGTAGGAGATGGGAAAGATTGTCTCTTTTTCGGACTTTAATTGGACGGTGTTGTTTGGCTCGTTGGGGCCCACCACGGGTCCTGTTTTTCTAATTGAAACCGTTCAATGTATAGAACTCGTCGAGTACTACATGTTTGTAAAAAATCACGTTGATTGGATATCAATAGCTATCTGATCGTATTAGTTTTTTTTGTCAACGGTTAACTATAACACCATCCATTTTTATACAAAACTGATTTGATTATGTAGATAGCGATATCAGATAGACGTGATTGTTTACAGGCATATAGTATTAGACGAGTTCTATATATTGAACGGTTCGGATTATCAAAACGGAATCTAGGGTGGGCCACACGGACCCAATTTTGCCATCAAACTTAGTAAATATACACATGTATTTTTTCTTTTCCTTTTACTACCTTTGCTTTGATGTTAGTATCTAGAGTGACATGAAGTTGATTTGTATTTTAATATTATATATATTAAATTTTTTTTATTTTTTTTGGTAAATAGTAATAGTTTTTTAATTTTTTTTGTAACTTTTTAACTTTTATAAAAGTTTAGAAAGAGATTGTGGGCTCATTTGTAAATTAACTTTTTAATAACTTTCTCACTTTTTTACAAAATATATATATAACAATAAAAAAAAATGAGTTAACTTTTTATATTAATTTATTAACTTTTTAATTATTTTAATCAATTATGCGCTTATGTAAACAAGTGTAAGTTAATTTCTATACATATAGATAGAGGTGGATTGGATGTTTTGTCGGCGGGTTTATCATTCAATTCAACCGCGTCACATTCTCAAACAGCAAACAGCAAACAGCAAACAGCAAAGGTTATGATGATTTTTTTACACACCCTTAACCTAAACTACTTTTGAACAAAATTGAAATTATGTTCATTTCATGTCTGAAACGAAAATCTTCATCAACTTGATGAATAACCGTTAAAAAAACACCCTCAAAGAAAAAAAAAGTTTTTTTTGTTGATATATAAAAAAAAAAAACCGTTAAAGAAACACAACAATTAAATTTAAAACAAAAAAAATGGAATCATTCCATATGTGAAATAGAAAAAGATTATAAAAAAATAAAAAGTTAATTTTGATGCAGCCAGTGGCGAAGAGAGATAGACTGATTCCACAAAAAGTCAAGTACAGTGTGTACAACGTTGGGTAACAAGCATTGGACAACGGTTTCCTTCCACACAGCAGATGGGATGTTTCCAAGCAACACCTGAGTGTGGTCCCAAAACATTTTTCTCATTTCTCTCTCTCTCTCTCTCTCTCTCTCTCTCTCTCTCTCTATGCCTAACCCTAGCCCCTCGTCCCCTTTAAATACCCAAGGCATACGTAAAATCAAAAAATCAGAAGGAGGAGGAGCAATGGAGGATATGGCACCAGGTTTTAGGTTCTACCCAACTGAGGAAGAGTTGGTTTCATTCTATCTGCAAAACAAGCTTCAAGGAAGACAAGACCTTGATCGGGTCATACCAGTGCTCTACATATATCACTACAACCCTTCGGATCTCCCACGTTTGCACTCTCATCTCATCTTTCTCTCTCCATCATTTCTCTTCTTCTTTTTTTAATCGGGTTTCTAAGATGGGTTTTCTGATAGTTTCTCAATTTTCAACTGGATGTTTGATCATCATGGTCTTTATTGAAGTCATTACAATCTTAAATGACTTGCCTTACTTTCTGTAATGTGTTGTTGTGTTGTGGCACTGACAGCTCATTTTTAATCTTCTGCTTTTCAATTTTTTTTTTTAAAATACATTTAATAAATTTACACCATCTTCACTTGGATCCTTCTAGTTCAGTTTCTTGCCTACTTCAAAGATTGGTTTTGTTTCAGTTCATTTCGATCAATTTCTTGACTACATTTAAGATAGATAAGTTTTGTTGTTTCATCCATTATCTATTTTCATAGCATGAACATCTTTTTTTATTTTATTATATTTTTTTCTTAAGATTTATGTCATGGTGTCTCATCAAGATGTCAAGAAGATAAAGAAAATAGTAATTCAATCCTTACAAGCAAGTTTACACATCCCCATATATATATATATATATATATTATGAAAAAATTAAGAGTAGCCAAGCTTTACCCAATTAGGTTAAAGATCCTGAGTTTTGATTTTCGTTTATTTCATTTCTCAACATTTAAAAGTCAAGCACAAGTCTGGATATCAAATTGTTGAGAAAAATTAAGATTACAAGCCTAGTATGTAATTAATGTTAATTAAGCTAAGGTTTGGTCTTTGCTAAATTGTTATATTTCGAACCAGAATTTGCAGGAGAGCGGTGTCGCAGAGACCCTGAGCAATGGTTTTTTTTTATTCCTAGACAAGAGAAAGAGGCCCGTGGAGGGAGACCAAACCGACTCACTACTTCTGGATATTGGAAAGCTATTGGCTCTCCTGGTTATGTTTACTCTTCTCGTAACCGAGTTATTGGAATGAAGAAAACCATGGTTTTCTACAGAGGAAGAGCTCCCACAGGAAGAAAAACGGAATGGAAGATGAATGAGTACAGGGCCATTGAAAGAGAAGCATCATCAAGCAGTGCAATTCCGAAGGTGTGATTTGAATGTGATATATAAGAGCTTTTGCTTTGAACTTTATTTTCTAATTTTCATAACAAACAAACTATGGCTAATTCTAGGGTTTCAAGTCTGCATTCCTAGGTCAGTACCCAGGTCATACGCTTGTAGCCTTGCTCTGGGATCCAAGTTAATATAATATTACAGAAGGGAAGAATTTTGAAAAATATACCATTATAACCTTTTAGTTAAACTTTTAAAATGAACCAACATATTCTAATTTGATTCATTAAAAACTCAAACAAGATGAGTCGGTTAGGTAAACAAATCAAACTTCAGCACACGAATTTTGAAAACTATACCTTTGTGTCCATATGATGTAATAAAACTAGTTCAAAGAAATTTTGATAGAAAATAACATAGAAGTTCATCTACGTTGGTAAACCTACTTGAATTTTGATTCATTAAAAATTCATTCCGAGATCAGCTCATCATGTTAACAAACCAAACTTAAACACAAAGATTTTGAAAATTATATATTGCGACTTTATAGTTGAAGTTCTAAAGCTAGTTTAGGATAATTTTGATAGAAATGAACATAGGGAAGTTTATTTGATTCTAAAACAGTAAAATTAATTAAGCTACTTGAATTTAATTCGTTAAAAATTTGTTCGAAAACAACTTTGGTACTGCTTGGTTTAGTTTTCAAATCATGATTTGGATCAAAAAATAAAAAAATTTGCTTGGTTAACAAATTTTTAAAATACAACTCAAAACACAATTTTCTCCCTCCTTTCTTTTTATTTTTATTTTTATTGTTAATAAATTAATCAATCGCTTTCTCTCTCCTCTCTCCTCTCTTATTATTTTACATTCTACACATCAATTAATCAAATTTTCTCATACTCATCTATTTAACTAAAATAAAATAAAATAAAAATTACATATCATCCCAAAACTATTTTCAAAATTCATAACTAAATAAATTTTTAACTTTCAAAACTCTTTTCAACAACTTATCTTTCAAAGCATAACTCAAAACTCAATACTCATTTCAAAAATTAAACTAAATGAACCCTTTATATTTATAAATTAAGTTTAAACACAAAAATTTTGAATAATACAATTGTGACCTATTCAAATTTTATTCATTAAAAACTCGTACGAAATGAGCTTCTTAAATTGGGTCTAGTATTAGTAAATGATTGTGCTTCTTTTGCGGTGCTAACCTAATTGGGATTGTTGAGGTTAGCTATGATGCTCAGTGCATTCCCTCGCTTTCTTAATGTAAATTTTGCATGTATTGTGCTTTTTCATCAATAAAGTTTTATTTGCTGATAACAAAAAAAAAAAAAAAGTAAGCAAATCAAACTTAAATACACGAATTTTGAAAACTACACCATTGTGTCCATATAGTTGAAGTTTTAAAACTAGTTTACCGTAATTTTCATAGAAAATAACATAGGAGTTCATCTACAGTTCAATTATGCTGGTTCGTTTAAGCTTAAACACAAAAAAATTTGAAAAACCTTTTGACCTTACAGTTGAAGTTTTAAAACTAGTTTATGGTACTTTCGATAGAAAAGAACATAGGAGTTTATCTGATTTTAAGATTGTTCAATGAATCAAGCTACTCAAATTTGATTCATTGAAATTTATCATAATTTTGATAGAAAAGAAAGCCTGCATGTTTACCTACATAGCATTTTATTTACAGTTCTAAGATTGGTAAAATAAACCAAACTACTCAAATTTGATTCATTAAAAACTCGTTTAACATCAACTCATTATGTAAATAAAATAAATTTAAATATATTTTAAACCTTGTTAATTTTTTAAGCTTGATTTGAACTTGGCTCGATAAACTTATATACACTATAAATTATTATTATTATATATAAATTAATCTCAAGCTCAATTTGAATAAAGTTCATTTGATATTGGCTCGAAAAACAATTAAATCAAAGTTAAACACAATTTTAAAGGTGAATAAATTTTCAAACCTAATTTAAACAATCTCATACTTGACTAGTTTACAACCACTGCATTTGGTTTAAATCATATTACAACAGGCCTTACGTTTGCATCTAGTCAAGTACACCAATATGCGTTTTTGACCAGCAAGTACACCAATATGTATGAATTTTGATAGAGAAACCTCCACCCCGGGTCTTGCTGTTGGCCAGCCGGCCGTCGCCTTTGGCGATGGCGGTCGGCTGGCCTTGCCTCTTTCGTGCATGATCGTTGTTTTCTGTTTTAATAAACTTGAATCCCCATAGTTTTTCCATTTCCTTTTCAGTTCTGTTGGGTGTTTGGGGTGGGTTTCAGTCTTGGGGGATTTCGATCGTGGAAGGCGCCTTGAATATGGGAGGGTTGGATTTGTTTTGGAACTTCATTCGTGCGCTCCTACACAAGTGGGAGTTTGAGGGGTGGATTTCAGTCAGATCTGTGGAGGCCGGCGTTGGGCCGAGTTGTTGGTCTTGGGGGAGTCCGGAGTGGGTGAAGTCCGGCGTGGGAGTTACGGCCATAGAAGAATAGCAGATCGTGGGGGTTCTTGTTGTGTGTAAGTGTTTGTCTCGGTGGGTGTCTCGATATTGGAAGTACTGCAAAGGGAGCAGTGCTACGGCGTGGGAGTTCTGCCAGAGAATTCCAGTAGCAGCATAGCAGAACGGAGATGTCAGGCGTGGGAGAAGGCTGGTGGAAGGAGTTTCTTTAGGCGTGGGAGAAGGCAGGTCTGCCGGGTTTGTGCAGCGGTGGAGGCAAGGAGTTTTTCTGGCCATGTTGGCTATGGAGTTTTTCGGCCATGGAACGTCCAGTGATGTGTCTTTATAGGATCATATTTTGCACAACTTTTGTACTTATTATATTGGCTCACACAGTGTGGTAGATTACTAGTAGGAGTGTTAATGTGAAGGGAGGAGTCGGCAGGTGGGCGTTGTACAGGGTTCTGGGCTGGCAAAGTTGTGCAGGGTTCTCCATGGTTGGCAGGTTCGGCATGGGAGTGTAGCAGGCGTGGGTGTGTGGCAGCATATAGGTGAATAGACTTGTCAGGCGTAGGAGTGTAGCAGGTGTCGTTGGGTGTTGTAGCAACATAGGTGAATAGACTTGGTTTTAAAAAATAGCAAGTTGGCGTAGGGAGTGAAGCAGATTTGGATTTGGTGTTGGGTTTTGGCTGTGGCTTTGGGTTTTGGCTGTGGCTTTGGGTTTTGTGGGTTAATTTTGTGGGGATTCATGTATTTTATTTTTTAGTTAAATCCTTCTTAACTTTTTTTTGTTTAAAAAAAAAAAAAAAAACGTGAGGCCAAGGGGTTGGTTGTATGAGTGTGAGTAGCAGTAGTAGGGGTATTTTATACTTTCCGAATCTCTCTCGATGCATGTTATCTTCCTGTACCTTTAATTTCATGCTGTTAATGAAATTTTTCTTTGCTGATCAAAAAAAATATGTTTTAACCTAATATTAATAATAATGGTAAAGAAATATAGTAACAATTACATGGTTATTACAACTCATGGTTTTTGCAACTCCTTTCAAGAGTTCTCTACCTTATTTCTTTTGATCTTAATTATGTTTTTGCAGTTAAGACCAGAGTTTAGTTTGTGCAGAGTGTACAAAAAATCAAACTGTTTGCGTGCATTTGATAGACGACCATCTCCAGAGGTGCCAGTGATAGGCCAAGAGGCAATGGTTCACCAAGTTATAGCTCACCATGGTACTGAGGCAACAACATCTCATCAGAACCGTCCAACCATGGAGAGAACAGGCTCACCAGAGTCCTCCTCCGATGAAGATCATCCTAATCCTTCTAAAATTGTGAGAAGTGATAACTTGGATATGGACATTGGCAATGAGCCTTTGTGGGATTGGGAACATCTTAATTGGTTTTAAAACAAACGGTCAAAAGGTATCTAAATTATCCAATAAAATTAAGACCATGAGCCAGTAGATTTTTTTTTTTGGGTAGGTAAAACCTATTACTAGATTTTGATTCATGTCTACATTTTACTAAAGATTGAGAATCTTTGAGTTGCTCTGTTGCAGTTGGTTGGATTCAGAGAATATGTTGTTGCTACATTGGTTTTTGTTTCTTGTGGTTGTTTTTTCGGTTGGCATCTCACCAACTCTTGATGTTGTGCTTGCAGATAATTGAGTTTGTTTTTCAATACCAACCTAAGTAGGATTGATTAACTTTGCTATGATCTATTGTGCACTTGTCTTTTCTTTATTGATGTATTTTCTCAGTGTTCTCTATACATTGATTTTCATCAATAAAATTACTCTTTTCGTTGTTAAAGAAAAAAAAAAATATTGTTGTATGTGTCAAAAATTTATGAGGTCCACATATAACTTGACCATGTCACCATAAGAAATTAAAATTTTAATGACAAAAATTTAGGGATAAAATCACTTTTTAGAGACAAAATTGGACATTTAGTGATGAACTACTGATGAAAATATAAAACTTCTCTATTTTATTCAATGAATCACATATACAAAGCTCAAGATATTATATAGTGACAACACTCTAACTAACTCAGTAACTAACTCAGTTAAACAGTTCTAACTGTCTAACAAACATTACAACTGTATCCATATTTGTTACAGATATTATCTGGAGAACATTTAGTGAACATAGCTGTGATGAATGAGATATCAATGCTGACTTCTTCTAAAGCTGAGACTGCAGCTTTGGCTCTACCTCTAACTATGATTGTGGCACCTGGGTATGTATCTTAGCACTCCCCTGCAAGCTAATAGGGCAACGCTGCACAAGAAGCTTGTCTTTCAAATAAAGAAAACGAGAGGTGGACAGAGGTTTGGTGAAGATGTCAGCCACCTGGTCTGTAGTAGGAATGTCACGACCCAAACCCACCCCAAAAAGTTTGGTCCATGACCCGCCTGCACTTAGGCCTCAAAACAAACTTTCATAATAATGTGTATTCAAATACGGGGCCATAAGAGAAAGCAAATGCCAACATAGATAAAATGTCCATCTCGTGCATACATGAAGGTTTAGAGTAACTTAAGCACTTAAGTACGCTTTCATATGTACATATATAATCAGAGAATTATACAGATCTCACACACACATTTACATAAGACTCAGTAAATTATATAATTAAATTAAATAGGTCCCAATACAAAATTAAGGCCTCAACGCGGAGGCGTAACCCGGGGTGGCTTGACAAACAAGTGGACCTCACTACAACTCTAGTGTTGGTTCCCGATAGCTCACCTACATAAATATACATAAAAACGGAGTGAGCAGGGCTCAGTGAATAATAGCAATGTAAGGAGGTTAGTTAAATGAGCATAGTCATAGAGAATGTAAATATGCATATCAAACCAAACACAGATCTTATTCATAATCATATTTCAAAACGGCCTCAGGCCTACATGTAATACAGAACGGCCTCGGGCTCATGTATGATACGAAACGGCCTTAGGCCCATATGTAATACAGAACGGCCTCGGGCCTTCATATGATCCGAAATGGCCTTAGGCCCAACATAACGACAGCTGTCCAGAGCAAAATAGGGAAGATGGAACATCGGCATGTCTCCATCTCCCTCGGGCTTAGGGCCACAAGTCATAGGCAATTCACACCATAACGGCCTCATGCCCACTTTTATTAATAGGAACAAACGACCTTAGGTCCATATCAGTGCCGTAGTTCAATCATGTCAATCAATTCAATCAAAGTACAATATCAACCGTATATGCCATTCACAAACAACAATGTGTAGATCATGTTCACATGAAGTAAGTAAAACATATCGTTACACTACTATTACTCATAGTGATAGGTTTCTGGTAGCAATGGGTCAATGTCCTTGTCTTGACCTACAAACACAATGCACATAGCATAACATAAGTACATACCCGATCCTTTTCTTTGCTCTTTAATCAATTAGTCATATCGGTTCTAAACTCGTTAGTCCTCAGTAGGTTATAATCCATGTCTCAGAAAATAGGAGGAATCGATAGGAAAATGGTTGAGACGGAGAAATGGTACAAAACTTGTAGACAGGAAGTGAACAACTTTCACTAATTTGGGCATATCTATTTGTGTACTAAGAATTTGAGAGTGAGGCCACCACCATTGGAAACTAAACTTCCGGAGATTGAATTTAGGCTCAAGAAACACTCAAAACGGAGTCTAGATGCAAGAGATATGCTTATTTGAAGTTGGCTGAAACAGAGCTGTCCCGCACGTGCGGAAAATAGGGTGGCACGTGCGGACCACGTGCTTTTTGAGCAGAATCAACTTTGGTGTTGGAAATGGACTGCCGCACGTGCGGGAAGACCCACCGCACGTATGGCTCTAGGCAAAAACTGTTGTCCGAAAATGTTGTTTGCTCTAACACTTGTTCTTTCCATCTCTAAGCTTGGTTTCAACTCTAATCACTCAAAAGCATGAAAAATTACCCCACAACATAATAACACAAACATCATTCAAGTATCATTTCATCTCAAACAAATCAATCTTTGCCTCAAGTTAGAAATTCAAGTCTCATCTTTCTATATAATCAAACTCTCACAATATGTGCCCAAAATCTTATAAATATATCTTACACATGGTTGGTTCTCACACCAAATCTTGTTATTCCATGAATCATTCTTAAGATTGAACCCAATTCAAGCAAACTTAAGGCAATCAAGGCTCAATCCCTTGAGTTAAACCCATTTCATTCATAACCCACCACACTTGTTCATTTACATGTTAATCTTCCAAGCCACTCCTTGATTTCATGTAGTAGATGAATTATCTACAAAGACAATAGTTAAAGCCACATACCTTAACTCAATTCCTTGCTTTTCTCCTTAATCTCTTCAATTTTCCCAAGCTTCATAGTTGATTTTCTTCCTCTCTCTTCAATTGTCTTCAATCATCTTCAAAGCCACCATGAATGTTGAGCTTCTCTTAGAGAATTTTGTCTCTCCTTCTCTCTCTCTCTCTCTCTCTCTCTCTCTCTCTCACGGTTCTCTCTCTCTCTTCCTTAGATATTTTTGGCTAAAATATCTTGAGTTCAACTCATATATCTCATATATCTATACATCTAACTGTAGACACCCCATTTTTGACCGCCTTTAAGACTTGGGCACCACTGATGTTTTACTTGGTGGAGAAAGGTGTGCAGGGAAAATGTTCAGTTTCTTCGGCAAGGAGAGAGGCAAATCCTTCAAAACACTTTGTTTAGGGGTTTGGAGTTGAAGAAGAGAGGAAAGGAGAGGAGAAAACTAGTTTGGGAGAAGTTCGGCATGAATCCGGGTAGAAGCAAGTCGAGCAGCCCTCGCTGAATCAGGCTTATCTGTCTGTACACTTGGAGTTTAGCTATGGGGCCACCACCGTCGGAAAGCTTACTTCCGGGGCTTCATTTTTCACTCATGAATCTCTTAAAGCCAAGTCCGGGTGGGGGAGATATGAGCAGCTGAAGTTGGGCATCATCCCGGTTAGATCGAATCTGCGCGGCTTCACCAAAATGGGCATAACTTTTTCCACAGGAGGAATGTTAATGCAAGGTTTGCGCCATTGGAAAGCTAACTTCCGGGGCTTCAATATGGACATCCACCGGAACTTTTTGACCTCATCAGACACCCATCGGCACTCTATTTATCCGACCGGCCAGTATAAATTGCAGGTTGGCAATATATTGTGCCGGCCATTTATTTTGCTGATGACCTCCTTTCATGGCCGATATGACCCTTTTGCACCCCTCAAGCATGGTGCATGCCAGTTGTGCCAGCTATTCTCCATTCAAACCCTCTGTCCGAGATTTTCCCTTTTGGGGGGGAAATTTGAACTTGTTTTGTTCCCCCCCTTTTCTTGGCTCTCTCCCTCTATATAACCAGCCCTCCACCACCATTTTGAAGGGTTGAAGAAACCAGCTGAGGCACCATTATAGATACAACCCTATATCTATACATTCAACCCCCCTCTTCCAAGCTCTAAAGTCCATTATCCTTGGCCATTTACACACCAACACCTAGCACCATACCTCCAACCTCCATTGCAGCCATTTGAAGTTGTTTTCCAGAGCCTAGGAGTGCTGTAACTCAAGCTATAGAGGCTGTTAAGACAAGTCTTCAAGGGTGAGCTTCCATTTTCCCTTTTCTACCCTTTTCTTGATCTATTTGTAAGTCATTCTTGCTTGCTGTTTTGGGCTCCAACCCTAACTGGAACTAGGCTTATTTTGAGCCATTTTTCATGTTTGTTTAAGGGCCTCTCACTGTTTGAGGCCTCCTTGTTGCACTTGCTTCATTATCCCTCTTGTATGCATATTTCTTGTGTAGTATTTTTGGCCAACGTGTAGACTATTTTGAGGCATGTCATAAACTGAAAATTTGCTTATTTTGAGCCCTTATTCAATGATGTTAAAGGGCTCATTGCTGTTTGAGGCTTTCATTTATCAGTTGCCTTTATATCCCTCTTTTGGCCCATTTCTTGCATGAGAGCTTAGCCATACCTGTGTTGGTTTTTGTGGTTTGTTGTGTACTGTGAAATATCATATTTTGGGCCCCTCTTCAACATTGTTGAAGGGCCCTAATCTGTTTTGGATCAGCAGCTGTGAGTTGCTTCTTTATCTCACATTTAGGGCCATTTTTGCATGCTAGTTTTGCCCTATTTTTGTTTGCTTTTTAGCCTTGCTTAAAACTGTAAACATCCTTATTTTGGGACTTCCTTGAATCTTTCTTCACATGTCATAATCAAATAATGCATGCTTGATGTAGCTACAAGTCATTTCATGCGCCTAATCTTGCATTTCGGGACCATTTCATGCATCGGGTGCTATTTTGCCATCTTTCGGGGCTGTTTTGCATCACTTATTGCCTCTAAAATTTGCATGTTTTCATATCATATTTCATGCCTTGCCATGTCTTGTTAGAGTGGCATTTTGTGCCTTAGGTACGGTCCTCGATTTGCGTGCATGTGTGCACGTATTCCGAGTTGTCTCATTTTCATCTTATGGCCACTGGTGTGGGTGCGGCTGAGGTCCACTCACATTGGTGTAAGTCCATCTTGCATTGTATATGCCATGTTTCAATGCATTGTGCATGTTATGTTGTTAGCATTGCGTGTGCCATGTAGTTGTATTGCATGTTTGTATGTTTGCTTGCATGCTTAGGTCGCATGTGCATTGTTATGCATTGCCTCGCCTCTTGACCAACCATGATTGAGGTTGGGTCTCTTGTATGTTTTGTGTGCATTGCATTTGACATTGAAATGCATACTTGACTCTTTGGCCATCATGCATCGAAATGCGTGATTGGTGGCCCGAGGGTCGAGGGCCATGCTCCCTTGAGTCCATTACATGATAGGGAGTGTGTCCATGCATACACTTGCTTGAAATTCAATGCCATACACTGTCTGTTCTTGTTGCTGTCAAAAACCAGATTCTGCAGGAACTTTCTGCCGACTGGCAGTATTCAGTGCCGACCGGCAATCCTTCCTGGGCCGGTATCTTCATCAGCAGCCGATGGATATTTTCAATGGCCGGTGGACATTTCCTTCAGCCGATGGTGTTCCATAGTGTTCAGGGGACCTATCCCAGAACTTTGGCAATTTTCAGAGAAGTAGGGCAGTGTAAACCGAGGCGGCAGTGGTATGGTACGGACTTTCCGAGCGAGACAGGTTCGAGCATGCATCATTCGTGCATCCCGAGGCAGGGGCTGTGGCCACCTTTCCTTTTGCATTCATTCTGTTAATTAATTAATTAGAAATTCTGTAATAATTAATGTGTTTATTACTCGGACTGTAATATTTATTCGGACCCTCCGAGTGAGGGCAATTGTGTAATAAGTGTGCGTGAGTGTGTGTATGTCTTCCAACCCCCACTTCTTTCTCCCTTTTACTTACCCGCTTATGATGGTAGACTAGGACATATTTAAATTAGCATACCTTATGCTATGCATGCGTGCATTCATGCATTTGTATTGCATGCATTAGGCTCGGTACATCACGCTAACTGCATTTGTACTTCAATTCCAAATTGAATACGTGCATCAAATTGATCGCATTTCACATGCCATGTTTAGGTTAGCCGAGCCTACTCTAATTGCATTTTTGCATGCGATGCTGTAGACACCCCATTTTTGACCGACCTTAAGACTTAGACGTCACTGATTGAGCGCTTGGTGATGTTGCATAATGTGCTCGTTCAGAAGTTTCAGAGTCGCGGCCGTGAGCCCTGCCTCAGGACTTCCGAACCCTCTTCTGTGCCTTGCCTCGGTTTGCGAACCAGACTCGGTTTTCTCTGTTTCTTTTCCTGAGGGGAGGGAGAGGTCCCGTAGACCATCTCTCAGTGGCCGTGGGCTACATTTGGTGGCCGTAGGCCATTTTGCCCATTTCGGAGCCCGGTTTCCGGTTTTTCAGAACCGTTGGCCGTGTGCCTCGGTTCGGGACCGCTTAACCATCTCCGTTTGCTCTAAATTTTGGCATACATCTTATTTTCTCCCTTTCAAGGGACACTGGGGTCTGAGAAACCCACTTCGTGGCCGAATGCCACCTTCGGTGCTTGGCAGCTCATTTTCGGGACCTCAAACTGCGTGTTTTGGCCCCCGAGCATTCGTTTTGCATCGGTTTTCGTTCATTTTTGGCAGGTGCCTCTGTTTCATCACCAGGAAGGTCACTGGAGGGTGGGAGGCCAGCAATTATCTTGGCAACCAGTTATATTCCATTTTCGCCCTCCGACACCCGTTTTTCGCACTTCCAAGCCAATGTTGAACACCTTGGGGCCACTTTCTTAAACCCCAAACCACATATTTGTGTTGTACACACATGGGAGGATCCTAATATTATTTGGCCGGCCAAAAACTCCATTTGACCTTTTGAACCCCTCTTAAAAATGGCTTGCTCTCTCTCCTGTTTTAGAGTTTCCAAATTCGAACCACAGGGTTGTGATGAGGGGACCTGGGAGGCCACCTTTTTGTGGTGGCCGGCCACTAAAGCAAGTTGACCTTTTTGACCCCTAGCCGGCCGGCTAGGGGGGGTGGTCGGCCGGCCACCTGCAACTCCAAAAGGTGGCCGGCCATAATCTTTACACTGTGGACTTTACAGCTGTATAGCTGTTTCCCCTAGAAAATATCTCAATCCGGGGGATATTTTGTGGGGGAAAGCCTTGGTCCTTTTGCCCCCACCCTTTCCTTCCATGCTCCCCCTCCTTTTGGTCCTTATAACCAGCTGCAAGCATTGGTATTAGGGGTTAGAAAAAATCATCTTCAAGCTTGGTATACAAAATCCTCCTCCATCTCTCTCATTTCCTTGAAAACCTCCAAGTCCAACACCACCATTTCTTCTACACCACCAACCCCCACCCTTCCATCCTCCATTCCAGAAGTTTGAAGGTGTTCTCCAAGGCCTAAGGGTGCTGCATCCAAGACTTGTCTTCAAAGGTAAGTCCTATTTCCCCTCTTTTGAGCTTAATTTTGCAACATTTCTTAGCCATACATGCTTATTGTTTTGAGCTCCGGCCCTAACTTAAAGTGGCCTTCTTTTGAGCTATTTTTCATTTTTTATTAAGGGCTCAACCCTGTTTGAGCCCCCCATCTTGCACTTGCTTCAATATCTTCCTTGAATGCTATTTTCTTCCATGCTTTGGCAGCCCATTATGCTTCGGTTTTTGGTCATTTTACAGAACTAAAAATAGTCTTATTTTGGCCCATTGTTCGTGTTTCATTAAGGGTCTTTGGCTGTTTGATGAATATTTTGTATACTTTGTGTTATAGCCACTTTTGAGCCTCATTTTGCATCGCATTTCTAGCATGTTTGTATACTGTTTTGGGGTTTTTACAGTTCTGTAAATATGCATATTTTTGGTCCCTCTTCAATGTTGTAGAAGGGAATTTTTCAGTTTGGGCTTTGCATATACCACTTGCCTCTTTGGCCACCTTTTGGCCCTTTTTCTTGCATAAGAGCTTAGCTATATCTATGTTTGTTTTTAGGGTTTTTACAGTTCTGTAAATATGCATATTTTGGGCCCCTCTTAAATGTTGTTGAAGCGCCCTAACCTGTTTGGGGTCCGCAGCTGTGAGTTGCTTCATAATCTCATGTTTAGGGCCATTTTTGCATGCCATTGTTGCCCTATCTTCGCTTGCTGTTTGGCCATGATTTGTACTAATAAAATGCTAATTTTGGGGCTGCCTTGCTTCTCTATTTTCGTTCCATGTACCAATTATGCGTGCTTTGTATAGCTGTAGTTCATTCTATGCGCCTAATTTGCATTTCGGGAGAGATTCCATGCATCGGGTGTCATTTCGCCTCGTTTCGGGGCTGTTTTCCCCCACATTTCAGTGCTGAAATTCCATTAGCATGTTTGCATATCATTTCCATGTCATTGCATTGCGTATGCCATTGCCTCGGTTTGCGTGCCCGTGTGCACGCATTTCGAGGCACTTCATTTTCATCCACCGGCCTCTTATGTGAGTGTGGCTGAGGCTCTCTCATGTTAGTATAAGTCCATGTTGCATTTTATATGCCATTTCCATGCTATTGCATTGCGTATGCTATTGCCTCGGTTTGCGTGCCCGTGTGCACGTATTTCGAGGCACTTCATTTTCATCCACCGGCCTCTTATGTGAGTGTGGCTGAGGCTCTCTCACGTTAGTATAAGTCCATGTTGCATTCTGTATGCCATTTTAGCCATATTGCATTGCGTATGCCGTTGCCTCAGTTTGCGTGCTCGTGGGCACGCATTTTGAGGTATCTCATTCTCACAGTATAGTGCATACTAGGTTGTATCTTAGATCGCATTCATGCATTTTCTCAGTTTGCGTGCCTGTGTGCACGCATTTCGAGACGTCTCATTTTCATAGCATTGTGTATGTTAGGATTGTATCTTAGTTGCATTTCATGCATATCATGCATATTGCATCGTGTTCGGAATAAGAGTTAGCCCGGACACGGGAAACGAGGTGCATTTCGTACTCCGAGTGACGGAATGTGTCTCAATTCCCCAGTCACTGACACTCCGGATCATCCATGATGGAGTTAGGTTTTATTGTGTTTTCATGTGCATTCATCCTATATTTAATTGTGCAATTCGACTCCTCGGCCATCACGCCTCGATATGCGTGATTGGTGGCACGAGGATCGAGGCATGCATATATCTGTGAAAATACATTGCAATGCCCCTTTCCTGCTCTCTATTGCAGCAAAATGAAGAATCAGCAACTTTTCGGGGTCTGGCACGCTTTCCAAGAATAACTGCTAAACAGAGGCTAATTGGGGCATCCCGGTGGATTTTCGCGCAAGGCAGCCCAGAAATACATCATTCATCAGAAGCAAAGCAGTCCCTGGCTTGCACGCCAATTTCACAGCTTTCTTAGTTAATTTGTAAATTAATTAGGAATTTGTATATTATTTGGACTGTATTATTTGGGACTGTACTATTCTTTCATTTGGGACTGTATTATTTATTCGGACCCTCTGCGCGAGGGCATAACTGTAATAAGTGTGCGTGTGTGTGTTGTATGTCTTCCAACCTCACGTCTTTCTCCCTTTTATTTATCCGCTTATGATGGTTAGATTAGGGCATATTTAAATTAGCATACAGTATGACAGCATGTTTGCATCATTCATCTGTTTTGCATACACCGGGCTCGGCGCATCATACTAACTGCATTGTACTTTCAATTCCAAATTGAATACATGTTAGCTGTAGCATTTTATATGCCATGTTTAGAATAGCCGAGCCTGCTATAGTTTGCATTTTTGCATGTGTTGCATTAGGCATTTCTGTATAGTTAGGATCATGCATGAAATTCTAATGAGTTTCTGTTTTGGCTTGGAGCACTCGGTAAGTTTTATGCTTTAGCATCCTTGCATGCGTGTGAGTGACTGCCATGAAAGCATGTTTACCATGAGGCTAATTGCTTATATGATATAACTGCCTGAATGCCTGTGGGTGAAGGTTGGGTTACTTGGATTGGGACAATTCATCAAATATTTGTTTTAAGCCCACTAGATAGCGGCAAAACCATCTTTTCTAAGCCCACCTGCGGGTGGCAAAATCTGCATTTTAAGCCTACCTGCGGGTAGCAAACCATTTTCAAAAAGCAAACATGAAATGTTTTGTTCCAATTCAGGCGATCCAGTCTATACTTGTATGCTGTGCGCATCACATAGTAACCTAGGCTAATAACCGGAATAAGAACTCACAATGTTTTCAAAAAAGATATCATGGTTAGTAGAGGCCGATCTTTGATCGGGCGAGCGGGGGTGCTCACGAAGTGACCTTCCCCAATCGTACCCAAGTTCCCGAGCCGAGGCAACTTTGGTGATGACGGACATGTGGCCTTTGGCACCGAGTCAGGGTTTCCTAAATTTCCCATTAAAAAACATTTAGGTGGCGACTCTGTATCTGGCAAAGCAGTCCATGTTTGGCACTTCTTTCAAAATCTGTTTTCTCAAAACGATTTGCTGGATTTGGACTCTTTGGTTCAGACTTAGAACCGTGACTACAAATCGAGTCCGAGCTGTAGCGAGGTCCCCCGCGGGCTTGTCTACAGATGCATTAGCCATTTTTAACATGAACTAGGACATGCATGTTTGCTAACTAGTTTATTGTTTTGGCACGGAGTATGATGTAAGTATTTATGCTTTAGCATCCTGCATGCGTGTGAGTGTTTCCATGACAGTATGCTTGCCATGCGGCTAAATGCTTATGTGATAAACTGTTTGAATGCCTGTGGGTGAAGGTTGGACTGCCTGAGTTGGAAAAACCCATTGAAATCCGTATTTAGCCTACTTGCGAGTAGCAAATTCCAAAACATTTTCTCAAAACAAACGGGTATGCAATGTTTATTTCCAAACTAGGCAATCTAGTCTATACTTGTTTGCTGTGCGCATAATATAGTAATTCTAGCCTAATAAATGGAATAAGAACACATAACGTTTTCAAAATCAGATATCACGGTCAGTAGAGGCCGATCTTCGGATCGGGCGAGAGGGGGTGCTCATAGCTGACCTTCCCCAATTGTACCCTAGCTCCCAAGCCGAGACAACTCCGGTGATGACGGACATGTGGCCTTCGGCGCCGAGTCAGGGTTTTCTAAATTTCTCCATTAAAAAATATTTAGGTGGTGACTCTGTATCTGGCAAAGCAGTCCATGTTTGGCACTTCTTTCAAAAAATCTGTTTTTTCTCAAAACAATTTGCCGGATTTGGACTCTTTGGTTCAGATTAAGAACCGTGACGAATTGAGAGTCCGAGCTGTAGTAACCCCAAAATGAACAGAACGGGACTCACCCTCTCGGGGCGTTCGGGGACGTCTACACTAACTATATATAAGTTTATCACAATTTGGGAAAGCCAAACGCACCCTTCCGAATCGTACAAAATCAAATTTCAAGTAAACTTCTCAGACGACTCTAAAAATTATACCAATCATAACTATGTACTCTGTTCTAGTTTCTGAAGCTTCTAAGGCCTTCAATTTGCAATGCAAAATTAACCAGCCAAACACACCTTAACGGATCAGGCAATAATAATAAATTTCTAATTAATTTTCCCAAATAGCCCTAAAAATTCCCATTCGCATATCCGTGTACTCAATCTTAATTTTTAAACCCATAAAGGTCGTTAATTCTAATTTTAAAGTCGTAACTCAATAGATAATTCCTCAATTCGAACAGATATTATTAAATTGAAGCACATTAACCCACAAGTGCATAAAGGTAATTTATGATACGGATTTTTGGGTCGTTACAAGGAATATATTTCAAATCAATCAGTTTGGCAACAACTTTATCCCAAATAAAATGACAGTTGATTTCTATATGTTTAGAACGAGAATAAAAGATTGGATTAGAAGTCAATGCCATTGCAGAGATGTTGTCACACCTGAGCTCAGGAATAGAAGATGAGGGAATATGCATATCTGTCAGCAACTGCTGCAACCAAGTTAATTCAGCAGTGGCATTAGCCAATGCCCTATACTCAGCCTCAGTAGATGATTGAGAAACAGTGGACTGTTTCATAGCACTCAAAGAAATCAGATTAGGACCCAAATAGACACAGTAACCGGAAGTGGATTTTCGATCAACACTATCTCCAGCCCAGTTTGAATCAAAAAAAGCATGAAGAGATAAGGGACCCGAAGTAAATTGCAGACCATGGTGAAGAGTACTTTTCACATATCTCAACAAGCGTTTGATAGCTTGAAAATCAGCATTAGTAGGAAGATGCATATGCTGGCATGCTTGGTTAACAGCTAAGGCTAAATCAGGTCTGGTAATGGTGAGGTACTGTAAGCCACCAACAATACTCCTATACAGTGAAGGATTACAAAAGGGAAGATCATCTAAAGAAGAAGGAGGAGAAGAAGCTTTGATAGCTAAAGGAGTGGAGCATGGTTTACAATCAGTTAAACCAGCCTTATGAAGAAGCTTAGTGGCATACTTAGCTTGAGATAAGAAGTAACCACAAGATAAGGCTTGAACTGAGATGCCCAAGAAATAGGACACAGTACCCAATTCCTTCATGGAGAACACAGTATGCATATGTTGAATGAATTGTGCAAGAAGAGAAGACTACCAGTAACTAGGATGTCATTAACATAGACTACAAGAATAAGAAGACTGGTGGAAGTATGTTGAACAAAAAGAGAGGAATCAGAATGACTATTAGCAAAGCCTTGAGAAAGGATAAACTTAGAGAAAGTAGAATACCAAGCTCGAGGAGCTTGTTTAAGTCCATATAAGGCTTTCTTGAGCTTGCACACTTGATGGGAAGACTGAATAAAACTTGGAGGTTGCAACATATATACTTCTTCATCTAATGTGCCATGAAAAAAGGCATTAGAAATGTCTAATTGATGAATAGGCAATGAAAATGGAGAGCCAAGCAAAGAAAAATACGAATTGTAGGCTACTTAGCCATAGGGCTAAAAGTTTCATGAAAATCAACACCTTCTTGTTGAAGATATCCCTTTGCCACCAATCTAGCTATATACCTTGCCACAGAACCATCAGAATTCCTCTTGATTCTATACATCCACTTACAACCAATTGCTGTTTTACGAGGAGGAAGAGACACAAGATCCTAAGTGCCCTGTTGCTGCAGGGCTTGAAATTCTTCCTGCATAGCAGTAAGTCACACAGGAGAAGCTAAGGCAACTTGAACAGTAGGAGGTTCAGATTGAAGATAAGAAGAGGATGTGGCTGTAAGACACAGAGAATGTTTTGTTTTAGATCGAGTGAGCATGGGATAAACATTAGAGGAAGACAAGGGAGGAACCAGATTAGAAGACAAACTAGAAGGTGGAGGAAGGTCAATAGAAATAGAAGAAATAGGAATAGCATGAGAAGGAGGAGAAAAACTTAGAGGAGATGATGAAGCTGGAGAACTAGAGCAAAAAGAAGAAGAAGAAGTAGATGAAGAAGAAACAGTGGGAACCTCAGAGGGAAGAGAAGAAGGCCAGAAAGAATTATGAATATGAGGCAAGGAGATAGGAGGAGATGAAGAGGAAAGAGCAGCTGAAGCAAAAGGAAAATAGGATTCAATGAAGATGACATGTCTAGAAACAAATAACTTGCCACTAATAGGTTCTAAACATCTATAGCCTTTAACAGTAGGATGATAACCTAAAAAGTCACAAGATAAGGACTTAGGTTGGAGCTTGTGAGTGGTGTAAGGTTTTAACCAAGGAAAACATTGGCAACCAAAGACCTTGAAGGAAGAAAAATCTGGAAGTGTTTTAAACAGAATCTGAAATGGAGATTGATTGGAAAGAACAGAACTAGGCATTCTGTTGATGAGGAAAACTGCTGTAGCAATAGCATCAAACCAATATTTCAAAGGTAGAGAAGATTGATGAAGAAGAGTGATAACAATTTCAGTGATATGGCGATGCTTCCTCTCAGCAACACCATTATGTGCTTGTGTATAAGGACAACTGGTTTGATGAATAATACCATGAGAAGAGAAAAGAGAAGCTACCTTTTTGTTCACAAATTCAATACCTCCATCAGTTCTTAAAATCTTAAGAGAAGTATGAAATTGATTTTCAGCATAGACTTTAAACTCAAGCAATTTTCATAGACTTCACTTTTAAAATGTAAGGGATAGATCCAAGTGAATCTACTACAATCATCAACAAACAAAACATAAAATCGAAAAGGAGCATTATCAACAGTAAAAAGGACCCCATACATCAGCATGCACAAGAGAAAAATGACTATCACTAGAAGAACAAGACAATTTGAAAGGAAATCTGTGACTCCTAGACACATAGCAGTCAGTGCAGTCTATGGTTTTATTAAAAGTCTTTTGAGTTGGAAGATGTGATGCCAGGTGTTGTAGCTTGAGAACAGAAGCATGACCCAATCTTTGATGCCATAGCAAATCAGAGATTGAAGAGACTGAACCAGTGGAAGATTGAAAAACCTGTGGTTGCTTGGGACAGATAGAAGATGATGGATACAACTGATAAAGACCATTGATGTTTGATCCTTGATGCAGGACATGTTTTGTGTGTTTGTCATGAATGACAAAAGAACCAGAATAAAAAATAACAAGACATCTATGATCCTTAGTTAATTGATGAACAGATAAGAGATTGGATGAGATAGAAGGAACATGCAAAAGATTAGAAAGATAAAAAGAAAATTGAGGTGTTGGAAGAATACCACTCCCAATATGTTGAATAGGCAAAACCGACCAATTTCCCATTGCAACCTGATCTGAGCCTTGATAGGCTTGATATTGTTGAAGATTGGTTATATCATATGTAAGATGAGTTGTGGCCCCTGAATCAATATACCAAGGAGGAACAGGAGAATCTGAAGATGAAGAAGCTACAGCAGCAGCATAGGCCTTAGGAGAAGCAGTTGAAGAAGGCTGATAATGTGGATCAAGTCGATACCAACAGTCCAAAGCAAGATGACCTGCTTTGCCACAGATCTGACAGACAGAGTGAGAAGAACCAGAATAGGTTGATGATCTAGATTGATTGTTAGAAAATCGATTATTAGATCTGTTGCCACGAAAATATCTACCAACTCTACCTCCTCTGTATTGAGATCTACCACTGAAAGTACTACGAGGATATGATCTAAGAATGGAGTGTTGTGCTTCAAAACCAGAACCAGAAGCAGAACCTGAATCAAAACTAAAACCAGAAGTGGAACCTTTGGTTGCTGAATAAGCAACATGTAGATCAGTTTTGGAAGAATGCTTGATCTTGCTCTCGATATGAATCTCTTCTGAGCCAAGTAAGGAACACAACTCTTCCATAGAGACAACATTAGATGTAGTACGAATTGATGTTTTGAATGCATCATATTCATCTAGTAAGCCATTTAAGGTAAGAAGAATAAGATCTTCATCCTCAACCTTTGCACCAGACAGAACCAACTGATCTGAGACTTCTTTGATCTGCGAAAGATAGCAATCAATTGAAGAAGATTGCTTTCGAATTGTATGAAGTTTATTCTTTAATTGATGAATGTGGGATCTAGAGACAGAAGTAAATTTCTTCTCTAGTGTTTGCCAAACTTGTGAACTACTTTGAAGATGAAGAATAGATAAATATACTGACGAAGATAATGTTGCAGTTTAACAAGTGAGAAGATTGGCATCAATTGCTTCCCATTAAAGATATGCAGGATTGGAAACAGATTTTCCAGATGCATCAGTAATTTCGAATAGAGGACAAGGTATTGCACTAGTCACATATCCAAGAAGACCAGTGGCTAGAAGAATATTATGGAGTTGATTTCTCAAGATCAAAAAATTAGTGGAATCAAGTTTAACAGTAATGAGAGAACCAAAATTGGATAGAAGAGATTGAAGACTTGAAGGTAAAGAAACATGATCTTCCATGAATGGATCTTGAAGGATGCTCGTAAGAGCTTACTGCTCTGAAACCATGATGAAAATATAAAACTTCTCTATTTTATTCAATGAATCACATATACAAAGCTCAAGATATTATATAGTTTCAACACTCTAACTAAGTCAGTAACTAACTCAGTAACTAACTCAGTTAAACAGTTCTAACTGTTTAACAAACATTACAACTATATCTATAATTGTTACATATATTATCTGGAGAACATTTAGTGAAACATAGCTGTGATGAATGAGATATCAATGCTGTAACAAAACCTCCAAATGGTATTAACGCGTATGGACTTCAAGTGTAGACACCCCATTCTGACCGGCTTTAAGACTTGGGCACTTTTTTTTATCACCCAATGTTGAAAATTAGAATATGCTATTTTATGAATTTCTTAGTAGAAAAGTCAAATTTAAGCTTTAATTCTAACCTTACACCCGTTTTGGTAAAATTATTTTAGACATATTCAAAAATCTTTTTTTGCATTTTATTGTCCAGAAAATTTAGCAATTTAAAAAAAAAATTGGTTCTTCAAAAATTGAATGGGTTTTGGCTCTTTAAAATTGGCATGCCACAAAAAAGAAGGGGTGTTGGCTTTTCAAAATTGACTCTTCAAAAATTGAAGGGGTCTTAGCTCTTGGCCTATATATAGAAAATTATTAGAGCTATGAGGAGAGGTCTTAGTTTTGATCAAAAGAAAGTTTATTTTGTCAAAATTGAGAGGAAATACAAAGTGAGATATAAACCTCTTACTTTTCATTGATATTCCATTGATATAAACCATCCAAAATTCTAAAACTCAAAACTTCTTGCTGAGATTCTAAAACATACTTAATAACTATAAGGGAGCAAAGAAGAAACTTTGATAAATCAAAAAATCCACCATTTCCTTTAAAGTATCCTCTAGCAGTAACTAGTAACCCCGACGATGAATAGTACATTCGGCGATGAATAGTGACCGTGGATGAAAAAATGTCCGATAAGATGAGTAATGACCAAGGAGGATGAATAGTACCTGCTGCAGTGAATAGTACTGCTGGCGATCAATAGTACTCTGCTGGATGAATAGTGCTCCCTTAAAATAAGTTTTATTGGGTGAAACAAAGGAGTCAACAGCAGACAGAATAATTTTCAGTAGATAAATAGTGCTTCGTCGGATCAACAGTAACCGATGAATGAATAATAACTTTTTTTTTTAATTTTATTTTTTTATCTTATTCATATGATTTGTTAGTTTCGATTTGTGTCGTAATAATCCCCCAATCCCATGTCTTTTTTTATTTGATTTTGTAATTATTCTGTGTTGTAATAATTCCCAACCCCCGCTTCTTTCTACCCCTTTCTATGTATGTCTTCTAATTCCATTTCTTTCTATCCCTTTTATTTACTGGCTTCCCAGATATTTACATCGCATCCTATTTTCCTTTTCATCATATCCATGTTCTGCATCCATATTTCATGTATTTAGATCAAAACAGGATATCACGAGTTCGAGTCAAGCTCTCTAAGTCCCCAGCAGAGTCGCCAAAAACTGTGGACGCGCCCGCGTGGGCCTCGCTACAGTTCGGACTCGCGATTTTTGTTGTCGCGGTTCTAAATCTGAACCAAAGAGTCCAAATCTGGCAAATCGTTTTGAGAAATAGATTTTTGAAAAAGTAGTGCCAAACATGGACTGCTTTGCCAGATACAGAGTCGCCACCTAAATATTTTAAAAATGGGAGAATTTAGGAAACCCTGACTCGGTGCCGAAGGCCACATGTCCGTCATCACCGGAGTTGTCTCGGCTCGGGAGCTTGGGTACGATCGGGGAAGGTCAGCTATGAGCACCCCCTTTCGCCCGGTCCGAAGACCGGCCTCTACTAACCGCGATATCTTGTTTTGAAAACGTTATGTGTTCTTATCCCGATTATTAGCCTAAAATTACTATGTTATGCGCGCAGCAAACAAGTATAGACCAAATCGCTCAAATTGGAATAAAAAGCATTTTATGTTTGTTTTGAAAATGGTTTGCTACTCGCAAGTAGGCTAAAATGCAGATTTTGCCACCATCAAGTGGGCTTTTGGAAAAGACGGTTTTGCCACTATCTAGTGGGCTTAAAACAAATATAGTTTTAACGCATTATCCCAATTTAAGCAATTTGACCTCCACCCCACAGGCATTCAAGCAATTTATCTCATGTAAACACTTAGCCGCATGGCAAGCATACTATTATGGCAATCATTCACACGCATGCTGGATGCTAAAGCATAACCACTTACATTGTACTCCGTGCCAAAACAATAAACTAGTTAGCAATTGTGCATGTCCTAGTTCATGTTATTTTGCCTAATGCAACACATACAAGATGCAATTTTAGCTAGGCTCGGTTAACCTAAATATTGGCATATGATATGCAACCAATTGATTCATGTATTCAATTTTGAAATTTGAAAATACGAATGCGGTTAGTATGATGTACCGAGCCTGGTGTATGTCAACAAATGCATGAATGCACGCATGCATATCATAAGGTATGCTAATTTCAAAAATGCCCTAATCTACCATCATAAGCAGGTAAATAAAAGGGAAGAAAGAAATGGGGATTGGAAGACATACACACGCTCACCCACACTTATTACAGGTTTACCCTCACTCAGAGGGTTCGAATTAATATTACAGTCCCAAATAATAAACGAATAAAATTATTACAAAAATAAATATTCTAATTTAATTTAAAGGAAAGGTGGCGAAGGAAGGAAAAGGGTAGCCGCAGCCTCTGCCTCGGGATGCGCGAGTGATGCATGCTCGAATCCGCCTCGTCCGGAAAACCCGTACTGTACTCCTGTCGCCTCTGTTTGTACTGCCTTGTCTTTCTGAAAATTGCCAAAGTACTGGAGCAAGTTCCTTGCGTCTTGCAGAGCACCACCGGCCGGACAGAATCACCACCGGCACTTCACAGTTCCAATCGGCACTTTATTGGATTCATCGGCACTCCAGATAGTGCCGGTCGGCACTAAATTCTGCCGGTCGGCAGAAACTTCCTGCAGAAGACAATTTGACAGCAAACAGAGAACAGACAGTGCATGGTATGGAGTTCTTGGACACATGTAAGCATGGTCCTACTTCTTATCATATTTTGAACTCAAAGAAGCATGACCTTCGACCTTTGAGCCATCAATGGTGCATGATGACTCAAGGGATCAAATTTGCCACTTAATGTAAGGATGTATGCAACAAACAACATGAAAACCGAGGCCTTATTAAGTTGGAGTCAAAGGTCCCGATGACCAGGAATCGAGCCACATTGCATCACTTGAAGTATGAATGGTCCTTGATTCCCAAACTTAGTTTGACACCCCAAACCAAGTAAATGCAATGCATGTAATGCTCAACAAGGCTCAAATGTATCATGCCACCAAGATATAAAGCACAACAAGCATTATGCAACCAACATGACAAATGTACAATGCTAAGCATACAAGGTACAAAAATGGTGCAAACATGGACCAATTTGACCATGGGATTGATAAGCTACAAGGCTTAATGGAACAACTATGCAACAAACATGGAGCAAGCATGCAAGAGGGCTTAAAATGGCAAAGGGGCAGGCCCTCATCCTTCTCAAAACAGTGGCCAAAAGTGCTCAAAATGATGAACAATCAACTCATGTTAACAAGTAAGCTCATGATCCCAAAGTTAAGGCACAAAAGGAGACAACTCCCCCCCACTAACATGACCTTTCATGGCATGATCAAAACAAGTAAAAACAGAGTTTTTGCATGCAAAATAGGACCCCAAAAACTCTTAATATGGCAGCTAAAGTATCCCCCATGAAACGAATGCGCTAAGGCTCACTCCTAGGCATAAGAGGACACACCCTCAAGGTATGAAAGAGGCCATGCATGCACACATACAAGCATAATTCTTGGACTAAAATGTGGTCCTTAGATGATGTTAAATCATGAGGATAATCACAAACATACATGTTAGAGGTCAACATGCTCAAAGCTTTTAAGCTAAAATACAAAGCAACCCTAACAAACATGTCAAGCATGACTAAATGGATAACCAATAAACCTTAAGCATGGAAAAACATCACTAAGAACTTCATGGAACTAAACCAACTCTCACAAGAATCATGGCCTAATCATGAGATGTATTTCTAAGCAAGATGGAGCAATACAAAGCAAGTATTACAAGCATACAAGGAGGTCCAAATCCGACCAAAGACAGAGGTTATATATGACCTAAGATGCCTAAAAAAATACTGAAATGAAGCCAAGAAACAACAAGCACACATGCTATCCTTTTGAGCCCAAAAAGCAAGGAAACAAAACCATAAAGGGAGAGGGGTGTCCCTCCCCTATGCAAGACTTCAAACCAACTTTTTTGACACTAAAATACACTGATTTTTAGTGATGAAAAGATCAAAATGCTGAAGTGAACAAAACCTTATCAAAGAGGCACCAAAATAGACCAAACAAGGCCTATGAGGGTGAGTTTGCACTCAAACCACAAAATGACCTTAATGAAAGTGCTAGAGCAGGAAAATTTAAGCCTTTTTCATGTTATACACAAGAGCTAAAACAGTAAACAAAATAGGTAGAAAACCAATGCAAGTTTGGGGAATAAAAAGGAAGATGCTCACCCTTGAAGAACCCTTGAAGAACAAATGGTCTAGCCTCCTTCTTTGGATCAAAACCAGTCCAAAACTCAAGAAACAACTCCTCCAAGTCCCTCAATCTCGGAGTAAGGTGTAATGGTGTGTGTAATGGTGCAAAAGTAAGGTAAAACACACCTTTTGAGCTAAAAAACACACACAAAGGAGGAGAGAGGGGGAGGTATAGAGATAATATGTATCTATATTGCTAAGGGCTGGTTTTTGCTTCTGTTTTTCTAACCTAGAACCAAGAGGAAAGCCCCTCTCTTATAGGACTCCCTCTTGCAAAGCTTATACAACAAGCTTGGCTAGAGGGAAATCCCTCCATACACGTGTATGGAGGGGGGAAGAGTTAGTGCCAGCTATCACAGCTGGCACAAAATATCTCCATAAAGTGGATGAACAGTGGTCGGCTGCCCAAAAATGCTATTTCGGCAAAAAACAGTGCCGACCGGCAACATATTATGCCGACCGGCAATAAAGTGTGCCGACCGGCAAACAAAAGTGCCGATGGCAGAAAAAGACCAGCCGGTGGCCTCCAGCCACTGCCGGTGGTGTGTGGGGATGCCTTACATGGCATTCCCTGCCTCTCAAAGGCAAGATGCAAGTGTTTGGTGCAAAACCAGACACTAAACGGTTGAGTTCGGAGATTCTGAGGCAGGGCACGCGAGCCGAGACCTCCGGGAACTCCAAACGAACACAAACATGGAAGATCACCGAGTGTTCAAACGGTGACGTCCAAGTCTTGAGGACGGTCAAAAATGGGGTGTCTACAGTTGCCCCTCTTTGACAGAACTCGAAAGTCATAACAATGACGGGAGTGAATGTCAAAGCCCAAAGACGACCCATTTTTGACAAGGCCGAAGACTCAGACAAACATACAAGACCAAAAAGATACGCGCCCGAAGGCAGGGGCAAAATGCAAGACAATGCACGGAGCCGAGCATAACTTACGATCATGCAAAGGAACTGTAACGAAGCAAACAAGCGACAGTTTTAAGCTAGCATACCAAACTACACTACAATGCAGAAAGGATGTAAGAGAATTATGGAATTCTCAATACGTCTCACTCGGAGATAAAATACCTGTGCGGCTCGTCTGGTTGCACCAGCTTCAAATGAACCGTACATACAATATCGTGCCTGAAAAGAAAACAAACTTAACAGGTACAATATGGTTAGCAACATGCATGTCAATGCAAATGCGGTGTACTCGAAATGCGTGACAGCGCAAAGCAAGTGGGGAGCATAACAATGCTCGTGAAAATACAGACATGTAAGTGAAACATGCAGTCTACGCCGGCAACAAAATTGATCATGAACATGCGGTCTACGCAGGTGATGGTATTTAGCAAATATGCGGTCTACGCAGTTGAAACATGCGGTCTACGCAGGTGATGAAACTGAACATGCGGTCTACGCAATCAAAACATGCGGTCTACGCAGGTAATGGAATTAAACATGCGGTCTACGCAGGTAATGGAATTAAACATGCGGTCTACGCAATCAAAACATGCGGTCTACGCAGGTAATGGAATTAAACATGCGGTCTACGCAATCAAAACATGCGGTCTACGCAGGTAATGGAATTAAACATGCGGTCTACGCAATCAAAACATGCGGTCTACGCAGGTAATGGAATTAAACATGCGGTCTACGCAATCAAAGCATGCGGTCTACGCAGGTAATGGAATTAAGCATGCGGTCTACGCAATCAAAACATGCGGTCTACGCAGGTAATGAAATTCAAACATGCGGTCTACGCAAGTAATGAAATTAAACATGCGGTCTACGCAATCAAAACATGCGGTCTACGCAGGTAATGGAATTAAACATGCGGTCTACGCAATCAAAACATGCGGTCTACGCAGGTAATGGAATTAAGCATGCGGTCTACGCAATCAAAACATGCGGTCTACGCAGGTAATGAAATTCAAACATGCGGTCTACGCAAGTAATGAAATTAAACATGCGGTCTACGCAATCAAAACATGCGGTCTACGCAGGTAATGGAATTAAACATGCGGTCTACACAATCAAAACATGCGGTCTACGCAGGTAATGAAATTCAAACATGCGGTCTACGCAAGTAAAGGAACGTATTATTACACAGCATAATCGAAACAATTTGCGGGGCTCACAAAGCATGAAAAGGATACGGGGCGGGACATTCTTCGCATGCATCGAGCGTTGCTCGCAGAAATTGTGGCCTGAGGTCAACTCAAAGGTTCACGTTTCAAAGGTGTGATTTCCCGTATTGTGAGAGTGTCCAATGACACGGTTGACCCGAACAAAGATGCGGAAGGTGCGTTAGTCGCAAGGGGAGTTTCACCGGTATCAATTCTGATACTTGGCTACCCTGCCATTCTACGCTTTATTTTCCTTTTTACTAGCAGTTTAAGCACATTGCACTGCCTCAGGCAGGTTTATTTTCTTTCTCAAAATTCACACACTTTGCAAAACATGTGATGGAAATGAAACGAATCATTTTATTCAAAAGATGTTGCATTTGGGGATCTTTTATGCATCACATCGCAAGGTATCACACCACAATGTGAACGAAATTGAACTCATTTTGGAAATTTGCCATCGTAATAATCAGGTAGTGAACCGACTTACAACTCGATAAGCAAAACAAGGACATGACACAACCAAACAAGTGTGAATACAACTCGATAAACAAATCAGGAGCTACAAGAGAGCGAAATACAACTCGATAAGCAAATGTTCAAAACTCGACAAGCAGACGGGCGTGGCTTCGCAAGAGTTTATCGCCGGGGGGGTTTGGAGGTGGTGAAGTTCCCCACTTCTTAGCATAAACAGCTCAGGAAACCAGAATGAAGTCCACCGGCATGGTGTAGGGACCACCGGCTGCAAGGAGTGGCTACCGGCCATATATCTGTTTTGTCGGCAAACTAAAATGGCCGGTCGGCATATTTTTTTGGCCGGTCGGCACTAAACGAGGGGGACCACCAGAATGTTGACACCTGTCCCCCACTCAACCTTATCTCCTACAAAAGATCCCAGCTTCGTAGTTTTTCTCATTTTCACACTGATTTGCTCCAATGGAAGAGTTTCTTGCCCAAAATCTCACAGCTTGGATTGCTAGCTTGGATGGCTCAGAAAAAGTGAATTTCCGGGGCTTTGGCATAAATGCACTGTTCACTCTGGGTCGTACCCCGTTGCATCTCCCGTTTCTTCATGCCGCGGCAAGGTTTTGGAATCTGGCGACACATGTCTTTAGCTTCGCCGGGCAAGAGATGTGTCCTACCTTCGAAGATTTTCGAGCTCTAATGGAGTCCGAGCGCGACGAGGAGCTCCTGCCCCAACTTAATTTTGGTCATGCCCAATCCTTAGGGCGAATGTGTGGACTCAGCATGCGTGACGCTCGGTCTCTGATTTGTGACGGGATGCTGGACATTCCGAGTTTGACGGATCGGTTTTCCGATGCTGGTGATCGCAACAACCATCACTGGCAAGGCTTCCGGCGCCATGCCCTCTGCTTGTGCATGCTATTCCATTTTCTATTCGTCTCAGGTTCTGGAGGGGCTAGTGTCTGGCTGATTGAGGTCGCCCAAGGCTTGAAGGAGGGCAAGAGCTGCATTGCGATGACTCTGGCCGAGACGCTAATGGGCTTAGACGCCTTTCACCGTCATGAGACGTGCAGATTAGCGGGGAGTCCACTACTACTACAGGTAATGTTTCCCACCCGATCTCGCATTTCTGTATTGCTCACATCACTCGGCCCTCGAGCTCAGTCTTTTCTCACAAAACCCCATTCTCACTCTTCTCTCCTCGTACATCTCTCTATTCTTTAATCTCTCATTTTTCAATCCCTCCCCAGGTGTGGCTGATGGATAAATTGCAGGTTGTGGACTCCTGCCCAGCATATTCAGCTCGCGGCTACTTCTTCCGGCATCGTCTAGTCAATGCCTTGGATGAGGAATGGTGGTTCGCTTGGATGTGCCACTTGTCCGCAGACCGTATTGCTTGGCGGTGCCCTTGGTTGAACCTTCCGGCAATGAGTTACAATATGCCTCGGCAGACTGGGATTCAACTGGTTGGTCTCACTCATTGTGTATTCTATTTCCCATTTCGGATTCGACGCCAATTTGGCCATGATCAGACTTGCCCGCCAGAGGGGATAGAGTATCCTGCTGCATTTCCAGCCCGAGGCGCGCAACTTGCTTGGCAGGCCACTGCGTGGAGGATGAGAGAACTCCTGGCCCCCGCTCCTACTTTTAGTTGCACTTTGTCTGACGAGTGCATAGATTGGCTCAATGAAGAAGCACAGATCGGGCCCAGCTTGGCATCAGAGGCTTCGACCAACTCTGGGAGGGGGCGCAGGAACACCGGACTTGACCATGCCCTAGATTTATTGCTTTATTAGTACTTTTAAGTTTTCTTTCATGAATGTAATAAAAAGCAACTTCAATTGTATGTAAGAGCAGGAGAACTCTGTTTTGAAATCAAAGAAATTGAAAGTTGTGGCACTGAAAATTTTCCACCTTGGTCCAAAAATGGTCAAAGTTGTAAAAAGATTATTTGAACAAAATCAGCTTATATTAAAACTTTTCAAAGATATTTTTGATGTGGATTAGAGCTGGACACGCCTGAGATCTGTCACTCGAGATGCACAACCCCAGATTCCTGCAACTGGAAAGTTGCCCCTAGTCTGAATGGCACTGCACCGGAGATTCCAACGAATGCTGATGAACAAAGATGGCTGAGATGATCAAATGGACAAAGTTAATCGGGGAAGTGTTATGGCTGAACTTCAAGATGAAGCTGCCTACGTATCCCAAACATGGGAATCAAGCCTTACGTAGTTCCGGTTTGGGTTCGCTCGAGTATTTTCACTCTCCTTTTGCGCTCTAACTTTTGCCAAGGCCGCCCTTTTGCGGGTTTTCAGCCTTGCGAGCTCAGTTTTTATATTTTCTAATTTTTTGTGCTCTAACTTTTGCCTAGGTCGCCCTTTCGGGTTTTCGGCCTAGCGAGCCTCTCAAGGATAGTATTTCTTCAACTTGTCCATATTGATCGGTTGAGAGAATTCTAAGCCATCTAAGTCCATCAAAACCACAGCTCCGCCTGACCAGATAGCTTTGATGATGTAGGGACCAGTCCAATTGGGTCTGAACTTGCCCCTTGGGTCGTGGATGGGAGCTCGGTTGTCTTTGAGTACCAAATCTCCTTCCTTTAGATTTCTGGACTTAACCTTCTTGTTAAAAGCCCGAGCAATCCTGCGCTGATAACTCTGAACGTGGTACAGTGCTTTCAGCCTTCTTTCGTCAAAGAGCATAAGTTCCTCGAACCTGCTCTGCTGCCAATCTGCCTCAGCTATCTGACACTCGGCCAATACCCGTAAAGACGAAACTTCAATTTCAATAGGTAGAACAGCCTCCATTCCATAAACTAACGAATACGGAGTTGTTCCAGTAGAAGTTCTAATTGAAGTCCTGTAGCCCCACAGAGCAAACGGCAACTTATCTGGCCAATCTCGATAGGTTTCCACCATTTTCCGCAATATATGTTTGATGTTCTTGTTGGCGGCCTCAACTGCTCCATTGGTTTGCGGCCGATACGTAGATGACTTATGAAAAGCCACGTTATACTTTTCCAACAAGTCGACCACTTCTTTCTTAAAGTGGGATCCATTATCCGAGATGATCTCATTTGGCACCCCGTAGCGACAAATGATGTTGTTTCTGATGAACTTTGCGACATGCGACGCTTTCAACACCGCGTATGATTGGGCCTCGACCCACTTTGTGAAATAATCTATCGCTACCAGGATATACTCATGTCCGTTCGACCCCTTCGGGGTAACAGCTCCGATCACATCGATCCCCCATACGGAAAACGGCCACGGGGAAGTCATGTTATACAACTTGGATGGTGGGATATTCATACGGTTTGCATGGATCTGGCATTTGTGGCATCGCCGAACAAAGCCGATACAATCCTCCTCCATGGTTGACCAGTAATAGCCCTGTCTGAGGATCTTTCTGGCCAACATTACTCCATTCATGTGTGCACCACACTCTCCTCCGTGGATGGCCTCCATTAGGCGCTTCGACTCTTCAGCTTCTACACAGAGCTTATGCATTCCCAGATGACCTCTTTTGTACAGCTTACCTCCGCAGATGATGAACTGAATAGCCATTCTTCTAATGGCCCTCTTATCCTTGGCGCTTGCCCCTAGTGGATACGTCTCATTTTCCAAGAAGTTCCAAATATCGTAATACCAGGGGTTGCCGTCTTGGGCCTCATCTATGGCGGAAATTGACTCGTATGCCGGCGTAAACTTCTGATCAATGATGATTGGACGCATCCGGACTCCCGACGGGATGTCTATCATGGAAGATAGAGTTGCTAATGAATCTGCGAATCTGTTATTCTCTCTTACGAGGTGGGTGAAATTTAGCTTCTCAAATCGAGGAATTAACAAATCCAAGGTTTGGTGGTAAATTATCATCCTTTCCTCCTTGACTTTCCAGTCTCCTTTTGCTTGAGACACAACAAGATTCGAGTCCCCAATGACGTCCAACCGTCTTACCCCTAGCTCTAGGGCTGCTTCCAGACCAGCAATACATGCCTCATACTCTGCCTCATTGTTCGAGACTCTGAACTGGAGCTTGAATGCTAAAGGGATACGGGAATCGTCAGGCGCTATCAGCAACACCCCTATCCCGTACCCATACTGGTTTGACGCTCCGTCAAAATACATCGTCCACGTTTCATCCTCGATATGCAGAATGGCTTCATCTGGGAATAGGTACTCAACCGCTTCATCCCCCTCAACCGGGTGGTCGGCAAGGAACTCCGCTACCGCTCTCCCTTTCACCGACTTGCGCGTTACATACTTCAAGTCAAATTCGGAAAGCAATAGCAACCAACGAGCTAGCCTACCCGTAAGTGCTGGTTTCTCGAAAAGATATTTGACGAGATCCATACGTGAAACCAACATTACAGAATGAGCTAACAAGTAGTGCCGCAGCTTCCTGGTAGCCCATACCAAGGCCAAACAAGCCTTCTCCAGTGGTGTATAGCGGGTCTCGTAATCCAGCATCTTCTTGCTTAGATAGTAGATAGCCCTTTCCACTTTGTCTTCTGACTCCTGCGCGAGCATGCAGCCCATGGTGGTCTCAGTTACCGAAAGATACAATATCAACGGTCTCCCCGGTTCTGGCGGTGACAATACAGGCGGGTTCTGTAGATACTCTTTGATCTGTTCAAAAGTTGCTTGACATCGGCCGTCCCATTGGAATTTCTTTCCTTTCTTCAGGAGGCCAAAAAGTGGTTCACAAGTCAAGGTTAATTTAGAGATAAACCGCCTTATGAATTGCACTTTACCTAGAAAGCCTCGCACCTCCTTTTCAGTCCTTGGTGGTGGCATTTCTAAGATGGCCTTGATTTTAGAAGGGTCGACCTCGATGCCCCTTTGCGTTATCAGAAACCCTAGCATCTTCCCTGCTGTAACACCAAAAGTACACTTCTGGGGATTCAGCCGCAGCCGAAATTCTCTGATCCTTTGAAAAAACTTTTGTAAGGCGGTGTAGTGGCCCTCTCTTTCTTTGGCCTTGACAATCATGTCGTCCACATACACCTCGACCTCTTTATGGATCATATCATGCAATATTGTAGTTGCTACCCGTTGATAGGTAGCTCCCGCGTTTTTCAGCCCAAATGGCATTACTCGATAGCAATATGTACCCCACGGGGTAGTGAATGCAGTCTTCTCCCGGTCTTCGGGCGCCATTACTATCTGATTATAGCCTGAGAAACCATCCATAAACGAAAGTAAGGCGTGTCTTGCCGTGAAATCTATCAGTTCATCAATGTGTGGCAAGGGAAAGTCGTCCTTCGGACTGGCCCTATTCAAATCTCTGAAGTCTACACAGACCCGAATTCTGCCGTCCTTCTTCGGCACCGGAACAATGTTGGCCAACCAAGTCGGGTACTCAGACACCAGCAGGAAGCCTGCATCAATTTGCTTGGTGACCTCTTCCTTGATCTTAATGGCCCAATCAGGGCGGATCCTCCTGAGCTTCTGTTTGACAGGTCGGGCCTCGGGATCAAGAGGGATCCGGTGCTGTACAATCTCAGGATCGATTCCAGGCATGTCTTCGTAGGACCACGCGAAAACATCTTTGAAATCTTTTAACAAAGCGACTAAGCGCTCGCGTTCCTCAGAAGACAACGTGGACCCGATCTGGACCAGCCGCGGGTCCTTCTCAATACCAACATTCACTGTAGTGATTTCATCCATTAAAGGTTTAACAAATCTTTCCTGCTCTTGATCAATTAACCGTTGCAAAACCGGAGGAATTTCTTCCTCGTCGTCTTCATCAAAATTTTGAAAATCCTGATTTAAGCAATAAATCAAAGGCACAGAAAAATACTCCGAAACCACATCCACGTCATTCTCATTAAATACTTCCGAGCCGTCGGATTCCTCTGTTACAACAGACTCAAAAGAAAATGAAAAAGACGACCTAGACAGGACTGTGGCATCCGGGTTATCACCCCCGGGAATACCGGACTCAGACTCAGTTGAGCTGGAATCTAATTCCGACGTACAAGATTCGGTAGAATCAGATTCCGGCTCACTACCTGACCCGGTGCTGCTTGATAAAAAGCCTTCTTCATATTGCCAGATGAGAGAAGGTGCGATGGACACATCCAAAATAGCTGATGATAGGCCTGCAGCCGCTTCATTCCCAATCACACATACCGAGGAGCTATCCCCCAAGCACCTCTGTTCGATCGGAGGATCTGAAAGCAGACACGCCAGCGCTGCCCCCATTTCATTCTCAGCGTCCTCAGACTGCACTTCCTTACTTTGCTCAGCCTCAGCCGATAGATCTGCCTGCCCTTCGGCGATGTCATCCTCAGGTAACTGTAAATCAAAGAAAATCTCAAATCCCGGTACGCGCTTCTTCTCCGCGTTGAGCCACGGCTCTGGGAAGCCACAGAACGGAAAGTTCTCCCCTTCCCGGACGAAACGTCCGTTCAGGGTCCCCCGAATGGGCTGGTGCATTAAGTCAAAGGGCTTTCCCATCTGTTTCGCCCTGGCCCTTCTGGCCATTTCCTTTCCTTTCCTTATCCAATCCTCTTTGGTGGGTAGGTAGCCCAAACCAAAGGTATGGGGGTTATGTGGCACTTCGGCCGATGTTGCGGCGCCTTTCCTACCGCTCTTGCCTAATCCCATCCCGGGGATGTGCTGGATTTTGTTCATGAGATAAACTGCTTGGGCACTGACATACACCCCTTCGTTAGCTGCCATGATGTTCTGTACGACCCGAGCCTCGGCCAAGGTAAAACCTGATATGAACACATCTTCTATACCGTGCTCAATTTCTAGAACAGGCGTAGATATCTCTGGTGGTGGATGAATTGATGAGTTTCCAAAAACAATGGCTACTCCCTTCCCATAGGGGTATTTCACCACTTGATGTAAGGTAGAGGAGACCGCCTTTACCTGATGCAGCCATGGCCGCCCCAAAAGCAAATTGAACGTTGCAGGAACCTCCAAGACGTGGAAATCTATCTCGTGCTGTCCTGGCCCAACCTTTGTTTGAATCTTAACTGTCCCCATTACTTCCCGGCTTGTGTTGTCATATGCCCGAATCACCTGGGTCGTTGGCACAAAATCCGCGACTTTCAAACCAATCGCATAAGCTGTCCTTGCCGGACAGACGTTGATGGCGGACCCCGTGTCGACAAGTACCACAGGTATCCATTTATCTCTGCACTCGACAGAGATGTAGAGCGGTTTGTTATGGTTCGCACCCTCGGGTGGTAGCTCTTTGTCAGAAAAACTCAATGCTAGGGAACTTCCTCCCGAAAAGACTAAGCCCACCAGCTGTTCGGGCGTGGTATCTATGGAAAGTTTGGCCTTATCCATGGCTGACAGGACAGCCTGCCTATGTACTCGAGAAGCCATAAGCAGTCCCCAGATGGAGATGTCTGCTTGTATCTTTTTTAATTGTCTCAATACGGCCTCATCTTCGAGTTGCTTCTCCTTTTGTTTCTCTGCTTCATTATCTTTCCTAGACGCCTCTGGTTGATCTAGGTGTGGAGGTTTGAAATACCGTCCGCTCCTAGTCATGTGATCGACTTCGCCGATATACCAGGTATCATCTGGTTGGTTACCTTTCCAATCCTCGTCTGTGTGGGCAAGACATAGATCATCGTCTTCCCACCACATACCATCTGCAGCTGACAGGCATCTGTCTGGTTCTGGCACAACTGTCTCGATACTTGCAGTACCTTTTATCCCTATGCCCGCAGCATCCTTCGTTTCCGTACTTGTGGCGGTTTCGACCCCCGCGTGGCCTTTTGCTTTCCTGATCCTCTCAGAATCCTCGAATCTTTCTTGTTCTGACTGTGTCAATGCAGTAGGTTGCTCACTGATCCCTGTACTCAAAATGCTCCATTCCCGAGCGAAACTCTCGACACCGGCGCTCTCCGGCGATGCATTCTGCTCTTCGATACTCCCGGCCGTTGTTGACATTCCTGCCCCTGCCGGGCCTTGTTCTGACTGGAACTCCTCTATCACATCCGGCTGATCGTCTAACCACCCCGTGGCTTCTGCTGACTCTTCATAATCGAACCAGTTGATGGCTGAGTCTTGGTCATCGTGAAATTGGAACTTGACAACGTCCTTTTCCACGGCTGTCAAATCATCCGTTCCCTGTCCTGAATTGTCCCCTCGGATTACACACAGCTCTCCCCCGACTGGAAATTCGACATCTGGTCTATTCTGGCCCACTGGTGAAATGTAGTCACTCGGACTGTAAGCATTCCCAACATCATTCTCAGACTCCGCAGACTCTGGTTTGACAACCTCTTTCCTGTTCTCGATGGTCACCATCACTGGCTTGGGTTGGGTTATGGAGACGTCCATCATGCACAAATCGGTGCAATCAGGGAGGAAAACTTTAGGTTTAGGCAGGTAGGAGGGTGTGATGTAGATACTAGGATCGTAGGATGCGACCCCAGTGTGGATGAAATTGATTCTTTTGGGTGGTGGAACTTGGTTATGTGTGGGGAGAGGATTTGTAGTAACATTGGGTTTCTCAGGGGGTAAAATCACCCCATTATCAATGAGATCTTGAATCTCATGACGTAATCGAAAGCATAGGTCGGTGTCATGACCGTGCTGCTGGTGGAACGCACAATATTTGGCTGGGTTGTGGGTGGCGGGTAGTCTGTCGGGTAAGGGCCGCGGCTCTAGGGGCTTCAGATGCCCTTTTCTGATCAAAACCCCCAAAGCTTTAGACAGGGGCATATAAAGTGGAGCGAAAGTTCTGGTGTTTCTGGGAGGGTATTTGGCTGTTTGTGAGTTGCTTCCGGACGCACCGGAGAATGGCGTGGCTGTCGTATTTCTTGGGGAAGGGTTAGTGGTGACCATACTCACTTCGGAGGTCCTGGCAGTCGTAGCGCCACTCGGGCCTGCATTAGCACTACGATTGAAATTTCTGCGGGGTTGCTCCCAGTCATTATCGATCCAACCTTGTCTTAGGGCGTCTTCGATCTGCACCCCCATTTCATGCAGATCAGCAAAGGTAGGAAAGGGGACTACAATCATCTTTTGCATTAGCCTCGGCTGGAGATTGAGCACAATCATCCGAATCTGGTCCTTGTCCGTGGGTCTTAAGGTCATCATCGAAGCCTTAGCTCGCCATCTGGTTACAAATTCTGAGAAACTCTCCTTGGGTTCTTGTCTCGTTGTCTCGAGATCTCGGGTCGTGATCTCGATTTGTGTGTTATATGAGTATTGCAGGATGAAGGCCTCAGCCATCTCGTCCCAACTTCTCTTGACGTCATCCTCCAGCTTGGCGTACCACGCGGACGCTACACCCGACAGGGTACGGCCGAATAAAGACAGCTTCTGTAATCTGGTGAGGCCCATTGGCCTTAGGACGTCTGAAAACAGTCGCAGGTGTACCATGGGATCCTCAGATCTGTCAAAACGATCGATTTGGGGCATCTTAAACCGATCTGGCAGCGTCACAGCTGTGTCGATGTATCCATCTCCAATGTCCGGAATGGACTTCGCACCTTGAGATTTCTTGAATAGCTTTTCAAGCTTGTGCATTTTTAACGTCATGGGGTCTACCTCAGACTGAAAGGGAGAATCCGATACATTAATGGGAGTGGGTGCCTTGGATTGTTGAGGCGGAATCGGGGGTGGAGCCGGCCCCGTTGGGATGTCTATATCTTCTTGGACATTCCGGGCGTTTGGTGTCTCTTCGGGTATTGGAACCCTTAATGGAGGAGGGATTTGCTGCGAAGGTGATGCCCCAATTTGCTGTTGCAATCTCCCAATTAAATCCGCTTGCTCACTCATAACTGTAGCCTGTTGCCTGGCAAATTCTGCCTGTCGGGCAGCATCTTGCTGCATCATTTTCATGCTTTCCTGAAGTTGGCGCACCATCTCCTCTAAACTAGCCATACTGTTCTGCTCTGGTTGAATTGCTGGTATGCGTTCCCTCTCTGTGGGTGAAACGGGATCCTGATCCCTACTATACACAGGTGGGGTAGACAAAGCCCTCTGTACTAATTGTTGAACCGGTGTCCTCTGCCTAGTTGCTTTCCGTTTAGTAACCGGGGGTAGAGAATGGTACACTGGTTGTCCTTCTATCAGATCCTCAGATCGATGGAGCCGGCGACCTCTGATCCAGAGTGCTTGGGGAATGTCTACTGGGTTGGACGCAATGATGCTAAACTACCTAGCAAAAAGATAAATAAAGCAATAAATAAACCAACAACTGGACAGCACAACGGCATAAAATAAACAAATAATATATAGTTGGATATTCAAAACACATAGTCGATAAGCCGAACACACTGTTCCTCGATACTGATCACTGTTCTCAAAATCTCTATTCCCAATACTGAACCCTGATACCCGATAACTGATTCTCTTAAAGCTGATACTGATGCCCTCAGGCCTGATGCCCAGACTTACAAACTGATGTGTTCATTTCCCTGCAGAAATACATTCTAAAAGCACATAGCAAGTAAAGAGAGCCAAAACACCCCTATGTTGGGGTAGGGTTTCCCTGTCCTATTTTGTCAGGAGCTAGGGTTTCACTACGCACGCAACGGTTTGAAACAACTTAGCATCGGGTAAGCAACCTGTCCTAGCTTGGAATGGTCACTATGGTTCCGAATATGCATTAGGTCGAATGGTCAAAAAGGGTGCCCTGGTAAACCGGGGTTTGTGTTCCCATGCTGTCAGAGCCCATAGCCGGTCAGCCTTATGGACATGCCTTGACAAGACAAGCCTCCGGCAAACCGTTCAGGAATGGCAGATGGCAAACACTATGTTCCTAGGCGCACCAATGCACATGCAATGCAAAGAAACACATAAATGAGATCAAAACAGGATATCACGAGTTCGAGTCAAGCTCTCTAAGTCCCCAGCAGAGTCGCCAGAAACTGTGGACGCGCCCGCGTGGGCCTCGCTACAGTTCGGACTCGCGATTTTTGTTGTCGCGGTTCTAAATCTGAACCAAAGAGTCCAAATCTGGCAAATCGTTTTGAGAAATAGATTTTTGAAAAAGTAGTGCCAAACATGGACTGCTTTGCCAGATACAGAGTCGCCACCTAAATATTTTTAAAATGGGAGAATTTAGGAAACCCTGACTCGGTGCCGAAGGCCACATGTCCGTCATCACCGGAGTTGTCTCGGCTCGGGAGCTTGGGTACGATCGGGGAAGGTCATCTATGAGCACCCCCTTTCGCCCGGTCCGAAGACCGGCCTCTACTAACCGCGATATCTTGTTTTGAAAACGTTATGTGTTCTTATCCCGATTATTAGCCTAAAATTACTATGTTATGCGCGCAGCAAACAAGTATAGACCAAATCGCTCAAATTGGAATAAAAAGCATTTTATGTTTGTTTTGTAAATGGTTTGCTACTCGCAAGTAGGCTAAAATGCAGATTTTGCCACCATCAAGTGGGCTTTTGGAAAAGACGGTTTTGCCACTATCTAGTGGGCTTAAAACAAATATAGTTTTAACGCATTATCCCAATTTAAGCAATTTGACCTCCACCCCACAGGCATTCAAGCAATTTATCTCATGTAAACACTTAGCCGCATGGCAAGCATACTATTATGGCAATCATTCACACGCATGCTGGATGCTAAAGCATAACCACTTACATTGTACTCCGTGCCAAAACAATAAACTAGTTAGCAATTGTGCATGTCCTAGTTCATGTTATTTTGCCTAATGCAACACATACAAGATGCAATTTTAGCTAGGCTCGGTTAACCTAAATATTGGCATATGATATGCAACCAATTGATTCATGTATTCAATTTTGAAATTTGAAAATACGAATGCGGTTAGTATGATGTACCGAGCCTGGTGCATGTCAACAAATGCATGAATGCACGCATGCATATCATAAGGTATGCTAATTTCAAAAATGCCCTAATCTACCATCATAAGCAGGTAAATAAAAGGGAAGAAAGAAATGGGGATTGGAAGACATACACACGCTCACCCACACTTATTACAGGTTTACCCTCACTCAGAGGGTTCGAATTAATATTACAGTCCCAAATAATAAACGAATAAAATTATTACAAAAATAAATATTCTAATTTAATTTAAAGGAAAGGTGGCGAAGGAAGGAAAAGGGTAGCCGCAGCCTCTGCCTCGGGATGCGCGAGTGATGCATGCTCGAATCCGCCTCGTCCGGAAAACCCGTACTGTACTCCTGTCGCCTCTGTTTGTACTGCCTTGTCTTTCTGAAAATTGCCAAAGTACTGGAGCAAGTTCCTTGCGTCCTGCAGAGCACCACCGGCCGGACAGAATCACCACCGGCACTTCACAGTTCCAATCGGCACTTTATTGGATTCATCGGCACTCCAGATAGTGCCGGTCGGCACTAAATTCTGCCGGTCGGCAGAAACTTCCTGCAGAAGACAATTTGACAGCAAACAGAGAACAGACAGTGCATGGTATGGAGTTCTTGGACACATGTAAGCATGGTCCTACTTCTTATCATATTTTGAACTCAAAGAAGCATGACCTTCGACCTTTGAGCCATCAATGGTGCATGATGACTCAAGGGATCAAATTTGCCACTTAATGTAAGGATGTATGCAACAAACAACATGAAAACCGAGGCCTTATCAAGTTGGAGTCAAAGGTCCCGATGACCGGGAATCGAGGCACATTGCATCACTTGAAGTATGAATGGTCCTTGATTCCCAAACTTAGTTTGACACCCCAAACCAAGTAAATGCAATGCATATAATGCTCAACAAGGCTCAAATGTATCATGCCACCAAGATATAAAGTACAACAAGCATTATGCAACCAACATGACAAATGTACAATGCTAAGCATACAAGGTACAAAAATGGTGCAAACATGGACCAATTTGACCATGGGATTGATAAGCTACAAGGCTTAATGGAACAACTATGCAACAAACATGGAGCAAGCATGCAAGAGGGCTTAAAATTGCAAAGGGGTAGGCACTCACCCTTCTCAAAACAGTGGCCAAAAGTGCTCAAAATGATGAACAATCAACTCATGTTAACAAGTAAGCTCATGATCCCAAAGTTAAGGCACAAAAGGAGACAACTCCCCCCCACTAACATGATCTTTCATGGCATGATCAAAACTAGTAAAAACAGAGTTTTTGCATGCAAAATAGGACCCCAAAAACTCTTAATATGGCAGCTAAAGTATCCCCCATGAAACGAATGCGCTAAGGCTCACTCCTAGGCATAAGAGGACACACCCTCAAGGTATGAAAGAGGCCATGCATGCACACATACAAGCATGATTCTTGGACTAAAATGTGGTCCTTAGATGATGTTAAATCATGAGGATAATCCCAAACATACATGTTAGAGGTCAACATGCTCAAAGCTTTTAAGCTAAAATACAAAGCAACCCTAACAAACATGTCAAGCATGATTAAATGGATAACCAATAAACCTTAAGCATGGAAAAACATCACTAAGAACTTCATGGAACTAAACCAACTCTCACAAGAATCATGGCCTAATCATGAGATGTATTTCTAAGCAAGATGGAGCAATACAAAGCAAGTATTACAAGCATACAAGGAGGTCCAAATCCGACCAAAGACAGAGGTTATATATGACCTAAGATGCCTAAAAAAATACTGAAATGAAGCCAAGAAACAACAAGCACACATGCTATCCTTTTGAGCCCAAAAAGCAAGGAAACAAAACCATAAAGGGAGAGGGGTGTCCCTCCCCTATGCAAGACTTCAAACCAACTTTTTTGACACTAAAATACACTGATTTTTAGTGATGAAAAGATCAAAATGCTGAAGTGAACAAAACCTTATCAAAGAGGCACAAAAATAGACCAAACAAGGCCTATGAGGGTGAGTTTGCACTCAAACCACAAAATGACCTTAATGAAAGTGCTAGAGCAGGAAAATTTAAGCCTTTTTCATGTTATACACAAGAGCTAAAATAGTAAACAAAATAGGTAGAAAACCAATGCAAGTTTGCGGAATAAAAAGGAAGATGCTCACCCTTGAAGAACCCTTGAAGAACAAATGGTCTAGCCTCCTTCTTTGGATCAAAACCAGTCCAAAACTCAAGAAAAAACTCCTCCAAGTCCCTCAATCTCGGAGTAAGGTGTAATGGTGTGTGTAATGGTGCAAAAGTAAGGTAAAACACACCTTTTGAGCTAAAAAACACACACAAAGGAGGAGAGATGGGGAGGTATAGAGATAATATGTATCTATATTGCTAAGGGCTGGTTTTTGCTTCTGTTTTTCTAACCTAGAACCAAGAGGAAAGCCCCTCTCTTATAGGACTCCCTCTTGCAAAGCTTATACAACAAGCTTGGCTAGAGGGAAATCCCTCCATACACGTGTATGGAGGGGGGAAGAGTTGGTGCCAGCTATCACAGCTGGCACAAAATATCTCCATAAAGTGGATGAACAGTGGTCGGCTGCCCAAAAATGCTATTTCGGCAAAAAACAGTGCCGACCGGCAACATATTATGCCGACCGGCAAACAAAAGTGCCGATGGCAGAAAAAGACCAGCCGGTGGCCTCCAGCCACTGCCGGTGGTGTGTGGGGATGCCTTACATGGCATTCCCTGCCTCTCAAAGGCAAGATGCAAGTGTTTGGTGCAAAACCAGACACTAAACGGTTGAGTTCGGAGATTCTGAGGCAGGGCACGCGAGCCGAGACCTCCGGGAACTCCAAACGAACACAAACATGGAAGATCACCGAGTGTTCAAACGGTGACGTCCAAGTCTTGAGGACGGTCAAAAATGGGGTATCTACACACATCCACCCAGGTCACCTGCTGTGCGCCCGATTTGGGAACCCCAGTTGTTTCAGGCTCGTGAACCCACAACGTTCGAGTTGATGGGGATGATTGGTGACCTTCAGAGGTCTGTGGCAGATCTCACACACGGAATGTCGGCTTCGCTACCAGCTGTACCATATGCTGGGAATTTCATACCACAGGAGCCCCCGCTACTGGGACGCAATGTGATTAAACTCAGCCAACCTGAGGTTGTCCCGAGCTATGGCAATGACATGCCAACAGCAACCCAAACCCTTGATCGGGCTGAGGCCAGAGGTAAGAACAAAATGTAGGCAGACATCGATCCCATTGAACAACTGCTGCGGGCAGTCGAGGCTTTGAAAGCCGGAGGTTTGAGCAAGCAGCGAGTACTTGTGGTGGTGGTTAAAACTGTAGATGACGTCTTCCCCACTCAGGCCGAAAGCAGTTTAGGCCGGAGGGAGAGTCAAGACAGGGACCGTCGTACCAGAACAGTTCCTCCCACTCCTAACCTTGCACCTGCAAAGGATCAGAAGGCCAAGGCCGTACCTGCCGACCCTTTTGCTAGTGCGTCTAACGAGAACCCTCAGACTTCGAAGCACTTGCCTCGAGGGCGCAAAGCCTTCCATGCCCTCCACATGCCTTTGTCTAGGGCACTTCTAATTTTGGCTAAAAAAGGGCATCTTACACCCCTTGAGCCGCGGCCTCTCCCGAATCCCCTTCCAGCTAAACATGATGCTACCTTGTACTGTGCGTACCACCAATAGACCGGTCACAGCACCGACAGTTGCTTTTGCCTTCGTCATGAAGTGCAAGATTTGATTGACAATGAAGTCATCCTCCCACCTACCTCAGCAAAATCTGTCACCACTGAGTTGTTGGACTTCGAGGATACTGTAAGTATGTGATCAGGGGTTGGACCACCTGCGGGCGGCGCTCGGTATATTTCAGATGTGGCGTTTGGCATGCACTATTTTGAGCATTTGCGAATGCTGGGTTTTGTAATTTCTGGCTCGGGTGTTTGAGTCAGTTATTTTTGTTTAGAGGCTGTCTCTAGGTTTTGAGTCAGTCTTTTCGCTTAAAGGTCTGTCTTATTGTATCGAGTCAGTCCCATTGTATATAAATCAGGTGATTCCGGGGTTGTTGCCTCAAACACCGTTTTGTTTTGTAATTTCTCTTTTGTTTTCTTTTGAGTCTGTCTCTGCTATGGAGCTAATTGCAACCAGGAGATCGGACTGAAATAGCTGTGGCTATCATGTTTCCGTGTTTACTGCTACTTTGAACCAGTTGTGCCAGAGGATTTGAATGAAATGGCAGTGCATTCCACCTGCTCTTTTGAGCTCTGAAATTATTGCATTGACCTAAGTTTTTCAAAACTTTTTTTGAACACTGCAGTGATGAAAACGAAGAGGAAAGAATTTCTCGGATTTTACAAAACTTGATCAATTGAGAGAAAGAGAGGCATGCTAAGCCCTTAATGAATGAAATCATGCTTGTTAGCATGAGTACTGAGAAGGACCCTGGCTTGATCCAGATTGGTTCCACACTATCTTTAGCACGAGCGATTTGTCGCTTTCTTAAAATTTTTTCAAAATGTTTTGTGTAGTCTTGCGAAGACTTGTGTGGAATCATTCTTGAGATTGTACAACTTAGGATCGCTCTCAGCCTCAAGACTTGAGCCCTTACCTTCAAACCTTGACCTTGAGTTCAGAGTATTCAACGGTCAACCACAATGTGAGGCCTGCGTGGCCAGATTCGAAGCAGCCCACGAACTAGGGGCAAGAAAAGATCAAGAAGATCAGATCTCACCAAAAGAAGCTTGGAAAGCTAGATCAGAAGAACCCCTCAAACTAGGGGCAAAAATGCCAGATTGTGCTCGAACAACCGAAGATGGATTATTCCACAAATCAATGAAGATCGGCAAGAATGCCAAACCCAGAAGGGAGGAAAGAAGACAGTTTCACTACAAGAATTTACACATTTGGCGACCACTTTTGCCGACCAAAAAAATTTTTGTCGCAAAAAAATGACATTTGGCGACCAAATATTAATTAGTCGCGAATGATCATTATTTTTGGCGACCAAATATTATTGGTCGCAGAAGGTTATATTTTGGCGACCAAAAAAAGAGTTGGTCGCAGAAAGTGGTATGCTTTTGGCTACCAACTACAAATTTGGTCGCAAAAGGTGACATTTTTTTTGGCGACCAAAAATTTGGTCACCAAAAACTTATTTTCAACAGCTAAAAGAAATTAGTTGCCAAATTAGCACTTTTAGCGACTAATATTTTAGTCGCCGTTGATTGAGATTTGGCAACTAAAAAAATTTGGCGGCGAAGGGTACATTTTCTGCGACTAATCTGGTATTTTGGTTGCCAAAAATTTGGGAGGGAAATTTGAAACGTTGGGGGGGGGGAATTGAAATTTTTTATCTTTAGAATCTGTTAGCTCACACATTTTCATTTTCTCGTCTCTCATCTCTCTTTGAAACCCTTTTATTCGTAGTTGCTTCTTCCTCACCGGCTTATTGTTCTTCTGATCTGTGAGTTTGTCTCTCTTTCGCTCCGTTTTAGTCTTTTTTTAGTTAAGCCCTAATTTCGTTCAGATACCCAAGTGAAAGGCGAACCAAGTACTAGCAAAAGAAGGAACATAGCAGAGAATGATGTTGAAGCAAGTTCAAACGATTCTGAGCCTGAACTTGTCGCCAAATGCAGAGTTCTTCGATCTCGATATCTCGCTGTTCGGACCCTAATTTCTGGTAATTAACTTTCCTCTTAACAAATTCTTAATTTTATTTGGTTATTATTATTATTATTTTTTGTTTCGTTTCTGATTGTTGTTTGTTGTAGATGAGAGAGATGATTTATCAAGGGTTGATTCGGACAAGTTCAATTCGATTATCAATGAACGATTCTGGTAATTAACTTTCCTCTTGACAATATTGCTTTCTTTAATTTGGTTTTTAGTACAGAAACCTAGAGAACAAGCTGCAGATGCTGAAGCTCTGTTGAACATCACAAACACGTTGGTTACATCTGTTAAAGCACACAGTCAAGAAGGAATTACCCCTTTTAGACTTTGTAAACTGTCTGCTCAGAGATTTTGGGCGACAAGGTCGGGCAAGCACCAGCGCAGAGGATGGTAGGAACTCTATAGCTTGGAAGGAATTATGTGTTTTTATTTTTTGTGCTACCTGTTCTACATTTCGAAAGCATAGCACAAATTGACTTAAAATGGAGTGAACAAAAATCAAAATCCACAAATTGTCAAGAGATATGCATGTCAAAATATTATGTTAGTTTCTTATCCTTATTGTGTAATGTAGTTGTTTCGTTGTTTGTTGATCATGTTTTCTCCTTGACATGTTTCAAAGTCTTTAATATTGCGGTCATCACATGTAACTACAAAAGCAATCAATAATTTTAGTGAATGCAATGCAGAGCTGTCAAACCCTCAAAATTTTTTGTGTGCCTACCACTTCCATGAACCACAACACCTCTTAATCCTATTCATCATAATTTATTTAATTCCAAGTTTAACAGTTGCCTTTTCTAGAAAATTGTTAAATTGAATGTGATGTGTTTAGTAGAGCCAAGGTGTCAACCCACTGTTTTGATGTGTGATATGGATCAATCATATAAACCTTGATAGACTGATAACTGTGGGTTGGTTCTAGTGTTTAAAATGGAGGGCCGAATGCATCATAAACTGATTAAACTTACGATTTTCAAATAGAAAATGCATGCATAAAATGGTTTGGGATTGGAGTTGTTCAACAACTCTTTTTTTCTTTTTTCTTACTTTGGTTGCTTGGATAAACAATTTGATTAAGGCCAGCTTCTCTAGTTATAGTTACAGTTAAGGATCAAAATTTAATTTGAAATATCATCTACACTAACAGTGAGTGTGCCATTTAAATAGCAATGACATGTACTCTGCATTTTGAGCTAACTTTTATCTGTGCATGTTTAATAACACCTAAAGTGCTAAAAAACCATCTCCAATCCTTTCATCAAATCAAGGGAGAGATTTTATTTTATTTTTAATGAAATTGAGAACTCATCAAATTTGAATTTGAAAATATAAAGCATTGGAGAAGAGATGAATTTTTAAAAGATTTTGATGAAAGGATTGGAGTAGTTTATATCAAATCTAGTTTTTCACTCAAATTTTGAATAAATTTAGATGAAAAATTGGTGAAGGGTTTTAGATGCTCTAACAGAAGTTGTTAACTACCAAATACATAATTACCCACTGCCTTTTGGGTTACTCCATTTCATTTTGTGATCACATGTGAAAATTAGCTGTTTATGTTGACATTTCTATTTCTTGCTCTTACTGTTCCAGAGTTTTATAAAAGCGGTGCCTTTGGTTTGGGTTTTTTTATTTTTTATTTATTATAAGTATATTGCTTTGTGCCTCTCCTGCAAAGGCATCAGTGTTTGTTCTGCTAAATGATTTCCTTCCTGGTACTCTTTCTCAGGTCTTGAGGATGGCAATATCCCATTTGGTTCAGTGGAAGGTACTTCACTACAAATCGACTTATCATAGCATTTCGGTACAATTTTTTTTATCAAGTTAAGAGTGCGCATCTCATTTATTTGTTACCTTCTAAAATGATTTCCTTTTTCTTCCCCCAACTCCACCAAAAGGAAAAAAATGAACTTTTACATATTTGAGGATTAATTGTTTTATTTATAGAATCAGATATTAACATGTTGACCCCAACAACACGAAATGGTTGCCTATTACACAACTCACTAACCCTGCCAGGAGTTGGAAGGATGCAGGAAAGAGTGATGCCCACATTAAATCGATTGATTCATCATGGGAACATCACGTCTATGTCAAGACCTTATTACCATATTATGGCTAACATTCATGGATTACTTGTATGCCAAAATAATGTCTATCATTATATAACTAGAGTTAATTTTCAATTTTACCCTGAATCTACTAAGGAGTAGAGGATGTATTGTTTCTACCACTCTCTGTGTATTTTTTTAATTGTCTACTACTCCACTTTGATACCTAGGCTTGTTTTAATCCCATAATTTTTGTGTGAATTGGAATGCAGCTGCTTGATGTAGTGGTGGGTTTATAATTTGTTGTCAAAATGTGTATCTGTATTCAGGAATTGGTCTTTGGACTTCTAGTTCTTACCAGACATTGATCTTTCATTATTTTGTTTAAGAGTTGGTCTCCATTTCATGCTCAGTTCTCAGAGTGCAATAATAAATTGCATGCATGGATCTTCAGCTGATGAAGTTAATTGATGTCCGGGGAAAAGTATGATTTGATAATTTTTATTGTGGTGTTTTGGGTCCATGAAGTTTGTTAATTCAAATAGTGGCTTCATGATACCTTTTGAACAAAGTTTATATGCAGTCCCTTCATCTTCAATCCATCAGGAAGCTGATGCAGCATAGTTGATGTGGGCTAGGACTTGGAAAAAGACAACGTGCATATTGTTCTTGTTGGGCTCCTACTGATTTGATACTTGAGTCCTATTAAGTTACGATATTGGGCAGGAGTGAGTGGTTTAGAAGGTTTTCATATGGTGATTAGATTTGATGAAGCCTATAAATTGGCTCTATCTCTGCAAAACAAGATTAGGCTCTCAAATATGAATAAAATGCAGATCTAATGTATATTACATGTACTAGGATACGAGTATTGGGTATGAATGTTTGTCAAATCTTCCTAAATCTAAATATTTGGTTATTGAGATATGTATCCAAAAGTTGATTATGGGTATGTAGATGCATCTAAATATTATACAGGTTTTGGAAACATATCTCATACTCTTATTCTTGTCATATTCAATGAACATGTGTACATTGGGAGGAACAATGTATTATACAGTTGAGTAACAATTGCTGTAAGTTTTTCCATAACAAACTTCAAATAGTTTAGATTTAATGCTTTATTGAGTAAGAAAGTATATGTCTTAACAATAAAGATGATCATTAATCTTAGTAGTTATGACCATAGGAGCTTGTGTGCATTATGGACCTGTTTAATAATTTTTTTTATTATATTAAATTCAGTGACTCTTTAGCTTCTTACAAAAAAAAAAAAAAAAAACTCACTAGCTGGTAGTGAATAATCTTGTAATTTTGATCAATGATCATGTCACTCTTGTATATGGTTTAATTTCAAGATGTTAAAACTTAGCATTTCCTTTCACTTGGTTTGTAGTAGGTAAGTTGCATAATTTCTTTGGCAATTTTTAACTTTGAATTGATATGCTGCGCTACTGGTTCATGTGTTTCTCTAATTTTTCTGGCCTGTGTTTTGCTCTGTGTTTAGCTAGTGGTCGGTCAACGGTGAGCCTTGAAAGATCTTTAGATCATGATGGTGACCCGCTTGCCATTACCACAGCTGATGCAGTTGCAGCCAGTGGAGTACCCCATTGGAACTGGAGAGAAACCCCTGGAAATGGTATCTGTCTAATTTACTTCTCTTTAAATCTTACTTTTTCTGGAAAAGTATGTTTAGACATTTACTTCTTCTTGATCATTTTCACAAAAGTATCTTCCTTTTTTTTCTTTTTTCTTTTTTTTGTTGTCATTCAACTTGGAAAAATAATGACTTTAGTGGTAATTGAAAAATATTTTTCAATGGGTAAACAAGTCCCATATATTTTTGAATCACGAGTGACTTATCTTTTTATGAATGTTGCTGCGATATCAAATGGTGCACTTTCATTTCTTTGGAAATTGGAACTTTTCAGTATTCACCTATATGAATGTTGTTTGTAAATAAGAAAAAGGGCAAGCAAAAGGTTTCCAAAGAATCTCATGTTTCGGAAGCTCTTGATAAGCTTAGAGAGCAGACTAGGGAGGCTGTCAGGGGACTCGAGCCTGTCACGGGCTCGAAACCCCTTGCAGACGATTTCGGAAAGGATCCAATGATGGAGGATTAGGTCAAGCAGTTTGAGGAGCTTGGTGGGTCTCAGGTATTTGCTTCAATTTCATGAAATTAGGGTTTAGGGTTTCGTTTATTTCTTTGGTTTTTGCAGTTATTTGTTTGATTAGTATTTATTTATGTGTTGTGGTAACAGTAGAATTGTGAATTCACTATGTGCTTTTGGGATTTGATTGAGTTGATAATTAAGCTTTTGCTCAACAATCATTTTCCAATTGGATTAGCAGTGTTACCAGAAAACACTAACCCTGGCGAAATGTGTTATAATGCTTGTAGAAATGTGTTGTAACATGATTAATTTCAAAAAGAAAAGGAAAAAAAAAAGAAATTTTGTTGGATGTCTAATTGTTAAATTTTTTTTTGATTTAGAAGTATTTTAAATTCTAGTAGTGTAATCTAAATAAGTGTAATGAAGTTTGACTAGCTACTAGATTAGCTGATGTGAAATAGAATTGTCAGGTCATCCATAACACTAGTCAAAACAAACAACAATTCATTTTGATTGAATCAGTTAGTTTTGTGTAATGAAGTTTGATAATAGAAGGGAACATTGACCTTACTATGACTTTCCCTTTGAAACTGCTTGCATGTTCTTCTGTGAATTTTTTGGCGTCACTATATGTTTGTTCTGATATTATTCCTTCATGGCACCCTAGTAACTACATGGGAACCTTTTAGGAGGCAAAACTAGATGGCAGCTACTTGTGACAGTTTCAGCACTTTGCGACAGAGGTTGGGTTTACTTGTTGCAAAGATTTCCCTTAAATGTGCAGAATCTTTATGAAAGTTTTACTTTTTCAGGACTCAAAATCCTAGCTGATGTGGCTCATTATCTTTCCATAGAATACAATTGGTAATCAAACAAAATGATCAAACCTTTTTTTCTGATCACTTGATGTCATTTGCAAGTAAAATTTAATTATTGAATCTATTATATGCAAGTGAACTTTATTGTTTTTCGCAATTGAGTCTATTATATGTTGTATTTGTACAACCTTTTTATGTATGGAGAAGTTCTTTAATTTGTCTCAGAGAACCTTGGATGTCACCAGACCTATCACTATTCTTGTTTGTGGTGATTGGTTGCAAAATGCTGTCCGCCCCTGAATTTGGATGGGAAGGCCAAATCGGGTTGTGCTTAAACTTCAAATGGGAAGATGTAAATATTTAGTTGAAGACATTAAATTTGTGGGAGAAGGTTGTTGTTTCATTTTATTTTCTTGTTAATTAGGCTAAGAATTTTAATGTTTTTTCTAATTGAAGTTCAGATATTGTGAGCAAGTAATTAAAATATGGAAAAAATAAAATAAAATAAAATTCTGGGTTGGCCAAATTGGTGATACAGTTAATATGAGAAGTTTCATATTGTTTGTTAATTATTTGTGTATGATGGATGTCACTCAAAGCTTTTATGGAGTGAAAGGACTGGTTTGATTAGCTGTCTCATCGAATCCCCTCTTATTGCTATTGATTGCATGATTTCATGTCTCCACCTTTGCAGTGGCATTTATGTTGTCTTTTAATGGACTTCTTCGGTAGTAGGATGATATGTGGTATGAAACTATTTTTTTTATGTAGTGGAGTCAGAGCAATTGAGATACTTGAGATGATTTTTTTTTCTCTTTTTTGAGTCAGTCTTGGGGTTAAGGATGAACATGGCTAAAAGTGTCTTGATTCTTATGGGAGAGCTGCAGGATATAAATGAACCTGGCTAAGTATTTGGGTGGGTTTCATTCCCACTTCGTATTTGGGACTTCCTATTGGATCCTCTATAAAGCCATATTATTGTATATTATCCTCAACACCTACAATACAAAAATAATTACCAAATTAATGCTAATTAAATAGAGAGGAACCCTAATCACTAAAAATAACAAAAGTACAAAAATACTTCTAAACAAAATATGACATATGAAAACATCCAAGAGAATCTTTTTCACAAGTTCTGCTAAGTATTTTTTGGTAATCTGATAACTGCAAGGTCTGAGGTTCTACTTTTGGCAACAAGACGGTAAAATTGTTCATGCTTTTATTTTTTATCCATTTGCCTATTCATGTTTTTATCTGAAGGCAGATTTGTTTTTGTATTTTCTAACACTTGACAGATTAGTGCATTGAATTTCATCTATTAGTTCAATTAATTCATATGAAGTGGACTTTGGTGGGATTGTTGCAAGGAAATTCTAGCAATGAAGTTGTGCTTCTACATAGATAGGTTTCAAATTAACAATCATGCATTGCTGCATAAATTAGTAACTTGGTGGCATGTCTGAAAATATGTCTCTGTATGTCTTGTGGGGTTATGGGAACATAACCTTTTTAAAGCAAATTTAGTGTCCTTGGGATAACAATAGTGCAATTTCAGGGAAACCTTTTCTTTGATCTCTTTATCTTTTGCTTGTGGTCTTTTCTTTCCCCATACTTCTAAATTTTATCATTGCTTCTGTTGATGAAGAAATCAATAATTGCACATTTTCATAATGAAAAGTTCAAATTGTATATCTCATCGAGTTCAAATGGCATTGTTCTTTTACTTCAATCTATTGGTTGTTGTGTTGCCATTCCCTTTGATTTTTGTTTTGATATTGACTTTCAGTGGAGTTATTTGGTGCTCTTAGAGGGCGCTTATATGACAGTAAAATAAATTTGATAATGGCAACTCTCTCTACTATTGGTGCTATTGCATCTGCAATGGAACTTGCAGTTGAGAAGTCTAGCAAGGTTGTTTTCTCTAAACCTAAATTTCCTTCTAACTTTGTATTCTATTGTCCTTTAAATTTGACTTTAATATTGGGAAGTTGTTTCTTACAGCGTATATTGTCAGATGTTTTGAAATGCCTTGGTGACAATAACAAACATATGAGAGAAAGCACTCTGACTACTTTAGATGCTTGGCTTGCTGCTGTTCATCTCGACAAATAGTTATGTTTCAAATTGTTATGCTAGATGGATGTGACTTGTGAATGAAAACTTAGAATAGTTGTATTGTGTCGAATGTTAATGAATTATGTATTGTGTCGAATGTTAATGATTCAGTTAATTTGAATGATGCTTTAAAATTATAAGTTTATTATGGATTGAATGAATTATTAAGAATTACAGGTGTATTGTTTTCCTGCTTTGGCGACCAATTTATTAGTCGTGACAAATAAATAATTTTTTTTTGCAAAAAATGACAATTGCCGACCAAGAGTTTTGGTCGCAAAAAATACATCTATTGCCGACCAAAATAGCTCTTGGTTGTGGAAAATCACTTTTGCCGACCAAAAGTTTTGGTCGCGAAAAGTAACAAATGGCGACCAAATTTTGTGGTCGTGGAATGTCACAATTGGCGACCAAACTTTTTGGTCGTTGAATGTGATAATTGGCGACCAAATTTTTTGGTCGCAAAATGTGTCAATTGACGACTAAGATATTTGGTCGGAAAAATATCACTTTTCGCGACCAAAGTGTTTTTGCGACAAAATGAATTAGTCGCGGTAATTAAATATTTAGCGACCAAAAATTTAGTCGGTAAATCCAACTTTTGCCGACCAACCAAAATTTTGGTCGCGAATTACTTTTGCCGACCCTCAATTGGCGACCAAAGTAGCGACCAAAAAAATTGGTCGCGGGTAACTTTTGCCGACCAAAAATAGACTTTTAGCGACCAATTTTTTTGTTGCCAAAAGTGTGAATTCTTGTAGTGTTTGTGCTGAAGAACAACCGAGTTCCTATCCACAACACTAGGGGCAAATTCAGCCCCTATTGGATGGACTCCTACATCATCAGCGAATGACAGCCATTCTCTTAGATTCAGATGACTTCAGGATCTCAAAACCATTTGACATGGATCAGCTACACTTTTACCCTTGAGAGGCTCGCTGGGCCGAAAACCCGGAAGGGCGACCCAGGCAAAAGTTAGAGCAAATGAAAAAGAAAAGAAAAGAACAAAAAATAAAGAAAAAATGCAGAAAATGAAAAAGAAAGAAAAAAAAGAAGAAGAAGAAGAAAGAAGAATGAAAAAAAAAAGAAATGAAAAAAGAAGAACAAAGCTCGCAAGGTTGAAAACTCGGAAGGGCGGCCTTGGCAAAAGTTAAAGCGTAAAAGGTGAGGGTTCATACACAAGTGTACCTTAACCGGAACTACGTAAGGCTTGATTCCCATGTTTGGCATACGTAGGCAACTTCATTCTGAAGTCCAGCCACAAACACTTCCAAATTGATTGTGCCCATGTAATGGTTTTGATCATCTTTGCCTTCTCTGTATCCGAGAATTTGGTTGTGTTCGTCACTCTGAGGACTGACTACAAATGTGTTGCGGTGCCATTCAAACAAGGGGCAACTTTCCGTTGCCATTCAATGTGCCGTGGTGCTATTCAAACAAGGGGCAACTTTCCGGTTCCGTGCAGCTCTTTTCAAGCAAGGGGCAATTTTCTTTCGGATCTGAGGTTGTGCATCTCGAGAGTAAGTTCTGCGCTCGTTGAGCAGTGGCTGTTGGCCAAAATAGTGTTTGAGAATTTTTACTAAGGTTGATTAATTCTCTCGAAAATTATTCCATTTTTCTAAAACTGGACCATTTTCTTGGACCCAAAAAAGGAAATTTTTCAGTGCTCACAGCCTAACTTGCATGATTTTCAAATCAAAAATTGAACAAGTGTGTTAATCTAACTCTCATGTTGGTCAAAATTGTTTTAGTAGAAAGCAAAACAAAAACAAAAAATGGTCAAAATGATGAAATAGGGGCGCAATCGAGTCAGGTGTTCTGTCTTTTCCCCATTGTCAACATACTTGCCAAAAAGGGGCGCAGCTGAAGTTAACAGAAAAGGGCGAAAAGCTCCCTCATCCTCTAAGCAACGAGGTATCAAGTCAAGTGCGAAGTACGAATTGGAATGGATCAAGATATTCCACTCCCTCATCCGAGGCATCGACTAGACGTCACCGGAAGAATAGCCGCGAGATGATAATATGTTGGGCATGAACCCACAACCTCTTGTTTATCCATCAACCACCCAGGGGAGGGATTAAAAATGAGAGATTGAAGAATAGAGAGATGTGTACTGAGAGAAAAAGTGAGGAAAAGGGCTTTTTCAGAAAAACAGAGCCTGAGGGCCGAGTGATGTGAGAATCACAAATAAGAAAGAGTGGAAAATATTACCCGGAGAAACTGGCTCCTCGCAAACTGAGAGGTCTCTTGTCTTTGTAATGCGTCTGTGTGTCGTTTCTTTTATTTTGTTTGCCTCAATTCTTGACTTGAGTTGTTTCGAGCTTGTCTCGTTGTGTTTAGGTTGTATACCTTTTATTTTCCGTTGTTGAGTCTTTTTTCCTGTGTTCAGTCTGGCTCAATACGCGGTCGAGAACTCATTTCTCAATTTCAAAAGATTTGTTCTGTGCTCAGAGTGCTGCGCCATTCTCTACATTTGTACAAAACAGAATTTCTTCTTCCATAAAACCGCAGGGTTCAACCTAGGTCATGTGAAAACAGTGAAGCCAGGACCTATCTAAAGTTATATGGGTTCCAGTTTGTGAAGCAAAAGGAAATTTGGAGCATTTGAGTGTGTTTCAATTTCTGCGAGTGCAGTCATTACATCCCGTACGCTCAGAATGAGTCGTGTGTTCTGAATGAGCAGTATGCTGTTATGGGCTATGTTCAGAGTAAACAGAATACTGTGTTATGGGCTGTGTGTACAGAATGAACCGTGTGTCCAGAGGAACAGAGTATTGTGTTACGAGCTGTGTGTTGAAAGGGAATAGAATGCAGTTTCAACTATTTCCATGCCAGAATGGTAATCAAAAGTGCTCTCCCTGAGCACCAATCCCTGCCAGAGGCATCTTGACTGTATTTGCGATGAGTTCCTAGGAGATCAATTGCGATGACGAAAACTAGAGTTCGAATGGCTGGTGCCTAGAACGCAAAGGTTAGGAATTTCTGAGACCAAAGTCTGGTTTGACTACCCAGGGGTGTATCCCCGGCTTGAAATCTATATGGAAGCTCCATAGGTTGAGGCAGCATATATGCACTTCAATTCAGGATACTGATCCAACCTAGTCTGTCACCCCGTTGAAGAATAGGGAAAGTTGTGAGCACGATCAGGAAGAAAAGCGGCATCCGTGGTGTCCCCAGCAGATGTTGCACCTTGTCAGTATTTCAGGGCCTTTATACTGTGAGTTAAAGGTAAGTGTTCGAAGAGCACAAGGGGAGATCCCCGTCGTAGTAGAGCTGTTCACCGCCTCTCACCTCGTAAGGTGCTTTCTAAAGCACCGCTTTATTTATTGCATTCCTTACACATCATGCATTGCATTCTACCCATCAAGGTATTTCCTTGTTCGTGCACGGTATTGTACATACCGTTCATTCAGGCAGGTTCCGGTCCAGCTTGACTGGTCCCTTTCCTCTCTTGCGTGTGCTATGCTGAGAGGTTTCTCTTTTCCTCTCTCGCGTGTGCTACGTTGAGAGAGTTTGTCTTTCCTCTCTCGAGTGTGCTACGTTGAGAGAGTTTGTCTTTCCTCTCTCGCGTGTACTATGCTGAGAGGCTCCTTCTCCATTCAGAGACACGGGGATACGTCCTTATGTCTCTTCATCTTTTTGAAACACCGGGACACGTCCCTATGTTTCTCCCTCTCTAGTTAAAAGCATTTGGAATACGTTCCGATGCTCACACCATTCAGAGACACGGGGATATGTCCTTATGTCTCTTCATCTTTTCGAAACACCGGGACACGTCCCTATGTTTCTCCCTCTTTGGTTAAAAGCATTTGGAATACGTTCCGATGCTCACACCATTCAGAGACACGGGGATATGTCCTTATGTCTCTTCATCTTTTTGAAACACCGAGACACGTCCCTATGTTTCTTCCTCTCTGGTTAAAATCATTTGGAATACGTTCCAATGCTCTCACCATTTCCGAGACGTGGATATGTCTCCATGCCTCTTCTTCTTTTGTAAACGCGGGGTTGTCTCCCTTTGTTTCTCCCCCTTTGGCCTTGAGCATTCGGCACACGTTCCAATGCTTCCACCTTTCCGAAACACGGGGATATGTCCCTATGTTTCCCTCTCTGTTGGACCTCCTTTCACGATTTCAGCGTGGTTTGAGTGTCCCTTTCCTCACAAGATTTCAGTGTGTTTGGAATTTATCCCAGGTTGCGTTGTAGACGCGCTGGGCGGGTTGTCAGTCATCCTCTCATGATTTCAGCGTGGCTTGAGTGTCCCTTTCCTCACACGATTTTAGCGTGTTTGGAATTTGACTTAGGTTGATTGTTTGTTTTCCCTCCTCTCGTGATTCCAGCATGGTTGGAGTATTTTTCCCATTGCATTCTGCATGCATTTCAATAGCGCTATTTTGCGCATCGCACTGTTTTGTGCACCCCATTGCATTCTGCATGCATTTCAATCGCGCTATTTTGCGCATCGCACTGTTTTGTGCACCCCATTGCATCCCGCGTGCATTTCAATCGCGCTATTTTGCGCATCGCACTGTCTTGTGCATTCGCATTGTCTAACGCATCGCGCTGTTTTGCGTATCGCACTATCTTGTGGATTTGCACTGTCTTGTGCACTCGCGTTGTCTAACGCATCGCCCTGTTTAGCGCATCGCACTATCTTGCGCGTCGTCATGCGCACCTTACATGCATTGTCATGTATTTCCTAATCTCTATCACATTTATACCTTTGTTCATTTTCCAGGTGGTTACACATTGTGCATGTTTCGGCATGTACTTTAATGACATGTGTTCATACCTTTGTTCATTTTCCAGGTGGTTACACATTGTGCATGTTTCGGCATGTGCTTTAATGACATGTGCTCATACCTTTGTTCATTTTCCAGGTGGTTACACATTGTGCATGTTTCGGCATGTGCTTTAATGACATGTGTTCACACCTTTGTTCAATTCCTACTTCACACATTGTGCACGTTGTCACGTGTGCTTTACTTACATGTGTTCAAATTCCCGTTTTACACATTGCTTGCGTCAATCGCGCCTGCTTTAATGACATGTGTTCATACCTTTGCCTACTTCACACATTGTGCACGTTGTCACGTGTGCTTTACTTACATGTGTTCAATTCTCGCTTTACACATTGCATGCGTTTCTGCGTTTGTTTTGCTTACATGTGTTTATGCGCACTTCATATGCGTTGTCACGCACTTTTCAATTGCATTGTTATGCATATTGCTAACGATATTGTACCTGTTAAGTTTATCTCTTTTTCAGGCACGATATCGTATGTACGGTTCATTTGAAGTTGGCATGACCAGACGAGCCGCACGGGTATTGTATGCACTCCACATGAAACGTGGTAAGAATTGCATAATTGTCTTATATTCTTCCCGTCGGAATATGTAGGACTGTTTTTCACCTGCTTAAAATTGTTGCATGATTTGCTTCATTACAGCGTCCTTAGCATGAGTATAAGTTATGCTCTTGCATCTTGCATATCATTTGCATTTTGCCCCCAGCCTTCGGGCGCATCACTGCATGCCCATACTGATTGATTGTCTGAGTCTTCGGTCTTGTCAAAAATGGGTCGTCTCTGGGCTTTGACACTCACTCCCGTCACTTTGTGACTGTTGAGTCCTGTCAAAGAGGGGCAACTGTAGACACCCCATTTTTGACCATCCTCTAGACTTGGTTGTGCTTGTAGGTACACCCAACAACTAGTTCGATTGCTCGCTAAGTACTTGACTGTCGCGGCGGAACATCACCGGTTCGGGCTTCCTGGACCCTGTATCCTTTCTTCATTTTTTTGGACCTTGACTAGGTCCTGTCAGAGTGGACCCTGTGGTGCACTGCCGGCCATGGCATGGCACTGCCGGCCGTGGACTTGTTCCTGCCGGCCATTGATGAGGGCCTGCCGGCCATCAATGAGCCACTGCCGGCCATTGCTGATGGCCGGCACCCCCCTATCTCAGCTGGTTTTCGGCCAGATCTTTTGAGCCAGCTGGATTTTCATTTGCTCCCCTCTATACACATGTATGGACGGATGAAGCCCTTGCAAAGCTTCTTCAAGAAGCTTTGCCTTTTCATCCTTCTATATAAAGAGGATGCCATCCTCTTTGACAGAGGTTCTGAGTTTTTAAAGAGCAAAAACTCCCTTTCTCTCTATATTGTTTGTGTTTAATGCCTTGAAGTTGGATTTCCTTGCATTTTTACACTACAACACATAGAGATACACCACCACCATTGAACCACGCTTCTTGGGAGGTCTTTTTGAGGTCTGAAAGCAAGCTTCCACCCCCTGAATTTGCGGGTTTCAAAGAGGGTCTTCAAGGGTGAGCATTTTTCCCATTTTTGCACTTTTTGCACCTTGCTTTAGCCCTCTTTGCATATTGATTTCGGCTTTGCTTATAACTGAAAAAGTCTTTTTTTTAAGTGCTTTTTATGTTTGGTTAAGGTCATTTTGTTGTTTGGGGTGTGTAGCCCCCTTGCATGCTTTGTTTGGCTTTGTTTTAAGCCATATCTTGAGGCCTCTGAGCTAGCCTTGGTTTGGCCTTCCTACCACTGAAATCCAGTGGGATTTCAGTGGTAGAGGTGTGGTTTTGAGGTCCTAAATTAGAGGGGGTAGTCCCCTCTCTTGGTGTTCCTCTTTACTTTCATTTTGGCCTTCCAAAGGACCATCCCTCTATGCATTTTTGAGGCTTGGTCCAGGCCTTTTTTTTGTGACTTCTAGGTCCTGCCTTGGCCCTGTCCAAGGCAGGTTTGGGTCATGTCTTGCTTGCATCTAGCATGTGTGGTGTAACTCCATTTATGGCTCATCAAAGTAGCATGTGTGCATAGTCTTTGTTGAGTCCATTTCAGTCCATGGTGATGTTTTACCATGCCATGAATCTGTTTTGGGTTGGTTTTATCACTCCATACTTGCATGATGCACTTGTAATGTAAATCCCCTAAACTAGCTTCATATGCTCCATGCCATGCCATGTCATTTTAGCTTGTTTGGTTTACATTCCAGCATGTATTTGGTCATCATTTGGCATGTTTGACCCTATCCATAGTTGGTTTGATCATCCTTTGCATGCTCCATATAGGTGTAGAACAAATCTTGTTTACTAGCCCTTTGTGCATGATGTTTTGACTCATCATATTAGCATATTTTGGCTTTGCTCAAACTTGATTTTATGCTTATTTTGAAGTGTTCTAGGACTGTTTTGGGCTGCCATGGCCATATCACTCATGCTTTGTATAGCTATAGTGTAAATGCTTAGGCTAGTCTTGGGTTTTGAGGCCTCTATCATGCCATACATGTGATGTTTGCATGCCTTGCCCTCATTCCACATGCTATTTCAGTCCATGAAATGTTGTTGTTCACTCGCATTTGACATGCGTTGAATGCTTTGTATAGCTTGTGCTTTATGCTTCAAGAATGGATTTTTGTGCATGCCACTTAGCCTAAGCCTTTGGCTCATCATTTCAATACATTTTGGGTCCTAATATACCATGATGTAACTCTGTTTTTGGTTGTCCAAGTCATGCCATGATTGGTTCTCATAGGTGTAGTGCATTGCCTCTTTTGTAGCCTTGCATGTCCTATGTTTTAGCATTGTATGCTAGCTTGCTTTGGCTTACTTCCATGCATGTTTTAGTCTCATATCAGTATGTACTAGGACTGTTTTGGGTCGCCCTTGCCATATCCTTCATGCTTCGTATAGCTATAGTGTAATTGGCCTTGCAAGCTTTGTGTTTCGGTGATTCGCGCATGCTATCCTTGAGTTATTTAAATGATTTGGCATCACTTATCATCTCATTTCAGTGCATATAGTGTTGTTACACTTGCACATTTGTCACTTCTTAGGCACTTTTGAGAGTTGCCCTTTTAGGCCCCTTTGATGAACCTTTCGCATTTTGCATGCTTGAGTGTGTTGTGTGGCTTAATTCATCGCTTTGGCTACTGATTTGTACCTAGTTGAGAGCCGTCCATCTTTGGTGTAAGCCCATCTTACCATGTTGTCGCATGCTTGTTTCATTTCGTATGTTGTCGCATACTTGTTTAGCTTTGCATACCTTGCATGCTCACATGTTCATGTTGCATTTCATCATGTTGTCCAAGGTCGTCACCTCACATCATGCTTATATGCTTGTTGCATGCTTGGGTTAGTTGCATGTTTGCACACTTAGGTCATGTTGCATGTTTGCCATGCTTATGTGTTGCATTGCTTGGATTAAGTATTAATCCGAGCATGAGGAACGAGGGGCGTTTCATACTTCAAGTGATGGAACGTGTCTCAATTCTCGGTCGCCGAAACTCTTGATGATTCATGATAGAGTTCTAGTCTTTACTTGCTTTATTTGTGCATTCATTTTCATATTGATTTGCACAAGTTGGATCTTTGGCCATCATGCATCGGGATGCATGATTAATGGTCGTGGATCCGACTAGGCCTCTCCCTTGATGTCTTGAGGTGATTTGGAGTGCCATGGTGCGTACATGTCCTTGGGAAACCCTCCATTTTCTCTATTTTGTGCTTTGTTGCAGTTTGGTGTCACAGCACACCAGTGGCCGGCAGCCTGCCACTGATGGCCGGTAGCCTGCCAATCTTGGCCGACGATGGACCATCCTTGGCCGACAGATCTCCTTTCCTGGCCGGCAGGCCACTGGTGACTTCCCCTGCAGTGTTTTGGTAAGGTCCAGTAACAAGCACTGGAAGACATCCTGCAAACAGAGCCTCTAAAGAGCAACTAGAAGTCCTTCCAAAGCGAGGAACCGAAGCGAGCATGCATGCCTCCCTTCTTCAAACAAGAGCTGGAATAGCACCGTTTACTGCTTTCCCTACTTGCTTGTTGTCATTCATTAATTAGTTAATCGATTCGTTAATTTATTAAGTTGTGCAATAATTAGTTATAGCCAGTTATTCAATTTGGTTCTGTAATAATTAATTAGCTTGTGAGTTAGTTAATTAGGTGGCTTGTATTATTTATTCGGTCTCTCCGAGTGAGGGCAAATTTGTAATAAGTGTGGGTGCGTGTGTGCATGTCTTCCAACCCCATTTCTTTCTCCCTTTTATTTCACCGCTTATAATGGTTAGATTTAGGGCATATTTCAATTAGCATACCTTATGCTATGCATGCGTGCATTCATTCATCTGTATTGCATGCACCGGGCTCGGCGCATCATACTAACTGCATAGTATTTCAAATCTAACTTGAATACGTCTTATCTGTTGCATTTCACATGCCATCCTAGGATTAGCCGAGCCTATTCTAGACTGTATTTTGTATGCGATACATTAGACACTTAACATGGACTTGGATCATGCATGATTGCTAACGAGTTCTCTGTTTTGGCGCGGAATACAATGTAAGTATTTATGCTTTAGCATCTCGCATGAGTGTGAATGTTAACATGACAGCATGCTTACCATGTGGCTATATGCTTATGCAATAAACTGTCTGAATGCCTGTGGGTGAAGGTTGGATTACTTGAATTGGGATAATTCATTGAAATCTGCATTTTAGCCTACTTGCGAGTAGCAAATTTCAAAACATTTCCAAACAAACGGATATGCAATGCTTCGTTCCAAAATTAGGCGATCTAGTCTATACTTGTTTTGCTGTGCGCACCACATAGTAATTCTAGCTAATTAATCCGAACAAGAACGCATGTGTTGTCAAAAAAGAGATATCATGGTTAGTAGAGGCCGATCTTCGGATCGGGCAAGAGGGGGTGCTCATAGCTGACCTTCCCCAATCGTACCCAAGTTCCCGAGCCGAGGCAACTTTGGTGATGACGGACACGTGGCCTTAGGCAAACGAGTCAGGGTTTCCTAAATTTTCCAAAATAAAAAATTTAGGTGGCGACTCTGTATTTGGCAAAGTAGTCCATGTTTGACACTTCTTTTCTAAAAATCTATTTTCTCAAAAACGATTTGCCAGATTTGGACTCTTTGGTTCATGATTTAGAACCGTGACAAATCGAGTCCGAACTGTGGCACACAATTCGAGGCCCGAGGGCGCATCCACAGTTTCTGGCGACTTTGCTGGGGATTTAGAGAGCTTGACTCTAATGCATGATATCTTGTTTTAATCACACTGATGCGTTTCTTTGCATTACATTTGCATTGGTGTGCCTAGGATACCATGTTTGCCATCTGCTGTTCCTGAACGGTTTGCCGGAGGCTTGCTTTGTTAAAGCATGCCATAAGGCTGACCAGTTGTGGGCTCTGCCAGTATGGGAACACAAACCCTGGTTTTACTAGGGCACCCTTTTTGACCATTCGACCTAGTGCATATTCGGAATCCATAGTGACCATTCCAAAATTAGGATAGGTTCCTTACCCGATCTAGGTTGTTCGAAACCGCTGTGTGCGTAGTGAAGCCCTAGCTCCTGACAAAATAGGACAGGGAAAGCCTACCCCAACGTAGGGGTGTTTTGGTTCTCATCTACTTGTTATGTGCTTTTGGAGCTGTATTTCTACAGAAAATGAGCATGTCAGTTTGCAAATCTGAGAACCAGGCCTGAGGGCACCAGTATCAGTATTCTTGAGAATCAGTTATACCCGCGGGTATCAGATTCAGTTTTGGGGCAGTGATTTTGTAGAACAGTGATCAGTAGTAGAGTACAGTGACTCAGCTATGCTTGTGTCTGTTCTGTTTGGGCTGAAATGCGGTATGTTTTCTCTTTCAGTTCAGAGAGTTAGTTCAGAATAGCTAGTGTTCCCCTTTGCTGAGGCAAGACAGGCATCTGATCCGTCAGTCACCAGTTGCACCACCTCCGTTCAGTTCAGCGGATCTATGATGATGCAAAATTCAGAGGAAATCATGGTTATGACAGCCGCGTTAGACCAAGGAATCATCCTGCAAAGTGAGACCAATGTTGATGTACCACATCCACCCAGGTCGCCTACTGCGCGCCCGATCTGGGAACCCTAGTTGTTTCAGGCTCGTGAACCCATAACGTTCAAGTTGATGGGGATGATTGGTGACCTTCAGAGGTCTGTGGCGGATCTCGCACACGGAATGTCGACTTCGCCACCAACTGTACCATATGCTGGGAATTTCATACCACAGGAGCCCCCGCTACTGGAACGCATTGTGATTGAGCTCAGCCAACCTGAGGTTGTCCCGAGCTATGGCAATGACATGCCAACAGCAACCCAAACCCTTGAGCAGCCTGAGGCTAGAGGGAAGAACAAAATGTAGGCAGACACCGATCCCATTGAACAACTGCTGCGGGCAGTCGAGGCTTTGAAAGCCGGAGGTTTGAGCAAGCAGCGAGTACTTGCGGTGGTGGTTAAAACTATAGATGACGTCTTCCCCACTCAGGCCGAAAGTAGTTCAGGCCGGAGGGAGAGTCAAGACAGGGACCGTCGTACCGGAACAGTTCCTCCCACTCCTAACCTTGCACCTGCAAAAGATCAGAAGGCCAAGGCCGTACCTGCCCACCCTTTTGCTAGTGCGTCTAACGAGAACCCTCAGACTTCGAAGTACTTGCCTCGAGGGCGCAGAGCCTTTCATGCCCTCCACATGCCTTTGTTTAGGGCACTTCTAATTTTGGCTAAAAAAGGGCATCTTACACCCCTCGAGCTGCGGCCTCTCCCGAATCCCCTTCCAGCTAAACATGATGCTACCTTGTACTGCGCGTACCACCAACAGACCGGTCACAGCACCGACAGTTGCTTTTGCCTTCGTCATAAAGTGCAAGATTTGATTGACAATGAAGTCATCCTCCCACCTACCTCAGCAAAATTTGTCACCACTGAGCTGTTGGACTTCGAGGATACTGTAAGTATGTGATCAGGGGTTGGACCACCTGCGGGCGGCCCTCGGTATATTTCAGGTGTGGCGTTTGGCACACACTATTTTGAGCATTTGCGAATGCTGGGTTTTGTAATTTCTGGCTCGGGTGTTTGAGTCAGTTATTTTTGTTTTGAGGCTGTCTCGAGGTTTTGAGTTAGTCTTTTCGCTTAAAGGTCTGTCTTATTGTATCGAGTCAGTCCCATTGTATATAAATCAGGTGATTCCGGGGTTGTTGCCTCAAACACCGCTTTGTTTTGTAATTTCTCTTTTGTTTTCTTTTGAGTCTGTCTCTGCTATGGAGCCAATTGCAACCAGGAGATCTGACTGAAACAGCTGCGGCTATTATGTTTCCGTGTTTACTGCTACTTTGAACCAGTTGTGCCAGAGGATTTGAATGAAATGGCAGTGCATTCCACCTGCTCTTTTGAGCTCTGAAATTATTACATTGACCTAAGTTTTTCAAAACTTTTTTTGAACACTGCAGTGATGAAAACGAAGAGGAAAGAATTCCTTGGATTTTGCAAAACTTGATCAATTGAGAGAAAGAGAGGCATGCTAAGCCCTTAATGAATGAAATCATGCTTGTTAGCTTGAGTACTGAGAAGGACCCTGGCTTGATCCAGATTGGTTCCACACTATCTTTAGCACGAGTGATTCGTCCCTTTCTTAAAATTTTTTCAAAATGTTTTGCGCAGTCTTGCGAAGACTTGTGTGGAATCGCTCTTGAGATTGTATAACTTAGGATCGCTCTCAGCCTCAAAACTTGAGCCCTTACCTTCAAACCTTGACCTTGAGTTCAGAGTATTCAACGATCAACCACAATGTGAGGCCTGCGTGGCCAGATTCGAAGCAGCCCACGAACTAGGGGCAAGAAAAGGTCAAGAAGATCAGATCTCACCAAAAGAAGCTTGCAAAGCTAGATCAGAAGCACCCCTCAAACTTGGCGCAAAAATGCTAGATTGTGCTCGAATAGCCGAAGATGGATTATTCCACAAATCAATGAAGATCGATAAGAATGCCAAACCCCAGAAGGGAGGAAAGAAGACAGTTTGTGCTGAAGAACAACCGAGTTCCTATCCACAACACTAGGGGCAAATTCAGCCCCTATTGGATGGACTCCTACATCATCAGCGAACGACAGCCATTCTCCTGGATTCAGATGACTTCAGGATCTCAAAACCATTTGACATGGATCAGCTACACTTTTACCCTTGAGAGGCTCGCTGGGCCGAAAACCCGGAAGGGCGACCCAGGCAAAAGTTAGAGCAAATGAAAAAGAAAAGAAAAGAATAAAAAATATAGAAAAAATGCATAAAATGAAAAAGAAATAAAAAAAAGAAGAAGAAGAAGAAAGAAGAATGAAAAAAAAAAGAGATGAAAAGAAGAAAAGAAATGAAAAAAGAAGAACAAAGCTCACTAGGTTGAAAACCCGGAAGGGCGGCCTTGGCAAAAGTTAGAGCGTAAAAGGTGAGGGTTCAGACACGAGTGTACCTTAACCGGAACTACGTAAGGCTTGATTCCCATGTTTGGGATACATAGACAACTTCATTATGAAGTCCAGCCACAAACACTTCCAAATTGATTGTGCCCATGTAATAGTTTTGATCATCTTTGCCTTCTCTGTATCCGAGAATTTGGTTGTGTTCGTCACTCTAAGGACTGACTACAAATGTGTTGCGGTGCCATTCAAACAAGGGGCAACTTTCCGTTGCCATTCAATGTGCCGTGGTGCTATTCAAACAAGGGGCAACTTTCCGTTGCCGTGCAGCTCTCTTCAAGCAAGGGGCAATTTTCTTTCAGATCTGAGGTTGTGTATCTCGAGAGTAAGTTCTGCGCTCGTTGAGCAGTGGCTGTTGGCCAAAATAGTGTTTGAGAATTTTTACTAAGGTTGATTAATTCTCTCGAAAAATATTCCATTTTTCTAAAACTGGACCATTTTCTTGGACCCAAAAAAGGAAATTTTTCAGTGCTCACAGCCTAACTTGCATGATTTTCAAATCAAAAATTGAACAAGTGTGTTAATCTAACTCTCATGTTGGTCAAAATTGTTTTAGTAGAAAGCAAAACAAAAAAAAAATGGTCAAAATGATAAAATAGGGGCGCAATCGAGTCAGGTGTTCTGTCTTTTCCCCATTGTCAACATACTTGCCAAAAAGGGGCGCAGCTGAAGTTAACAGAAAAGGGCAGAAAGCTCCCTCATCCTCCGAGCAGCGAGGTATCAAGTCAAGTGCGAAGTACAAATTTGAATGGATCAAGATATTCCACTCCCTCATCTGAGGCATCGACTAGACGTCACCGGAAGAATAGCCGCGAGCTGATAATATGTTAGGCATGAACCCACAACCTCTTGTTTATCCATTAACCACCTAGGGGAGGGATGAAATGAGAGATTGAAGAATAGAGAGATGTGCATTGAGAGAAAAAGTGAGGAAAAGGGATTTTTCAGAAAAACAGAGCCTGAGGGCCGAGTGATGTAAGAATCACAAATAAGAAAGGCTGGAAAATATTACCCGAAGAAACTGGCTCCTCGCAAACTGAGAGGTCTCTCGTCTTTGTAATGCGTCTGTGTGTCGTTTCTTTTATTTTGTTTGCCTCAATTCTTGTCTTGAGTTGTTTCGAGCTTGTCTCGTTGTGTTTAGGTTGTATACCTTTTATTTTCCGTTGTTGAGTCTTTTTCCCTGTGTTCAGTCCGGCTCAATACCCGGTCGAGAACTCATTTCTCAATTTCAAAAGATTTGTTCTGTGCTCAGAGTGCTGCGCCATTCTCTACATTTGTACAAAATAGAATTTGTTCTTCCATAAAACCGCAGGGTTCAACCCAGGTCATGTGAAAACAGTGAAGCCAGGACCTATCTAAAGTTATATGGGTTCCAGTTTGTGAAACAAAAGGAAATTTGGAGCATTTGAGTGTGTTTCAAATTCTGCGAGTGCAGTCATTACATCCCGTACGCTCAGAATAAGTCTTGTGTTCAGAATGAGCAGTATGCTATTATGGGCTGTGTTCAGAGTAAACAGAGTACTGTGTTATGGGCTGTGTGTACAGAATGAACCGTGTGTCCAGAGGAACAGAGTATTGTGTTACGAGCTGTGTGTTCAAAGGGAATAGAATGCAGTTTCAACTATTTCCATGCCAGAATGGTAATCAAAAGTGCTCTCTCGGAGCATCAATCCCTGCCAGAGGCATCTTGACTGTATTTGCGATGAGTTCCTAGGAGATCAATTGCGATGACGAAAACTAGAGTTCGAATGGCTGGTGCCTAGAACGCAAAGTTTCGGAATTTCTGAGACCAAAGTCTGGTTTGAATACCCAGGGGTGTATCCCCGGCTTGAAATCTGTATGGAAGCTCCATAGGTTGAGGCAGGATGTATGCACTTCAATTCAGGATACTGATCCAACCTAGTCTGTCACCCCGTTGAAGAATAGGGAAAGTTGTGAGCACGATCAGGAAGAAAAGCAGCATCCGTGGTGTCCCCAGCAGATGTTGCACCTTGTCAGTATTTCAGGGCCTTTATACTGTGAGTTGAAGGTAAGTGTTCGAAGAGCACAAGGGGAGATCCCCGTCGGAGTACAGCGGTTCACCGCCTCTCACCTCGTAAGGTGCTTTCTAAAGCACCGCTTTATTTATTGCATTCCTTACACATCATGCATTGTATTCTACCCATCAAGGTATCTCCTTGTTCGTGCACGGTATTGTACGTACCATTCATTCAGGCAGGTTCTGGTCCAGCGTGACTGGTCCCTTCCTCTTTCGCGTGTGCTACGCTGAGAGGTTTCTCTTTTCTTCTCTCACGTGTGCTACGTTGAGAGAGTTTGTCTTTCCTCTCTCGCGTGTGCTACGTTGAGAGAGTTTGTCTTTCCTCTCTCGCGTGTACTACGCTGAGAGGCTCCTTCTCCATTCAGAGATACGGGGATACGTCCTTATGTCTCTTCATCTTTTTGAAACACTGGGACACGTCCCTATGTTTCTCCCTCTCTGGTTAAAAGCATTTGGAATACGTTCCGATGCTCACACCATTCAGAGACACGGGGATACGTCCTTATGTCTCTTCATCTTTTTGAAACACCGGGATACGTCCCTATGTTTCTCCCTCTCTGGTTAAAAGCATTTGGAATACGTTCCGATGCTCACACCATTCAGAGACACGGGGATACGTCCTTATGTCTCTTTATCTTTTTGAAACACCAGGATACGTCCCTATGTTTCTTCCTCTCTGGTTAAAAGCATTTGGAATACGTTCCAATGCTCTCACCATTTCTAAGACACGGGGATATGTCTCCATGCCTCTTCTTCTTATGTAAACGCGGGGTTGTCTCCCTTTGTTTCTCCCTCTTTGGCCTTGAGCATTCAGAACACGTTCCAATGCTTCCACCTTTCCGAAACACGGCGATATGTCCCTATGTTTCTCTCTCTGTTGGACCTCCTTTCACGATTTCAGCGTGGTTTGAGTGTCCCTTTCCTCACACTATTTCAGTGTGTATGGAATTTATCCCTGGTTGCGTTGTAGACGCGCTGGGCTGGTTGTCGGACATCCTCTCATGATTTCAGCGTGGCTTGAGTGTCCATTTCCTCACACGATTTCAGTATGTTTGGAATTTGACTTAGGTTGCGTCGTGTGCACGCCTGATTGTTTGTTTTTCCTCCTCTCATGATTCCAGCATGGTTGGAGTATTTTCCCCATTGCATTCTACGTGCATTTTAATCGCGCTATTTTGCGCATCGCACTGTTTTGTGCACCCCATTGCATCCTGCGTGCATTTCAATTGTGCTATTTTGTGCAGCCCATTGCATCCCGCGTGCATTTCAATCGCGCTATTTTGCGCATCGCACTGTCTTGTGCACCCCATTGCTTTCTCCATGCATTTCAATCACGCTATTTTGCGCATGGCACTGTTTTGTGCACCCCATTGCATCCCGCGTGCATTTCAATCGCGCTATTTTGCGCATCGCACTGTTTTGTGCACCCTATTGCATCCCGCGTGCATTTCAATCGCGTTGTTTTGCGCATCGCACTGTCTTGTGCATTCGCGTTGTCTAACGTATCGCAGTGTTTTACGCATTGCACTGTCTTGTGCATTCGCACTGTCTTGTGCATTCACACTGTCTTGTGCACTCGCGTTGTCTAACGCATCGCCCTGTTTAGCTCATCGCACTATCTTGCGCGTCGTCATGCGCACCTTACATGCATTGTCATGTATTTCCTAATCTCTATCATATTTACACCTTTGTTCATTTTCCAAGTGGTTACACATTGTGCATGTTTCGGCATGTACTTTAATGACATGTGTTCATACCTTTGTTCATTTTCCAGGTGGTTACACATTGTGCATGTTTCGGCATGTACTTTAATGACATGTGTTCATACCTTTGTTCATTTTCCAGGTGGTTACACATTGTGCATGTTTCGCCATGTGCTTTAATGACATGTGTTCATACCTTTGTTCATTTTACAGGTGGTTACACATTGTGCATGTTTCGGCATGTGCTTTAATGACATGTGTTCACACCTTTGTTCAATTCCTACTTCACACATTGTGCACGTTGTCACGTGTGCTTTACTTACATGTGTTCAAATTCCCGTTTTACACATTGCTTGCGTCAATCGCGCCTGCTTTAATGACATGTGTTCATACCTTTGCCTACTTCACACATTGTGCACGTTGTCACATGTGCTTTACTTACATGTGTTCAATTCCCGCTTTACACATTGCATGCGTTTCTGCGTTTGCTTTGCTTACATGTGTTTATGCGCACTTCATATGCGTTGTCACGCACTTTTCAATTGCATTGTTATGCATATTGCTAACGATATTGTACCTGTTAAGTTTATCTCTTTTTCAGGCACGATATTGTATGTACGGTTCATTTGAAGCTGGCACGACTAGACGAGCCGCATCGGTATTGTATGCACTCCGCGTGAAACGTGGTAAGAATTGCATAATTGTCTTATATTCTTCCCGTCGGAATATGTAGGACTGTTTTTCACCTGCTTAAAACTGTTGCATGATTTGCTTCATTACAGCGTCTTTAGCATGAGTATAAGTTATGCTCTTGCATCTTGCATATCATTTGCATTTTGCCCCCAGCCTTCGGGCGCATCTCTGCATGCCCATATTGATTGATTGTCTGAGTCTTCGGCCTTGTCAAAAATGGGTCGTCTCTGGGCTTTGACACTCACTCCCGTCACTTTGTGACTGTTGAGTTCTGTCAAAGAGGGGCAACTGTAGACACCCCATTTTTGACCGTCCTCTAGACTTGGTTGTGCTTGCAGGTACACCCAACAACTAGTTCGATTGCTCGCTGAGTACTCGACTGTCGCGGCGGAACATCACCGGTTCGAGCTTCCCGGACCCTGTATCCTTTTTGCCTTTTTTTAGACCTTGACTAGATCCTGTCAGAGTGGACCCTGTGGTGCACTGCCGGCCATGGCATGGCACTGCCGGCCATGGACTTGTTCCTGCCGGCCATTGATGAGGCCCTGCCGGCCATCAATGAGCCACTGCCGGCCACTGCTGATGGCCGGCACCCCCCCTATCTCAACTGGTTTTCCTCCAGATCTTTTGAGCCAGCTGGATTTTCATTTGCTCCCCTCTATACACTTGTATGAAGGGGTGAAGCCCTTGCAAAGCTTCTTGAAGAAGCTTTGCCTTTTCATCCTTCTATATAAAGAGGATGCCATCCTCTTTGATGGAGGTTCTGAGTTTTTAAAGAGCAAAAACTCCCTTTCTCTCTATATTGTTTGTGTTTAATGCCTTGAAGTTGGATTTCCTTGCATTTTTACACTACAACACATAGAGATACACCACCACCATTGAACCACGCTTCTTGGGAGGTCTTTTTGAGGTCTAAAAGCAAGCTTCCACCCCCTGAATTTGCTGGTTTCGAAGAGGGTCTTCAAGGGTGAGCATTTTCCCCATTTTTGCACTTTCTTGCACCTTGCTTTAGCCCTCTTTGCATATTGATTTAGGATTTTCTTATAACTGGAAAAAGTCTTGTTTTTAAGTGCTTTTTAAGTTTGGTTAAGGTCATTTTTTTTTTGGGGTGTGTAGCCCCCTTGCATGCTTTGTTTGGCTTTGTTTTAAGCCATATCTTGAGGCCTCCGAGCTAGCCTTGGTTTGGCCTTCCTACCACTGAAATCCAATGGGATTTTAGTGGCAGAGGTGTGGTTTTGAGGTCCTAAATCAGTGGGGGTAGTCCCCTCTCTTTGTGTTCCTCTTTACTTGCATTTTGGCCTTCCAAAGGACCATCCCTATATGCATTTTTGAGGCTTGGTCCAGGCCTTTTTTTTGTGACTTCTAAGACCTGCCTTGGCCCTGTCCAAGGCTGGTTTGAGTCATGTCTTTCTTGCATCTAGCATGTGTGGTGTAACTCCATTTATGGCTCATCAAAGTAGCATGTGTGCATAGTCATTGTTGAGTCCATTTCAGTCCATTTTTGGTGATGTTTTACCATGCCATGAATCTGTTTTGGGTTGGTTTTATCACTCCATACTTGCATGATGCACTTGTAATGTAAATCCCCTAAACTAGCTTCATATGCTCCATGCCATGCCATGTCATTTTAGCTTGTTTGGTTTACATTCCAGCATGTATTTGGTCATCATTTGGCATGTTATGACCCTATCCATAGTTGGTTTGATCATCCTTTGCATGCTCCATATAGGTGTAGAACAAATCTTGTTTACTAGCCCTTTGTGCATGATGTTTTGACTCATCATATTAGCATATTTTGGCTTTGCTCAAACTTGATTTTATGCTTATTTTGAAGTGTTCTAGGACTGTTTTGGGCTACCATGGCCATATCACTCATGCTTTGTATAGCTATAGTGTAAATGCTTAGGCTAGTCTTGGGTTTTGAGGCCTCTATCATGCCATACATGTGATGTTTGCATGCCTTTCCCTCATTCCACATGCTATTTCAGTCCATGAAATGTTGTTGTTCACTCGCATTTGACATGTGTTGAATGCTTTGTATAGCTTGTGCTTTATGCTTCAAGAATGGATTTTTGTGCATGCCACTCAACCTAAGCCTTTGGCTCATCATTTCAATACATTTTGGGTCCTAATATACCATGATGTAACTCTGTTTTTGGTTGTCCAAGTCATGCCATGATTGGTTCTCATAGGTGTAGTGCATTGCCTCTTTTGTATCCTTACATGTCCTATGTTTTAGCATTGTATGCTAGCTTGCTTTGGCTTACTTCCATGCATGTTTTAGTCTCATATCAGTATGTACTAGGACTGTTTTGGGTTGCCCTTGCCATATCCTTCATACTTCATATAGCTGTAGTGTAATTGGCCTTGCCAGCTTCGTGTTTCGGTGATTCGCGCATGCTATCCTTGAGCTATTTAAATGATTTGGCATCACTTATCATCTCATTTCAGTGCATATAGTGTTGTTACACTTGCACATTTGTCACTTCTTAGGCACTTTTGAGAGTTGCCCTTTTAGGCCCCTTTGATGAACCTTTCGCATTTTGCATGCTTGAGTGTGTTGTGTGGCTTAATTCATCACTTTGGCTACTGATTTGGACCTAGTTGAGAGCCGTCCATCTTTGGTGTAAGCCCATCTTACCATGTTGTCGCATGCTTGTTTCATTTCGTATGTTGTCGAATACTTGTTTAGCTTTGCATACCTTGCATGCTCACATGTTCATGTTGCATTTTGTCTTGTTGTCCAAGGTCGTCACCTCACATCATGCTTATATGCTTGTTACATGCTTGGGTTAGTTGCATGTTTGCACACTTAGGTCATGTTGCATGTTTGCCATGCTTATGTGTTGCATTGCTTGGATTAAGTATTAATCCGAGCACGAGGAACGAGGGGCATTTCATACTTCAAGTGATGGAACGTGTCTCAATTCTCGGTTGCTGAAGCTCTTGATGATTCATGATAGAGTTCTAGGCTTTAGTTGCTTTATTTGTGCATTCATTTTCATATTGATTTGTACAAGTTGGATCTTTGGCCATCATGCATCGGGATGCGTGATTGATGGTCGTGGATCCGACTAGGCCTCTTCCTTGATGTCTTGAGGTGATTTGGAGTGCCATGGTGCGTACATGTCCTTGGGAAACCCTCCATTTTCTTTATTTTGTGGTTCGTTGCAGTTTGGTGTCACAGCACACCAGTGGCCTGCAGCCTGCCACTGATGGTCGGCAGTGTGCCACCCTTGGCCTGCGATCGACCATCTTTGGCCAGCAGATCTCCTTTCCTGGCCGGCAGGCCACTGGTGACTTCCCCTGGAGTGTTTTGGTAAGGTCTAGCAACAAGCACTGGAAGACACCCTGCAAACAGAGCCTCTAAAGAGCAACTAGAAGGCCTTCCAAAGCGAGGAACCGAAGCGAGCATGCATGCCTCCCTTCTTCAAACAAGAGCTAGAATAGCACCGTTTACTGCTTTCCCTACTTGCTTGTTGTCATTAATTAATTAGTTAATTGATTCGTTAATTTATTAAGTTGTGTAATAATTAGTTGTAGCTAGTTATTCAATTTGGTTCTGTAATAATTAATTAGCTTGTGAGTTAGTTAATTAGGTGGCTTGTATTATTTATTCGGTCCCTCCGAGTGAGGGAAAATTTGTAATAAGTGTGGGTGCGTGTGTGCATGTCTTCCAACCCCATTTCTTTCTCCCTTTTATTTCACCGCTTATAATGGTTAGATTTAGGGCATATTTCAATTAGCATACCTTATGCTATGCATGCATGCATTCATTCATCTGTATTGCATGCACCGGGCTCGGCGCATCATACTAACTGCATAGTATTTCAAATCTAACTTGAATATGTGTTATCTGTTGCATTTCACATGCCGTCCTGGGATTAGCCGAGCCTATTCTAAACTGCATTTTGTATGCGATACATTAGGCACTTAACATGGACTTGGATCATGCATGATTGCTAACGAGTTCTCTATTTTGGCGTGAAGTACGGTGTAAGTATTTATGCTTTAGCATCTCGTATGAGTGTAAATGTTAACATAACAGCATGCTTACCAGGTGGCTATATGCTTATGCGATAAACTGCCTGAATGCCTGTGGGTGAGGGTTGGATTACTTGAATTGGGATAATTCATTGAAATCTGCATTTTAGCCTACTTGCGAGTAGCAAATTTCAAAACATTTCCAAACAAACGGATATGCAATGCTTTGTTCCAAAATTAGGCGATCTAGCCTATACTTGTTTTGCTGTGCGCACCACATAGTAATTTTAGCTAATTAATCGGAACAAGAACGCATGTGTTTTCAAAAACGAGATATCATGGTTAGTAGAGGCCGATCTTCGGATCGGGCGAGAGGGGGTGCTCATAGCTGACCTTCCCCAATCGTACCCAAGTTTCCGAGCCGAGGCAACTTTGGTGATGACGGACACGTGGCCTTAGGCAAACGACTCAGGGTTTCCTAAACTTCCCAAAATAAAAAATTTAGGTGGCGACTCTGTATCTGGCAAAGCAGTCCATGTTTGACACTTCTTTTCTAAAAATCTATTTTCTCAAAAACGATTTGCCGGATTTGAACTCTTTGGTTCAAGATTTAGAACCGTGACAAATCGAGTCCGAACTGTGGCATGCAATTCGAGCCCCGAGGGCGCGTCCACACCTACTTCTCTGTGTCTTTAGTTCATTGCATTGACCAAAATTTTAAAAAAAAAAAATTCAAAACTTTAAAATTTCTCAGGCTTTGCAAAATTTGATCGATTGAGAAGAAGACAGACGTGCTAAGCCCTTGATGGATGAGATCATTTCTATTAGTGTGGGTACTAAGAAGGATCCTCGCTTGGTCCAGATTGGTTCTACATGGCCTTTAGAAAAATAGGAGTGATTAATCGCTTTATTTAAAGATTTCAAAACATATTTTTGTGTGATCCTACGAAGACATGTTTGGAATTGATCCTAAGATTGAACAACATAGAATCCCTCTCGACTTGAGGCCCGACCCTTCTAGCTTTCAAACTTTGATTCTGAGTGTCCAATAATCAACCAGAGTATGAGGCATGCATAGCCAAATTGGAAACAACCCTAGAACTAGGGGACAATAAGGTTGGATGTGATTAGAGATTCAAACCAGGTCATTTATCAAGCTAATGGAGGTTGAAAAGAAAGTCAATACCCAGAATCTGAGAAAAAAACATTTATGGACAATCGAACTCTTATCCACGACCTTAGGGGCGAATTCATACCTAATTGGACGGGTTCCTACATTATCAATTCTGTCTAGTCAAGAAGAGTAGTCGTTCTCATGGATTTTGATGGTTTCGAATTCTCACAATCAACATGGACAAGTTGAAAAAAGTACTATCCTTGAGAGGCTCGCTGAGCCGAAAACCTGGAAGGGCGATCCAGGCAAAAGTTAGAGCAAAAAAACATAAAATAAAAAATAAAAAAAAATGAAAAAAGTGAAAGAAAGTTCGCAAGGTTGAAAACCTGAAAGGGTAGCTTTGGCAAAAGTTAGAACACAAAAAGGAAAGTGTTAATACCCGAGTGACCGTTAACTCCATGAACTACGTAAAGCCTGATTCCTATCTTTGAGATACGTGGGCAGCTTTATCTTGAAGTTCGGTCCCAACCATTTTCAACTCACTTATCCTGTCCATATTTGATTGGTGTATCTTTATTCAACTCGGCTATCCTATCCATGTTTGATTGGTTCATCTCCGTTCGGTTTAGTTGTTCTATTCCTCCTTCATAACGGGTTCAATTGAAAGACAGATTCAATGGTACTACAATATATCATGCTCGGATTATCTAATTTGAGGTTGTGCATCTCAAGGGTTGATTTCATGTTGGTCGAGTAGTGGCCATTTGCAAAAACAGATTTTGAGGATTTTTAATGAAATTGACTAATCTTCTAAAAAATTATTCCATTTTTGCAAAATCAGACCATTATTTGGACCAAAAAGGGAAAATGTTCAGTGCTCACAGCTTGGCTTACATGATTTCGAAGCAGAGAGCGGAACATGCATACTAATCTAACTCTCATGTTGATCAAAACCTTTTTGGATGAAAACCAAAAAAATAGTCAAAACGATAGCATAGCCAAATCAGATTTTCTATCTTTCTCTCGTATTTTCAAGAGTCTCCATTTACCTTGTCAATCACTCGCCGAAAAGTGCATAATGTTTGTAACAGAACCTTTCAGTTGGCCGATTGTCCAGGTGGTTGGCCGACAATGTTTTTTTGTTTTGGATCTTGTTTTTCAACATCTTGCCCCTGATATTCTAAATGGTGCCCACGAGTGTCGCCCCCCGATATTCTAAACGACGCCCGCGAGTGTTGCGCCCACTGTGTTTATCATCGCGTGCACGATGAAGTTTTGTGTCCTTTCCATTCTGGCAAGTGTACATAGGTGCGTTTAGATTGCTTTTGCTTTGGTTATTGAGTTGTTTTTTTTTTTATTTCTATTATGTTGAGGGCTCAATGTCCAATTCAAAACTCATTTCAATCATTCTTAGATTCAAGTTCAAACAAAATGTTTTCATGTTCAAGTACTGTGTCATTTACGCCATGATATGCAAACAAAACAAAACTCATTTATTGAAATTCAAGGTGAATCCCCCCTAGGCGATTACAACATTACACAGAAAAAAAGAAAAGAAAATTCCAAAAACAACAAAAAAAGGGAAAAATCATCTGAAGCATTGGTGATCCTTCCTAAGTGGAAACAAAAAAATAAAATAATAAAACCATAGCAAAAATACCAACAAAAAAAAGAAAAGAAAAAAGCAGAGGGACTTTTTCTCAGATTCCGGTAGTAGCCCAGCGACAAAGATAACCGACTGCATGCAACTTCGTCATTCGACTCTACTGTGAATTGCCTCGCTACATCTTCACTCCCTGGAGGCCTTTGAAGACTCTGCCTCGGTATTGGAAGAGCTTCTAAAAGAAATTACACCCCGTCGGCCATCAAATGAGGAGCACCAAGGAGCTTCGAATCGGGTCGTAGATGTCGCCTGTCATTTCAGCTCCTTGTTTTGTTTCTTTAAATTGCTAATCTTTGCTCAAGCATCTTTGTACATACTCTGGAGCAGAGAGAGTTGGGTGTTTAATCGATGTATTTCACTCGTCATACCTATAGCTGGTGGGACAAATTATAGGCCGCAGCCATGGTCTCTAAACAGGATTTCCATGTGTAGTGGTTGACATCGATATTAGGCTGCGTTGCCATCAGTTGCTCGACTAACAACGTAGGAAAGCTGAGAATTGGGATAGGGGCACTCTATCGAGGCGTAGAGAAATTGGTAATCTCGATTAGGAAATTGTTAAGGTCAGGGAAGAGAGTGAGGGGACGACGAGGAGAGGCCATGTCAGGAGGAGTATAATGCCAAAGGAAAAATTTGCAGAGTAATGGTTGGAGGACTTTGTAGTATTTTTCTTTGTCTCTCTCGTAGACCTTGGTTTAAGAAGAAGCTGGAAGAGAAGAAGAAGCCAAGAAATAAGGATTACCGAGGCAATCTTTGGCAATCGAGGCCAGTCCAGCTGCTATCGGTCAGGCACGCCATGATTGTTGAAATCATGAGCCAGACATGGCGCTCGACAAATACGAACGAGGCAGAGAGAGAGAGAGAGAGAGACAAAAATAGGGGAGAGTGTATATATGTATATATACATGTCTGTGTATCCGTACGTTTGTATATGTATATGTCTGTATCCATATCTGCATGTTTGTGTCTGTATATATATATATATGGTTTGTATGTATATATTTTGTCTGTGTGTATGTACGTAGTACGCATTTTGTATATTATTTGTATATGTATATGTGCATATGGTATGTATACAAATTTTCAAAAAAAAAAAATTCAAAAAGAAATTTTCAAAAAAAAAACAAAAAAAAATGTTCAGGAAAAAAAAAATCAAAAACAATTGAGAAAAAAGAAAATTTTGAAAAAAAAATCATTTTGTGAAGTTATCTGTTGTGTATCCATCATCTTATTGTTGTGTATTCATCACATTGCATATTGTGTGTCTCACATTGCCCCTTCGTGTTTTTGCATTCACCATCATATATGCACTGTTTATTACATTTATCATACATGGTTACAATCCATTCACATTACTTCAATCGTCCCAATTTTTGCTTACAACTTTTCTCCTTTAACCGGTTGAAAACCATCCCCTACTGTGTATTGAGATACGGTCTAGGTCTCACTTGTTGGTAAGACCCCTTTCTCTTTTACCTGGTTGAAAATCATCCCCTATTTTGTATTGGTGTACGGTCTAGGCCTTACTTGTTGGTTAAGACCCTTTCTCCTTTACCTGGTTGCAAACCATCCCCTATTTCGCATTGAGGTATGGTCTAGATCTCACTTGTTAGTTAAGACCCATTTCTCTTTTACCTGGTTGAAACCATCCCTTATTTCATATTGAGGTACCGTCCAGGTCTCGCTTGTTGGTTAAGACCCCTTTCTCCTTTATCCGGTTGAAAACCATCTCTTATTTCGTATTGAGGTATAGTCTAGGTCTCGCTTGTTGGTTAAGACTACTTTCTCCTTTACCTGGTTTAAACATTCCCTTTCTCTATATGAAATATAGTTAGGTACGCGTATTGGTTACACTACCTTTCCTCCTTTTACGTTAAACGCATTAAGATTTGAAGTTTACATGGTTTAAAACTTCCCATTCTCCATATGAAATATAGTTAGGTACGTCTGTTGGTTACGCCACCTTTCCTCCTTTCACGTGAAACGGGTTAGGATTTAAAGTTTACCTAGTTTAAACCTTTTCCATCCTCATATGAAATGCGGTTAGGTACGCCTGTTGGTTACACCACCTTTCCTCCTTTCGCGTGAAACGTGTTAGAATTTGAAGTTTACCTGGTTTAAACCTTTCCCCTCTCCATATAAAATACAGTTAGGTATGCTTGTTGATTACATCACCTTTTCTCGTTTTGCGTGAAACGCGTTAGGATTTGAAGTTTACCTGGTTTAAACCTTCCTCCTCTCTGTATGAAATACAGCTAGGTATGCTTGTTGGTTACACCACCTTCGCGTGAAACATATTAGGATTTGAACTTTGCCTAGTTTAAACCTTCTCCCTCTCTGTATGAAATACGGTTAGGTATGCCTGTTGCTTAAACCACCTATTCTTCCTCTCGCGTGAAATACGCTTGGATTTCGAGTTCACTATTCCTCCCCTTGCATGAAACGCGTTTGCATTTCGAGTTACTTTTTCTTCCTCTCATGTGAAACGTGTTTGGATTTTGAGTTCACTATTCTTCCTTTCGTGTGAAATGCGTTTGGATCTCAAGTTCACTATTCCTCATCTCGCGTGAAACGCATTCAAATTCTGAGTCCAATATTTCTCCTTTTGCGTGAAACGTGTATAGATCTCAAGTTCACTATTCCTCATCTCACGTGAAATGCGATTGGATCTCAAGTTCACTATTTCTCTTTTCGCGTGAAACACATATGGATTTCGAGTTCACTAGTCCAATTTTGAACCGGTTGTATGGTAGTATATAAGTCCAACTTTCAATTGCATTTCGAGCATATTATTTTCCTGAGGTTTGCCTCACATGTTGTCATCTTTACTGTTTTGTCATCATTGCATTGCATTGATCATGAATTTTCAAATAATTGGCTTCGCGAAGTGTGTAAATCCACATTTCAATTGTATTTCGAGCATGTCATTTATATCATGCGCCTAAACTACATTGGTTTGATACCTTGCAAAGCGATATGTAGGCAACCTTCGGGTTTAACAAATTGTATTTCCATCTTGTTTATTTGCCTAAGTCTTACAACCTTATCAAAAGGGTTGTCTTCGGGTATTGACATTCACTCACGTCGTGAAATGACTTCAAGCTCTCTCAAAGAGGGGCAACTATAGACACCCCATTTTGACCGGTCTTAAGACTTGGTACTTTCTTTTGATCACCTGATGATGAAAATTGAAATATGCTATTTTATGAATTTCTCAGCAAAAAAGTTAGATTTAAACTTTAATTCCAACCTTACACTCGTTTTGACCAATTTATTTTAGACCTATTCAAAAATCTTTTTTTGCATTTTTCTTGTTTGAAAAATTTAGCAGTTTTGGAAAAATTGGCTCTTAAAAAACTGAATGGGTTTTGGCTCTTCCGAATTGGATTTTCAGAAAAAGGAAAGGGTGTTGGCTTTTCAAAATTAGCTCTTCAAAAGATGAAAAAGTTTTTGCTTTTCAAAATTGACTCTTCAAAAAATGAAAGGGTGTTAGCTCTTGGTTTATATATAGAAGATTGTTAAAGCTATGAGGAGAGGTCTTAGTTTTGATCAAAAGAAAGTTGATTTTGTGAAAATTGAGAGAATATACAAAGTGAGATATAAACCTCTTACCTTTTATTGATATTCCACTGATATACACCATCTAAAATTTTAGTAAAGCTAAAACTCAAAACTTCTTGCTGAGATTCTAAAGCATACTCCATAACCGTGACGGTGTAAAGAAGAAAAATTTGATAAATCAGAAAATCCACCATTTCCTTTAAAGTATCCTCTAGCAGTAAATAGTAACCCTGATGATGAATAGTACATCAGGCGATAAATAGTGACCGCAGATGAAAAAATGTCCGATAAGATGAGTAATGACTAAAGAGGGTGAATAATACCTGCAATAGTGAATAGGACTGCCAGCGATGAATAGTACTCCACTTGATGAATAGTGCTCCCGCAAAATAAATTTTCCTGGGCAAAACAAAGCAGGCATCAACAGATAGAATAATTTTCGGTTGATGAATAGTGCTCCACCATATGAACAGTAACAGGTGAATGAATTGTAACTTTTATTTATTTATATTTTTTTATGTTATTCGTATGATTTGTTAGTTTTAGTTCATGTTGTAATAATCTCCCAATCACTCGTTTTTTTTTATTTGGTTTTGTAATTATTTAGCGTCGTAATAATTCCTAACCCCCGCTTCTTTCTATCCCTTTATTTACTCATTTCCCATATCTGTACATAGCATCATATTTTCCTTTCCATCATATCCATGTTCTGCATCCATATTTCATGCATCTAGATTCGGCTTATTTGCATCTGTGGGTTTAATTCATTCTTATGTGATTTTGTACGCTACCTCATGTCTTCAGAACATGTCATATATTAGAAGCTGAATCTTTAGTTGCATTTCATGAGTGAATTGCATTATGATTTTGTAAATAAGATCATGCATATTTCACTAACTTGGTTTTGTAGCTGTTTGTGGGGCATCAGAAAATATGTAAGTTGTTATGCTTTAGCATCCCACGTTTGTGTATTTTTCTTACTATGTTTAGCATCCTATCATTTGGCTATTTGCTTATTTGATATATCTCTATGAATGCCAGTGGATAGAGATTGTGTTTTTTAATTTGGAATAATATTGATTTTCGCGTTTCTGAACTCAATTTCTGTTGAGTTGAACATTATTCAAATTCTTTTAAAATATACAAAATCAAGTTGTTCCAAAATGAATGAAACAGTCTATACTTGTTTTCTTTCACATAGTAATTTTCAGGATTATTAATAATTTGAACATGAACCTATAAAGTTAATAAAACTCATATCATGGTTTAGTAGAGGCTGATCTTTTGATCTAGTGAGCGGGAGTGCTCAATTAATGACCTTCCCCTCTTATACGTAAGGTTCTGAGCCAAGCATCCTTGGTTAAGATAAACAGTGGCCTTGTCACGAGTCATGAGTTTTCTAATTTTCTGAAAATATTAGGTGGCAACTCTGAGATTTGGTGATATAGTCCATTCCTAGCAAAGGTTTTGCAATAAAATGGATTTTCTACAAAAGTTTCTATATTTGGACTCTCATCTGTGTTTCACATTGTACTCGCGAGACTATATCAAACAAATCGAGGGTCTAAACTGTTCAACGCGCACGGGTGCCCCCTGGCAATGTTACAGCGGGTTCCCTCGTTCACACTCTAATTGGGTCATGTGGTAACTCCCATTGAACTATCTATAGCTCCATGCGATGCTGTTTGCCCTCCAAGGCCACGATATTTCCAACCAATCTAGTTCCGAGGTGTCAAACTGGTCAGCTCCAGCCTGGTCAGGCTATGTGAACCTATCCAAGCCAAACTTGCTCGGCTTCAAAGCATGGTCGACGTGATCAACCTAGTTATAGGTGAAGTCATTGACCTCGACCATTCTTTAGCTTAGTCGAATCCTATTCACCCTTCAAGGCAAATTTTGCCTAGCTTCAAACCTTGGTCGAAGTAATTGGCCGTCGACCCTTAGCTCAGCTGAAAGCAAGATTATCATTTGACCGAGCTGTGCCCTTGGTCCAGGAAAACTAGACATCCCGACCTAACACTTGGGTATCTTTCCAGCTCGGTTAAGAGATCTAGGACAACAACTCAAATCTGGATTTTGCTCAGCCCATTTGTTCGGCATAAATTTCCTTCTCAATTGCCTCTTAATTTTATCCGCGCTCGCGTGACTAGAATTTCTTCACCCAGCCGAGCTAAACTCTGTGATCGATCAATGATATTGCTCAGTTTAGAAGCAGTTCATCTTCTGTGACACTTTTCCCAACGTCTAACATCATGTCTATTCGTGGACACGTAGTAGCTCCCTAATGGCTCTGTACAGACGATCGGGCCGTCAATCACCTATTCCCAAAATTTCAAATCATGGCACCTTTTTACCTCATTCATATATAACTAATGCCTACACCCCTTCATCTCAACTATTCATCATCTGCGATGAAAAACTCAATGATCCATATACCCATCCCCATCTTCTCGGATCCTACCTAAATCAAAGCATTTTTCTTTGTGGATTATGCATTGCCGTCGACGTTGGAGCATCTTTCACCGATCAGAGCGTCGATTAGAGCTCTAATCTGTAAGTTCTTCATACTTATTAGTATTTCTCATTGTTATTCATAAAGTTCTTCATGTTCGAATGCCCTAACTGCGATATTCACATCTGAAACACAATAATAGTATCTAAGGCCCCTAAAACCTCCGAATGAATAAAGGTTTTTGCCCATTTTAAGAATTAAATTGCCCTAAATTCTTGGCTCTCCACTGTATGATTCATCTTCAGATATGAACATGAAAAGATATAGGCTAAACCAGGTAAAAAAAATAATTTTTTAAATCCCAAATCATAACTCGATTAGTCAAACATCATGTTTGTGATATTTGAGGAGAAGACCGAGCTATAACACAACCCAGTTACCTAGGCAACCACGCGGCCGAGCTAATATCTAGTTTGTTCTCGCAACCGAGCTAGAATCAAGCCACCCATGCGACCGAGGTTAAGGCTCAGGTTATTCATGCAACAGAGCTAAAACCTAGCTCACTTATGTGACCGAGCTAAAATTTAGCCGACCTGTGCAACCGAGCTAAAATCCAGCTCATCTTCATGATCGTGCTGCCACTTGCACTTAATTTTGATTTTTCACTATGAAGAATCCTAGAAGACTAGGCACACCAACACAAGCACTCTCAAAGGCCGATTAGTCACTGCATAACTAGGCCAACATGTTTTGCCCAGCAAATTACACCGAGCTCCATGAGGCGGTATCGCTTCTTGGTACACACACCAAGTGGACTGGCCGAGTTTTACAAAGATTATGGCATCCCAGCCAATGTACGTTTTGAGCTCAGCAAGGAGGGGATCCTTCCTTGGGGCTGAAAGAATGCTTGTTCCTTCATCATGTTGTCCATAGTTGAAGGGGGATTCTGCTTCCTGATACAACCCTTGATCTCCGAGTTCTGAAGACGAACCAGGTTGTTCCCTACACAAGTATCCACCAACACTTTTTGAAAAATAAACGGGGTTACCGAGCTGAACTGCCAGCTTGATACGAATTTAGGTTTGGCCTAGATAATAACACTCAGCCATACAACAGATGGTTTTAATTGGTACTTGAAAATAAGACCAGGCCGCGAACGTTTGGTAACCGGCACACTAGACAAAGACTTGCACGGCGACGACTTCTTTTAGGTGACCAGCAACTATGAGACTGTTGATGTGCCTGGCTGGTACATAAGTAAAAATAAAAGCTTAACAAGTAAGCTGAACTCAACCGGTCAACTTGTTTGGGCTTGTTATTCCGAGCTAACAAATTTTCTTTCGCAGGTATTGTCGAGCTACAAGCTTTATATCCTTACCCAAACAAGAGCTACCAGTATTTAGTGAAACGTAAAAGCAAAGTAGCCAACTTCCTAACAGAACCTTCCCCTATGCCAAATCCACCTCCTCTAGACGTTTCACTTATCTGCTTAACCGAGGAAGAAGAAATGGTGAAGAGAAACAAAATCAAGAACCTCATTGCTGCCACTTCTTCCGAGAAGACAACCGGCTCATCGCCGCCTATGCAAATAACGAATCAGAGCTCAGAAACTATGCTGACCTTGGCTATAACTGCCATCTACTCCACTAACTCAAAGTCGTGCCGGGCTAGTAAAAGGTCCTGCACAGCTAATCCTTTGGTCGAGCAGAGCCCTGAACAATTGTTGAGGAAGTTAAACTAACGCATACCTGGCAACCCGAGTTGAAGCACTAGGGAAAGGACATCCCGGCAAATGCTTCCATCAGTAAGGACATAGAGCACCTTCTTGCCTTTGATCTGACGAAAGCGTTGCTGCTGCCAACTGACGTGACGGTGAGTGACCACGTTCTAGACACCCGGATGGTGAAGTCCGCGGTGAAGTCCATGGCTAGGGTAAGTATACTTACGAAAATCATTTAACTGTTTGCTCAATTTTTCCTTCTAACATTTTCGTTTTGCAGGCAATTTAGAAGAACCATCTTGTGATGGACTGAGTTGTCAAGCTGCAGCAGAAAGTGGCTAATAGGACCACGGAAGGAAAGTATTTTGAAACCGAACTAGGTTGAGCTAATGCCGCATTGGAGATTGCCAATACTGACAATGTCAAGGTTCTTAGCCAATTCACTAACGCCGAGAGTAGAAGGATGTGGCACACGCCAAGCTGGAGAAACCAAGAAAAGAGAAGTCTAACACCAAGCAAGAGGCTAAAGACAAGGGCTTTAAATAAGCCAAGTAAAGCTATACCAAATAAGTTGATGCCGACAAGGACATCTTTTTCTAGTCCAGCAGGAAGGCAGCATGTGAGAAACTTGGGCATGGGCCAAACACCGAGATGTTCACCACTCCTCCCCCCTACTTCCTGCTGGACTACATGACCTCCTACGCTGAAAATGTTTTCAAAGCATTGCAAGATGAGGAAGTCAAGGAATGGGACAAAGTTGTGCAAGAAGACCTCGGTAGGAGTAATGAGGTTGCTACTACTAAACAAGAGAGAGATGCAACCAAAGAGGATTTTGCTGATGATTTGTCTCCGTTAGTTTGACTTGTTTGTTTGGATTTTCATTTCTTTTCTTTTCTTTTTGAACCGTGTAACTGAGCTGTTTTCCCTTACTTATGTACTTGGACTATTTAGTCAATGAAAATTTCACAACTTTTTATTCTATGATTTCAAATGGATGCACGCTTTTACTTTGAGTTGAGCAGCGACACCTCGACATGAAACTTTAAACAAAACAACTCAACTTGCTGAGCAAAATTAGCTCGGTGAGAAGCTTGGAGGGACAAAGCATCAACTCGACTTGTCAAGCAAAAATCAGGCCGACAAGAAGCTCCACTTGTCAAGCTTGACAAGAAGCTAAGGATTGAACAAAACATCAACTCCACTTGTAGCAAAAATCAGGTCGACAAGAAGCTTAGAGTTGAACAAAACATCAACTCAACTTGCCGAGCAAAAATCAAGTTGGCAAGAAGCTTGCAGTTGAACAAAACATCAGCTCAACATGCTGAGCAAAAATCAACTCGACAAGAAGCTTGGAGTTGAACAAAACATCAACTCAACTTGATGAGCAAAGTCAGCTCGGCAAGAAGCTTGGAGTTGAGCAAAATATCAACTCAACTTGCCAAGCAAAATCAGCTCGGCAAGCAGCTCGGAGTTGAACAAAACATCAACTCAACTTGCCAAGCAAAATCAGCTCGGCTAGAAGCTCGGAGTTAAACAAACATCAACTAGACTTGCCGAGCAAAAATTAGGTCGGCAAGAAGCTTGGAGTTGAACAAAACATTAACTCAACTTGCTAAGCAAAGTTAGCTCAGCAAGAAGCTTGGAGTTGAAGAAAACATCAACTCATCTTGCCGAGCAAAATCAGCTCGGCAAGAAGTGGTCCAACAACTTATTGCCTCTCGACCGCAGTATTATATCAGACGAAAGGATGCCAAATACAACAGCTTGCATGCAAAGCGAACTACTATTTCAAACAATTATGGAAAGTTAAAATTACAACATAAAATGAGAAATTACATTAAGATTTGAACTAGAAGTAAAATAACTTCAGATTCGCTGTGTTCCATGGCTGGGGTATTGCTTGGCCGTTCAAATCTTCCAAGTAGATGCCCCCTTGCTTGCCAAACCGGTAATCTTGTAAGGTCCCTCCCAGTTTGCCCTTAGCTTTCTTTCGTCCGAAACTAGGATATTACCCATAACTTTGTGGAAGACCCAATCCCCAATCTTGAATTGTCTGCGATGAACCGTTTTGTTATACTTCTTGGATAACTCATGTTGATATGTCGCGACGTGGATCAGTGCCTTTTCGCTCTGCTCTTTTGTGAGGTCAAACTCTAGAGCAATAGCTTTCGCTTTTAAGTCCGGTTCAAATTTTTCGCTTTGGATGGTAGACATGCACATCTCAAGTGGGATGACTGGCTCCATGCCATAAGACAAGGCAAAAGGTGTCTCCCTGGTTGAATGTATTGGCATTGTATGGTAAGCCCAGAGGACATTAGAAAGTTCCTTGGTACATTTTCCCTTTGCTTTCTCTAGACTTTTCTTGAATCCATCAGGAATGATTTTGTTCGATGCTTCAGCTTGACCGTTCGATTGAGGGTACGTTGGTGTTGAATTGTAAAATTTGATCTTTAACTCTTCACAGAATCCTCCAAAACATCTTTCTATTAAATTTGGTGTTGTTGTCAGAGATCAAGGCCTTGGGGACTCCAAATCGCGTTATCATATTCCGCCAGAAAAATTTCTTCATATATTTTTCCTTGATGGTCGCCAAAGGTTCAGCTTCCACCAACTTGGTGAAGTAGTCAGTCGCGACAATGAAGAACTTGCCCGGCGTAGTCGGGAGTGGTCCCTCTCACTATGTCTAATCCCTACATTTTGAATGACCAAGGACTCATTAGAGAAAGGAGTTCTATGGCCAGTTAATGTGTCTGGTGTGCAAATTTTTTGCACTTCTTGCATTTTGTCACGTATTTCTATACGTCGGCCAGCATGGAAGACCACCAATATCCTTGTGAAATGGCACGGTAAGCTGGAGATCTTCGTTTAATATGGATTCCACATATGTCTTCATGGATCTCGAACAGAAAGGCTTCGACTTTGCTTAGGTGAACACATTTCAAGTATGGCCTAGTGAAGGATTTCTTATACAAAGTGCCAAATGAGGAGAGCCAAAACTGCTCAGACTTAGCCCGAATTTTGTTTGCTTCTTTCTTGTCAGTCGGCAGAACTCTGTCCTTGAGAAAGATTATGATGGAGTCCATCAAGGAGGGCCCTAACTTAGCACAAAGTACTTCTGCCACTTTTGGTTCTTCAATGCTAGGCATTGGAAGGAATTCAATCAATAGAGGGCCATGTTGACGGTCTTACAGTTGATGTAGACTCACCATTTTCCATTCTTCTTGGGCACCACTACTGTGTTGGAGATCTATCTAGGGAAATGCACATCTTGGATTGCTCCCGTTTCCAGAAATTTTTTAACTTCTTCCGCCACCACCTCGGTGTGATGAAGTTTTGATCGCCGTGTTCTTTGTATGACTGGCTGGGCATCTGGGAAGACATTAAGTTAGTGGAAAATGAAGTTTGGATCGACGCCAGGCATGTTGTAAACCGTTCATGCAAACACTTCAATGTTAGCCACTAAGAAGTTCACAATCTCTAATCGCTCTTAGGCGGACAAAGATGATCCAAGCAAAAAGAACTTGCTTTGATCGTTTTTGTCGATTCTCACTTCTACCAAGTCTTCGACAGCCTTATCTTTAGCTTTCTTGTCAACATCGTCTAGGAGCTTCTAATCTTCCGATCCTTTAATCATTTGTACGAAGCCTTTGTCTACTCGACTTTCGTTTATAGCCACAAAACATTGCTTGGCCATGACCTGATTACGCCATAATTCCTCTATCATCCTAGTCATAAAGGGAAACCTCATTACCTGGTGATAAGTTGATGTCACCGCTTGCGTGGCGTGAAGTCATCCCCTACCTAGGATTAGGTTGTAAGTTGAGCATACCTTCAATACCCAAAACTTCACTTGCTTAACTACAGGCCCTACTTTGACCGGGAGGATAATCTTCCCAACTGGTCGTTCTGGTTATGAGTTGAAGCCAACTAGTGGTGAGGTTGCTGGGGCTAAGTCTTTGTTTTCTACCTTGAGTTGCTTGAAAGCATCATAATACATTATCTTGACCAAGCTACCTTGGTCGATCAAAATGTGTTTGATGTCAAAGTGCTTGACGCGTAGTGTGACTACTAGTACGTCATTTTATGGGGTTTGGATTCACTCCAAGTCTCTACTTGAGAAAGTGAGGACATCCTTTACTTCGGTCTTCTCTTTTTTCACGGTGGGCTGAACGGATAGAACCTTCCTCATGTGTTCATCTTTCTTGATCATCCCTCTAAGCTCGTGAGCCGGTGTTGGCTAGATGATCCTATTGATTACATTGATAACCCTCTGAGGAGGGGTGTCTAAGGCGGCTAGACTAATAGGCTCAGCTTGGCCCTAAGGTGCGGCTTTGATGCCTACGTCGATGTAGTGGTCTAGATGCCCGACTGCCAATAATTCTTCTAAGTGTTGCTCTAAAGGCACACAATCCTCTGTGTGGTGCCCTTGTTCATCATGATAGGTGCAGCAGCACCTTGGATTAAAACCTCGCTGGGCATCACCCATTTTAGGCGACCCCCGTACGTATGCCTCATCATGAATCTCGCTAAAGATACGATAAATTGGGATTTTAAAGACTGTGATGCTGCCAGTTTGGGCGTTCAACTTTCGCTTAGCATCATCCACGCCATCATGGGGGTAGTTTTCCCAGTCAGAGTTGCGATCCTTGTTATTGTTATTGTTTCCACAATTTTGCTCTCTTCTATAGTTGTTTGGAAAATTTTTCTCTTGTCCGACTGTGTGAACCATTCCCGTCACTCTCTTGTCCACCACTATCGGATTTGCCTTCACGGTAGCTATGGCTGCATCGTCTTCAACTCGGATATGCTCATTAATATGTTGCATGAGCAACTCCATGGTCGATGGTTGGTTCATGGTAAGCGAGTCTCTGAGTCTATGTTTAACTGGAAGACCACGCTTATATTAGGTGATTGGAAGGTTGGCTGTGCAATCAAGGATCTCGTTAAAAGTCTCCCAATACTTAGCGTTATATGCCTTCAAAGAGTTGTCCGGTTCCATATTGATTCCCAAGAGATGGTCAACTTCTTTGGGCATTTTTGTGTTTGTCTTAAATTTGGTGACAAACACCTCCACCAACTACTACCACCTCTCGATACATTCCTCCGGCAGCCTCTCGAACCATTTTAAGCTTAATTCGCCTAAACTCGTTTGGAGTCCGGTTGTTGTTTCTAGTCTGCTCCTCCAAAACTATTGGCAACACTAGGCCCTTATCCTTCATCTTCTCCATCAGTGGAGTTGATGCAGATGGGGGAATATTCTCAATTTCCATTGCCGAAATCAGATGTAGAACTCAAAGATGAAGAATCCACGTTCACCGCACCAATTGTGCGTACCGAATCTTGCACTAGATGAAAGTGGATCGGAGCTCCGCCACTAAATGGACTATTCGAGAATTGAGGACCTGCAAACACAAAACACCTTCAGAGCTGCCCGGTCAGGGTAGGCCGAAAAACCCCTCTGATGTAGAAATGAGTGGTCGGAGAAGACAATGGACTCTCTTTTGGTCCAAAGAGAGGAAAGGAAATGGTGAATTTAGTTGTGTTTAAGTGAGTAGAGTTGTCATGAGATGGGATTGAATTAGATGAGTTTAGTTACCTTTAATGTGAAGAGAGTGAGGTTTATATAGAACACTTTACTTGCTGCCCAAGATAGTGTCATGGAGCTTTGGTGCTTTAAGTCTTGCTCTAGTATTGCTCAAGGTAGAGGACCACAAGGTAGTTGATGATGGATCCATGTGCTTATTCTAACCATGCATGTAACAGATCACATTCCCTTGGTTAACTGTTTTCGTGATTCTAGGGGGAAGAGACCAGCTGAGGTGGCAGCATTCATGTGCATGTGTTCATAACTTCCACATTTCTCTAAAAGGTTTTCTCAGCTTGGTGTCGTTGTGCCTCGACTCGGCCTTTCGTAAGACTGCTTATAGAGATGAGTTGGCCAATTTAGAAATCTTTGTATGGGCTCGGGCCATCAGTTCGGTTCATGGGTTAAGTCTAGCAACTTGGCCCAGCCCAGCACTGTGGCCTGGATTGGCCTTTCCACTGCGAGTTGGGCCCAAGTGGTGGAGGACTTAGGAAGACCTTCACTATAACAAAAAACATTTTTTGCGACGTTTTTTAGCAACCAAACTGAAATTAGTTGCCAATTTTATATAATTGGTGATAATATACTTGTTGGTCGCCAAGAAATACATTATTGGCGATGAGTTAAGATTTTTAGTTGCCAAAACTTAAATTTTTGCGCGGGAGCACCAAAAATATTTTCACGACCAAATATATATATAGCGACAAAAAGTTTGGTCACCGATTGTAAATTTTTGGCAACATAAATGATATAGTCACGGAAAAGGTGAACAGTACTTATGGCGACCGAAGGATTTTAATCGCCAATAAGTTTGTCGAAACTATGTCGTTTTGCATATATATATATATATATATTTAAGACTTGACTGACCCTTTTGCTAAATAAACAAATAAGACCTAACCATTTTTCATCTCATTCTCTCTCAATCCATAGCCTAAAGCGGCGCACAACAAAACAGAGGTATGTCTCCCTCTCCCTCTCACTCTCTCACACCGCCGCCTCCTCCTCCTCTTTTTCTTCTTCATCTCTCTTCCTCTTGCTCTCTTACATCGCCAATTGAGTGCCATCGACGACATTCACTTCTCTCTCTCCGATATTTTGAATTTATGGGACTGATTTTGGGACTATTTTGGGACTGCAATTCTACATAGAAGACAGATTTTGGGACTGTCTTTCCGAATATATGATAAATAAAAGACTACAATGTATGTATATATATATATATATGAGTAGAGAGAGGGAAATAAAGTGGAATAGAATAAAAGAGAATGGATTCTGTTTGTGTTTTTGTTTTTGTGTGTTTTGTTTGAAATTGCTTGGATATTGGATTTGTGAAGGAATTGCATAGAGAGAAGAAATAAAACAATGCTAAAATCAGGAAGAATAAGCATTATCCTTGTGTTTTTGTTTTTCTATTTGTGTATTTGTTTTTTTGTGTTTTGTTTGTTAATTGGTTAATGAAATTTAATGAAATTGCTTGTTAATTAGTTAATGAAATTTCTGTGTTCTACTTGTTAATCAGTTAATGGAACTTGTGTGTTCATCTAGTGGGAGGAAAAAAAATTCAAAACTTTGCTAGTTGCATCATGGTATGCTTTATATGAAATTGATGAATGGTGCAGGACAATGTTATTGATTAAGTAAATTTTAAACTGTTAGTTGCATCATGGCCTGCTATTCAAAACTCTGCTAGTTGCATCATTGTCCTCTAAAGCTTGAACTGTTAAGTAAATTTTGATCCAAAGTGACCTCCAAGAATTAATTAATGAAACATGAATGATCAAGTAGATCGTACCCTACTTCATAGACCTTATGATCAATATGGTCCCATTAATTGCAGCAAAAGCATGATCTGAAAAGTAATCGCAGGAAAGGCACAATTTGGTTTATGCTGCATTCCATTGTTGACAAAGACACCCTCTTTATTACATCATGAATCTTTTAGCCTAGTTGTGTGGTGGAGAGAAGTTTTAGGCTTGATTTTGTGGTAGAGAGGTTTTAAGAGAGATGCTTGAAAATGTGGACGATGGGAATCGCCTGTTTTTCTACATGTTTAAAAATGTTGCAAGACATGCCTAATTATCTAAAGCCTGCAAAATCAAGATGAAAAATCATTTTAATTATTTTTCATTTAGAATAAGATGAAAAAAAAAAAATCTTTAGTGTTAAATCAATTTTTCTTTTTTTTGTGTTAAAATAGTAATAGACCTACATTGCAATGTTAGGATTTTTAACAATGAGAATGCTTATGCGAATTTATATATCCATTCACTTCCTCTCCTTTCTCTTTTCTTTTCTTCTTTATTTTGATTTTAGTTAATTGGTTAATCTATTTTGTGTGTTCTCCTTCTTGTTTTCATTTTTTTCAAAGCAATTTCATGGTCAATTCCCCTCTCACTCTCCTGAGGGGGCATGATAAGGATTCAGTTTGAACTCAAGTTCTAGCTAATGCTCAGCCTATCAAAGTTCATCACAACAGCTAGAGTTAGTGTTTGTGTAATAAGGCTCTTATAAAGTAATAAGGCTCCTATAATTGAACTAACAAATTCAGTTATAGCTAGAGTTGGTTAGAGAGTTGCTTAGATTTAGTTAAGAGTTAGAATTAACTCTAGCACAGTTAGTGTTTGTGTAATACATGTATAAAAGATGTAACTCTTGTACAATTTTATCAAGTTGAATAAGAACTCAGATTTTCTTCATATTGTCTATATCGAACAATAGTGCCTTAACCTCGTTGAGGTTGTTTCATAGAAACTCAATACATGACATTCATTATTTTCTTTTTCTTCATAGTATAGTTACAAGTTTAATGTTTTGATATATATTAGTTTCACAATTTTGTATTTCTAATAAAAAAATAAAATTAAAAATTTAACCATTGAATCAGATAGAGTATGATACAGTGCTTGATATCAATAATTTATGGAGAAAAGCTTTGATATGAAACTTTCTCTAAATGAGAAATGTAGAGTAGGTACATTATAGAAAAGGAATGGAAATTGTCTTCTAGTGAATATTTCTTCATCTAAAATAAATTATACTTGTCCCGAATCACCACCTTATTGATCAATGAATTGAATCATTGATACTGTTTCATCTCATGAACATACATAAAACTAATAAAGAGAATTTTAACATCTCAAGGAAAAAGCAAAAAAATCTCTATGGTAGTTGTCATCCTCTTTAACCTGTTATATTATGATCCTAAGCTTTTTTTATTAGATTTTTCTAACATGATTTTCACAATTACAAGAGAGGACTTTTTTTTTTTTTTCTTTATTAGATTTTATGATTGATAAGATGGTGATAACATAGTTTCTTCTTCCTTTTTCATTTATGTATAATTTTTTTGTTCTTTTGTTGGGTGATAATTTAAACTTTGATTTACAATTCAAATGTTATAGGTTATTGGCTAATGCATAGAGATAAAAAAAAAGCTGCAATCATTTGTTGGGGGCAATTACTACATCAAGTAAGCTTTGACTATATGTTACAGCATTTTTAATATATTTAGAGAATTTTGGCACTTTTTTTATATTAAATTTGTGGTTATTAGAAGATTCACATTTTTTTCCTAATGTTTTGAGCATTCATGATATGACAAACACTTAGATGACTCAAAGAACTATTTGACATGTAAACAAAATAAGACCAAATGCGACGATTAGGGATGACTGCTGTGTTTGGTTTCAAAATCTCAATTTCATGTCTAACTCAACAAAGAAATACTTAAACTAGCTAAAATAGATGAATATGCTTTTCTAAGAAGATCGCATAACTAATATGTAACAATTTCAAGACCACAATTTATATAGCAACTCTAATCAATATATCAATTTCATCACTTACTATATGATTCTTTTTCACCCTTTACTCTAGATTGCATATTCTACTTGAATAGTAATTCTTGTTTATCACTTACTATTGTGATGTATTATTTGGTCGTGAAAGGGATGTGGAACCATAATCTTGTTGGTCACCAAAACATATGGAACCATAATCCTGTAAATTCTCTAATTCAAAGAAATTTCACATAACCTTGGCTTAGTAGATGACCAAATATGGACAAGAGTTGGATGTTACTTAAGAATAGGATAAGTTCCCAGTATCGAGATGGGGTGAAGGCTTTTGTTCAATTTGCAATGATGAATGTAGGGCCAAATGATAGGATTCGTTGCCCTTGTATGGACTATTTGAATTGTGAACGACATACTAGTAAAATTGTGGAGTATCATTTAGTTATGAAAGGGATGTCCCCTTCTTATAAGACTTGGGTATATCACAAGGAATCTGTTCCCATGAATCAATCTCATGCATTGAATGATGACAACCACAATGACTTTGGAAGTGTTGGGGATAGAATGGATGCAGAGACAGGTGAAGATCAAGATGAAATCCTAAATTTGTTAGAAGATGTTTACATGGGGACTATCATAAATGATGATGAAAATGAAGAGGATGAGGAGGATGATGACAATGACAATGACAATGACACGGTTAACAATGTTGAAAAAGATGGTGTGCCCAACTTTAACAAATCGTTGAATGATGCTCAAAGAGAGTTGTACCCTGGGTGTTGTAAGTTTTCTCTTTTATCATTTGTTGTTAAGATGCTTCATATGAAGGTGTTGAACAAGTGGAGCAATAAGTCTTTTAACATGTTGTTGGGGATATTAAAGGACCTTCTACCGGTAAGTGATCAAGTGATTTCATGGACCCTTTATGAAGCCAAAAAATTCTTATGTGACTTAGGCTCAGGATATGTGTCGATTCATGCATGCAAGTATGATTGTGCACTTTTCTGGAAAGAGAATGCAAATTTAGATAATTGGCCGATTTTTCAAGAGTCCAGATACAAGTTGAATGATGGAAAAGGTAAAAAAATTCCTCACAAGATCTTAAGATACTTCCCGTTGACATCCAGGTTGTAGAGATTATATATGTCGAGAAAAACAGTTATAGATATGAGGTGGCACAAAGAGAAACGAGTAGATGATGGGATATTGAGACACCCAGCTGATGGTGAGGCGTGCAAGGATTTTGATAGGCAACATCCTTTGTTTTCCCAAGAGACTCGAAATGTGAGGTTAGGGTTGGCCACTGATGGTTTCAATCATTTTGGAAACATGAGCAACGCGTACAGTATGTGGCCTGTGATTGTTATGCCTTATAACTTGCCTCCTTGAAAATGTATGAAACAATCATTTAGTATGCCATCATTGCTTATCCCTGGACCACAAGCACCAGGGAGAGATATCGATGTTTACATGCGACCATTAATTGATGAGTTGAAGGAGTTGTGGGAAGATGATGTGCTTACTTATGATGCCTCAACTGAATTAACTTTTCAATTGCATGTAGCTGTTATGTGGGAAATTAATGACTTTTCTGCATATGGAAACTTGTCAGGATGGAGTACGAAAGATTATTTGGCTTGTCCCACATGTAACAAAAATGCTTCCTTACAACGGTTGAGAGGTAAGATAGGGTACACAAGCAGTCGTCATTACTGGCTTGATGACCACCCTTTTGAAATGACCACCGAAACCACCAAAACTTGGCACAAAAAGCTTACAAAAGCCTAAATTGATTGTAGAAACAAATAGGACCTTGATTAGATTTTCAGTTAGAAAATTAGAAGGAAAATTTTAAAACACAAGACTTAAAAGGCCCGTTCGGAGGCCGAAATTGCGAAATGACCACCGAAACCACCGAAACTTGGCACGGACAGCTTGTTCAAGCCTAAATAGACTTGTAGGAACAAATAGGACCTTGATTGGATTTCCAGTTAGAAAATTAGAAGGAAAATCGTAACACTCAAGACTTAAAAAGCCCGTTCGGTGGCCGAAATTGCGAAATGACCACCGAAACTTGGCACAGACAGTTTGTTCAAGCGTAAATAGACTTGTAGGGACAAACAGGACCTCGATTGCATTTCCGATTAGAAAATGAGAAGGAAAATTGTAAAACACAAGACTTAAAAGGCCCGTTTGTGGGCTGAAATTGCGAAATGACCACCGAAACCACCGGAACTTGGCACGGATAGCTTACTCAAGCGTAAATAGACTTATAAGAACAAACGGGACCTCGATTGGATTTCCGGTTAGAAAATTAGAAGGAAAATTGTAAAACACAAGACTTAAAAGGCCCGTTCGGCAGCCGAAATTGCAAAATGACCACTGAAACCACCAAAACTAGGCTTGGATAGCTTGTTCAAGCCTAAATAGATTTTTAAGAACAAACAGGACCTCGATTGGATTTTCGGTTAGAAAATTAGAAGGAAAATTGTAAAACACAAGACTTAAAAGGCCCGTTTGGGGGCCGAAATTGCGAAGTGACTTCTGAAACCACCGAAACTTGGCACATATAGTTTGTTCAAGCCTAAATAGACTTGTAGGAAGAAACGGGACCTCGATTGGATTTCCGGTTAGAAAATTAGAAGGAAAATTGTGAAACACAAGACTTAAAAGGTCCGTTCGGAGGCCGAAATTACGAAATGACCACCGAAACCACCGAAACTTGGCACAGACAGCTTGTTCCCGACTAAGTAGACTTGTAAAAAGAAACAGGACCGCGATTGGATTTTCAGTTAGAAAATTAGAAGGAAAATTGTAAAACACATGACTTAAAAGGCCCGTTCGGGGGTCGAAATTGTGAAATGACTTCTGAAACGACCGAAACTTGGCACAGATAGCTTGTTCAAGCCTAATTAAACTTGTAGGAACAAACGGGACCTCGATTGGATTTCCGGTTAGAAAGTTAGAAGGAAAATTGTAAAACACAAGACTTAAAGGCCTGTTTGGAGGGAGAAATTGCGAAATGACCACCGAAACCGCCGAAACTTAGTACTGGTAGCTTGCTCAAGACCAAATAAACTTGTATGAGCAAACAGCACTCGATTGGACTTCCCATTTTATTTTATTTTTGTCAATCTAATATTGTTTTTTCTTTTTTTATGTGACGGATTGGCAATGGTGTAAAATAGTTCGGGCTGCATAAGAAGATTTGATTTTGTGTTTTTGGAAATATTTTGACATAGGATTTTGGTAAATGATTTCTGGATTAAATGTTTAGCATCAAAATATTTGGTGTTGCGTTTTTGCTAATATTTTGACGTAGTATTTTGATAAATGACTTGTTAGTTAGATGTTTAGCATCAAAATATTTGATTTTGTGTTTTTGAAAATATTTTGGCATAGGATTTGGTAATGTATTTGTGGGTTTGATGTTAATTATTTGTAATTACTTTGGTATGAATGTTTTAGATTGTCAAAGAATTGTAATTATGTTTTTTGGGATGTTTAATAGCTATTGATTTTGAATTATTATGAATGTCTTGCACATGCGTATTATTATTTACATTACATTTGTGTATATATTGTGTAGAGAAAAACGGGTGTTTTGGATTATTTTGAACAGGAAAATTATTAAAATCAAAATTTGTACAGTCAATTTTTAGTGACAGGTGGTATTTTGGTCACTGCTAATATATTTGGCGATAACATATTGTTTTTGTCGCCAAAAGTTAGTGGCTATTCCAAAAACTTTTAGCAACCAAAACCTAGTCGTCGCTAAAAACTTGATGTTTTTAGCGACCAAATTAATTTTGTTGCTAAATAGTACTTTTGCCGATGCAATTATTTGTCGCTAAACCTACATAGTCTATCCAAATTTTAACCTTTTAGCAACAAATTAGAATTTTACAGCGACAAAATATATGATTTTTGGCGACCATTTTTGCTTGCCGCTAAATGTCTATATACGGTGACAATTTATGATTTTGTCACCAATACTTTTAGTGACAAGCGTTTGGCGACCAATTGTGTATTTGTCGCCGATTCTTTTGGCGATGAAATTTGTATTTTTAGTGACCAATTTTTTGGTCGCCAAATGTGTTTTTTGTTGTAATACTTTCTTTATAGAGATGTGCTTAATTGACTGGCCCACACATTTGCTTGACCCACTTGGGTTTGGGCTTAGCAGATTGGGCCGGCCCAAAGCTTGGATCCGACCCGTTATATATTCTGCCCCTTCAATTAATTTTCATTTTTTCCCCTTTCGGTAGTGCAGGCATCTTGTCTTCCCCCTTTGCGGTTGCTGGCAGGGCAGATGATTGTTGGTGGTCATGAGCCAACCTTGCTGGGTTATGCTTCTCCATGGTGATACCTTTGCCCCCGTCCTGTTTTATTGATGTTTTGTTTATAATCTCTTATATGCTTATCATAAAAAATAAATAAAATAATAATAAAAATAAATAAATAATTAAATAAAATTGCTGATAAAAAAAATACAATCTAATAGTTTAATGTTATCTTTGACTAAGGAATTTGGGAAAAGATTTGAAAACGAAAAGGAAAAAAGTGTATGAAATTAAATGAAATATATGTCTATTTTATTTACATTTTACTTAACATTTCCCTTTCCAAATCACTTTTCAAATTTTTCAATCAAACACAGCGTAAAGGTGCCAACAAAACATTAAAATACAATATTTTACTGATGGAGAGAATCCAAAACCAACTCAAGTCGGCAGCTATAATGACTTCATTCATTTAAAATAAAAAATAAAAATTTCTCTAATGTCATAAAAATGATAAAGTTTGACTTGTGTCAATTCAGCTCACTCCCTATAGTTTGAATGTGAGATATCTAACAAATATTGTCAAAATTTAGCGTTTTGCAGTCTAACATGTGAAATTAAAATAATCAAAAAAAATCAGAGGTGCTAACTGGATTAAAAGTAAAAATTAAGGCTGATATCAAGGAGAGTATTATTTTAATGATTTTATCTTTCACATTATGGTGTGAAAAATATTAATAAAAGGTGAGAAGGGTGAGCTGTTAATTGAGGGTATTATTTTAAGGGTGGGGCACTTACCGACTCGTGTTTTTGGTTAAATTATGGTTGTTCTAGTTTGGAAAATCTATTTAGTATTAGGAGTGGTTTTCGGCTAGCTGCCCCATTCAACTCCATATTTTTAAGGTTTGAAAAATTATATTGCCTATAGAGTTAGGTTAAATTGAGATTTTGTACCAATTCAATATTCAGGTTAAGTATGAGATAAAGATTTTTTAGTCCAACCCAGCTTGACCCGCCTATTTATAAAATATTAATTATATTTTATATTATTTTAGTTATAAAATAAAGTAGAAAAAATATAAAAGGCAAAAAAAAAGAGTATATATATTTTTCTAGGGTTTAAATTAAAATATTTATTAAAAATTATATTTATTTCACTATTGAATTTCTTTAACGTTTTAAATTTAATTATTTAATAAAAAATTTAAATAATTTAATATCTATTCTTCGTAGTGTAGTTGGATGACTATTGTAGTTGTTGGTCGTTTCTTATTGTAGTTGAGGCGGTTTCTTCTTGGACTCGATGTTGCGGGTGGCAATCATGGATCTAGGGAGTGGGGCGATCTGAGTCAAGATTTCCTCCCTAATTTTTTTTCTTGACTTTCTACTTGGGGCGTCATTGGATCCACTTTTAGGACCAATTTCTATAATCCGAATCGTTCAAATTTTAAGATTTGTTAATTATATCATACCTGTAAAAAATCAAATTGATCAGATATCAGAAAGTATGTGTTCGGATTATCGAATTAAAAACCATTTTTTTTTAAAATTTAATAAACAATTTTCTGAATACATACTTTTTGATATCCGATCAACTTGATTTTTCACAAGTATAATATACTTAACAAATCTTAAAACATAAACGATTCGGATCATCAAAATTAGGCCTAAAAGTGGGCCCAATTACCTAGCAAGTAGGAAGTCAAGGAGGATAGGCAAGGAGGGAACCTGATTCGGGCGATGTACCCCAAAAATTTGAAAATATTATATATTATATTAAAAAAATTTAAATAATTAAAAATTATAAAGATTTATACTGCTAAACATGCATTTGCACTTTCACAGTAATAATCTTATATACGTCCTTGAGAGATGGACATCCGTTAGTTAGCCCGCCCAACCCGCTTGGCCCATCCCATTTTTTTAGGATTTGAAAAGATTGTTTTAACTCATAAGGTCGGCATTGAACCAATATTATTAGCCCAATATAATTAATTAATTATAATATATTATTATTATTATTATTATTTTTGGGTTAGGATCTAAATTTTATCTTTGTTAATTTTATTAAAACTCATATTTGTGGTGATATTTGATTGAATTTATTTAAAAAATTATTCAATTTATACAAAAAAATTCTTTAATTTATAATAATGTGAGTATATTTATTTGAGAAATATAATGTGTAATTGAATTTAATTATGAAAAATATAGCCCAATGGGTAGACATGGGATTTAAATTATTTTTTGGGCCATACTTAGGCAAATGTAAAGATTTGATGATAGGGTTGAGCCAAGTTTATGTTACTCCTCGCATTTTAGAACCGAGTCACATTATCATATCCATCAATATTTATCCAATTTCATATATGGACTTGCGAAAGCTACATCATTACCATATCCATCTGTTTTGGGTTATTTTGTTGTGATCCACTATGGTTTGAGTTGTTTTTTCCTTAGCTCGTGTCTTGCTAATTAAGCTTTTGTAATTATGGAAAGTGAAATTATTTTCACAGGGAAAACGAGATGACGTGTCCCTTCCTTCATATCTACAAAGAAAAACCAAATGTCAGTGATCACCCTCGACCAAAGATGGTTGGAAGGATCCTTTGACGATTAAATCAGTATATTGATCAGCCATTATGAAAAATATGTATTGACTATATTAATAGGTTTATTGGATTACCTCCATTTCCCTTTGTACTTTACTTGCTTATCTTTCTATAGTTATCTGGTTTAAATCTTGTTCATCTATTCATCTGTTGATCGAAGGGTCTTGCCTTTGTCAGATACAATTTGAACTAATTGCCAACTTGCCTTTATCTTTGATCATTGGATCTAACCTCAGTGGACGACTAGAATCATTTCAGGTGTTAGCGGCCAACTTGGTACTTATTATGACCGTAGAATGGAGTTAATCAGACGACTTTCCCTTTTATTAGGCCTAGCCTATACTCCTGCATTTTCTGACATGTGCTTTTATCTATTGGATCAAGGCCTAATCAACGTTTTCTCCTCATTTAAGAGATCTTGCTACTAGAAGGAAATCTCCATGCTTAGTTGTCTTTCATGCGCTTAAGTCTGTGCCTTATTAAGTTGATTCTCCTTATTGGCTCAATATGCTTTTCTTGGGCCTTTTTCTTCCTTCGAACTGGATTAAGTGTGTTAGGCCTGGACCTATATTTTTTTTCCTTCAGCTACTAAGCTGGTAAGGCTGTCAAAGCATCAATGACAATCTGATGAGGTACTGAGGTCTTGATGTTGAACTTTTTTTTTATTAATTACACGCGTCCTTTGGTTTCACATAGTAGGGCATTAATGATGGCAACCGTCACATCGTCCCTTGCGTGTTGTTTTACTTTTGACACATTTAATGTGGAAGTGTCCCTTACTCTCCATCACTTCATTTACACTTCCCCCAAAAGCTTAGACACTCCTTCTATCCTTCAACCGTTTGAAGTATCTGCTTTATTTTCTATAAGTCCCTTTTCTCTCTTCCTTTCCAAATTTCTTTTGTTTCCGCGATTTAACTGCTTTTACTGTAACTCATTTTCATTGTGCACCATGAATCATCTTAGGCACCTACTAGATTCTGAAGAGTGTACTCAAGAGTTTAGAATTCTCTACAATATTTCAGATGATGTCATCGTTCACCTCCTCGTTGGTAATGATGACATTGTGAAGGGTCAAAGGTGTAAATGCCATAGACCCTTATCAATATTGTTGAGGGGGGTGTTCCATTCCCTTTGCACCCTCTTCTCAGGGAGGCGATGCATTTCTATAGCATCTCTTTCTCCCAGCTTGCCCCCAGTTTCTTTAGGATAGTAATGGGAGTAATTGCTACAAATAATATTTTGGAAGTAAACCTAGGTCTTCCAAAAATTAGGTATTGCTACGATCTTGTTCCTACCATGGGGGAAAGAGTGAAATTTTACTTCAAGTCGAGATCAGCGAAGTGTCAATTAGTCCAGATGCTTCCCAACTCCGACAAGCATGTCGATGACGTGTTCATCATAGTGGAGGAGAATTGGGAATTCGTTTCTAGTGTCGATAGGACATGGCCTATTTCCAAGCGCATTGGCTGACCAGGACCTTGTTTTACAATTTTCTAAGATTTATACTTATTATTTATTGTATTCTAAAATGTCTCATAATTGTTTTTACTGTTCTTTTTATAGCTCATGCGGTTTTCTCTCACCCTAGCGAGTGGGAGGACTAAATTAACATTCCTTTTCTTCAAAATTTTGGGTGTACAGGGGTCCTCATGAGCAATTGGGTTAAGGTTGATCGGCTCATGTCTTTCTCTTTTACATCCTTCATTACGGCTTGGTGGTTACTACTAACGACATTTCCCTTGACGCTAAGAACAACATTTTCTACTACATCCCTCCACATCTCTGGGAGAACGAAGATGAGGAGCAACCAGTCGAAGAAGACCAGCCCCAGCCCCAGTCCCAGTCCCAGAGTCAATCATCTGACTCTAAAGCCACCACTCTTGACCAACACCCTGATGATATGCTACTGAATTTTTTTTTTTTTTGGATATTGTTGTTATCAGGAAGTGCCAGAGGGAGAGGGAATCTGCTAGCTCTAGTTCTGGTGCTTTTGGCTCCATTACCTTTGATCCATCTCAGCAAATGTAGCTCACGGTGGTTGATGACGTTCCCCCATCTCCCATTGTCGCCGATGCTACGGATCCCACTTCTCTTTCTCCACTGGAATAGTGGCCCAGCAAATGCCACATCGATCAATCTACGAAGGTTCGCAAGAAGGTCTAGTATGATCCTTCTACCACTACTGTTGTTATTGCCACCACTATTACTGTTGCCACTATAGTTGACATGGCTGCCATCACTTCCCCCATCATTCTCACCCCGTCTTTAAAAGACCGGTCGGTGATAAATGTTGATACAACATAGGGAGTGCTAATATGGCCACCGCTATTTTTACCGAGTTGTTAGATGTGGGTGCCGAGTTTAAGTTGGCGCATATTGGGCTTTACCCTTAAGATTGCCGAGAAGACGGTGAAGAGTAGAGCCATGGCCGACTAGAACATAGTTGTCGGGTCGAATAGGCCACGGATCCTATGGAACGATGGGGCCCTGGCTATGAGAGCAGAGTTTCCATAATAGAAAGTGGGCCCCTGGAGAGCGATATAAAAAGGAAGAGCATTAGCCAAAGAGGAGCATTAGCCAAAGAGGAGCATCAGCCAAAGAGGAGGTATGTAAAAAAAAAGAAAAAGAGTAATAACTTGTGATATAAGAAAAACTTGAGAGAATACTAACATGCCCGTTAGAATGCTAATTTCGACACTCCCGACCGGAGTGTTCATCCCTATTTCAGGTACCAATTCGAGGATCAAGAAAGTCTTCTTGGGCCAAAGGGCATTTCCAAACCACATTACCATAATTGGCGCCGTCTGTGAGAATACTCAAGCGCGTTCATGGCAGACATAACAAAAGATCCTTCACTCGTCGCTGACGATGTTACACCAAGAACTATGCTTGGTCTGGAGAATATCATCGCGCAAAGGGCCTTGAACTTCGACCTAGTGGCTCAAACTTCACCTTCAACCTTGATGTAGGAAACCATGCAGACGATCATGGACCAAGCAAAACGAAACGAACAACGCCTCAAAGATATGGCGGCTAATAACGAACGTTTACGTAAGGAGTTGGCCCTTGAGTTAGCCAAATCCTGACAAACCGCACCACGTCATGACCGGGGTCGGTCACCAAAGAAGAAGAAGGATGATCGATAGCACCGGCACCGAAAACATGATAGTAGCAGCACTTCCGACTCGTCATCTCAAGAACCCAAGAAGAAAGGGCGAGTTGACATGTCTAGCTCATCCGAGATAAGTCTGTATGTACGGCATAGGCGAGGAAAAGAAGATGATGGTTCGCACAAAGGATAAACACGAACCTTTTGTACGACGCATTGCAAGAGCTACACTGCCTAAAAAGTTTAAAGCACCAACATTCACCCTGTATGACGGTAAGTCAGACCCTACGGATCACATTCGTTATTACAAACAAGCGATGACATTGCATGCTGATGATGAAGCACTCATGTGCCGAATGTTTCGGAGCAACCTGGGACCATTGGCCATTAGATGATATTATAAATTGGAGCTGACCTTAGTAAAAAGCTTTCATTAGCTCCAAAAATCCTTCAAGGCAAGATTCATTACCAATGAGGTCCAGCCAATGCAAGTCGACTCTCTCTGGGTAATGCAAATTAAACCAAAAGAGACCCTCCGTGAATATTTGGCGTGCTACTGGGAGTGTTACAATTTGGTAGACAGTGCCTGCAATGACTCCATGGCCATCACCGCCTTTAAAATGGGATTACACCCCGATAGTTCTCTCAAAAGCTCATTGACCAGACGGCCTCCCAAAATAGTCTGGGCGCTAATGAAGAAGGTTAAGGAGTATTACAAGGTGGAAGACAATGCCCTACGTGAAGAGGCCAGACAGAAAGTCATGAAGTTGGCATCATCTAGCCTGGTTCAGCCAATAAGCACCGTACCACCAGGGAGCCCTGAACCTCAGGGCCAGGTAAAATGAGATAATTGGCGGGATTTGAGCCAATTAAGCTAGCAATGTTCTCGCCATTCGAATGAATAGTATCAAGTGGATAGCAGGCACGATAGACCTTTGAACAAGAAGTATACCGAGTTGGCAGAGCCAATCAGTAAGATCCTACCTAAAGTCTAGTATCTACCGTTCTTTAAGTGACCGTTCAAGATGATTAGATCCCCTGACACTAGACGGAGGGATAGGCAGCGTGAATATCACAAGAACCATGGCCATGAGACTGACAGCTGTTATGCATTGAAGGACCATCTGGAGGAGTTGGTGCAAGACAGCTGATTAGCACAACATGTCTGTAAGAACAATCCACCAAACACGGTAGCTCTACGCCCAGATTCACCTCTACTTAGTGTGATTCACATAATATGTAGTCTACCATCGCCAACTCAGGTACATACGATCCAACTACAACCCAGCCCATCCAAGCCGTTCAAACTAGCGAAATGACCTCATGAAATCGACAAAATCAGCTTCAACGACACTGATCTTGAAAGGGTAACGCTCCCCTACAATGATGCCCTTGTCGCCGAGTTGCGCGTATACAGATTCGTTGTTAAACACGTTCTGATCGATCAAGGGAGCACCTCAGAGATAATCTATCACAAAACATTTATTAAACTTGGCTTCACCGATTTGGACTTGTCACCGGCCGAATATCCCCTATTTAGCTTCAACACCAACCCCGAGTACCTCTAGGTAAGATCACACTATCAGTACATGCAGGTACCAAATCAGTCGATGTGGAGTTTCTGGTTGCCAAACTTTCATCACCATACAACCTCATCATGGGGAGAACCTGGTTGCACCGAATGCAGGCTATACCAAGTACCTACCATCAGTTACTCCGCTTTCCAACGCAACATGGCATTGAGCGAATTCGAGGTTCTCAAAAATGGGCAAAGGGATGATACCTTATTGTTTCGGCAAAGAAGCCGATGGAACTGGAAGTGAACTCGATTGAAGTTCCGGATCGAGAAGTCCTCGAGGACGTTGGGAAAATCCCCAGTGATAAGGCAATCGAAAACCTGGATCAAATTTGAATCAAAGGGGAACCTGACAAGTTCTTCACGATCGACACCTCCCTGAACATAGCTGAACGACAAGAGTTGGTTTCCTTCTTACTCGGCAACATAATATTTACTTAGACACCATATGAGATGCTGGAGGTGGATCTAAGCATTGCCCAACATCATTTAAACGTTGACCCAAAGCTTAAACCAATCATTCAAAAAAGTCACCGGTCGGTCGCGGAGCATACTTCGGCCGTTGTTGATGAAGTCGACAAGCTGTTGGAAGCTGGGGCAGTTCGTGAAGTAACTTATCCCACGTGGCTATCCAATATTGTGGTTATCAAGAAGAAAAATGGTTCTTGGCGTGTTTGTGTGGACTTCACAGAATTGAATAAGGCCTGCCCCAAGGATTGCTTTCCTCTTTCCCGAATCGACCAACTTGTGGATGCAACTGCGCACCACCAACACATGAGTTTCTTGGATGTTTACCGGGGTTACCACCATATTGCCATCCAGAGGACCAGGAAAAGACTGCATTCCTCACCCCACAGGGAACCTATTGCTACAAGGTTGTGCTATTCAGACTGAAGAATGTGGGGTCAACGTACCAAAGGCTGGTTACTACTATGTCTAAAGAATAACTCCGCCGCACCATGGAAGTATACATTGATGATATGGTGGTGAAATCCAAGGAAGAGTATGCTCATCTAGCAGACTTAACTGTGACCTTCAGCATTCTCCGAAAGTACAAAATAAAACTCAATGCCTCAAAATGTGCATTCGGCATCGGATCCGACAAGTTTCTCAGCTATATCGTGAACGATCGTGGAATAGAGGCCAACTCGAGGCAAATCACGGCCATTATAGAACTCGGCTCACCTCAGTCGGCCAAGGAACTTTAGAAGTTGATGGGAATGGTTGTCGCTCTTAATAGGTTCATCAGTTGTTCCTCGGATCGCTGCCGACCATTTTTTCACACACTTCGGCAGGGCAAAGTATATCAGTGGACCCCTGAGTGCTAGGCCACGCTAGATGGCTTGAAAACATATCTCCGTTCAGTGCCACTCTTGGCAACCCCATTGCCAGGCGACTCACTCATCTTGTATCTAGAGGTATCCGATCGGGCGGTCAGCACCTTGTTATTAAAGGAGGAACTCAGGGAGCAACGACCAATCTACTATGTAAGCAAGGTGATGGTTGACGCCGAAACATGATACCTACCACTGGAAAAGCTCATCCTGGCTCTTGTGGTGGATGCCAGAAAGCTGATGCACTATTTTCAAGCTCATACCATAGGGGTACTAACGGATTGTCCTCTCCGAGCAGTGCTCCATAGAGTGGAAGTATCAGGGCCAGTCTCTAAATAGGCTTTGGAACTCGGCCAATATGACATCCGATTTTTGCCCGGAACAACCATCAAGGGGCAGGTATTAGCTGACTTTGTAGCCGAGTTCACAGGATGCCACGTCGACTTCAAGTCTGACCAACTCTCCCCTCAACCTCAACCAGACTAGAGAATGTATGTTGGAGACATTTGGTAGATATATTGTGATAGATCATCCAACCAACGTGGCAGTGGGGCAGGCGTAGTAATCATGACCCCCGAAGGGGCAATAATCGAGCAGGCAGGCAAATTGGGTTTCGATGCATCAAATAACGAGTAAAAATATGAGGCATTTCTAAACGACCTCCGTAACGTGCTTCATCTAGGTGCCAAACGATTACAGGTTTTCTATGTCTTAAAATTAGTTATCAACCAGCTGAAAGGGGAATATGCATCTAAGAACGATCAAATGGTAGGCTATATGAAAACGACTAATTCCTTGCTCATGAAGTTCGACCACCGCGAGTTGAATCAGATAATGCCCTTGCTTGCTTAGTTTCTGCCATTAACTTGGAAATCAAACAAACCATCGAAGTGGGATTCATCCCAGAGCCGAGTATCAATTCCCCCAAACCTGTTCAGGTCAACATCATTGACTCAGGACCGAGTTGGATGGATCCCATCGCCGCATTTCTTTCCTCAGAATAGCTGCCAACAGACAAGAAAGAAGCCTATAAGCTGTAGAATAAAGCCCTACGATATTACCTGGATCCCATGGGAAAGCTTTACAAAACAAATCTCTCTTAGGGCCATATTTGGAATGTGCTCACCCAAACAGAGTTGAGGACTTCTTGGCTGAAATACACGAAGGTAGTTGCGGTGCCCACTTTGGAGGGTGCTTATTGGCCCACCGAGCCATAACACATGGATATTATTGGCTGACCATGCATACTGATGCTGAGAACTATGTAAAGAAGTGTGAATTGTGACGCCCCGTTTCTACACTATTGGTTGTAGTCAAGGAAGAGTCACAAATGAGTCCTGTGGTCAATAACCAAGTAAGATCCCAGTTCGCCGGAGGAGTCAAATTAGCCTCCCTTCTAAATCTGGCTTTCTTAGGCAGCGCACTACCCTTTTGACAGATCTTAAAAAGTATTGACACAAAGTCTCATAAGCAATGATAAGGTTCATACATATATGTAGAATATAAATACAAAACAACCACGAATTTCCTTAATTCAAAAGCTTGTTTCGTTACATTACATCCCAAGAAAATTTAAATCTTCACATGAGTCTTACAAAACATCAAAAGGAAATTCTAACTTTACTAAGATAGCCAAAAGTCTTCGAAGGTTTCAGGCTCTTCGTCTCCAGCTATAAGTTTCTCTTCGACACCTGGCATAACACGTCATGAGCTTTGAATGCCCAGTAAACACACACATACCCCGTCTTTTTTTTCCAGTCCAATACATAATCACAAATATAACATCAAGTATAAAGCATGATACTCAAAATAAATAAACAAAGGTTACAAGTTAGGTGTTAGTAAACTAGAAATCCCACAAAGAGATTTCGTCCTCCCAACCACAAGAATCGGACTCGGATTATTCGGTATGCCCCCTCTTTTGCTACTTTGTTGCAGAACTAACCTCGGATGCCTACCAACGGTTATATACCGCGTAGCACCAACCGCAGGGCCTCAAAAGAGATGGTAATAATGGGCCTTGCCCAAATCCCTCCTCACACCAAACCACCTAGGGTCCGAATACAACTGCTCCGTTCAAGGGTTCCGAAAACCACTTGCGCAAGACTTTAACTTCCAAGTAGAGAACACATCCCAACAATCCACACATCACACATTATCATCTTTACTCAAGTGACCAAAAACCCAATACCATCCCAATTAAGTTTCCCATTGAGTTAAATGTCTTAAAACAAGGTTAGACCAATCTTAACAAGATAATAATATCCACATAAGCATGCATCATTAAGATGAAGGAGAATAAGAACATAACCGTAATATGTACAACATCATGCCAAGATATGATCATACGCTAATAAGCATTCTCATGAACACAAGAGCATAAAACACCTATGCATAACAGGATTTCCAGATTCGATATCACATAAGGATTAGAATAAAAGGGCTATTTTAGAATTTTTACCGGACTCGGCCTTCCTATGGTTCATAGAGAATCTAATCTAGTTTCCAGAACATATTTCGGAAATGGGATAGATTTTTTAGATTTTAAGTTATTTAGAAAACACTCCAGCGCTGTCCAGATTCGTCGATCATTACGAAAATTTGATTTTCTTGCAAATCGCTCACTATTTTTCCATGAAACTAATTTTAGTTGAAAGCTAACTTCTTAAGGAAGATTTTGATATAAAATAGAGGTCCAGAATAATTTTATACATTGTGCTATAATTTTTGGAAGTGGGCTGCAAAAATAGATTCTAAGGTACAATACCCAAAACAAGAAGATTTATGGGAAAATGGATCCACTAAGGGAAAATTTTTGTCTCTTTTATGATGAAAACATGCTAACTAACATTTATTAAACTCAGAAAATTTCTTTGAAAGTGTGCCTTTGGAAAGTTTGAGGAATTGGTATGAAAAAGATGGTTTTGTGCCGAAATAAGGGAAACTGCAAGAGAGGTAAAATCATGGCTTAACCCTTATCATTTTTAACACAAGTAAATCATCAATGACACATCTAAAAACAATATTTAGAACCCTTAAGAACATGTATTTGAAAAAGGAAAAAGTAAAAGAAGGTTGTGTTGTGGCTTACTTGCTAAGCTTTGAACAAGATGGCTCTCTTCTCCCTTCTTCTCCCTTCCTCTCCCTCTCAAAACTTCTCTCTTGTTCTCCTTCCTCTCCTCTAGCCGAATGTGTGTGTGAGTGTGATGCTTGTGTTTTCCATGCTAGGGAGTGGTGATATTTATAGGCAAATTTGGTGTAAAATGACATAGAAGCCCACTAGTTGGAATTGAATGGACAAGCTAGGATTTATTTGGAGTTCAATGGATTAGAAGTGATTAGGGAGCTTAACCTTGGGATTAGGCAACACCTAGTTAATTCCTAGTTGAATAGTTTTTTT